>NC_072396.2:14295833-17144166 GCF_028885625.2 Pongo pygmaeus | reverse complement strand
CCATCGTGAACAAAACAGTTGTTAAAATGAGACCAGCAAATGCTCTCTGGGGAGTGGAGCTGGCGTTCTCCTTCCTGCCTGTAGAGTTATGAATCCATACAACCTTTTGGGAAATCAGTTAGATGGTCTGTTTGACAAACCATACAAATATCCATACCCTCTGACTCAGACATTTACTTCTCAGAAATTCTCCTAAGGAAATCGGAAATGTTGACAGAAATATGAATATGTACTCATTACATTTAGAAGAATTAGAAATGACAACAATCTACTCATCGTAACATTTGGAAGAATCGGAAATGACAACAATCTAAATGCCCCACAATGGGGAAATAGTTAAGACTATTATGGGGTATCTGTACAGTGGAATGTAATGAGTCGTTAGAAATGTTTAAGAGTTTTAATACCATGAGAATGCTCTTGTGTTGAATTAGAATGATACAAATTGTATTTAAATGGTCCCTCAACTGTTTGTAAAAATCTCCTCTGTTTCTTGGTGGGTTAGAAATCACCTTTTTTTTTTTTTGAGATAGAGTCTTGCTCTGTCACCTAGGCTGGACTGGAGTGCAATGGCACAATCTTGGCTCACTGCAACCTCTGCCTCCCGGGCTCAGATAATCCTCCTGCCTCAGCCTCCCGAGTAACTGGGATTGTAGGTGTGCACCACTATGCCTGGCTAATTTTTGTATTTTTTGTAGAGACAGGGTTTCGCCATGCTGCCCAGGCTAGTCTTGAACTATTAGACTCAAGCGATCCACCTGCCTCAGTCTCCCAAAGTGGTGGGATTACAGGCGTGAGCCACTGCGCCCAGCCACCTTTCTATTTTTCTGGTTAACTTTCTAAATGTTTGAAATGGCTTCCAATGAATTTCATTTTATTATTGGGGGAAACTTCCATACTTATTTTCTTTCTTCCCAAATCTCCGCAAGTATACTCTCCTCCCAAAATTTAGATAGTTGTATTTTTCTGATTATTCCAAATAAGAGTGCTGAGAGGCTAATCACAAAGAGCAGCAGCCGGAGATTTACAAAGTGTTCTCTTACTATTGAACATTTTCATTTATTATTTTTGATAGGACACACGTCCACATGGCTCAGAAATCAAAATGTCCAAGAATTTGTCAAGTGAATAGTGGCTCTCTTATTCCTGCCCCCGCATCTGCCCAGTCCTCTTGAAGCACGTAACCAATGATAATAATTTCTACTGTGCACTTTCAGAGATTTTCCAGGAAATTTCAAGCACCTTGCCTTCCAGCTACTCATCTCGTGCCCAGTTCACTTTGGTCACCCTGTCCCCACCATCCCTGTGCTTACATCAGCCGGTGCTTCTCTCTCTCTGAGCTCAAACATCCCAGAGAGAAGCCTGGCTCTGCCCAGCGTTTTATGGGTAGATGAGGTGGGATCATGGGTGTGTGTTCCTCTGCCCACCTCGGAGAGTCATCCAGCTTCTGGAAAAATGACAACAGCCAACTTGACAGAAGAACCCAGCGTACACATTCAAGTTCATTGGATTGAAAAAAAAAAAAAAGGCTGGGCATGGTGGCTTATGCCTGTAATCCCAGCACTTTGGGAGACGAAGGTGGGTGGATTGCTTGAGCCCATGAGTTTGAGACCAGCCTGGGCAACACAGGGAGACCCCTGTCTCTACAAAAAGTAAAAAAAAAAAAATTAGCCAGGCATGGTGGCACATGCCTGTAGTCCCAGCTACTTGGGAGACTGAGGTAGGAGGATCGCTTGAGCCCAGGAGGTCAAGACTGCAGTGAGCCCTGAAAGTGCCAATGCACTCCAGCCTGGGCTACCGAGCAAGACCCTATCTCAAAAACAAAACAACAACAACCAAAAAAAACACAAAAAACCCCTAAAACTAAAAATAAGTCAAAGGCAGTACTTTGCTGGCAGTGATTTTCAGCTTGAGGGTAGAGCCGTATAGCAGAATCTTGGAGAGGGCTTATGTAGTTTGAAACACCTTCAGTATCGTCATTTTCTACACTTTGAAAGTGGAAATGGGCCGGGCGTGGTGGCTCATGCCTGTAATCCCAGCACTTTGGGAGGCCGAGGTGGGCAGATCACAAGGTCAGGAGATCGAGACCCTCCTGGCTAACACGGTGAAACCCTGTCTCTACTAAAAATACAAAAAAAAAATTAGCTGGGCGTGGTGGCAGGCGCCTGTAGTCCCAGCTACTCGGGAGGCTGAGGCAGGAGAATGGTGTGAACCCGGGAGGCAGAGGTTGCACTGAGCTGAGATGGCACCACTGCACTCCAGCCTAGGCGACAGAGCGAGACTCCATCTCAAAAAAAAAAAAAGAAAAAAAAAAGAAAGTGGAAATGATCCCATATCTTTCTGATGTTAACTACAGAAAGTATAGTGTGGCAGTCTGGGCGCTAGAGCACGAGGTAAAAATAATAAACGGCTTGAAGAACATTGTTCAAAGGCATATCACGTACAATTGGGTTTTTGGTGGGGAGGGCAGCAGTGGGGCTAAAAAAAAATCTTCATGTCTAAAGCACAGATATGCACACAGCACATAAACAGATGCACAAGACATCTCTGGAGTTAAAATTTCCTGGGGAGTGGCGATTAGAGACAAGTGTTTAACAAGGCTCCTTAGGAGGGTGATAATGGCTTAAGAAAGGTTGAGAGAGGCCAGGTGTGACCTGTAATCCTAGCACTTTGGGAGGCTGAGGCGGGTGGGTCACCTGAGATTGGGAGTTTGAGACCAGCCTGGCCAACATGGTGAAACCCCGTCTCTACTAAAAATACAAAAATTAGCTGGATGTGGGGGTGCACGCCTGTAATCCCAGCTACTTGGGAGGCTGAGGCAGGAGAATTGCTTGAGCCCAGGAAGCGGAGGTTGCAGTGAGCCAAGTTCGTGCAACTGCACTCTAGCCTGGGTGACAGAGCAAGACTCTGTCTCAAAGAAAAAAAAAAAGAAAAAAAGAAAGGTTGAGAGAGACTGTTCAAATGCAATGGGACCCAGTACTGATACTTTGATACTTCATGGGTGTTTTGCAGAGGAGAGTTGTGAAGATAAAGAAGAAATAAAAATCTAGCTTCCGGGGCACTGCTGTGACCAGGCTATTAGGGTCAGCTTGAGCCATTGGTAACTTGGACAAACTTGAACGTTAACATTTGAACTCTTATCTGGTAAGGGGTAGCAGAAAGTTCCCTTCCCTCCTCTGCACTTCTTGCCTCCATATTCCCCACTGTCGTCACTTTACCCCCTGCATCCCCCAGCTGGACGCAAAAAGTGGAACTTGAACTTGAGGGCTGGCTGTTTTCTCAGAATACAGGATGCCAAGAGTTGAGAGGGCCCAAGGTCTTCCTGTGATCTTTTATATTACACGTCACATGCCAGTATCATGGCGTTAGGTTGGTAGACCCGAGGCCACCCGGTCAGTGATGAGTGGGGCCGCTTCTAGGTCCTGTGTTCCTTCTGTTCCCCGTCGAGGGCCATTCATTAAGAAAGCACAGTGAGTGCTGGGAGATAGCATGACGTCAAGTGTCTGTTTGTAAAGTGTTTTTCTTGCTCGCTAGTGGATAGTGTGAGATCAGAGTGGAAAATTGGAGATGACCCGAGCACTGAGGAGTTAAGGAAGGAGAGCAAGCAACAGGGTGATTCTGGTGGAAAAGTGGAGCAAGGGAGTTGGTTTGGCATTTCTGGATTCTTTTCAGGTCTCCCACACCATCTTTGTAGTTTTGGGCAGGATCACAGAGCTATCTTGGCCGTCACTTTTTTTTTTTTAGATGGGGTCTCCCTCTGTAGTCCAGGCTGGAGTGCCTTCCTGCCTCAGCCTCCCTCTCTCTCTCTCTTTTTTAAATCTATAGAATTAGTTGAATCAGACTAAGGTTACTTTCAAGTCTATTATGTTATGAGGGTCAGTACTTAACAAAGTAAGGTATGTCTAACAATTTCTTTATTAATAATAACTGAACCTCACAGCCAGATCATTATAATTGCAAAGAATTAAACCAGAGTCTTTGGGGGATTCCACATAGGATAAGACCACAGCACAGGCGCTCTTCCTCCAGTGCTCAGGGTTCTATTTTGTTTTCTCCTTCACTGGGATATCTTTTTTACTAATACTTGGAATTCTTCAAAACTAACTTCTCCGTCTCCATTCTTGTCCAGTTCTTGAAAGAGATCATCTAGGGTATTTGGACCCTGTTTTAGATAAAAAAGGATGGGAGAAGGGAGGGGAGAAAAAATGAATCAGTTACTGCTACACGTTCTCAGAAATTAGAGGCCTTGGGTCTGTGTGCCAAGAAGGCAGCCCAGGTTTCCAGTGACATGCATCTAATAGCTAACAGAGAGAAATCAGCTTTAGCTGTTGTATTGCTCTGTGTCATAGAACTGGCTACCTTTTTGTCCTCCATATCACACATTAGTTACTTTAATACAATGTGTATTTTAATACAGTTGTTTTCTTATGTGATCTTGGGTCTTTTTCTTTATGCCTCTAAAAACATTCTTCTGAGAAGGGATCTGTGGGCTTCACTGGATTGCCCACGGCACACAAACTGTTGAGGACCCCTGCCCCAAGGTTTTCCTGGGAGCTGGGTTTGTCTCCTGCTCCAGGACTAGGGCTGACATATTACATGAGGCAGCAGGCTGGGAGGGCTCCTTCTGTAATCCTTCCAATCACCCTATGAGGGAGATCTACTTTACAGGTGGGGAAACAGGCTCAGAGACAATCAGTCACTTACTTGAGGGTCCACAGCTGGTTAACAGAGGGGTTGGGGTCCACACATTGACTCCAGAGCTCAACCCCTTAACTAACCACCGCCCAGTTTTTCCCAAACGTTGAGCTATGCAAAATGACTTTGGCTCAATGGTTCCCATGCTTTAGCATGCATCAGAATCACACGATGGACTTGCTGACCTTAGTAAGTACAGACTGCCAGCCCCACCTCCAGAGTTTCTGATTCACTAGGCCTGGCGTGGGGCCTGAGAATCTGTACACAAGGTCTTGCTCTGTCACCCAGGCTGGAGTGCAGTGGCATGATCACAGCTCACTGCTGCTTCCACCTCCTGGGCTCAAATGATCCTCCTGCCTCAGCCTCCCGAGTAGCTGGGACTAAAGGCGTGTGCCACCACACCCGGCTAATTTTTTAAAATTTTTAATAGAGACAAGGTCTTGCTGTGTTGTTCAAGCTGGAGAATCTATATTTTCAACAGCTTCCCAGGTGGTGCCAGTGCTGCTGCTCTGGGACCACACTTGGAGAACCACTGCTTGAGATGTCATGTGAGATCGTGTGCAGGCTTTTTGACTACTGAACTTCCTGCAGTGTCTTAAGCGGACTTAATTTTTGTCTCTACCATAAAACTCTAATCTTAAAGCCATTACTACTTGGACTTTCAGGTACTTGGACTTTCAGGTAGGAGTCTATCTGTGCAAAATACTACTTAGAAAACCGATTGAAATAACAGTTCAGTTTGTCAGTTTCAAATTAGACTATATTATATATATATATGTATATATAAATTGTGGTAAAAAACACATAACATTGAATTTACGCTCTTAATCATTTTTAAGCATACAGTTCAGTAGTGCTAAGTAGATTCACAATTTTGTGCAACACATCTCTATGGAAGATATATTTTAACCCCTAAGATTCCTATAAAAACACTTAGCACTTTGCTTTAATTACAAGACCAAACTGTAAGTTACTTATTCAGCCTTTGATTTATGAATATGAAACACTGTTTTCCTGAAGCCTTACTAGATTCTAAACCATACATGGTGATGATATATGTAAACAGAGTATGGCAGAAAACCTTAGTAATGGAAACCTTATGGAAATATAATCAGGTACATGTAAGCAGACTTTCAGAACTTACCATTAGTCTTCCTACCTTCTTCCAGATTATGTCTTACATACTTTTTGTAGGAAAGACATAAAGTATAGAAAAAGTTACCCATGTTACCTTTTGAAACAACTTGTTTGAGTACATGGCCTAGGTTTTCCTGTTAGATGATTATTTTTCTTCCTTTTAGAAAAAATAAAGGGCTTTTTAAAATTTTAAATTTTTTCACTAACTTGTTTTGCTTTTTAATTAAAAAGTCCCTTTTTCTGCTAGTGACTTTAACTGTTTTTACAAGTTCTTCTATATTTCAACTATAAGAAAATGAGAAAATATCAGATTATGTGGTCATTGAATTCAGCTTTTTTTCTTTTTTAGTATTAAAAACAGAAGTCTTTCCAATTGTCATATTGGCAGAAGGGACATTTCTGGTTAAAATCTGGAGAGCTGGTTAAAATATTTGAAGAAATGTTCTCTCCTGAAGTTAGAGCTAAATAGTGACTGAGTCATACGAAATAATTGCATAGTCACTTCTGTTGTGAAGATGGTTTTTAATTGCAAAATGACAATGACTCTCTCCTTTGAGTCCTCTGCTTGACTAGGCCCGACCTTGGGCTTCCCTCTCTGTCCTTGTATCTGACTACCCTTAATATTTGATCACCTGGCCTGCCTTCAGCTAGAATCCTGTTAAGGCAATTTAGCCAGAATCTCCTTATCCTGGATATTTCCTTGGTAATTTTCCATCCACTGGCCCCCCATCCTGCTCCATGGTCATAAACCCCCACTTGTCCTTTTTGGAGTTGAGCCCACTCTCTCTCCCCATGGCAAGAACCCGTTTCAGTGGTCCCTATATGGATCGCCATGGCCCTCCTGGAGTAAGTTGCCTTACCATCTTTAGCAAGTGTCCTGAGTCAGTTTTTCCTTTAGCAAAAGGAAAGGAAGTACTGTATATTGGAGCGAGGAGGATCAGCTCTTCTCTGCACTCTGTTGCCTTGAATGCATTTTGATTTTGACAACTCTGGGGTGATTTTGATGTGAAACTTTATGGCCCAGGAAATTTACTCCTTTCTTGAAAGTTGTTTAGAAATGCATGGTTGCCTCATTAACACAAATTTAAGTGATGAAAACAAATTTAAATGCTTTTGAAATATAAATGAGTGCTGACAAGGCAATTTGTCAGTGGGTTTTCCTAACAGACTGCTAAGTGTTGGTCTTGTTGAGGGATTTTACATATAGAAATGAAGCCTGTCCAAGGCCAGCTAACACTATTTTGCAGTCTTCTTTGTTTTCCTAAAGCCTGGCACAGAAGTACTGAATCCATGCTGAAGGCCTTAGTGGGTTTGCTTGGTGACTTGTGGGTCTTCCAGGCATAGCTTGGCATTGCTTCCATTTATCATGGCTAGTCCTGCAGAGTCCTGTGCTGAGGTTGCAGGAGGGATAGAAGGCTTGGCCCTTGTTTTCTGAGAGCTTGCCTTCTGAAATGTGGCCTGACTTAAGGGGAAGAAACCCCACCTGCATGTGTCCTCCCTCAAGCGACGGTCCCTATAAGGCTCTACCAGAGTCCTCTCCCCTCCCTCCCCTCCCACCATCAGTCCCATTAAGCGGGCTCTGCGGATGGCCACTTACTTTGAGTAAACTGGGGAATTCAGCCTGAATCAATAGCTTCAGTTCATCCTTTGACAACTGGTCTGGATCACCTTCTTTGGCTGCATATTTTTCAAAAATCCTCTTTAGTTCCTCAGGAGACTTTTTAGTACTCATTCTGGTGTCCTATAAATTGTGAAGAAAATAAACTTACCAAAAAGCTGAAGTAGAGTTTTGTGCTGAGGGTTGTCTGCAGGATTTTGGTGCCATTGGGCCATTTCCTTGGCATAAATGGGGGAGAATAAGGAAAAGAGAATGTCGGGGTTGGAACGGCACCAGTAACTACCAACATGTTTTAAAAATAAGCATCTTAGGCCGGGCACGGTAGCTCATGCCTGTAATCCCAGCACTTTGGGAGGCTGAGGAGGGTGGATCACTTGAGGTCAGGAGTTCGAGACCGTGGAAGCCTGGCCAACATGGTGAGACCCGGTCTCTATACAAAAATTAGCCGGGCATGGTGGTGCATGCCTATAGTCCCAGCTACTTGGAAGACTGAGGCAGGAGAATCGCTTGAACCCGGGAGGCAGAGGTTGCAGTGAGTGCGATGCCACTGCACTCCAGCCTGGGCGACAGAGTGAGCCAATGTTGCAAAAAAAAAAAAAAAAAAAAAAAAGACATCTTAGATAGTATGTTAAATGTCTGTTCTTAGAGTACATCTGTTAGGAGATGGTCCCTGGAGCCAAACATTTTTATTAGTAATTAAAAACATTCTACACTTTTTATGTACCTGATCTGCACTCTGCAGGCTGTGGTCTTGAAGAATACTTGACCACAGCTTCTAGCTTCTAAGTTACAGGGAATATCTCCAGATGGCATAAACTCACATTCTCTCCAGACCATTATCTTTCACACCATTCTAAAAAGAAGCAGAGTATTAATGCAAACAGAAGGAGCTCTAGGTAGTACCAAAATCACACTAACCTGGTCACCCAATAGTGAAACAGCTAGAAGAATCAAAGAAGAGTTTGAAAAGCTGAGCAGAATCATGACACTTTTATAGTCTTTACGGGCACACCACCCTGATTATGAAAATTTCCTTTTGTTGGCCACTTAAGGGTAATTATTAATGGTTTTTGAAACCCAGGTTTAAGACTGCATGAACCCTATAATTAAGGGCAAGATCCAGTAAAGGTCCATCTCGACAGTTGCTTCATGGTTCAGAGTCCTAAGCTTGGATTTTTTTCCCCTGAGATTATATTTTCCCTCCAATGTAGAATTATATTTGCTCACAGTTCACATTTCATAAAGCTTAGATATAGAGGATTATTTTCAATTTAGTTGCATATTTAGGCTTTAAAAAATAACTTTCTTCATATCCAGAAAAAAAAATGCTGCCCTGTGCGGTAGCTCATGCCTGTAATCCCAGCACTTTGGGAGGCCGAGGCAGGAGGATTGCTTGAGGTGAGGAGTTTGATACCAGCCTGGTCAACACAGCAAGACATTTCTACTGAAAAATTTAAAAAATCAGCCAGGTGTGGTGGTACATGCCTGTAGTCCCAGCTACTGTAGAGGCTGAGGTGGGAGGATTCCTTGAGCCTGGGAGGTTGAGGCAACAGTGAGCCATGATTGTGCCACTGTACTCCAGCCTGGGTGACAGAGTGAGATCCTGTCTGTAAAAAAGAAAAAATGCTGTCATAGAAGGACAATATTACATAGTTTAAAAAATTACAGTATGGCCATTGAAGTCCTTCTGATGTCTTTACATATTAGCAGCTTAAATATTTGAATACATGAATGAATGAATGGAAATATTGCTTCAGAAGTAGGTTTAAGAAGTGGAAAGAAGATACTCAGTAATTTGTGGTTTTATTTGGCAAATCAATATTGAGTAACATGGTCATTTTTTCAGCTCTTTCATTATTTGTTGGTCCTGTGTCTGCTTTTTATTTCTCATTATCCTTTTCCTTACCAAATATATTTTGTTATCATTCACAAAACTTGTGAAAACACTCGACTTACTCTTCTTGTTCAGTTGGAAATACTTCAAACTTTTTGGAACTGCCATGAGTTAAAATTGCCAAGGAAATTGATTTCTACTGGAAAGAATTCCATGAAATAAGTAGGACATTTCCAAGGGACATTGATCTAATGCTGATTGTAACTCACAGGAAGGGGTTCCAGGTGGATTTTAAGACCACTTTACAGCTTTGAAACACTTGTACACTTCCACACTTACAGAATTTTCTCTGACTCTGCCTTATATCACCTACAAACTAAGGACTGAACTATTGGGACTGTATTTCTCCCTGATGTTTCTCAGCTCTAAAATTCTAGGGCCTTATTTACATTGGAGAACAAATGGGAAATCTAATAGAATTCCTTAAAAGCTTCCCGCCAGTCTTGAGCATTTATCATTCCATGTGTCTTTGCTGTCTTGTATATATTCTTCTTGTTTTTATTATGGATTCTTTGACTTTGCTATGCACCAATATAGAATATGTATTAACTCACTGGTTGGAGTAAAGACAGGCATTTTATTTTTAGTTATAAGATTTTACAAAAATATTCTGATTTTGGCAATGCATTTTAATCAAGATTTTAGAAAATTGCCAGTGTTTTTACACATATGTTCTGTTTTCCTGGGAGGAAGTAGGCTTTTGTGCTTAATCATAACAAGAACTATCTTTTTAAAACATCCTTTAAAAAATATTTCAGATCTACAGAAAAGTGGCAAGAATAGTGCAATGAACACCAGTCTGCTTTTCGACTAGATTCACTAATTGCGAACATCTCCACATTTGCTTTCTCTTTCTCTGGACAGATACTTTCCTCCACCCCTGAGTCATTTGAGAATCAATTACAAACATCCAGATGCTTCCCCCCGAACACCTCAGCATCTGTCTCCTAAGGACAAAGACATTCTCCTACGTAACCACAATGCCATTATCATAGCCCAGGTCAAATCTCTCCAATTGTTGAATAGCATCTTAAATCATCTTTTCTCTCAAATTACCACTTGTGAGCTAAAATCAAATGGGATGTTTATTATATTTTGCATCTGGTTTTTTTGTTTGTTTTTTTGAGGCAGGTTGGATTGCAGTGGCGTGAACACAGCTCACTGCAGCCTCAACCTCCGTGGGCTCAGGTGATCCTCCTACCTCAGCCTCCCGAGTAGCTGGGACTACAGGCATGTGACACCATGCCCGGATATATATATATATATTTTGTATTTCTTGTAGAAAAATACAACATGGGTTTTGCCATGTTGCCCAGGATGGTCTCCAACTCCTGGGCTCAAATGATCTGCCCGCTTCAGTCTCCCAAAGTGCTGGGATTACAGGCGTGAGCCACTGCACCTGGCCTATTTTTTGCATCTGTATTGAAGAAATGATTTTAATAACTATATGTCATCTTAGTAACGATATAGGATGAAAGATAACATGTTCTATATATACACCCATATATTACATATGACGTGTGTATGTATATATAAAAATTATCTCTAATAAAAACTTTTGGAGCAGTATTTGGTTAATAGTCTTTTAGGCTACAAATCTCTTCTTTCAAGGGACAAGTTCTGATTAGAATCAGCCCAATGTGGCCGGGCGCGGTGGTTCATGCCTGTAATCCCAGCACTTTGGGAGGCCGCGGTGGGCGGATCACCTGAGGTCAGGAGTTCGAGACCAGCCTGACCAACATGGAGAAACCCCATCTCTACTAAAAATACAAAAATTAGCCAGGCGTGGTGGTGCATATTTGTAATCCCAGCTACTCGGGAAGCTGAGGCAGGAGAATTGCTTGAACCCGGGAGGTGGAAGTTGCGTTGAGCTGAGATCCTGCCATTACACTCCAGCCTGGGCAACAAGAGTGAAATTTTGTCTCAAAAAAAAGAAAGAATGGGCCCAATGCTGCCTATTGTCAGAATTTATACTTGTAGTGAATGCTAGCAAAACTTGAACTTGAAAAACAGCCTGTGGGGCTTCTTAAGTTTTTACTTGCTCACTTCTACCAGTCATATCTCTTGTCTCTTATTTTTCTCTTTACCCATAGACTTAAAAACATGAGGGTAAACTTGCACTTGGAAACATGAAAAATCCACTAATAGATACTCTTGTGAAACATTAACTAAAAATATATGGAGACAAGTGATAAATACAGGGTGTGTTCACAAGAGTGCGTTTTGAAACTAGAGAAGGGGGAAATGACAGGCACAAGGGTGGTAATGGAAAAATGGAGAGGCAAAGGTTATTTATCACCTCACTGTTCAATTGTTTGATCTTTGGACAGACTTAACTTTTCCTAGGAAAGCCAAGAGTAACATATTTTAAGAGCTCTGGGCACCACAGGCTTCTATGGGTTATTCTGCTTGAAGGTGACAGCATGGAATGTCTTAAAAAGCACCTTCAGGAAGAGGGTACAGTGTTAGTACCTGGTCCCTGCAAAACAAAATGGGTGTGAAATGCTATCCATGGGTTCTTATTATCTTTGATCCTGAAGTTTAAAAGAGACCTTGAATACTCAAATGCTACTTTCCCAGAAAGTATAGCTTGCTTGTCACCTGACCTGGTATCTACCTTCCCTGGACCTTCAGACAAAGTTCACTTCCAACCTTTGCCTGGGCTGTGAGGCTCACTGTCTTTTGGGTCAGCCTGTGCTCACCTTCAGCAGTTGAGTTCCCAGAGGTCTCCTGACCATAGCCTGTGCTTCTTGAGGGCGTATTTTTACCATGGGCAGTGTGCTGACCTAGGCACCCAACTCCCACAGCCTCCTTAAATCCTTGCTGCAACTTTATGAAGTGGATGCTGTTGGTCCCCCCAGTCTGTAGAGACATCCAAGGACCTGCTCAAGGTCACATTGCTGGTCAGTAGTAGAGCTGGGATTCAAGTTCAGGCCCAGCCTGCACCCTCAACCACCGTGCCACATGCCCCTCCCAGGAGAAGGGCTTCTCTGAGGACAACCATTGTATATTAACATTAGGACCACAGGTAGTATCACACTTAAGTGTTATGTTTACATCTGGAGGTATAAGAAGGTTCTTTTTCTGAGGTGTAAGAAAGTTCTTTTCCTGATGAAAATGATATAGGCCTTTGTCTGTTTTGCACTGTTATAACAGAGTACCTGAGACTGGCTAATTTATAAAGAAGATAAATTTATTTCCTCACAGTTCTGGAGGGTGGCTGGGAAGTCCCAGATCAAGGTGCTGGCATCTGGTGAGGGCCTTCTTGCTGTGTCATCACGTGGTGGAAGGCATCAAATGGGTGAGAGAGAGGGAAGGGGACTGAACTCATCCTTTTACCAGGAACCCATTCCCATGATAACTAACCCATTCCAATGATAATGGCATTAATCCATTCATGGGGGCAGAGCCCTTATAACTTAATTGCTTCTTAAAGGTTCCACCTCTCAACACTGTTGCACTGAGGATTAAGCTTGCAACACATCAACTTTGGGGAATGCATTCAAACCATAGCAGCTTTCTTTTACTGGTGGGGAAAAAAACAAGTTTAAAAGACTGGAAAAATACATATGTACTTATGGGACTGCTCATTGATTTCCTCATTGTAGATTCCATTCTCACACTACTTGGTGACACAGCAGCGCAGGTTGGAAGCCAGAAATGGGAAATAAACTGCTTCAGGTTAGAGGCAGGACTCTGTCAGGCAGGACTCGGCATAGTGTGTACTCAGCCTCTGAGTAGGGCACTACCCCTCCCTTCCCGTCTGCTGAAGAGACTCACCTGCAACTTGGGACATCCCTGAGTATCTCAGACACCCCTCTGCTACTCTGTGGCCCACTGACCCGTCTCTTAGTCTCCTCTGTTAGTTTTTAATACACTTAAAACACTGGGAGATTCCAGGCCGGGTACAGTGGCTCCCGCCTGTAATCCTAGCACTTTGGGAGGCTGAGGCGGGTGGATCACGAGGTCAGGAGATAGAGACCATCCTGGCTAACATGGTGAAACCCCGTCTCTACTAAAAATACAAAAAAAAAAAAAAAAAAAATTAGCTGGGTGTGGTGGCGGGTGCCTGTAGTCCCAGCTACTCAGGAGGCTGAGGCAGGAGAATGGTGTGAACCCGGGAGGCGGAGCTTGCAGTGAGCCGAGATCGTGCCACTGCACTCCAGCCTGTGCGACAGAGCGAGACTCTGTCTCAAAAAAAAAAAGAAAAAAAAAAAACACTGAGAGATTCGATTATTGAGTACTTGATCTGAACTTGACACTGTGTCGAATTCCTCAGTGGAGACGGAAAATAAAAAGATCTAATCCTTGTGCTTGATGAGCCTACACTTAATTTATGAGAGGAGATGCATTTATGAAATAATACAGGAAGTTAAAGCTGTTTTTAGTAAATAACGGTATTAGATTCCTATGGCTGTTGTAACAAATTACCACAAACACAGTGGCTTGAAACACATATACATTTCTTCTGGAAGTCAGAGATATAAAGTGGGTTGGCAGGGCAGTGTTCCTTCTGGAGGGTGTAGGAGAGAATCCATTTCCTTGCTTTTTCCAGCTTCTAGAGGCCACTTGCCCATGGCCATCCTCCATCTTCAAAGCCAGCAGCATAGCATCTTCCAGTCTCTCTGATCTCTGCTTTGTGGTCATATCCCCTTTTCTGACCCTGACCCTTCTGCCTTCCTCTTTTAAGAGCCTTTGTGGTTACACTGGGCCCACCCTGATAATCCAGAATCTCCCCTTCTCAAGAGCCTCAATTTACGGGCTGGGCATGGTGGCTAATTCCTGTAATCCCAGCACTTTGGGAGGGCAAGGCTGGAGGATCATTTGAAGCCAGGAGTTCCAGACCAGCCTGGGCAACATGGCGAAACCCCATCTCTACAAAAAAATACCAAAAAATTAGCTGGGCATGGTGGCATGCACCTGTGGCCCCAGCTACTTGGAAGGCTGAGGTGGGAGGATCACTTGAAGCCAGGAGTCAGAGGCTGTAATGAGCTGTGATCATGCCACTGCACCCCAGCCTTGGAGACAGAGTGAGATCCTGTCTCAAAAAAAAAAAAAAAAAAAAGATCCTCAACTTAATCACATCTGCAAAGTCCCTTTTGCCACAGATTCATAGGTTTCAGGGACTAGGATGTGGATATCTTTAGGGTGGGGTAGGCGTTATTCAGTCTCCTACAGTGAGTTAGTGAAAATGAATTGATAATGTATAGGTTATTTATTTGGTAGGCTGAGCATAACAATGGCATTAATTATAAGGCAGTAAGGGGAACTGGAGGGGGCCCCTAAAGCATGAGGAATGGGAGGGAGAAGGTATCTTGGGAAAAGTAGAGAAGGAGGCGGTCTGTGTATAGTATGGTGATGGGTAGGAGAGTGCAGGTGCCATTGACAATGGCCCCAGCTAGCTGAGGTAGAAGCTACAGGTTTGATTACATGAGGAGGGCATGGCTAGTCTGGGTTCCTGTATGAGGTAGGACCTGAGAGCCACCTAGAAGAGTTTAGGTTTAGTCTGTAGTGATGGAGGCTGCTGGAGCTAGCAGTGTAACCCAACATTAGGGAAAGTAATGCTGATGTAAAACTGCTTGATACTTTATGTACAATTTGAATATGACTTAGAATCAAAATCAGAATCAGGCTTGAAAACCTAATGAGCAGTAGGAAAGGAATGAATTGGAGAATACTTGTAAAGAATACTAGAGGAGGCTGGGCGTGGTGGCTCATGCCTATAATCCCAGCACTTTGGGAGGCTGAGGTGGGCGGATTGCTTCAGCCCAGGAATTCAAGAACAGCCTGGGCAACATGATGAAACCCCGATGCTACAAAGTGGAAAAAAAAATGGTAGAGGAAATTGCTGTGTGTTGCCTAAGACTCTGGAAATAGAAATAGCTGCTGGTGAGTAGGCTTTCCCTTTGTCTCCAGGTGAAATATTCAAAGATGAGGAACAAAAGGAAAGCTGGGCTTACCAGGGTAGGTCAGGTAGGTCCAGTCAGGAATTTCACTGTTGCTAAGAGAACCTAACTCCTGTAGACTTTGTTGTTTAAGGCACTTGGGATGCTGTAAAGTCTTGAACTCATTACACTTTTATTATGGGCTGCAGAAAACATCAGTAAAGGTTAATTAGTGCCATATTTATCCTTACATGCTGATTTTACATCTCCTAAAGCTTTATCACTTATTGATCCTTTTTTATTTTTCTCATGCTATATGGCTTAGTTCCAAGAGAGGACAGATCTGGGGATCAGATGACAGCCAGTATTTAGGCTGAATTAGAGGAAGCAAAGGCAATCCTTTTGCAATGGAAGATGCGTTTTCCTTTCAGATGCAAAAATCTAGAGTATTTTGGAAATGTTGGTGTTAAATCTAAAGCATATTTGAGATATTTTCTTTAACCACCCCAGTAATGATAAAATAGATATGTTTTGAAACTGTGATGTTCTCCTGTCTGTCAGGCTTTTAGTGGAAGGAATGCAAGGAACAAAGACATTTTTGTTAATTTTTGCTGCTGAATCAGGTTGCTTATAACCCAAGAGGCAGCCACCCATCAACATCTTGTAGGATCATCTGATAACTCTGCAAGGCAGCTGGTGTGTCAGGCTTGGGCACCATAGTCTCTGCCTTGCCCTGACCTTCCGCTTCCTGAGTGTTGGGGCTCCACCAGCTGGTGCCTGGCAGCGTTCTTTGCCTGAGTATGCGATGGTGATTCCCAGATGAGACCTCCTAAGCTAGGCCCACACAGAACCCTCCTGTTCCCTCCCTCCATCAGCGACTTGCCTGTCAATTCTCTTCCTGCTTTTCTCCTTTCACTGATGTTCAGGGCAACATTTGGTACTGGAGACCTATTTTCACCTGCTTCCCACCTCTTCTCTAGCATTTTTTGCCTTCTCCACTGGTTCCTACGCTAGCATGTTTTAATCAGAGGATCACAGTGGCGTTTATACCTTGGATTTTCTTTCTGTGCTATCATTTCAGGAGAAGGAAGTGTTTATTACTTCTGAAAACAGCAGGGATAATGTGAACTAATACCCTAGTGTAAGGCCTAAATATTACATTTTACTCACGATGACTTAAACTTGTATTTTCATTAGTAAAATACTATGTGCAAAGTTTAAAAAGCCAACAGTTCTGAAAAGCCTATAATGACAAAGTCATTAATCCTCACTCCCTCTGTCCCACTCTTTAGCTTCTTCTAGCTCTTTCTCCTGGTGTTTGTCTCCATGTTGCTAAATAATCTCATAGTATTCTTTGAGGACTTTTTAGACTTCTCCCACTTTGTTGAAGGAGTTTTTAATGCTCTTAGGCAGCCCCTATGCCCACTGCATTTTCCTTCTCTCCCCACCTTCCACCCCTACACTTGACTTTTGGAAATATTTTCTGGTCTTCAAGTGTTTGTCAAGTTCATCCCAAGTAAGCAGTAAGGCAGATTTCTTGTTCTTTTTCTTTCCTTTTCTTTACATTTTTGAGACAAGGTCTTGCTCTGTCGTCCAGGCTGGAGTGCAGTGGTGTGATCATAGCTCACTGCAACCTCCGCCTCCTAGGCTCAAGCAATCTTTCCACCTCAGCCTCCTGAATAGCTGGGACTGCAGCCTGTGCCACCACACCCAGCTAATTTTTGTATTTTTTGTAGAGACCATATTGTCTGGGCTGGTCTCCAACTTCTGGCTCAAGTGATCTGTCTGCCTTGGTCTCCCAAAGTGTTAGGATTGCAGTCGTGAGCCACTGCACCTGGCCTCCTGTTCTTAGTTGGCTAATTTTACTCTAATCTCAATGCTTCATACCAGAATATTTCTTGAATACCAACCTTGCCAGTAACTGAACAAACTACATGTAAAGACTCTTCTTGGGTATTGGGTATTGGGACCCAACACAGTGAGGAAGACTGAAGAGTCGTAGTGCACTTCTATCAAGAAATTAGGGGAGGTTATCCCTGTAGTCTGCCTAGATGGTTCAGGTTGTCTGAAACTTAAATGGAAGTTGAGGCTCTGAATACACATAGGACTTCTGAATCTGTGGCAGATGGTGCAGTCTTACCTGATATAGAGAATACATAGAGAGGCCAGGCATCTATGTGCAACTCAGCTTCATCAACCAAAAGCGAATGCCCTCTCTCAACTCACTCCAGTAATACTTAACCTAGCCATAATTAGCCAACCAAAGATAGGAACAAGATGCCAAGGCCAAGAGCACTTGAGAATTGAGCAAGAGAATTGAGCAGTCCATCTAACAAGGGAGGTCATTGAGTTTCTTCACCCTTTCCCTGAAGTAACTCTTGGAGTGAGCTTGGGACACTGGGTTCAGATGGCTTGGAAAGTTCTGGGGCACTGATAAGATCAGACATTTTCTTGGGAATTTTTTACCTCAGAAAATTCCAGTTGTCAAAGATTCCTGTAGAGCAATATGTGGCAATTACAGTATGGGGAAAAACAACAACAACAAATGAAAGGTTTTATGAGAGGGAAGCTCAAGCAATTCCATTAGAACAGGTTGACTCACCCAACTGTAGTCTGTTCTAACAACTTTAAAAAAGAAGATGAAATGAAACCATGAGATCGTAGTGAACAGAACTGAGAAAACAGATGAATTACGAGACTCACCAGGATAGGCTTTTCATAAAAATCACCTGTTTCTCAATTTCTGCAGTGTGATTGTGATCATAAACATAAAGCCACTCCGGCTCTCAAAGATTGACTGTCTCTTCCACAAAGCACTCACCAGACACAAACTGAGAGAAAGGCAGGGATGGGGAAGAACCTCGTTCTGTGAGGGCACAGAGAGAGGAGGACCCTGACTCGGCTATGGCTCCCAGAAATACCAACTCCTGGAGTGGCTGATGTTGGATAGTGGAGCTAAGATTTCAGGGTTAAGGATGGTTTCATTTAGGAAAAGAGGGCAGAGGAATGGGAGGAGATTGTCCAGGCAGAGGGCGCAGCGTGGGCCAAGTCGCCATGGCGGGAGGAAAGGAGATGCAGTTGAAAAACTCAAAGAACCAGCACTCAGGGTGAGAGGGCCAGGGAATATAAGATAAGGCTGGACGGTTAGGCTGGCCTGATACCATGAGGTCAAGGGTTTCAAGCAGGAAAAATGCCGCACTAAGATTTGCTGTGTGAATAGACCACTCTGCCTGCAGTAGGTGGGGTGTGCTGGGGCCATGGGAATGTTGAGTGGCCAGTGAGTGAGCCATTGCTCTAGCCTGGGAGAGGGCTGGAGAGAAGTGGATGGATGTGGGAATTCTGGAGGGGATAAATCCACAGGACTTGACAGAGTGGCTATGAGGGAGAGGGAGCGATCAAGGGTGCCACTTAAGTTTCTGACCTACAGAGTGTGCTAGACTGGATGATACTTCTTTTCTTTTCTTTTTTCTTTCTTTCTCTTTCTTTCCCTTTCTTTCTTCCTTCCTTCCTTCCTTCCTTCCTTCCTTCTTCCTTCCTTCCTTCCTTCCTTCCTTCCTTCCTATCCCTCTAATGGTTTTCTATAAATAGGTTCTTTTGGTATACCTTTCCACAGTACAAGTAGTGATAGATTTGCTTATGGAAAATCTTTAGGGAATGCACTGGGCAGTGGGAAGAGGGTTATCATGAAAGATGTGAACACCGAAGTGGGAGGCCTCAGCAATCCAGATCTTGAAGTGTGAGGACTACTTGGAACTGACGGTTTGAGTAATGGCAGGAGGGACATCATCAAGATGCTCCTGATACATTGTTTTATAAGTGATATAAATGAAAGATGAGAAGCAGATGGAAAGGAAGTACAATGTGCGGTGTGTCTGTGTCATGCCTGTATTTGAACATGATTGTTGGAAAGACTGATCAAATGTTATAGTTTAGGGACCATGCTTACCCAATGATCATTCCTTTAAACGTAAAGCTTGAAATTTGGGAAATGACATTTTTACAAGATGGCAAAACTGGACTTGTTTTGTTTTCTAAGGTGATTGATATGCCTGAGCACAACCCTGGCAATTTGGGAGGAACAATGAGACTGGGAATAAGAAGAACTGTTTTCAAAACTGAAAATTCAATATTAAGTAAGTTTCCCATATTGTTTATTTTACAAGATGTCGGATGTCGCTCATGTGACTGCAGGTGCCCAGCACTCTGGGTGGTGGAGACTCACCCCTGCCCCTTCCAGCATCCTCGGAGGGCCCTGATTCTTCCTCTTCCCATCTCCCCTGCCCTCACTGACCCTCTGCTCTGGGCATTCCTCTCCCTAGTAAGCTTGTCCCTTGGGCTGGCCTCAGTAGAACACACTGAATGCCCCTCCGCATTTGATCTGCGTGACTCCCTGTTCATTGGGCTGTTTTGTGAGTTACTGATGCTCCTGGAGATGAACTTGGACTGGGAGAGAGAGCCCTGATTCACACTCAGTTCTTTTGAATCCACGGTTCTCTCCATTACATTTGAACTGGTTCCCTGTTTAATATCTGTTTGCCTGGTCTTAGTGACTCACAAATGAACTTCCGAGTAGGACGGCAGTTGTGCACCTCAGACGCGTATTTCTCTGTTCCCTGGCAGCCCCAGTGTGGGGAGATGGCTCACCATTTGATATTTGCTGATCTTTCCACTCCCCATAAGGTTAATTCTAATTTCTGTGGAACTTTTTTCATAAATTAGCATATTATATAAGAATAACTTATTGTTTAAAACAAACTAAAGCCTTTAATTCAATTTAATAAATGTATCTTGAGTGCCCACTCTGTGCCATGCGCAGATATAATAGTGACCAGGACAGATACCAGCCCTGCCCTCCTAGGGCCTCAAAACAAGCAGAAGAAATGTGACAAAAGGGGAATGCAGATTGCTAAGGGGACCGGATGCAGAGAGGGAGCTCAGGAATTGTGAGTGTTCAGTGTCATTTTCGTGAAATTATAAGAATCCCTTAGAATCCTCTGAAGTTATAAGAATTCTTTTTTTTTTTTTTGAGGCAGAGTCTCGCTCTGTTGCCCAGGCTGGAGTGCAGTGGCACGATCTCGGCTCACTGCAAGCTCCGTCTCCCGGGTTCATGCCATTCTCCTGCCTCAGCCTCCTGAGTAGCTGGGACTACAGGCGCCCGCCACCACGCCCAGCTAATTTTTTGTATTTTTAGTAGAGATGGGGTTTCACCGTGTTAGCCAGGATGGTCTCTATCTCCTGACCTCGTGATCTGCCCGCCTCGGCCTCCCAAAGTGCTGGGATTACAGGCGTGAGTCACCGCACCCAGCAAGAATTCTTTAGAAAAATGCCTTCTTAACTCAAGAAAGAGTAAGACCAGAAATATGAGCTTCTCCTTTAAAGATGAATATAAACCTTCTAAGGAATAGAAAGCTTCCTAGCCAGAATGAAATTTAAAAAGGAAAGGCTTCAAAGTGAATACAGTTTCCTTCTTTCTCTGCATAAAAAGTCATTGTTCTCTAAGTCACTAACATTTTTCCTTACAAATACTATATAAGAACTTTTTTTCTTCATGAATGTTAGCAATTCTGTAGCTTTCAGGTGTCTTCAGATAACTATGAAACTTTGTTCAAATAATTGCCTACGTGACAAAAAATGGTTGGTGAAAAATTAATGTCCTAAAATTATATCTATTGAGAAAGATTCAGTGATAATTGTACTAAGTTTTTAAGAAGAGCATTGTACTCAATATAGTTAAAAATTTGATAGATGTAAGTCTGATTTAGGATTTTTCTTGGCCAGTCACACTGGCTCACACCAGCACTTTGGGAGGCTGTGGCCAGCAGATTGCTTGAGCCCAGGAATTCAAGACCAGCCTTGGCAACATGGGGAGACCCTGCCTCTACAAAAAATACAAAAATTAGCCTGGCATGGTGGCTCATGCCTGTGGTCCCAGCCACTTGGGAGGCTGAAGCGGGATGATCACCTGAGCCCAAGAGGTTGAGGCTGCAGTGAGCTGTGATGGTGCCACTGCACTCCAGCCTGGGTAAAAAAGATTTGTTTTTCTTAGTGCTTGAGCCCAGGAGTCGGAGACCAGCCTGGGCAACATAGTGAGATTCCGTCTCAATTTAAAAAGTAAAATTTGTTTTTCTTGACAGTAGACATAAAAATATTGATGATTTGATGATTTTCATGAATCTTAAACACAGCAGCAAAGCTTGTTTTGAAAAATTTTGAAAACAACTTTATTGAGATATAATTCATCATATAATTCATTTATTAGTAGTGTACAATTCACTGATTTTTTTTTTTTTTTTTTGAGATGGAGTCTCACTCTGTCGCCCAGGCTGGGGTGCAGTGGCGCAATCTCGGCTCACTGCAAGCTCTGCCTCCCAGGTTCACGCCATTCTTCTCCCTCAGCCTCCCGAGTAGCTGGGACTACAGGCGCCTGCCGGCTATTTTTTTTTGTATTTTTAGTAGAGATGGGGTTTTACCATGTTAGCCGGGATAGTCTTGATCTCCTGAGCTCGTGATCTGCCCGCCTCGGCCTTCCAAAGTGCTGGAATTACAGGCATGAGCCACCGTGCCCGGCCCAATTCACTGATTTTTTAGTGCATTCACAGAGTTGTGCAACCATCACCACAATTTTAGGACATTTTCATCACCTCCTGTAGAAACCCTGTACCCATTAGCTGTCACCATCCCTACTTCCCGCCAGCCCCTGGCAACCACTAATCTACTTTCTGTCTATAGGTTTGCCCATTATGGACATTTCATGTAAATGGAACCAGATGATTTGCGGTCTTTTGTGTCTGGCTTCTTTCTTTCTTTTTTCTTTTTTTGAGATAGTCTCACTCTGTCACCCAGGCTGGAGTGCAGTGGCACGATCTCGGCTCACTGCACCCTTCACCTCCCAGGTTTAAGCGATTCTCCTGCCTCAGCCTCCTGAGTAGCTGGGATTACAGGCACCTACTACCACGCCTGGCTAATTTTTGTATTTTTAGTAGAGACGGGGTTTCGTTGGTCACGCTGGTCTTGAACTCCTGACCTCAGGTGATCTGCCCACCTTGGCCTCCCGAAGTGTTGGGATTACAGGCGTGAGCCACCACGCCTGGTCTGTCTCCTTTCTTCTAGCATAATGTTTTTTTGCTACATCCACATTGTAGCATGTATCAGTACTTCATTCCTTTTAATGGCCAAATAATATTCCATTGTATGGATAGACCACATTTTGTTTATCCATTCATCAGCTGGTGGACATTTGGGTTGTTTCCAGGCAACAATTTCTTTAATTTTTTCTCCTTAATTTTTTAAAAAGTCCTTTTTCTAAAGGGAAAGAAAAGTATGTTGCCTTAAATTTAAGTTGTGCTTCATAGTTTCCAAGAAGCATGTGATATGTGAACTTGTGCCCTCCCACTTGTGCAGCACTGTCTTCCACAGGTCTCCAAAAAAGGCTGTGCCAGAGATAAGAATGTGACCACTGTGCGAGGCTCTGCTGAGTGGCATACAAATATCAAAACATATAGCATAATAGTGTTTTTTTTGTTTTCGTTTTTTTTTGTGACGGAGTTTCACTCTTGTTGCCCAGACTTGAGTGCAGTTGCGCGATCTCGCCTCACTGCAACCTCCGTCTCCCAGGTTCAAGTGATTCTCCTGCCTCAGCCTCCCAAGTAGCTGAGATTACAGGCATGCGCCACCACGCCCGGCTAATTTTATGTATTTTTAGTAGAGACGGGGTTTCTCCATGTTTGTCAGGCTGGTCTCGAACCCCCAACCTCAAGTGATCTACCCACCTCGGCCTCCCAAAGTGCTGAGATTACAGGCATGAGCTGCCGTGCCCGGCCGATAGTGTTTTATGGACCTTTTGTTTTCTCCTAGTCAACATATTTCTTTTGTAGAATTTTATGTATTTATTTATGTTTTTATAAGCTGGTACATTTCTTTTGTAGGATTCCCCCATTCCGTATTGGCATATTTCTTTTGTAGACTTTTTTCCAAGTCAGCACATTTTTGCAAGAATGCTATGAACAAAATACATTTGCCTACATTGCCTGTGAAAACAGTTAACAATTTTGATAGAAAGCATTGAAATGCTATTCATTTTTTTCATTTAAATTTGACTTACAGGCCAGTAGTTACAATGCTTGGATTAAATAGAAAAACAGGAAAGTAAAGAGTCCTCTAGTAAAAAATAATGCCTTGAAATAGGGTCACAGCCTAAAGATATTGATAGCCGCAGTGGATGGATGACTAGAGTGAGCCTTTTTTTTTTTTTTTTTCTTTTTGAGACAGAGTTTTGCTCTTGTCGCCCAGGCTGGAATGCAGTGACACCATCTCGGCTCACTGCAACCTCCACCTCCCAGGTTCAAGCGATTCTCCTGCCTCAGCCTCTTGAGTAGCCGAGAGTAGAGGCATGCGCTACTATGCCTGGCTAATTTTTTGTATTTTATTTGAGGTGAGGTTTCACCACGTTGGCCAGGCTAGTCTGGAATTCCTGACTTAGGGTGATCCTCCTGCCTCGGCCTCCCAAGGTGCTGGGATTATGGGCGTGAGCTACTGCACCCAGCCGAGCCTAACATTTATATTCAAGAACAATTCCTCTTTTTTTCTTAATAACCTGTTAATTCCTTAAGGGTTATGAAAACTATGAATTTACTTTTTCTGAAGTGGAGATTATAGGTTTGAATTGATTTGGACAAAAGTACTGGTAATGATTATTTGCCCTGCTTATAAGCAGTGTGTTCCTAGAAGTTCCCTTCCTGTGTTCTATGTGTTGTCTTCATCTGCAAAGGCCTTTTCCTATAAAAGGGCTAATGACAGTGTGTGTAGAATTATCAAAGCTGATTCAAGGGTCCTTAGAAATGAGACATTTTGAGGAAGATGGAGAGATTTGTTAAAGGATTCAAAATAATTACCCTGATTTGATCACTATACATTATATGTATTGAAACATCACTATGTGCCCCATAAATATGTACAATTATTGTCAATTAAAAAAAGAAGATTTTTTCTAAACTATATTATCTATAATCCTGTACCTGAGTATTAATTGCATATCCATGGTCTTTTCCAGACTTCATCAAGATTAGTTTTTATGTAGTCTTTTCTGGTAGCGTCACTTTTTCCTGTATCTGGTCTTCCTGTCTATGATCTGTGCATATAGTATTTAATTGCGTTAAGGAGCCATATTCTGCTGATTCATTTCCTACTGATAAAACACGTCACATGGTTTCTGGCATTTTGTTAGAAAAATGCTGAATTGAACATCTTGACACAGTGTTTTCGTTCTTTTGAATATTTCCTTAGGATAGATTTCCAGGAGTTGGATTATTAGGTCAAAGGGTATGAACACTTTTATGACTGATAATTCTGCTAGACTGTTGGAAAGAAGGGCTGAGCAAGGTCATAATGACATTCACTGTACTTGTGTTCCTGCTTTCTCTAGTCTTTTTGGTAGGATTATTTTTCTTCTTGCTCTATTAACGGAAACAAAAAGAGCCCTATTTCTGTTCATTGCTAAAAAGTGAAAACGTTTTCTACTTCGAATGTTGATTTACTTGTGTATATAGTGCCCAGGTCTGAAGTCTTTATTAGGACTTAATTATGGGTTGGTAAACTTTTTCAATAAAGGGCCAGTTAGTAAATATTTTTGGCTTTGTAGCCATTGTGGTGTGAAAACAGCTACAGGCAAATATGTGAGTGAACGAGCTCGGCTGTGTCCCAGCAAAACTTTATCTATGGGCGCTGAAAGTTGATTCCATATCATTTTCATGTGGCATGAAATAATAATGTTTGATTTAATTTTTTCAACCAATTTAAAATGTAAAAACCATTCTTAGTTCAAGGGCCAAACAGAAACAGTCAGGGGGATCCCATGACTGTGGACTGGGCCATAGTCTGTTGAATCCTGGTCCAAACAAGAATCTTTCAGCCTGGGCAACATAGTGAGACCCTGTCTCTACAAAAAAATTTTAAAAAATCAGCCAGGTGTGGTGGCACACACCTGTAGTCCCAGCTACTCAGGAGGCTGAAGCAGGAGGATTGCTTGAGCCCAGGGAGTTGAGGCTGCACTGAGCCATGATTGTACCACTGCACTCCAGTCTGAGCAACAGAGTGAGACCCTGTCTCAAAAAAAAAAAAAAAAAAAAAAAAGAAAAAGAAAAAGAACTCCACGGATGAGGCAGTGAGCTACTCCTATCCTAGGCAGTTGAAGGACATCATCTCCCCACTTCTCTTCTGGCTTGCATACATATCCTATTTTATGACAGAGAATAGGACTAAGGGGGCTTTCAGAAGCCGTTTGATCTAACCTCCTTATTTTTCAGAGGGCTGAGAGATGAAGTGGCACACAGTTGGGAGAGTCAGAACCAGGGCTTGGACCCTCTTCCCACGTTATTTTCTAGTCTTCTAATAAAACATGCTGTCCTGGCTCCCCCATCTAGTGTTATAATCACTCTCCAAAATGTAACTCTTGGCCAGACATGGTGGCTCATGCCTGTAATCCCAGCACTTTGGGAGGCCAAGGCGGCCAGATCACTTGAGGTCAGGAGTTTGAGACCAGCCTGGCTATCATGGTGAAACCTTGTCTCTACTAAAAATACAAAAATTAGCCGGGCATGGTGTGGTGTGTGCCTGTAGTCCCAGTTACTCAAGAGGCTGAGGCAGGAGAATAGCTTGAACCCGGGAGGCGGAGGTTGCAGTGAGCCGAGATCATGCCACTGTACTCCAGCCTAGGTGACAGAGCGAGACTCTGTCTCAAAAAAAAAAAAAAGAAAGAAAAAAAAGGTAACTCTTGAAACACCCAATTGTTAGACTCCTTGATGCTCTACCTTCAGGTCTGTATATTTAGTTGCATGTAAATTATACCTCGATTTTTAAAAAACTCATTTTTCTCCTTTTTAAAAAGTTTTTAATTTTAAAAAATAGAGACAGGGTTTCTCTTTGTTGCCCAGGCTGGCCTTTAACTCCTGGCCTCAAGCAATCCTCCTGCCTCAGCCTCCCAAAGTGCTGGGATTACAGGCATGAGTCACTGTGTCTGGCCTTAAAAAAGCTTATACTATCTGGAAAGTTAGATAGTAGGGCTTGTCTCCTTATAGTGATGCTATTAGTTGATTAATTAACTCATTAGACGATTTTTGAAAAACAGGGAGAAGTGGCACAGTGTGGGTAAGTCTTAAGTGGGGTACTTTGAAAAGTAAGAAATGTAGAATGAGGAGTGGCTAAAGATGGAGGGATCAGGCTCAGGTGAGAGGGGAGCCAGGGGAACACTGAGGAACTAAGTTAATAGACGGTTTTAAGACTCCAAAAATAAACTTTATTGTTTTGCTTGTGGCTCTCAACTGAGAGCACAAGAGATGGGAACATAATAAAGCACAAAGAAATTCAGATAAGGTTCAGAGCTCATTCAGGGATGGCCAACAACTTGATAGTGTCTCTAAAATATTACAAGACCCTGGCCTTAATTTGCTTGGTCAAGTCCCAGATGTGTTGCCAAGACATCCAGCGAGGGAGGCAAGACTTTGTCTTTGTTGAATGTGGTTTCCAAACCAAACTGCCACCTACTAGAAAGAACATGTTTTTCAGACCATTTCAGTTCACGTGTTTGAATACTGCACAATCTGGTGTGTGTGCATTTAGTAGGAATGCTAGCCCCAAACTTATTTATTTATTTCTTTATTTTAGAGACAGGATTTCGCTGTGTTGTCCAGGCTGAAGTGCAGTGGTGTGATTGTAGCTCGCTGCAGCCTCAACCTCCTGGGCCCAAGCAGTCCTCCTGCCTCAGCCTCCCGAGTAGTTGGGACTACAGCCACATGCCACCACGCCTGACTAATTTCTAATTTTTTTTTTTTGTTTTGAGGCAGAGTCTTGCTCTGTTGCCCAGGCTGGAGTGCAGTGGCATGATCTTGGCTCACTGCAACCTCCACCTCCCGGGTTCAAGCAATTCTCCTATCTCAGCCACCCGAGTAGCTGGGACTACAGGCCCCCGCCACCACGCCTGGCTAATTTTTGTATTTTTAGTAGAGACGGGTTTCACCATATTGGTCAGGCTGGTCTCAAACTTCTGACCTCAGGTCATCCGCCCACCTCGGCCTCCTGAAGTGTTGAGATTACAGGCATGAGCCACTGTGCCTGGCCTAAAATTTTTGTAGAGATGGGGTCTCTTTGTTGCCCAAGCTGGTCTCAAACTCTTGGCCTCAAGAGATCCTCAATGGCCTTTTGTACACTTTTTCAATAAGGGACCAGATAGTAAATATTTTTGGCTTTGCAGCCATTGTGGTGTGAAAGCAGCTACAGACAAATATGTGAGTGAATGAGCATGGCTGTGTCCCAACAGAGTTTTATTTATGGGTGCTGAAAGTTGATTTCATATCATTTTCACGTGGCATGAGATGTTATTCTTCATTTTGTCCAGCCATCAACCTAATTTAAAGCTCCCAAATTCTCTATGCCCTCCAAACCAGCACCCAAACAGTTAGGGAGCACTTACCCTTAGAAGCAGGGGAATGCCACAAGGTGGAAGGGTGCAGAGAAGACCCGCAGGCTCGAGGAGAGAGAGGCGGGAAGAGGTGGGCCTTGAGCACGGGGTTGTACTGTGGGCTCCCTATAGGGAGGTGTATCTGGTCCGGTTAATAATGCAACACAACATAGGGCCGGGCGCAGTGGCTCACGCCTGTAATCCCAGCACTTTGGGAGGCCGAGGTGGGCGGATCACCTGAGGTTGGGAGTTTGAGACCATCCTGACTTACCTCGAGAAACCCCGTCTCTACTAAAAATACAAAATTAGCCGGGCGTGGTGGCGCATGCCTGTAACCCCAGCAACTCGGGAGGCTGAGGCAAGAGAATTGCTGGAACCTGGGAGGCAGAGGTTGCAGTGAGCCGAGATCGCGCTATTGCACTCCAGCCTGGCTAACAAGAGCAAAACTCCATCTCAAAAAAAAAAAAAAAAAAAAGAATGCAACACAACAAACTTGAAGGAATTAGGAGCCCAGGGCAGTGCAGTTTATATAACTGGAGACTAGGACCTGGTGATTTCCAGAGTTCTGTGAAGCTGGCCCTCATCCTCAGAGCAGATGACATGGGGACAGTGAGGTTTGATGCAGGCAGATAACAGCTGGCAGAGGAGACCAGGGAGAGCTCCTCAGGTTGATGCCGGCGGGAGCATGACACGACTCTGGCATGCAAGACACCAGTGAAGCCTTCTGGACCCGGCAGGTGGAAATGGAATGCTTTAAGAAAAGGCTTCATTCCTTTCAGGGACCTTCTCTGCATTTCCTCATATTAAAGAAGAAGAACTTGACTAAAACGACCAGTTCTGCTTTAATGTAAGGGAAAAAGGGTTTTGTTTGGAAAGAACAGAGGCACGAGGCCCATTAAAAAGATATTGAATGAGACCCAGTGCTGGGAGTCCCGGTACAGTTTATGGCATTGCAAATGCAGAGTGGTTAAATCTAAAATTTGAAAGAGCTGAAAGAAATGGGTAGAAGTTTTCAGGGACTAGAAAAATGGCTTTTGCTTTCTTGTCTCTTATCAAAGCATTGATATGGAAAAACAGCTTCTGGCTCCTGGTGTGGTTAGATTAGGAAGTTTAAAAATTAAAACCAAAGCCAACACTGAACGTTCGTGAAACATTAGAGCAGGGGAAAAAAAAGAAAAACCATGTAAAAAAAAAAATCCTCGACTGAGTTAATGAGGTAATTTACATAACAGTTTAAAAGAGGTCGCCAGAGATTTAGGGACCCTGAGTCCATGCCTTGGTAATTTGTCATTGTGTTGAGACACAAATTCCAGAAGAGCGTGGCAGGGCTTCGTGAGAGCTGCATACCACTTGGCGAGCCTCCCCGCCTGCCCCCAGAGCCCAGGTCCACACTGCAGGGTGGCTGTCTTCTTACTGCTTCTTGCCTTTTACTGGGGAAACCATTCGCTAAAGTGTGTTTGTTAATATGGAGGTTCATAGGTCTGGGACATAGCACCTTTAATCCTAACAACAGATGGCATTGCTGCCCCCTCTCTAGATAAGCACTTGTCCTCGTCACTTCACCGAAGGGAACTAGTGGAGTGGTTAAGAACCCAGCCCTTGGAGCCACTGCTCACCAGAGGCCCGTTGGGCCTCAGCTCTCAGTCTCTGGCTGTGTGGAGCTACTTACCTGCACCACGCCTCAGTTTCTGCATCTGAAAGACAGAGATAAGAGCGCCGCCTCATGGGGTTCTTGTGAGGGTTAAATAAATGATATGCAGGAGCCCTTAGAACAGTGCCTGGCACAAAAAAGGCACTGTTTAAGTGTGGCTGATGTTTGAGAGCATTGACCTGTGATCTTCTCAAAACTTGGGGCAAATGTCGGTTAGTGACCTGGCATTAAGAATGAGGTCCCACTAGGGGAGTGGGAGGGAAGAATAGGCTTTCCCTTGCTCTTGCAAGGTTATTTCTATTCTGTCTTTCTTGGCTGCTAGCTCCCCACTTGCCAATGCATAAGATCTAAGAAAAGAGACGCCAAGAATGAGATAAGAATACTAAATAGAAAACAAGTGAAAGTGATGAAAGGTGGGGTGTGGTGGCTTACGTCTGTAATCCCAGCATTTTGGGAGGCCGAGGTGGGTGAATCACTTGAGGTCAGGAGTTTGAGACCAGCCTGGCCAACATGGAGAAACCCTGTCTCTACTAAAACTACAAAAATTGGCCAGGCGTGGTGGTGCATGCCTGTAATCCCAGCTACTTGAGAGGCTGAGGCAGGAGAATCACTTGAACCCAGGAAGTGGAGGTTGCAGTGAGCCGAGATCGCACCACTGTACTCCAGCCTGGGCGACAGAGTGAGACTCCGTCTTAAAAAACAAAACAAAAACAACAACAAAAAAAGTGATGAAAAAGAACGTAATGCTATCATATAGAGTTAAAAGCAAAGACACATTTTTCAACTCAGATGTTTTATACTAGAAAATTGAGATAAAAGCAGATCAGGAAGATAAAATTAGGGAAGGGGGAGGAGTTTAGATACTAAAAGAAATGAAATATTTTATAAAAATTGGAGAAATGACATTCTAAAATCCAAAAGTAAGAAATAAAGGAGAAATATAGGAGAAAGTAAAGGAGAAATAAAGGAGCCAGCTGTGGCTGGCTGCAACTTGATGCTTTCTGAGCACCAGTAATTAAGACATTGCTCTCATCACCCCTAGGACCCAGCCACCATTTTGCACAAAAGAAAGGAATCTTAGCAAAGTTAAGTCACTCATCCAGGTCACTTGTTAGAAAGTCATTGAGCTGACTCTTTGACCACCTCACTGTACCAAACGGCTGGACCTTAATCAAAGAGGAGGCAGAAAAACCCAAACAGCTCCCAGAGCTGAATGCTGCCCTCACTGAGAATCCTGAGAAAAGGTTTTGCAGGTTTCAGGGGTGTCTTGTGGGTGGAGAGCAGGGGGTGCAGAAAGCGAAGACCCTACCCCAGGCCTCTTCTGAAAGCCAGTCTGAAACCACGGGTTTAGCTTAAGGATAGACACAAGCACTGAGTCAGTTTTGCACTGAGTCAGTTTTGCACTGAGCATCTGGGCCAGTAGGGCATGCAGACAGGCGGGTCTGAGAAATGCCACAGCTTAAGCTCAACAATCAGCAGCAGCTACACTGAGCCTTAGAGTTAGAGAGGCAGTAAGGGGTGGTAGGGACTGTGGCAAATCAGCAAGCATGTGCCCCATCAAAGAAGCGACTTCCACAGCTGATAGTTGTATCAAGAACTGTGGATTCACTGCTGCCAGTCTTCTAAATTTTCAAGAGAATCTGGAAATCTGGAGTTTTATGTAAAATCTCCTGACGTGTAAATGTTGGCAACTTATTTACATTTTTACGATATTGTGTGTTTGCCAGCACTCTGCAAGTGAAATACAACAAATATCTGCACCCTGGGCAGCCTCTTAGGATCTTTGAATTAGATAAGCACTGAATTAGATAAGCATCAGCAAATTCTTGCACATACGAGAGGGCTCTGATCCTTAAAATGCCTAATTAGCAGAAGGCATGGTTGCGGGTAGTCTTAAAAGTGAAGTAAATTAAGACACTGGTGCAAAAAAGACATTGTGTAAAAGCAAGGCAGTTCTACCAAGAAAAGAGGTAATGAAGCCCAGCAGGTAGTGGTTTTACTTTTTTATTAGGTTGGTGCAAAAGTAATTGCGGTTTTTGCCGTCGAAAATAATGGCAAAAACTGCAGTTACTTTTGTACTAACGTATTAGATGCTGTGGGTGATTGCCTTTAGCCCCCTGGAAATAGGAGATATGGCACCAGGGGAAAGATAAGGATCAGAAGGTATAGAATGGGAGTGGACAGCTGTGTGGGTGATAGCTTCCAGGGGAGTGAATATGGGAGAAGAAAAGAGGGTACAGTCTTGAGCAGGGGTCCCCAGTTGAGGATGACGAACAGGTAGATGGGGCAAAAAGTGCCTAGAGGAGCAGAGGTCACAGAAGGGGAAGGGTGGCAGCTGAAGAGAGACCTGCTGGATTTTAGAGAGCAGTTCTGTAAAGTCACAGGAACATAAGCCAGGTTGCAAAGGGTGGGAGTGGGAGGTTTGAATAAAGGGTGAGTCAGAGCAAGAGGGCATCATAGACAAGAGTGGGGCTGGATGATTTTTGTTTTTTATTTAAAAAATTTTTAATTGTGGTAAAATATACATAACATAAAATGTACCATCTTAACCATTTCCTAGTGTACAGTTCAATTGTGTTAAGTACATTACATTGTTGTACAGTCTCCAGAACTCTTCTCATCTTGCAAAACTGGAAACTATACCCATTAAACAGCAACTCCCCCTTCCCCTGGCCCCTGGCAACCACCATTCTATTTTCTTTCTTTTTTCTTTTTTCTTTTTTTTTTTTTTGAGACAGAGTCTCACTTTGTTGTCCAGGCTGGAGTGCAGTGGCATGATCTTCACTCAGCGCAACCTCTGCCTCCAGGTTCAAGTGATTCTCCTGCCTCAGCCTCCCACGTAGCTGGGATTACAGGCGTCCGCCACCACGCCCAGCTAATTTTTGTATATTTAGTAGAGATGGAGTTTCACCATGTTGGCCAGCCTGGTCTCGAACTCCTGACCTCAAGTGATCTGCCCCCCTTGGCCTCCCAAAGTGCTGGGATTACAGGCATGAGCCACTATGCCTGGCCTCTATTTTCTGCCTCTTTGGGTTTGACTACTCTAGATGATATGGACAGGAGACCGGGAAATACTGGACAGAAGAGGGCGATTCTCTAGCAAAGGCCCGACCCTCAAGCCTGGAAACCTGTGGCCCTAAATAAGAACAAGCATTCCTGTTTTCACACCCAAATGTTGCCTTTTGGCCCGCCATGCCCCCTATCCTGTACTATATAAACCCCAAACCCCAGGCTCCATGAGCAGAAGAGTGGTGTGACAGAGAAGGAGAGAAGAGAAGGAGAGGAGTTCGGCTGGGGACCATTGGAGAGGAGATCGGCCGCTGGACCACCAAACTCCAGGGGAAGATCATCTTCCCACTCCATCTCCTTTCCTCCTCCCCATCCATCCCACTGAGAGCCACCTCCACCACTCAATAAAATCCCCGCATTCACCATCCTTCAAGCCCATGTGTGACCTGATTCTTTCTGAATTCCGGACAAGAACCCAGGCACCAAGAAGGCACTGAGCTGGTTAACACTTAAGCCATCTATGGACGGCAGAGCTAAAAGAGCACTGTAGCAAGCCCACTGGAGTTTCCGGAGTCACAGGCACCCACTCCTAGACACTACTCTGCGGCCGGAGCCCAAAAGTGTTTGCCCTGGATCCTGCACCTGCCCGTCTGTGTGCTCCCCCTCCCATAAGGGATTTGAGTGCACACAGTGGCTGAACAGATGAGCCACACCTCTGTTGCACATCCTGTGAGGGGGGTCAGGGAACTCTCTCGTTTTATCGATACCTCCTTTAAGTGGAATCGTACAGTATTTGTCCTTTTATGAGTGTCTTATTTCACTTAACATATTGTCTTCAAGGTTCATCCATATTGTAGCATGGGACAGGATTTCCTTCCTTTCGAATGCAGAATAATATTCCATTGTGTGGATAGATATGCACATTTTGTTTATCCATTCATCCCTCAGTGAACATTTGGGTTGCTTCCACCTTTTAACTTGTGTATCTTTTTTGGGGGGATATTTTGGCTCTCAAAAGGACAAAGGAAAAAATTAGGTTCAGTTGCTAGGATTACTCACATGAGGGTAGGCATGGGCAGGACCATTAAAGGGGTAAAAATATATTATGTATGAGGCAGTATCTACCCAGTAGCAAATTAGAGAAAGAGATGGTATAATTTGGAAAGGTGGTTTTTGTTTCTGATAACCCTTTTATCCACATTTTTGGTGTCTTTCTGCCTGCATTGGGAGTGCTTTATAGGTCCTAAGACTTTTGTTGGTTTTCTTTCTCTAAAGCTTTGCTGACATTTACTTCTTAAGTGAACATTTTATTTTGTCTCTAAAAAGACTAGGACAGAAAGAAAGATTGAGTCACTTTGTTGTTGAGATTTTCCCCCATTCCTAGGATCATTGCATGGCACCTGTGACAGAGGACTGCTCTTAAGAACGTGGTGTGTATACCTCTCAGTTTCTGACTCTTCTCCTAGATACATTTTACATTCAGCAGTATCTAGCATTTTGCCTTGTCATGGAATGTTCTTATACTGCACTTTCAATGATGGTGTAGATTAGTTGATTCTAACCAGAAATGCACGTCAGGGTGACTTGTGGTGCGTTTTTAAAACCCACGTGGCCAGACACTCTCCTGAGAGTAATCAAATCAGAATCGACGGTACTGGGGTACCCGGGCTCCAGATGAGTATTCTTAGTTTTATTTTGTTTTCAGGATGTTCTCAAATAGAATTTCATTGGTAGCATTCTGAACTGATTCTCAACATAGAGTTTTTAAGGAAATTTTAATTTTTCCTTTTTCACAGGTATAGCAATGGATTAATTTTGTAAATTCATTTCTGATAGATTTGTAAGCAATGAAGAAAGATTTTGAATGCACAAAATAAAATTTCCAAAGTTCTGAAAACATGTTTCATTGTATATCGTGTCTGTTGTATGTTGATTTCATTCAACAATTCGTTATAGAGTACCTGCTTATGTGCTAGGTGCTGGTCTTAAGAATTGAGGGGATGGGCCAGGCGCAGTGGCTCACGCCTGTAATCCTAAGGTGGGTGGATCACGAGGTCAGGAGATAGAGACCATCCTGGCTAACACGGTGAAACCCCGTCTCTACTAAAAATACAAAAAATTAGCCGGGCATGGTGGCATACACCTGTAGTCCCAGCTACTTGGGAGGCTGAGGCAGGAGAATTGCCTCAACCTGGGAGGTGAAGGTTGCAGTGAGCTGAGATTGTACCATTGCACTCCAGCCTGGCGACGGAGTGAGACTTCGTCTCGGGAAAAAAAAAAAAAAAAAAAAAAGAATTGAGGGGATGACTGCTGGGTATATACCCAAAAGGAAGGAAGTCAGTATATCAAAGAGATATCGCAGACCCATGTTTGTTGCAGCACCAGTCACAGTAGCCAAGATTTAGAAGTGACCTAAGTGTCCATCAACAGATGAATGGATAAAGAAAATGTACTTTTACACAATGGAGTACTATTCAGCCATAGAAAAGAATGAGATCCTGTCATTTGCAACAGCACAGATGGAACTGGAGATCATTATGTTAAGTGAAACAAGCCAGGCACAGAAAGACAAACATCGCATGTTCTCACTTACTTGTGGGATCTAAAAATCAAAACAATTGAACCCATGGAGATAGCAGAAGGATGGTTGCCAGGGGCTGAGAAGGGTAGTGGGGGGCTGGTAGGGAGCTGGGGATTGTTAATGAGTTCAAAAAGTAGAAAGAATGAATAAGACCTACTATTTGATAGCACAACAGGGTGACTACAGTCAGTAATAATTTAATTGTACATTTAAAAATAACTTTAAGAGAGAGTAATTGGATTGTTTGTAACTGAAAGGATAAATGCTTGAGGGGATGGATACCCCATTCACCATCATGTGATTATTACGCATTGCATGCCTGTATCAAAACATCTCATGTACCCCCTAAATATATATACCTACTGTGTACCCACAAAAATTTAAAGTAAAAGATTTAAAAAAATAATTGAAGGGTCAGGTCCCTATTTTGTCTGTTACCTTGTATAGCTTATGTTCTAGTTCCATTCATTTGGATTTTATTGTCTGGAGATAACAATATCAATCACTGAAATGGTTCGCTTTCTGTTCTCAGTGCTTCCCATACTTTGATTTATTTAATCCTTACAACTCTATGAAGTAGGAACTATCATAATCCCTATTTTATAGATGAGGAAACTGAGGTAGAGAGGTTAAATAATATGCCCAAGCCACACATCCATTAAATAGTAGAGTGGAATTTAAAGCCAGGAAGTCTGACTTCAGAGTCACTACACTCCCCTACCCCTTTCTGTCACCTCTGAGATATCTTAGCAAATACAGAGTCTGCCTTAAGCCAGGCAGCAGTCAGAAACCATGCAGTTTCAAACGTTCTCATGATATCCTGCTAGTCCCCTTGACTCGAAGATACGATTCCTTATATCCTAATTTGGAGATTTGTGCCATTTTCCCCATCATCTCGAGAAATGTTGGCAGACTCTAGTATTGGATTTACAAATCACCTATTGTAATGAAGGGAACAGAAAAGAAATTTTGGACTAAAGGAGGAAAAGATCAATGTCAAAGTCAGAGGTCATAGGACACTTAGTATCCTCTGAAGCAACTTCCTGATGCTTCTACGTTTTCTTTCTTTTTTTTTTTTTTTTGAGACAGCACCTCGCTCTGTCACCCAGGTTGGCAGGTTGGAGTGCAGTGGTGACATCTTGGCTTACTGCAACCTCAGCCTTCCAGGTTCAAGTGATTCTCATGCCCCAGCCTCCTGAGTAGCTGGGATTACAGGTGCGCACCACCACCCTGGGCTAATTTTTGTTTAGTAGAGATGGGGTTTCACCATGTTGGCCAGGCTGGTCTTGAACTCCTGACCTTAAGTGATCCTCCCCCTCTCAGCCTCCCAAAGTGCTGGGATTATAGGTGTGAGCCATCGTGCCTGGCCTTCCTGATGCTTCTGTGTTTTCTAACTGTATGTTATTGTGCTTTATTTCCCATTTTTCTTTTAATTTTTATGAAGCAATTGTTTTAGTTTAGGCTGTCCTGAATGACCCCTGCCAGTGGTATGTTGGCATTCTCTCAAAGGAACTCCCTGCCCCCACTATTCCCCTTTTTCTAAAATACATACCTTAAATATTCACTATCATTCATATCGTCACCAGGGAGCTCAGTCTATATGGACAGAATTGCAAATAGAAGTTCAGCTGTGATCATTGATCGTACAAAGTTATATGAGAATACAACCCATTTGTGTTTGCTTGATCCAAGTCAAAAGCTCAAACAAGACACAAAGAAAGCATTTATTTGGTTTTTCTTGGTTGAAACATCCTGTTCCAGCCTCATGATGTCTTTGAGAGTCTGATAATTCCCTGCCTGTTGAACTGAGCATGGCTCCCGATTCTGTTGGAGTTTGAGCATGACTTCCAGCACTGTTATCTTCTTAACCCTTGGCTGTGTACCTGGGATCTACGTTTTGAGGGCTGGTGCTGTAGGAAGAGTCTCTGGCCCGCTCAGACTGCTCCAGTGCTGGAACCCACTTGGTCCCTGGACCATCCTGCTTCTCCACATGCTCCAATAGGGGCATTCTTTTTATTATTATTATTATTATTATACTTTAAGTTCTAGGGTACATGTGCACAACGTGCAGGTTTGTTACATAGGTATACATGTGCCATGTTGGTTTGCTGCACCCATCAACTCATCATTTACATTAGGTATTTCTCCTAATGCTATCCCTCCCCCAACCCCCTACCCACCGACAAGCCCCGGTGTGTGATGTTCCCAATGGGGGCATTCTTGAGAGGTGTTTGGTGATGGATCCGACTCCTATTCACCTGACAATGAAGTCACTAGGCAGCTCGTTGATCGCCGTGCCCATCGCCACACTGGTCATGCCCAGGGTGCTGTGCTTAGCTGCAGTGCCTCAGCTACGTAGGCATGTTTATGCAGCTCCCCAGATGATTCTCAGCCACACACCCCTGGTTAAGAGCTGTTGGCATAGATGTGCTATCATTTAATCCACCAGTTCGTCTATTCTTGATGCTCAGCTTGCTTCCAATTGTTTGCTATTAAATAATTCAGCAGTGCACATCTTTGTGGTTAAGTCTTTGTCCTCATTTCTATTTTCTGGAATAAATTCTGAGAAGTCCAACTGTAGGATCATAGGATAGGTACATTTTTAAGGTGGGGTACATTTTGAATGTGGCCAGTACGGTGTGAAAATCTGGAGGCAGCTGGTGGAGTGGAGATAGCATTGGGCCAGGTGTGAGGAAGCCTGGGCTCAAGAACAGGCTCCTCTGCCCAGCAAGGCAGGGCTTTGGGCAAGTCCCTTCCCTGCCCCTGGTTTTGTTTTCTTCCTTTGTAAATGAGCCTCATTACAAATCTGCACTGAAGCGATAGTGCAGCATAGCCGTCTCTTGGTCCTGCAGGCAGGCGTATATAAGGAGGGCAGATCTGCTGGATTCCGTGGTGGACTTGTGTAGCATCTGGCTTCCTTTTATGCAATGGTGATGGCTTACTTGAGAATTGCTTCAGGGTTTCAAAGAAGCTATCGTCATCTTCTGTTAGAAAAGAAGAAAATCTAGATGACTATGCGGAGGCTATTGTTCATTTTTAGTCCTCTGATAGCGATCCAAGCACCTTCCTCCACAAAGCGTCATGGATGTGCTTGTAAAGCTGCTTACTCTAATATTAATCTCACTCTTGTATCTTTACAGGGAAACTTTATGGTGATGTTCCTTTTATAGAAGAAAGACACAGACATCGGTTCGAGGTACGGCTTTCATGCTGAATTATTGGGGAATATGGGTGCTTAGTGTGAGGAACCCAGTGATTACAAGCTGAGCCTCTGGAAAAGGTGTCCAGCCTGGTGGTATTCACAGGGCTCAGAGAGGACCATATTTCCCACAGTCTCCCATTTCCAGAGGAGATGGGCGGCAAGGGGACAGGGGTGGGGAGTGGGGGGTGGAGGCTGTCATCTTTTTGGCTTTCCAAAGGCAAAATCTTTACGTACCTGCACACGGGGCCTATCAATCCCCTTTGTTACTCTAACTGCCATCTTCTAGATCATGATAAGGCCATCATTTCTTATCCTTAGCTCCCACCCTTTATTTTGCCAGGTTTGTGGAAAAGAGGACTTGAATCTTCTGAGAAGGAACCAAGTGCCTTTTGGGATGGGGGTGCATCCCTGGGTATCAGGGGGTGATTGGTTTGAGAACCTCTTTGGAAATTTACATTAAGCTTGAGGCTTAGCGTCACATGACTAAAAGGAGTTAATTGTTGAGGTTGCCACATGAGAAACATAGATTTCTCGAAATGTAGATCATCTATGCCAGGATTAATGAGTGTGTCAATTACGATGCATTTGACTGTGAAGAACAGAAATCCCTGCTCGTTATCACTCAAACCAGCCTAAACATTAAGGAAATTTGTTATCTCAGGCACCAGGTTGTCCAGAGGCTGGACAGGCTCCAGGCATGGCACAACCAGGGCTCCTGTTGTCTCTGTGGTTATCTCAGCCCTACCCTTGTCTGTGTCTGCTTCTTCCTTTAGCTGGTCTCCCTCATAGTTCCCAGGTGGCTGCCAGCAGCATCTGGGACAAGAGGCATCTCTCCAGACAGGGAAATCAACTTAGATTACCTGCCCACCTGTGAACTAGTAGCCATTTTCAGGGCAATGCTGAACATCAGTGGGCTTAAACCTGGGTTCTTGCAATATTCATCTTCCAAGAGGGCTGGGTTTATTATGTTTGGCTTAGACCAGTTAGAACCAGTTTCTGGAATGGGACAGATGGAGTTTCCTGGTTCATATAGGGGTGGAGTGGTTACCAGGACAAGCCTAGGGCTCTGTTTTGAAGGAGGACTTGTGGGAATCAATGCTGAGTAGGCAATGAACAGTGTCACTATGACCAAGGAACATAATTTGGTACATGTAGGACATTTTTGGTCTTATTTCCATTGGGAACGGGCCCAACTGGTGGGATAAATATTATTGAGCTGCTTTGCCTAAGTGGCAATGAGAAGGTGCAAGAACTGCTACGTACGCAATAGCGTAGCTATTCATTCATTCACACCTATTTTGCATCTGGTATGCATTGGAGATGGAAAGGGGAAAGACAGACATGGTCTCCCTCTTGTTAGGGAGCTTATATTCTAATGGAGAGGACAAAAAATAAGATAACATGATAATTACAGATTAAATCCTGTATTGGATAAGGGACTTGTATCTAAAATATATGAAGAGCTCTTACAACTCAATAATGAATAATTGCAAATGATATGAATAGATATTTCTTCAAAGAAGGTGTACAAATGACTAATAAGCACATGAAAAGATGCCCAACAATCATTAGTGATCAGGGAAATGCGTATTGAAACCACAAAAAGATACCACATCACACCCACTAAGCTGGCTATAATCAAACACAGACAATAATAACAAATAGTGGAGAGGATGTGGGGTAACTGGAACCTTCATGCATTGCTGGTTGGAATGGAATATATTGCAGCCCCTTTGGAAAACCATCTGGAAGTTTCTCAAAAGGCTAAACATAAGAATTACCATATGACCCAGCAGTTCCACTCCTAGATATATACCCAAGAGAAATGAAAATGTATGTCCACACAAAAACTTTTATCTGAATGATCATAGCAGCAATATTCATAACAGCCAAAAAGGCAGAAACAACTCAAATGTCTACCAGCTGGTGAATAGATAAGCAAAATGTGGTGTATTCATTCAATGGAGTATTATTCAGTCATAGAAGGAAATGAAGTACTGATTTATGCTACAACATAGATAAACCTTGAAAACATCATGCTGAGTGAAAGAAGCCAGATACAAAAGCCCACATATTGCATGATTCTATTAATATAAAATGACCAGAATAGGCAAATCTATAGATGTGGGATATAGATTAGTGATTGCCAGGGGATCGGGTCAGGGTGATGGGGGGTTGGGGGATGAGGTTAAAGGGTACAGGGTTTGTTTTTCAGTTGGTTGTGGTAATGGTTGTACACCTCTGAATATACGAAAAATAATTTGTGTATTTCAAATGGGTGAATTGTATGGTATGTGAATTATGTCTTAAAGCTGTTAAGGAAGGAAAAATAATGACAAAATACGAGAACTGGTATAATTTTAAAATGTAGAATAAAAGCTCTGAGGTTAAGATTGCAAAGAATAGGTGAGACTCCACCTTAATTTTAGACAGGGAAGCACTTTCACTGAAGGAGAGGCTGAAAAGGAGTCCTTAGGTTTGGGAAAGGGCTAAGGTGAGATGGGGGCCAGAAAGGGCCACAAGCGAGGTCATCAAGTTGCCATCTATTATGATATTTTAGTAGAAAACTTGCTCCAAGCTTCTCTTTAGAGCTTTTATGTAACTGCATGTAAAGAAAGCATTGGGGTTAGTCACAAGGGAAATAGGATAGTTTTAATCCTCAAGCAAAATTGTGATTTGGGGAGAGATAGGTAAGTACACGTAAGGGAAGAAGCAAACATGGAAATGGCTATAAATAACTAGTCTCAAGGTTCCAAGTCAGAATGTCTGGGTCACAGGGCCTACTTTTTGAATCTCACCTTTGGGTAATAGAAGACACTTCCTAGATTTAGGTGCTGTGGTTACATTTTATATCTCAGGTTCATCATGAGTTTAAAATTGGCTTTGAGCATTGAATATAGACATTAACTACTAGTTAGAGGATCACTGAAATGGAAAACCCACCCAACTGATGAAGGACCTGGTATGGCAGCTGGTATTGCACTGTGGCCCATAAACACTTAATTTCTTGTTTTGCAGGTAAACCCTAACCTGATCAAACAATTTGAGCAGAATGACTTAAGTTTTGTAGGTCAGGATGTTGATGGAGACAGGATGGAAATCATTGAACTGGCAAGTAAGTGGCCTCTTCATTTTTGAAAAGCTTCCTGATAACTTGCCTTTTTGTGGACTACAGACTAATTTGAGACCCAGTTTTTTTGCATTCTTTCTTTTCTTCTCTCCTTTGAAACAAATATGTAAATACAAAGTACATGAAAAAAACAGACTGCTGGCTGGGCATGGTGGCTCACGCCTGTAATCCCAGCACTTTGGGAGGCTGAGTTTGGTGAATCACCTGAGGTCAAGAGTTTGAGACTAGGTTGGCCCACATGGTGATACCCCATCTCTACTAAAAATACAAAAATTAGCCAGGCGTGGTGGCGTGCACCTGTAGTCCCAGCTACTCAGGAGACTGAGGCAGGAGAGTCGCTTGAACCCAGGATGTGGAGGTTGCAGTGAGCCGAGATTGCATCACTGCACTCCAGCCTGGGTGACAGAGTGAGACTTTGTCTCAGAAAAACAGACTGCTTATAATCCTGATCATTTTGGAGCCTATTAGTCTGACTCCACCATAAAATGATGTATTATTCCAAGTCTACCAGTTCTACAAGTAATATGCTTCCTTACCAACTCCTCTCTTTCTGAGGCTACTTCTTTGTGCCAGCCTCTAGGTTAGGTGCTCTGGGAAAGGCAGAGTGGCACTGTTGAGTGGCACCCTGCCTGCTCTCCTCTTTTGAGAAACAATAGCCAAGTGCCATCTCATTTTTGGTGACTGATGTTGATGTCTGTTGCATGAGGGACCTGGCTCCTCTCCTGTCTTTCTCCACTGTGCTGGGTGGTCAAGCACGGGTCAGTCATTTGACTTCTGAACACTAATCACTGCCCCCAGAGTTGTTTTTAAGAGCAAACAGAACAGAAATAAAGGCATCAGAATTGAGGAAGAACACCGAAGTTGTTGTTAGTAACCAGGCTGGAACACCCGTGAGCACATAGGCACAAACTACACATTTACTATTGATGAGACAGAAGGCAGTGTTCTTCTCAGTCAGCTTTGCAAGGACATGGTAAGCTCATGGTCACAGCTGGTCTAAGCTCTTTGTCTTGATGTTCTAGCCCAGGGGTTGGCAAACTACTGCCTATGCACCACGTCCAGCCTGCTGTTTACAGCCAGCTTAGGAGCTGAGAATGATTCTTACATTTTTTAATGGTTAAAAAAATTAAAAAAAGAATACTGTCTGTGACATGTGAAAAGTATATGCCATTCGAATTTGCATCCATAAATAAAGTTTTATTGGAACACAGTTTAGGGGTAGAAAGGTGTTATCTGTGACCTTCTCACCCATCATAAGGGTCTTGACCAACAACTCTATAACAAGACAGGTTGACAAGAGAAAAGCATAACAAATTTATTTAATCAAAGTTTTATGTGACACTTTAGTCTTCAGGAATGAAGACCCAAATACTTGGGGAAAACTTCATTTTTATGCTTAGGTTCGATGAACAGTGGACAGCCAGTAGCAATGTGATTGGGCAAAAGGGCATACTCTAATGGTAATAGACTGACAGGGAAACCCAGAAAGGCCTGTCTGCTCAGATTCTTCTTGGCCTTTTTGTGTAGCATCCCATTCCCCCAGGTCTAGAGCAGGACTCATCTGGAATGAGGGTCTTATGACCTACTTTCAGGAAAGGTAGGTCAGATAATTTCTTTATAGCCAGCTTTCACATGGAAAGGCGGGGGAAACATCAGAGTGACCTTCTTGCTTTGGAGGTCTTCCCAGTCACCTTCAGTTCAAACTACTTTACGGTAGTGTTTTCTGAGCTCCGACAACAGCAACACTCATTCATTTATGTTTTGTCTATGGCTGCTTTTAATTTTTATTTTTTTTGAGACAGGGTCTAGCTCTGTCACCCAGGCTGGAGTGCAGTACCATGATCATGGCTTAGTGCAGCCTTGACCTCTTGGGCACAAGCAGTCCTCCCACCTCAGCCTCCCAAGGAGCTGGGACTGCAGGTGTGTGTCACCCTGCCTGGCTACTTTTTTTTGTTTTTGAGACGGAGTCTTACTCTGTTGCCCAAGCTGGAGTGCAGTGGCACGATCTTGGCTCACTGTAACCACCACCTCTCAGGTTCAAGCAATTCTCCTGCCTCACCCTCCCGAGTAGCTGGGACTACAGGCATGTTCCACCATGCCCGGCTAATTTTTGTATTTTTTGGTAGAGACGGGGTTTCACTATGTTGGCCAGGCTGGTCTTGAACTCCTGACCTCGTGATCTGCCTGCCTCGGCCTCTCAAAGTGCTGGGATTACAGGCATGAGCCACCGCGCGCAGCCAATTTTTAAATTTTTTTTGTAGCGGCAGGGTTTTGCCATGTTGCTCAGGCTGGTCTCACCTGGGCTCAAGGCCTCTTCCCTCCTCAGCCTCCCAAAGTGCTGAGATTACAGGCATGAGCAACTGTACCTGGCCCCTGGCTGTTTTTTATGCTACCATGGCAGAGATGAGTAGTTAAGAAAGAGACCTTATGGCTCACAAAGCCTGAAATATTTACCTTTTACAGAATATTGGCCCTTTACAGAAACATTTGCTAACTCCTGGGCTAGACTCACACATATACACTTCATTTAACTAAGTTGAATTTAACATTTTCACGTGCCTCCTTGACCTGTTTGTGTATTTGGATGTTGTGTTGACACTTCCATCTCAACTTATTTAAAACTAAATTTACATGCTCTCCCAATTAGTTCATTCTCCTGTTTCTGTTAAGATATCATCAATATCCTTGTCCAGGGTTTCTCAGCCTTGCCACTATTGATTGACATTTGGAGTGGAATAATTCTTTGTCGTGGAGGCTGTCCTGTGCACTGTATAGCAAGCTTGTCCAACCCACGGTCCGTGGGCTGCATGCGGCCCAGGATGGCTTTGAATGTGGCCCGACACAAATTCGTAAACTTTCTTAAAACATTAGGAGATTTTTTTGCAATTTTTTTTTAAGCTCATTAGCTATCATTAGTGTTAGTGTATTTTATGTATGGCCCAAGACAATTCATCTTCTTCCAGTGTGGCCCACGGAAGCCAAAAGATTGGACACCCCTGTTGTAGAGTGTTTGGCAGCATTCCTAGCCTCTACTCACTGCCAGTATCATCCCTACCTCCCATGTTGTGACAACCCAAAATATCTCCAGACATCATCAAATGCCCCTGGAGAGCCAGGTGCAGTGGCTCACGCCTGTAATCCCAACGCTTTGGGAGGCGAAGGTCGGAAGATCACTTGAAGCCAGAAGTTCGAGACCAGCGTGGGCAACATAGCGAGATCCTGTCTCAACAAAAAACTAAATAATTAGCTGGGCATAGTGGTTCGTGCCTGTGGTCCCAGCTACTCGGGAGGCTGAGGTAGGAGGTTGAGCCTGGGAAGTTGAGGCTGCAGTGAGCCATGATCATGCCACTGCACTCCAGCCTGGGTGACAGAGCAAGACCCTATCTTAAAAAAAAAAAAAAAAAGTAAGTCCCTGGGGGGCATATTTGGTGGAGAACCATTCTCCTAGACTATCAGGGTAGGAATTTCACATATTAGCTCCTCTTCCCCTTCAGATCCCAACTAGCAGTGAGTTGTCAAGTCCTGCAGATTCTGCCTCTGGAAAGAAAGCTTGTGTTTAGAATTGCATTGCCGTCCCTAGAACAGTAGTCCCAGTGCATGCCAACTCCAGCTCACACTTGTCCTCAATCTCCTTCCTGCTTCCAAGCCATCCCTTTTCCAATACCTCCTAACAAGAACAGAACCCTGCAGTGTGTGACACTAATTTGTTGGATAAACTACTCACATATATTGAGTACTAAGGGTGTGCAGGATACTGTAAAAATGGTACCGTGATGTTCCAGAACCTGCATTTCCAGCCTATATGCTTTAGGCTCCAGATAAATTGGATTGCCTATGCGTCTTCTAACCTCCCTCTTCTTTCTCCATCTTAGCTCATGTCACTATTCTCCATTTCAAATGCCTTTTCTCTGTCTCTTTTCCTTTTTGTCTCTAATCTGTTCAAGTACTTCCAGAGTCCCGAGCAGAGGGGAGAATTGAAGTCTAAGAAGGCTCCTTTGAACATTGTAGCATTTTACCTAGACCTGAAAGAAGGAAAGCAATGGACATTTAGTGTGCACTTACTGGATGCTTGTCACTAGACCTCTTGCTAGAGACTTTGCATACCTTACGTAACTAACAAAGCAGATGATGCTATTCCCACTTTACAGAGGAGACCGGAGTGCAAAGAGGTTAAATGTCATGCCCAGGGCCATCCAGCTAGTCCTTTGCGGCAAGAGCAAACCCAGTTGGTTACCTCCTTCTGCCACCACTGCTATGGGATTTCATTGTTTCTCTTGTTTTCACATTCTACCTAAGATGATCAATTCATGCCTAGAGTTTTGAATTAGAATAGTAAGTACGCATTTCCAGGAGTCTTTCTGATGGAAATGCCCGTCATTTAGAATTAAAGTGTGGATCGCTGTTGGTATTGAAGCCTCTTAAATCTTCCTAGCATGTGAGAAGGCAGAAAATTTCTTAAGCAAATTACTATTTGTTTACTTTGTTTAAGTACTTATTCACTTTTAATTCTTCTGGTTCTCATTATTGTCATCAAATACTTAGAAGGCTCTTTCATCATAAGGATGTAGATTCCCATTGGGGCTTTCACATTTCATGTGGATTGAAAAGGAAATGAGAGCTGCTGTAAAACCTTGCAGTTTTTAAAAGCGGACTGCAAGCAGTTATTAAGGAAAATTCCCCAGAAGATTTTGATCTTAGATACCCCTTGGAAACATATCCACGAATCTCCACTGTTCCTGAAGGGTTCTGAGAGGAACAACAAAGCTTGAGATTAATATTATATAATGTCAGAATTTGGTTTAAAGCAATCAACAGCATTATTTTAAAGATAATTTTATCTAACTGATAGAACATCATCAAAATAAAAACTTTTTACTTTCTCCTCATATTGGCATAGAGGATTTTTTGGATAAAGTGATTCAGAGCAATGAGCCATTCATTCACATATTCTGTCCCTGGCTATTACATGATTACATTGCTTAGCATCTGTCTGTAGTGATACAAAAGCACAGTTACTGTCTGCTTTTTTTTCCAAAGATGTCCCTAGATGTTATGCCGTAAGATTTATTGTCTCTTAAATTTAAAGCTACATTGCTTAATTTCTTCTCTAAGTGTGGATGATTTCTCTGCGTTTCTTGAGGGAATACATTCCTGGGAGAAGGTGGCATTCCCCTTATCAGGCTTTCTTACCTGCATATTCCTCTAATTCAAGGAGGTTTCTTCTTAGATGTAGAGGATTTCTACACTGGATTTTTCTGGGATCAGAGCTGTCCTATAGAACTCACTGCAATGATAGAACTAGTCCACCCTATCCAATATGGTAGCCACTAGCCACATGTAACTTTGAGCATGTTTCAAATGCTCAATTAATTTTAATGAATTTAAGTAGCTGCATGTGGCTAGTGGCTACCATTTTCTATAGCAGAGCTTTTTTTTTTAAATAATTTCAACTTTTATTTTGGATGCAGGGAGTACATGCACAGTTTTTTTTTTTATTGAGATAGGGTCTCACCCTGTCACCCAGGCTGGAGTGCAGTGGTATCATCATGGCTCATGGCAACCTCCACCTCCTGGGCTGAAGCAATCCTCCCACCCCAGCCTCCCAAGTAGCTAGAACCACAGGTGCACGCCACCACGCCCAGCTAATTTTTGTATTTTTTGTACAGACAGGGTTTCACCATATTGCCCCGGCTGGTCTCGAGCTCCTAGGCTCAAGAAATCTGCCCACCTTGGCCTCCCAGAGTGCTGGGATTACAGGCATGAGTTACTGTGCTTGGCCCATGTGCAGATTTGTTACATGGGTATATTGTGTGATGCTAAGGTTTGGGGTATGGATCCCATCACCCAAGTACTGACTAGAGTACCCAACAGATAGTTTTTCAACTCTTGCACTCCCCTCTCCTTCCTCCCTCTGGTAGTTCCCAGTGTCTATTGTTCCCATCTTTATGTCCATGAGTACCCAATGTTTAGCTCCCATTTACAAGTGAGAACATGCAGTATTTGGTTTTCCGTTTCCGTGTTAATTCATTCAGAATAATGGCCCCCAGCTGCATCCACGTTGCTGCAAAGGACATGGTTTCATTTTTATGGCTGCATACTATTCCATGGTATATATGTACCACATTTTCTTTATCCATTCCACCGTTGATAGTCATCTAGTTGATTCCATGTCTTTGCTATTGTGAATACTGCTGCCATGAACATGTAAGTGCATGTGTCTCTTTTGTAGAATGATTTATTTTCCTTTGGGTATATAGCCAGTAATGGGATTACTGAGTTGAATGATAATTCTGGTTTAAGTTCTTTGAGAAATCTCCAAACTGCTTTCCACAGTGGCTGAAATAACTTACATTCCCACCAACAGTATGTTTTCTTTTCTCCACAGCCTTGCCAGCATCTGCTGTTTTTCGACTTTTTAATAATAGCTATTCTAGCAGGGCTTTAAATGATTACCTTAAGAAAGTAGACATTTGCATTCAATCATCATTTCCTTATTACTGTAGTAGTAGCTTTGGATCTTTGCTGGTAAGTGATGGGAATTTGTGATTTTGAATTCCATACTAGATTTTAGATCATTTGATAAAGCACCTCATTGAAAGCTTTAAAGTTATATTTACTTCCCCCTCTTAAACTTATTATATTTTATTATCTTTAGTTTGAGTCATAGCCAGGGACAGGATATTTGAATGAATGGATCATTGCTCTGAATCAGTTTGTTCAAAAAATGCTCAGTTTTATGGTGCTATGAGTAATACCCAACTTAAAGCTGTGACTAGAAAAGCAATTGTCCTCGTTGGGTTCCCAAGGGTAGCCCAATGGGTTGACATTGTGCTGGTTTATCCCAGGGGACCCTTACCCTGGGAAAGGAGAAGACCTTGCAGGAAATGGCCTGAAGCCACCTACAAGAAAGAAAGACCCAGGGTTAGCCTAAAGTCCAAGGGAAATTGAACCAACATAAATCTACAAAGTGCCTTCAAAAAGCAGGCAGATTTGGGGAAAGTGGAATTCTTCTTGCCATTCAAAAATTTTTGTTTGACTTTGCTCACTCTGACACCTTCCGCACGTAAAATTTCCAAGATGTGTTTTACAATTTGAAATTCCACGCAGGAATGGATGGATAGTGAAAGTAACTGACTGTAATGATAACAGGTTAAAGAATCATCTTACCATTTAATGGGTTTTCACATTCAAAGATAAGAAGATCTTTAAAGCAGTTCTCCTGTTTGTCTGCTTTAATCGCATTGTGATTGTTCTAATTTCAGATCATCCTTATTTCGTTGGTGTCCAGTTCCATCCTGAGTTTTCTTCTAGGCCGATGAAGCCTTCCCCTCCGTATCTGGGGCTGTTACTTGCGGCAACTGGGAACCTGAATGCCTACTTGCAACAGGGTTGCAAACTATCTTCCAGGTAACCAGCTTACTGCTCTTAGCAATAAACCAAGATGCATAGTTATTAATGTCTTAGGGTTTCTTACAAAAATTAATACCGTTATAGAATTTTTAAATGTGAAGAATCAGTTTTTTTCTCTTAAACATAATTTTTTTCTCTTCGTGAAAATGATTTAATCACACCTACGGTAGTAATGTGTCAGCTTTCCAAATCTTGATGACACTGGTATTATTTTAGAAATTTTTTTCATTTTGATAAGTGAAAAGATTTTCTTTTGTTGATTCTTCGATTAATATATGTGAATTTTTATATGTTTATTGGCTGTTTGTTTTATGAATAGCTTGTTCATATCTTTTCTTCATTTTGGTATTGTATTATTTTCCTTACTGATTGGTAAGCTCTTTATGTATAAAGGTCATTAATCCTTTGTTAGTCTGCAAATATTTTTCAAAGTGATTTTGCTTTCCTTCTAAATTGTTGATGGTAGTTTTGTTCTCCCTAAAGAGTTTAGTCCTTTTTTATGTTTTTTAAAAATGTATGTAGTCAAATATTTTACTTTTGTGGCTCTGCCTTTAGTCTCATGCCTAACATCTTTCCTTATGGAAAGATTATATAAATAATAACCCCTGTGGTTTCCTCTAGCATTTTTATGGTTTCAATTTCATAGTTTAAATCTATAATCTATATGGATATTATTTTCAGTGAAACCTGTGAGGTTGGGATTTGGCTCCCTACTTCCCCGCCAAATTGTCAATGAGTTGAGTAATTTGACTTTGTTTCAGGGATTTCTATTTTGTTCCATTGATGATTTTATCTCTTACAGCTGAACCTTTACCATTCTTTTCATTTTCATAGCATTATTGTAAATCAGGACCTTATCGATCCTACTCCCACCATTATTAACATTTTTAATGTATTTTGCTATTCCTCCAGGCAAACTGTTATTTATTTATTATTTTCTTAGAGACAAGGTCTGGCTCTGTCACCCAGGCTGGAGTGCAGTGGCACAATCATAGCTCACTGCAGCCTTGAACTCCTAGGCTCAAGAAATCCTCCTGCCTCAGTCTCCCAATTAGCTAGGACTACAGGCACACACCACCATGCCTGGCTAATTTTTTAAATTTATTATTTTGGTAGAGACAAGGTCTCACTATATTGTCCAGGCTGGTCTTGAATTCTTGACCTCAAGCAATCCTCCTGCCTTGGCCTCCCAAAGTGCTGGCATTGTAGGTATGAGCTACCATGCCCAGCCTGTACAATGCTTTTTAAAAATCAAGTTTGAATAAAAAATTCCTTAGGGATTTTTAAATTTAATTAAATTAATTAATTTATTTATTTAGGGACAGGGTCTTGCTCTGTTGCTCAGGCTGGAGTGCAGTGGAGCAATCTCAGCTCACTGCAACCTCCACCTCCCAGGTTCAAGAGATTCTCCTGCCTCAGCCTCCCAAGTAGCCGGGACTACAGTTGTGCGCCACCATGCCTGGCTAATTTTTGTATTTTTAGTAGAGACAGGATTTCACCATGTTGGCCAGGCTGGTCTCGAACTCCTGACCTTAAAGTGATTTGCTTGCTTTGGCCTCCCAAAGTGCTGGGATTGTAGGCATGAGCCTCCATGTCCCGCCAAAATTTCATTACATTTAAATACTAGTTTGGGGAGAGTTTATTTTTCTTTCTTCTCATCCAAGAATATTGTACCTAATAACTTGAAAAGCAGAAGTAACCATCCAGAATATCTTAGACTTTGGTAAGGGTTATTACCACAATAACCAGATATATGTTGTTCAGAAGATTACCACTGCCAACCCTCATTCTGGCAAACAACCCTTGCAGTGTTGCTGTTGAGGGCTGGCAGGATCTGTGTGTGGTGTGCATGTGTGTGCTTGTTACACAACCCTACTTATTTGTGTCATTACCTGCTAGGAGAAGCTCACAGCTCTCTAGCATTTCCTTTCACCATGTGTTCATATGGGAACAGCTTCACATAATTTGCACTTTGGGCATCTTACTGTATTAGTGTTCACCCCTTTCAGTGCACTGACTTTCAAACTGTGCCCTCGGAGCTGGAGTCTGGGCTGCTGCGGGAGCAGGCCATGGGGGCTCCGGGCTCTTTCCTGCTTCAGCTGAGCAGCTCCACTTTATCTGGCTCATGTGCCATGGTTCTGCAAGAGAAATTTCATCTGAAGAAGAGCTTCCTGTGTTCTGAGACTGCACGGCTTATGCCACTGATTGGACATCCTAATGTGGTACCATGTCAGACGTGGGCTGTGACCCTTTGCAGCCGTTTTACAATTCCTGTTATTTTAGATTCTCACATGGAAAGGAAGGTGATAGTGGGACAAGTTAGATGGCTGGGAGAAATAATTCACTTGTAACTATCTGGCTGTTTGCCAATACCAACTAATATACAAATCCCGTCTGGCTCGTGTGGACTGCCCACCTGTGTGTTGTATGGCCTGCCAATTCCCGCATGGCAGGTGGTGGTCTCTGGGTAGAGCTTCCAGCGGGGTGTGGTGGCTCATGCCTGTAATCCCAGCATTTTGGGAGGCCAAGGTGGGCAGATCACCTGAGGTCAGGAGTTCGAGACCAGCCTGGCCAACATGGTGAAACCCTGTATCTTCAAAATGTACAAAAATTAGCCAGACATGGTGGCACACACCTGTAGTCCCAGCTACTAGGGAGGCTGAGGCAGGAGGATTGCTTGAACCCGGGAGGCAGAGGTTACAGTGAGCTGAGATTGCACCACTGCACTCCAGCTTGGGCAACAGAGGGAGACCCTGTCTCAAAAAAAAAAAACAAAACAAAAAAAAAACTTCCTAGTAGTTTCTGAAAAAACTGACTGATTGCTAGTGACTCCTGAGTGAGATATAGTATGTCTCAGAGAGAAGGAAAGACCTCTTAAACAAACTGATGCTGGCATTGGAATTATAGCTGACTAGTAGGCTTCCATGACACTGAGGGAATTCCTATGTGTATCAACCACAAACTGGTACATTCCTTAAGGCCAGCCAGTATCTTATTTATCTTTATCTCCCTGGCTCCCTTACATGCAGGGGTTGTTTATTACCCATTAAAGTAATGAATGCAGGTAGCAGGGGAGTCTAATCTTGACACATTTCAGAGAGTTTTCCGACTAAGGATGGTGACTATGAATTAATCCAGTGACAGACACCAGGATTCCAGAGGAACCTTGCACTTCAACTCTTCTCTGCCCAGCTCCATGGGATTAGTGAGCTTTGAAAAGCAAATGACTGCTCTGATGCCAGGCTCTAAAGTGAGCTGAGTTGGGGCTGTATTTCTGTCAAACAAGATTACTGCTTGTAATCAACCCTAAACAAATGTGACAAGGAATATGAACACTAGAATAATGACTTCCTTTCCCAGAAGTTGGCGCTGATGATATTCAGCTGTATGGCACGTGTACGGCCAATGTCTTTAAAGCATGGAGTGTAAAAATCCTTGCCTTTGAGTTAAGTGTACCTGAGCTGTAACCTCTGCATTCTGCCTAGCGGAGAACATTTATCTTTTAGGGCCTGGGAAGTTGCAGTAAGACTATTATTTTGGGATTTACAGCTAGTGAGCTAAATTCTCAGCTACTTCATTATCTACAGAATGGCAGCAGTTAGGAAGACCAATTTCTCCTGGTTTTAGGCTTGTAGTGGTCAGTTCAAGGGCACAATAGCTTCAGGACAGTATTTTTTAGGTTTTTATGAGCTATTTAAAAATACATGCAAAATCAAAATAAGAGTCTTGTTTAGGGGGTCCCCCCAAGACTGCCCACACTTTGGTGATTTGCTGAAAGTAATCAGAATATAGCTGTACTCATAGCTAATATTTATTTATTTATTTATTTAGAGATGGAGTTTCACTCTGGTTGCCCAGGCTGGAGTACAATCGTGTGGTCTTGGCTCACTGCAAGCTCCACCTCCCGGGTTCAAGCAATTCTCGTGCCTCAGCCTCCCGAGTAGCTGGGATTACAGGAGCCCACCACCATGCCCAGCTAATTTTTGTATTTTTAGTAGAGATGGGGTTTCACCATGTTGGCCAAGCTGGGCTTGAACTCCTGACGTCCGGTGATCCGCATGCCTCGGCCTCCCAAAGTGCTGGGATTACAGGTGTGAGCCACTGCACCCAGCCTTATAGCTAATATTTATTATGGTGGCAAAGTAAACATACACCGCAAGATCAGTAATGGGAAAGATAAGTGGAGTCTGGAGAAATTCATTTGCACGTTTCCTGTGCTCTCTCTCCTGTGATAAGTCACATCGAGTTCGCCTTCCTTCCAGCAGTGAAAATGCAACTATGCCTATGTGATGTTTCTGCCCAGATGAGCCAGTTTGAGGCTCAGAGTTTAGGGATATTTCGAGGGCTGGTCACATAGGCATTTTCTACCTAGCAAGCACCAAAATTCCAGACTGCCAGAGGGAAAGCAGGTGTTCACCATAGATCACATTGTTTGTATAAACAGCCTAAGCCCAGCAAAATGACCTTATCAGTTAGTAATGGAGCACACATTCCGAAAGCCATGTTCCCAGACACCAGCCAAGAACTAACCCTGCAAGCAGGCCCTTTGAAAGATAGCAGCCTCAGGCCTGCTGTTAACTCTTTTTTTACACGAGTCTAACTAACAAACCATTTTGAAAATAAATAAATCAAATGGGAAATAATGGTCCATTAAGTAAATCATTGCAATTCTTTGCTGATTTCTCTCCTCTGGTGTCTAAACAATTTGTCTCACGTATAAAAGGCAACCACAAATTTGCATGGTCTTGCTGACACATAATGTAAAAGAATGAGACTGCTTCATGTAATTATAAGAAATACATTTCAGGAGAATATATGAAGGTGCTTGTAATTGCAAGTTTTGTTTGTTTGTTTGTTTAAATCTAGAAACAGAGCATCTAATCTCTTTCTGGAATTCCTTTTTTTTTGTTTCTCAGGCTGGTCTCAAGCTCCTGGGCGCAAGCAATCCACCCACCTTGGCCTCCCAAAGTGCTGAGGTTACAGGCATGAGCCAATGTGCCTGGCCTGAGGCCTAGAATTCCATTTTTAAGTAATGAGAGAAGGATCAGAGTCTAAAGTTCATAGATTGTTTTCTGGCATGTGTGTCTCTGTGGCTGCCTGCAAGGCTCTTGGGAGCAATCACTACACACCAAGTTTAGGCACAACTTCCAGTTTTTATTTGTCAGATCAGAGTAAAACTTCCTTGGACAGTGCTTGATGTATATCAGAAAGCAAAAACTTAGATGGGGTTCAGTTTGCAGTTCACAGAAATGCAGCTTTTTGGGAAACATATTTTTAAGTATAAAACCAGAATCTTGAGTCATTTGAGTGGCATTTTATTCTAGTTTTGGAACTTTGGATTCCATGTCTCCATCCAGCAATTACTGTCTCTTGTGCAGATAAATCATCTTTTTGTGGCAAAACAGGAAGCAGGGTGGTACAAAAACAACAGGAGGGAAAGGTACTCAGTGATTCACTGTATTTGCTTGACTGTTTCAGACCAAACCCAAAAGCCGAAACTACTTTGTAATAAGAGAGTCTTTAAAGGAAGTACACACCTGAAGTCGGTTCCTTCCGTTTCTTCTTTCCTTTGTGTGCCCCTAGGATCTAAGTCCATTCTCTCCTCTGTGCTTAGCCCTTCCCTCTATATTTGTTGAGTCCTGGCAACAGTCAGGGTGAGAAGGAACCCATTTCATTCACCATTGTCTCTGGTCTCTCTTCTGTGACAATATATAGGGGTTTTCCTGCTAAGTAACATGCTGACTTCTAGCCTGGGATGGTTTTGTTTTCTGTTGACTTCTACATGTAGCATTACAGAAAATTTAGAAAAGAGAGAAAAAAAAAAAAAAGCACCCACAAACCCACCAGCCTAACATAATTACTGTGCTCATTTTCAAATATTTCCTATGGGCCTATACCTGTATATGATTCTTTCTGTGGCTGTAATAATAATAGTGAGTGTATCTATCTATCTATATAGATATATATACACATACACCCAAACTCTTTTATTTTGAAAACTTGCAAACCTACAGAAAAGATGAAAGAGTGATACAGTGACGGTCTGGAGATCTCCTTTGCAAAGGAACATTTTTCTCCATTTTGGTTTTATTTATTTATTTATTTATTTATTTATTTATTTATTTTTGAGACAAGTCTCCCTCTGTCGCCCAGGCTGGAGTGCAGTGTTGTGATCTCAGCTCACTGCAGTCTCTGCCTCCTGGGTTCAAGCAGTTCTCTGCCTCAGCCTCCCGAGTGGCTGGGATTACAGGTGCCCGCCACCATGCCCGGCTAATTTTTCTGTATTTTTAGTAGAGATGGGGTTTTACCATCTTGGCCAGGCTGGTCTTGAACTCCTGACCTCGTGATCCACCCGCCTCAGCCTCCCAGAGTGCTGGGATTACAGGCGTGAGCCACCGCGCCGAGCCATTTTGGTTTTTAAATACCAAAAATTTGAAATGAACTAGGGCTCCTGGAAGTAATGGTTGATTCCAGGACTGGGGCAGGAAAAGTACAAGATGAACCTGGAACATATTGCTGTATTTAAAGCAAGGAACAGCTGAAAATGAATGGGGTATGAGTTTTCCAAGGTCAAAGAAGCCAGCTTGAAAGGGCTCCCACTGGCCTTATTTTGGACAATTTGAACATCAAAAAGAACAATGACAGTATTAGATTATAACACATTTCATTTTCTGAAATTCCATGAGTCCATAATAATACTAAGAAAATATAAAAGCAAAGAAAAAAGAAAAGCCAATTAAAAATGTAGACATCATCTCTGATGTAATAATAGATTCAAATAAAGATCATCAGTGGATGCTAAAGCCACTGGGTGAAATTTGTAAGAAACAGAATATTCATATGTTTTCAGAATAGCACCATAAATTCTTTATTAATTACAGAAGTTTGTATTTTGAACGTAACACTTCATATGCATTTTTCCAAGTTGCATGAAGTTCATTTTTAATGGCTGCACACTTCACCATTCACTCAACACACTCCCTATGTTAAAGCTTATTCTATCCCAGCCGCTGTGCAGGGTGCTTGAATAAGTGCTTAAATAAGAACATGTTCCCTGACCTGGGGACTCATCAGGTAGTATAACTGTTCTCTAAATTTTGGGAGGTGACAGACTTCCGAGATTGTGATCAAAGCTGTGGGCCTACTTCCTGGAAAACTGCCCAAACGTACCACTTTGTAGTTTCCTTACATTCATACCCGCAATGCTACCCCCGTGCCCTGCATCCATAGACTTTCTTCTAGGGGTCTTCAGCTACAGACCTTCCCATCCAGGAAAGGGCACAGACCTGCAAGCGCACAGTCCCAGCAGTGTGGGAAATGCTGGCATTAGAGCTTGTTCTCTCTTTTGTGGTTGTACCCAGGGAATGCTCCTAGGTTGCCAGGATTAACTAACATTAAGATTAATATCTTCCTACAAGTGGTACCATCACCCACACAGTGTGACCTGGCTGGACTCCCCTGGGGAAGCTCAGATTCCTCCTCCCTCATCGCCATTGCTCATAGTCAGCAGGTGCTGGCAATTCCTGTTGTTGGAATTCACTCCATCTTTTGTCTATTTTCTGCCATGCTGCAAGGGAGTGTGGCCCGGAGTCAGGACTCTAGCTGAGTCAACTGAGTTCAAACTGGCTCTTTTACTTCCCAGCTGGCTGTGACCTTGCTCTTCTGTGCATCACTTTCTTTATAAAAAGGGGATGGTAATAGTCCCCACTTGACATGGCAGAAATGAAGATTAAGTTTCACACTAAATGTAAAGCACTGAGCGTAGTGCCTGGTCTATGGTAGGAACTTAAATGGGAATTATTATGATGATGCTATTATTATTACTTTTCCTTTAGTTCCAGTATCTATCTCTTGCCTACTGCAAAGCCTCCTACTTGGTCTCTCTGCCTCCAGCTTGCTTCCTCCCAATCCATCTTCTGCTGTTGGAATGATCTCCCCACATTATTTTGGAACTTAAAACTCCCCGATGGCTTCCCTTGGTTTATAGGATAAAATGCACACAAATCCATATGGAATAGCTTGCAGTTCCCTGAACTCCCCAGAGGGTTTTGCCTGTTGCGTCTTGATACACATTCCTGACCTGCTTAGTGAGAGGGGAATAGGGATCTATATCCTATTAGAATGGTTGTTCACGGAATCGTTAGGTGAGCAAGGTGAATCGGAGGTGACAAGGTGGCGAATCGGAGGTGAATTATTAGGTGAATTGCAGGTGAGAGTGGCTCCTCCATTGTTCACAGAGGGTGCATTTCACTCTCCCAGGCATGCTTCTCTTACGTTGGGTGGCTCTGCTGTCTCTTGGACTTGGAGAGTAAGGTACTCTTTTCCCTTGCACAAATCTGACATTCTGTTTCCAGCACTGTTTGAAACTTGGAATCACTTTGCTTTTTGACTTTGAGTTGCATGGTTGATGTTGCCAGGGGCCATTCTTGCACCATGTGGTGCAAAAATATTTTATTTCTGTGGGGACAGTATTGACAAGTAGGGTAGATGCTATGGATTTTGCTTCTGCGTCTGCTGCTTATTGAGTAATTTTGTCCAAGTCACTACTCCTAAACCTCCTGATTCTCCTCCTTAGGGCCGCTGTGAGGGACAGTTGAGGTGGTGCTTTATAAACTCAACTGCTATCAAAATGCCACTTTCCCGGCTTTGTTACACTTCAAACAAAAGTGAGCTGAAATTAACAAAAGATTCTATTTTGCTTTCTTTTGAACAGTTGTTTTAAACATTTTAAAAAACTGTTCACCCCTGTGATTGTTTGACTTCAACTCCATACCTTGAGATAATTTTTAGGGTAAATTATTGTTAATGAACCACATTTGAGTACACCTTCCCTTGGGGCGGGATAAATGTTGGTTAAAAGGTGCTCCTTTTAACCAGATCATGGTGCACTGCAGTGTGGATGGTGTGGTGCCAGACACGAATGGAATTAATAGTACCACAGACTACCGTGTGCTTTTACCACCCTGCCTGGGTGGTATTCTACTGAAGTTTACTATGAAATATAAAACTTATTCAAAGCAGACTAAGTTTTTGTTCCATTGCTCTTATATGTTATGGCTTCCAGGGGCCCTTTGTGAAGGAAATAAGTATAGTAGTAATACTGCTTTGGGGAAAACTGTGTGCATGACAACCTGTTTTTAAAACATGCTGTTTCACAAGAAACGGATTTTAATATAAAGTATTGTAAGGAACTCATGCATGCTGGGAATCCTAACTATGCCATTAAAATCTTTAAATCCCAACCACCTCTTTCTGTTAATGGAGAAGAAATGGTTTAACAGCTGCCTTGGGGTAGCGTAAAGGTGGGCTATATGAGGCATTGCTATACCCTTTTCCCTAGCACCTTGGAATATCTGTTTTCTTATGTTGGGAATTTATTGGGAACCAGAAGTCCTTGACAAGCAAACTTCACTATGACAAACCTTTCGTTTGTCAAGAGCCACATGTTGGCTGGGCACAGTGGGTCTGTAATCCCAGCACTTTGGGAAGCTGAGGCGGGCGGATCACTTGAGGTCAGGAGTTCAAGACCAGCCTGGCCAACATGGCGAAACCCTGTCTCTACTAAAAATACAAAAATTAGCTGGGCATGGTGGTGCATTCCTGTAATCCCAGCTACTTGGGTGGCTGAGGCACGAGAATCACTTGAACCTGGGAGGCAGAGGTTGCAGTGAGCCAAGGTCACACCACTGTGCTCTAGCCTCCGTGTCAGAGTGAGACTCTGTCTTAAAAGAAAAAAAAAAGCGGGGGGCGGGGGGGCTGGGTGCGGTGGCTCACGCCTGTAATTCCAGCGCTTTGGGAGGCCGAGGTGGGCGGATCACCTGAGTTTGGGAGTTTGAGACCAGCCTGACCAACATGGAGAAACCCTGTCTCTACTAAAAATACAAAATTAGCTGGGCGTGGTGGCGCATGCCTGTAATCCCAGCTACTCGGGAGGCTGAGGCAGGAGAATCGCTTGAACCCAGGAGGTGAAGATTGTGGTGAGCTGAGATTGCGCCATTGCACTCCAGCCTGGGCAACAAGAGCAAAACTCTGTCTCAAAAAAAAAAAAAAGAAAAAGAAAAGAACTACATGTTGACCATTGTGGTAAAGTCTTGTCAGTATAGTGATTCCTCTGTGTTGCTGCTAGTGATTTTGGTTTTGTCTTGCAAAAAATGGTACCATAAAATACTTTTTAAAAAGAGAGTTTTCATGATTTGGGAGGCACATGCATGCATAAGTGATATTTGCTGTGATTTTCATTAATGGTAGATAGACCTTTAAAAAAAACTTTTGGCGAGGCGTGGTGGCTCACACCTGTAATCCCAGTACTTTGAGAGGCTGAGGTGGGAGTATTGCTTCAGTCCAGGAGTTTTAGGCCAGCCTGGGCAACATAGTGAGACCCCATTCCTACAAAAAATAAAAATAAAAGGTTAGCTGGGCATGGTGGCATGTGCCTGTAGTCCCAGCTACTCGGGAGGCTGAGGTGGGAGGATCGCTTGAGCCCAGAGGTGGAGGCTGCAGTAAGCTGTGATCGTGCCACTGCACTCCAGCCTGGGTGACAGAGCAAGACCCTGTCTCAAAAAAAATTTTTTTTAAGGAAATGACAAGGACCATTGCATGGTGACTGTAGTTTGCTTTTTAAAAATCATTATTCATTTGTTTTTAAATCAGTACTATCCAATATAACTTTCTACACTGATAGAAATGTTCTATAATCTGCACTATCATATATGGTAGGCACTAGGCACACATGGCTACTGAGCACTTGCAGTGTGACAGGTGCAAGTGAGGAATGGAATTTTAAATTTTATTTCGTTTTAACTGATTTAAATTTAGATAGCCACTGTGGCTTGTGGCTACCATATTGGACAGTGCAGTTTAAAAATTTTCCCCTCTTCTTGGGAGGCCGAAGCGGGCAGATCACTTGAGGTCAGGAGTTTGAGACCAGCCTGGCCAACATGGAGACCCCGTCTCTACTAAAAATATAAAAAATTAGCTGGGCGTGGTGATGGGTGTCTGTAATCCTAGTTACTCAGGAGGCTGAGACAGGAGAATTGCTTGAACCTGGGAGGCGGAGGTTGCAGTGAGCCCAAATCATGCCACTGCACTCCAGCCTGGGTGACAGAGTGAGACACTATCTTAAATAAATTAATTAATTAAAAATTTCCTCTCTTCAAATGTAACAAGACACATTGGGACATGTCTGTATTTTATGCCACTTCATAAAATTTAACATGCAAGACTCTAATATATGATAATTCTTCCCTGTGAGAAACGTGTGTGTGTGTGTGTTTGTGTGTATAAAAGATTGCTTAAAAAGATAGGTTAGTCCTAAGATAGAGCTGGATATCTTGAATTAAATGAAAATATACCCAGATACATCTAGCTTATGACTTAAGTTTGTTCTGTGTGAAACAGAAATGAACCCGGCATAGAGTAGCGCTCACCGCACATATGCAGCACAGAGTGCACTCACATTTTATTGCATGTGCAAGAGCCACTGTTGGTCTGCATTCAGATGACCCACATTTTATTTCTAGCAGTTGTTTTTTATTGGCAGATGAATGTCCTAAAATCAGCAAGTTCAGCAGTAACGTATATTTTGATAATTCTGTTCTTGAGTGTCATGGTTTATTTTATTGTCCTACCCCCAGTCTCTGAACATATATGAAAGACAATTAGTGAACCCAGTCATTAACCTTGGAGATGAATAAATTCAAGCTGAACTTCATTTTGTTAAACTCAGCCTGTGCCATTTGGATGTGTTGGCAGAGCTTAGGGCAGACAGCCATCAGATAGGAAATGAGAGCTGTTAGATTAGAAACAGGCCTGCCCAAGTCCACTTGCTAATGTTGGTAGGAAATTATACTTGGCATAGGAAACAATTCTGAAAATCATACACTTAGCAGTTTTTATTGGTTCTTTATGTTTCCATGACTTTTTGAGGAGATACCAAGTTATGAATATATAACCCCTATCAATAGCAACATCTTATATTTTTATATAGTTTTCAGAGCAAGTTTATACAGTTTCTTTTGACTCTCAAAACATTTTGGTGAGTTTGGAGGTATTATTGCCACTTTTTCTAGACTCAGAAGTCAATGACTTGTCCAAAGGTATGTGGCTCATAAATAGTATAACCAGGAGTGTGGGGGGAAGATATGAGCCCACTGTATTCTTCCCCAGGCTTAGAGATGGGGAAGGAAGTGGGTGTAAAATCTGGCACCCAAGGAAATGAAGTTCCCTCAGTCCTTTGGCCCTTGTCACTTGCGTTAGGGGACATGCCCTAGTGGGTCCTGCTGCCCTACCTACGGCACAGCTTAAACCCCACCCTGTGCCCTGAGCTAGTATAATGGGGATTCTGGCTTCACGTTGAAGGATCTATGTGCCAAGTAAGTCACTTGAACGTCCTTGACCTTCATGTCATCTCAGATAGGGAGTTGAGTGCAACTTCCAAATCCCCTTTCTTGGCTAATTCTATGACACAAAATGTTGCATAGAACCAGGAAGGATTCTCCATTTGAGCAGGGAGAGTGCATGGATAGGATGTATCAGCTTTTTTGGCTGTTTTTTTTTTCCCCAAATATTCTTCAGTTATTCCTACGTACCAGTAGAAGGGATTTCTCTGAACTAAAGTCTAAGTAGGAGATATCTTTCTACTTGATTGGTTTTAAGGATGTGTTGTTTTATATGTTTATCTAACATATGTTGTCTTTTCTGCCAATTCTGAATCTTCTATCTCCTCTCCTTATTCTAGTGCTCCCCCCGCCCCCGCCACCACCTACGCTGTTTTTGTTCAAAAGTCAGAGAAGGAAGTGAGCATGCAAATCAGGAAACAGATTGTCTTTTTGCCTATACAGATTTGTCTGTGATTTTGTTTATTTATTAATATTCACTTAGTATGTTTAGAGTAAAATCTTTCTTTTCTAGTCTATCAGCATAGGGTTTCTCCAATTGTTTCGTTTCCTCAAAAAAAAAAAAAAAAAAAAGTAGAATTTCACCTGTTAGGGAATTCAGACTTTTTTTTTTTTTTTTTTTTTGAGACAGAGTCTTGCTGTGTCGCCCAGGCTGGAGTGCAGTGGTGCGATCTCGGCTCATTGCAAGCTCCGCCTCCCGGGTTCACGCCATTCTCCTGCCTCAGCCTCCCGAGTAGCTGGGACTACAGGTGCCCACCACCACACCCGGCTAATTTTTTGTATTTTTAGTAGAGTTGGGGTTTCACCGTGTTAGCCAGGATGGTCTCGATCTCCTGACCTCGTGAGCTGCCCACCTTGGCCTCCCAAAGTGCTGGGATTACAGGCGTGAGCCACTGCACCCGGCCGGGAATTCAGACTTTTATTGCTATAAATCAGCAAAAGTTTGGCCAAGGCTGGGGATGGGTCGGGCATGAAACATTTGCTTGTAATATCATCTCCATAGATCAGTACAACTCTAGCGGAGTGGATCAGTGTGCTGATTTATTTGGAACTGAGTAAGAGGAACCACAAACAGAGCCCACAGCTCAGAGTGAAAGTTGAGTTGCAGAGCTATCTCATCGGGAAGGGGTATTTCTAAGGCAACCCAACCTGGTGATATTTGTCAATAATTGGTCCTATTTTGAATACTATCTGTGACTCAAGGTAATCAGGGCATTCCATATATTTCTAATTTTGAAATTTGCATAATTGTGAAAATTATTTCTCCAACTCTTGGACCTGTGAGAATGTTGGAAGGGAAAACTTTCATGCTGCTGACCTAAAATCATAATGAAAACATGATCTGAAGGAGATAACATTTCAAGGCAAGTGTAGAGAGTGCATTAACATTTTTTATGTCACTGCAGGGTGTTTTCTGGGTCTTGAGCCAATATGCATGTCTTAGTCCTCATGACCACCAAGTTCAAGCTCCTGTGCAATTTGCTGATCGTAGATGACTAGTTCCTCTGTAATGAGGAGGCGCTGTGATTCTCAAGCATGGAGGCCAGCACAGATCTGGATCTAGGGAGGTGCTGTGGTCCTTAAAACACAGAGCCAAAAGCCAAACTGCAGCTGAAAAGAATTATAGCATTTGGCTAATGTAATCAGGGATACGCAGCTGTGTTCACTGTTCTCTAGTCTCTTTCATGTTGCTAGAGGGGAGAAAAGATAGTTTTTCCTCTACCCATCATAGGTTCATGGCCAAGGCCCTGATAACAAAAAAAAAACCAGATTAACAAGCAAAAAGCATACAGTTGGGCACAGCAGCAGGTGCCTATAATCCCAGTTACTTGGAAGTCTGAGGTAGGAGGATCCCTTGAGGCCAGGAGTTGGAGACTAGCCTGGGCAACAGTGAGGCACCACCTCCCCACAGTCACACACACACACACTCCGGCACCATTTCTAAAAAAGTAAAAAGAGAAAAGCATACAAATTTATTTAATGTAAGTATTATGAGAACCTTCATAAGGAAATGAAGACTCAAAGAAACAGGTAAACTCTGGTCTTTCTAAAACAGACCTGATAAAGACTAGAGAGTCATGGAGAGTTATAATAGAGCAAAAAGAGTGTGATCTCATGGTAATATAGTAGGGGAACTTAGCAAGGCCTCTTTATTCAGATTCTTCACTGGGATCCAGTGTCTTCAGAGATAAGGATACTCATTTCCTCTGGGTATGGGGGTTGGGGGTACCTCTCACCTGAGGGCCTTTTGACCTGCTTGGAGAAGGTCAGAAAATCCTTCCTGGGTGTTATGACCTGCTTCAGTGGGGGAAGGTCAGAGGAAGGTCAGAGAGAACTTCTTGCACATGCTGTCTCAAATTCCTTCCACTTCATGCAATGTGTATGTGGGGGCTGTTATGGTTAGAGTCATAATAGTCTAGGTCAGGGGTTGACAGACTTTTTCTGTAAGGTTAGAGAGTAAATATGTTAGGCTTATGAGCCATATGCAATATGCCAAGATGCCATATTTTGGGGTAGTGTGTCCTGAACTCCCTCATTGCCAAAGGAAACAGTTGTCATCAGAAGAATGAAGAATGAAAAAAACAAACTGAAGATCCAGGTAATATCGTATGCTATGTTATTACATTGAAGAACAAATTGACATCAGTAGGAGTAGGACTAAGTGATGCTCAACCTCAGATGGACTGAGGTTTAGGCCCTAGTATGACAAGAGTAGATTCACAGAAAATAAATGGGTCCATCAACTCAGGCTTTCATTTTAAATCAGTTTGTTAATATAACACCTCAGTAGAAAGCAAGCAATAGTTAAGGTGGCAGGAAGGCAATCTACTTTCAAGGCTTTTATTAAAATTTAGAAATGATCAGTGGTCTTCAGAAGATTATAAATTTCAGTCTAAACTGAAATGCGTTTTAAAATTTTCTGAATAAGTAACTTCCAGTTTACGATGAAAATAAGTGATCAGTTTCTCTGACCAAAGAAAGAGGCCATTGCATGTGATTGGACTGACCTCTTCCTGTGGTGACTAGAAAGTGCTAAAAGAATATTCTTTAGTATTTCTCTCATACTAACGGGTTAATATGGAATGTGTTTGAAATTGCAAATTGAATAATTGTCCAGGTTTTTTTTTTATACCTTGCTAAATTAGTTCCTCTTTTAATCTAGTGATAGATACAGTGATGCCAGTGATGACAGCTTTTCAGAGCCAAGGATAGCTGAGTTGGAAATAAGCTGAAACGAATACATGACTGGGAATAATGGGGACTGCCTGTGAGGGTAAGATGGAATCTTCGAGGATTGTTCATTTCTCTCATGGACAAGCTGTCATCTTGGTATAGAGGGGGGTATTATAGGACTTGCCTCACAGGATCTTGCCCCTTTGAGATACTCCCATTTGACTGGCACAGTTAGCAGGACAGGCATGACAGCCCATGACAGAGTTAGTGTTTGGGGAAAATAGAATGCACCTTGGGCCAGGAAAAAAAATATATAAGTACACCTATAAATGTATATGTGGGGGCTGTTGTGGTTAGAGTCATAATAGTCTAGGCCAGGGGTTGACAGACTTTTTCTGTAAGGTCAGAGAGTAAATATCTTAGGCTTATGAGCCATGCAGTTCCTGCGGCAACTACTCAATTCTGCTATTGTAGCAGGAAAGCAACCATAGACAATATGTAAGTGAACAGGCATGGCTGTGTTCCAATAAAATTTTATTTACAAAAACAGTCTAGGCCACTCATAGAAGAGCAGATTTCCTTGGATTTGTATAAAATAAAATAAAATAAAATAAAATAAAATATAAAATAATAAAATATAAAATAAATAAAATAAAATAAAATAAAATAGTATTTGATTTCTTTGTAGGGAGATGCAAGAGACAGGCTTAGTGTCCAAGGGCAGCTTATTTTTCCATTGCTCTATTATGCACTATTAGAGAGAATACCAGCCTGGATAGCTTCAGTAAATTTATGCTCAGTGGCAGATAGTGCCTGGATTGCCCTAGGCATTATGGCAGGCCTTGACTTGTATAAGCTGTTCTTTAGCAGAGACAGCAGCTTTTGGAAGACTTGTAAAGAGTTCATTGCTTTCCTGTGAGATCTCTTCATGTTCATCAGGGAAGATGCAAAGCTGTGTCTATTTAGTTTTGCCTCAAACATGGAGACCTTTTGGAGCAAGCCAAAATGGTGCAAATGTTAGCTGGAAATATTGAAAGACTTGTATTATTCAGTTCCTGGTGTTGCTAATATTTATATTCTTTTCCTTTAAGCCTCTGAAATAATTGAAGGCAAGATGAAGCAACTATCTGAAGAAATCACTACACTCTTAGAGAATCCCTCTGTTCTCCAGCAAACATGGGATGTAAAGCCTCGCAGGGAATCTGATAATACATACTTTTGTCAACTAGAACCAGAGGGATAGTTTTCTTTTCCCTCCAGAGGCAGCCTTTGGTACTTAAAATATCTGTAGCTGATTAAATTTTTCCCAACAACCTCACTGGGGAGAAAGTGTGTTCATGTTTTGTCCAGCGGATCAGGATGTTAGGATGACGAGCAAGAGTCCAGGTCACTGTGCCTTTGCTGTGTTGTATGGAAAGGATGGCAGGGAACATGCTGTAAGTAATTTTGAGTAAGAAAATGAGTCACTGTGTTACCTGGAACTCAGCCACAGATTTGTGTGTGGTCCAAGATCATTTCAGTTTCTCACCCTGTTTATTTCCTGGTAAAAGTAAAATTGAATAGGTCCAAGACTTGGGGGTGGCAAGTAAGCTTTGCCTCAGGCACAAAATTTAAGGGGGCTCCAAAAAACTCAGGAATCAAGATCAGTAATACAGTTTGAGTATCCCTTATGTGAAATGCTTGGGGCTGGAAGTGTTTTGAATTTCAGATTTTGGAATATTTGCATATACATGAGATATCTTGGGGATGAGACTCAAGACTAAACATGAAATTCATTTATGCTTCATATACACCTTATATACATAGCCTAAAGGTAATTTGATACAATATTTTAAATAATTTTGTGCATGAAACAAAGTTTCGACTGCATTTTGACTGTGATTTCTGACATGAGATCAGTTATGGAATTTTCCACTTCTAGCGTCATGTTGGCATTCAGAAATTTTGAAATTTTGGAGCATTTTGGATTTTCAGATTAGGGATGCTCAACCTGTATATATATTTTTTAATCGACGTGAAATTCACGTAACATAGAATTAACCATTTTGAAGTGAACAATTTGGTTGCATTCACTGATGTTGAGTAACCACCACCTTTAACTATTTCCAAAACATTTTCATCACTCCAAAATAAATGCCTGTACACACTAGCAGTCACTGCCTATCTTCCCCTCCACCTGTCCGCTGGCAACCACTGATCTCCTTTTTATTTCTGTGGCTTTTTCTATTCTGGATATTTCATATAAGTGGAATTATACAATATATGTGGTCTTTTGTGTCTGGCTTCTTCTGAGACAGTAGGAAGGGGGCTTGGCTTTGGCTCACCCCCACTAGAGCATTTTTTCATGCATTCCCACTGATCACAAAACCCATACTACTACCTCATTGACACCATACCTGCTAACCTCAAGGCTTTAGTCATACAAAGAAAATGGCCTTTCTATATTGTTCTTCTGTGCTCTCATAATGCTTAACCATGTCTTTTACTTAAACAATTCCAGGAACTGGCCTTAGGAGATCCAAATAGGGAACCAAGATTGCAGAGTGTCCCATCTTGGGAGGGAATGCTGAATAATTAATTGATTTACAGCCTTGTTGCTGCTGGCCAGACCACCAGGTGGCCCATTACTCGAGATGATCATCACAACCAGATGATGCTAACCTGTATCCTCTACCTTTCGCGTGCTTTGTCTGGGAAAAGTCTTTTGGCCCCATGTCAATTTCTATTGCATTGAGAGCCCAAGAGCCCCTGGTCAGTCAGGCTTCCATTTAGCATGATGTTTGCAAGGTTTACCCATGTTGTAGCATGTGTCAGAACTTCATTCCTTTCTATGGCTGAATAAAATTCCATTGTATGAATATACCACAATTTGTTTCCACCTTTTGGTTATTGTGAATAATACTATGAACAATCACATACAAATGTTTGCTGGAGTGCCTGTTTTTAATTCTTTTGGGGTGTATGCCTAGGAGTGGAATTGCTGTGTCATATGTAATTCTCTTTAACTTCTGAAGAAGGATCAGTCATATTTTAATGTAATATTATTTTAAAAAATCAAAATTAGGCCAGGTGCGGTGGCTCACACCTGTAATCCCAGCACTTTAGGAGGCCAAGACGGGCGGATCATGAAGTCGGGAATTCGAGACCAGCCTGTCCAACATGGTGAAACCCTGTCTCTACCTAAAATACAAAAATTAGCCGGGCATGGTGGCCTGTGCCTGTAATCCCAGCTACTCGGGAGGCTGAGACAGGAGAATTGCCTGAGCCTGGGAGGTGGAGGTTGCAGTGAGCCGAGATCACACCATTGCACTCCAGCCTGAGTGACAAGAGCAAGACTCCATCTCAAAAAAAAAAAAAAAAAAAAAAAATCAAAATGAAATAATTCACATTTGAACACAATATCAAATTTTCAAATAAAGACAGGATCCAGCTCTGCGCCTCCTTCACCTCCCCGAGTCCTTGCCCCATTCTCTGACATTCTTATCTAGTATGTTTTCTACTTTTTTCTGTTGAATGTGCTTGAGATGACTTAGTTGTTGCCTACATTTAAGCTTTCTAATACTAATTTAAATATTTTAATTGTTCAGTTAATTTTTTTGTGGTGGTTTTGCTCCCCCCCAGCTTTTTTTTAATGCCATAAGGTATTATGGCCTTATTTTGTAAGATGCCACAGAAAATTCATCTACCAAGCACATACAAAAATGAAATGAGTAATTCTGGTAAACAAAAAAATTAAAGAGCTTTAGGGCCCTGCTTGTGAAAATTACAGCTTGAAGATGACAAGAGGCTCCAAATGAAAAGCCCGCACGCACGGTAGGTTAAAAGCTGGAATAGGCCTCATAGAGAGGGGGTTGGAAGCTCAGAGGCAACACTTTTAACATCACAAAGGGGTAGTCTGGCTTAAATAGAAGTTTTCAATTTTAATGATTGTGATTTCTAAAGTCACTTGTAACAGAGTGCTTTCCTGTGGGCTAATGATGCATGTAAACAGGACCAGAAAGACAAGCACTTAAGAAACAATAAACCATCCTGTCCCCTTGAACTTGGAATGTAGGGCAGCACAGAAGGACAGTAGCATGGCTGCTTAGCATACAGGTACTGGAACAAGAGTGAGACATGAGCACATAGAAAGTTACTATAAATCATTACTCAACAAATGTTTCTTGAGCCAGGCATGGTGATAGGGGTCCCAGTCCAGACCCCAAAAGAGGGTTCTTGGATCTTGCGCAAGAAAGAATTTGGGGCAAATCCATAGAATAAAGTTTATTAGAGAAGTAAAAGAGACAAGAGAATGGCTACTCCATAGACACAGCAGCGGCACGAGCTGCCGACTGGGTATACTTATGGTTATTTCTTGATCATATGCTAAATAAAGGGTAGATCATTCATGAGTTTTCTGGAAAAGGGGTGGGGAATTCCTGGAACTGAGTGTTCCTCCCCTTTTTAGACTATATAGGGTAACTTCTGAACACTGCCATGGCATTTGTAAGCTGTCATGGTGTTAGTGGAAATTTCTTTAAGCATGCTAATGCATTATAATTTGAGTATAATGAGCAGTGAGGATGACTAGAGGTCACTTTTCTCACCATCTTGGTTTTGGCTGGCTTCTATACCACATCTTGTTTTATGGTCAGAGTTTTTATGACCTGTATCTTGTGATACCAGTCCTGCCAACCTCCTATCTCATCCTGTGACTAAGAATGCCTAACCTCCTGGGAATGCAGCCCAGTAGGTCTCAGCTTCATTTTACCCAGCCCCTATTCAAGATGGAGTCACTCTGGTTCAAATGCCTCTCACAATGTCAGGTGCCGGGGGTGCAGTGGGGAGTAACCTCAGATAGAATAGAAAAGGAACTCAGTTCCTTTTTCACATTTTTTTTTCTTCTTTTCTTGTCTCACTGATCACAAGACCCACACCACTGCCTTGCTGACAATTGGTTTTAGATAAGGCTTCAGGCTTACAAAGAAAATAGCCATTCTTCTGTGCGCTCATAATGTTTAATCATGCCTTTTACTTAAAAGAATTCCAGGAACTGGCCTTAGGAAATCTAAACATCAAACCGAGGTTTCAGAATGTCCCATCATGGGAAGGGAAGGAACCCTGAACAATTGATTTTCAGCCTTGTTACTGCTGGCCAGACCCCCAGGTGGCCCATTACTCAAGATAACCATCACAACTAGACATGCTAACCAGCATCCCCTACCCGTCACGTGCTTTGCCTAGGCCAGCCTGCATACCCTACCCATGATACCAATTCCTGTGTTTGCCTAATAAAAAAAATCCCTACCACCTTTTCAGGGAGTCAGCTTGAGGGTCCTTGTACCTCTGGTGTCTCCCCTGCACTCGAGCACAAGCCCCAAGATAAAAGCCTTTTCTGGAAATCTGCTTGTCCTCATGTTAATTTTTATTACATTATGGGCCCAAGAGCCTGTCATCTGTAACAAACCTGCCTTCAGACCTGACCATCTCTTGGGGGAAGGCAGGCTTTAAACAAATCTATAGGGAAATAAGTATTTAATTATATTAATAATTGTGATATGTTTAGAGGCTATGACACTATCAAAGAACAAGGACAAGGGGGCTTGAGAGTATAAAATGGGGTCCTATCAGAAACTAGAGAGCCAAGGACAGCCTCCTCAACAAAGCAGGTAAATATTTTACCTGGTTTTGTGTGTGGTCACACAGTGCAAAGACAATGAGCCAAGAGCTCCGAGACCCAGTGGGGATGTGCTTTTCCTGACTGACAGGACAGTTGGGTGAGTGGTGGCACTGTTTCAATGGTATCTTCATCTGCTTGATATCAGCCTATAAATGTCAATGAAGTGAAAGTGTAGGCTAAGTGACAATTAAGAATGGAGTTAGGGCTGGGCATGGTAGCTCATGACTATAATCCCAACATTTTGGGAGGCTCAGGCGGGAGGATCGCTTCAGCCCAGGAATTGAAGACTGGCTTGGGCAATATAGTGAGACCCTGTCTCCATGAAAAATAAAAAAAAATTAGCTGGGCATGGTGGTGCATGCCTATACTTCCAGCTACTCGAGAGGCTAAGGTGGGAGGATCACTTGAGCCTGGGAGGTCAAGGCTGAGGTGAGCTGTGATGGCGCCACTGCACCCCAGCCTGGGAGACAGAGTGAGGCCGTCTCAAAAAAAAAAAAAAAAAAAAAGCTAGATAGCTTATGGAGAAAACAAACAAAACAAGAATGGGTTTCTTCCAATCTAATTGTCACTTTTGTTGCTGTATTTCTTTCTTGAACTTTCTATTTTGTTAAAATAAGTACTATTTACATACACATCTGTACTCTGTTAAAGTCAGTGCCAGGCATTGGCCCTCACCACCATTTCTCCTACAGCTAAGGTTCTGCAACCCAAAGGTGCCATAGAAAATCAGGTAAGATACTTAGAAATGGGTAGGGGAGGGCCAGGTGTGGTGGCTCACGCCTGTAGTCTCAGCACTTTGGGAGGCCAAGGCGGGCGGATCACAAGGTCAGGAGTTCAAGACCAGCCTGGCCAACATGGTGAAACCCTGTCTCTACTAAAAATACAAAAAAATTAGCCGGGTGTGGTGGCACGTGCCTGTAGTCCCAGCTAGTCGGGAGGCTGAGGCAGGATAATTGCTTAAACTGGGAGGCAGAGGTTGCAGTGAGCCAAGACCATGCCATTGCACTCGAGCCTGGTCAACAGACTGAGACTCTGTCTCAAAAAAAAAAAAAAAAAAGTGTAGGGGAGGAAAAATATTTTTTTATCTACCCATTCTAAGTTCATGGCTGGGGCCCTATAACAGAAGACAGATTAATGAGAGAAAAGTGTACAAATTTTTTAAAGTTTTATGTGACACATGAACCTTCATAAGAAAATGAAGACCTGAAGAAACAGTTAAAGCTGAGTGTTTTTTATAGTAGGTTTGGTGAAGAGTGGAGATTGTGAATCCCGAAAATCTGAGACACGTCTCAGTTAATTTAGAAAGCTTATTTTGCCAAGATTGAGGACGTGCACCCATAATATGGCCTCAGGAGATCCTGATGACATGTGCCTAAGGTGGTCAGAGCACAGCTTGGTTTTATACATTTTAGGAAGACATGAGACATCAATCAATATGTGTTAAGATGTACATTGGTTCAGTCCGGAAAGGTGGGACAACTCGAGGCAAAGGCGTGTGAACCCAGATAATTTGAGATAGGTCCCAGTTAATTTAGAAAGTTTATTTTGCCAGGGTAGAGGATGTGCTCATGACATGTGCCCAAGGTGGTAGGGGCACAGTTTAGTTTTATACATTTTAGGGAGACATGAGACATCAATCAATATATGTAAGAAGTACATTGGTTTGGTCTGGAAAGGTGGGACAGCTTGAAGCAAAGGCAGGAAGACTCAAAGCAGGGACTGGGCTTCCAGGTCACAGATAGGTGAGAGATGAAACATTGCATTCTTTTGAGTTTCTGCTTAGCCTTTCCAAAGGAGGCAATCAGATAGCATCTATCTCAGTGAGCAGAGGGGTGACTGTGAATAGAATGAGAGGATGGTTGGCCCTAAGCAGTTCCCAGTTTGACTCTTCCCTTTAGCTTAGTGATTTGGGGGCCCCAAGATTTATTTTCCTTTCACAGGCGGGACAACTCAAAGTGGGGAGGGGGCTTCCAGGTCATAGGTAGATAAGAGACAAATGGTTGCATTCTTTTGAGTTTCTGGTTAGCTTCTCCAAATGAGGCAGTCAGATATGCATTTATCTCAGTGAGCAGAGAGGTGACTTTGAATAGAATGGGAGGCAGGTTGGCCCTAAGCAGTTCCCAGCTTGACTTTTCCCTTTAGCTTAGTGATGTTGGGGCCCCAAGATTTATTTTCCATTCATATTTTCCCCCTTTTTAAAAATCTTTTGGAGAAAGCATTTTAGGAGAAAATGAGTCTCTGGTCTCAGGTTTCACTTGATCTCTCATGGCTAGGATGGTTTATTCCTAGACGGGTAGGTCCCCAGTTATTAGGAAAGTTCATTTTTAGCAGGTTGTGAAGTCTCATGTCCTATGAAGAGAAAATGGGGGAGGAAGGGATAAAAACAACAAACAGAAGAACAATCCTGGAAAATCGATATAGGCCACATCACTCTGAAGTTTATATATCAGTAGGCAGGGATGAAAGTGCCTTATGTATGTAAGCAGGTTGCTGTTATTTTCTTCTAAAGTTTAAGTTGTCTGGCTTCAGTTCGCAGGGTTTACAAAAGCACAGCTTAGTTTTCAGTAACTCCAAATTAGGAAAAATGGAGGAAAAAAGAAGGAAAAAACTTGAAAACATTATTTTGAAGACTTGTAGCCAAGAAAAATTAGAATTCAGTCCAAACTGTAAAAAATAATAACAATTGAAAAACATTAGGCAAGGCTAGAGTCTAACAACAGGTGTACTATAGTTTCTGAAACATAATTTTTCTCTCTGCGGTTTCCCATTTCCACTAAAGAGAAATCATGGTAGGACCGATTTGCTTTGTTATACTTGGCATGATTATTTCTATAAAGTGCAGCAAGAATAATTATTTTTTTACATAGGCTTTTAAATTGGCTTTGATGGAAATTTATTCCATAGAAGGAATCTCGGATAAGACTTTTTAAAAGCCAAGCTCAGCCATGGATTTGTACCATCAAATACGTATGAGTTGGGTGAATTCCTCTCCTCTTGAGGTTCCAATATAAACTTGGGGTTCCTGGGCCTGTCAGAAAGTGACATGCTTCACTTACCACAGGTCAGGAACCCTATACAGGGACTGTGTAGACTAGGTATGAGGCCAGTATTTCCAAGGGGCTTTTATTGGCTCCATAAGTCAAGTTTGGTTTTTTAAAGGAAAGCACACCATTCCAGTCAAAGCCTTGGCAAAATAACCAGTTTCTCCAATTGTGTCTGAAAACAGATTCTTATTGCACTTATGCAAATAACTGTGTTGCCATAAATTAAGAATATTCACAAATAGTTTCCAAATTCTGGAGAAATCAGGTAGAGAGAAACAAATATATTTTAAATTTTGTTCATAGGAGTATACTAAATTGTTAAAAGCTGTCAATAGCACAAAAGAAAAGTTTCCTGACTCTGAAAAAACAAAACAAAGGATCAGCAACATTTTAAGCAAAAAGTCAAAAAGATTACCTCAGTCTTGTATTAGTTCTGTTCATGCAGTTAATTCCTGTTCTGCCTGATGTTCATGAACATTTAACTTCTCCATGAGTCCTAAAAGTTTTTTCTATTCTGATGTCACAATCTCCAAAGTTATCAGAAACTTGTACTCAAGAGCACCTGTTAGAGTTTTATAAGATGATTATAAAACCACCTTCTAAAGAGGACCAAAACAAGACAATAATTGTCTATGGATGACAAAAAGTTTAAGGGCAGCCATAGTCAAGGACACAATTGACAAGGAAATTCGTTACCTCTGCGGCACACAATAACTTAACATAACAGTTATAATTATTACTGATAATGTACACTAAGCATATTAGAATTATAGTCCCATATATCCATATTTATACAAATACAGCCCAAAAACACCCAAACACCAGTTCATATTTGACAATGTTTTCTGTATAATTTTTACACCAAATAAGCCAAATTATGTTATTTTTGGACTTTAGGGAACCTAATATCTTAAAGGATTAATTAGGTCAGAAAAAGACATAATTTATAATTTGATTTTGGAAAGTTTGTCAAATATCAAAGGTTTAAAACACTTGATGTCACAGGTCATTGTAAAATAAGTCATTCCTTTGACCAAAGTGATAACTCAAGGACTTCAAAAAAAGGAGAAAACCTTCATTCTTTGATAGGAGACTTAATTTTCCAAACAATAAGCCCTAATAGAAACATCATAAAGCCAATCTGTTTTTCAAAATTTTATAAACAATGTATAAAATTTTTAATCTTGACCATAAGATATGACTTCCATAAGACTTTTATAACCTTTATAACCTTTATTAAGCAGTCGGTTAATGCTTCAAGAAAACCTTGTTAATTTGACATAGGGGCACATATGCTGGTCTTGCATCAGTGTGTCTTTGACATTAATGATTAATTTATAGAGGAACTGAACTTATTTTATCTCTCAAAATCGGCCCTTACAATCTCACATGTCCATGTCTTCTGCGATAGTCCCTGGGCCTTGAGGAGTTGAATAGCTTTAATTTCTGGCCCTGTGTCTCAGGAATGCAGGTTATTTTGATTGACATCTTCTACCACGCCTGAGGATGAAGCTATAATTGCTGTCAGTGTTTAAGATTTAGCAGGACTTGGTATCCTTTTTAGACCCAGGAGTCAAAGCCCTGTAACTCAATGTCACAAATACTTTAAGAAGCACATACATCTTTCTAGATATACAGATGTAATAACCTTAATTTAAAAAAAGTTTAATCTCAGTTTTTTCCCTAAGCAAACCAAAACTTAATTGTCAGGTCTCTGAGCCCAAGCCTGCACGTATACATTCAGATGGCCTGAAGTAACTGAAGAATCACAAAAGAAGTGAAAATGGCCAATTCCTGCCTTAACTGATGACATTATCTTGTGAAATTCCTTCTCCTGGCTCAGAAGCTCCCCCACTGAGCACCTTGTGACCCCTGCCCCTGCCCACCAGAGAGCAACCCCCTTTGACTGTAATTTTCCACTACCTACCCAAATCCTATAAAACGGCCCCACCCCTATCTCCCTTGGCTGACTCTTTTCGGACTCAGCCCATCTGCACCCAGGTGATTAAAAAGCTTTATTGTTCACACAAAGCCTGTTTGGTGGTCTCTTCACACGGACGTGTATGACAATAATAATGGCATAGGAATTGTTTCAATAAAATGTAAAGTCTGTTAGGCCAGTTACCAAAAGGCAAAAGAAAAGGTCTGCACTGCACAGAATATTATGTTGGAAGAAAACATTTCCTTTAGACCTTTAAGAAAAATTGTTAGCAGTAGTCCACAACAAACAGAACTTAAGGAAAAAACTTTTATGAGCTGAAAATGAGTTGAAGGAGAGCTTTACTGTTTTGCACCTTAAAAGGGGAGAGAAAACAGAAAATGGTGAGATGCAATAAAGTTGAACTTTATTGCTTCTAACCTCCAAGCTGTCCTTGTTTATTCCTGGGCATAGGCCGAACTAACTTAGGGAGGAACTTAGTTTATAGTTTAGCTTTGAAACAAAGACAATAACAATCCCTTCCCAAGACAAACCTTACTTGCCTGTGGACTAGATTGCCTAAAGCCACACAATTAGAAGTCATGGTAATCTTACTAAATCTAAGATGTAGCTATTTTTATTTAAACCAATATCAATGTCTTATTTATTAAAGTTTACACAAGCAAAAATTATTCTGTTTTAGGCTGGGTTTATAGTTTTGTAACCCTTATGCCAAATTTTGGTAACTTATAGTATTTGGCAGGGATAAGTATGAAATTGCTTGATTAATAAATGCAAACGAAAATGTATGCTGGCAATTCTTAAGACATTTCTACTATTACTTTACCAATAATTTTAAAGCTAGCTTATTTATTAAAGATTTTACTTAAGTTACATAAACTTGAAAAAGCATTTGACTAGTGTTTTCTTTTTTCCTTATAAAGCATTTGATTCAAGCGCTTTATTTTTTTAAGCCAATTAATTAGAGCTCTTTAATTATCTTCAGTAAACACTGTGTATGCAACACGAATACATGGACGTATTAGGTATGCTGATAGAAATAGATGTTACAGATTCATAAAAACCTTTTTTTCCCCATCTTAGACTTTCAAATTCTTGATAACCTGTTTTATTACCCTAGGCAGTTGTCAGCTAAATAGCTTTAAATTTGCATATTAAAGAAAACAACTCAGGTGAAAATCAAAAAGCAAAATTTACATCCTAAGGTATGGAGAGAGAAAGTCTGGTGTGCTAGAGGGAAATTAAAATGGATTTAATTGCTAATTAAACATAAAATTATAGAAATTATAAAGGCCTTTCAAATACACACACACACACAAAGATCCTGTAGCTTTTACTTCAGAACTTTAACCATGAGAACTTTAGCCATGAGATAAATACAAATTCACGGGCTTGCAAAAAAAACCTGTTTGATCCAAACAGTGGTTTTCATCTTAATAGAAAAATAACAGCAGATTTAAAGTAGGCAGAAAAGAAAAATAGAGAAAAAGAGAACTTAGGAACTCTATAGTTTGCAGGTCAACCTTAGGGCTCTTTTTCCTTAATGTAAATGAGCACAAAAACTATATTACTTCTATTTTACATAAACTCTGCCAAGTAGAGGTGCCATAAAACCTAAGGAGTGCTCGAAAGGGGGTCATTCTCTTTGTTTTCTCCTCAATTTTAGATTGTCTCCCACATTTTTTTTTCTTAAAAGGAAGAACTGAGCTGTGGCCTAGGGGTTTTGTGTGGTGGATCAATGCGTGCTGCTTGTGGGCAGGACTCCACAGTGTGTCACCACTGAGTTGCTTCCACCCTCTTACATGTCTCAGTTTCTCTCTCCAGAGGTCTGTGACCTTGGAGAGGGCTCAAAATGCCTGGTGATCAACTCTTATGTGTGTTTCCTGGATGAGCCTTTTTTAAAAATTAATTTTTGTTGGGGATTTCCCTGTGGGGCTACTGCCACTGGGGTTAACCCCCCAGACACTCCCATGAAGCCCCTGGTCACCCGGGGCACGTTTTGGCTGGGAGAAACAAATGTCCTTTCTTTTTGGAGCTGAGAAAACTCAGTCTTTCACTTACCTATGAAAACAATAGCTCAGTTCCTCACGCAAATGAGCACAGACAAGCTGAATTGAGATTAATTTTGGGAGAAAAAGCAATAGAGAAGACCCCTTAGAATGCATGCCTGAACTAGAATTAAGATCCTTAACAAGTTCCCAGGAGAGAAAAAAAAAACAACGTGCTCAGCCACCCCTACTTTGTAGCTCTTGTCCGCCGTTACACACACCAAGGTCAAATCTTCTCACGGTACATGGTAATCCCTGGTACCTCCAAAGCCAAAGAGGTCAGGTCAGGCAATACAGGAAAACAGAGCTTTCATCCTAAGAAGAATCTGTCCATGACTCTTGAAACTCCACAAAGAAAACAGAACACCCCCTACAAAGAGGTAAGTGGCACCTTTGTTCTGAATTCTTTAAAGGAGTTCAAGTCATTAGAAGCCTCCTCTAGAAGGGAAGGAGGTGTAGGGTGGAAGAAAAGTAAATGAAAGAACTTTTTTTTTTAAGACAGGAAGCAAACACAGAAACCAAGGGCATCGTTTTTTGTTTTTGTTGTTGTTTTCTTTTTTTTCCTCTTTTGCAGCTGCAAGGAATTTGGGCCAAATTAGAGAGGCTTTGTTACCCACAATTTGGAATTCTCACTCGGATTTGACCAAGTCAGGTAGAGTTGGTCAAATCTGATGGGAGAAAGACCGGAATAAACAACAATAACAAAAAACCCCCAACATGATCACTGAGCGCTCTAACGGTAAAGAGAAATTAAGACCAGCTGGTAGTTAAACTTTAACCAAGACAAAACTCCAATTCAGCTACTTACCTAGGGATGGGTCTCAGGCTGAAGACTGCTTTCTACCATCCTAGAAGCAGGAAAAAAACCCTCAAACTCATCTTCCTTGCTGGGAGTGAGCTCAAACTCTATAAAGTAGTTACCTGCCTTCCACTGTCATGGAAACAGGAAATCCTACCTTCCTTGTTGGAAGCAAGGAAAACTCCAAAAAAAAAAAAAAAAAAAAAAAGGAGTTGTATAGCAAAGTAAACTTTTGATCTCAAGCAAATTTTGGGGATTCTGTGGAGGGGGTGCTTCCAGACCTCAGCAAATTGTCCTATTGGTTTGAGCCATAAAGTTAGCTCAGGCTGGTACCAAGCACTGACAGGAGATTTGCCTAAGGTCAGGGGCATCTCCACATATAATCCCTTCGTGGTTGCCAAAATATGAACCCCCAAAGTCTGAGACAGGTCTCAGTTAATTTAGAAAGTTTATCTTGCCAAAGTTGAGGACATGTGCCCATGACACAGCCTCAGGAGGTCCTGACAACATGTGCCTAAGGTGGTAGGGGCACAGCTTGGTTTTATACATTTTAGGGAGACATGAGACATCAGTCAACATGTGTCCAGAATTGGTGGGTTCTTGGTCTCACTGACTTTAAGAATGAAGCCACGGACCCTCGCGGTGAGTGTTACAGCTCTTAAGGTGGCGCGTCTGGAGTTTGTTCCTTCTGACGTTCGGATGTGTTCGGAGTTTCTTCCTTCTGGTGGGGTCGTGGTTTTGCTGGCTCAGGAGTGAAGCTGCAGACCTTCGTGGTGAGTGCTACAGCTCATAAAGGCAGTGTGGGCCCAAAGAGTGAGCAGCAGCAGGATTTATTGCAAAGAGCAAAAGAACAAAACTTCCACAACGCGGAAGGGGACCTGAAGGGGTTGCCACTGCTGGCTTGGGCAGCCTGCTTTTTATTTGCTTATCTGGCCCCACCCACATCCTGCTGATTGGTAGAGCAGAGTGGTCTGTTTTGACAGGGCGCTGATTGGTGCATTTACAATCCCTGAGCTAGACACAAAGGTTCTCCAGGCCCCACCAGATTAGCTAGATACAGAGTGTGGACACAAACCAGATTAGCTAGATACAGAGTGTGGACACAAAGGTTCTCCAAGGCCCCACCAGAGTAGCTAGATACAGAGTGTCGATTGGTGCATTCACAAACCCTGAGCTAGACACAGGGTGCTGATTGGTGTGTTTACAAACCTTGAGCTAGATACAGAGTGCGATTGATGTATTTACAATCCCTGAGCTAGACATGAAGGTTCTCCAAGGCCCCACCAGAGTAGCTAGATACAGAGTGTCCATTGGTGCATTCACAAACCCTGAGCTAGACACAGGGTGCTGATTGGTGCATTTACAATCCCTTAGCTAGACATAAAGGTTCTGCACCTCCCCAGCAGTCCCAGGAGCCCAACTGGCTTCACCCAGTGGATCCTCCAGTGGGGCTGCAGGTGGAGCTGCCTGCCAGTCCCGCGCCGTGCACCCGCACTCCTCAGCCCTTGGGTGGTCGATGGTACTGGGCGCCGTGGAGCAGGGGGCGGCACTCGTCGGGGAGGCTCGGGCCGCACAGGAGCCCACGGAGGCGGGGGAGGCTCAGGCATGGTGAACTGCAGGTCCCGAGCCCTGCCCCGCGGGAAGGCAGCTAAGGCCTGGCGAGAAATCGAGCGCAGCGCCAGTGGGCCGGCACTGCTGGGGGACCCAGTACACCCTCCGCAGCCGCCGGCCCGGGTGCTAAGCCCCTCATTGCCCTGGGCGGCAGGGCCGGCCGGCTGCTCCGAGTGCCGGCCCGCAAAGCTCACGCCCACCCGGAACTCCAGCGGGCCCGCAAGCGCCACGCGCAGCCCCAGTTCCCGCTCGCGCCTCTCCCTCCACACCTCCCTGCAAGCTGAGGGAGCCGGCTCCGGCCTTGGCCAGCCCAGAAAGGGGCTCCCACAGTGCAGTGGTGGGCTGAAGGGCTCCTCAAGTGCCGCCAAAGTGGGAGCCCAGGCAGAGGAGGCGCCGAGAGCGAGCGAGGACTGTGAGGACTACCAGCACGCTGTCACCTCTCAAACATATGTAAAATGAGCATTGGTTCAATCTGGAAAGGCAGGACAACTGGAAATGGAGAGGAGGCTTCCAGGTCACAGGTAGGTGAGAAACAAATGGTTGCATTCTTTTAAGTTTCTGATTAGCCTTTCCAAAGGAGGCAATCAGATATGCATTTATCTCAATGAGCAGAGGGATGACTTTGAATATAACAGAAGTCAGGTTGGCTCTAAGCAGTTCCCAGCTTGACTTTTCCCGTTAGCTTAGTGATTTTGAGGCACCAAGATTTATTTTCCTGTCACAAGATTAATGGAGAAATATGATAGGGCAAAGAGTATGATCTGGGGTAATGAACTGGGGGAACTTAGCAAGGCTTGTTCATTCACATTCTTCTCTGTGTCCCTGTGTCTTCAGAGATAAGAATGCTCCTTTGCTCCAGCTCTAGGGACGACACCTCTCACCTAGGGTCTTATGACCTCCGTCAGAGGAGAAGGGCAGGGAAAGCTCAGAGAGACCTTCCTGCTATTGTGGTTTCCTCAAATTTCTTCAGCTTCAAATACTTGATACGCTAAAGTGACATATTTTGGGGTAGTGTGTCCTGAGCCCCATCACAAGCAGCTTTTTTAAAAAAATAATTTCAACTTTTAGTTTAGATTTGGGGGTATATGTGCGGGTTTGTTACTTGGGTATATTCCATGATGCTGAGATTTGGGGTACAAATGATCCCATCACCCAGGCAGTGAGCATAGTACCCAATTGGTAGTTTTTCTGTGCTTTCTCCCACACTCTCTCCCCAGTCTAATGGTCCCCAGTATCTATTGTTCCCATCTATTTTCATGTGTACTCAATACAAGTAGCTTCTGTTCTTTGAGACTGATGTCCCTGAATATCACTAAAAGATGATGGCAAATTCCATGGACGTCATTCAGTTTCATTGCTCCTGAGTGAGGCCCACTTTCCATCCCTGTGGCTGTCAGTATTACCTGCTTCCTCTGAGACAAATAACAGTGAAAAGCTGGGGAATCCAGTTGATACCATTTGATCATAGAGCTCATTTTTAAGCTTGAGTGTTGTCTTAAACTTTCATCTTTTTCTTTGACACGGAATTGTTTTGAAGATAGATGTATTGCTTCAATTGTTTTCTCTGAGGGAGACTATGCTTTTAGTCAATATGCTGGGAGAATTCTGTAGAGTAAGATAAAAGCCTGGAACCTGGAAGTTGGAGCCAGCATCCCAGGAAACTAAAGTTTTCCAGGCTGAATCATCCTCTCAAGGGGATTCTCTGAACTAGAGAAACCTCGTCACATGCCACAGACCAGGATGATGAGACTACTTGTTATGATAATCACTTCTGTAGAGAATTTAATGGTAAGAGATTGATATTTGGATAATTTATATGATCTACATTTCTGGAATAGCAATTTTTGAGTTGATTTGCACAATTGTTTCAATGTCTTCAGAGGTAAGAAGATGCAAAAGTAATTTTCAACCCAGAATGTGACTTCTTTGTTGCCATCATTGATTCATACCAAGATTTCTGATAGGACGAGATTTTTCTTTCGTGGCTTTTGAAACATCTTTGCTTTTCTGAGGGACTATCACAGACCCTATGGTTTTATCTCATAAACTAGATGTTTTTCTCCTGTTCCCCCATTATCTTTCCTTTTTTCCAAACTTCCTAAGCATAATTCTTTTATAATTCTTTTTTTTTCTTTTTTTTTTTTGAGATGGAGTCTTGCTCTGTCGCCTAGGCTGGAGTGCAGTGGTGTGATCTTGGCTCACTGCAACCTCCGCCTCCCGGGTTCAAGAATTTCTCCTGCCTCAGCTTTCCAAGTAGCTGGGATTACAGGCATGCACCTTCATGCCTAGTTAATTTTTTCTATTTTTAGTAGTGATGGGGTTTCACTGTGTTGGCCAGGATGGTCTTGAACTCCTGGCCTCAAGTTATCCACCCACCTCAGCCTCCCAAAGTGCTGGGATTACCGGCATGAGGCACTGTGCCCAGCCCTAAGCATAATTCTTTACTTGAATTAAAAGATTTATTTTAACCTGTTTAAGAATGAAAAAGTAAAGAGCATAATTACAAATTCTGTATCGTACAAAGGAGGCGTTATTTAAAGATGTGACTTCCCCCATCTCCTACCCCAAACAGGCTCAAGCCTGCCTATTTTTGTAAATAAAGTTTTATTGGAACACAGCCACACCCATTCCTTTATGTCTATGGCTGCTTTCATGCTACAGAAGGAGAGTAATTGACACAGAGATTCACAAAGCCTAAAACTTTTACTATCTGACCCTTTACAGGGAAAGTTGGTCAACTGCTGATCTAAAGGGTGTGATGCAAGAAAATCTTTTTCAAGGCTTCTGTAGAATCCAAGTTTTAAAACCCTTTTTTCTACACAGTGAAGATAGTCTCTTAAAAAGGTTTTAAAAGAATGTATGACATGAGGTTCCAAAATAAAAAGTCACAGAAAAGTCTCTCTTTAACCTCTGTCCTCAACTACTTTGTTCCCTTCCCTGGACGTCATGCTACCAGATTGTTCTGGGTTCTTCTAAAGACATATCACACAAAGATGATTTTTTTTTTCTATATTGTTCAAGTGGCATTCTTATTTCAGATGAGATTCTACTTCTCTATTTAGTGAAAAAGATAACTATGAGAGATACTAAGGAAAAATATACAGGGAAAAGGCTAATAATTAGTTCAGACTGTCACAGGTATTGTACACACACTGATGGGCTTGACTCTGAATGATGCAGCAGAGAATACAGAAGACCTGTAAGATATGATCCAGCTGGAGAAGGCCTTAATACAATGCTTGAACCAAGTCCTGAGAGATGAGTAGGAATTGAGTAGATGCATCATTGTATTATAAATGCAGGCAAGACCAATTATTGGCTAGCATCCCAGACACTTACCAAAGATGCTCATGAGGCCCAGTGTGTCCAGCTTCTCAAAAAATGTTGCCCAGAATCAGAGCATCCTGAAAGTTGTGAGTCACTGTGAAAGCTGTCACTCTTCTTATTAACAGGCAGAGACATCCCAGGTTTTAGAAGAGCTCCAAGATCCCCTTTCTCTTTCCTTCTTTACGCTAGCTGCTCTGTAGACCTATGCTGTCCAAAAAATATAATGTGAGTCACCCGCATGCATTACTCGAAATTTTCTAGCAGCCATGTTAAGAAGTAAAAAGAAACAGGTGGGTTGGGCACAGTGGCTCGTGCCTGTAATCCCAGCACTTTGGGAGGATGAGGCGGGCAGATCACTTGAGGTCAGGAGTTCAAGATCAGCCTGGCCAACAGGTTGAAACCTCGTCTCTACTAAAATACAAAAACTAGCCGGGTGTGGTGGCACGCACCTGTAGTCCCAGCTACTCGGAAGGCTGAGGCAAGAAAATCACTTCAACTGGTGGAGGTTGCAGTGAGCTGAGATCGCGCCACTGCACTCCAGTCTGGGAGACAGAGTGAGACTCTGTCTCAAAAAAAAAAAAAAAAAAAAAGAAAGAAACAGGTGAAATTACTTTTAGTAATTTTAACCCAATATATCTAAAACATAGATTCCAACATGTAATCAATATAAAATTTACTAATGGAATATGTTACATTCCTTTTCCCATATCAAGTCTTGAAAACTTGGTGTAAATATAACACTTCTAGCATATCTAAATTCAGACTAGCCACATTTCAATGCTCAATAGCCACATGTGGTAATGAAACAGGAAAAGTTCCCTTGTCCCCCTTGCAGTGTGTGCCATGGGGTTGTGGCTTGCTTCTTCGGTGCCCCGCTTGTTGTACCCCTAGGGGAAGCATGCAGATGGCAGGTTGTGGAGAGCGTGGGCTCTGACCCCACAGCAGCATCTAGGGTTGAGTGTTTACAACTCCCGAAGCCCCAGTGGGCGTGTGTTACAATGCGCTTTTTCAGTTTTGCCGTCCACAGGCGGCTTGTGTTAATCAGCTCAATTAGACCCTCTGTCTTATTGCAAGGACAGAGGGCTTTCTGTATTGCGGTTCTTGCCTTAGTGTACTGGAAAAATCGGATCACACTTGGGCGTTATTGAATGGCGGAAGTAGCTCTCAGCAGATGGATGGGGAGCCAGAAGGGGGATGGAGTGGGAAGGTGGTTTTCCCCTGGAGTCAGGATGCTCCGACTGTCCTCCACTGAACTCCGTGTCATACCACCATTCTGTAGTCCATGACTTGCCAGAGTCTGTCAGTGCGTTCTTCTGCTGGTGTGTTTTTCTGCCCCTCTGCTTCTCTAGATGTCCAGCTGCTTGTGTGCTCTTCTGCTGGTGTGTTCCTAGCTGCTTGTGTCTCTGCCCACTAGGATCTCAGGGTTTTTATAGGCACAGGATGGGGGCATGGTGGCCCGGGGTGGTCTTGGGAAATGCAACATTTGGGCATGAAAACAGAAATTCCTGTCCTCATCTAGGTCCGTGGGCATAGGCCTGGGGGCGGAGCCCTCACCAGGGACCCCACCCTTCTCCTCCCAGCACTTCCCTGTCCTCCTACCATATCAGTAAGTGACAACAGATTGAAAAGCACAGCTTTAGACTCTGTATAAAAGGGATGTGCAGTGTTAAAGAAACATTTTTCAATGTCACTTGTTAAACAATAAGGCAGGGCCTGGCACCATGGCTCATGCCTGTAATCCTAGCACTTTGGGAGGCCAAGGCAGGAGGATTGCCTGAGCCCAAGAGTTCGAGACCAGCCTGGGCAACATGGCAAAACTCTGTCTCTACAAAATGTACAAAAATTAGTCAGGCATGGTGGTGGATGCCTGTAGTCCCAGCTACTCGGGAGACTGAGGTAGGAGAGCCACCTGAGCCCAGGGAGGTTGAGGCACAGTAAGCCATGACTGCCCCACTGCACTCCAGCCTGGGCGATAGAGTGACACCCTGTTTCAAAACAACAACAACAACAACGACAACAACAAAAACAAGGCAGACTTTATTCAAGGGGAGGGGGACTATCATGATTGGTGTAGGGATCACTGCTGTGGGATCTTGCTATGGGGGAGAGAGACTGGGCTCAGTTCCAACAAGGACAAGGGGTGATTTGTAACCAAGGGTCAGGGTAGGGTCAGTAGATGGAATATTTCTCAGAGGAAACACTGGGGTAAAGTGGATTCTTCTAGACCCAACAGAATTCTTGCTGAAGGCAGGCCAGGGTTGTAAGATATCAAGGGTGGCAAGATACCAAGGGTGGAGGGTTTTCACTAAACTGACTTAGGAGGATTCTTGTGCAATCTGAATTCCACAAGGACAGAGAGGGAAGCCCAAGGTCAGGCCTAGTCGAGCAGAGGGCTCAGAGGAGCTTGACTGTAGTTAAGTCAAGGAGAGAGTCTTTGTCAGCAGATCTACCACTTGCTCATGGCAGAATCCCTGGGTATAATTCACAGAGCACAAGAATATATATTAAAATCTTAAAGCACCTAACCTTTGGTTATGTATATTTTCGTGTTTGGGATAAAAACAGTATAAAATGGACTTGTATGAGGCCTGGTATTGGGCTCAGTAATCTGTCATCTTGCTTGTTTCTTCCAGCAGCTCCCCAGGCCCCCTAGCCCTACCACACTGCCTCTGGGTTTTGAGAAAGTGCTTGCTTCTCTTAGAACTCTCTAGATGCTGAATAGCATTTTTTTTTTTTTTTTTTTTTTTTTTTTTTTTTTTTTGGAGACAGGGTCTTGCTCTGTCCCCCAGGCTGGAGTGCAGTGGTGTGATCTAGGCTCACTACAATGTCCACCTCTTGGGGTCGTGTGATCTAGGCTCACTACAACGTCCACCTCTTGGGGTCAAGTGATCTCAGTCTCCCGAGTAGCTGGGACTACAGGTGCATGCCACCATGCTCAGCTAATTTTTTAAGGTTTTGTAGAGACGGGGTCTCACTGTATTGCCCATGCTAGTCTGAATAGCATTCTTTTTTTTTCTTTTTTTTCTTTTTTTTTTTTTTTGAATCTCACAAGTATAATGTAGAGCAAAAGAAGCTGACACAAAACATTGCATATTGATTGATTACATTTATATAAAGTATAAAAACAGACAAAATTAATCTATGGTATTAAAAGTCAGGTTGCCTTTGTAAGGGATAGTGACAAGAGAAGACTTCTGAGATCTGGAAATGTTCTATTTCTTTTTCTTTTAGACACAGGGTCTTACTCTGTTGCTTAGGCTGGAGTACAGTATGCAGTGGTGCAATTGTTTATTTGTTGATCTGGATGGCATATGTTCCCATGCATGAGTGTGTCCACATGTGAAAATTCACTAAGCTTACCATTTGTGTACTTTCCTGTATGTATACTCCAATAAAAAAAAGTTTGTATAAATTTCAAAAAAAAAAAAGTGATTCTGAAGTTGCAATCACTTCTTAGGTCTCTTTCGGCCAAAACTTAGAGGACCACTTATGACTGCAAGGAATCTGGGAAATGCAGGTTCATTAATTTTTTTAATTAATTAATTAATTAATTTATTTTAAGATGGAGTCTTGCTCTGTCACCCAGGCTGGAGTACAATGGCGTGATCTCAGCTCACGCCACCTCCCAGGTTCAAGCGATTCTCCTCCTCAGCCCCCCGAGTAGCTGGGATTACAGGTGCACGCCACCACGCCCGGCTAATTTGTATTTTTAGGAGAGACGGGGCATCACCATGTTGGCCAGGCTGGTCCTGAACTCCTGATCTCGTGATGCGACCACCTCGGCCTCCCAAAGTGCTGGGATTACAGGCATGAACCACCGCGCCCGGCCTGGGAACTGCAGTTTCCAGTTGGGTGGCCATATGCCTCTAAAATTTAGAGGATTCTCTTATTAAAAGGAAGAAGGGAAGAATGTAATCTAGGGGGAAATTAGCAGGCTGTGCTACAGTCCGCACAGCAGTCACAGGCCCGTGACAGTTATCAAATCCTGCTGGGCATGACCTGTGAAGACCTCCACCCTGGCAGTAGAGTAAGTTATTTGGTTAGCCCACCTGGCTGCTCTTGCTACTGTTTTCTGGGAATAACTCCCTTGACCTTAGTTCTCTGTATTACCTGAGTTTACTCTCAGAGGTTATTTGTTTACTATAGAGCATGGTCACACTTTTTTGTCCTTTTTCCCTTTTGCTTTCTTTTCTGCTTGGAACTTGGATATAATGGCAGGAGCTGCATCAGCAATCTTGGGGCCATGAGGGAGTCTTAGAAACCTCAGCCCTGATTTCCTTGTTTTTTTTTTTTTTTATTAAGTATTTATTGATCATTCTTGGGTGTTTCTCGGAGAGGGGGATATGGCACGGTCATAGGATAATAGTGGAGAGAAGGTCAGCAGATAAACACATGAACAAAGGTCTCTGGTTTTCCTAGGCAGATGTCCCTGCGGCCTTCTGCAGTGTTTGTGTCCCTGGGTACTTGAGATTAGGGAGTGGTGATGACTCTTAAAGAGCATGCTGCCTTCAAGCATCTGTTTAACAAAGCACATCTTGCACCGCCCTTAATCCATTTAACCCTGAGTTGACACAGCACATGTTTCAGAGAGCACGGGGCTGGAGGAAAGGCCATAGATCAACAGCATCCCAAGGCGGAAGAATTTCTCCTAGTACAGAACAAAATGGAGTCTCCTATGCCTACTTCTTTCTACTCAGACACAGTAACAATCTGATCTCTCTTTCTTTTCCCCACATTTCCCCCTTTTCTTTTCAACAAAATCGCCATCGTCCTCATGGCCCGTTCTCGATGGTCGCTGTCTCTTCGGAGCTGTTGGGTACACCTCCCAGACAGGGCGGCCGGGCAGAGGCGCTCCTCACCTCCCAGACGGGGCGGCTGGGCAGAGGCGCTCCTCACTTCCCAGACAGGGAGGCCGGGCAGAGGCGCTCCTCACTTCCCAGACGGGGCGGCCGGGCAGAGGTGCTCCTCACTTCCCAGACGATGGGCGGCCGGGCAGAGGCGCCCCCCACCTCCCAGACGGGGCTGCCGGGCAGAGGCACTCCTCACTTCCCAGACGGGGCGGCCGGGTAGAGGCGCTCCTCACTTCCTCCCAGACGGGGTGGCGGCCGGGCAGAGGCGCTCCTCACTTCCTCCCAGACGGGGTGGCGGCTGGGCAGAGGTGCTCCTCACCTCCCACACGGGGCGGCCGGGCAGAGGTGCTCCTCACCTCCCAGACGGGGTGGCCTGGCAGAGGCACTCCTCACTTCCCAGACGGGGCGGCCGGGCAGAGTCGCTCCTCACTTCCTCCCAGACGGGGCAGCCAGGCAGAGGCGCTCCTCACTTCCTCCCAGACGGGATGGCGGCCGGGCAGAGGCGCTCCTCACCTCCCAGACGGGGCGGCCGGGCAGAGGCGCTCCTCACTTCCCAGACGGGGCGGCCAGATAGAGGCGCTCCTCACTTCCCAGACGGGGCGGCCGGGCAGAGTCACTCCTCACTTCCTCCCCAGACGGGGTGGCGGCCGGGCAGAGGCGCTCCTCATCTCCCAGATGGGGCGACCGGGTAGAGGCACTCCTCACTTCCCAGATGGGGCGGCCGGGCAGAGTCGCTCCTCACTTCCTCCCCAGACGGGGTGGCGGCCGGGCAGAGGCGCTCCTCACATCCCAGACGATGGGCGGCCGGGCAGAGACGCTCCTCACTTCCTAAAGGGGATGGCGGCCAGGCAGAGGCGCTCCTCACTTCCCAGACGGGGCGGCCGGGCAGAGGGGCTCCTCACATCCCAGAGGATGGGTGGCCAGGCAGAGACGCTCCTCACTTCCTAGACGGGGTGGCGGCGGGGCAGAGGCTGTAATCTTAGCACTTTGGGAGGCCAAGGCAGGCGGCTGGGAGGTGGATGTTGTAGCGAGCCGAGATCACGCCACTGCACTCCAGCCTGAGCAACATTGAGCATTGAGTGAGCGAGACTCCGTCTGCAATCCCAGCACCTCCGGAAGCCGAGGCGGGCAGATCACTGGGGGCCAGGAGCTGGAGACCAGCCCGGTCAACACGGGGAAACCCGGTCTCCACCAAAAACACAAAAACCAGTCAGGCGCCGCGGCGCGCGCCTGCAATCCCAGGCACCTGGCAGGCCGAGGCAGGAGAACCACAGGAGCCAGAGGCAGGGAGCCCTCAGCGAGCCGAGACCATGGCAGCACAGTCCAGCCTCGGCAACAGAGGGAGACCGAAGAAAGAGGGAGAGGGAGGGGGAGGGGGAGGGGGAGGGGGAGGAGGAGAGGGAGAGGGAGAGGTGAATAGCATTCTTGAAGAGAAAAAAGACATGGGTTAACTGAGTTTGCTGTTCTAGCATCTGCCACTCTCTACCCAAGACCATTGTAGGGGAAATTTACTTGGCAGATTCTTTCAGAGTCCCCTTAAGAAGGTTTGCAAGTAATGAGTACTTTCTGCATTCAAAGGAGAATAAGCATTTGACAGCAAAATCTACTGATTGCCAAAGTTTTACTTCTGTATTTCATCCTTGATTTGGGCATAGTTTAGAAAAAGCCAGTCTTTTTGGCAAGCTTCAGATGGAAGCTACCATTGATAAGCAAATTTGGCCCTTCTCATCATTAGGACTAAAGAAAATGGAGGTTTTTAACAAAGAAATATTGAGACACGTGGATCATTCAGTTCATCAACAAACCTTTTTTTTGAGTCAACTTTGCCAGTAGAGTGCTAGACAGTGAGATACAAAGGTAACTTAGACCCCTGTGTTCAGAGAATTCTGTCTTATTTTCAGGGCAGATAGGGAGAGATTCACATATGAGGAACATCTGAATCTTTCAAGAGTGCTTCAATATGGTCGGGTGTGGTGGCTCATGCCTATAATCCCAGCACTTTGGGAGGATGAGGCAGGAAGATCTCTTCAGCCCAGGAGTTTGAGACCAGCCTGGGCAACATATGGAGACTCTATCTCTACAAAAAAATAAAATAAAAAATTAGTTGGCCATGGTGGTGCATGCCTGTAGTCCCAGCTACTTGAGAGGCTGAAGTGGGAGGATGGCTTGTACCTGGGAGGGCAAGGCTGCAGTGAGCTGTGATTGCACCACTGCACTCCAGCCTGGGCAACAGAGCAAGACCCTGTCTTAAAAAAAAGAGTACTTCAATAGAGGGATAGAATAATGGCTTGGAATCTTACTGGGGAAGTTCAGTGATCATGTGGGTGTCAGGCTTTCAATATTACTGAGAAAAGCTGTGTAGCTTTTCACATACACGTGGACATGCACAAGAATGATTTACTCCAACCTAGGATATAGATTGGTAGATTTGTGGAATTGTGACATTGTTTATGAAAGGATTCTATAATAATTTTGGCTCTTTCAGCATTTATTAAATTTGTAAATTGCACAAGAACCCCTTTCCATGGCTCTATTGATTCCTGGCTACTTCTGGCTTGATAATAAATAATTGCATATTAGTGTAATTTTTTTCTAAGCTAAAAGAGAATAATAGTAACCTAGGAAGCCTGCAGCAAGTGGGGAGTTCCTAATGTTAATAATCCAATCAAAGTTGTTTTAATATCTCAAGTTAACAAGGCAAACCATAATTGTAGAGTAGAAAATCATTCAAGTGTCTATGTAAATTGTCTTTCTTAATTTAGAAGTGATATTTGACATTTATTGGAAGTTTGTTTTACGTTTGGTATATAGTCTGGGTCTGTTGACCTCAAGAAAGAGGACATTCTCTCTAGTACGCCAGACCATGTGGCTGGTCCCACAGAAGTAGGAAGCCTGGTGTCTGCTATGGACTGAATGTGTGTGTCCCCTCCCAAATTCAGGTGTTGAATCATAATCCCCAATGTGACGGCATTTGGAGGTGGGGCCTTTGAGAGGTAATTAGCTCATGAGGATGGAGCCCTTATGATGGCATTAATGCCTCTATAAGAAGAGACACAAGAGAGATGATCATTTTCTGCCATGTGAGGACACAGGGGCAAGGAGGCTCTCTGCAAACCAGAAAGAGAGGCTTCACCAGACACCAGATCTGCTGGCACCTTGATCTTGAACTTCCCAGCCTCCAGGAATGAGAGAAATAAATTTCTGTTGTTTAAGCCATCCAGCCTATGATATTTTTGTTACAGCAGCCCAAACTAACACAGTATACAGAATACATCATTAGTAACACTATGAAGTACATATATATAATGTTATTTCTCTTTATTGATTAGGGGAATATGAGGGCAAGAATAACCTAACTTCTGGGTTACATCTTGCAAACCCAGGATTCACCAAGCATCTGGTAGCCAAAGCCCACTTCATGGAGAAGTGATACCTTTTTATTTAAGAGAGATGGGCTTAGTCCTCAAACATGATACCACTGGCCCAGAGAAGAGCAAATTGCCTGGCCAAGGTGGCTGCCCTGGAAAACTACTGAAGTGATTTGGATAAAAGTCAGCCTCCAATATCACAGCATCTTCTTGATCTGAGTGTGGTAGTATGTTTCTATTTTCTCTTCATTTAATCTGAAGCCATACAATATGAATTGGCTGGTTTTGAAATGGCAATTATTTGCTCTTGGTATCTTTCTGGTGTTATAGAAACAGCCTAGCTTAAACTGAATTCTGGCTCCAGGCAGAAATAAGAATTCAGAAAGTGCATCATAGGAAAAACAATATGTAACCTAGAATACCACTTAGAAATACAGCACAAGCCAGGTAAACACTTAAGATGTTTTGGTTTGTTTTACCCTGTTTTCTTGGCTTCCTCAATTGCAGCTTTACTCTTATGCCCCTCAGGAAGGCAGCCATGACAGCACTTTAGGGGTTAAACTACTTAGAGTTTAAGCCCTAGGAATAGGTTTATTGTGAAGGCAAAACTGCTGTTGGTGGGATTCCACAGCTGTGGGAAAATGCTGAATGCTTATAAATTGACAAGCCAATCAAGATAATTTATTTATTGTCCACACCTGAGGGTATTTTTAGCAATAAATCTTTTGATGTGAAAAGAAAATAGTGAAGAAGGTAAACATCATGGTGTACACTCGTTAAATAACTGAAATGTCTTTTTTTTTCATAAGGCATCTTTATTTCCCCCTAAAACACACCTGCAAGTGACCTTATTATGCAAGTCAGCAAATCCGGCTGCTGAACACTTTTTAAGCCCCTTTGCCATAGCTTATTTAACCTTAAGAAATCCTATTTTATGACAGTAAACAAAAACAAAGTGAGAAAACTATAAATAATTTGTATGTAACATAGCTATATAAAAAGTAGTAGAAGTATAATTCACCTGTATGTAAAATAGCTACGTAAAATAACTTTAAAAAGCATTCCATTGAGAAAATGTTAGAAAATATTAACAATGGTTATCTTTGAGTGGTGGGGAACATGGGTGAACTTTTTTTTCTTTTTCTACATTTCTTTTTTTTTTTTTTTTAAGAATCAATAAATGTAATCCAGCATATAAACAGAACCAAAGACAAAAACCACATGATTATCTCAATAGATGCAGAAAAGGCCTTTGACAAAATTCAACAACCTTCATGCTAAAAACTCTCAATAAATTAGGTATTGATGGGATGTATCTCAAAATAATAAGAGCTATCTATGACAAACCCACAGCCAATATCATACTGAATGGGCAAAAACTGGAAGCATTCCCTTTGAAAACTGGCACAAGACAGGGATGCCCTCTCTCACCACTTCTATTCAACATAGTGTTGGAAGTTCTGGCCAGGGCAATTAGGCAGGAGAAGGAAATCAAGGGTATTCAATTAGGAAAAGAGGAAGTCAAATTGTCTCTGTTTGCAGATGACATGATTGTATATCTAGAAAACCCCATTGTCTCAGCCCAAAATCTCCTTAAGCTGATAAGCAACTTCAGCAAAGTCTCAGGATACAAAATCAATGTACAAAAATCACAAGCATTCTTATACATCAATAACAGACAAACAGAGAGCCAAATCATGAGTGAACTCCCATTCACAATTGCTTCAAAGAGAATAAAATACCTAGGAATCCAACTTACAAGGGATGTGAAGGGCCTCTTCAAGGAGAACTACAAACCACTGCTCAAGGAAATAAAAGAGGATACAAACAAATGGAAGAACATTCCATGCTCATGGGTAGGAAGAATCAATATCGTGAAAATGGTCATCCTTCCCAAGGTAATTTACAGATTCAATGCCATCCCCATCAAGCTACCAATGACTTTCTTCACAGAATTGGAAAAAACTACTTTAAAGTTCATATGGAACCAAAAAAGAGCCCGCATCGCCAAGTCAATCCTAAGCCAAAAGAACAAAGCTGGAGGCATCACGCTACCTGACTTCAAACTATACTACAAGGCTACAGTAACCAAAACAGCATGGTACTGGTACCAAAACAGAGATATAGATCAATGGAACAGAACAGAGCTGTCAGAAATAATGCCACATATCTACAACTATCTGATCTTTGACAAACCTGACAAAAACAAGAAATGGGGAAAGGATTCCCTATTTAATAAATGGTGCTGGGAAAACTGGCTAGCCATATGTAGAAAGCTGAAACTGGATCCCTTCCTTACACCTTATACAAAAATCAATTCAAGATGGATTAAAGACTTAAATGTTAGACCTAAAACCATAAAAACCCAGAAGAAAACCTAGGCAATACCATTCAGGACATAGGCATGGGCAAGGACTTCATGTCTAAAACACCAAAAGCAATGGCAACAAAAGCCAAAATTGACAAATGGGATCTAATTAAACTAAAGAGCTTCTGCACAGCAAAGGAAACTACCATCAGAGTGAACAGGCAACCTACAAAATGGGAGAAAATTTTCGCAACCTACGCATCTGACAAAGGGCTGATATCCAGAATCTACAATGAACTCCAACAAATTTACAAGAAAAAAACAAACAACCCCATCAAAAAGTGGGCGAAGGACATGAACAGACACTTCTCAAAAGAAGACATTTATGCAGCCAAAAAACACATGAAAAAATGCTCACCATCACTGGCCATCAGAGAAATGCAAATCAAAACCACAATGAGATACCATCTCACACCAGTTAGAATGGCAATCATTAAAAAGTCAGGAAACAACAGGTGCTGGAGAGGATGTGGAGAAATAGGAACACTTTTACACTGTTGGTGGGACTGTAAACTAGTTCAACCCTTGTGGAAGTCAGTGTGGCGATTCCTCAGGGATCTAGAACTAGAAATTCCATTTGACCCAGCCATCCCATTACTGGGTATATACCCAAAGGACTATAAATCATGCTGCTATAGAGACACATGCACACGTATGTTTATTGCGGCATTATTCACGATAGCAAAGACTTGGAACCAACCCAAATGTCCAACAATGATAGACTGGATTAAGAAAATGTGGCACATATACACCATGGAATACCATGCAGCCATAAAAAATGATGAGTTTATGTCCTTTGTAAGGACATGGATGAAATTGGAAATCATCATTCTCAGTAAACTATCGCAAGAACAAAAAACCAAACACCGCATATTCTCACTCATAGGTGGGAATTGAACAATGAGAACACATGGACACAGGAAGGGGAACATCACACTCTGGGGACTGTTGTGGGGTGGGGGGAGGGGGGAGGGATAGCATTGGGAGATATACCTAATGCTAGATGACGAGTTGGTGGGTGCAGCGCACCAGCATGGCACATGTATACATATGTAACTTACTTGCACATTGCGCACATGTACCATAGAGTCTAAAGTATAATAATAATAATAATAATAAAGGAAAAAAAAGAATAAAAAAAATAAAAAAAATAAAAAAATAAAAAAAAAGCATTCCATTGAGAAAATGTTAGAAAATATTAACAATGGTTATCTTTGAGTGGTGGGGAACATCGGTGAACTTTTTTTTCTTTTTCTACATTTCTTTTTTTTTTTTTTTTTTTAAGAATCACCCAGAGTGAATCAGTAAAATATTTAACTGTGTTATTTATTTAATTAAAAAAAAAATCCGGCCCCACGTGGTGGCTCACACCTGTAATCCCAGCACGTTGGGAGGCCGAGGTGGGCGGTTCATGAGGTCAGGAGTTCAAGACCATCCTGGCTAACATGGTGAAACCCTGTCTCTACTAAAAATACAACAAATTAGCTGGGCATGGTGGCGGGTGCCTGTAGTCCCAGCTACTCAGGAGGCTGAGGCAGGAAAATGGTGTGAACCCAGGAGGCGGAGCTTGCAGTGAGCCGAGATCATGCCACTGCACTCCAGCCTGGGCGACAGAGTGAGACTCCGTCTCAAAAAAAAAAAAAAAAAAAAAAAATCTCTGATCTGCATTTATGGTTTACTATCCTTTGTGGTCAGTCTAAGCCTCCTGTTTTTGTTTCTGTATTCTCCCCACCCCACCATGTTCTTTTTTTTTTTTTTTTTTTTCCTGAGACAGAGTCTCGCTCTGTCACCCAGACTGGAGTGCAGTGGTGCGATCTTGGCTCACTGCAGCCTCTGCCTCCTAGGTTCAAACGATTCTTCTGCCTCAGCCTCCTGAGTAGCTGGGAATACAGGGGCACACCACCATGCCTGGCTAATTTTTTGTATTTTTAGTAGAGATAGGGTTTCACCATACTGGCCAGGCTGGTCTCTAACTCCTGACCTCAGGTGATCCACCTGCCTCGGCCTCCCAAAGTGCTGGGATTACAGGTGTGAGCCACCACGCCCACTCCATGCTCTTTTCTTTTGAGACAGAGTCTCACTTTTGTCACCAAGGCTTGAGTGCAATGGTATAACAGCTCACTGCAGCCTTGAACTCCTAGGCACAAGTGATCTTCCCGCCTCAGCCTTCCAGGTAGTTGGGACTCCAGATGTGTACCATCATGACTGGCCAATTTTTAAATTTTTTATAGAGACAAGTTCTCACTCTGTTGCCCAGGCTGGTCCCGGACTCCTGGCTTCAAGCAATCCTCCTGTCTTGGCTTTCCAAAGTGTTGGATTACAGGTGTGAGCCACTGTGCCCAGCGCCCACCATGTTCTTGAAAAGATAATGTCCCTGAAATATTAATAGTGTTGTTTTGTGCACATATTTGTGTTCTATTTACCAAAATGGCACTGTGCTATGATTCTTATTATATGCTTTACTGTTATCACTCAACACCACGTTTTAAGTCTACCCCATTGCTGTATGTACATTTAGCTCATTGCTTTGGGGTGCTACATTCCTTAGTCTAGACCCGTCACCTTTTACTTATGTATTCTGCGAGTTGCCTCCACCTTCCTGCTACCACAAACAAAGACTATCCTTGAACACATGCCCTAATGGAGCTATGTGTGAGTTTCTTTGGAATACACATATCCAGCAGTGGAATGGCTGGGCCATGGAAATAGGCACACTTAACTTAGCCAAGACCAGTCAGTTGCTTTTCTGGAAAGTGGCTGCACCAGCCTGTCTATGTCAGCAGGGTCCCAGGTCCCCATGTATTTGCCAAGCAGTATCCACCTTTCTAGTTTTTGCCCGTCTAATGGGTGCAAAGTGGTGTCAAATTGTTGTTTTAATTGACATTTCTGATTGCTAGTGATGTTAGCCATTCTGATTTCTACCTTTGTGCACTGCTTCTTCTTAACCTTTGTTTTTTCCTCTTTGACTTCCAGACTTTAAAATGTGTGTGTGTGTGTGTATGTGTGTGTGTGTGTCTGTATATATATATATGTATGTAGGTATTTAATAGCTTTATTGAGATATAATTCACATACCATACAATTCACCCACTTAAAAAGCATTAATTGTTTTTAGTATGTTCAGAATGTTGTGCAACAATCACCACAATCGATTTAAGAACATTTTTGGCCAGGCGTGGTGGCTCACACCTGTAATCTCAACACTTTGGGAGGCCAAGGTGGGAGGATTGCTTGATCCCAGGAGTTCAAGACCAACCTGGGCAACATAGATCCTATCTATGAAAACACAAACAAAAACAAAAACATTTTCATCAGCCCCCAAAGAAATGCTATACCCATTAGCAGTCACTTCCCATTTCCCCCAATCCTCTTAGTTCTAGGCAACTGTTTTCTGCCTCTATAATAGATTTTTCTGTTCTGGACATTTCAATAAATGAAAATACACAATATGTGGTCTTTGTAACTGGCTTCTTAGCATAAAGTTGTTTTGAGAGAGAAGAACTGAACTAGGAATTTTAACATTTATAAAGTATTTACAATTGCTAGATCCTGAGACTACAAATAGAAATATGTATAACAGGCTGGGTGCGGTGGCTCACGCCTGTAATCCCAGCACTTTGGGAGGCCGAGGCGGGCGGATCACGAGGTCAGGAGATCGAGACCATCCTGGCTAACACAGTGAAACCCCCTCTCTACTAAAAATACAAAAAATTAGCCGGGCGTAGTAGCGGGCGCCTGTAGTCCCAGCTACTTGGGAGGCTGAGGCAGGAGAATGGTGTGAACCCGGGAGGCGGAGCTTGCAGTGAGCCTAGATCGCGCCACTGCACTCCAGCCTGGGTGACAGAGCAAGACTCCGTCTCAAAAAAAAAAAAAAAAAAAATATGTATGACAGATATTGGTTTTTTAGACCATCTAATTGGTAAAAATGACAAAAAAGAGAAAAGAAACAAAACACGTAAGTTGTAGAAAATATCTATAATATTAAGCCAAACAAAAAGGTTAACTCACAGTAGTGTATAATATTAGCCCATGTATACTTGCATAAAACAAAGACAGGACTGATGTAAAAGAAAATGTTATTAGTGTTTATAGTTGCATGGTAAGATTAAGGATAATTTATTTTTCTTCACAATTTCTATAGTGAACCTGTATTTTTTCAACAAACAAAAAATCTAAAGTGATAATAAAATGATAGAAATGTAAACTTAAGACCCATCTTTAAAAGTAGTAAATCTTTCTCAGCTATAGTACCAATTTTTTTTTTAAGTAACAAATCTTTTTACTATGGAAACTTTACAACATTACGCAAAAATAAAATGAATGTACAATAAACCCTCAACTCACAGCACTCTTGTTTTATATATGCAAGTGTAATTCAAAGTTGAGTGTGCATCAGAATGATCTGGAGGTTCTGTTAAAATACAGATTGCAAGGTCCCACCCTCAGATTTTCTGATTTTATGGATCTGGGTTGGGGCCTAAGAATTTGCATTTCTCACAAGTCCCCAGGAGATGCCTATACTGCTCTCTGGGGAATACACTTTGAGAACCACTGACTGTTCTATACCCTCACCTACTTCTACTGCTACCTGGATTATGTGTAGGAAATCCTAGACATCATTTCATCTGTAAATATTTCAATATGTATCTCTAGGGAATAAATATAACCACCATACTGTTATTATATATTTTAAAACGCCTAGGCCGGGCGTGGTGGCTCACGCCTGTAATCTCAGCACTTTGGGAGGCCGAGGTGGGCGGATCATGAGGTCAGGAGATCGAGACCATCCTGGCTAACACAGTGAAACCCCCGTCTCTACTAAAAATACAAAAAATTAGCTGGGCATGGTGGTGGGCGCCTGTAGTCCCAGCTACTCGGGAGGCTGAGGTGGGAGAATGGCGTGAACCTGGGAGGCAGAGCTTGCAGTGAGCCGAGATTGCACCACTGCACTCCAGCCTGGGCAACAGAGCAAAACACCATCTCAAAAAAAAAAAAAAAAGAAAAAAAAAAATATATATATACATTTTAAAACGCCTAGTGATTCCTTAAAATAATCAAAGAGCCAATCAGTGTTCATGCTTCCCTGTCTCATATATATATATATATATATATATATATATATATATATATATATTTTTTTTACAGTTGGCTTTTTGAACCAGGATCTATTCTAGGTTTTGTCTTACATTTGGTTGATCTGTCTCTTAAATTTCTTTTAATTGGCTTAAAAGATTGGCCGGGCATGGTGGCTCACGCCTGTAATCCCAGCACTTTGGGAGGCCGAGGTGGGTGGATCATGAGGTCAGGAGTTCAAGACAAGCCTGGCCAAGATGGTGAAACCCCGTCTCTACTAAAAATACAAAAAAAATTAGCCAGGTGTGCTGGTGGATGCTTGTAATCCCAGCTACTCAGAAGGCTGAGGCAGAGAATTGCTTGAATTCAGGAGGCGGAGGTTGCAGTGAGCCGAGATCGAGCCACTGCACTCCAGCCTGGGCGACAGAGCAAGACTCTGTCTCAAAAAAAAAAAAAAAAAAAAAAAAAAGATTAAAATCTGTCTGAAAAATAAGGGATGAACATGGTGTGGTCCTTGCCTCTATTTCAGAGGATGAGTGCACACATCGTTCAGGTCAGACTCTGCCAGATCATCTTATCCAACTACATTGTGAATTCACAGCTCAAGGAGGCATTTTAGATTGAACACTCTCTGTGACCTTGTTGATCATACAGCCCTGGGCAAAAGGTCCATGGACTCTGGTTGCTCAGGCCATGGTTTCTGTCCTCCACAGCTTTATGTTCACTTCCCTTGGATTGTGTGAGCTTCCTCAGTGTCCTTCCAGTGAATCTCCCTGCAGCCCCTGCCTTTCTTTTGTGCTTATTGCTAGCATTGGTTTTTGTTTTCTAACAACCAAAAGAATGTTTATTAAGTCAGAAATTTGTAACTAGAAGAGGGATTTTGCAAGCAACAGACCCTAGAATGTAAAATGAGTTGTGGTGAATGGCAGAGCCCCCATTTTGCTATAATAATAAAGGGCAGCAAAACTGTTCATCAGTCTATGGCTTGTTTCCTCCTGGGACTGTGTGCCTGCCTATAGAAATGTAAGGATGTTTCCCAGACTATGCTCTGTCTTTCTGCCTTTCTCAAGGTGCTTCAAGAGGGAGAGCTAAGCTTTGGCTCAAGATGGTCCATGTGACAGCAGAGAATGAGACTGATGTATGGTTTCATTAAGACTTTTTTCTTCTAGAGATGGGGTCTCACTATGTTGTCCAGGTGGTCTCAAACTCCTGAGCTCAAGCAATCCTCCAGCCTCAGCCTCCCAGGTAGCTGGGGCCACAGGTGCGAACCACCATGCCTAGCTATGGTTTTATTAAGAAAATATACACCCTGGCCAATGATGTACATGTCAAGGGCCTGTCAGTCATGCTCTCTTAGAAAGTGGGCTGCTAAGGTGATATAGTGCCCAGCAGGAAATCTTCCCCACTGCCTCTCTCAGGTGGGGCCTTGGAGGACCCTGGGCAATAAAAATCCAATGGGCACAACGTGAGTTGACCAAGAACCTTTCTCCATGGCTAGGAAGTAAGTCAACAAGTGGACATTTACAGAAAATGGTCCAGAAGGATCATGTTCATTGCTTTTCCTTTTACTGAACATTTTTGGCCCCCACTCCTCACACTGTACATTGGGGTAACATTCAGCCCACAAATTGCAAGATCATGAGAAGACACATCTCATCTTGCCTGAGACACGGACATCACCAAAAGATCCTTTACTTGCGAGCTGAATGGGAGACTGGCTGTGAATTTGGGTTGTCTCCTAATGGAGAGGGGGTCAGTTCATTTTTGGCTGTATGTGAGATAGCTGTATTGTATTAGGTGGTAACATTTTTCAAATGTGTGCATGGGAATAAAGGGGTGTGTGTGTGTGTGTGTGTGTGTGTGTGTGTGTGCTGAACTACCACGGATAGACTGTGGGATATATTTATTGTTTTGTTTTCCCAGAGCAGGGAAGAAACCTGTATTAGTCAGGTTTCTGCTGTGCTAATGGTACATAACAACTAACCTCCCAAATCTCAATGGCTTACAAAAGCAAACATTTATTTCTTACTTATGAGTCTGCAGGTGGTTTCGGCTTTGCAGCATGTGGCTTCTGGCTGCAGGTTGGTTTCTGGTCTGCTCCATATATCATCAGTGGCTACCCACAGCAAGTTCTTGTGGCTAATGGCAGAAAGGCAGAAAAGAGACCAAGCCAAACCTCGCAAGCACAATTAAAGCTAAAGCTTTAATTTGCAGCTAAAGCAAACCACAGGACCAAGCCCCAAATAAATGAGGGTTGGGATTTATTCTTGTCCCACAGCAAACCCTGGAAAAGGAAGGGAAGGAGGACTTGAGAAAAATATAATCCATTCGACTATACTCCCCCTTCTTCTGAGAAATCAACCATGTGGTTTAAATGTGTTTCCTTTCTCAACAGACTGCATCGTTATCCATTCAATTGCTCATGTTAGTAGCCTAAGATACAAGAAAAGTTCTGGATTGGGAAGAGAGGAGCATTTGTCCAGTGTGAGATCTATTGAGTATGAGGTGAGTCTGGGATAATCAGAGAGGTGAGGAGACTGTTGGCTGTACAGATCTAGAGTGAAGCCATTTTGGTTGTTAATTTTCCTATCCAAGTTCCTACAAGTTTCATGAGTGGGGCTAATGACAAATGTTACTGGTTTCTTAGGGTCCTCTCACTAGAGTGTCCTTATGTTGTTACCCTCGTGAAGTTACTCTGGGTTCTGAACCAAGACTGTTCCTGTTTCCTTTCATCTGTAACTCTGTGTTATTAAATGCCACATCAAGGTTCTTTCTCTGTGTGAAATTGCACGTAGGCTTTTATTACTTCAGAGAAGTTCTTTGACCAAAGAGCATTGGCAGGTCCCATTTTTCAGTTTCAGCCTGTTTTGGTTCACTGTTTGTAAAGATTCTCCTGAAAAAGGAATTTCTGTGTTTGTGTAAATACACTTGAGTCATCATATCTTGCGCAAATTGTCTGTATTGATTAATGGTCTCTTGTTTGCTTCCTTTCGCTTGTTGTATTTATAGCTCACATTACTTATAATTGTTGGACAACATAATATGGACCAGATGGCTTCATTATTCTGAGTTTCACATTTTGAATTTTAAACATTGTGTTGGACTGCCTGTGGCCAGCTGTGTCCTAGAGGAGATTATGAGGCCAGACCACAGTTCAAACATCTTGGGCCAGATACCATGGACATTAAGTGCTTTTGAGGTTATTAGCATTTGAGGTGTCCTCTGGTCCCCTGTTGTGGTTTCACTTGGAAGCTCTGACTGGAGAGCCAGGGAGAGAGAGGGAGGGAGGGAGGGGAAGAGAGAGAGAGAGAGAGAGAGAGAGAGAGAGAGAGAGAGAGAGAGAGAGAGACTGTGCATTGAAGATCTTCTGATCATGTGAATGCCCTGTGATTGCATTGTATTTGAAAAAGCTTTTCACCCATAAGCTCATAGAACTTATTATACTTTAGACATTTTAAGTATAGCTAGTAATATTTAAAAATAAGAGTATAAATCGGGGTCAGCAGGAAACAGGTGTCATACTCAAATAGGATAATAGAACAATGATTACCTAAGGGACTATTTACAATGGTATGGGCTCAGGAAAACAAGGTAAAGTGAAGTAACATTCTAGACTTGTATGGGCAAGGTGAAAGAGTGGTTACCAGGACCCGGAGAGAGTAGTTATAGCTACAGGAAAAGGTGATTGGATCACAGAGTGCCCAGACATTTGGCCAAACATTATTCTCGGTGCGTTTGTGAGAATGTGTCATCTGGATGAGATGAACATTTGAACTGGTAGACTGAGTGAAGCAGAATCCCTCCCTAATGTGGGTGGGCCTCATCTAATTAATCGAAGATCCGAAGAGAACAAAAGCACTAAGAGGGAAATCCTCCTGCTTGACTGCATGAGTTGGGACACTAGTCTTTTCTGGCCTTTGCACTTGGATTGAAACATAGGCTCTTCTTGGATCTCAAGACTGTGGCCTTTCAAGTTGGAATTTACACCATTGGCTCTCTTTGTTCTCTGGCTTTCAGATGCAGACTGGGACTACACACTGGCTTTCCTGGATCTCCAGCTTGCTGCCTGCAGATCTTGGGACTTCTCAGCTTCCATAATCATGTCAGCCAATTCCTTACAAGAAATCTCTCTGTCTATATATCCTATTGGTTCTGTTTTCTGGAGAACCGTTACTGATATACAGGTCAAGGTAGCAGGTGCTGTGGCCTTTCTTAAGGGGACATCTAGACAATCCTGGTCACCAGGTAGAGGAGGGAACTAGGGGAATAAATGCTTAAATCTCATTCTTCTCCCTAGTGCCTGTAATTGGCTGAACTCACCTGGCGATTATAGGGCAAGGGAGCCAGTTGATGTAGCTTTTGAAAAATCCGGGACACGCACTAGGATGGAGAAGGATAAAAAGCGGATCTAGAGGGTGCAAATGGAACCTTACCAGATAATTAGGTTTTATAACAACTATTGTTATTACTTTCTTATATTATTCCAGATATGCTATGCATACATAAGCATATATGGAGATCTTCGTAGTATTCGTGATATTTCACTCTTCCAATATCACTTTTATGGCTGCATGACATTAAAGAACCTTTCATTATTAAATAGTCTTACATAGAATAGATGTAACAGTTATATAATACAAAAATAGTAATGAAAGAAACACCTGTGTACCCCTTCATCCTGTTAGAATACTACCAAAACTTCTCAGGGTTGCTGTGAGCACCTTCCCAATTGCATTTTTTTCCCCCCAAGGCTAACTGTTATTTTGAAATTTTAAATCACTCTTTTGAGATAATTTCATTATTATTATTATTATTATTATTTTTTGAGACGGAGTCTCGCTCTATCACCCAGGCTGGAGTACAATGGTGTGATCTCGGCTCACTGCAACCTCCGCCTCCTGGGTTCAAGTGATTCCCCTGCCTCAGCCTCCCGAGTTGCTGGCATTACAAGCACCCGCCACCACGCCCAGCTAATTATTTATTTATTTATTTATTTTGAGACACAGTTTTGCTCTTGTTGCCCAGGCTGGAGTGCAATGGCGCGATCTTGGCTCACTGCAACCTCTGCCTCCTGGGTTCAAGCAATTCTCTTGCCTCAGGCTCTGAAGTAGCTGAGATTACAGGTGCCCATGACCACGTCTGGCCAATTTTTTTTTTTTTTTTAGAGACAGAGTCTCGCTCTGTCGCCCAGGCTGGAGTGCAATGGTGCAATCTCAGCTTACTGCAAGCTCTACCTCCTGGGTTCACACCATTCTCCTGCCTCAGCCTCCCGAGTAGCTGGGACTACAGGCGCCCGCCACTATGCCCAGCTAACTTTTGTATTTTTAGTAGGGACGAGGTTTCACCAGGTTGGCCAGGCTGGTCTCGAACTCCTGACCTCAGGTGATCCACCCACCTCGGCTTCCCAAAGTGCTGGGATTACAGGTGTGAGCCACCGCTCCCGGCTTATTATAATTTTTCTGCATAAATATCTATTCTCAAATAAAGTATTGTCAAGTTTTATATGATTTTGACATTTATGTCATTTTGAGCTGCATGTAGATTTCTGAGAATCAATTTTTATACTTAACAGTATAATTTTGAGATTCATCCAAGTTGATATATGTTATTATAATTTTTGTTGCTGTATCCTGTTCCATTATATGTATATGCTACAATTAATTTTTCTATTTTACTGTCAATGGACATTTGTTGTTTCTACCTTTTCATAGTACTGCTATATAATTTCCTAGCATGTATGTGCATTAGTTTTTCTAGGATAGATAGTTTTTCTGGGAGAAAAAAAAAGCCTGATGACAGAGCTCATCTTCAACTTTTCAGAGATAGTGCTATATTATATTCTAAACTTGTTGCAGTTTTCACTCCCACTGCCAAACTGATGGATTGGGCTGCATTAAAACTAAAAACGCTTGATCATGAAAACACAGCCTTAATGTTACCAACATGCAAGGGGTTCATTCTAGGTCTTGTTGCTTACCACATGGAAAGCCAGTCACTGAGACTATCGTATTGTCAGGGAAGAAGGCTTTAATCAGGTGCTGCAGCCAAGGAGAATGGGAGATTAGTTTCAAATGTGTCTGCTTGACCAACTAAAATTGGGGTTTTATATAGTGGAGAAGGCAGGGAAACAGGAATCAGGGAGGGGTAAGGAAGCAATCATGGTGGATGAGGGTTTGGCATCTCATGGTCTGGATGCAGTTATCTGGTGAGTTTTAGTTCCTTGCCTGAGGATCGGTTTCCTGAGAAAGGAATGCGGGTACAATAAATGTAAGTTTCAAGTTTTGTAACTAGGGAGGGTCAATTTCTAAATTTACTTAAAAAACTTTCAACATTGGTTCTATGGGACAGTTGGGCTGGTTTTCATTAAGACAGTAAAAAGGCAAGGCACATAATACGAGAAAATATTTTCAATACATATATTGAACAAAGGACTGATATTCAGAGTTTCTTAAAAACCCCAAGTCAACAAGAAAAATACCGACATCTCAATTTTTAACAATGGGCAATGACTGGGCATGGTGGCTCATTCCTGTAATTTCAGCACTTTGGGAGGTCACCGTGGAAGGATCACTTGAGCCCAGGAGTTTAAAACCAACTTGGGCAACACAGGGAGACTTTGTCTCTACAAGAAAAAAAAAATTAGCTGGGCATGGGAGCATAACCTAAGGTCCCAGCTACTTAGGAGGCTGAGGTGGGAGGATTGCTTGAGTCTGGAAGGCTGAGGCTGCAGTGAGCTGTGATCATGCCACTGCACTCCACCCTGGGTGACAGAGTGAAACCCTGTCTCAAAAAAAAAGTATAAAAGACTTGAACAGATACTTCATAAAAGATAATCTCTGAGTTGCCAAAAAACATAGAAAAGGTGCTCGGTTCATTAGTTCATCAGGGAAATGCAAATCTAAGACACATTAAGAAGTCACCATATACTCCCCAAATCCTAGCACTGGAAAAACTGACCATGCTAAGTGTTTGCAATGATGTAGAGCACCAAAACCTCTTACTCTCTGCTGGCAGTAAAATGATTGTAAGTTGGTACATCCATACTGGAAAATTGGTGCTATCTACTAAAACTGAACCTAAGCATAGCTAAAACACACAATTCCATTCCTAGGTATATACCCAGCAAAAATGCCTACAAAATGTTAATAACAGCGCTATTCATAATAGTCTAGCATTGAAAACAGCCCAAATGTCCATCAAGAGTTGTATATCCATGCAACAAAATGGATGAATCTCACAAATTTGGCGAAAGCTAAAAGACATCAGATACAAAATGGAGCATACTGTATGGTTCTGTTTACATAAAATCCAAACAAACAAAACTTACTGATGGCAATAGGAGTAAGAATAATTGGTTACCTTTGGGGAAAGTGATGATTTGGAGTGGATATGCTGGGGGCATTTGGCACTAATAACATTCCTTATTTTGCTCTGAGAGTGAGTACATGGGGTAAATTCATTTTGTGGAAATTCATTGAGGTGTGTACTTTTGATTTCTGTATTTCTCAGTATTTATGTGGCACTTCAGTAAGAATTGTCTTGAAAATGCCATATGTTTGGAAATTAACTAAAGCATGTCTAAATAATCATGAGTAAAAAAGAAATTATGATGGAAATACAACTTAATGATGACAATACCTCATGACAAAACCTGCAGGAAGCAGGTTAAACAGTACTGTAAGGAAAATTTTCAGTCTTAAATGCTTACATTGGAAAGAAAGAAAAGCTTAAAAATTTGAATCAAGCATCCAAATATAGCAGTAAAACTTGTTATTATTAACTTTTATTTTAAATTTGGAGGTACCTGTGCAGGTTTGTTACATAGGTAAACTCATGTCACAGGGGTTTGTTGTTCAGATTGTTTCATTACTCAGGAATTAAGCCCAGTAACCAATAGTTATTTTTCTTGATCCTCTCCCTCCTTCCACCCTCCACCCTCCAGTAGGCCCCAGTGTATGTTGTTCCCCTCTATGTGTCTATGTGTGCTCATCATTTAGCTCCCACCTATAAGTGAGAACATGTGTTATTTGGTTTTCTGTTCTTGCGTTGGTTTGGTAAGGATAATGGCCTCCGGGTCCATCCATGTTCCTGCAAAGGACATGAGCTAATTCTCTTTTTTTATGGCTGCATAGTATTCCATGGTGTATATGCACCACATTTTCTTTATCCAGTCTAGAATTGATGGGCATTAGGTTGATTCCATGTCTTTGATATTGTGAATAGTGCTGCAGTGAACATATGTGTGCATGTGTCTTTATGATAGAACAATTTATATTCCCTTGGATATAAAAGTATAAAGAAAGCAATAATAAAAATAAAATAGAAAACAAAGATAAAATTAAAAAAAACTCAACAAAGACCGAAAGTTCAAGAAAACAAACAAAGAGAAAAAGCACAAATATACAGCTTTAAGGATGGAAAGGAGAACATAACCACAGGAGATCCAGCTGTGTCCAGTTGCACAGGGTTTTCTAAAGGTCACTTGTGTGGGGAATCTTTTATAGGGAACACGAGTAGATGCAGGCAGGCCTGTTAAGAGTTTATTGCTGTAATCCAGGTGAGATGAGATGGTAGCTTTTACTGGAACTAGAGTCTTGCTTAGGAAGGGTGATCATATTCTAAGGTTATCCATTGATTCTCTTTTATTCTAATATTTTTGAGATTTTTTACACATAAAACAGTAATCTTCATTTGGAATTTAAAAAAATATAATGTGAGGTAGAGATATAACTTTTCAGATGAAAAACCATTTATACTAGCACAATTTATTTAAAAATGAATTGCAATACCATCCTTGTTGTATAGTAAGTTTCCATATTTACTTGAATCTATTTCTGAATTCTCCATTCTTGGTTCTGCCATCTATTTGTCTCTTCCTATGCAGATACTATACAATAAGTTTTACAGTAAGTTTTAAATCTGGAAAGGTATATTATCCACTTACCATTTTTCTTTAATTTTTCTTTGGCTTTATTTTCTTACGTTTATTCTTCCATATGAACTTGAAAACAATTTCAGGCATTAAAAAATTCTCATCTTCAGGCTGATTTGAATGGCTTTTATATATTAGTTTTAGAAGAATTGACATTTGTCTTTCCTTCCAGAAATATATTCTAATTTTCCATTATTTGGGTCACCTTTTTTTTTCCACGAATATAGGTAATCAAAACTTGACTGCACTTATGTTCAGTGTTTTGTGTCTTTTATTTGAATATCTGAAGGTAATATTCACTTTACACTATGTAATTAAACAAGGAAATAGTGCTCATTTAATTAATTACTTAATATTCTAAACATTTCCAACATTTTAAGTGTAACATTTTGAATATGGAAATTCTTCTTGCTCTGTGACTACTGAAAGCCTCTGATTCAAGATTAGTTGGAGAGAAGAAAAAGTATTAAAAGTAGGTTAATCAATTTTATATAATTTTTATTAAAACATTTTTTGTAGAGACGGTATCTTACTATGTTGCCCAGGAGGAACTCCTGGGCTCAAGCAATTCTCCCAGGTAGCTGGAACATGGGGTGTGCCACTGCATCCAGCACAATTTTATATAATTTAACAGATACTCAGTGTAACTTTTGAATTGGTTATACACCATTGTCTCTTATATCAATCCGCTTTTCCAGGTTTTGATTTCGTCATACAGCAAAGCAATGGCAGAACAGGTTGAAATTTGAATCAGATTATCTTCGTATTTTCTGAGTGAATCAGGATTACAAGTCCATCCAGAATTACTCAACAATGGAACTTCTAACATCCTCCTCTCCCCCAACTGAGGTGGTATGGGGAAGAAACTCAGTCCTGGCAGACAGGTGGCTTGGTAACCCAGGTCCCAGTGGCCTCACATGTCCCAGCATATTCCTCCTCTGTCTTTTTGCCTCCCTTAACAAACTGATCCAAGTCATGTAGCAGGAAGGGAGACCTCTCCTAATTTAGCTGACCAGGCTGAATTCCTAACCATAAAAGGAAGAACCAAACCATTTATCTCTTTGAGTGATGCTTTCTGAGGTTGCTTAAGCAAGACTCTGGCATTCCCAATAAGGACCTGACCAAATTCAGCTGCCTGAAGACAAGATGGACTCCAGTGCTGACCTTTCATCAACTTTTTCTTCGTTATACTTTCACTGTAATACTTAACTCTCTGCCCAAGGTAGGTCTTATCTGCCATTTTCTGGTCATGCAATGCATGTTAGAGCATGACATCCCACTGTGCAAGCATAGAAAAGACCACACCTGATATGGTTTGGCTGTGTCCCCACCCAAATCTCAGCTTGAATTGTAATAATCCCAATGTGCCAATGGCAGGGCCAGGTGGAGAAAATTGAATCATAGGGGCAGGTTCCCCCATACTGTTCTTGCGGCAGTAAATAAGTCTCATGAGATCTGATGGTTTTATAAATGGGAGTTCCCCTGCACAAGCTCTCTTGCCTGCTGCCATGTAAGATGTGTCCTTGCTCTTCCTTCACCTTCCACCATGATTGTGAGGCCTCCCCAGCCATGTGGAACCGTGAGTCCATTAAATCACTTTCCTTTATAAATTACCCAGTCTTGGTTATGTCTTTATTAGCAGTGTGAGAACAGACTAATACACCACCTAAACATGCTTGGACCCCACCTAAACGTCCCTTTTCCCACCTCAACTTCCTTAAAATGACAAGAGCTGATTCCCTCGGGATCCCTTTCCTGTATGCTGCTCCCTTGTGGGCTGGAGGCACGAGCCTATCAAACCTTGCCTGAAAAAATCTTGGCCTGGTGTAAATGTCTACCTACATAAGCACCAAAGAACTTGGGGTCTGGGGTGCAGTAGCACAACCACCACCACCTTGTTGCTTAGAGAAGAGAGAGATTACATTACTCTCAAATAGCAAGACTCCCAGTGAATGAGAAGGCTCAAGACATTACCAACATTAGCATCTATTTTCCTTTCTTGTTTTAGTGAGATTTGGGGATGCAGCCCCTATTTATTACCTGGATTTTCTTACAGAAATGGTTCTAGGAGCACCAGCAGGCTGGTACCCTTACCTGGGACAGAGGATGCATGGAGATGGAGGAGGTTAGGGTTAGTGGAAAGGAAGGAGAGTGATTTGTTCTCTCAATCTCCACTCAGGGCCAAGAATCAGTGCTCCTTGACTGTTTTAACCTCTCCTCTGTCCTCCTAAGGACAAATCCAATTTTATCTAGAGAAGATTGGAGCTAAACCAGAAACTGCAAAACTGTGAAAGGGAACTATTTTGGGAAAACATTCTTTTCTCAATGCTAAAACTGCCTTTGCAGAGTTGTAAATAATGAGGTAAATCTAACATGACTGACTCCATTTTGCTTCTAACCTCACAGGCTAAATTGTTTTTTGTTTGTTTGTTTCTGTTTTTGTTTTGCTTATTCTAGCACAGCAGCCAAGATAATTACGAGAGGGATTTAGTGGACAGTTGAATTTTGAAGCAAGGGAAACTGACCTCCCTCCTTGTCCAGAGATTGAAGCTGCATTCATAAGGCAAGGTTAAAATTATGGTAGGGGCTTGGAGTTTGATAAAGAATAGGCACAGTTAAACAATGACCTGCTATCGCTTAATGTGTTTTCCTGTAAGTTGCTTACTGCCCCAGAGTCACGTAACCAGGGTCACAAGATTTGTAACTTCCCCAACTATTCCTATAGATAACATCATCATTGTGAAACCTAAAGACCTGGTCTTTGAGATATTTTTCAGATTTTTCATTTCAGTAGACCAAGAGATACCACCTGGTCCTGAGAACCCCCTCACTCCTGGGAACTGACTCACCTGCTTAAAGAATTTTAGACCACCCCGTGATTTCGTCCCCAGCCAATCAATTGTTCTAGTTCCCTAATCTCCTGCCCACCAAAGTGCCCTTAAACAACCCTAGCCTCTGAATTCTCAGGGTGATAGGCTTGAGAAATTTCTCCCTGTTCTTCTTACTTGGCCAGCCCTGAGATTATTTAACTTTTTCTTTGCTGCAACACCTGCTGCTCACATTGTTTTTTTTTTTTTTTTTGGTGAGGGGCATCAGGCTGTGACAATACCTTTATTTTAAAATGAAGCAGGTAGGAGAATGTGAGGGGGAACTCTAAATATGATCTGTTTGTGGGGAAGGGATGGCATGATTAACTTTGAGTCTAATATTTTAACTCAAGCAAGATGTGTGCTCTAGCCACACTGGTGGAGTGGGGCTTCTTTGCGGCAGGGGGTCACACCCCAGGCTACACCTTAGAATCACCTGGAGTGATATGAAAAATGCTAGTGTCTCGGCCGATGCCTCAAGAGGTTCTACAATAACACCAATTGGTGGTCTGAGATTCGCCCTGGGCATGGGTCTTTTTAAAAGTTTAACAGTGATTCTAATGTGGGCCAAGGTTAAGAACACCGTTTTGGGGAAATTGCGAGGGTCTAGAAGAATCTGGTTTTTTAGCAATGTGTGAAACAAAATCACAAGAAGATTTGGCTGAGGATTGCAAAATGATGTGTAAATAGAGAGTGAGAGACCTCTGTTTTAAGTCATTAGGGAACAGCTAGTGTCCGGCTAGTTAAGCTCGTGGGCCTATTTTTTCCAATTTGGATTTTTCATACTGAAATAATACAATATTTCCATCCAATGAAGAAGAATGTCATTCTCTCACATTTGTGATTATGTGAAGTCATATCTTGTGAAGCAATGCGTGCCTGCCACTGTAATAAGCTGATTTCAACAAAAGCAATATCAAAAATAGGGATTTTGGGGTCTTTTTTTAGCCTAACTGTGAGCAATATAAGCCTTTTTTTTTTCTTTTTGAGATATGATCTCACTATGTTGCCCAGGCTGATCTCAAATTCCTAGGCTCAAGTGATCCTCCCACCTCAGCCTCCTGAGTAGCTGGGATTATAGGTGCACATCACTATGCCCGGTGATGGGGGTCTTCTTTTCTTCCTAAAACATATATGACCATATTAGTTGCTTCATGAAAAAACCTTTTGGTCTTATTGCAACCTGAATGTTAGAATTTATTAATATATTGGAATAGAAAAGTCATTAAACCTTCTGGGATTCATCTAATTGCTCATTTACTTGTTTATTCATAAAGTACAGTGTATTACAGATATTTCTAGTGCCTTGTAGGCCTCTTATTTTCCCCAGCTTCCAAAAGAGTTCTTACTAATGTGCAGATAGAGCCAATATTAAACTCATGATTCTGATTATTCATTATTATTATTTTTAAATTAACAAGTTATTACACTGGCTATGTTCTTGTCACTTTTCTCTGATGCTCTAATTATCCAGGCATCAAAAATCATAATGAGGGGGACACGGAGAGGTTGGTCAACAAGTATAAAGTTACAATTAGATAGGAGGAAAAACTTCTGGTGTTCTATTGCACAGTACGATGAAAACAGTTAACAATAAGGTAATGTATATTCAAAATAGCTAGGAGAGAGGGTGTTGAAGCTTTCCACCACAAAGAAATGATAAGTGGTTGAGCATGAGCAACATGGTGAAACCCTGTCTCTACAAAAAATACACAAAATTAGCCGGCTGTGGTGGTGCTTGTCTCTAGTCCTAGCTACTTGGGAGGCTGAGGTGGGAGGATCATTTGAGCCCAGGAGGTGGAGGTTGCAGTGAGTCGAGATCATGCCACTGCACTCCAGCTTGGGGAACAGAGCGAGACTCTGCCTCAAAAAATAAATAAATAAACAAATAATAAATGTTTGAGTTGTAGATATGCTAATTACCCTTATTTGATCATTACACTATGTATACATGTGTACAATTATTATGTGTCAATTAAAAATAAAAATTCATAATGAAATGATAAGAGAGAAGAATATTACAAAAACCTTCTGGATAACATCAGGGTATTGACATATGTAATAAAATTAGCTTTCTGGTCTGGGAATGTGCCTGCATGATGTATGGGACATTCTCTCCTATGAGAAGTTGAGTCCAATTTTTAAACTAAACCTCCAATAGAAATTGTTGTGCTTCTCACTTTGATGTCTTTGAAGTCTGAGGGGAGGCTTCTAGGGCTCGTGTGATGCTTCTGCTCCACGAAGTCATTAGAAGCTCAGGCTACTTCCAGCTCTTTCTCCCCTCTGCCATCCCTGGGGCATGACCTCATCCTAATGGTTCAAATAAAGCTAGAGTCATCACATCAACATGTTAATCAGCTGGATGTAGGAAGGTGAAGGTCGTGAGAGAAGGGGCAAAACATGCGCTCTTGTTGTTAAGAAAGTTCGTCAGATAAGATCACTAGATGAAAAAAAAATCACTAGATGACATCACATTTCTAGCTCATTGGCTAGAACTTAGTCACATGGCCAACTTTGCTGAACAGGAGGCAGGGAAATGTAGCCTTACGCTGGTGACCATGTGCCTAGCTGAAAATCAGGGATTGTAAGAGAGGAAGAATGGATGTTAGAGAACAACCAACAGTCTGTGCCTTAGGCAGCATAAGATGGGTTGGATAGTCTCTGGGGAATTACTTTTCTACAAACTTATTTTCTGTCAGAGACTTCACCACACATTACTACTTAATTACTTTTCAGGATTTCTTCTCTTTGTGTTTTTTTCCTCTGGGACCATGATGGGATAAACAAAGAGAACTCCATAGAAATTAAACTTAAAAGGGACATCCTGCAGAGAAGTGTATTTATATTCTAACCTATCCCTTATTCAAATAGACAATTCACTCAGTTGTCTCACAACATTTTTATTAGGACCCCCTCAAAGACTGATATAAGATAGAAAAGGTAGTTACTGAGAGAGAGGGATTTGACAGGTGCCACTAAAGTCCTTCCTACAAAAAAAAGTCTGCAGTCTTTTCCACACATCACCTAAGATTTCACTAGTAATAACAGTGCTTTTTAAAATGCAAAGTATGTTGAAGGAATTGTAAAGCATTAAGCTCTTTTTAGCTATTTATGCCTTAATATAAGTTAGTTTGTTATATGCATGAGATATAGCTGGAGTAGGGACTTTGAGAGGTGAGATGAGCGGGAAATATAAATTAGGAACATGTTGGGAAGACCTGGGTGGGGCCACAAAAGTGCTTCACCTGTACCTCCTAAGCATCCTCCATTCCAGTATACACCATTGCTTTCTACTGAAATATCAGGACCCTGGTTGGGAATGTCGAAGGAATTTGCCAAAAGAATGGGAGATGGCAGAGTGAAAAAGACAAATATCACCACTTCAGGCTCCAGCTGAGAAAGACACTTATACAATTACTTAATTTTACTTAAATCATTTCATTATCTAACATTCATGCAAACTCAAATAAGAGTAAATCATGTTTTGAGATCAAAAGTTTATGACAAAAAAAAATCATACTGCATTACTGGAAATCTCACTTTACCTGAGGTCAAGGTATCTGAATCCAATATCACTTCTACAGACATTTCCTTTCCTGCTAATGGATTTTTTTTTTTTTTTTTTACTTTTGAAGATGAATGGGAATTTTCTTGTAAATCCAGAATGACAGTGATAAAGTTCATTGGGATAAGCAAGTTGTCAAAATGGCGGGAAGAGCATTGGAATTAAATGTCATCTACCATGTCAGCAAACAGTGATGCATATCACATATATTTCATTGACATGCATGTTCTTTGCCTTCTCTGCTTATGTTCACTATGTTACAGGGATCCTTATGCAATTGTTCCCAGAGAATAGAAGAAGCAGAGCCAACCATGCTGGGTGATTGGAGTGCAAGTTAGTTGTGTTATGCCAGTTTGATATTATATAGGAAAAGCTCCATCAGGGGCTAGTGCAGGAGAACAGTCTAGGCTGAACAGGTCTAGGGTATTCATCATAGCAGATGAAAGTAGTGTACCACCCACACTCTGAAGCACTCAACTTTCCAGTACCCATTAGTGCCAGTGGCTTCTTACTGGCACTTGCAACTCTACCTGAGGGCTTTCTCTGGCTACAGGGGAGGGCCTTGTGCAGGGTGGGTCAGAAGTGGCAGGATCTGAAGGCCCCCAGGGGATACCCTCAACCAATGATGGAGGGGTTGGTGGATGAATATCTCAGCTTTCTTGCCCCTGGAAAGGCCTGTTTGACACGATCTCCCAGAGATCACCTTCAGGATAAGCTCCCATTTGTCCATAGTGATAAACTGCTCACAAATGCATTCTATATTGGTTTCTTTCTGTTTCTTGTTTCATGTTCCCAACTCCCCTGCCAGAGCTTCCTGGGATCACCTCCTAAATTAGCTACTTGCATTTAAATACCTATCTCAGTGCCTGCTTCTTGGGGGAACCCTACTTGAGGCTTAGGCAATAAAAGCGGTAGAAAACTGAAGAAGACATAAAACCTATCAGTGGTAGAAACTGGACGTCAGCATGTAGAAACCAGGTAGTGCTTTTCATAACTTACTCCTTACAAGGACTTTAGTGAGGGATTGTGAGAACAGTACCAGGGGATATTGACTCTAAATTCAGAAATGATCCTACTTGGATAGATGGACTGAGATAGAGATAATTTAATGCATCAAAGTTCTTCTTTATAAGAGTGCTATAGTTGTTTGGAAGTCTTGTCTGCTTGCAATAGTGACTGGGAAGTCCTTGATGACTGCGCATGAATGAGAGAGAGGCAGAGAGAGAGACACCTTTATGAATAAATTAAAATCTGGAGTTTGGGAGTGGGGAGATCATCCATGCAGGATGAAGAGGAGACACTGAGACAGGATTCCAAAAAGAGAGAATAAGAGATGGGAGAGGTTCTTGGATGTTCATGTATGATCTCTTGCTGCAAGCTCTTAAACCTTGAAAATATTATATTAAAACTCACAAAATGCCTGAAGTGAGTGGGTCCTTATGGGAACTGGTGAATGAACTAATTTTTGCATAGGGGGGTGACTTGGGACAGATCAGAGATGGAATAGGTGAACATCACAGCCTGACCTCAAGAGAGCAACTCTGGGAGTAAGCAGAGATCACAGGGAGAATTCAGGACTTGCTCAGGCTTTGACACTGGTTGGGACGCATGACCCTTTCTCTCTGGCCTCCTAGGTGCCAAGGAGCCACAGCTGGCATCTCTGAGATGGGCTGTGCTTCAGAAAGGAGAACAAAGGAGGTGGTAGAAGTGCGTCCAAAATGCCTTTGAATTTTTCTTTTGAGTCAGTTAAGAGTTGCTCGTTCCTGGAACAGATAATTGGTTTAAATAGTTTTTGGAATTTCTTCTGGCTTGATTTATGACACTGTGAAAGGAATCTGAAATTGTACGATAGTTGGGTATTTGAAATTTTTTCTTGGAACATTCTGAAGAAATAGAAATAGGCGGAAATGGGCTTTAGCTGACTTGGGATTCTGTTTTCAGCATCATATCCAGCAATTGCCTAATTCTATCTTTTGTATAATTGTTAAATATCCATTTTCATCCCGTATCTGAAATTCATGAGTCATATTCTTTTCTTCTACATTTCCATGACTGATATTTATCTTCTGCCTGAAGAATTTTTCCTTTTCTTTCTTGTTTTTAATTTTCCAAGAGCCTTCTTAGAACTCAAGGACTTAATGGCATTTTCTGTCGATAATGTTTTTATTTGATTTGGTTCTATAATCCCAAGAAAGACATTTCTGTTCATAAGTTTGGAGATTTCCTGCTGTTGCTTCATTGCTGGTCCTTGCCTGGCATAGGACAGGGAAAGTTCCAAGGGCAACAGCCTGCAGAAGCCCACCACCTGGCCCAATGGCTGAAGACAGCAGGCTTTCCCTAGAGCTACCTTTGTCTGTGCCCTCTCTCAATTCTGGGTTGCAGGTTACCCCAGAGCTTGAACTATATATAGATATATAGAAGGAAATATATCCATCTATCTATAGATATAAAGATTCCCATCTCTCTCTCTGTCTATCTATCTATGGAAGGAAAAAGAAAAAACCTAGGGAACTCACTTTCAGTTCATCCTGCAAGACCTGGGTTTCTTCTTCTTCTTCTTCTTCTTTTTTTTTTTTTTTTTGACAGTGTTTTGCTCTTTTACCCAGGCTGGAGTGGAGTACAGTGGCCCAATCATAGCTCACTGCAACCTCAAAGTCCTGGGCTCAAGTGATTCTCCCACCTCACCCTCCTGAGTAGTTGGGAGTACAGGTGTGTGCTGCCACACTTGGCTAATTCTTTTTTTTTTTTTTTTTCATTTTTAGTGGAGACGGGGTCTCGCCATGTTGCCCAGGCTGGTCTCAAACTCCTAGGGCTCAAGTGATCCTCCCACCTTGGCCTCCCAAAGTACTGGGATTACAGGTGTGAGCCACCACGCCTGACCTAAGACCTGAGTTTCTTTTTTTTTTTTGAGATGGAGTCTCACTCTGTTGCCAGGCTGGAGTGCAGTGGCATGATCTCAGCTCACTGCAACCTCTGCCTCTCAGGTTCAAGTGATTCTCCTGCCTCAGCCTCCCGAGTAGCTGGGACTATAGGCGCACACCACCATGCCCAGCTAATTTTTGTATTTTTAGTAGAGACGGGTTTCACCATGTTGGCCAGGATGGTCTTGGTCTCTTGACCTCATGATCCACCCGCCTCGGCCTCCCAAAGTGCTGGGATTACAGGCGTGAGCCACCACGCCTGGCCAAGACCTGAATTTCTTAGCCAGCCTACCTGTTCTTTATTCAGTGTGGTAGGCAGAATCATGCCCCTCCGCACAGATGTCCGTGTCCAGATCCCTGGAACCTGTGACTATGTGACTTTACATGGCAAAAGGGACTTTGCAAGCCTGATTAAGTTAAATGGAGATGTTATCATGGATTACCTGGTTGAGCCCAATGTAATCACAAGGCTCTTATGAGAGAGAGGCAGAAGAAAAGGGTCAGAGCCAGAGGACCCGTGATGATGGAAGCAGAAATCAGAGTGGTGTGAGGAAAGTGCCATGAGACAAAGAATGCGGGCAGCCTTTAGAAGTTGGAAAGGAACAAAAATGGATTCTGCTCTACAGCCTCCAGGAGGAACACAGCCTACCCATCCATTTCAGGTTTCTGACCTCTAGAACTGTAAAATAATCAATTTGTGTTGTTTTAAAGCCCTAAAATTGTGATAATTTGTTACAATGGCAAAAGAAAATGGATACATCCACCTTTTAGAGTCTTGGTAGTTGCTTTGTGTATCTTGTCTAGGGTTTTGTGTTATAATCAGAAGAAGAGATGAAGTGGAGTGTCCTTACCCCATCTTGAGTGGACCAGCAGTCCATTATTCTTAATTTTCAAATTTTATGACTTTGCAAGGTAGGTGCTCACTTCTGTGTCCTGTGGACCCCTCCTATTAATCTTTGAAACGTTTGCTTTCTCATATGATGTCTTGTCCCTTTCCTGCTCCAGACCTGGAAACAGCCATTTCTCCAAGGAATATATTTAAGTTAATGAAAAAGTGTTTCCATTAAAATGTGCTATGGGAATTTTAAAAAGTCATCATCAAAGGCTATCACTACCTAGTGCTCTTCTCCTTATCGCCACAGGGCAATGTAGGCCTGCCCGGAGACACCCCTCTCCCTCTGCTAAGGTACCAGTTGGGGGGGTTTCTGGGGCAGGGTGGAGGTAACTGACTCCCTCCACAGGCACTGCCACCCCAGGCACATCATTTGGGCAGAAATACCCAGGGTGGGAGGCAGAGCCAAAGCCTGTCCCCAGGTCTGTGGCATCCCTCTGCCCCAGCACAATGCTTGGCCCACAGAAGGGGCTAAATGCATGAGTATTGAATCATAACTAATGGTTCAAGAGTCAGGCCCAGTGGCTCACACCTGTAATCCCAACACTCTGGGAGGCCAAGGCTGGCAGATTGCTTGAGCCCATGAGTTCGAGACCAGCATGGGCAACATGGCAAAACCCTGTCTCACCAGCCTGTGGTCCTAGCTACTTGGGAGGCTGATGCAGGATTGCTTGAACCCAGGAGATCGAGGCTGTAGTGGAGCTGTGATTGAGCCACTACACCATGCTGGCCAAGCTGGGCAGAGCCTTTGGTTATGTAAATGAGAGACCCCGAGCTGAGTCATGTGAGAGAGGTTGAAAAAATGGGGAAAAAATTCCTCCTTTGAAATCTGTGTCACTAAGAAAAGGCATGCGTCCATGAAAAATAATTTTGTGTCTATGCGTGAAAGAATTTTTTATTTCTTTTGTGAGCCTGGAAACATGAGTTCTTAGGGAGTTGAAACTTGGGACTGGGGTGGGTGGGGGAGATGGGAGAAGGTGCTGTGTTCTGAGGTGGCCAAAGCATGAAGGGGGTTCAGAGGGACAGCCAGGACACACACAATCGCTGGGAATATTCCAGAAATATTCTGGTGATACCTGGACCTCCCCCGATGGAGAAGTGATAAATTACCCAGCCCCAGCATGGCTTCTATATAAAGGGGGAGAAATAAATGATGAAGGCAGAGTAGTGGCAGTATCTAACTCAGTACTGTTGAAGAGAAATATAATGTGAGACACATATGTATTTTTAAATTTTCTATTAGTTATATTAAGAAAGTAAAAGGAAGCCAGGCATGGTGGTGTGTGCCTATAGTTCCAGCTACTTGAGAGGCTGAGGCAGGATCATTTGAGCCCAGGAGTTCGAGTCCAGCCTGGGTAACATGGTAAGACCCTATCTCTTAAAAAAAAAAAAAGCAAAAAGAAATAGGTGAACTCTATTTCAGTAATATATTTTATTTAACCCAATATATCCAAACTATTATTACTCAATATACAATATTATTAATGAGATATTTTACAATTTAAAAAATATTAAATCCTTGAAATCCAGTGTATGTTTGTCATCTAAAGCACATTTCAACTCAGACTAGCTCTATTTATTTACTTATTAATATTTTAAATTTCAACTTTTATTTTAGATACAGGGAGTATATGTGTAGGTTTCTTACATGGGCGTATTGCACCCAGGTAGTGAGCGTTGTACCCAATGGGTAGTTTATCAAACCCCTCCTCTCCCTCCTTCATCTGGTAGTCTGCAGTGTCCATTGTTCCCATATTTATGTCCATGTGTGCTGAATGTTTAGATCTCACTTGTAAGTGAGAACATGTGGTATTTGGTTTTCTGTTCCTGTGTTAATTCACTTAAAATTATGGCCTCCAGCTCCATCCATGTTGCTGAAAAGGACATGATTTCATTCTTTTTTAATATCCTCCTGTGGTTAGTGGCTACCATATTGGGCAGTGCAGGCCCAACTCTTTATACTCTGTGGTTACTAAAATAATTCCAAAGCCTTTCTTCCTCCCTTTCTTCCTCCCTTCCTCCTTTCCCTCTTTCTTTCTTTCCTTTCTTTCTCTCTCTTTCTCTCTTCCTCTTTCTTTCTTTCTCTTTCCTTTTTTCTTTTTTTTTTTTTGAGACGGAGTCTTGCTCCATCGCCCAGGCTGGAGTGCAGTGGCACAATCTCGGCTCACTGCAAGCTCCGCCTCCCGGGTTCACGCCATTCTCCTGCCTCAGCCTCCCGAGTAGCTGGGACTACAGGTGCCCACCACCACGCCTGGCTAATTTTTTTTTTGTATTTTTAGCAGAGACGGGGTTTCACCATGTTAGCCAGGATGGTCTCCTGACCTCGTGATCCACCCGCCTCTGCCTCCCAAAGTGCTGGGATTACAGATGTGAGCCACTGCACCCGGCCTCTTTCTCCTTTCCTTACCTTTCCTTTCTTTTCCTTTCCTTTTTCCTTTCCTTTCCTTCTTTCTTTTTCTTTCTTTCCTTCACAAACAGAACTTTCTGTAAGAGCCTGCTCATCTCAATGACTTTACCTTTGCCATAAAAAAAAACAAAAACAAAGATCCATTATGGCATACCCAGTCTCTATTTCAGAAGATTCTTTACAAAAGGCTCATGAACTGCTTATGGCCAGGGGAGGCTTCTGAGTGGGCAGACAGAAGTAAGCCCATAGGGAGATGAAAAATAGACTGGTGTAATCACCAATGGATTGAAAAATAAAAATATTACAGCCACATCAGTATAATGGTTACTTAGGTGATAAATCTCTACTGGAGCTAGCTTAAAAATTCAACTCCTACTTAATTTATTTCCAGGAGTCTTCTGAGAAAATGCTATGTTGTAACAAATGAGGCATTAATTTATTGGAATGAAAGGAAAAGGCACTTTTCTCATTGATTAGAATGGCTATATGTAATGCATTGATCTCTTTTGTCTCTGCTGCTTATATAACCCAGGCATCCCAGCCCCATCATTCTAGAGGTTGAATAGGTTAAAACAATAGCAACTAAGCTCATAAACTTTGTGTAATTCAAAACCCACACAATTCATGTGAATATTCTAATAGGAGCATTATTTCTGTGTAATAGCTAACAAGGTTTTGCCATGTGACAATTTGATAAATCAGTATGAAATTCACTTGGCCGTGCAACTATGGAATTATGAGATTCTGAAATTTAAAAAATTATGGCAGTTCACATTTTGCACATAAAGTGAGACTTCCTTAATCTTCTCATACTGCAAAATGGCAAATTTACTTAATGTAAAGCTGGAAGAAAATGACACTCCAATACCTAGGCTCAGCCTCTACATCCTGCACTCTGTTGGAACTCTGGTCTAATTCCTTCTAGGTGGTCTTGGGATTCTCAAGGAGGTATCTCATGAAAGCTCCACAAACTGGCCACCCCATGGCACCTAAATTTGTCTCTTCTCTTCTCCAGACTTCTATGGGAAAGTCTCTTCATACTGCTAGTGCCCAAGATGGCAGCTGGGTCACTGTTGGTGGCATTCAAAATGAGGCCAGGCTTGGCACGGTGGTGTGCACCTATAGTCCCAGCTACTTGGTGTGGCTTGAGTTCTGGAGTTCTGGGCTGTAGTGTGCTATGCCAATGGAGTGTCTGCACAAAGTTCAGCATCAATATGGTGATCTCTCGGGAGAGAGGGACCACCAGTTGCCTAAGGAGAAGTGAACTGGCCCAGGTTGGAAAAGGAACAGATCAAAACTCCTGTGCTGATGAGTAGTGGTATCACCCGTGAATAGCTGCTGCACTCCAGCCTGGGCAATATAGTGAGATCCTGGCTCTATTATACAATTATTAAAAATTAAAAACAAAACAAAATGAGGCTAGAACTGATGTTTGTCTTGAAGCTGCTCAAGTCCCATGCCCCATGCTGAGGGCACTGATGCCTGTCCTAGGAAGGCACAATCTCCCTTTGCTGCAAGAGCCATGGGCAGTGGGTCCTGTTGCCCATGAAAGTAGCTGCCACAATTGACACCTGGCATTTCAGCTCTCATGGGTTTTGCTAGCTCCTTTGCTTTAACCCCTTGGTTCTGGAACTGCATCGTAAATCCAGACGATCTGAAGACCTGCCTCCTTCTCTTATCTTGTCCATTGTCCTAGTGCCCAAATTGTTCTTTATGAATCTCTTTCCTTAGGATGAGGCTCCTTAAAGGCACATTTCTGTATGTCCTCAAGGACCCCCAATCTACCTCTCAAGCCCCTAAATATTCCTGATTTCTGTGGTGAACGAAATTTAGGTTTCAGCTGAGTTTCTTGCTATACTAAGGAGAATATTCTAGATTACATTTTTTCCTCCTTTTCACCCTCCTTAGTGTAGTGTTAAGTGATCCAGTGAGTAATATCTATTTTAGTTTTAACTTAATAATCAGAAGTCTGGCATACAAGAATAGGCAGTCAATGAATATTTGTTGAGTGAATGAGAACTTTTATTTGCAAGGAAATAAAACTTCCCTCATTTTGAGAAAAAAGACTGAGTATTTTTTCCAGTACACAGATCAAGGTCAATTTCAATTTTTGTTCAGAGCATCTGTTCCTTTTGGTATTGGCATCAGGTGTCTGAATAGGGGCAAGGCACAAGCCTGCACAGCAGGATAGTTAAGAATAGAACAAACCTGAGGCAGCATAGTGATTGGATATGTTAGTTAAATTTTCTGATCTCTTTCCTCATTGTGTAATGGGAACAACATCTAAGCATAGGGTTGTGTGAGGATTAAATGAGGTAGCAAGTCTTTAGCATTTACCTATCACATAACATTTGCCCAACAAATGGTAGCAATTTAAAAGTACTATTGATATTTCTAGAGAAGGAAAAAGAATATCAAGTGTTTGAAAATCATTTGCATTTGTCACTGTTATCTGAGTGTAGAGCTTGGAAACCATAAAATATCAAAACTTATGCAAGAGTATCAAAATGATCCCCAAATATATATGTATGCTATATATACATATGTATATATAAATACAAAATATGTACATATATAGCATATATATACTATGTGTGTATATATCTATATTTGGATGGGAATAAGGACATTGCAGCCAAATGGTTTGTAGCTCAATGTATAAGAGGGCTTTTGTTTGTTTTGGTCATGAATGTTTCTGCTTATGTCATTATTACCTATTTGGAGGTAATAATGGGACCAGAGGCTATTTAGCTTTCTTGATCCCTACACTACATACCTGAAAAAATTGCCAGGAATTTCATAAATGTCTAGGCAATGGTTGCAACAAGAAACTCCATTTCTGAAATTCTGTTTTGTCTGTTAATTGTAGATGAAGAACAAATCAAAGTCACTGCAAAATTATTGTCTAGGAGAAACAAAAGTTTGGTAGTTGTACTATATAAAAACTGCTCAGCAATAAAGTTTGTATTATTTTTAAAAAGTAGTTATGCTAATATCTGGGTGTCAGAAAACTATGTATATTTTTGACATATTACATATTGAGTTAAAATAACCAGAGGAACAAAGCTCTAGTTATACCAGATTAATGTGGTGAGTCAATAATTTTTCCAGGTTGCTACTCTCTCATATAATTGACTAAATGCACAAGCCAGTACCTATCTCTTGATATTCTTCTAGATGCAAAACTCTTTTGAAGGCAGAGAAATGTTGTTTGGACCGAAACCAACCTGGGTAAATTTTACTTTCTTCTTCAGACACATAATCATAGTTAAAACTGAGTTATGACCTATGATTGTAAAGACCTACTCATGACACTGTAGCAAGCAAGAGGATCAGACAATCCTCCCAATACAAAACAAATGGAAGTGCTGAATAATCTATAGCTAGCTTCATTTTGGATATAGAACTGAGTTCACAGGAAAGTAAAGAAAATCTTTGGGGGAGAGAGGGGGCAAAAATAAAGAGAAACCAACCCATTGCTCAATCCCAAGACTGACAAATGGAAACTGAAGCTTTGGATCCTCTCAGGAAGGTTGCGGAGAGGGGTTGCCAGTCCCAAGAACCATGAGAATTGGGTTTTAGAGGACTTGTACAGACAGGAGAGGAGGCTTTGGAATGATTCAAGGTAGGGAGATGGAACTGAGACACTATTATAAATCTGGAACTCTAGAAAAGCTCAAGGAAAGTTTTATCAGAAAATAATCTGTTATCAACTGTCATGGGAGACAATAAGGAAATTTGTCTATTGTGTTTTTGTCTTCTGTGGGGAAACAAATTCTCTTGAGAACTTGCAACTATGGGCATGCCTTCTTGTAATTTGGATCTTGAATTTACATTACCTGTATTAAAAGTGAATCCCCAACTCAAGAAATAGGCAAGAAATGTGGTCCAGGCTGATAATATCTTGGGGTTCCTGATGAAAACTCTCTGGAGGACCACATCTTCAACCTAAGCAACATGTAATCTCACAGATAAAAATCCCACTGAACAGGAGCTGATAATTTGAAATTTAAAAAACTAGTGGAAATCCATGAAGAGCAAGAGTTAGCAGACACAACAAGCAGCAAAATTAGAACCCCAAGAATTTCAGATTATAGAATTACTGGATAAACATTATAAAAGAAGTTACCTAAGACATAAAGAAATAATTGAAAGCACAAGAAGAGACTAAGTCTCTATATATCTAGGCAGATTTTAAAAAGACATATAGAACTTCTAGAATTAAAATATATGTTTGTTGAAATTAAAATCTTAATGGACTTTAACAGCATGTTAAACACTGCTCAAGAGAGATTCAATAAACTAAAATATGGATCTGAATAAATTTCTCAGAAAGTAACACAGAGTGTTAAAGAGATGAAAAATATAAAAGGAAGAAAAACAAAGAAATGGAAAAGCAAATGAGGACTTCTAAAATATAAACCCAGGAGAAGTTCCAGAAGAAGAAATGAATGAGAGAGAGAGAGAGAATGGGGAAGATGTGATATTCAAAGAGATAATGGCCCCAAATTTTCCAGAATTGGTTCTGGGTAAAATAATTTAAAAAAAAATCCACGCGAGGACACATAGTGGTCAAATGGCAAATGAAGTAAAAGTTTAAAAGGAACCAGAGAGGGAAAAACAAATAAATAGGTTACCTATGAAAGAAAGACAATTAGATTGAAAGCAGATGTCTCAATTGCAACAAAAGAAGTCATAATATAGTACAATATTTGTCCTGCTGAGATAAAGTTATGATCAATCCAGAATTTTATATGCAACTAAACTATCATAGAAGAATGAAAGTCAAAGAGAAATGTTTTCAGAGAAACAACAATTAAATCTACAACTCACATACTCTCACTGAAAAAGCTACAAAGGTATGTACTTCAGTAAGATGTAAGTTGAATCCAGAATTAAGTAAGATGCAAGAAGGAGTGATGAATAAAAATTGGTAAACAGATGGGCAAATCGAAAATACTGATAATGTGAAATAACTATAAAAATATTAACTCTTGGAAACAGAAGAGAGGCAAAATTAAAACGTTGATCCAAAGCAATGTAAAACAAGAGTGGAGATGATCAGAAAAGAACCCTTCTGTGGCCCGGGCACAGTGGCCCACATCTGTAACCTCAGCACTTTGGGAGGCTGAGACAGGAGGAGTGCTTGAGCCCAGGAGTTTGAGACCAGCCTGGGCAACATAGTGAGATCCACCTCCATCTCTACAAAAAATTAAAAAAATAGCAGGGCATGGTGGCTTGCACCTGTAGTCCCAGCTCCTTGGGAAGCTGAGGTGGGAAGATCGCTTGAGCTTAGGAGGTGGAAACTGTAGTGAGCCGTGATTGCACTAATGCACTCCAGCCTTGGTGACAGAGTGACACCCTATGTCCAAAAAAAAAAAATTCTTTTATGGATTACATTGCTTTAGAATAAAGATTTTTTTTTTTTTTTGAGACAGAGTTTTGCTCTTGTTGCCCAGACTGGAGTGCAATGGCGTGATCTTGGCTCACCGCAACTTCCACCTCCCGGGTTCAGGTGATTCTCCTGCCTCAGCCTTCTGAGTGGCTGAGATTGCAGGCATGCACCGCCACACCCGGCTAATTTTGTATTTTTAGTAGAGACAAGGTTTCTCCATGTTGGTCAGGCTGGTCTCGAACTCCCGACCTCAGGTGATCTGCCCGCCTCGGCCTCCCAAAGTGCTGGGATTGCAGGCATGAACCACCGCACGCAGCCTAGAATAGAGATATTTTAATTTAACTTTGTTAAGCAAGATATGAATGTTAAAATATTAAAATTTCAAGGAAAAATCGAGAAAGGAATAGTATCTATAGCTTCCAAACCAATAGGAATAAAGAAAGAAAGCCTTAATTAACAGAAAAGAAGTAAAGAATTTAAAAAAGCCGGGCGCAGTGGCTCACGCCTGTAATCCCATCACTTTGGGAGGCCGAGGCGGGCAGATCACGAGGTCAGGAACTCGAGACCATGGTGAAACGCCGTCTCTACTGAAAATACAAAAAAAATTAGCCGGGCGCAGTGGCGGGTGCCTGTAGTCCCGGCTACTTGGGAGGTTGAGGCAGGAGAATGGCGTGAACCCGGGAGGCGGAGCTTGCAGTGAGCCGAGATCGTGCCACTGCACTCCAGCCTGGGCAACAGAGCGAGACTCCGTCTGAAAAAAAAAAAAAAAAAAGAATTTAAAAAGGAGAAAGTATAGAAATAGCAGGAAATAGAAAGCACTAAACAACAGGCGAGAAATAAATCAAAATAATGGTGTTTCTGCCATAATCTAACATCTATATTCCTGAAATATCTTGCAGTTTATGAAGTCAAACACTAAGAATTAGATAGCTTAAGGGAAAAACAAGGTGGGGAAAGATGATATTTTGCTATAGTCTATGACAGACAATAATATCTAGCCAGAGGGAGAATTATAGAGAGAAGAGAAACAATCACATAAACGTATAATTGCTTAAATCTGTGTGGCAAACTTTTTAATTAAACTAGCTTGGTCTTGTTTAAACATCCAGTGGCTTATTATTTATGTCATTCCACTTCCCTCTTAATATATTTAATGAAATGAACTTTTTCTTCACAGCATTGTAGACAATGAGGGTTAGAGGGAGAAAAATAAGAGAACTCAGAGAGGCAAACTTCTTATGCATGTTCTTCTTTCTCTTTGGAGATGGAGATGGGGGGGCACCTTCCTACATTCATCTTAATTGAAATGCAAGCATAGGGAAGAACTGCAGAGATTGGAAGCAATTTCAGATTCTTCTGTGAAATGAATCATTTCAGAAAGTTCATGTGGACTTTTCATGTTGGAGTGAGGGAATGAGGATGCATGTTTTCTTGAAGAAAATAGAACAGTGTTGCACTCAATAAAAATGAAATATGTTGGAGAAAATAAAATAGTGAGCATGCTTTCAATCAGAGGTGGTATTCAAAATATAGAATAATCTTTTTGGTACTGTGCGGAGGATGTAGTTTCCACAGGTGTCCATGCAAGGGCAACTGCTAGAAAGTGCGAGCCTGCAATGGTGGGCCACAGCCTTGGAGACCAGATGGACACCTGAGCATTTGTTCAGTGGGTGCCAACATTGCCCGCTGGAGTGTCATCTCCCTAGCAGGGGATTGAGCCTTCTCTGGCTAGGAGGATACATAAAGATGGATGCTGGTGCATGGGTGTTGTAGTGGGCTAGCTTGAAGGCCAATGGACACTAAGTGCCCAGGCAACACTCGTTTGGGGCTCTCCAGGCCTAGGATGGTCAGGCTAGTGTGGTAGGGAGCACTCAAAGGGGCTTGGAGAAGCAGCTACTTATCAATTGGTATGGAACTATTTCTACATTGAACACCCTGGATTTGAGACCTTTCTAGTAAAATTGGTTGTTTGGTGGGACTCCTGATTTCTGTAGGGAGATATATCAACTACAACAATGAGCGAAGGTATTGCTAAGTGGGAGGGCAAGGGGATTATATGTCAGGAGACAATACACAGGATTAATCTGGAGATAAAGCCCCAAAATATTTCCCACAGATGGCAACTTCCCCCTTGCCTTGAATTAGTTTAAACTGGTTTCTCTGGTTATTTTCTTTGTGGACAGTTCGACATACCTGCTCACTCCCAAGTCCCTTTGCTTTGACAGAAGATTAAAATTCCCCCTCACAGAGCAAAAAGGTCCATTAACTAAGATAAATTGTAGTTGCAAGCATAAATGTATCTCATTTAGTGTTAGCCTTTAAGGGGGGTGTCCACGAAAAATTGTCTGCAAAATTAATTTATGTAAAGGGATAAATTTCTTTCAGCTGGTTATATTTTCAGAACTAACACTTTGGAAAATGAGATCATGATTCTGGGAGTGCATAGTAAAAGATATTTTGCTACAAACAAAATATACTGCTGCAAAAGACTTCCTAGTTTCAGACAGGCGATGAAAAGTAGTGCTTCCTATTATCCATCGTGAAATTGGCTAATTTACGTAGTAGAATAGACTTGGATTTGAATTCTCCAGGTCTTACTCTTTAATACAAAATTGTGTGCCCTTTGAGGTTTCTACCCGCCAAGCAGTTATTTATGTTGATGAGACATTGCAGATCAACTCAGCTCCAAGTTCACGCCACAAAGTGGGTCATGCAAAGGAGCCCTAGACTAAGATCCACAGCACTTGACTTTTTTCTTTTTTTTTTTCAAGCTCCCAAATTTAATCAAATACAGGAAATACAGGACAGAAGGACATGCTAAACAGCACCATGGCAATTTAATCAGCAAAATATAGAATGAGGGATTTCTGTACAGCAAGCAGCTCTGTATCCTTAATAAATGAAAAAGAAAAAACAGAGAAAAAGGAAGCAATATATTAAAGGCAGTGTAGAGATATCACAATCAGCCAAATTGTGGATTTTGGTTCCTATCAAAATAAGTCAATTGTTGAAAATAATTTTGAGTATTCAGAGAAATATGAACACCAAATGGATATTTGATATTATTGTGGGATTTTTGTTCAAGTTTTTGAAATGGAGAAGGCTGTCCTTGGGAGAGAGCTCCAGGCAGTAAATGGATTTCAAAAAACTTCAGTTAGTAGTTTCAGATTGGGGTAAATGCAGAAAGCATTTGAATATTTTGTCACTGTGCAGTGTCTCCTTTCATCTCTTTTTTTTCTTTTAATTTTTAATTTTTTAATTTCAATAGGTTTTTGTGGGAACAGGTACTGTTTGGTTACATGATTAAGTTCTTTAGTGGTGATTTCTGAGATTTTGATGCACCCATCGCCTGAGCAGTGTACACTGTACCCAGTGTGCAGTCTTTTATCCCTTGCCACCCCTCACCCTTTCCCCCCAAGTCCCCAAAGTCCAATGTGTCATTCTTATGCCTTTGCATCCTCATAGCTTAGCTCCCACATATGAGTGAGAACATGTGATGTTTGGTTTTCCATTCCTGAGTTACTTCACTTAGAATAATAGCCTCCATTTCCAACCAGGTTGCACAGCACTTGACTTCTAAGCCCAGCTCAGTCACCAGGTAACTATGGATGTTTGTGATCTTTGTGTTTCAGGAAGAATCAAAGTGACCTTGTCACTTTGAGATACCTAATGCCCTTGTTTTCTTGACCTGCCTGGGCTTTTCCGATTTATTTAGCACAGCATTCCCAAGTTAAAAGTCTGCAAAATATGTGACGTAGAAAATCACTGCATATATGCTCTTCAGTGTTTATGGGGGGAGATTAGCACATCTCAAACAAGTCAGCCTTTTCAAATGACAATTTCCTTTCAGTATCTGTAGAGACATCAGGATGGTGGTAAGAAATCATGCAAGTCAATGGATATGCATTTAAATATCCATTTATTGGAACATTACGGCCTCCCAATACTGTGGCTGCAAAATGTTTCACTGCCCACTACAGAGTTAGCCAGACAACCCTTCCCAACTTAAATTGAGGTTGATGAAGCCAAAAAGTAATTTATAACTCAAAGGCAAGAACAACAGCAAGAGAAAATCTCACCAACCTCAAGACACTTTGATAATGCGGCAAAACAAAGCATCCTTCCTCCAAACTGGGGGAATGTTATCAGCAGGTTCAAATGTGCAGAAGTGATTTGCTGTGTTCCTGGGGATGGGGACAAGGGCCATATAGGAGGCTTCAAGTCCCCATGAAACTCAGGTAAAGGGCAAATTCTAGGGTGTGAACCCCAGATTTTAGTAACTTTATTAAAATCACAAGTAAACAAATAGTCTTTTATTTAAATGAAATAATGAAGTATTTGGAATCATCCTTTCTTCTGTAAGAACCAAAGAAATGGTTGTATTTCTGCAGTAGCACTTTCCTCACCTCCAAGTGTAGCAGTTGACATTTTCTTAGCATTTCCTATGTGCCAGGTTCAGACACAACCACTTTACACGTATCATCTCATTTACTCCTCAAAATGACCCTATCTGGTAGACAGTGCTAGTATCCCCATTTTAGAAATGAGGGAACTGAGGTTCAGAGGTGTTAGAGAACCTGTCCAAGGGAAACACATCAGGGAGGGATGCAATTTCAGGCAGTCTGACTCCCAAGTTCATGTCCCTAGCTTCTAGGCAGCACTGATTTCAGGGGCTCCTGGATCAGCCTTTGGTACCCTCTGGCTAAGATCACATTTTCATACATGACTGTAAGGATTGGAAATAGCTGACCCAAGAGTCTGGAAGATAAGACAGAAGATGGGGGAAATCTGAAGCATCACCAGTCAGGATCAAATTCCAGCAGGCTTTGCTCGCTTTACACTTTGGTAATCCATTTCCACGGTCTGGACACCCTTTGGAAATGACCTTCTTCTTAAGGCTTATGCTCCATTATCCATGCCCTCTGAGCACAATCTCCTGGCCTGCCTGTTCCCATATGATTTTATTTCTAGAACATCTGCTCTCCTAACTTATTTGCAGAATTCCTTTACCCCTCCCTCTTTCTCAGGTTTTTACTCCCTTCCTGGACTCAATTCCTTCCCCCTCCAATGGAGATTTCATAGTATATCACTTCACCATCCTCCTGCCACTATCCTCAATGCCATCCCGTTCCCGTCTTTGTATCTTGTCCGCCCTACAAAGCCCAGACTAAGATAAATGCAACCTTTGCTCTCTCCATCTTTCCACCTGGGTTATTGAGAGCTCTTGAAGAAAACCATGTAAATCTGTAGATTTGCACCATGAAGGAACCAGCAGCAAGGCAGACTGAGCCAATGTGATCCCAGTGCCCACTCCACTTCACTACAATGTTGGTTAAAATGGTATAATTTCAGAGCTGAACTGGAAATAAGAAAGGGAAGTCACCAGGTGCCAGTAAGAAGAAAAGAAGTCATAGCACCCAAGCTGATGTTCGGGTGGCCCAAAGGACTGGGTGCATCGGATATGGGGGCTACCATTGAACATCCACAACCTAGAAGAATATCTAGGTTACTGAGTCCATTTTGCCACTGCAAGGAATGAAGGCAACCCCAGGCTGGCACCCCAGGAGGACCACGGGAGGCTACGCCCATCCCCTCAAGAGAGGTGGCCTTGGCTGTGTGGGAGGTGGGGAGCTGGAATTAGGATCCAAGACCAAAGCTGCCACCTAGGAAACAAAGTTTTCTAGTGAGGGTAACTAGAAAACTCTGCCATAGGGCTAGGAAAGAAGTGATCTTGCCCCAGATGTGGTGTGGGATGAAGAAAAATAAGTTTCCTGTGAGCAACTGAGACCCCAAACCTGTTTCATACAAGGTATGGGGCCAAAATTTGTGGTCTCCGTGTGGTGTGGCACTCCCCTGCCAAAGAATTAATGTGAGACTAGCTGCAACCAATGCCACAAGGCAAGGAAAATAAATAAGAGGCACAACGTTTATAAAGGAAGAAATAAAACTGTCATTACTTGTAGGTTCCATGAATGTGTATCTACCAAATCTAAAATAATTCTCAAACTATTAGAATTAATGAGTGAATTTAAATGAGGTCACTGTATATTTATGTACAAGAACAAATAAACTAAATGAGACTAAAATCTTTGCCTCATGCCTCAAACCCACTGTCCACTCCATAACTTGGCAGATAATGTCTTATACTACAGAAAAATGAGGCCCTGAGGTTTGAACTCCCACAACTTCCTGACCTCATGACCTCAAACTTACCTAAGTTGGCCCCCACCCTCACTGCCTTTCCTGTATTCGTACGGGCACATCCTTTTCCCTTCTCCTCTTACAAACCAGCCCTTTTCTCTGTGCTTTTAAGTCTCTTCTCTCCCATCTCTGCTAGAATAAAGAGAGCTTCGTCTGATATTTCTCTTTCTTATGTGTTCAACCTGGCATCTTCCCTGTAGCCTTTAAAGGTACTCAAGCTGCTATTACCTCAAAAAACAGAACAAAACAAAATAAAAAACTATAACAAGTCTTGACAAACCCCGAAATCACCTCTAGCTATCGTATTTTCAAAAGAACAGACTAAACTGGCTGCATCGATTTCTTACTTCTTAAAAACACTTAAGCCCATTTCAATCAGATTTCCCTTCCTATCACTCCTCTGAAGTGCCTTTCATCAAAGTAACCGATGACCTCCTTAACTGCTCAATTCAGTGGGCTCTTTCCACTCCTCTGGCACCCACCACTGGATTACTCCCGTACCTCAAGAGCTCTACATACACCTTGACCATGAACTCCTGGGCTGTTGTATAGGCCTGGCTGGTTCCTTGACTCTGTCCTTTATACTCAGTCTTATTTCAGTTCCTGTAATCCTTGCCTAAGGTTGTCCACATTCCTCATGATGGCAACAAGGGCCTAGGAACTTGGATATTTTTCTAGGTGAAAATGTAGAATCAGGGTAGGCAAAAGTCTGAGATGTAACCTATGGGTTAGACTGTGGGACTGAGCACAGTGGCTCATGACTGTAATCCCAGCACTTTGTGAGACTGAGGAGGGAGGACTGCTTGAGCTCAACGTCACTGCAGTGGTGTTGCCCAGGTTAGTCTTGAACTGCTGAGCTCAAGTGATCCTCCCACCTCAGCCTGGCCCACATATAGCTATTTTTTATTGTATAAAATTAAGGTGTACAACATGATGTACACCTTAAAATCTTTGCCTCATGGACAAAATGATGTCATACATCTTAATTTTATATAGATATATGTGGGCCAGGCATGGTGGTTCATGCTGTAATCCCAGCACCTTGGGAGGCTGAGGCAGAAAGACTGCTTGAGTCCAGGAGTTTGACACCAGCCTGGGCAACATAGTGAGGCAATGTCTCTACAAAAAATAAAATAAAAATAAAATAGCTGGGCATAGTTGCATGTGCCTGTAGTCCCAGCTGCTTGGAAGGCTGAGGTGGGAGGATTGCTTGAGCCCGGGAATTCAAGGTTACAATGAGCTAGGATTGTGCCACTGCACTCCAGCTTGGGCGACAGAGTGAGACCCTGTGTCAAAAAAACAAAAAACAACAAACGAATAAACACACACACACACACACACACACACACACATACACACAGACACACACACAAGACCATGGCACAGTCATTGAGAAGTTATTAAAGAGACTTTTATATGCCTTCTGTTTTGCTTCCTGATGAATGTATGTAACCCAGGAGGCAGGAAGTAATTGTGAAACTGCCCAGTGGGTTCATCTTGCTCACTGCCTAGATAGAGCTGATTTATCAAGACAGAGGAGTTGCAATAGAGAAAGAGTTTGATACACATAGACCTAGCTAAACAGGAGACTGGAGTTTTACTTTTACTCAAATCAACCTCCCTGAAAATTCGGAGGCTAGAGTTTTTCAAAGATAGTTTGGTGGGCAGGTGGGGCTAGGGAATGGGTGCTGTTGCTTGGTTGGGGATGCAATCATAGGGGTGTGGAGAACAGTTGTTTTGCACTGAGTCCCCTTCTGGGTAGGGCCACAGAGAAGTTGCTGGTACAAGTGGGGTCATCCGGTCTTCAGAAATGCAAAAGCCTGTAAAGACATCCCAAAAGGCCAATCTTAGTGACATGGTTTGGTCCTGTGTCTGCTTCCCCTTCTTCCATGATTGTAAGTTTCCTGAGGCCTCCCCAGCCATGCAGAAATGTGAGTCAATTAAACCTCTTTCCTTTATAAATTCCCCAGTCTCAGGGACGTTCTTTATAGCAGTGTGAAAATGGACTAACACAGTTAATTGGTACCAGGAGTTGGATACTGCTATAAAGATACCTGAAAATGTTTTGGAGGGCTCAGAAGACAGGAAGATGTGGGAAAGTTTGGAACTTCCTAGAGACTCGTTGAATGGTTGTGGCCAAATGCTGATAGAGATGTGGACTGTGAAGTCCAGGCTGAGGTGGTCTCAGATGGAGATCAGGAATTTCTTGGGAACTGGAGCAAAGGTTACTCTTGCTATGTTTTAGTGAAGAGACTGGTGGCATTTTTACCCTGCTCTAGAGATCTATGGAACTTAGAACCTTAAAGAGATGATTTAGAGTATCTGGCAGAAGAAATTTCTAAGTGGCAGAGCATTCAAGAGGAAGTAGAGCATAAAAGCTTGGAAAATATGCAATCTGACCACGAGGTAGAAAAGAAAAACCCATTTTCTGGGAAAGAATTCAAGCTGGCTGCAGAAATTTGCATAAGTAACAAGGAGCTGAATGTTAATAGCCAAGACAATGGGAAAAATGTCTCCGGGGCATGTCAGAGACCTTCACAACAGCCCCTCCCATCACAGGCACAGAGGCCTGGGAGGAAAAAATGGTTTTGTGGACTGGGCCCAGGACCCCCCTGCTCTGTGCAGCCTAGAGACTTGGTGTCCTTTGTCCCAGCTGCTCCAGCTCCAGCTATGGCTAAAAGGGGCCAAAGTACAGCTCAGGCTGTTTCATCAGAGGGTGCAAGCTTCAAGCCTTGGTGGCTTCCATGTGGTGTTGGGCCTGTGGGTGCACAGAAGACAAGAATTGAGCTTTGGGAACTTCCACCTAGATTTCCAAGGATGTATGAAAATGCCTGGATGTTCAGGCAGAAGTCAGCTGCAGGGGCAGAGCCCTCATGGAGAACATCTGCTAGGGGAGTGCAGAGGGGAAATGTGGGGTTGGAGCCCCCACAGAGAACCCCAACTGGGGCACTGCTTAGTGGAGCTGTGAGAAGAGGGCCATCATCCTCTAGACCCCAGGATGGTAGATCCACCAACAGCTTGCACCATGTGCTTGGAAAAGCCACAGGCACTCAAAGCCAGCCTGCAAAGGAGCTGCCCAAGGCTATGGGAGCCCACCACTTGCATCAGTGTGCTCTGGATGTTTGACATGGAGTCAAAGGAGATCATTTTGGAGCTTTAAGATTTAATGACTGCCCTGTTGGACTTCAGATTTGCTTGGGGTCTGTAGCCCCCTTTTTTGGCCAATTTCTCCCTTTTGGAATGGGAGCATTTGCCTGTACCCCTATTGTGTCTTGGAAGTAACTAACTTGTTCTTGATTTTACAGGCTCATAGACAGAAGGGACTTGCCTTGTTTCTGATGAGAATTTGGACTTGGACTTTTGGGTTAATGCTGGAATGAGTTAAGTACTTGGGGGACTGTGGGAAGGCATGATTGGTGTTGAAATGTGAAAACACATGAGCTTTGGGAGGGGCCGGGGTGGAATGATATGGTTTGGCTCTGTGTCCCCAATCAAACCTCATCTTGAATTGTAATCCCCACGTGTTGAGGGAGGGACCTGTAATCCCCATGTATAAAGGGAGGAAGGTGATTGGATCATGGGAGCATTTTCCCCCATGCTGTTCTTGTGATAGTGAGTGAGTTCTCATGAGATCTGATGGTTTTATAAGAGGCTTTCCCCCCTTCACTTCTTCTCTCTCCTGCTGCCTTGTGAAGAAGGTGACTGCTTCCCCTTCTGCCATGATTGTAAGTTTCCTGAGCTCCATCCCCCCCACCAGCCATGCGAAACTGTGAGTCAATTAAACCTCTTTCCTTTATAAATTATGCAGTCTCAGGGAAGTTCTTTATAGCGACGTGAAAATGGACTAATACACTTAGGCTCTAGTAATTGGGGGCGTTGCAAATCTTGTGACCTCTGGAATAATGGCTGGTAATCATTTAACTACATCTATATCTTAGCAGAATTAGGGCTTCTCTCATCCTCCTGACCTGGTGGCCTTTTATTAGTTTTACAAAGGCAGTTTAGTTTTGGGAAGGGCTACTACCATTTAAACTATAAAGTAAATTTCTCCCAAAGTTAGCTTGGCCCATGCTGAGGAATGACCAAGGGAAATTTGGAGATTAAAGGCAAGATGGAGTTTGTTAGGTTAGATTTCTTTCACTGCCATAATTTTCTCACTATTATAATTTTTGCAAAGGTGGTTTCAGTTGTTAACTCATGGGTTACTGGACTTCTCAGCTGTAAACAATGGCTAATAACCAATGGCTAATAACAGGTTTGGAGTTGGGACGTTTTACAACCCATGGGGAAGGGGGGGGAAGTGGGCACAAATGATTAAGATTTGGATTCTTGCCAGCTGGGAGGAACTAGGGCTCAGAGTCCAAATTAGGTTGACTTAAAAACAATTTAAAAGTGTGGCTTTTCATGCACAGTTAAATTTTCTAGCTGAGATCCACACCTGTTTCTTATTAAAAATGTCCAATAAATGGTATCTTTTAGTGTAGGGAATAATTATTTAGCTCCCGGAATCTGTCCCAGTGCGCTGAGAGACTCTCAGCTGTTGAAGCAGAAATGATCTGATGCACTAGATTGCCAAGGTGGATGTGACCACTTCTGACTGCAGAGGAAGCAGAGAAATAAAGATTCGTGTGCAAGAGAGGGTAGACTCATAGGGTTATTTGACCTAAAGAAGGGCACCTGAGGGACTTGGGATTTTGCAATGTGCAGAGACTGAAAAAGAAAGACATTTGGCTATTAGCAGCACTGAAATAAATTTACTCTGAGCAATGTTTCTGCCCAACTGCATTACTAATGCAAGAACAAAATTTGAAACTTCAGCTCATTATCGTTCTACTTTTGGCAGCATGATTTTTCCTGAGGCTTTTAATTCTTTCCTTAAAGTCCTCTATATTAACTTTGAATCATCGATGTGTTTTCAAATATTGGCTTAAAGCATTTCAGGTTGTGATTTTATTTAAGTGAATAAATTGGCTATCTAGATGTATCCTATTTCATATACAAATGCCTATTTTCATGTAAATAAACAAACTTCTATAGGAAAGTATTAATGATGTAAGGTGTCATAGGAAGGTCTTGAATATTTATTTCCTTTCAGAGTTCTGGCTTTTTTATTACATTATTGTTAAATCATTTGTTTATACCATTACCTTGTTAGTAGTGGGACTAAGTATCCTAAAGCATTCCTTTTCTTATTTTCATCATTCCCATTTTCACATACAAACAAATTTTAAAAATAAAACTTTGTTGATGTATATACAGGGAGAATTTTTCCAGCTTTAATGATCTCAATGACAAAGGATCCTCTTTTATACTTTCATTCTACCAATCTCAATCTTTTTTCTTTCAAATTCCCTTCCACTAGACCTCCAGAGCCTTTATTATGTTGTCAACGACCTTCCCTTATTTTTGGGCAATTACAGAATTGAAAGTCTGGAAGGTACTTTAGAGCCTTGCTACTCAAAGTGTGGATCATTTCACCCTATCTCTGTTAATGATTGAATCTCAGTCTCTCTTCTTAATCATCTGTGCCCTAAGTGCACCAGATATGATTTTCCAGTAGCTTTTTGGATATCTCTGTGTGGATGTCAGCTAGTGTAGCAGAGTCAACAGGCCTCTATTTTTATTTTTCGAAAATAGAGATGAAGTCTTGCTATGTTTATGTTGCCTGGACTGGTCTTGAACTCCTGGGCTCAAGTGGTCCTCCCACCTCGGGCTCCCAAAGTGTTGGGATTACAGGTGTGAGCCACTGTGCCCAGCCTCAACATGCTTAAAATCAAGACACACACAAATACAGCAAAACACATTTAACTTATCATTATCCCCTTCACATGATTCTTTTTCTATATTCCATTTTTCTTTGATGATGATATTGCCATCTTCATGGTCATCTCAATGGGACATAGAAAAAGCATCATAATATAGCTCTCTCAATGCTACCCCCAATTTAATCAGCCCATACATCCTGTGAATTAAACTTCCATCAAGCCCTGGGCATAGATTCCTTCTTCTCTACTCATTGCTGCTGTTCTGATTTACATTTTCATTATCTCTTGCCTTGCCTAATGCCAACTCTCCTAACTTATCTCTTTGCCTTCTCCAGTCTCTCTTCCTTCTTTTTGTAATTTTTTTTTTTAATTTTAGATTCAGGGAGTACATATGCAGGATTTTTACATGGATATATTGCATGATGCTGAGGTATGAGCGTTTATTGAACCTGTCACCCAAATGGTAAACATAGCACCCAATAGGTAGTTTTTCAATCCTTGCTCCCCTTCCTCCCTCCTTTTGGAGTCCCCAATGTCTACTGTTTCCATCTTTATGTCCATGTGTACCCAATGTTTAACACCCACTTATAAGTGAGAACATGTGGTATTTGGTTTTCTGTTTCTGTGTTATTCCTTCTTAGTTTTTTCATTGACCCACTGGCCATTCTGGAGCACATTGTTTAATTTCTATGTGTTCATATAGTTTCCAAAATTTCTCCTGTTATTGATTTCTAGTTTTATTCCATTGTGGTTGGAGAAGATACCTGATATAATTTCAATTTTTTTTGAAAACTTTAAGACTTGTTTTGGTGGCCTAACATATGGTAAATCCTTGAGAATGATCCATGTGCTGAGTAGAAGAATGAGTATTCTGCAGATCTTGGAGGAAATGTTCTGTAAATATCTATTAGATCCATTTGGTTTATAGTACAAATTAAATCTAATGTTTCTTTGTTGATTCTTTGTCTGGATGATGTGTCCAATGCTGAAAGTGGGGTGTTGAAGTCTCCAGCTATTATTGTATTGGAGTCTACCTCTCTTTAGCTCTAATAAAATTTACTTTATATATCTAGGTGTTCCAGTGTTGGGTGCATATATATATTACAATTGTTATATCCTCTTGCTGCAATGGCCCCTTTGTCATTATATAGTGACCTTCTTTGTCTCTTTGTATAGTTTTTGCCTTGAAATCTATTTTGTCTAAGTATAGCCACTCCTGCTTGTTTTTTTTTTTTTTTTTTTTTGGCTTTCATTTGCATGGAATATCTTTTTCCATCTCTTTATTTTCAGTCTATGTGTGTCTTTATAGGTAGGTGTGTTTCTTGTAGGCAACAGATTATTGGGTCTTGTTTTTTTTAAATCCATTCAACCATTCTATATCTTTTGATTGGAGAGTTTAGTCCCTTTACATTCAATGTTATTGTTGATAAGTAAGGACTTACTCTGCCATTTTGTTATTTGTTTTCTAGTTATTTTGTGGTCTTCTCTCCCTTCTTTCCTTTCATCCTGTCTTCCTTTTAGTGAAGGTGATTTTTTATGTTGTTATGATTTAACTTCTTGCTTTTTATTTTTTGTGTATCTGTTTTATGTTTTTTCATTTGAGATTACCATGAGGCTTGCAGTACTATCTTATAACCTATTATTTTAAACTGCTGACAACACTGATTGCATGAACAAACAAATTAACAAACCAGCAAAGAAAAAACTAAAACTCCACACTTTAACTTCATCTCCCAGCTTTTAAAGTTTTTATTGTTTGTATTTATATCTTATTGTACTGTCTGTATATTAAAAAGTTGTGGTAGTTATTATTTTTGATAGGTTCACCTTTTAGTCTTCCTACTCAAGATATGAGTAGTTGACACACCACAGTTACAGTATTATAATATTCTGTGTTTTTCTGTGTACTTACTATTTTTTTCTTTTCTGAGATGGAGTCTTGCTCTGTTGCCCAGGCTTGAGTGCAGTGGTGCGATCTTGGCTCAGTGCAACCTCCACCTCCCAGGTTCAAGCGATTCCCCTGCCTCAGCCTCCCAAGTAGCTGGGACTACAGGTGCGTGCCACCACGCCTGGCTAATTTTTTTTTGTATTTTAGTAGAGATGGGGTTTCACCATGTTGGCCAGGATGGTCTCAATCTCCTGACCTCATGATCCGCCCGCCTTGGCCTTCCAAAGTGCTGAGATTACAGGTGTGAGCCACCGTGCCTGGCTGTGGACCTACTATTACTCATGAGTTTTGTAGCTTCAGATAATTTCTTCTTGCTCAATAATGTCCTTTTCTTTCAGATTGAAGAACTCTCTTCAGGATTTCTTGTAGGACAGGTCTGGTGTTGATAAAATCCCTCAGCTTTTGTTTATCTAGGAAAGTCTGTATTTCTCCTTTATGTTTGAAGGATACTTTCACTGGATATACTATTCTAGGGTAAAAGTGTTTTTTCTTTAGCACTTTAAATGTGTCATGCCATTCTCTCCTGTCCTGTAACGTTTCCACTGAGAAGTCTGCTTCCAGATGTACTGAAGTTTCTTTGTCTGTTGTTTCTTTTCTCTTGCTGCTTTTAGGGTCCTTTCTTTATCCTCAACCTTTAGGAATTTGATTATTAAATATCTTGAGGTAGTCTTCTTTGGGTTAAATTTACTTTGTGTTTTATAATATTCTTGTATTTGAACATTGATATCTTGCTCTAGGTTTTGCAAGTTCTCTGTTATTATCCACTTAATTAACTTTCTACTCTTATCTCTCTCTCTACCTCCTCTTTAATGCCAATACCTCTTAGATTTGCCCTTTTGAGGCTATTTTCTAGATCTTATAGGTATGCTTCATTCTTTTTTGTTCTTTTTCCTTTCGTCTCCTCTAACTGTGTATTTTTTAAATAGCCTGTCTTCAAGCTCACTAATTCTTTCTTCTGCTTGATCAGTTCTGCTGTTAAGAGACTCTAATGCGGCCAGGCGCAGTGGCTCACGCCTGTAATCCCAGCACTTTGGGAGGCCAAGGTGGGTGGATCACGAGGTCAGGAGATCGAGACCATCCTGGCTAACATGGTGAAACCCCATCTCTACCAAAAATACAAAACAAAAATTAGCCGGGCATGGTGTTGGTCACCTGTGGTCCCAGCTACTTGGGAGGCTGAGGCAGGAGAATGGTGTGAACCCGGGAGGTGGAGCTTGCAGTGAGCTGAGATTGCGCCATTGCACTCAAGCCTGGGTGACAGAGCGATACTCTTTCTCAAAAAAAAAAAAAGACTCTAATTCATTCTTCATTATGTCAATTGAATTTTTCAGCTCCAGAATTTCTGCCTGATTCTTTCTAAATTATTTCAATCTCTTTGTTACATTTATCTCATAGGATTCTGAGTTTCCTCTCTGTTTTATCTTGGATTTCATTGAGCTTCCTCAAAACAGCTACTTTGAATTCTCTGGCTGAAAGGTCACATATCTCTGTCTCTCTGGGATGGGTCCCTGGTGCCTTATTTAGTTTGTTTGGTGAGGTCGTGTTTTCCTAGAAGTTCTTGATGTTTTTGGATGTTTTTTGGTGTCTGGACATTGAAGAGTTAGGTATTTATTGTAGTCTTCACCATCTGGGCTTGTTTGTATTTGCCATTCTTGGGAAGGCTTTCCAAGTACTCAAAGGGACCTGGGTGTTGTGATCTAAGTCTTTGGTCACTGTAGCCATATCTACATTAGGGGCTATCCCAAACCCAGTAATGCTGTGGCTTTTGTGGACTCATACAGGTACTGCTTTGCTGGTCTTGGGTGAGATCCAGGAGAATTTTCTGGATTGCCAGGTAAAGGGTCTTGTTCTCTCCACTTACTTTCCCTCAAACAACTGGAGTCTGTCTCTTTGCTGAGCTGCCTGGAGCTAGGGGAGGGGTGACACAAGCAACCCTGTGGCCACCACCACTGGGACTGTGTGGGGTTATACTCAATGCCAGCACAGCACTGGGTCTCGTCCAAGGCCTGTAGTGACCACTGCCTGGTTAGTGCCTGTGTTCACTCAATGCCCAAGGACACTATAATCACCAGGCGGTGAAGCCAGCCAGCTTGTGTCCTTCCCTTCAGGGCATCAAGTCTCCCCCCTGTCCCTGGGTGGGTCCAGAGATGCCATCTGGAAGCCAGGACCTGGAGTCGGGAACCTTAGGAATCTTCCTGGGGCTCTATTCTACTGCAGCTGAGCTGGTACTCAAGACACAAGACAAAGTCCTTCCCACTCTTCTCTCCTCTTTCCTCAAGCAAAAGAGTCTCTCTTTATGGCTACCACTGCCTCAGGCCCATAGCAAGTACTGCCTGGCTACAGCTGATATTCACTCAAGGCCCGAGGGCTCTTCAATCAGCTTGTCAGCTTGTGGTGAATGCTGCCAGGCCTGGGTCTCTCTCTTCAGGGCAGTGGGCTCCCATCTGGCCCAGGGCAGGTCCAGAAATGCCATCGAGGAGCCAAGGCCTGGAACCAGAGATCTCAGGAGTCCACTTGGTGCTCTACCCGACTGTGGCTAAGCTGGTACCCAAGCTGCAGGACAAAGGTCCCTTTACTCTTTTATCTTCTTTCCTGAAGCAGAAGGAGTCTCTCTCCATAGCCACCACACCTGGGAATGTGCTGGGTCACCCCTGAAGCCAACATGGAACTGGGTCCCATCTAAAGTCCACGACAAGTACTGCCTGGCTACCACTGCTGATTATTCAGGGGCCCAAGGTCTCTTTAATCAGCAGGTGGTGAATCCTGCCAGCACTGGGTCTTTCCCTTCGAGGTAGTGGATTCCCTTCTGGCCTAGGGTGTGTCTAGAAATGTCATCTGGGAGTTAGGGCCTGGAATGGGGGCCTCATGGCTCTGTCTGGTGCCCTATTCTACTGTGGCTGAACTGACATCCAAGATACAAGACAAAGTCTTCAGACATGGTTTGGATCTGTGCCCAAATCTCATGTTCATTTGTAATCCCCGGTGTTGGAGGTGGGACCTGGTGGGAGGTGATTGCATCATGGGGGCAGTTTCTCATGAATGGTTTGGCACCATCCTCTTGATGCTGTCTCCACAATAGTGAGTTCTCACGTGGTCTGGGTGTTTAAAAGTCTGTAGCACCTTTCCCTTTGCTCTCTCTTGCTTCTGCTCCCACCATGTAAGACAGCTGCTCCCCCTTTGCCTTCCACCATGATTGGAAGCTTCCTGAGGCCTCTCCAAAAGCAGAAGCTGCTGTGCTTCCTCTACAGCATGCAGAACCATGAGCCAGTTAACCTCTTTTCTTTATAAACTACCCAGTCTCAGGTATTTCTTTAGAGCAATGTGAGAAGGGAATAATACAGAAAATGGCTAAGTTGGTGTCCAAGATACAAGACAAAGTCCTCTTTACTCTCCCCATTCTTGTCCTCAAGCTGAAGGAAGGAGTATCTTCTAGAGTTGTGAGCTGTGCTGCCTGAGGTTGGGAAGAGGTGACACAATCATTCCCTTTGCTGCCTCAGCTGGTGTCTCACTAGGTCATATGTACCCCAAGTCCACTGGCTCTAAGCCCAGTCCAGCACTGGAACTTGCCTAGGAATAGCAGTCCTTGTGACCTAGACTGTCTTTTAAGTTTATTTAGGACCCCAGAGTGCTTTGCCTTTATCTCACAGTGATAGGGCTTGCCAGAATGCAGATTCCAATCATGAGGATGGATGATTTGCCTCTGGCTAGGGCTAGTCTAAATGTTCCCTCTGTGGGTGCTGGCTGAGTTCTGCCCTATGTTTCTTTCTGCTGTGACTGGGCAGCACTGAGTTCCAATGCAAAGTCCCACAATCATTGGGCTGTCTCTCCCCCAAGCACACACAGATTCTCTTTCTGTGCCATGTGGTCATAGTTAGGGAATGGGGGAGGAGTGGTGTCAGCAATTCAAGACTGTCTTTCCCACCCTCTTCAGTGCCTATTTCCTTAACATAATGTTGAAACCAGGTACTATGATCGCTCACCTGAGTTTTAGTTCTCATGAAGGTGCTTTTTTTGTGTGTGGATAGTTGTTCAATTTGGTGTTCCTGCATGGGGGATGTTCCCTGGAGGCGTCTATGCAGCCATTTTGTTCCACCTCCCACTCATGGCTTTTAGTAGGCCTCAGTGTTTTACCACATGAGCCTTGCCACAGGGCTGCCTTAGCACATGGAAGGTGGCTTCTCCTGCAGAGTAATTAGAGAGTGAGTCTCCCAGATGGAAGTTGTAGTCTTTTTATTGTGTAATCTTGAAAGTGAGATCCCATCTCTTCTGCCATATTTTATTCATTAACAGAGTGTCACTAAATATAGCCCACAGTCAAGAAAAGGGGAACCAAGTTCCATCTCTTGAGGAGAGGAGTATGGAAGAATTTGTGAATGTATCTTCAAAACCACCAAAATCTGTTTTCTGGCCACAAATTATTTGTCTTTCTCCCACATGCAAAATACATAATCAAAGAATTTGTGGGCATATATTTAAAACTAGTACACCATCTTACACTTCACAGAAACTGGGATCTTGAGACATATCTTTCAGTGACTCCATTTTACATACATGGGAGGGCTCAAACTCCCCAGATCCTCCACCATCTGGTCCTAATTACATATTTTCCACCACTTGCTTATGAATCCTGCATACAGTCAAATCAAATGATTCACCATTTCTTTTCTTTCTTTCTTTTTTTTAAGAAGATTTACTATATATTTAATTATAACTTTTTGTAAAAAATACAAACAACCCCGAGGCAGTGGGATATGCCTGGATTCTCTGCAGGCAGCACATTTTGAAGGCAGGCTGGGGTGGGGGAGGGACAGAGCCATCATATTAACCATTCTGTATTGAGTACCTATCACTTTCTTTTTTAAAACTTTTATTTTAGGTTCGAGGGTATGTGTATATATTTGTTATAAAGGCAAACTTGTGTCATGTGGGTTGCTTGTACAGGTTACTTTGTCACCCAGGTACTAAGTCCAGTACCCAATAGTTATTTTTTTCTACTCTTCTCCCTCCTCCAACTCTCCACTCTCAAGTAGGCCCCAGTGTCTGTTGTCCCCTTCATTGTGTCCATGAGTTCTCTTCATTTAGCTCCGACTTATAAGTGAGAACATGTGGTATTTGGTTTTCTGTTCCTGTGTTAGTTTGCTGAGGATAATGGCCTCTAGCTCCGTCCACATTCCCACAAAAGATATGATCTCGTTCTTTTTTATGCCTGCATAGTGTTTCATGGTGTATATGTACCACATTTTCTTTATCAAGTCTATCATTGATGGACATTTAGGTTGATTCCATGTCTTTGCAATTGTGAATAGTGCTGCAATGAACATATTTGTGCATGTGTCTTTTTGGTAGAATGATTTATATTTCTCTGGGTGTGACATGGTTTGGATCTGTGTCCCCATTCAAATCTTATGTTGAATTGTAATCCCTAATGTTGGAGGTGGGGCCTGGTGGGAGGTGATTGGATCATGGAGGTGGATTTCCCCTGGGTGCTGTTCTTGTGATGCTAGTGAGTGAGTTGTTGTGAGATCTGGTTGTTTAAAAGTGTGTGGCACCTCCCTCCACACTTCCTCCTGCTCTGGCCATGTAAGACATGCTTGCTTCCCTTTCACCTTCTGCCATAATTGTAAGTTTCCTGAGGCTTCCCCAGAAGATAAATGGAAGCTACTATGCTTCCTGTACAGCCTGCAGAACTGTGAGCCAATTAAACCTCTTTTCTTATAAATTACCCAGTCTTAGGTATTTCTTTATAGCAATGCAAGAATGGACTAATACAGGGTATATACCCAGTAATGGGATTGCTGGGTCAAATGGTATTTCTGTTTTTACATCTTTGAGGAATCGCCACACTGCTTTCCACAATGGTTTAACTAATTTACACTTCTACCAACAGTGTATAAGTGTTCCTTTTACCCTATAACCTTGCCAACATCTGTTATTTTTTGACTTTTAAATAATAGCCATTGTGACTTGTGTGAGATGGTATCTCGTGATTTTGATTTGCATTTCTCTAATGATCAGGATTCACCTTTTATTAATCACACCCTAAATCTACCATTCTCTGTACCTTCATGGATGCTCTTACCCCAGGCTGGAAAGTACTTCCTTATCTTTCTTTTCAAATCCTCCACAAAAGTCCTACGCTTATTTTCATACACTACCTTCTTCATAAAGTATGGCAGCGCCCCTAAAATAGAATGTATTTACTGCGTTTGATTGTAAATTGCTAGAGAGTAGGAAGCATACCTTGCTCATTTCTGTGTCCTTCAAAACAGGATGCCTATTTCACTGGGCCCAACATGTGTTCAACAAATGCTGAATGAAATGATGTGAAGACAGCATTTCTCCATTTTAGCTGAGACAAATACTTTGAGTTGTTTGTGCCCATGTGACACATCAACATCATTATAGCATTTTATTTGTTGCATAAAATCTGTCTTTCAAAGACATAATCCAAAATTGCCATGTGGAGGGCATCCTGACAGAATTGGTGGTAAAATTTCCAAATTATATCAACATCTTCAAAGTCCCAGCCTTCTGTGGCTGTATTGGAGGGCCAAGAAAAATTCAGTTACCAACATGGGAAGTACCACGAAGATCCCACAATGTGAGGAAGAGGGAGCTGTACCCTTAGGCTGTCTTTAGCTATGCTGTAGTAGGATATCTCTTGCTTAATTTTTTAAGCTTTTTTCTCCCCACACACTTTCTCCCCACACACTTTTCCTCCTTCCTTTCCTCTCTCATTCTCTCCTCCCTCCATTCCTCCCTTCCTGCCTTCCTTCCTCCCTTCCTCCTTCCCTCCCTTCCTTCCTTCCCTCCTTCTCCTTCCTTTCTTTCTTCCTTCTTCTTTCCTTCTCCACATCACTTTCTCATCTGACCTCTCCTTGTTATTCTTGCTATAAACTCTGTGATGTTCTATATGAGTATTCTGATGGGATTACTGTCCTTTAAATTAGTCAAATAGAAGTTCTGTCTTTGCTAACAGCTTTGAGGTATAATTTACATACCATAAAATTCATCCATTTTAAGTGCACAATTCAATGATTTTCAGTAAATTTAGAGTTGTGCAACCATCACCACAATCTAGTTTTAGAACATTTCCATGATCCCAAAAAGTCTCCAGGGCTGACTGAATTTTTTAACGTATTTTTTTTTACCTTCTCTTGTTATAAAAACAATAGAAAGTTACTTTAAAGCTGGGCATGGTGGCACATGCCTGTAGTCTCAGCTACTAGGTAGGATGAGGTGGGGAGGATCACTTGAGGCCAGGAGTCTGAGGCTGTAGCGAGCTATAATCATGCCTGTGAATAGCCATTGCCCTCCAGCCTGGGCAACATAGAGTGACCCCTTTTCTTAAAGTTACTTCAGGTATTTTAGAAAATACATAAAAGCAGAAAGAACTAAATAAAAAAAAAATCCCTCATTCCACAGTCTACAGGCAACCACTGCTATTTTGGCATATATTTAATCCCTCTTTCTGTCTACCTATTTATTTCCATCTTAGAAGGGAAGCTTCTATTTAGGGAGCCTGAGAAGTTGATTTGCTCTGGGGACACAGCAGCTATGTATTAACAACTTAAAAGAGCAGGGAGGATCTCTTTTTATCTTATTAAGATAATTTGACTGGACTTTTGACTTTCAAATTACCACATTCGATATCTATTTACGTGTGAGGGTAAGAAGCCAATTAAGGCCATTGTTCCTGGACCAAACTGAGGGTTGGGCTGCTATTTTTCGAAGCCCAATAACAACATGCAGATGAACTGGGGAGGAAGAGAGTATTTCTGTAACCAGTTACAGGGAGAAGGCCTGGAAAACATCGCCAGGCCAACCTCAAAATTACAAAGTTTTCCAGAGCTTATATGCCTTCTAAGCTATATGCCTACGTGTAAGTGTGCACTCATCTAAAGACACAAGTGATTAACTTCTTTTAATCTATAACTAAGGTCTGAGTCCTGAAGACCTTCCTCTGGAGCCTCAGTAAATTTACTTAATCTAAATGGGTCCAGGTGCTGGGGTGATTACCCTTATCTTGTCTCCTGCAAAATCATGGAGGTTTGGGGAGTTCCTTCAGACCTCCAATAAACTTGTTTGTGGAGGCCTGTGGAGTTTCTTGAGGCCCCCAGTAAAACTTGTTTAATTCTAAATGGGTTAAGGCCCAGGAAAGGACTAGGCAAAACTCTTGGTGGGCTTTTGTTATATTCCAGCCTTTGTATAGGGCACTGGCTCTTTCAGCTTTTAATATTTAACTTAACTACTCAGTCAGTACTGAAACAGTTGTTATGGAGGCCTGCGTTAGTGAGACCTGGCCTGCCACACAATGACTAGGCCATTATGTGCTGGGGATTGCAATGTGGGTTTGAAATGTGTGTGGGGTGGGAGTGGCTAAGTGGGGGAGGGGATATAGTAATAGCTGCCTAGAGGCCTCACGGAGGACCCTAAATACAGAAGCTGTGTGCTGGGGTGGTGGGAGGGGATGTGAGCTTGAGAAAATCAGAACTCTTGCAAGCAAAAAGCAAGCTGGGCTTCAAGCGCCTGCCTTGGGACTCCCCAGCATTTCTTTGAAATGGTAACATGAGGGGAAAGCGGAATAAAAAGGGAAGGGCGGGTGATAATGCAGAAGGGGATGAGCATGTCAGGAGATTTCTGATGAGCCTGGTAGAGTGCATTGCCCAGACTGTCAAAACATGTACCAGTAAATGGGCAACAGAGCTAAGATATGGAACTGGATAATCAAGTTGTGGATGGGGCTACGGGGATTGCCCATTCCTGGCTGAGAAGTTGGCAGTTTCTGTTTTGTATTAGCAAAGAAGTTGGTTAAAGTGTCACCCATGGCATTTTTGGACCAAGACCTCTTGTCTACTGAAGCCGAAGCTTTGGGGGAACTGGTAGGTAAACAAATGAAGATGTTGGAATATGCTGGTGATTTTCTGTGGTTTCCAATAACTTTTACAAGAAAGAGAAAAGCATCTCAACTTGGGGCTATTTCAAAACTTTACTATTAGAAGTCCTTTGGCCTGCAGGCAGCAATTTAGGTTGTCTGAGAGTCAGGAAATCACAACACATGCAGGGTTGGAAAAGGTGAATTCTTTGTTAGAGACTAAAGTGAAAAGGGAGAGGCAGAAAACAAAGTTGGTAATGAAACTGGGGCCTGGGAAGCCTCCACATCCCTGCCTCTCCAGGGCATCTTCTGCTGTATGTTCCCTGCCTGACAAAGGTTTAGAACATGCAGCCTGGGAATAGAGAGTATCTGGGCCTCCCCAATTCTGCTATTGTTTTGCATTTCTCTAAATCAGATGTCAAGATGGAGGCCATTAAGCTGGAGGCTGCAGGCAGAGCACTGAGATTTGTTTCTGAAAGACAGAAATTTTTAGTTTAGGGTCTGGATTCATGGACCATGACTTGATAAGATCTCTGACTTTGGTTTTTAGCTTGAAGAATCCACTGAATGAATATAAGCAAAAACTCATCAAGCTTTTAAGTAAGTTGTATTGCAGGAGAAACCCTAGATCCGATGAGTAAAGGTCATGATCTCCTATTTAACCTAAAAGGTTATTTTCAGGCCTCCACACCTGCAACAATGAAGATTAAACGCTAAAAGGTGCAGTCCCCTAATAGGAGACTCCCTTACTAATGTCCACCTCAGCTGTAGGTGTGAAAGATGATGAGTAAGGCAGCTTCTCCCAGAGAGCAAAACCAGGGGCAGCTGGTTTTCTAGGGCAGGGAGTTGCTGAAATTCTTAAGGAGTATATATTATTGCTTATGATCATTGTGTTTTTTCTTCCCTTCTCTTTTTTCAAATGGGAGTTGTTTTTCTGAAGTGGTCCTGTTGTCCATGCAACTTCATACACTGGGTCTGTTGGTTGTGGTTAAATAACTTATTTATAGACTTCAGACAATAAGGAGCTGCATTTAGACTTGTCTGGGAGACATCACCAAGATATCTTGAGTATAATAAGTTAATGAGACTTAGCATTGGAGTATATTCTTTTGGGAAGGGGGTAAGTGCAATTTTGGCAGTCCATGGAACAGTTGCATAATGATGGGAGGATACATTTTAAAACCTGTATGTATAAAAAAGGTGTATAAATGCTAGGAAGTCAAGGGGCAGACTGTAGTGAGTCCCAATGACATTATTTGATACAACTGTGACTGAAATGAGAATTCCTTGCCTATACTTTTCAATTAATCAAGCCAACAAATTCCCATTTTAGTATAAGTGGGTTTGCGTTGGTTTTACTATCACTTTCAACCACAAATGCTTGACTGATATAACACATATATATATTTCATAAATATTATGTCAAAGTCTTATATGTAGATAATATATAAGGGCAAATGGTGTTAGTAACTAAGAAAGTACGTATATATTTACAAGTAGGTCAACTTATTTTCTTTTTTAAATTTTATTTTATTATTATTATACTTTAAGTTTTAGGGTACATGTGCACAATGTGCAGGTTAGTTACGTATGTATACATGTGCCATGCTGGCGTGCTGCACTCGTTAACTCGTCATTTAGCATTAGGTATATCTCCTAAAGCTATCCCTGCCCCCTCCTCCCACCCCACAACAGTCCCCAGAGTGTGATGTTCCCCTTCCTGTGTCCATGTGTTCTCATTGTTCAATTCCCACCTATGAGTGAGAACATGCAGTATTTGGTTTTTTGTTCTTGCAATAGTTTACTGAGAATGATGATTTCCAATTTCATCCATGTCCCTACAAAGGAAGTGAACTCATCATTTTTTATGGCTGCATAGTATTCCATGGTGTATATGTGCCACATTTTCTTAATCCAGTCTATCATTGTTGGACATTTGGGTTGGTTCCAAGTCTTTGCTGTTGTGAATAGTGCCGCAATAAACATACGTGTGCATGTGTCTTTATAGCAGCATGATTTATAGTCCTTTGGGTATATACCCAGTAATGGGATGGCTGGGTCAAATGGTATTTCTGGTTCTCGATCCCTGAGGAATCGCCACACTGACTTCCACAATGGTTGAACTAGTTTACAGTCCCACCAACAGTGTAAAAGTGTTCCTGTTTCTCCACATCCTCTCCAGCACCTGTTGTTTCCTGACTTTTGAATGATTGCCATTCTAACTGGTGTGAGATGGTATCTCATTGTGGTTTTGATTTGCATTTCTCTGATGGCCAGTGATGGTGAGCATTTTTTCATGTGTTTTTTGGCTGCATAAATGTCTTCTTTTGAGAAATGTCTGTTCATGTCCTTTGCCCACTTTTTGATGGGGTTGTTTGTTTTTTCTTGTAAATTTGTTTGAGTTCATTGTAGATTCTGGATATTAGCCCTTTGTCAGATGAGTAGGTTGTGAAAATTTTCTCCCATTCTGTAGGTTGCCTGTTCACTCTGATGGTAGTTTCTTTTGCTGTGCAGAAGCTCTTTAGTTTAATTAGATCCCATTTGTCAATTTTGGCTTTTGTTGCCATTGCTTTTGGTGTTTTAGACATGAAGTCCTTGCCCATGCCTATGTCCTGAATGGTAATGCCTAGGTTTTCTCCTAGGGTTTTTATGGTTTTAGGTCTAACGTTTAAGTCTTTAATCCATCTTGAATTAATTTTTGTATAAGGTGTAAGGAAGGGATCCAGTTTCAGCTTTCCACATAGGGCTAGCCAGTTTTCCCAGCACCATTTATTAAATAGGGAATCCTTTCCCCATTGCTTGTTTTTCTCAGGTTTGTCAAAGATCAGATAGTTGTAGATATGCGGCATTATTTCTGAGGGCTCTGTTCTGTTCCATTGATCTATACCTCTGTTTTGGTACCAGTACCATGCTGTTTTGGTTACTGTAGCCTTGTAGTATAGTTTGAAGTCAGGTAGCATGATGCCTCCAGCTTTGTTCTTTTGGCTTAGGATTGACTTGGTGATGCGGGCTCTTTTTTGGTTCCATATGAACTTTAAAGTAGTTTTTTCCAATTCTGTGAAGAAAGTCATTGGTAGCTTGATGGGGATGGCATTGAATCTATAAATTACCTTGGGCAGTATGGCCATTTTCACGATATTGATTCTTCCTACCCATGAGCATGGAATGTTCTTCCATTTGTTTGTATCCTCTTTTATTTCCTTGAGCAGTGGTTTGTAGTTCTCCTTGAAGAGGTCCTTCACATCCCTTGTAAGTTGGATTCCTAGGTATTTTATTCTCTTTGAAGCAATTGTGAATGGGAGTTCACTCATGATTTGGCTCTCTGCTTGTCTGTTATTGGTGTATAAGAATGCTTGTGACTTTTGCACATTGATTTTGTATGCTGAGACTTTGCTGAAGTTGCCTATCAGCTTAAGGAGATTTTGAGCTGAGACGATGGGGTTTTCTAGATATACAATCATGTCATCTGCAAACAGGGACAATTTGACTTCCTCTTTTCCTAATTGAATACCCTTGATTTCCTTCTCCTGCCTGATTGCCCTGGCCAGAACTTCCAACACTATGTTGAATAGGAGTGGTGAGAGAGGGCATCCCTGTCTTGTGCCAGTTTTCAAAGGGAATGCTTCCAGTTTTTGCCCATTCAGTATGATATTGGCTGTGGGTTTGTCATAGATAGCTCTTATTATTTTGAGATACGTCCCATCAATACCTAATTTATTGAGAGTTTTTAGCATGAAGGGTTGTTGAATTTTGTCAAAGGCCTTTTCTGCATCTATTGAGATAATCATGTGGTTTTTGTCTTTGGTTCTATTTATATGCTGGATTACATTTATTGATTTGCGTATATTGAACCAGCCTTGCATCTCAGGGATGAAGCCCACTTGATCATGGTGGATAAGCTTTTTGATGTGCTGCTGGATTCGGTTTGCCAGTATTTTATTGAGGACTTTTGCATCGATGTTCATCAAGGATATTGGTCTAAAATTCTCTTATTTGGTTGTGTCTCTGCCCGGCTTTGGTATCAGGATGATGCTGGCCTCATAAAATGAGTTAGGGAGGATTCCCTCTTTTTCTACTGATTGGAATAGTTTCAGAAGGAAGGGTACCAGTTCCTCCTTGTACCTCTGGTAGAATTCGGCTGTGAATCCATCTGGTCCTGGACTCTTTTTGGTTGGTAAGCTATTGATTATTGCCACAATTTCAGCTCCTGTTATTGGTCTATTCAGAGATTCAACTTCTTCCTGGTTTAGTCTTGGGAGGGTATATGTGTCGAGGAATTTATCCATTTCTTCTAGATTTTCTAGTTTATTTGCGTAGAGGTGTTTGTAATATTCTCTGATGGTAGTTTGTATTTCTGTGGGATCAGTGGTGATATCCCCTTTTTCATTTTTTATTGCGTCTATTTGATTCTTCTCTCTTTTCTTCTTTATTAGTCTTGCTAGCAGTCTATCAATTTTGTTGATCCTTTCAAAACACCAGCTCCTGGATTCATTAATTTTTTGAAGGGTTTTTTGTGTCTCTATTTCCTTCAGTTCTGCTCTGATTGTAGTTATTTCTTGCCTTCTGCTAGCTTTTGAATGTGTTTGCTCTTGCTTTTCTAGTTCTTTTAATTGTGATGTTAGGGTGTCAATTTTGGATCTTTCCTGCTTTCTCTTGTGGGCATTTAGTGCTATAAATTTCCCTCTACACACTGCTTTGAATGCATCCCATAGATTCTGGTATGTTGTGTCTTTGTTCACATTGGTTTCAAAGAACATCTTTATTTCTGCCTTCATTTCATTATGTACCCAGTAGTCATTCAGGAGCAGGTTGTTCAGTTTCCACGTAGTTGAGCAGTTTTGAGTGAGTTTCTTAATCCTGAGTTCTAGTTTGATTGCACTGTGGTCTGAGAGACAGTTTGTTATAATTTCTGTTCTTTTACATTTGCTGAGGAGAGCTTTACTTCCAACTATGTGGTCAATTTTGGAATAGGTGTGGTGTGGTGCTGAAAAAAAATGTATACTCTGTTGATTTGGGGTGGAGAGTTCTGTAGATGTCTATTAGGTCCACTTGGTGCAGAGCTGAGTTCAATTCCCAGGTATCCTTGTTAACTTACTGTCTTGTTGATCTGTCTAATGTTGACAGTGGGGTGTTAAAGTTTCCCATTATTATTGTGTGGGAGTCTAAGTCTCTTTGTAGGTCACTCAGGACTTGCTTTATGAATCTGGGTGCTCCTGTATTGGGTGCATATATATTTAGGATAGTTAGCTCTTCTTGTTGAATTGATCCCTTTACCATTATGTAATGGCCTTCTTTGTCTCTTTTAATCTTTGTTGGTTTAAAATCTGTTTTATCAGAGACTAGGATTGCAACCCCTGCCTTTTTTTTGTTTTCCATTTGCTTGGTAGATCTTCCTCCATCCTTTTATTTTGAGCCTATGTGTGTCTCTGCACGTGAGATGGGTTTCCTGAATACAGCACACTGATGGGTCTTGACTCTTTATCCAGTTTGCCAGTCTGTGTCTTTTAATTGGAGCATTTAGTCCATTTACATTTAAAGTTAATATTGTTATGTGTGAATTTGATCCTATCATTATGATGTTAGCTGGTTATTTTGCTTGTTAGTTGATGCAGTTTCTTCCTAGTCTTGATGGTCTTTACAATTTGGCATGATTTTGCAGTGGCTGGTACTGGTTGTTCCTTTCCATGTTTAGTGCTTCCTTCAGGAGCTCTTTTAGGGCAGGCCTGGTGGTGACAAAATCTCTCAGCATTTGCTTGTCTGTAAAGTATTTTATTTCTCCTTCACTTATGAAGCTTAGTTTGGCTGGATATGAAATTCTGGGTTGAAAATTCTTTTCTTTAAGAATGTTGAATATTGGCCCCCACTCTCTTCTGGCTTGTAGAGTTTCTGCCGAGAGATCAGCTGTTAGTCTGATAGGCTTCCCTTTGTGGGTAACCCGACCTTTCTCTCTGGCTGCCCTTAACATTTTTTCCTTCATTTCAACTTTGGTGAATCTGACAATTATGTGTCTTGGAGTTGCTCTTCTCGAGGAGTATCCTTGTGGCGTTCTCTGTATTTCCTGAATCTGAATGTTGGCCTGCCTTGCTAGATTGGGGAAGTTCTCCTGGATAATATCCTGCAGAGTGTTTTCCAACTTGGTTCCATTCTCCCCGTCACTTTCAGGTACACCAATCAGACGTAGATTTGGTCTTTTCACATAGTCCCATATTTCTTGGAGGCTTTGTTCATTTCTTTTTATTCTTTTTTCTCTAAACTTCCCTTCTTGCTTCATTTCATTCATTTCATCTTCCATCACTGATACCCTTTCTTCCATTTGATCGCATCAGCTCCTGAGACTTCTGCATTCTTCATGTAGTTCTTGAGCCTTGGCTTTCAGCTCCATCAGCTCCTTTAAGCACTTCTCTGTATTGTTTATTCTAGTTATATATTCATCTAAAGTTTTTTTCAAAGTTTTCATCTTCTTTGCCTTTGGTTTGAATTTCCTCCTGTAGCTCGGAGTAGTTTGATAGTCTGAAGCCTTCTTCTCTCAACTCGTCAAAGTCATTCTCCGTCCAGCTTTGCTCCATTGCTGGTGAGGAGCTGCGTTCCTTTGGAGGAGGAGAGGCACTCTGCTTTTTAGAGTTTCCAGTTTTTCTGCTCTGTTTTTTCCCCATCTTTGTGGTTTTATCTACTTTTGGTCTTTGATGATGGTGATGTACAAATGGGTTTTTGGTGTGGATGTCCTTTCTGTTTGTTAGTTTTCCTTCTAACAGACAGGACCCTCAGCTGCAGGTCTGTTGGAGTTTGCTAGAGGTCCTCTCCAGACCCTGTTTGCCTGGTTACCAGCAGCGGTGGCTGCAGAACAGCGGATTTTCGTGAACCGCGAATGCTACTGTCTGATCATTCCTCTGGAAGTTTTGTCTCAGAGGAGTACCCGGCCGTGTGAGGTGTCAGTCAGCCCCTACTGGGGGGTGCCTCCCAGTTAGGCTGCTCGGGGGTCAGGGGTCAGGGACCCACTTGAGGAGGCAGTCTGCCCATTCTCAGATCTCCAGCTGCATGCTGGGAGAACCACTGCTCTCTTCAGAGCTGTCAGACAGGGACATTTAAGTCTGCAGAGGTTACTGCTGTCTTTTTGTTTGTCTGTGACCTGCCCCCAGAGGGGGAGCCTACAGAGGCAAGCAGGCAGGCCTCCTTGAGCTGTGGTGGGCTCCACCCAGTTCGAGCTTCCGCGGCTGCTTTGTTTACCTAAGCAAGCCTGGGCAGTGGTGGGCGCCCCTCCCCCAGCCTTGCTGCTGCCTTGCAGTTTGATCTGAGACTGTTGTGCTAGCAATCAGTGAGACTCCGTGGGCGTAGGACCCTCCAAGCCAGGTGCGGGATATAATCTCCTGGTGCACCATTTTTTAAGCCTGTCGGAAAAGCGCAGTATTGGGGTGGGAGTGACCCGATTTTCCAGATGCCGTCTGTCACCCCTTTCTTTTACTAGGAAAGGGAACTCCCTGACCCCTTGTGCTTCCCGAGTGAGGCAATGCCTCTCCCTGCTTTGGCTCGTGCATGGCGCGCTGCAGCCACTGTCCTGCACCCACTGTCTGGCACTCCCTAGTGAGATGAACCCGGTACCTCAGATGGAAATGCAGGAATCACCCGCCTTCTGCATCGCTCACGCTGGGAACTGTAGACTGGAGCTGTTCCTATTCGGCCATCTTGGCTCCAGCCCAGTCACTTTATTTTGTAGAATGTAAACTACTTTTTACAAATTTATCCTTTGAAGAGAGGGAATATTTCCTGCCATGTTTACATCCAGGCATCCAATTATGTTAATTCATGATTAATGTATTTCTCAGATTTTAGTCAATGATCATTGGCATATGTGGGTTTTAAACATAAGGGGATCAGATAAAGTATTTTTAAATTTATATTTTCATTATTGGTAGATATATTTGGGTGTGACAATCTAGTCTTTATGGTCATGTAGACTTACTGGACATAGTAGATTAGTAGATTAGATCTTTGGCCAAGGAAATTTTACAAATAGTTTCCTAAGTTATAAACTTTGCCTATGCAATTCACAAATATCTAATGATATGTAAATTATGTGTTAATACTGACAGATAATTACTTGCACTCAGAATTAAAGTAACGATTTCTGATAAGTCATTAAATATTATTTTTCTGTTCAGGCATTGAAGACTTTGTTTCACGCACCTGTTCACTACAATGCACTGTTTTTTGTTGTTGTTGTTTTGAGACAGAGTCTCACTCTGTAGCCCAGGCTGAAGTGCAGTGGCGCAATCTTGGCCAACTGCAACCTCTGCCTCCCAGATTCAAGCAATTCTCCTGCCTCAGCCTCCTGAGTAGCTGGGATTACAGACTCATTCCACCACACCTGGCTTATTTTGTATTTTTAGTAGAGATGGGGTTTTACCATGTTGGCCAGGCTGGTCTTGAACTCCTGACCTCAGGTGATCTGCCCACCTTGGCCTCCCAAAGTGTTAGGATTACAGGCGTGAGCTACCACGTCCAGCCTACACGTCACTGTTAGTAGTAGTATTTTCAAAGAACTCCTCCAGTAGTTTGCATAGTATTTCTCCCAGTTTCCAAAGTTTTGATATTTTTTCCCCTTTCTCTTTCCCCCTAGTTAAAAAAAATCTCTTCTTGATAATTTTAATGTGGTTTGGGGAAGAAACAGAAGTAGATGTGTTTTAATCTATAATTTTAACTTGGAAGGTACCATTATATCTTTAAAGTGCCTGGCCCAGATTAGGTACACAATAAATGGTAGTTATTATTATTGTGGGGAGGAGGGTGGTGGAGCATGAGGAATCAACTTATACAGGGGTCTCCAACCCCCTGGAACTGGGCCCCACAGCAGGAGGTGAGCAGCGGGCCAGCGAGCATTACTGCCTGAGCTCTGCCTCCTGTCAGATCAGTGGCGGCCTTAGATTCTCATAGGAATGTGAACCCTATCGTGAACAGCGCATGCGAGGGATCTAGGTTGCACACTCCTTATGATAATTTAATTCCTGATGATCTAGGGTAGAATAGTTTCATCCCCAAACCCCCACAACCCCCACAATGGTCCCCCAGTCCGTGGAAAAATTGTCTTCCATGAAACCAGTCCCTGGTGCCAAAATGGTTGGGGACTGCTGAACTAATGTTATTTCATTCATTTCATTTCTTTTTTCACTCTGTCACCCAGGATGGAGTGCAGTGGTGGGATCTCAGCTCACTGCAGCCTCTACCTCCCCAGGCTTGGGTGATCCTTCCACCTCAGCCTCTTGAGCCATTGGGACCAGGGGTGTGCACCACCACACCCAGCCAATTTTTGTATTTCTTGTCAAGACAAGGTTTCATGCCATGTTGCTCAGGCTGATCTCAAACTCCTGAGCTCAAGCAATCTGCCTGCCTCTGCCTCTCAAAGTGCTGGGATTACAGTCCTGAGCCACCCCCTTACGCCTGTTTCATTAATTTCTCTGTATGAGATTGGACTTCTGATAAGTGGATGAATCTGTTGTACTCAGTACATGTGAAATGCACATATATTTTATGCTTTAATGAATTTTTGGGTTCTTTGTTTCCTTTTAGTTTTGTAATGAGTATTCAATTTGAAAATCCCAAGCTTATCTTGGCAGAAATATAAGGAAACAGGAGCACCTCAAGCATTGTTGATATTATTAGGGTCATCTTTGTGGTATCAGACCTGGTCCCTACCATTAGTTATGCTACAGTAGAGCACTCATCTTAGTTGTACATTTGCATATTATTTCAAATTCCCTTTTCATCTATTTTTATTTTACTGAATTAATTTCATCATTATGGCTTCAAGCCATGATAAAAATATTTCCCGTGGAGCTGGAGGAAGTTTTGGTGAACACCAAAGCATATCCAATTCTGCAGTCATTTATTGTTAGGCATCTTGCAAATGCCAGACCCTGCAGGAGAAATATCAGTATGAAGATTGAATCCCTGTTCTCTGGCAACTAAAATTCAGTAGAAAGGATAAGGTAAAATGCATAGGTCACTAAAATGAGGCAGAAAATAGCAAAATATATACCACTATATAAAGTACTTACTCTGTGCCAGTCACTCTTTTAAAAGCAGTTTAAAAATAGTTAATTCATTAAAACCTTCAATAATTATTACTATCTCCATTTTCATATGTGGAAACTGAGACACAGAGAGGGTGAGTATTTTGTCCAAGTTACCAAAGTAGTAAGTGACAGATCTGGAATTTGATCCACTTGATCCAGAGAGTCCGGTTCTAGAATTGGCCTGCTACCTTGCCTAGGTTAAACCAAGTTCCATTCATTTGAATGTTCCTATTCAAATGAGTGAGTGATTCTGTGTGCTCATGCATGAGTGTGCATGCATGTGTGTGCATGTGTGTATGTAGGGAACAGAAATGGGATTTTAAAGAGGTTGTGGCATTTGAGCTGTATCTTTCTGGTTTTATGTCATTTTATGTTCAATTTGTTACATCTTGATCTTTTCTTAACATTCCAATTATACTCTGCTTGAAACACTTCAAAATTCCTGGACCTCTGATTTCTCCCATTATCTGTCCAAGTCTAACCGGCTCAGAACTTTACAACTTTGGATCAAAAGCCTTTGCAAAATTTCCAGGGCAAAGTGGAGGTACCTTATGTTCTTCAGAAAAGGTTATAGGTTTTCAGACAGAACAGAATGAAAGTCACCAAGTCTATGACCACACATTATAGTGCTGGTTTTATGATGGTAATTATCAGACCAATTCATCACTGTATCCAATTGACTTCAGTGTCCCAAATCACTTGGGCTCTGTTTTGTGAGGTCAGCTGAGTAAAGATAGGGAGTGTGAAAGATGTGTGTGTGTCTTTGTTGGATAATAGGTGAACTGAGGATGCCTGTCTGGGCCTAAGCTGTGACCAGCCCTGCAATTCACAAATATCTGGGAAAGGATGATTAATGGGCACCAAAGGTCTATAAGCAGGAGAGTTTGAGGAGGAATAAGGAAAAGAGAGCTCGAGGATGATTACTGGAAAATACTGGAGAGGACAGCATGGTGTCTTTCTTGGACATGCTCTCCAAAATGGCCCTATAGGCTCATGGTGGAGGTCTGTGGTTGGTGGGGCCATAGGCAGAAGACGTGAGAGAGGCTTTTCCACAAAGGGTTTGTGACACAGGGGCACAAACAGTATCATCTAGGTGCCCATGTGAGGAAGTGTGACTAAAGTGGGGAAGAGGACATTTCTTTCCCTTTCTGTGGTACTCATTGTAATATCAGTGTGGTAAGAACCCCGGAGGAAGGAGGGTGGCCCTTACTGGAAGCAGTGGATGCTGGGGGCAGAACCAGCTCAATTGGCGGAGACCTGACTGACTTGTTTGTAGGTTATGTGAGACACATTACAGTATTCCTGAAAATGACTTAGAGGAGCCTCAAATGTAGGAACAGGAGGGAGTGAGATGTGGCTCATGTTCTGCAGAATACCCAACAGCTAGTGCAGCCCAGGAAACGGGTTATGTAGTAACTTCTGTTTTACAGACTAGTTCTTGAATGAATTCTACTGCATGAATTTATTAGTGTTAGATGACTCCAATACAAGTTAGCCACTGCTCTAAATTCATAGGATATGCTGTTTTCTTGGTGTGGGTTCCCCCCCGGAAGAAGATATTGAGACAAGATTCTATGCAAATTCTGTAGTTCACTGGTAAGTTAGTTTAAGAAACACTGGTAGGGGAGTGGGGAAGTGAGACAGAAGTAAGAAGGTAGCCAATAAAGGGAGAGTTATTAAGCCAGTTACCATTGGAGGCAACTGGGGTGCAATTTCACTGGGAGAAACCCTGGGAAACATTGTAGAACACACATCTCAGAGTCATCCCACTTGAGGGGCAAGGAAGCTGGGGTATGTATCCACCCACTCTTTTCAGTCATTGGTTGAGGGCTCTTCCCAGGGGGATCTTAATCCTTCAGCACTTCCAGCAGAAAGAGCTGCTCTAGCAGCCAGAGAAAGTCCAAGGGCAGACAATTGCAGGTGCTGGCAGTTGGAAACCAGGTTGGTGTGTGTGGAAATGCTAAGTGTGGGAAATATGGGTGGGGTGCAGACAGTGGCTGCTACTCCTATGACACGCAATGTCTTCTAGCTTGTTGGTTCCACAGTTTGACATTGTCTTGGTCATGTAATGGATTTACTTGCTGATCGACAGTCGAAAACTTCTCATGCCTCCCCTGCTCCTGGTTCCATTTGGTGTTCCCCTTCTTCCTTGTCTTTCCACTTCACTCAGTTCATCACCGTTTGCCTTGGCTTTGGCATCAAAGACCTGTGGGAAGCTATTTCCTTTTTTGAGCCTCAATTTTTCTAATCTCAAGGTAAGAATAATAATATATTTTTAGGGTTTTTGTGTGGATTGAAGAATGTGTTAACATATAGAAAAAACCATGTGTCATAACCTGTGTTTGAGAAGGGCTAGCTCTGTTTCTATTGCCATACTTATTTTTCTCTTGACAAAGCCAAGAACTCTTGGAGACCTTATCTTTCTGGGAACCCCCCCACCAAAACTGAGATGTGTAGATAAAGGCTAAGTTTGTCCTCTAAGAAGAAAACTATGCATTTTATTATTTTTCTAATAATTTTATCTAATTTAAAATGATTACATGTTTACTTCTGATATTTAGTGGAACAATACAAGACATACTTCACTGATGTCTAAGCATATTGCATTTACTTTGCTGTCTTTCATCACTTAACTTATCCCACAAATAATTAGGGTAGGAAGTAGGGACTCAGCTTTATGAAGTTATAGTCATGGCTCTGCCCTGAGCTTAGGCCAATCTCAGAGTCATTTATGTGTCTCAGGAGACTGTGATGTTTTGTATTCCTGGCCTTTTGTGCCCTGTGGTATCTATGTTGGCTGTTGATTCTACGGGTTACCGTTTTTTGCTCTGAATTATTTAGGATGGAGGGAAGGAGAGAGAGAAGGGAGAAAGGAGAGGGGAGAAGGGAGGAGGAAGGAGACCTGCTATTGTTGGCTTCTGAATAACCTGTAATTTTCATAATGACACTTTCCTAGATATACTCATGCTGTATATAATTACAAAGTACTCTTACATATATTTAAAAATTTAATTCTCATAACTATCTCATAAAATGAGCAGGAAGAAAAAGATCTATCAAGGGCAGATTTGTACTAATCCTTTGGAGGAGGCAACTGTGAAGAAAAGGAAACTCAGAGAAAAATAGGATGCCATGCACCAAGGCAGCAATATTACGCCTTTTGTTTGCTTAGGGAAAAAAGAATGCACCCATGGGGTCCATTGCTTTTTATGCTGTCAAGGTGAAAAGGGTGGATTACTGAAGTTTGAACCAGTCTTGGCCCTAGCAGTTCTGACATGAGTCATTTTGAGAAAGGTATCTTATCATCATGAGCCCTGCTTTCCTTATCTGCAAAATTGAGGTAAAAATACTTGCAGGAGAGACCAGCAATCACATGGAGGTAGCTGTAAAAATTTAACAAAATGTGCATAAAAGCACTGTGCAAGCTGTAAAGTACTGTACATAGATACTACACACTGATACTTCACTGAAAATGAAGACATGATTTTGTAGAATTAGGAGAGTATAAAATATCAAACTTAAAAGTTGACCTCCTAATGGCATTATTGGGAATCCAAAGTTTATTGACTTGGAGGTTCAAGATTTGTCTGGCAGAGGCACAGAAAGACAAATATTGCATGTTCTCACTTGTTTAGGGGATCTAAAAACCAAAACAATTGAACTCATGAACATAGAGAGTAGAAGGATAGTTACCAGAGGCTGGGAATGGCAACGGGGGGTTGGTGGGGATGTGAGGATGGTTAATGGGTATAAAAAATAGAAAGAATGAGTAAGACCTACTATTTGACAGCACAACAGGGTGACTATAGTCAATAATAACTTAATTGTACATTTTCAAATAACTTAAAGCAGTGGTCCCCAACCTTTTTGACACTGGGGACCGGTTTTGTGGAAGACAACTTTTCCATGTTGAGGGGTGGGGGATGGTTTCAGGACGAAACTGTTCCATCTCAGATCATCAGGCATTAGTTAGATTCTTTTTTTTTTTTTGAGATGGAGTCTCATTCTGTTACCCAGGCTGGAGTGCAGTGGCGTGATCTTGGCTCACTGCAGCCTCTGCCTCCCAGGTTCTAGCAATTCTCTTGCCTCGGCCTCCCAGGTAGCTGGGATTACAGGCATGCCCCACTATACCCAGCTAATTTTTGTACTTTTAGTAGAGATGGGGTTTCACCATGTTGGCCAGGCTGGTCTTGAATTCCTGACCTCAGGTGATCCGCCTGCCTTGGCCTCCCAAAATGCTAGGATTACAGGTGTTAGCCACTGCGCCTGGCCCAGTTAGATTCTTATAAGGAGTGCACAATCTAGATCCCTCACGTGTGTAGTTCGCAATAGGGTTCATGCTCCTATGAGAATCTAAAGCCACCACTGATGTGACAGGAAGCGGAGCTCAGGTGGTAGTGCTTGCTCACCCACCACTTACCTCCTGTTGTATGTCCCGGTTCCTAACAGGTCACAGACCAGTACCAGTCCAAGGCACGGGCACTGGGGACCCCTGACTTAAAGAGTGTGATTGGATTGTTTATAACTCAAGGGATAAATGCTTGAGGGAATGGAAACCTCATTCTTTATGATGTGATTATTATGCATTGCATGCCTGTATCAAAACATTTCATGTACCCTCCATAAATATATATACCTACTATCTACTCACAAAAATTAAAAATAAATTTTTTAAAATTTCTAAGTGAAACATTAACAGATTAAATATATATACCATAAACAAGAATTCATTCCATCATAGGAAATTTCATATGGACTATTATATCAAAATAAAAGAGAAAAGCCAAAATGATTTAAAAAAAGATTTGTCTAGCAGAAGATTGTTTATTTGTTTGTTTTTAAAAGTAAGATGCCAATACAAATTTATTTGTCCAGTGCCTTCGTTGACAGTGGAGGGGTAATATTGGAATATTTTGGAGACACCTTTATCCAAGTATTTTAAAGTAATGCTTATGCAATGTAGAATTGCCATGAATTTGCCAGATAATGGCAGGAACTTCCACTGCATTGGACTGTTGGGTTTTGAAAGATCCATGTTTAAGTCCACATTCGGCCACATAGTAGCTGTGCAACATGAAGCTTGCTATTTTATCATTTGTAAAAAAAAAAAAAAGGATAAAAGTTCTTCTAGGGATCATTGTGAAGGATGGAATGAAACATTGGGTGAGAAAATTCTCTGAAAACCATAAACAACTCCATATATATAAGGTGTATAGTTTTTATCATTACTCGTGTTTAAAGAAGTGAAACCAAAAAACAAATGTTCAATGACACAATTTAGAGAGAATCAAGTCGGAAGTTAATGAGGTGTAGTCAAAAAGGAGACACAGATTGCTTTTTGATAATGATTTCTTCCCATATGGCTTTGATATGGGATGTTTATGGGTGACAAATGGGGAACTATGCAAATGTGATGCATGTGCACAAATTTATTTTAAGATTCATAGCTTGCCTTGCTGGCAAGCTATGGACTTCTAAGAGCTTCAGTCAAACCTGCTCGGTCCATTGCCTGTTTCAGACTTAGAAGCCTGTAAATAAATTTGATTCAACCCCCAACAACTCTGTAAGAAAGCCGTACGGCTGACTGACCTCAGGTGTCAAAAGGCAGTGTAGGAGTTCTAACTATGCAGAAGGGCTCACCTGGGCGGGGACAGGTGGCTAGCCAGGAAGGCTCTCCATAGGATACCCTTATTGTGGTAAATTTGCCACAACCCACTTTCTGGGTGGCAGCATTGTAGCATATAAAAATCCAATTGTGTCAACATATAGAGAGTAGGTCTTTCTCTCTGGAGTGCAGTTACATTATTCCTACTCATCATGTGAAGTTTAAGACCTAATGCCAATTAGTTAATTTTAATGACAAACATAGTTACCAGGAAATCCAGAATTTCTAGCTAACACACGAGAAGCCAAATTACCATCATAAAATTGCTTGGTGAGCTTGGAATCTGAACAGGCATCATCAGTCACCTGATTTGAATGTTAAAGGGTTTGTCGGTCAAGTTTCTTGAGTGCAGGCAACAAAATTCTCTATTGACTCACCTAAGCAGAAAAGAAATTCATTGGTACTTCTTGGTCAGTACACGGAAGTGATGAGTAGGCTAGAAAGCCAGGCTCAGAAGACAATGGGAACCAAGAGAGGCTATGAATGGCAGACACATCGTCATCAGTTCAGTGTTCCACTGCTGTCGGAAATCTGAGCAGTTGATGCTGCTACTACCTTTGGACTCTCAATGCTGATGCTACTGCTGATTTTTTTGGAAATGCTTACACCACCATGTATAGCTTCTCAGCTGTCCTTGCATCTTCGTTTCTCTCCTTCAAGATCCAAAGACCTGGCTAGGAACATCTGGTTGCTGAGTTCAGGTCATATGCATCTACACAGCTATCGGGATGCTAGAAGAGGAAATATATGGCCCCCAGACCTGTGCTTCTCAAAGTGTCATCTGCAGACTGGTGCCAGGCCATGGAATGATCGTTTTTATTTTGTGATGAGGCAAGGAACTCATGCGCGAATGTAAATCAATTTAGTGCTTTTCCTACTTAGGCAGCTTTGCTGTGGAAAAAGTGTCAGTTTAATTAAACAGTGTGCTACTAAATAGAGCAGCACTTTCCTTGACTTCATGATGGGAGGCTAGGACCTGACATCTGGGGACTCCCCACAAAAGAAGAGTGTTTGGAACCCATGTTGTAAAAAAACAACAAATATCCACCACAAATGAGATCAGGCTGAGTAAGTCTGATGTCTACTACTCCACCATAGAGACATTTTTGCCATCAGTAATGTGTGCGTTATGAGCATCTAGACATACCCTCACCTGGCTGGTGTTTAGTTGGATATGGTGATTTTGACTGTCACTACTCTCTTTCCCACAGGGCAGGTTCCTAGCTACCCTCTTGGGAAAGGAAAGGTTGGGGGAGACAGTTTCATGCCCACCCAGGTTGGCTGGTTGAGACTCTTCACTGTGATGGTGAGCCAGTGACCCTCAGATGACCTTGGAGTGGGGGTTATCATCTGTCCATTGTGAATCCTGCCCTTTCTGTCTTCTGTAAGCCAAATACTCATAGCACCTTGATGGAGCAGTTCTTTATCCAGTGGTTCAGGAAATGATCACAATTTAAATAGTTAGGGGAATGGTGTGAGAAGGAAAGCAAGTATTGCAACTCTGGTTTAGCTTCTTTGGTCCTTTGTATTATACATAGAGGAAAAAGCATCACTCTGTGAGCCATTAGAGTATGTCTCATGTGAATTCCCCTTGTTCTCTTGCTCTTCCACTTCTCTTTCAGTCCTCTCTTAAGATCTTCCCTGTTGAATGCCCCTCCCAGCACCTCCCTAGAGATTGCTAACCCTCCCTACAGAATAGTAAAATTCCCATCTCTTCTTGAGACTTTTGAATTCAGACACCCCAGTAGTCTCCTGGATGTAGAGGGCTTTTCCCTTCACTTTAGCTGGTTATCACAGTATGGGAAGCTCCGGTCTTACGAATGGGATGGAGAAAAGATAGTAGAGTGCAGAAGAATTCCTTTTAGGTTCCTAAAAATTGAGCACCAGTCACCATCTGTTATGATTTGGATATGTGTTCCTGCCCAAATCTCTTGTCAAATTGTAATCCCCAGTGTTGGAGGAGGGGCCTGATGGGAGGTGATTGGATCATGGGGGTGGAGTTCTCATGAATGGTTTAGCACTATCCCTGCCTTGGTACTGTGTAGTGAATGAGTTCTCATGAGATCTGGTTGTTTAAAAGTGTGTGATGGGGCACGGTGGCTGACGCCTGTAATCCCAGCACTTTGGGAGGCTCAGGCGGGCGGATCACGAGGTCAGGAGATCGAGACTATCCTGGCTAACACGGTGAAACCCCGTCTCTACTAAAAATACAAAAAATTAGCCAGGTTTGGTGGCGGGCGCCTGTAGTCCCAGCTGCTCAGGAGGCTGAGGCAGGAGAATGGCGTGAACCTGGGAGGTGGAGCTTGCAGTGAGCCGAGATAGCACCACTGCAGTCCAGCCTGGATGAAAGAGCAAGACTCCGTCTCAAAAAAAAAAAAAAAAAAAAAAAAAAAAAAAAAAAAGTGTGTGACGTCTACCCACTCTCTCTCGGTCCTGCTCCTGCCATGTGATGTGCTGGCTCCCACTTCGCCTTCTGCCATGATTATAAGTTTCCTGAGGCCTCCCCAGAAACAGATGCCACCATGCTTCCCGTACAGCCTGTGGAACTGTGAGCCAATTAAACTTTTCTTTATAAATTACCCAGTCTCAGGTATTTCTTTATAGCAATGTGAGAACGGACTAATACACCATCTAAGGGATGAATGGCCTTCGAATGACTACTTAAAAATTGCACAATAATATCAATATGACCTCGCTCCTCCTTATTAAACTAAGCTGCATTCATTGCTTATACATCTTGAGTTTCAGTACACAACTTCCCATGATAATGGACTATGAATGGTGCCACAGTGAAGTTGCTCTTCTCCAAAGCTCAGTGTTCTTCCTGCCTCTAACTCTGATCATGAAGGAAGGGAATGTTGGGGAGAAGTTTTGGTTCAACCTACTTTATCCTTCTACTCTGTCTATAGCTGACAAACTCCAATTCTCATAGATTAACCCTCAATCAGGTTATAGACACATCTTGTAGTTTGAGAGCAATTCTGTATCTCTAATATAATTTAGAAAGTTCTGATATTATAGACTACTCTGAGCTGCTTACCATGTACCCCACCAAGAAAAGCTATGAAAAAAATGCATGTTAAGTGCTATGGACTTGAAAACAAGAAATAAAAGAGGAAGAAAGGAAGGGAAAAGGAAGGAAAGAAAAAGGTAGGAAGGGAAGAAAAAGAAAAAATAACTCATATTTAGAGACTAAAAGATTATCTTTTCAAATATTATATAGTGGGTAGGTTAAAATAATTGGAATTTTCTGGTGTAATTAACTTGCAGTAGAATGGCAAATATCCTTCATCTGTCATTGGACTCATGCCATAATTATTTATTTTTTCTATGGAAAAAAAGGACTGGAAATCTGTTTTATTTATTTTTATTTAATTTAATTTATTTATTTATTTTGAGATGGAGTCTTGCTCTGTCGCCGGAGTGCTGGAGTGCAACGGCACAATCTTGGCTCACTGCAACCTCCGCCACCCAGGTTCAAGCAATTCTCCTGCCTCAGGCTCCCAAGTATCTGGGGTTACAGGCGCATGCCACCACACCCAGCTAATTTTTGTATTTTTTAGTAAAGATGGAGTTTTGCCATGTTGACCAGGCAGGTCTTGAACTCCTGACCTCGGGTGATCTGGCTGCCTCGGCCTTCCAAAGTTCTGGGATTACGGGTCTGAGCCACCACACCCTGCCAAAAATCTGTTAACTTTAGTATGTTAAGTGCAGCCTCTTTCTAATGGGATTTGCATTTGTAAAGAAAAGGAAGGATTTTTTACCTGAGGCAACCTAAAGGCAAGTGTGCTTAGGGCATTCATCGATTTCACTAAAAAGTGATCTTTAGCTTCTGCATCCCATAACTCCAGGTTCAAGGGTTTTTTTTTCACTGAGTTGATCTGGTTTAGTGTTTTAAGGTGAAAGCATGGTAAGTTACTGTAGAAGAAAGGAAAATTAAGAAGAGTGGGGATGAAGGAGGAAGGTTGATGGTGCATGAGAGAAGAGAGGGGCACACACCATCAGCACATCTGAATGTAGGAAGTGGGAAAGGTAGGACTCGGTGGTCACATGGTGTGAAATTTCTCCAGTGTTTCACATGTGTGGGACAAAATCAAAGAGTCACTCAGCAAGCATTTTAATGAATATTATGCATAGAGCAATGGGAGAATTGGAGATATTAAAAGGTAGACACACAAAATTATTTAAAAATTATTTAAAAATTCTATATTGTAAATGCTAAAGGCTGAGTAGAAACAAGAAGTGTTAATAGCTCTGAGTAAAGGTGCCTTTAATTCCTCCTTGGACTTAGACCTCGGTTAGGCATTGAAGGATGGAATGATAATGTCAAGAATTGTGAAAGGTCTGAGATTTGACCCTACTTGAAAGCTAACAAGTTAGCTTGCCACAGTTTCATGGATACTGGCAGAAGATATAAGACCCTCGGATCAGAAACAAAGACTTTATTGCTCACAGCACAGCAAGCAGAATGAGCCAGAATCTTTTTTTCTTGTTTTGAAAGAGAAATTTACAGAGGGAATAATAGAGGAAAATAAAGGGATCAGGAAGTACAACTTGTTCCTGACAGAGTAGAAAGTGAGAATCCAAATTGGGTTTTGACACAGCAGATGTGTAGCCCAGACAGTAGAGCTGGATACACACACAATTATCTCTAAGAGGAGGGCTGGCTTCCGGTTCATTCCTTATTCCTCCCCCGTGGCTCACTCCTGCTGGTTTTGGTCTCTGGTTTCTATAGAGAGCACTGGTTCAGCTGCTAAATGAAACATAGTGAATGAGGGGTTGTTATCCAAGGGTCTGTTTTTTTCCCAGGGTCACCTTTCCATAGTCCTATGCTGTTCAATACTGCAGCCATGAGCTACATGTGGCAATGCAGCATTTAAAATGTGGCTAAACTGAAATGTGCTGTAAGTGCAAAATACACATTGAATTTCAAAGACTTAGTAAAAAGGAAAATATCTCATTAATACTTTTTATATTGATTACATGTTGAAATGATAATATTTTGAATACATTATTTTTATAAAATATGAACATTAATTTCACCTATTTCTTTTTACATTTTAATATATGCTTCAAGAAATTTTAAGTTACATATGTGGCTCACATGTGTGGCTCATGTGATATTTCTCTTGGATAGGTACCTTTGAGCAAGAGAGGAGGCTCCCTGAGGTTCTCCTTATTATACTACAAATGCCGTGTTATTGATTTCCTGTTTTCTCATGGACCTCAGTTGGGCATGGCCTGGGCCATTGACCTGCATTAAACTGCAGTCCTCCTTGATGTACTCTGCTGCCCCTAACCAGAGTGTTTTCAGATGGGAGGAGCAGGGATATAGTCAAGACTTACCTTTCCTCTCATGACCTTGTCCTCCACTTGCCTTTACAAAGTTTTGCCACTCACTTTGCCACTCACAAAGTTTTGTAAGTAATTCAGGCTTTATGGAAGGGTCAAAGAATGCTAAAGGGAATTACACCCTATAGGGGAAGGACTTTCAAACTGTGTATTGATTGTGTCTTATTTCCATGGTCTTTGAAAAATGTACTCAGGGATTGAAACCCTTCACAGGGGATCCCTTTGTGCATCCTTAACCTTGCTCTTCTGACCTTGAGTCTTTTCCCCTCCAGGAGACTACCATGTTCTAATATCTGTCATGAAAATCTGCTACCCTTTTTTTTTTTTTTTTTTTTGAGATAGTCTTGTTATGTTGCTGAGGCTGGACTTGAAACCCTGGGGTCAAGTGATCCTTCTGCCTCAGCATCCCAAGTAGCTGGGACTACAGGTGGGTGCCACTGCACCTGGCATGCTACGCATCTTGTATGAAACTCTACCAAGAACTCACAGAGATGGTCTTATCTAAGGATATCCACCCCCAACCCTGTTTTCCACTCCCTTTGAATGCTGGATTCCTGAGAATACTACCCAAACAACCTGTCAATAAGACAAAGTTTACTCTTACCCCAGTAAGGGTGAGCATTACCTCAATGCAGTCTTAGTAGCTTCCTTAGGGGAAAGGGCTAAGTTGTGATGTTTATGAGGCTTCAGATACTAGTTTAAAGTGGGCCTTTCATGCAGAGGATTGATCATCATTGGATAAGAATCATGATATAGTAGTTTAAAATTGGTGGACACAGCAAGGGGAGATTTTGAGGTGAATGTTTTTATTAAAGAGTCTTAGGGAGTAAATAGCTGTTGATGCTGTCTATTGAATTGGACAGTTTGATTTTCACTTAAACAGTTTTCCTGGGGAAGGTTTCTGGAAAAACCTTATTTGCAACTTTTATCCTCTTAGACAAAATTTTTTTTGGAATAGTAAAGTCAATGTTGATAAAGACAGCAGAATTGTAAAGTGATGTTAGTAAAGTGAGTAAAGTGGGCTGAACAGGAAAGCTATGTTAATGCAGACAGTAAACCGTGTAGGTCTAGGTGGTACAGTTCTCACCCACAGCAAGACATGCCCCCATTCTGTGTTACTCAGTTTTCAGGGCTCCAGAAGGGTAGTCTTAGGCACTCTATGTCTAAAGATATTATAGTGCACGTCAGCTTACCACACGTACACAGACGTTTCTTGTCCTAGTTTGGGTTTCCCTCAAAACAGACTCTGAGACAAGGATTTGGTTTATTTGGGATATGATTGTAGGAAAAGCAGGAGGGAAGGTGGAAAATCAGTCAAAAGTGCATGAATGAGCAGGTTACCACTGTAGGCAGCAGGGACTTAATCCCTCCTGGAACCTTCTAAAAGACTGTGGACTACCTTGAGGGGTAGGAAGTTGGAGTCCTCATCCACTTCCATCCTGGTACTTCTGGCCTGTCCCAGACAGGGTGAGCACACTCTTTAGAGGTTAACGAACACCTTCAGAGGGAGTCCATTAGTCTGTAAAAGAATTCTCTGTAGGTGGCCTATGGGAAGATCCAGGGATATGGGCATGGCAGATTTCAGCACCTGCTATACAGCCCAACATGGTGGTAGACCCATAGTAGGTGCTTGATAAATACTTATTGAATGAATGAATAAACACACATTGTTTAAAGATGAGCTTTAGTTCTCAAACTATAGTCTAAACTTGATGATGAGACAGACCTTTCCTTAACTGCCCCATAATTATAAGGCTGGTCCTCTCATAATAAAGTTAGCACCTCACAATATTATACATCCACCTCCTCTGCCCTCTTTTCTCCCTTTAGCCCTGCCAAGAATGAGAGAAGGGTGAATCACTGATCCTTTTAATAGCAACTCATTTAGCTTCATGAAGACTGACTGTGAAGACTGGAAATTAACTTGCAAAGGCACAGTGAAGTTCTTAGATTGGAAATACTACCTTCTGCCATCCCTGCTAGTAGAGGTTGGGGAGTTAGGAGGTGGGATGACAAGTATGTTCTTCAATTATAGGGTTGTTTGTTTTGACATCTGTTGTCCCTGGTTTTGGTTCCTTTCTACTCTGGAAACTATGTATTAACCTAAAGGAATGGTTATCTTGGTGGGAATGTCAGGGATGGCAGCAGGCCGGTGGGTGGCTAGGAGGCTAATTTGGAACAAGTTGGGGGTGGGGGAGTAGGCTGCGATTCCTCAAATCACACAAATAGAGGCCAGATCTGCAGTGTGTGAAGACCTTGCTTGGCAAAAGGTGGTGCCAGTATCATTGAGAAAGAGTTGATTTAGGCTGATGTGAGCTAAATGTACATGAGAGGGCTCCATTGACCAGAGATAAGACTCCCAGATATAAAACAGAAAAAGGACTACTTAACAAGCAAAAATTTATCAAGCACCAACAATATATTAGGTATTGTGCTAATGTTACACTCCCAGCCACAACACAATAAAACGACATTGGTATTGAACTAGGGATTGCTAGTTAATTTATTTATTATCTGTCACTTTCTTTGGGACTAATTTGGGGGAAACCAAATTTTCTACTTTAGTGTGTAAAGTAAGAGAAGAAATGTTAAAAGATACTGTTATGGACTGACTGTGTCCCTCACCCCCAGATTCATTTGTTGAAATCCTAACTCCCAATGTAATGGTATTAGAAGGTGGAACCTTTGGGAAGTGATTTAATTTAGATGAGATAATGAGGGTAGAGACTTCATGAATGGAATTAGTGCCCTTATAAGGGAAGACACAAGAGCTTGCTATGTCTCTCCCCTCTTACCATGTGAGGATACAATGAGAAGACAGGCTTTCTGCAAATAAGGAAGAGAGTCCTCACCAGACACTCAATCTGCTTGTGCCTTGATCTTGAACTTCCCAGTCTCCAGAACTGTGAGAAATTGTTTGTCATTTAAGTCACCTCGTCTATTGTATTTTTGTTATAATAGCCTGAACTAAGACATACTCTTCAAAGAAATGTTAAAACCAGGACAAAAATAAAGTAGACACTTATAAAATATCTTATTTATCAAATTAATTACTAAGGGAACCAGTAAGACTTTACAGTCAGTTCAAAGGAGAATTCAAAGAACACATCAAGAATGCTTACATAAATTCAGAAATAGATGCAAAACTGCCTGATGTCCATTCTATTCCACTGACGCAATTCATTTGCATTTCTATGTACATGAATCATTTACATTATTATCTGTTTTTTTCTACAATGTACAGAGTTGTAAAATAGGTTGAAGGCATCAAAGGCACAAACCAGGCTGGGTGTGGTGGCTCACGCCTGTAATCCCAGCACTTTGGTAGGCTAAGGCAGGCAGATCACCTGAGGTCAGGAGTTCAAGACCAGCCTGGCCAACATGGTGAAACCCTGTCTCTACTAAAAATACAAAAATTAGCTGGGCATGGTTGCACCTGCCTATAATCCCAGCTTCTCGGGAGGCTGAGGTAGGAGAATCGCTTGAACCCCAGGAGGCAGAGGTTGTAGTGGGCAGAGATCACACCACTGTACTCCAGTCTGGAAGAGAGTGAGACTTGGTCTCAAAAAAAAAAAAAAAAAAAAAAGGCACAAATCCCTATACAATCAGATAACCTGATAGAACGTACCAGACAGGACACTCAGAAATATTTTTTTGGCCCATTTCAAAGTCTTTCACAAGTGCTCCTGACAGAAGTAATGTTTTCTGAGTAGTCTTTCTTGAAGCAGAAAATAGATTGCAGACTGGCCAAGTCTTTTGAATCAAAAGAAAAGTAGCTTCTTGTGGCAACATTACATACTACCCAGGGTATAAGTGAGGAATCATTTGGAACTGCATCTTCTAAATACAAGAGCACTGATCTATATCGGGGAAAGAACAATTGAAGGAAAATTTGATGAAATTTGCCCCATGAAAAGGAACAGAATTAATTTAGCAGGCACTTCAGTTACAGAATGTTCAGCTACAAATAAAACCTATTGAGGGAAAAAAGGAAGTTCGTGAAACTTCCTTTTTAATGAACTCCCTGGTTCAGATTTCATAATGAATTGTGACAAGAAGTGGGAAGAAAATTACTTTTATTTTTTAACAGCTATATTGAGATATAATTTACATACCATACAGTTCACCTATTTAAAGTGTATAATTTTTTTTTTGTTATTTTCACCTATTTAAAATAGGTGTAGAATCACAGTCACAGTCTAACTTGGGAATGTTTTCATTCTGCTAAAAGAAACTTGGTACCCATTAAAAATCACTCCTTAAAAAAATAAAAGAAGAAATGAAAAAAAAAAAAAAAAATCACTCCTCATTCCTCACCCCATTACATCCTTTAGCCCTAAGAAATCACTAATCTACGCTCTGTCCCTGTAGATTTGCCTATTGTAGACATTTTCTAGAAATAGAATCATATTAGTATGTGGTATTTGTGACTGGATTCTTTCAACTAGCACTTAGCATAATGTTTTCAAGTTTCACTCATCAATACTTCATTTCTTTTTATTGCTGAATAATATTTCATTGTATGGGTATAACACTTCTTATTTAACCAACTGTCAGTTGATGGACATTTAGGTTGTTTCTACTTTTTGGCTATTAAGAATAGTGCTGGTGTGAACATACATATTTTTGTATGGACATGTATTTTCATTTCTTTTGAGTGTACACTTAGGTGTAGAATTTCTAGGTCATTTGTAACACTATATTCAACATTTTGAAGAATTGTCAAACTGTTTCCCAAAGCAGCTGTGCCCTTTTATATTCCCACCAGCAGTGTATGAGGAAGGTTTCAGCTTCTCCACATCCTCACCAACACTTGTTACTGTCTGTCTTTTTGATTACAGCCATCCTACTGGGTGTGAAATACTATCTTATTATCCTGTTGATTTGAATTTCCCTGATGACTAATGATGTTGAATAACTTTTCATGTGCTTATTGGTCATTTGTGTATCTTTTTCAGAGAAATATCTATTCAATTTTTTTGCCCATTTTTAAACTGAGTTATTAGTCTTTCTATTATTGAATTGTAGGAATTCTTTATACATTAAGGATACCAGTTAGATACATGATTATCTATTTTTTCTTTTGTCACTTGTGCTTTTGGTGTCATATCTGAGAAATCATTGGCTAACCCAAGGTCAGGAAGATATACTCCTATTTATTTTAAGTGCTTGATAATTTTAGCCCTTACATTGAGGTCTATGATCCACATTAAGTTAATTTTTCCATATAGTGTGAGGAAGAAGTCCAACTTCAATCTTTTGCATGTTGTCTCAGCACCATTGGTTAAAAAGACTATTTTTCCCCATTGATTTGTCTTGGCACCCTTGTCAAAAATCAATTGACCATAAATGTAAGGGTTTATTTCTGGACTCTCAATTCTATTCCATTGGCCTGTGTGTCTATCCGTATGCCAGTGCAACACCATCTTGATTACTATAACTTTAAAGTAGGTTTTGACACTGGGAAGTGTGAGTCCTCCAACTTTGTTCTTCTTTTTCAGATTGTTTTGACTATCATGAGTCTCTTGCATTTCCATACGAATTTTAGAATCAACTTGTCAACTTCTGGAAAAAACAAAAGCCAGCTGGGATTTTGATAGGGAGATCCAAAGGTTAATTTTAGACTTTAATAAAAAGATTGCTAAACCAAATTTTTGTCTTCAGGTTTTTGAGTTTCAACCATTCTCATGTAAATTGTTAATATGTTTGTTTTACTCTATAAGTAGAGCTGTTAAGATCTTTGCTGTTAGCACACTGGCATTGATTTATATACAATTCACATTTCACTAATGTGTTAAATCTTATACATCCTTCTTAGTTTATTCAATTTGTAATGATGTAGTTGTATAGACTGTATGGAAAGGCAAAGGACAGGAAGAAGGTGATAAGAATTTGTTAGAGAAGTAGTATAACATGGTCTGGTAGTGAAATAACCTGTCTTTTGACCGTACATTCATGTTTTAATGTGCTTCATCAAACATGAGATGTTAAATAGATTGGTAGTTTCACTGAGCTTTCTTTATCATTATGTAAATGGATATAAGGAATTTTAATGCCAAAAAATGTTTTCAGGGAGATTAAATAGCTTTTTTATTCAGATGTTACAAAATTGGGAAGTACTGTTTTACTAAAAAGTATTTTGAATGAACCATTATAATCACCCCCAACTCCAGAAAAGCAAATGTATTTGATATTTGAATGAAAAAAAGTAGTTATGTTTAAGCGTCTAGGATTATAAACCCAGAGGGTATGTCATGGATATGTGGGGCTGTGCTTGATTTCATAAAGAAGTTGCCAGATCAAATAATTTATTATTGAAGATGCTACAAATTAATCTGGGAGTACAAAAGCAGTTATTGTAGAAATAAATATTAAAAAATGTTGTTCACAAGCTGTCAGTCATGATCCTACCAAGAGAATGAGACATTTAGGCTACAAAGACAAACTTAAAATGCCTGTGACTCAGACTGGTTTGGCTTTGAAGCAGGTTGGACTTGTAGAGCTACTCAGAGAGGAAGTGGTGCACAGTGAATCAGGCAGGACTTGGGTCTGCACATATGACTCAGTAATAAAGAGGAATTAACATCTGCAACACAGTGCCTTAAAGAAATCACAGATTTCAACTGAGTTGGCATTGAACTACTTGGACCTGGCTGGAAATTTGTGATTTGGGGAAAAAATGTTAAAAGCTTGTATCCCAGAAGGTAGAGCTATTTGGTATGGTGCAGCTGTAGAGTACAAGACTATCTTGGGGTTATGGTAGCATGAATGACCAGGAAGAGGTCTCATTTCTGAAATCAGGAAGGTGACATGCTTTGCTCAGAATAGGGCTTGGGTGCAGCAGGGGCTCAGGAAATGAGGGAATAGGTTCATCATGCAACCTGTTCAAACGAACATCAGTACTGATAAGGAAGGCTGTACTTCATAAGCATGTTGAGTTCAAGACTTTTTCAAGCATATGGCCTATGGTGACCCATTTAGTTCTGCCTGTTTCTGTTAGTGAAAGTCTTGCCTTGAATAAGACTAGATAATGCTAAAAGTATTGGCACATTTATCTGGGTTAGACAACAGCTGACATTTCTTATTGAGGTAACCAGAACCTCATTGTTCATTCCGTTATTAATTTAAAAAAAAGTGATCATTACTGTGTATTAGGTCCTGTGCTAAGATTTGGGGATATGGAAATGAATGGGACCTAGGGCTCATAATTGAGTGAGGAGACCCACATGCCATATTTTTGGATGGATGCTGCTACTATTGATTGAGCAAAAGATTAAGGGAGGAAGAGCAAGTTTTGGAGGACAAGGAATTTCATTTTGGAGATAAGTTTGTGAAGTCTGTAGAGCATTTAAGTGGAGATGCCTGGTGGGCAGTTGGAGTTGTATCTGACTGTCAGTGGGGAAGTCCAAATGGGAAGTCTGGATTTGACAGTCATCATTTAAAGATGATAATTGAAGTCATTGACATTGATAAAGTCACACAGAGATTCTATAGAGTAAGGAAGGGAGAAGGATTAGAACTAAACCCTGGAGAATCCTTCCAGTTCAGCAGTGACATCTGATGAATGCTATTGTCTGAATACATATTGCTCTCACATCAGTGAGTTTACATTTGAAAAGCATGAATAAACTTGCAAAAAACACATTCAAAAGGAAATTATCACCGCAAATACAGACCCAGAAATTTTCAAAGTAAAAATTTAAAAATCAGGCCAATAATAAAATCCAAAGTATCTTCAGACTCAAAGAGGAAGTTTAGGTATTAACTCTATTAAGGGAGTAATATAGATAAAGTGATCAGAGTTTCTGAACCTAAAGTAAGCTCTAATAAGTTTGATTGTTCTTATGGGAACTATGGGGGATAATATTTGAAATCAAAACTGTCTGGAATGCATGATTGAGATCAATATAGAACAATCAAGTAACAAAAGAACAGTTTAAACATAAAAACTAGGAAAATTAAAAGGCTATCTAGGATGCAGATTTGTTGATATCCTTGAGGGAGATTGGTTGAATTGATAACCAGAGTTGTCTCAGTTATCTCTTGCTGTGTATAAAAACTCCCTCAAACCTTAGTGGATTAAAACAATAACAGTCTATTAATTCTCATGGATTCTGTGGATTCACTGGGCTCAGCTAGGTAGTTCTTCTGCTAGACATGGTGTTGGCTGTATTCAACCGGGAGCTCAGCTTGGGATGGAATGACTAAGATGGCATACATACATGTCTGGCCTCAGCTGGAATGACTAGGGGCTGGTTATGCCCTATCTTCTCATTTAGTGGCCTCGCCTGAGCTTTTTAACCTATTGGCTGATTCCAGAAACACAAAAGCAGAAACTACAAGTGTTCTTAAAGCCTTATAGTTCTTGTAGCTCTTAGGAGTACTAGAACATCACTTCTGCCTCATTTGATTGGCCAAAACAAGTCATGAGACCAGTTCAGGAGAAAATAGACTCCACCTCTTGATGGGAGGGGGTGTACAGGGATAGAAGGATTGTTGGTGGCCACCTTTGGAAATGATCTACCACAAGAGTTGATTTCCATTTTCAACTTGGCTGCAAGTACTACAGTTTTCTTTCTGCGGGACACTGAGTAGGATACTATGCTTGGTTCTCACTTCCAGGTGAATACTAAGAGTGTCTGATGGCATTGTAGTTCCCATAACTTTCTAATATATTTTGTCAAAAAAGTCTACTGGAAGGGAAGTCCATAAACATTTTTAAGGCCTTCTCAAAACAGAGCTTTGACACTAGTTATCTAAGTTTCTCTTTTCTTTTCCTTTCTCTTATGTTTACCAGTCCCCCTCCCCCCGCCCCCCCACCCCGAATCTATCTTAGTCTTGTAATAAAGTTAAGGAATTGTTATATTGTGAAATTCTACGAGTACACCTTTTCCAGTTATATGTATGCAAGTGTTGGGGGGCTGAGGGTAGAGGAAGAGAAGTCTTTTTTGAGTTATTTTAGGAGTAGCAGAGCAGGTAGTTTTGGCAACTTGATCTGGGCCTGGCTGTACCATTTACTGGTGCTCAAGGGGTACTAGTGACCACTGTCCTGCTTCAGATGTGAAGTAGGTATTTGCCTTCATCAGGAATCTGGAGCTGAGCAATAGCTCCCAAGCAAATACAGGAGCTTTGAAAAATAATAAGGTTGGGTTTGTGAACATTGCCATTTTTTTCTGTGTGCTGAAGAACAGGCAGGGTTTAGTGATCACATAGCTTACAGGCAGGTGAAGAATTAGGAAGAATGGCTGTCAGATGAAAATATGGCATTTAGACATTCACAGCCTTTGGTTTTTTCCTGCCTGTGACAGGGTGTTCAGGAAAGGCCCAGGTTAATGAAGGAGAGGAAGAGGGAGAGAGGGAGGGGAAGTGGGAAGGAGAGGGAGAGAGGGAGAGAGAAGTGTAGTGGTTTGTAGCACAGACATTGTGATATTTTGGGAAGTGACATATGGGATGATTTGTGGAAGAGAGAGTTAAGAGTAGCATGGTGAGAGAGTAACTTCTCAGATAGGATAGTGAAAAATTTCTGGGAATTTTGGGATGCCTGAAAATGGGAGAGGAAAGAGGATTTTAGTAAGAGTTGTGTGCTCTATATCATTGGATCCCTTTATGTAGGGATTGGGGTTCCTGTTTGGATGGTGCTTCTTTAATAGCAGCACTTCTCAGGCCCACTGCTTTAATGACATTACCTACTTAGGGAATTTTGGACTCCAAATCTTCACTTGGGAACATTGACTTTTTTGTGCTATTCTTATCTTCTTGCTTTTTTTTCCCCCCCTCTTGGCAGTTTATAATGCAATTTGGGAAAATGTCAGTTTGCTTCCACTCTGCCATGGAAACACAAAGAAAAAGGTTTTCCCTGAATTGTTCAGCTAGAGAATGAAGGAAAGAGTATCCTGGAGGAAGGCGCAGAAGTAATCAAAATGAGAGAACAGAAAGCTGAATACAAAGCTCAGGGGTGAGAGGGTTGGCTTCTTACCAAGGTTATCATCACTTTGCTGCTGTTTAATTCCAGTCAAGGGCTTTTCTCTGCCTCTTTCTTGACCTGGTTTTATCAGACTACTGTTTTCTTACAGCAGTGGTTCTTAGCTGCAGCAGGGGAGGCCGCATGTAGTTTGGAGAAGTTGCATGTGTGATGCTGATTGAGAAGGATTGTGCCAGGGGCTTCCCATCAACTACTGAATGACATGTCAACTCTTGTATTAAACATTCAAGGATCTTAATGTGGCTCCCCAGACCATACCTCCCACTCACCTTCCAGCTGAACCTATTACTGTGGCTGGATCAGACTTTCTCTGACTTCAGGGCACCTCACACTCCTTTTCAGCCCCGCCGTTTAACACCAGTGTGATAGACTGTTCTCCATATACCCTGCCTACAAAAGCTTTTGCCATTCCTCAAGGCCCCACTCAGATCTTTCTTATTTTATGGAACCTTCCATAAATGCTTCAGCCACATTGATTGGATCTTGTTTCTGGAATGGGAGTTAAATGGGGCCAGCGATGGGGAGAGGAGGCTGTGAATGCAGGGAAATAAACAGATTATTTATATGGAAATCTGTCAACAGATTCTTATATAGCTGAGTTAATCTAATGACATCAGTGCTTTGGACACAGGTTCCCAGTGGTACAAACAATTTTTTTCCTCAAAGAGTCTTCCGAAATCCCCTCTGCCCTCCTAGCACAACAGTTTGAATTTCTTAATGAAGGAAATGTGCAAATTGACCATGTGGCTACCACAACCAACAGGTGATTTATGCCCACAAACTTGAAAATGCAAATCACGGAGATTGGCTGGGGGAAGCAGGAAGAGAGCAAAGATATCTCATCCAGAAGACAGAGGATCATCAAAGACTCACAGGCAAGTGAGTGAGATCATATATGTAAGGGCAAGTAATGTTAAGAGTCTGTTCTTAGTAACACTTTGCTCAAATAATATCACAATGAGTATGCAGATAGCTGCCTGATATTTCAATGTTTAGAGATACAATAATTTTCCTCCCACTATTCCCCTTTGGATATTCAGGTTGTTTCTAGAGTTTTTGTTAGCATAAAGAACACTGTGGTGGACATCCTTACTCATATCCATTTGCATACTCTTTTCTATAGTTCATGGTCTCCCCGCCACCCCCCCATCTAACTCCATGAATACAAGCAAGCTATTCAGGACTTCTTTAGGTCCACATCTGCTTAAAAAAATTCCCTATAGCTTCATAAATCCATCAATACCATGGTTGATCAACAAAAAATTGCAAACTTGATGAATTGATAAGGCGTTATCACACTTACAGAGCCATCTTATTATAAATCCACTAAATGTTCTAGCATTTTGAAAATGTGCCAGGCTTATTTCAAGAAGTTAACTTGAAACTACTGGGCTAAATCAGGAGCGGGTGTGGGAAAGATGAGAAATAGCTGAGTAGGTGGAAAAAGTCAGAATGAAGTAGACAAAGGGCAATGGTTAATAGTAATTAGTAAATATCAAAAGCAAATAAGGATAAGGCATGCCTAATGATTGTGCTAGAGGTAGGGTGGGCAAAGTGAAAGTAAAGTATCCAGTTGTTCTTCTAGGTCTGCTTAGTCAAGTTAACTGGAAGATACGACAATAGTTTGCTCTATGAGCTGAAATCATGAAGGCAAAGGCCAAAGATGAAAGTTGTGTTTAAAATTCCCATCAGCTGCGTGACTAACAGGGAATGAGTGATCAAATGAATCACCTTAGGCAGTTGAACAGCTTTACTTGTCAAAACCATTAGCCATGAACCTTTCTTAACACGAGGCAGTCACCTTCAGCAATCTGCTTTTCCAAACATAAAATAAGCCCCAGATGGCCACTTATTAACTTCAGCAAGACTTGACTCTTCTCATGTTGCAAGACAAAATTGATGAAAAATGGATAAAATCTTACTCCAGTTTATCAGTACAATAGCCTGTGGTTCTGGAATATGTGATATAAAAGATCTTGGACTATTGTTCTGGTATTTAGACATCAGGAGATCCTACTGGGGTGGTCAGATATATCTATTTGTCCAACATCATTTCAGAATTTCTGGAACCATCAAATGAATAAAACTTCTTTACATAATATAAATAGTATATATTTTTTCTAATTATAAAATATTATGTGATTATTGAAAAAAGATAATAAAAGGTATAGCAAACTTCAAAGAAGCAGGATCATCCTCTACCCCACCATAATCAATCCAGTTGTCTGCACCATTTTGGGTGTTTTCTTCCTGTTTTTTAAAATGCATTTTTTAGAACATAGTTGAGATCATACAACATATAATGGATAAGATCTATATTCAATCTAAAGTTATTTTAATTTATCCACCTAAGAGCAACCATATATTATGAAAACTATGATCCGAAACAAAGAAATGGAATGTTTGACAAAATCAGGCTAAATAAATAAATAAATAAATAAATAAATAAAAGCAGGCCAGTAACTCCTTGTTTTCTCTAACCATTAACTCATCCCTTTCCTTCCTCATTCTGTTTATTAAGTCTGGAACATCCCTGGCTCCTCTCTTCCCTCCAAAGTCTCCTCCTTGAATATGCCTATCATATTGATTTTTCACTTCTCTATTGTCCACTAAATTCGAGAATTCATTTACATGTAGTCTTGCTTCTAATTTTTTTTTTTAATGATTTATATGTCTTACCTCATCTTACTTTTTGAGGTCAGGGGACATTTATTATAGTTTTTATACCCATCCTAATAAGTAGCAAACAGCCAGGAACATAGTAGGAGCTGAAGAAATATCTAGGGTTGACACCGAAAGTGTTTTAACAAATAGTTGCATGGGGAGATGTAATAGTTGAATTATCCAGACCTGTGCAGACAAAGAAAAACTATAGCTGCACTGTTCAAAATGGTAGCCACTAACCATATGACTGTTGAGCATGTGAATTGTGGCTAGCATGAATTGAGATGTGCTGTAAATATAAAGTACATTAGGCATTTCAAAGGCATAGTATACAAAAAAAGAATGTAAACTATCTCAGTATTTTTTATGTTGACTACTTGTTGAAATGATAATATTTTGAACATAATTGAATTAAATAAAATATATTATTAAAATGAATTTCACCTCTTTCTATCTTTTTCAGTGTGCTACTAGAAAATGTAAAATTACATCTGTGGCTTGCATTGTACATATATTTTGTTGGATGTTGCTGTCTTGTATGGCAATGAAATGTAATGTTCGAGATTATTCTTTCTACAGGGCAGAAATTCATTATATTTCTAGATACAGTGTATTTGCATTTCAATGGATAATAATTATTTGCTTTACTAACAGTTTTCTATAGCTTAACTTCTACCCTTACAGAGTTACAAAATAGCCTAAATAGTAGGAAGACAATCAGTCAAAGGTGCATACCTGGATAGAGCCAGACAATCCTGGGATGGTCATTTAGATAATATGCAGCACTTCACTGAAAGGACACTCAGTAATCTTTTACCCATTTCCAAGTCTTTGGCAATTTTTCCTAAAAGCATCTTTCCATATTCTTTTGTTACTGTCCCATGTGACTATGTAGGATCATGTTTTCTTTTCTAGTTAATATCGACAAACTATACTTGCAAAATTCACACTTCAGCCAGAAGACAATGTTTTAGGAACTGTGACGTTCCTAATAATAAGGATAAAAATGTTGGGAGTAAAATTAAAAAGAAAAAAAATCATATAGAATAGAACCAAACTTGAATAAAGAATCATATAGAATAGAACCAAACAATTGAAATGATTGAAAAGATAGTGAAATTAATCGCATTTTGTCGTGACTCCTTAGCTTATCATACTGTTGTCGAATGGGTGGAAACCATATTCTTTTCTACTATTTAATTAGCTGGAAACAAAGCCTGACTATTGGTTGACTGGATCTAGTATAAATCCCCCCTCCCCCATTTTTGATTAATCAAATTGCCACTCCTTATTTATTTATTTAAATTGACAAATAATTGTGTATATGTTTATAGTGTATGGCATGAGGTTTGGAATTATGTCTACATTGTGTGGAATGGCTAAATTGAGCTAATTAACATATGCATTACCTTAAATACTTATTTATTTGTGGTAAGAACACAAAATCTTCTCTTAGCAATTTTCAAGTATATAATATATTGTTATTAACTACAGTCTCCATGTTGCACAATAGACCTCTTAACTTATTCCTTCTGCTTAACAAATTTTGTACTCTTTGACCAACATCTGCCCCACCCACAGCCCCTGGTAACCACCATTCTATTCTCTGCTTCCATGAGTTCAACTTTATTAGATTCCACACATAAGTAAGATCCCACGGTATTTGTCTTTGCTCTTTCTTTTAAAGGAAATAAATTCTTCTCCTTTTTAAGTCAAAGGACTTTTTTTGTGACTTTTGGGTCTGTTCACTCTGCTATGGAGATTAACAAATGTTAATTAGTGGATGACTGCTAGGAAGTGAAACTCACAACCAATGAAGTGGTTAATTAAAGTTGAACTTTTTGATTGTCATTTCTAATATTTTTTATATATATACACAAGTTTCTTTAAATTATTGATTTAAACACCTGTCTTAGTCCAAAAGAAGATTAAAAAATGGCTGAAAAGGGATTACAGAGATGACTTTTGTTTTAAATATTTTTAAAACATCCAAAATTTAAAGTAGATAACTATCCTTCAAAGTTAGCTGCTTCAAGCTTGATTTGACATTTGACGTTCCTGATGCTCTGGCTCAGATCAGAGCAGTTCCAAGAGGCTTGGTGGTGGCGATGGGGGTTCGGTGAGAAGTGGGGCAGGCAGATCTAGATCTGGCCCCACCCTTACCCCAGGACACCCCCTTTTCTGTGTGCCTTGGACTTCAGTGTCAGTTCTTCTGGCCTAGGGAGGCCATGGAATTGAGGGCAAGTGTTTGCATTATTGGTGAGGGTACAAAGGACTCCAGAAGTTTTGAGGCTTTGCTTTTCCCCTTAGCCCTACAGGGTCAGGCTTTCATGCAGAAATTGGCCTGGAAATTCTCCACCATTTTCATAGCTGCAGTGTTTTTGAGGTGTTTTTTAGATAACAAAAAACTAAATACAGTTCTCAAAGCTTATTTTGTTTACTTTTAGAGTACACAAAACAATTTTGCAACAATTACAATTATATATATTCTACTTGCTACTAAGACTGTATAACATTGGTGGGGATAAGAGATTATATGTTTTTTTCCTAAAAATATCTACTTAATGCACTCTTAATTTTAATTTTTATTTCAATTGTTTTGGGGGTACAGGTGGTTTTGGTTACATGGATACATTCTTTAGTGGTGATTTCTGAGACTTTTGCTCTCCCCATTACCCAAGCAGTGTACACGGTACCCAATATGTAGTCTTTTACCTCTCACCCCCTCCTAACTTCCCCCTCCACAGTCCCCAAAGTCCATTATATCATTCTTATGCCTCTGCATCCTCATAGCTTAGCACCCACTTATAAGTGAGAACATACAATATTTGGTTTTCCATTCCTGAGTCATTTCACTTAGAATAATGGCCTCCACCTCCATCCAAGTTGCTGCAAAAGACATTATTTTATTCCTTTTTATGGCTGAGTAGTATTCCATGGTGTGTATATACCACATTTTCTTTATTCACTTGTTGGTTGTTGGGCACTTAGTTTGGTTCCATATCTGCAATTGCAAATTGAATGCACTCCTTTTAATAGTTAGTTTTGCTGTCAATCTCTTTCCCTTTTTAATTATTTGAACTATTGGACCCTGACGATCTGCCCCTGAACATCTCCGGAGAAGTGCTCCAGCAGAGCGAAATGTTGAAAGTCATTCATGAAAACGTTGTTAAGAAGTGGCTTGAGCCCTTCTCTGAGCGGGCAGAAGTGAAGGAGAATTACAAGAAATTCTGTGAGGCATTCTCTAAAAATCTAAACCTTGGGATCCATGAGGACTCCACTAACCAGGGACGTCTGTCTGAGCTGCTGTGCTATCACAGCTCCTAGTAAGAAGATGAGATGACGTCTCTGTCAGAGTATCTCTCTCATATGAAGGAGGCACAGAAGTCCATCTATTACATCACTGGTGAGAGCAAAGAGCAGGTAGACACCTCTCAAAGTGGGGCTTCGAGGTGTTATACTAGACCAAGCCCACTGATGAGTACTGCGTGCAGCTAGCTGGTCAAGGAGTTTGGTAAGAAAAGCCTGGTCTCTATTACCTCAGGTCGAGCTACCTGAGGATGAGAGGAGAAGAAGAAAATGGAGGAGAGCAAGGCAAAGTTTGAGAACCTCTGCAAGCTCATGAAAGAAATCTTAGATAAGAAGGTTGAGAAGGTGACAACCTCCAATAGGCTTGTGTCTTCACCCTGCTGCATTGTGATCAGCACCTATGGCTGGACAGCCAATATGGAGTGAATCATGAAAGCTCAGGCACTTGGAGACAACTCTCTAATGGGCTACATGGTGGCCAAAAAGCGCGTGGAGATCAACCCGACCACCCCATTGTGGAGACGCTGCAGCAGAAGGCTGAGACAGACAAGAACAGCAAAGCTGTCAAGGACCTGGTGGTGCTGCTGTTTGAAACTGCTCTGTTTTCTTCTGGCTTCTCTCCCTTGAGAATCCCCAGACCCTCCAACTGCATCTACCACATGATCAAGCTAGGTATAGGTATTGATGAAGATGAAGTGACAACAGAGGAACCCAGTGCTGTTGTTTCTGATGAGATACCCCTGTTTGAGGGTGAGGAGAATGGGTCTTACATGGAAGAAGTAGACTAGGAGTTTATATTTGGAAACCTTGTGCCCTTGTATAGTGTCCCCATGGTTCCTTGAGTGGCTCTGTCCCGTGGCCTTGAGTGGCCTTATCCCACCTGGCTCCCTCTGCTGATGTCTAGTGTTTTTTCTCTCCTGTCCGTGTGTCTAAGGCAGGAAACAAGAGCCTTAAGCCCCATTCTCTTTCTACTTTTATAACAGGATATTGGATGTTGTGTATTGTGCTTTTTTGTTTATTTTGTTCTGAAATGAAAGTATACCAAATAAAGCAGATGCCGTTTTTATGTGGAAAAAAAAACACTTGCCTGTTCTGTGGGTTGTCTTTTGATTTTCTTGATAGTAACATTTGCAGCACAAGCATTTTTAATTTTGGTGAAGCCCAATTTATCTATTTTTTCTTTTGTCACTTGTGCTTTTGGTTGTGCTTCGACCTTGTCAGATCTAAGGAGCCATTGTCTAATCAAGTAATTAGCTTTCAGTGTCTCCTGAGAATAAGGGCCATAGAAGAGGCTGAGTAAAGACTTGCAACAATGATATGTAATTGCATGTGCATTTTTAAAAATAGACTTTTTAGAGCAATTTTCATTTTACAGCAAAATTAAGCAGAAAGCATAGAATTTCATATGTCCCCTTCCCCTGTACCACATCTGGCCTCCTCCATTACCAATATCCCACACCACAGTGGTTCATTTGTTGCAACTGATGAACCTACATTGACATGTCGTTATCATCCAAAGTGTAGTTTGCATCAGGGTTCACTGTTAGTGGTGCACATTCTATGGGTTTGGACAAATGTATAATGATATGGATCCACCATTACAGTATCATACAGAATACTTTCACATTCCTATACATCCTCTGTGCTCTGCCTATTTATCCCTCCCTCTTCCCAACCCCTGGAGACAACTGACCTTTTTACCATCTCCATAGTTTCACCTTTTCCAAAATGTCATATAGTTAGAATCATACAGTATGTAGACTTTTCAGATTGGCTTCTTTCACTTAGTAATATGCATTTAAGGTTCTTTCCTGTCTTTTCATAGCTTGATAGCTCATTTCTTTTTAGCATTGAAAAATATTTCATTGTCTGGACGTACCACCATTTATCCAGGTACTGAAGAACATCTTGGTTGCTTCCAAATTTTGGCAATTATGAATAAGGCTGCCATAAACATCTGTATGTAGGTTTTTGTGTCGACATAAATTTTCTGCTTGTGATTGCTGGATGGTATGGTAAGAGTATGTTTAGTTTTGCAAGAAACTGCTGAACTGTCTTCCAAGGTGGCTGTACCATATTGTAGTCCCACTAGTAATGAATGAGAGCTCTTGTTGCTCCACATTCTTGCCAGCATTTGGTGTTATCAGTGTTTTGGATTTTCACCATTCTAATAGGTATGTAGTGCTATTTCATTGTTGGTTTAATTTGCATTTTCTTGATGACAGATGATATGGAGCATCTTTTCATATGTTTGTTTGCCATCTTCATATCTTCTTTGGTGAGATGTCTGTTCAGATCTTTTGCCCATTTTTTAAACTGGATTGTTCATTTTCCATATTGCTGGGTTTTAAGAGTTCTTTGTGTATTTTGGATTATAGTTCTTTATCAGATCTGTCTTTTGCAAACATTTTCTCCTAGTTTGTGGCTTGTCCTCTCATTCTCTTGAAGTGATTGTATTTCCTTGAATTAATTCACTTCACATTCACTTACTGAGCATCTTCTATGGTCTAGGTTCTCCACGAGGCTCTGGGTATATAAAAGTGATTGAGACATAACCTTGCTTTTAGACACTTTTAGTGTGATGAAGGAGAAGGATGAGTAAATAGGTGATTAGAACACTCTTCTAAGGTAAGCAGTCTCAGGCTTCTTGGAAGAGGAGTGTAAGACATAAAGAAAAAGGATATTGACAACAAGCACAGGTGGGCAGAGCCTTCTGGGTGAAGGGAACACTACATCACAATGACATAAGTAAGTTCTTGTCAATATGATCATTAGCTATTATTGCTATGGTAATAGTGTGTCTAGGATAGAAGTAGGCAAACTATGGCTGTGGGCCAAATCTGGCCGGCCATCTGCTCTTGTAAATAAGGTTTCATTGGAATACATTCATGTCCATTTATACACATATTTTCTATAGCCACTTTTGTGCTACAAGTAGTTGCAAAAGAGACAGTCTTGCTTGCAAAGCCTCAACTATTTACTCTCAGGCCCTTTACAGGTGGGGCTCAGACTGAAGGGGCAAAGATAGACTGCTGCTTTAGTGAGATGCTTTAGTGATTTTTCCATGGCAAAACCACATGGCAAAAGTCATGGACAGGTGGAGAATTGATTTCAATCACATGTCTGAGGGCATGGCAAGCTACACATATTTTTCAGGAGCAGCAGAAGTTTCATTCATGGCTGGTCAAAATTAATATCTGTTAAATGACAGCGACTTTCTCCCCATTTCCTGTGTCTAAGAGGAACTACACTGTAAAAAACTCCTGGCAGGCAGCTCTGACATTTTTCTTTTTTTCAGCAAGGTAAACAGATGTAGATCACTTTCTTTTTGATTGTCCCAGAATAATTTGAGATGAGAAAAGAGGACATGACCTGGGGCACTTAAAGACAGGTTGCTTTTCACTAACAAAGCTAGAAGACTTTTTGAGCTCTTCTAAATTATAGGTTTATTATAGCTGGAAAGACTTTCTTTTCAGATAAAGATAAAGAGGGCATCTCAATTTCTTTGTGAGATATGATTAGCTTCCTGGAAATCCTGTCTATATAGCTCACTCGTGATGCTTACTTTTTAGGCGTTATCTACTTACATCGTATTTTTCATTTCTCCCTTAACATCAGTGTGCTGGGAAAAAAGTACACCCACACGCGTAATTTACGTATATAATTGTATAAGTGCATATATATATATCCATTTGTCCTGAGACTGGGCCAGGTTGTGAGGCTGTGAAGTATGAGGTTGGTAGAAACTACCTTTGAGGGGTCTTTCAGTTTTCCTTTGGTCTGTCTTTTAACCAGCCCCCCATCCTGCTTTCTGCTCCCTAACTCATTTCTTCTCCCATAACTCCCCACCCCTTCCTGGGCACGGGGGTCTTTTGGGCTTGTCACCTCTCTGGAAAGTGCACTGTGTGATAAGCACATTTGTACTGACATGTTAGTAAGTTTATGGCTTTTCAAGTGGGACATGAGAAGTGGGCATGACTCAACCAAAGGAAAAAAATACTCTGATAATTGAACTGTAGGCAACAGCACAGAAGAGGTATTATGTTTATATTGGGGATTTTCCTAGCACCTCTCCCTTTATATTATATCACATAAACGATTACCCCCTTCATCAAACAGAACCTGCCCTTGGGCTGGGCATGGTGGCTCACACCTGTAATCCCAGCACTTTGGGAGGCCAGGGTAGGGGTAGGATCACCTGAGGCCAGGAGTTCAAGGCCAGCCTGGGCAACATAGTTTTAAGACCTCATCTCTAAAAAAAAAAAAAAAAAAAAAAAAATTACCCAGGCATGGTGGTGCATGCTTGTAGTCTCAGCTACACTGGAGGCTAAGGCAGGAGGATCACTTGATCCCGGGAGGTCGAGGGTGCAGTGAGCTGTGTTTGTGCCACTGTACTCCAGCCTGGGTGACAGAGCGAGACTCTGTCTCAAAAAAAAAAAAAAAAAAAAAAAGAACCTGCCCTTGTTTTATCAGTATTATTTTGGTATTTACATAAAATATTAATTGATTATATTATATTGTTATCATCATCATCATCTAAGCTTGAATTTATTAGGCCTGGAGGGTAAACCATTCTAGGACTCTAACTTCTTAGTGGAAATTATAGCTCCTTAATGACAGCTACAAGATGTCATGACCCAACAAACCCAGTGTATGGTGCAAGAGCAGAAGCAACCCTCTGTGACATATGCTGGAGAGATATTATGATTTATTATTTCCATTTTACAGGGGAAAGTCGAGGCTTAGAGAATATAAATGCCACACCCAAGTTCATATGGCTACTTGAGGAAAGGAGGAAGAGTAGGATCTGATCTCTTTTCACTCCAAGCCTGGGACTCTTTCTTATATCAGGACCTCAGAACCTCACACAGCTTCTTCGGGGTTCCACTAAAGCGTTTCAACCTAGGTTGCCCTGCCCAGGAACCAAGCGGAACAGGTGGCTTGCTTGCAGGGATTCCGAAGAACCCGGCACCATCTGCCCCCAGCAGTTCAGTTGGTGGCATCAGACTTGCCTCAGTAACCAATTCTGGCCCCTAGTGGTGAGATGATTTGGGGCTGACTTTTGCTCAAGGTTGGGGCACTGAGGGAATTGTATGTCCCTCTAGGGCTTGCAAAGGAACCGGAATTCTTTTGAATAGCTGCATCACAACTAGGTAGCAGTGCTGCCCTCCCAGACCAGGACACCAGGGGCCCCTGCCCTGGGCCCCACACCTTATAAGACCCCATACACCACAAGCAATGAAAGACAATGACTTTTGGTATGTTTTTGAACTCATAAAATTTGAAATGTTTTAAAGTTTGATGAATTTTTAATATTTTTACAGACTTTTTGTAAGTGCGATAACTGATTAAGTTACTGGGAATTATGGGAGAGAGATGTACTCTCCTAGGCCTCCCAGGTCAGAGGATTCTGGGCTGAGAACCTGTAAGTGTGTGTGTGTGTGTGTGTGTGTGGTGGAGGGTGGGGAGACAGCTTCCACCCCAGGAAACCAGAGGAAGATTGGCTGCTTTCATTTGAAGATGGCCATTCTAGTCTGGCACAGTGTGGTACACCTGTAGATCCAGCTACTCTCTTGAGCCCAGGAGTTTGAGGCTGCAGTGAGTTATGATCAGCCATTGGACTCCAGCCTGGGCGACAGAGTAAGACTCCATCTCTAAAAAAAAAAATTAAAATTAAGAAAAAAACACATTAAGTTGGCTGTTCTAAATCACCCAACGTGGGTGATTAGGCAGATGGGGTGCCCCAAATAACTGTTCCCTCCTCCCCCTCTGCTTGGGTGGTGGTGTTTTGGAAAATGCTTAGAACTGTCTGGAAATCTTGAGCTGTGAAAGTGTCCTTCCCGGCTCCTTGGGGAGCTTGACTTGGTCGATCTGGGGGCAGATTCAGTCACCCTGACACTGCCTAGGCATCCTTGACTTGGGTCCAGCTTCTACCATGCCCTGTCCCACAAGACCCATTCTGGTATTTAGACTCACAGACACAGCTGACCTTGGGGTAAACTTAGGTTTCTTTAGCCTATCCAAGGGAATGATGGTCCCCAGGGTGTGGGGTGCTGGGTGGGAAGGTATGCCAAGCTGTTGGTGTAGCTTGATTCGTAAATTCTATATCTTTAGACTACGGTATGTGAGACTGCATTCATATGCTTGCTCTAGGCTCTGCAAATGTTACTTTGCAAAGCTGTTGTAGTAGCTTTGCAGGTTTTATGATATTTACAATAATGTTTTGAACCCCTTATCTGGGCTACCTTCTATTATGGGTTGAACTGGGTCCCCCCAAAAGATAGGTTGAAGTCCTAATCCCTAGTACCTGTGACTATGACCTTTTTTTGGAAATAGAGTCTTTGCAGATGTAATCAAGGTAAAATGGGTCATTAGGGTGAGCCCTAATTCAATGTGACTGATGTCTTTATAAGAAGAGAAAAACACCATGTGAAGACAGAAGACACACGGTGAGGAAATGACCACGTGGAGATAGGGCAGAGATTGCAGTGATACTGACACAAGCCAAGGAATGCCTAGGGTGACCAGAAACTGGAATAGGCAAGGAAGGATCCACCCTACAGACTTGGGAGGGAGTATGGCTCTGACAACACCTTGATTTTGGACTTCTGACGTGCAGACCTGGGAGAGAATAAATTTCTGTTGCTTAAATCCACCAAATTTGTGGTACTTTGTTATAGCAGACCTAGAAAATGAATACACTAATTCAAAGATGTTTCTGTCTGTGGCTTTAAAGAGCAGGATTGGGATGAGAGGACAGTTCTTGCAGTGCTCAGTTCTAACGTCATAGAGACAGCAAATTTTTAACTCTCCTGAGTTAAAGTGACCGCGACATTGCGTACTGACACTAAACATTCAGTTTTAAATTCAGAATCGGAACAGATGTGATAACTAATTAAAAACCCAGGGTGGCATTTTTTCCTTGTGGTATCAAATTAATTCACTTTTATAGAAATATGCTGATGATTTGCCTTTCCAAGGGGAAGTTGTTAAACTTCCTTGGGCAAACAGATTTCTTTAGCATATAAGGTTACAGGTTGATGTTATAGACTTTGAAACTGTCAACCAAGGCAATGTGTCTCTGTATTCGCATCTATTGCCTCCAGAACATATGAATGTTTAAAGAAGATTTTAAAAATTCAAATTGAGCCCCTCCGAAGTCATTTTCAATTCTAGGAAATGGAAATGCAGCTTACACCTGTATTTCTCAAGGAATTGATGTAATGTAATTTGTATAAAATAATCATAGAGAGTAAGAGCAAAGAGTGGATCTTTGCATTAAAGTGAAATCAGCCCAGAAATCGCTCTTCTCAGGGTCTGCCTTTCAGAACCCCATTTAGGTTTTAAATAAGACTCCTCTTTCCTGACTTGCTTTGATGAGCCACCCTCATCTCAGTGATTGCTCCTGACATTTAGCTGCTTGTACAATTAACTGGGGGCCGTTCTTTTCTCTTGGAGAAGGACCATGTGCAGTGAATATGCATTTGCAAAGTGTTTCTTTGACTTGGGAGAGTGGCTGTGATAAGTAGTTAAGATGATGCCTGGAGTAAAGTTTGTGATGGAGACCCCAAACACTCACCCTTAGCAAAGCTGTGAGTGGCTATCAGCACATACCCAGATCCACCTCCCTTGTAGTCCCCAATTAAAGCTCGTTGAGTTACCAGGTAAGCTGGTGATTTCTTAAGGAATGAAAAATTAAATCTGATGAACTTCTCTGAGGATTGAGAACTCCATATGTCGCCCCTACAGGTGATTAAAAAAAAACCCAAGGAAATGACTCACAAAAAGGATTGAAATTTTTACAATGAGATTACAGATATCCAGATGGGAGATATTTGTTCCCCTTGGCATGAGTGTGCCTGGGCTAAAGCCTGGGTCAGCAGGTAGAACAGGCAGGGATGGAATAGATCAATGAGACTGTAGCAGAGAAAATCGGCTGCCTACCAAAGATTCTGCTGTTCTTTCTAGCATAGCACTATAGTTGGGGCTACGTTCCCCAGATTGCTTTACATAGCAACGGGGCTACATAACATTTTATTGCCATGGCCTGTGAGTGGAAGGGTTGTGTATCACTCTTGGTTGGAGGCGACTGAGAAGCAAGTGTACCTTCTTCCTCACTTTCCTCATCTACTGACAATCTTCAGAGGACTCCGAGCCCCTGGGAAGGTGGAGCCATGAGATAGAAGGAGCCTGTCTCTGAATCACTACAAGGAGGGAAACTGCCCTGAGCTATTTTGAGAGCCGCAAATGAAGTTTGATTGACCTGAGTCATTGCATTCTTTGAGCTCCTTAGCTCTTATCACTACCTAGTATACTGTGTATTGTTGTTTATTTCTTTTTCACTAGTATGTAAGCCTCAGGAGGGCAGAGATTTTGTTTTGTCTCACTTGCTACTGTATCCCAGGGTCTAGAACACTGTCTGGCACTGAGTAAGTGCTTGATAATGTTTGTTGAATGAATAAATGAGAGGATAAATGCAAGGAATATAGTTGTGATATAATGGAATTTGAAGGTTTTTTTTTTTTTTTTTTTTTTTTTTTCTTTTCTGAGACAGAGTCTTACTCTGTCACCCAGGCTGGAGTGCAGCGGAGCAATCACTGCTCACTGCAGCCTCGACGTTTCGGGCTCAAGCTATCCTCCTGCCTGTCTCCTGAGTAGATAGGACTACAGGCACATACCACCATGCCCAGCTAGTTTTTAAATTTTTTGTAGAGATGGGGTGGGGTGGGGGGGGTCTCCCTATGTTGTCCAGGCTGGTCTTGAACTCCTGGACTCAAGCAATCCTTCTGCCTTGGCCTCCCAAAGTACTGGGATTACAGGTGTGAGCCACTTCACCTGGCTGGAAATCTTAATTCTGGTTTCAGCAGATACCACAATCTTGAATTTTTTTCAAGGCTGTTTTAGACATTTTTTTTTTTTTTTTTTTTGGTGGAGAGATGAGATGGAATTGCAGTTTGCAATCATTTACTCAGAATTACATTTTGAGAATCTGCATTAGTTATCTTTTGCTGTGAAATAAATTACCTCCAAATTTGTGGCTTACAACAACAAAAATTTATTAATTTTATAGTTTCTGAGGGTCGGGAATCTGAGAGTGGTTTGGCTGATGGTTCTGGCTCCAGGTCTCTCGTAAGGTTACAGCCAACCTATTGGCTGGGGTTGCAGTCATCTGGAAACTTGGCTGGGGCTGGAGAATTTGCTTCCAAGATGGTGCATTCACATGGCTCTTGTCAGGAGGTGTTAGATCCTCATGACTATTGGCTGGAGGCCTCCCTCAGCTCCTTACAATGTGTTCCCCTCCATAGGACAGCTCACAATATGGCAGAGGGCTTCCCCCAGAGCAAGTGATCCAAGAGAGGGCTAGAGGTGACGTGACCAAGATGGAAGCCACAATACCTTTTTATGACCTAATCCCCAAACTCACCACCCACAGTCACTTCAGCCACATTCTATTTGTTAGAGGTGAGTCACCAAGTCCAGCCCACACTAAAGACGAGAGTTAGGCTTTACCTCTTGAAGGGAGGCATATCAAAGGTTTTGTGGACATTAAAAAAAAAAACTACCATGAAAACTTATTCCAAGGTTGCCATTTTAAACAGACAACAGTCATTGAAGCATGTGCTCAATACCAATTATATTTAGTGTTCAAATAAGACTGTAGACATATTTATTTTAATGTACTTTTCAGATTGATATAGGGCATAGAAATTCATAGGGCAGTTTTCTTAAGTCAGTGAGCAACTTTCTTATGTCATGAGTCAGATGTGACACTGCCAAATTCACAACTAAGTCCACTGGGAGTTAACAGGAAAGAAGATGGAGAACCTATCATATTTGTTATTTTTTAGTTCGTGATATGTAGCTAAGTGTTCATCCTATCCTGCCCTTTCTTTCTCTGCCTTCTCTTCTTGAGTAGAGAATGGACTGAAATGGTCAAATACACTTCATCTCTGATTCATGTCTTCCAATTCTTTTGTTCCTCTACCTGACAAATGTTTGTTCTTTTCTAACAGTTGAACAGTTCTATGAGGACACAAGCATGGTGTGTACCTTCCTGTAATAATAGTTTTCTATTTGGAATATAAGAAAATATAAGTATTTTTTTTAAATAAACATTTTGTATATTTGAATCCTCATTAGTAATAATTATTATTATATCAAAATGCCAGTAATTTATTAGGGTTTAGAACATCAAATTTCTAATAGATCACATTGAAAAGATTAAGTATAATGTTAATCGAGAGGATCATGGGAATGTGGGGTACATGTTTTGGAAATGTACTTTTTTTAAAATACAGAAAGGCACTGCTTTAATTGATCATTTGCTAATGAAGGAGCTCGATTTAGAGAGGCATATGTGCATCCTCTAAAATACATGCACTGAAAGAAAACAATTATGTTGTGAGCCTCTATGTAATTCATTGTCCTTGATAATTACTTTTTAACAAAACTATGGGTGCAGGCTTTGGGAGTTCAATAAAGAACCCACCATTGCAGAGCATTTTCACTGACAATGTGACATTCGACACTCACAACTCTGCAAGATATATATCACTGCCGACAATTTACATATTCAGGAACCTAAGATTGGAAGTTAATGACTTGGCTAGGACCATGTACCTAGCAAGTGGCAGACTGGTGTTTTTTTGTAGGGGGATGGGGAAGATTTTAAAAATTCAAATTGGTAATAACACATCGACATAGTTCAAAAACCAAAAAAATGTTTTAAAAATACAGACTGATAAGCTTTCTCCTCATTTGCTTCTTCTTGGTTCCTTCTTGCCTCCTATGTAACTCCTTTCATCAGGTTTTAGAAAGAATCTTGCCAAATACATGCAAGTATGAATACGTTTGTAATTTCCCTCCTTCTTACACACAAGAGTATATGATATACAATGTTGTTCACCTTGTTTTTTCCACCTAACATTATTTCCTGGAATTCTCTGTGTAGCATTAGGTGGACATCTCCCTCATTCTGTTTTTATAGCTGCATAGTTTTCATTGTTTTTTCTTTTCCTTCCTTCCTTCCTTCCTTTTCTTTCTTTTTTTTTTTTTTTCAGGGTCTTGCCTTGTCACTCAGGCTGGAGTGCAGTGGTGCAAACATGGCTCACTGCATCCTTGATCTTGTGGGCTCAAGTGATCCTTCCGCCTCAGCGCCCCCAAGTAGCTGAGACTATAGGCGCAAGTCACCATGCCTGGCTAATTTCTGTATTTTTTGGAGAGACAGGGTCTCCCTATGTTACCCAGGCTGGTCTTGAATTCTTGGGCTCAAGCAATCTGCCTGCCTTGGCCTCCCCAAATGTTGGGATTATAGATGTGAGCCACCACGCCCAGCCCATCGTTTTTCTTTGCATGATGTACCATGGCTTATTCAACCAGTCCCCTTTTGATGAATACTTTAGGTTATTCTCATTCTTTTGCTGTTAAAAGCCCTGCTGCGATAAGTAATGTTATAGACATGTTGTTTTGGGCATAAGCACTTGGATCTGGAGGCTAGCTGCCCAGAAATGGAGTGAACTGGGTTTTGAACCCCTGACTGAATGATGTAGTGGCTCTCTCCCCACACAGCCCATGTGTGCTCACTCTTTTCTTAGCTGCATTTTGCCCTTTCCAGTGGGCAGATAATAAAACACTGTTTTGATTCTCATTTGTGATTTTGTGTATGTCTAATTCCCTTAGGAATCTCAAAAAGGGAAAATCGACTGAGTAGCTAGGCAGGATTATGGCGTCCCAAGCCCCCTGACCTCAATACCATCAATTCTGGTTGTTAAATACCATCTTCTTTTCCTTGGATCAGCAAGGGGTAATTTTTAGAGCAGGGCCTGGGCAAGCCAGAGGAGTTGGGAAATGCAGCAATGGCCAAATGCCATTTGGGGGATATTTTTAGTTACCTAAATAAACTGTATTTCCACAGTGTCTGCAGAGCTTATGGTTTGTGTGCAGTAAATAAAATGATGGAATGCCGTGAGTGAGCCCAGCCAGATGACTCCATTTGTGTGCATTCTGTTCCAGAGGAATCCCTTCAGCAGCAGACGGCTCCATGTGATTCAGTGAAGGCGCACAAGCTGCTTTCCAACCGCCGTGGCTTCTTTCCTGTTCTGGTTATTTTGCCAGTTTCACCACACCACACTCGGAGCAGTTTCCCAGAGAGCGTGGGTGTTAATGATCAGGAGGAACAGAGTTCTGTGATCAAGTGAATTTTGGAAATGCTACGTCGAGCAGAGTTAAATAAGGTGCGTTCCCATAGAACCTGTTAGCACTGCTAATAATGTATATCAAGAGGGTGGTGTGTTAAGTAGGGTTTTCCAAACTTATTTGAACACAAACTCCTTTCCTAGTTAAAGAACAGCCATTAATATCCATCTTTTGCCCCTCAGCTCCAAATCCACACTTTGTTGCCCAGATTGTGATTCTGGGACGCTTCCCCCTTGCTGACTGGCGTGATGCTGAGCTTTGTTGGTAGAGGCTGCTGGGATGACTCGGGAGAAGGGTAGGGCTTCTCTTTCTAGTGTTGGTATGCTTTGCTTCTCCTTGGTCCTGTGGCAGTGGGCTGGGCATGTGGGATACCCAGTGGAGCTCATGCCAGTGAGTTTCAATGGCACTCCATGGGCAGCTTCATGGCAAGTTTTGCAGGTGCCCCAGCTGTGGTGGGGCTCAGTGACAACCTCTTCCATAGGTGCCCCGGCTAGCTTCCCCATGAGCTCAGCAGGACCCCCTGCAGGTGACACCTTTGTGTTTTTCGGGAGAGTCCAGCCATGCCAGCTTCCCAGAAAATTTAACACCATTCCCCAAGGGAAGCTTTGTCATGAATTATCAGGACTCCAGTGGGCAGTTTCCTTCCCACCAGCCTTGGCCTGATGGCCCATGTTGGGGGATTTCCAGCTTGCCAGCTGTGGCCCACAGTTTCTGGCCAGGGCTGTCAGTACACAGACCAGCTCTGGCCCAGTGCAACCCCAAGACAACCTGACACACTTCTCCTCCACCAAGTGGGCTGTAGCCCATCGTCTCCAGTGAAGGCTGAATCCTAGCCTTGGGGAGGCCTCTCCCGCATACCATTTCAAGTTTGTTTATTCCTTAGTCTCCCTTAGCCTGAAAGCTTGCTTGCTTGCTTCCTTCTTCCTTCCTACTTTCCTTCCTCCATCCCTCCCTCCCCCTTTCCCTCCCCCTTTCCTTCCCTCCCTTCCTCCCTTCCTTTACATTTGAGATATAATTCACATACGATACAATTTACCCTTTCAAAGTTTACAAGTCAGTGTTTTCACAAAGTTGTGCAACTGTCACCACAATGTAATCTAGAAGATTTCCATCTCCCCAAAAAAGAAATCCTGTACCCATTAGTAGTCACTCCCCATTCTCCATTCCCTGCACCACCCCTAGCTCCTGACAACCACGAATCCACTTTTAGTCTCTAGAGATTTACCTTTTCTGGGCAGTTCATATAAATGTACTCACATGTACATGGTTTTTTTTGTGTGTGTGTCAGGCAGCTTTCACTTAGCATAATATTTTCAAGTCATATTCATGTTGTAGGATATATCAGAATTTCATTTCTGTTTATGGTTGAATAACATTCTAGTGTATGGATATGCCACATTTTGTTTATCCATTCATCAGTTGATGGACATTTGGTTTGTTTCCACCTATTGGTTATTGAAATAGTGCTGCTGTAAACATTCATGTACAAGTTTTGGTGTGGACATATGTGTTCATTTTTCTTGGATATCTACCTTAGGTGGACTTGCTGAGTCATGTGGTGACTCTGTTTAACTTTGGATTTGACCAAAGAGAGTGTCAGGTGGTTAATTGTCTTATTAAAAGATTTATCCCAGTCTCATTTTAATTAACAAGCAGCCTTGGTACATTTAAAAAACATAATTTGAGGCCAGGCACAGTGGCTTATACCTGAAATCCCAGCACTTTGGGAAGCTGAAGAGGGTGGATCACCTGAGGTCAGGAGTTCGAGACCAGCCTGGCCAACATGGTGAAACCCCCGCCTGTACTAAAAATACAAAAAATTAGTCAGGCGTGATGGTGCACGCCTGTAATCCCAGCTACTCAGGAGGCTGAGGCGGGAGAATTGCTTGAACCAGGGAGGCGGAGGTTGCAGTGAGCTGAGATCATGCCACCGCACTCCAGCCTGGGTGACAGAGTAAGACTCCATCTCAAACAAACAAAACAACAATAACAACAACAACAAAAACATAATTTGAAACATTATTGTGAGGTACAGATAACGTGGGCTTTGGAGCCAGGCAAGCCAGGGTCAAATTCCACCTCTGCTGTTTTTACCTGAGACGTGGTGATGGACTGAGGTAAAAGCCCCCCTCTACTGGGCTATGGCACATTCTGATGGGGGAAAGAACAGAGTACGGTCTTCCCTGCTCAGGGTGGAATCCGAACAATGATTTTTTTCTGTGACTTGATGTACTAAACTTAGTTAAGCTACACATGGAAATGGGTTCTTCTGGTTAATTAAATATTCTGGCTGAGAGAACAATACCACAGACCCACCATGGATGAATTCTTTTAGAAAAGAATTTGATCACAAAACACACCAACTCAGTACTAAAAGCACATCAATAGCTCTTCGCGATGGTTTAAAGTGGATTTCCAGAAATCAACAATGATTCAGACTGTCACAACTTGAGGGACCTGGAAGCAGGGCCAGATGCCACTTGGTGATGAGATGGGAGTTCAGCTGAGGTGGGACTGGGAGGAGCTTTCTCAGTCATCCCAAGACCAGACACATGAGCCATTGGGTATTCTGAATATTTGGGACTTTAAGGTAATCAAAATGGGTTCTTTTATCTTCTTGTCAAAATATATATTAATAAATTGTGTATATGTTATGTTGGGGTACACTGTATAGTCATTCATTACTTGTGATTTAAATCAAGCTAGTAAAAGGCTTAGGAGTAACTCTGAAGATCATTTAGCTTTTGAAAATTCTCAGCAGTTTTCTTCCCCTCAATCAAAGGACTTTCTAATGGTGAAAACATTTCATGCAGTAAGTGCATTAAAATGCTTTCTCAGATTTTACTACTCCAATTAATGATTCCATTTTCTTCAAGGGTTATTGACTGAAATGAGAGTGATTCCCATGTGGGAGGCATGTTCACGTACTTAATATCTGAGGGCTGCCAGCAGCCTAGCTCAATGCTGTGTTCTTTGAACCTGCAACTATTAGGACCAGAGCAAGTCCATAATTGAAGAAGGTCCACACTGTGATGCAGTTTTTCCAGCTGTGGAAATTTCTAGGGCTTATCAATATCCCATGGAAAATGAGTCTCTACGAAGGTCCATATTTACTGTGCAAGTGACAGACAAAACTATCCCTAATTCTAATGTACCTGGAGTAAAGCGATATGCGTATGCATTACACATAATTATAAATGCTCTGGCCGCATGTCATCCATCTGCACCTTCTGTGCTACCAGCAGATCATGCTGAATGATCTCAGAAATGCAGCTTATTATTATGTAATATGAGAAGGATCTAGGTAAAGGCAGGTGGGGTGGATATGCTTACAGATGTCTTCCCATATATTCTATTCATGCCTAAAGTGAAACACAGGTTTATTTTAGGGCTCATTTTTCACGGATCATTGATCATAAATTTTAAAAACGCCTGCAATGTGAAATCCAAAAATGCCCAAGAGCCAGTGCCACAGCAACAATATCTGCCTCACAGACATACATTGCCTATTGTGTGCCATCCAGTGTATGTTAAATAGTAGACATTATATATCAAATATTACTTGTTATATATCATAATCTTGAGTTTTAATAGCTTGAAGCTTCAGAGAGTAGAGTAGGAAGCTTGGCTGCGTACAGTATGTGGGATGCTCAGATAGGAAATATGTAAACACTGATGAAACACATGCTTATTCTGGTCAATAACCTCGTGTATATAACAATTATGAAATGCTACTGTAGGTGATCTTAAAAGGCTTCCTATTACATACGTTCATACATCAGAATAAAATCTATTACATCTCCTCTTCAGTGTTGTGATAAGTGATATTGTGAAAATCACCTTATTGCCAGGCTTTCTAAGTAATCATGAGGAGTAGGAGAAGGGTTCAGGAGAGTAACAGGTAAGAAGGTCCTATGCAGCCATAAAAAAGAATGAGATCATGTCCTTTGCAGGAACATGGATGGAGCTGGAGGCCATTATCCTTAGCAAACTAACACAGGAACAGAAAACCAAACACTGCATATTCTCACTTATAAGTGGGAGATAAATGATGAGAACACATGGACACATGGGGGGAACAACAGACAATGGGACCCACTGGACGTTGAGGGTGAGAGGAAGGAGAAGATCAGAAAAAAATGACTAATGGGTATTAGGCTTAGTACCTGGGTGACTAAATAATCTGTACAACAAACCACTGTGACAAACCTGCATGTATACCCCTGAACTTAAAAGTTTAAAAAAAGACAAATATATAAACAAACAATGGTACCTTGATTCTTTAAGAGAAAAGCCATGAATTCCCCAAACTATAGACTGGTGAATTTGATATTGATTCTAAGCCAGAGGTCAGCCAACTTTTCTCAAAAGTGTCAGAGAGTAAGTAGCTATTTGAGGCTTGTGGGTCACATGGTCTCAGTCACAACGCCTCCACGCTGCTGCAGGAGCGTGAAAGCAGACACTGACAATGTGTGTGTGAATGAGCATGGCTGTGTGTCAACACAACTTGATATTCAAAAATGGATGGAGGGCCAGATGCAATATTTTAGAATAGGCTTAAAAGAAAAAAAGATTGTGAGTCCTTAAAAAGAGATGTATTGATCCCCGGGAGTTTGCATGAACGCAGTGGTCCTCAGCCCCAGCAAGAACCACATTAGCCTAGCAAGGCTACACATTAGAATCACTGGGGAACCTTGAAAAATCCTGGTGCTCAGCCTATATCCCAGACTAATGAAATCAGAATCCCTGGGATGGGGCCTCAGAAGTTCATCATTTCTAGGGGATTCATAAGTGATTCCAATGTGAAGCCACATTTGAGAACGACTGTATGAAGTCGTGAAGTAGTGCCAGGTTAACCTCACTTCTTTTTCCTGAGAAGCCTCTGATAGTTGCTATTTGGCACTTTGGAGAATAATTTGCTGATCTCTGGCTTAGAATCAATATCAAATTCATCAGTCTGTAGTTTGGGAAGTTCATAGCCTTTCTCTTGAAAAACCAGGGCACCATTGTTTATTTGTTTTTTGTTTTTGTTTTTAATATTTGGACCTTCCCACTTGTTATTCCTTCTCTTCATTCTTCCCTCCCTCCCTCCCCCTCCCTTCTTTCCTTCCTTCCCTCCCTGCCTACTTCCCTCCCTCCCTCCCTCCTTCCTTCCTTCCTTCTTTCATTCCTTTTCTCTCCCTCCGTCCCTCCCTCCCTTCCTCCTTCCTTCCTTCCTCCTTCCTTCCTCCTTCCTTCCTCCTTCCTCCCTTCCTCCTTCCTTCCTTCCTGCCTCCCTTCTTTCCTTCCCTCCTTCCTTCCTTCCCTCCTTCCTTCCTTCCCTCCTTTCCCTTTCTCCCTCCCTCCCTCTCTCCCTTCCTTCTTCTTATCTTTCCTTTCCTCCTTCTTCTTTTGGATAAAGTAGCCAGACAGCTCTATTGGGGAAAAATAGTAGACACTGTCCATGTGGATTTCCACCGGCCATTCACCACAACCTTTCATTACTGTTCTGGTGGACAAATTAGGACAATGTGGTGGATGACAGAGCCGGGCTCTGATGAATGGAGTAGATACTATCCAGAATTCTTTCATGGCCTCACCCCTCCCCAGTGGTGACTGTATAAGAGGCATCCAGTAAATCTTTGTTGTGGGGAGTGGAAATCCAACCTATAAGAAATGGTTGAGTGAACTAGGAATGTTTAACTTGCAAAAGAAAAAAAAATTATAGTGGAGTTTGAAGAGGGGTAAACATGACAATTTTCTTAAGATGTTTGTTGGGTTGTCATAATGAAGAAACAGATTTCTTTTGAATTTTCTAGAGTAGAAATAGAATCATTGTGGGAAGCCACCAGGAGGCATTCATTTGACAAACATTTTTTGAGCAACTACTCTGTACCAGGCACTTTTAGGCCCTTGAGACCTACCTATGAACATGACCTAAGACCCATGCCCTTGTGGAGTTTATGGTCTAGAGACTTATTTTCATGTATCCGATGATTAAAGCTGTCAGAAAATAGAATGGGCTGCTTCAGAAGGTATTGACTGTAGGTTGGATAATCACTTATTTGAGGTCATTATTGTCAGGCCTCTGAGCCCAAGCTAAGCCATCATATTCCCTGTGACCTGCACGTATATATCCAGATGGCCTGAAGCAACTGAAGATACACAAAAGAAGTGAAACTAGCCACTTCTTGCCTTAACTGATGACATTCCACCATTGTGATTTGTCCCTGCCCCACCCTAACTGATCAATTGACTTTGTGACAATACACCCTCCCTGCCCTTGCGATAATGTACTTTGTGATATTTCCCCTGCCCTTGTGAATGGACTTTGTACAATACACCCTCCCCACCCTTGAGAAGGTACTTTGTAATATCCTCTCCCGCCCTTAAGAAGGTACTTTGTATTATTCTCCCCACCCTTCAGAATGTACTTTGTAAGATCCACCCCCGCCTGTAAAAAATTGCCCCTAACTCAACTGCCTATCCCAAACCTATAAGAACTAATGACAATCCCACCACCCTTTGCTGACTCTCTTTTCAAATTCAGCCCGCCTGCACCCAGGTGATTAAAAAGCTTTATTGATCATACAAAGCCTGTTTAGTGGACTCTTCACACGAACGCGTGTGACATTTATAAGCCACAAAAATCCAATAAGAATCTTTATCCCCGAGTATCTCTGAGTCAAGGAAAGTACCTTTTCCTTCCCTCTCTTTGCACTCACCTTCCCTTCCCCCATCACTCCCCTAATCCCACACTCATTTTCAAGGTAGCAATGTCAGAAGTTTACAGTTTGATCTGGCAATCCCGAAGCTCCAGGCAGGACAATCACAGGCAGTGAATAAAGCTGTGGACAAATTGTCCCTCTCTTGCATGACAAGGCCAATGGAGGCAGGGAGGTTGCTCCCTGCTTTGAGTTTCTGGGACTAGTTTTATGTTAGTGTCATCCTGCACATGCCATACAATGGGAATGGACAATGTAGTGTTTGGGGCCATAAACATTTAAATTATGTGTCTTTGGAGTCTTGGGGTTTCAAAGACCACTGGCTGGCTGGTTGATACATAGTACTGCAGTGAAGTTTCCTATTTGTATGTGGTTTTTCCTTTCAACTCTTTGCCACAACCAGATACTAGTAATGGGTTGAGATGATGGGAAAGTTGTGGGGAGGAAGGATGCTGTATTTTCTTTCACTGACCACAGTGATGCACATACATATATATATATATATATACATACACATATATTTACATACAAACACATACACACATGTACGTGTGTGTGTGTGTGTGTATAAATATATATTTATATGAATATTGTTTGCTCTGTGGCTGGTGGGCAAAAGAATGAACACAGTGAGAGAGTGGAGGCAACAAAGTGGTCCCATGAAGTGTGGCACACTCCTATTTCAAATGCCTAATGCTGACCTCCCAAGAAGAGCAGAATGGAAGAATTTCACCATTTGGGGAGAATGAAGTTAAGTTTGAGGGCAAGAGAACCAGGGATAATGTGGAAGGCAGGCTCCTGAGAGGGCTGGCAAGAGCAAGAAAGGATGCCAGCTTCAGAGAACCTAGGCACTACTCCTAGGCACTACAAAGGCAGGCTTTGCTCCAGGCTGGACTTCAGGCTGAGGGGAGAGGACAGGCTAGCACGGTGAGTATGTTGGGGGAGCATGACACAAATAAGAGATTGAGGGTCGTGGGACCCTGAGTTTTAGAGATAAGGAGGACCACAAGATTTTGTTTTACTTTCTTAGGCACAGAGCCCAGTAGGCTTACTTACGTTACCCAGTTATTTTTTATTGCATGTTATGGAGGAAATTATAATTTCTGTGGTATTTCTCAACTTGAGGATTCACAAGAATGTAAATGGTCTGTTGTCAATAACTGGATTCAAGTTTTAGAAATATCTGGATGGCATAAAAATGATTTAAATGTTGCAAAACAAGAAAGTTACCATAACAGAATTAAAATGTCCCATTATCTGAATATTGCAATTGTTTTTAATTACCAGATCTGAATCATCATTGTTCTTTTGCCTAATGTCACCTAGAATATTGAGCTAAAGCAAGCCGGACAGATAGTTTCAATGTCACTGTGTAGGGTTATGTTTGTTCGTTGATGTTTACCCAGAACCTCCCTGAAAATGCAGGCTGGGAGCCTGGCCCAGAGTCAGGAGTTGTTGGTGTAAAAATCAATGTTAAGACATGGCCATTCAGCGAGGCCTTTTCTGTTTTCAACATCAGTTGAGAAGAAGTAATTTAATAATGGTTTAAATTAGGTCAGAGGACAACAGGGCTTCCCTGCAGAATTACAGATCATATAGATTTTTCTCTAGAAGCAAGATAGTGTTGTAGGAAAGTTTAACGAATTCCCAAATTCCCGTTGCTGCTACATGGTTATCTTTTTTTTTTTTTTTTGAGATGGAGTTTCACTCTTGTTGCCCAGGCTGGAGTGCAATGGCGGGATCTCGGCTCACCGCAACCTCCGCCTCCCAGGTTCAAGTGATTCTCCTGCCTCAGCCTCCCTAGTAGCTGGGATTACAGGAGGCATGTGCCACCACGCCTGGCTAATTTTGTATTTTTAGTAGAGATGGGGTTTCTCCATGTTGGTCAGGCTGGTCTCGAACTCCCGACCTCAGGTGATCTGCTCACCTCGCCTTCCAAAGTGTTGGGATTACAGGCATGAGCCACCACACCCAGCCATGATTATCTTGATATCAGTAAGATTCTGTGTATTTATTTCACTGCAGAAACGTGGCTGCTTCCTCCAGGAGGCAGCGTGGGTGGCTGGGATGCAGATGTCTTGCTCCTCTTTGGTGTCTTCCTGCCTCAGTCCTCAGTGTAGTGCCTAGGTTCTCTGAAGCTGGCATCCTTTCTTGCTCTTGTCAGCCCTCTCAGGAGCTGGTGTGCTTCCATGTCTTACAAAGTTCCTGAGGCTGGCCTGGGCATGCCCCCTTTCTATTGAGATAGCAAGAGGCAGCCCCTCCAAGGCAATAGTTTCCAACCCTGGCTACACTTTAGAATTTGAATGCTGATGTGCAAGCCCACCTCCAGAGATCTTGAATTAATTGGCCCACAGCGGGTACTGGGGATTCTGATGTGCAGCTCGGGTTGAAAATACTACTTTAATCAGTTGTAATTTTGGTTCCAGCTCCTTTGAGTTTCACCCAATGTTAGAATAAACTTTCAGGAAAATCCTCTAATGAGGACTGTATAACTAGGTTGGGTCAACAGGTTTGGGAATATTTAAATGGTGGTCACGACAGTCCAGCAATGGAAGTTACAGAATGATTGCTTCCAAAGGGGGTCTAGAATCATTTTACTGACACTTACATACTTCCGTGGTTGATACAGTGAGTAGTTCTTTGTTGGCCTAGATTAGGCTTTGAAAAACACTAATGTGAGCATTAAATTTTGTCCTCCATGGCTCTAGGTTTTTGGAGGCTGCATAGAATTGACAGGTAGACAAGTAAGCCAGGATCATAAGCTGTGAAAGAGTATTAAAATAGGCTTGAAGTTTGACAGCTTGCCACATTCATTCAAGCTCTGGGAAAATGCTTATATAGGGGAGGTACTGGGTCATTATCTGCAGAATACATTTGTCATGATCATAAATGACTTATTTCCTTCAGTTTTAAAAATCCTGTTGGCAGAGAGGAGCCAGTCAATTTTTTCTTTTTTCTTTTTCTTTTTTTTTTTGAGTGGAGGTATGACGTGATAAAAACTGTGGTTAAGGATTGCTTCTATAATAATACAGTCACGCCCCACATAACGTTTTGGTCAAGGATAAACCACATATGCAACAGTGGTCCTGTAAGATCATAATACCATATTTTTACTGTACTTTTTCTACGTTTATTTATTTACTCTAAATATAGAGACAGAGTCTCACTCTGTCACCCAGGCTGGAGTGCAATGGCGCGATCTCAGCTCATTGCACCCTCTGCCTCCAGGGCTCAAGCAATTTTCCTGCCTCAGCTTCCCAAGTAGCTGGGACCACAGATGTGCACCACCATGTCCGGCTAATTTTTGTATGTTTTGTAGACACAGGGTTTTGTCATGTTGCCCAGGCTGGTCTTGAACTCCTGAGTTCAAGCGATCCACCCACCTCAGCCTCCTGAAGTGCTGGAATTACAGGCATGAGCCACCGCACCTGGCACTTTTTCTATGTTTAAATGCAAAAAAAAAGATACTTAACATTGTGTTACAACTGCCTATAGCATTCAGTAGTCACATCCTGTGCAGGTTTGTAGTCTAAAGCAATAGGCCATACCACATAGCATAGGTGTGTAGGTTTGTATAAGTACACTCTATGATGTTTGCACAATTACAAAAATCACCTAAAGAAGCATTTCTCGGATTGTATTCCCATCGTTAAAGTGACCCACAGCTGTGTATTGGATGGATGGCAGGAGAGGAAGAACCCCCAAACAGCGGTTCAACATTACAAATTATACCTCTAAATTGAGACAGGGGGAAGTGTCACTGTGGTCAGAGGGTTTGAGGAGACTTCAGGGAGGGGATGGTTGGAAATGGATCTGAATCTTGAAGGATGCACAGGATATTTGGAGGGAGGTGAGAGTCATTCCAGGGTGGGAGACATTTATGAACTGTCATCCAGTCACATTAAGAAATAAAAAAATTGGCCAGGCACGGTGGCTCACGCCTGTAATCCCAGCACTTTGGGAGGCCGAGGTAGGCAGATCATCTGAGGTCGGGAGTTCAAGACCAGCCTGACCAACACGGAGAAACCCCATCTCTACTAAAAATACAAAATTAGCCGGGGTGGTGGCACATGCCTGTAATCCCAGCTACTTGGGAGGCCGAGGCAGGAGAATCACTTGAACCCGGGAGGCGGAGGTTGCAGTGAGCCGAGATCCCGCCATTGCACTCCAGTCTGGGCAACAAGAATTTAACACCTTATTTTGAACTCCTTCCCATTGCCCATTCACATTCTGGGCAATTGTCTCACTTCTACTGCTTCTTGCATGTAAAATCTGTACTCTATGCCAGGGCCTTGAGTGCCTTGTACAACACACTCAAAAAAATCTCTATAAATGTCTCTTCACAAGTCTCTCCTCTCAGCCATTCAATTTCCCAGCTCCAGCCCCGACACCACTTATCCCTTCAGGCGGCTTCTCCCCTTCTTTCATTCCTCCCCTCGGAAGATTTCAGCCCTGTCCTGGTTTCTTTCTTTAGTCTTGTTACTGCCACCCAACAGGCAGGATTCCTTAGGTATGGAGGGGCCATTTTGCTGAGGATAAAGCATTTGGGGTGCCTGCAGCTCTCGACACCCGCCCGCCTGCCAACTGCTATCATAGAGTGAATTGAAGATTTTTTATAAAGGTACTTTTCGTTGTGCAACTTAAGTACAAACATGATCCCTCACTGTAAGAAGCTTATGATCTCACCATTGGGTGGGGCTATACGAGACTGAAGAAAGAAGCCAGGACATGGGGAAAATTTTCCACATAAGTAGGGTAGATGGTGATATCTGAGCTAGAGGAAAAAGATGAGCCCAGGGGTTGCATGGCTCAGAGAAAAGACTTGGGGAGAGGTATTTATAGGAAATTTTATGAGATGTGCTATGTGCTGTGCAATGCAAATTTCTTATTCATCTCCTCAGGAGACGATCAATGGATTTTCACTGATTCTTTAGTGCAAATGAATCCTTTATGGTGTCTGAGGAGAGTGCTCAGTCCTGCTTATGGTGAGAGGACAGAGGCTGCCACCTGTGAGATTGGACACAGGGACTTTCTTGCTCTCCTGCTTCCTCTTGGCCCAGCATGGTGGAATACAGGCTGGATGCCCAGTAAATACTTCTGATTCAAATGTATTTTTATTTTTACAACTTCCCTTTGAGACCTACAATTTTATCCTTGTTTTCCAGATAGGAAAACCATGAGCCTGAATTACCATACTTCTGCTTCCCAGATTCTTGCACACTATAGGAGAGATATTAGAGGATTTATGCTAGATACTGTCTTCTACTTTATACATTATATCTGAATGCACAAGTCTTATTTCAATCACACAGCCTTCACTTTTGTGTTTCATTTTCACTTTTCAGCACAAAGATTATTTATTATATCTGGGTAATAAAATCAGAGGAAATGTTTGGCTCCAAGAAAGCAAACTTTCATCTACCTATGTTGAAATTTTACCCCTTTTCCACAATAGTTCAATAGCCATTAAGACTCATACCTAAGAAAGCAGTGATAAATAAGAGGAACATATGTACAAAATGTTGGTTAAAGGCACAAAGCCATGGGTGCTCAAGGAATTCTGAAATATTTGAACTCATCAAGAATTCTGTTGGAGTTCTATCAGTGTTTGCTGGACTTCATGATTAGTGATGGTTCTCACTGCTCTTTGAATTAGAGTAGACATTTGGAAAGGGGGCTTATTGTACAACAGAATGCCATATTTAGATGAATGTTGTAACCACTTCAGAATTCAGGATCTTGTTTCTTAAAACAATACAGAATGTTAAGGGTGGAAGGAGCCTTAGAGATGGGGAAGCTGAAACCTCAAATAGTGAGTGAATTTGGTCCAGAGTCCAAATCTTCTGAGGCCCAACTTGATGTTCTTTTCACTGGATGTTCTGTTGGCACAGTGCAGGGCAAAGGGTTTAATTGACAGAAATAAAACTTAATATTTCATCTGGGAGTATAGATTAGATGGCCTCTCAGAACCTAAAAGAGTCCATATTCCAAGAAAAAAAAAACATATTCCACATACCAATAAAACAAATGAGGATGTTTATTCCTCTTTAACTAAATTTCTTAAAATTTTACGGCATCGTATGTCTTTGTAAGCAAATATCCTTTTGAAAATCATGTAGAAGACGATTGACAAGTTAACTTTTGACATATTCACTTGAAGTTGAGGCTGATCAAAACAGAAATAAACATACTTTTCACCTTTCTCAGGGTGGAAGAAGACAAATTTACTGGGGATGTGGGAAGGCTGCCCTGAAGGTAACCCATAACTGGATTGGACTATCAAAGAAAGGGAGTGGGTGGAGACTTCTGCTTGGAAGTCTAAAGAGGGAGGAATCTTGATTCTTGGGTGCTATGGATCCTGGGGATAAGGAAGAGGGACTAGGATGGAAATTCCACAATTAGAAGACAGTGGCACTCACAGGAGTGTAGCACTTTAGATGTGGAAGGATCACAGAGAATGCTCTGTTGATGGTGGAAAGCATCATGGTTAGCAGGCGCTGTAGCAGCTGACCAGATCAATGGTGCCCAATCAGTGATGGAGGAACTGTTCATCAGAGGTCTCAAGACACAGAAGGGAGAAATAGCTCAGCACTGCTACAGCACTGAGAGTCTTCGAGGAGGCACCAAGAAATTGATGCTTTAGTTTCTGCCAATACGCATTCAGCTGAGTGGGTGCTCAAGCCATATTTTCTTTGATTTAGACAAAGCCATGCGTTGTAGCTATTTTCCTAGTGCCAAGGAGTAGTTTATACCTGTTTTATTATTAATAATTGTAATAGTAATACTAGCTATCATTTGCTTACTGTCTTTTGTTATGGAATGAATTTTGTGGCCCCTGAAATTCTTATGTTGAAGCCTTAACTCCCAAAGTGACGATATTTGGAGATGGCACCTTTGGGTGGTAATTAGGGTTAGATGAGATCATGAGGGTGGGGTCCTCTTGATGGAATTTTTTTTTTTTTTTTTTTTTTTGAGACGGAGTCTTGCTCTGTCGCCCAGGCTGGAGTGCAGTGACGTGATCTCGGCTCGCTGCAAGCTCCGCCTCCCGGGTTCACACCGTTCTCCTGCCTCAGCCTCTGGAGTAGCTGGGACTACAGGTGCCCGCCACCACGCCCAGCTAATTTTTTGTATTTTTAGTAGAGACGGGGTTTCACTGTGTTAGCCAGGATGGTCTCGATCTCCTGACCTTGTGATCCGCCCGCCTCAGCCTCCCAAAGTGCTGGGATTATAGGTGTGAGCCACCGTGCCCGGCCTCTTGATGGAATTAATGCCCTTATAAGAAGGGGAAGAGAGAGAGATCTGTCTGCTGTCTGTCTGCAACCCGAGGAGAGAGCCCTTACCAGGAACTGAATCAAACAGCAATTTGATCTGAGACTTCCAGCCTCCAGAACTGTGAGAAAAATAAATTTTTGTTGTTGAAGTCACCCATTCTGTGGTATTTTGTTATGGCAGCCTGGGCTAAGATACCTACCATGTGCCAGGAACTTCCTGTATGTTGTTTTGACTAATCTTCAAAACAACTCTTCAAGGTAGGTATTTCTACCTGGCAAAGGAAACAGAAACAGAGAGGTTAACCACCTTGCCCAAGGTCACACAGCTAGCATGTGAGAAAATGTTTATAAAATGCCTAGTGCAGTATCTAGTACAGAATATGCCCTCAATAGAGAGCTTTTTATAACTCAAAAGCTCATGTTGTTTTCAATATACATTCAGGTCACCATTTTGTCTGAGCTTCTAAGCTGTCTTTGTTCTTTCCACTCCATAGCTACCACTTGACACAGGGATTCTGACCTTATTGTGACATCCTGGAAATTAAGTTCAGCCAAAGGTGGCTCCTGACCTAAACAGAGAGCCTAGCCTCATTGTTCCTTAAAGTCTCTCTGAAGTAAGAAGCCTCTGGAATAATAACCAGTAGTGATGGAATCCCAGATCAGGAACCCAATGGGGAACTTTTCTTGAGAAACTCTTCCCCTAAGGCCTGAGCCTGGGTGCTACTTGACTGCTGCTCCATGGCTTACTATGGGCAAGGTCTGGAAAGCCTTGGAGAAGTCTAGGCAGTCACAGGTAGCAGCCAGTGTAGAGGATATTAGAGGATAGGGCCAACATAGGAGGTGGGTTCATAAGGCAAGAGGCTGGGGACAGACTCCTGGCTCTTCCTTGGATGGGTCCAAATCCCAGAGCTGGCCTTGCATTGGGAGAATGATCAGAGCAGGAGGGCCTTTTCCCAAGTCCTATCTGAGCCACACAGCAAACCCTGGGGGATGTGGAGGGAGCGATGTACCTTTAACCCCAAGGCTGACCATATCTCCATGCCATGCCTGGGGTTTCTGCCATTCAGGGGTTCTGGGGTCCAGCAGGGGTGAAGTGAAGAAAACAGGAGGAAGAAGAGAGGAGAGGGAGAGCAGGGTGTTTGGAAGCCTCAGGATCTGGTAAGAAGAGGAGAAAGCAAAGAGCAGCAGGAGCCACGAACGCTTCATTTCCTTCTTGTCCTCCCTGCCTCATTCTTGAATGAGGACCTTGAAGTAATGAGTGAGGAGGATTTTCCTAGCTACTAGCATAAGGGAGCATAAGAAAATAGTAGGTAAGGAATAAAGTCCAGAGCTAATAAGAAGTACCTTTACTATTGAATTCTTCTGAGAAAATTTCAGAAGTAAAATTCCTAGGCAAATTTTAGTTTATGTTCCATGCTAGGGAAATGTCAGCCACTCTCCTCTAATTAACATTGCTAAAAGCTTAGAGCAAAAGCTTTCATTTCCTGTTGCTTTTTACATGGACTTGCCACAGCAATCAATGTCTGTGTAGCTTTCGTTCCCTCTGCTCTTGGTGTTCTTTCTCTGACATTAAGAAATTCTCTTCCTCCATGGAACAAGTGTTTTTTGTTAAAACCGGATGCCTGTCATTTATTCCTTGCAACTGTAAACCAAAAAGGAACTGAGACAAGTCTCAATCAATGTAGAAGTTTATTTTGAGGGCCGGGTGCGGTGGCTCACGCCTGTAATCCTAGTACTTTGGGAGGCTGAGGCGGGTGGATTGCTTGACCTCAGGAGTTTGAGACCAATCTGGGCAACATGGTGAAACCCCGTCTCTACTAAAATACAAAAAATTAGCCGGGTGTGATGGCACATGCCTTAATCCCAGCTACTAGGGAGGGTGAGACAGGGGAATCGCTTGACCCTGGGAGGCAGAGGTTGCAGTGAGCCGAGATTGCGCCACTGCACTCCAGCCTGGGAGACAGAGCAAGACTCTGTCTCAAAAACAAAACAAAACAAAACAAAACAAAAGTTTATTTTGAGAAGGTTAAGGACGTACTCATGACACAGCCTCAGGAGGTCCTGAGAACATGTGCCCAAGGTGGTTAGGCCACAGCTTGGTTTTATACATTTTAGGGAGACATAAGACATCAATCAATACATGTAAGGAGTGCATTGGTTTGGTCTGGAAAGGTGGGACAACTGGAAGTGGGGGCTTCTAGGTCAGAGGTGAATTCAAAGATTTTCCAATTGGCAATTGGTTGAAAGAGTTCTTCTGAAGGCCTGGAATCTATAGGAGGGAGTATCTGGGCTAATATAAGGGGTTGTGGAGACCAAGGTTCTTATTATGCAGATGAAGCCTTTAGGTAGCAGGCTTCAGAGAAAATAGATTGTAAATATTTCTTATTAGACTTAAAAAGGTGCCGGACTATTAGTTAATTCTCTCCTGGATCAGGACGAAGACCTGGAAAAGTAAAGGGATTCTCTCCAGAATGTAGATTTTCCTCACAAGATACAGCATTGCAGGGCCATTTCAAAATATGTCAAAAAACATATTTTAGGGTAAAATACTTCAATTTCTTTCAGAGCCTGCTATCTGTCAAGTGATGCTATACTAGAGTCAGGCTGGAATTCGGTGTCTTATTGCTACAGAGTCTTAAGATGTCTGTTGTAATGTGAATGCTGGTCAGTTGTGCCTGAATTCCAAAGCAAGGCGGGTATAAGGAGGCATGTCCAACTATGCCCCCCACTGCCCCCCCACCCCGCCAGCCTCAGCATCCCATCATTGGCTGAAGTAGTTTTTCAGGTTCTTTGGAACATCCTTGGCCGAGAGAAGGGGTCCTTTCAGATGGTTGGGGGGCTTAGAATTTTTTTTTTAGTTTACACAACTAATATAAATTTTATCAAAGGTTTCTGATGGTTCACACAGAAATCCCACAATGCAATTCTCCACTGGAAGACATTTTTATTTCCTAGGGCTATTAATTGGCTTACAATAAAAACTTTAACGCACTTTTCTTTCCTGAGAAAATTGCTCTCAGAATCAATGGGATTGAGCATAGATAATGGAAAGAGACAGTAAGATGTTCTTGCCTGTAACCAAGCTCCCATTTAGCGCTTAGTTTGTCTGTCTAACCTGGAGAATTGTGGGATGCCCCAGGAATTTTTCCTGAGATTTAAGTTTCACATTGAGACTTTAGGGTTGTTTCCTACAGATTGACTCTTCCCAGAGTGGGTGATCCATCCATGGAACAACCTTGGGTGGGCCTGTGGGTGCATCCTTAAAACAAATGAGGGCTCACTCTGAATATAAGGCAAGATCTTTCAACTGTGGCACTATTGACATTTTGGACTGGACAATTTTGTGTTATGGGAGTGTCCTGTGCAATGTAGGATGTTTAGCAACATCCCTGGCCTCTACCCACTAGATGCCAGCATCCACCCCCAAGCTGTGACATCCAAAAATGTCTCCAGACACTGCCAAATGTCCACTGCAGGAAAATATCATGCCCTGTTGAAAACCACTGATCCAAAGCACCCGCAATTATTTCTTCTGGTACAGTTGTAGAAGACCTCGAACACTTTTCTTCAAAGGGCTGTACAGCCTTAAGAAACCACTAGAGGGCGAGCAGGGCTGCTAATTTGAGCTGCTTCGTAGAGGTGTCACTGCAGGACCTGGCAGAAACAGGGGGCCAAGGGACTCCCCTTGGGAGCTTGATGGAACCATTGAGAAGAGCAAGTCCTGCCATCCTAAGAGCATTAGGGAAGCAGCCACCAGTAAGAACACACCCCTCACCCCAGGAGCTGAGAAGACCATGGTTATGAGGTGACTGTCAAGTGATGGGCTCCATCACCCAGGGTGAGGTAACCCTCTGTGAGGAAGGGTCAGCCAGCCTCTTCTGTCTCCTTGATGTGGTGTACTCAGTGTAGAGAGGAAAGAGATTATTGGTCTTATCTCGATTTTTCATGAAGGGGAGATAGCATTCAGTTCAACAAGCATTTATTTCATGTCTACTATTTACAAGGTTCTGTGTTTGATTATGGGGATATTGGCAGATTGCATAAATGGCCACAAATTATTTACCTGTCTATATCCATGCCTTTGGGCAGTCCCCTCCCACACTGACTCTGGGCATAGCCATTTGATTTGCTTTGGCCAATGGGTCAATAGCAAGTGTGATGCAAGCGGAGACCTGAAAGCTCTTGCTCACTGGGGCTTATCCACTCTAGAGGCTCTTGGGACCCTGCCACTGCTGTCGTGTAAGGAAGCCCAAGCTAGCCTGCTGAATGATGAGAGATCCGTGACCCCAGGGGCTCCTATTACCTCAGCTGACAGCCAGTCAACTTCCAGAAGCTGAGACACCTGGTTGACCAGCAGCCAACTGGCACGGCTTAACTAAGTATAGCAGAAGACCAGCAAAAGAAAGGCCCAGCCCAAATTGCCAACCCACAGAATTGCGAGTCACGTAGTTGGCTGTAGTTTTTAGGTCACTAAGCTTAGGGTGGATTGTTATGCAGCAAAAGCTAATGAAAACACAGATGGATGAGACATAGTTCTTGCCTTCAGGACTCCACAGCCTAAGAGACCAATAATTTGCTCCCAAGGCAGGCTGCTTGTGTAATTGGACCCTTAGAGCCATACGAGACAGTAATAGCAGTCACGTTCGTTTTTCACTCCTGGAATACTAGTTAAAAGCATGAACTTGAAAACCAAAGCGCTTGAACTTAAATCCCAGCTCCATCACTTACTAGCTGTGTGACTCTGGGTAGGTTCCTTAATCTTTGTGTCTCTATTTTCTCGAAAAGGGATAATAATAGAACCTACCTCATGGAGTTGTTGAGGGGATTAATAGATATACATTTCTTATGATAGGGCATATGATTTAGTAAGTGTTTTGAAAGTACTAGCAATATATGTTTGGTCTAAAATGGAATCAGCATTAAAGTGTTTTCTTTTTGAATAACACCTTCCACTACATATAATAGTAATACATGTTCTTTGTGAAAAGCTGAAAAAAATACAGGAAAACTATAAAGAAGAGAACAAATGTCATCCCTTAGATTTTGTGCCAACTTTAGAAATAACACATTTTATTTTAAATCAAGCTACTATGATCAGCTTTGGAGAAAGGTCATTCAAGATACTCAGGGAATAAAGGTATCAAGTGCTTAGCCGAGTGAAGCCCTTTATATAGACTTTGCTCAGTGTACATTTCTCCAGTTGGAGTGAAAGAGATCAAGTAGTTCCTTGTCCCATAGCATCTGGGATATAATTTGCAGATCCCAATGGACTAAATTAAACATTGGAGCAAAGTGCAAAGGAAAACCAGAAAGTAAGGCAATGATTAGCAACTCTGGACCCACGGAGCATTTTTAACTAAGGAGTATGTTCTTATTTTATTTTTATTCATATTATTTTTAATCAATAAATCATAATTATACATATTTATAGGGTATAATGTGATGTTTTGATATAGGTATACAATATGGGATAATTAAATCAAGATAATCAAGATGAATTAACATATCCATCACCTCACTTATCATTTTTTGTTGTGTGACATTTGAAATTTACTCTTATTTTGAAATATACATTATTATTAACTATAGTCACCCTGCTGTGCAATAGATCTCAAAACTTAGGCCTTCTGTCTATCTGAAATTTTGTACCCTTTGACCAACAGCTCCCCATTCTCTCTTTTCCTCTACCACTGGTCCCTGGTAGCCATCATTCTACTTTCTACTTCCGTGAGTTTAACTTTTTAGGATTCCACATATAAATGAGATCACATGGTATTTATTTTTCTGTACTGGCTTATTTCACTTAGCATAATGTCCTCCAAGTTCATCCATGTTGTTGCAAATGACAGAATTTCCTTCTTTTTATGGCTGAATAATATTCCATTGTGTATATATACCACATTGTAATTATCCGTTCATCTGTTGATGGACACTTAGGTTGATTTCATTTCTTGGCTATTGTAGACAGTGCTGCAATAAACATGGGAGTGCAGATATCCCTTCGACATACTGATTTCAATTCTTTTGGCAATATACCCAGAAGTGGGATTACTGGATCATATGGTAGTTCTAGTTTTAGTTTTTTGAGGAACTTCCATGCCATTTTCCATGATGGCTATACTAATTTACATTTCCACCAACAATGTAAAAGCATCCTCTTTCTCTATATCCTCACCAATACTTGTTATTCTCTATATTTTTGAGAAAAGCCATTTAAGGCTTGTTCTTTTTATATGCTGCCTCTCTTGATGGTGCAAGGCTGTTTAAGTTTGAAACGGCACTTGTTATTAAACTGACTTTTGCAGAAGCAGAAGTTGTATCTCGGAATGGCATAGTAGCTGGCCAATGTAACACAGGTAGTGATTAGTGGAGCTGGGTCCAGGCCACTGACCTAACATCCAGCGGTTTTTTGTGTTTGGCTTCTTTTACTAGCATAATGTTTCTGAGATTCATCCAAGTTGTAGCATGTATCAGTGTTTTGTCCCTTTTTATTGCTGAATGGTACTGTGTTGTATGAATATACCACAGTTTGTTTATTCATTGATGAACATTTTGATTGCTTCTACAAGTCTTGTAGAGACATATGTCTTATATAAACATACATCATTCATTTCCTTTAGGTAGATACTTAGGAGTGGAATTGTTGGGTCATACGGTGACTCTCTGACATTTTGAGAAACTACAAGACTGTTTTCCAAAGTACGTGTACTATTTTACAATCTTGCTAACGATGTATGAGGATTTCCAATTTCTTCACATCCTCATCTATACTTGTTACTGTTTGTCTTTTAAATTGTAACCATTCTGGTGGTTGTGAAATGCTATTTTATTTTGGTTTTGACTTGCATTTTCCTAATGCCTAATGTTGTTGAGTATCTTTTCATCTGCTTATTAGCTATTTGTATATATTTTTGGTAAAATGTTTTTTCAAACCTTTTGCCATTTAAAAATTTGCTTATTTTTCTTCTTTCAAATTATTTGTTGTATAAAAACTCAACATGAATAAAGGACTGGGAAAGAGAGAATGGCAACTTGGAGAACCTGGTGGTTAAATATACCTATAGCATGAATCTTATTAGAAGCCTAAAGAGGTAGGCATGGTCCTGACCTTGTATTGTAGAATTGCACTATCCAGTATGGTGGCCCCTAACCACATGACTTGATGGATTATGGAGCATGTCAAAGGTGGCTAGTCCAATTTGAGTTGTGCTGTAAGGGTAAAACGCACATCAGATTTTAAAGACTTGCTATGAAAAACTGAATGTAAAGCATGTCATCAATAATTTTTGAATTATTACATATTAAGATGATACTATTTTGAAAATATTGACTAAAATAAAATACAGTATTAAAATTCTATTTTTTAAAATAAAAAATGGCTACTATGAAATTTAAAATTATATACATGGCTCCCAATATATTTCCATTACATAGCAATGTTCTAGAACCTTGACCATCAGTAAATTAGATGTTGATATGTAGAGAAATGGGAAGGCTTTGATAGGTTTTAAGCATGAGGAAATTATGACCACTTTTAAGAAAGAGATTACTTTCAATGCACTGTGGCAAATAGATTGGAGAGGACAGGTAATGGCTGGCCGGGAAACAGAGTAGGCAGCTTTGCAGTAGTCTAGATGATAGATGATAGTCACTTGATAGCGATACGGAACTCGATAGTCAGTTGATAGGGAAAAACAGCGTTCTGTTCAATATCTCAAATCGAATCAGAATTTTATAGACAATACTAAAAATTTATGTGTCTGTCAGGGCTAATATCATCTGGAATATACTTTAAGAGGGAGCTACTGAAAGTTCTAGACTCTTCTGTGTCTAAGGTGAAGACCACAGGTTACCTGGATCGCATACCCTTGTAGGGAAGAGCCACTTAAATAGCAACTCTATACTATGCAAAATGTGGTGCTAGACCATGGTAAAGATTTGGCTTTGACCCTGAGTGAGGGGAACCATTGGAGGCTTTGGAGCACACGAGTGATGTGACCATCAAGTCATTGCTTGTTAATTGGATAACACTGGCCACTGCACTGAGAATAGACTGAAGGGAGTGAGGGTGGGAGAGGGAGGGCCCTGTGATTTAAGCAATTCTTTATTGTTAGGCATTTTCATTGTTTCTAATTTTCTCTAATTTTAAACAACAGAGTAATCAATGTTGTGCAAAATTTTATTACATCCTTCATTCATTTTCTTAAGATAAATTCCAAGAAAAGTGGCAGTCGTGGTCAATGGGGACATCTGTTATTACAGCTTTTGATATATCTTGCCAAATTGCCTTCTAGAAATTTGGACACAGCTTAAATTGCCACTGCTGTGTAGGAGAGTGTCTGCTTCCTTCTTCTTGTGCCAGCCCTTGGCAATGTTACTCTTTCTTAAACTTAACCAAGCAAGAGTTCCAAGTATGCCTTTAAAATAATTCTCATATGAATTAGTCCACATTTTTCTTCATGAAACACTTCTCCCCATTGTGTCCTAGTTCAGCTATTTTATTAAACTTTAGGTAAATTATATATTCAATCATTTCAGGCTAGTGATGACAATTTATTAAATTTTTTTCCGTTCCTAAAGGTGGGAGGATCTTGTCAAACTGGCACATAATTTGATTTCTACTTCTTTAATATTTTTAAAAGGAATGAAATGATAAACCCAAAATAAGTAGAGAAAAGCAAGCTCTGAGCACTTTTTTTGAACTTGTGAGATATTAAACTTTTGGTGAATTTCTAATCGAGGCACATATACACCATGGAATACTATGCAGCCATAAAAAAAAGAATGAGTTCATGTCCTTTGCAGGGACATTGATGAAGCTGGAAGCCATTCTCAGCAAACTAACACAGGAACAGAAAACCAAACACTGCGTGTTCTCACTTATAAGGGGGAGTTGAATAATGCGAACACATGGACACAGGGAGGGGAACATCACACACTGGGGCCTGTTGGCGGGGGCGGGGGAGGGGGGGCAAGAGGAGCGAGAGCATTAGGACAAATACCTAATGCATGCAGGGCTTTAAACCTAGATAATAGGTTGATAGGTGCAGCAAACCACCATAGCACATGTATACCTGTGTAACGAACTTGCACATTCTGCACATGTATCCCAGAACTTAAAGTAAAATAAATAAATTAAAAAAGCAATCTAGACTTATTTGTTGGGACAAAAAGCATAAAGGTAAATAAACTATGTTTATAAATATGCATGCATATATTTAAGTATAAGTTCTATTTCTCTCTGTTCCCTGGAAAGTCACAGGTTGAAATTAATTTTAAGAGAACATTTAACAGGCCCCTTAAAGGTTAAATTAAACTGAGGGGTGCTACTGCAATTTAATTATGTTTTCATCTTTTTGGATTAGTCATTGAATACAGATTGAAATCCTATTTTCACGCATCTCTATAGGTCACCTAAATGGCTTGTTCAAAATTCTAATTTTTTTTCCCTCATGAATAATTTCCCTCAAAAGGTAACCTTTCTCCTCTATGGGCATAATAAAAGTGTTTGTAAAAATGGCGAAGGAAAATGGATTATATTTTGTAACATACTGAGTTGTAAAGCAGAATTATGCCTTTGTACTATGAAGCTGTTCTTTTCTTTTTCCAAATGTGAAGATTTAGAAGCGAGGTGACCCGCTATTGTAGCTATGTGAAGAGGGGGAGAATCAGGGCTCCCATTACAGAGCGTAGGAGGGATGATGAATACCATAATGAGGTTTAGTGCCACTTAAGAGCCAAAAAACTTCTGTCACAAACCTACCCCTGCTGTCTCACATTTCTGATATTAGCTCCCATTGATTGTTTCATTCCTCCTCATTGATTCTTCCAGAAATTTCTTCCTCCTTCCTAATGTCCTTCGGCTTTGCATCTCATGCCATCAGACTTCACCACTTTCTCTTCTTTCTTGTTGCAGTCATCTCCAGAGTCCTGGGTCACTCTTCTTTCTTAAAGAGTACAAGGAAGAATGCTTCCTGTCATTCTTTCCAGCACTGCTCCAGCATAATTCCTGGTGATTTAAATACAGTTGATTCTCATTATTTGGGGTAGTTAGGGTCTATAAACTTGCGATGAACACCGAATCAGTGAATACTAAACATCGTTCCTAGGGGAAAAGCACAAGTTCTTGCAAGCTTCTGGTAACTACATTGTCATGAATAGATCAAACATGACCCTGTTTTATATATGTTTCTGTCTAAAGACACCTTGTTTAATATATATTGTTGATTCATTAACATTGAACTTACAGCTAGAAGCACTATAATGCATGCTTGAAGGAAGCTTTTCTAACACAAATTATTTATTTATTTATTTATTTATTTATTTTCCCATAAGGTACATCACAGCCTTCTTGTACTTAGGAGTGCTAGGCAGCACTAAGCCTGAGGACCATTTTTAGGTTTTTTGTTTTTTTGAGACAGGATCTTACCGTATCACCTAGGCTGGAGTGCAGTGGTGCCATCATGGCTCACTGAAGCCTCGACCTCCCTGGGCTCAGGTGATCTCCTATCTCAGCCTCCAGAGTAGCTGGGACTACAGGCACATGCCACCACCATGCCTGGCTAATTTTTTTTTGGTATTTTTTGTAGAGATGGGGTTTTGCCATGTTGCCCAGGCTGCTCTCAAACTCCTGGGCTCAAGTGACCCACCCGTCTCAGCCTTTTAAATTGCTGGGATTACAGGTGTGAGCCACCCTACCCAGTCATTGGGGACCATTTTCAACAGCAAAATCACCAACAAAAAGCACAAAAGTGCAAAAAACATGGCACTAAATAGTGAAAAGGACACTTGTTTATAGCCTGAGAGCTGAAACAAGAAGGCAGAGTGTCGCCTCATTTGACTCAGCTGGTGGCGTGCACGTTGGGCAACTCAAATTTTTTGCTGCTCTGTACATGTCTGCAAATGACTGCTAAAGTTCCAAGCATATTGATTTTTGGGGCTGCAAATAAATTTTAGAAAGTAGACAAATTTGCAAACAGAGAATCTGTGAATAATGAGGATTGGCTGTGTCTATGTTGATGATCTTTCTGATGATATGAGCACCTCATTTCTTGACTTTCTCTCTAAGTATGGTAGATCTTGTCTACCATACTATTTTAGCCATGCACCCCCAAGATCATGCCGAATGTCATGAAAAGACAGTATTTCCCATCCCAACACCTGTTTTTTATACAGGGATCTGAAAGTGTCAGAACCAGGGTAATTTTTTCTTTGATGTCTCATCCCCTTTGTGTTTACACCCCCACCTCCCTATCCATATGCTGAAACCCTAACCCCCAGTGTTGCTGTGGCCTCTAAGGAAGTGATTAAGGTTAAACGAAGTTGTAAGGGTGGGGCCGTGATCTGATAGGATTAATGTTCTTATAAGAAAAGACACTGGGGTTGGCCTGCACATGCGCTCGCTCATGCTCATGGCTCATGCGTGGTCTCTCTCTCTTTCCCCCCTCCTTGTGCACTCAGAGGAAAGGCCATGTAAGGATGCAGGAAAAAGTCAGTAATCTGCAAGCCAGGAAGAAAGCTGTGGCACCAACAGAATCTGCAATCTGCTAGAACCTTGATCTTAAACTTCCCAGCCTCCAAAACTGGGAGAAAATAAATTTCTGTTGTTTAAGCCACCCAGTCTATGGTACTTTGTTATTGCAACCTGAGCTGGCTAAGACACCCTTTTAAGGTATTTTTCTCTCTAGAAGAGCTCTCATTGTCTCACCTAAGTGTGCTGTCCTAAACAGGTATTCTGTACTTCAAACTTTTCCTACCCACCACCAAAACATACCTTTTAAATATTCCCCAGTACTTTACTTTTCTAAAATTGGTTCACTGATAAACCAATTGCCATCAATTAGTATTATTTTTATTATCGCTACTAACATTTTAACTTTAAAAGTAAGATATATGTTCACTTTAGGACATTTGAAAATGACAGAAAAATGTGAAGTAGGAAATAAAAATTACTTTAATTCTAAAATGTTGGCATTTTGATATACTTCTCTTCAGTCTTTTTTTTTTTTTTTTCTGTGAAAACTTGCCGGAGTTCTTGGTTGCAAATCACATTAAGCTACCCTCATTACCTTGATGGGAAAAGAAGCTTATTGGTAAGATATCAGGCAGCTCAAAGAAATATGGGACTCTTGGAGAACCTGACTGGGAACGTGGTAGGAGGCATCCCTACTAAACTGGGCTACCAGAACTTCTTTCGAGCGCCCTCTAGTGGAACAGTCTGATTTGGACGCCTCTGTTGCCACTGCTGGACATATTCTGTGGGTGACACCGCTGCACTGGATACTAGAAGCCCTGTCAGCACCACCACTAAGACTTTCTTTGAGTCATTAACTCAAGATTCAAGGAGCTGAGTGGGAGCACCTGATTGGCCAAGCTTAGACTATGTGCCCCCTCCTAGCGCAGCAGCCAGGGCTCAGAGAAAGCCAGAATCTGATCTTTTCTTTCGCAAGAGGGAGGAACTGCCTTCCCTAAGGCTCACGCCATGGGACATTCTCCAAATTTAAGGATAGCATCCAGATCCTGGAAAACCCTTCCTAAAAAAGCAATTACAATGTATTCTTTGGCTACTTGATATCCACATGTACTTTTCTTTCCATATTTTCATGTCACAGTAATCAAGGAAATGTGTAGAGTCTAATGTCACCATTTATACTTCTACCACAAGGCAACAGCTGATATTTATAACTCCCACCTCTCCCTATTCCAGATCTCCTTTGCCTACAGCCTGTACCTCAGATTCTCAGTGTGTTTTACTTAGTAGAGTCACTCAAATCTTCATTTCTAAGGAAATTGAACTCTTGGTGGGCCTGCCTGGATTGTCCTGTATTAGTATTTCATTAATTTTTATTACTGGACAAGATAATAATAGGAGGAACCATAAGACTCACCCAATTTCATTCATACTCATCCCTGCTTGTATTGAGTAGCAGCAACTCAGCTGACCCTTAATGGTAAGATGATACTTACTCCTCACCTTTTTTTTTTTTAATGAGTTTTTTTTCTCACCTTTTTTTCTCAAGGGAATGTGTGTGGAGGCCAGCATGGTAATGTGAAAGTCTTGGCTTCTCACTAAATGAAAATCATTCTTGTGGAAAACTTATTTCTTTAGGTACTAAATCACTTTACATATATTAACAACTTTAGCCCTCCCCAAAATACTGTGGGATTTTACCTTTTACAGATAGGAAAATAGAGGCACAGAGAGGTCAGTAACCTGTTCAAAATCACACAGCTAGAAAGCAGTAGAGTTAGGATTTGAACCCAGCCAATCTGGTTCCTGCTCTTCATGTCTTCTTAATATGATACAGTATTCAGGAATGTCCTGTGTGGTGGCAAGAAAGTCAAGTTTCCTGCATAGCAAATTGTGGAACAGAACTAGAAAAGCCCTGTGACAAGTTGGTAAGGTGTTCTGCTACCCCTGCTAGGTAAAAGCAAAATGCTTCTGGTGTTTATCAGATAAGAGACAAAGATATTTGACTCTGCAAGGATGGGTGTTTTTGTTTGTTTTGCTCACTTCACTATACCCAGTACCTAGAACATTACCTGGAACATAGTAGGTGCTCAATTCACTGAAGAATGAATAAATGCCAGACACCAGGGACTGGGTTATGTTTCCTCATTAGTAGGCCACATCCATAAATGCAGCTGCAATTGGAATCACCCCCTCATGAAGCACATGTCAATCCACCATCATTCTCCAAGAAGCCCCCATCCTCTGCACTGGACAAACTGGAAAGTTAGGTGGGGAGGTACTAGGAATCACCTTCCCTGCATTTCTTAAGATCTTCATGGTGATACTAATTGCTAGAATTTTCTCAGATATGGTATTGCTTTTTATTTTTCATTTTGAGTGAAATGGGTAATCCTAGGGGCTTCCATTGGACTTATTTTACCTGTGGTTCAGAGACAATGTCGGGATTCTAGCAGTGGCTAGATTTACCTATTCAAAGTAAATCCTTAGAAAACAGATAGATAAACTATCATGGGCTGAGTTCAGAGTGTTAGTATGTCCGCTTTAAATTAGACTGGGACTGGGACCTAAACGCTGTTGATCACCTGAATCTTGTAAGTCTCCACCCTAATTAGTGAGTGGCAGTGTTGTTTACTCAGATTCAATGTTCGATAATCTCTGAAATGGGTAGACATTTCCCTTTGCCCGCTGTTTCCTTGATAAATATTTACAAGTCACAGGATAGGAGGAAGATTCCCCAATATTTTTGTGAAGTAATTTCAGGACACTTCTTTAAGGCCCTGCCTGACTTCCCCTTCATTAGGGGATTCAGGGCCTGTGAAGGTTAGTCTTCCTTGTGCAAGGTAATTCTTACGAGGAAAGAGAGTTACGGAGTCTTCAGGTAAGTCATGAGCTGCCTCAGATGTGGGAGGAAGAATGGCTTGAGCTGAAAACCTAGGTTCAGTGGAGTTTGGAGATTTGGTGTTTGAGGCCTTGACAACCTCCCACTTAACACCACTGCAGTTCTCAGGGTCTGCCCTTTCCTTATTTATGCCCTAACTTTCATATAAGGCCCTTGATGAGTCTGTGATTCAGTTGATGTTCTAAATTAGTCCCCACTGGAGTAGAGGATTGATTTTGGGTAGTTTTGTACTGCTGCTACAAAAAATAAGACATTCTTTTTTAGCACAGGGATACAAAATCTGCCTGGTTCTGGGTTTTGCTTTCAGCCAAGAACTAGGGATTTGAGTATCATTCTCTCTCTTTAAGCTTTCCAGTATCAGCCACCTCATTCTCCAGTCCTGGTTTCTCATGCTGCTATATATGGCACCACCAATGTGGGCTCCCAAGGCTTGCTTACAAACCACCAATGTGGGCCCCCAAGGCTTGTTTACAAAAAAAATTGCTGTATAAATTACAGTTTGATTAGTTGCTCTTCCACTCTGGGCCACTGTTTACCAGATTTTCATTCCTGAATGTTCGCTGCCCTTACCCCAACCAAGTTATATAACCAATCCTGGATTCTCCTCAATTCCAGAAGATCTGCTGTCTGAAGCCCCTCCTGGTAACAATTTCTGATCCAGTTAGGGTTCATGACATAAACAGCATAAACTGAGCTTGCTTATCCTAAGCAGAAAAGGAATTGGTTAGAAGGCTATCAAGTATCTCATAGGACTGATGGGAAAGCTGTTGAACCAGGCTCAGGAAATGGACTAGAATCCTGTGGTCCCAAAATGTCCCAAGGCAAACTTTTTGGGTCCGACTGCTCTTCTCACTGGGCATTGAATGCTGTCGTGACTGACAGTATTAGAAGACATTCCAAACTTCCTTCTTGGCATCCTGATTGGCTGAGCTTAGGTCATGTGCATTATCTTCCTAGTGCCTGGGTCCAGGGAAAGCAAGTACTTGGCCTTTGGCTTCTGTGGGGAGAGGACCCTACTTGCACCCAAGATTCAAACAGTGACAGATTCCTCCGATCTATAATGTACATATATATTATGACATTGGGATCACAATTGTGAGTAAAGGGTTAACCTCAGCACTGGGCTGATCCAGGCCTGCCTGTGAGAACCACCGACCACAGAGTCCTGTTTCTTTGGAAACTGCAGTGATCAACAGATGTGGAATATTGCACCTGCCCTGCTTGCTGTGAAGCCCTGCTCTGTGGGACCGCTCCTGGACTGGGGCTGCTGGGGGCTGACATGAAGGTTCGGGGCTTGTGTTACTGGAACCATATAAAAGATTGTTGGGAAGCTGTGACTGTGGCTTCTCTATGTCAAGGTGATTTTCTGACACTTTGGATGTCATTCTGTGGCAAACTTGCATTTCCTGTGTGGGTGTGGGGGCAAAAGAAGCTGTGCACTTGGGTAGCTGTCAGGCATTGCATTAGTTTCCTATCACTGCTGTAACAAATCATCACAAACTTAGCGGCTTGAAACAACATAAATTTATCACTTTATAGTTCTGCAGGACAGAAGTCTGACACAGTCTCACAGTAGCTAGGATCAAGGTGTTGGCAGGGCTGCATTCCTTTCCGTAGGCTCTAGGGAAGAATCTGTTGTCTTGACTTTTCTGGCTTCTAGAGGCATCTGGCATGCCTTGGCTCATGGTCCCTTCCTCCATCTTCAAAGCCAGCAATGGAGGATTGAGCCCTTCTTACATTGCATCGCTCTGACCTCCTCATCTGCCAACCTCTTCCACTTTTAAGGATGTTTCTGATTACTTTAGGCTCATCTAGATAATACAGAGTAGTTTTCCTATTTTAAGGTCAGCTGACTTATCAACTTTAATTCTGTCTGCACCTTAATTCCGTCTGCACCTTAATTCCTCCTTGCTATGTAACGTAACATTCACAGGTTCTGCGGATTAGGGCATGAATATCTTTGGGATACTGTGATTCTGCCTACCACGGGTATCCTGAAGAAATGAAGGTGCTGTACATGCTATTTCCTGTCTTCTGCCCTTCCACAAGGCCGAGTGAAAATTAAAGCCAATAGTGCGCCTTGCATCTGATCTCCAATTTGAACCTGCAACCACTGCTGTGTCAATACCCAGTAGGACACAGTTTGGAGAGGGTGGATATTTTATTGGGGACATTTTTACATGTTCAAACACAATTTATTAAATCTCTGCAGGGGTATACTGTTATCCTGAAATAGACCAATTTCTTAATTATGTAGCCCCTAGGATTTCTTTTCTTTTCCAAAACCTCTGAAAATAATTCTAAGATAGGATGCTGGGAAATAGGTTTCTTGGACTCTTGTAACTATCCAAATCTCCAAAGCTTTAGGACTTTTCTTGGCTGACGGAAAGAGTTGAAAACTACTGTTTTCTTTTAGAGGAAAAGTGTTAAAAAACCTGTCTAATATAAATTTTAAATGAAGGCAATATCCTAGGCTGGGCTGATGTAAAATTATTTTCATCATCACATTCATTGTGTCAGCCAGATCTTTGGCTCCAAACATGCTGTCCTTGTAAAAATTCCATTTCAGCTGTCAGGGTAATCAAAATGGTTTCAAAAACTTTTCTTGAATACTGAGTTGAAATAAAATAATAAAACACACTATCAAATGCCAAAGTCTGCAGAAGGATGATACCAGATATGGGCAGGTTTTACATTTTAAAAAAGTCAATTTTATTAAATTCTTTACTTGGATATAACTTTGGAGTACCTATTCCTAAAATATACAATTTCAGAATAAATCAAGTTGATTTTCCATCTGAAATCAGATTTGGGACTACTACATAGTTAAACACACAAAATCTAAAACAATATTTCATTGATTTAAATTAACTTTTAATGGCACAGTTTATGTTGTGTAACGGTTATTTTTATAATGTCGTTACATTGCATGGGCAGAAAAAGAAAATAATGGCTACAAGTTTTATCTTTAAAATTTTGACACCACAGATCTGTATTTCTAAAAAACCGTAAGCTACAGATGTCTGCAAGTTACAAGATCTTATTACTCTATTACTCTATTACAGAATGAAGATGTTGTTGAGGTTGTGGATGACACAAAAATGGATATGAGAAACACATTTTGGAGTGAACACATTGAGTAGTCAAAGGGCTATACAAAATATTGTTCAAAAGATGCTTCTTTTTAAAAACATTACCCAGCTTAAGTCACAGTTAAAAAACCCCAGTAACATATGGGAAGACCTTTTTAGAGGCACTGTGGGGCTAAAAATGTGTGTTTTGCTATTGTTTCAGTGTCTTAGTCCATTTACTATTGCTATAAAGGAATATCTGATGCTGGATAATTTATAAAGAAAAGAGGTTTATTTAGCTCATGATTCAGCTTGCTGGAAGGTTCCACATTGGGCATCTGGTGAGGGCCTCAGGATGCTTCCACTCATGGTGGAAGGCAAAGGGGAGCTGAGTGTGTAGAGACCAAATGGCAACAGAGGAAGGGAGATGCCAGGCCCTTTTTAACAACCAGATCTCACAGGAACTAATAGAGTGAGAACTCACTCACACCCTCGCCCCTAGTCAGCCCTTCTCCCTGCATTAGTGTATTCATGATGGATCTGCACCTGTGACCTAAAACATTTCCCATTAGGCCTCACCTCCAACATTGTGATCAAATTTCAACATGAGGTTTTGGGGGAAAAACATCCAAACCAGAGCAGTGAGTATCAGAGCAGCAGGAATATAAATTTTCATCTTCCCTGTGCCTTTTCTTCAAGGAAAGCCTCTTGACAACCTTCCCCATCTGTCCCCAATTTCCTACCTCTGACCACTTCTGTATTTGCACCTCACAATTCTTTCCTGCGCTTGGTGTTCATCTATCTATTTGTCCTTCATTCCAGTAATCTTTCATTGAGTACTGCTTGTAGGAAGTTAATTATAGAAGAATTGATATAGTTGGGAATGATATTGATCTGTATTACCTAATAATTCAGACATAGGGAACACTTCACGGGAAAAGGGAATGGATTAATTCACCAGTTTCCAGAATCTGGGCCTTGCCATCAGTCATTCTTGTTGACTACCCGGATTGGTCACTGCGTTAGGCACTGGCAGCGTAGTAGGATAAAAAGGACATAAGTTAGCAAATTGCAAGTAGGGATCAGTTAACTGAGACAAGGATGGGGAGGAAAAGGGTAGGCTAGGAAAGAAGGGTTGGACCAAATTGCAATGTGATTGGAATTCTCCATCACCATTTCATATGCCTAGAATCTGTTGGTAGCTGCTCCTTTAAATTTCCAGGACATTCTATTTTTCTGTAACTAGTGAAGGACCCCTTCACTCTGCACTCCCAGTCTCCACTGGGGGACCATGACTGTCTCTGTCTCTCATCTCTGGATTCTACCATTCTGGCATCTCTCATGAATGTGCCTTTTGTCCCACTTCATTATGGAAGAGTCCTGCTCTAAGGGCTGGTCTTTTCATTTGATTAGCCAGCAAGTGACGATACATAAAAGGAGACATCCTCCTTGGAGGCAATGTGGAAATCCTAGTGACTCTAATAAAACTCACCAGATGGGCAGAACTTTCATTACCAAACACATCACACCATGTGAATAATTACCTATGAGTGGTCTTGATATGCACTTTGCCAAAATACTGCTTCTAATTCCGGAGCAGCCAGTCAATGGTCCTTGCCGAAGTTTCCCTACAGTAAATGGCAAGAAGGGTATGTGAAGCTTCTGCTACACATGTCTTTTCCTGGGGTAGGATACAGTGAATTCAGTTATATCAACAGCAGAACAGATCACAAAAATGGCCTCAATACTTTGCAGCTCCTCCCATCAAGAGTTGGAGTCTATTTCTCCGCTCTTGAATTGGGCCTGGCCTTGGGAATGTGGTAGAAGTGGCATTAGAAGAGTTTCAGACCTAGACATCAAGGCATCAAGAGGCCATGAGGCTTCTGTTTTCATTTGTCTTGAGACTCTGTGACCACCGTGTGAAGGAATCCAGGCAATCTTCCTAAATGATGGAAGACACGTGGCCCTGTTGCTCCAGTCTGCCAACTGCCATATATATGAATGTGACTACCTTAGATGATCCAGCCACTGGCTGCTGGCCAGCTGACTGCAGATGCATGCTCAAGTCTAGAAGGCATCAACTGAGCCAGCCCAGATCAGAGGAACATCCCAGGTGACCTCTACAATCAGCTAAATAAATAGTAGTTGTTTAAACTACTAGGCTTTGGGGTGGTTGTTCACACAGCAAAAGCTAACTGATACAAGTATTCATATAAGAATATGAATATGAATATGTAATCCCAGCACTTTGGGAGGCCAAGACGGGTGGATCACGGGGTCAGGAGTTCGAGACCAGCCTGACCAACATGGTGAAACCCCATCTCTACTAACAATACAAAAATTAGCCAGGTGTGGTAGCGCACACCTGTAATCCTAGCTACTCAGGAGGCTGAGGCAGGAGAATCATTTGAACCTGGGAGGCAGAGGTTGCAGTGAGCTGAGATTGCCCCACTGTACTCCAGCCTGGGCAACAGAGTGAGACTCTGTCTCAAAAAAAAAAAAAAAAAGGGCAATGGGGGGAGATAGGATGGATCATCAATAGTGTAGATTTAGATCTATAAAACTTGGCTTTGTAGCCTGAAGGGGAGAATAAGTAAAAAAGAAAAGGATGTAAAGATGTATATATCTATAACATGAAATACTACTCAGCCATAAAAAGGAACGAAATAATGGCATTTGCAGCAACCTAGATGGAACTGGAGACCATTATTCTAAGTAAAGTAACTCAGGAATGGAAAACCAAACATTGTGTGTTCTCACTCATGTGTGGGAGCTAAGCTATGAGGATGCAAAGGCATAAGAATGATACATTGGACTTTGAGGACTCGGGGAAAGGGTAGGGGGTGGTGAGGGATGAAAGACTACACATTGGGTACAGTGTATACTGCTCGGGTGACAGAGGCACCAAAATCTCAGAAATCACCACTAAAAAACTTATTCATGTAACAAAACACCACCTGTTCCCCAAAAACCTATTGAAATAAAAAATAAAAAAAGTATTTATCTAAAACTATCCAGAAAACTGAAATCTGTTTCCAATACTTGCTATGAAAAATCCATACAGTATCTGAATAGGTTTGGGTAACATGCCCCCCAGCATGAAGGAAGACGTCCTAATTCTAGACAGCACTCAGCTTTTGTGGCATATATCCAAGTTCAGCTCAAATTAAAATTCAGACATTGGTGACTTCACCAGGTATCTGTTTATATATGTGATATGCCTGACTACCTTTTTTTTTTTTTTTTTTGTTGTTGTTAAAGAGAAGGAGTTCTTTGTTACTTGGCATAACCTGAATGCAACTGGGGTCACATATAGCTCAGTCTCTGAGCAGTGTTCCTTTCAAAAATCAGCACTGTGGCAGAAAACAGAATGACAGCTATTCACATCTGTACTCAGTCTCTTGAAAAAAAAAAAAGCCAATGGGAGAGTACATTCATAATGCCAGCAAAGCTCACTTAAAATAACATCCTTTTTAGACATCTTTATCATTCTTGTGTGCCCTGCAGTGGAACTTCTAAAAACTCTTTCTGGAAGTGGCTCATGAAAATATAAAATGTTCTCTCCCCACACTATTTAGTCCTTGAAAACTGTTTCCTGAAAGCAAAATGCATGTCTCTTCTGCCTCCTGACTGTGAGTTCCCACTCACGCACATAGCTAAAAATCTTTCTTTTCCTCTCATCCAAACTCTTCCATAATCACTGCAATACTCCCTCATTCACTTCCTCTTTTCTATTCCCATGTTGTTCATGCATAGTGGTCCCTTCCTAAAAGCTAATGCTCCCTGCACCTGACCCTCCACGATGTATTCAGGCCTCTGGGTGGGGTGGGTAATCTGGTTTTATTTCCCTGAGGATCATCTCCTTATCCAGGTTCCACACAATACAGGAAAAACTAGGTGCTTAACTCTCAAGTAAGATTCCTTCTGCTTTAGAAATGGGCGGGAGCACATGGGAAGGGCTGAAGTATTCATATATTAATATAGCCTTATGTGAATTTGGATTATATGAATATGAAATAATGTTATGTAAATATAAGAACAAAGTCTCCTTTCTGGAGCAAAATTTGAGATAATGTGAATTTCCCCAAATGAGGAAAAACAATCAATAATCATGTATGTTCAAAGGTGGACTGAGTGAATTCGGAGGTCTATTTGTGTTATTGCTATGGTAGCTGGTAGACAGAATGACCTGCTACTATTCTTTGCCAGTACTATGGAAAATTGTTCTTGAATTATATGAGTTTTGAATTACGAAAGTTGTTCTGGAAAACACTGTGGCATAAACTGACTTCAATGTTCTGTCTTGTTATGTTTGCTTTTGTTTGTGAGGTCAGGGGAGAACGTTCGGGGAAGACTAGGAAAGGAGGGTCAAGTTTCGAGTCCTCATGAAGAAAGGCAGAACCAGGCACTGAATGGGCTGCTTGAGGGTCCAGGTGACAATGGGCATCACTATGAAAGGACAAGAGCCCACTAGTGTCTCCACTTCTCCCTGGCACCCAGGACCATTCTGGAAGTTTCAAAACTGGCAACTCCGGGACCACAAGGAGACACAGTCAAGGGTGTTCTCTGAGGCTCCTGCTAGTAGCTGCATGAGCAGACACATTGACCAGGAGGGGATGGAGAGGAGAGAAAATACTGTGAAGACACAGTGACTGGCTGATACCTGGTCCATGCGCATAGGAGAGGTAGCCTTTGAAGACTTTTAATAATATTTGGGGCCAGATGTGGTGGCTCATGCCTGTAATCCCAGCACTTTGGGAGGCTGAGGGTGGCGGATTGCTTGAGCCCAGGAGTTCGAGACTAGCCTGGGCAACATAGTGAAACTCCATCTCTACAAAAAAATACAAAAATTAGCTGGGCATGGTGGTATGTGCCTGTGGTCCCAGCTACTTAGGTGGCCGAGGTGGGAGGATTGCTTGAGCCCCGGCAGGTTTAGGCTGCAGTGAGCTGTAATAATGCCACTGTACTCCAGCCTGGGTAAAAGAGTGAGACCCTGTCTAAATATATATATATATATTTGGGAGCAGGAGAATTTTTTGGAAGGCCTGTGTGAGCAGGAAGAGTTAAATGCAAGAAGTTTGAGATGCTGATGATAATGACCTTGAATTTATGTCCACAGGCTGCTGAGGCTTGGAATTCTTATTACTCCTATACATACCAGTATGCTGATTTTGGTCCTTCTTCTCTTTGTGGGATTGGGCTATTTAACTCCTTAAACCTCTGATTCCTCTTTTGTAGAATGGGGGAATAATAACTTTTTGAGTTTTTTTGTGTGGTGATTCAATGAACTGGTGCAGGAAAGGAGCTTAGCATGGTGTCTAGCCTGTATTGTAAATGCTCAATAAATGTGAGCTATTATTGTGTCATTGTCACATCCATGGTCTTTGAAGTATACACTCTCAGTTTCACAGAATCCTTGGAGTTGTTAACATGGTTCGCTGACCAGACTTCCTTGATAGTATTAGTAACTTCTGGGTCTTGGATCCCTGTTGATCTTTAATGATTGATGTGGCAGGAGGCCACAGCTAATGATTCTTTATTAATCTCAGGCCCTCTGTAAAGGGAACTGCCATTGCAGTCGGCGTTTTCCAATTTTCTGCCACATCTTATGGGAAAACAATAACTTCTTACTCAGGAGAGATGATATTTTATCAAGCAAAACCAAGCTATTCTGGGAGCGGAGAAATTACCCATATGTTCTCATTCTCTGACCTTTTGGGAAATTTACTGCTGTTTGCATTCTTCTTCATTAAATGGTGGAAGCATTTTTCTATTAAAGCAATTAATGGAAAGCTAACTATATTAAAGCCACATTTGCTGTCTCTATTACAGTCAAAATGGCAGGTCGCATAAACCCTTGACAGTATGACTAGGGTTTCTGTGGCAACCAGATGGTGATGAAGAAAGAGGCCAAGTTCGGGCTTTAGGTGCTTTTTTCTCTGACTCATTGGGGACCCTAGAGATTCCCATGTTTGTGGTTCAGGAATGGGGTTGGCTAGAGGTTTCCTTGCTATGACTCTCAGCCCAGCCTAAATTTAGGGTTCCATATGGCCCTTTGTACTCAAGGTGGGGCTGACAAATGTTGACAAAGTGACTTCCCCCATGAGTAATATTACCAGAGATTGGATTATGGTTTCTAGTCCACAAAATGTTTTTATTTACAAGATTTCATTTAATCATGTTGCATTTACTCTAAGGTAAGTTGTGTGCATTCTACAGGTAAGGAAGCAGATTCAGAAAGGTGAAATGGTTTGCTAGAGTCAAGTGGCAGGGTCAGGGCCTGTATCATCCCACTCCAAGGCCAGTGTCCATTCCTTTGGGCCATGGTATGTGTTAGAAGATCTGCTGTATACACTGTGGCGGGTTGGGTGGTTGGAGGGAAGGAGGTTTTACCTGTCCCTGTTGGAGGCTGTGCTGGAGAACAGGACACAGCTGTATGTGCTCTCATGAAAGGCTTAGTTGCCAAGATGAGAAATGAACACTTTGTGGAGAAAAGGAACATTGTACTTCTTCCATGATGCCTGATTCTTTGCTTATTGGAGTGTGTAGCTCCTCACTGATTGTAGTAATGAAAGACACTCTTTTATTGCATCTACTAACACAACTCTTCTACAGTTTTCTTCAATGACACTGATTATTTCCCATTATAAATTTCTTTTCTGAGCCCTTGCCTCAAGAAGCCTCTGCAATTTCATCTCCAATTATTATATTATTGTAAGAAGTGGCTCCCCAGAGGCACAATGGAATGGATGGGATTTATGTCATTTCAACCTCTCACATGAAGCATTCTCTAATTTTTGTTTGGGATGAAAGAGCTGGTTGCTGACTGGAGTTGGATGGGCTACATAAGTATCCTAGATCCTTAATTATTATGAAATAACATTGTAATTATTTTCCAACTTTAGAATCATCTCTCTCTTTCACTTTCTACTTGCAGCCTGCCACTAAGCATTTCCTTCCTCTGCAATATTTCTTGGCTCTCCTGCTTCCTTTTCATTTTCACCCCAATCCCATAATAACCAATGGCCATCTTAGATCCACAGTGCATCATCTGCCTTCTTTCTGGTTTCTCTGTTTCTTGTCTTTATTCCAATGCATTCTACACGTAGCAGCATGAATCCTTTCTTCAACTATTATTGGATTAGGCCACTCCCATTCTAAGAAGCCCAGAATAACTCTCAATTTCCTCTTGAATAAAATTAAGCCTCCTAATCACATACTCTAAGCTCCTTAGCCTGTAACCTCCTCTACTTGATGCCCCCCTTGCCTGCCTCAATTGGACATCCTACTGCAGCTACATAAGCCCATCTACACTTCCTGCCTGTTGTGTGTATTTACACCCACCAATTAACTCGACAAAGAGCCTTTGGGCATCTCATCTCTCCTGTTCAGAATGTCTCCCCTCTTCATTTTACCTGGGAAAGAATTGGTTTGGTTTAATTATGTTTAACTCAGTGTTTCCCAAATTTATTTCACCATGGAACACTTTTGCTCACAAGATAGCTGTTAAAACTGTACTAGATAGCTCTTGTCTTCTCCTTCTCCACCCACAACCCTCCTCTATTCTGCTGTGTGCCTTGTGAGGGAGGCAGACATGTATGGTCTGCATCAATAGGTCCCCTTTGATCTCCATCATGGTTACTTTTATGTGTCAACTTGGCTAGGCTCTATTACCCAGTTACTCAATCAAACACTAATCCAGATACTACTGTGAAGGTGTTTTGTAGATGTGTCTGATCAGTACACTTTAAGTAAAGCAAATTACCCTCCATAATTTGGGTGGGCCGTATCCTAATTGTTTGAAGGCCTTAAGAGCAAAAACCGAGGTTTCCTGTAGAAATTCTAGCTCAAGAAGGCAACATTAGCTTCTGTCTGAGTTTCCAACCTGTCCTATGCATTTTGGACTTGCCAGCTCCCCTTATCCCCCCATTCATCCCCCAAACAAATGAGCCAATTCCTTAAAACCTTTCTTTCTCCCCACCTTCTCCTGTCTTTATCTTTCTAAATATTGGTTCTGTTTCTCTGGAGAACTGTGACTGACACACTCATTAACTTCCGGTTAGTTTGGCCAGTGGGTGCTGATCTTATGATTAGAAGGAGGAAGGACTTAGGATATTTATCCTCTGGGTCACCTACAATTCACTGCATCTGTGGACAGAAGTCACAGTTCCTCTCTGGAGCCTTCTTTCTGTGACTCTTTCCTTCTTGCTTCTGGGTTCAGTAAACCACCCCATCCTCTTTTCCCTTTAGGTCTGGGGATGGTAAGAACTTCCAGCTGTTACTAGACCTGGGATACTGACCTATTTCTTGTGGTTTCCCTACATTGTTGCGGGAAGTCAGGAACCCCGAACGGAGGGACTGGCTGAAGCCATGGCAGAAGAACATAAGTTGTGATATCGGGGGAATTTCAGCCAGATATCGGGCGAAATTCACCCTCGATATTTCACGTAGGTTCTTTTCTATATTCCCTAAGTGTCAGCCAGTCTGAGAAATAAAGGGACAGAGTACAAAAGAGAGAAATTTTAAAGCTGGGTGTCCGGGAGAGACGTCACATGTTGTCAGGTTCCATGATGCCCCCCGAGCCGTAAAACCAGCAAGTTTTGATTAGTGATTTTCAGAAGGGGAGGGAGTGTACGAATAGGGTGTGGGTCACAGAGATCACGTGCTTCACAAGGTAATAGAATATCACAAGGCAAATGGAGGCAGGGCGAGATCACAGGACCACAGGACCCGGGTGAAATTAAAATTGCTAATGAAATTTCGGGCATGCATTGTCATTGATAACATCTTATCAGGAGACAGGGTTTGAGAGCAGACAACCCGTCTGACCAAAATTTATTAGGCGGGAATTTCCTCGTCCGAGTAAGCCTGGGAGCGCTACGGCAGACTGGGGCTTATTTCATCCTTACAGCTTCGACCATAAAAGATGGCCGCCCCCCGAAGCGGCCATTTTAGAGGCCTACCCTCGGGGACACATTCTCTTTCTCAGGGATGTTCCTTGCTGAGAAAAAGAATTCAGCGATATTTCTCCCATTTGCTTTTGAAAGAAGAGAAATGTGGCTCTGTTCTGCCCGGCTCACCAGCGGTCAGAGTTTAAGGTTATCTCTCTTGTTCCCTGAACATTGCTGTTATCCTGTTCTTTTTTCAAGGTGCCCAGATTTCATATTATTCAAACACACATGCTCTACAAACAATTTGTGCAGTTAACGCAATCATCACAGGGTCTTGAGGTGACATACATCCTCCTCAGCTTACGAAGATGACGGGATTAAGAGATTAAAGTAAAGACAGGCATAGGAGATCACAAGGGTATTGATTGGGGAAGTGATAAGTGTCCGTGAAATCTTCACAATTTATGTTCAGAGATTGCAGTAAAGACAGGCATAAGAAATTATAAAAGTATTAATTTGGGGAACTAATAAATGTCCATGAAATCTTCACAATTTATGTTCTTCTGCCATGGCTTCAGCCGGTCCCTCCGTTTGGGGTTCCTGACTTCCCACAACACTACACTCTGCCACATCTTTGTGAATAGCCCATTATTCATCTTTCCTCAAATTGCCCAATTCAAATGTACTGTTTCCTGACATGACTTTCACTGATATAGTAGCTCATGGAATTAGTGTTCCAAGGAAACTGTGCTTCAACTTCAACCTTTCTTTTATTAGGATGGCAAAGTTGTAGGGTTCATTGTTTCCCAAAACAGCCTGGGGAAGTCAGGACAAGTTTCACAGAAAAAGTGATTCCGGGTTAGGAGTTGAATCATGGGTAGGTTAGTTCCACTGGAGAGAAGGTGGGCATGGCAACAGAGAGTGACAACTAACATTTGTATATTTGGCAGTTATAAACTTCGTCTGCATATCTTATCTCATTTGATCCTCTCAACAGTCCTGTGATGTGAGCAATTATTCTTGTGTCACAGATAATAAAAAAATGAGCAAACAAGCAGGGTGTGTTCAGGGATGCAGAAGATATTGTTCTAATTAGAGAGTTCTTGATGAAAAGTAGGGAAGAATAAAGGTTTTAGTTTAGGCAGGGCCAAATGATGTGTGATCCAGAGGGTGGAGATGAGGCGTTTGATTTGATGCAAGAGGCTGCAGAGAGCTTTTGAAGGATTATTTCAAACATTTTTAAATTGACTATATAAATAACACACATTCATGGTAGGATATTTGGGAAAGTAAAGTATAAAGAAGAAAATAAACATCATCTGTAATTTTATCACTGATATGGTTTGGATCTGTGTCCCTGCCCAAATCTCATGTTGAATTGTAATCCCCAGTGTTGGAGGTGGGGCCTAGTAGGAGGTGATTGGATCAAGGGGGCGGGTTTCTCATGAATGGTTTAGCACCATCCCCCTTGGTGCTGTTCTCGTGATAGTGAGTTCTCCCAAGATCTGGTTGTTTAGAAGTGTGTAGCACCTCCCCCCTTGCTCTCTCTCTTGCTCCAGCTCCTGTCATGTAAGACGCCTGCTCCCACTTTGTCTTCTGCCATGATTGGAAGCTTCCTGAGGCCTCCCCAGAAGCAAAAGCTGCTATGCTTCCTGTAAAGTCTGCAGAACCATGAGCCAATTAAACCCCTTTTCTTTATAAATTACCCAGTCTCAGGTATTTCTTTACAGCAATGCAAGAATGGACTAACACAATCACCAAGTGATATCCTTGTTTTTCCCCCTCTTAAAATTTGAGATCAATCAGCATTCATAACATTGTGCCCTGTTTTATTCATCTGACTCAGAAGTTTCTCAACCATGGTGATACCGACATTTGGGGCTGGAGAATTCTTTGCCGTGGGGGCTGTTCCTGTGCACTTTAGAATTTTTAGCAGTATCCCTGACCTTTACCCACTAGCTGCTGGTAGCACTCCTCTCCCTCTAGCTCTGACAACCAAAAATATCTCCAGACATTTTTATTTATTTATTTATTTGAGACGGAGTTTCGCTCCTGTTGCCCAGGCTGGAGTGCAATGGCATGATCTCAGCTCACTGCAACCTCCACCTTCTGGGTTCAAGGGATTCTCCTGCCTCAGCCTCCTGAGTAGCTGAGATTACAGGTGCCCGCCACCACGCCTGGCTAATTTTTTGTATTTTTACTAGAGATGGGGTTTCACCCTGTTGGCCAGGCTGGTCTCGAGCTCCTGACCTCAGGTGATCCACCCGTCTTGGCCTCCCAAAGTGCTGGGATTACAGGCGTGAGCTACCACGCGGGGCCCAGACATTTTTGCCAAATGCTCCTTGGTGGGGAAAATAATCTCTGGTTGAGAATCTCTGATTTAACTTTATATTATGAGCACTTTCTCCATATCATTGAGTAGTCATTTAAAAAATCCATGTGATAGACATACCATACTTTATTTACTTATGGCTTTTCCCCCCCAAATATTTAGTTTGTTTCTTTTCTTTTTTTTTTTTTTTTTACATCATGAACAACACAGTGATGAGTATCCTTGCCTATACATCTTTGGTAGAATTTCTAATTATCTCTTAAGCACCAATTCCTAGAAGTACATTTTCTTTCTTTCTTTCTTTTTGTTTTTTTTTTGTTTTTTTTTTTTCATTTCTTATTTTCTTTTTTTTTTTCTTTTATTATTATTATTATTATACTTTAGGTTTTAGGGTACATGTGCCCAATGTGCAGGTAAGTTACATATGTATACATGTGCCATGCTGGTGCGCTGCACCCACCAACTCGTCATCTAGCATTAGGTATATCTCCCAATGCTATCCCTCCCCCCTCCCCCCAACCCACAACAGTCCCCGAAGTGTGATGTTCCCCTTCCTGTGTCCATGTGTTCTCATTGTTCAATTCCCACCTATGAGTGAGAATATGCGGTGTTTGGTTTTTTGTTCTTGCGATAGTTTACTGAGAATGATGATTTCCAATTTCATCCATGTCCCTACAAAGGACATGAACTCATCATTTTTTATGGCTGCATAGTATTCCATGGTGTATATGTGCCACATTTTCTTTATCCAGTCTATCATTGTTGGACATTTGGGTTGGTTCCAAGTCTTTGCTATTGTGAATAATGCGGCAATAAACATACGTGTGCATGTGTCTTTATAGCAGCATGATTTATAGTCCTTTGGGTATATACCCAGTAATGGGATGGCTGGGTCGAATGGAATTTCTAGTTCTAGATCCCTGAGGAATCGCCACACTGACTTCCACAAGGGTTGAACTAGTTTACAGTCCCACCAACAGTGTAAAAGTGTTCCTATTTCTCCACATCCTCTCCAGCACCTGTTGTTTCCTGACTTTTTAATGATTGCCATTCTAACTGGTGTGAGATGGTATCTCATTGTGGTTTTGATTTGCATTTCTCTGATGGCCAGTGATGGTGAGCATTTTTTCATGTGTTTTTTGGCTGCATAAATGTCTTCTTTTGAGAAGTGTCTGTTCATGTCCTTCGCCCACTTTTTGATGGGGTTGTTTGTTTTTTTCTTGTAAATTTGTTGGAGTTCATTGTAGATTCTGGATATCAGCCCTTTGTCAGATGAGTAGGTTGCGAAAATTTTCTCCCATTTTGTAGGTTGCCTGTTCACTCTGATGGTAGTTTCCTTTGCTGTGCAGAAGCTCTTTAGTTTAATTAGATCCCATTTGTCAATTTTGGCTTTTGTTGCCATTGCTTTTGGTGTTTTAGACATGAAGTCCTTGCCCATGCCTATGTCCTGAATGGTATTGCCTAGGTTTTCTTCTAGGGTTTTTAAGGTTTTAGGTCTAACATTTAAGTCTTTAATCCATCTTGAATTGATTTTTGTATAAGGTGTAAGGAAGGGATCCAGTTTCAGCTTTCTACATATGGCTAGCCAGTTTTCCCAGCACCATTTATTAAATAGGGAATCCTTTCCCCATTTCTTGTTTTTCTCAGGTTTGTCAAAGATCAGATGGTTGTAGATATGTGGCATTATTTCTGATGGCTCTGTTCTGTTCCATTGATCTATATCTCTGTTTTGGTACCAGTACCATGCTGTTTTGGTTACTGTAGCCTTGTAGTATAGTTTGAAGTCAGGTAGTGTGATGCCTCCAGCTTTGTTCTTTTGGCTTAGGATTGACTTGGCGATGCGGGCTCTTTTTTGGTTCCATATGAACTTTAAAGTAGTTTTTTCCAATTCTGTGAAGAAAGTCATTGGTAGCTTGATGGGGATGGCATTGAATCTGTAAATTACCTTGGGAAGGATGGCCATTTTCACGATATTGATTCTTCCTACCCATGAGCATGGAATGTTCTTCCATTTGTTTGTATCCTCTTTTATTTCCTTGAGCAGTGGTTTGTAGTTCTCCTTGAAGAGGTCTTTCACATCCCTTGTAAGTTGGATTCCTAGGTATTTTATTCTCTTTGAAGCAATTGTGAATGGGAGTTCACTCATGATTTGGCTCTCTGTTTGTCTGTTATTGATGTATAAGAATGCTTGTGATTTTTGCACATTGATTTTGTATCCTGAGACTTTGCTGAAGTTGCTTATCAGCTTAAGGAGATTTTGGGCTGAGACAATGGGGTTTTCTAGATATACTATCATGTCATCTGCAAACAGGGACAATTTGACTTCCTCTTTTCCTAATTGAATACCCTTGATTTCCTTCTCCTGCCTAATTGCCCTGGCCAGAACTTCCAACACTATGTTGAATAGAAGTGGCGAAAGAGGGCATCCCTGTCTTGTGCCAGTTTTCAAAGGGAATGCTTCCAGTTTTTGCCCATTCAGTATGATATTGGCTGTGGGTTTGTCATAAATAGCTCTTATTATTTTGAGATACGTCCCATCAATTCCTAATTTATTGAGAGTTTTTAGCATGAAGGGTTGTTGAATTTTGTCAAAGGCCTTTTCTGCATCTATTGAGATAATCATGTGGTTTTTGTCTTTGGTTCTGTTTATATGCTGGATTACATTTATTGATTTGCGTATATTGAACCAGCCTTGCATCCCAGGGATGAAGCCCACTTGATCATGGTGGATAAGCTTTTTGATGTGCTGCTGGATTCTGTTTGCCAGTATTTTATTGAGGATTTTTGCATCAATGTTCATCAAGGATATTGGTCTAAAATTCTCTTTTTTTGTTGTGTCTCTGCCAGGCTTTGGTATCAGGATGATGCTGGCCTCATAAAATGAGTTAGGGAGGATTCCCTCTTTTTCTATTGATTGGAATAGTTTCAGAAGGAATGGTACCAGCTCCTCCTTGTACCTCTGGTAGAATTCGGCTGTGAACCCATCTGGTCCTGGACTTTTTTTGGTTGGTAAGCTATTGATTATTGCCACAATTTCAGCTCCTGTTATTGGTCTATTCAGAGATTCAACTTCTTCTTGGTTTAGTCTTGGGAGGGTGTATGTGTTGAGGAATTTATCCATTTCTTCTAGATTTTCTAGTTTATTTGCATAGAGGTGTTTGTAATATTCTCTGATGGTAGTTTGTATTTCTGTGGGATCGGTGGTGATATCCCCTTTATCATTTTTTATTGCATCTATTTGATTCTTCTCTCTTTTTTTCTTTATTAATCTTGCTAGCGGTCTATCAATTTTGTTGATCCTTTCAAAAAACCAGCTCCTGGATTCATTGATTTTTTGAAGGGTTTTTTGTGTCTCTATTTCCTTCAGTTCTGCTCTGATTTTAGTTATTTCTTGCCTTCTGCTAGCTTTTGAATGTGTTTGCTCTTGCTTTTCTAGTTCTTTTAATTGTGATGTTAGGGTGTCAATTTTGGATCTTTCCTGCTTTCTCTTGTGGGCATTTAGTGCTATAAATTTCCCTCTACACACTGCTTTGAATGCATCCCAGAGATTCTGGTATGTTGTGTCTTGGTTCTCGTTGGTTTCAAAGAACATCTTTATTTCTGCCTTCATTTCGTTATGTACCCAGTAGTCATTCAGGAGCAGGTTGTTCAGTTTCCATGTAGTTGAGTGGTTTTGAGTGAGATTCTTAAGCCTGAGTTCTAGCTTGATTGCACTGTGATCTGAGAGACAGTTTGTTACAATTTCTGTTCTTTTACATTTATTGAGGAGAGCTTTACTTCCAAGTATATGGTCAATTTTGGAATAGGTGTGGTGTGGTGCTGAAAAAAATGTATATTCTGTTGATTTGGGGTGGAGAGTTCTGTAGATGTCTATTAGGTCCGCTTGGTGCAGAGCTGAGTTCAATTCCTGGGTATCCTTGTTGACTTTCTGTCTCGTTGATCTGTCTAATGTTGACAGTGGGGTGTTAAAGTCTCCCATTATTAATGTGTGGGAGTCTAAGTCTCTTTGTAGGTCACTCAGGACTTGCTTTATGAATCTGGGTGCTCCTGTATTGGGTGCCTATATATTTAGGATAGTTAGCTCTTCTTGTTGAATTAATCCCTTTACCATTATGTAATGGCCTTCTTTGTCTCTTTTGATCTTTGTTGGTTTAAAGTCTGTTTTATCAGAGACTAGGATTGCAACCCCTGCCTTTTTTTGTTTTCCATTTGCTTGGTAGATCTTCCTCCATCCTTTTATTTTGAGCCTATGTGTGTCTCTGCACGTGAGATGGGTTTCCTGAATACAGCACACTGATGGGTCTTGAGTCTTTATCCAATTTGCCAGTCTGTGTCTTTTAATTGGAGCATTTAGTCCATTTACATTTAAAGTTAATATTGTTATGTGTGAATTTGATCCTGTCATTATGATGTTAGCTGGATATTTTGCTCGTTAGTTGATGCAGTCTCTTCCTAGTCTCAATGGTCTTTACATTTCGGTATGATTTTGCAGTGGCTGGTACCGGTTGTGCCTTTCCATGTTTAGCGCTTCCTTCAAGAGCTCTTTTAGGGCAGGCCTGGTGGTGACAAAATCTCTCAGCATTTGCTTGTCTGTAAAGTATTTTATTTCTCCTTCACTTATGAAGCTTAGTTTGGCTGGATATGAAATTCTGGGTTGAAAATTCTTTTCTTTAAGAATGTTGAATATTGGCCCCCACTCTCTTCTGGCTTGTAGGGTTTCTGCCGAGAGATCTGCTGTTAGTCTGATGGGCTTCCCTTTGATGGTAACCCGTCCTTTCTCTCTGGCTGCCCTTAACATTTTTTCCTTCATTTCAACTTTGGTGAATCTGACAATTATGTGTCTTGGAGTTGCTCTTCTCGAGGAGTATCTTTGTGGCGTTCTCTGTATTTCCTGAATCTGAATGTTGGCCTGCCTTGCTAGATTGGGGAAGTTCTCCTGGATAATATCCTGCAGAGTGTTTTCCAACTTGTTTCCATTCTCCCCATCACTTTCAGGTACACCAATCAGACGTAGATTTGGTCTTTTCACATAGTCCCACATTTCTTGGAGGCTTTGCTCGTTTCTTTTTATTCTTTTTTCTCTAAACTTCCCTTCTTGCTTCATTTCATTCATTTCATCTTCCAGGGCTGATACCCTTTCTTCCATTTGATCGCATCGGCTCCTGAGGCTTCTGCATTCTTCACGTAGTTCTCGAGCCTTGGTTTTCAGCTCCATCAGCTCCTTTAAGCACTTCTCTGTATTGGTTATTCTAGTTATACATTCTTCTAAATTTTTTTCAAAGTTTTCAACTTCTTTGCCTTTGGTTTGAATATCCTCCCGTAGCTCGGAGTAATTTGATCGTCTGAAGCCTTCTTCTCTCAGCTCGTCAAAGTCATTCTCCGTCCAGCTTTGTTCCGTTGCTGGTGAGGAACTGCGTTCCTTTGGAGGAGGAGAGGTACTCTGGTTTTTAGAGTTTCCAGTTTTTCTGCTCTGTTTTTTCCCCATCTTTGTGGTTTTATCTACTTTTGGTCTTTGATGATGGTGATGTACAGATGGGTTTTTGGTGTGGATGTCCTTTCTGTTAGTTTTCCTTCTAACATACAGAACCCTCAGCTGCAGGTCTGTTGGAGTACCTGGCCGGCCGTGTGAGGTGTCAGTCTGCCCCTGCTGGGGGGTGCCTCCCAGTTAGGCTGCTCGGGGGTCAGGGGTCAGGGACCCACTTGAGGAGGCAGTCAGCCCGTTCTCAGATCTCCAGTTGCGTGCTGGGAGAACCACTGCTCTCCTCACAGCTGTCAGACAGGGACATTTAAGTCTGCAGAGGTTACTGCTGTCTTTTTGTTTGTCTGTGCCCTGCCCCCAGAGGTGGAGCCTACAGAGGCAGGCAGGCCTCCTTGAGCTGTGGTGGGCTCCACCCAGTTCAAGCTTCCAGGCTGCTTTGTTTACCTAAGCGAGCCTGGGCAATGGCGGGCGCCCCTCCCCCAGCCTCGCTGCCGACTTGCTGTTTGATCTCAGACTGCTGTGCTAGCAATCAGCAAGACTCCGTGGGCGTAGGACCCTCTGAGCCAGGTGCGGGCTATACTCTCCTGGGGCACCGTTTCCTAAGCCCTTCGGAAAAGCACAGTATTCGGGTGGGGGTGGCCTGATTTTCCAGGTGCCGTCTGTCACCCCTGGAAGGGGAACTCCCTGACCCCTTGCGCTTCCCGAGTGAGGCAATGCCTCGCCCCTGCTTCGGCTGGCGCACGGTGCGCTCACCCACTGACCTGCGCCCACTGTCTGGCACTCCCTAGTGAGATGAACACGGTACCTCAGATGGAAATGCAGAAATCACCCGTCTTCTGCGTGGCTCGCGCTGGGAGCTGTAGACCGGAGCTGTTCCTATTCGGCCATCTTCTTATGCATATCCTCTTTTTGTTTTTTTTTGAGACGGAGTCTCGTTCTGTTGCCCAGGCTGGAATGCAGTGGCACGATCTAGGCTCACTGCAACCTCCGCCTCCTGGGTTCAAGCAATTCTGTCTCAACCTCTTGAGTATCTGGGATTACAGGCACCCGCCACCATGCCTGGCTAATTTTTTTTTGTATTTTTAGTAGAGATGGGGTTTCACCATATTGGCCAGGCCGGTCTTGAACTCCTGACCTCGTGATCCACCCACCTCAGTCTCTCAAAGTGCTGGGATTACAGGCATGAACCACCGCGCCGGCCTAGAAGTACATTTCTGAGTCAAAAGACATGAATGTTTCAAGGCTCCTGGAATATTGTTCTGAAAACGTGCCTCTATGTTATCAACCCTCATAAGCCCTGAGGAGTATCCTTAGGAAAACTCCTGGTATGTATATAAGTTTTAAAAAACGGACATCCTAAAATTTTAATTTGCACTTTTTGATCTTTAGTAAAGTTTTTCCATATGTTGCTGGAAAGTCTGGATTTCTTTTTATTTCCTTTTGCCTAACTTGTAGATTGTTGGATGTTTTAATCATTATGAAAGCAGTGTTTAGAAAGATACCATCTGACCTGTGTTTTGGGGGATTAAACTGATTTGCATTTCTGTTTTTCAGGTCTCTTGTTTTTCCAGTTTTCAGCTCTGATATCAGAAATTTATTCAACTTTGTAAGGAAAATCTAACTCCAGGCCAGGTGCAGTGACTCACGCCTGTAATCCCAGTACTTTGGGAGGCTGAGGCGGGCAGATCATTTGAGGCCAGGAGTTGGAGACCAGCCTGGTCAACATGGTGAAACCCCATCTCTACTAAAAATACAAAAATTAGCGAGGTGTGGTGGTGCACACCTGTAATCCCATCTACTCGGGAGGCTGAGGCACGAGAATCACTTGAAGCCAGGAGGTGGAGGTTGCAGTGAGTCAAGATTGCACCACTGCACTCCAGCCTGGGCAACAGAGCAAGACACTTTCTCGAAAAAGAAAAGAAAATCTAACTCTGTCCTCAAAAGAAGCATGGAAGGAAAGAAAGCAAAGAAAGACTTGCAAATAGACTTTTCAAACTTCTAGTTAACAACTTCGAAGTCCCACTTTCTGTAGCCAAGTCTGCTAGTATTTTCTGCTTAGTATTATAAATGGATTGTTATTCACTGCTGTGCTCTCCTGGGGATGTAAAATTAGAACTGGAATCCAGTCCCAGCTCTTCCTCCAACTACTTCTGTAATCTCAGGCGATTGCTTCATCTCTCTGAACCTAACTCTCCTCATTTATAAAATAATGTGGTCAGTGAAGATTATCTCTCAAGGCCTTTAGAATTCTAGAAATTTGTGTTCACGTAATGGGAAGAAAATAAATAACTGGATAGCAACAACCTGGGACCCTGGAGTCTTGTTTTGAGCAGGGGGAAGAAAAGTCATGCAGTGTTAAAATACTATAATGAAACAAAATAATGGCAAAATGCAACACTTGTGAATTCTAATCGTTGATGAGCTTTATGTCTCTTACCTTTTACTATTCTGCAGCACTTTTGTCTACTAACAACAGGAATTTTCCTGAAGTGCCAAATATTACAAAGGCAGTGGTAGAGTTGGGGGGTTTACTTAGGGGTTGCTGTTGAGACAGGAAAAGTTGCAAAATTGGTTTTTGCAGGTGATATAGTCTATCTCATTGTATGTATTTGTCTGTTTACTGTCTTCTCCACTGGAATGGAAATTCCATGAGGAAAGAGACTTTTTGTGTATCTTGTCCATCATGGGATCCTCAGTACCTAGACAGTGCCCAGCACATGGTATGTGCTCAGTAAGTACATGAAGAACAAATACATAAATAAATGAATGAACTGGAATATCTCTGTAACACATACAAGTATAACTTATGAAAACAACTTACTCAAAGAGTCGCAAGAGCTCTCCGATTTTAATTTTGTGACTATGGAGCTTGAACCCTAATCAAGTTCCTCAAAATGTGCCCTCTGCAAATAAGTCCAGCAAATATAGCTTTTTTTTTTTTGAGACAGAGTCTCACTCTGTCACTCAGGCTGGGAGTGCAGTGGTGTGATCTTGGCTCACTGCAACCTCTGCCTCCCTCAAGCGCTTCTTATGTCTCAGCCTCCCAAGTAGCTGGGATTATAGGCATGTGCCACCATGCCCAGCTAATTTTTGTATGTTTCACCATGTTGGTCAGGCTGGTTTCAACCTCAAATGTTCCACCCGCCTCAGCCTCCCAAAGTGCTGGGATTACAGGCATGAGCCACCACGCTGGCCAAATATAGCTATTTTCAAGTTAACTAAATGGATGAAATCAATTATATTTGAGAATGATTGACTGAACAAATGAATGGAGAAATTAAAAAAAGCAATGAAGGAGCAAGTGGTCTAACACACAGATTAAAATAAACTTGGCTAAAAATTAATTTTAAAGGAGAATTTGGATATGAGTTTCCTTTGCCATCATTTAAAGCTTTTATGAAGATAATTTTGGAAATATGCTCATCAATATTATTATCATTTATTAGAACAGAGATTTATGAAAACAGATGCTATTAATTTTTTTCTACCACCTAGAAGGCAGATTAATACATGTTCACAAATACAATAACAAGAAGGGTGATGAAACTACAGATATAGGGGAAGGCAGCCACTTCAGGACTGCGAAACAATGAGGACCTTTGAGCTCCATTTGCTGCCTCACCTGTAAAATGAGAATGGAAACTCTGTAAAAATGGTGAGGGAATAGCTATGATTGCTGTTTGCAAGGTATAAATAGATTTTGGGAAATTATCATTGCAGCAGCAAGCAGTTTCAAAATTATGTTAGAGAACTCCATTTTGCTGTGAAGTTGTAGACATGCAATGCCAAAGAACACCAGCTTTTGACTCCATGTGATTTATGTGTAAAATCCACTCTAGAAGTTCAGCAAGGCTGACATGTAGGTCCATAAGTGTGCCAATTGTCTTCAAATGTGCAGTCAAGATGTGTGGGCCAGCCAAATAAATCCTCAAAAGTAGCAAGAGAAAAGATAATCTATTTGAATCACACTTTCTTTTCAGAGACAAACTTCTTCAGTCTCTCAACATAATCTTAGCAAGCTATGTTACTACTTCTTAAGATGAAATTATTGTTTTCTCTGATAATTAAGTATTTAATTCCAATGACTACAGTGACTATGTCTAACTGGTTTGTGGTAGAGACTATTGGGCTATCAATCATACTTGTTTCCTTTCCTCCTGGACACACAACTGAACTGCATTTCCCAGCCTCCCTTGCAGTTATGTACAGTTAGGTGTGACAGAACACTGGCTAGTAGAATGTGAGTGGAGGTGATGTGGGCCACTTTCAGGCCTGGACCATTACAATTTCCCACACGATACTCTAAGGTGGCAAAGTCTTAGTCAGCCTGGGTCCCTGGGATACTCTGTGGAGCAGAGATGTGACCCACTTCCCAACCCTCAGCTTACTGGACAATATTTTAGAGAGCAATCAACTTTAATTGTTTAAACTGCTCAGATTTCAAGGCAACTAGCATTGCACTAACTCACTCACAGGATAGACAGTGGGAACACTCTAGAACAGACGCAACAGAAACACATAAATAAACAATTGTAAAAATAGAAACAGTGAAAGTATGGAGGCATGCCTGGCCTTTCCCATTGCAGTGATCTGGGCCAGTCCATTTACAAAATATTATGCAGCAGCTGCCCACGTGCTGAAAAATAATTGAAGTGGAGCTTTAATGGGAACAAACAAATAATAACCAATCTGATTGTAAACAATTTCAGTTCAAAAAACCACTAAGTATTTAAAAACACTTCTCTATTCAATGACCAAAAGCTTTTATTGCTTTTTTACTTACTGTGGTATATCATTAAGCGGGCGAAGGCAGGAAGAGGGAAGAGAAGGAAAGAAGGAATGTAAGGGAACAGCTATTGGCTTTCTCTAACTGGCTTTGCTGGTGCAGGGCTTGATTCAAATGATCAAGATGAGTGGGTCATGCCCAGTGTGACCACTTGGGAAAGGAACACTGCAGCTGCAGGGTCTTCAGCCAGCCAAGGGCAAGTCTTCTTAGTAATCATCACAAGAAGAGCCCTCAGGTACTCAGGAGTGAGAAACCCTCCTTGAGCATCATTAAAATGGAGCACAGTGGGAAGGAATGAGAAATATAATGAACACAGAGACACAGCATCAAAACCCCGTTCCCTGAAGTTACCAGTCAAAAAAGAAGAGAGAAAAAAGAAAAGATCTTTTGTGCTGAGTGAAAACTGAACATCTCTTCTGCCTCTCTTAGGAGCTTATGATGTCTTCTCCATCTTATGATGGCATCAAAACTTCTGTTATTTTAATACAATTATATTAGTTTTGCAGAATAAACAATGGCATTATGTAATAATAGTCATATTTGATTATTACTTAATGATCAAATAGTTTAATTATGAAATAATAATCATATTTAGGTTATAAATTAGAATTAGGTTATAATTATATCTTCATATGTAAATTATAATTAGATTATCATATCAACCAGACGACTAAATCTACTAAAGAAGTATCTGCATCTGCTTCAGAAGTGAGTTGTTATTTTTAAAAGTCCGTAGTTGAAGATAACAATGTAACCCGAACAGCTACCAAAAGTATCAAGACCTAGTACTCAGTGTAGCCAGGCTATTCAGTTTGACCAAATAACTACTCTTCATTTGCTCATTTTCAATTCTAAATGTTCTGGTGCACATAACATTGCAGTTAATATGTTAGGTCAATTAGCAGAAGATAATTTCACAGACAGTTAAATGATGCCAGACCTATATCAAAAGATTTCAAATGTTTCAAATGGAAAAGCAGTAAATACAAACCATGATTTTATTTTTCATCCATTTCATGAAATCAGAGCAAAGCTTTGGACATTCATTCTGCTAAAAGTGAAATACCTGACATGAATGCAATTACAAATTTAGTTATAAAGTTCAACACGGAAGATAAAATTGTTTGGTTTTATGTGAATGTGTATGTATTTCACACATATTTTACATACATATTATATATATTTCATGGAGGACAGTGATGTGGTACAAACAATGGCATTATTTCATCAAGAAATGTGTGGAGAAGATATGTTTTTGAAATTAGTTTGCTGCATACATTATTCATGATTGTTTTCAAACAAGCAGGAATATTTTGTCAATCAAAATAGAAGCTGTAGCTGCCAAATTTCAACATGTTTTTATATATACTCAAAGTAACTAAATTACAATATTTTTTTTGTGACAAAAACAATGTTGAATGCAAAAAGAATTTGTCAGCATGGCAGTGCATGCGTTCTTTCTTTGCTGCTCTCATCTATCAGATTGTAGAAATGTTTGACCTTTTGAGCCTTCCAACAGTATAGGATTTTTGTGTGTATACAAAGAATCATCTAAATTTTGGTTGCGTTTTTTCTCCCCAAACCTATTGAACATCTTTAATCAAGGTATTCAACAAATGGAAAACCAAAATATTTAAGATTTTAGTCAAATGTAATAATTAAAATAAGGTCTGCGGATGGAAGTCATTAAAACATATTGGTACAAACACAAGAGAAAAGCCAAACAAAATAAATGATAAGAACTTAGATCATATACATGGTTTAATTTGACATTCTATTATTGTGTTATGGGATGTCTAGACTTGTGAGAAGAACCTTGGGATGGCACTCACATTATTAATTGGATAAATTCATATATTTTTCACTAGATGGATTTAAATTGATAAAGCCTACAATTTTGCAGCATCTAAATTTGGTGACACATTCAAAAGAATCATAAAAGAGAGACAATTTTTGGTTGAGTTTTGTCTTATAAAAGTGCTTGTTGAAGAAAGATACCTGGAAACAAAATGACAGTACCTATAAAAATTATTTGGGCTTAAATTCTTACACATTTGAATATCCACAAAAATAGAAATGAGAACATTCCCCATTTAGCAGAATTTACTCAGAATCTATAATGAGAGTAAATTCTCAATTAAAAATATTATGGTCTAGAGATAGCTGTTTGATGTATCAATAGTTTCAAACCAACAACCACAAAAATGCAACTTTAAAGAAAATTGCAACCAATTTTATGAAAAAAATTAAAACAAGACTGTATTAAAAATACATTCTTCAGGTAAACACTAATGACACGGTTTTAGAGAGTAATACAGTTAAAAACTAATAAAAACATGTAAATACAGTTGACTCTTGGACATCTCAGGGGTCAGAGGTGCTGAATCCCCGAGCAGTCAAAAATTTGCATGTAACTTTTGATTCCCCGCAAACATAACTACTAATAGCCTACTGTTGACTGGAAGCCTTACTGATAAACAGTCAGTTAACACATAATTTGTATGTTATGTGTATTATGTACTGTATTATAATAAAGTAAGCTGGAGAAAAGAAAATGTCATTAAGAAAATCCTAAGGAAGAGAAAATATACAGCATTTACTATTCATTAAGTGGAAGTGGATCATCATAAAGGTCTTCATCCTTGTCTTCATGTTGAGTAGGTTAATGAGGAGGAGGACAAAGAGAGGTTGGTCTTGCTGTCTCCGAAGTGGCAGAGGCGGAAGAGGTAGAGGAGATGGAAGGGGAAGCAGGACAGGCAGGCACACTCAGTGTAACTTTATGGAAATACTGTACACTTATTTATTTCTCTTTTGCTTTATCATTTCTCTAACAATGTTTCTATACGATGCCAGTCCTTCCACGATTTGCTGTAGTTTCAGTGCCCATATCATAGAAGGGTCTATGTCATAAAAGAAGTCATAAATAGTCTTGAACAATTAGAACCCTTCTGCAGGATTGTCTAATGTCAATTTGTTTTCTGGAATGGCTTCTCCTACATCTTCCTCATTGTCTGGCATTGGTTCAGAAGCACTCATCTCCATAGTTATCTTTTGTTAATTCCTCTGGTGTGGTGTCTATTAGCTCTTGAATTTCTCCAAGTTCTGTATCTTTAAACCCTTCACCCCCACTTTTTTTTTTTTTTTTTTGCCGTATCCACAATCTCTTTCATGATTTCCTTGATTGGCTCTGTCATAAATTCTGTGAAGTCATGTACAGCATCTGGACACAGTTTTTCCCAGCAGGAATTTATTGTTTCAGGCTTGATGGCTTTCACAGTTTTTTCTATAACAGCAATGGTATATTCAATGGTGTAATCCTTCCAGATTTTTATGATGCTTTCTCTATCAGGGTTCTCTTCTATAGCGTTGACAATCTTTTCCATAAAGTACTGTATATAATGTACCTTAAAGGTGCTTTTGACCCCTGATCTAGAGGCTGAATTAGAGACGTTGTATTTGGGGGCAAGTAGATCACTTTGACACCTTTGGCGTTGAACTAATGGGGTTCTGGTGGCCAGGAGCATTGTCCAATATGAAAAGAACTTAAAAAGGCAGTCCCTTACTGGCAAGGTACTTCCTGACTTCAGGGACAAAGCATAAATGGAACTAACTCAGAAAGAGGCTCTTGTTGTCCAGGCCTTCTTGTTGTACAACCAAAAGACTGGCAGCTGATATTTCTTTTCCCTTCAAGGCTCAGGAGTTAGATGAGGGCAGTCCTGATCATAAACCTGACTACATTTGCAGAAAACAGTAGAATTAGCCCATCCCTTCCTGCCTTAAATCCTAGTGCTTGTTTCTCTTCCCTACTAATAAATGTCCTTTGTGGCATTTTTTTTTTTTTTCCAGAATAGGACACTTTTGTCTCCATTAAAAACCTGTCCAGGCAGGTATCCTTTTTCCTCAATGATTTTCTCAAAGGTGGCTGAGAACTCATGCACTGCCTCTTGGTCAGCAAAAGCTGCTTTTCTTGTTATCTTGACATTTTTAAAGCCAAATCTCTTTCTAAAACTATCAAACCATTCTTTGCTGGTATTAAATTCTTTGGCTTTAGATCCTTCACCTTCCTTTTGCTTTAAATTGTCATGTAATGACTTCACTTTTTCTAGAATCACGTTAGAGTCTATAGGTATACCTTTCTTATCGCAATCCTCCACCCTCATAAAACTTGCATTTTCAATACAAGATAAAAGCATACTTTGCAAAAAGTGCAAGGTTTTCATACCTGCTGGCATAACTGCAGTGATGGCTTCACAAATTTCCTTTTCTGTTTTTACAGTGGTCCTTACGCTGGATTCATTTATCTTGAAATGATGAGCAACCGCAGCTGCAGACCTCAATCTACAGTGCTCAAGCAATTCAGCTTTTTCCTGTCATGTTATGACTTTTCTCTGCTTTTTGGGAGCACTTCCAGCATCACTAGTGGCACGTCATATGGGTCCCATGGTGTTATTCAAGGTTTACAGTATTGCACTAAATACAATGATAAATACTTGAGGACTGCAAGAGATTACTTTTTACTGTGATCTGCAGTTTACTGTAGAGACAAACTGTTCACGTAAAGATAGCCTCACATGGCGGCGTTTTAAGTGCATACTTACAACACTTGAGCTCACCATGATAGCAACAGGAGGTGGCTATGAAATGATTACAGTAGTGCAGTATTACTACAGTAAATTTTATGCAGTCTTGATTTAGAACTGCATCTTTACATTTGTTTACATTTCCCTCGACTGTTTACCATGTATTGTCTGTGTTTGTGTGCATAAGTTTTGATAAATTTTAACTTTTATAGATTTGTGTATATTTTATGGTAGTAAGTGATGAAGTAAACTAGTATCTACATATATTTTATGCATTCATGACATATCTAACTTTTTCTTAAATGTTTAGATATTTCTAGGCTATCTGGTTTGTCTGGGAGTTTTTCAAATCATCATAAAATCTTTGAAATATTTTCCAATATATTTATTGAAAAATATCTGCATATAAGTGGACCCACACAGTTCAAACCTGTGTTGTTCAAGAGTCAACTGTGTATACAAAAATCATCGTTCTGCTTGTTATTTTATTTTTTTGAGACAGAGTCTCGCTCTGTTGCCCAGGCTGGAGTGCAATGGCATGTTCTTGGCTCTGCCTCCTGGGCTCAAGTGATTCCCCTGCCTCAGCCTCCCAAGTAGCTGGGATTACAGGCACTTGCCACCATGCCCAGCTAATTTTTTGTATTTTTAGTAGAGACAGGGTTTCACCATGTTGGCCGGGCTGATCTCAAACTCCTGTCCACCCACCTTGGCCTCCCAAAGTGCTGGAATTATAGGTGTGAGCCACCGTGCCCAGCCCTGCTTGTTATTTTTTAATGTCAAGATTATCAATAAAGTTTCAATTTTGTTTTCATGTGCATATATATATATAAAACTTATTTTTGAAAGATTTTAAAAATAATTTCAACTTTTAGATTCAGGGGATACATGTGCGGGTTTGTTACATGGATATATTGTGTGATACTGAGGTTTGGGGTACAATTGATCTGTCACTCAGGTAGTGAGCATAGCATCCAATAGTTAGTTCTTCAACCCTTACCTCTTCACCCTCCTACCAGTGGTCTCCAGTGTCTATTGTTTCCATCTTTATGTCCATGAGTCTGCAATGTTTAGCTCCCATTTGTAAGTGAGAATACATGGTATTTGGTTTTCTGTCCCTGCATTAATTCGCTTAGGATAATGGTCTCCAACTGCATCCATGTTGCTGCAAAGGACATGATTTCATCTTTTTTATGACTGCATAGTATTCCATGGTGTATATGTACCCCATTTTCTTTATCCAGTCTATCACTGATGGGCATCTAGGTTGATTTCATGTCTTTTTTTGAAATATTTTATTTCAAAATAAGATATTAAATATTTTAAATATTTAAATGTTAAAAAAATTAAATGAAATAAATATTTCATTTATTTTAGACCCTCCCATTTTACTTTGGATGTATCTTGGTTTGGACTACAAATTACATGGTCAACCTAATTATAATTGTTACCGATAATCATTGTTTTAAATTATCCAGCCCTTAAAGTGAGAGCCTGTCTCAAAATAAGTAAATAAATAAATAAAACTTGTCTAGAAGTGCCAAAAAAAAAAAAATGTATCCAGCCCTGTTTGATCCACCTGATGACTATACTCACATGAGTGACCCAAGCCCAGATCAGCAGAGGAACCACTCAGCTGCACCTAGCATAAATTGCTGATAGACTGATAAGCAAACAAAATAGCAGTTAAGTCCCTAAGTTTTGGGGTGGTTTGTTAGGTCGTAATGGATACTTGATACATTATCCTTGCCTGCTCTAGTCTGAGAGCACTTCATTTGATCAGCTAGCGCTCTCCATGCTTTCCTTGAAAGAACAGTGTTAATACATCTGTGTGTGGAAAACATAGGAAAAGAAGGAATTGGTTATTAGTAACCAAGTTTAATACTTAATCACTTGTTAAAGGCAGAATTCTATTCGCTGCTTATGGGTTTCCCATGCTACTGCATGAACCCATCACAGAAGTTGTAATTACAAGATGGAAGTCAAGAAAATCTGCTCGACTTATATAAATACATCTATTTATAGTATTACTTCCTTAAAAATGAAAATCCCAAAACAAATGCTAAACTCAACAGGATGTTAGAACAATAAGTAGAAACTAGATTATCCCAAGCCAAAGAGTATTGTTGGTAGACAGCAGGCTCTAGTGTCAGCTGGCATAGATTTAAATTAGAAGCTGGGATTATGGGCATATTGTTTGACTGAAAACAGCAACCATTTTGTTTGCTTATGAGTCTATGTGTCAGCAATTTGGGCTGGGCTCAGCTGAGTGGTTCCTCTGCTGATCTGGGCTTGGGTCACTCGTGTGAATGCAGTTATCAGGTGGTTCAAACAGGGCTGGATAGCTTAAAACAATGGTTATTGAGCAATATGGAGTTAAATGATGTGTCCTTTTAGCTCTGACCCATCATCAGCTGGAATCACATCCAGAATGATCCTGTCTGTGGTGATGGTGGTGATGATTTTGAATCATGCCATGAGAGATAGCATTGAATAAATTGTAAGTAGGTTCAAGAAGATATTAAAACATTGACTAGGTTTAAACAAAAAATACTGGGCACTACACATTTAAAGCATCATTGAGGGAAGAATCTAGGGCTCTTTGTGAGCAGGGAGCAATCAAGTATAGCTAGTAGAGAACAGGCTCTAGTGTTAGCTGACATGAATTTGAATTCAGATGAACCTAGCACTTAGTAGTTGAGATGCTGAGCACATCATTTAACTTCATATGCCCTATTTCTACCTCATCTGTATCATGGAAAAAATAACTACCTATCTTGCAGAGTCCATCTAAGGATTAAATGCATAATATACATAATTCACTTGAAATAGTGCCTGGTCAATAGCAAGTACTCAATACACCATCCTCAGGCTCTTAAGATAAGTGTCATTGAGTACAGTCAGTGACAACAAGGGACTAGAAAACCACAGGTCACACCCAGTATAACATTTGTTGTAGTTGAGATGCTTTATTCTTTTTAAGTTTTATGGTCCATTAGACAGCAATGATGGGCACTGACATTGCCATTGTTGGATTGGTAGGTCACCAAAACGTCAACACATTTGGTGAAAATGAACAAGCTGAGATCATCAGTTGGGTACACAAAGCAACCAGCCAACTCAAAATACATCAGTTACAAAAATGTCTAAATTAGTGGATTAAACAAATAGTTATTTCATGTTTTTCCCGTAACAAAGAATCCAGTCTAGGGCTAGTGGTTCCATAATAACACTCTTTCCTCAGCTGTCCTCATGTGTGATCCATCTCTTTCCTCAGCTGTCCTCATGCGTGATTGTTGCTCAGGTCACAGTTGGCTGCTTCTCCTTCCTCACTGTGCCCACATTGTGGGCAGGAAGATTGGCAGGGCAGAGGTCACAGGGTGGAGGGTCCCCTATCTGAGTCCACCCTGCTGCCTTCTTTTTTTTAAGACAAGGTCTCACTCTGTTTCCCAGGCTGGAGTGCAGTGATATGATCATAGCTCACTGCAGCTTTGACCTTCTGGACTCAAGAGGTCCTCTTACCTCAGCATCCTGAGTAGCTGAGACTACAGCTGTGGGCCACCCTGATACCCTCTTTAAGGTGAGCTGCGAGCCCGGCCCCCTATGCAACAACTTCCATGTATGTTTTATTGGCCTGAACTGGCTTACGTGGTCATCCCATCTGCAACAGAGGCTGGGGAATATAGTTTTTAGCTGGGCCTGTTGCCTCCTCCAACAAAAACAGAATTCTGCTAGCAAGGAAAAAAGGGGGAATAGATACTGGATTGTAAAAGATAGAATTCAGTTCACTGCCTTTAGGTCTCACTTGCTATCACACAAGATCGTGGTGAAGCTAGAGTTACAAAGTGGATGTCAAGTAAACCCATCTCAGCTGACTCTCACTCATCAAGTTTTTCATTTTCCATTCAGTTGTCATGAAGTTGCACTGATACACTCATTAAGGGACTGGGGGAATTTATAAGCACCTGGGGGACCCATCTCTCAAAATGTTTATTTGGAAGGCCATTTAGCCAATTCAAGAGATTGCACTGTGAACAATAATTTGTCTTTTTAGAGGGATATGGGGAGAGTCAAGCCACAATACTTTATTTTGGGGAATTTATATCATCCTCTCCCTGGATAGATTTGAACACCACAGGCAGGAAATATAAACAAGATTTTCTCTTATTCTCAGAGCATTTCTGGGATAATAATATCTTTGAGACCACGTTTGGTTTGGTTTTCTCTAGTTTCTCTGTAGCTGTTAGCAAAAGCCTATTGTGATAACGCATGAATCTCTGTGAGAAAAATGACAAAACACAACAGGGTGTTTTCCTATGTAGGAGCAGACTCAATGTGGTTCCCCCGCAAATAAAACCCAGTTATAGAATTCATTTCTCCTCTTAACTCATGCAGTACATTGTCCCTCTATTCTTCTGTTTCACAGTCACGCTGCCTTCCATTAGTTACTTCTGGGTCTATTTCTTCTCTCCATGTGTCTCTCCACTATACTAAAACAATCTTTTTAAAGGTCAGAGACTAAGACATGCATCTTTTTTTATCATCAGAAACTGTCCAGTAGAAACAGGACGTGAGTCACTAAATTTTCTTCATACTAATTGCTCTCATGGCCACATTTAAAAAGTAAAAAGAAATAAGTAAAATTAATTTTAGTAATGTATTTCATTTAGCCCAATATATCCAACATGTGAGCACTTTAACATGTAATCCATACAACACAGCTGAAATATTTCACATTTTGTTGGTATTACATTTTTCAGAATTCAGTGTGTCTTTTACACTTACCTCACATCTCATTTGGGACTAGGCACATTTCAAGGGCCTAATAGCCACATGGGACTAGTGTCCACCATAATGGACAACACAGGCATAGACAATGCCTTGGACAATAAGGGTACATCATAGTCATCAGTAGAATTTTACTTAGGTACAAAAAGAAGCTGTTAAGTGCTAGGATTTTAGAAAATACCGGAGTTACAGCTTAGTGTGATCCACAAAGATTTGACTGTCTCCCTTATAGTATGGCCAGCTTTATACTGCATTAACCAGGCTCAAGAGATCAGAGATGGGGGGTAGGTGGGGCAGGTTAATGGGTACAAAAAAAAGTTAGATAAAATGAATAAGACCTACTATTTGGTGGCACAATAGGGTGACTATAGTTAGTAATAACTTAATTGTACATTTTAAAATAACTAAAGGAGCATATTGGATTATTTGTAATACAAAGGGTGAATGTTTGAGTGGATGGATACCCCATTCTCCATGACGTGATTATTACACATTGCATGCCTGTATCAAAACATCTCATGTATCCTATAAATATATACACCTACTATGTACCCACAAAAATAAAAAAAAAAAGAAATCAGAGAGTGGGGAGAAATTTCGCTTATCTAGATTCATATAATAACTTGACCTCAGAGAACACAGAGTCAAGTTATCTCATATTATAAATGGAGGTAACTGAGGCTCAGTTAAGTCTTTAAGTGATTTTTCCAAGGTCACACAGCTAGTCAGTGGCAGAGCCAGTCCTGGGACCCAGTTATTGACCCAACATTTATTTAGCAAGTTATCAAGAGCCTTCTATGTGTAAGATACTGTGCTATATGCTTGGGATATAAAGCCATTGAATTGCAGTTTCTGTATATGCGGTGTTGACAGGTAAGAGGGGGAGACAAAGGATAGGAATCATACTCTAAGACATTCTGGATATTATGAACCATGTATAGTGGAGCCCAGAGGAGGGGAAAGTGGTGAAAGGGGTGAGGTCTGGGAAGACTTATCTGTTGCCCACTTTAGTGCTTCCTCTAAGCTCCGGAATTCAAAACATGGGAGCCACTTGACCCATTAAATAACGCATCATTAAACGTGGAATTTCTTTCCTTTTGAATATAGTTAAGGATTTTCCTCTCACATATTTGGGGCATGTCTTAGCTTGTGTTTCCTGAAAAGCAGATCCTGAGACAAAGACTTGGGAGCCAATAATTTAATCTGGAGGTGATCCCAGGATACCCAAGTTAGGGAGTGGGAATTGGGGCAAGGAAGAGAGAAAAGCCAATAAAGGGTGAGTGAATGTGTGGATTACAACTGCAGATGACTGGGGCTCAATCTTATTGGGGATATTGGGAGACAATGTAGAGCACACCTCAAAATTGTCCCAGCCTGTGAAGGTGAACCTGAGGCGTGTATCCACTGAATCTGGCTCCGCCTTGGTTGATTTAATCTGAGGGTGTTAAATCTGAGCTTCTTGGTGCACAAGCTCTCTTGAAGGCAGAGGGATATGGGTGCTTGAAGCAGGGAGCTGTCAGGGAGCCCAGGGAACAATCCACTGTAGCAGCAGGTGGAGTCTGAAGTGTCAGGAGGGGAAACGAAGCAGGGCACCAACAGCATCTGCCATGGGAAATTACCCTCACTTTTTCAGTGTTAAGTCTGAATATCTTCCGTGCAGAAATGTTTTCCTATACTGTATCTTCAAGTTTACTGTTTGCCCCAGTTGTCCTGCTTCCGCCTCTACAATGCCTGTTTTTAGAAGCTTGTATCTTTGTTCCTGTTGCTGTAATCTTTTTTTTTTTTTTTTTTTTTTTTTTACCATTTTCATCCTTTTGTTCTTTCCCCTCATTATTTTTGGAGTGCTGTGTATGTTTGCCTTGTACATTTTTTATTTGTTTGTTTCCTGATGCAGATTCCACTCTTTTGTTGGCTCTAGTGGATACTTCTGTCTTTCTTTGTAGTTTCCTTGGATTCTTTGCAATTTGTCCCAGCTCTTTCTTCACCCTTCTATTTTCATGCCAGCCTTGCGTGCTTTTATTTCTTCTTTCATTGCCTACTTCACAGAGTTCACATTTTCTTATATATAAGGATGGTGCAAAAGTAATTGAGGTTTTTGCCATTTTTTTGAGAACCCAATTTCTTCCTGTTTCCCCACAGTTGCATGCTTTCTTGATCTTTGCTGCTCAAACTGTGGCCTAAGCACCACCAGCAGCAGCATCACCCAGGAGCTTGTTAGAAATGTACATTTTCAGACTCCACCCCAGACTCACTGAATCAGAATCTGCATTTTAACATAACATGCTCGCCTGCCCCCACTTCCACCCTCCCCACTTCAACCAGGGATTTGTATGTGTCCTGAGAGTTGAGAAGCACAGGTCCCTGGTTCCCTGGGAAGGAGCCTGGGGCGTGATTAGGAGCACAGACCTTCAATTTTTATTTGAGTCCCAGCCTTGCCACCAATCAGCCATGTGACTTTGAAGATTTAATTATCCTTCTGGAACTTCAGTACCTGTCTCATGGGGTGGCTCTGAAAATTAAGGTAGGTAAGTATGTGAAGTGCTAAGCAGAGTACCTGGAACATCGGCATTTGAAAAATAACTGCTATGTGATCAGATTTTAATGTTGCAAAATATTTTTATTGATCTTTTCATGTTAAATTCTTTTATTCCCCACCTGTGAGTTCATCCTTGCAAGAAAGAGATCTAGCCTGACCTGAGTTTTGCAAAAGATGAGGTAATACTACTCTCTCTCTGGTTATGTTCATGGACCAATTGGGGTTTGTCATAATTTCTGCCTCAGATTTTAACTTGAGGGAGTGAGTTGATGGGTACAGGTCTTAGCCAAATTCTTGGTATCTATAATCCTAAGCGACTCAGAGGGTTGTTTTCCTGCAGAAAAGGTGTGACTCAGACCTATTCTCTCCAAGGTAGGAGTGGATATTGGGGGGTCAGTTACATTCCACTCCTTCCTATTTCCTTTCTGGCTCTGTCCTGTTTCGAAGGACTAGGAAGTGAATACGACAATTTAATGTCAAGCTCGTCTGCCCTATGGCCAACAGAATTTCTACTAGTGGGAGGCAAGTCATTGATTGCTTTGCTCAGCTTCCAGGTCTTCTGTGAAATAAAATGTCCTGTGCATCCATGGGTGTTCTGCAGAGATAATGGAAACTGAGGAGCACACAGTGCTAGCTAGCTGCCATCACACCTGGAAATTCAGAAGTCTTGCATTTGATCTGTGCTGACCTTTGTAATTTGAGTTTTATGCATCCCACATATTAATACATTATTCATCAGGAAATCCTTAAACTGCCTTTCATTAGCCAAATTGAAATTTAAGTATATCATCTGATGAGTGAGTATTTCAAGCCATCATATATTGGTGCTACCTGTCATTCAACCATCAGGTTTAAAAGCATCTCCATCTTTGCACAGCAGTGCTTGTGCCATTATTTGAATGTTTTATTATATTTTATCTTTATTATTTTGTAAAAATGTCAGTGAGAAAAGCCTAGATCTCAAACTCAGTATAGATTCTTAAGCATGGTAAAAGCTGATAATCTTTATTTGGATGCTCATCAGACTTCATAGGTACACTATAATAATTATGATGAACATGAATAAAAATAATGAACATCTCCAAAATTCTGAAAATTGAAGTGTGTCAATATGTTGATGTGTTTTGGATTTTTCTAATTTTTAAAATTTTTTGGGAATTGAATCCTCTTATGTAATGCTATCGTTTGACTTTGTCACATTGGAATTTGCACACATTGATAGAATGACATCTTGATCAAACTATGAGGCTGTTATGCTATAGTATTTATGATGCAAACATAGTTATGATTTTTTCCTATATTTTTTCTCTAAGTTTAAGAACTGAAAAGATGGAAATTCCTATTAATTGATAAATATTCATGTTCTTTTTTTTCATGAATATGTGAGGTGGTTTAAATAGTTGCTTGTGGGTTTTTTCCCCCTGGGATATTGCCAGCACTAAATAAATGATTGAGGGCTTCGGGTAACTTTCCCTAGTTACTATTAACTTCATAACAATCACAGAATTACCAAACTAGTTTTATGATAATCCAGAGGCTAATACATCATTGACTAGCTTTTACAAATGCCACGGCTTATTTTTTCCCCCATTCCTTTCGGGAAAAGGCATTTTTGGGTCCCAAATTTTTGGTTGGAGAGTGGTTATTTTAGAAACAAAAATGGTGTTATCATTTTATATGGGTTCAGAATCCAAATTCAAGTTTCTCTATGAGCCCATGAAGGTCCCTGGTTTCTAAAAGTATTCTGATGTGCCTAAAGGTGATCAAAAGAGTCCTGTTAATACATTTTGGGACTACATGTGGAGTGAGATAGATGTGTTTTTCACCATAATCTACTGTGTAATCTTGGGAAATATACTTATTATATGGGTTTCCTCATCTGTAAAGAGGAACTAATAAGGGTTAATTAGATATTAACCTAATAGGTTGAAGGTTGAACTAAAACAGTTTCACCTGGCCTATGGCACCCTTTTAGCAGCTCTTAATAGTTGTTAATAAAGTATCAATGGATTTAATTTATTCATTCACAAACTTAATCACCAACACCGTTAGTAACTTTATTCTTCTCAGAAAACCCACTTGATGAGTTCAATGACTGAATGCTTGAGAGCTCAATGATAGGATGAACTCTCCTATCATTAGGATGTCCATGACTATACATTGCGGTGGGTATAAGTGGGTTCTGTCAAGAGCCTATCTGTGTGTCAGGAAGGGCCCTCAATATTTATAAAAACATTTTTTGCACTGTATTATCTTCGAAATAGGTGAATGATTTTTGACAATACAGCCTATAGACATCCTACAATGGCTTTCAAAATAATTAAGTTGAAACTTAGAAACATGTACAATCCTAATTTCTGTTCCTACAATTATACTTACCTAGGAGTGCTGGAATAATCCTATAAAACCTTGCTGGACCATTTGTTTGTTGGGAGGCAATTCTCCAACGGTAATTTACATTTCTGCACATCTGGGCAAATGCATTAACAGATTTGTGTTCCAGACTAACTTTTCAAGGATGTTTGCATAATGAGGAGCCTTAGAAGGTAGAGAGAGTATCTCCCTCCAGAGCAGAAGGTAGATTTGTTTGCTGTCCAGGATAATGTGTCTCTCCAGGGCAGGTTTACTAGTAGCCCTCTTATCAAAGGTTGGTGTTTCCTAAGCTTGGAACTCCTTTCCTGTAATGCACCTGTAATGTATATTCAGGCATCGTCTGGCCCTCATTGCATCACCCTGTGGAAACTGGGATTCAGGGAACCAGTGCATGTGATGTTATTTTAGCTGTGGCTATTGCTGTCCTTTGTCTCTGACCAGGAGTCTGGTCATTTTATGTGCACAGAAGATAGAGGATGGGGCTGGGGCTCTGAGAGATTTCATCCAGTTACTCCCAACCTTTGCATCCTTTTCTTAGCCCTCCACACAGAAGGGACCAAAGGCTAATAATCGGACTTCTGAGAGTCTTGTGAAGTTAAAGGAGATAATTCTTGCAGCACATTAAGTGCAGTGTCTGGCACAGAGTAAATACTCAATAAATCATAGCTATTTAATTTTTCTTCTATTAAAGGGCTTTGGATACATTTCCCCAAGGTTCATCTGAGTATGATTTTGGTTTTCTCTTAATTGATGGATGCTTGTGTCTCTGATGATTGGAGTGGCCATTTGAAAATCAGGTCTAAATGACCTTTCAGGAATCATACCTAAACATTTTATATATAAAGAAGACACAGTAGTTATTAGTATGACTTATTCTATGCACTAGTTATTAGTAGTTTAGTGTGCTGGGGCTGAACAACTAAGACAGCATATCACTCCCAGAAGCTGATTGACAGTAGTTATTAGTATAGTGCATAGAATTAGTATTAGTATAGTGCATAGAATAAGACAGGCACTCAATCAATATTAGATATGATTTTAATGAAGATGGTGGTGGTGGTGATGGCTGTTAGTGTTACTTTCTCCTTCATTCAAATCACTTATTTCACCTTTTATTCTATTGTTCGTCCCAGTTCTTCTCCACATGCTGGTTATATATACAATTTAAAGTTGCCTAAGCAGAGAAAAGGGAACCCTTATACGTTGTTGGTGGGATTGTAAATTAGTACAACCACTATGGAGAACAGTTTGGAGGTGCCTCAAAAAAGTAAAAATAGAGCTACCGTATGACCCAGCAATCCCACTGCTGAGTATATACCCAAAAGAAAGGATATCAGTATATTGAGGAGATATCTGCACTCCCATGTTTGTTGCAGCACTGTTTACAATAGTCAAGATTTGGAAAAAACCTAAGTGTCCATCAACAGATGAATGGATAAAGAAGATGTGGTACATAAACACAATGGAGCACTATTCAGCCGTAAAAAGAATGAGATCCTGTCATTTGCAACAAGATGGATGGAACTGGAGGTCATTATATTAAGTGAAATAAGTCAGGCACAGAAAGACAAACATCACATGTTCTCCCTTATTTGTGGGACCTAAAAATCAAAACAATTGAACTCATAGAGATAGAGAGTAGAAGGATGGTTACCAGAAGCTTGGAAGGGCAGTGAAGGCATAGGGGACTTGTGGGGATGGTTATTGGGTACAAAAAATGGTTAGAAAGAATGAATCAGACCTACTATTTAATAGCACAACAGGGTTACTATAGTCAGTAATAATTGTACATTTAAAAATAACTAAAAGAGGCTGGGCATGGTGGCTCAAGCCTGTAATCCCAGCAATTTGGGAGGCCGAGATGGGTGGATCACCTGAGGTAAGGAGTTCGAGACAGCCTGACCAATATGGTGAAACCCTGTCTCTACTAAAAATACAAAAACTTAGCCGGGCGTGGTGGCAGGCACTTGTAATCCCAGCTCCAGCTACTCGGGAGGCTGAGGCAGGAGAATTGCTTGAACTGGGGAGGTAGAGGTTGCAGTGAGCCAAGATCGTGCCATTGCATTCTAGCCTGGGCAACAAGAGTGAAACTCCATCTCAAAAAATAAATAAATCAATAAATAAAAATAACTAAAAGAGTGTAATTGGATTGTTTGTAACTCAAAGGATAAATGCTTGAGGGGATGGATACCACATTTACTATGATGTGATTATTATGCATTGCATGCCTGTATCAAAACATCTCACATACCCCGTAAACATATACACCTACTATGAAACTGGATGCCTTCCTTACACCTTGTACAAAAATTAACTCAAGATGGAATAAAGGATTAAATGTAAAACCTAAAACTATAAAAACCCTAGAAGAAAACCTAGGCAATACCATTCAGGACATAGGCATGGGCAAAGACTTCATGACTAAAACATCAAAAGCAATGGCAACAAAAGTCAAAATTGACAAATGGGATCTAATTAAACAAAAGAGCTTCTGCTCAGCAAAAGAAACTATCTTCAGAGTGAACAGGCAACCTACAGAATGGGAGAAAATTTTTGCAATCTATCCATCTGACAAAGGTCTAATATCCAGAATCTACAAGGAACTTAAACAAATGTACAAGAAAAAAACAACCCCATCAAAAAGTGGGTGAAGGATATGAACAAACGCTTCTTGAAAGAATACATTTATGTGGCCAACAAACGTATGAAGAAAAGCTCAACATCACTGGTCATTAGAGAAATGCAACTCAAAACCGCAAAGAAATACCATCTCATACCAGTTAGAATGGCAATCATTAAAAAGTCTGGAAACAACAGATGCTGGCGAGGATGTGGAGAAATAGGAATGCTTTTACACTGTTGGTGGGAGTGTAAATTAGTTCGACCATTGTGGAAGAGAGTGTGGCGATTTCTCAAAGATCTAGAATCAGAAATACCATTTCACCCAGCAATCCCATTAGTGGGTATATACCCAAAGGATTATAAGTCATTCTCCTATAAAGACACATGCACACACATGTTTATTGCAGCACTATTTACAATAGCAAAGACTTGGAACCAACCCAAATGCCCATCAATGATAGACTGGATAAAGAAAATGTGGCACATATACACCATGGACTACTATGCAGCCATAAAAAAGAATGAGTTCATGTCCTTTGCAGGGACATGGATGAAGCTGGAAACCATCATCCTTAGCAAACTAACCCAGGAACAGAAAACCAAACATCACATGTTCTCACTCATAAGTGGAGTTGAACAATGAGAACACATGGACACAGGGAGGGGAACATCACACACCAGGGCCTGTAGGGGGTGTTGGGGGAAAGGGGAAGAAGAGCATTAGGACAAATACCTAATGCATGTGGGGCTGAAAACCTAGATGGCAGGTTGATAGGTGCAGCAAATCACCATGGCACATGTATACCTATGTAACAAACCTGGACGCTCAGTACATGTACCCCAGAACTTAAAGTAAGATAAATTTTTTTTAAAGTTGCCTAAGTAGAAAATATTCAAGGAACTTAAAATTTCAAAATGTGGAAGATCCTGTGCATTTGAGGAACGCAAATGGTTATTTTTTCTTATCTTCATTGCTTCATCTGCTAATGTCAGATAAGGAAGCAAAATGGCAGAGATAGAAATTGAATTGAATGATCTTGGTTTAAATTCCAGCTCTACCACTTAATTAGTTGTGAAGCCTTGCAAGTTTTTTTTTTTAATCTCTCTGTGCCTCAGTTTCTTCATCTGCAAAATGGAGAAAATAATAGTACTGACTTTGAGGAATTATTGTAAAGATTAGATGAATTAATACTTGTAAAGCACTTAGAACAGTGCTTGGCACATGGTAGGCATTCAAGAAATGTTGAGTATTGTTTTTAATTTTTTTAGAGACAAGTTCTTACTCTGTTGCCCAGGTTGGATTGCAGTGGTGTGATGATCACTCACTGCAGCCTCAAACTCCTGGGCTCAAGTGATCCTCCTGCCTCAGCCTCCCAAAGTGCTGGGATTACAGATGTGAGCCACCATGCCCAGCCAGTATTACTAACACACTATTGCCTATTGTTTAGGAAGGCATGAAGGGGCATTTTTGGCTGATGTTGGTGTTGATATTAGCAAAAATATGTGCCAATAATTCATTGAATTCAGAGATGTATTGGGAGATAAACCCTTCCTTATTATTATTTTTTTTTGAAAGCAATCACTTTCTATGGTATTGTGTCAATTAAGATTGAATTTGGCAACAAGTAATAGAAAATGCAACTTTTATGCCTTGTAGAGTTCTATATCTCTGGAGGCAGGAAGTCCCTGGCATTAATTTTGCAGTTCAACTATATCAAGGCAAGAGTCTCTTAATTCCTGAGGCCTTTCTTCATGGCTAAAAGATGGCAGCTGCAGCTCCAGACACTGGGCAGAAAAAAAAGGGGAAAGAGTGGTACAAGCCATATTTGCCTATTTTATTAGGAAAGCAAAATATTTCCTTGAAATCCTTAAAAAAATGTGTTTCTCTCTCATAGGCCAGAATTAGGTTATATGGCCACCACTGGTGGCAAGAGAGACTGGGAAAGCCAACAAGTTGTGTTTCCAGTGCCTAAGTTTGAAAGCAACAATGGACAAGGAAATTATTATTGGGTCAGCCAATCAATGGTATTGGTTTCAGGTAGTATTTGAACTTTTTCTAAAAGTGAACATTTGATCTAGCAAACTGCGGGTTCTATTGTGGTTTCTGGCAGGAACATTCACTCTAACACTCACATTCTAATAATGCCTGATCCACTAGGCAGTAAATAGTTGTTGATTCAATAAAAACAACCTGAGAAATGGAAACATAAAGTGGTTTTTTCTACTGGGTTGCTGTATTAGTAATCTATTTCTACCTATAAGTTGCTCTACAATTTAGTGGCTTAAAAATAGATATTTATTATGTTAGAGTTACTGTCAGGAATTTGGGAACTGCTTAGATGGTGGTTCTGGCTCAGAGTTTCCCATGACGCTGTAATCACAATGTCAGTCAAAACTGCGGTCATCAGAAGCCTTGCCTAGTTCTGGAAGGTCTCCATCCAAGCTCACTGAAGTGACTGTTGGTCATAAACCTCTGTTCCTCACCAGGTGGGCCTCTCCATATGGCCGCTTGAATGATATGACAACTAGCTTCCCTGGGAATGAGTGATTCAAGAGGGATCAAGAGATAGATGCCACAATGTCCTTTATGATCTAGCCTCAGAAGTCATGCAGTATCATTTTTGCCATGTTCTATTGGTCATGCAGGCCTACCCTGATATAATGTGAGGGGGACTACGTAAGGGCATGAGTGCTGGAAAGAAGAGATCACTGGATGCCATCTTGGAGGCTGGCTACCACAGTCAGAGAGCCAGTTGGCAGTGAAACGAGAACTGAAAGTCCAGCTTTTCCGATGATCAACCTGTGACCCATATCACATTCTTATCTTCATTTTTATATTGTTTTTTTCTTGCATTGCTATAAAATATTTTTTTAAAGTTAGAACTAATAATTAGTAAAGGGCATTTTTTATTAAAAACAATCATCACTTAAATTAGACTATAGCTTCTCCTGTGCTTTGTACACACACACACACACACACCCATTCACAAATACACAAACACACATACACAGATGTTTTGCTATTGCTCAATTTTTGCCAGTATACTTTAGAGAGGACAAAAATTACAGAACTATTGTATCATGTACCTAAACCCATAACTGAAACTAAAAAAAAAATGTTTATTTTCAGTTTTTAATTTTTATGTGTACATAGTAGGTTAGTAGATATATATATTGATGGGGTACGTGAGATGTTTTGATACAGGCATGCAATTTGAAATAAGCACCTCATGGAGATTGGGGTATCCATCCCTTCAAGCATTTATCCTTTCATTTGCAAACAATACAGTTACACTCTTTAAGGTCCATTACTGAAAAATTAAGATAGCTATGTCATCAATAGGGTATACATCTGATACAAGAATTTTGCGGTTGGTTTTCTCTTTTATCAGTGAAATGGAAAACAATCAAGAAAAGAAAATAAACGATCTGCAAGATAGAAGGGAATGAAATAAAAAGTAATTGAAAGATTTTTAAATGAAAAGAGCAGCTTTTATTTTTTGTTGTGGAAAAAACCAAGTTCCCAAGCTATTCTTTCTTGCCTGTGTTTCTATAACAACACAGATTGGTAGAAAATTACTTGCTCCAGTTGGGTCCTATAGGGAAAGGAGCCCACACTGAATTTCAGTTTATTACAGTGATATTATTTTCCAAGCATATCTTAAAGTGAGTATAAATTTGTTTTCAGAGTGACCAATCCTCAATAATTTGAAGAAATAGGCAGTTTTCAATTTCATCCACTCTAGTTTTAGAGCTAAAATAATAACAGGCATGTGCTTTATTTTAAGCGTCCTTTTGTTCCTATTTCTTCAAAGTCCATCAAAATCACTTTCTGAGTGTACATCAGTAATTTGACACCTTTTGAAATAATGAAGGGTGAAAAAAGAAATGATTTATATTTTGTCTGGCCTCTTATGGAAATGTGTATTTCAATTATCTTCAATTAAAATTGAAGTGGATTCCTCTGTGGCCCTTATATTTATGTTTTTAAAACAAGTGTTCAAACCTAATTGAATACAACTACTCATTGATTGAGTATATGAAATGGACCGCACTCCAAGGCCATTTTTTTATTCACTGAAAATATCAGTATTTTTTTTTTTTTTTGAGATAGTCTTGCTGCATTGCCTAGGCTGGAGTGCAGTGGCATGATTACAGCTCACCATAACCTTGAATTCCTGGGGTCAAGCGATCCTCCTGCCTTGGCCTCCCAAACTGCTGAGATTACAGGCGTGAGCCAGAAATTTCTGGCACCCAGCCAGAAATACCAGTTTTTGAGAAAGGAAAGAAACTAACATTAATAGAGCAGCAAATATGCAGTTAAGGACTGTGTCAGGCAATGTTTATATTTTTTCAGTTTGAAATATCTTGATATAGTGAGCCAGTTATTGTCTAATTTATACTGGAGAACTGAGGCTCAGAAAAGTTCACTTTTTCACTCATTCAATGACTGTTCCTTGAGCTCTTGCTCTAAGTGATATGTACTATACTGGGTGGTGGAAGTATAGTGGTAAACAGAACAAGATCACACAACTAGTAAGTGGAAAAGCTATAAGTAGGACCCAGATGGTTCCAAAGTCTAGTATCCCCTCATTTCAGTGTATTTGTACACAAATAGCCATGACACAAGGAAGAATGTATAACTGATTATAAAGGGGTAAATACTAACATTTTTTGAGTGTCATTTATCAGGCATTATTCAAGATACTTGTCTTTAGTGTATGTAACACTTAAAAACACCCTACAAGTTAAATTCATATTCCATTAACCAATAAACAATTGAGGCATAGAAGGGTTCAGATTGTTGCTTGTGCCTGCTCAGCTATTCAGGGTTGAAAAATTATTTGAGGCAAAGAAAGAGGGTTTATTTGTAGCAAGAGTCATCCAATAAGTTGTCTCATTTTCAAGTCAACCAGAGTTGGTTTCTGTTGCTTACAGCTAAGGAAACCTAAGTGACTGATACACTCTCCTGGCTGATTCATTATCACTGCTGATCCTGGGTAACTCTGTACGCTCATCATCTGAAAGTTAAAAAAAGAGGCACTCCTCTTTTCTAGAAGCAGGCTATTCATGTGAGTCCAATTCATATCGTCAATTTAAGTTTTATGCTGTTCAGATAATTACAGAGGCAATCCAGAATTCTTGGTGCCAGAAAATAATGCATCCCTATCTGGATGAACTACTATAGATGGGTTCCCAGAAGAAATCTATAATTGATACACTGGCTTCTCCAGGTCATTTGACTATGAACCAAAGCCCTTCTGAAACATGTTTAAATTCTGATTTCTTAACTCAGAAGGTACACAGGGCTGGTTTTCAACCTTGAGGTCCCAAGTCATTTCCAAGGTCACAGTGGAGTTTAATGGTAGGGAGCAGGGCTGGCTTCACGGGTGTGCAGCCTGTGCAGTTGCACAAGGCCCTGTGCTTAGAAAGGGCTCAAGTTGGGTTTAGTGCTCTGTTCTCATTGTCTTAAAATTCTTACTGTTTGAACAAGGGCCCCCACATTTGCATTTGTACTAGGCCCTGCAAATTATGTAGTTGGTCCTGGTGACCAATCAGTGACAAACTTATTCCAACTGGGTTCCAATTTATCTTATGAACTGAGCTTGGAAGAAAATTAATTGGGTAGCAGAATTTAGATTTCTTCTTCTGTGGTTCAACATTACTTAGTTATAGTTGGGTTGTAGGAACTCTGACAGATGCTATTCTGAGCCTTTTCTACTATTTCACAATGTTTGAAAAGAGAACTTATTCTAAAACCGTAGGCACATCATAAAAAGACATCTGTTCACTAGTAATTTGAGATTCAAGGAAAAATTTTATTCTGATGTTGTTGCTACTGAGGCCAAATAGGATTAACATTAAGTATAAAATACAGAAATATGTAAATTTAAAATAGAAATATTTAAATATATTAAATAATATCAAATATATAAACAAAATATTTCAGTAGATTAAATATATAAATATTAAAAATAAATATAATCATAACAGCTCCAAGGACCTGAAGTGAAAGTTTCTCACAACAAAGGAAATGGAAATCTCTGAAGTGCTGATTTTAACACCAAGGAATACTATGCAGCTGGCAAGAGTGGAGCGTGTTACACAGAGTACCTGTGTCATCACAACCAGAGATCATCTTGACACCTGATGGGAGGAGGAAGGCCTCATGCCAGAGGAAACATCAGCAAAGCATAACTTCCCATAGGCATTTGTAGCTCTGCTGACAAATTGATTTTACAATATTTCTGACAGCAGGAGCCACTGGATCTTAATAGGTCAATTTCTAATTTCCATGCCTCTGGAATCCTTCATCTTGCACTAATGACAATTTCTAGATGGATACTCAAACAATTTTCTGGACTAATCAGGACCCTGGGTCTTGATGGACATATTTATTTACTTTCACTAGTAATATAGCTAACACGATGTTGTCATGTTTGGTTATCAGTGCCTAGGCAATGCCAGGTTTTGCCAAAGTAACTCCTTCCTCAAAAAGATAAAAAGAGAAGTTGAATTTAAAAGGGGGTTACTCTACAGTGGAGGGTGAGTGGTGGTGGTGGTGGGGAGAAACCAGTGGATTCATGGGATTAAAAATTAGAGTTTTACACGCTTTAATATTTAAAAGGAAGGATATGATTATTGTCAATTACCTGTGCACCCTTGTTCTGAGCCAGGCTCTGTATGCTGAATAATGGAAGGAAACACATCCCCCAAAACCCATTGGGTACCCTGGTTTAGGGCTGCTGAGTAGGAGTGCAAGATGTGTAAAGGAAGTGTGAGTAGAGGATGATTTTATTTGAAGTGCTAAAGTGGATACCTAAGAAAAGGACAAAGAGATTCCTGCATAAGGGAAAGGCTCTCCAGACTGGCTAGGGAGTTGATGTGTAGGGGGAGGAGGTTATAGGACACAAAATAGGAGCAGTTTTCTCTCCTTACCAGAAAAGGTAAAACAGCGACTGAAGGGATTGATGGAGAATGCATGGGTTGTGGGAAAGTTCATTGAACTGGGTCAGCAGAGAGGTCTTGAGGCTGGTGGGCAGACTTGAGGGGATTCCCCTGAGTTGTGTGGCAGGTGGGTTTTCTTGCAACTGTGATCCAAGTAGGAAGAATAAGGGCTCAGACAGAAAAGGATTTTGCTCTAGAAACCAAGCGGCAGAGGCTGGGGGAGAGCTGAGCAGAAATCACTTAGCTTTGGATATTCAGGGGAAAGGTAAATCACATGGGGAACCTGTCATCTTGAGTTCTAGGCAACAAGAAACAAATCTCGAAGGTTTAAATCCCTGAGCAAAGGGAGATTGTGGTTGGGACTTATCTGCTTGTGTCTGGGTCGCACCATGAATGGTTTTTAAAAAACAATTTATTTGTATATATGTTTTAACTTTTAAATAGTTAGATTCACAAGAAGTTGCAAAAATAGTACTGAGAGTTCCCATGTGCCGTTCATCCAGTTTCCCCTTGTAACATCTCTTACAAAAAATTCTCCCCTTGATAACATCTTACATAACCATGGTGCATTATTTAAACTAAGAAACTAACATTGGTACAACTCTGTTAATTCAACTACAGACTTTACTTGGTTTCATTAGTTTTTACATTCCCTCTCTCTCTCATATAATTCTATGAATTTCTATAACATTTATAGATATGTGTAACAGAACTGTTCCATCCCCCCAAGAACTCCCTCATGTTACCTCATTATAGTCACACCCTCCCTCAGCCGTATGCCCTGTCAATCATTAGTCTAGTCTCCATCACTATATATTTTTTTTACTTCAAGAATGTTATAGAAATGGAATCACTGGTAAAAGGAATTTGAGGAGATAAACAAATTAAAAAAAAGAAATGGAGTAACATAATTACAATCTTAAAATTGAGATACAATCCAAATACCATAAATTGTACCTGTTTACAGTGTACAATGCAGTGTTTTTTAGTGTGTCCACAAAGTTGTGTGACCATCACTACTATCTAATTCCAAAAAATCCTCATCACTCCAAAAATAAACCTTATACCCCTTAGTGATCACTTCCCATTGCTCCCTTCCTCTAGTCCCTGATAACCATTAATATACTTTCTCTGTGGATTTGACTATTCTGGAAATTTCATAAATGCATTCAGATGTGGTCTTTTGTGACTGACTTCCTTCACTTAGCATACTGTTTTTTAACAGTGGTAGGATGAATCAGTACTTCATGCCTTCCTATAGCCAAATAATATTCCACTGTGAGGATGTACCACATTTTGTTTATCCTTCATTGATTGATGGATACTTGGGTTGTTTCCACTTTGTACTGCTATGAAATTTGTGTACAAGTTTTTGTGTAGGCATGTTTTCAATTCTCCTGGGCATCTAAAAAGGAGCAGAATTGCTGGGTCATATGGTAACTCTCTATTTAACAGGTTGAGAAAGTGCCAGACTGTTTTCCAAAGTGGCTGCACCTTTTTATAATCCTAGCAGCAATATATGAGGGTTCCAATTTCTCTGCATCCTCACAACCCTTGTTATTGTCTTTCTGTTTTATTATAGCCATCCTCGTCGATGTAAAGTAATATCTAATTGTGGTTTTGATTTGCATTTTTCTGATGACTAATGATAGTGAACATTTTTTCATGTGCCTATTGGTGATTTATATATCTTCTTTTGAGAAATGTCTGTTCAGATCCTTTGCCCATTTTAAAATTGGGTTATTTGTCTTTTTATTGTTGAGTCACAAGAGTTTTAAGAAATATATTCTGGTTATTAGACCCTTATCAGATATATGATTTGCAAATATTTTCTTCCATTCTGTGGGTTTTAGTTTTCACTTTCTTGATAGTGTCCTTTGAAGCACAAATGTTTTTTATTTTGATGAAGCACAATTTATGTGTTATTTTCTTTTGTAGCTTATGCTTTTGGTGTCATACCTCAGAAATTATTGCCCAACCTAAGGTCATGAGGATATACTTCTATATTTTCTTCCAAGTGTTTTATAGTTTTAGCCCTTACATTTATGTCTATGGTCCTTTTGAGTTAATTTTTTGTGTATGGTGTAAAGTAGGGGTCCAATTTCATTCTTTTGCATGTGGATATCCAGTTGCCCTAGCAGCATTTGTAGAAAAGACTATTCTTTCCCCATTTAATTGTCTTGGCACACTTGTCGAAAATCAATTGATCATAAATATACGAAACGTTTAACTATAGCTTTTCTGCCAAATCCAGCTCACTGTGTTTTTTCCTCCTTTCACTGAGTTCTTTTGCTTTCAGTGGGTTTCAAGATTAATACATTTATTATAATTTCTTCTTGTATCTAATAGTCCGCATTGCTCAATTTACAATAGCATTTGATCGATGTATAATGCTGCCATTTTTTTTACTGTTGTGATGCTTGATTATTCTTTCTTACTTTTGATTGTAGACTGAGATTATGATATGTATATATTCTGCAGTAAAAGTATATCAAATGTCTTTAGCTCTTTATAACTTTCAAAACATTTTTATAGACAGCATCTCATTAAATAGTTGGAAAAACTCGGTAAAAGCAGGCAGGGTTGGAGTTATTGTTCTCATCTGTCTTGATTAACAGATGTGGAAGCTGAAGCCAAGCGACTTGACCAAGAGTCATTAGCAGAAGTTCAGCTGGAGCTCAGGCCTTGATTTTTTGTGCTATACTCTGCTGCTTGTCTTTGGATTCAGTAGCAACTGGCAAATAGTCACAGCTTGACAAGAACGATTAAGCTATTTGTTTCTTCACTATCATTCATATTTGCCTTTTACTTTTTATTTCCGAGGCTGCTATCCTAGAACAGACCTTCATTTCCTATCTGAAAATTCCTGCATTAGCAATGACTACTCAGCTTCCCCAATGTCCTCCTTTTATCATCCATCTATCCGTATACTGCTGCCAGAATAGCTTTCCTAAAACACTGCTTCTGTTATGCTATTCTTTTGCTTAAACAGCCTTAAAAGCCATCTATTATTTCAAGAAATAAGTCAAAACTTCCAATTTTGGGGCAGGTGATCTAGGAAAGTATGCATTTGATCTTAAAGAGCAAGTCAAATCAAGCAATCTCTAAAAAAATACACTCATCTTGACTGATACCCCGTTGAAACTTTGTGCTACATTCAGCTCAGTATTTTATTTTCTTAATTTGGGTTCCCTCACAAGGTAACCTGGAGACAAGGATTTAAGTGCAAGTAGTTTATGTGGGAGATGGTTCTAGGAAACACCAGTAGCAGAGTGGGGAAATTAGATAGAAAAGGAAAGGAAGTCATTGCAGGGTGTGTTTTCAAGACATTGATACTACTAGGGGTCAGGAATGGTAGGTGGGAGGAGGGATAAAGCGAGGTTGGTTAATGGGTACAAATATACAGTTTGATAGAAGAAATAAGACCTAGTGTTTAATAGGTCAGTAGGGTGACAATAGTTTACAATAATCTTGTATATTTCAAGATAGCTAGAAGAGAATAATTTAAATGTTTCTAACATAAAGAAAAGTTAAATATTTAAAGTGATGATTATCCCAATTACACTGATTTGATCTTTACAAATTATACAAATGTATTAAATTATCACATATACTCCCAAAAATGTGCATCTGTTATATATCAATAAAAAAAGACATAAAAACTAAGGGCAACTCAAGCTTAATCTGACTCTGGGGAATTCTGATTGACAGTGTAGATCATGCAACTCAGAGTCCTCCCTTCTAAGGGGTGAGTGGAATGGAGTCTTTATCCACTAGCTCATGTCAGTCATTGGTTGAAGACTACTCCTGTACCTCTAGCCTGTTCTATGCTTTCAGCTTGGGTGTGGGAAGGGTAGGCTTTAGTAGCCAAAGAAAGCCCTCTGGCAAAACATCACAGGTACTCACAGAACTTGAACTGATGTGCTTTGAAAAAGTAAGAGGCAAGAAGCTACAGGCAGGGAACCAACAGCAGTCATTACACTTAAGTTCCTTTATCCCACATGCATTGGGCAGTAGCTCTGGGGAAGATCCTGGGAATTCAAAGATGTTTGAGACTGTGTCTATGTCCTTGGGGAGCTCATGCCCTGGATAGGAGGATTGGCATGTAAGCAGGGGATTGCAGTAGAGTACAGCCATGCCTGAAGTTGGTGTATGGACTGTCGGGGAACAAAGGAAAGGAGAACTAACTTTGCTTAGGGACAGTTTCACAGGAAGAGACATGGAAACTGTTTCTTTTTAAAAAAATTTAATTTAGGCAGGGCGCAGTGGCTCACGCCTGCAATCCCAGCATTTTGGGAGGCTGAGGCGGGTGAATCACCTGAGGTCAGGAGTTTGAGACCAGCCTGGCCAGCATGGCAAAACCTCATCTTTAGTAAAAATACAAAAAAAAATAATAATATTAGCTGGGCGTGGTGGCAGATGCCTGTGATCCCAGCTACTCGGGAGACTGAGGCAGGAGAATCACTTGAACCCGGGGGGCAGAGGTTGCAGTGAGTCAAGATTACACCACTTCACTCCAGCCTGGGCAACAGAGCAAAACTCTGTCTTTAAAAAAAAATTAATTTAATTTAATTTTAAGTTTCAGGATACATTGGGCAGGATGTGCAGGTTTGTTACATAGGTAAATGTGTGCCATGGTGGTTTGCTGCACCTATCAATCCATCACCTAGGTATTAAGCCCCATATGCAGTAGCTATTGATCCTGATGCTCTCTCTCCTCCTGACCCCCTGACAGGCCCCAGTGTGTGTTGTTCCCTTCCCTGTGTCCATGTGTTCTCATTGTTCAGCTCTCACTTATAAGTGAGAGCATGAGGTGTTTGGTTTTCTGTTCCTGTGTTAGTTTGCTGAGGATAATGGCTTCCAGCTCCGTCCATGTCCTTGCAAAGGACATGATCTTGGGGAACTGTTTCTTAATGAGATCAGGATAAGTAAGATTTTGCTAGGCTGTTAGGTGGGAGGTGGGGGAGGTAAGGGAAGCAGGAAGAGCATTCTAGATGGAGGGAATAATGTATGACAAAGTTAGATGGAGGCAAATGGCCTGTTCTAGAAATAATGGATATTCTTAAATAATTAGAGCTTAAAGAACATGGCAGGAACATGGGTATGAGGGAAATTAATGTTGAGACATATGTTGGAAGCAGGTCATAAAAGCCTTCTTTGCCATGCCTTTGGTATTAAACAATGTGCCTGGGAAGCACATTGTTTTTTGCAAATGGGTTTACAAGAAAAAAATTAAGGAATTACAATTTGAGTTAACAGGCAAGAGTGATTTCCCTTTATGTAAAAGCAATGATTAAACATTAAAGTTAACAAGATTTACTTAGATCATATGCTTAGTCTTATATAGGAAACCTACATGTTTTCTGTCAAAGAACTTTATTGTTTAGAAAAGAATTTTATTTGATAGCTTGCCTTGCCTAAGCAAATACCAGGAGTTCTTTTCTGTCTTAGTTACCATGACAATGTGGTATCCCTGTGTTTAAAATAATATACCTCAAACTCCAGCCAGGATAATTTTCATGTATGAATGTTAGCACTGATTTTTAAATTTCTTTATTTTATTTATTAGTTTACTGTGCCAAGGTTAGCAAATACCTTTCTGAGATCCAGGCAAATTGCCTCAGGTGGCTCCGCCAGCATCTATTATCCTTTTCTCCCAATTCAAAGAGCAATCTGATTTTTTTTAAAATAGATTTATCCATTAGAAATGTCTGTTGACAGCCACTTCATTTGCTACTCTTCAGCTTGCGTTCATCTCATTCTTTAGTAAAAGTAAACTGAAGTGCTCTGTGGTTTATAGAAAAACAGCCACAAAGAAGCCTCTTTATTGGTGAGGTTTTACCCATTTTAAGGTGTTATCCAACACAGATACACAATCAGCAGCTCAGAGACTTCACTACCTAAGGAAGAACTACTTTATTTTTCCAAACACTCAACTCATTTTAGAGTTAATTCCGGGTTCCATTTAGACCAATCTTCATATAAAATGCAGTTGTCTGGATTATTCTGAACTATGCCAGTAATGAGATGGTTATATTTTTTAGTCAAAAGGTTATGTTTTTGAACAATATCTCCTTTCCTGCAGTTGCAGTACATCTTAGTCAATTGTGCTTATTTTGAGGGATATATTATGGCCTTTGGAAAGGGTGGGCAAAGACTGAGGAGGTAAATTGCATTTCTTGGTTCTGTACTTAAGTAAACCAGCTACTTTGGTCTCTCCTTTTCCCTTAAGGGTGTCTTAGTTATAAATAAATGTGATTCATTTTCAGTAAAAGAGGGACTGTAAGATGGCCTTGGGTTTACCAATGACAAAGCATGTGATAAATGAAGAACACAAAGCCAGAGAAAAATACATTTAGGAGGCCATTTTGGACTTGACTGGTATAAATTGACAAGCCCTTCCTGTAGATATTGGTTTTGAAACATCAGTGAAATATGAAAAGCAAGAGGGAAAAAGTTACTTAGCCAAACCCAGAAAGGACTTTGCTAAATTTGAAATGATTACATGTAATCAAATGTTAACTACAATTTCTGAAACATATTTTTAGGGACAGTTACCCTAAAGGTGTTTATTTTTAAGACTTGTGTATTAAGGTCTTTCTGCAAACACATGAGGTCTTCTTTAGCACATTCCTCTTTATCTAGTCCAGTCAGCAATGCATTTGGGAAAACATGCCATTATGACAGGTCAACACTATCAATGGAGAAATGATTTTAAAATGAGGGCACACGGTGTGCAGGTGATGAAGCAGGAACTCCAGGCATTGTTCTCAAATGTTTCAGTCTGTGCCCATTCACTGCTGTACTCCATGTGAAGAACTGTGAATGGCAACTGGTTGTCCTCTGAATGCATTCTCCCCTTGTCCCAGGGCACTAGAATCTATACTCCCACCTCCCCATTGGGATTAGGTGTGTCTTTTTGACCAAGTTCTCTTCACTGCCATTTGATAATGTGCAGTTTCCAACTCCTTTACTCTTCCCTTTTCCTCCTAGCCAGGATACTTTGCTTTGACCATGGAGATAAGAACTATGCCCTGGACTGGATAAAGAATACTATAAAAGAATGAAATCATGTCCTTTGCAGCAACATGGAATGCAGCTGGAGGGCATTATCCTAAGTGAATTAACACATGAACAGAAAACCAAATACTGCAGGTTCTCATTTATAAGTGGGAGCTAAACAATGGGTACACATGGACGCAAAGATGGCAGCAATAGATACTAGGGACTCCAAAAAGGAGGAGAGAGGGAGGGGGCAGGGGCTAAAAAAAGTTACCTATTGGGTACTATGCTCACTACCTGGGTGACGAGATTAATTGTACCACAAACCTCAGCATCATGTAATATACACATATAACAAACCTGCACACTTACCCCCTGAATCTAACATAAAAGTTGAAATTTAAAAAAAAAGAACTATGCCCTGGAGGTCTTGGAGCCACAATGGAGGGACATGGACCCCTTGAATCACCTCTTAAAGTGCCAAATAATTCCCAGGACCAGGAGGTCCTCCTTCCCAGAAGTGTGGCCCATTGGTGTCCTGGGATAATTAAAAAAAAGGACAAGGACCAATTATTGACCAATACATGAAAGGGTCAGATCTAGTGGGTTTCATAAGACCCACATAATAATTTAATCTTATCTCCAGTGTGTGAGTCCTTTATAGAGAGTTACAGAGTGCTCAAGAATCTGCCAAAGCAGCCTAGCATTAGCAAACCTCTTCCACAGTGCATAATAGTGGGGCTGGAGGAACATTGTAGAGATATGTGATAATCAGCCTGATGCTGCAAATGACGATTCAACTCATCTCCCATTTTTTCTTTGTGAATTTTTGACATCTCATGATCTTCAGCATATCAAAAATCTGGACTATTCTAGATAGGTTGGGCCTTGGGGTCATCCACCAAGTCCATAATCAATAGATAAGTAGGCAAATACTCAGATGTACATAAATACCAAATTTCAACTAGTTGAGAAGGGAAAAATGTTGATGGAAGTAATCACTGGGTGACTATTTAATAGAAGAGAAAATATGTGCTTGGGACGCGATGGCATGGCATGAACATGCGTCCTGATTCTGGAACATATGTGTTTTCCAGAAGTCCAGGATACTCCCCTAATCCCACTGACATCATAGCCCAAACCTTTAGTTTTTTTCATTTTCTTGAAATTACAAAGGTGGGTAGAATGAAAGACGAAATCACAACTCACATTTCTGAGACAAATATTTTTAAATTTAAAAAATGGACTATTTACTGACATTTAATCTATAAGTCATTTTAGGAATAATTGGCATATTTATAGTGTTTTGTCATGACAGCTAGAAATATGGCAGGATTCTATATACATAAGTCTTTCTTTATATGTCTTGGTAAAATATAGTTTTTATCATAGGGGTTCTACATATTTAACAAATGGGTATTTTATGTCTTTGTTGCTCTTGTGAATGTGATCTGTTTTTCAAATATTTATTCTTTTTGGCTACTATTGGGAAGGAAAACTATTAATTTCTGTGTATTTACCTTGTGTGCAATCACTTTACTGAACTTTCTTATCACTTTAAATAATTTTTAGGTGGATTTTATTTTGTTTTATATCTGTATAGTATTACCTGCAAATCTTAATTTTATGTTTCTGATTCATATCTTATTGCAATTGACAGAATGAAAATAATATTAAATATTAATGATTATTGTGAGAATGCTTCTTTATATCTTATTTTAATGGAGTGCTTCTATGGCTCTACTGTTAAATATATCTTGGCTGTTGCTTGATAGAGGCTTTTTTAAATTGTGGTGAAAAATAACATAAATTCACCCTCAACAATTTTTTAGTGTACTGTATAGTATTGCTAACTATATGCTTGTTTTTTATACGGCAGATATATAGAACACTTTCATCTTGCATGGCTGAAACTCTATACACAGTGAACAACTTCCCTTTTCCCTTTTTCCCAGCCCCTGGCAACCACTATTCTATTTTCTGTTTCTATGAGTTTGGTTACTTTAGTTACTGAATAAGTGAAATCATGCAGTATTTATCATTTTGTGATTGGCTTATTTCACTTAGCATAATATCCTCCAGGTTCATCCATGTAGTAGTATATGACAGGATTTCCTTCTTTTTTAAGGCTGAATATGTATATATATATATGTATGTATATACCACATTCTCTTTATCCATTCATATAGCAATGGACATTTAGGTTGCTTCCACTTCTTGGCTATTGTGAATAATGCTGCAGTGAACATGGGTGTACAAATAGCTCTTCAAGATCCTGTTTTCAATTCTTTTGGATATATAGTCAGAAGTGGGATTGCTGAATCATATGGTAGTTTCATTTTTAATTTTTTGTTTTCCATAGCAGCTGCATCATTTTACAATTTCACCAACAGTACACAAGGGTTCCAATTTCTCCACATCCTTACCAACACTTATTATTTTTTGTTAGTTTTTGTTTTTGTTTTTGTTTTTGAGATGGAGTCTCGCTCTTGTTGCCCAGGCTGGAGTGCAATGGCATGATGTCGGCTCACCACAACCTCCACCTCCCAGGTTCAAGCGATTCTCCTGCCTCAGCCTCCTGAGTAGCTGGGATTACAGGCATGCGCCACCGTGCCTGGCTAATTTTGTATTTTTAGTAGAGACGGGGTTTCTCCATGTTGGTCAGGCTGATCTCGAACTCCCGACCTTAGATGATCCGCCTGCCTCGGCCTCCCAAAGTGCTGGGATTACAAGCGTGAGCCACTGCACCTGGCCTATTTTCTGTTTTTTTAATAGTGACTATCTTAATGGGTGTGAGGTGATATCTTATTGTGGTTTTGATTTGTATTTTCCTTGATAATTAGTGATGTTGAGCATCTTTTCATATGCTTTTGCCCATTTGTACATCTTCTATAGAGAAATGTCTATTCAAGTCCTTTGCCCACTTTTAAATTGGGTTATTTGTTTTTCTGTTGTTGAGTTGTAGAAGTAAGTTATATATTCTGAATATTAACCTGTATCCAATGTATGGTTTGCAAACATTTTCTCCCATTTCATAGGTTCCCTTTTCACTCTATTGATTGTTTCATTTGCTGGACAGAAGTTTTTGTGTTTGACATAGACCCATTTGTCTATTTTTGCTTTTGTTGGCTGTGCTTTGGTGTCGTATCCAAGAAATCATTACCTATTACAATATCATGAAGCTTTTCCCCTATATTTTCTTCTAGGAGTTTAATAATATTTCAGGTCTTATGTTTAGTTCTTTAAGTTACTTTGAGTTAATTTTTGTATATGGCATAAGATTAAAGATTCAACTTCTTTCTTTTGCATGTGGATATCCAGTTTTCCCAACACTATTTGTTGAAGAGACTTTCCTTTCCCATTGTGTAGTCTTGCCATCCTTGTTGAAAACTATTTGAAGGTATATTTCTGGGCTCTCTATTCTGTCCCATTGGTCTATTTGTCTGTCTTTATGCCAGTATCATACTGTTTTTGTTTTTGTTATTATTTTTTAACTTTCTCATTGAAAGTTTACTTGAAAAATATCAGCCACCAGCTGGGTCTACTCTGGACTGACAGGAAGAGAGGCATGTTTGTCCACGGGCAGATGGAAATGTGGGGACAGGAGGCCCTGATAATGGGATGTGGTGATGGTAGCTGGGCTGTTCAGCAGGATTGATGAGCCACAGAATTAGCAGGGCTGTGGCTTCCATGTTGATCTTTCCTGCTGGCACGGAGCTTCTTCCAGGCTATGGGGTAGACATGATAGGTGGGGCTTCCTTCCTTCCCCAAACTAGCCCAGCAATTCCCCTGGAAGCCAGGCCCCTGCTGCTGCTTGTGTCCGCACTGCACCTCCACAGAGAGGGGCACAAAGCCTGCACAAGGGATGGGGATGGCAGAGAAATCCCAAGGGCCAAGTGGGCAGATGAGCTTCTCAGCTTTGGGTTCCAATAAGCATAGTTGGAACAGACAGATTGATTACCATAGCCTTGCAATATATTTTGAAATTAGAAGTTATGAGGTCTCCAATTTTGTTCTTCCTTCTTAAGATTGTTTTAGCTATTAGAGGTTCTTTGAGATTTCATTTGGATTTTAGCATTTTAAAAATTTCTACAAAAAATGCCATTGGAATTTTGATAGGGATTGTAAGTTGCATTGAGTAGTATGGACATTTTAAATATAGGTGTTCCAATCTATGAACATGGGATATCTTTTCATTTATTTGGGTCTTCTTTAATTTCTTTCAGCAATGTTTTATAGTTTTCAGTGTACAAGTCTTTTTCCTCCTTGGTTAAGTTTATTAAGTGTTTTATTCTTTTTGATGCTATTATAAATGGGATTGTTTTCCTAATTTCCTTTTAAAATTGTTATTAGTGTATAGAAACACAACCGATTTTTGAGTGTTCCTTTTGTATCCTACAGTTTTGCTGAATTTGTCTAATTCTAACAGTTTTATTTTTTTCTGGAATCTTTAGGGTTTTCTACATGCAAAATCATGGCATCTGCAAACAGACATACTTTTGCCTCCTCATTTTCCATTTGAATTCCTTGTATTTCTTTTTCTTGTCTAATTTCTCTGGCTAGGATTTTCAATATTACATTGAATCAAAGTGGCAAGACTGGGCATCCTTGCCTTGTTTTTGATCTTAGAGGTTGATACAGACTTTAAAAAATCCTACAAGTTTATGCTTTTCTAATTTTAGTTTTATAATAGTTAAAGAATGAGGGATTTGTTTTATAAAATGCCTTTTCAATAACTTTGAGAATATCATATGCTTTTTTTTTTTTTTTTTTTTTTGAGAAGGAGTCTTGCTCTGTTGCCCAGCTGGAGTGCAGTGGCAGGATCTCAGATTACTGCAGCCTCTGCCTCCCGGGTTCAAATGATCCTTCTGCTTCAGCCACCTCAGCAGCTGGGATTACAGGTGTGCACCACCACACCTGGCTAATTTTTGTATTTTTAATAGAGATGGGGTTTCGCCATGTTGCCCAAGCTGCTTTCGAACTCCTGAGCTCCAGCGATCCACCCAACTTGGCCTCCCAAAGTGATGGGATTACAGGCATGAGCCACCATGCCCAGCTCCATATGCTTTTTTTAGTTGGTCTTTTAATTGTTTTGATTTACTATATGTTACCAAATATTTTCATATTAAGTCATTCTCCCATTTTTGTAAGAATAATAAAATGGATTTAGTTATGATAGATTATTACTTAAAGGAAATGTTAGTTTCATTAAATTAGTATAAATTAATTAGATTTTCATATCCATATTTTAAAGTGAGATCAGTTTATATTGCATATTTCAAAATAAAAGAGTGGAACTGGAATGTTTTTACATGAAGAAATGATAAATGCTTGAGGTGATGGATATCCTAGTTACCCTAATTTGATCATTACACATTGTATGCTTGTATCAAAATATCACATAAATATATAGAACTATTGTGTATCCATAACAATTAAAAACAAAAAATTTTAAAAAGAAAAACATCAATTTTGTTAAAGTTTAGAATTTTGCTAATGTGAAACTGCACAGTGTTCTTATATATTTTTTCCCCTTGATTTGATTTTCTACAAGTTTTTCTATGGTATTTGTTTTTCAAGAATTTAGATTTTGGATTGATCGATTCCTCTGTCTTCCTTAGCTCTTTTATAATATATTCATTTTATGTTTATGAAAGTGCCACCTTTAAGGAAATCAGAATTAACTTGCAGAACTCATTTGGGCAACTTACCAAGGAGAATGTTGATGGTGGTGCCCTTTTCTGGCTACTCTGTTGCTTTTTACTCTAAGTTACCCCAGATCCTTTAAAATTTAGTAAAAGTAACACCAAAACTATGTATAAAGCATCTAATCTGATCTTGAATCCTGACTTCTCCAGAAAAGTGAATAGTACCGTTCATATTTTACAAATGAGGAAACTTGCTGAGAGCATTTAATCACTTTTTTCAAATCACACAGCTAGTGAATACAAGGTTTAGGGGGGTAGATTTCCAAACCCAAGTTTGCTTATTCTTGTAATAAGCTTTTTATTTTGGAGTAATTTTAGATTTATAGAGAAGTTGCAAAGATAGCGCAGGGTTTTCCCATACACCCTTTACCCCGTTTCCCCAATGTTAACATCTTGCATGACTATGGGACATTTGTCAACACTAACACATTGTTATATGACTCTTAATTAGACTCCAGACTTTATTGGGATTTTATTAGCTGAGTTTTTTTTTTTTTAAACATCTTACTGTTTTTCCATCCTACAAGTGGAAGGAGAGTTACTGAAATGAATGTATGGAATGTATGGAAGGGAAGCAGTGAACTCAGAGTAGAGGAGTGTGAGCAATTGGTGGAAAGCATTTAAATTAATCTGGTTCTATATCATTGCCAGTAACATATATAATATGTTATATATGTTAGATATGTTATAACATATATGTGTTAGATATAACATATATGTGTTAGATATGTTATAACATATATGTGTTAGATATGTTATAACATATATGTGTTAGATATGTTATAACATATATGTGTTAGATATGTTATAACATATGTGTTAGATACGTTATAACATATATGTGTTAGATACGTTATAACATATATGTGTTAGATATGTTATATATGTGTTAGATATGTTATATATGTGTTAGATATGTTATAACATATGTGTTAGATATGTTATAACATATGTGTTAGATATGTTATATATTTGTTAGATATGTTATAACATATATGTGTTATAACTTATATATGTTATATGTGTTATATGTTACTGGCAATGATATATATATGTTATATGTTATATATATGATATATATGTTACTGGCTGATATATATATGTTACTGGCAATGATATATATATTATATATATACCTATATATTATATATAGATACCAATATATATTATATTTATACCAATAATATATATTCTATATACCAAAAATGATATATATGATGATATATATATATACACCAAAAATATTTATCAATAACCTAAAATTTTGGCATAGAAAAGGGCTTTGAATTCAATCAATCTGAGGCCATTCAGTTAACAATCTGGGGAAAGCTGGTTGTGGAATTAAGACTTATAACTCCAAATCCCTCTTTCCTTGATAACCTGGTGCCTTCTAAGACATGTGCTGCTCAAGATGACTTGGTGCCAGGAATTTCTTGTAGCTGATAGGTCACATCAGTTATATCCACGGAAAAGTGAAAATTCTCTAAAGGCTACAGTAGTAATAGTGTGTGACAATGAATGATGGAGACTCAAAATGGATAGTACACACATGTCTCTGAAAGTCAGTTATTACTTCTGTGTGTTTGAACAAAGAAGATATTCCAGGTAACATCCTACCTTTCTAGAAATTGCTTTGTTAGAAAGAACAATAGCAATATAACTGGAAAGAAGTGCACCTTAATTTTTATTTATGCTCTTTTGATATAATGAAAAGTGGCAGGCAAATCTTATTTTGTTTACATGGCAATAGTTCCAAGTTTCACATATAGTGTGTGTCAACAGCTAATGCATTGTAAACTGCTGGCCAACGACTTATACCTAAGGACACTTAGAGAATCAGTAATCAAACTAAAATTACATTGGCTTTAAATTGTGACATTCACTTCAGCACAATTTCAGCACTTAAATATCCTGCCTCCTTTGAAGTATGTCCTCTGGAATACTTCTTACATCTCATGCTTCTATTCTTGTAACCACAATCCTCCTCCAAGCTCTTATTATCTGTTTCTTGGAATTTGCAGAGGGCTTGTTTCCAGAGTAACCTCCAGGTTGGAAGAGAATTATATGTGGAGAGGGAACCCCAGGCTTAGGGGTTCAGGGGAGATATTGTTTTGATAGGCTGCAAAAAGACACTCAGGGGCTTTGATGCAGCTCTGTACACTCTAGATGACCAAAGAGTCAGCATAGCATTAAGTCAGGCATTTGAGCGTCTGGATGGAAATAAAGTCATCTTGACCCTCACAATTATTTATTCATGCTACCAGTGTTTTCCCAGTGTCTCAGATTCCAAGCTGGATGAATCTCCTTTCTCATTAGCATGCTTTTTCTTCTTCTCCTGTCCTCCATCCTATTCTTCCTCCTTGTCTTTCTATACCTAGTCAGTCACTGTAGCACATGTTGTTGGTGTCTTGTCCCTATTCTCTTTGCACTCACCTTCATACAATGAAGGTTGTTCATTGTAAACAACTATGACTCCACCTGGAACTTTTTTTTTTTTTTTTTTTTTTTGCCTCAGGACCATTCTCCACCCACATACAGGGCAATCAGGAAGTGGCCTAAAAGCAGCTTTCCACTAATGAAGAACAGGGAGTTGGTGAATAAATATCCCAACCTCCTTGTCCCTCATTTGGGATAGCTTTGAGGCACATTCTACATCATTGCTATTCAAAGCATGGTACCAGATCAACAGCATTGGTGTCACCTGGAAACTTGTTGGAAATGCAGAATCTCAGGCTCTACCTCAAACCTACTGAATCAGAATCTGCATTTTAATAAGATCCCCAGGGGGGATGCACACTGAAGCTTGAGAAGCTCTGCTCTCCACAGTCTCCCAGAGTTCCCCAGTGTGATTGAGCTCCAGTGGTCCACCATGAAAACTGGCTCAATTAATACACACTTTACTGACTTCCTCCCCTTCACACTCTCACTTCCTGTGGTAGGTAGGCTGAATAAGGGCCTCTCAAATATTCTGATCTCTGGAACCTGTGATTATTACATTACAGGTAATATAATAGGCAAAAGGGGCTTCACAGACGTGATTAATTTGAGAATATTTAACTGGGGAGATTATCCTGGATTATCTGAGTGGGCTTGATGTAACCACATCACTCCTTTCTAAGAGGGACTCAGCAGGAGTCAGAGTGAGAAGAGAAGGTAATGTGATGATAGAAGCAGAGACTGAAATGATGTGCTTTGAAGGTGGAGGAAGGGGCTACAAGCCAAGGAATGCTGGTGCCCTCTAGAAGCTGGAAGAGGAAAGGAAATGGATTCTCCCCTGGAGCCTTTACAAGTAACCAGTCCTGCTGACACCTTGATTTTAGCCAAATGAAATAGATTTGGACTTTTAACCCTCAGAACTGTAAGAGAATACTTTTGTACTGTTTTAAGCCACCAAATTTGTGGTGATTTGTTACAGCAGCGATAGAAAACTATACACTTTCCCAACTCCCCTATTGGTTTTTGTCTCTTAAAAAAAACACTTGCATTCAAATTGTCCTCTCAAGGTTTGCTTCTGGGGCAATTCAAATTATGATACTCACCATCTTTGCTCTAGTCTCCATCTCTTTCTTACCACCCCAATCCAAGCCCACACTGTCTTTTCCTGGGCTGCTGCTGGAGTCTCTGCCATTTTACTATTGAGATATTAAACCCACTGCCAACACACAGCCTTATTTACTCATTTAACTGTATGTTATGCTTTCAATATTCTCTTCACTTGATTTCCTTATTCTTCTATACCTCTAATATTTTACTTACTATGAGAGTGTGAAAGGAGATTTTTATTCACATAAAATTAATTTATTCCTGGAAGTTCAAGTTCAAGGTGATTTGGCACTCATTAATTTCATTTGAACAAAACTCTTTTTCTTTATTATCCTAACAATAACTTTGAGGAATTTTAGGTACTTAATCATCAAGTACGTTTATTACACTGTATTTATTAAGGCAGGGAAGTGAACATCTACTGTATTCATTGGGGATCACTTACAGAGACAGAATAAAATATAAATGGCTTAAACATAAAGGGACAAATATGGAGTATTAAGTGACAATATCATTAGAAGGCCTGAAGAGACAGGCTGTGAGCTGAACTGCCAGGAGCGATTTTCAAAGCAAACCACAAAATGGGGCCTCCAGTGTCACTGCTGTTTCTGCCGCAGTCTAAAACCTGCCTTTTGAATGGGTCACGACCCCTAAAGTGCTGGCTCAGGAGCTGCATTGCCTCTGCTGTGATAGGGAGCCACCTCTGCTAAGTCAGGAAGGCACAGCCTCAAACGATGGCATTGGAACCTGGCCGCTTTAGATATAATTTGCACCCACAAAATGGATTTCTCACACCTGGCCTCTTTTCCTACGTAACTTGGTTTCAAATCCAAGTATTATAAGAGTGCATCTGTTATGCAGAATCTAAATCTCTTCCACAGTTCTAGCTGTAAGAGAACTTGGAAAACAGAGCTTGTTGCTTTCAAGTCTCTGTAATCCTAGAAGGCACAGAATAAGGTTGGAACAGAGTTGAGGAAACCAGTCCACAAAACCCACTACTACCATGTGCTAGCAACAATATTGGAAAATTAAGAAGAAAAACATCTGCTTAGCCTTTCTTGGAATAGAAAACTGCATTAGCTATAATAGCCCATTCCAGTTACTTGAGACTAAGATTGTATTATTACTATCCTTTTGATGTAGCTGACAGAGAGGGAGCATCGCCATCTTGGACAAGCCCCTCATTCTAAAGTTCACCTTGATTAAAAAAAACTGCCTAAATCCAAAGGGCATCAGCCTAATGGCTGAGGTCAGCATGACCATAAACCACAAATAACATCTCCAATCAGAAACATTCCAAACTCCTCCCAGACCAGAGACATGCTAGCTCCTAGATAAGCCCCCTCCAGCCTGGAAGATGCTAGCCCCAAGATAACCCCCCTCTGAGCCAGAAAGATGTCTGCCCCAAGATAACCTCCCCTCCTCTCAGAGAGATTCCAACCCTGCCATAAACTTCTCCTCACACATAAACATTCCAAGCTTCTGATAAGCCCCCTCATCCTAAAACCAATATATACTCTTAGTCTGTAAGAGAAAGGACTCCTGGCTGAAGTCGGCCAGAAGTCCTTCTCAGGTTTTATCTAAAGAAAACCTGTCTTTGACTGCCAAGCTGTGTTTTGTATTTCTTTTCGTCTTTCTTTAACTCTTATAGTAGCAACATTGGTTGACATTTGGCTATGCCAATGTTTTGTAAGCTTTCATGAGCTCATTTTTTTTTTATGTTGACCTAGGTCACAGACTGCAACTTCCTTTTCTTATCTTTTCTTGCACCAACCACAGTGTTTTGGAGCCCAGGGGTGTGGGATAACGCTTTTTAGCTGATGATCTTAAGACTTCATTCTATAACCAGAGGGGGGAATTCTTGAATTAATGTAGAAATCATTTTGTTGAATTAGATCCCAGGGCTATACAATCTTGAATGATGCCCACCTACTATAATTTTTAGTGGGCTGCTGCTATGCTGTGATGATTTGAACATCCAGAATCTATGTTCAGGGGAAAGGAGAAGTAAGTGGTATGCTGTGAAAAGACTTCTTGCTGAAGTCCTATTTTATTGAAACTGAGAAACTTTGATGGAGGTTGTCACTACTTCTCCTTCATTCTCATTTCATAGTGCTTAATTTGATAAGACTTCTAGTTGCGTTGGCTGCTATGCTGGGGGAAAAGCAGCAACTGCTATTCAATTGACATAGTTGTTTTGCCTTTGCTGTCCATGGAAAACACTGGAAGACACCTGATAAATTAGCTTTGTGAAGATGGCGTTTTAAAGGCAAATAATTGTTGACTTTTATATTTTGAGCCCTGGGTATTCATGCATGGAGTCTTCAAAGATTTTTGGGTTGCAATGAGAAACAAAAACATAACTTTATGAAGATGATTTATCCATCAAATGGTTTTAAAAATAAATGTGCACTGAAATATGAATTATGAAACTGGGCTTTTTGAAACAGTACCAAGAGCAAGATGCTTCTTTTCAGAAAGCATCATCAAAGTTTGTATATTGCAGTAATTTAAATAATGATAGGGCATCTTGAAAAACCAGCAGCAACATATGAAGTAAGAACATCCAGAAATGTTGACAGGCATGAGTCGGGAGGATACCTTGTGGGGTGGCAGGTTACAGGGTACATGAGCAGTGGATCAGGTGGAATTAGATGGGAGCAGTAATTAGGTGTAGGTAGTAGGACGAGGGGCAGCAAGGTAAGAACTCGGGGTTTTCTGTCTTTATTTGTTACCAAAACAGATGAACAGGACACTAGTCATTGATTTATGGTTTGTATTGCATGTTACATACATCTTTCTAGAAACATTTTGCATTTGTATTAAACAAATGCAACACTTGGTATTCTTAACCCTGCCTAGGACTCTTTACTTTCCTTGGACCTATTTGGCCCCAAATAAATGAATGAATATTTCAATAAAACCAATATTATTTTCTCATCTAAAATGATTATATAAAAGGCCTCTACCATTGATTTAACACTTTATCAGTTATAAATTGTACACATTAAAATCAGCCTTGATTTCAGTAAAGCTTTTGTTTCTTTCTTTTTTCTTTAGATCAGTGGTTCTTAAAGTGTGTCCCCCAGACCAGCAGTGTCAGCATCACCTGGGAACTTGTTAGAAATGCAGATTCCTGGTCCAGAGCTACTGAATCAGAAACTCTGGTGGTGAGGCCCAGCAACCTGTGTTTAAACAAGCCCCATTGGTGATCCTGATGCACACCCAAGTGTGAGAACCACTGCTAAGAGATGTTAGAGAGAGAGTAGGATAGGATCATCTTGTAAAACAATCGTGTTTCTTTCCATTTCCGAGGGTAATCTTTTGTACAGTTAATTCGTAATGGAAGACAATGCTACTGAAACTAAATATTACCAGCCATCCTAGTCAAAGCTGAGAAAATTCCCTTCAGGTGATTAACCATAATGTAGAAATAGAAAGAAATGACCTTTTGCTGGTTGCAGTAAGTCGAGATCACACCACTGCACTCCAACTTAGGTGACAGAGCCAGACTCCATCTCAAAAAGCAAATAACAAACAGAAAAAGAAAGAAATGACCTCTTGCTCGTTTACACCCGGCTCCATATTATTCAACAACAATTATCTTACTTTTTTGTTTTTAAAAGTTAAAAACATTCAGAAACAATTGCAGATTATATGACAAATATCTGTGTATTCATGTCATCTAGAATTGATAAATGTTAATTTATCAAGACGCAAGGAAGGATTCGCCCCTAGAGCCCTCAGAGGGAGTGTGGCCTTGCTGACAACTTGATTTTGAACTTCCAGCCTCCAGACCTGTGAGATAATAAATTTCTTACTTTACTGTTGTCTTAAGCTACCCAGTTTATGGTTGAAATTAATATAGAAGGCCAATGAAGAGTCAGCTTTGCTCAACTCAGCATGTTTAAGAGAGTTCCCAGAGACCCATACCATGTAAGTAAACTGATTATTCCAGAAATCTGGGGGAGTTAGGTAGTCTAGTTAACTAATTTTCTGGTTTGAGTATTAATCAGCTTACTCTGAATATTTAATTTATATTGCTAGTATTACTGTTACATATTTTAAACTTCTAAGTAATCAGCAGTAATTATAGTGTAATCAAAAAAATCCACACAATCACCAAATTCCCTGTAGACTCCATAATATTACCATGTTTTAATAAAGACATGAAAATAATTCAAAAAACTTATAGATGAAAGATTTTCATTTAACTAAACCAAATTCCAAGAGTTTATACAACAATGTGATATAATTAAAACTAAAGCTATATTGTCCTCATTTAAATCTTTCTTTGATAATTCACAAAACACTTTTAGATGTTGCAAAGGTTTTAAGCACAACATCAAACTAGTTATGGTTGTTGGGTCTTGTGGGCTAATTCAGCGTATTTGTGTGTGTGTGTGTGTGTGATCAAAGCCAGTTCTGGTTATTTGAACTTTCTGGCTGTTCAGACTCTAATCTGCTGAGTGGAGGGCACATTGCTATGTGACATGAGAATCCAGTGGTAAAGCTTTCTGACAAGATAATCCATGAATATCGGTCTGAGAAGGGACAACAAGGTGGACCACAGGCATTGGAGAAAATCCATGTGATGATGCATTCAGCAGCCTTGTGGTTTCTCCCAGGGTCTCTTAACTTTTGGCCACTCCCACATTTGTTTTTGTATCCTCAGAGGAATTCTGAGGCCAGCAAGTACAAGCAAAGGAAAGGTATTGTCTCCTTACAACAGCATGCCTAATGTTACATGAATCATGCAAGGTCTAATCTATTCATCATCTGTGGAATTTAATTGACATAGCTAGAAAGATGATCTGAATGGTCTTCTGTGTATGATAAAAATGCTGAACATGGAGTCCCTCCTTAAAAAAGGATTCACTAGCAAATATAAGATTTTGTTAAATGGAATCATTTAGAGTTGGGGTCAGCAAACTTCCTTTTAAAAAAGGACCAGAGAGTAACTATTTAGGGTACTTTGTGCTTTCTGCAGACTTTTGTTGATGGACTGACCAAGCAAAAAAGGTAAATGACCAAGAGCCCACGTATGTTCATTAGGTAAGGGACATAAACAAAAATAGATATTCTTAATATAAGGTAAAACATGAAAAAGAGATTCTAAAGATGCAAAGATAAAGTGTTATAGTAGTCCAGACGACCTCTTTTAGCCATGGGTATCTTAAGCCATAATGGTAATACATTTTGAGCAGATATTTTCTTATTAGTTAAATGATTAATTACTCAATTTACTTAAAAATGACCTCAAGTCAAAAAATCATTGTAGTCGATTTATATTGACCAGACTTTATAGTTTCTGAGTGAAGAGACATTTGTTTTTCCCATGTATTGTTTTTCCCAATACATTAGTGTATTGAGTAAGCAGAGATGATAGATATTCAATAAACGTTGACTAATTCCTGTTCTGATTCTAACTTTAGAAACCATGAATAGTTTGATTTTGAGATCATGTTTCTTTCTTTTCTCAGTTTTTTTAATCAACAAGTGCACAAATTTGGCCGTATCTACCAAATTTACAGATGTAGTTATTCTTTCCCCAGCAATCCAACATTTTGTCATTGATCCTACAGATACGTACGCACAAGAAAGAAAGGCTATGTGTACAAGGTTACTCATTGCAGCATTGCTCACAGCCTAGTGTCTGGTAATGGAGGCCTGTTTTATTGGAACACAGTCATGCTCTATCATTTACGTATTGTCAATGGCGCTACAAGGTCAGACCTAAAATAGTTATACTCTCTGGCCCTTAAAAAAAAGTCTGCTGATCTCAACTCTAAGTGATTCAGTTTAACAAAACCTTTCATTTGCTTGTATAGTACATGCAAATACAAATACAGAATAGTTAAGAAGAAAACCCAAACCACAAGCTTCACTCTGGAGAATGTGTAGGAAGGATGGTGCTCCCTCTTAGTTCAAGAATCCTGCTCCTCAAGAGAGAAAAGACAGAAGGTAAAGATGCTTCATCATTAATTTATTTGACAAGTATTCATTGGGTGTGTACCCTGGGGAAGGAGCTCCTGGGACTGCAGGATGCAAAGATGAGTAAGGCATGGTCTTTCCTCCTGGGGGGCTCACTGTCTAGCAAGGGAGTCAGACATGTTCAATAATTATGATACAAAATGATCTGTGCTGTAAGAAAGGGAAGAAAAAAGTGCCGTGGGAGCAACAGCAGCAGCAGAAAATGTGTGAGTCTGCCCAAGGCTTTAAAAAAAACCATGTGCTATAACTGAGAGAGGGCATTTACAGAAGGGAGTCATGTTGAAATAAAAATTGCCAATGAGACAGGTTTTACTCTTTGCACAAATGAGGATGATGAATGAACATATGTCTAATTCAAAGCCCAAACAAAATGTTTAGGCCCAAGAGTATTACTGTATCTTATCTTTTTTTCCCCAGGACTTTAACTTTATGCAGCTAGATTTGTTTTTAGAATTCTGACCTATTCAAATTTTTACAGTGGATCATTTGATGCTTTATGAAAACAAAATCTTCATCTTACTGTTGGAGGCATTCTTTACAGAGGCAAGATTTATTTTCCTCTTTTGATTTACCATAGGTTTAGCATGTAATAGAGGCAGATCAGTCTGCAAATGGTGTTTAAAAATGGAGAGCTCACTCATCCATGTGAGTGGAGGGAGATGAGAAAACACCAGCTTCACTTCCAGTATACTGGATTTTCATTTTCATTTTATATCAGCTCACACTGCTTGTTTTGGAGACTGTTATCACTGAGGTTTCATTAGTATTGCTCATATATGGAATAAAATGAAAAGATGTATGATAGGAGCATTGATACATAAAGCAGCACATTCAGATTCACATTACGTTTCCTTGATGGCTTCTATTTGCTCCTGCAGATCCGTTCTACTCTTCACCTTTTCTATTCTGCTTTATGGACTGAAGGGCTGATCTACCTTATGGACTGAAGGGCTGATCTGCATGGATTCCATAAATGTGCTTCTTGACCTCTGGCTTCTGGTTGGGTTCAGCCAATGAGAAGCCATGGCAGATTGCAAGAGGGGAAGACAGTGAAGTTCAAAGTATTATTCCCCCAGCTGCATCCTGTAGGGTCATCATAAGGTGCATCCCTTGGCATGCAGCCGATTTCACTCAACTTTCAATGCTCACTGTTTGCAAGTTCCAGTAACTGCCTTTCCCTTGGCCCTTCAGTGCCCTGTTCTTACTAGCCCTGGGATTCTTTGCCACTCCTTGTGATTTCTCTATTGCCTCCCACACATTTGTCAATAGTTTCTTTATTAAACTTGCTTCATATTAGCCTTGCTGATTGTGCTGTGCCACGGAGCTGAGGGATTCAGTATTCCTGTAAGGTTATTTTTCAAATAAAAAATCTTAAATGCAGCTGGGCACAGTGGCTCACACCTGTAATCCCAGCGCTTTGGGCGGCCGAGGCGGGTGGATCACCTGAGGTCAGGAGTTTGAGACCAGCCTGGCCATCATGGTGAAACCCTGTCTCTACTGAAAATACAAAAATTAGCCAAGCATGGTGGCAGGTGCCTGTAATCCCAGCTACTCGGGAGGCTGAGGCAAGAGAATCACTTGAACCAGGGAGGCGGAGGTTGCAGTGAGCCAAGATTGCGCCACTGCACTCCATCCTGGGCAACAGAGTGAGACTTGGTCAAAAAAAAAAAAAAAAAAAAAATCTTAAATGCATAGAAGAAATCACTATTAAAATCCTTTTATGAAGGGAAGGATTCTTCTGTAAATATAAATGGGCATCTCTTAACTTTAGAAAAATGTAGATGTTTATACATTAGGGTTATATGGAGTATTGCTTTTTTTTGCATGCAGTTTCAAGTTCAAATTTTTCAGATACCATTCAGAACATGTCTCATTCCTCTTCCTTGTGAAGAATCCTACAAATACTTGAAGACATCTGCTATTTTGTCCCTCTAGGGTTCCTCCGCATTGTGATGAGTCACTTTCTTCCCACTCAAGACCAACAAATACTCCTTACAGGACTTAATTTTTAACGTGTTCACCATCCTGATTTATCTCCTCTGAATAGGCTTTGCTAGAGGCATCCAGATTGTCTGACTCAGATGCAGTCCACCTGATAATTGTAAGCAAAAATAAAAAGTTCAACTGAATTTGTTAGCACTCATGGACCACTAAGATGTAATCATATTCCCATAATGTACTTGATAAGTCTTGTTGAAGAAATGAGTCTGCACTGTGATCTGAAGGTTGCCAGCCATGGTCTGACAAGGGCAGAAAGACTTAAGTCCAACCATCACTGCCTTCATTCTACATGGCACACTGCTAGGACTATATTCACTACTGCCATCCCCAGTTATGGCACATGATTGAATCATATTCATCCTTTAGTTAACCAAAAAATCTCCAAGTGTTTTCACACATGAGGCAGTTAAGCTAGAGTCCCTCTATTCCGTATTTGTGAAATCATTAGTTTTTCTTTAGACATAAGGGCACTCCATGTCACATTCATCCTTTAGTTAACAAAAATATCTCCAAGTCTTTTCACATATGAGGCAGTTAAGCTAGAGTCCCCCTATTCCATATTTGTGAAATCATTAGGGTTTTCTTTAGACATAAAGGCACTCCATGACATTTACCCCTAATACACTGCTTATTGGCTGGACAACCTCACATTGAATCTCTTCTTAGGATCAAGACTAAGCAAATATAAAAAGAAACCCTCTAGAATCACATTACCTGACTTCAAATTGTACTACAGAGCTCTAGTAACCAAAACAGCATGGTACTGACATAAAAACAGACACATAGACCAATGGAATAGAATAGAGAACCCAAAAACAAATCTACACACCTGCAGTGAACTTATTTTCAACTATGGTGACAAGAATATACATGGGGAAAAACAGTCTCTTCAATAAATGGTGCTGGGGAAACTGGATATCCATGTGCAGAAGAATGAAACTAGACCCCTATCTCTCACCACATACATAAATTAAAAAAAAAAAAAGGATTAAAGAATCAAATATAAGACCTAAAACTATGAAACTACTACAGGAAAACATTGGGGAAACTCTCCAGGACCTTGGTCTGGGCAAAGATTTCTTGAGTAATGTCCACTAGCACAGGCAACCAAAGCAAAAATGGACAAAGGGAATAATATCAAGTTAAAAAGCTTCTGTGCAGCAAAGGAAACAATCAACAAAGTGAAGAGACAACCCATACAATGGGAGAAGATATTTGCAAACTATCTGTCTGACAAGGGATTAATAACCAGAACATATGAGAAGCTCAAACAACTCTATGGGAAAAAAATCTAGTAATCTGATTAGATAATAGCCAAAAGATCTGAATAGACATTTCTCAAAAGAAGACAAATGGCAAACAGGCATACAAAAAGGTGCTCAATATCATTGATCATCAGAGAAATGCAAGTGAAAACTACACTGTGATATCATCTCACCCTAGTTAAAATGGCTTATATCCAAAAGACAGGCAATAATAAATGCTAATGAGGATGTGGAGAAAACGGAACCCTTGTACACTGTTTGTGGGAGTGTAAATTAGTACAATCACTATGGAGAACAGTTTGGACTTTCCTCAAAAAACTAAAATAGAGCTATCATATGACCCAGCAATTCCACTGCTGGGTATATACCCACAAGAAAGGAAATCAGTACATCGAAGAGATATCTGCACTCCCATGTTTGTTGCAGCTCTGTTCACAATAGCCAACATTTGGAAGCCAACTAAGTGTCCACCAACAGATAAATAGATAAAGAAAATGTGGTACTTATACACAATGGAGTATAAGCCATAAAAAAGAATGAGATTCAGTCATTTGCAACAACATGAATGGAACTGGAGGTTATTATGCTAAGTGAAATAAGCCAGACACCAAAAGAGAAACATTGTGTGCTCTCACTTATTTGTGGGATCTAAACATCAAAACAATTGAACTCATAGAGATAGAGAATATAATGATGGTTACCAGAGGCTGGGAAGGGTAGTTGAGGGGCGGGTGAGGGGGAGGTGGGGATGGTTAATGGGTACAAAAAATAGTTAGAAAGAATGATAGTATTTGATAGCACAACAGGGTGACTATAGTCAACAATAATTTCATTGTACATTTAAAAATAACTAAAAGAGTACAATTGAAGTGTTTGTAACACAAAGGATAAATGCTTGAGAAGATGGATACCCCACTTTCCATGATGTGATAATTATGCATTGCATGCTTGTATTAAAACAGCTAATCTACCCCATATGTGTATGCACCTACCATGTACCCACAAAAATTAAAAATTAAAAAAGAAGCCCTCTGTAAAGTGGCTTATATTTCATATAACAGTTCTGATGTGAGCAGTCCAGGTCATCAGAGAAACTTTGCCCCATATGGCCGTCTAGGGACCCAGACTAGCTCCCACCTTGCAGCTCAGTCATTCTCCTGGGGCACTGTCTTTATCTACATTCTTGAGGCTGGGCTACTGTCAAGTCTGTCCCAGTTTCAGCCAGTGGGAAAGGAAAGGGAGCATATAAGAGGTCCTTAACATCTTAAAAGAGAGTTGGAAGTAGAACTCATCATATGTGCCAACATTTAATGAGTGAGAACTCAGTCACATGACCATGCCTAACTGCAAAGGAGGCTGGGGAATATGGTCTAGTTAGCAATCGTGTACTAGACACAGCTCTGTTTCTATGTAAGAAGGGGAGGACAGATTTTGGTTGTCAACTATCATTTTTACTACTAACCTCATCCCCTTAGACTCTTCCTATTGTTAATTAATTAATTCATTTGTCCATTCACAAAACATTCATTGAGAATCTAGTGTAAGGCACTGAGATAAGTACCAGAGGAATGCAAAGATAGGGAGCCTGTAATGAAATGATTTAAAATCTAGTCTGTTGACCAGTCTGACCAACACGGTGAAACTCCATCTCTACTAAAAATACAAAAATTATCTGGGTGTGGTGGTGCGTGCCTGTAATCCCAGCTACTCAGGAGGCTAAGGCAGGAGAATCGTTTGAACTCGGGACGCAGAGGTTGCAGTGAGCTGAGATCGCGCCACTGCACTCCAGCCTGGGTGACAGAACAAGACTTAATCTCAAAAATAAAATAAAATAAAATAAAATCTAGTCTGTTGAAGCTTCTTTGGATCTGAATTATGCCACCTAGTGTATTAATATGCCCAGCTTCCTGTCACACGTTTGGTTAGCATATGACCAACATTATCTTCCAAATCTGTGATCAATATGTTGAATAGTGAGAGGTGCGAATAGAGCCTTTTGGAGATCACTAGGAATTTTCCCCTGTGTTGACTTGACCCAGCAATGAGATCCTATGAGGTAAGGATGTTCAACCATTAAACATCCATCCAACTTTCATTTAGCCTGTTCCCAAGGACATCTTGACAGGCTTTGTCAATGATTTGCTAGTCTTCAGATTCTCTTTGGCTACCACATTCTCTGATCTACCACTCAGATGTCACTATGAGAAATGAGAATCAAATGGCCAGATGTTACTTTTCCTGAGTAAATCTTTCCCCATGATGACCACCACTTGTCTTCATAAATAGTCCTTCCAATAGCCTGCTCTAGAATCTTGTTCTACAAATTGTTCATTAGGCTATAGAAAAAGAATTCTCCTTTACTCTTTTAAGAATTAGGACCACCTTATCTGTTCATGCATTTAACATCCCTCTCATACTTTATCACTCTTCAAACTTATTGAATATAATCTCATGTTTAAGTTTTTCAGAGTCCCGGGATATAACTGATTCAAGCTGAAGAATTTAAAATAAAGAAAAAGACTTGTTACTTTCCTGCATTCTTCTCACCCATCTTTGTCTTCACTTCACTCTTAACACTGTTTGATTTATATTCTCTAGTCCAAAGATCATTCTTTTTAACAGAGAAGAATAAGAAAATAGCTTTGGGTTGAATAAGGTTGCTTTCTCTATCATCTATTAACATTATATTATCAGCCCCAAATAACGTAATCTTTCTACCTTCTTAATTTGTCTTTTTCTACTAGACATTTAAAATATGGGAGCACCTATCTGCTCTGTCCTGCCTTAGCTAAGCCTTCTACATTTGATGCTGCCTCTCTTAACCTTTGGAATCTGCTGGTCTTTTTCAGCTTAGCTATCTCCCCATATCCAAGATATGCAATATCTTACCCTTTGTCCCTCATATCCCCACTCAATAATTTATCTTTTTTTCTCCCACCTTGGAGTGGCTCAGTCTCTTGGGTTCACACTTTTGCCAGGGTCTCCTGGCTCTTGCCCTCTTCTCTGGTTATATTTCTGAAAATTAAATATTTGTAATTCAGAAAATTATATATTTCTGAAAATTAGAGTTAAACTAAGCATTCAGTGTGTGTGTGTGTGTGTGTGTGTGTGTGTGTACATGCATACATGCACATCTGTTGTGGAATGCCTGTTCCTCTCTTCCCACCCATCCAATCAGTGTTCAGTATCTTAGCTGATAATTATAAAGTAGGTTTAATGTCTGGAAAATGTTTACCTTCAGATATCTATGTAACAAAGACTTTATCAGATTAATTTCTTCCTTTTTGATAGATGCTAAGGAATAAATAAAAAAGATTTAATCCGTAGTCCCAGCCTTTATGGAGCATAAAATTTAATTATGTCCCACGTAGGATAAGCAAACCTATGTGGGACATAATTAGAAAATGTTACAATATAGTGTATAATCATGGATTGAGAACACGGACCTAGTTGGTGGAGGAGAGAGTTATATGATGAAAATCTTTTGATACCTATTTCTATTTCTCTGTGCTAAATCATCCTCTATGCAATAACATTTTAATGAATAGTAAATTTCTACTTTAGCACAGCTTTTGATTTTTATCATGGAAGAAAGGAGGTTAAATGGAAGTGAAAGGGTGGGTTAGAACTTCCATAATGTGTTTCATATACTTGCTAAGATAGTCCTGGTTCAACCAGCCCTTCTGTAAGCATCAGAGAATTGTGGTCTTGGTTTTTCCTATTCTGGATACTAACTTTGCTTGCAATACTTAGGGAGAGTTCACCCATTCGACTTGCATAAATGTCTGTAACAGATGGTGGTTCTTAAAATCTACACCTGTGAAAACTTCAAAAGGATTAGATGGAAGTTATTTCTGTTCCAAAATTACAGAATAAGCACTTTATACAGTTTACCTATGATCAATTGTTAAAACAAAAAAACTACATGTGACATAGTGACATATGGTGAGGTTCTGTTGTTTATTTCCTGTTCCCTTTTCATTAAGAAATTGGTAACAATCCTTACTGTATGTGGCTGAGAGATTTTCTCTATTTAGGAGTTCTTTCCTTTTTCTGGAAACATTCTGCTGATTTTCTTCTAAATATCCTGTATCAGAGGCCTGGAAGCTTTTCCTGTAAGAGCCCAGATAGTAAATATTTTAGACCTTGTGAGCCATAAGATGTCTGTTGCAACTACTCCACTCTGCCATTGTAGAGAGAAAGCATCCTTAGACAATATATAAATGAATGGGTGTGGCTGTCTTCCAATAAAACTTTGTTTACAAAAATAGTCTGGCCCATTACCTATTTTTGAAGTAATGGAAAAATGAAAACATTTTATTTTTCCCACATGCAAGTCCTTGCTGAAATTGTTTTCCAATTTTACATCTCTTATTAACATTTTTGCAAAATTATCAGTCCCCTCATCCATAATTTCTGAGGTTTATATTACCAGTTGATTTCTAATGAGGCTGCTTCATCTAACACCTGTTGAACCCATGTCAGAAAGCCTGCTGTTGGCTTTTCTCTCCAGCACAGTTTTCAGTAGCTTTCTTAGTTTGAACTGCTTGGACTATGACTAGATGCCTGTAACTTATTTTCCATGTCATCTGCTGAACTGCAGAGGAGTGAGTTTTACTGTGCTCATTCTCTGTTGGAAAGAGTATTTTTCTTTTTTTTTTGTGATTTTATTTTTTATTTTATTTATTTTATTATTATTATATTTTAAGTTTTAGGGTACATGTGCACAATGTGCAGGTTAGTTACATATGTGTACATGTGCCATGCTGGTGTGCTGCACCCATTAACTCGTCATTTAGCATTAGGTATATCTCCTAATGCTATCCTTCCCTGCTCCCCCCACCCCACAACAGTCCCCAGAGTGTGATGTTCCCCTTCCTGTGTCCATGTGTTCTCATTGTTCAATTCCCACCTATGAGTGAGAACATGTGGTGTTTGGTTTTTTGTCCTTGCGATAGTTTACTGAGAATGGTGATTTCCAATTTCATCCATGTCCCTACAAAGGACATGAACTCATTTTTTATGGCTGCATAGTACTCCATGGTGTATATGTGCCACATTTTCTTAATCCAGTCTATCATTGTTGGACATTTGGGTTGGTTCCAAGTCTTTGCTATTGTGAATAATGCCGCAATAAACATACGTGTGCATGTGTCTTTATAGCAGCATGATTTATAGTCCTTTGGGTATGTACCCAGTAATGGGATGGCTGGGTCAAATGGTATTTCTAGTTCTAGATCCCTGAGGAATCACCACACTGACTTCCACAAGGGTTGAACTAGTTTACAGTCCCCCCAACAGTGTAAAAGTGTTCCTATTTCTCCACATCCTCTCCAGCACCTGTTGTTTCCTGACTTTTGAATGATTGCCATTCTAACTGGTGTGAGATGGTATCTTATTGTGGTTTTGATTTGCATTTCTCTGATGGCCAGTGATGGTGAGCATTTTTTCATGTGTTTTTTGGCTGCATAAATGTCTTCTTTTGAGAAATGTCTGTTCATGTCCTTTGCCCACTTTTTGATGGGGTTGTTTGTTTTTTTCTTGTAAATTTGTTGGAGTTCATTGTAGATTCTGGATATTAGCCCTTTGTCAGATGAGTAGGTTGCGAAAATTTTCTCCCATTCTGTAGGTTGCCTGTTCATTCTGATGGTAGTTTCTTTTGCTGTGCAGAAGCTCTTGAGTTTAATTAGATCCCATTTGTCAATTTTGGCTTTTGTTATTTGCTTTTGGTGTTTTAGACATGAAGTCCTTGCCCATGCCTATGTCCTGAATGGTAATGCCTAGGTTTTCTTCTAGGGTTTTTATGGTTTTAGGTCTAACATTTAAGTCTTTAATCCATCTTCAATTAATTTTTGTATAAGGTGTAAGGAAGGGATCCAGTTTCAGCTTTCTACATATGGCTAGCCAGTTTTTCCAGCACCATTTATTAAATAGGGAATCCTTTCCCCACTGCTTGTTTTTCTCAGGTTTGTCAAAGATCAGATGGTTGTAGATATGTGGCGTTATTTCTGAGGGCTCTGTTCTGTTCCATTGATCTATCTCTCTGTTTTGGTACCAGTACCATGCTGTTTTGGTTACTGTAGCCTTGTAGTATAGTTTGAAGTCAGGTAGCATGATGCCTCCAGCTTTGTTCTTTTGGCTTAGGATTGACTTGGCGATGTGGGCTCTTTTTTGGTTCCATATGAACTTTAAAGTAGTTTTTCCAATTCTGTGAAGAAAGTCATTGGTAGCTTAATGGGGATGGCATTGAATCTATAAATTACCTTGGGCAGTATGGCCATTTTCACGATATTGATTCTTCCTACCCATGAGCATGGAATGTTCTTTCATTTATTTGTATCCTCTTTTATTTCATTGAGCAGTGGTTTGTAGTTCTTCTTGAAGAGGTCCTTCATGTCCCTTGTAAGTTGCATTCCTAGGTATTTTATTCTCTTTGAAGCAATTGTGAATGGGAGTTCACTCGTGATTTGGCTCTCTGTTTGTCCGTTATTGGTGTATAAGAATGCTTGTGATTTTTGTACATTGATTTTGTATCCTGAGACTTTACTGAAGTTGCTTATCAGCTTAAGGAGATTTTGGGCTGAGACAATGGGATTTTCTAGATATACAATCATGTCATCTGCAAACAGGGACAATCTGACTTCCTCTTTTCCTAATTGAATACCCTTTATTTCCTTTTCCTGCCTAATTGCCCTGGCCAGAACTTCCAACACTATGTTGAATAGGAGTGGTGAGAGAGGGCATCCCTGTCTCGTGCCAGTTTTCTTTTTTTTTTTTTTTTTTTCAAATTTTTATTTTATTTTATTTTAATTTTATTATTATTATACTTTAAGTTTTAGGGTACATGTGCACAATGTGCAGGTTAGTTACATATGTATACATGTTTTTAAAGGGAATGCTTCCAGTTTTTGCCCATTCAGTATGATATTGGCTGTGGGTTTCTCATAGATAGCTCTTATTATTTTGAGATATGTCCCATCAATACCTAATTTATTGAGAGTTTTTAGCATGACCAGTTGTTGAATTTTGTCAAAGGCCTTTTCTGCATCTATTGAGATAATCATGTGGTTTTTGTCTTTGGTTCTGTTTATATGCTGGATTACATTTATTGATTTGCATATATTGAACCAGCCTTGCATCCCAGGGATGAAACCCACTTGATCATGGTGGATAAGCTTTTTGATGTGCTGCTGGATTCGGTTTGCCAGTATTTTATTGAGGATTTTTGCATCAATGTTCATCAAGGATATTGGTCTAAAATTCTCTTTTTTGGTTGTGTCTCTGCCCGGCTTTGGTATCAGGATGATGCTGGCCTCATAAAATGAGTTAGGGAGGATTCCCTCTTTTTCTATTGATTGGAATAGTTTCAGAAGGAAGAGTACCAGTTCCTCCTTGTACCTCTGGTAGAATTCGGCTGTGAATCCATCTGGTCCTGGACTCTTTTTGGTTGGTAAGCTATTGATTATTGCCACAATTTCAGAGCCTGTTATTGGTCTATTCAGAGATTCAACTTCTTCCTGGTTTAGTCTTGGGAGGGTGTATGTGTTGAGAAATTTATCCATTTCTTCTAGATTTTCTAGTTTATTTGCGTAGAGGTGTTTGTAGTATTCTCTGATGGTAGTTTGTATTTCTGTGGGATCAGTGGTGATATCCCCTTTATCATTTTTTATTGCGTCTATTTGATTCTTCTCTCTTTTCTTCTTTATTAGTCTTGCTAGCAGTCTATCAATTTTGTTGATCCTTTCAAAACACCAGCTCCTGGATTCATTAATTTTTTGAAGGGTTTTTTGTGTCTCTGTTTCCTTCAGTTCTACTCTGATTGTAGTTATTTCTTGCCTTCTGCTAGCTTTTGAATGTGTTTGCTCTTGCTTTTCTAGTTCTTTTAATTGTGATGTTAGGGTGTCCATTTTGGATCTTTCCTGCTTTCTTTTGTGGGCATTTAGTGCTATAAATTTCCCTCTACACACTGCTTTGAATGTGTCCCAGAGATTCCGGTATGTTGTGTCTTTGTTCTCACTGGTTTCAAAGAACATCTTTATTTCTGCCTTCATTTCATTATGTACCCAGTAGTCATTCAGGAGCAGGTTGTTCAGTTTCCACGTAGTTGAGCGGTTTCGAGTGAGTTTCTTAATCCTGAGTTCTAGATTGATTGCACTGTGGTCTGAGAGACAGTTTGTTATAATTTCTGTTCTTTTACATTTGCTGAGGAGAGCTTTACTTCCAACTATGTGGTCAATTTTGGAATAGGTGTGGTGTGGTGCTGAAAAAAATGTATATTCTGTTGATTTGGGGTGGAGAGTTCTGTAGATGTCTATTAGGTCCGCTTAGTGCAGAGCTGAGTTCAATTCCTGGGTATCCTTGTTAACTTTCTGTCTCGTTGATCTGTCTAATGTTGACAGTGGGGTGTTAAAGTCTCCCATTATTATTGTGTGGGAGTCTAAGTCTCTTTGTAGGTCACTCAGGACTTGCTTTATGAATCTGGGTGCTCCTGTATTGGGTGCATATATATTTAGGATAGTTAGCTCTTCTTGTTGAATTGATCCCTTTACCATTATGTAATGGCCTTCTTTGTCTCTTTTAATCTTTGTTGGTTTAAAATCTGTTTTATCAGAGACTAGGATTGCAACCCCTGCCTTTTTTTGTTTTCCATTTGCTTGGTAGATCTTCCTCCATCCTTTTATTTTGAGCCTATGTGTGTCTCTGCACGTGAGATGGGTTTCCTGAATACAGCACACTGATGGGTCTTGAGTCTTTATCCAATTTGCCAGTCTGTGTCTTTTAATTGGAGCATTTAGTCCATTTACATTTAAAGTTAATATTGTTATGTGTGAATTTGATCCTGTCATTATGATGTTAGCTGGTTATTTTGCTCGTTAGTTGATGCAGTTTCTTCCTAGCCTCGATGGTCTTTACAATTTGGCATGATTTTGCAGTAGCTGGTACTGGTTGTTCCTTTCCATGTTTAGTGCTTCCTTCAGGAGCTCTTTTAGGGCAGGCCTGGTGGTGACAAAATCTCTCAGCATTTGCTTGTCTGTAAAGTATTTTATTTCTCCTTCACTTATGAAGCTTAGTTTGGCTGGATATGAAATTCTGGGTTGAAAATTCTTTTCTTTAAGAATGTTGAATATTGGCCCTCACTCTCTTCTGGCTTGTAGAGTTTCTGCCAAGAGATCAGCTGTTAGTCTGATGGGCTTCCCTTTGTGGGTAACCCGACCTTTCTCTCTGGCTGCCCTTAACATTTTTTCCTTCATTTCAATTTTGGTGAATCTGACAATTATGTGTCTTGGAGTTGTTCTTCTTGAGGAGTTCTTTGTGGCATTCTCTGTATTTCCTGAATCTGAATGTTGGCCTGCCTTGCTAGATTGGGGAAGTTCTCCTGGATAATATCCTGCAGAGTGTTTTCCAACTTGGTTCCATTCTCCCCGTCACTTTCAGGTACACCAATCAGACATAGATTTGATCTTTTCACATAGTCCCATATTTCTTGGAGGCTTTGTTCATTTCTTTTTATTCTTTTTTGTCTAAACTTCCCTTCTCGCTTCATTTCATTCATTTCATCTTCCATCACTGATATCCTTTCTTCCAGTTGATCGCATCGGCTCCTGAGGCTTCTGCATTCTTCACGTAGTTCTCGAGCCTTGGCTTTCAGCTCCATCAGCTCCTTTAAGCACTTCTCTGTATTGGTTATTCTAGTTATACATTCGTCTAAATGTTTTTCAAAGTTTTTAACTTCTTTGTCTTTGGTTTGAATTTCCTCCTGTAGCTCAGAGTAGTTTGATTGTCTGAAGCCTTCTCCTCTCAACCCGTCAAAGTCATTCTCCATCCAGCTTTGTTCCGTTGCTGGTGAGGAACTGCGTTCCTTTGGAGGAGGAGAGGTGCTCTGCTTTTTAGAGTTTCCAGTTTTTCTGCTCTGTTTTTTCCCCATCTTTGTGGTTTTATCTACTTTTGGTCTTTGATGATGGTGATGTACAGATGGGTTTTTGGTGTGGATGTCCTTTCTGTTTGTTAGTTTTCCTTCTAACAGACAGGACCCTCAGCTGCAGGTCTGTTGGAGTTCGCTAGAGGTCCACTCCAGACCCTGTTTGCCTGGGTATCAGCAGCAGTGGCTGCAGATCAGCGGATTTTCATGAACCGCAAATGCTGCTGTCTGATCATTCCTCTGGAAGTTTTGTCTCAGAGGAGTACCTGGCCGTGTGAGGTGTCAGTCTGCCCCTACTGGGGGGTGTCTCCCAGTTAGGCTGCTCGGGGGTCAGAGGTCAGGGACCCACTTGAGGCAGTCTGCCCCTTCCCAGATCTCCAGCTGCGTGCTGGGAGAACCACTGCTCTCTTCAAAGCTGTCAGACAGGGACATTTAAGTCTGCAGAGGTTACCGCTGTCTGTTTGTTTGTGCCCTGCCCCCAGAGGTGGAGCCTACAGAGGCAGGCAGGCCTCCTTGAGCTGTGGTGGGCTCCACCGAGTTCGAGCTTCCCAGCTGCTTTGTTTACCTAAGCAAGCCTGGGCAATGGCGGGTGCCCCTCCCCCAGCCTCGCTGCCACCTTGCAGTTTGATCTCAGACTGCTATGCTAGCAATCAGCGAGACTCCATGGGCATAGGACCCTCCGAGCCAGGTGTGGGATATAATCTCCTGGTGCGCCATTTTTTAAGCCTGTTGGAAAAGTGCAGTATTAGGGTGGGAGTGACCTGATTTCCCAGGTGCCGTATGTCACCCCTTTCTTTGACTAGGAAAGGGAACTCCGTGACCCCTTGCGCTTCCTGAGTGAGGCAATGCCTCGCCCTGCTTCGGCTCGTGCATGGTGTGCTGCACCCACTGTCCTGCACCAACTGTCTGGCACTCCTTAGTGAGATGAACCCGGTACCTCAGATGGAAATGCAGAAATCACCTGTCTTCTGCATCGCTCACGCTGGGAGCTGTAGACCGGAGCTGTTCCTATTCGGCCATCTTGGCTGCCGTCCTCAGTACTTGATGTTTCTATCCTGTCATAAATGGCATTGCTTTGAAAACATTTTATTTTCTAAGAATTTGTTACTAGTATGTAGAAATTGAATGTATTTTATATGCTGATTTTGTATATAGAAATATTGCTAAGTTCACTTATAAATTCTAATATAGATTCTTTTGGATTATCTATGCAAACAACTATAACATTTAAAAATGACTGCATCATTACAAAATAGTTTTGTTTCTCCCTTTAGAATCCTCATACCTTTTATTTCTTTATTTTGCCTCATTGCACTGCACAATGTTGAGTAGAAATCGTGACAGTTGGCACACTGGGTTTTCTGCCCAATTACAATGAAGAAGCTTTAATGTTTCACCATTAAGTATTGCTTGCTGTTTTCCTTCTTTTTTCCCTAGATAATCTTTAACCAACCTTCAAAAACATTTTTAAATGTCACCTCATTTGGGAATATTTCCATGAGTCATTCAGTCTGAGTTATATTCCCTTTCTCTGCCTGTGCATCCCACTAGCACACTATTTATTTACCCTGTATTCTAAGTGATAGTTTGATTCTTCCTGTAGCTAAAGAATTTCTTGTGACTAACAAAGTTCCTAGCCCATAGAAGAAAATTGAAACTACCTTTTCAAAAATTATAACAGTGAGAAAGATCTGACCTAACTGGTTCCATTTTGCTTCTAACTTCCAAGTTGCTCTTATTCATTCCCGGGCATAGGCCAAGCTAACTATGGGAGGAATTTAGTGTATAGTTTAACTTTAAAACAAAGATGATAACAATTCCTTCCCAAAACGAATCCCATCCATGCTCAGTGACTGAAACTGCCTTTGTAAAACTAACAAATTAACCATAAGGTTAGAATTGTGGTTTAGGAGTCATATAGCTGGAGATTACAATATTTAAAAACTCCCCAATTGCTCCTATAGCTAATATCACTATTGCAAAACCTAAGATTGGTGTTTGAGGTACTTTCTAGACCCTATGATTTCATCCTCGACCCAACCAATTAGCATTCTCCATTCCCTAGCCCCCTGACCACTAAACTATTATTGAAAAACCCTAGCCTCCATGCTTTTAGGGAGGCAGATTCAAGAAATGTCTCCCATCCTTCCACTTGGCTGGCCCTGCAATTATTAAACTCTTTCTCTATTGCCATACTTCGGTCTCAATGAATTGGCTTTATCTGTGTGGTGGGCAAGAAGAACCCATCAGGTTCTGCACAAATGTGAATTACAAAATGAATAAATATCCATTGAATGAATGATGAAAATGGTGCATTGTGTTTTTTCTACATGTGGCTTTTAAATAATTGCTACACTCTATTTTTATTATGGGGAGGAGAATCTATGAAACAGAATTGGGCCATGTTAGCCCTATTACAAAGTGTTATACACCAAGGAGAACATCTAACTATGGCCAAATGTATCTGTCTGGTTTTCTTCCCTCCCATTGGGAGAGCCCAGTGGGAGAATTTATACATCCCCACTCTAGTGAACTTCAGAGAGGTCATAAGGTTTCCATTCGTCAACAAAATACAGATGGAGATTACATGAGTCACATCCAAACAGAAGCTTTAAAGGTAATCATGTGAGGCACCATGCCTTTTCTTTTTGCCATGTCTAATGGCAATGTTTTAATGGCCATGTCTAATGGCCAATGGTCATTTTGCTACTGTAAGGGGCAAGGGAAAACTTTCCCTTTGCCTTCCGAAGGTTCATGGAGAAATCAATTGAAAAAAGGCAGATTAACAGGAGAAAAGGCATACAAATTTATTAACATGTATGGGGAGAACCACAGTGATTACTCAACCCTCCCCTCAATGGGATATAGAAGATTCTATATCTTCTTGAGGTTAAAGGAAGAATGGGGGCTCAGAGCATGGCCCAAAACAGTTATGGTGGCAAATCAGGTTATGGTAGTAAGACTAGTTATGAGGGAGAGAAGAGGAGGCCTGGCTAGCAAAGGTGGTCTTGTTATGTAGATGAAACCTCACAGGTAGCAACCCTCAGAGAAAATAGATAGTAAATGGTTCTTTCAGACCTATAAAGATGTCAGACTCTCCGTTCATATTTTCTAAATCCAGACAAAGGAAAGCCTCAGAGAAAGCCTGCCTGCATCAATGCAGATTTTCTCTATAGATGCAAATCTTCACAAAAGACAGCTTCTCCGGGCTGCTTCTGTTTGCAGGCCCTTTAAACAGCCATCTCAGAGAAATATATTTTGGTATGAAATATTTTTATTTCCTTCACTACTGGTGGCTTTTCTATCTGTCTGGGTTCCAGAATGAAGACAGAGCCAGCAATAATATATAACAGTCAGGTGACATGAGAGCTAATCTTTGTGGAGGTAGGCCACTGCAATTTGAGGGTTCACTTACTACCACAACATAACATAATGTAACCTGACTACCATACTAACATACTTGAAATTCAGCTTCTCAGCACATCTGTAGTATAGTATTTTAGTTAATCCAGTTCATATAATCGTTTCTTAAAATAGCACATGCTCTTAAATTTTATGTAAAGATACTTTTATATATTCCTCTAATCAAAGAACTGAGCACTGTAACCACCTGTTGAGTTCTTCCTGCCCACTGTAAAGGCAAAACCAATTCACTGAGACTGTGCTATTGTGGTAGAGAAAGAGTTTTATTAACACAAGGCCAGCCACTCGACAGATGGAGTTATTACTCAAATTAGTCTCCCTGAAGGTTCAGAGGTTAGGGTTTTTCAAGAATAGTTTGGTGGGCAGGGGGCTAGGAAGTGCGGAATGTTGATTGGTTGGGCACAAAATCATGGGAGTGTTGAATGCAGTCCTCATGCACTGAGTCAGCCTCTAGGTGGGGGCCACAGAACTGGTTGAGTCACAAGTCATGGGTGCAGGTGGAATCAGCCAGTCATTAGAAATGCAAGTCTTAAAAGACATTTCTTTTTTTTTGAGATGGAGTCTCGCTCTGTCACTAGGCTGGAGTGCAGTGGCGCGATCTTGGCTCACTGCAACCTCCGCCTCCCGGGCTTAAGCGACTCTCCTGCCTCAGCCTCCCAAGTAGCTGGGACTACAGGTGTGTGCCACCAAGCCCAGCTAATTTTTGTACTTTTAGTAGAGATGGGATTTCACCATGTTGGCCAGGATGCTCTTGATCTCTTGACCTTGTGATCTGCCCACCTCGGCCTCCCAAGGTGCTGGGATTACAGGCGTGAGCCACCATGCCCAACCTTGAAAAGACATTTCTAAATGCTAATCTTAGGTTCTACAATACTGATGTTATCTACAGGGGTAATTGGGGAAGTTACAAATCTTGTGACCTCCAGAACAATGGCTGGGTATCATTTAACTATGCCTATATCTTAACACATTTCAGGCCCCTCTCATAGTCCTAATCTTGTGGCCTTTCATTAATCTTACAAAGGCAGTTTTAGCTCCCAACAAGGAGGGGATCTGTTTTAGGGAGGAATTATTATCATATTTGCTTTAAAGTTAAACTATAAAGTAAGTTCCTCCCATGGTTAGCTTGGCCTATGCCCGGGATGAGTGAAGACTGCCAGCCTGTGAGGCTAGAAGCAAGATAGAGTCAGCCATGTTAGATTTCTCTCACTGTCATTATCTTTGCAAAGGTGGTTTCAACACTCTTTAGCCTTCCAAAATTCATTTCAAAGTGTATAGGTGAGGCAGATATTGCTAGTTGTCTACCCAATATATGCATGCTCACATTTATCCATATAAATAGTACCTTGATATTGTTTAAAGGGACAATATACCTAGTTAACCATCCAACTTTCACAGACTCCCTTTCTGTTAAGGGTGGTTGTGAAACTCCATTCTGTCTAATAAGAAAGGGAGAGAAAAGAGGAATGCTATCAAATAGGGATTCTGGAAAAGCTATTGTTTTTCTGACAAAAAGGGGCAGACATTGCTGGTTTGCATCATTTGCCCTTTGCTTGCCCTGATTATTCTTGTATATGATGGTTGAAGGTTCAGCAGCCTCCTTGTGTCCATGAGGATGTTAGGACTCAGAAACCAATACTCCAAAGTATGGCATTTTGACATGCTTAAGTGAAGAGGCCTCAAGGTCTCTCTGACCTCTCTGCCTCCATCACCATCTCTCCCAAGAAGTTGAAGTTTTTTTCTTCCCTTCTCTGTTATGTCATAGTCTACTGCAGGAAAGAAGACCAAGATGTGGCCACACCTGAGCAGACCAGTTTACAAGTATAATGACTATCTCCAAAGATAATTTAAATTCCAAGGAGAAATATTTACAAATTAATCTCTCTTCCTGGATCCATTCATTTTCAGTAGTAATCCCCTCAATGGAATTCCTCTTCTCCCCCTCTCATAACCTGTTTTACCAGGATCCATGCCTCCATTCTTTCCGTAACCTCAAGATGGTATATTAGCTTTTGTATCTCATTGGGAGTTTGGGTCTTCATTCTGAAGGTGCCCATGTATACATTAAATATATTTGTATGCCTTTTTTCTTATTAATCAATCTGTCTTATGTCAGTGATTTTTCAGCCAACCTTTAGGGGGCCAAGGACCTTGGCCCACACAGACATAATAGACAAATATTACAGATGGAGAGCAGGAAGCTCGAAGATGTCTTGATATTTCATGACTGCCTTTAAAGCAATACCAGTCCTGAACTGGTTACCTCTGGACTTCTTTTTGTTACTAGAAAAAAAAAATCCCATAATTGCCTTCTATGTCTAAGCCACCCTTTCAGAAGTTTCTGTTATATGCCAGCAGAAAAATAATTATTAACTGATACAATAGATATACTTAAGTCAGGGTTTCTCAAAATCAGTACTATTGACCTTTTGGGCCAGATAATTTCTTTGTTGAGAGGAGGTTGTCTGTGCATTGTAGGATGTTGAGCAGCATCCCTGGTCTCTACCTACTAGATTCCAATAGCAAATCTCCCAATTATGACAATGAAAAATGTCTCTGGACTTTGCTCCACGTCTCCTGGGGGACATTGCATTAAGCCCATTCAGTACCATGGCTTTGAATAACACTAAATGGCAATGAGGGCCAAATTTATTACCCAAGGCGTTCTTTCTCCCCTGAGTCCCTAGGGAGGTAAGTGTGGATAGAAAAAAGGAGACCCAGGACCAAATTTAAAACTTGGGTGATTCATAACACTTTACTTTGTTGTACCAGGCACTTAGGGGAAACTGCATAGTTAAAACATAATACCCTGTCACTTACAAGAGCATTTTGTGTTCATTTACAAGAGCATTTTGTGTCACTTACAATTGCTGCATTTATGCTTAAGAAGTTTATGGAGATTTTGTGTCTAGGGAAGGAGTTGTTTTTGAATGGGGGAGAGGGAGTCTTTCTCAGACCCCCTCAAATAACATCACTGATTGCATTATTGTCAGGTTGGTGCTGCTTCAAGGTAGGAGTCATTCCATGGAGATTTAGGCAAGGAAGCTCATGTTTTCCAGGTGTGTGTGTGTGTGTGTGTGTGTGTGTGTGCATGTGCTTGTTTGTTAGAGAAACAGAGAGAGAGAGAGGGAAAGAGGGAGAAGAGAGAGATCATGTCCTCTTCACCTCCAGTAGTTGATAAACTTCCTTATCATCTATTTATAATGGCTGTAAGAGGCCTTCATATTCTATATCTGTTGCATAAATGGGATTGACATACTGATGAGATTTTAAAATTGATTCAGGCAATTGCGTTTGATGTCAAACATCATCCAATCCATTGGGGGCCTTAACAAATACTAGGTAAAAATGACAACCAACAGAGGGAATGAGACTTAAAATATCTCACTGCCTGCCTGGATTATGAGTTACCTAAGATTTCAGGTTTTTTTTCTGTTCCTTCTACCAGACAGCTATTTCATTGTTCAGAAACACTTTCTTAAAACAGTTACAGTCTTAAGGTAAGAAAAAATTTCCACCTGGTACTTTGACACTGTGGCACTGTGGCACTGTGGCAAAAGGGTTGGAGGCACTATATAAGATACCTCCACGCTAACTGTGAATTTCAACCATTTCTGTTACGGAACCAAACTAGGGTCTGCTCACCTGGCACAGTAAGGGCAAATATCCACACCAAGGTTTACAGAAGGAAAAAGAAGGATGTTTATTTGCAGGGCATCAAACAAGGCAGCTCATGCTTAAGACCCGACCTCCCTGATGGCTTACAAGCAAGGGCTTTTAAAGGCAGAGGAAAATTTCGTGAGTGCAGAATTATAGGCAAAATCGTAAATCAATACATGAAGATTATACATTGGTTTGATCTCAAGAGGTGGGCTAATTCCAAGCAGGGACTTACAGATCATAGTTAGATTCAAAGATTTTCTGATTTGCAATTGGTTAAGAAAGATAATCTTTGTTTAAAAATTTGGGGTCAGCAGAAAAGAATGTTAACCCTGGCTTGTGGGTCTGACTTCCTCCAGGAGCCCCCAAAAGAACTTTAGAACAAAGAATGGTAGTCAGAGTTCAGTCCTCCATTCCCCCTTATCTGAGGTTTATGTGCCAGCAGATCTATTTGGTGGGGGTCCAGGTTTCTGAAAAACAACTCAGGGACGTATGTTAAGATGTTATCTTTAGTTTCTATAGGGAACCAAACATCCCATGACTGTAACATCCTTGCCTATTGTTTTAAGCTACTATTCCCTTTTTGCTTATCTAGTTGCTCATTTACTTCTCAGAGATAGCTACCTGGAATTTCCCTTGACAGAACTCAAGATGAAACAGCCTTTGCAAAAATTATAACTGAGGAAATGATCACAGTGAAAGAGATCAGACCTAATTGACTCCATGTTGCTTCTAACCTTTAAGCTGTCCTTTTTAATTCCTGAGTGTAGGCCGAACTAACTGGGAAGGAATTCAGTTCATGGTTTCACTCTGAAACAAAATTGATAATAGGCCTTTCCCAAAAAGACCCTCTTCTTGCTTGGGAACCAGTCCGCCTTTGCAGGACTAACAAATTAGCTACAAGATTAGAAATTACGGTTTAGGAGTCATGCAGCCTCTGGCTCCAAGAGTCTGAATCTCCCCAAATTGCTCCTGGGGATAACATAACTATTGTAAAGCCTAAAATCGGTGCTTGAGATATTTTCAGACCCTGCACTAGATGGATCAGCTGACACCATCCAGACTGGTAATCTGGCTCAACCTGTTCTGCAATCCCACTCAGGAACAGAAGGCAGCAAGAAAACCTCACTTCGACCCCCCATGATTCCGTTTCCAACCTGACCAATCAGCACTCTCCACTTCCCAATCCCCTACCTGCCAAATTATCTTTAAAAATTCCTATCCCCAAATGCTTGGGGAGACTGATTAAAGTAATAAAAAAACGCCAGTCTCCCACACAGCCGGCTCTGAGTGCATTACCCTTTCTCCATTGCATTTCCCCTGTCTTGATAAATTGGCTGTGTCTAGGCAGCAGGCAAGGTGAACCCAGTGGCAAGGTGAACCCATTGGGTGGTTACAAAGATTTTCCTTTATTTACGTGCTTGGGGGGACCTACAAGCCCCTAAGAGGGGCCCCTGCTGTGTCTCATCTCTGCTCTCCAAATTTACCTCGATCTTGGAGAAGAAGTTATTGCTCACTTTTACTGAAGTGCCTATTTCCAATGTCAACCAATAGTCATATTTTTATTAATATTGTTGTTACTATTATTTTAATTATAAAAGTAATGCATGTCCATTGTGAAAAATTCAAATAGCACAGAGATTTAAACTGAGAAATAAAAGAAGCCCGCTTCCCTGGCAAGCCCACTTCTCAGAGGTATCGTTAATAGTTTGAGTATGCTTCCAGAAATTTTCACTTAAAATTAATTATCAATGTAATACATGCATATAGTTTTTTTAAAAGCCACATAGTATTAACAATGGCCCCCTGTCCTGCTCTACCAATCTCCATTCTCCTTTATTCACCTCCCCAGAAGCAACCACTTTAGTTAGACTCTTTTAGTTGTTTCTTCTGGCACTATTTTTTTTTTTTTCCCGAGACAGGATCTCACTCTGTCGCCCAGGCTGGAGTGCAGTGATGCGATCACAGCTCACTGCAGCCCTGACCTCCTTCATGGACTCAATCCATCCTCCTGCCTCAGGCTCCCCGAGTAGCTGGGACTACAGACGCGTGCCACTGAAATCACCTTTGCAAAAATTATTATTAGGGAGAAAAATTATAACAGTATTATTATTTTTAGTGAGAAAAATTATATAGCAGTTACCAGAGCTAACTGCGCCCCACCCCTCTGCCGTTTTGCTTTTCCCTTAATTATTCCTGGGCAGTAGAGTCAAGCTATAGTTTAAATGATAATAGGCCTTGCCCCAAAACTCAATCGCTTTTGTAATGCTAATGGAAGGCCAGCAGGCTGCCGGGAGGAAAGGAGCCTGATTCCTGCTAAGGTGCAGACATGAATAATTATTCCAGAGGTTATAAGATATGCAACTTCCCTAATTACTCTTGCAAATAACATCACTGTTGTAGAACCTAATATTGGCCTTTTGAGATATCTTTTCAGGCTTTTTGCATGTGTGACACTCATGGCTCCACCTGGACCCCCACCTGCTGGGGCTCCTGTGGCCCCACCCAGAAGCGATTCAGCCCGCAGAAGGACAGCTTTGACCCCCTATCATTTCATTTCCACTCCAACAAATCAGCAGCAAGCAACTGTTACCGGGCCACCCCCACCTCTTCCCTCAAACTGCCTTTGAAAAACCCCTAACATATGAGCTTTGGATGAGATGATTTGAGCACCAACTCCTTCTCCCATGGAGGTCATGGCCGGCCTCATGTCTACTAAAGTCTTTCTCTACTACAATGTAGTAGTCTTTCTTTATGCAGTGGGCAGGAAGAACCTCTTGGGCGGTTATACCGTAACACCTAGCTAATTTTTGTATTTTTTGTAGAGATGGGGTTTCCCCATGTTACCAGGCTGGTCTTGAACTCCTAGGTTCAAGTAATCCACCCACCCTGGCCTCCCAAAGTGTTGGGATTAGAGGTGTGAGCCCCCGCACCTGGCCTCTTCTGGCACTTATATATAACTCACTTCTCCAAATAACATGTGTATGATATTATATTTTATCAGTTTTAGGCATTATTTACTTCCTATAATGATGGATCAGGAGTTAGTTCTTTTATACCATTCTTTCTGCTCCCCTCTCCCATCTCCCAGCATTGTTATATTACAATTTTTGGCTAAATCAATATTCAGCATTTACATAAATTTGCCTATGCAAACACAATTCACAGCTGGTAAATGTAGCATACTAATATTATTATTCCTTTCCTACTTTTGTTTTACCTAATGCTAATAATTGCCTTTGTTTTTTAATTTGCTTGGATTTCTCTATAAGTATCACTTATTGCTAGCTTTTCCCTGTGGTGGCCAAGGGAAAGGTTCACTAAAAAATCACTGACATGAGGCACATTGGTTAATAGGAGAAAAGGCATGCACATTTTATTTAACATGTATACCCGAGAGCCTTCAGAATGAAGATCCAACCCCGCAATAAGGTACAAACCTTAGATACCATCTTGAGATTATAGAAAGAATGTAGTCTCAGAGCATGGCCAAACACAAGTTATAGTGGTAAGTCAGGTTATAGTGTCAGGACAGATTATGGAAGGGAGATAAGAGGAGGCTTGGCTTATGAATGTGATCTTGTAATGCAGATGAAATCTTACAGATAGCAGCCCTCAGACAGAATAAGTGGTAAGTGAGTTTTTTTTTTTTTTTTTTTAGATCTTTAGGTGTCAGACTCTCAATCTTTCCTAGATCCCAACAAGGGATACCTGACTGTATCAATGTAGATTGTCTACAGATGTGAATTTCTGCCACAAAAGACAGCTTTACAGGGCCACTTTTGTTTACTGACTCTCTGACAGCCATCTCAAAATATGTCAAAGTAATATATCTTGGGGTAAAATATTTTAATTTCCTTCATGAGCTACTTGCCTTTCTGGAATGTTCTTCCCTCTCACCCTAGGAATTCCCTTTGCCTGTGTCCTGAGTTGGAGTCTTTGCGGACTGGAATACATATCTGCCTCATCTTAGTTTGCTCCTCTGTTTTGCTGGTACACATACGTTTGTAGCTAGGTAGGGTTAAATATTAAAATCCTGAACTGCAACTTTTAAAACTATTTAATTACTAGAAGTAGAACAACTGCAAACTTATCCAAAATATGAATTCATCTAGCTTTTAGGATTATGAATCTTCCCCTTGTTCCCAGACAGAACAAGGTCAGGCTGCTTGTTCTTTTGGTCCAATAACAAGATGCAGACAGACTGGGAAACAAGGGAGTTTATTTCTACAACCAGTTACAGGGAGAAGGTCAGAGTAACTCATCAAACCAACTCATCATACCAACTCAAAGTTACAAGTTTTTTCTAGTGCTTATATATATTCATAAAAGAGTTTATTTCTGCAACCAGTTACAGGGAGAAGGTTGGAGTAACTCATCAGACCAACTCATCATACCAACTCAAAGTTACAAGTTTTTTCTAGTGCTTATATACATTCAGTGCACCTACAAGCTGAAAGCCAAAGTGTTTCACTCTACCTAATCTTAACTAGGGTCCAAGGTCTAGACAACTACTTCAGAGCCTTGCAAAAATTACTTAATCTAAAGTGGGTCCTGGTACAAGGTATGCAAGAATGTCTCCATTATTTTAATTAAACTGTAAGGTCTGAGAAAGGCCAGGCAGGGTCTTAATGGACCTGTTTGTACATTCTAGGCTTTGTAGTAAGGCACCAGTTTCTCCAGTTCTTTAATGTTTAACTTGTACATTCATTAGAGTTACACTAAGATATTGGTGAAGGCTGACTGCTCTGGTTGCTAATGGAGACCTGGTCTGTCACACCCTCTGAATATTTCACTGAAGTCATTTCCTCAAGGTTACCATTGGCATCCTTGTTGCTAATTCCAGTGAATATTTATTCAATTATATGTTATTGTATTCCTATTATGTGGCAGGTGCTATGCTAATTATACCTATTCTCTGCAGTAGAGATACACCTATGCTAAGCTAGGGCTCAACAATAAACAACATACACATGATCCTCATGGAGTTTCTAGATATGATGTCTTTCATAGTTACCACAGGCTCTAGAGAGCCACAGCTAATTCTAGCATGGCTCTACATTTCCAACCTAATGACCCACTATGGTTCCCTTTGTACTCTACTACATTGGCCTTCTTAAAATCTGTTATACTATTCACCATTACTTGAACACATATTTCTGTTTCCAGCCTCTGAAATTTGTTCGATCAATTCCCTTCACCTGAAATTCCCTTAACCCATTAATCTGTCAAGAATTTACCCATTCTTTAGTGTTTACTTCCTTCATAAAGTCTTTTATGGTTTATCCATGCTCTTCCACCTTTTGCAGTAGAATTATCACCTTTCTCTATTCCTTAGCACTTTGTGCCTCTATTATAGAACTTTCCACATCCTGCTTTTAAGGTAGAAATCACATCTTGTCCTTCTTAGCACACTGTTGTCTGCACTCAAACTACTTGTGATCTTGTATACCATGATCCTTCCTGACAAAAATACACTTTAGTCATCCAACAATTCATTATTTAATTCAACCAACACCTATAAAATATACACAATGTGTGAGGCCCTTCATTAGGCTCTGAGATGAGCCCATGTAATAGAATTATACAAGATTACATCATTCAAGGTCAAGTCAGGAAAACAGAAACCACACTAGTTGTTTCAACAGAGATCATTTCATTTAGGACATAGGTTACAGGTATCAGAGTGCTGAAAAGCAAAAAGGAAAGACTGAGATGACATAGAAATAATAGGGAAACAAAAAGAATATCTTGGGCTACTGGGACTCACAGCTCAAACCACAGTCTCTGAGGAGCTAGAGCTTTGGGCTCTGAGGTGTAGACATGACCCTCTGAAGGGGTGTGATGAGGTCCCTTCCAAAAGTTCCAATAGAAGCTGAAGATTGGAACCAACTGCTGCTACCAGAATGAAGGGTCATTGCTAGGAGGAATAATATGCAAAATAATAAGAAAAGAAGTCTCCTCTTTTCTTTTCCTGCTGTCAGAGGCATTTAAACCAGAGAGACTTCATCTTGAATAGGGGCTGAGTAAAATGAGGCTGAGACCTAATGGGTTGCATTTTCAGGAAGTTAAAGCATTCTTTGTCACAAGATGACATAGGAGGTCAGCACAAGATACAGGTCACAAAGACCATGTTGATAAAATAGGATGCAGTAAAGAAGCCAGCCAAAACCCACTAAAACCAAGACTGCAATGAAAGTGACTTCTGGTTATCCTCACTGCATATTGTACACTAATTATAATGCATGCTAAAAGACACTCCCACCAGCACCATGGCAGTTTACAAATGCCATGGCGACATGGGGAAGTTACCATATATGGTCTAAAGTAGGGAGGAATCCTCAGTTCTGGGAATTACTCACCTCTTTCCCAGAAAACTCATGAATAATCCACCCCTTGTTTAGCATATAATCAAGAAGTAACTATAAGTATTCTCAGTTGAGCAGCCCATGCTGCTGCTTTGCCTATGGAGTAGCCATTCTTTCATTCCTTTGCTTTCTTAATAAACTTGCTTTCACTTTACTCTACGGACTCGCCTCGAATTCTTTCTTGTACAAAGTCCAAGAACTCTCTCTTGGGGTCTGGATCAGGACCCCTTTCTGGTAACACTGCCATCTAATCTTTCTCTAGTGCTTCCTATCAGCAGAACCTAAGAGGAAGCCAAATGACAAAGGAGAATTTTGCAGAGTCTCAGCATCATTGCAAAGAGTATAGAAGTATAGGCTTGGAGGTGAGAGACAATAGTCCACTCCACCCTTATGGCTACATAGCATCCACGCACACTCTTCTTTATATATTTCACCTTTTATAAACACTAATAACACCTTTCTGCTCTTATCCTCTTCCCACAAAATGAAGATATCTTATCAGTCACTATATCCATCTCTGGAAAACAGTCATGGTTTCTATCTCTAGATGATGTTAATTACATCTCCCTTTCAGTCACGATTACACCTGAAGTTTAAATTGTAAAGTTAGCCATTAAGAACAGTCCTTATATAAAACAATGAGAGGGAAGGAGAAAGGATTTAAAAAGGAATAAGTGAACACTTGTGTTAGTTCTTGTTATTGCACAATAAGTTAGCACAAACTTGGTGGCTTAAAAGATCATTTATTAGCTCTCAATTCTGTAGGTCGAAAGTCCAATACAGCATGGCTGGATTATCTGCTGAAGATATCACAAGGCTGAAATCAAGAGTTCAGCTAGACTGAGTTCTCTTCTAGAGGCTCTGAGGAAAATTATGCCTCCAAGCTCATTCTTGTTGGTAGAATTCAGTTCCTGGTCGTAATAGGACTGAGGTTCCATTTTCTTTGCTGGATGTCAACCAGAAGCTGTTCTCAACTCCTAGAGGCTACCTGAATTTCTTGCCACATAACCCCACCCCTCCATCTTCAAGCCAGAAAGGACATGCTGCATCCTTCTCATGCTTTGAATTGCTGACTTCCCCACTGTGACTAGCTGGAAAAAAATCTCTGCTTTTAAAGCTCTCACGTAATTAGGTCAGGCCCACCCAGATAATCTTAGCAACTGACTTGGGGCCTTGGTTAAATCTGAAAAAAAATCTCTTCATAGCAGTATTTAGATTCCTGTTTGATTGAATAACTGGGAGAAGGTGTAAATACACTGGGAGTCAGAAATCTTAAGAGGCCGTCTTAGAACTCTGCCTTCTGCAATACTACATGTATACGTGCATAAGAAACAAGAAAGAATATGCTTGACTTCTAAGTCTCTATTTCTATAATTGGTCACAAATTTATAGTTGATCTTTATAAATTCCTTTTTTTACTACCTATTCCATGTTCCTTGTGTCCTCAGCCAGCACTTCAGCTGATGGAGGTTCCTTATCTGGTGAGGTTACTTGAAACTTCCTTCTTGAAGGAATCTAAATGCCCAGTGATGTCAACAGAAAGAATTATGATATAAAGCAAAGAAAAGGATATAAGAATGGTAATTCTATCAGTACAAAACCAGAAAGTAACATTGAAATGAGGAAATCAAGAACAGATGTAGCTGTCATATAAAAACATGTTAATAGGCTTAACTTACTCTTTAAAGAAAAAAAAAAACTCCTCAGATTGGGTGACAACTCTAGGTTCTGTTCAAGATAATCCAAGATAGAGCAAGATGACCAAAATCAAAATTAAAGCTACAGAAGACCCAAACTATACAATATGGAAATATATTGAACAGTGTGCAATGAAAATAGAAAATACACCTTCCTTTGAGTATCCACAAAATTGTCGGGGAAATTGGCTAAATATTAGTCCACCAGAAAAAATGTAATAACTCTCTTTTCTTTTTTTTTCAATTTAGAAAGTTTATTTTGCCAAAAAATGTAATAACTTTCAAAAGACAGAATTGGGACAGAAAACATTTTCTGATCACAGTGCTGTAACTTGAAGTTAATAACAATTTTTTTAAAAAAGGTCTTTTCACCTGGAAATTTAAAAAAAAATACCTTTCCCTTAAATATTCTTGAGTAAATTTTAAAGAATTTCTAGCCAAAAAAGAGATAAAGAAAATACTAGATACCAGCACATACAGGCTAGAGCTAAATCAGTGATCAGAGTAAAATTTATTGCTGAAAATATATAAAAAATAATGAAATGTAATAAAGCATCCAACTAAACAAAAGGAGAAAAGAGGACTTAATAAAGAAAAATCTAAAAATAAAATCAGAACCAAAAAGAAGTATTATTAATAAATAAATAACCAAAAACGCTTTTGTTAAAAAAGAACAAAATGAGTAAGCAATAAGCTAATGTAATTTTTTAAGTAGGAAATTATGAATGCATAAAATAACAGATGACAATTAGAAATAGTCACAGAAACCACAGATTAGGGAAAATAAATAAGTTAAGAGATTACCTTGCAAAACACCCTGAAAATAAATTTAGAAACCAAAAAAGATTAATATACAAAAATTTAATTTTGTATATTTATGCATAATTTTATTTTTGTATGTTAATATAATTTTTGTATAATATTAACAATCAAGAACAAACTCCAGAAGAGATAGAAAACTTAAATAGTCTGACTTTCATAGTGGAACTAAAATTGGTGATGAGTTTCAAAGTCCAGTGAGCTTCACAGGGGAATTCTACAAAACCTTAGAAGAGCAGACAATTCCACTGATGTTTATATTTTTCCAAAGCTTAGGAAAAGAACATTCCCAAAAGTATTTTATGAAGAAAGTGTAACATTGGTACGGAAAGCCTAAAAAAGATCGCAATATAAACAGACTACTTGAGTTTGAATTTCAGCTCTGCTGCTTACTAGATTTGTTATTATGGATAAGTGACTAATGTCTCTGTGCCTCAGTGTCTTTATTTATAAGGAACTTTCTAAGTCACAGGTGACTGCATGGTACCATGGAGGTTCTAACAGAGCACTGGCCTGGACTGTCACCCAACAATGCAGAAAGTACCCAATGGGAGTGGACATGTTCACGAGTAAATGTGACACACCCTCAGAGTCCAAACAATGCTTGGGACAGAAAGTTTTGTCTGGAGGTGAAGTGCTGTATTACAAAGGTAGAAGCAATAAGCAAACAAAATTTGGGTTGCTGTGACTTCATTTGTGTGGGTACGGATTGGTGAAGCTTAAGGTTACTTGAGTTAAATTTGCAAAATATGCAAAAATATTCCCTTATATACTGTTGGGTGCAGAGAAAGGAATGGAGCTAGGTCTGTGGGGCCCTGAAAGGATAGACACAGTACAGTAGAAAAGGTGTAGCTCATCTTGGTTACTTCTCTAGGTACCTCACCATACAAGTCACCTAATATCTCAAAGCCACAATTTCCTCATCTTCAAAGTTTGGCTGATTAAACTATCTGTCTGGAGGGTTGTTGTGAGCATCAGCTGAGGGTGCTCTTTGTCCTATTTTCTTTCAGTCTGTCATCTCTCGCCTGGCCTCCCTTACTTCCCTATACAATCTGGACCTCTACTGTGAATGCCCTCATAGCCCCATCCTATAATTATTTCCATCCCCCACCTTCCCCCTCAAAAAAACAATCTCTGGATTATTGCCATCACTTACATTCTCTGCTTTTACATCTAGAGACTGAACACTGCTGGCAGAAATCACACAACCACACAGCTAGGCACAACTACCTACTCACGAAGTCAATCTCAGTTGGACGCACAGTACCACCCCTTGATTATTTCACTTGTCCTTTCTCAGATTTCTCTCACATTCTTCTCCATGAATGTTGTAAATCTTCACTATTCTCCTCAAGCCATCATTTACTCCATGACCTCCACACTCTCAGCAGATGACAAAGCCTCTTTCTATGTGGAGGATGATTCTTCAACTTTCAGCCCCGCCTCCCTGTGAATACATCTTTATTCATGTCCATCCTTAACTTCCGTACTCCAGGCTTCAAAAGTACTAGTTCCCTCATCTTGTTGACAACTGATGAGGCCTTCCGTTTTAGCCCTCTGGTTGCCCTCCATCCCCTCCTTTTCCTCAGGATCCTGCTCCCCCAGTCATAACCTCTCTTGAAAGCCTTTGCCTTTCTGCTGACTCCTTCTCTTAGCCAATAAATATCCTAAAGTCTCTCCCTTCCTAAAACATCTCTTTGCACATCTGTTCCTTTTCCTTACCATTCAGTCTCTCTCACCTCTGCTTTTCATCTTTCCCACTGGCTATTTCCACTGTCTCACTTTCCATTCATATCTCAACCCACAGCAATTTGGCTTCTGTCTCTATCAAATCACATTATATAAAGTGACCAGGGATCTCCTAATTGCCAAATACAAAGGACACATTCTACCTTTTATCTTGCTAGAACACTCAGCTCCTTTGATATTCCATGGTTACAAGGCAAGACAACCAGCTAAGAGTGAGAAAGGAGGTAGTGATGTCTGAAAGAAACAGGCTTCTGAATCCATTTTTCAAGAATGCATCACATCAAATAGTTCTTCCGCTAAGTTAGAAATGCAAATAGCAATAGAAGCCATGCACTATGTATTAAATGGAATAAAATAATGCCATCAATATAATGGTGGATTCTTTGAGTGATTTAAGTATCAAAACTACCAGTTATCTACTTGTTTGTGACCATAAACAATAATTAAATGATGCAAATAACGCTATTTAAAAGTCCAAGTGTTTTTAATATCATTGAAGCCCCAAAAATTGCTCCAAAAGTTTTTAAGTGACGGAAGCCTTTTTTAGAATGCTAGAATAGAAAATTGTTAACAATTGTTGAAGAAGCACAGGCAGCCTCATTTTCTGCTACTAACTTTACAGAATTCATTAAATATCATACAGACCTGGATAACACAAAATTCTAGAGTTGCAAGAAAAATTATAGAAAATTGGAAATGACACTAGAACTATGTGAAATTACAAACTAACAACACATCTGAGATTCTGTCCAAGTTGTGTAAAAAATGAAAGTCAACAGTTGCATCCACTTGGGGCAAAGTTAATAACAGAAATGTAACTAAGGTAGAATATAATTAATAAAAGAAAGGGTTATTTGTGAAAAGTAAAAAATAAAAGTGTCATTCTTGGATGAGCAGTTTACATGTCCAGAGGAAGGGAACTGTTTGGTTTCCATGTGCTTCCCTACCATGATGTTTGATGCAGAACTCCAGGGAATTATTACAGATGAAATCAAGATATTAGCAACTCATGGAGTTAAGGGAGACAGAGGTGATAGGAAATCATATTCTAAAAGGATAGCCAAGGCTGTAATCTGAATTGACTGATATTACATAGACAATTTACAATGTCAAGTAAATACAGACCAGATATGTTGGATGCCAAGACAACAATTGGACTATGCCACATCTCAGAATTGTTGTTGAGGATAAACTTTCAGGGAAAGCTGTCTGTAACTTCTGGAAATTTCTAGCAGACAAGAGGGCAGCAAAAGAGAGTCTAGGGCAGTAAGGTATCCCATCAGGTACAGAGCATGAGGACACATCACAAAGGAAGTCAGAAGGGAGGTGCCTGAGAAAAATCATCCTTAGGTTAGAGCCCTGGCAGGATCCAAACTCTCACTTCAAGGATTTTCAAGACCAAGTCTGGGTCTCACGATGAGCATTATATTAATTTTCTATGGCTGCTATAATAAATTACCATTAATTTAGTGGATTAAAATGACACAATTTATCATCTTGCAGTTTTGAAAGTCAGAAGTCTGATGTGCATCTCACAGGGCTAAAAGCAAGGTGTCCACAGAGCTACATTCCTTTCTGGAAACTAGGGAAAATCCTGTTCCCTTGTCTTGTCACCTTCAAAAGACTGCCCACATTCCTTGCCTCATGGCCCCTTCTTCCATCTTCAAAGCCTGCAACAGTGGGTAGGGTCCTTCTCATATCACATCACTCTGACCTGCTCTTCTACTCCTCCCTCCCCTTATACTTTTAAGAACCCTTATGGTAACACTGGGCTCATCTAGATAACTCAGGATACTCTCCCTATTTTGAGGAAACCTTAATTCCATTAACATAATATATTCATGGTTTCTGAGGATTAGAATATATACATCTTGGGCAGGGGGGATTATTTTACCTATCACAGAGGCAAAGACAAATTTGTGGAATAAAATTTGGAATTAAGACAAAGGCCAGAAGTCCAGTTTGATTAAAATGGAACACATAGTGAGAAGCCTGGAGTTTGGACATTTGGGTAAGTCCCATTGTCAAAACAGAAACAACATGGAGAAAATAATTGAGCGGTGGTTTAGGAAACAACTTGGGGACAGATAAGTCATCCTTGAATAACCTTGATGTTAAAGTTTCATTGCTCCAGTTGAGCAGTGTATCAGGGGGTTAGTGGAACTAAATCCTTGAAAGTACTTGCCAATACAAGACCAGAAATTTCAGGCTAGTCTGGGACCCCATTGGAAAGGGGACAGAATAATTGCGTTAAGTTTGCAGATGAGAAGAGTGGGAAAGTGATTGTGATGCTGCTATTGAGATACTATTCCTATGTTACTTTCCCCCGGTGATTTCATTCTTTTCTGCCTGCCTTTCCACCCCCAACTTCATTCATAGTTGTTCTCTGTTCATTCTCAGGGAAGAAGTGTGGCAAGGGAGAAATCCAAAAGCCGGCAAATTTATTCTTAGATTTTGTATTTCAAAAGCATATACCCTGAAGACCTAGGAATAAAAGTGTTTGAGAATAGCATGAGTGAGAACTGGGGATTTGAGAGGAGCTTCCACAGAGACTTTAAAAGATTCTCTGCATTATGGGAAAGGAGGCAGAAGAGAAGTTGATGAGAGTATAGGCTGCAGCAGATCAGCCTTGCCAACCAGTCTGCTCCTGGTGCTGACAGGAGGTGGATGCATGGTGAGTCCAGGTAGGTGGTGCCCCAGCAGCCTTGCAGGGAGGTGCCATCTCCATGCCCTAGTGGGGTGAGAATAGAGCAAAATAATTCCCATGTCCTCAACACTGAGCTGCAAATAACAGATCTGCCAGGTGAGAAAAAGCCAGGACATAGAATCTTCAGGATCAGATTTTTCCCATTTCCAATTCCTTGGTAATATGTAAGAAACTCTGGTTTTAGAAAAAAATGTGCTTTGGAGGAAACACTTAAATTGGCTGAGATTAGATTTCTGTTACTTTCACAGAATAGGAGCTGGAAAACAAAAACAGATTCCTAGAGACAGCTATAATATTTTAGGTGAAATTAAGATAACAGCTCAATGAGGAGACTCTTGGATGGGGACTAGAAATAATACGCATGCATCTGAATGTAGTCTCTTAATATCAGCTTTCTTTACTAGAGGGATCAATGCAGACAAAATTTAGATATTAATGTACTATTGCATACTGCATACGGTTGATTAAATTGGGGTTAGAAATCTCTAGAAAATGCAGTTAAAAACAGAGGTAGATGATGTTTAAGGATCTTTAGAGAGGGATAAGTTTTTTCTGCTGCTTGGAGATGAATGGTGTTATTTCCTATTGCTTGCATTCAAGGAGATTTTGTTCATTTTACCTTGATGATCATCAGAAGTGAGTAACTTTACACCAAATCAGCATCTAATAAGCATCTTCTGAAGCACCAATTGTGCGGATACTTATGATTTAAAGAAAATAGTTTACATTCACACACGGTGATCCTAGATGACCCAATTAGGTTAGACATGTTTTCTCACATAGCTTTAAAAAGTGCATGAGATGCCCATTAGCTGTGAGCCTTCTGTGTGCTGTGGGCCAGTCAGTCTGACGTGTTGGGTGAAGCAAGCAAACACACCAGAGAGCAGTCAGGTAAGGAGCGTTTCTACTGTGTTCCCCACTTCCGCATGCACCGTTCAGATTGAATACCTCCCAAGAGTTACTTGTGTTAGCTTCCAAACTTACTGATGCCGCTTGTACTTGTGTTTCTAATTTTGTGATTTAACTAAATATTGCATAAGCCAATGGAGTTTGTGCAAAAAGAAGAACATTGTTGTTATGAAAATGCCGAATCTCTTTGGAAAGACTAGATAAATGCAAATTGTTTTAAAAATTGCTGCCAAACTAGACACGGGTGGAAGAAACATAAAAGGTGGAGTGGGTAGAGCAAAACAGTCTTAAAGAGTGCTCTACTGAGATTGCTTCCCTGGAGTATAAGTTCTCATTTAAGAAACACACACACACACACACACACACACACAAACACACACACACACACACACACACAGGCTACCATAGACTACTTGATGGGAGTGGATTATTAAAGTATGGTTTTTATGTGAAAATTTCAACTCTTGCAGTATACATATCAAATAGTTTTCATTTTGGAGTAACTGCTACTAACTGTGCTCTAGCAACCCCCTCAGGAATCTTATTTTTATCGCAAAACCGTGTGATCCTTTTAGTCATTAGAACCATCTCATTCCAGTTTTTCAGGCAGTCTTCTTACGGCTTTAATCTTTTTCTTGTTTTAAAGCTCTCCTTATTCTCCCATGACTCTCACATTCTCCTGCCTTTCCCCCTAGTTATCCCTCTGGTGTGAGGATGGGGAGAAGGGAGAGGAAAAACGGGCATTGTCTCTTTGCAAGTAATTGATTGTTATAATTAATGATGTAACTGAATATTTAAAGCCTGAGCATGGATAGATGTGGACAGGCGAGGGTCTCAACAGACATTACTGAATAGGATCTCAATCCAAAACAGCTCCTATGGGAACAGGCAAAAATTGTCTTCCATCATGCATAGGGAACTCAAGAGGCTGGCTCCCTGATGCTCTTTCCCCCACCCAGGTATCAGAAGGGCAGATCAGTAAGCTGAACATTCAGCTCAGGAATGCAATGTCAACCTTATTTCCTGCAGATGCTCCCCAATTATTCAGGATGTAGCCTCCCCTCACTGGGAGAAAGGGGATCATTTCTCTTATTGAACACCACTTTTCCCAAAATGTTTGGCTCTCTCTTCTTTCCAGCTTTCCACTTGCATAGGGTAGGGCAGAGGGATAAGTGAACAAAAGCTGGTTTTGCCTGCCTCTTCTCTACAGTCCTGGAGGCAGAGGGCTGGCCCCAGTCATAGCTACTTTTGTAAATTTAAGGGGCAGTTTACTAAGTCTTTTTTGTTTTCAGCTATGAGACTTAATTTTCAAGGCCTGAAAAACAAAACAAACAAGCAAAAACAGAGAAAATCCCATTCAATACCTAACATCATCCGTTTTCATAAGTAAGACAACTTGGAACTCCAATAATTCTACGCTAAAAGAAGAAGGCTTGTCCACTACAGCAAAGCACTGGTGAGTGTCACATTTATGATACATGGTTTTATGATCCCTAACTGACTTTTTCAGTTTACTGGTCTTTTCAGATCACTTCAAATAAGAGGATTTATATATAACGCAAGCACCAAAATGTGAGGTATCTTCAAAAATCCTCTCCTCCTATTTGCTATAAATAGTTAATCATCTACAGTGTCCTGGAGGTAAGATGAACAAAAGGTATTTCCCCTTTTGCTTCTTGAGGTTCTAAGCTTGCAACTTAGCTTGCTACTGTCATCTTTTTAAAACAACTATTCCTGAACAACCTCCTTAAATCCTTCTTTCACATAATTTGCCTCAAAGTAGTCATTTTATTTCTTACCACTTACCTTCTAAAACACTCAATACAAAAACTGTTTTAAACTATAAAAGATTCTAGAACAGAGATTACAAATAGCTTCTCATGCCAACATTGCCCATTCTTTCAAGGTGTTCTAATCTGTTGCTTTCACTGAATCTATGCTGTGTCAAATAAAACAGATCCTTTTCAATGCAAAAATCTAAGACAGTGGGCACAGAGGCAAATCACCAGTTGATGTTGTTTTCTGAGTTTTTAAAATATGTAAGTGCTACTTCATTTTATGTATTTTATTTTTGTTTTTTTTAAAAGCTTTTATTTTAGGTTCAGGGGTGTTTTCTGAGTTTTTAACAGATTTATGATTTACCGCATATTATTCCTACTTGTAAAATGCATTTACAAGTATAGATATGCAATATATGGGCATACTTCATTTTATTGCACTTTGCTTTGGTGAGATTCACAGATATTGTATTTTTTACAAATTGAAGGTTTGTGGCAATCATGTATGGAGCAAGACTATTGGCACCATTTTCCCAACAGTACGTGCTCAGTTCATGTCTCTGTTTCACATTTTGGTAATTCTCACAATATTTTAAACTTTTTCATTATTATTGTCTGTTGTAGTGATATTTGATGTTACTATTGTAGTTGTTTTGGAGTATTCAGAACTGCACCTATATAAGATCGGTAAAGTTAATCAATCAATGTTGTGTGTGTTCTGGCTGCTCCACAAGATGAGAGCCACAGGAGAATAAGAAGGAGAGCTTTAAAACAAGTAAAAGTTCTTGAAGGAAATTAAAAGTGATACTCCAGTGAACACACAAATGGTAATAAAGTGAAACAGCATTATTGCTGATATGGAGAAAGTTTGAGTGGTCTGGATACAAGATCAAACCAGCCACAACATTCCCTTAAGCCAAAGCCTAATCCAGAGAAAGACTCTAACTCTCTTCCATTCTATGAAGGCTGAGAGAAGTAAGGAAGCTACAGAAGAAAAGTTGGAAGTTTGCAGAGATCGGTTCAGAGGTTTAAGGAAAGAAGCCGTCTCCATAACATAAAAGTGCGAGGTAAAGCAGCAAGTGCTGATGTAGAAGCTGCAGCAAGTTATCCAGAAGATCTAGCTAAGATCATTGATGAAGGTGGCTACACTAAACAGATTTTCAATGGAGATTGAACAGCCTTCTACAGGAAGAAGATGCCATCAAGGACTTTCATATATAAAGAGAAGGTGATACCTGGCTTCAATACTTCAAAGGACAGGCTGACTTTCTTGTTATGGGCTAATGCAGCTGGTGACTTTAAGTTGAAGCCAATGCTCATTTACCATTCCAAAACTGTTAAGGCCCTTAAGAATTATGCTAAATTAACTCTGACCATCCTCTAGAAATGGAACAACAAAGTCTGGATGACAGCACATCTGTTTACAGCATGGTTTACTGAATATCTTAAGCCCACTCTTGAGACCTACTGCTCAGAAAAGAAGATTCCTTTCAAAATATTACTGCTCATTGATAATGCACCTGGTCCCCCAAGAGACCTGAGGGAGATGTACCGGGAAATTAATGCTGTTTTCATGCCTGCTAACGCAACATCCATTCTGTATCCCATGGATCAAGGAATAACTTTGACTTTCAAGTCTTATTATTTAAAAGGTACATTTTATAAGGCTATAGCTGCCATAAATAGGGATTCCTCTGATGGATCTGGGCAAAATAAATTGAAAACCTACTGGAGAGGATTCACCATTCTTGATGCCATTAAGAACATTCATGATTGATGGGAGGAGGTCAAAATATCAACATTAACAGAAATTTGGAAGAAATTGATTTCAATTCTCATGGATGACTTTGAGGGGTTTAAGACTTCAATGGGAGAAGTCACTGCAGATGTGGTGGAAATAGCAAAAGAACTAGAATTAGAAGTGAAGCCTGAAGATGTTATTGGATTGTAATTGATTGTTTTCTCAATTTCATGTTAAAACTTGAACAGATGAGGAGTTGCTTCTTATGGATGAGCAAAGAAAGTGACTTTTTTGAGATGGAATCTACTCCTGGTGAAGATGCTGTGAAGACTGTGGAAATGACAACAAAGGGCTTAGAATATTACATAAACTTAGTTGATAAAGCAGCAGCAGGGTTTGAAAGGATTGATTCCAATTTTGAAAGATGTTCTACTATGGGTAAAATGCAGTGAAACAGCATTGAATGAAACATATAAATCTTTTGTGAAAGGAAAACTCAATTCATGTGGCAAAAGTCATTGTTGCCTTATTTTTTAAGAAATTGCCACAGTCACCCCAACTTTCAGCAACCACCACCCTGATCAGTCAGTAGCCATCAACATCAAGGGAAGACTCTCCTTTTTGCTGGTCAAAAAGATTATGACTCGCTGAAGGCTAAGATGATTGCTAGCATTTTTTAGCAATAAAATATTTTAATTAAGGTATTGCATTGTTTTTTAAGACACAATGCTACTGCACACTTAATAGACTACAGTATTATGTAAAAATGACTTTTATATGCACTGAGAAACCAAAAAAATTCATGTGATTAGCTTTTATTGTGATATTCACTTTATTGTGGTAGTCTGCAACTGAATCTCCAATATTTCTCAGGTATGCCTGCATGAACAACTTGAAAAGCTTCAAGTTCACTTTTGAGTTATAATTTGTTGCTGTCGAGATCAGTGGTGTCACATTGACCCAATAAAATCACTCTAGGAAAAAAACTGTCCTTGAATAAACACTTCTCTTGATTTTTTTTAAAGCTGGTCCTGTTTTAGCTTCTTTTCACATACACACTTGCCTAAAAATTTAAAGACTCATTTCATCTTTATTGATCTAGGAACCATAAATCATATGGTAGCTCAGTAACAACACCGGAATAGCCATTACAACTGACCTATTGATTCCAGCCTTGCCTAAATCTTTATTAATCAATGGTAACCTTGGGTGATCTCACATATTAGAGTAGCCCTGCTAATCACACTTTCTGATAACTGCAAAGCCACTTTGCATATATGACTTGTGCTTTTGAAATCTTAATTTCTATTTTTAAAATTATTCTCAAGCCAATAGTGTGTATTTTTAGACAGTTTTATAAAGTTATAAAGTCTGGTGAAATCCTAAAGATCAATGTGCCTATCTGTACTCAATAATAGTATTTCTAAAAATGTGGTCTACAGGAACCTGCATCAGAATCACCTGGAATGCTTCTGTACAATTCAAACCCCTGAAAGTGAATCTGGGGGGATGGAGATCTGAGAATCTGCATGAATGATTCTTATGGATACCAACTTTAAACTATCAGAAAAGCATCATTGTCTGTCTTAGTCCATTTTGTGCTGCTATAACAGAATACCTGAAACTGAGTAATTTGTAAAAAATAGAAATTCATTTCCTCACAGTTCTGGAGGCTGGGAAGATCAAGGTGCTGGAATCTTGTGACAGCTTTCTTGATGTCCTCACATAGCAGAAGGCAGAAGGACAAGAGAGAACAAACCCACTCCTGCAAGCCTTTTCTATAGCAGCATTAATCTATTCCTGAGGGCAGAGCCCTCATGACCTAAATAGTTCCTGAAAAGCCCACCTCCCAACAGTGTTACATTGGGGATTAAATTTCCAACACATGAATTTTGAAGGGGACACATTCAAACCATAGCACTTTCCAAAGAAAATCCTAAAATAATGAAAACTACCTAGTCAATTAGGTATAACAAGATGTCTCTAGGACTCATATGGAAAGCATTTTCTACCATTGAAGACAGGTATATAAAGAGCCTGTTTCTCCCAGTATATATTACTGCCTGGGATTAGTTAGAAGCCACTTTAAACCATTCAGTTTCTGCAGCATTCATTCATTTATTCACTTATTTAACAAATATTCATTGAATGCGTACTATATGCTAGGCACTAGGGAATAAAATATGCTTCTGGGGCCCTAAGGACATGCTCACGTTTCCCTGGTGGACGGTGCACTGTGAGGAACTTGACTAGTATTCTCTAAACATTTCAGGATGGGATAAAGGTTTAACAGTCAGGTGCAAGGTGACTTCTCTGCATGACAGTTTGCAGAACTGGACTGGAGTCTCATTTCTATTGATTAGGTTAAACTCTTTGTAAGGGAAATAGACGTTTATCATGCATCTTTGTCATCCCCCATGGTGCCTCACACAGTTTTTCTTGCATATGACAAATGTCTTAGCCAGTTTTCTGTTGCTATAACAGAATACCTGAGACTGGGTAATTTATAAAGAAGAGGGGTTTATTTTGTCTCACAATTCTGGAGACTTGGAAGGTCAGGCAGCTGCATCTAGCCTGCTTCTGATGAGAGCCTCGTGGTGCATCATAACATGGTGGAGAAGTGGTGGAAAAGGAAGTGCACGTGTGCAAAAAAAGACAAACCATGAGAGGCAACCTCTCTTTATGACAATCTGCTCTTGTGGTAACTAATCCAGTCCCATGAGAGGAAGAATTCATGATAGCAGTGCCCCTATGACCCAAATACCTCCCATTAGGCCTCATCTCCCAACAGTGCTACAGTAGCAATCAAATTTCAACATGAATTGACATGGAGAGGACAAATCATATTCAAACCATAGTAACAAATAATCAATAAAACAGTTTTAAGTGAGTATAACTGAATGTTATATAAACCATTCTACTTTAATAAATTTTGAAATATGCCATGCATTTTACTGGGGCAAGATAAAGATAATAGTATTTGATAGCACAACAGGGTGATTATAGTCAATAATAATTTAATTGTATATTTAAAAATAACTAAAAGAGTATAATTGGATTGTTTGCAACACAAAAAATAAATGCTTGAGGAGATGGATACCCCATTTTCCATGATGGGATTGTTGCTCACTGCATGCCTGTATCAAAGTATCTCATGTACCCCATAAATATATACACCTACTATTTACCCACAAAATTTTAAAAAACATTTTAAACAAAAAAAGATAATAGTAAAAAATATAATATCTTGCAAATACCTGTATTTGCAAGATAATTCGGCTCTTGGTTGCCAAAAAAGTGTTTTTATAATTATGTTCTAAAAATGCAAGTCAGCTTCCAAAACTAACAAATACACTTAGACTATTAAAAAGATCAGAGCTTTTTGAATGAAGTGCCTAAAGAGAAAGTAATGTTAGGTGAAAAAAATGCCATTAAATACTGAATTAAATTAACCAGGAAAAAACTACTTAATCTGCAAGCAGTAATCCTCAAGCCACCCCTCTGGAATTCTAGCTTTCAGATCAGGTAGAACTATCAAGAAAGGAGAGATCTTTAACATATCTGTATAACCACTGGTACCCTGGCCTCATACTTCCATCACAATGAAAAAAAGTTCTAATATTAGAGTTTAAATATTATTATTTTTAAAACACAAAGCTTACTCATTTGATTATCACAATTGTAAGGGGAAAATACATCTCTACTTTTTCTTACAAAAATACAAACGATAATTAAATAATCCTCAGTTAGTGAGAATATTTAATTAATATTTAATTAAACAGAACCTATTTTTGGAACATATAAATAAAATGAAGATTCATATTTACTTCTTGCAAAATAAATATTTGAAGAAGAATACAATTAATAAAATTTTTATTTTGGTAAAATAAATACACATGCAAAAATATTCAGTATTTTTGTCTTGAAGCCGCTGCAGTGGTAGCTTACATTGCCTCCCTCAGCAATGGTCTTTGCTTATTCAGGCCCCATTCAGCAGGATGGCAAACACAGTTTATTTAGGAAGTTTGGACCTACTGGCCACTCACACTATGATGTTTTCACCGGACCCACATCCAGCTAAAATAGTCTCCAAAGAACTGGAGCTTGGGTTGGGGTAGAAGCAAATAGAAGAAATTTTACAACCTGCTTCACGACCCAGAGAAGCTACTTTGAATTTGAGGCCAGAATGTCAGAGAAAGATGAGAGGAAATGGAGACTAAGAAACAGATCAATCATTTTGCCCAGAGCCCTAGCAGTAGTCAACAGGTGATGGAAAACTCTCTCTGCAGTATCTTTAGACATTTTTAGTATGCCATTTTTAAGTTATTGATGCATAATTTTATCTTGCTTTCCATCATGCTCACTGTCCTGGTTTTCCTCCTATGTTAGTAGCTTCCCCTTCTCAGTCTCCTTTGCTAGCTCCTTCTCTAGCCCAAATATTGGGATATCTCATGGTTCACTCCTGGGGCTTCTTTCCTTCTCCTTCTACTCTTTCCTTAGTTATGCTCATCCGAGACCCTGGTTTTAAATGCCATCTGTATGCCAATGCCCCTCAAAAGTTTGTGTTTAGTTCCAGATTCTCATCATAAATCCTAACTCCTGTTCTAAATGCCCACCTGATATCCTTACATGCATATCTGAAAAGTACTTCAAACTTAACATGTCCAAAATGGAACCATTGATTTTCTTCCTCAATTCAACCTCTCTCCTAGTCTTCCTCATCTCAGTTAATGGCCCCACCATCCACTCAGGTACTCAAGACACAAACATCCAATTCACTGGTATTTCCTATTGGTTCTGTCTCCAAATATGTCTCAAGGCCATCTCCTTGACTATGCCTTAGTCTATACCCTTGTCTGCCCCCTGGATTACTGCAATAGTCTCCTGAGTGGCTTGACGTCTTCCTTCCTTTTCCCTTTCCAACCCTTTATTCACACAATAGTGAGAGGGTTCTAAAAAATGTATATCAGGTCAAATCACCTCCTTTGCTCACTTTCTTCAGTGATTCGCTAATGCACTTAGAAGTGTGAACTTCTTTCCTAACATGGCCTCCTTCGTCTTACTCCTGCCTCAATCTCCAATCCCATTTCGTTCCACAATTGCTCTGTAAACAGATTCCAACTACACTGACCTCATACACACCAATCTATTCCCCCTTTTAAAGCCCTTCGTTGCCTGCTCTCTCTTCCTAGAATGCTTTTTTCCTAGCTCTTTGCATGGTTAACTCATTCTCATTCTTCAGTCTTAGTTCAAACATCACCACAAAGACATTTCCCTGATCTTGTTCACCCTGTAATTGCAGCTCTTGCCACACCTCATGGTTATTCTTGATGCATTACTCTGTTTTCTACATATAATAAGCAAAATGTGGAACCACCTTTATTTGTTTTACTTTTTGTTTTCTGGGTTTTTCACAAAATGTGAGGTACATACTGCATAAAGTAAGTAACACTTTGCAAACTGAATTTCCCCCATTGAAGTATTTCAAGAAATAATTTGTTCATGGTGGAACATGTTTTATATTGCTCACTGTAGCCAATATACCTATCATAGTTTCTAGCATAAGTTGGGCATTCAGTGAATATTTTTTTCAATGAATAAATTACTGAAACGATGGAAAAATGAAAGGATGGAAAGACTGGAAGGAAGAAAACAGCCTTCAGTCCTCAGATGTCTGGCCCAAGAAAGTCTAGGCTCCTACATTTCAGCCCAGCGTCCCTTCCTTCGACCCTTCTCCCATCCCTCCAACCTTGGGAGAAGGAGGAAGGGAACAATGAGGGAAAAGAACAAGGTAGAGGAATTAGTATTATCATCCTCCTTGGAGGAACAGTCGGCCTTTTACTCTGTCACAGAATCACCTGCCCTTGTCTCCTTCCTCTGCATCTTAAAAGGGCCTCTTGGGATCTATCAGTAGAACCTCTAGAACTTGCCCTGCTGGGAAGCTGAGGGTCTTCTCTAGTAAGTATATATTTTTTGAGAACATAGAAATAGTACAACATAAGGCTGAGGCAGGAGAATGGCGTGAACCCGGGAGCCGGAGCTTTCAGTGAGCGGAGATCGCGCCACTGCACTCCAGCCTGCGCGACAGAGCGAGACTCCGTCTCAAAAAGAAAAAAAAAAAAAAAAAGAAAGAGTACAACATAGTTTCAGTTGCTAATTATTTGCAACAATGTTTCTAAGTAATTCAACAAAGCCATTTATTTTACAAAGAAAAATATCACTCATGACATTTTTTGTCTACTTTGATGAAAAATTTTAAATAGAAATAGATAAATTATCTAGCTCATCTCTAATTAAGTAGGATAATAAGGCCCCTAAAGGATCATTTGTTACAAAGTCCTATATTCAAGATCTGAAACTATTGCATCATTATAACATCCACCAGAGAAATAGGTTATCAGTTTGTTGACAGCATTCTCAGATGAATTTCATTGTTATCATTCCTCAAAAGCATATCTGTATCTCAAAACTAAAACCAGACATGGTGATATAGCCTCAATAAGTTAATTTGAAAAATAAAGAGAAAAGGGTAAACATATTTAATAAAGAAATTTATAATTAATGTGGTAATTTCAAGGTACTATAATAGCAAAAAATACATATTTTATTTTTCACATGAATTTATCACATTTCTTTAGAATGAGATTGCTTATTTCCCTGTAGAACTTGCTATATAAAGGATGTAAGTTCAGTACTAATACTCCCGTCTTAAAATTTTAAAAAGTTCCTTCACTTAAGCAATTAGCTAACTCAACACCTAATATGTAGATAGTGGGAATCTAACGGATATATATTAATGACTTTGACTCAGCAAATATCTATTAAGCACACCCTATGTGTAAGGCAACATGCTAAGTGCTTGGGAATACAATGGTAACTAAGAGGGAACGAATAAAGCTCAGTAGCTGAGAGGATGGACTTTGCAAATATGGCACTAGGTTCAAATCCTGACTTTACCACTTGATAGCTGAAGGATATTAACAAGTTATCTAACCTCTCTGAGCTTCACTTATTTAATCTATAAAACTATTGTTTGCCTCATGGTTTGGTTTTAAAGAATAAATAAGGTCAGACATGTAAAGAGATTAACACAGTGCCTAACACATCATAAATGCTCAAAAAGGTTTCTTGTTGCCATTGTAATAAGTGGTATCACATAGTCCTTGTCTTCAAGAGCCTAGAATTTAATGAGGGAAATAAACATCCATGCAATTATTAAATAATGGGGCAAAAAGCATGCTACCTATATTTGTCCATAGATGAATCAACACAAGCTCCAAGTTTAAAACCTACTTTTTAAGTTACTAGGTGCCTTTTGCCACACACTAAAATGTTGGCTTTCTCTGCACACAGAAATCAGTTTGTTGTCTTAGATTAGTCTGAACAATCTGAATTTCTAAGTATGGAATTAATTTTCTCCACTTATAAATTAAAATATTATTCTTCCACCTTCCAAAAAAACTAAGGTATAGAATACTCCTTTGCTAGCAATCTTCTACATGTTCTTATAGGATTTTAATCAAAATTATGAAAGGATATCACGTAATTCTTAAATTAGAAATATTATTCATAAAGTCCAAATTCAATTGATGTCCTCAACATCCACGAGGGTATTTCTAAACCTCAGTGATATGGTTTGGTTGTGTCCTCACTCAAATCTCATCTTGAATTGTAGTTCTAACAATTCCCATGTGTTGTGGGAGGAAACTGGTGGAAGGTAATTGAATCATGGGGGCGGGTCTTTCCCATGCTATTCTCATGACAGTGAATAAGTCTCACAATATCTGATGGTTTTATAAAGGGGAGTTTCCCTGCACAGTCTCTCTTCTCTTGTCTGCCGCCATGTGAGAGGTGCCATTCACCTTCTGCCATGATTGTGAGGCCTCCCCAGCCACGTGGAACTGTGAGTCCATTAAACCTCTTTCTTTTGTAAATTGCCCAGTCTTGGGCATGTCTTTATCAGCAGCATGAAAATGGACTAATACACTCAGTACCAGAAGAACAAATGAAATGAGTGGCATTGTTATATTAAAAAGAGCATAGACTGGAACTTTTAAAAGGAACATTTAAGGTATGAGTCATACCCAGCTAAACCGTGACAACGAGCAAATTCTTATTCTCAAGATTTGCCTCTAGCGAGGTCTTTTTGTCCAGTGGTAAATAGCAAACATCTATAAAGCATTTCTTATGCGTTGAGCACCATGGACACTCAGAGCTGAATAAAACACAGTTCTTTCATTTAAGGAGTTATCATGCTAATGGGGACAACAGACAAGTAAACTACTCAACTTCTCCATTTATTCTAAAATATAGATTATCCGGTAAATGCGGAGGAGGAGCCAAGATGGCCGAATAGGAACAGCTCCGGTCTACAGCTCCCAGTGCCAGCGATGCAGAAGACGGGTGATTTCTGCATTTCCATCTGAGGTACCGTGTTCATCTCACTAGGGAGTGCCAGACAGTGGGCGCAGGTCAGTGGGTGAGCGCACCGTGCGCCAGCCGAAGCAGGGGTGAGGCATTGCCTCACTCGGGAAGCGCAAGGGGTCAGGGAGTTCCCTTTCCAGGGGTGACAGACGGCACCTGGAAAGTCGGGCCACTCCCACCCGAATACTGTGTTTTTCCGACGGGCTTAGGAAACGGTGCCCCAGGAGAGTATAGCCCGCACCTGGCTCAGAGGGTCCTACGCCCACGGAGTCTCGCTGATTGCTAGCACAGCAGTCAGAGACCAAACAGCAAGTCGGCAGCGAGGCTGGGGGAGGGGCGCCCGCCATTGCCCAGGCTCGCTTAGGTAAACAAAGCAGCCGGGAAGCTTGAACTGGGTGGAGCCCACCACAGCTCAAGGAGGCCTGCCTGCCTCTGTAGGCTCCACCTCTGGGGGCAGGGCACAGACAAACAAAAAGACAGCAGTAACCTCTGCAGACTTAAATGTCCCTGTCTGACAGCTTTGAGGAGAGCAGTGGTTCTCCCAGCACGCAGCTGGAGATCTGAGAACCGGCTGACTGCCTCCTCAAGTGGGTCCCTGACCCCTGACCCCCGAGCAGCCTAACTGGGAGGCACCCCCCAGCAGGGGCAGACTGACACCTCACACGGCCGGCCAGGTACTCCAACAGACCTGCAGCTGAGGGTCCTGTCTGTTAGAAGGAAAACTAGCAGAAAGGACATCCACACCAAAAACCCATCTGTACATCACCATCATCAAAGACCAAAAGTAGATAAAACCACAAAGATGGGGAAAAAACAGAGCAGAAAAACTGGAAACTCTAAAATGCAGAGCACCTCTCCTCCTCCAAAGGAACGCAGTTCCTCACCAGCAACGGAACAAAGCTGGACGGAGAATGACTTTGACGAGCTGAGAGAAGAAGGCTTCGGACGATCAAATTACTCCGAGCTACGGGAGGATATTCAAACCAAAGGCAAAGAAGTTGAAAACTTTGAAAAAAATTTAGAAGAATGTATAACTAGAATAACCAATACAGAGAAGTGCTTAAAGGAGCTGATGGAGCTGAAAACCAAGGCTCGAGAACTACGTGAAGAATGCAGAAGCCTCAGGAGCCGATGCGATCAAATGGAAGAAAGGGTATCAGCCCTGGAAGATGAAATGAATGAAATGAAGCGAGAAGGGAAGTTTAGAGAAAAAAGAATAAAAAGAAATGAGCAAAGCCTCCAAGAAATGTGGGACTATGTGAAAAGACCAAATCTACGTCTGATTGGTGTACCTGAAAGTGACGGGGAGAATGGAAACAAGTTGGAAAACACTCTGCAGGATATTATCCAGGAGAACTTCCCCAATCTAGCAAGACAGGCCAACATTCAGATTCAGGAAATACAGAGAACGCCACAGAGATACTCCTCGAGAAGAGCAACTCCAAGACACATAATTGTCAGATTCACCAAAGTTGAAATGAAGGAAAAAATGTTAAGGGCAGCCAGAGAGAAAGGTCGGGTTACCATCAAAGGGAATCCCATCAGACTAACAGCGGATCTCTCGGCAGAAACCCTACAAGCCAGAAGAGCGTGGGGGCCAATATTCAACATTCTTAAAGAAAAGAATTTTCAACCCAGAATTTCATATCCTGCCAAACTAAGCTTCATAAGTGAAGGAGAAATAAAATACTTTGCAGACAAGCAAATGCTAAGAGATTTTGTCACCACCAGGCCTGCCCTAAAAGAGCTCCTGAAGGAAGCGCTAAACATGGAAAGGCACAACCGGTACCAGCCACTGCAAAATCATACCGAATTGTAAAGACCATCGAGACTAGGAAGGGACTGCATCAACTAACGAGCAAAATAACCAGCTAACATCATAATGACAGGATCAGATTCACACATAACAATATTAACTTTAAATGTAAATGGACTAAATGCTCCAATTAAAAGACACAGACTGGCAAATTGGATAAAGACTCAAGACCCATCAGTGTGCTGTATTCAGGAAACCCATCTCACATGCAGAGACACACATAGGCTCAAAATAAAAGGATGGAGGAAGATCTACCAAGCAAATGGAAAACAAAAAAAGGCAGGGGTTGCAATCCTAGTCTCTGATAAAACAGACTTTAAACCAACAAAGATCAAAAGAGACAAAGAAGGCCATTACATAATGGTAAAGGGATTAATTCAACAAGAAGAGCTAACTATCCTAAATATATATGCACCCAATACAGGAGCACCCAGATTCATAAAGCAAGTCCTGAGTGACCTACAAAGAGACTTAGACTCCCACACATTAATAATGGGAGACTTTAACACCCCACTGTCAACATTAGACAGATCAACGAGACAGAAAATCAACAAGGATACCCAGGAATTGAACTCAGCTCTGCACCAAGCAGACCTAATAGACATCTACAGAACTCTCCACCCCAAATCAACAGAATATACATTTTTTTCAGCACCACACCACACCTATTCCAAAATTGACCATATACTTGGAAGTAAAGCTCTCCTCAATAAATGTAAAAGAACAGAAATTATAACAAACTATCTCTCAGATCACAGTGCAATCAAGCTAGAACTCAGGATTAAGAATCTCACTCAAAACCACTCAACTACGTGGAAACTGAACAACCTGCTCCTGAATGACTACTGGGTACATAACGAAATGAAGGCAGAAATAAAGATGTTCTTTGAAACCAACGAGAACCAAGACACAACATACCAGAATCTCTGGGATGCATTCAAAGCAGTGTGTAGAGGGAAATTTATAGCACTAAATGCCCACAAGAGAAAGCAGGAAAGATCCAAAATTGACACCCTAACATCACAATTAAAAGAACTAGAAAAGCAAGAGCAAACACATTCAAAAGCTAGCAGAAGGCAAGAAATAACTAAAATCAGAGCAGAACTGAAGGAAATAGAGACACAAAAAACCCTTCAAAAAATAAATGAATCCAGGAGCTGGTTTTTTGAGAGGATCAACAAAATTGATAGACCACTAGCAAGATTAATAAAGAAAAAAAGAGAGAAGAATCAAATAGATGCAATAAAAAATGATAAAGGGGATATCACCACTGATCCCACAGAAATACAAACTACCATCAGAGAATATTACAAACACCTCTACGCAAATAAACTAGAAAATCTAGAAGAAATGGATAAATTCCTCAACACATACACCCTCCCAAGACTAAACCAAGAAGAAGTTGAATCTCTGAATAGACCAATAACAGGATCTGAAATTGTGGCAATAATCAATAGCTTACCAACCAAAAAAAGTCCAGGACCAGATGGGTTCACAGCCGAATTCTACCAGAGGTACAAGGAGGAGCTGGTACCATTCCTTCTGAAACTATTCCAATCAATAGAAAAAGAGGGAATCCTCCCTAACTCATTTTATGAGGCCAGCATCATCCTGATACCAAAGCCTGGCAGAGACACAACAAAAAAAGAGAATTTTAGACCAATATCCTTGATGAACATTGATGCAAAAATCCTCAATAAAATACTGGCAAACAGAATCCAGCAGCACATCAAAAAGCTTATCCACCATGATCAAGTGGGCTTCATCCCTGGGATGCAAGGCTGGTTCAATATATGCAAATCAATAAATGTAATCCAGCATATAAACAGAACCAAAGTCAAAAACCACATGATTATCTCAATAGATGCAGAAAAGGCCTTTGACAAAATTCAACAACCCTTCATGCTAAAAACTCTCAATAAATTAGGTATTGATGGGACGTATCTCAAAATAATAAGAGCTATTTATGACAAACCCACAGCCAATATCATACTGAATGGGCAAAAACTGGAAGCATTCCCTTTGAAAACTGGCACAAGACAGGGATGCCCTCTCTCACCACTTCTATTCAACATAGTGTTGGAAGTTCTGGCCAGGGCAATTAGGCAAGAGAAGGAAATCAAGGGTATTCAATTAGGAAAAGAGGAAGTCAAATTGTCCCTGTTTGCAGATGACATGATAGTATATCTAGAAAACCCCATTGTCTCAGCCCAAAATCTCCTTAAGCTGATAAGCAACTTCAGCAAAGTCTCAGGATACAAAATCAATGTACAAAAATCACAAGCATTCTTATACATCAATAACAGACAAACAGAGAGCCAAATCATGAGTGAACTCCCATTCACAATTGCTTCAAAGAGAATAAAATACCTAGGAATCCAACTTACAAGGGATGTGAAGGACCTCTTCAAGGAGAACTACAAACCACTGCTCAAGGAAATAAAAGAGGATACAAACAAATGGAAGAACATTCCATGCTCATGGGTAGGAAGAATCAATATCATGAAAATGGCCATCCTTCCCAAGGTAATTTACAGATTCAATGCCATCCCCATCAAGTTACCAATGACTTTCTTCACAGAATTGGAAAAAACTACTTTAAAGTTCATATGGAAACAAAAAAGAGCCCGCATCGCCAAATCAATCCTAAGCCAAAAGAACAAAGCTGGAGGCATCACGCTACCTGACTTCAAACTATACTACAAGGCTACAGTAACCAAAACAGCATGGTACTGGTACCAAAACAGAGATATAGATCAATGGAACAGAACAGAGCCCTCAGAAATAACACCACATATCTACAACTATCTGATCTTTGACAAACCTGACAAAAACAAGAAATGGGGAAAGGATTCCCTATTTAATAAATGGTGCTGGGAAAACTGGCTAGCCATATGTAGAAAGCTGAAACTGGATCCCTTCCTTACACCTTATACAAAAATTAATTCAAGATGGATTAAAGACTTGAATGTTAGACCTAAAACCATAAAAACCCTAGAAGAAAACCTAGGCAATACCATTCAGGACATAGGCATGGGCAAGGACTTCATGTCTAAAACTCCAAAAGCAATGGCAACAAAAGCCAAAATTGACAAATGGGATCTAATTAAACTAAAGAGCTTCTGCACAGCAAAGGAAACTACCATCAGAGTGAACAGGCAACCTACAAAATGGGAGAAAATTTTCGCAACCTACTCATCTGACAAAGGGCTAATATCCAGAATCTACAATGAACTCCAACAAATTTACAAGAAAAAAACAAACAACCCCATCAAAAAGTGGGCAAAGGACATGAACAGACACTTCTCAAAAGAAGACATTTATGCAGCCAAAAAACACATGAAAAAATGCTCACCATCACTGGCCATCAGAGAAATGCAAATCAAAACCACAATGAGATACCATCTCACACCAGTTAGAATGGCAATCATTAAAAAGTCAGGAAACAACAGGTGCTGGAGAGGATGTGGAGAAATAGGAACACTTTTACACTGTTGGTGGGACTGTAAACTAGTTCAACCCTTGTGGAAGTCAGTGTGGCGATTCCTCAGGGATCTAGAACTAGAAATTCCATTTGACCCAGCCATCCCATTACTGGGTATATACCCAAAGGACTATAAATCATGCTGCTATAAAGACACATGCACACGTATGTTTATTGCGGCATTATTCACAATAGCAAAGACTTGGAACCAACCCAAATGTCCAACAATGATAGACTGGATTAAGAAAATGTGGCACATATACACCATGGAATACTATGCAGCCATAAAAAATGATGAGTTCACGTCCTTTGTAGGGACATGGATGAAATTGGAAATCATCATTCTCAGTAAACTATCGCAAGAACAAAAAACCAAACACCGCATATTCTCACTCATAGGTGGGAATTGAACAATGAGAACACATGGACACAGGAAGGGGAACATCACACTTCGGGGACTGTTGTGGGGTGGGGGGAGGGGGGTGGGATAGCATTGGGAGATATACCTAATGCTAGATGACGAGTTGGTGGGTGCAGCGCACCAGCATGGCACATGTATACATATGTAACTTACCTGCACGTTGCGCACATGTACCATAGAGCCTAAAGTATAATAATAATAATAATAATAATAATAATAAAAATAAAAAAAATAAATTAAAAAAAAAAAAGAAATTAAGAAAAAAAAAAAACAAAAAAAAAAACAAAAAAAAAAAATAAAAAAATAAAATATAGATTATCCACATTTATCATCACTAAAATTGAGATGCATCTTGCAATCAATTACAATTTATAACTGCTATCAGCCAGATGACATTCATGATGTAGTTGCTATTGCCTGCATTCGTTATCTATAGCTGCATAACAAATTACCCCATGACTTGGTGGCTTAAGACATTTATCACATAAAAGTTTTTGTAGCTCAGGAGTTCAAGCATGGATTAGCTGGGTCCTCTGGCTCAAGAACTCTCACAGGCTGCAATCAAGGTGTTTTCTGAGGTTGTGATTATCTTAAAGTTCAACTGAGGATGGATCTGCTTCCAAGCTCAGTCAAGTGAGTCAAGTGGGTCAAGTGGCTGTTGGCTGAATTCAATTTCTCATGGCCTATTGGAGTGAGGCCTTGGTTGCCAGAGATCTCCCTTAGTTCCTTGCCTAGTAATCTTTCTGTAGGGTAGCTTATGACATGACAGCTGGGTTTATTAGAGTGAGGAAACAAGAGGGGGAGAGAGGGAAAGAGGGAGGAAGAGGGATGGGAGAGAGAGAGAAAGAGAGACAGAGAAACTCAGATAGACAAAAAGAAGTCACAGTATTTTGTAACTTAATCTCATTAGTGTCACGCATCACTTTTGCAAAATTCTGTTCATTAGAAGCAAGTCACTAGGTTCAACCCATACTCAAGGGAAGAGGATTATACGAGGGTGTGAATACCAGGAGGTAAGGATCCTTGGGAGCCATTTTAAAAGCTGTCTAAAAATGGTTGCCTATAAATAACGGAACACAGTTTATTCCTAGGGGCATGACTGGGCCACAGCAACTTTTTGTCATGTCAGTCAACAAACCATTTAAGAACAATCCGAGGAAGGAAGATGAATCACAGTTGTCTGAAAATGTTTTTTCAGTACCTTCAGGTGGCAGAATGGATGCCAGGGGCTTGGGGTAAAATCCAGACACTAGTATAGCACACTTCAAAGCAATGCTTCAGCACCAACGCCAGTGATGGGACAATACCATGTCAGGGAAGATGGACATAGATGCTTTTGAAAAGCAACTAATGTAGAAAAGCTGGACCTTGAATGGAAAAAGGTTTTAGCAATACCTAAACCAATTGAGTTAATGTATATTTTTCGTTTTATGAATGCACAATGGTGATATATAATGAAAATCTATGTCTAAATAAATCTAAAACATCTGTTTTAATAAGCATAAAATTTAAAAATCAAATGATATCAAAAAGCATTGTGTCAGAGTTTAATTGGAAACGTTTTTCTTTGTAAGTGTTCCACAAAATAATCTCCTACAATCAAAAGCCTCTTAAATTCAATGAATTAGGAAATGATTACAATGAATATGATGAATGCAAAAACAGAGGTAAGTTATCCCTGTTTATGGCATATCCAACTATGCCTGAGAGTCTGCAGTCTAGCCAAGACATGTCTTCAGTGAATTGTCCCATTAAGAAAAAAAGCTCATTAAATGTCTAATAAAGGTGAACAACTAAACTTCTGAAACATTAGGGGAAAAGAGTTAAAGATGATTATAAACAATCTCATATATTTGTGCAATAGAAAGGAAGACTTAAGGAATGACTAATGTGTCCTATCATGTATATTAGAAGTAACTTTCATAAAAATGAGATAACTTTTTATAAGTCCCAACTGTGGTTTCCAGCCTACAATCACAGACTCCAAAAGTTAGGAATTATTGCAAAGGGTCCATAAATCCACCTGCACATGAAACATTTTATGTTGAATGTCTAAATAAGATCGCAAACATTTTTGAACCATTATTTTTCAAATGTGTTAAAGACACTTTGTTAATAATTAAACATATTATTTTCAAGTAGTGTTTGACATCATATTCACCTTTTTATTGTGATTAATTAACAGACATTAGAAATATTATTAACCATCGTTAGGGAAGAGTCCATGGAATTTTTACTATAAAAATATGCCCTCTATGACAAAAAGTCTGAGAACTACTGTCCTTAGTCTTCCTGAGTTGCAAACCTAAGCATTTTCAACAATGATTCATTTTCTACATCTCCATACCCTTAGCAAAATCATTTATCTCTGTGTTACTGGATAAAGGCTCATCCCTTGCTATTACTCTTCCTATTTAAAATTTCATACCCATAGATAAAACTTGTCATGATTTTAGAAAGAACTCCATTTTTATTCCAACATGTTGAAAGGAAATCTATCTTGTTTCTGAAAATATTGAATAGGATCCTAAAAGGATTTCGTTTTCTCTATTCATTCCTTAAAGTCAGATCTTTTCTAACTAATAGCAAGCCATTTTTCATTCTTTAATAGAATTACTCTAAGAATGTTAGTTTAATTTTTTTCAGTTTAAATGGTTGAGTCACAGTGTAATGATTTTATTATACAATTAAGAACTCAGAATACCAAAAATTAGCCAAGATGGTAAGACTATTAGTGCTCTGTCATGGCCAAAATGATTCATTTGCTTACCACCAGAGATTAAATTAGTCATACTTCAGCCATATATTCAATAAAATGGAAAGAGAAAATTTTAGTAAGTATACACTTATTAACATGTTTTCTATTTATAAAAGGCTTCAAGTGTCTCTATTATCAGATCTACGGTTTTCACAAAATTCAAGTAGATGCTTATATTGGTCTGCACATAACTTGAGTACAGTTTCCACATGTAGGTTCAGCATCAAGAGAGTCATCCAATATGAGTATGTGTTGTTTTGAATAAAGCATGCTTTTGGAGGACCATTGCCATACTAACATAAGGCAAACTGAAAGACATCTTCCTGCGTCTCTGATAAATGTCTCATATAGTCACTTGATGAGAAAAATGGAAGTAAGAGGTGTGTTTTCAATTGGCAATTCAGCATTAGGTGTAAGAAATAGGTATGGATAGCTGGCCAATGCATTATTTAAATCTTCATTCAATAAATATTTATTGAGGGACTTGTATGCACCCAACATGAGGCTAGGGTTGGGCAGACAACAGTGAATGAGGGAGATTTAATGCCCCCACCCTCAAGAAACTTGAAATCTATTGGGGAGACAGAAAGGAAATAAACTCTTACAAATTAACATCAAAGGCACTACAAAAGGGATTAATCCAGGATGTTTTGGAATCATAAGACGGGTTTCTAATCCAGTGATGAAGAATCAAAAAAGACGTCTCAGGGAAAGTTAGGCCAGCAACTAATGGGGTGATGGGGTGGGGATGAGGTAAGGAATGTTTCAAGCTGAGAGAAGAAAATATATGAAGATCCTCATGAGACAGATCATAGGTGGGATTAAGGACCTGAAAGTAAAGGTTTAGCCTATTACTATTAAGTGAAATGAAAAATAAAATCTCTAGAAGGCTTTTGTTAGTTTGTGTGGTCACCCTTATTAGAAAAAGTGGCATAGTCACTTTTTCAGTGTGATATTTTACATGTTCCACAGACTTTAAAGTGAGTGATAAAGAAAAGGTGATATATATGTTCTATGCCATGGAATACTATGCATCCATAAAAAAGAATGAAATCGTGTCCTTTGCAGCAACATGGATGGAGCTGAAGGCCATAATCCTAAGTGAAATAACTTAGAAAGAGAAAGTCAAATATCACATGTTCTCACTTATAAGTGACAGCTAATCAATGGGTACACAAGTTTATAAAAATGGAAGTAATAAACAATGGAGACTACAAAATGGGAGAGGGTTGGGAGAGTGAGGATTGAAAAACTGCCTATGGGGTACAATGTTCAATATTTGGGCAATGGATTTGTACATGTACCTGCTGAATCTAAATTTTTTTTTTTTTAAGTGAGTAATGACAGCCAGTAATAAAGAAGTGAAAACTGTGGCAAACTTACAATACATGAATACTTTTAAAGGCCAACACATGTACTATGTGAGCTGCTATACACTGGATTATCAGTTTGAGAGATGGACGTACCCCTCTACCAGCTAAAGGAAAAATATTCTTCATTGGAATACCGAGCTGTCTCTGGATTTTTCTTCTTACATTTTGGGGATAAATTGTTTTGTGTATATATGCTTAAGTCAGTAATAAAATATAATCCAGACTACAAATATTTTTTGACACAACAAATTTCAGGAAGACATTTAGGGCCTAAAATGAGATTAGACTGTGGTTAGGGAACTCGATCCAATGTTAGAATATCCATCAACTGTGCTTTCATTCAAGATAACAGGTCAATCTGTCAAGACATCTAGCTGATTGACATTCTTGTGGTGAGTCTAAATTTCTTCTTTTCCCACTCTTAAATTTGCACTTCTATCATGGTATAGGCCTTAAATTGAAGACTGAGCCAGAAATATGCTTATCAACAGTCTCCTGGCATGTTATTTCAATTTCAATTTGTCAACTTCAGCTGAAATGTAGGCAAAGCAAATGTTACACTGCCAAGCCCCAGACTCAATTTAATCTTGGGGCTTAAAAAGGGGGAACCAAGCTAATGCTTGTCAACAGATTATGCAGTTGTCCAGAAAGATGATATCAGAACCACATATTCTGTGCTTCAAAGTATTAACTCTGAGAAGAATAATTCTTCAGAAGATAAAGCATAAAAACTAGAGATATACTGGAGCTATTCAACAAATCTGTTAGGATTATAGTTAAGTTATAGTCAAGGTGTCACAAAATCCAATCAGGATATATATTCCTAGAAGTCAATCTTAGGATAATATTCAACAGATATTAAAGTAAGAACTTGCATGGCCAGGCGCAGTGGCTCACGCCTGTAATCCCAGCACTTTGGGAGGCCGAGTCAGGTGGATCACCTGAGGTCAGGAGTTTGAGAACAGCCTCAGCATGGAGAAACCCCATCTCATCTCTACTAAAAATACAAAATTAGCCGGGTGTGGTGGTGCATGCCTGTAATCCCAGCTACTCAGGAGGCTGAGGCAGGAGAATTGCTTGAATCTGGGAGGCGGAGGTTGCAGTGAGCCGAGGTCACGCCATTGCTCTCTAGCCTGGGCAACAAGAGCGAAACTCTGTCTCAAAAAAAAAAAAAAAAAAACTTGCAAAAAGCTCTGGCCAATATTTGTGTATGATTTTGTCTTGAATTTTGGTATAACAAATTCTTCACCATTTGAGGTCTGTATCTAGGAATGATATTTTACTGGTTTATCAACTGGATCCATACTGGAATTTAGATGATTTAGTAAACAAGTCCACAGCTTACGATCACTGGGGCTGTGCACTCCAAAATTCCAGGGATGCCATTTGCATAAACTACAATGTAAATTGTAGCCCCCAGGAGTTTTCTAGTGTGGCCATCCTATTAGTAAGAATGTTTAGATGACTGATGTCCATCTGCAAAGTATCTCTTTTCATGGGTTCATATGCTTTGGGAGCAGTGCTTGATTTTTCTTCTTCTTCTTCATTTTTTTTTCCTAAGGTGGTAAACTATGTATGATAGAGTGACCCCTGGAAGAGGTGAAAAATGTCAGTGGAAAGATAAAGAGATGTTTTTCTCCTGTTCCTTTCTTTCTGTACTCTCCTATCCAAACACATACCTGGCCAAATGGGCTGCTTTCAAGCCTCACTAGAGAGGGGCATTGGGCACAAAAGACAAAAGAGTTGTGTTGATGAAAGACTGGGCTGTCTCTGAGCCAAGTTCGATGGAGAGAGGTGGAAAAGGCATTCATTTTACTTCAACACTGGAACCCAGCAGCAGCAGCCCAGCTGAGAAGCCAACAGAACACATAAAGTCCAGAGTGGCCATGACGGGAACAGATAGCCATGATGAAGCCAGAGCCAATAGGGTCAGCTTTGTCCCTTGACACGTGTAAAACACTGCCCCAGGAACTAGGGCATATAACTAGGAGAGCTTTTGAAGAAGGTGTAAGATCTAGGAAGAGCAGAAAAGATTTGGATATTACTGTAAATGTCACCACATTTGGATATTACTGTAAATGTGACCACATGCTTCTCCACAGGCTGGGGCAGCCTGGGATATTTAGACTTCTAAAAGGTAACTTTGATTTGGAAAGTAAGCTTGCAAATTTGTAAAACCTTGTTGTTTTCCAATAAACCATGAAAATAAACACAGTGTTTGAAAAATGAATGAAAAGGCAAAAACAAAGAATGTTTGTCATTTAATAACTATTTTAACTGATCTTTAAAACTTATTGTATCCTTATAATCACAACTTTTTAAACACCATGATGGGGCTGGTGGGGATAAGAGGAGTGGAAACAGAAAAAGAGATGGAGAAAGCCTGGAAGGATGGGAACAATGAGGCAGAGAGAGGTCCAGCCTCTGCCTTTTGGGGCTGCACTGCATGCCCAGGTTACTCTTCCCCACTTTCCTTCCTTAAAATGCCTTCAACACCTATCTTCATTTGTCTCAGAAAGAAACTGTGCGGAGCAAAACCTTCCTCAGGCCTAAACAGCTGGCTTGATTGAGTTTTCTTTCTGTAGGTATTTGCTCAGGTCACCAGCAGCTTTTCCTAACCTCCAGCATTGCTCAGGCACTCTAGAGTAATCCACGTGTGAGGTGATATTGTAATGTGATGGATAACTCAGCTAGCCAAACTGAACTCTCAGATGACAAAGTATTTATTCAGCTATAGCACCCAACTGGGTTGTGACTACAAACTTTCTCCTACCCTTAAACAAAAAAGCAAACAACTAAAGCAAGGAAGAGATCATTGGCTCAGAAAATGGTCTAAGATTAGGACCTCTCTGGTTGGCATTTTTTGAGTGGCCAGCCTTTTCCTTGGTTGCATTCACCTACTTTCCATGTGGATTACAAGGTTTCCCCACCTCAGCACCACTGACATTTTGGGCCCAAGAATTCTTTGTTGTGGGATATTCTGTGCACTGCAGGCTGTTTAGCAGCATCCCTGGCCTCTACCCACTAGATGCCAGTAGCAATCTTGTTCCCTAGTTGTGACAACCAAAAATTTCTCTGGACATTGCCAAATGTCCCTTGGGGGCAAAATAACCTGCAGTTGTGAATCAACGATCTAAAATTAAACCTGTCTCCATAACTGACAGCTAATGCTACATCAACGATAACAGTATACATCCATTTTTAAAACCCTTTCAATCAAAATTATTTGTGAGTTTTTTTAATATAAAAAGGCCAAATGCTAGGTTACTGGTTTTTTTTTTGTTTGTTTGTTTGTTTGGTTGTTTTTTTCTGTGACTCTAGGAACAGAACCAGTAGAGAGAGGAAAAGATTATAAGCTATGTTGAGCACCTAACATAGTCACATCTTATATGGTATTTGGAGAACATAATATGAATAAAACACTTGTTAAAATCAGATAATTCTAAGAACTAATATCGAAATTCAAACTAATTTTTTAAAGAATGAGCAAGCAGCCATTTAATGCTATTTTAGCACATAAATAACTAAAATTAATTCATAATATACAGTGGGAATAAAATTGATCTTCCAAAAAAAAAGCATTCAAATGACTTTTACAAGGGAATTCCCAATTCCCTGAAAACCTGAAAAATGACTCGCTTAGTGCATGGACCCTGTAGCATCAACACAACCAGTGATTTGTGTTTTTTGGCCAAATAACTTACAGTGTTAGAGCAGACGAGGGAAGAAAAAGGGATAGAAGGAAGGAGTGAGGGATGGGAGAAAGAAAGAGATGTTAAGAGAGCCCAGTCTACTATCTGGTATCATGAAGATAAGAAGAATTTGTTTGGAATTATGTTTATACTATCATCATTTTCTTTAAAAAAAAATTGATTTTTTTCTTGATTGTGGAGTTACAATGCTCATTGTAGAAAATTCTGAAAATACACAAAATACAAAAGAATGTACCATTTCAAGATAATAATTATTAACTTTATTCCTTCTAACCTCTTCCCAGATTTACGTCTTTTACCAGTAAGCAGAATTAGGCTTGTACTAGAAATAATATTTTATCATCAAACCTTTAATGTAGGTTATCCAAAGATAGTCAAACTAATAAAATGTTTAACGCAGTGATGCCTCTTCTTAGTGCATGAAGTAATCTTTCTTAACTAAAGGTTCCTTAATTGATTTGCAAAAAACTATATACACTTTAATAAAAATCAAAAGTACTTCAATAACCAAAAAAAATAAAAAAATTTTAAATCCAAATTTTTGACTTATCATTGTATTATGAGAATGTCTTCATATCACTGAATTCATTTCTTTCATTTATTTTTTACTCCTTTATTGAACAAATATTTTGAGTGCCTATAACATTACCAGGCACTATTTCATCTCAGGAGATACAGTGGTGAACAGAAGAGAAAATAAAAAAAAAAAACAAACCTTGCCCTTGTGAGGCATATGTTCCAAAGTGGGGCACCCAGCGATAAGAAAATGATTGAGTACAATGTTAAGCATGAAAGACAGCAATAAGCTAAATGAGGAAAAATAAGCCAGGAAAGGGGCTGAGAGCAGTTCCATATCTGTTTGGGGGCTGAGTTTGCAATTTTAAAAAGAATGCTCAGAAAAGTCTTCAGTGAGAAGGTAGGCACTAAGTAAAGACCTGAAGGAGGTGAAGGAGAGATCCTTAGGAATATCAGAGAAATCATTACAGACTGGGAGAATCAGGCAGGAGCTCACCTCCTGTGGGGGTTGACACCACTATAGGGAGTTGGGGGCAGAACAGTGGGTGATTGTGGCCTTGGTGGCATTTTAGGGGCTTGAGCTTTGATGGAGAATGAGAAGAGAGACTACTGAAGATTTAGAGTCCAGGGATGACTTGCCATCCAACTAATTCATGGATGTTTTATGAAGAAGAGCCTGACTATCAAAACCAAAAGCAGAGAGCCCTATTGGGATGCTACCACAAGGGTCTGGCCTGATGTAGGATGGACTCAGGTGGAGGTAACATAAGCGGTTAGATTCTGGATATATTTTGAAAGCGAGAACAGCAGAATTCTGAGTATCCAGTATGCAAAGTGTAAGAGGAAAAAAAAGAGTCAAGAATGACTTTTGGGTTTTTTGGTCTGAAATTATTACTCTAAATTATAATTTTAATAAATGCGTAATTTATAATAATGCTTTTAAAATGATTCTCATTATGTAGGAAGTATCAAAATTAAAAACAATGAGATTGATCACAGGAATGTCATCTTTATTAGAATATAAGTTTAGCAACTAGAAAGCAGTAGTGTAAGTTCAAACAAATCAAAATCATCTTGCCTCTTGAAAATTGAAAAATAATTTATTTAAAAGATGAATGAAAAGAAAAACAAACAATTCAGTAGACAACTCAAAACCAAGATCATCAAAATCTACAGGTGAGATTAGTCTTGAAAGATGAAAGAGTTCATGAAGAAAAGCAGCAGCACAAAAGATTCCAGACAACAGGAACAAGTATTGATTGGAATGTAAGGAGTGTAAGGAGGAAATGGGGAAGGACAGGCAGGGACTTGATAATCCAGGACATTATATGCCATACCAAATATTCACATTTTATCCTGAATGCGATGCAGGACCACTATAGGATTTCGAATCAGGAAAAACTTTTCAACAACCATGAGTACTGGGGACTAGTGACTCATGAAAGGATCTTCAGTTAGTATTTAGTCATGATTTTTTCTCTTGCTATTAAAAAAACAAAAAGAGTTACCCTTATTTACCAATCCATGTAAGAAGATATGACATTCAAAAGTAGATCACTGCAAACTACCCATCTGACAAGGGATTGATAACCAGAATATATAAGGACCTCAAACAACTCTATAGGAAAAAGTATAATAATCCAATTAAAAAATGGGCAAAAGATTTGAAAAGACATTTCTCAAAAGAAGACATGCAAATGGCAAACAGGCATATGAACACTTGTTCAACATCATTGATCGTCCGAGAAATGCAAATCAAAACTACAATGAGATTAAAAGATACGGGCTGGGTAGGTGGAAAATGGTGGCTAGGAGGCAAGACTAATTTGCAGCTTCCTCTCAGATGGGCAGAGCAGTGTGTGGAGACCCACATCATGAACTTTTGCTCCAAGAACTACTGCAGGAACATACCAGGAAAGCCGAGAGAATACCATAGACCCTTTTAAGGAGGTGGATTGCCATTGCAGGCTCTGTGGGACAGCCAAGGAACTCTGAAGACAAAGGACATAATCCTTTGGGAGCTCTATGGCTCTGCCCACCACCTGAGATACCTGAATACTTATCCAAAGGCCACCCTAGGACGAGCTTGTATCCTCCCTATACAACTGCAGCTGATGCACTCTTGAAAGCGCCACCTCCTGGCTAGAGGCCAACCAACACAAAACCAACACACAACGCAAATACAACCAAGGGCTTTCAGAGAGTCCACTTTACTCCCCTGCTACCTCCACCAGAGCAGGTACTTATATTCATGGCTGAGAGACCTGAAGACAGATCACATCACAGGACTCTCTGCAGACACTTCCCAGTACCAGCCCAGAGACCAGAGCTCCGCTGGGTGGCTAGATTCAGAAGAGAAATAAAAATCATTGCAGTTTAGATCTCAGGAAGTCCCATCCTTAGGGGAAAGGGGAGAGCACCACATCAAGGGAGCACCCCTGTGAGACAAAAAAATCTGAACAGGAGCCCTTGAGTTCCAGATCTTCCCTCTGACATAGTCTACCCAAATGAGAAGGAACCAGAAAAGCAATTCTGGTAATATGACAAAACAAGGTTCTCTAATACCCCCAAAAGATCACTGTAGCTCACCAACAGTGGATCCAAAACAAGATGAAATCTCTGAATTGCCAGAAAAGGAATTAAGAAGGTCAAATATTAAGCCAATCAAGGAAGCACTGGAGAAAGGAGAAGTACAACTTAAAGAAAAAAAAAATGACACAGGATATGAATGGAAAAATCCCCAGTGAAATAGATAGCAGAAATAAAAAACAATCACAACTTCTGGAAATGAAGGACACACCTAGAAAATTGCAAAATGCACTGGAAAGTCAGCAATAGAATCCAACAAGTAGAAGAAAGAACCTCAGAGCTTGAAGACAAGGCTTTCGAATTAACCCAATCTGACAAAGACAAAGACAAAAGAATAATAATAATAAAAATGAACAAAGCCTCCAAGAAGTGTGGGATTATATTAAACAACCAAACCTAAGAATAATTGGTGTTCCTAAGGAAGAAGAGAAATCTAAAAGTTTGGAAATACATTTGAAGGAATAATTGAGGAAAACTTTCCCGGCCTTGCTAGAAATCTAAACATCCAAATACAAGAAGCTCAAAGGACACCTGGGAAATTCTTCACAAAAAGATCATCACTTAAGCACATAGTCATCAGGTTATCTAAAGTCAAGATGAAGAAAAAAATCTTAAGAGCTGTGAGGCAAAAGCATCAGGTAAACCTATAAAGGAAAACATATTAGATTAACAGCAGATTTCTCAGCAGAAACCCTGCAAGCTAGAAGGAGTTGGGGTCCCATCTTTAGCCTCCTTAAACAAAACAATTATCAGCCAAGAATTTTGGGTCCAGTGAAACTAAGCTTCATAAATGAAGGAAAGATACAGTCTTTTTCAGACAAACAAATGCTGAGAATTCACCACTACCAAGCCAGCACTGCAAGAACTGCTAAAAAGAGCTCTAAATCTTGAAGCAAATCCCCAAAATACACCAAAATAGAATCTCCTTAAAGCATTAATCTCACAGGACTTATAAAATAACAACACAATGAAAAAAAAACAAAAAAACAAAACAAAACAAAACCAAGGTATTCAGGCAACAAATAGCATGATGACTAGAATAGGACTTCATATCGCAATACTTACATTGAATGTAAATGGCCTAAATGCTCCACTGAAAAGATACAAAATGGCAGAATGGATAAGAATTCACCAACCAAGTATCTGCTGTCTTCAAGAGGCTCACCTGACACATAAGGACTCACATAAACTTAGGGTAAAGGGATGGAAAAAGATATTCCATGCAAATGAACACCAAAAGCGAGCAGGAGTAGCTATTCTTATATAAGACAAAACAAACTTTAAAGCAACAGCAGTCAAAAAAAGACAAAGAGGGCTAGGTGCAGTGGCTCATGCCTATAATCCCAGCATTCTGGGAGGCCACGGTGTGTGGATTGCTTGAGTCCAGGAGTTCGAGACCAGCTTGGACAACAGAGCGAAACCCCATCTCTCCTAAAAATACAAAAAAAAAAAAAAAAAAAAATTAGCTGGGTGTGGTGGTGTGCACCTGCAGTCCCAGCTACTCAGGAGGCTGAAGTGGAAAAATAACTTGAGCCTGGGAGGTCAAGGCTACCGTGAGCCAAGATCGTGTCACTGCACTCTAAACCTGGGCAACCAGAGTGAGACCCTGTCTCACAAAAAAAAGAAAAAAAATAAAAGACAAAGACACTATCTAATGATAAAAAGACTAGTCCAACAGGAAAAATCACAATCCTAAATATATATGCACCTAACACTGGAGCTCCCAAATCTGCAAAACAATGACTGCTAGACCTAAGAAATGAGATAGACAGCAACACAATAATAGTGGAGGACTTCAGTAGTCCACTGACAGCACTAGACAGGTCATCAAAACAAAAAGTCAACAAAGAAACAATGGACTTAAACTATACCCTAGAACAAATGGACTTAACAAATATTTATAGAATATTCTACCCAACAACTGCAGAATATACATTCTATTCATCAGCACCTGGAACATTCTCCAAGATAGATATATGACAGGCCAAAAAACAAGTCTCAACAAATTTAAGAAAATCAAAATTATAGCAAGTACTCTCCCAAACCACAGTGGAATAAAATTAAAAATCAACTTCAAAAGGAGCTTTCAAAACCATGCAAATACATGGAAATTAAATAACCTGCTTTTGAATGATCATTGGGTCAACAATGAAATAAAAATGAAAATTTAAAAATTATTTGAACTGAACAATAATAGTGACACAACCTATCAAAACCTCCAGGATACAGCAAAGGCAGTGCTAAGAAGAAAGTTTATAGCATTAAATGCCTATATCAAAAAGTCTGAAAGAGCACAAATAGACAATCTAAGGTCACACCTCAAGGAGCTAGAGAAACAAGAACAAACCAAACCCAAACCCAGCAGAAAGAAAGAAATAACGAAGATCAGAGCAGAACTAAATAAAATTGAAGCAAACAAACAAACAAAAAAATACAAAAGATAAATGAAACAAAGAGATGGTTCTTTGAAAAGATAAATAAAATTGATAGACCATTAGTGAGATTAACCAAGAAAAAAAGAGAGAAGATCCTAATAAGCTCAATTAGAAACGGAACAGGAGATATTAAAACCAATACCACAGAAATACAAAAGATCATTCAAGGCTACTATGAACAGCTTTACATGCCTAAACTAGAAAACCTAGAGGAGATGGACAAATTCCTGGATATATACAGCCCTCCTAGATTAAACCAGGAAGAAATAGAAACTCTGAACAGACCTATAACACGCAGTGAGATTGAAATGGTAATTCAAAAGTTACCAACAAAAAGAAGTCCAGGACCAGACAGATTCACAGCTGAATTCTATCAGACGTTCAAAGAAGAATTGGTACCAATCCTATTGACATTATTCCGGAAGACAGAGAAAGAGGGAATCCTCCTTAAATCATTCTATAAAGCCAATATCACCCTCATACCAAGTCCAGGAAAAGACATAACAAAAAAAGGAAACTACAGACCAATATCCCTGATGAACATAGATGCAAAAATCCTTAACAAAATACTAGCTAACCAAATCCAACAGCATACCAAAAAGATAATCCACTGTGACCAAGTGGGTTTCATGCCAGGGATGCAGGGATGGTTTAATATCTGCAAGTCAATAAATGTGATACACCATATAAACAGAATTAAAAACAAAAATTACATGATCATTTCAATAGATGCAGAAAAAGCATTTGACAAAATTCAGCATACTCAGTAAAATCAGCATAGAAGGGACATATTTTAAGGTAATAAAAGCCATCTACAACAAACCCACAGCCAACATTATACTGAATGGGGGAAAGTTGAAAGCATTTCCCCTGAGCACTGGAACAAGACAAGGATGCTTTCACCACCTCTATTCAACATAGTACTGGAAGCCCTAGTCAGAGCCATCAGAAAAGAGAAAGAAATAAAGGGCATCCAAACCGGTAAAGAGGAATTCAAACTGTTGCTGTTTGCTGATGACATGATTGTATACCTAGAAAACCCTAAAGACTCATCCAAAAAGCTCCTATAACTGGTAAATGAGGTTCAGCAAAGTGTCAGGATACAAAATTAATGTACACAGTGGCCCTGCTATACACCAACAGCAACCAAGCCAAGAATCAAATCAAGAACTCAACCTCTTTCACAATAGCTGCAAAAAAAAAAAAAAAAAAAACCAAAAACAGAATATACTTAACCAAGGAGGTGAAAAGCCTCTACAAGGAAAACTACAAAACATTGCTGAAGGAAATAATAGATGGCACAAACAAATGGAAACCCATCCCATGCTCATGGATGGGTAGAATCAATATTGTGAAAAGGGTGGAATCAATATTGTGAAAACGACTATAATGCCAAAAGCAATCTACAAATTCAATGTAATTCCCATAAAAATACCACCATACCATCATCATTCTTCACAGAACTACAAAAAAAAAGAAAAAAAAAATCCTGAAATTCATATGGAACCAAAAAGAGGCCACATAGCCAAAGAAAGACATCACATTACCTGACTTCAAACTATACTGTAAGGCCATAGTCACCAAAACAGCATGGTACTAGTATTAAAATTGGCATATAGACCAATGAAACAGAATAGAGACCCCAGAAATAAAGTCAAATACTTACAGTCAACTGATCTTCAACAAAGCAAACAAAAATATAAAGTGGGGAAAGGACACGCTTTTCAACAAACGGTGCTGGGATAATTGGCAAGCCACATGTAGAAGAATGAAACTGGGTCTTCATCTCTCACCTTATACAAAAATCAACTCAACATGGATCAAAGACTTAAATCTAAGACCTGAAACTGTAAAAATTCTAGAAGATAACATTGGAAAAACCCTTATATTATAGACATGGGTTTAGGCAAAGAATTCATGTCCAAGAACCCAAAATCAAATGCAACAAAAGCAAAGAAAAATAGATGGGACTTAATTAAACTAAAAAGCTTCTGCACAGCAAAAGAAATAATCAGCAGACTAAACAAACAACCCACAGAGTGGGAGAAAATCTTCACAATCCATAAATCTGACAAAGGACTAATATTCAGAATCTATAAGGAATTCAAACAGTCCCATCAAAAAGTGGGCTAAAGACATGAATAGACAATTCTCAAAAGAAGATATACAAATGGCCAACAAACATGTGAAAAAATGCTCAACATCACTAATGATCAGGGAAATGCAAATCGAAGCCACAAAGTGATATACCACATTACTCCTGCAAGAAGGGCCACAATTAAAAAATTTAAAAAATAAGAGATGTTGGTGTGGATGTGGCGAAAAGGGAACACTTTTACACTGTTGGTGGGAATGTAAACTAGTACGACCCCTATGAAAAACAGTGTGGAGATCCCTTAAAGAACTAAAAGTAAATCTACCATTTGATCCAGCAATCCCATTCCTGGGTATCTACCAGAGGAAAAGAAGTCATTATACGAAAAAGATACTTGCACATACATGTTTATAGCAGCATAATTCGCAATTGCAAAAATGTGGAACCAGCTCAAATGCCCATCAATCAACGAGTGGGTAAAGAAAATGTGGTATATAGATGCCATGGAATACTACTCAGCCATAAAAAGGAACAAAATAATGGCATTTTCAGCAACCTGGACAGAATTGAAGACCATTATTCTAAGTGAAGTAACTCAGTGATGGAAAACCAAACATCGTATGCTCTCACTCATAGGTGGGAGCTAAGCTATTAGGACGCAAAGGTATAAGAATGATACAATGAACTTTGGGGACCTGAGGAAAAGGGTGGGATGGAGGTAAGGGAAAAAAGACTACACACTGGGTACAGTGTACACTGCTCAGGTGATGGATGCACCAAAATCTCAGAAATCACCACTAAAGGACTTATTCATGTAACCAAACACGACCTGTTCCCCAAAAACCTATTGAAATTTTTTAAAAGATTATAAAAAATATAAATTTGTGTGCAATAAAATCAAATAATTTTGACAACTTTTTATGTAAAGAATAATTAAGTTTTTGAAGTCTGCCAGTTTAAATAATTTTTTAGATTTTTGGATAACTTAAAATCTTCATTTAATATCAAGTTAAGCTAATTTGTGAGTAATTACTGAATAACTAAATAATTTTTTTTTTTTTGAGACGAAGTCTTGCTCTTATCCCCCAGGCTGGAGTGCAATGGCGCAATCTTGGCTCACTGCAACCTCCGCCTCCCAGGTTCAAGTGATTCTCCCACCTCAGCCTCCCGAGTAGCTGGGATTACAGGCGCCTGCCACCATGCCTGGCTAATTTTTGTATTTTTAGTAGAGATGGGGTTTCACCATGTTGTCCAGGCTGGTCTCAAACTCCTTACCTCAGGTGATCCACCCACCTCGGCCTCCCAAAGTGCTGGGATTACAGGTGTGAGCCATTGCACCTGGCCATAATTTCTAAGATGCAATTCTGAGATTTTGATTACTAAATATTGTGTTGTTTCTATGCTTTTGCTTATCCTTTTATATGCTGTAAAAAAATCTAAATCTTTGGGTCATTTAATGAATGTGTTCATGTTAGCCACTCTGTAATGTAAAAGGGATGTGTATGGTTGTAGAAAGTTGTGTTATGTGTGTTCATGAACTTTGCTAGTCTACTAAAATACTCCTTTATATTAAAAGCCTGCGTGACAGAGTGAGACTCCGTCTCAAAAAAAAAAAAAAAAAAAAACAGTTTTCAATTATCTACCTTCATCCATTTTTCTGTATGAAATAGAGGTTAACTACTTTGATTAAAAGTTATAACTACAGCTTGGGCAACACAATAAGACCCCATCTTTACAAAAAATAAAAAAATTAGCTGAGTGTGGTGCTGCGTGCCTGTAGTCCTAGCTGCTCAGGAGGCTGAGAAGGGAGGATTGCTTGAGCCCAGGAGTTCAAGGCTGCAATGACCTATGATTGTGCTAGTGCACTCTAGCTCAGGTGACAGAATGAGGCCTTGTCTTAAAATAAAATTATAATTAATATGGCTGGTTGAGACTATACAATGAACATTCGTGACAGAGAAATATAATTATTTATGTGCTTTGTTTCTCAAAGCAAAAGAGAGTACTTTTATCCTAATGGATGTATTTTCAAACCCTTTGGTCTCAGGATCCCTTTACATTTTTAAAACTTTTAAGGACTACTAAAGAGCTTTTGTTTAAGCAGGTTATATTTATCAGCATTTGTGATATTAGAAATGAAAATTAAGAAATCTTTATTTGATACTTTTGAAAAATAGATATAATGAACTGATTGCATGCTAACCTAAATAACACATTTAATGAAAACAAATTATATTTTTAAAAAATTAGTGAGGAGAGTTGCATTGTTGTAAATTTTTGTAAATCTCTTTGATAATAGAGATTTGCTAATAGAACTAATAGAGGCCTTCATGTTAAAAACTGTCAATAAATTAAGTATTGAAGGAACATACCTAAAAATAATAAGAGCTATTTATGACAAACCCAGAGCCAATATCATACTGAATGGGCAAAAGCTGGAAGCATTCCCCTTGAAAACTGGCATAAGACAAGGATGCTCACTCTCACCACTCCTATTCAACATAGTATTGGAAGTTTTGGCCAGGGCAATCAGGCAACAGAAAGAAATAGATGGTATTTGAATAGGAAGAAAGGAAGTCAAATTATCTTTGTTTGCAGATGACATGATCCTATGTCTAGAAAACCCCATCGTCTCAGCCCAAAATCTTCTCAAGCTGATAAGCAACTTCAGCAAAGTCTCAGGATACAAAATCAATATGCAAAAGTCACAAGCATTCCTATACACCAACAATAGGCAAGCAGAGAGCCAAATCATGAATGAACTCCCATTCACAATTGCTACAGAGAGTATAAAATACCTAGGAATACAGCTGACAAGGGAAGTGAAGGACCTCTTCAAGGAGAACTACAAACCACTGCTCAAGGAAATCAGAGAGAACATAAATGAAAAAAAATTCCATGCTCATGAATAGAAAGAATCAATATTGTGAAAAAGTAGTTTATAGATTCAATGATATTGCCATTAAACTACCATTGACGTTCTTCACAGATTTAGAAGAAACTATTTTAAAATTCATATGGAATGAAAAAAGAGGTCATATAGCCAGGACAATCCTACGCAAAAAGAACAAAGCTGGAGGCATCACACTACCAGACTTCAAACTATGCTACAAGGCTACAATAACCAAAACAGCATGGTACTGGTACAAAAACAGATACATAGATCAATGGAACAGAACAGAGAATTCCGAAAAAAGACTACACATCTACAACCATCTGATCTTCAACAAACCTGACAAAAACAAGCAATGGGGAAAGGATTCCCTATTTAATAAATGGTGCTGGGAAAACTAGCTAGCCATATGCAGAAAATTGAAACTGGACCCCTTCTTTACACATTATACAAAAATTAACTCAAGATGGATCAAAGACTTAAATGTAAAACCCAAAAGCAAAAATTGACAAATGGGATCAAATTAAACTAAAGAGCTTCTGCACCGCAAAACAAACTATCATCAGAGAGAACAGGCAACCTACAGAATGGGAGAAAATTCTTGCAATCTATCCATCTGACAAAGGTCTAATATCCAGAATCTACAAGGAACTTAAACAAATTTACAAGAAAAAAAAAAAAAAACAACCCCATTAAACAGTGGGCAAAGGACATGAACAGACACTTCTCAAAAGAAGACATTTGTGCGGCCAACAAACATATGAAAAAAAGCTCCACATCACTGATCACTAGAGAAATGCAAATCAAAACCACAATGAGATACCATCTCATGCCAGTTAGAATGGCAGTTATTAAAAGGTCAAGAAACAACAAATGCTGGTGAGGTTACAGAGAAATAGGAATGCTTTTATACTGTTGGTGGGAATGTAAATTAGTTCAACCATTGTAGAAGATGGTGTGGCGATTCCTCAAAAACCTAGAACCAGAAATACCATTTGACCCAGCAATCCCATTACCAGGTATATACCCAAAGGAATATAAATTATTCTGTTACAAAGATACATGCACATGTATGTTCATTGCAGCACTATTCACAATAGCAAAGACATGGAATCAACCCAAATGCCCATCAACGATAGACTAGATAAAGAAAATGTGGTACATATACACCATGGAATACTATGCAGCCATAAAAAGGAACAAGATCATGTTCTTTGCAGGGACATGGATGCAGCTGGAAGCCATTATCCTCAGCAAACTAATACAGGGACAGAAAACCAAACACCACATGTTCTCACTTATAAGGGGGAGATGTACAATGAAAACACATGGACACAGGGAGGGGAACAAGACACACTGGGGCCTGTCAGTGGGTGGGGTGGGGGGAGGGAGAGCATTGGGAAAAATAGCTAATGCATGCTGGGCTTAATACCTGGGTGATGGGTTGATAGGTGCAGCAAACCACCATGACACATGTTTACCTATGTAACAAACCTGCACATCCTACACATGTATCCTGGAACTTAAAATTAAAATTAATAATAAAAAAGAATATGATAAGAATGTAATATTTTAAAAAGAACTGCCCAAAGGAGGAATTCTTATGTTTCACTCATCAGGGGTCCCTGCCAAGTGTTTTGACCTGGATTCCACATAAACATAAAGCAAGCCTATAGAAAAAGCTTATGTACTATTATTTATTAGGGAGTTTAATTCAGGAAAAGCAGGAGTAAGGTAATGGGAGAGAAACACCAGGAATGAGGCAGAACCAATATACGAGTGCTTTGTCATGCAGGCTATTCCTCTGTATCAAGGGCTAAGGAATGCTCCATCCCTCAGGGTGATCTTCAGAGAGGTCATTTGGGAAGAGGAAAAGAGAAGAATTTATTCACCTGCTTCTGATTCCCACTGGTCAAATTTGACCTATGAAGCATTAATTTTCCCAGAATTTCATGTAATATGCTGCACATATGTGAATATTATATCATGTTGGCTCCTTGTCTTGTGGTATCTCCCACCTCTGTATCAATCAGAAAGCCCCAGATAGGAGTCACTAGAGAGGCACTATGGGCATGAAGTAAATGGTTGACAGGAACAACTGGCCAGAGGCCCTGGAGCCAGTTGAGACAGAAAATATCTGAAAAGGCACATAAGAGATGTCTGATCATCAACCTATATATCAAACACCTACTTTTGCAGTGTTACAAGCCCGATAACTACAGTTAAACATTGCAAAGTTCTCAGTAGACCTGGAACTAAATGGGGTCTTTTATGCTTTGTGGGCACACTACAAATGTCCTACCAGTTATTGTCTTAGGACAGTCTCATCAAGATAAAAAATCACAGTTACTCTGTATTATTTTGATTGATAAATAAAATACTTTAAAAATTATTCATATAATGGATACCATTAATTGGTTTACTGATTCAATTTATGGAGTGCTTACTATTTTCCAATTAAGCATAAGAAGCTGCCATGGACTTTGGTATCATCATTGTCATCATCGTGATTACTATAGAGGTGTTATTAGAGTCAATTCTCCAAAGGGGACACATAATTCAACCCAATTCTGATTACTATGGCAATGCCTGACTCTAATACTTTCCTCCTACTAAGTGGGTTTCCTTGTAACTGTCTTCACATAAATCCATGAGCCACGATCCTTGATACCTTCCTATCTACTTCTGTATCTTTTATGCCTTTAACCTCAGTTCCTCATCTTTACACTAAATCTTAATCTCATTGTTTCCAATCCAGTCTTGAAACATGACTCCAGATCCAGGTAGTTGTTCCTTTGACTTGACAATTTGGTCATGGACTTCCCGACATTGACTAAAGACTAAGCAGGACTGGACCTGCCTCATGATTATGCAGAAAGAATCTGAGTCAATTCTTCAGGCAGAATCCAACAAATTTACTCACTATCCACAGAAGGAGGATTAGAAATAGTGTCTCCTAAACTGTCACACCAAAACAAAATATGTAATGTTTGGCAGAAAGCTTGAATCAGGGGAAAGAGGTTCAAAAGTTTCCCTGCAAAAGATCCTCTGCCACCTGACTCAGAAGATCTCTACTTTTGCACCACTTAACCAGCATTATCTTAGAATGGAATGGACCAAGACAAAAGAACAAGACTTACTTGCTCTCTCCTGCTGCAATTTGTGTTGATCCACATAGATTCCCTGCACTACTGGGGATCTCAAGCCTATCTCAGACCTTATGTAAGATGGAAGCTCCTCCAGAGTTTCATTTTGGGTACTGGAACTTGCGAGAACTGTCTTTAGGCTCTGTCTTCTCCACTTGGACAATTTATGTTTCGTTTGTCCCAACAGAAATTGCTGGAAATAGAAGAATGAGACTTCTCCTATATAAGAATCTAAGACTGCCCTTAGTGAGTCGAATTCCAATGGATCATTCAGTCTAGCTGAGTTAAGGAATGATTCATAGGAAAGCATAGTAAATTCCCACCATTTATTTTCTATTTAATAATGCAATATAGACTTTCTGGAAGATACAATTACTAGAAATGAATTTGGTTATAGTGTCAAGCTCTTTTTTTAGTTCTTTGGAACAATGATAGTCTTTGTTTCTTCTCTGGATGCATCTAGAGCTCACTGTCAATTCAGGCCAAAAATAATATGCATGTGTATACAGAATGGCCCTCTCAGTAAGGTAGAAGAAAGCATTTCTTTATTTATGCTTTATTTAGATTTTAAAAAAATTTGCTTAGGCCTATTGTGTAAGACGCTCAAGGTTATATTTGCCAACCTTCAAAGGAATACAAAAGGATACAGCCTTGCACTTCATTATAAAACAGTATTCATAGTTCCAGGAGCATCATGTTCTTTATATTCACAAGGTAAACAAACACTTTGCTTAGAGTGCAACAGAAGAAATGTTGATGAATCTCTCATTGTAATAACAGGCCAGCAAACATCCTTTTTTTTTTTTTTTAGATGGAGTCTTGCTCAGTCGCCCAGGCTGGAGTGCAGTGGCGCGATCACCGCTCATTGTAACCTCCGCCTCCTGGGTTCAAGCAATTCTCCTGCCTCAGCCTCTCAAGTAGCTGGGACTACAGGCGCGTGCCTCCATGCCCAGCTAATTTTTGTATTTTTAGTAGAGACGGGGTTTCACCATGTTGGTCAGGAACTCCTGACCTCACATGATCTGCCCAAAGTGCTGGCATTACAGGCGTGAGCCACCACTCTTGGCTGCAAACATCCTTTGATGCCAGGTTCAAGTCATTTTATTTGGGTACAGAAATATGGCTAGGTATGCTGAGCTGCAAAAGGTTTCAAGAAAGCAGACAGGTATATTTTTAGTAGCAAAGTCATCTTATTTTCAGGATCTATTACAATATTTGTATTCTAGAGGATTTGCCCCAGATGGAAACTAGATTTCCAGATTCACTGTGGCTTAGTGAATGGAGTCTGACTTGGGCAACCAAGGGTTGGTGCAACACTCTCATCATTGCCATCTCCTGCCACCACTGCAAATATGAAGCTATTCTTGGGAGGAGGGAGGACAAGGCTTCAAGGCCTCACCAGACTTCTCTGCCTATACATCAGGCATTGAAGTGCGTCTCTGTCAGCCCTTTCCATCTCCAGTGATTTCAAGGCATCATAGAAATTTTTAAAAATTAGCTTCTCTCTGTGGGGAGAAAGGATACTCTGCTGCAGAGAAGAAGGGAAGCCTTGTTTTTGTACCTAGTAACTATAAGAAGTCAAACTAGAAAAAAGACAGAGACAGAGAAGGACAATGGTGTTCTGGGCACAGAGAAAAAAAGGACAACAATTTTTTTAAGGGAACTTTTTAAAATTTTTGGAAAAATCATGAAACTGGTTTCAATTCAGCATATGTTTATTCTTATGTGTACTCTTTCATTTTTTTTAACCTTGGACGAGAGATGGAGGAAGAACTCATTCAAATCTTGTACCCTGTCTTCCAAAACGAGAGTAGTTTCCAATTACACTTAGAGCTTCTTACTCAGTTTGAAACTTTGAGTCTAATATTACGAGGACTATGACATAACTATTTTAGATGCAAATGAATTTGTAGAGTCTAGTCCTATCTCCAAAATGCCAGCCAGGCCAACCTCCTCCATGACTCCCATGCATATCTTGCTTCTATGTTCTGTTCTCTCATCCTCTTATTTCCATTTCTTTTCTTTTTTTGTCATTTACTACTTATGCTGAACCTCTTTCCATTAATTTATTTCCATCACATCGTTCGATGCCAAGTTCAAGTCATCTTATTTGGAAGCCTTCCCTGATGCATTTTCATCTTCCTTTTGAGCCATGATGCAGCTCATAGATCAACTTCCATGGTCTAAACGTTTGTGTCTCCCCAAAATTCATTTGTTGAAACTAAATCTCCAATGCAAGTGGTATTAAGATGTGGGGCCTTGAGGAGGTGATTAGGTCATGAGGGCAGAGCCCATGAATGAGATTAATGCCCTTACAAAAGAAGGAGGTGCAAAGGAGTTTGCTTGCCCCTTCCATCATGTGAGGACACAGCAACAAGATACTACCTATGAAGAAGAGAGCAAGACCTTACTAGACACTTGATCTTGGACTTACTGGCTTCCAAAGCTGTGAACAATAAATTTTTGCTGTTTATAAATTACCCAGTCTAAGGTATTTTGTTATAGCAGTCTGAACATACTAAGACATCAACCTGTCCATACTACTACTGCTAATAGCTAACATATACTGAGCATCATGAACTAGGCACTGTGAAAAGTACTTTGTATAGAGATTAGCTAATGGAATACATATCCTACGCAGTAGAATTTTACAGATGAAGAAACCAAGGCATAGAAAAGCGAAGCAACTTCCCAAAATGGCTCTGTAGAAATGTCTCTCAAGTGTACCAGTATCTCTAGTGCTTTGGTGCACATCTCAAAAAATTTTTTCTTATATTTGGAAAAACCTAAAGACTCCACCAGAAAATTATTAGAACTGATAAACAAATTCAGTAAAGTTGCAGGATATAAAATCAACATACAAAATTTTTTCTCAATATTTTATTGTGAAAACATTCAAATATGAAAAAATTAAAAAGACTATTACAGCAAACACCTGTATACTGTATACCCACTACCTATATTCTCCCATTAATATTGTGCTTTATTTCATTTATTACATGTCTATCCATCCACTGATTCATCTTATTTTCATTTTTTATACATTTTGCAGGAAACTGTGAACACTACATTCCCACCCTCCAATACTTACGCATGCATGTCATTAACTTGCTCCTCAAAATTTAATGTTAAAAGGAGACATTGATGTGGAATGAACAACCATGCTCTTCTCTCTCTGTGGACTAGGATTGACTGAGTGGTACAGATGCCTTTTGTTTAAAACAGTACATAAAACATTTTTAAGGCTACTTTTCGTTAATACATGGTACCTTCCAAAATCAGACAACACCTGCCAAGATCCTTGGGATCTCATTTTATTAAGATGAAGAGAAATAAGATTCCATCAGTAGACTCACAAACCAAGAGCAAACCTGTAAGCTCCACACTCATTCCAGAAGGCATTGTTGGGCCACAGAAGAGTTACTGCTTCCAAATCAGATGGAGCCACTGGGGTGTTATTGGATTTAGATGAGAAAGAACACTAGGCTAGTAAGGAGGATGTCTTGGGAAGACACCCATGAGTAGGAATAAAGTGAGAAACCAGAGCTGGTGACATTAGAGAAGACTGTGCTCTATTTGAGTCTGGGGAAAACAAGCTAAAGATAGTCCATTATGCATCACATTGCACTGATTTTAAATTCCCCAAGAGCTTCATAAGAAAACAAAATATGAATTTTACACAGTTGATATTTAACTTTTGAATTAGACGTTTAGCTTGGCTTAATTACAAGCTGACTTAATTTATTTAACAGCAATGCTTCATTTTGAAAAAGTTACATAAGCAATAGCAGTAAAGTTGCCCTGAAATTTAATTCATCTCAAAGTTCAAATGTATGATTATAATATTTTAGATACATCTAAAATACATTACAATTTTTATTGCTGAGGACAATATGCTAAACAGTCTTAGTCCAAAGCATTATCTAAAATACTTACAGAAGGCATTATTTTCTTGTGGATTATGAGAAGCAATTAAGAGAAATATTGAAGCGTAAAGTTTGAGGTTGTTTTCATCCTCATGTTATTTAAGGAGCAATATTTTCCTGCTTTAACAGACACCAACTCTTCATTGTGGAGTTTGAGGTTAAGATCAGCTCTATTCACAAATGAATAGATGAGTGATTTCCAGATAGGGTTGCCAAATTGAGCAAATTAAAATACAGGATACCCAGTCAAATTTGAATTTCAGATAAACAAATCATTGTTTAGTATAAGTATGTCTCATCGAATTTCAGATGAACAAGTAATTTTTTGTATAAGTATTTCCCAAATATTGCATGACACATACTTATAATAAAAAATATTCATTGTTTATCGGAAATTGCAATTTAATGGAGTGTCTATATTTTATCTGGCAATCCTATTTCTGGAAGGAGTTTGGAAGGCTTCCAAGAAGGTCACACACTTAAACATCTCTCCCTGTGAGATCTTAATTCTTCCTATTGATGGTTCCATCTTCATTGACCTCTTCCAGAGGTGAGGAAAGAAAAACTTTCTAAAATTCATAATCTTCTATGCAATCCTTAAAATAGAGACACAATAATATGTTCTGACATGGAATTATCTCGAAAGTAAATTATTCAGTGAAAAAGACAAAGTTCAGAAATATATTCACCCTGGTCATAAGGGTTAGCTTTGGTGAGGGGGGCTGTGTGTGTGTGGTTGGAGGGATTGTGCTAAGGAGTTTGCCTTTTTGCTCTATTATTTTGTACATTTTGAATTTTCCATCATATTTGGAGCTCTAAATAGAGGAGACAGAAAATGCCAAAACATGAGGCTAGAGCATGCTGGGTATGTTTCAGTGCATTTACTACCAATCCAAAGACAAGTAAGTTTAAATAAATGAGCAAAGAAGCAAAACAAAAATATTTCTGCCCAAGCAAAACAGAACAACGCTTCCAAAGAGGCGTCTGATATTTGGTGGAAATTATTTTAATAACTTCCTTCATTCCCTGTCTGACCTTATCAGGTCACCTTAAGAACTCTGAGAACCTGGAGATAAGCTATTTTACAATTGTGTATTGATTCTGTCCTGTTGAAATGTATCTGACATTTTAAAGTGCAAGATTGCCTTTCTGTAAAATTGTAGCTTTTACCTATAAGACAGTGTGCTAATTGTTATATGCTTTTACATATTTTATGTATGTTTTACTTTCTTCATTCTCAACACATTTCTCCTCAATAAACACACACACACACACACACACACACACATACACACACACACACACTCCCCTCCTAGCATAAGATGAGAAAGAGTCCCTTTGTGAATAACAGGTAACACAATGGTCTGTATTGACCTAAGTTTCTCCATCCTCCTTTTCAGCAGGGACTCCCATTACAAAATCAATTTTCAGGCTACATGCATAGGGGTTATTTTAAAGGAAAGATCAAATTCATAATCAAATCTAATGTTCAATCTAAGAAAAGCCAATGCAACGTACACACACATCATTAACAACATTTCTGACTAATTAGAAATATACTGAGATGTTCAGTAAACCCAAGGAAACCCCAATTAGGAGTTGATTCAACCTGTCAGCTTACATTCAACACAAAGCTCTGTTTACTGCTCTAAGCCCTCTCCTGGGGGGATTCAATACCTCATACCTTGAACCATCTCCTCTCCTTCCTGGCTTGCCACATTTCTTTTTCACCTAACTCTAGTCTCTCTTAATATTCTGCTTTTTTTCTTGAAGTCTTTTCCAGGAAACAAAAGAGTTGTTTGCTCCTCCTACCTCAGCTGAAGTTGCACTTCTCTATCTGTTTATCCCTTCAACAATCATTTATTACGCATCTATTATGTGCCAGGCACTATTCTAGGTGTGGACGAAATGTCCTTTTATACAGCTTATATTCTAGTCTGGGGAGACAGAAAAAAAAGGTAAGAGAAATAAAAGTGACAGGGGCAAGTTTGCATTTTAGAAGGTGCAGTCTGGAAAGGTCTTTCTGACTTTCTAGAAGGGCGGAATGGAGCCCTGTAGATAACTAAAAGAGAGAGCTCTAAATAGAGGAGACAGAAAATGCCAAAACACGAGGCTGGAGCATGCTGGGTGTGTTTCAGTATGATAACGGTCTCAAGGTGACTGGCGTAGAATGAGAAAGGGAGATGAAGTAGAAGGAGACGAAGTCAGAGAGGTGATGGCAGGCCAGGTCCTTAAAAAAGAGACACAAGAATATGTCCTGACATGGAATTATCTTGAAAGTAAATTTTTCAGTGAAAAAGGCAAAGTTCAGAAATACAATCACCCTGGTCATAAGAGTTATCTTTGGCGAGGGGGGCTGTGTGTGTGTGGACTTCAGATTTTGCAAATATCCCCCGACTTCAGATATTTGAAAGGATTCACCAGAGTTAACAGAGCATAGTCATGTAAGGCTTTTACTTCAGGGTAAAGCATATGATGCAGCAAGAGAAAGAGTGAAGGCAAGAATTAGGACTCCAGAAATCTCCCATGTGCAAGCTTCCCAGTAGCTAGGTGAGGCCATCTGACAAAGTTCTGGCCAATGAGTTGTAGCCAGAAGCCATGGGGAGGGATTCTCTTCCCTAATACAAAGGTAGAGTCTCTCCAAAGGGTCATGCCCTGTCTCCTTTCCCTTTTTAGACCTTCCAGAATGTGAATATGAACCACAGAAGTGCAGCCACAGCCATCCTGGGGCAATGAGGATGATACTAAGGATTTCAAAGCAGGGAAATGAAAGAGCCCACATAATTAATAATATGGTTTTGCTGTCTTAGCAAATCCAGGTTTCCTACTCCCAGGCTTTTTGTTGCAGAAAACCAATTAACTTTTCTGTTTCAACTATTGCAGTAAGATTTCCTGTTGAACATACCATTCACTGATACAGGTATAATTCCTTAACATCTCCTAATAATAAAGTCCAAGCTCCTTAGTGTAGCAGATGCAGTTCCCATGACTTGGCTTTGTCTTCTGCCACTCCTCATTACCCACTTTGTGCTTTTGTAGTACTTTAATTTCTGAGAATTTCCATCATATACATATTGATTCAAACCTCAAGGCTTTTGTTTATGACATCTCTTGGCCTGCTAGGCACTTTGCACTTTTCTTTGCCTAGCTAACTCCTACTCATCCTTTAAGACAACCTCAAGCCCTGGATTGCCCCTTCTCCACATTCCTATAGCACACCCTGTGTTCTTTTATTTTGCCATTGTCCATATTGCATGGCTATTTCTGTTTATGTGTCTATCTCTCCCTCTAGACAGGACGTTCTTCAAGGACCTAGTTTGTCATCATCTCCCATAGCATCCAGCATAGTGCCTGGCACACAGACAAGCTCAATAAATTGTTAGCTGAGCTAACCTGAACTAAAGGTGATCTTTCTTATATGTGACAGAGGGCCAACTAGAAGGGCATCACCAGTTCTAAGCTACAGGAATACCCTATTGTGCAATTCCAACCATGCTTTCAGACATGAGAGTACAATCCTACAAAAGAAAAAACCTAGGTGATCTAGAAGCTCAAGGATGTTTTCTGAGGTTTTCCAGGGGAAATAAAAGAGATCCTGAGGGCATGGTTGCTTCTGGCACTTTCCATCAATAAAGCCAGAGATTTCATATCAAGGAATGCATCTGTGGTATTGTAATATGTCAACTTGACTAGACTGAACTACGTTTCTAGACTGCCCTTCCCTGCATGTTTCTGTTTAAGGTGGGCCATGAGAGTCTCAGGAGAGGTGGGAAGCAGAAGAGAAGCAGTAGCCATTTCATAGTTTACACACATTGTCTCTGAGCAGCTAATCCATTGCATTAACTGTGACTTCTCCACTTTCCCCTGGGTCCTTGTCCAGCTTCTCTGACTTGGGCCAAATGTGTGTGTTTAGCTCTGTGATGAAGGACTCCAGCATTTTCAGGACACCCACACCACCAAGGTCAGCGACAAGAACTGACATGCATCTCCCTCTGTCCTTTTGAGGTTCCACCTCATGCCTGTTGGTTCCAGCCTGCTAGTGATCTCCCCACACTCGTATCCATCTTTCCTTCCCAACCACCTGCAGGCGTCAGGCTCCAACATCAGAGGTAAAAACAGCAGCCTTAAAAAAAAAACTGAACCAACTCTCATGATTGTGTCAAGTCAGATCTCTGCAATAAATCCCTTACATATATATATGGCTGTGTGTGTGTGTGTGTGTGTGTGAGAGAGAGAGAGAGAGAGAGAGAAATTTATAAATGTATATGGACATTTTGTATGTATCTATACATATATACATATTTTACATGAAAATTTTATATATAATATGTATATAATCCGCTAGTGGTTCTATTTCTCTAAATAAAAACTGACTGATAAATCATCCATTTTTTTAACTTCCCAATATTTGCTATTTTTCTTATCTCTGGTCTCTTTTCCTGAAGGAATTTGCTGTATATCCCTTAGGTGGGAGTTTTATTCTTGTGTTTTCCTTGAAAAGATCTGGAGGACAGCATCCCACTCTGCAGAACTCCTCTCAATGCAGAATATGCTGTGGCTGCAAGAAAACAAACAAACAAAAAAACAGGAATCCCAGAGTCTGTAGAAAGGGGGAGAGAAAAAATGACTGGCCTGTATTGGGTGACTCTAGGGGTTAAGTTGCAGAAGACTCACTGAGGAATCTATCTTACTATTTACGTTCCGAGTTGGCTCACATGTGAGCATAGCTTATGCTCTGCCCAGGAGCCAGTTGCCAAAGAGGCAGGGAGAGAACTGATGAATAAGATTTTCACATCAGTACACCCAGAGAGAAGCCAAATAAGTGTCTCACATAGGATACTTTGATGGCGAGAGACTCCTGCCAGAATATACTTTATAACTCATGTCCAACTCTAAGCATGCTTAAAGAAAGTAGTATGGCAATTACTAAAATGTCAGAGGATCTCTGAAAAAAAGAAAATGAGCAAGATAAAGGAGTCCTGATTTCACAATGAATTCCTGGTACCGCTTCAACTTAGCCCCCTAAAAGTTTCAGGGATTGCACAGACACGCTGGTGACATTAAAGGTAGGTCTAACATTTGTTCCTGGGGCAAGATAAGGGAAATGTGAGCCAAAGCAAACACTAGCACCCAGATAACTTGCAATGTTCTGAATTTAACAGGTGTTTACCCGAGTTTTACTCATCGGTGATGCAAATGTGCTTACATTAGTAATAATAATCCTCTAACTGGTTAGCTGTATGCAAAAAGTTGAAAGTGGACTCCTTCCTTACACCACATACAAAAATCAACTCAAGATGGATTGAAGACTTAAATGTGAAACCCAAACTAAAAAAAAAACCCTAGGCAATACCATTCAGGACATAGGCCCAGGCAAAGATTTCATGATGAAGATGTTAAAAGCAACTGCAACCAAAGCAAAAACTGACAAATGGGAACTAATTACACTAAAGAGCTTCTGCACGGCAAAAGAAACTATCAACAGAGTAAACAGACAACCTACAGAATGGGAGAAAATTTTTGCAAACTATGCATCTGCAAAGATCTAATATCCAGTATCTATAAGGAACTTAAACAAATTTACGAGAAAAAAAAAAACTCCATTAAAAAGTGTGCAAAGGATATGAACAGACACTTCTCAAAAGAAGACATTCATGTGCCCAACAAACATGAAAAAAGCTCATTATCACTGATCATTAGAGAAATGCAAATCAAAACAACAATGAGATACCATCTCACATCGGTCAGAATGGCTATTACTAAAAAGCCTATTAAAAGGCAATTGTTAAAAATACCAGATGCTGGCGAAGTTGTGGAGAAAAAGGAACATTTTTACACTGTTGGTGGGAGTTCAACCATTGTGGAAGACAGTGTGGCAATTCCTCGAAGACCTAGAGACAGAAATGCCATTCAACTCAGCAATCCCATTACCAAGTATATACCTAAAGGAATATAAACCATTCTATTACAAAGACACATGTATGCATATGTTCATTGCAGCATTATTCACAATACCAAAGATATGGAATCAATCTAAATGCCCATCAACAGTAGGCTGGATAAAGAAAATGTGGTACAAATATATGATGGAATACTATGCAGTCATAAAAAGGAATGAGATCATGTCCTTTGCAGGGACATGGATGGAGCTGGAGGCCATTATCCTCTGCAAACTAATGAAGGAACAGAAAACCAAATACTGCATGTTCTCACTTATAAGTGGGAGCTAAATGATGAGAACACATGGACACATAGAGGGGAACAACACACTGGGGCCTACCAGAGGGTGGAGGGTGGGAGGAGGGAGAGGATCAGGAAAAATAACTAATGGATACTAGGCTTAATACCTGGGTGATGATATAATCTAAACCCCTATGACATATGTTTATCTATATAACAAATCTGCACACCCTGCACATGTACCCCTGAACTTAAAAGTTTTTTTAAAGTAATAATCCTCAATTGTCTCTGATTCTTGTTTGCAGAGGTGAATGCAAAACCTTCATCCTCTTTAGTTCAATTCCTAGCCCAAGTATTCCTGGAAATTCCTGTAGGTATGTTTTGTAGATATCTGAAGTTTAAAACTCTCTAGGGTGCACAGCTAAGCTAGGTTCTCTAGGGCCCCTCAATGCATAGGAGCTATCCTATGCAGAAGTACAGAATATGTTCCCCACCCCAGTCTGTTATACTTTGTCATCTAGACATGAAAGCATTGTCATTGTGTCTCTGTTGAAAGCAGCTCTGTGGTAAAAACTTCTAGTGCTTACATAAATTTAGCTCTTCTTTCCTTCTGGGCATACTAGAGAATTATACTTGCAGTTACATCATGGTTATAAGACTAGTTGTAATCATGGACTGTGAGCAAAAATAACATGGATCACTTTCAAACTGAAGCATTTAATTTCATGTTTGAAACCTTCCAGGGCTTTCTCTCCCTGTTGTGATAATCAGGGAATCAGAGTGTTTTAGACAGTGCAGCTATGAGATAGTAGAGTCTCCACTAACCTGAGTCCCTATGAGTCTAGATTCACAATGGGCAACTGTGAACGTAAGGAATAATCCTTTGTTGCAGTAGATCACTGGGATTTGAGGTTAATTTGTTATTGCAGCATAACCTTTCCCATCCTGACCAATATAAGCTCCTTTAGTTCACAAGCCCTCTAACAGTTTAAATTTTTGAAACTGTCTTTAAAAACGTTTTCCTCCACAACTCACCCCCACCACACAGTCCCTTTTAAGTACCCCAGTTGCACAGAATTAAAATCATCATTATCCTTGGCTTATAATTCACCAAAATCTTTGGTCCAAACATAGCTTACTATCTATCTAGCTATCTAGCTATCATCTATTTTTTGAAGTGGTGTAATGAGCACAAATGAGCCCACTAACGGACCTAAAAGCTAGAATGTCACAAATAATTTACATCTAACTGTGCATTCCTCCCAAATTTTATAACTCTGCCTCCTCTCTGAATAAACATAATTTAGAATATTGTATTTATCCATCCCTTGTTGTAAATATGTGTGTAATTATATCACACATTTGTAAAATATATAAAGTTCAAAAATAATGAAAGCTAGCCTTGATTTGTATCAATCTGATTGTTCATGAGGTTGAACATCTTTTTGTATGTTTATTCACCATATGTGTTTCCTTTTCTGTAAAATGCCCATTTGTGTTCTTAACCAATTTTTTCACTAAGTTATTTGTCTTTTTCATATTGATTTATAGAAGTTCTTCACATATACTGGATATCAATCCTTTATCCACGATATGTGTGGCAATTATCTTAACCAGTTTTAATTTCGTCTTTTATATTTTATTTAAAGTATATTCTGATAAGTAGAAATTTTTAAATTTTATTTCCAAAGAATTTAGGGATGGGGAAAGGGGGGCAGATGAGACTTCCTGGGAGGTATGAGCCCAGTTTACATCTAACTATGCATTGCTATACTTTGGGACAAGATTCTAGAGTATAATTGTTTGCATTTTAGACTAGTGAAGTCAAAAAGGAGTGAACAAGTTATAAAACAACAACATGCACATGTATGGGTGTACACATCCACATCTCCCCCCAATATATAGGTCTATCTATCTATATCTATATCTATCTATATATATATATATATATATATCTATATAGGTAGATGGAGATAGATATATATAGATAGATAGATAGATAGAGATATATATATATCTATATAGATAGATAGATAGATAGAGATATATATATATCTATATAGATAGATAGATAGATAGAGATATATACTCACATACACACATACCAATGTGTTTTTGCCACATGGCTGACCATTCAATTCAACCACAAAAAAAAAATCCTTAAAAATGAGTAGACAGTAATCAAGTAGACAACATTTTTTATGATGGTTAAAACCTACTGTTATAAGAAAAAGAATGGGTTGTATGATTAAAATAAAAATACTTTTGATTGAAGACATTCAAAATAAACTTCAGCATAATGTACTAGCCTGGAGTTTGAACGACATTTCTTTGAGGTTTTTATTTTATTTTTTTTGTCTCAGAGGATGAAAGGAAGAATCAGAGGATGAAAAAGTCCCTGAAAAATATAAAAAGGATAGTTTGTACATTTTAAAGCAAGTATGACTCATAATATCAGCATGTAAAATGAAATTATTAATATTATTTCAATGAAAGCCTAAGAAACAGGGGTTTTTCCTGGTCTTTAGATGAGAGTTTGCCTAAGATATTTCTTCATGTTATCCATAGACAAATTTCTAATGAAACAAAGAGGGCAGCTGAAACAAATGTCTCTCAATAAGTACTCAAAAAGTGGTTTTAGAAAAACCCACAAAACCCTGCCCCCAAAATGCCCGTTATTTTTAATGCCACATACTTGTTAAATATTTTCCTTTGTTTTCTTATTGGCAGAAATCAAAATGAGGTGGGATTGTAAAAACTGTGCTGTTCATCAGCATAAGATAGTAATATATCTAACAGGATTTAATTTGACTGGCTACTTTTAATCCACTGATTTGTACTTTGGAAAGCTCGCATCCCTTCATGTCTGGTTGATATACATATTTTATCAATAAGAGGTAAAAGTTTTAATTGGCTATGTAAAACATTTCTGGACAATGCCTCTAAAAGCCGGGCATCGGGCCCCTTTTCTGGAATTTACCCTCTCATTTTCCAAAATTTCTGTGTGTGCCTGGGGGATGGGGTTGCCAGAGGGGGATTTGCTATTTAAAATTTCTAATATTTGCAGTGGCTTCTGCTGGAGGATTGCTTTCCCGTAAATATGGCTCTCTGTTTAAGAAAATAACTTGATGAAGTATTTTGAATTAAAGACAATAACATGACCATCACACATCTCCACATCACACACACAAATGCGCACATGTGCTCATGCACACACACATGCACACAAGCACTACCCCAACCTCCTGGGCTCCTAAGAGACAAAGTGAGAACGGAATTGCTTTGCATAATAAAATAAGAGAAAAATCTGAGTTTCTGGGGATACCCCTCAGAGGAAGTGGCAGGGGTTGGGGGAGCTGGGAGAGGGGAGAACAGATCGGAGAAGAGGTGAAAAGAGCATCTAAAAAGAGAGGGGTCAAGCATCTTAGCAGGAGCCCAAGGAAACCAAGGAGAAAAGAGGGCTTTTCCAGGCAATTTTAGCTGGTGTAACAACAAGCATATAATCCTGAGGCAGTATTATTTTTGTCTCCCATTCATTCAACAATTCTCAACAGAGTTCATTTTGCCCCACAAAGGACACTTGGCAGTGTATGGAGACGGGTTTGGTTGTTATAACTGGAGGCAAGAGCTACCAGCATCTAGTACATAGAAACCAGGGATGCTGCTACATATCCTATAATGCACAGACAGCTCCCGCAACAAAAGAATACTCTGGTCAAAATGTCAGTAGTGCTGAAGTTGAGAAACACTTTATTTGACCTTTAAATTTGCTTAACAGGACTAGTTTTTCCCCCACATTTGTATGAAAACAACTCCATGAATTTTCAAGTTGCTCTCAGAAAATATAAGTAGTCTCTGTGTAGTACTAGCGATGTCCAATTACTTGTAGAAGTCAATACTCCAAATTTGCTTTCAAGTTGGGCATCTCCCTCAACTTTATGTTGCAAGCCATATGTCTGCAGTCATAGAAGACATATTGTTGGCTTTTTTTTTTACTCTTTCCCCTTTTAAGGTTTGTTGTTGTTGTTGTTGTTGTTGTTTGACCATCCTCTCCAGCTTGCTAACTATGGTCTCTGTCCTTTCCAGATACTGATTAAGGCATAGAGAGAAGTGGTTGAGAGGATCCATGCAGCTCTTAATTGACTGCTACTGTTGTAAAACCTCTCGCATACGTACATGCACAATGTTGTGGAATTCTTACAGAATCCCTTATCAAAATCACTGTAAATCTCTTATCTACAGTTTCCTTGATGGGGCGAATACATTTCTGGTTCAAGTTACAACTTAGAGTCCCTTTCATATCCCTTAGCAATCCAATGGCTCACTTCCTAGCTTCTGTCCTTCTTGGCAGTCCTTGAGGCAGGGCCTGAGACAACTCTACTCCAGCTCTCTTGCAAGCATGGTCCATTTGGTACATGATAAACACCCATGTGTCCTTAACACCAGCAAACCCTAGAAGTGCAGGCTGATTCCCAGTTCAGCATCTCTCCTTCACTTTTCCACAAGACTCCAGCCAGTCACTGCTTCCAGCCCTTAGATGGTTCAGGTGAGAGCCAAGCACCAGTCTACTGTACACGCAACACCAAATTACAGGAGCTACCTATTAAGATCTGAGCGGTCTCCTTAAGGTCCTCTTTTGACTTGGGCTGAAGGTAAAAACATCCCCCTTCTCTTCCTTTTCTAGGGAGTAGGTTGTAGGTAACAGAGATGTACAATGCACTAACAGCTCTCTTCAGAATCTGAAGCTTTTACAATTCCTCTCCCAATTTCCATTCTCCCAGTCCTTTTAGATGCTTTAATCTTCCATTCTTGTTGCCACCTGCCACATAGTCTATTCTCAATGCAGCAGTCAGAAGTCAGATTAGGTCACTTCTTTGCTCTAAATTTCCAGTGGTTATCATATCACTCAAAGTGAAATCTAAATTTTTATGTAATCCACCCTTGCATTCTCATTTCCACCACATAGGTAGCACTACTACTATGGGTAGTAATGCTCACACCATTCTTTCCATTCTACTCACACTGGCCTCCCTGCTCCTCCTCAGATATGCCAGGCATACTGCCACCTCAGGGGCTTTGCACTGGCTGTTCCCTCGGAATGCTCTTCCCCCCGATAGTTAGCTGATCAACTCCATCATCTCATTTAAATCTCTCCTCAGATGTTATCATCTCAATGAAGCCTCCACTGACTACCCTATTTACTGGTGTAACTCATCCCAGTGTCTCATCATATCCAATGCACCTCACCTTCCATCAGTCCATCTAATTTACTTTTTCAGTATGATCATTATTATCTATCCCTCTAGGAATGTAAGCTCCATAGGTCACTCCCTGTCATTTTTACCTCCTTTCTTACTGTGACCATCTCCAACTACTTCTGTCTTAATTCTTAGAGCTAGCTAGTTAGAGAGAGAGAGAGAGACAGAGACAGACAGAGAGAGAGAGACAGAGAGACAGAGACAGACAGAGAGAGAGAGAATAGGTAGATAGACAGAGAGATAAACTTTCCAACACACTGCCCTCCAGGACTCTTGAACTTGTATTTTACAAGATAGTTCTCCAGCTTACTTTAGTCCCTCGTGCCCCTGGTTACACCTGGTTACACCATGGGCTTTATCATCAATTACTACCAACCTGTCATATTCTCAACCTCTTGAATCCTCCTCTCTGATCACCACCTCCTATCTCTCTATCTCAAATGTTCTAATACCAGTACAGTCGCAGTATTATTGGAACTTTATTGCCACCAAGAGCTCAAATTCATTGATCTTTCTATCATTTCAACCCATTTATAGCCCCTCATTTCTCTTTTTCCAGGTTAAAGTCCATGAACCATCCCTGTAGTCACTCCTTTGCATACTTCCTCAGTTTCCTGTTTCTCAGCACATTCAGTACACTCAGCATTGCAAAACACAGTCCCAGTTAAATTCACCTCTCTGCCTACTCCATGCCTGAAGAAAATTACAGACCATATTGACTGGTCTTTCTCAGACCCGTCAATTCAGAACCAAAACTTCAAATGTGCCTTAGTGCTGCCAGCAATCATACTCTGCTTGCCTGCCCCATTCACCCTCTCACTCTCCTTGATGAATATTACATATTCCCTCTTCTCTCTGCAAACCTTCAAAACATTTTCCCTGTCTTCAGTTCTGCTAACCTTGCTTTCAGCTTCATCGGGAATGTGGAAGGAATCAGAAAAGGACTTCCCCAGATTCTCTGACCGCTGTATTTGCATACTCTGCTGACCTGCCTGTTACCATTGATGAACCGTCCATTGTTCTGTGTAAAGCCAGCCCCTCAAGATATGCACTGGATTTCATGCCCTTTTGCATACTCCAGGACCTAGTTTCAGCAATTCATCTCCCTCTCTATGGGATCAGCCCCTGCAGCACACAAATACAGTGTTACCTCTCTAAGAGACCCCTCTTCCTTGGTCCACTTACTTCCCCACCTACTGCCTCATTTTGTGCTCCCTTTGTAGCAGACTCTTTAGATGAGTTGTCTGTACTGACTTCCACTCTCTCTTAAGTCCATTCTCATGAGGCTTTCATCCACACGACTGCACAGAAACGAAACTTGTCAAGATCACCAATGACTCCACAATGCTAATTTATCTGGTGATAATTAAGATTATTTGTGTATTTTATCAAGCTTTTATGCCGTTGATTGAAAGATGCCCATTATTTTGTGTATGACATAGAAAGTAAAAAATACCGCAAATGTGGGGAGTTTATTAGGAGACCACTGTGTAAAACTTAGGGTAGAAAATGGCTACACCTTCAGTGCAAGGATAAAGAAGAAATAAAGCTACCACGTAGAAAAGAACAGAAAAAAAAACTGCATGCCTCAATCTTTCCTCTAATTAGAGGAAGGGAAAAAAATCTCCCCTGAGATTTGAACCACAAACTGGTATTCAAACAAGTAAATTCGCAGACTGAATTCATCATGGTTTTAAAAAGTAAAAACATGAGAATTTAATTTAAAGAGTTGTCAGGTTAGTAGTGCTCCAGATCATGAGCAGAAACAAAGACAATTCCTCTGTTGAAAAGTTTGAATTCTATCTAGACTAACAACAAATATATAACACACCGCAATTTCAAAGATGTTAAATGTTTGGGTTAAAAGAAAAGTATCAGACATTAGGTTTTGTAGTCCAGGGATGCTGGACTTCAAAGCCTTGAGAAATTGCCACTGAAGGAGAGAGCTAAGCAAGGTAAAGTCACTCAGCACAAAACAAACTCCCCAGTGCACTTACGTTTTCTTTGAGGATGTCACAATATTACTTCGAGCAATGGGAAGACTGTTTTGGGTATGCTGTTCAGGAAGGAAGGCAAGTCATAAACATTCTGGCAAGTTTCCATCAAATGTGGCTAATCTTTGAATCTTTGGATGAATGTGATTTTTTAAGGGTATGTTCTTGTTGGGGGTGGAGGAATTGAAAGAAACTAAGTGAAGCCAGATGGGGAAGGAGAAAGATGAGCATCAATCTGTTTTCAGATAAAGCCTATGCTTGTCCTGATCCACAGAAGACTCTGGAGCATTAACGGCATTACAGATTTGTCCCACCTTGAGGAAAAGGGACTGATATTTTGTACCCCACGTTGCCTGTCATTGGCTGCCCTTGGGAAGGGCAAAGACATAATCTCCCAAGCTTTGAGCTTCCTGTTAGGGCTGGCAATTCTCTGGAGAAAGGGGCAGCTATGGACATTAGGCAACACTCACAGCAGTTGGGTGATGGGCCCTCTGGCTAGGTAAAGAGGATCCGGGTAGGGCACCAGCAGTTCTGCTACAATCATTGTTTGATCTTCATTAGAAAAGGAACATTTCTTAATGAAAGGAAGAGTGGTATAGGAGAATGAACATTGGGTTTGCTGTCAGATCATCCTGCACCACAACTGAGTAACTGTGGGGACTTCTTGAACCTAAACTTTCTCAATGGTAAAATGGGAATAATGATTCATAAGGATTACTATAGTTGGTTAATATGGCTAAAGGACCACCGCTCTGTATGTTCTCTTTTCCTACAGCACCCAATGCATAACTGTGTCATTGTTCTTGAGAAATTAACTTTTATGAAAAGGATAGCCTAGTCTCTGAAAGAATTTCATGGAGAGACTGTGTTCCAGCTTTGTTTGGGAGAATTTCTAGAACATTTCTCAGATCCCTTACAAAACTATAATTTAATTAAATTATGACCCTGGACACATCATTTATATTCTGGAACATGGTTGTCTCATATGTAAAGTCCATTCCTTGATAAACAGTTATTCAAGTGCCCAGCAATGGAACAACTGGACTAGATGGTATTTTTTATTTCTCCCTGTACTAACATTCTAAAGGCCATGAGATTCAATTGAAAGTGTGCTGATTCCCAGCTCATCTCAGGATAAAACACTGATTATATCTCAGTTTTTGTCTTCTTTTGTTTTTTTGTTCTCATCATTATTGTTGTATTAGAGTTTGCCTCTTTTGGCAAGGCTGTGTTGCAGAGTGATTAAAAGCTCAGACTAGAGAACTGGAGCATTAACCTTGGGTTTATGCCTTGGATTTAAACCTCAGCTGTGCCACTAACTAGCTCAACCTCCCTGAGCCTCAGCTTTCTATCTATAAAATGGGGATAAGAATAATCCTACTTTATAAATACTGGAAAACTAAATGAGTAAAGCATACTTTTAAGAAGAAAAGTTGGTGTTTTAGTATCCTGTTCTATGGATTTCTGATTTAACACTGATCATAAACAGCTTGGACCAGAGGACATATTGTCTATATGTCCATGAAACTCCCCCAACCTCCACAACTTTGTCCTGCACACGATTGGCAGGAATTTAGTATTTAGTGATTTGAGTTCAGTATAGCCAACCATCTTCAGATAACACAATTCCAAGAAAGAAAAGAAATAATAAACATATGTGGTTCCCTAGCCTCTTCATTTTCACCTTTTTTTGTGGAAGGAAGTGAAAAAAATTCCATAAGTTTTATAATTATTATTGGAAGTAAATACTAAAAAAAAAAGTCATATCATTGAAGAAAAAAATAATTCACATTGGGATTATAACGCTCACAGTCAAAGATGTGATTATTCTTGAAACCTTAAAAACCACTGGCTCTGGATGCTTTTTATTGATATTGAAGTTTAGAAAATGAAAGTATGCATGAAATGGTCCATGTATAGGACCTCCACAGTAGTCACTTATTTTGCAAGATCAAATTGTCAAGGATGACTTTGAGTCATCATTGAATGGACAACCAAAGAGTAATAATAAGTTTGCATTTTTTTTTTCAGTTAGAGCTACTTGTAGTAAATTCAACTGGGAGGAAAGAGCTCATTATTGAAGCAAATACATTTTCCTCTAAATTCACATTTGTCCCTTTGCTCACTGCTATTTTCCATGTTTGCATAATGTGAGTGATAAAGTCTGGTAACGACAAGACCACCCATTTAGCACCATTTTCTTGGAAACACATTATGTAGTAAATAATATATTTGTTCTATTTTGAATTATACTTTTCTCTGTTCGGCAACTGAAAAGAACATGCTACATGTTTGATTTTATCTATCTTCATTTAAACGGGATACTGAAAACCAGACAAAAAGGGAAACTCTCCACTCCAGTACTGTGAGATTTGGGAAATCTATCCAAAATGCGGACTGAGCTGACAGTATCATAAGAAAACACTTCTTGAAGTATGGAGCCAAAAGGCAGCAAAGTGACCTCTGGACTCTGTGGGCCCCAAGAACAAACTGAGGAAGAGACCCATGTTTTTGTTCTCAGAAAGATAAGCAAGAGCCATGGCCATAACAGGGCCATGAATTTTACAAGCCCTTTTCTCCCAACTGCGCTGTTACCTCCTAATCCTTGCAAAAACATTTTTACTCTTCCTGATCAATGGAGGCTGCCATGGGTCTCCTTTCTCCTTCTTGCTCTTCTCATCTTCTTCTGATGCTCTTTAATGAAAGACCTGCTTCCTTCTTTCCATGAAGTTGCTCCAAGCTTCTTCTTCCCATCAAATATCCAGCTACCCAATGTTTCTAGATACCTTTTTATATTCACCTGTTATTATTTACTAACCCTACAGTAACCACCCACCCTACAGTTTTAGTGGCATGACCTATGACACAGCTAACCACCTATCAGAGAAATTATACCCCAAAATCTTTAACTAAAAATTTTAAACAAAATATAAAATTCTCAAAATGAGCAATAATTGTTGTTTTTCCATTCCCATAATGTCCCCAAAATATCTCCTCTGAATTACACCTGAAGTTACTGCACTTACAAATACAGTCAGGCTCATAAGCACCTTCTTTTAATATGCAACAACCACAGCAAGTAGTTTAGCAGACAAGGTGTCATTTTCCCCCTTGTTGTGCATTAGTTTAGTCCAGATTGCTTTTCAACAAACAAGTAGTTAATATTAGTCACACAGAGGAAATTGCATTTTTGATGGAAGTTGGATTGAGAATGAGGAGAAGGAGGAGAGATAAATAAATTACCCAAGTCTTTGAAGTCAGGGCTGGATGAGGAGGCGCAGGAAAAGAGATGAGAATAGCGTTTATTGATCACATCACATACTGTAGAAAAGTCAGGCACTGGTTTAGTGTTTTCAAAGCAACACTGTAATAACAGCAAGGTAACTGAGAGGAGCATCCTCATATCATGAATGAGGAAACCAAGGTTCAGAGAGGTTAATTCACTGGCACAAGGTCATAGAACTGGATATAAATTCAAACTAGGATTCAAACAAAGGACTTTCTAACTCATAGCACACATCCTTTCCTGAATGCTAGGGTGCATATCAGACCAAAGTGATCAAAGTAGCACCAAGGACACTAAACACTTGAAAGATAAGGAAAGGGATACCAGAATATAGGGACTGGATACAGAACGGAAATAAAAGGTTCCAGAAGCAAATGGTGCCCACTACTTTGGCATTTTCCAAGATGTGTCATAAAGCAAGCATAAGAAACATGTCAATGTCAGAGTTCTTCAACTGAAATCTATGAATATATTATCAGAAATCAATGAAATCTTTGAAACTTCTCATTGCTGATTTTCATTTCAATGGTAATACTTTAAAAGTATTTTCTTAGATAGACTTTATTCTCATTTAGTATAAATTATTATTCAAAGACTTGTGCATTTTCTATTTATACAAAAGAACTGAAATAAACAAATCTTGTAAGCTACTGAATAACAGTAGCTTTTAAAATGTCTCTGCCTTTTCTCTTTGAAGATTAATATAGTAGCAGCTATCATGATTTCCCTAAAAATATTAACTGTATTCTACAGACCCACTTGGTTTTGTTAAAAAAAAATGTATATATTAACTATAAGAAACAAATATTGCCTCCACACCCCATATAGAGGTTGATGTGGTTCTTCTCCAGCTAATTGCATGCTGCTTTTGCTTTATTTCATTGTGGTAAAATGTATATAACATAAAATTTACCATTGTAACAATTTTAAAAGTATACACTTTAGTGGCATTAAGTACATTCACACTGTTGTGCAACCATCACCACCATCTCCAGAACTTTTCTCATCTTCCCAAGCCAAAACTCTGTATCCATTAAAGATTAACTCTCCATTTCCCTCTCTCCCTAGCCCCTGGAAACCACCATTCTATTTTTTGTCTCTATTCAAGTAACATTTAACAAGTGCTTTAACAAGTTATAAAAACAAAACATCTTTTGAAGTGATAAATACATACGCAGTATGGCTTTCTCCAGAACTTGAAAATAAGGGAGATTTTAAAAATGCCCTCTGAGAAATAAACACTAACATTAACACATAATAAATCTTCAGTCGTCATGTGGAAGAGTGACAATGACCTCCAGGTTATGGTCATTCATCTCCCCTCTTTCCACCCTGGTTCTCTGTTCCAGCCACACCGGCCTTCTCTCTGTCCTAAGTCAAACCTTGATCTTTTACATCTATTACTAAAGGCATAAAACAATATCTGAATAGGAAGACATACATATTCTTTTTATACATATATACTTTAAGTTCTGGGTTACATGTGCAGAACATGCAGGTTTGTTACATAGGTATATGCGTGCCATGGTGGTTTGCTGCACCCATCAACTTGTCACTTGCATTAGATATTTCTCCTAATATTATCCCTCCCCTAGGCCCCTGCCCCCCACAGGCTCCAGTGTGTGATGTTCCCCTCCCTGTGTCCATGTGTTCTCGTTGTTCAACTCCCACTTATGAGTGAGAACATGCGGTGTTTGGTTTCCTGATCTTGTGATAGTTTGCTGAGAATGATGGTTTCCAGCTTCATCCATGTCCCTGAGAAGGACATGAACTCATCCTTTTTTATGGCTGCATAGTATTCCATGGTGTATATGCGCCACATTTTCTTAATCCAGTCTACCATTGATGGACATTTGGGTTGGTTCCAAGTCTTTGCTATTGTGAATAGTGCTGCAATAAACATACGTGTATATGTGTCTTTATCATAGAATGATTTGTAATCCTTTGGGTATAATACCCAGTAATGGGATTGCTGGGTCAAGTGGTATTTCTAGTTCTAGATCCTTGAGGAATCGCCACACTGTCTTCCACAATGGTTGAACTAATTTACACTCCCACCAACAGTGTAAAAGCATTCCTATTTTTCCACAACCTCTCCAGCATCTGTTGTTTCCTGACTTTTTAATGATTGCCATTCTAACTGGCATGAGATGGTATCTCATTGTGGTTTTGATTTGCATTTCTCTAATGACCAGTGATGATGAGCATTTTTTCATAAGACATACATATTTTTTAATGGAAATACTTGGTGTCACAAAGACTCATTCACTTAAAATCAATACGTAATTTAGTGAAATATTAATTATAATCCCAATGGGAATTTTAAGTACATAATAGATATTAAAGTACATATAAGTCTAAACAACCAGGAAAATTATTATAGAGAAGGTTATAGAATATATGGGAGGGCTTATCTTAGCTATTAACATACTATAAAACCAGCATAGTTAAAATAATATAGTATTGGCAGAGATGTGCAAATAAAGTGGTAGAGTGTAATACAGATCACAGAAATATACTTCAGTAAATATATTAAAATATAAGATGGGATAAAGTCAGTATTTTAATTCAGTAGGAAAAGAGATATATGGTATTATCACATCTGTCTATACATTTTGAAGAAAATAAAATTGAAACCCTAGCTTGCACCACATCCAGAAGTAAATTCCAGATTAAAAAAAAAGGTTTAAATTTTAAAAACAAACAATAAAATCCACAGGAGAAAGTCTTCCTGATGGGAATTAATGCTATCAATCCTGCTGGAAAACTCAAAAACATTTTGCCAAACCTCACCATTGGTATAGCCATGGTCATGGGAAGACCCACGGTTCATGTTCATAAAATGCCAGTCGTCCGAATTAAATGGTTTGGTGAGCTATTTGCAGATGGTGCTCTCAGTTTAAAGCAGTCCTTCATTGCTTTTGTGTTTTAATAACTATTTCTATGGAAGGCCTCTGCTTAGGGAGATTTTAGTTACCCAGAGAGGAGATGTCTTGCAAATTTTCATGGAGGACAGGGCCCACCAATTCCTTATACTATTACAATATTATTACAAAACATCGGATGCCCTATTTCATACTTTCCCAAGATGTAAAGCAAAATTGTTATACTGGAGAACCTCATCTGTGCCCTTCCTCCAGAAGAGGGAAACTTGTCAACATTGACCCAGAGGGATAGAATAGTTCTCATTCTTCACCTGCCCTGTTTAAACCAATAGGGCGTTAGTACACATGGCATAAGCAGCAGCTTGAGAGTTGCTCGCATGGTTTACCATGAGCAGAAGTCTCCTGTATAACTGTTAACCCTTTAACTGGGGTCACAAAATGAACCATAGGGAAAAATTCACCACAACCAACTCTCAGAATAAAAGCATAAAGTACAGCTTCCTCAGCTAACATGAACACAAAAAATATCAGTACGCCACTAAGATTGTTTGTTACAAAGCTATACCTGTCCGTAAAATACAGCTATGATATTTAAATTAACATACATAGACTCAAGGGATGGGAACAGTGGATAACATTCAGAGGTTCTTGTCAGGGGGCTAGAAAAGCCCATATGAAATCTTTCCTTTTTTTCTGACTCAAAATTGAAAGAGACACGCTAGCTATTTACCTATTCAACCATAATGTATCCCATGCCTATCACACAACTACTGCTCACAGTGCTAAGCAAGATAAATCTTTCCCAAATCTTTGAGACTTTAGCCCAGTAGAGAACTCAGAGTAAGCAGAGCATTTTGATCCCATGTGAGGAGTGCTAGTCTATAAGAAACATACGATGCTACATGAGGATATTTTATGAGAAGTTTACAGTGCCACACCTAATGAAAACTTAGGGAGCCTCATAAGTTTAATGAGGGGAGATCTAGGTTGAGATCTAAAAATGAAGAGCAGTTAAGAGGTTAAGGAAGGTATAGAAAATCATATGTCATGACAAGGTGCCAGCTTTGCAAGACCCAGAGATAAGTGACCATACAGCACATTGGAAGATTTGAAATATCGTTATGTCAGAAGAAAATAAATGGTGGAAACTACTACAGGAAAACACTGGGGAAAATCTCTAGGACATTGGTCTGGGCAAAAATTTCTTGAGTAATACCCCACAAGCACAGGCAACCAAAACAAAAATGGACAAATGGGATCATATCAAGTTAAAAAGCTTCTGAATAGCAAAGGAAGCAATCAACAAAGTAAAAAGACAACCCACAGAATGAGAGAAAATATTTGCAAACTACCCATCTGACAAGGGATTAACAACCAGAATATATAAGGACCTCAAATGATTCTATAGGAAAAAAAAATCTAATAATCCAATTAAATGATGGGGAAAAGGTTTGAATAGACATGTCTCAAAAAAAGACATGAATGGCCATCAGGCATATGAAAAGGTGTTCAACATCATTGATCATCAGAGAAATGCAGATCAAAATTACAATGAGATATCATTTCACCCCAGTTAAAATGGCTTATATCCAAAAGACAGGCAATAACAAACGCTGGAGATGATGTGGAGAAAAGGGAACCCTCATACACTGTTGGTGAAAATGTAAATTAGTACAACCACTATGGAGAACAGTTAGGATGTTCCTCAGAAGAACTAAAAATTGAGCTACCATACAATCCAGCAATCCCACTGCTGGGTATATGACCAAAAGAAAGGAAACCAGTATATCGAAGAGATATCTGCATGTTTGTTGCAGCATTATTTAGCTAAGATTTGGACACAACCTAAGTGTCCATCAACAGATGAATGGATAAAGAAAATGCAGTACATACACATAATGGAGTACTACTCAGCCATAAAAAATGAAATCTAATCATTTGTAACAACATGGTTGGAACTAGAGGTCATTATGTTAAGTGAAATAAGACAGGCACAGAAAGACAAACATCACATGTTCTCATTCATTTGTGAGATCTAAAAATCAAAACAATTGAACTCATGGAGATAGAGGGTAGAGGGATGGTTACTAGAGGCTGGGAAGGGTAGTGGGGGATGAGGGGAAGGTGAGGATGGTTAATGGGTACAAAAAAATGGAAAGAATGAATAAGACCTAGTATTTGATAGCACAACAGGGTGACTATACTTAATAATAATTTAATTGTACATTTTACAATAACATAAAGAGTGTAATTGGATTGTTTGTAACACAAAGGATACATTCTTGAGGGGATGGATACCCCATTTTCCCTGATGTGCTTATTTCACATTGTATGCCTGTATCAAAACATCTTATGTAGCCCATATATATATACACCTACTATGTACACACAAAAATTAAAAATAAAAAATTTATTTAAAAAGTGAAAAAAGGAAAACTAATGGTAGAATGGGAGAGAAGGACTGGGAAAGGAAAAAAGGAAAAAAGGAAACCATGTCTCATATTTGATATGTCTTCTCTCTTTTCCTCAATATTCTTCTGTGAATAGCAAAACATTATACATTTAATATATGAAGCACATTTTTTCCCTATGGCTATTCTTTTTTGTGTAATCCCAAAGAGGTTCTATTCAGATATCAGAGAAGGCTGACCTAGAGCAAAAGAGTGACAAATATACAGATATTATGCAGATAATGTAAGCAAATATTGGCTCAAAAATAATTTTCTTAAAAACAACAACATGTAGGAAAGTTCCAAATATTCAAGACCTTTTAATGTCTGATTCTTAAGGAGCTTAGAATCTGCTGGTGAATAGAAGGGAATAACATATTCTTCAATAAGGTTAAGATATGAAATTTCTAAAAACAAAACAAAATGTTGTCTGTGGACCTCAAGTTGCTTTTGCTTCAACCCCTCCCCATTCATGTGGAATCTTTTCTGAACCTGCTTCAACTAGCCAAGTTCAAACTCTCTACTCTGCCATCCCTATAATAACCTGATCTCAGGAAAATACCAGGGATTCATTCATACTTAAGCGTAATTTGCAGATAAAGTTTACAGGGCAATCACCCCAGGGATATGTGCATTGCAATGGGCTGGAAAAGCACTAAACTAAGAATATCATTTTAGGCCTCAACAAAAGGCTGACAGATTGGGATCTGCCTTTCCTCATTGTATCTATGCCTTTTTGAGAAGCAGAAAGTAATTCATCCTTCCTGACTTAGAGATGTACTGTTGAATCTCATTATTTGCAATAGTTATGAAGTCATCATGAATACTTGAATACTGCATTACTGAATACCGAAACAGTATTCCTAGGGGAAATACAGGTTCCTGTGAGTCTCTGATAACAACATTTTTATCAACTGATCAATACGTGACCTTATCTTATGTTTGTTTCTATTTAAAGACACCTTATTTAATATATATTGTTGATTTATTAACATTGAACTCCTTTTCAAAAGCACTATCACTCATGCCTGGCACAGGTATCTTCTCCAAAAGGCACATCAAAGCCTTATAATGCTTAGGGACACTAGACAGTACCTCAACACTATACTTGGGGGCCACTTTAAGCAGCAAAATCACCTACAAAAAGCACAAAAATGTGAAAAATGTGGCACTAAACAGACCATGAAAAGTACACTTGTTTACAGTCTGAGAGTTGAAACAAGAAGCCAGAGTGACGCCTTGTTTGACTTCAACTGAGGGGGTGTGCATTGAGTTAGTAACATTTTTCACCACCCTAAGCATGTCTGTGAACGATTGCAAAAGCACCTCCAGTATTGATTTGAGAGTTACAAAGAAACTTTAGCAAGTAGGTACATTTATAAATATGGCATCTGCAAGTAATGGGGACAAACAGTCTAGGCACCACATATTGTTTCCCCTTTCTGCCTTATCCGCTATTTACACACTGGGTAAACACTCTTCAGGAGCCACATGCAGAGCTGTCCCCCACTTCTAACAGTGTGTACTGGTGCTCCCTGCATTCCAGGTTCTGCTAGGCCATCCTGTGGGGATGAGAGTCATGTGAGCTTCTATTGGTTACTTCTGGAGATTGTATTTTGTGATTGTGTGTGTGTACATCTACTACATTGTGTGTGTGTACATCTACACAAATAAGGCCTTATACTTTTTACACATGTGCGTGCATTCTCAAGATGCTTAAATGACTATAATGTATTATTCAGGGGAGTGATGCATCTTATTCTTCATAAACAGTGCTGTTTTCTATCTCTTTTAGAGATGAATGACTTGTCCCCCTAGGATAAGATGATACCCTCTTATTCAGTCAATATATGCATCAGAAATGCTGTCAGATAGTGTGCTGGATTGTTTTATGGTCAATTTTGTATGCCAGGAATGAAGTTTTCCAGAATCTCCTTTCCTACATGGTTCATAGTGAGAGTTGGCCAAAGGCGAGACTATACGAGATTTGGGAGACAGAAGGGAAGCAGCACCCATTGCATTCTGAAGGTCATTGTTGGCTAGAGGTGGCGAGACACAGATGCAGAGCTGTCTATGGGGCCAGCTGCTCCTTACTCTCCTCACCTCCACATTCAGCTCTTCAGCCCCTGCTGACCAACAGCAATCCCAGGCCCACTACAAGTTGCTGCCCTACAAACTTACAGAGGTAATGGCCACAAAGAGCCAACAACTTCCCATGACAGCTCTACCAGCTCCTCTCTACGGTCTGACTCCAGCCACTGGACCTGCTAAGCTCCAGAATTTGTCCAGAGGCTCTCATTCACCAATGCCAGGGCTGATTAGTGACCTTCCCCTGACCCCTCAGCGCACACCTCCTGTTGTCCAATGTTTGCTTCCCCAGTTCCTCCCCCATCGATAAGGTCTAATTTTTATAATAAATTTCTTCTTTCATACTACTCATAGTGGTTCTGCTTCTGTGACTCATACAGTTATTAGCTTTTGATTTTTGATTTCTCCTTTCAGTGCCAGGCCTATACAAAGTAGGTAACAGACATTCTTGTGGACAAACTAAGATATAGAGCTGGAACAAAGATCCATGCTGTTTGTAGAGTGGTGTTAGAAAACCACATGGCCACTAGTGAATCACCCTGAAACCAGCTCAGTGCCTCTGTGTTGTGATCTCTGCTTACCATGCCTGGCACACAGCCATTTCTTACGCTTGCACGGCTCCTTCCAACCTACAAGGTGCTTTTCAGTGCATATTCTAGGGACCAACACTATAGGAAGGACTTGGAATTGGTTTTCCCGTTTTACGGATGAAGAAACTAAGAAAGGTTAAGGTGATGGGGCTAGGAAGTGGCAGAGTCAAGAATTAAAATGAAGCCTTCCAGAGGATTCTTTCCATTTCACTTAGGAGACTCAAACGTTATGTAAAATATTTAAGTAGGCACCTGTTCCTAATGGTTAATACCTTTACAACAACAAAATTTCCCTAAGATAGCTTTTCCCTCAGTAATCTAATTTATGTCCTACCATTAGCCATCTCCATTAGAAAGAAAAATCACAGACACTTTCAGAAGGACAAGTGAAACAAAATTGGGCCTCAGAGAATTTTACAGGGCCAGAAGAGACCTATGCAATCATCTAACATGGTAGACTCCTTTTAAAAATAAGGAGAATACAGCCTAAGACTCCCTTACTCCTCAAAGTGTGGCCCCCAGATCAGCAGCATCAGTGTCACCTGGCAGTTTGTTAGAAATGCAGTTTCAGGCCTATCCCAGGAATCTGTGTTTTAAACAAGTTCTCCGTGTGATTTTTTTCAGAATCACTACAGTTTGAGACTCACTGGGCTAAGTGACTTATCCAAGGTTTCATGCTTAACTCATAACAAATCCAGCTCTTCTAATTTCCAAGTTCAATGCTTTTTCCGTTATACCAAATGGCTAATAAATACCAACATTCCCTCTCTGTCCATTCACCATTTCCCTAGTCAGGTCGTAGCTAAAATCATTTATTTTGTATTACAACAAGAATACAGTAAATAAGGCCCCCATAATAATATTTTCTAGAAAACTTTTTGTCTAATAAAAATCCTTTAAATATTAGTTTTCAAGTAAACTGTAAGGAATTCTTCTCTGCCACACCAATCAGTGATTTATTCTCTCTTTCCTATTAACTTCATAATGCATTTGTTTGGTGCTGAGAAGTAGTTGTGCTTTGGTCCCTATCTTGGGAAGGTGAAATAAGATCATGATATTGAAAAATCTTAAAGTTACTGAACTAAAACCCCAAGTTATTCTGCTGATCTGTTTCTTTAGGCAGTCTGCACTCTCAAATGCAAAACAGCTGGGCCTACTTGACTTAAATAACTAGGCCAGTCTTCTCCAAAGTTACCTCCCACAAGCCTAGGATAACCTCTGCCTTGGAACTTCAGATGTTTCCACAAGGCTCTTTGGGCACCATTTTATTATTACAAATCATTTCAGATGAGTTACTCTGGTTAGGTTTTTATGTTATTCCAGAGAAGGCCCACCTGCTGGCATGTGGCAATGGGAGGAGGGAGGTTGTGTCAGGTGCCCCTGGATTGGCCTTTATTTGAAACCTGGTGATTGTCCCTATTGACAGTTGCTGTGAAGATACCTCTTGGAATGAGGCTTTGTCTGCCCAGAGCTGCTTTGGGTGTCAGAACAAAGGACGCGGGTAAAGAGTTATTTCCTATGGGGAGTCTTGCATGCCATGTGCCTCACTGTTCCTTGGGGACTCTTCTCTGGAGAAAACACTTTACAAATGGAGAGCATCATGAGAATGCATAGAACAAGTGGCAACGTAATGGCCTGAATGAAAATTTAGAAACTTTGAAGATGAGCTCAGTACATCTTCTTCCATCATCTGCCATGGTCTATATGTTTGTGTCCTTCCAAAATTCATATGTTGGGACCTAATCCTCAATGGGGTGGCATTAAGAGGTGGGCCTTTGGAAAGTGATTAGGTCACCTGCCCTCATGAATGAGATTACTGTCCTTATAAAAGAGGCTCTGGGGAGCCTGTTTGTCCCTTATGTTATGTAAGGGCACAGCAAGAAGATGCTATCTTTGAAACAGAGGGTGAGCCCTCACCAGTCAATGAATCTGTTTGATCATGAACTTCCTAGCCTCCAGGACTGTGAGAACTAAACTTCTATTATCTATAAATTACCCAATCTATGGTATTTTATTATAACAGCCTGAACAGACAAAAACATTCATTCTTTGGAATCTCAGGGAATCATTAAATTTTAATAATTTTCATCTATTATTCATGTCATTCTTCAGGATGCCAAAGGTAGGATTTCAGCATAAGCTAATTTGGCCTTTTTTTGGAGATTCCATAAAGCAAAACCATATCTGTTTTCTCTCCATAATTCCTTTTATGGAAGATTTTAAACTTTGATGGTTTTCCCCCCAAAATTAGCAGTAGAACAAATACTTCTGTCAAACAAAATCTTATGCCTGAACAAATAAAAGAAACAGACAAAAATTATAATTAAATTCAGGAGGAGTAAGGTATATAAAAATGTATCCTGAAATGACATCAAAGTAAATTCTCATGTATAGTAGTTAAAACATTCCACTAAATAGCTTTCTGATCTTGAGTGAGTTACTTATCTTCACTGGCGACAATAATACACCAACCTGGGGGTGGGCAGCCAAGATGGCCGAATAGGAACAGCTCCGGTCTACAGCTCCCAGCGTGAGTGAAGTAGAAGACGGGTGATTTCTGCATTTCCATCTGAGGTACCGGGTTCATCTCACTAGGGAGTGCCAGACAGTGGGCGCAGGACACTGGGTGCAGCGCACCATGCGTGAGCCGAAGCAGGGTGAGGCATTGCCTCACTCGGGAAGCACAAGGGGTCACAGAGTTCCCTTTCCTAGTCAAAGAAAGGGGTGACAGATGGCACCTGGAAAATCGGGTCACTCCCACCTTAATACTGTGCTTTTCTGACAGGCTTAAAAAACGGCGCACCAGGAGATTATATCCTGCACCTGGTTCGGAGGATCTTATGCCCACAGAGTCTCGCTGATTGCTAGCACAGCAGTCTGAGATCAAACTGCAAGGCAGCAGCAAGGCTGGGGGAGGGGCGCCTGCCATTGCCCAGGCTTGCTTAGGTAAACAAAGCAGCCGGGAAGCTCGAACTAGGTGGAGCCCACCACAGCTCAAGGAGGCCTGCCTGCCTCTGTAGGCTCCACCTCTGGGGGCAGGGCACAGACAAACAAAAAGGCAGCAGTAACCTCTGCAGACTTAAATGTCCCTGTCTGACAGCTTTGAAGAGAGCAGTGGTTCTCCCAGCATGCAGCTGGAGATCTGAGAATGGGCAGACTGCCTCCTTAAATGGGTCCCTGACCCCTGACCCCTGAGCAGGCTAACTGGGAGGCACCCCCCAGTAGGGGCAGACTGACACCTCACACGGCCGGGTGCTCCTCTGAGACAAAACTTCCAGTGGAATGATCAGACAGCAGCATTCGTGGTTCACGAAAATCTGCTGATCTGCAGGCACCACTGCTGATACCCAGGCAAACAGGGTCTGGAGTGGACCTCTAGCGAACTCCAACAGACCTGCAGCTGAGGGTCCTGTCTGTTAGAAGGAAAACTAACAAACAGAAAGGACATCCACACCAAAAACCCATCTGTACATCACCATCATCAAAGACCAAAAGTAGATAAAACCACAAAGATGGGGAAAAAACAGAGCAGAAAAACTGGAAACTCTAAAAAGCAGAGCGCCTCTCCTCCTCCAAAGGAATGCAGTTCCTCACCAGCAACGGAAGAAAGCTGGATGGAGAATGACTTTGACGAGTTGAGAGAAGAAGGCTTCAGATGATCAAACTACTCCGAGCAACAGGAGGAAATTCAAACCAAAGGCAAAGAAGTTAAAAACTTTGAAAAAAATTTAGACAAATGTATAACTAGAATAACCAATACAGAGAAGTGCTTAAAGGAGCTGATGGAGCTGAAAGCCAAGGCTCGAGAACTACGTGAAGAATGCAGAAGCCTTAGGGGCCAATGCGACCAAATGGAAGAAAGGGTATCAGTGATGGAAGATGAAATGAATGAAATGAAGCGAGAAGGGAGGTTTAGAGAAAAAAGAATAAAAAGAAATGAACAAAGCCTCCAAGAAATGTGGGACTATGTGAAAAGACGAAATCTACATCTGATTGGTGTACCTGAAAGTGACGGGGAGAATGGAACCAAGTTGGAAAACACTCTGCAGGATATTATCCAGGAGAACTTCCCCAATCTAGCAAGGCAGGCCAGCATTCAGATTCAGGAAATACAGAGAATGCCACAAAGATACTTCTCGAGAAGAGCAACTCCAAGACACATAATTGTCAGATTCACCAAAGTTGAAATGAAGGAAAAAATGTTAAGGGGAGCCAGAGAGAAAGGTCGGGTTACCCACAAAGGGAAGCCCATCAGACTAACAGCGGCTCTCTTGGCAGAAACTCTACAAGCCAGAAGAGAGTGGGGGCCAATATTCAACATTCTTAAAGAAAAGAATTTTCAACCCAGAATTTCATATCCAGCCAAACTAAGCTTCATAAGTGAAGGAGAAATAAAATACTTTACAGACAAGCAAATGCTGAGAGATTTTGTCACCACCAGGCCTGCCCTAAAAGAGCTCCTGAAGGAACCACTAAACATGGAAAGGAACAACCAGTACCAGCTACTGCAAAATCACGCCAAATTGTAAAGACCATCGAGGCTAGGAAGAAACTGCATCAAATAACAAGCAAAATAACCAGCTAACATCATAATGACAGGATCAAATTCACCCATAACAATATTACCTTTAAATGTAAATGGACTAAATGCTCCAATTAAAAGACACAGACTGGCAAATTGGATAGAGTCAAGACCCATCAGTGTGCTGTATTCAGGAAACCCATCTCACGTGCAGAGACACACATAGGCTCAAAATAAAAGGATGGAGGAAGATCTACCAAGCAAATGGAAAACAAAAAAAGGCAGGGGTTGCAATCCTAGTCTCTGATAAAAGAGACTTTAAACCAACAAAGATCAAAAGAGACAAAGAAGGCCATTACATAATGGTAAAGGGATCAATTCAACAAGAAGAGCTAACTATCCTAAATATATATGCACCCAATACAGGAGCACTCAGATTCATAAAGCAAGTCCTGAGTGACCTACACAGAGACTTAGACTCCCACACAATAATAATGGGAGACTTTAACACCCCACTGTCAACATTAGACAGATCAACGAGACAGAAAGTTAACAAGGATACCCAGGAATTGAACTCAGCTCTGCACCAAGCGGACCTAATAGACATCTACAGAACTCTCCACCCCAAATCAACAGAATATACATTTTTTTCAGCACCACACCACACCTATTCCAAAATTGACCACATAGTTGGAAGTAAAGCTCTCCTCAGCAAATGTAAAAGGTCAGAAATTATAACAAACTGTCTCTCAGACCACAGTGCAATCAAACTACATCTCAGGATTAAGAAACTCACTCAAAACCGCTCAACTACGTGGAAACTGAACAACCTGCTCCTGAATGACTACTGGGTACATAATGAAATGAAGGCAGAAATAAAGATGTTCTTTGAAACCAACGAGAACAAAGACACAACATACTGGAATCTCTGGGACACATTCAAAGCAGTGTGTAGAGGGAAATTTATAGCACTAAATGCCCACAAGAGAAAGCAGGAAAGATCCAAAATTGACACCCTAACATCACAATTAAAAGAACTAGAAAAGCAAGAGCAAACACATTCAAAAGCTAGCAGAAGGCAAGAAATAACTACAATCAGAGCAGAACTGAAGGAAATAGAGACACAAAAAACTCTTCAAAAAATTAATGAATCCGGGAGCTGGTTTTTTGAAAGGATCAACAAAACTGATAGACCGCTAGCAAGACTAATAAAGAAGAAAAGAGAGAAGAATCAAATAGACGCAATAAAAAATGATAAAGGGGATATCACCACCGATCCCACAGAAATACAAACTACCATCAGAGAAAACTACAAGCACCTCTACGCAAATAAACTAGAAAATCTAGAAGAAATGGATAAATTCCTCGACACATACACTCTCCCAAGACTAAACCAGGAAGAAGTTGAATCTCTGAATAGACCAATAACAGGTTCTGAAATTGTGGCAATACTCAATAGCTTACCAACCAAAAAGAGTCCAGGACCAGATGGATTCACAGCTAAATTCTACCAGAGGTACAAGGAGGAACTGGTACCCTTCCTTCTGAAACTATTCCAATCAATAGAAAAAGAGGGAATCCTCCCTAACTCATTTTATGAGCCCAGCATCATCCTGATACCAAAGCCGGGCAGAGACACAACCAAAAAAGAAAATTTTAGACCAATATCCTTGATGAACATTGATGCAAAAATCCTCAATAAAATACTGGCAAACCGAATCCAGCAGCACATCAAAAAGCTTATCCACCATGATCAAGTGGGCTTCATCCCTGGGATGCAAGGCTGGTTCAATATATGCAAATCAATAAATGTAATCCAGCATATAAACAGAACCAAAGACAAAAACCACATGATTATCTCAATAGATGCAGAAATTCATCAACCCTTTATGCTAAAAACTCTCAATAAATTAGGTATTGATGGGACATATCTCAAAATAATAAGAGCTATCTATGAGAAACCCACAGCCAATATCATACTGAATGGGCAAAAACTGGAAGCATTCCCTTTGAAAACTGGCACAAGACAGGGATGCCCTCTCTCACCACTCCTATTCAACATAGTGTTGGAAGTTCTGGCCAGGGCAATCAGGCAGGAGAAGGAAATAAAGGGTATTCAATTAGGAAAAGAGGAAGTCAAATTGTTCTTGTTTGCAGATGACATGATTGTATATCTAGAAAACCCCATGGTCTCAGCCCAAAATCTCCTTAAGCTGATAAGCAACTTCAGTAAAGTCTCAGGATACAAAATCAATGTACAAAAATCACAAGCATTCTTATACACCAATAACGGACAAACAGAGAGCCAAATCACGAGTGAACTTCCATTCACAATTGCTTCAAAGAGAATAAAATACCTAGGAATGCAACTTACAAGGGACGTGAAGGACCTCTTCAAGGAGAACTACAAACCACTGCTCAAGGAAATAAAAGAGGATACAAACAAATGGAAGAACATTCCATGCTCATGGGTAGGAAGAATCAATATCGTGAAAATGGCCATACTGCCCAAGGTAATTCACAGATTCAATGCCATCCCCATCAAGCTACCAATGACTTTCTTCACAGAATTGGAAAAAACTACTTTAAAGTTCATATGGAGCCAAAAAAGAGCCCGCATCGCCAAGTCAATCCTAAGCCAAAAGAACAAAGCTGGAGGCATCATGCTACCTGACTTCAAACTATACTACAAGGCTACAGTAACCAAAACAGCATGGTACTGGTACCAAAACAGAGAGATAGATCAATGGAACAGAACAGAGCCCTCAGAAATAACGCCGCATATCTACAACTATCTGATCTTTGACAAACCTGAGAAAAACAAGCAGTGGGGAAAGGATTCCCTATTTAATAAATGGTGCTGGGAAAACTGGCTAGCCATATGTAGAAAGCTGAAACTGGATCCCTTCCTTACACCTTATACAAAAATTAATTCAAGATGGATTAAAGACTTAAAAGTTAGACCTAAAACCATAAAAACCCTAGAAGAAAACCTAGGCATTACCATTCAGGACATAGGCATGGGCAAGGACTTCATGTCTAAAACACCAAAAGCAATGGCAACAAAAGCCAAAATTGACAAATGGGATCTAATTAAACTAAAGAGCTTCAGCACAGCAAAAGAAACTACCATCAGAGTGAACAGGCAACCTACAAAATGGGAGAAAATTTTCACAACCTACTCATCTGACAAACGGCTAATATCCAGAATCTACAACGAACTCAAACAAATTTACAAGAAAAAAACAAACAACCCCATCAAAAAGTGGGCAAAGGGCATGAACAGACACTTCTCAAAAGAAGACATTTATGCAGCCAAAAAACACATGAAAAAATGCTCACCATCACTGGCCATCAGAGAAATGCAAATCAAAACCACACTGAGATATCATCTCACACCAGTTAGAATGGCAATCATTAAAAAATCAGGAAACAACAGGTGCTGGAGAGGATATGGAGAAATAGGAACACTTTTACACTGTTGGTGGGACTGTAAACTAGTTCAACCATTGTGGAAGTCAGTGTGGCGATTCCTCAGGGATCTAGAACTAGAAATACCATTCGACCCAGCCATCCCATTACTGGGTATATACCCAAAGGACTATAAATCATGCTGCTATAAAGACACATGCACACATGTTTATTGCGGCACTATTCACAACAGCAAAGACTTGGAACCAACCCAAATGTCCAACAATGATAGACTGGATTAAGAAAATGTGGCACACATACACCATGGAATACTATGCAGCCATAAAAAATGATGAGTTCATGTCCTTTGTAGGGACATGGATGAAATTGGAAATCATCATTCTCAGTAAACTATCACAAGGAGAAAAAACCAAACACCGCATGTTCTCACTCATAGGTGGGAATTGAACAATGAGAACACATGGACACAGGAAGGGGACCATCACACTCTGGGGACTGTTGTGGGGTGGGGGGAGGGGGGAGGGATAGCATTAGGAGATATACCTAATGCTAAATGACGAGTTAATGGGTGCAGCACACCAGCATGGCACATGTATACATATGTAACTAACCTGCACATTGTGCACATGTACCCTAAAACTTAATGTGTAATATTAATAAAATAAAAAGAAAAAAAAAGAGAAAGAAACATCAAGTACCTGGGAATAAATCTCAGGTGAGAGATGCTCAAGAACTCCATAGAAATAAATATATAAAAACTTTATAGCAACACTGAAAAATATTTAAAGAAATGGATAGATGTATCTTCTTTAAGTAGCAGAAAATTCAATATTATAACAATGTGATTTCTTCTTAAATTGATATAGAGATTCAATGCAATCTCAAAACAATCTCAACTTTTTTTTTTTTCTGGGAACTTGCCAAACTGATTGTAAATTTACATGGAACATAAAAGATCAAAAACAGCCAAACACCCTTGAAGGATATCATGATTGAATTAAACATCCTATCTAGTCAATGGTCATTAGTGTCAAACACCACTATAAAGACAAGTGAGGTGGGGATGGACACATGCCTGTGGGATATGGCATTATTGAGGCCATCAGTGGTAACAATGGGATCACTCCATTGACCTGGTGCAGATGGACATAAAACAGAAATTGATTGAGAAGGTAAAGGAGTGATTTGAAAGTGGAGACAAGGAGCACACTACAGTATTCTTTGAAGAAGTATAGCTCTTAAAGAAAGGAAAGACATTGGGGAGGACGGGTTGAAGAAGTTTTTGCTTTGTATAGGCTAGAGTCATTTTGACACATATGCTTGATTTTTAAAAAAGATTGTGTGGAAGAAGCAGTTGACAGAAACAGAGAAAGAGGTAAATATTGGGTAACAGTCTTTGATGAGATGTAAATATTGTGGGATCCAATACATGGAATTGTCCTTCTATAGGAAAAGGTAACTCATTTCTTCTGACACAGTAAGAAAGAGAATGGGAGTAGTGTTGGGGTAGGCAGTTTGTGTAAACTAAAAGCTGATAGAATTTCTACTTGATGCTCTTCATTTTGTCAATAATGTAGAAGGAGGAACTGACAGCTAATAAGAGGGAGGATGGAAAAAGTAAGTTATTGGGCCTTGGAGAGAGACCTTGGAACACCCATTCAGGGAATTGAGATGGGAAGAAACTCGGAGACTAATAAGGCATTTTCTGAGTTACCACAGAGAGTCTTGCTGCATTTGAAGTCATTGATTTATAAGCTAGGACTTTATATTTGAAGTTTAGTGTCTATCAAGAAGAATTAACTTAAGAACAGGGCTAACAACATGCCAGTTGCTCTTATTATCATATCAAAACTCACAACAACCCAATAGGAAGGTACTATTATTATCCTTATTTTATGGAACAAAGAAATGTGACTTCCTCAAGGTCACATGGCTAATAAGTGGTAAAGCTGGGATTGCATCCTAGGCAGCCTGAATTTGGAGCCCACATCCTTAAACACTATGCTCTACTGCAACTGTTTGAAATTTTGTTTTGTGATCTCATCCTTTAGTGATCGCTGTAAATAGATTAATGGATGGTACAGATCTGTTCTATGTTGAAAAGTGATATCAGAGAATCTGGGCTGTTAGGCTTTTGTTTGTTTGTCCATTTGCTTTTTTGTGAAATCAAATCAATAAAGAATTTTATGCCCAGAAAGAGAAGAGCTCTTTGATATCTGGACCAATGAACTTTTGTGTTTCTCTGTGTACCCTTGACCCATGGCCACAATTTTAGAATTGAAGCTATAATTCAGAAAGATCTTTACCCCCTTTTGTTTGAGTGTGCAGTTTTCCTATCTCTGGAGGATGTTAACCAATTAGATTATGAAGCATCTCAAATTAAAGAAACTATTCTGAGCTCCTTGAACTGTCAATCTACATTGGTTTATAGATATACATGAATGCATATAGAAACTGAATATTCCCCATATTTCAGAAAATAAGGACACTTCTAATATTTTAAATGTACTAAAAAGTTTTCAGAAAAACTAACTCAAAAATACTTTAAGAATCCAAGTCCATGTAATTTTGGCAAATAAGACTAATTGAATAATTTTGGTTTAATAAAAACAACTATGTCTTCTCTGACTTACCAGTGTTGAATACATTTTTATTCTTTTTGCATATGTTTTTCCTAAGTGTATACAGATCAAATAAGGTAACATTACTCCTACTTAATGTTTAAGATTATGGAAAATGTAGATTTATGTTAATTAAATTGTGTCATTATTCTACATTTGATCTTAGCCAAAAGGTCAAGAAATTATATTCTAAAAAACTTTGAATTTCAGCAGCAATTATGTTTTGTAGTATGCCAGCTTAAAGATAATTTCCACAATTTTAAAGTAGCTTAAAATTTGGGGATGATAGGGGCAGGCACAGTGGTGTGTGAACTGAGGCAGGAGGATTGCTTGAACCCAGGAGTTTGAGGTCAACCTGGGTAATATAGCACGAGCCTGTCTCAAAAAAAAAAAAAGAAAAAGAAAAAAAAGTAAAAAAAATTGGGGATGGGTTTCACTCACGTCGGTGTGAAGAGACCACCAAACAGGCTTTGTGTGAGCAACAAGGCTGTTTATTTCACCTGGGTGCAGGCGGGCTGAGTCCAAAAAGAGAGTCAGCAAAGGGAGATAGGGTGGGGCCGTTTTATAAGATTTGGGTAGGTAAAGGAAAATTACAGTCAAAGTGGGGGGTTGTTCTCTGGCTGGCAGGGGTGGGGGTCACAAGGTGCTCAGTGGGGGAGCTTTTGAGCCAGGATGAGCCAGGAGAAGGAATTTCACAAGATAATATCATCAGTTAAGGCAGGAACCGGCCATTTTCACTTCTTTTGTGGTGGAATTTCATCAGTTAAGGCAGGAACCGGCCTTAACTTGATGTATATGTGCAGGTCACAGGGGATATGATGGCTTGGCTTGGGCTCAGAGGCCTGACAGTGGGGATGATAGTAAACTGAGTTAATTAATAAATCGCCATTCGATACTTAGGTCATATAATTACCAAGCATAATTTTATCTTTATAAAGTTTTGTTCTTAATTTGTGTATACTAAAGAGAGGTTATATCTTTCGGCCATGTCAATGAATGTGTTCATTTCTGCCACTTTGACAAAGTATAAAAAGGGGTTGCGTGACCGTAGAAGCTTGCCTGAAGAGCTTTGCCTGTTTGCTGAAACACTTGTGGAGGGCCAAAAGTTCTCAATTATTATCCCCTCCCTGTTTGCTTCATGTAGTAGAAGTTAGTTACTTTTGTTAAAGATTATAATTAATGAGTGGCTGAGATACCCTAGCAGAAATAGTGGCAGAAAAACACAACTGTGCATGTGCCTTTTTTTCTCAAGGAAAAAGAGTATGTATGCCTGAATGCAGTAGTATTCAGCTTCTTTTTCCTTTTTGGTGTCTGAACCTCTTTATACTCTTGGAGCTTACTGAGGAGCCCAAAAAACTTTTGTATATGTAGGTTAACTATCAATACATACTATATTAGAAATGAAAACTGAGACCATTTTAAAATACTTACTTATTGGTTCATTTAAAAATAGCAATGATGAATACATTGCGTGTTAGTAACATCTTACTATTACAGTGAAATTAGTGCTGACCTTTCGGGTGCCCTAAGATCTGTCTTAAAGTGTCAGATTGTTCCAGAATATGAAGGAGCTAATGAAGGACAAACCTTGGAAAGTAAATCTCATTTGCCCTGGCTTATAATACCTGAGTTTGAAAAGAAGTTATAAAATGTGTTAAAATCTTAGCAAAGTGTGCTCAATTTTGGTGGCTTTATTTCCTTGGTTTACTGCTTATTGGCTTTGCCTACATTAGAGACAGTTGTTTTATACTTTCCAGATAGAAATTCTGTGTCTAACCAGAATAATTCCCTGGGCTTTATGTTGATTTTATTATATCTTTGACTATGTGGAAAAAAAAAGAACAAAGGTTTGTCATTCCTCACTTGTAAAAGAACAAAAATTCTTTACAATCATGTTGCCTTCTTTTTTTTTTATTTTAAAATGTTTTATTGACACTGATGTAATATAGAGCCAAATGTTACTTCTCAGGCACCCACAATTGTATTTTAACCAAATGTCCAAGACTCCTCTGACAACTTCTTTGATTTTTGCTTGGTATATTTTGATTTTTGCTTGGTATATTTCTTGGTATATTAGTTATGTTTCAGATTATTATATATATCAAGATTTTTCCCTTTAAAAAATTATGTTCATCCATTTTTGTCTTCTTCCATTTTTATACATCAAATGTAATGTTCACTAACTTTGTTGAAAATAGGCATAATCATTGTTCTCAAGACATTTTGTGGACATTTTTAGAATGACTTTATTATCTTTGCTTTTCACGTCCTGGAAGAATCTAATTTCCTTGTCAGTTGCATTATTCTTATAAACTTTTATCAAACATTTCACATATGAGAATTTTTAGTGAAAGCTGATCTTCAGTGAAAGTCTCCTTGCTCTACAGATAGCTTTTATTTTACTCTAATTATCATTATAAGCTATAAATCATGTTTTTGTCTTCAATAAATGAAGAACCATCTCAGAGTGCTGTGAAAGACTATGACAGGTAATTATTGACACTATGAAAAAAAATCTTGGGTACAGGCTTCTGATGGTGTCATTTAGACATATTTGAGATCATATCAGTGGACTGAGTCAGGAGTTTCAGAACTCTTTTTAGCCAACAAGTAAATAGTTTCATAACACTACTGACACTCCATCAGAATAATAACTTTACATAGGACTGAATAAACTGATAAGAGAAAATTTGTTGTGATTACTTGTTTGGAATAAAGTTGAATTTGTTTGGAATAAAGCTGTTTTAGTGGTTTTTTTCTGTATTATATGAGAAAAACTTTTCTTTTTCTACTTAAGCTATTTGTAACCCGCAACATTTTTAAAGTTTTACCAACATAGAATTTATATACCATAGATTTCACCCATTTAAAATATAAAATTCAATGCTTTTTAGTATATTCACAGAGTGGATATTGCCATCACCACACCATCAACACAATTAGAACATTTTCATCATCCTAAAAAGAAATTCTGTAGTTATTGGCAGTCATTCCTCCCATCACCTCCAGCCCCCGACAACAACTAATCTACTTTCTGTTCCTATAGATTTGCCTATCCTGGGCATTTCATATAAATGGAATCACGCAGCAATGTGGTCTTTTGTGACTGGCTTCTTTCACTTAGCATTGTGTTTTCAAGGTACATGCATATTGTAGGTATATCAGTACTTCATTCCTTTTGATTGCTGAATAAAATGGAATATTTCATTGTATGGATTTGGCACATTTTATTTTTTCATCAGATGATAAACATTTTTGTAACCCACAACATATAAAATTATATCTGATTCTCTCTGACACCTTTTCTCCCTCTACCACTGCCCCTTGAATTCCAAAACTTTGTTTCCTTATTTTTCCTAGAAATATAGTTATTTGCATAGCTTAATTAAGAACCTGCCATCCTTTTTACTAGAATATAATTAGAAGAAACAGTTATATGAGCAAGATCGTGCCTGAAGTGTCATATTTGAGAATTATGCTAATTGAATTAGATATGCCAGACATTTTTATGGACTAAAATTGGCTTTACTTTTGGAGCAAATGCCCACAAAATCCTTCCAGGAAAACTCACGATACCTAGAGAGTCCAGCCTTACATGAGCTCAGAAACATTGCTTCCTGGCAGGCCAGGCACCTTAGTACACTTGCGGGACCTTGAGGAGAAGGTATAGATAGTGCAAATGAAATTTTGTGCAGAGCATTTCTTGGGCTTGGTTTCCTAGCCTCAGGACTGCAAATAGTAGAGGTCGTTAAATCTGAGTTTTTAATGTAAACTTCCAGCAAAGCTAATTTAGGAAGTCCTATGTGGTAAACCAAAACTTCCTACACATATGTAAATAATCAGGCCAAATCTAATGAGACTAGTTTTATTTCGTGATCATAAATAATCATTCACGGAGATTACTTTGATCTCTAAGAGATAGGGAGAAAGAGAGTATAAGGAAAAATATAAAACCTTAAAATGGACTATTAGGGTACAGAAGATGATTCCTCAAAATATGGCATGCTATAGTTTGATTTGTAGGACCCTCTAAACCTCATGTTAAAATTTGATCCCCAGTGTTGGAGGTGGGGCCTAGTGGGAGGTGCTTGGTCATGGGAGTGGATCACTCATGAATGGCATGGTGCTGTCCTTGCAAAAATGAGTGAGTTCTTGCTCTATTAGTTCCTGTGAGAACTGATTGTTAAAAAGAGCACGATACCTCCTCCCTCTGTATTTTTGCTTCCTCTCTCACTATGTGATCTCTGTATATGCCAGCTCCCCTTCACTTTCTGTCATGAGTAGAAACAGCCTGAGGCTTTCAGCTGATACTCAATCTTTCAGCCAGCAGAATCATGGGCCAAATAAACATCTTTTCTTTATAAATTAGTCAGCCTCAGGTATTCCTTTATAGCAACACTAAATGGACTAAGATGGAACATTGGTACTGAGGAGTGGGGTTTGCCATAAAGAAACTTGAAAATGTGGAAGCAGCTTTGGAACTGGGTAATGGGCAGAAGCTAGAAGAGTTTGGAGAGCTCAGAAGAATTCAAAAAGACAAGAGAAATGTTGGAACTTCTTAGAGACTGGTTAAATAATTGTGATCAAAAAGCTGATAGAAATATAGATAGTAAAGGCCATGCTGAGCTATGATATCAGATGACAATGAGAAACTTTGGGACTGGAGCATAGATCGCCCTTGTTACACTGCAGCAAATAATTTGACTGCATTATTTCTATGCCCTAGGGCTTTATGGAAGGCTGAACTTAAGAGCAATGACCTAGGATAACTTGGGGAAGAAATTTCTTGGCAGCAAAGCATTCAAAAAGTAATGTGGCTACTTTTAACTGCTCACCATCAGATATGGCAGCAAAGGAATGACCTAAAGGTGGAATTTATGATTGAAAAGGAAGCGTTACATACAAATTTGGGAAATTCACAGCCTGGCCATGCAGTAGAGAGAAAAAAAAAAAGCATTTTCAGGAGAGGAATCCAAGGATGCTATAGAGCAATCATTTGCTAGAGAGATTAGCGCCGATAAAAGGGAGCCAGGTGCTAATAGTCAAGATGATGGGAAAAAGACCCCCAAAGCATTTCAGCCATCTTAAAGATTACCCCCTCCCATCACAGGACCAGAGGCCTAGGAGGATAGAATGGTTTTAGGGAACAGAACAAGGGTACTGCTAGACTGCACCACCTTGGGATGCTGCTCCCTGCCTACCAGCTGCTCTGGCTCCAGCCACAGCTCAAGGGGCCCCAAGTACTGCTCAGGTCACCACTCCAGGGAGTGAAAGCCATAAGCTTTGCCAGCTTCCATGTGGTTTTAATTCTGCAAGCTCCCAGAATGCAAGAGTGGTGGAGGCTTAACAGTTTCCACTTAGACTTCAGAGGATATATTAGAAAGTCTTGGTGCCCAGACAGAAGTTTGCTACAGGGGCAAAGCTCCCACAGAAAGGCTCTACCAAGGCAATGCTGAGAAGGAAGGTGGAATTGTTGCCTCTGCAGAGTTCCCATCAGGGTATTGCCTAGTAGAGCTGTGGGAGTAGGACCACCACTCTTGAGACTCCAGCATTAACAGAGCCATCAGCAGCATGCAACTCCAGCCTGGAAAAACTGTAAGCATTCAACTCCAACCCATGAGAGCATCTACAAAGGCTGTGCCCAGCAAAGCCATGAGGGTGGAACTGCCCAAGGCCTTGTGAACCTATCCCTTACACCAGTGTGTCCAGGATGTAGGTCATGGAGTCAAAGGAGATTATTTTGAAGTTTTGAGATTCAATTTCTGCCCTGCAAGGTTTTGGACTTGCTTTTGGAACGGGAATGTTTACTCAATACCTGTACAACCATTTTATCTTGGAAGCAAATACATTGTTTTTTATTTTTCAGATTCACAACTGTAAGGAAATTGCCTTGGTCTCAGATGAGACTTTGAACTTTTAAGTTGGTGGTGGAGCCAGTTAAGACTTTGGGAGACTATTGGGAAGGGATGGTTGTATTTTGCATGTGGGAAGGACATGAGATTCAGGGGGCTAGGGCTACAATGCTATAGTTTGGTCTGTTTGACATGCCAACCTTAAATAACATGATTCAGAAAATATGATTCAGTATAGAGTTTATTTGAGCACCAAGCTTGAGGAATGCCACCTGGGAACAGACTCCAAATGAATGGGGTCAGCATTCCAAAAAGTGGAGAAGTAAAAGTTTCACTTATATAGGCAGAGACAGAGATATTTTAGCAGGATTACAACATTTTCCATAGAGACCAGTGCATACCTCACAGCAATTTGATTGGTTACATTTACATTCCAAGGAAGATGACTTTATTACTCCATTAGGAGGGATAGTGATCTGAGTGGGTCTTATCTCTGGCTCCATTTGATTTTATTATTTACAGGGAAAAAAAGGCAGAAGTTGCAGTTGCATGTTGCATGACTCAGGCTGCATAGCCACATTCCTCTCAAGGCTAAGAATAATTTAAAGTTCTGTCAGGCCTCTGAGCCCAAGCTAAGCCATCATATCCCCTGTGACCTGCACGTATACATCCACATGTCCTGAAGCAACGGAAAATCCACAAAATCACTGAAAATAGCCTTAACTGATGACATTCCACCACTATGATTTGTTCTTGCCCCACCCTAACTGATACATATATTCTCCCCCACCATTAAGAAGACACTTTGTAATATTCTCCCCGCCCTTGAGAATGTGCTTTGTATGCCTATCCCAAACCTATAAGAACTAATGATAATCCCACCACCCTTTGCTGACTCCTTTTTCAGACTCAGCCTGCCTGTACCCAGGTGAAATAAACAGCCTTATTGCTCACACAAAGGCTGTTTGGTGGTCTCTTCACACAGACGCACATGACATTTGGTGCCAAAACCCGGGACAGGAGGACTCCTTCAGGAGAGCAGTCCCCTGTCCTCGCCCTCACTCCATGAGGAGATCCACCTATGACCTTGGGCCCTCTGACCAACCAGCGCAAGGAACATCTCACCAATTTCAAATCAGGTAAGCCGTCTGTTCACTCTTCTCCAGCCTCTCTTGCTACCCTTCAATCTTCCTCTCTTGCTACCCTTCAATCTCCCTGTCCTTCCAATTCCAGTTCTTTTTCCCCTGTAGTAGAGACAAGGAGATACATTTTATCTGTGGACCCAAAACTCCGGAGCTGGTCACGGACTTGGGAAGACAGTCTTCCCTTGGTGTTTAATCACTGTGAGGACACCTGCCTGATTATTCACCCACATTTCATTGGTGTCTGATCATTGTGGGGATGCCTGCCTTGGTCATTCACCCACATTCCCTTGGTGGCAAGTCAATTGCAGGGACACCTGCTTTGGCTGCTCACCCACATTGCAGCCCAGGGCTGCTCACCCCCAACCCCCTTCTCCGTGTCTCTACCCTCTCTTTTCTCTGGGCTTGCCTCCTTCACTATGGGCAATCTTCCACCCTCCATTCCTCCTTCTTTTCCCTTAGCCTGTGTTCTCAAAAACTCAAAACCTCTTCAACTCACACCTGACCTAAAACCTTAGCATCTTATTTTCTTCTGCTATGCTGCTTGGCCCCAATACAAACTCGGCAATAGTTCCAAGTAGCCAGAAAATGGCACTTTTGATTTCTCCATTTTACAAGACCTGGATGATTTTTGTCGAAAAATGGGCAAATGGTCTGAGGTGCCTGACGTCCAGGCATTCTTTTACACATCAGTCCCTCCCTAGTCTCTGCTCCCAATGTAACTCATTCCAAATCTTTCTTCTTTCTCTCCTGTCTATTCCTTCAGTCTCCACCCCAAGTTCTGAGTCCTTTGAATGCTTCTTTTCTACGGACTCATCTGACCTCTCCCCTTCTCCGCAAGCTGCTCATTGCCAGGCTGAGCCAGGTCCCAACTCTTTTTCAGCCTCCACTCCCCCACCCTATAACCCCCTCCTAATACCTCCCCTCCTCACGCCAGGTCTGGCTTACAGTTTCATTCTGCAACTAGCCCTCCCCCACCTGCCCAACAATTTTCTTTTAGAGAGGTAGCTGGAGCTGAAGGCATAGCCAAGGTTAATGCTCCCTTTTCTTTATCCGACCTCTCCCAAATCAGTTAGTGTTTAGGCTCTTTTTCATCAAATATAAAAACCCAGCCCAGTTCATGGCCTGTTTGGCAACAACCCTTAGACGCTTTACTGCCCTAGACCCAGAGGGCCCAGAAGGCCGTCTTATTCTCAATATGCATTTTATTACTCAGTCCACTCCCGACATTAGAAAAAGCTCCAAAAATTAGATTCTGGCCCTCAACCCCACAACAGGACTTAATTGACCTTGCCTTCAAGGTGTGCAATAATAGAGAAGAGTTGCAATTACTTGCCTCTGCTGTGAGAGAAACCCCAGCCACATCTCCAGCACATAAGAACTTCAAAACATCTGAACTGCAGTGGCCAGGCGTTCCTCCAGGACCGCCTCCCCCAGGAGCTTGCTTTAAGTGCTGGAAATCTGGCCACTGGGCTGAGGAACGCCCGGAGCCCAGGATTCCTCCTAAGCTGTGTCTCATCTGTGTGGGACCCCACTGGAAATCGGACTGTCCAGCTCACCTGGCAGCCACTCCCAGAGCCGCTAGAACTCTGGCCCAAGGCTCTCTGACTGACTCCTTCCCAGATCTTCTTGGCTTAGTGGCTGAAGAGTGACGCTGCCCGATTGCTTCAGAAGCCTCCTGGACCATCACAGACAGTTTGGGTAACTCTTACAGTGGAGGGTAAGTCCGTCCCCTTCTTAATCAATATGGAGGCTACCTACTCTACATTACCTTCTTTTCAAGGGCCTGTTTCCTTTGCCTCAATAACTGTTGTGGGTATTGATGGCCAGTCTTCTAAACCTCTTAAAACTCCCCAACTCTGGTGCCAACTTGGACAACATTCTTTTATGCACTCCTTTTTAGTTATCCTCACCTGCCCAGCTCCCTTATTAGGTCGAGACATTTTAACTAAATTGTCTGCTTCCCTGACTATTCCTAGGCTACAGCCACTCCTCATTGTCACCTTTTTCCCCAGTTCAAATCTCCTTCGCATCCTCCCCTTGTATCTCCCCACCTTAATCCACAAGTATGGGACACCTCTACTCCCTCCTTGGCAACCGATCACACACCCCTTACCATCCCGTTAAAACCTAATCACCCTTACCCTGCTCAATGCCAATATCCCATCCCACAGCACACTTTAAAAGGATTAAAGCCTGTTATTTGCCTGCTACAGCCTGGCCTTTTAAAGCCTATAAACTCCCCTTACAATTCCCCCATTTTACCTGTCCAAAAACTGGACAAGTCTTACAGGTTAGTTCAGGATCTGTGCCTTATCAACCAAATTGTCTTGCCTATCCACCCCGTAGTGCCAAACCCATATACTCTCCTATCCTCAATACCTCCTCCACAACCCGTTATTCTGTTCTAGATAAACTTAGCTGACCCCATAAATCCTAAATCCTTTCCCCACTCCCCTTTCCATTCCTTAAAAAACAGCCCTAAAAGCTGCTCCCACACTAGCACTCCCTAACTCATCCCAACCCTTTTCATTACACACAGCCGAAGTGCAGGGCTGTGTGGTCAGAATTCTTACACAAGAGCCAGGACTGCACCCTGTAGCTTTTCTGTCCAAACAACTTGACCTTACTGTTTTAGCCTAGCCCTCATGTTTGTGTGCAATGGCTGCCACTGCTTTAATACTTTTAGAGGCCCTCAAAATCACAAGCTATGCTCCACTTGCTCTCTACAGTTCCCATAACTTTCAAAATCTATTTTCTTCCTCACACTTAATGCATACACTTTCTGCCCCCCAGACCCTTTAGCTATACTCACTCTTTGTTGAGTCTCCCACAATCACCATTGTTCCTGGCCGGGACTTCAATCTGGCCTCCCACATTATTCCTGATACCACACCTGACCCCCATGACTGTATCTTTCTGATCCACCTGACATTCATTCCATTTCCCCATATTTCCTTCTTTCCTGTTCCTCACCCTGATCACACTTGGTTTATTGATGGCAGTTCCACCAGGCCTAATTGCCACTCACCAGCAAAGGCAGGCTATGCTATAGTATCTTCCACATTTATCATTGAGGCTACTGCCCTGCCCCCCTCCACTACCTCTCAGCAAGCCGAACTCATTGCCTTAACTCAGGCCCTCACTCTTGCAAAGGGACTACTTGTCAATATTTATACTGACTCTAAATATGCCTTCCATATCCTGTACCACCATGCTGTTATATGGGCAGAAAGAAATTTCCTTACTACAGAAGAGTCCTCCATCATTAATGCCTCCTTAATAAAAACTCTGCTTAAAGCTGCTTTACTTCCAAAGGAAGCTGGAGTCATTCACTGCAAGGGCCATGAAAAGGCATCAGATCCCATTGCTCAGGGCAACACTTATGCTGATAAGGTCGCTAAAGAAGCAGCTAGCGTTCCAACTTCTGTCCCTCATGGCCAGTTTTTCTCCTTCTCATTGGTCACTCCTATTTACTCTCCCACTGAAGTTTCCACCTATCACTCCCTCTCCACTCAAGGCAGATGGTTCTTAAACCAAAAAAATTTATATCTCCTTCCAGCCTCAAAGGCCTGTTGTATTCATAACCTCTTCCATGTAGGTTACAAGCCATTAGCCTGCCTCTTAAAACTTCTAATTTCCTTTCCATCGTGAAAATCTATCCCCAATCTGCCACTCTTGACTCCTTCTTGGAGTGGATAGATGATCTTTGCTGACAGGACACACTCCAACACTTTCACCCTGATGAAGTCCTATTCTTTACTTTTATACTCACTCTTATTCTCGTTCCCGTTCTTATGCCACCCTCTACCTTTCCCCAGCTATCTCCACCACACTATCAATCTTACTCACTCTCTCCTAGCCATTTCTAATCCTTCTTTAACAAACAATTGCCGGCTTTGCATTTCTCTTTCCTCCAAAATCACCGAGGCCTCGATTTACTCACTGCTGAAAAAGGAGGACTCTGTATATTTTTAAATGAAGAGAGTTGTTTTTACCTAAATCAGTCTGGCCTGGTATATGACAACATTAAAAAAAACTCAAGGATAGAGCCCAAAAACTCTCCAACCAAGCAAATAATTACGTTGAACCCCCTTGGACACTCTCTAATTGGATGTCCTGGGTACTCCCAATTCTTAGTCCTTTAATACCTACTTTTCTCCTTCTTTTATTTGGACCTTGTGTCTTCTGTTTAGTTTCTCAATTCATACAAAACCACATCCAGGCCATCACCAATCATTCTATACGACAAATGCTCCTTCTAACAACCCCACAATATCACCCCTTACCCCAAAATCTTTCTTCAGTTTAATCTCTCCCACAGTAGGTTCCCACGCTGACCCTAATCTTGCTCGAAGCAGCCCTGAGAAACATCGTCCATTATCTCTCCATACCACCCCAAAAAATTTTCACTGCCCCAGCACTTCACCACTATATTGTTTTGTTTTTCTTATTAATATAAGAAGACAGGAATGTCAGGCCTCTGAGCCCAAGCTAAGCCATCATATCTCCTGTGACCTGCATGTATACATCCAGAGGGCCTGAAGCAACTGAAGATCCACAAAATCACTGAAAATAGCCTTAACTGATGACATTCCACCATAGTGATTTGTTCCTGCCCCACCCTAACTGATACATATATTCTACCCCGCCCTTAAGAAGGTACTTTGTAATATTCGCCCTGCCCTTGAGAGTGTACTTTGTACACCTATCCCAAACTTATAAGAACCAATGATAATCCCATCACCCTTTGCTGACTCCTTTTTCGGACTCAGCCTGCCTGCACCCAGGTGAAATAAACAGCCTTGTTGCTCACACAAAGGCTGTTTGGTGGTCTCTTCACACAGATGTGTGTGACACTAACAGCTTTAAGTTTGAATTATTTTAAGTTTGAAATATTTCATTTCACAGACCCTACCAAAATCTCATGTTAAAATTTGATTCCCAATGTTGGAAGTTGAACCTAATGAGAGATTACTGGGTCATGGTGGCATATCTGTCATGAATGTCTTGGTGCCACCCTCACAGTAATGAGTGAGTTTTCACTCTATTAGTTCCCGCAAGAACTTGTTAAAAAGAGTGAGGCACCCCTCCCTCCCCATGTCTTTTTGCTTCCTCACTCACTATGTGATCTCTGCACACACTGGCTCCCATTTGCCTTCTGCCATGAGTGAAAGCAGTCTGAGGCTTTCACCAGATGCCCAATCTTTCAGCCAGGAGAACCATGAGCCAAATAAACTTCTTGTCTTTATAAATTACTCAGCCTCAGGTTTTCCTTTATAGCAACACAAATGGACTAAGACATGGCACTCGGGCATGCTAAATGCTTTTGAAAATTGAAAGGCCTCAGAAATAAGCCTCAGAATCAAGGTCCCTCTAACCTTGTTCCTCTCCCACCCAGTGTAGGGAAGAACTCTCTCTGGAAGTTCCTTATCTGACCAAGAAAATTTATTATCAAAAGAAACACAACTGTCTTCTATCCCCTCCCAGTTACCTTATTATCTGTTGCAGAAAAGAAGACGGAAGAATGCAGCCACACCTGGATGAACTTTTCCATGAGATAATGCCTGCCTCTTGGGTTCATTAAAATTCCAAAGAGATTCATGTATAAGTTAATTTATCTCTGGTTCATTCATTCTTCCTAATAATCTCTTACTGTCCCTCAAAATAATTGTCTACATTTCCCATCTCCTCCCTCCTCTACAGAAAAAGGGTATATAAGGTTCTATATCCCATTGGGGGGTGGAGTAGTCACTCTGTGATTCTCTCCCATACAGGTTAATAAATTTGCATGCCTTTTCTCCTATTAATCTGCCTTTTGTCAGTTGCTATTCAGCTGAACCTTTAGAGGGCAAAGGGGATGTTTCCTTTCTTGGTTCCTATAGGATAAAAGAAACTACTGAGTATTTTTTAATGAAATGCTGGAACCTCTGGGGATTATCTCTTGCCACAAGGGTGTGCGCCTTTGCCTTTGTCTAGGCTATTAGATGACTCTGAAGAGATAGATGTTAACTGGTGGAAAACTGATGGCAATGTAAATACTTATTACATTACATAGAAATGCAAATTAGCTGTGTCCAGTGAAATGCAATTCATTATTGCCCAATGGTTAGACCACTTTTTTGCAAACTTATTTCAACAACTGTACATACATTTATGGTTCTTTGCCTTCTTCTATGAACTGGTTGTAACATCTTTTCCAGGACCCTGTTAATTGATGGGTTAAATAAAAATATGTGATGTAATCATTTTATACTTGCATAAGAGTGATGATTTTACCTTTTTTGAACATTATCCTTTAATCTGTCTTATCAAATCAAAGTTATCCTTATGCCATCTCTATAAGAGCAGCCTAAACTGCCGGGTGGGGCTGGCTGCACTAAAAGATAAAGAAGGCTGGAGCATGGGATGAGCTAAGGTGATTCTCAGTGTTGGGGACTCTTGGCTCTCTTTTAAGTGTATCTAAGAATGGGACAGGGGCAGGGAATACATGAAAGGGAGAAAGAACTCTTTGGTGAAATGATTTATGGTAGGATAAGAGAACTAGAAGGTAAGTCAATGGAAAGAGTGCTGGGAGAGTGGTATTTACTCTCCTCCTTCTTCTTCCTAGATCTGGGTTCTAGACCCAGTTCTGCCAGCTAGTAGCTGTATGACCTTGTGTAACTTTTCTAACCTCTCTAGTTTCCTCAAATAATCATACTATCTCCTAAGGTTGTTATAAGAATTAAAATTAGGCCGGGCGTGGTGGCTCACACCTGTAATCCCAGCACTTTAGGAAGCCAAGGCAGGTGAATCATTTGAGGTCAGGAGTTCGAGACCAGCCTGGCCAACATGGTGAAACCCCGTCTCTACTAAAAACACAAAAATTAGCCAGGCATGGTGTTGCATGCCTGTAATCCCAGCGACTTTGGAGGCTGAGACAGAAGAATGGCTTGAGCCTGGGAAGTGGAGGTTGCAGTGAGCTGAGATCGCACCACTGCACTCTAGTCTAGGCAAGAGAGTGAGACCCTGTCTCAAAAAAAAAAAAAAAAAAAAAAAAAGAAAAAGAAATGCAGAATCTAAGGCCCCATCCCAGATCTGCTGACCCAGAATATGCATTTTAACAAGATGTTTCCCTGATTCATATGGACTTTAAAGGTTGAGAAGCACTGATATAGAATATACAGTAACATATATAAATCAGACAATTAAGTACAGTATTAATCATGTGATGTTTATTAATTGATGGTTCCCAGCTGATGGATGCTGGGCCACATTAAAATCATATGGGAAACTAACACGCAGATCCAGCCCCAGAGATTGTGAAATTCAAGTGGGGCCCAGAAAAAATTTTTTTATGGTTCACAGCCAGCTATGGGAGCAGGGTATGAGAAGTGGGAGTTCTGAAAAAGGATGAAATGAAGCAGAGGAGTGGGTCTTGACTGACCCTTGAAATGTGGGTTCCATTTTTGGAGAATGAGGAGAATATATGCACGTGTGTATGTGGAAACAAGACTGTAAGACAATGTTATTGTAGCTTCTTCCAGAGAGGGAGAAATAAAAGCACAAACAAAGGAAATATTGCTCCCTGGGGAATTTTGGCAGAATTTTAAAACAATAACATTTTTCTGGTTACAAACAAGGATGATACCATGCTGCTCATAATATCTCAGGGGCCAATGTCACATTTATGTTTAGAAACAATTTGAATGGATAGAACATTTTTCTTCTCAATTCCCACTTGGGGCTAATATATAGTCTTTTTCTCACATAAAAACAGTTTTCAACTCTTGCTCTACATTGAGCAGAAATAATCTAAGCTTGGATTCATTTCAAGAGAATGGGAAACATTTCTGTGCATTGGCACTATAGTTTAACTTCAATGAGTTCATTAAAAATCAAATAGGATAGTAGGTGTGATTATAATTTGAAATGTGGGAAATGCTATACAAATGTCAGGTCATGGTATGACTCTTTCTGGCCTTCCTATGGTTTGTATTCCTTCTGCCTCTTTCATCTCTTCCCCCTTAAGTCTAACTCTGCGCACAACCTTGCTATTCACCATGGGTCTTCTTGAGTCCTGATCAGATCAGATATTCCTCCCTCCAAAATTTTCTTGATACTTTTTTGTTGTTGTAAACTCTATACTTACATGTCCAGCATTTCACTTTATAATTTTGGGCCTATAAATTATGCATTTATATGCAGGTTTTCTCTATGAGACTTGAAGTTATTTGAGGCATATGATAATTTCTTATTCATTTTTGAAAATCTAATGCTGGAGGTTCACTTCCCATATGTTCGTGGAGGGGAGGAAAAAATAATTTTCTCCTCTATCCTTCTAAGTTCTTAATTGAGATGGACGTCTTTAACAAAAGACAGATTAACAAGAGAAAATCCAACAGAAGTTTAATAGCATGTACACCTCACGTATACATAGGAGATACTCAGGGGAAATGAGTAACTCTTTAAAAGATAGCTTTGATTTCAGACTTAAATATCATCTTTAACTGAAATCAAGAAAGAAGGGTGTTGGGAGGCCAGTAACGAGGAGGTGGCCAGGAAAAGCATGGTAAACAGGGTAAGGTTTGTGGTGCAGAAGTTTAATATAAAGACATAAAAGTAACTCTAAGGGATAACTTAGAGAGAGAGACAAAGGGGAGTGGGGAGGAAGAGAGAGGAATCAAGGAGGAAAAACTTGGAAGAGGGCCTGTTCCTCAAGGATGCGTTTAGACCTCATCGCAGAGGATGTGGCCACAGCCTACTGGATAATGAAGAAGTTTGCTGGGTTGCCCTGACCAGAGCTGGGCCACAGTCACACAGCCACAGAGGCTGATAGGCGGGGGCATAGAGGGAGTCAGGGTATCTGCAGCCCACTCACTGGCAGGGTGGTACACAGCCCTTGATACATGGTGCCTTTGTGGGAGGGCTGTAGAAACTAATCACTGGGGCACCAGTGAGCCAAGGCACTTGGGTGGGTGTGCAGAGAGAGCTGGGGTACCACTGCCAGCATGAGGCCTGGAGTTCACCAGTGTCTACCTTAGGAGGGCCATGTCATGGAGATCACTGGATCTGGGCCAGGCTGTGGGATTACTGAGTTTTGGTACACTCTCAGCACATAGCTGGGACAGAGCACCACTAGATGTCCCTATACACATGCACCATGCAGCAGAAGCAAGAAAAAGCAAAAATCAGCACAATGGAACCAGGAAAAGAAGGCCCCTTCCTCCTGTAATGTCCCTCCACTGAGAAAGCTGACTATAAAGGACATGTTTACTATAAAGGACAAATGATTTAAGAGTCTAGGCTATTGTTGCAGAGCAGGTACTGAAGGGTGAATTTGGAGTTGAGAGGCAATAAATTCATGACTGACATGTATTACAAGTTTCCACCAGCTCTTTTGAGCTCCTACCATCCATGAAAACAGCATGGCCCAAAGAGCCACTGCATCTTCAGATTGAGTTCTACAATGTGGAGCAGACATGAACCATAGGTAGTGTTAGGCCTAGGCTGGCTGAGATCGTTGAAATGACAGCCAACTTATGACTCATGAGTATCAAACAAATATTCATTGCAGCAAGTTCTTGAGATATTTGAAGCTATTTGTCATACAGAAAAAAATAACTAATACGTCGATTTTCCTCCATATCCCTTGTGCCAGTGCCTAGATTATAAGATGAGATCAATATACAGTTTTAATTGAATTGTTATATAGACTCTGGGTCCATTTTCTGATTTTTCTGAAGGTTTAGCCCACATGTTGTCTAATGGGCTACAAATTGAGTCACCATTTCAGGTACACAGCAGAACAGGAATAACATCATGAAGAATCTTATTAGATTTCAAATTGGCTCTTTTAAAGAAAAAAAAAAAACAAAACTCTTTTAATGGAAAACTCAAACCCAGGAATTGCTTTTTAAGCTTTTGGAATCCACACAGCTCATTCAGTGTGGGGCCTTTATATGATGCAGCTAGGCCATTAGGTCTGGCTTCATCATCTAAAGTGGTACCTTTTTTATGTGGCTTTGGGGGAACAAGGTGAAAACTAATCAGAAGATTGCCTTGTATGTGAGCTGGCTATTTATTGCTCAAGGGGTGAATTTATGGGTGAAGAGAGAAAACAGATAATCCAAACATGGCCCCTACTTGTAGGGCTACAACTATCATATGTTAATTTTATGTTCCAATCTTTTTCTCCTGTTTAAGGTCACAGCACAACATCACACCCTCACATATAATTGACTAACAGTGAAGAATTCTATCCTTTCTTACATTAATTAATATGCTGATATTACTTTCATTACACCACAAAGAACCATCAGCAGGAATTAACACATTCTTCAGTCAATTGAAATTATGTTATTTAAAAAGACATTCCTTTTCAAAGATGTCTGGCACAAATTCTGGCATCATATCCTAAATATGATTGTTGGTTTGGCCACAAATGTTGTCCATTGCTAACAATATACTCAAGAGCTTTTCACTGGTTTTCATGATGCATATAGTAGAGCTTCCCCCTAATTTATTGACCAGAGCTATGTTTATAGAGCTTATCATCTCTATGTTCTGCCCCAAAACCCCATACTCCAAATGAGCTACACTTTATCTGTTGTCACTTTGGACTTCATGGTGCTGCTGCTACTAACAGTAGCCAATCCTTGCAAGTCATGAACACTCTGTCACGCGGGGGTTTTGATTTAGCTTTTCGTAGCAGGCTTTTCTGATTAAACACACTGTAAACTCTACCTTTCTCAATGGCATAGTTATTTATTTTCCTTCCAAGGATGTTCATTAAAGGGGTTTCAAAATAAAATAGTACATTATGTTGATATTCTTTTAGGCCCACAACCTCTCTATATTTTATACTTTTAAAGTTTCCCCTTTCTTTACTGTAATACTCGTCTAAAGAATCCAAAATTGGTTTCCATTTGATTTTGTTTACTCTCTTTCTAAGTTCTCTTTTTCTGAGCTAAAATAACTTTTGATATGTATCTCTGAACGAGGGTTTCCAAAGAGTAGAAATGACATGATCCCTCACAAATGGAAGCTTTGGAGAGAATGTAGACCTTGAAAGAATTTTACACAAATTTGTCTTCAACTTTCTCCTTTTGCCATTGAGGTTTAGAGAGGCTAAGTGACCTGTACTAGGTTAAATAACTAAGTGATGGCATATTTGGGACCAGGAATCAGTCATCCTCTCTTCTCTCCCAGTTTTCTTTTCACTGGATCATGACACAGAGTGATAAAATGGGAGAGCAGGGAGGGATGTTAGAGATCACTCTATCTAACCGTATTATTTGAAAGATAAGAAAGTAATGCTAGGGAAATTTGGATATCTGGCATTATCACGATATTCTTGGCCTTCCAAAAAATATCTTTCATTCTTTTTAATCTCAAAATAAGAAGCTTTTCAGCAAATCTCCAGTCCCAGGGACTGGCCCTGGTGAGACAATTCACTGAGGAAATCTGTGGCTTACACCCACATGTCTGTTAGGAAGCTGAGCCATCTTCATGAGTAGGCAGAAAAAGGAGGTGCACTAGGAAATCTCTCTCAACCAAAATATCACCCCACACATATCCTCTTTGGGAGACTAACTCTTCTGGGTTCTGAAGGCTTCTTTCTATCTTTCAGAGTTCCCTATTAAAATGCACATAATCCTAGAAAGAGAATCATTTTGAGTCATTTCAGGTGTTATTTATTTATTTATTTTGAGACGGAGTCTTGCACTGTTGCCCAGGCTGGAGTGCAGTGGCGCGATCTCAGCTCACTGCAAGCTCCACCTCCCAGGTTCACGCCATTCTCCTGCCTCAGCCTCCTGAGTAGCTGGGACTACAGGCGCCCGCCACCCCGCCCGGCTAATTTTTTTTTGTACTTTTTAGTAGAGACGGGGTTTCACCATGTTAGCCAGGATGGTCTCGATCTCCTGACCTCGTGATCTGCCCACCTCGGCCTCCCAAAGTGCTGGGATTACAGGCATGAGCCACCGCGCCTGGCCCCATCTCAGGTGTTATTAGTGAATATTCAGATTTTCTCTGAGAGAAAGGCTTCCTTGATGTGCTTTTGTAATAGACGAAGAGAACCAGGAAAAAAAAAGGGTCCTGAAATGAGATGTCTGTCTTCAAATCAAGCTCCCTAAACCATATTTGGGACTGAACTAGACTTAAAACCTTGCTGCTTTACATAGGCTGTGTTCTTAACATCAGCAGAAAGAAACACAATCACACTGAGTATTTTTATTTAAATTATGCAAAAGTGTGGGTAGAATCCCTGGATTTCCTTCTCAAGCTCACTTTGCAACTAATAATGATCCCACATAGAGAAAAGGGGAAACATTGGAACTGATGCTTAAGTGAACAAATCTAAACACATTCTTGACTTTATTTAAAATCTACATATTTCATCAATTCCAAGATATATTCCCACTTCCCTATATTAACATTCTGAAATCAAGATGTTTCTAATGGCTGGTGGTGTCTTACAATCATTGGCAGCCAGGTGGGCACTGTCACGTAGTTATCGCGTGGATGGGCACCAGCTTGATCATACACAGTGTTCATATTACCATTTCAATAGACTTATATGTAGTGTTATTTGTTCACATAGCAATGTAGTAATACATATAACTGGTATTTAAGTTTAAATTCAACTAGCACTTGAAGTATCTTTAATGGATTATTCCATGATTTGGTATTAAAACATTAAGATAATGTGAATGCAGAGAAGCAGAGAAACAGAGCAGCAGGGTATAAATTTGATATTAGTGAAACAAATATCTGTCATTGAAGGAATGATGACAATTTTACATTTTCTTTCAATGCAACAAGGAACTGCTTTATGGTATCTAGGAAAGGAAGATATCCATAGGTAGATGAAACTCTGCTGGATTTTGCCATTCGTGTTCATCCAAAAGCTTTACCTACACCTCATCAGGCAAGAATGTGCCATTATCGGCACTTGCAGAATGAGTGTCAGCAGCTTGCAAGGGAATTGCAGGAACAATAGTGGAGCACCATCTTAAGAAATGCTGTATTACCAGAGCTCTCAAAAACATAGAGGACAAGATCATATGTACTCTATGGTATGACACAGATGTAAAACCAAAACATGGACATGGAAATTTTGTAACGAAAAATGATTCAAAAGAGTTAGACAATAAATTTGAAAAATCTTTAGGAATTAAATCAGTTTATTTCATTCATATTTCCCTTTTAGATATATGCATAATAGTGAAATATGATTAAAATGTGTGCTTAAATAAGTCTAAAAAACTTCTTTTAAAAGCTATACAATAAAATTTATAAGTAATTAAGAAGTATTATAATTTAAGTACTTTTTGTTTCTTAGTGTTACATAAATAATGGTACATCTTATAATTGATGACATCTTAGATTCAGTGTTAATTAGTAGCAAAGCCTGAAAGAATCCAGATCTTCTAACTGTCAAATACCTCACACAATGTCTATTACATAGAATGTACTCAGTGAATAGAAGAATTGCTGAAGAAAAAAGAAGAAAAGAAACAATCATGATTACAAAATCTACCCAGGGTGAATTCTCAGTAGCAGAGAATAGCAATATCTATCAGAGAAGAAAGCCAGACCTTAAGTAGATTGTCAGTTTACTTTGACACGTACAACTCAAAATTGACCACTTTTACCTGGTATCTGAATGTCTGCCGAAAGATGATGAGAGGCATGAACATGAATTATCTTGATTTTCTATTTAGAGGATGGATAATTACCTATGATGATTTTTTAAAATACCTGTGAAGACTCAGGAGGCCAAGTACGGTTATGGAGTTAACCTTTTAGTTTGGTTGTTGTCAAGCAGCAGTAAATCAGATAAAGCGTGGAGGGCAAAGTCTTAGAGGATAAGAAGCCAGACAGAGGCTATAAGGCCATCAGAGGTTGTAAGGAACAGCTTGCTGGCACTTTTCCAGTTTTGCCTCCACTTTGGACCATGCACAAATGCACTGTGAAGCATCATTGGTACTGCAATGTTCAAATACAATTGATCCTTGAACAACACAGGTTTGAACTGCATGAACCCACTTATAAGATTTTTTTCAATAAAATTTACCAGTGTGCCCTGCCTCTTCTGCCTCCCCTTTCACCTTCTCCACCTCTTCCACCTCTGCCACTCCTGAGACGCAAGACCAACCGCTCCTTTTTCTCCTCCTCCTCAGCCAGTTAACATGAAGACATGTTAACATGAGGACAAAGACCTTTATGATGCTCCACTTCCACTTAATGAATAGTAAATAATGCATATTTTCTCTTTCTTATGATTTTAATAATATTTTCTTTTCTCTAGCTTACTTTATTGTAGTAATACAGCCTATAATACGTATAACATACAAAATACATGTTAATACTGTTTAGCAGTAAGGCTTCCAGTCAATAGTAGGCCACCAGCAGTTAAGTGTGTTTTTTTTTTACTTTTTAAAATTTTTCCATAAGTTATTGGCATACAGGTAGTATTTGGTTACATGAGTAAGTTCTTTAGTGGTGATTTGTGAGATTTTGGTGCACCCACCACCAGAGCAGTATACACTGTACCATATTTTTAGTCTTTTATCTCTTTCCCCCTTTCCCACTCCTCCCCCCAAGTCCCCAAAGTCCATTGTATCATTCTTATGCCTTTTCATCCTCATAGCTTAGCTCCCACATATCAGTGAGAACATATGATACTTGGTTTTCCATTCCTGAGTTACTTTACTTAGAATAATAGTCTCCAATCTCATCCAGGTCACTGCAAATACCATTATTTCATTCCTTTTTATGGCTGAGTAGCATTCCATCATATAAATATACCACAGTTTCTTTATCCATTCGTTGATTGATGGGCATTTGGGTTGGTTCCAGGATTTTGCAATTACAAATTGTTCATTAGCAGTTAAAGTTTTGGGAGTCAAAAGTTATACGTGGATCTTCAGCTGCATAGGGGTTGAGATCCCTAACTACCATGTTGTTCAAGGGCCAATTGTATCAGAGTGTTTTGAGATAACAAGTGCCAAAATGGAGAGGCAGAAGCCAGGAGCTCATTCCTGAAGAAGGTATGTTGGAAACAAAAAATTGTACTATTTTCTTAGAATCAAGGTGCTCCAGAGAACAATTGGGGATTTATCTGAAGTCCATTGAGTTTCTCATTCTCTCCAAATGGAAAAAAAGAAAGACATTGATTGTGCAACTATTACAGACCAGGTGTTTTATCTACATTATCTCACTTGAACACCTTTAACAATCTTGCAAACAATGTATTTTTGTTACATTTTTAGATGACAGGAATTCAGGCTAAAACTGTTGAAGTAAGTTGACCTTGGTGTCACAGCATGAGTGACAGAGTTTGAAAACTCTGCTGGACCCCAAAACTTATGCTTGCCACTCAAAATGCTTCAGTCTTACACAGGGAGAAAGACACATACAGGATGTCATGTCAGGAAATACAGAAATGAAGAGTATAAATGTGGCACGTTGCTGGAGGGTTCAATTTCATTCAAAGGTTGGGGGAGAGTCATTACTTTCATATTAAACTAATCATAGACTACTATATGCACATCACATTGGCTAAAAATTTTAAAAGACAGAACATAATAAATGTTGGCAAGGATTTAGTGCAACTGGAACTCTCATACACTGCTGGTGGGAATGCAAATTGACAAAACCACTTTGGAAAACCGTTTGGCAGTATTATAAAAGCTGATTATTTGCCTGTCTTATGAAATTTCAATCCTTGATATATTTCCAACAGAAATTGGCTCAGCAAAAGGCACAGAAGAATGTTCATAGTTGCAATATTAGTAATAAGCACAAACTGAATGAAATTCAAATGTTCATTAACAGAGGAAAGAATAAATTGGTACATGTTTATCCAACAGAATACTATTATTACTGTTACATACTACAACACGGATGAAACTTATAGACATGATGTAGAATGACACAAGCCAGATACAAGAGTTTGTTGAGTATGATTCCATTTGGTTCAAAAATAGGCAAAACAAATCCATGCTCTTAGAAGTCAAGATAATGATTACCCTTGGGGTGGGGATGGAGTAGTAGACAGTGACTGGAAGAGGACACAACGGGGCTTTTGGGCCTGCTGGTAATGTTCTGGGAGCTGATCGCGTGGTTGCTTCCAGTTTGTGACAGTTTATTGTGTTGTAGACTTAAGATTTGGACAGTTTCTGATATGGGTGTTATTGAGCAGCATGCAAAATTTTGATGAAATTTTGGGATAGAACAAAGTAGATCAAAGAATTTTGTATTTGTGATGGATTGTTTTGTTTTCAGAAACCATTTCATAACTAGCCCTCACCTGATGCTGGGACCAGGGTCTGGCCTCAGAAATCGGAGAGGATTTGGTCACTTCTCTACCTTCTTTGTGCGTTGATATCAGTCCCCATCAATGACCCTTATCAAGTTGAGAACAATGAGACCCCAGATGTCCTTAATGACCTAGAAGTTGGCTCTCCAGAACGTACCTGGACTTAGTCTACCCAGAGAAACTGAGGGTCCACAATAAAATAGCAGTGTCCTGTGGAGTGTTGGATATTAACATTCAATAGCAAGTTTATACATTGTGGAAACCAATTATGTTAAAGGAAAGACACAGAGAAACCCAAGAGCAATTCTATGACACAAATACATAATTCTGTTGCTGATAAGAAGTTTAAACCTTCCAGGAGCTGACTTGAATGGCCTTGCTCACTAGTACTTTTGTTTTTCACTGCATCTATTTAAATGCTACTTTTTACGACATTTCTCTGGAGCTAAAAGGAACTTTATAATTACTTATGTGTGGACCAGTACTTCAATATAAGGTGGAAACCTACATCTTATAATTGGTCTCACATGGGCTTTTCCGCCTTGTTTCTCCTCACTGGAGCAGATGCTAAGAGCATGGCAGACGTAGAAAAGTATTGACCTTGATCTGAATAGGCCTTGGTTGAACTTGTGCCAGAATTCATGACTTCAAAAGATCTTTTGGAATAAACAGAGTCAGGTGAAACAAATTTGTTCTTCACTAAAGCAGAGCCAACACGTGAGTAGATGGCACAGTCACTTGGGGGCCAAGAAAGCTCTCTTTGATCTAGTGTCTGAGGGTAGGAGCCTAGAGATCAGCCTTCTGTTAAGAATATCCAGAAATGGAGCAAGAGGACTGATAAGATTCAAGTGGGTGGCACCACATACCCTTCAGTCTAGTTTTTGTTTTTATTTTTAATTTTTGTGGGTACATAGTAAGTGTATATATTTATGGGGCACATGAAATGTTTTGATACAGGCATACAATGTGACATAATCACATCATGGAGAATGGGGTATCCATCTTTCTCAAGCATTTATCCTTTGTGTTACGAAAAACCCAGTTACACTCTTTTAGTTATTTTTTAATGTACAATTAAGTTACTATTGACTATAGTCACCCTGTTGTGCTATCAAATATTAGGTCTTATTCATTCTTTCTATTTTTTTTTTGTATTCATTAACTGTCCCCACCTCCCCTTGCCAGTCCCCCATTACCCTGCCCAGCTTCTGGTAGCCAGCCTTCTACTCTCTATCTCCATGGGTTCAATTGTTTTGATTTTTACATCTCACAAATAAGTGATAACATGTGATGTTTGTCTTTCTGTGCCTGACTTATTTCACTTAACATGATGATGTCCAGTTCCATCCATGTTGTTGCAATTAACAGGATCTCATTCTTTTTTATGGCTGAATAGTACTCCATTGTGTATATATACCACATTTTCTCTATCTGTTCATCTGTTGATGGACACAAGGTTGCTTCCAAATCTTAGCTATTGTGAACAGTGCTGCCACAAACATGGGCCCCTCAGGCTAGTTTTGACAGAATGGCTTCATGGTTACAAAAATGACTTATATGGTATGATCCAGAATTTCATCTAGAAAGATAAAAACTAACAGTCTGTAAAATTTCAGTAAGATAGTTTAAATTTAGGAAAGTTATAGAAATCTAAAGACTCAATGGTTACTTTGGTCATGTGTTACAGGTTTGTAACAGGAAGAGTCTGTTTCTTGTCTACTTTCCCCTCTAGACCACAAGATCCTTGATGTCAGGGAATTTATCTTATTCATTGTTTGGTCTCCTGGACCTTGAACATTGCCTGATACATAGTATATTCATCGTAAGTATTTGCTGAATAAGTGAATGAATTAATGAGTAAATGGATGAATAAAAAATGATAAAATTATTCTCCATGAGAAATTTTCATTATCTTAATTTATACTGTGTGACTAGCTATCAAAGTCTTTAAAAACTGAATGCAAATCTTAGGTTTCCATAACTCTTTATAGTGAACAAGTGAGAAAGATGTGCACTTTCCCCATATACATATGCACACATGTTTGCCCACACTGACAAAGAACATGGGTAACTCATTCTATTGGAGGGAAAAAAATCAATCAAAAGTGTTTGTTTTCACTGTGAACATCACCAGGAACAAGATTGTTGCTGTGCATTTACTGATGAAATGTTTAAGGGGCAGCTGTAGATAATTCGTGTCTGTGCTTCCAGATCACAGAAATTGGCATTCACTTTAGAGATAGCAACTGTTTGTTTCTATTTGGTTTAATCTCACACCCAAGCTTTACTTGATCCAATGTCATTTTAATATTGTTTCTTTGCCAAGGTCAGCAGTGAAAAACACCTGGTGTTGGGATCAAAGGTTAATCACAGGCACAGCTTCCAACTAAATAGAGGTGAACATGGCTACTACTAAATCTGCAGGAATCCGCTGTTGAGCAAAAAGCACCAGTCTAGGCGTTGGGTGTGTATTATTTGTCTTTTGCTGCCTAACAAATTATCCCAAAATCTTAGCAGCTTTATACAGAAATATTAATTATCTCACAGTCTGTGAATCAGGAACATGGGCAAGGCTTAGTTGAGTCTTCTGACTAAGGGTTTCTCAGTGGGTCACAAACAAGGTACTAACAGGGACTGTAGTCATCTCAAGGCTTGATGGCTTATAATTTCACTCACATGGTTGTTGACAGTATTCAGTTCTTCATGGGCTGTTGGACTGAGGGCTTCAGTTTTTCTCTGGCTGTTGACCAGAGGCAGCCCTCAGTTTCTTGCCACATGAGCTTTTCCATAGGGCAGCTCACAACATGGCAGCTTGCTTCATCAAAGTGAGCAAGCAAGAAGAACCAAAGAGAGAGTGCAAGCAAGATGGAAGTCATGGTCTTTGGCAACCTAATCACTGAAGTGACATTGTATCACTTTTGCCATGTTCTACTCATTAGGAGCAAGTGACTAGGTCCAGCCCACACTTAAGGAGAGGGGATTACAGGAAGGCGTGAATAGTAGGAAGAAGAGATCACTAGGAGCCATTTTAGAAACAGCCACCAAAGAAGACTTATATCTCAGTCAAGTGACAGTAATTACCAGCATGATACTGGTTATATTATTTTGCTGTTTTGCCCTCAGTTCTCCCATTTGCAAAATGGGGGGGTTGGACTGAATTGCCATTGGTGTTTACAAGATGTTAATAAGTTTATCCTATCTCTGGGATTGAATTGTTGGACATAAATGCCATAGGGCATTAAACATTCTTCATTATATTAGCTAAGCCTTTTGGCCTCAAAGAGTAAGGTCTTTCTCAAGTTACCACAAGGAAAGTGCTCATCTATAGTTAGGATCCAGGTGGTTTGAACTGAAATGGGAGGTAAAAGGTGATTCTAGGAATTCACTTCTTTCATCATATCCGAGGGGGCCTTTGTCATGGCATTTTTGCATTGCTCTGGAAATCTATTCCATTCTCTTCTGCCTTCTCCTTAACACATGTCTTTTACTTACTCGGTTTCTGCTTTCTCGCTATTTTAATTTGCCGTGGTCCATCATCACCTGAATCCTACTATCTGACATTTCCTATATATATCCTTTCAATGACTAATGTATTCCATATCTCCCAGGGTAAATTCCTGAGAAAGACAATCTTAATGTTCTAGGTCATCATTTCATGTCAGGCTTTTTGGGAGATATGGAAGGTCAACACAGGCTCACTGTAAGTTATTGTACACCCATCCTCTAGTGTTTTGAATATCTTACACATGAAGGAACATATCCAAGGACCACTTCTGATGAGCTCAAAATTCTTCCACTTCCATTTATAGCCTTTTCTTCTTTATTATTGATAAAAAATAGTGTACAACAAGATAAAAATCTAGGGTTGGTTATAAGTCTATGATCTGTGTTCTAGACTCTATAATAAAGACAGGAATCTAAACAACAAGAAAAATTAACTCAAATGTCTTGAGTGATTTGTTCTATTGATGAATTTGGAAACTATGACTTTTTGACCTCCCCTCACCTTTACCTTACCCTGAAGTATGGTGGGCAGAGAATTATCTGAATTACATCCAGGGAGAAGGTTTCAATTGATTTCAAACATTCTGAATGATTTCAGCTAAATTAAAACTTTTGCTAAGTTCCTGTTGACTTCCCAGTTTAGAGTAGAGGTCACAGTAGAAAATCCAGGTCATTGAGGACATATTTACTTTGCTCTGAAGTGAGAATGGAGAGTGCCTTTAGATACACACACATACACACACACACACACACACACACACACACACACACACAGGTCTTCTCTCCAATTAGGAATCAATCTGGCTTTGTATTTCCCTACTTTTGTTGAAAATAGAATTTCTAGCTTACAGTGTAATTCACTGATGTGCTACCCTTGTAATTAAATGAAGATTCAATGATTCTTTTGTTATCCTTGCTTGTTGATATTTATTTTCTTTTTAAAATCTCCTGAGGATTCATTTCTTCCAGAAAATCTTTTGCAACTTGATTCCTTAGTTGGGCTGTAATCAATTATATGCTTTGGGAGCCCAAAGACGGTTGAGTATTTTTAAATCCAGTCTCTATTTTACAGTTTAGAAAACTGAGGTCAAGTAAAACTAAGTGGCTTGCCCAACATCATGTAGCTAGTTAGTGGCAGAGCTATGACTGGAGTCCATGTTTTCATACAAAATTTAAAGATCTTTACACCTTAATTAGTCAACTGACAAAGTATTATTGAGTATCCCCTCTCCTCTCAATTGTAAGTTAGAACCTGTTATGGAGCTAAGATATATCAAGAGAAATTATAAATAATCATTTCTCACCGAAAGTTCTACTTGTAGCCCTCAAATATGTGGGGTTTACACTTCACAGCAAGATCTCCTACTGTGGTAGGTCATGGGTATCTATTGATTGAATGTCCAAAGTTCTACTACAGTTCTTCAACCACATTCAAATATATCATCTTACTACTGTTTGGGCACAAAGAATAATACCTCCAAAGCATGGTGGTTTGGCATGCTGAGCACTTAGAATTAAAAGAAATTGGAAGGCTCTCCTCCCTCTCCCAAGTACAGGGAGAAACACTGGTATTTCCTTATCTGACTAAGGATACTTATTTTTTAAAAGAAATGCAATTGTGTTAGGAACCATTCCTTGGGAATCTTGTCAAATAACCAGGAATGATTAATCACTGGAGAAGAGAAGAGACTAAAAGTCATCACCACACCTTGACAGACTTTTCATCTATGCTTCTGAGGGCAGTCTTGAGAGATTACCTGGGAGACTTTATCTACATAAGAAGACAATCTTTGTTCACAGTATAGTTCCACCCATCACCTTTCCATAGCTTCCCATTTAGTTTCCTAAGAAAATAATTTAAAAGATAATGTCTGTATCCCAGGCCCATTTATTTTCGCTAAAAATCATGAACTACCTCTCTAAAATTGCCTACAGCACCCCACTTCACTCTCCCCTATGAAGAGAATAGTTAAGCCTCAACCATCTGGCCCTTTTTGTCTCATATTTGCTGGACTTCTGTGTTCATGTGTATGTTAATAAATTTGTATTGTTAACAGAAAAAACAAACTCTGTAAAATATTTTAAACAGGTTTATTCTGAGCCAAGATGAGTGACCATGGCCCAGGGAACACAGTCTCAAAAGGTCCTGAGAAAGTGCACCTACAGCAGTCAGGTTACAGTTTAGTTTTGTACATTTTAGGGAGGCAGAAGTTACAGGCAAATATATAAATCATTACATGGAAGGTATATATCAATTTGGCCCAAAAAGGTAGGATATCTCTAAGTCATAGGTAGGTTTTAGGTATTCTTTAGTTGACAGCTGGTTGAGAGAGTTAAGCTATTGTCTAAAGACTTGAAGTCAGTAGAAAGGAATGCTTGAGTTAAGATGAGGGGGTTTGGTGGGCAAGGCCCTTGTTATGTAGATAAAGCCTCATAGGTAGCAGCCCTTAGAGAGAATAGATGGTAAATGTTTCTTTCCAGTCCTTAAAGGCGTCAGACTCTCAGTTCATCTCTCCTAGATCCAGGAAAGACCTGGCTGCATTGATGGAGATTCTCTACAGATGCAAATTTCTCCCACAAAAGACAGATTTGCAGGGTCCTTTCAAAATATGTCAAAAAATATATTTTGGGTATTTCTCATCTTGCAAGATGGCAGGTGAAAAAGTTGAGAAGCGAGATACTAAAGACAAGAAACCCAAAGCCAAGAAGGCTGATGCTGGTGGCAAGGTGAAAGGGTAGTTACCTCAAGGCTAAAAAGCCCAAGAAGGGGAAGTGCCATTGCAGCCGCAATCCTGTCCTTGACAGAGGAATTGGCAGATATTCCCGATCTGCTATGTGTTGCAGAAAGGCCATGTACAAGCGGAAGTACTCAGCTGCTAAATCCAAGGTTGAAAAGAAAAAGGAGAAGGTTCTTGCAATTGTTACAAAATCAGTTGGTAGTGACAAGAATGGTGGTACCCGGGTGCTTAAACTTCTCAAAATGACTAAGATATTATCCTACTGAAGATGTGCCTCGAAAGCTGTTGAGCCACGGCTTCAGTCAGCACGGGAGAAAACTGCGAGCCAGCATTACCCCCTGGAGTATTCTAATCATCCTCACTGGATGCCACAGAGGCAAGAGGGTGGTTTTCCTGAAGCAGCTGGGTAGTGGTTTGTTACCTGTGACTGGACCTCTGGTCTTCAATCGAGTTCCTCTACGAAGAACACACCAGAAATTTGTCATTGCCACCTCAACCAAAATTCATATCAGCAATGTAAAAATCCCTAAACATCTTACTGACATTTACTTCAAGAAGAAGCAGCTGCAGAAGCCCAGACACCAGGCAAGTGAGATCTTTGACACAGAAAAAGAGAAATATGAGATAACAGAGCAGTGCAAGATCAATCAGAAAGCTGTGGACTCACAAAGTTTACCAAAAATCAAAGCTATTCCTCAGCTCCAGGGCTACGTGTGATCTGTATTTGCCCTGATGAATGGAATTTATCCTCACAAATTGGTGTTCTAAATTTCTTAAGGAGAACTTAATTAAATAATTGATATATATATATGGGTAAAATATTTTTATTTCCCTCAGGGTCTGCTATCTGTCATGTGATGCTATACCAGAGTCAGTTTGGAAATCAAGCCACATTATACCTGGTGAATAAAAAGCCTGTTTAACAAGGTTTTATGGTTTGTAGAGAGTGACTTGACCTTTGCTTTGCATGACCTTAGGTCTTCTTTATAATTTAGTATTTTATTGCCACAAAGAATCTGGTTTTTCAGTCCTGTGATCTGTATTTTAACCCTAATGCTGGTCAATCGTGCCTAAACTGCAAAAGGGAGTTAACTCCCTTCCTGTCATGGCCGGGAATTCAGCTTTTCAGGTTTCTCTGGGGTCTCCTTGGCCAAGAGGGGACCTGTTCAGTCAGTTGGGAGGCTTAGAATTTCATTTTTTGGTTTACAGCATGATTTTTCTTTTATTAATCTGTCTATTGTCGTCTATTCAGACCTTCAGAGGGAAAGTTTGAGCTTCCCTACGCTACTTAAGCTAGTTTACCATATCCTATTGTTTCCATCCCATCTTCTTCTCAAGACAGCCTAAACTCCTTACTCCTGAATACAACATATCCTATCCCCTTTGCACCTTTACTCATGTCATTTCCCCCCTCTCCTTTCCACTTGCCAAAGACATTTGTGGTCTATATCAGGATCCTTTTTTTCCTTGCAGCATCTTTCATCTATTGTATTCTGCCATGATTTCCTTTAGCTTGGAGCTCCCATAACAGACAGAACATTCATTTATTATTCCTTTCACTTATTCATTGATACTGTATCCTATTCTAGGTACTGATCTAACTATGTGGATAAAGGGCATCAAAGACTTGACAACATGATTTTTACCCTCTCGATGTTTAAAATTACACCAGGAAAAATAAAGCCACATAATTTTGGAGAGATAACATTTCTTCTTATTAACTTACAAAAGTTTTCTTTTTAAGTTCCCTTCTATTCTGCTTATTCAATCAGATAGCAGTGTGTTCTTTTTGGGGGGTGATATATATGGAAAGGGCTGAAAAACAGAAGTAATCCACACTTTTCTGACTTTATCCAAAAGACTAAGCTTGTAGGGTCTCCATGATATTCTGAGGATATCCTTGTGGGTTATCAAAGAAGGTAAAAAGTAGTTATTGTGTGTTTTCGGCCATTTTCAGAGTTTTCAAAAAGGAGAGGGAAGAGAGATTTTCTTCTCTCCCAGACTAGAAATTAACTTCCCCTGAGAAATGGAACAAGAAGGTGAACCTAAGGATCTTGGGATAACTTGCTGGATGTTCTGCTGGCAAGCCCCAAAGCTGATTGGCTCAATGGTGCATTTTACAGTTGAAAGTAGCAAACTATGTCCTTGTCCCAGTGGAGACGTTGTTAGAGATAGGGGATGACTCAGCAGAAGCCTTCGTGGGCCATGACTGAAAATCAGATGGTCATTCTAAGCCCTCCTCACCCCTGCCTCCAAGTCAACATTTTGTCCCAAGACATAAGAAGCCTGATACAACATTGAGGAGAAAGTGGGGCACCACAGGAAGTACAGAGGCTTAGTAATCCATTAGCCTGTTGGAATGGGTATTTGGAGTCAGAAATTAAGTACAAAAAAAAAAAAAAGTGATAGTCTGTGAACCCTTGAAACTGTGGATGGAAGTATATTTCTGCTTTGTACTTTAGTGTAACATTCCCATCTCCCTTAGTTCATTTTGTATTACTATCAAGGAATACCTGAGGCTAGACAATTTAGAAAGAAAAAACGTTTACTAGCTCACAATTCTGCTGGTTGGAAAGTTCATGATTGAGCATCTCCTTCTGTTGAGGGCTTCAGGAAGCTTCCATTCTTGGCAAAAGGCAAAGAGGAGCCAGCATGTGCAGAGACCACATGGTGAGAGAGGAAGCAAGAGAGAGAGAGAGAGGGGAAAGGTGCCAGGCTCTTTTAACAACCAGGTCTCTCAGGAACTAATGGAGTGAGAAATCACTCAGTCCCAAGGGAGGGCATTAATCTATACATGAGGGATCTACCTCGTTACCCAAACGCCTCCCACTAGGCACTACCTCCCAATACCACCAAACTGGGGGCTAAATTTCAACATGAGATTTAGTGGGGACAGACAAACCATATCCAGATCATAGCATCATCTAACAAAATGTTCCCTTTGGGCATCCCAGATAATTAATACAAATGTCTCCATTTGTAAGCTGAACAATGTGTAGTATAAAAAATATTATTAAAAACTTTTAAAACCACTCGGTTTTGGACAATATGTAACATGTCACTATACTCCAATGTCCCACAATGTCCTCAACAAACATTCCTTCAAGTATGACTTGAGAATCTGTCACCAAAGCAATCAAGGCAAAGAATTAAAGCAATTTAAAAATCTGCTAAAAGCAAAACATGTTCTAAAATCAAACTTAATCATTTCACAATAAATGGTGAAGGCCTGCCTAGGGAGGAACCTTCCCTCAGTTAGTTGTCACACTCTTTTTGTGGCTTTGAGGGATGTTCTGTGATACAGGGATTTTTTTTGAGGTACTGCGATACAAGGTTTTTTGTTCCCTACCCAACTTTTGGACATTTTTGCAAATAAATATTTAACCAAGCTGTTTGAAATCAGTGATTGGCCAAGTCAATTTTTCTCTCCTGCTGAGTGGCGGCCTCACTTTTATGCATTACACCAGATATGTGAGGCTTCACTCAGCATGTCCAAAGCAGAGTAACCGAAATTGGGACCTATTGTGCATGGCTGGCTATCCCATCCGGAAAGCCTGGGACATGGATGTGATTCCTGTGGAATAAAATTTGCCATTTTAAATTTGCACCCCAGCCAGTCGTATCAACACTGTCTTCCTCAGTCAGGAATCCCCAGGAAAAAAGTGTTATAGATTCACTCTCAGAAGTCAAAGGAGAACATATTTATGAAATGGAAGAAGAATTGTTCCTACCAAATAAATATTTCATCACTAGACCTTACATTATCCAGTACAGTAAGAACTTATCAAGTATGTTCAGAAACTGCTTTGCTTACTATCACATGTACTCCAAAGGAAGGATTTACATGGTAAACTTGAGTGAACACTCTAATATGAGCAGAATTGGCCATCATAGTGACAAAAAAGGAAAATTTATATTCTTATAAAGGCATTTTGAAATTTCATTATGCATGTAGTTTATTTTGCCCTTAGTCTTTCCTCTATGGAAAAATGAAACTTATTCAGTTTCGTGTTGATACTATGGTTGAGTTTGCTAAATATGAGTATTATTATAATTTATAAATCATAATCTCTTTGTTGTCATTTTAGTCCCTCAAAAGGGCTTCTTGCTACTCCAATAAAATTTTTGTTCTTGCCTCTTCCCCCTACTACTCCATCCTCCAATCAGTGTGTTTCTTTTGCATTGGCATTAATGTAATATAAGGGAAAGTGTGGGAAATGATGTCTAAAAAAAATTGAGTAAAGTTTTAAAGATTGTTTTTGCTCCTATTTAGACCTAAGACAACAGGAACAAAAATATTTTTTAAATTGTGAAACATTGGTTATAAAAGGAAATTAAGCCAGACTACAGACACACACACACACACACACACACACACACACACATAAACATGGATGACCATCATACCATGGTGCTGCAAACCATATTTTCTGGCCAGGATGCTTGAGTAGGTTACCATTTTCTTGCAGGCTTGGCATCTCAATATTATGGTTATAGCTCATAAGCATGGTTTATAATGTAATTTTCTCCAAATTTATATTGGTGAAACCAAGTGACTAGAAAAAAATATGAGTTAATTTGAAGGCTCTAATCCAATATTAAAATGTTAATGGCATTGAAGAGCTTCTAATCCTTCCAAATGAGGTCATGACATATCAGAGATAATAAGCCATCTTGAAAATATCCTAAGAACCAGGTCTCTGGGCAATGGTTTACAAACTAGACAGCATCCATTCAGAATATTTTCCATCCCAATTTAGGAAGCAAGTAAATAATTACTATTTTGAGGGGAGAATTATAACACTTAAGCATTCTGAGGGTTACATATTTTAAGGGACTAATTTCTTACTGCCTGATTTTTAATTCTCAATATATCTACTGTAATCTTTGCTAGTTTAAAAAAATATTTAAGTATTCAATAAAGTGCACTAATTATACATGTATAACTTGATGAACTTTTATGACTCATATCAAAATATAGAATATTTCCAGTACTCTGGAAGGCTGCTTCATGTCCCTTTCCAGTCAATACCCCCTTTATTTATTTATTATTTTGAGATGGAATGTCGCTTTGTTGCCCAGGCTGGAGTGCAGTGGCGTGATCTTGGCTCACTGCAACCTCTGCCTCTCAGGTTCAAGTGATTCTCCTGCCTCAGCCTCCTGGGTAGCTGGGACTACAGGTGTCCACCACCATGCCCGGCTAATTTTTTTTTTTTTTTTGTATTTTTAGTAGAGATGGGGTTTCACCATGTTGGCCAGCCTGGTCTCGAATACCTGACCTCAGGTGATCCACCCACCTCGGCCTCCCAAAGTGCTGGAATTACAGGTGTGATCCACCGTGCCCGGCCCAATACCCTCTTTTTAGAGATAAGAAATATTCTGACAGCTAAACAATATTAATTAACTTTGCTTGTGCATGAATTTCATACAAAGGAAATTATATAGTATATGTCATTTTGGGTCTGGCTTCTTTCACTCATCAAGTCTGTGAGAGCTATCCATGTCACTGGATGTTTTTTGTATTTCATTTTTATTGTTGTGTATTATTCTATTATATGAATATACTATAATTGATATCTTTCTCCTATTGACAGGCATTTATGTTGTTTTCAGTTTAAGTTATTATGAATAAGGCTACTATGGGCAAGTTTGTATATGTCTTTGGAACACATACGCATTCATTTTTCTTGGTTATTTCCTAGGATTTGATTGCTAGGTCATGTTTATCTTAAGTAGATGCTTATTTAGCTTAAGTAGTCACCATCAGTGTTTTAAAATGGCTTTACCAATTTACATTCCTACTAATAATGTATTTGAAAGTTCCAATTGCTTCACATGCTTGCCATCACTTGGTATTATCAATCTTATTAATTTTGGACCTTTTGTTCAGTGTGCAGTAATATCTTATTGTGATTTAAGTTTGACTTTTCCTGAGAATTAAGTTGTACACTTTTTCATGAACTAATGGACCATATGGATATTCTCTTTGTAAAGTGCCTGTTCAAGTCTGTTGCCTGCTTCTAAATTTGGCTATTTGTCTTTTCTTATATTTATTTGTAGGGGTTCTTCATATATTCTGGATATGAGCCATTTTTTTGTAGATCTAAAAATGTTTCTCCATTTGTGGCTTGCCTTTTTACTATCTTAAAAGTATCTTTTGATGAACAGGAGTTCTTAATTTTAGGTAAGTTCAGTTTATCAATCTTTTTTATGATTAGGGTTTTTAGTGCAATTTTAAAGAAAAAATTGTACCTTTTCTAGTTTTGCTTACTGGCCAACAAAAAAATATAAGAATTGAATCTAGCATTCTTACTGATGTGGACAATCGGAAAACTTTAAAATGCTATAAAACTCCACTAGAATAGCTAGAATTTTAAGGACTTTCAGAAAAAAAAAATGTTGGTGAGGATGTGGAACAACCAGAAGTCCCATTGCTGGTGTGAGTGTAAAATAATATACTCACTTTGGAAATCTATTTGTCAGTTTCCTATAAAGTTAAACGTACACCCACTCTATAACCCAAAATTTCTACTTCTAGGTATTTACTTAAGAGAAATGAAAACATATGTCCACAAAAAGCCATGTATAAGAATGTTTACAACAATTTCATCTTTAATAGCCCCAAATTGGAAATAAATGAAATATCTATCTACAGATCAGATAAGCAAACTGTGGTATATTCATACAATAGAATAATACTTAGCGATAAAAAAAGAATTACTGATACAAACAATAACATGAATAAGTCTCACAAACATGTTCAGGGAAAGATACCAGACACAGAGAATACATATTGCATAATTTCATTTATATGAAGTTGTAGAACTTGCAAATTAATATGTGGTAATAGAAATCAGAACAAGCTGACAACTTTCAGTTCTAGAAAATATTTTTCTTGCAGAGAAAACACACAAAGAGTTGATGAACAATGCAGGGAGAAAAACTGTATTGTCTGAAAGACAAACACAAATACTACTGGCAGATAGTTTTAGTTTATATTTGAGGACAACAAGATGGCAACTTTTATTATTAGCAGCCCAGGAAACATAAACAATGTGTGTATGTGTCAAATGCTTTATTCCCCAGCACTGAAGGACATTTGGAAGCTTTGGTTCATAGGAAACCAGCCAGTGTGGCTATTAGGGAGGTGACAGTCAAGAGGATGAAAGGACTGGAGGGGAGGCAGAGCCCAAGACAAAAGGAAAGAGGAAGGTCTGCTCTGCTACCCAAGAGATAGGTCAGTTATTAAAGAGCTTCCGAAGACAGAATGCCAATTCTGAGACTTGTCCTAAGCAGATTTTTTCATTCTCTCTCACCACTTAGTTATAATCACTACTGTGACATAGATTATACATGCACTTTGTTGCTTATTGTTAGTATGTGCCATTGTGTGACCTTTGGACTGTTGAATTTCAGGTTTCAGCTTGCATTGATGCTTACTTCTCTTTTCTTCGTCTACTTTAATTAGGCCACAAGCAACGGGGCGCCATAATTTCGTCTATTCTAGGTACAGCTACAGATGGAATTATTTCCTGTTATGAGGAAATGAAAACTAAGGCAGGGAAAACATTGTGTCTGTGTTTTCTACTCCAATGTGGAAGATCTTTTGAAAGGCCTAAGTCTCACTGTTAGCATCTTTGAGATACTTTGTCTTTTTCTATGAGTTCTACATGTAGGAGAAGTGGGCATGATGAAACTTATTCATTCAAGAGATGAGGCTCAGAAACATCCGCTGAAGGATAAGAAAACTGAGTAAGTGCATACACTGTTGGTAGGAATGTAAATTAGTATAGCCACTCTGGAAAACAGTATGTAGATTCCTCAAAAAACTAAAGATAGAACTACCATATGATCCAGCAACCCCATTGCTAGGTAGATACCCAAAAGAAAGAAAGTCAGCATGTTGAAGAAATGTCTGCACTTCCATGTTTATTGTAGCCCTATTCACAATAGTCTAGATACTGAATCAACCTAAGTGCCTATCAACAGATGAAAGGATAAAGAAAATCTGGTATGCATACACAATAGAATGCTATTCAGCCACAAAAAGAATGAAATCCAGTCATTTGCGGCAACATGGATGGAACTGGAAAACATTATGTTAAGTGAAATAAACCAGGCACAGAAAGATAAATATTTCATGGTCTCACTTATATGTGGGAACTTAAAAAATTAATTGGAACTGGTGAATAGAATGGTGGTGACAAGGCTGAGAACAGTGGGGGAAGGCGAGCATGAAGAAAGGTTGGTCAATCGGTACAAAAATACAATTAAATTATTTTATTTTATTTTAAATTTATTTTTTAAAAATTTATTTTATTTTTTTAAAAGACATTACTCTGTTGCCCAGTCTGGAGTGCAAGTGGCACGATCATAGCTCACTGCAGTCTCAGACTCCTGAGCTCAAGTGATACTCCCACCTCAGCCTTCTGAGTAGCTAGGACTACAGATACGTAGCTAGGACTATCATGCCTGGCTAATTTTTTAATTTTTTGTAGGGATAGGGTCTTGCTATGTTGCCCAGACTGGTCTCAAACTCCTGGCCTCAAGTGATCCTCCTGTGTCAGCCCCAAAGCACTGGGATTACAGGAGTGAGCCAGTGTGCCTGGTCCAAGAATATAGTCAGATAGAAGGAATAAGTTCAATAGCACAGTCAGGTGACTATAGTTAGTAATTTGTTGTATATTTGAAAATGATTAGAAGATAAGATGTAAAATGTTCCCAACACAAAGAAATAAAAAATGTTTGAGATGATGGATATCCCAATTATCCTGATTTGATCATTACACATTGCATGCATGTATCATAATATCACATGTACCCCATAAATATGTACATGTATTATGGATCCATTTTTTAAAAAAACTACAATAACTAGAAAATATAAAAGAAAACAGCAAATTTAAAGCATCTCTAATACTCAAGAGTTGGTCTGGTCCTATTAGCTAATCCTTGGTGTTGCTAAGAGCTAGCTTGGCACTTACAGCTAAACCATGGTGTTTTCTTGTTAAGCGTAAACAATCTCACAGAGCACCAGATTCAGATAAGCCCACTCTGACCACGATGGATCAAGAGAAAATAAGACTACCTTGCAGTCATGTCTGAACACAAACAAAAACATGAACATCGTTCAAACCACAAAAATGATCAAATGGCTTTCTATCTTGGCTAATATAAGTAACGGATGCTGCCTGATCAATGACAGTGTTAGCCTCATACTAGTCTTCATTCCTTTAGATAAGATTTATTATGATACTCAATAATAGAATTACCATTTCCTAACAGCATGTAATCTGGAATAAAGTCCTGCTTCCTGAACCTTCCTCCAAATCACCCACTGCAAGTCCAAATACTATGATAAGTCCTAACACCCTCTATTGAGATGCCCTATGGCTCCCCATGGTGTTCATTCACTCTCATTGTAATAAGTCAATAAAGCCAACTTTGACTGGCTATAAGTGTGCTCCTGATGGTCTTTAGCTGAAGGACATTAACAGAAGCATAAAGAAATTGAGTGGAATTTCTAAGACAATGTGAATACCGAGAAAAATCACACCTTGAGGACCATCTGCATAGAGGTCAGTACCAAAACTCAATTACGTGCCACTTGAGAGACTTCTTGTACCTCAATCATTTTTAGCCTGGCCTCTTGGCTACTAGAAGCAGAAAGAAACAAAACTTGTATGTCTCATTTGGAAACCTTGTATTGAATATGTGCCTTACTTAGATAAAGATGCCCAGGGAATAGGTGTATGGTGTCAATATTTAGTGGGTCAGAGACGATAAACATCTTTGTCAGAAAATGGGGTTCATGGAATCTGGAGAAAGACACGTGGAATCATCGCTGGGGTGACTGATGTAACGGAAAAGCATTAAGAGAAAGAGTGAGAAACTGAGTCCTGGAGTCCTTTCCATAACATTTAAACCAGGAGAAAATGCTCTCTGTGCCTGAATCCTGGCCCCAGCCCAGACATACAAATGCCAGTTTCCTACAATGACTCTTGGTGAACAAATTCATTCCCAAGGCTCTAGGTTGTTTTGTGAAGACATTTGCCTTTTGACAGGACATTTACAGTTTTTTTAACCACACTACTACGTAGTAGTTAAAAATCAGGTTCTGGAGTCAAAAATACCTGAGTTTAAATCCTAGCTGCATCAGTTATAAGTTACTGTTCTTGGGAAAGTTCCTAACCTCTTAGTGCTTCAATTTCTGTATCCAAATAACAGAGACAATAATAACTGTACCAAGTGTACCTGCTTTGTAGGATTTTGTGTAAAGTGCTTGCTTGATGTTTGGCACATGATAAGCTTTCAATGAATGATAGCTATTGTTCATATAATTGGTCTATATTTGGAAGTACAATGATGTCGCCTTTTCCTAGTATTTGAATATTTGTTTTAAGAGAGTTTTACACAGATGTCAAACATACTTATGTAGTTACATGTGTACATATACACTCAAATACATATGTATACATATCCATACACAGATGAACACTTGCATTCATGGGTTTTTCATGAATACTGGGCTGGTCCTTAGGTGGGTACATGTTGTGAAATTATGGGGCTCAGGTTAGCTCAGGAATAAATATAAGCCTGTAAAAGGCTAAAGGTGACTTTGTAAATTTCCAAATCTTAGTGCTAATAAATTTTACTTGGCTTTTCCTGAGCTGTTTCCCTAAACTTAGAAGTTTGCTTCCTTAAATAATTTGACAGCCCCTCTTGTCATTTTACATTCTCCCACTAGTTCTTATCCCAGAAGTTATCATGACTGTTAATACCAGCCCTCTCCAACAGTGCTTTGGCCACAAAGGCACCAAAGAGCCATGGCGAATAATTACTTAACTATTATTAATTCTTGTCCCTCAAAAGGGGGCCTGTCTGAAAGAAGTCCCAATAGACCATAACTCCAAAGTCCACACAGTGATAATGTTTTTTATTAAAAAGAGTTTGGAATGGCTGGGCTGGGAGCAGTGGCTCACGCCTGTAATCCCAGCACTTTGGGAGGCCGAGGTGGGCGGATCACGAGGTCAGGAGATCGAGACCATCCTGGCTGACACGGTGAAACCCCGTTTCTAGTAAAAATACAAAAAATTAGCCGGGCGTGGTGGCGGGCACCTGTGGTCCCAGCTACTCAGAGGCTGAGGCAGGAGAATGGCGTGAACCCGGGAGGTGGAGATTGCAGTGAGCTGAGATCGCACCACTGCACTCCAGCCTGGGTGACAGAGCAAGCCTCCATCTAAAAAAAAAAAAAAAAAAAAAAGAGTTTGGAGTGACTGCTCATAGCTTACAATGCTGTTTCAAAGGGAAGAATCAGGGAAACCATCTAACACAGGGGAAGTGTGATGGAGGGTAAGTCAGAGTAGAAAAAGACAGTGGCCTTACTCAATTATGCTTTAAAATAGCTTGTATTTGTGAATTTGACAAAAATGTATGACCATATGAATCACTGCTAGGGCCCCTTCCAGGGCCTTGGAAGGATTCAATACAAGCGTGGGGCCCTGAGGTTAAGCTGTTTTAGTAATGCTGCCTATGCCTTCGACTCTCCCAGGCACCGATAGAGTTTCAGTTGCAGTTGTCACTTGTTCATCCAAAGGAATAACTATTTTGTGCAGACTGGTGGGAGAACAGGTTTAGGATTGCCGTTCTAGGTGTTGGGCATGGACTATGTCTGTCTTATTAGCACTGAAGCCCCAGGGCCAGCATAATGCCTTCCACAGAAGAGGTGCTCAGTAAACATGTGCTGTATGAAGGAAGAAACTAAGAATTCCACCCCCAGGATGACAGGGATAGTGAATTCCAACGATTTATTGAGTGAGGGATAAATGATACAGAGAATGTGCATAGCATTAAAGTTTACAGAAGTCTTTCGTGTACATAAGAGGTTGGCAAAACACAGCTCATGGATTGGTAGGTCAAATTTAGCCTGCTGCCTTATTTTGTAAATCAAGTTTTATTGGAATACAGCCACACTCATTTGTTTACCTATTGTCTAGACTGTTTTCCTGCTGAAATAGCAGAGGTGGGTAGCCACTGAGATCACATGGCCTGCAAAGGCTAAGATGTTTACTATCTGGACCTTTAGAAAAGTTTGTTGACACCTCATGTATATTATCATATTTTGATTTTGAACCTCATTTCATGCCTGTGAGGGAGGTCAGCACTTAATATCTCTTCCTGACAGATGAAAAAAGTTGAGACTCAGGTTAAATATCTTTGCCTGGTTAGTTGTGTATCAAGAGTTGACGTTGAACCTAAGTGCTGGGACTAATTCAGGTGTGCCACGAATGTAGGTTGCTAAACTACTTGTAAATGAGCTCATGCTGTGAACCTTTAGAAATAGAAAGCCATTTTCAGAGGAGCTCAGTAAATGAAGCAAGTTTCAGTGTTTCCACTAAGGCTTTTGGGCAAGCTTTGCACAAGTGCCACATATTCCTCAGGCCTTAACACTTAAGTCTACCCCAGCCAACTTTCAACTGCAAATGTCTACTTTTAATGTTTAAGTGGAAGGCCACTCTGCTTATATGTAAGGCAGGCTGGAACTTCCATGAAACAATTCCCCCCAAGAGAGGTTAATTCCTGCCAGAAGTTGGTATATAAATACCCCAGCTCCCTTTCTCCTTGGGTTAAAAACCCTCAAGGCATAGGTTTCACACCACTTCTCAGAGTTGCCCTGTAGGATTAAGCTCCAGTTTCCCACAGTGGAAGCTGGCTTGATAATGCATCCTTTATTGGCTGCCTTCTCTGTTTTGTGACATTTCCCCACTCTCCTACCAGTGTTATCTGCACCTCCCAAATAAACTACTTGTACTTGTATCCTTCTCTCAGATTCTGCATTTGGGGAAACCCAAGCAAAGACAGCTTTGGATAAATGTAGACACTCTTACAGGGGAGCAAATATTTGGACTCATTATGATAGTTCACTGTGATGTTTCAAAGGGAAGGATCAGTCATTAGGATGGGGTTAATCTTTTGTAGTTCATTCTATTAACCCAACTACTAGTTTGCCGATGAGGGCTCGCTTTTCCTGCAGTCACTGATCCTGGAAGATGCTCACCTGCCATGTGGGGAGGAAAGTCTGCATCAGCCAAGACACACATGGCTGCTGCTGCTGAAGTGGAAAATACTGCAGTGTCATCAATCAATGCCTTCCACATGCTCTCGGCAGAAGGGCAATTAGTGTTACTCAGGATGAAAATGAATATAAGGCTGTGGATGAATGGGTTATTGAAGAGACTATCGAATCAGCCTGGCTGTTAGAAGTGGCCAGAGGCAGTGGGAAGGCTCCTTGTCTGTGCTGGGCAACAGCTAGTTTAGAGCAGCCTTCTGTCTCAGGCTTGGAAGGGGTCATTCAACTGACAGAAAGATTAGTCATTTTTACCAGATTTGTCATTTTTACCACTTCCTCCCTTCTGGGTTATCCTCTCAACAGACTCAGCAACTAGGGTACATCTACTCACAGGGCTGTGGCCATATTTTCTTTTATAAAAGCCAGAAAATGGAATCCCTTCAATGTAGTGACATGATTTTTTGCAAGTGTTTCCTTTTTATCCCTGCCTTTGGCTGTCTGTCACTGTCTATATTTCTCCCTTTGGCTCTTTCTGCCCCCCACCTGTCTCTGTATCTCTGCTTCTGTCTCTCTTCCCTTCCTTTCTCCGTACCCAGTTTTCCTGTCCGCTTCTCTTTCCTTCTCCTAGTTTCTCTCTTTCCCTCCCCACCTTCTCTGCTCTGGTCCTTCTTTTGGTCTTTGGAATATTTTCTCATGTTCTGACATTCTTTAAGGTAGGTTCATTTATTGGATCCTTGATATATCTCCCAAAGAAAAGCAGTTATAATTAAAATCTTTGTTACTTGTGGGCAAATAACCCCATATAAAATCAGATTCATTTTCAAGTAAAATTCCCTCTTGGGCTTTAAAAGCCTGACTCCTAAAGTTCCCCAGCTGGATAGACTGTCTGCTTCTCTGTCTTTAAACATTATCCAGGCACAGCGGGCACAGTGGCTCACGCCTGTAATCCCAGCACTTTGGGAGGCCGAGGCAGGCAGATCATGAGATCAGGAGTTCAAGACCAGCCTGACCAATATGGTGAAACCCCATCTCTACAAAAAATACAAAAATTAGCCGGGCGTGGTGGCGCATGCCTGTAATCTCAGGTACTTGGGAGGCTGAGGCAGGAGAACCGCTTGAACCTGGGAGGCGGAGGTTGCAGTGAGCCAAGATCATGCCACTGCGCTCCAGCCTGGGTGACAGAGGAAGAGTCCATCTCAAAACAACAACAACAACAAAAACAACAAAACATTACACAGGCAGCAGGGTACACAAAGTTTAGCCACCTTTTAGAAATAGGTGCCAAGTATTGTGTCCTGCTCTGTTTGCCTAGGTTTACTGGCTATAGTTCACAGGTGGGCCTTAACAGAAGAGAAGACATAAGCAGCTTTCACACCAGAATGGAGCCAAGATGTCCGCAGGCTTAGTGACTGGATCTGAGACATCCCTGATATCATCACAGGGTTGAGACCTGGAACTTTCAAAAAACTCTTGGTTCTATATTATCAGTCCAGAGGCAGAACTACTAAAAAATCTGCTAGAAAGCGGCAACAGGAGGAGAGGGAGAGAGCTCTGTCTCAAAGACTCAAAATGGTCTTATAAACCAAAATTCCAAAGAAAGTAAAGAAATTATGTGTTAAGAAAGACAGCTGACGAAATCACCACTCAAACATGAATTCACTCAGGATGAAATTAAAATACTTTTTTAAAGTTTAGAAAAGACTTGATCATTGTCAGGCCTCTGAGCCTAAGCTAAGCCATCACATCCTCTGTGACCTGCACGTACATATCCAGATGGCCGGTTCCTGCCTTAACTGATGACATTCCACCACAAAAGAAGAGAAAATGGCCTGTTCCTGCCTTAACTGATGATATTGTCTTGTGAAATTCCTTCTTCTGGCTCATCCTGGCTCAAAAGCTCCCCTACTGAGCACCTTGTGACCCCCACTCTGCCCGCCAGAGAACAACCCCCCTTTGACTGTAATTTTCCTTTATCTACCCAAATCCTATAAAACGGCCCCACCCTTATCTCCCTTCCCTGACTCTCTTTTCAGACTCAGCCCGCCTGCACCTAGGTGATTAAAAGCTTTATTGCTCACACAAAGCCTGTTTGGTGGTCTCTTCACACGGACGCGCATGAAATTTGGTGCCGTGACTCAGATCAGGGGACTTCCCTTAGGAGATCAATCCCCTGTCCTCTTGCTCTTTGCTCTGTGAGAAAGATCCACCTACAACCTCAGGTCCTCAGACCCACCAGCCCAAGAAACATCTCACCAATTTCAAATACGGTAAGCGGCCTCTTTTTACTCTCTTCTCCAACCTCCCTCACTATCCCTCAACCTCTTTCTCCTTTCAATCTTGGCGCCACACTTCAATCTCTCCCTTCTCTTAATTTCAATTCCTTTCATTTTCTGGTAGAGACAAAGGAGACACATTTTATCCGTGGACCCAAAACTCTGGCGGCGCCGGCCACGGACTAGGGAAGGCAGCCTTCCCTTGGTGTTTAATCATTACAGGGACGCCTCTCTGATTATTCACCCAGGTTTCAGAAGTGCCAGACCACGCAAGGACGCCTGCCTTGGTCTTTCACCCTTAACGGCAAGTCCCGCTTTTCTGGAGGAAGGGCAAGTACCCCAACCCCTTCTCTCCGTGTCTCTACCCCTTCTCCGCCTTTCTGGGGGCCAGGAAACCCCCAACCCCTCCTCCTTCACTCTTAGTGGCAAGTCCTGCTTTTCTAGAGGAGAGGCAAGTACCCCAACCCCTTCTCTCTGTGTCTCTACCCCTTCTCCACCTTTCTGGGGGGTAAGAAACCCCCAACCCCTTCTCCTTCACCCTTAGTGGCAAGTCCTGCTTTTCTGGAAGGGCAAGTACCCCAACCTCGTATCTCTGCACCCCAATCCCTTATTTCCGTGCTCCGACCTCTTATATCTCTGTGCCCTGATCCCTTATTTCCACGCCCCAACCTCTTATACCTCTGTGCCCTGATCCCTTATTTCCGTGCCCCGACCTCTTTCCCGCTTTTCTAGAAAGTAAGAACCCCCAAACTGCTTCCCTCCGTGTCTCTACTCTCCCTTTTCTTTAAACTTGCCTCCTTCACTATAGGCAACCTTCCACTCTCCATTCCTCCTTCTTCTCCCTTAGCCTGTGTTCTTAAGAACATAAAACCTCTTCAATTCTCACCTGACCTAAAACCTAAATGCCTTATTTTCTTCTACAATGCCACTTGACCCCAATACAAACTCGACAGTAGTTCTAAATGGCCAGAAAATGGCACTTTCAATTTCTCCATCCTACAAGACCTAAATAATTTTTGTCCAAAAATAGGCAAATGGTCTGAGGTGCCTGACATCCAGGCACTCTTTTACACATCGGTCCCTCCCTAGTTTCTGTGCCCAGTGCAACTCGTCCCAAATCTTCCTTCTTTCCCTCCTGCCTGTCCCCTCAGTCCCAACTCCAAGCGTTGCTAAGTCTTTCTAATCTTCCTTTTCTACAGACCCATCTGACCTCTCCCCTCCTCCCCAGGCTGCTCCTCGCCAGGCCGAGCTAGGTCCCAATTCTTCCTCAGCCTCCACTCCTCTACCCTATAATCTTTTTATCACCTCCCCTCCTCACACCCGGTCCGATTTACAGTTTCATTCCGTGAGTAGCCCTTCCACACCTGCCTAGCAATTTCCTCTTAAAAAGGTGGCTGAAGCTAAAGGCATAGTCAAGGTTAATGCTCCTTTTTCTTTATCAGACATCTCCCAAATCAGTGAGCATTTAGGCTCTTTCATCAAATATGAAAAACCCAGCCCAGTTCATGGCTCGTTCGGAGGCAACCCTGAGACGCTTTACAGCCCTAGACCCTAAAATGTCAAAAGGCCGTCTTATTCTCAATATACATTTTATTACCCAATCCACTCCTGACATTAACTAAAACTCCAAAAATTAAATTCCAGCCCTCAAACCCCACAACAAGACTTAATTAGCCTCGCCTTCAAGGTGTACAATAATAGAGTAGAGGCAGCCAAGTAGCAACATATTTCTGAGTTGCAATTCCTTGCCTCCACTGTAAGACAAACCCCAGCCACATCTCCAGCACACAAGAACTCCAAACGCCTGAACCGCAGCTGCCAGGGGTTCCTCCAGAACCTCCTCCCCCAGGAGCTTGCTACAAGTGCCAGAAATCTCGCCACTAGGCCAAGGAATGCCCGCAGCCCAGGATTCCTCCTAAGCCATGTCCCATCTGTGCAGGACCCCACTGAAAATTGGACTGTTCAACTCACCTGGCAGCCACTTCCAGAGCCCCTGGAACTCTAGCCCAAGGCTCTCTGACTCCTTCCCAGATCTTCTTGGCTTAGCAGCTGAAGACTGACACTGCCCGATCGCCTCAGAAGCCTGCAGGACCATCACAGACGCTCTAAGTAACTCTCACAGTAGAAGGTAAGTCTGTCTGCTTCTTAATACGGAGGCTACTCACTCCACATTACCTTATTTTCAAAGGCCTGTTTCCCTTGCTTCTGTAACTGTTGTGCATATTGACGGCCAGGCTTCTAAACCTCTTAAAACTCCCCAACTCTAGCGCCAACTTAGACAATACTCCTTTAAGCACTCCTTTTTAGTTATCCCCACCTGCCCAGTTCCCTTATTAGGCCGAGACACTTTAACTAAATTATCTGCTTCCCTGACTGTTCCTAGGCTATAGCCACACCTCATTGCCACCTTTTCCCCCAGTTCAAAGCCTCCTTCACATCCTCCCCTTGTATCTCCCCACCTTAGCCCACAAGTATAAGATACCTCTACTCCCTCCTTAGTGACCGATCATGCACCCCTTACCATCCCATTAAAACCTAATCACCCTTACCCCGCTCAATGCCAATATCCCATCCCACAGCATGCTTTGAAAGGACTAAAGCCTGTTACCACTCGCCTGTTACAGCGTGGCCTTTTAAAGCCTATAAACTCTTCTTACCATTCCCCCATTTTACCTGTCCTAAAACCAGACAAGGCTTACAGGTTAGTTCAGAATCTGCGCCTTATCAACAGAATTGTTTTGCCTATCCACCCCGTAGTGCCAAACCTATATACTCTCCTATCCTCAATACCTCCCTCTATAACCCATTATTCTGTTCTAGATCTCAAACATGCTTTCTTTATTGCACCCTTCATCCCAGCCTCTCTTCACTTTCACTTAGACTGACCCTGACACCCATTAGGCTCAGCAAATTACCTGGGCTGTACTGCCGCAAGGCTTCGCAGACAGCCCCCATTACTTCAATCAAGCCCAAATTTCATCCTCATCTGTTACCTATCTCGGCATAATTCTCATAAAAACACACGTGCTCTCCCTGCTGATTGTGTCCGATTAATCTCCCAAACCTCAATCCCTTACAAAACAACAACTCCTTTCCTTCCTAGGCATGGTTAGTGCGGTCAGAATTCTTACACAAGAGCCAGGACTGCACCCTGTAGCCTTTCTGTCCAAACAACTTGACCTTACTGTTTTAGCCTAGCCCTCATGTCTGCATGCAGCAGCTGCCACTGCTTTAATATTTTAGAGGCCCTAAAAATCACAAACTATGCTCAACTCACTCTCTACATTTCTCACAACTTCCAAAATCTATTTTCTTCCTCACACCTGACGCATATACTTTCTGCTCCCCGGCTCCTTCAGCTGTACTCACTCTTTGTTAAGTCCCACAATTACCATTGTTCCTGGGCCGGACTTCAATTCGGCCTCCCACATTATTCTAGATACCACACCTGACCCTCATGACTGTATCTCTCTGATCCACCTGACATTCACTCCATTTCCCCATATTTCCTTCTTTCCTGTTCCTCACCCCGATCACACTTGATTTATCGATGGCAGTTCCACCAGGCCTAATCGCCACACACCAGCAAAGGCAGGCTATGCTATAGTACAAGCCACTAGCCTGCCTCTTAGAACCTCTCATTTCCTTTCCATCGTGGAAATCTATCCTCAAGGAAATAACTTCTCAGTGTTCCATCTGCTATTCTACTACTCCTCAGGGATTATTCAGGCCCCCTCCCTTCCCTACACATCAAGCTCGAAGATTTGCCCCCACCCAGGACTGGCAAATTAGCTTTACTCAACATGCCCCGAGTCAGATAACTAAAATACCTCTTAGTCTAGGTAGACACTTTCACTGGATAGGTAGAGGCCTTTCCTACAGGGTCTGAGAAGGCCACCGCAGTCATTTCTTCCCTTCTGTCAGACATAATTCCTCAGTTTAGCCTTCCCACCTCTATACAGTCTGATAACAGACCAGCCTTTATTAGTCAAATCAGCCAAGCAGTTTTTCAGGCTCTTAGTATTCAGTGAAACCTTTATATCCCTTACGGTCCTCCGTCTTCAGGAAAAGTAGAACGGACTAAAAGTCTTTTAAAAACACACCTCACCAAGCTCAGCCACCAACTTCAAAAGGACTGGACAATACTTTCACCATTTTGACTTCTCAGAAGTCAGACCTGTCCTCAGAATGCTACAAAGTACAGCCCATTTAAGCTCCTGTATAGTTGCTCCTTTTTATTAGGCCCCAGTCTCATTCCAGACACCAGACCAACTTAGACTGTGCTCCCAAAAAACTTGTCATCCCTACTATCTTCTGTCTAGTCATACTCCTATTCACTGTTCTCAACTACTCATACATGCCCTGCTCTTGTTTACACTACCAGTTTACACTGTTTCTCCAAGCCATCACAGCTGATCTCTCCTGGTGCTATCCCCAAACTGCCACTCTTAACTCTTGAAGTAAATAAATAATCTTTGCTGACAGGACTATGCTGAATCTCCTTAGGCACTCTAATTAGATGTCCTAAGTCCTCCCAATTCTTAGACCTTTAATACCTGTTTTTCTCCTTCTCTTATTCCGTTTAGTTTTTCAGTTCATACAAAACCGTATCCAGGCCATCACCAATAATTCTAAATGACAAATGTTTCTTCTAACAGTCCCACAATATCATCCCTTACCACAAAATCTTCCTTCAGCTTAATTTCTCCCACTCCCACTCTAGGTTCCCACGCCGCCCCTAATCCCACTCAAAGCAGCCCTGAAAAACATCGCCCATTATCTCTCCATACCACCCCCAACAGTTTTCACTGTCCCAACACTTAACCTCTATTTTGTTTTATTTTTCTTATTAATATAAGAAGACAGGAATGTCAGGCCTCTGAGCCCAAGCTAAGCCATCATATCCCCTCTGACCTGCATGTACACATCCAGATGGCCAGTTCCTGCCTTAACTGATGACATGCCACCACAAAAGAAGTGAAAATGGCCTGTTCCTGCCTTAACTGATGACATTGTCTTGTGAAATTCCTTCTTCTGGCTCATTCTGGCTCAAAAGCTCCCCCACTGAGCACCTTGTGACCCCCACTCCTGCCCGCCAGAGAACAAACCCCCTTTGACTGTAATTTTCCTTTATCTACCCAAATCCTATAAAACGGCCCCACCCTTATCTCCCTTCCCTGACTCTCTTTTCAGACTCAGCCTGCCTGCACCCAGGTGATTAAAAGCTTTATTGCTCACACAAAGCCTGTTTAGTAGTCTCTTCACATGGACGCACATGAAAATCACAAGTATGCCTAAGTTGAAAAACTACATTTTCATAAAAATAACAAAAAATTATAAAACAAAGCAGACTTGAAAGAACAAGGGTGGGTAGATATGAAAGGAAGAAAAACAAAACAGAATGAAACATAGTTAATTGTGCTAAAGACTCAATAGATAAAATGAAATCTGGATACATTTGAATAGAGAACTTGTGAATCAGAAAACAGTGTTGAAGAATTTAACCTGAATATTACACAGATGCTGATATCAAATATAAAAGAACAGTCACAATAAGGTTGAGGAATAAACAGGCATAATGTGAATTACATGAGAAAAAAGAGAGTGGGAAGTTGAAGAAGCAATATTTAAGAAAATATTGAACATTTTCCATAATTGACAAAAGACACGAGTCTTCAAAACAAAGCACACTTTGAGACTGAGCAAGAGAAATAAAATTATACCCACCTTTAGATATATTGCAGTGGAAATGAAGAGCAGCAAGAATAAAGAGAAAATATCTTAAAAGCTACCAAATAAAAAAGACGATACAACAAAACAATTAGAGAGGAGACTTCTCATTAACAATAGTTGCAAGGAGACAATGGAGTAATGTATTCAAGCTAGAAATTTATGTGCATATACATTCTTATTCAAGAGTGAAGGAAAAATTAAAATATTTTCAGATTTACAAAGGCTATATTTATGATTCAGACTCTTATTGAAAGAAATATTACACTATGTACATTATCAAGAAGAGAAGTGAACACAGAGGGAATGCTTAAGATGTGTGAAATCACAGTGAATAAATAAATTGGTAAAATATGCCAGTAAGTTTAATGACTGAAAAAAGTAATTGTTTTGTATAAACCAAAGTAAAACTAAATTTCAAAGCAACAATAAAATGATCGAGTTGTTCAACAGATAGTTAGAGCATGCTAAAATCTTTGCCTTTGGAAGGAAGATAAATAAAACTGGTTAACATTGTATTGTTTAGAAAATTTATATGTAAATATGTTTTTAAAAGTTGATGAGTTCTAAAAAAAAATTAAATAAATATAAATTAGTTAAATTCACCCAGTAAAAGACATAGACTATCAGATTAGAGTCAAAATGAAAACCAAATCTGCCACCTTAATTTATAAGAGAAACTCCTAAAACAAACCCATATATAAAGGGTTAAAATAAAGACCTGAAAAAAGTACATCAGATCAATATTAACCAAATTAAAACTTGGATAGCAATGGCAGTATATAAAAAGTGATTAATTTTTGTCTGTTTTTGTTATCAGCCTTCATTCTTATTGAACTCTTTTATTAGTACCTGTAATTATTCATTATAATGTCTTAACTTTTTAAGATAACATGAATGTTAATTGGGGTTAACTTTATTTCTGTTCCCTCTTTTCATATATAACTTACTTTCCCTGTCTCATTAAATAGCCTTGCACTTTCATAATGTTTTAAAATATTTACATTCTGAGGGAACAAAAATTCTGTGCTAAAGAACTCTCTTCTGTGCTGCCATTAACCTTTTCAGTATAAATTCTACTATCACAGGCTACATAGGCGATGACAGAGTTTTAACTTAAAACCCATTGTAAACACATTATATTGATAACATAGACTTCACACTGTGTGTGTCTATTAAATGAGTCTATAAACTTCACTAACAGAGTTGCAGGATGTTTAAGTTTGAAGATACAGCCTGATCCATCGTTTCACAGAGAAAGAAGCTGAGGTTCAGAGGAGGTAAGTGACCTGCCTGACGATACACAGCTCCAGTTTTAGAGCCCGGACTAGAGCCATCTGGTGCCCTTTACATCTAACCTCCTTAGAGATGCATTTACCATGAAGCCACCAAAGCTTAAGCTTCAGGGCCCCTCAATTGCAGAGGCCTCTTCCATGCCCCTTGCAGAACATGAGCAATGTGTTGCCATGGCCGTATAGGTTTTGTAAAATCTGCAAAAGAAAGATATTTTAAACAGAATCAGTTAAGAACACTCTCTTCCCATTCTGACTTCCCCATCACACTTCCCCCTCATTTAAAGGAGCACTGGAGTGGCCAAGGATATTGAATGTGTATAACTTCATAGTATTTTTCCAAAAGAAGCCCCTACAAAACCTGGATCCACCTCACCTGCATTTATAATGTTAATAATACATGTTATTGATTATTCCATGACCATCCATGAACCTGCTACTTAACGCAGGAATTTAAACATAACAAAAACTTACTTTAACTCTGTGCTCTGCCCCTCTCCCATCCTCCCTCTCCCTCAGAGATAACCACTATATTAATTTTGTGTTTATTGTCCCATTGTCTTTTTGTTTTGTTTTGACACGTCATTAGCTTTAATATAAATACATGTTTTGACTTGCACTGAACTTTGTGAAAGAATATTGTACTTGGTCTTCACTCAACATATTGTTGCAAGTAGTTGTGATTCAATCATTTTCACTGCTGTTTAATATTCCATTGTGTGCGTGTATCATAATTAGTTTACTCATTCTCCTGTCAATGGGCATTTGGGTTGTTTCAAAAATTTTTGCTATTTTGAAAGGTGCTGGTATAAACATTTTTGTATATATTTTTGAATAACTATGTGCAAGAGTTTCCTTTGGGTATATACCTTGGAGTAGAATTGCTGTTTCACAGAGTTTAAACATGTTCAACTTTATGATATAATGTTATGTTGTTTTCCAAATCATTTGGAACAATATACAATGTATGAGTGATACATTACATAAAAGGCCTATTGTTTCATCTCCTTTTCAATATTCAGGCTTCCTATTTTCCCAATTGTGTGGGTGTAGAATGGTAGCTTTTTGCAGTCTGGCTTTCGATTTCTTTAATTACTAGTTAAGTTGTGCACCTCTTCATGTCATTTGCAATTCTTACAACAATCTTGTAAGTTAGGGATTTTCATCACAATGTGATAGATATAGAAAATATGACACAGAGAGGTTAAGTAACATATCCAAGGTCACCCAGCTACTAAGTGGTAGACCAAGGATTCATACCCAGTGTAAGCAAAGTTCTCACACCAATTCTGTTATATTAACCACCTTATTTCTTTGCTACATATGGTATGGAATAAAGAATCTTGGAGAAGTTGCTGTTCCAGGTCTTGCAAGATTGAAAACCTAATCATTGGTAAGGCTTTCTTTCCACAAGATTGAATTAGTAGCCATTAATCCATCGAGGCTAATGTCTGTGCCCTTTGGGTATTCGAATTTATCAAAACAAGTCTCTGCAGAAGTGAAATGACCTAATCTGTGTAGTTCTTTGGGTTTGTGAAGTGGGAAAATTATTCTGTTTGCTTCATGATGAATTATTGAACTAATACTTAAATCATTCCATAAATACAGAGTGAGGCTGAGCAACCAGGAGACACAGAGCTAAGAAAAAGTTGGCTTTTAATATCATTCTCTGAACCATTAATCTGTCAGGAAAGAGGAAAAGATGTCATATTTTATTACAAAGATGCCTAGAATATGCAATTAATCTAATTACAACAGTTATTATTATTTTTTTAAAAATCAGTGCTTCCTGTGCCCTGGGCTCCATAATCCCTCCAGCCCATGAAGTGACTTAACTGGGGAGAGTGGTGTTTCTATCCTGGGCTGTTCCCAAGAAGCCACAGTCCAATCAAGGTGTCTGTGAGACACCTTGAAAGAAAGGGAGCTGTGTGGGACAACCAATTTTTATTTGTCTATCTCTCTGCTCTGCCTCAGGGACATAGGAACAGAGTAAACAAATGCTATAAATTCCTGCCCTAGGCACTGATTTTTGAAGGAATTGAAAAGACAAACAACAACTACAACCCTGTAGTTTTGGATGCAAAACTGTCATAGCTTTAAGGTGTCTTGCATATCCTCAGTCTGGATGCTTTCAATAACTAGCCAAGAGATAAAGAATGGGTTCCTTTGTGGGAAGTTTGAAAATAAATATGTCTGCATCTTCACTTTGTAATCTCTGGAAAAGGATGCTCACAAGTATTTAAAGAAGCTGGCTCTGGGCAGCTGAAAAGGCAGGGAGAAAAGCCCACTTCATTTTTTAAAAAATAGCTTTAATGATATATAATTCATATGCTATAAAATTTACCTTTTAGAAATATACACGTGATTTTTAGTATATTCATAGAATTGTGCAACCATCATCACTATCTAATTTTAAAACATCCTAATCACCTCAAAAAGAAAGCTTGTACTGGTTAGCAGTCACTTGTATATTCTACGTGGAAGTTCCTTATCAGATACATGATTTGCAAATATTTTCCCCATTCTGTGGATTGTCTTTTCACTTTCTTGATATTATCTTTGAAGCACAAAGTTTTTAATTTTGATAAGGTTCAATTTGTTTCTTTTTTCCGTTGTCACTTATGCTTTTGGTGTCATAGCTAATAAACTGTCATCTAATCATAGGTCATGATTTACTTCTACGTTTTCTTATAAGAGTTTTATAGTTTTATCTCTTATTTTTAGGTCTATAATCCATTTTGAGTTATTTTTTATATATGATGTGAGTAAGGACTCCAAATTTAGTCTTTTGCATGGAGATATCCAGTTGACCCAGCACCATTTGTTGAAAAGACTATTATTTCCCCATTTAATTTTTGTAGTATTATTGTTGAAATGAATTGACCACAAATATAATGGTTAATTTCTGGACTCTCAATTCTGTTCCATTGATCTATATATCTATTCATATGTGAGTATCACACTATTTTGATTACTGTAGCTTTGTAGTAAGTTTTGAAATCAAGAAACATTACTTTTCCATCTTTGTTCTTTTTCAGATTTTTTTTTCTATTCTAAGTCCCTTGTACTTCTGAATGAATTTTAGAATCACCTTGTTGATTTCTTTAAATCAACCTGAAGGAAAATTGGCAATTGCCTTCAAACAGGCAATTTGGATTTTGATAGGGATTGCATTAAATCTGTAAGATCAATTTGGGGAGTATCATCATCTTAACAATATTAAGCCTTTCAATCCATGAACATGGTCTGTCTTTTATTTACATTCTTTCAATGATGTTTTGTAGTTTTTGGCATACAAGTCTTGTGTTTCCTTTGTTAAATTTGTTCCCAAGTATTTTATTCTTTTTGATGCTATTATAAATGGAGTGGTATTCTTAATTTCATTTTTGGATTGTTTATAGCTAGTATATAGAAATAAAATTGATTGCTGCATATTGATCTTGTATCCTGATCAAGTATCCTGATTACTGAACTCATGTATTAGTTCTAATAATTTTTTGTGGATCCCTTAGGATTTTCTATATACAAGATTATATCATCTGCTAATAGAGATAGCTTTACATCTTCCTTTTCAAACTGGATGCCTTTATTTCTTTTCCTTGCCTAACTGCTCTGGCTAGAACCTCCACTACAAGGTTGACTAGAAGTAGCAAGAGCAGATATTCTTGTATTGTTTCTCATCTTAAGCAGAAACTTTCACCATTAAATATGATTTCTCTGTCAGTTTTTTATAAGTGCCGTTCATTAGCTTGAGGAAGTTCTCTTCTATTCCTACTTTGTTAAGTGTGTTTATTATTTTTAAAAACTGTTAGATTTTGTCAAATGCTTTTTCTTTTGTTTGTTTGTTTTGTTTTGTTTTGAGACAAGTTTTCACTCTGTCGCCCAGGCTGGAGTGCAGTGGTACAATCTTGGCTCATTTCAACCTCTGCTTCCCAGGTTCAAGTAATTCTCCTGTCTCAGCCTCCCGAGTAACTGGGATTACAGACACGTGCCACCACACCTGGCTAATTTTTGTATTTTTAGTAGAGATGGAGTTTCACCATTTTGGCCAGGTTTGTCTCAAACTCATGAATCAAGTGATCTGCCCGCCTTGGCCTCCCAAAGTGCTGGGATTACAGGCATGAGCCACCACGCCCAGCTTTTTAAAAAAATTTTTTATTTTTATTTTTTTACTTTAAGTTCTGGGATAAATGTGCAGAACATGCAGGTTTTGTTACATAGGTATACGTGTGCCATGGTGGTTTGCTGCATCTATCAACCAGTCATCTAAGTTTTAAGTCCCGCATGCATTAGCTATTGATGCTGATGCTCTCCCTCCCCTCACCCCCTACCTGCTGACAGGCCCCGGTGTGTGTTGTTCTCCTCCCTGTGTCCATGTGTTCTCATTGTTCAACTCCCACTTATGAGTGAGAACAAATAGGAATGCTTTTACACTGTTGGTGGAATGTAAATTAGTTCAAACATTATGGAAGGCAGTGTGGTGATTCCTCAGGGATCTAGAACCAGAAATACCATTTGACCCAGTAATTCAATTACTGGGTATATACCCAAAGGAATATAAATCATTCTACTATAAAGACACATGCACACGTATGTTTATTGCAGATTTATTTACAATAGCAAGGACATGGAACTAACCCAAATGCCCATCAATGATAGACTGGATAAAGAAAATGTGGTACACATACACCATGGAATATTATGCAGCCATAAAAAGGAATGAGATCATGTCCTTTGCAGGGGCATGGATGAAACTGGAAGCCATCATCCTCAGCAAACTAACACAGGAACAGAAAGTCAAATGCTTTATATGCATCTATGAAGTTGATTATGTGGATTTTGTCCTTCAGTCTATGAATATAATGTCTTAATTTACACATGTTAAGCCAAATTTGCATTCCTGGAATAGATTAGATTTGGTCATGGTGTATAGTCCTTTTTGTATGTTGCTGGATTTAGTTTTGTATGTTGCTGGGATTTTTTGTGTCTATATTCATTTGGGATATGGGTCTATAGTTTTATTTTTCTTTTCTTGTGACGTCTTCTTCTGGTTTTAGTATCAGGACCTCATAGAATGAGTTGTGAAGTGTTCCTTGTTTTTTTTTTGGAAGAGTTTGTGAATAATTGGCATTACTGTTTCTTCTAATGTTTGGTAGTATTTACCAGTGAATACATTCAAGCTTGAGCTTTTTCTTTGTAGACAGTTTTTATGATTATTATTTCAATCTCTTTACTTGCTATAGGTCTATTAAGTTTTCAGTTGTTTCTGGAGTTAGTTATGATAGTTTTTGTCTTTTTAGTATTTGTCCATTTATCTAGGCTATGCTAATATGTTGGCACATAATTGTTCATAGAATATCCTTATAATTTTTTTTATTTCTGTAAGGTTAGTGATGATGTCTGTTTTTTCATTCCTGGTTTTGGAGTATTCTCCTTATTTCTCTTGGTCTGTATAGCTAAAGGTTTGTCAGTGTCATTGATCTTCTTAAATAACCCACTTTTGGTTTCATTGATTTTCGTTATTGTTTTTCTATTATCTCTTTCAACTATTTCTGTTCTAATCTTTATTATTTCCTTCTTTCTGCTTGCTTTGGGATTAGCTTGCTCTTCTTTTGATAACTTTTGAGGTGGAATATTAGGTTATTAACTTGAGATTGTCCTTCTTTTATATATAAGCATTTACAACTGTAAATTTCTCTCTGAGTACTGCTTTAGCTGTATCTCATAAGTTTTGGTATGTTGTATTTCCATTCTCACTCACCTCAAAATATTTTCTAATTTCAATTGTGATTTTTTTCTTTGACCTACTGGTTATTTAGTAGTGTGTTATTTAGTTCCTACATGTTTATGAATTTCCTAAATTTCCTTCTGTTATTGATTTCTAATTTCCTTTCGCTGTGTTTGGAGAATGTACTTTGTATGATTTCTGCTTTTAAAAAATTTTTTGAGATGTGTTTTTGTGGCCCAACATATGGTCTGTCTTTGACAGTGTTCCATGTGCACTTGACATGAACATGTATTCTGATTTTGTTGGATGAGGTGTGTTAGGTCTAGTTTGTTAACAGTGTTGCTCGAACTTTTTATGTAGAAGTGAATTTTCAGATGTTCTTATACCACCATTTTGGAAGTGATTTTTCACTACAGTTAACAGAAAATAGCTTTAGTGTGATGTCCTTAAATAAAAAACAAGGATTTTCCTTAGGTTGACAATGTAGGCAATAATAAAATAACTTACTTAGTTTGCACTTATCAGTTGTTCAGTAAGTGCCTAGTCAAGATGTAACCTTGTCGTTGATCACTTCTGTGATATGGTGTGGTTTTTCTTTGACAACTTCTCAAACTATACTTATTAGTTGCAGAAGTCAAATTATTTTCCTGGCAGTATCTAATGCCAAAAGCTATGATCAAGTCTTTAAGAAACCCATGAATATAAAAAAACAAAGACTGAACTTGTGATTTTGCCACCCAGAATACATTTGGCAATGTCTGGAGATATTTTTGGTTATCAGAACTGGAGAGTGGTACAGGCATCTAATCGGTAGAGGCCAGGGATGCTGCTAAACATCCTATGATGCACAGGGCAGTCCCCCACAACAAAGAATGATCTGGTTCAAAATATCAATAGAGGCAGGATTGAGAAACCTTGGTCAAAGATTAAATCTAATCTGTGAGATCAAAAGGAAAGAAATTTTTAAATTTTATTACCAAAACCATCAAGCATATATTACTTGTCTTGATTTTGTTTCATTGAGGAAAGGAATTCAGAGGCACAAGATAGAAATACATTTTTGAAGGTAATAGATGACAGACTTGAGATTCAGGATGTATTACCAAAATCAGCAAAAGAGATTAGCATAGGACAACAGCATTAATAGAAATAGTCTCTCTTTTTTTTAGTGGTCACCATAATTTTGTTTCTTTTTTAAAAATATAATTTCAACTTTTACTTCACATTCTGGGGGTACATGTGCAGGTTGATTACATGGGTATGTTGCATGATGCTGAGGTTTGGAGTATGAATAATCCCATCACCCAGGTAGTGAGCATAGTACCCAATAGGTAGTTTTTCAGCCTTTGCTCCCTGCCCCCCACCCCCCTCAGTAGTTCCTGGTGTCTATTGATCCCATCTTTATGTCCATGTGTACTCAATGCTTAGCTCCCACTTATAAGTGAGAACATGTGGTATTTGCTTTTCTTTTCCTGCATTAGTTCGCTAGGATAATGGCCTTCAGCTGCATCCATATTGCTGCAAAAGACATGATTTTGTTCTTTTATGTGGCTGCTTAGTATTCCATAGTGTATATGTACCACATTTTCTTTATCCAATCCACTGTTGTTGGGCACCTGGGCTAATTCCATATCTTTTCTACTGTGAATAGTGCTGCGATGAACATATAAGTGCATGTGTGTTTTTTGTAGAATGATTTATTTTCCTTTGGGTATATATCCAGTAATGGGATTGCTGGGTCGAATGGTAGTCCTGTTTTAAGTTCTTTGAGAAATCTCAAAACTGCTTTCCACAGTGGCTGAACTAATTTGCATTCCCACTAACAGTGTGAAAGTGTTCCCTTTTCTCCACAGCCTTGTCAGCATCTGTTATTTTTTGACTTTTTAATAATCACCATTCTGACTAGTATGAGAAGATATCTCATAGTGGTTTTGATTTGCATTTCTCTGATGATTAGTGATGAAGAGTATTTTTTCATATGTTTCTTGGCCACGTGTATGTCTTTTTTTGAGAAACATCTGTTCACATCCTTTGCCCATGTTTTAATAATAATTATTTTTATTTTATTTTATTTTAAGTTCCAAGGTGCATGTGCAGGACGTGCAGGTTTGTTACACAGGTAAATGTGTGCCATGGTGGTTTGCTGCACCTATCAACCCATCACCTAGGTATTAAACCCCATATGCATTAGCTATTGATCCTGATGCTCTCCCTGCCCGCACTTCCTGACAGTCCCCAATGTGTGTTGTTCCCTTCCCTGTGTCCACATGATCTCATTGTTCAGCTCCCACTTGTAAGTGAGAACATGCGGTGTTTGGTTTTCTGTTCCTTTGTTAGCTTGCTGAGGGTAATGGATTCCAGTTCCAACAATGTCCCTACAAAGGACATGATCTTGTTCGTTTTTTTATGGCTGCATAGTATTCCATGGTATATATGTACCACATTTTCTTTCTTTCTTTCTTTCTTTTTTTTTTTTTTTTGAGATGGAGTCTCACTCTGTCGCCCAGGCTGGAGTGCAATGGCATGATCTCGACTCACTACAACCTCCGCCTCCCAGGTTCAAACTATTCTCCCACCTCAGCCTCCCAAGAAGCTGGGATTACAGACATGCACCACTATGCCTGGCTAATTTTTGTATTATTAGTAGAGATGGGATTTCACCATGTTGGCCAGGCTGGTCTCAAACTCCTCACCTCATGTGTTCCGCCCACCTCGGCCTCCCGAAGTGCTGGGATTACAGGCATGAGCCACCATGCCGTTTTCTTTATCCAATCTATCATTGATGGGCATTTTGGTTGATTCCATGTCTTTGCTATTGTGAATAGTGCTACAATGAACATACGAGTACTTGTATCTTTATAATAGAGTGATTTATATTCCTTTGGGTATATACCCAGTAATGGGATTGCTGGGTCAAATGGTATTTCTGGTATATGTTTTTGAGGAATTGCCACACTACCTTCCACAATAGTTGAACTAATTTACATTCCCACCAACAGTGTAAAAGTATTCCTATTTCTCCACAGCCTCACCAGCATCTATTGTTTCTTGACTTTTTAATAATCGCCATTCTGACTGGCATGAGATGGTATCTCATTGGGGTTTTGATTTGCATTTCTCTAATGATCAGTGATGTTGTGCTTTTTTTCATATATTTGTTGGCCGCATGAATGTCTTCTTTTGAGAAGTGTCCTTTCATGTCCTTTGCCCATTTTTAATGTGGTTATTTGCTTTTTTCTTGTAAATTTGTTTAAGCTCCTTGTGGATTCTGGGTATTAGACCTTTGTCAGATAGGTAGATTGCAAAAATGTTCTCCCATTCTGTAGGTTGTCTGTTCACTCTGATGATAGCTTCTTTTGCTGTGCAGAATCTCTTTAGTTTAATTAGATCCCATTTGTCAAGTTTTGCTTTTGGTTGCAATAGCTTTTGACGTTTTCATCATGAAATCTTTGCCCATTCCTCCTGAATGATATTGCCTAGATTTTCTTCTAGGGTTTTTATAGTTTTGGGTTTTACATTTAAGTCTTTAATCCATCTTGAGTTAATTTTTGTATAAGGTGTAAAGAAGGGGTCCAGTTTCAATTTTCTGCATATGGCTAGCCAGTTTTCCCAGCACCACTTATTAAATAGGGAATCATTTCCTTATTGCTTGTTTTTGTCATATTTGTCGAAGATCAGATGGTTGTAGATGTGCAGTCTTATTTCTGAGATCTCTATTCTGTTCCATTGGTCTATGTGTCTATTTTTATACCAGTTCCATGCTATTTTGGTTACCGTAGCCCTGTAGTATAGTTTGAAGTCAGGTAGCATGATGCCTCCAGCTTTGTTCTTTTTGCTTAGGATTGTCTTGGCTATATGCTTTGCCCATTTTTTAATGGGGTTGTTTATTGCTTGTTGATTTAAGTTCCTTATAGATTCTAGATATTAGATCTTTGTCTGATGCATATTTTGTGAATACTTTCTCCCATTCTGTAGGTCGTCTATTTACTCTGTTGATCATTTCTTTTGCTGTGCAGAAGCTCTTTTGTTTAGTTAGGTCCCACTTGTCAATTTTTGTTTTTATTGCAATTGCTTTTGGGGACTTAGCCATAAATTATTTGCCAAAGCCTGTATCAAGAAGGTATTTCCTGGGTTTTCTTCTAGGATTTTTATAGTTTGAGGTATTACATTCAAATCTTTGGTTCATCTTAAGTTAATTTTTGCATATGGTGAAAGGTAGGGGTCTAGTTTCATTCTTCTGCATATGGCTAGCCAGTTATGCCAGCACTATTTATTGAATAGGTAGTCCTTTCCCCATGGCTTGTTTTTGTTAGCTTTATCAAAGATCAGATGATAGTAGCTGTGCAGTTTATATCTGAGTTTTCTATTCCTTATCATTGGTCTTCTTCTCTGTTTTTATACCAATACCATGCTGTTTTGGTTACTGTGGCCTTATAGTATAGTTTGAAGTCAGGTAATGTGACGCCTCCGGCTTTGTTTCATTTACTTAGGATTGCTTTGACTATTCAGGTTCTTTTTTGGTTCTATATGAATTTTAGAACAGTTTTTTCTAATTCTGTGAAAAATGACATTGGTATTTTGATAAGAATACTGTTGAATATGTAGAATGCTTTGAAAATTGTGGCCATTTTAATGATATTGATTCTTCCACTCCATGAGCATGGAATATTTTTCTATTTGTTTGTGTCATCTATGCTTTCTTTCAGCAGTGTTTTGCGATTCTCCTTGTTGGGAGCTTTCACTTCCTTGGTTAGATGTATTTTTAGGTATTTTATTTTTGTGTGTGTGTGTGGCTATTGTAAATGGGATTGTGTTCTTGATTTAGCTCTCAGCTTAAATGTTATTGGTGTATAGAGATGCTACTGATTTTTATACATTGATTTAGTATCCTGAAACTTTACTGAAGTTGTTTATCAATTCTAGGAGTCTTTTTGTGGAATCTTTAGAGTTTTCTATGTATAGAATCATATCATCAGTGAAGAGAGATAATCTGACTTTTTCTCTTCCTGTTTGGATGCATTGTATTTCCTTCTCTTGTCTGATTACTCTGGCTAGGACTTTCAATGCTATGTTGAATAGAAGTGGTGAGAGTGGGGATTCCTGTCTTGTCCTGGTCTTAAGGGAAATATTTCTAGCTTTTGCCTGTTCTGTATGATGTTGGCTGTGGGTTTGTCATAGATGGTTCTTATTAGTTTGAGATATGTTCCTTTAATGCCTAGTTTGTTGGGGGCTTTATCATAAAGGAATGTTAGATTTTATCGAAAGCTTTTTCCATGTCTATTGAGGTGATCATTTGATTTTTGTTTTTAATTCTATTTATATGGTGAATCACATTTATTGATTTGCTTCTGCTGAACCAATCTTGCATCCCAGGAATGAAGCCTACTTGATCATGGTAAATTAACTTTTTGATGTGCTACTGTATTCAGTTTGCTAGTACTTTGTTGAGGATTTTTGTGTCTATATTTATCAGCAATATTGGCCTGTAGTTTTTTTTCATTGTGTCTTTGCCAAGTTTTGGTATTAGAGTGATATTGGCTTCATGGAATGAGTTAAGGAGGAGTCCCTCCTTGATATGGTTTGGCTCTGTGTCCCCATCCAGATCTCAGGTCAAGTTTTAATCCCGTGTTGGAGAAGGGGCCTGGCGGGAGGTGATTGACTCATGGGGGTGGACTTCCCCCTTGCTGTTCTCATGATAGAGTTCTCGTGAGATCTGGTTGTTTGAAAGTGTGTAGCACCACCCCCTTTGCACTCTGTCTCTCCCATTATGTGAAGATGTGCCTGCTTCCCCTTTGCCTTCTGTCATGATTGTAAATTTCCTGAGGCCTCTCCAGAAGCAGAAGCCTGTGCAGCCCACAGAACCAGGAGCAGATTAATCCTCTTTTTTTTATAAATTACCCAGTCTCAGGTAGTTCTTTATAGCAGTGCAATAATGAACTAATATGCTCCTCCTTCTCTATTTTTTTAATAGTCTCAATAGGATTTATACAATCTTTTCTTTGTACGTCTGGCACAATTTGGTTGTGAATTCATCTGGTCTGGGCATTTTTTGGTTGGTAGGATTTTATTACTGATCCAACTTTGAAACTCAATATTGGTCTGTTCAGGGTTTCAATTTCTTCCTGATTCAATCTTAGGAGGCTGTGTGGTTCCAAGAATTTATCCATTTCCTCCAGATTTTCTAGTTTGTGTGTATACAGGTGTTCATGATAGTCTCTGAGGATCTTTTGTGCTTCTATGGGATTGGTTGTAATGTCACCTTTATCATTTCTGATTGAGCTTATTTGGATCTTCTCTCTTTTTTCTTTGTTAATCTCGCTTGTGGTCTATTGATCTTGTTTATCCTTTAAAAGAACCAACTTTTGGGTTCATTGATTCTTTGTATGGATTTCTGGGTTTCAATTTAATTCAGTTCTGCTCTGATTTTAGTTATTTCTTTTCTTCTGCTAGCTTTGTAATTAGTTTGTTCTTGTTCTAGTTCCTCTAGATGTGATGTTAGACTGTTAATTTAAGATCTTTCCAATTTTTTAATGTATTCTTTTAGTGCTATAAACTTTCCTCTTAACACTGCTTTTGCTGCATCCCAGAGATTTTGATATGCTGTATCTCTGTTGAAACAGTCTTTTGATAGGAAATAATTAATTTTGCCACCCAGAGATTAATCATGGGGAAGTACTGTTTCCTTACAAACTGATAGGAACTAGAAAATTAATCAACGTATTTTCTCTGCAAAGTGGTGAATACTTAGAATACCTTTATTAAGCAAATTTTGTTTTGGGTTTCAGACTTTGTAAAGGTATTTAGGTTTCTATCATATTTTTTCTTTGTCTAATAGGTGCCTTCCATTTTGCAGAATCTATTGGTATTTATATTCCATAAGGACAATAATTTTTTTTGTTTTGCTTTGCTTTGAGTGTTTTGTTTTCTAATGTTTCCTCCGTCAACTAGAAAAAGAGTAAACACAATTTTTCTATAAAGGGCTATATGGTAAACATTTTCACCTTTGCAGCATATATAGTTCATGTTGCCACCATTCAACCCTGCTGCTGTAGCGGGAAAACAGCCGTAGACAATACGCAAATGAATGGTCATGGCTGTGTTCCAATAAAACTTTATTTACAAAATCAGGCAGTGGGATGATGGATTTGACTTGCAGGCCACAGTTTGCCAAACCCTAATCTAGAAACCATCTGGTACTTACAAAATACTCTATAAACATTTGTTGGATGAATATTCACTAAGGGAACTAGCAGCTGAAAGCAACTTATGACAATTATTAATCCAGCCTAAATATTGTCTTTGGTGATGAACCAGAAAAATCAGAGCACACAGTGTTACTAACAGTTTTCTGGGTAATCCTTACAGAAAATAGCAGCCCAAAATAAAACAACAGGATAAAAGTAAAAACATAGGGTACTTGAAACTTAGATTGTGGACACTACCTACCCACTACCAGCAAAACGCCACTTTTCTTCCTAACTCTGCCATTTCATATTGCATCCCTCATGTTGGCTTTGGAATGGAATGCATTGGCAAAAGAGTTTATAGGTAAAGGTAATGGCTTGTATTTCCTGAGGAAGCACAGGTTAGGCAGGAAAAGCTGAGCAGAGATGAAAAATGTCATTTCTATCTTGCCTTTGTGTTAATTACAAGGAGTTAACTGCACATTTCAAGCTGATATTTTACTTATTCAACATTGTTGAAATAATTTCTTATTTTCCGTGATTATATGCATGATTTCTTCTCTTCTTTCATGATTTCTTTTCTGATTTTTGTTACTTTCTTTTTCATTATTATAAACTCTTCATATTAGTTGAATTAATATTTTCTATCATCATTTAAAAAATCATAGCATTTGACCTGTGGCACTGCATTTTGTGTGTGTGTGTGTGTATCTATATCTATCTGTCTCTCTCTCTCTCTCTGTACACACACACACGCACACACACACACACGTATGTATAAAATGGTCTTACCCCATTATAAGCTTCTAAATCAAAGTTAAGAAACCTTGGCTTACTGGACATTTTGAGCCGAATAATTCTTTTTGGTGAAGGCTGTCTTTCATATAAATTGCAGGATGTTTAGCAGGATTCCTGGCCTCTACCCACTAGGTACTAGCAGCAGCCTCCTGGTTGTGGTGGTCAAAAATATTTCTAGGCATTGCTGCACGTCCTATCGAGACAAAATTGCCCCTGGTTGAGAACCTCTGTTCTAAATGAACGAATTTGTAAGATAATTCCTATTATTGCTATGAAAGTTACCTTTGTATGAATGGTACTGAAATGTTTTTAGTCACTTTTAAAAAATTGGCCTTAAATCAAAAGGAAGGTCTTAAATCGTTGAACAACCAAGACAAGAACAAAAGAAATGGCAACAAGATTACTGAGAACCAACAATAAACCAGATTTACTCCATACATTATCTATTTACTCTACAAAATCCATTTTGTTGATAAAGAAATTGTGGCTCAGAAAGATAGCTTGCCCAGAACCAGAGAGTCAGTCAGTCGCAGAGCAAGGAATCAAATCTAGGTGTGTTGAGCAATTTAGCCTAAATATTTTCTTACGGAGTCACTTCTATGTTAGTTTTTCTCAATATTATCAGACCCAAATGCTACTTTATACTTTAAACAATTTTGATCCCCTATCAACTATCTGGAAGTGAAATTTGCAGAAAATATAACTTTTTCATCCAGATAAATAACAGTATAAATTTAACATACTGTCTAGTGATATGAAAGAGAAAAAAGCAATTTATAATGAAATATTTTTAAACATGTAAATAATTAGCATGAATACACTAGAAGATACAATGAAGTAATCAGATTCTTACACCTACTTTTGAAAGACTTAAGAGAAATAAAAGAATATTCAACTGAATATTTTTGCACTTTTTCTTTATATTTGCCATTTTGTAATAAGTGCTAAATATTTGTATATATACCTATAATATATGCCATCTATATATACCGTGAATGAGACACCTAAAAGTGAGGTGTGTATATTGGCCACCCAAGTAACAAGAACAGTGATGTCATCAATGGTAGAATTTTCTGAGACTCTGAACAACTAAATACAATAAAATAAAACTCAGTACAATTTTTGCTCATTTTAAACAGTAATTGCACTCCTGTAAAAATTAGTGCAAAAATTACTTTGTGTTTATATGTAAAATAGAATTAGAGTACAAGATGGGGGACATTAGTATCCCTCAATTTGGAAAAACAAAATGCACCCAATACAAACAATTTGGATAAAAAGAAATTTTCCCCAGACAGTAGGACCTTCCCATTTCCAAACAGCTGTTCAAAGAGCATAGAGATGTATACCTCTCTAGCAGGATAGTACATGGGACTTTTCCTGTTCGTGAGATTTGGCTTAAGTCCCAAGGATGAAAATGCTGTGTAACAAAGGCCCACACATTTCAGAAAGACTTGCAAAGAGGTGGCAAACCTAGTCCAGCAGTCAAAAACCTCAGTGGCCTGAAGGAGCTAGAAATGTGTTGGAGGGATCCATCAGGAAACTAATGAGAGTGAAGATTTTTGTGTATTTCCTCTCTCATTCCCATAGGGGTGAGAAAAAGGGGTTCTTCCTTAACCACACTGCAAGTGAGGAGGCATCAAGAGCAGCAGTGCTTCTGGAGAGGAGACTAGAAACATAATTCATTGGTTGGATGGGTTCAAAAGTCTGAGTTGTGAGCCTTGGAGCCACCATAGAGGCTGGGAGAGTTCTAGGGGAAGCTTGATATATGTCTCCTGGAGTTGGAAGGAAGGCATCCAAATTAGTGCTTGTAGAGCAAAAACAATCTAAGGATGGTTGAAGGTTGGAGAGGACTGGACCAGCCGGCAATTGCCAGAGAAGGAGAGGGTAGTATTGGGAGTCACCCACCCATCCATTTTGGGACAAAGAATGAAGTGAGTTTTCCCATTACTTAAATAGACTCTCTGGAGGACAGATGGACTTGAGTCATCCTAATAGGACCTGCCCGATCTTTTGTAATCTCAATAATGAATTCAGAAATTATAACCCTGGAATGTTATTTTAAACATGTACCAGTATATCGCCAGGATAAATTCCTAAAGCTGAAATTCCTAGGTCAAACAGTATGTGAATTTTGAGAAAGTCATCCTTTTGTGGGCAAAACCCTCATGGGTTACCACTTCATAGCATATCTCAATCTCAGCACTAAGGACATTCAGGGCTGGAAAAGTCTCTGTTGTGGGACACTGTTTAGCAGGAGTCTAGGCATCTACCCGCTAGATCCCATTTATGCACCCTTACCCCTAGTGTAACAATCAAAAATGTCTCCTAACATTGGTTAGTGCAGCCTTGGGAGAAGAAAAGAAAAAAAAATTCCCTTAATTGAGCCATTTGCTGAGCCATTTCATTCTGCTATTTAATCTGGCTAATTTTTGTTCTTTTCTTACTTGGAGAGACGGGGTCTCACTTTGTTGCCCAGGCTAGTTTCCAACTGCTGGGCTCAAGCGAACTTCCTGCCTCACCTCCCAAAGTGCTGGGATCACAGGTGTGAGCCACTGCGCCCCACCTCGTGGGCACCCTGTGTTCGGGAGAGTTCCGCTCATCAGTGTCAGTCAGGGTTCTTGCTTCCATTAGGGCCTAGGCGTCCGTCCCTCTAAAACCAAGCCCTCCCCTCCCTGGAAAACTCCAGGCAGAAGTCAAAGCCACAGCTGGGACAGGGCTGAGGTGGCAGGGGGCAGGGGCAGAGGGACTGGGGCAGCTCACGCAACCATCTTGGCTGTGTGCAGGTGAGCCCTTTAGCCCGCGATCAGGGTCCTGACCTTGATACCCAAACAGTGCTGGGATTACCGGTGGAGGATCTTGAGTGCAAGTTGTCCAGTTTCTTGGCATTTTGAACAAATAACTGGACAAAACACACAGCAAAGCAAGGAAAGAATGAAGCAACGAAAGTAGAGATTTAACAATGAGAACACATGGACACAGGAAGGGGAACATCACACACCCGGGACTGTTGTGGAGTCGGGGGAGAGGGCAGGGATAGCATTAGGAGATATACGTAATGCTAAATGACGAGTTAATGGGTGCAGCACACCAACATGGCACATGTATACATATGTAACAAACCTGCACATTGTGCACATGTACCCTAAAACTTAAAGTATAATAATAATAAAATTTAAAAAAAAGAAAGTAGGGATTTATTGAAAATAAAAGTACAGACCACAGGGTGGGAGTGACCCAAGCAGTGGCTTATGGGGCCCTGTTACAGAATCTTCTGGGATCCAAATACCCCCTAAAGGTTGCCCATTGATTACTTGGTGTTCACCCCATGCAAATGAGGTAGTGGCCTGCAATCAGTCTGATTGGTTGCAGAAAGCAACCAATCAGAGGCTGAAGTGAAGTTACAAAGGTTACATTCCTATGCAAACATCTGATTGGTTGCAGGAAGCAAGCAATCAGAGGCTAAAGTTACAAAGTTGCACTCCTATGCAAGCGTCTGACTGGTTGTGGAAAGCAGAAAAGGGGGTTGATTTGCAAAGGGAGTAGCCTCCAGTCCTTTTGATAATTAGGACAAAAGTGGAAAGTTGGGGTTTCCCTTTTGATTTAGGTTTAGGAAGTCTGTGTGAATCCACCTTAGGTTCCCTGCCTCCAGACCTTATTCTCCTGTCTCACTGGGATTCTGGTAGCCTGAGGCAGCATCCCTTAGACCCAGATCCTCTGGTTCTGGAAGCTTCCAAAGTGGAAGTCGGAGTGAGCCACATCCGGCTGAGGCCCTTGGGGGTCTCCCAGGGCTGAGAGCAGGGCAAGGGTTGTCTCAGTGCACTCTTGAGGGGAGAAGTCCTCTCCAGGGCACTCAGGGTCCTCATCCAGACTCTGTTTAGGGCTCCCATCGACTCTCCTGAGCAGCAGTCCTGATGACTGTGCTCAGGGACAGCAGGCCAGTCAATGGCAGGAGGGCATGTGATGCGGCCATGCGGAGGAGGAGGACCAGAGGGTTTGTGAGCTCCTCAGCAGGGAGGTGCCACCTTGGCCTTCAGAAGGCCTCTGTGCAGGTGTCTTGGAGGGTGCTGCTTTAGGACCCCATGGGACTCCTGTTCTCCCTGTTAGTCTGTCACCTGAGGACCCCATGGAGGAAGTTAGAGTGCACCTTGTCCTGCAACCTGCCAGCCCTGCCTGGGCTTTCCTGGAGTGATGGCAAGAGCTGGTAGTGCGGGCTTGCTCTTCTGGGGTGGTGGACCTCTTAGTTCACATTCAGTGCCATCATGTCAACTGGCGACAGGGTGGCCTGGGCCCCTTCCCTCCACTGTGCTGAAGTTGACATCTCAGAGTTGGCCCTCACATTCCTGGAATCCTCTACAAGAAAGAGAAGGGGCATATCACCCCACCAGCCCTGCCAGGGGGCATTCAGTGCTGACAGCCCTGGAGCTGACATGCTCTATCCTGGGTTTGTCAGAGGTCCCCCTACTGACCTGAATCTAAAAGACTCCCCACAAGGCCATCACATCCTTATCCACTTGGAAGGGAGAAATGGAGGTTTATGACATCCTGGCTACCCCTGTCTAGAGCTCCAAGTCCTGACAACAGGGGTGGAGCCCTGCTGCCCTCCACCGTTTGGACAGGGGTCCAAACGGTATACTTGGCTCTCTCACCTGGACTCCAGGTAAGATCCAGGTCTCTTCTGTCTGTAGCACTCCTTAGACCAAGGTCCTCCCCTCCCTGAGATCTGCCAGGCAGAAGGCAGCCCGCAGCTCAGCCCATCCTCCCAGGGCTGAGTACAGGGGTGGAGCACTGGGGGACATAGATCTTTTGGATAATGAGCAGAGTGGTCCCTTCAGTCCACATTCAGGGTCCTCATCTGGATACCTGACAAGTCCTGGTTCACCATCCTTCACTTTCCTGAGTCCACAGCCCTTCCACCAAGGTCATTACCTTCCTGAAACTTCAGGGTGAGCCACATCCGACCAAGGCTGTATTGGGCCTCTGAGGCTATCAGCAAGGGCAGGACTGTTTGCCATTTGGGCAGGGGACCCAGGACAGGGGCAGGCTGTCAGAGATGACACCATCTCCTCTTTTCCTTCCCTTCAGCAGCCAGACAGAGCTTCTGATGGAACGTTGTTTCTAGTCCATTGACTTTCTACGGGAAAGGGGTAGAGCAAGATCTTCCTGTGAGCCCCTGATCTTTTGAGGTGATCTGACATTGCATACAAATGGAGGTAATCATATTATCATCGACTATTTTCTTTTTTCTTTGTTCTTACCCCAACCCACCCCACTTTTTTGTTTGTTTGATACTCGAATTGCTCTGGTTATGTATTCCCAATCAGTACTTTGTACAAAGTCCTCTTCTGATTGCCCGAGATATATGTAGGAGTAGCAAAAAGAAACGTGAATTACAACACAAAAGACCTGCCTCAGGATGGCAGGACTGGGGTCGTGTGGGTTTTAGACAGATTCGGACCCTGGCACTGCCACTTCCCTGCCAGCTACAAGCACTATGAACTCAGGCATATTGGCAGACTTTAGGAGACTCGAGTTCTTCCTCTGTGAGGCAGGTTTGATAAGGCCTATCCTCTTGGACTGAGGGCGTCTATGGAATGGATGCTATGAACCTAGGACAGTGTCTGGAAAGTATGGAGAGTTTCTAAATGGCAGTTACTTACCTTGACTATTTGGATGCCAGAAAAATACCATGCACCACATTGAAAATTTATTTTTTTTTCTTTTTCTTTTCTTTCTTCTTCTTCTTCTTCTTTTTTTTTTTTTTTTTTTTTTACGTAAGAGATGTCAGGGAGTATGCAGTCTTCTATTACAAAGAAAACCAAATGAGCCAAAATGCTGCTTGCTAAATCCAACTGAGTAATCATTCCCCATGAGAGGATCAGTCATTTTAATTGGGTGTGAAGAAGACTTCCCCAGTCAGATGCACCACGAAGACGCTAGAAGGTGTGCAGAGGACAAACACCTTTCCTCCCTCCCAGCTGCCCTTGCATTGAACCCATCCCTAGTTTCATTCACCACCACCAAAACTCTGGCAAAGAACTGGCCATCCTATGCAGTGCACCTCATTTCCATTCCCTTTTAATGGAGCAGTCTGGCTCCCCCAGGCCAGGGACAAAAGGACCAGGCCAGTGGCTGCTGGACATCCTACCTGAAGGGAGCATCACCCTCATTCTCAGAAACAACCTAACACAGCAGGCAAACCATCTATATAGTGCACTGTGCTCACTGGCATGGGGACACAGCATAGGAGTCCTTCCAATCCTGCCCCAGGTGGGGATGCCCCTCTGGTCTACCTCATCCCTAAGGAACTGGTGGGACCACTTTTCCCTTGAAGGCCTAGTCTGTCCACTCTGAAACCCACCACCTGAGGGTCTGGTCTCTGCTCACCATTTCAACAACAGCCTCATCTAGCCCCTGATGCAGGCTAACTTGAAATGCCCTCCTACTAAGGGACTGGCAGTGTCTCAAGTTCCCAGCCTGCCCTGTCCCAGGGCATTTATAGTAGAGGAGGGGCAATGCAGGGAGGATCCTATCTTGAATCTCCTCTCTCCTCTCCAGTACCTTGATTGCCCTTTAGGTATTCCAATGTGTCTCTTCCACGCATCCCACCCCAACCCCACCGAGTTCCTAATAGGAGAGCTGCTCTTGGATTCCAAAATATCATTGTGAGGGGCTGGGTCTTCTTTGTCTGTGCTTTCCCAGAACTAGCATGAAGACTGTCAAAGAGCAGATGTTCAATTCATGTTTGGTGAATGACATAATTCGGATGCTTGTCCCTTCCAAATGTCATGTTGAGATATAATTCCCAGTGTTGGAGGTGGGGCCTGGTGGGAGGTGTTTGGACCATCAAGGAGGGTCCCTCATGGCATGGTGCTGCCCTGGCCATAGTGAGTGACTTCTCACAAGATCTGGTCATTTGAAAGCATGTAGCACCTCCCACCCCCGCTCTGCTTGGCTGTCTTCCTCCCACTGTTGCCACGTGACATGCCTGCACCTTCTTCCCCTCCTGGCATGAGGAAAAGCTCCCCAAGACCTCCCCAGAAGCAGTTGCTGGTGCCATGCTCATACAGCCTGGTGAACTGTGAGCAAGTCAACCTCTTTTCTTTAGAAATTACCCAGTCTCAGGTACGCCTTTAGAGCAACACAAGAACTGCCTAGCACAAGGAACAAAAGAGCCAGTGAGCAAGTGTTCTCCTTTATGATGATTTAATTTCTCCAACATTCTTGAATACACATAGCAACTGTGAGTATATAGCTTTTCATTTTATCACAACAAAAGACTTAAAGAAATAAGATTTTTAAATGTCAAAGGTTGCCAATCAATTGACACTTTTTTCCCACCATCTTGTGATCCCAACTGATGCAGTGTTTGGTTGTTTCACAGTTTAAAGCCAATCGCTATTCCAATGCTATTTCTTCTTGCACTAGATCACAATCTAATAAGTAAAAATTTCCAATTTGTTTTACAAAATACAAGAACATCACTCTTCAACGTGATAAACAGCAATAATTGTGTGAGGCACCTAATTCATGAACTTAGATTCTGAATCAAAGTCAATCTCTTTCAAAGGAACACGCGGTAGACACAGAAGAGAAAGGGGAATCTACAAGTGGCTTGCAAATAACCAGAACAAAAGATAGACACATCTTGGGATCTCTCTAGCCCCACCTTACCCCCAAATACTGAAATGGTGGACAGCCCTTTTCAATCTCTTAGTGAGGATTGCCTGAGACTTCACTAGGGCTGAAAGGACCTGCTAGCCTTGGCCCTGGCGCTAGCCCTGGCTGCCGCTCTGGCTCTGGCTTGCTCTTCCTCCTCTCTCAGAGCCTCCTCATACCGGGACTTGTAGGTACTGGCAACGGTATCATTGAGCTTGGCCACAAACTCCAGGACTTTCATTTTGCTGGTTTCGGCACGGGCCCTGGGACCCCACAGGAACTCGTAGCGTGGAGGATCGCTGCTGGGCACCTGCCGGTACTCCAGGTACCCCTCTCGCACCAAATCTTTGGTGACAAGTGCCTGGGGCTCCCCATAGATGAAGTGCTTCCTACCCTTATACATCCCCAACGCATTCAGGCATTCCCATATCTCTTCCTCAGTGGCACGGTTGCCACGCATGAAGATGGTGCTCAGGAGAACCATCAGGAGCCCGCTCAGGGGAAAACCCCCGCCATCGCTCAAGCTTCCTTGATTGGGAAAGTCCAGCTTGCTAACAAGCACATAGGACTGACGGCTGGGGTCCATTTCCTTCAGGTAGAGGCCAAAGACCACCTCTACGTTCTCAGTGCTTCTCCGGAGGATCTCAGGGAAGTGCCGCTTGTACTTTCTGTTGATAACCTTCAGCATGGCTTCCCTCGTAATGGGCTCTTTCCTTATATACTTGTTGAGCAGGAACTGCACCAATTCGCCCGTCTTCGTGTTCAGAAGATCTCTTCCTGTGCTCTCAGAGGAGGACGGGCCATGGAAAGAGTTGGGACTTTCCCCCTTTTGGCCCTTGGCACCTTCACCAGAACTTGTGAGTGAAACAGCTGCAGCAGGAGAGCTGGGGTAGCTGGCTCTCTGGGACTCGTGAGGAATGCCTGCAGCGGGGAAGCTCTGGGGAGGACTCTGGCATGCAGGAGAGGAGGAGGATGGCAGCTTTTCCTTCTCTGCTGCGGTAGCTTGAGCAGCCGTGAGACATCGGTCTTCACCTCGAGCCTGGCGGCGTTTCTCACGGGCACGGCGCTTACTCGCCTGACCGCGAGGCATGATGACTGTGCTTAGGGGCAGCAGGCAAGAGGGTGCAGGAGGTGGGCACCTGGAGCAGGAGGAACAGAGGGTGTGAGCCCCTCAGTGGGGAGATATCACCTTAAGGAGGCCTCCATGCAGGTGTCCTTGAGGACCCTGCTCCATAGCCCCACCAGGCTCCTATTCTCCAGGGCAGCCTGTCCCCTGGGGACCCTGGGGAGGAAGTTACAGTGCTCCTTGCCCTGCAGCCTGCCAGCCCTGCCTGGGACCAAGATCCTTACTTCTCTGTTTCCTCTGAGGGGAAACTGAGGCCATCTGGGCTTGACATCCCTGTCTGGGGTCTCAAACCTCTGACATAGGGAGGGATCCTGAGGTCCTCTTACTAATTTGGGGTCGGTGGCTCCATGCTCCTCAGGGTCCTCACTATCTGAGGCCCTTCCCTTCAGGGTCAAGGCCCTCACCTTCCTGAGACCCCGCCCCCACCCCAAGGGGAAAGAAAGCATGAGCCCCTCCAGCCACCCTTGTTCATGGCCTTTCTGGACTGGTAGCTGGGTCTGGACTCTCAGAGCCTCTGATGTTCTGGGTTCGGTGGCCCTGTTAGTTCTCACTTAGGCAGAATGTGGGACATGTCCCTCAGCCCACCAGATTCCTCCAGCCTCAGCCCCAGGCCGTGTCCACTCTGAGCCCCCACAGGCTAGAAGTGAGGGGCCCTCTATCCGACTCCCTCTCCTGAGGTTTCCCAGGCCTGAGAAGGAAGCCAGACTTTGTGGTGCCCCCGGATCCAGGTGAGTGCTCTCCTCAGCCCTCACTCAGAGTCTTAACCCTGATTCCCATCATTACCTGGAAAACACTCCTGTCTTAACCTGAGACTTATTCCCTCATACCAGCCCCTCCATTCTGAAATACCCCTAGGAAGTAGTGACGGTCACCTCAGCTGGCCACAAATGCTCATCATTTCCCAAGACTGGGAGCAGTGGAGATTTTCTGTGTTGGCCCCACAATTACACATGGGTGGTCCCCTTGGTCCCAGGGTCCTCACCTTGACTCCTGGCAAGAGCTTAACAACCTCCAGCAGCTGTCTTGAGGCTGTCCCTTTTACCCAGGCTCTTCACCTCCCTGAGATGCCCTGGGAGGAAATGCCACTCACTATGCCAACGTACCTGGGTCTCCCAGAGGTGACAGTATGGGTGGTGCTCTATGTGGCCTACTTCTCCCTGGGAAGGGCTCCCTCTTCTCATTCAGTGTTCTCCCCTTGACTCCCACCAGGGACTAAGTCCTCCTTCCCACCCTGCCATGAATGGGGCCTCACCCATTGGTGCAAAAGAGCCACTTCTCTGAAACACCACCCCGACCCCTTCAGGACACGAGGGGTCACCAAATGCTAATGGCTCTGCCCATGGTTTCCCAGGGTGCACAGCAGAGCTGAGACTTTATGTGGTCTCCTGTGTTTTGGAATGGCCATTTTCCTCCCTCCTCATGCAGGGTTTTTTTTACCTTCACTCCCCACAGAGCCTGGGACTCCTTTCTCCGCTGACCTGGGGCAGCCAGTCTTGCAACCAAAGCCCTCCTCTGCTGAAACCCTCCGTGCAGCCCTGTCTACTGAGGGCTCAGGATCTTCACCTTGCTACTTGACCAGTCCTGGGACTCCATCCTCAGCTCACCACAGGCAACACCCTTCACAGCAAGATCCTTGCTTCAATGGGACCTCAGATTTGGACATTCAGGGTAAGCCACATCCTCTCAAGGCTGTTTAGGGCCTTCAAGGCGTGACAGCAGGGGTGGGACTCTAGGGGACCCCACTGCTCTGCCTCAGGGTTCTGAACCTGGCTCAGGGTGGGACCTCCAACTCTTTGGGACGCGACTTAGGCCGCTCCACTGACCTGAGTCAGTCAGGCCCAGGCCCAAGCTCTCACGTCCCAAAGTTGCTAGAGGGAAAAGTCACGGCATGCCCTGTCTGGCTATGCCTGCACGGGGTCTCCCAGAGCTGACAACAGGGCAGCAGAAACCTGGCTCTCTGGCTCTCCCTGGCTCTCTTGCTTTTTCCTTTTTTTTTTTTCTTTGTGACAGACACGGGGTCTCGCTCTGTCGCCACGCTCATGGCGTGACCATGACTCACTGCGGCTTCGACCTGCTAGGCTCAAGCAATCCTCCCGCCTCAGCCTCCCGAGTCGCTGGGGCCACAGGCGCCGGCCACCATGTCCTGCTAGTTTTTGTTCTTTTCTTTCTTGGAGAGAGGGTCTCACTTTGTTGCTCAGGCTGGTCTGGAACTGCTGGGCTCAGGTAATCCTCCCGCCTCAGCCTCCCAAAGCACTGGGATCACAGGTATGAGCTACCATGCCCGCCTCCTGGGCCTCCCATGTTTGGGAGAGGTCTCCTCATCAGCATCAGGAAACTCATTTCGATTAGGGCCTAGGAGTCCGTCCCTCTGCAGAACCGAAGCCTCACCCTCACACCAAACCCTCCCCTCCCTGGTGCCCTCTCAGAAGTCAGGGCCACAGCCTGACTGGAGCCTCCCGTGGCTGAGGGAGGTGGGTACCCGGGGGCGGGGGTTGGGGGACACAGGGTGGTCACTTTGGCTGCGTGTGGGTGGGCCTTTCAGTCCACGATCAGGGTCCTTACCTTGATACCCAACCAGTCCTGGGGTTCTGGTAGCCTGAGGTGGCGTCCCTCAGACGAAGATCCTCACCTTCCGGCAGCTTCCCGGGCGGGCGGATGTCGGAGCGAGCCACATCCAATCAAGTCCCTGCTGGGTCTCCCAGGGCTGAAAGCGGGGCGGGGCTCTGCTCGGGGCCCCTTTTTGCATAGAAGTCCTCTCCAGTGTACTCAGTGTCCTCTCCGGGACTCCAGTGAGTGTCCAGTTCTCCTCTCTCAGCTGAACTGTGCTTTTGCCTTTAGACAGAGTCACTACCCTCGTTAGAGCATCTAAGCAGAAAAAAAGGGGTCCTCAGCTGAGGTCTTTGCTATGGCTGACAAGATTAAGCATTTTTTTGTTTTTGTTTTTATTTTTTGCTGATAACCATTCCCTTATGTCACTCTCGGTCCTCACCTTGATTCGAGTCAGTTTCTGGGGCTCCACTATGCACAGCTGGGGCTTCCCCCACCAGACCAAGATTCTCTCTTCCCTGAGACCCTCCAGGCCGAAATGACAGTCACCTCAACCTGACAGCTCTTCCTGGGCTTCCCAAGTCACGGGAGAGGTAAGAATGGGGTGGCAGGAGTGGCGATGGGATGGTGTGGCAGCGGCGGTGCAGGGAAGGGGAGATGTGGGTTGGTGGAGGTAAGATTTTTTGTATCTTCCTCCGTTCTAGTGTGGATGTGTGATTTTCTAATTGCTCCCTGAAATTCCTCACCTTGACACCTGACTAGTCCTGGAACTCGATCCTCATGGGACTTGAGGCTGCTCCCCTCTGATCAAGGTCCTCACATTCCTGGGACTACAGAGTTGTAATCAGGATGAGCCAAATCTACCAATGACTATTCCAGAACGACAAGGGCTGTCAGCCAATGCAGGATTCTATGGGACCCCACTGTTCTGGCTTGTTCCTTCCTTTATTCTTAATTCAGGGTCATCACCTTGGTATCTATCAGAAGATCACAGTCCTTCCTCTACTGACCTGAGTTTGTCTTCCTGAAGTCTCTTATGCTCCTGAGAACCTTGAAGGATAATTGTGGAGATGCTCAGCCTCAGCTGAGAGCAGCCACAGGCTGGTCTTTGTTGGACCTCCAATATTCTGGGATGATGGTATCCTCAGTCCTCCTACATGGGGCTTCACATCTTGGTTCCTGTCTCGTTAATTCAAGGCTTTCTGGGAAATGCCAAATCCCTGCAATCTCTTTAACAGTTTTTCTTCCACAAACTTTGCAGAGAATGGCTCCTTGCCCTGAAGTGATGAGAGATCAGGAAGCTGTAGCTCAAGGCAGGGGGCCCAGGACAAGTGGTGGGTGGTCAAAATAAAGCCAGTTGGTCTATTCCATTTCTTTACCAGCCAGACTTAGCCTCTGCTGTAACTTTGGTTCTAATAGATTGGCTTTCTTCAAGGAAGGGTAGGGCCACATGATTTTGTGAGTCCCCAATCTTTTCAGGTGATCTGACATCACATATGTAGATGATCATGTGGTCACTGAGTATTGTCTCTTTCTTTTCCTTATTCATAGCTCTCATTTATTTTTGTATTCTTATTGCTCTGGCTATGTATTCCAAACCAGTAGTTTGTGCACGGTATTTTTCTTCTTATTACTTGATATACAATTTGGAGTAGGGAGAAGAAAAGTGAATTAAGATACACAAGGTCTGTCTCAGGCTGAGATGAGTGTGACGGTATGGGAATAGTTTTATTTTAAATAAACAATACTCGCCGGGCGTGGTGTCTCACCCCTGTAATCCCAACACTTTGGGAGGCTGAGGCGGGCGGATCACCTGAGGTCAGGAGTTTGAGACCAGCCTGGCCAACATGGTGAAACCCTGTTGCTACTGAAAAAATACAAAAATTAGCTGGGTGTGGTGGCAGGTGCCTGTAATCCCAGCTTCTCGGGAGGTTGAGGCAGGAGAATTGCTTGAACCCGGGAGGTGGAGGTTGCAGTGAGCCAAGATTGCACCGTTGCACTCCAGCATGGATGATAGAGTGGGACTCCATCTCAAGAAAAAAAAAAAAAAGCAATACTTGCAGATGGTTAGCAATAAAGTTTATTTTTTTCTTACCATGGCATTCGCCAACATGTTTCCTAATTAATATGAGCCCCTATGACAAGTTTGACCACTCACAGTGATGTACATTAAAGAGCTCTCAGAATGTTCCCCCTGCCTTTGACTACAGGCCAGAGAGTCATGGTTCCTTTACTTCTTGTCTGGAGTGGGCATCATTTTTAATAATGGTGAATTAAGTCAGTGTTAGTTGGTGCTGCTAATCTGTGCACCACAAATGACAGTTGTTTATTTGATGGTCCTATTGGGCATGACAAGTAAGGTAAATACTAATAGTTGCCTAAAAGGCAGAATTTATTAACTCTGACACTTCCCGCCTCACTTTGGCTATTCATGCTCTGGGTCTGTGGTTGTGAGAAACTGATCACATAGAGCTCTGCAAAGGGAATTTTGTGGTTTTCTCTGATTGGTTCAGACAATGCAATAGACATGAGGGATGGCAAGACAGAGAGAGAAATAAAGAAGGAGAGGGAGACAGAGCGGGAGGGAGAGAGACAGAAGGAAAGAAGAAAGAAAGAGAGAGAGAGAGAAAGGAGGGAGAGGGGTGGGGGAAGAGGAAAGAAAAGAAACAAAGAGGAGAGAGATAGAAAGAGAGAAAGAAAGGAGAGAGGGGTGGAGGAAGAGGAAGGAAGGAGAGAAGAAAGAAAGAAAAGAAAAGAAAGAAAGAGAAAAGAAAAGAAAAAAGAGGGAGGGAGGGAAGGAAGGGAGAGAAAAAGAGGGAGGGAAAAGAAAAGGAAGAAATGAGGAAAGAAGGAGGGAAGGGATGGAGGGAGGGAGAAAGGAAGGAAGAAGGAAGGAAGGAAAGAAAGCTTTATGGAGAAGAAAAGGTCCCCGGCCCTAAGAAGCTTTATTAGTCTCATGCAGGAGTCAGCAAGTGACAGCTTTCAGGCCAAATCTAGCTCACCACCTGTTTTTGCAAATGCAGATTTATTAGAACACAACCACACTCACTCATTTACATGTTATCTATGACCGCTTTCATACTACAAAGGCAGAATCTAGTAATCATGACACAGACTGTATATCATGCAATGCCTAAAATATTTACTCTCTGGCCCTTTACAGAAAATGTTTGCCAATTCCTGATTTACTGGGATAGATCAGCATTTACACAAGTAAATATAATTCAAAGCAGAATATGATTTAAAAAAATAAGACCCATGTAGAAAGTACTGTGTGAGTACAGGAGCATGGGAGGGCTTCATGGAGAGAGAACACCGCAGCTGGGCTTTGGGGAATGGGTTGGATTCAGCCCAGCTGAGAGACAAGAGGACATTTTAGGTGAGGTAGTCCTCAAACCTGTCTGCTTATTGCAATTGCTTGGAGAGCTTTGAAATGGAAATGTGTGGGTTCCCCCTCCTTGAGATTCTGACTCAGCTGTTCAGGGGCAGGACCTGGGCATCAGGATTTTTTTTTTTTTTTTTTTTTTTTGAGACAGAGTCTTGCTCTGGAATGCAGTGGCCTGATCTTGGTTCACTGCAGCCTCTGCCTCCCGGATTCAAGTGATCCTCCACCTCAGTCCCCAGAGTAACTGGGACTACAGGTGTGCACCACCATGCCTGACTAATTTTTGTACTTTTTTTATAGGGACGAGGGTTTCACCATGTTGCTCAGGCTGGCCTCAAACTCCTAGGCTCAAGTGATCTTCCTGCCTTGAACTGCCTTGAATCCCAGCACTTCCTCCCAAAGTGCTGGGATTATAGGTGTGAACCACTGTGCCTGGCAGTCATCAGGATTTTTAAAAACTCCACAGGTTATTCTAAGGGCAGCCCAGGTTGAGAAACCCTGGCCCAAAGAAGTGTCAGGGAACAATTAGGAGCAAGGTGTGAATGGAGGGAGTCTCTGGGTGCAGAGGGAAGGGAAAGTGCAGTGGGAGATAAGCCTGGGAAGTAGGGAGTCAAATCAAGGTCAGAGAAATTATATTTTGTCCTGGGAAATGGGGACAATAACAAAATGTGGGCATGAGAGCAACATGATCAGAGGCATGTATAAGGAAGCATAATCTAGAAAAAAAAAGTAAAGAATAAAAATAAGAGCCTGTTAGGGGTTATTTGCAAGAGTTTAAGCAAAACAAGGAGCATATCTTGTTTAGGGAGTGACATGTGATATGGTTTGGCTGTGTCCCCACCCAAATCTCATCTTGAATTGTAGTTCCCATAATCCCCATGTGTCATGGGAAGGAACCAGTCGAAGGTAATTGAATCAAGGGGGCGGCTACCCTCTTGCTGCCCTCATGATAGTGAGTGAGTTCTCATGAGATCTGATGGTTTTATAAAGGGCTTTTCCCCCTTTTACTCGGCACTTCTCCTTCCTGCCATCATGTAGAGGATGTGTTTGCTTCCCCTTCCACCATAATTGTGAGTTTCCTGAGGCCTCCCCAGACTTGCAGAATTGTGAGCCAATTAAACCTCTTTTCTTTATAAATTACCCAGTCTTGGGTATGTCTTTATTAGCAGCATGAGAACAGACTAATACAGTAAATTGGTACCCGCAGAGACTGGGGTGCTACTATAAGGATGCTCGAAAATGTGGAAGCGAATTTGGAACTGAGTAACAGGCAGAGGTTGGAACAGTTTGGAGGGCTCAGAAGGCAGGAAGATGTGGGAAAGTTTGGAACTTCCTAGAGACTTGTTGAGTGGCTTTGACCAAAATGCTGATAGTGATATGGACAATGAAGTCCAGGCTGAGGTGGTCTCAGATGGGGATGAGGAACTTTTTGGGAACTTGAGTAAAGGTGACTCTTGCTATGCAAAGAGACTGACAGCATTTGGCCCCTGCCCTAGAGATCTGTGGAACTTTGAACTTGAAAGAGGTGATTTAAGGTATCTGGCAGAATAAATTTCTAAACAGCAAAGTGTTAAAGAGGAAGCAAAGCACAAAAGTTTGGAAAATTTGCAGCTTGATGATATAATAGAAAAGAAAAACCCATTTTCCAGGGAGAAATTCAAGCCTCCTGCAGAAATTTGCATAAGTAACAAAGAAACAAATGATAATCACCAAGACAATGGGGAAAATGTCTCCAGGGCATGTCAGAGACCTTTGCGGTAGCCCCTCCCATCACAGGGCCCCCCTGCTGTGTGCAGCCTGAGGACTTGGTGCCCTGTGTCCCAGCCACTCCAGCCATGGCTAAAAGGGGCCAAGGTACAGCTCAGGCCCTGGCTTCAGAGGGTGCAAGCCCCAAGGCTTGGCAACTTCTACATGATGTTGAGCCTGCAGGTGCACAGAAGTCAAGAATTGAAGTTTGAGAACCTCTGCCTAGATTTCAGAGGATGTATGGAAACCCCTGGATGTCCAGGCAGAAGTTTGCTGCAGGGGCAGGGCCCTCATGGAGAACCTCTGCTATTGAAAAGGGAGAAGTATTCCCTCATCCCCCTCACAGGGCATGCAACAGGGATGTGGCTCACTTCTTCAGTGCCCTGCTACTCAAACCCCTACGAGGAGCATGCAGACGGGCAGGTCGTGGGGAGTGTTTTGGGGCTCCAACCCCATGGCAGTGTCTAGGGTTGTTTACAGCGCCTGAAATCCCAGTGGGCATGCGTTACAGTGTGCTCTTTCAGTTGTGTGTTAATCAGCTCAATTAGACCCTCTGCCTTATGAAAAGGACAGAGGGCTTTCTGTATCCCGGGTTCTTGCCCTGCTGTACCAGAAAAATCAGATCACATGTGGGCTTGCAGAATGAGTGCAAAGTTTTATTGAGTGGTGGAAATAGCTCTCAGCAGATGGATGGGGAGCCAGAAGGGGGATGGAGTGGGAAGGTGGTCTTCCCCTGGAGTCAGGCCACCCAGTGGCCAGATCCTCCTCTGACTGCCCTGGTCGAATTCCCCTTGGTGTCCACATTGTTCCACCATTGATGGCCTGCCGGCATCTGCTGGTGTCTGTTGGTGTGTTCTCCTGCTGGTGTGTTCCTCTCAATGTCCAGCCACTTTGTGTCTCTCAAGTTTATATGAGCATGGGATGGGGGCAAGGTGGGCCAGAAAAATGCAACATTTGGATGCAAAACATTTGGATGCAAATGGAAAATGCAACATTTGGATGCAAAACATTTGGATGCAAATGGAAAATGCAACATTTGGATGCAAATGCAACATTTGGAAAATGCAACATTTGGATGCAAAAACAGGAGTGCCTGTCCTCACTTAGGTCTGTGGGCACATGCCTGAGGGTGGAGCCCTTACCAGGGACCATGGCCTTCTCTACCCAGCACTTTGCTGCCCCCCTTCCATATTACTAGAGCAGTACAGAAGGGAAATGTGGGGTTGGATCCCCCACACAGAGTCCTCACTGGGGCACTGCCTAGTGGAGCTGTGAGAAGAGGGCCATAGTCCTCCAGACCCCAGAATGGTAGATCCACTGACAGCTTGCACTGTGCACCTGGAAAAGCCAGAGCCCCTCAACACCAGCCTGTGAAAGCAGCCAGGAGGGGGCCGTACCCTGCAAAGCCACAGGGACAGAGCTGCCCAAGGCTGTGGGAGCCCACCTCTTGCATCAGTGTGACCTGGATGTAAGACATGAAGTCAAAGGAGATCATTTTGGAACTTTAAGGTGTAATGACTGCCCTATTGGATTTCAGACTTGCCTGGAGCCTGTAGCCCCTTTGTTTTGGCCAATTTCTCCCATTTGGAACAGGTGTATTTTTACCCAATGCCTCTACCCGCAATGTATCTAAGAAGTAATTAACTTGCTTTTGATTTTACAGGCTCATAGGCAGAAGAGACTTGCCTTGTCTCAGATGAAACTTTGAACTTGGACTTTTGGGTTAATGCTAGAATGAGTTAAGACTTTGGAGGACTGTTGGGAAGGCATTATTGTATTTTCAAATGTGAGGACATGAGATTTGGGAGGGTCCAGGGGTGGAATGATATGGTTTGGCTGTGTCTCCACCCAAATCTCATCTTGAATTGTAGCTCCCATAATCCCCAAGTGTTGTGGGAGGGACCTGGTGGGAGGTAATTGAATCATGGGGTTGGCTAGCTCCATGCTGTTCTCATGATAGTGAGTTCTCATGAGATCTGATGGTTTTATAAGTGGCTTTTCCCCACTTTGCTCTGCACTTCTCCTTGCTGCCACCGTGTGAAGAAGGATGTGTTTGCTTCCCGTCACCATGATTGTAAGTTTCCTGAGGCCTCCACAGCTGTGCTGAACTGTGAGTCAATTAAACCTCTTTCCTTTATAAATTACCCAGTCTCAGGTATGTCTTTATTAGTGGCATGAGAATGGACTAATACAACATGTGACTTGGCAGATTCAGGAGTGAGGGTTAAAATTACAACAATTTGGGCATGATATGGGCACCACTCCATGATAATAACCCCCACTATCCAGTCCTGGAGGCCCCTGCTGTGGAGGCATTACCCTTTTGTTTCTGAATCATGGAGAAATACAGAGTCCTGGAGGAGAAGTTGAGGCTACAAGGATGCACTTGGCCACTTGCATTAGCAGCTATTTCCTGAATATAGCCCTTGGGAGATGGTCTCTTATACCCAAGACATTTTGGAAAGAGTTTTACAGACCTTGGGGTCTAGTTGGAAGTGAGTGAGCTGAGTAGGAGGAGCCAGAGATGATGGTAAGGTTTTGAATTTAGACAATTGAGGGAATTTTTACAGCCATTGGAAGGCAAGAGGGACACAAAAAGATCTTGGGAAAGAACTGATCTCCTCCCTCTGATGAATGGGGCCTCACCCATTAGTGCAAGGAATCCACCTCCCTGAGACAGCACTCCCCCTTCAGGAAATGACTTCTGCTCCAAGAAAGGGGGTGTGCTTTTAGAAATTCATTTGTTTTATATGAAAAAAAGGTCAACATCACTAATCATTAGAGAAATGCAAATCAAACCACAATGAGATACCATCTCATGCCAGTTAGAATGGTGATCATTAAAAAGTCAGGAAACAACAGATGCTGGCAAGGCTGTGGAGAAATAGAAACACTTTTACACTGTCGGTGGGAGTGTAAATTAGTTCAGCTATTTTGGAAGACAGTGTGGCGATTCCTCAAAGATCTAGAGGCAGAAATACCATTTTACCCAGCATTCCCATTACTGAGTATATGCCCAAAGGAATATAAATCACTCTATTATAAAGATACATGCACTCATACGTTCATTGCAAAACTATTCACAAAAGCAAAGACATGGAATCAACCCAAATGCCAATGAATGATAGATTGGATAAAGAAAATATGGTACATATACACCATGGAATGCTATGCAATCATAAAAAAGGAATGAGATCATGTCCTTTGCAGGGACATGGATGGAGTTGGAAGCTGTTATCCTCAGCAAACTAATGCAGGAACAGAAAACCAAACACCACATGTTCTCACTTATAAGTGGGAGCCGAATGATGAGAACACATGGGCACATTATGGGGAACAACACACACTGGGGCCTGTTGGGGGGATGTGGGGAGGGAGAGCATCAGGAAGAATAGCCAATGAATTCTCAGCTTAATACCTAGGTGATGGGATGATATGTGCAGCAAACCACCACGGCACACGTTTACCTATGTAACAAACCTGCACATCCTGCACACGTACCCTGGAAGTTAAAAGTTGAAGACAAAAAAAGAGAAATTCATTTGTTTTCATGTTGAACATGATTCAGTCCATATTCAAGGGACAGGAGTCCTGCTTTTGTGTCATTTTCTTAACAAGATGTTAGCTTATCTCTCTTATATTAGACTCGTTGCTTATCAATGTTGAGCCCAATGAACAGGAATGGTCCCTGCTTGTTGTGTTACAATATAGTCCTGCATGGATTTCCTTCCCTCTAGTGGAAGGGACTGATGAATCTGCTCACTTTATCCACATCTTCTCCAAGTCACTAAGTTTTCATTTCTTCAAACTCCTGTGACTGTGTGGAGATACAAATCATGACACTTTCCTTTAACTTCCTCATTTGTGAAATGAGGAGGTGTGTCTGGGCATTCTCTGCAGTGGCTTCCAACTCCAATAATTCATGCTTTTAAGAGAATATTAAATTCTCTGTATTACAGTCTTTGCATTAATAAAACTTTCTTTTCTGACATGGTAGGCAGCACGCTTACAAAGGGAGAATGCAGGCTTTCTAATAGTAAAAAGTCATCTGGACTTTGAGTAGAGCTCTGAGCAATTAACCTTGACCAATCTTAAATGTCAATTTGGCCTTTTATGGCTTGAATATCTCAAAGATTTTTGTCTACTTATCTTCCCATCTAATCCAGGAAAACTAGAGATACAGGGTCTACTTCAGACACAATTATGAATGATCTCTTTTATCTATTTAAAGTGTTGACACTTTCAGAAAGCATTTACAATTTAATCATGGGCTGTATATGCCACACTTTGAGAGGGTGGGGTACATGGCAGAAGTGGTAAGATATCTGGGAAGCAGAGGGCCTTCTCCCAAGATGATTTCATGGTGGTGATTGCACACTCAAGAGCTCCCTTGGCAAGGCTGTCAGTGTGCCTCTCAAGGAGTTTTGTGACTGCATCTAATAGACATCTCTGGTATTACCTCTTCTCACCTGGAGTACAGGGAGCTTGGACAGCCCTAATTTGCATCCACTGTAGCTGTGTCATTTCTTTGTCATCAGCTTATTTTGTTCACAACTTTGCGATTGTGGTATTTCTCATGCTGCCTAATGTTTGCTGTTGAGTATTTTAAATATTCCTAGAGACTTGATCACTGGCTTAGTCATTAGGCAGACTTCAAATAAGTGGAATTGGTGACAAAGAGAGAAAGAATTTGCTTCCTGACAACTGATCCTGCAGGAATGGATAAATGAACTAAATGCCAACTCTCCTCACTGTCTCTGGAACGCTAACCTTAGAGTCAATTACTCTTTCTTCACAATAAGCAGGAGCCAAGATGGGAAGAAAGAAAAGTAGGCTTCAGGTAGTCTAGTAGGCTAAACATCTGGAACTTTCAGCTAGACTTCTTCACTTTGATTTATAAGTTATACGAGCTTTCCTGCTCTCTGATGCCTACGATTATCCTAGGAAACAGACACTCCCAAACTTTAGTGTTCAAGTCCTAAAGAGAGCAATTTAGAATAACTGTCAATATTATAAAAGCATATGCTCTTTGTTTCTGCAATTCTACATTTAAGAATTTTTCCTACAGCAACACTTGCTCGTGCATGAAATTGTGTATGTTATTCATTGCAATACGGTTGATAATAGCCAGATATTGGAAGCAATCTGAAAGTTCATCAATGGGGGATGGGTAAATAAATTAGGGGCTGCTATGCAGTTGTAAGAAAGAATGAGGAAGTGCTTTATACAATAGTCCCCCCTTATCTGTGGAGGATATGTTCCAAGACCCCCAGTGGATGCCTGAAACCACAAATGGTACTGAGCCCTATAGATACTATCTTTGTTTCCTAAACGTACATATTTATTATAATGTTTAATTTATAAATTAGGCAAGGTAGCAAAATAACAACAAAAACTAACAAGAAAATCAAACAATTATAACAACATACTGTAATAAAAGTTATGTGAATGTGGTCTCTTTCTCCTAAAATATCTTATTGTACTGTACTTGGCTTTTTTTGGACTGCAGTTGTCTGTGGTTAGCTGACATGGCAGAAAGTGAAACTGTGGATAAGGGGAGACTACTGTTTACCGATATGGAAAGATCTCTAAGATATGGTATTTAGTGAAGTAAACAAGGGGCAAACAATGGATATGCTACCATTTCTGTAAAATGGTGGTGGGCTTCAGGAAAACACAGATTTGTATCTATTTGCATATGTGTAAAAAATGTCCAGTAGTGTACACAAGTAAGAAACTAATAACAACATAACAATGGTCACTCCTTGGAAGGCTTTGGTAATGGGTGCAAAAACTGTACAGAGGGGACAATGGTAGCTGAGTAAGTTTTCACTGGATTCCTTTCTAGGCTTTTGGTTTTGGACCATGAGAATAGCTTACATATGCAAAAGGTAAGTACATATTTTAAAAATTTAATGAAACACCACACCCCCAGCCTAAACACTGACGTTGTTCCAAGTCAATAGAGGGTTGGGGAATCTGCATTTTGCACAAGCAGCCTGGCCGATTCTGATGTAGATGGTCCAAGGAACCAAGGAACTGTGGGGCACATAGCCACAGACTACGTTCATGCAACAACTATTTTTTATTGAACGTTGGATACATGTATCTGTCCATTTCATAAATTATGTTTTATTATATTTAAGGAATAAACCTCATTTCTTCTACAACTTGAACATCCAGCTTACTATACACGGGATTTGACTTAATGTCATATAGACCACTTACAATGTGATAGAAGCATTGGAAGCATTTGTTGAAAAATAACAATTTCACTCAAAGCACACTTTATAGATAGAGTTTTACACGGTCACAGAGTTAAGTTTGCACATTTAAAGGGATCTGAGTCATTCATATTAATATTGTGGATTTCTTATAAATAATTCATTTGTTCAAGGAGTCCAGGCAAAGCCAAGCCATGACATTATTTACACTAAGTACCACACCTGGAACTTGTTCTGAGTTATTTAACACAGAGTACATTTTTCAATGCAATAAATATTTACAGTTAATAGTAGCAAGTACAATTATAATTTATGAAATATGAGTCTAATATTTAAAACAAAACATAAAATGACATTAAAGAAGTTTGTGCCATTTATTTTTACAACTCACCGAACTGACTGTTTTACGAATTTTATTACCCAAAACCCTACTGACTTGAATGCAAGAAAGGTCATGTTTGAATCAGTAAAGCCCAGACTGCAGGAAAAAAAAAAACTTTTTAGAAGATAATGAGTTTTACTTTCTTAATGTTGTACATGTAATATTAATGTCATTAGCTAAAATGGAAGCAAAGTTATGAAAATCTGGATTCACAACAGGCTCAAATTATATAATGTACCTTCAACATTGAAGTTCTGAGTTATGCCAACATTTTTAAGCTTGTCTGGGAGTTAATGAGGCCTTGAATGTACGAAGTTTTACTGTCTGTTAAAATTATTCTTTTAAAATGTCATAAAATTATGTGAGTCCTTTCATGTCATTATATGACTCTGTGAGTGAATTTTAAATTGGGGGAAAAAAGGCAAATAATCTTATCTTCTAGAAATGTGAGTTCAGAGAGGGCAGAGAGACAGTGGTGTCTGTGTTTAGAACAGGGCACCTAGGGCTAGGCACTCAGATACCTAAGTCCATATCTGAGTTTCTTATCTGTCCCCTTAGTCCAGGAGATGCTTTTCTGTTAGAGGCTATTTATGTAGCCTGGGTCCCCAGACTCTAGGAAACCAACCATTGTCATATCTTACTCTTATTTTGGGGAAAGTAGGGGCGTAGGTGGTTCTACCTCTACCTGACACTTTTTCTCCAACTAATTCTGATTCAAAGAAAAATGGCTAGATTCGCTGTTCTCATTCGGGTCTTCTCTCTAACTTGGTCCTCAGCAAGTTTTTTTCTCTCCTCAGACACAGAACTACGTGGGAAATTCTTCCCAGGGCTTCCAGTTGCAAGTGAATTGTGTCTCCGAGTAGGAGAGAAGGAGGGTGCGAACAACTGACCTAAGGGACTTTCTTACCCACTTTCTGCTGCATTTCAGCCTCTGCCCTCAAAAATTCCTTAAACTAGGAGCCTCGATGCTCTTTGCATACATTGTTTGACTCTATCATTAGTTCAGGTCTCTGGACAAAACCTAGAATAGGGAGTGGAGTTTTCTACTAAGTACTGTGAACTTAATTTTTCACACAGGTGGGATTTGGGAAGCAATGCTAAGCAGTGGAATGGACATCGACATAGAGAGATCAGCTCCACACTTATACTCTGCCACTCAACTTCCCCATGTGACTTGAGGATCAGTAAGTAATCTCCCTGCCACGGCTTCATGTGCCCAGCACTGGACTTGGCACATTGTCAGTGTTTGGTGAAGCTGAGCTCCTTCCTTTCCAGCACTTCCAGAGCCACAGCACTCCATTCAGGTTTTGGTCAAATTTGGTGTATTTCTTGGCCAGTGTCTTTGCTCCCAAGGATCCCACCCTTCTTCGTCTTAGCCTTCCATTTCATTGTGGCATTGAATGTTGTGCCCACCAATATGTCTCTCCTGGGGCAGCCAACAATGACCCTGTCCACTCCCTTGTGCCAAGTTAAACAAATTCACTTTGGGGACAAGAGAATATCCTGTAAAGTGGAGAAGTGATGATCAGCACTGCTCTTCAGTATAACTGAATAGCCCATGGGAATGAAGTACAGTTAGTTCACCTCGAAACAATATGAAATCAGATTAAGCTGAACCAGATGAAATTGCCTTTTTGTAGTTCGAAAATGGCCCAATCTTAACAGCTTCATGTTTCAGCCTCATAGTTCCATGGGCCTTTTAATGTAATGGTAGATGGTCACATTTCCAGAGTAAAGGATGTATAGCAGCTCTTTGGCCAGCAGGGAAGGCTTGGATGAAATGAGGTAATGAGTATGAAAGTACTTTATAGACCATGAACACTAGGTAAATGCAAAGTTTTTAAAAAATTAGTCATGGACATGATTCCACAGTAATATTCTAACCCAGGGATTTTTAAATTTAACATATGTGCAACATTGAAGCTTTTTAAAAATTTGGATACATTCTACTGAATGAATTTCTAATGTGAAGTCTCATAAGAGAAAAGTCTGTTCTCAGTGTGTTATTTGTAGATTGCTCTGAATATATTCAGCTGGACTTAATGCTTGGCCTCCTGCAATATAACAAAGGGTGTCTCTGAAGGCCAAAGTTACAGTAAGAGATTGTGAGATAGTGAAATTTTTGTGTGTGTTTGGGAAGTATGTGTCTGGGTGTGGGCTAGAAGAAATGACTATCCAGATACAGAATAAAATAGAGCTTGGTAAGCCTTGGTTTCATCGAACAGTGTGCACAAAGCCTAGGCCCATGAAAGCCTAGTCCCAAGAAAGATTCTTTAATCCCTTTGTGTTCAGCTGTTAATCCATTTCATGAGAATACAGCCAAAAATTAGACAAGTGTACAAATGGTGCTCCATTCCCCCAGAAACCCAGGGATAATTCTAAGCTACTCTCTAACAATAGCTACCTCCTGTTGTGGATGTGAAGAGCACAAATGGCAAGAAAGTTTGCACCCTTCCCATCTCACCACGATACAAGTGGATGGCTCTTCATTCAGCTCCCATACAGTCAGCTTCCCAGGGCGATGGTTTCTAGCTGGCTTCCAGGAACAGTGACTTAGCCACCTTTTAGTCCACAGATGATGCCATTCAATGTGTACTCCCCAGACAAAGTTAATCTCTATTACCAGAAGCTACTTGATGCATGAAGACACTGTGAAACAAATAACCAACTGCTGCTTTTGACATAAATGAAGACTTTACAATGCAAGGATGCTCATGTGCTATTGTCAAGTTCATTTATTTCTGTTCAGTTTCATTTTCATAACAAGATGAGCTTGGTTCATCTGCAGCAGCCCCTAAACAGTTTATTTACCTAGGGGTTCTCCATCCTCCCGGATGGAACCAAATTGTTTGTGGACAAAGAGGGAAATCCAGAGCTTGTTAATGAGGCGGAAGGCAGGTTCAGTGTGAGAGTGAAGGCAGTCAAAAAAACAGGATTTAGCCATCCACATTTATGGAGAATCATCAAATCAACAACAGGGAGGGGCCCTGTCTTCACTAAGCAGGGAGGATCTTCTTGCTAAAGAATATCACTCCCAATAGCAGCTGCACCTTCCCTGCCAACAGCAGCCGTTGGTGGGAAGATTGCTTTGTTTATTGCTTAATCTATCACTGTTGAGCTGCCTGCCTCAGGGAGGCTCAATTTAAGATAGATTGAAAGGTAGTGTCTGTCAATTGAATAAACACAGATGGTTTTCCACAGCAAAAATTGATTTTTTTTTCTTGCCAAAGACATAAGTGCTAAACGTGATTATCTTTGGAAGCCAGGCGTGAAATGTCTCAGCTCCAGCCCCTGCCACACTCTGCTTTGGCAGAGAAGTGATACACATGGGGACTTGGGTCTCTCTCACGTAATTTTAGGTTCTTGAGGTGGAATAAAATAATAAAATTTTGACTTCCCTAGAGAAGGGCCCAACTATGCCCTTCCTGGTAAGAAGGTCTAAGTCAATCCATTAGTTGATTCACAGAATAGTTTTACCAGTCCTTGGTCACTGGCTGGCAAAGGCCTCCTTCAATCCTTTCATTTAAGAGTCTCAAAGAAGTAGTAAGATTCGGCCGGGCCTAGTGGCTCATGCCTGTAATCCCAGCACTTTGGGAGGCCAAGGTGGGTGGATCACCTGTGGTCGGGAGTTCGAGACCAGCATGACCAACGTGGAGAAACCCCGGCTCTACTAAAAAAATACAAAATTAGCTGGGCATGGTGGCACATGCCTGTAATCCCAGCTACTCGGGAGGCTGAGGCAGGAGAATCCCATGAACCCAGAAGGCAGAGGTTGCGGTGAGCCCAGATAGTGCCATTGCACTCCAGTCTGGGCAACAAGAGCGAAACTCCATCTCAAAAAAAAAATAATAATAATAATAAGATTTGCCTAAGGACACACAGCTACACTTAGACCTCTATCTCCTCACTCTTTGTCCAGAAGCTAGGAAGGAGACCACACACAATCTATGCCATGATGTTAACTGAAGGAGACATGAAGATGAGCTCTACTCCTAAAATGTCTCTGGAAGCAGGTAGATCAGAGATGCCTGAACAAGTTATGCTAGGTATTCAAAAGGCTATACATGTTAGCAACTAACTAAGCATAGAGTCATTTATATTCAAGGGTTTTGAAGAAAGCCAAGGGCAAAATTGTGGAACACTAGTTCAAAATAACAGATTCATGGAGGTTGAAGAAGGGTGAATAGGAAGAGTATCCTTTGTGTAATGAGAAGACTCAGCAATATGTTTTCTTATGTCTCTTACAGCTCTAACTCCAAAACATAGCAAGCTCGCGGAACATCATTCATGCAAAGTATTCCAAGGAGCCCCTTGAAGCAACAGAATGGTCTGTCTCCTTTCATACCACTAATGTGAACACAAATATAGAATAGCGGTTGATTTCCAAAGAGTTGTTGTTGCAAGGGTAGCAGAAGTGAGGCTACTGTGACCAAATGGGCTACAGAAAGGCTGCAAAGACAGAACTAGAGACGATGAAGAGACTCAGAATTTTAGCGATAGACAAGACCTTAGCACTGTCTTCTCAGTCTAGAGATGAAAACATGGGTCTAGACAAGTGAAATTGATAGCCAGAGTGATATAGCTAGAGACAGAATTGGACCGTCAAGCTAGAAATCTTGGTTCTTTAAGCTATACTATCTGTCTTGCTTTTCAAACTGTTCAATGTAATTATGGACTACCAGGAAAGCAGGTTTGTACAGTACAGATGAGCACGTAGCAAGCAGAATTGAAGAAGTTTCATTCTGTCTTGGTCCTAACTCCTAAAGCTCCATAGACAGTGGGCACTTCTTCATATCAAGAGACAAGAATCTTTTCATATGTGCCATGTGAAAATGAGAGCCAACTGTTTGTATCTCATCTGGATAGAGAAAACCTAAAGTAAAATTGTCTTAGAATTTTAATGTGTAAGGGCACATTTGTAAAATTTGAATTTATTTGAAAGTGGGTTAATATGTTTGCAACCTGTCAAAATTGCCCTCTCTTTGAGTGAAGAAAAACTCGATTCAGGGTTTCTAAAGTAAGGGAATCAAATCTTTTTAGAGCCAACTAAACTCACTTAGAAAAAGAAAAATATTTCAGCCAAGTCTTTTTCTGCACATGACTCTTTCATAAATACTCTTCTTAAGTAGAAACAAGTCTGTAGCTGTTTTTCAATCAGTTCTTAAAGTTAAGACCCTTGTGACTTTCTTATACATATTCAGACAAAAAATACGTGTTACTGAAATTTTATTCACTTCCACCCACAAACGTTAGGAGAAGCATACATTAAATATAAACATGTTCCTATTTCTACTCAGATACAATCCCTTCTTTCTTACAGTGAAACTACTGATTCAATGTAGCAGTCAAAGACAAATCTAAGTAAATACATTTGACTCAAAACCTATGTATCAAGAATAAATACTGTACTTTATGCATTTATAGATATTTGATTAATTAATAGCATGATTAATTTTTTTTCCTAAAAGGATTTCTCTTCTATGATGGAATGGCACCCTGGATGATTAAAACTGTAGCAGCAAACAAAACCTCCATCAAGTAAGAATTCAGAGTGTGAGATATCACACACAGCCACACGTGGATCTTTATATACGTGACAATGTGTTTCGTTGTATTTTTGCTTTAAAAGTATGTATTGAGCATTTCTTCTAGGTCCTCAGTAACATCTTTTTAAGAAAAATAAATGCTTAGGGAATTGTTTTATATTAAACTCGCTTCCATTGTTATCAACTTGGAGAGTGTCCCTCATACATGGAGCTCTTTCACAGGATTGACTTTTCATATTAGGAGTGTAAATAAAAGTTGTTCCTTGGTTTGTGTATTACAGATATTCCTGAAAACAAAGTCAAGTTATATGTCTAAAGTACTAGCGTCTGCTTAAAGAAATGACAAGATGAAGTCTTTCACAAAGTAAGCATTCAATGTATGATTTCTCTGCTATATAAATCTGGTTGTTCATACAGTTTCTATGACATAATTGGCCACGACCATTTAACAGGGCTTGATGCTTAAAAAAGAATTTTCTACTTGTTCCCTTTTCTGAAAAGGGAAGGTTTGCTTCACATCAGAAGAAACGTTCACAAGTTGAAATGAAAAACTTAAGACTTGGTGGCTTCTTTCGAAATATAATGGTGATCCATCATTTGGGCCTCCCCACCCTCACCCCCATCCCCACCTACACCACTCAGGAGCATTCTGAAGGGTCTTTGGAGAGCACAGACACAACAATGGATGCAAGGGTTCCTGTCTAGCCATAAAGCAGAACCGTCCCTCAGGGGGCAAAATCAAGGGTCAATCTAGACATACCGCTCGTGACAGATGTTTCCATTGATGAGGCTAAAGGTGGCCACGGAGGGGTTGGTACTCTTGAGGGAGGTCATGCAGGTTGTACTCCTTCCAGTGCTGTGAGACCGGATGATCAGGCCAGGCTGGCAACAGAGGAGCTGAGTGTTGAACTGTTTCCTGAAACTCTTGCTCAGCAGGTAGAGGGCAAAGGGGTTCACGCAGGAGTTGGTGAAGGCCAGGAGGCGGGCACAGATGCTGGTGACAAAGTGGAGCATTGAGGTGTCCACCTCAGAGTAGTGGTAGGAGCGGTACAGGTAGATGACGTGATTGGGGAGCCAGCAGAAGGCGAACAGGCCCACAAACACCAGCACTGTCTTGGCAAGTCGCTTCCGGGATTCAATCTAAGGAGAGAGTCACATGGAGAGAGACAGAGGAACCAAGGGACAGTGTCAGAAGAATGCAGAGAGACAGATTCAGGCAGAGAAAGAGACAGGGAAAAACGATTAGGGCAACAGATGAGTTCACAAAGCCACAGAAAAAGAGTTCAATAGGAGAGGGCAAGAGAGAATCCAGTAAAATGAGAGAAAGGCAACAGAAACAGACAGAAAAGGAAAAAAAAAAGAGTCAGAAACACAGAAATGGATGAGCCAGGAAGCAGAAATCGACAAGGAAGAATAGAGTTAGAACATACCACTGAGAACAGATCTTTAAACAAAGTTGATTACATGTTTGAATGGATTGCAACATGAACTTCTAATAAGTGCCCCCTTTTTCCTCAGGAGAGCATTGGTGCAGTTTATCAGCCATACTACTTCATGTCTTTCTTTTCTCCACAGTTAATAATTTCTTATTCCCTCTGATGCTCAAAAAGAGCAGCCAGCTTTGTTCTTCTTCATTGGCTAAACCAAGATAACTCTCTATTATTATGATTTTAAAATCTTGAGTTATCTCTGGACTATAGTCTATAGGAAGAGACTGTGGCAAAGAGGGATGGGCATCTCCTTTTGCTCCCAACTCCATCCACTACCTCAAGGGGAAACATGTTTCTCCATAAAGAGTTTGGGGTACAATGGATGTTGGCTAATGAGAGGTTTTTCAAGTAGGAAGGTAGTTTCATTAGAAACTGCCACTCTTCCCCCACAATTGAGACAAATACATAAATAATGAACGTTAAAGGGTAAGGTCTCCAAGTGAGTCAGCTATTCACTGAAATGGAGTGGGGAGTGTTTCTGCTTTTGCATCATAGATGCTACATGATCTACACCTGGGCTAGAAGGCAGAAACTGACAAAGAGGAGGAAGCCGGAGCCCTTGCTTTCTACCATTTGTTTGTACCTCAAGGATGAAATTATGGGGTGTTATGGGGGATAAGAAAGAGAGTCTAATCATATGGAGGGCATCTTGCATGCTGGGCACTGTAGGCCTTACATATACTCTCTCTTGTAATCTTCCAATAGTTTTACAATGTAGGGATTATAAGCCTATCTGATAGGTAAGAAAACTGAGGCTCAGAGAGGCTGAATACATCATGAAGCTTGGACTTAAGCCCAAATCAGTGTGAGCCTATCCTAATCAAACTACTCTTTTTCTTCAACTGGCCTCACTTTCCAGCCTCCTCTGCTTTGTCTCCATGTGGTAATCCTCTTTCTAGGCAAACAATGTGACTGGAGTTTAAAGAAGTCACATCCCCATGAGCTTCAAAGCTTTATTTATTTATTTTTAAAATACAACTCTTTTTCAGATTATTTCTCCAAAAGAAACCCACACTTGAAATATTTCAGGTTCACAACACCTCCCTAGCTTAGGTCTTTAACAGGAGAATAAGATTATAAAGACCACCTTGGGTTTCCATGGCTAGGCGTTTCCATTTAGCATCCGGCCACACATCACCCACCTCATCTAATTGCAGATTCAAGTGTCATGGCTTGTCAGTGGGGTCCAATAGAAATGCAAGGGATTATATCCCCAAAGAGGAAATGAATCAATCCTGAGCACCTACCTGCTTCTTGACATGTATATTCCCTTCCACGGGAAGATTGTAAGCACTCTGGATCAGATTTTTAGCAATGAAGTAGTAGTAAACAGAGATGATTGACAGTGGGATGACATAGAAGACCAGAAAGGAAGCCATAGAGTGGATTTTGGGGTGAAGCGCATTAGAGTGTGGGTATGGGGCACAGCTAATGAAGGTCTGGTTGGTGCTTTCCTCATGGAAGGGATGGAGGTCAGAAAACACGGCCTCTGGAATGGCCAGCAGCATGGAGATGATCCAGATAAAGGCGGCTTTGAGGCAGATCTTCATCAGGGCATGAGAGGCCTGGATATCCATTGGCCGGACAATGGCTTTGTATCTAGGGCAGGAAAGAAGGATCACCATCAGTTGCATAATATTATTCTGAATACCAGCGCCAGGACTAAGTTGAGGCAAGCGAGACACCTGGCATACAATACTTAAGGAGGTGCTCACTTTCGGGTCCTGAGGGTGCCGACTCTGAGCTCTATGACCCTGAGAGTGAGTGCCTCCTTAAATTTTGTACTCCAAATAGCCACTTGCCTCATTCTAATCTAGCCCTGAAGGATGCCTTCTCTTCTCTCCAGAAGTACCATTCCGCTCATATTCTCTTTTTGTCTTAATTTAAAGCCAATTAAAAAAATAACATAAATAAAAATTGTATATATTTACTGTGTACAACATGATGTTTTAAAATATGTATACATTGTGGAATGTCTAGATTGAGCTAATTAACATATACTTTACCTCACATACTTATCTTTTTAAAATGAGAACACTTAAAATCGACTCAGCAATTTTCGAGTGTGCAATACATTGTTATTAACTATAGTCACCATGTTGTACAATTCACACTCTCTCTTGATTTTAAGAATACCTCTTAGAAAAGCTGAATTTCCCTTTTTCTTCTTAAATCATAGAAATTAGTAACAAGGCATGTTGCTGGTTAAAGGACACAGAAACAAGGAGGTTGGCTTTTTTTTTTTTTTTTTTGGCAAAACCTTCATTTTGAGTATTCAGATCCACTTCAGGGAACCTTAAGTCGTTGACTATTTTAAATATGCCTCTTTTCTTTTTCAAAGTATGCATAATAAATGGTCCCTTGAAAAAGTAATACCCAGGAGAATCCCTGTCATTTTCACATTGATTTTTCCCTTGCCTTCCTGATCTCAGCCTTATCTTCTCTTGAAGTATTTAGGTTCTTCCTGCTTTGTGAGCTATTTGTGCCCATGTCTTGGGTTGAGTATTCTGGGAAGCAGATGCTGAGATGAAGTAAGAAATACAAGTTTTATTGAGGAGCAATACCTGTGAAAGGAAAAAGGGGAGGAAGTAGGATAGAAAGAGGGAGCTCGTCAGGTCTACACCAGCGAGGATGACTAAACATCTTGGTTTGCCTGGAAATTTTCCAGTTTTAGCATGGTAAATCCTACATCCTGGGAAATCTCTCAGTCCAAGCAAACTGGGATAGCTGGTCATTCTACGCTAGCCCAACAGGAAGCTTAGGAGCAAAGATTACCCAATGGGGAAGTCCTGCTTTGGGTGGAAATTGCCAGGCCCATGTATAATCACCTTGCTTAGTCATTGCATGGGGTCACCCCAGGAAGAATGTGATCTCAGTTACCACCTGGCTCAGTCACTGGGCAGGAACCACCCAAAAGAACATGACCACAGCTTGAAAGCTGAAGTGGACCCTGAAAGAGCTGGTAGTTGGAGGCTTCAGCTAACCACACCCCCTGCAGCTGGACAAGTCTCTTCTTCAAGGGAGGTCTGAGCAGCACATCTCCATGTCTGCACACTCCCCATATGGTCTCTAGAACAGTAAGCGACAAGACAAGGGCACCATTATCTTGTGTACACCTGTCTGAGAACCCACTAGAGGATGAGCCTTTGGTGGACAAAGAGTATGTCTTTTTCCATCTTGGAATCTGCCAGCACTGTGATTTGCACACACTCCACAAAAGTTTGTTCAATTGAACATGAGCTACTATAATGTGGAAGTTGATATGAGTTGAGACCAACTACATGTGAGGGTGTTTATTGCTGAAAATGCTGTGTTTAAACTGGACTCTACTTATGATACTCTTTTATATCATGGACTTCAGGGAAGGGGAATACTTATTTCCACTTGTTTTCATGTTGATTAGACCTCCATTGGTTTACCACTCTTGGCTGCACCCTGACTCCTCACTCACTTTCCTCCTCCTACCAGGGAAGGGGGAATGAATTATTCAGTGGCGAGTTTGGGAAAAAGAACCTGGCTCGTGCATTGGGCTCAGGGAGGACTACGGTTGTTTAACTGGCCCTGTCTAGAGGAATGGCAAGTGTAATATAGAAGATAAGAGAGTGTCTGCAAGTTCATTATTGCTATAGACCTGAGTTACATTCCCCAAACAGCTTTATCAGACATAGATGCAACTATTTTTATCATAGTCTCTCTGATTTCGTTATCTGGCTTTTTGTTCTCAAATTAGGTAGGGAAGAGAGGGCTAATATTTATTAAACATCCCCAAACCCCAAAATTCCAGAACAATACTACAGTCCTGCTTCAATGTACCTGTGTTTGCTTTATTTTTAAACAAATACAAACAAAAATAAAAATTTAAAAGAAAGTTCTATTTTCTTCTAGTGTCTTCTTTATTCATTAGCCATTTTAAACATTTTCCTAGCTTAGAATGTAGGCAAGAAATTGGTATCTTTAATTAAAGGCATGAGAACATCTTCAGCCAAAGATGCATATGGCTAAAGATATCGCTAATAAATTTGTTAGAGATAAAATGATAACTAAGACTTCTATCTGCATTTTCTGGCAGATAGCAGTCATAATTACCACTAACTCTCTGAGTAAAGGTGATTCACTCAGTCAGAAACCAGAGTAAATGGCTTACTTCCTTCTCTTTTAGGAATCTTGTCTTCCTAGGTGCAAAATACCATGGGAACTATGCTCTTTTAAATTCACAACTTTTAAAATATAAAATATAGTATAAAGCATTTATAGTTTTACTAGAAAATTAATTTGAATCTAAATCTAATTAAGCCTCTAGATTTATGTGCCAGTCTTCAGGAAATATGGTGATAGAAGAACCTGCTAAATGATGCTATAAGGATACAATCAGCCAAATTCTGAACTGGAAAATCCTACACGAATAATTACCCCATTTTTTTTCAACAAATATATGGCATAGAAAATGAGGGAGAATGGTTATAGACTGACTGAAAGACATATCAACCAAATGCAACGTGTAGACTCCTTTTGGATTTTGAGTCAAACCAAACAATAATAAAAAGATGTGTGCGCAACGTGCAGGTAAGTTACATATGTATACATGTGCCATGCTGGTGCGCTGCACCCACCAACTCGTCATCTAGCATTAGGTATATCTCTCAATGCTATCCCTCCCCCCTCCCCCCACCCCACAACAGTCCCCGAAGTGTGATGTTCCCCTTCCTGTGTCCATGTGTTCTCATTGTTCAATTCCCACCTATGAGTGAGAATATGCGGTGTTTGGTTTTTTGTTCTTGCGATAGTTTACTGAGAATGATGATTTCCAATTTCATCCATGTCCCTACAAAGGACATGAACTCATCATTTTTTATGGCTGCATAGTATTCCATGGTGTCTAAAGTATAATAATAATAATAATAATAATAATAAAAGAAAAAAAAACCAAAAAAAACAAGAAAAGTGATCTATGTATATTAATAAAAGACACTATTCTTAAAAAAAAAAAGATATTTGTGAAATAAATATTGAAGAAAATCAAATACAAATGTACTATTGGTGATATCAAGGAATTATTTTTAATGTATTGAGTGTGATAAGGGTATTGCGGCTATGTGTTTCTTAAAAGACCTTGTTTATAAAAGACACATGCTAAAATATTTACCAGTGAAATAATATAACATCTAGTATTTGCTTTAAAGTATTGACATATTCATATATCACTTGTGCAATTAAAAATAAGTTAAAATGCATTGCAAACAATTTTCTGTTATGGTATGTTCAGAACATAGCAAATAAATGAAAGAAATCCCATTTACTAAGCTCTTGCCTTTTTCAAAGCAGAGAATAGAATCTATATTATCTCATTTATATTCCAGACAACTCCAATAGGTAGACATTATTATCTCCACTGCAGATGGGAAATTGAAGCTCAGTTTAAGAGGTGGTAGAGTCAACATTCAATTTAGAACCAATGTTTTTTAGAACACCATAGTTCTTTCAGAAGAGAGCTTTGGGTAAATTCTTCCTAGAGGGAGAGAAATAGACCAGATGTTTCTCAAATGTATATAAAACACACAAAATGTTTCCTGCAAGTCTAATGGTTCTGTATAGCATGGAGCATATCAGTCTATTTCCTCTTCTGGCCTAGATTGCTCTGCCCAGAGCTCCCAATGCAGGGAGACACCACAGGGTAGTTCCTGTTTAGGAGCAATGGCTGGTTGGATTGGAGTAGATACCCGATCTAAACCAGCCATTGAACTGCCTGGCTAGCTACTAAAGAGTTTCTCTTTCTCTTAAGCACTTAAACAGAAAAAGAGAGAGAATACTGTTAGTCAGTAATAGATGCTGGAAATATAAGATTTTGATGTCAAGGAAAAGATCAGGGCAGCCATATTTAAACATGCAGAAGATGAATAAGCTGAGTAAATGGACTGAGAGAAAAAAAATGAAGCAGACATAAGAGAAGAAGCTGAGATAATGTGGCCCTAAGTCATATAGAGGGTATGGTTTCTGGCTTATGTACTAGTTTTGAATGTACAAGAGATGTCCTGTTATAATTTTACAATACTACCATCCCCTTTTTACTTGAGTTAGTTTGAGTGGCTTCTGTTCTTTGCCAACAAAAGAGCCTTATCTAAAACAATTGGATGTGATAACCCTTTAAAGTTATCACCAGATTTAGTTCTAAGGTCATTTTGCATAGATCATTCCCCACTTGCTACTCTCTGAAAGAATGAGCTGTCCACTTTCCATTGTACTCAAGAGATAGACTAGTCTATGCCTCATTCCTAAATTTTCCATTGCTTTCCTGTTTCCCTCCTTCCATCATGCCCAATTCCAGATTCTTGATTCATTTAAATCCAATCCTTCCAAATTTCAGTTTAAGTATCATCTTGATGAAGCTTTTGCTGACCAATCTAGGCCTTAATAGTTCCCATTCTTTCTCCCAACCTGTCTGACTTTTATGACAAGATTATCAACTCCTCTCATTTTCTGCTTATTATGCACTATCTTGAATTGTTTGCTAGTTTTCTATGGGTATGTCTTTTCTTTCTTTTTTCATTTTTAAGTTTTGTAGGTACATGGTAGGTATATATATTTATGGGGTACATGAGATGTTTTGGTACAAGCATGCAATGCATAATAATCACATCATGTACAATGGGGTATCCATCCCCTCAAGCATTTATCCTTAGTGTTAAAAGCAATCCAATTATACTCTTAGTTATTTTAAAATGTACAATTAAGTTATTATTGACTATAGTCACCCTGTTGTCCTGACAAATAGTAGGTTTTATTCATTCTTTCTAATTAGTTTTTGTACCCATTAACCACCACTGCCTCCCACCTATCCCACTACCCTTCTCAGCCTCTGGTAACCATCCTTCTACTCTCCATGTCCATGAATTCAATTGTTTTGATTTTTAAATCTCCCAAATAAGTGAGAGCATGCAATGTTTGTCTTTCTGTGTCTGACTTATTTCACTTAACAAAATGATCTTCACTTCCATCCATGTTGTTGCAAATGACAGGATCTCATTCTTTTTTAGGGCCGAATAGTACTCCACTGTGTATATGTACCACATTTTCTTTATCCAATCATCTGTTGATGGACGTTTAGTGTGCTTCCTAATCTTGGCTATTGTGAACAGTGCTGCAACAAACACAGGAGTGCAGATATCTCTTAGATATAATGATTTCCTTTCTTTTGGGTATATACCCAGCAGGATTGCTGGATCATATGTTAGCTCTATTTTTAGCTTTTTGAGGAACCTCCAAACTGTTCTTCATGGTGGTCATACTAATTTACCTTCTACGGGTATGTCTTTTCTACCTGACTTTTTCTTAAGTTTCCTGAGGTCAGAAGCTTACATCCTTTCCTCTTCTCTTTTTCCCGTCTCACTAAAAATGTTCCAGGTTCCTTGCTCTGAAAATCACTTATTTCAAAGTAGGGACTTGGCAAATACTTGCTAATTAATTGATGATTAGTATGTGACTTGCTGATGTGTCTCTTATTTCCAACTTCTCACAAATGAGAGAGAGAAGTTTCCCTTTTACACATTAAGTCAGTAAAAATCATTCTTCAATAGACTGACAAATTTGCTCCTCTGACAATATGGGGCTCAAACAATTGTTTCCCACTTCTGAAAACATCTGTGCTTCATTTTTCTTATGCAAACATTGGAAAGGTCACAAAACATTCTCTGTGGCAAGATTAATTTGTCAAAGAGATTCTTGGCAAGTAGAAGTAGCTGGCTGCCACACTCTGGGTTGGAAACCTTTGCCCACAGAAAGGTATGTCTTTTATTCAAATATGGGCAGTTTGTTTATTTTTAAGGATCCAGCATTTCAGCCCTTATTTGTCCATAATTACCTACAGAAGTCTGTAGGAATTGTTGCACTACAATATTTTTAAAACTCCACTGCAATCCTAACGTATACTATGTGGAGAATACTGAGGTGAAGACGATAATTAAATGAACTAAATGGTCTCTAGGGTAACTGACACATTGCCTGCCTTAAAATTAGAATTCTACCTGATGAGATTTGACAAAACTACTAAACATCAGCTTTATTTTCTCCTGAGAAAAGCACCAAGAATTTTTCTGAACAAGTAAGGCAATTATTAGCTGGCTTGTATGATGATTATAACCCAGAGCAATGGGATCTTATCTCTCTGAGCTATTACTCCACAAATGGAGAACTTACTGGTCTTTGGTGCCAATCCAACTGTTATCTTTAAGTATGTAACAGATTGCAGTTATGCTTTTCTGTTTTCTCCAGGATAAATATCTCCAATGCTCCTTTTCACCTCTTCTTAATATACTCTAGTTTCCTCTGGGCTCCAATGCAGACCTAGGATCAAGAGATGTAGTTCCTAATGGTGATTCTACCAACTAGTTGTATGGTCTTGGATGAATCGTGGACTCTGCACTTCAATATTCTCATCCTTGAACAGGAGATAATTCTTTACTGACAAGGAGCTTGTGGGGATATGTTAACAAAATAGCTAGAAATAACCCTCTAGATATTAGGTATTACACTCCCCATTACTTTAAGAACTGAGGTGCTACACTGAATGAACAAACAGAACTCACATCCCACTTCGCTATTCTACCCTCCAAAAGGGACTTGCAATTCTTAGCCTCAAGCTTTTGAGGAACCTCCAAAGAAAGGAGTAGGAGTCTTTGTGGTAATTTCAAGTAATATTGACAACATCGATGAGGGAAGACTGGGGAGAAGTGGAATAAAGCCACATCCTGTTAGAGAAGCTAAGGAAGAGTCAAAAGGTGTTCCTCCAATAGGAACGAACAAAGGAAGGAGAGCAGGGAGGTTCTAGAACTTTGGGTGGCTTGTTGCATTTGGGGAATATTAATGTTTGGGAATCTTCAGGTTGTTTACTCCGGCAGTCCTCCATCTTTTGGCTCCTTTTCTTCATTGCTTTAATTTGTGCGTGAGCACCAACTTCTTGGAAAACCTCTATGATTCAAAGAGACTGCAGAAGCTAAGCTGGGGAAAAGAAATGTCTTGGGATTTGCTTTTGGCTCAACAGGGAGAGGTAAAGTGTTGGAGAGGGGTGAAACTTTAGTTTTCCCACCAGGATGGGTAAAAAAGAGCAGTAATATGGGGCAGGAGAGAATTTCTGTCCCTGCATGGAGGGAACAAGCTTTCAGCTTTATAGCTCACAGGTCTGAGTGTGTGATCAACAGGGCATGGAGGGGTGAAGAGCTCCAGCAAAAGGGCAATTAAATAAATAATTCCCCAACTTTTCTGCTGTCAGACATGGGCAGGAATGCCTGAGGGACTAAAAGGAAAAGAGCAGAATCACTGGGGAAATAAGGGGATGGAAGGAGGGGAAGAGAAAAAAAAGGAAGAAGAGAAAAAGAAAGGAAATTTGAGGATAGGAGAGAAGGAGGCAAGGGAGAGGAGGAGAGGAGACGAAAGGGGAGAAGACAGAAGAGATGGAGAAGAGAAGAAAGGAACAAAAGTTATATTCCATCTAGCAACACAAGTTGGGCCAGCTCCCTGCAGACACATTCATCTGGACCTTGTCAATCTACTCTGATGCCCAAGAAGAAGCTGGAATAAGGGTGGTGGGAGGTTGGAGGGGGAGTGGGGGCACTTAGGGAAGTATACCAACCCCCATTCTTTAAAAATCCTTTAAGAACAGAGCTTTAAGAAAGTAATAACAAATTGAACATACTCCTACATTGTATGTATGTTAATGTATAAATTATATATATGTACTACTGTACTAATATATTAGGTACAATTTCATTCTATGTTACCAGGAATTATTGTTAATTTCATTCAATGTGATGGTGGCATTGGGTTGTGTAGAAGACTACCTTTGTTCTCAGGAAATATACACTGATATACTTAGGGGTGAAAGGTGAGGATGTTTGCACCTTACTTTCCAAAGCTCAGCAAAACAAAACACAACAACATACACACAGAAAGAAAGAGAGAAAAAAAAATCTAGGAAATGGTAATTGCTGAATGTGGGTGGGTATTATACAAGAGTTCATAAACAAGTCAGGGAGAAAACATATGCTAAAATGTCGAATTTTTAAAAGATGAGCTAACAGTAAAATAAAATTTTAAAGACTACTTTAAATATTTTTTGTTAAATATTTTTTCCCAGTTTATTGACAGTGAACCTTTTGCCATCAGAAAAGCTTATTATAACTATGATGTGATTGAATGTGTCATATCTGATTAGAGCCTATACCAGGAATGAGAGAAGTGTCTTCTCTGTTATATTCATATTACTCTCTTGGGCTTGCAATTTTAATATCATCTACAATCTGTGGGGTTTGGTTTTGTTCTATTTTGTTTCAGCAGGAATATTTTTAAGCCACTTGCCCATTTGAGGAGGTTAGTTTAATTAAAACTAGATTATGCACAACACACATCACTTGGCAATGCCTTCCCTTAAGCTAAAAGTGCAAAGAAGAGTAAGGGTGTCCTATTTGAGCTTTCTAGATAGTGGGTCACTCACTCCTGCCGCCTGAGCCACATGTGATAAGGAATCCTCTGATGTGGGTGAGCCTCAATTTGGATACTACATATTACTCATGTTTAATTCATCCTTGTATTAAAATAAAAATCAATATAAATAGAGGCTTTGGTACTTCCCTCCCTTACCTCTCAGATCAGGCCACACCGCTCCGGGAGCATGTGAAGTTCACTTTGGGGTTCATTGTCCCAGAAGACACTTTCCAGAAAATTTGGCTAAGGTTTCAAAGGTTCTCTTCACCCCCATATACACGCCTTGCAGTTCCCTATGGCCTGAGGCCTAGAGCAGTGTCTGGGCTCTTTAAAATATCCAGAGGCCTCAGGGCCAGCAGTGGTCATCTGAGTGAGACCTCGACCTTAGAGCCGAGGTGAAAAATGGCACCAGTGAAGGACTAGAAACCAGAGGCTGGAACAAGGCTAGAGAAAGAGCTACTGACATTGAGAAGGTACTGATCCTGGGATATGAGGGATGTAGAAGCTTAGGGATAAAATGGAAAGAGAGATGCAATTAGTTGTTGGACATCTTATGGCACTTTCTCATAAGGAGTTGGGCAGCTATTGACCCTTGGGCCAAAAATGAGTTTCAGCAGAGTGATCCAATTTCAAAGCTCAATGCTAATCCTGTAAGGGAGCCCATCAGAAAGGTATATGCAGGATGAAATATTACAGTTGCCAGTGGATATGTTTAAAATGACAAAGGAAAGTAGTAATCCATTTAATTTCAGTAGGTGTTCAAACATCCTGGCACACATTGTTCATTCCTCAAAAATGTTATGGAGGAAGAACATGTATTTATAACTTGTTAAAATTTTATGAGCCAAAATGTTTGAAAAACATTTCGAAATCCCATTTGCAAATTGTAGTTAGACACAGCCTGCAATTACTTTACTGCATAGCAAAGAAGATACACAGAGAACAGGAAAAAAAAAAATCACAAAGACAAAGAAAAATCAACCGTGCTCTAGGTGGAAAGGATAATAGATTCAGGGTCATAAATTGCCTTTGTAAATTGTCATTCACCTCCAAACAGACCCCGAGGCAAGGATTTAGGTGCAAGTAATTTATTCGGAAGAAGATGCCAGGAAGCACAGGGAGGTAGAAAAAGCCAGTAAAGGGCACCATGGTGGGCAACTGGGGTACATTCTTGCTGGGAATCCCCTGAGAAACCACAGTTAACATGTTCTAGAACTGTGCCACCAAAGGATGAGGTGGGTGGGGTATTTACCCACCAACTCTCATCTCTGGTTGAGAATTGTCTGTTGGTGGTAATTCTGGGGCACTTCAGCCTACCCCAAAACCTTTCCTTGGCCAGAGATCACCCTTGGTTAGAGAAACACAGGAAGCCCAGCCCTCTAAGTGACCTCTGAGTTGTGCCAGGGGATATGGACACCACCACCATGTACATTTTTTCTCCTGATCTGGTCAGTTTATCAAACACATATATAGAAAATGAAATATCACAGATAATTTTCAGTTTTTAAATATATTTCAAATCATTAAGGATAAAAATGGAATTTCTAAATTATCATAATAAAATGCATTATCATTTTTTTCCAAAATAAGAATCATTACAGCTCAAAAATACCATCATGACATATGAGTCACTGTGTCTAATTATAAACATTTAACAGCACTAGATTTAAATAAATGTTTGGGAAAGGTTTTATAAATGGTGAAATGGTGACCCAACTTTGTAGCTTACTGGGACCACTGGCCCAGGAGGTTGATCCTGGCAGTGCTGGTGAGGCATCACCGTATGGTGCAGAGGTCCAAGACGGGGAGAGAGGGACTGGATGAAGACTGGGAACCCTGCACTCTAGTCCCACTTCTATGATTAACTATTTTTGTGGAAGCATGTTGTCTCCGTTTCTTTTTATTTTTTGTTATTTAACAAAAACTTATATAGTACTCACTGTGGGCCTAGCACAAAGTTCTCAACACTTTTCAAGAATTAGAGGAAGCTTTCCCTCTGCCCCTACATAACAATACTAGAAGACAGGTATTACTATTGTCATCTTTTTTTTTAACACATGAGGAAACGAAGGCACTGAGAGGTTAGGTAACTTGTCCACGGTCATACAGCTAGCAAGTAGAAGAGCTTGGGTTTAAACAGATACCATCCAGCATCTGAGTCCATACTTTAAACTGCAAGATTTTGATGTCTCCATTTTCTTCATCTGTGAAACAGAACTAAAGATACCAACCTTACTTAGTATGATGAGGATTTAAATGAGCTAAATTTTTCAAACGCACTTTGAAAAACAGCATTATTTAAATCCGGGGTGCCCAATCTTTTAGCTTCCCTGGGCCGCACTGGAAGAAGAAGAATTGTCTTGGGCTACATGTAAAATACACTAATGATAGCTGATAAGTTAAAAAAAAAAAAATCTCAAAAAAATCTCATGTTTTAAGAAAGTTTACGGATTTGTGTTGGGCTGTATTCAAAGCCGTCCCAGGCCGCAGGTGGTCTGCAGGCTGTGGGTTGGAAAAGTTTGATTTAAATAAAAGGTTATTATTGTATTTCCTGAAAAGGAAAGCAAGTCCACTAGAATGTCAACTGGTCAAGACTTCTACAACAACCTCTTGGCTCCCTTATGAACCTAAATAGCAGTCATGCTAATGATGCACTCACTCTTTTGACTAGGAATTGTAACATGTCATAAAGAAGTCAACATATATTATTTAATTACATCATTACAAAAATTACAACAGTCCTATGATATACTAAAAGTAGATGATCCTCTCCCCATTTTAAAGATCAGGAAACTGAAGCTTACAAAGTGATTTGCCCAAAGTCACATAGCTGACAACTGGAAGAACCAGGGCTCAATCTCAGACATTTCTTCAAATTCAATGCTTTTGAATTTATCCCCACTATGAATAATAGTGATGTACTAAATGTGATCCCCCAAAATTAATAAAACAAAAGAAAGAAAACAAAAGAAAATGACAAAAATAAGGGGACTTATTGCTTAATGGGCATAGAGCTTCAGTTTGGGAAGATGAAGAAAGTTCTGGAGATGAATGACAGTGATAGTTGCACAGCACTGTGAATGTCCTTACTGCCACTGAACTATACACTTAAAAATGGTTAAAAGGGCAAATTTTGTTATGTATATTTTACCCCAATACAATTTTAAAAAGAAAAAAACAAAACAGCAAGAAAAGAAGAAAGGGAAGAAAGATGAAATAGTTTTTAAGCTTGTTATCATGCAACTTCAGGGGTATCGTAAGAACTAACTGAAATAGTCGCTTTGAGTCAGCAAAAGTATCAACAAGGAAGGTGGTTAGGAGGCATTTAGCTATTTTGAAGGACGTTTTTCATTCAAAAAAGTTATTATCAAACTACAAAGAGCTTATTGTAAAAACTTAGTAGAGAATTCTAAAAACAAACAAAAATCATCTGTAAGTTTTGCATGTCATGTTTTGATATATTTCCTTCCAATTTTTCCTTTTGTCTTTTGTACAGAATTGAGAGCATACAATTCTGTATCTTTTCTTAGTGATCTATAGCATAAACATCTCCTAGTTTCACACAGATGCCCAAGACCCTTCTAGGAAACAGGCAGTGCTCTGCCCATGCTTCTGGGCACCATGACTTTTCAAAGAACCTTGGTGCTTGCTAGAGGGCAACGTCCCTGCTTTCACAGGTTCTTCTTACAATTAGCTTCAGTGCAACACAACATGCTAAAATGACACAAAGCACCCCCTACTTCCCAAAAAGTAATACCTCTAGCATATACAAATCCAAATCCAAAGCATACCTTAAGCAGCTACTTTTGCATGGTCCTGTACTAGGTACACAAGAGTTTAAACAAAGCATAAGCCCTGGACACTCAGTGACATTTATGCTCATTCCATTTTGGAAATTAAGAAGGTTGATGTACCCTGAGTAACAGGAGTATCAGTTTCTTAAGAGTAGGGTCTAGGTCTTGTTCATTTTCTGCCTACTTTATTTATGAAATAAATAAATGACTGAAACTAAAAATCTAGAACTATTCATCCAATTTGTCTGGCCTGTAATGTCTTCCTTTCAGATAAGAAATGGGTTGAAGATGCTCAAGACAACCCATTCCTCACCTGCCATGCTCCTAGTCACACACGCTACTCTCAAGCCCTTTTACCCAAAATCACTCTGGATACCAGCTTATTAGCCTTTTCCCAAGAGATCTCCTAGAGCCAAAACACTTCCTATTTCTCTAATCATTTCAAGACTAGAAAAATCACTGGGGGCAACCAAAGAAGTGATTCTCCCAAACTCAGTTCCTCTTTTTGACAATTGTAAGGCAACTTGCTCACATGAGCCTATAATGAAAAGATCTTAGAGAAAGCAGCACTTTGCATGATGGAGAAACATTAAAAGGAGGTGGTGAGAAGCATCTGTTTACACCTTTACTTCCCTAGTAAACAATTTACCAGGCCCTGCCCTCATGTCCGCCACCCATGGAAATTGGAATCCACCTAAACCTCCATTTAAAACCCACTTACTTGTTTCATTTAAACAACAGTTAGCATCACACAGGACCCAGGTCATGCTGGAAAAGACACTTGGCTTAAAGACTTCAGCTTGATTCTCAATTTCACTGTTTGCTAATCGTGTGATGTAGAACCCTCATTTCACCATCTAAAAACAGGGATAATGATAAGGATTCCAAATGATCTAAAAAGTTAATGTTCATGATATGACAGTGCCTCAAAACCCTGAAGCATCACACAGATGTATGCCTTTTCTTTATAATATTCCTTAGGAAGTCTGTCCTGGCTAACTGGAAAGGGGTCGTGGATTCCCCTAGGTCCCACTCCATTCAAATAGGAAATTCTCACCGCTAAATAACCACCCCAGGAAGCATGCACCCTCTATATCAGGGACAGTAAACTAAGACCCACTGACCAAGTCTGGTCCACTGCCTGTTTTTATATGGCCCGTGAGCTAAGAATGGTTTTTACATTTTAAATGGTTGAGAAAAAAATCAAAAGAACATTTTGAGATGTAAAACTTTCATAAAATTCCAATTTCAAGGTACATAAATAATGCTTTATTGTATCATCACCATGTATATTTGTTTACACACTGTGGCAGATTCCACCCTACAAGGGTAGACTTGAGCAGTTGCAGCAGAGACTGTATGGTCCACAAAGCCTAATATGCTGCAGAAAATGTTTGCCAAAAGTTTTACCGTTTCTGTTGTTCTCGCCTGTCCACACCAAAGCTGTTGGTTCCTTCTTTAAACAGAGGTAAGCTCATTTTCCATCTCACACAGCACTGTCCGTTAGACTTATTAATTTGTGATAATGAAGACAATAGGCCACTGACCCCTGTCGTTGGTCTTCCAGTACTAAGCACTCATCGCTCAGGATGCTTAGTCTAACAGCATATTTAAGTGCTAATTTGGCATCTCAGGCTCTGCTTGGTACCATGGATATAATAGTTCCCGGCCATTGAGGGTTTAAAATCTAATTGGGGAAGCAAGATACATCTAGGAAAAGCCCTTAATGAGCCGTATAAGAATACTGACATATGCCTTTATGAAGAGCTCTTAGAATAGATGCTGCTAGGTCAGCATATAAAGTGCTGCTACCCTGGTACAGACAAATGAGTGAATGTCTAATCACAAATCTGTTTCATATGTAACTATGGAATACAAAACTTAGAGGTCATAGAAGAGGAGACTGAGACCAGAGACTGAGGCCCAGAGAGGTCCCCACAGCCAGTTAACTGAGAACCAAGACTAGACCTGGGTCTCTTGATCCTCAAGTCAGCAGAGACTTTTATGTTTACCTATAGCACTTTAGATGCTCGGGTCTTTTCAAAGCACAAGTAAAGAATACTTAAAACTAAATATTGACTGTACTTGTTTTCATCCCGCAGTACATGTATTCCTTCAATCATCATTTTAACCTTCAATTTCACTTCTGTTCACAATCTAGGAAAGAAACGATGCCAAATTCTGATTTTTCTGTTTTTCTGTGATGTTTCCAATCATTTAAAGTGTAAAGGGAGAAGAAAAGATAATAATGAAATTCTTAGAAATCTGTTCTGATCACCATTTATTTAAAAGGAAATAAGCATTTCCCATATGTACTCATGGAGTAACTACTGTGATTTTGTTTTTTACATAATTTTCTATTGTTTTAAGATTGTATTTAAAGTATTTCTCATAACAGAGGCCTGCGGCTAGTATGAAACAGCCTGACTCAATTAAAAAATCACCACCACCAAACGGAAAAAAGAAATCTTGAAAAGCTTAAAGTTGATCTGTAGTTATTCTATTTATATGTAGACAGCATGAAGAAAGAAGTGAGTCACATACACACATTATTGTCACAGTAAATTCTCCTCACATTGGAAAATAAATTCTTTATGTGACAAACTTTGCATTTTCCCCCTACTTCTTTCCCATGTAATCTTTAGCTATCGCCACTGGCCAGCTGGCCTGAGTACAATACAAAAACAATATTAAAAAAGAGAAAGAAGACAAAGAAAGAAAGAAAAAGTAATAAAGATGTGAAGTTTAAAGAAATGTACCTTAGGAACATTCTGGCTCTTTCCTTCCCATGAAATTTTAGCCGTTATCAATCACTGAATAGCGAAATGTCATTTGTAGCTCCTGCTTATTGGGGCTAAAAGTCCTGGCTTAGTTTAAAGATCCCAGAGGCTTTGATGTACCTACGTGCTTGGCAGTGTCCACTGCGGCAGGCATCAGTTGAGATTCCTGACTTACTCACTTTGAGGTTAGCCAGAACTCACTTCTCTCACTCAAAATTGCTGAGATAATTTGAGGCTGTGAATGTTGATCCCATAGGCCTGAATAGGTAGCTCTGAATGCCTCTTTAAAGAAACTGGGATGTGTGTAGTTTTGAGGACAGCAGATCAGGTCTTTAAGGGAGGTAGTAGTATAGGATGTACTCTTTTTGATAATGGCAAACTGGTTTGTTGCTGACCAACTCTCCTGGAAGGAGATGTTTCCAATCATTTAAAGTGTAAAGGGAGAAGAAAAGATAATAAGGGAGAAGGAAAAGTTTTAAAAATCTATTTGAAAACATCAGAGAAGTACCAAGGTAATAGGGATTTGAGAGTCCAAAGTCCTGGTGAGAAATGATGTGCAAAAACGTGAAGTTGTTATTCAGCATCATTTCCCCCATAAGGCATTAACCAAATGTCAAGCAGCAGCAGAGAAAGTGAGAGCTGAGCCGAGCTTCCAGGAGTTTTAGGATGAAGGAGGACAATAAGTAGAGTCCAGGGCCCACGAAGGAGAGAAGCCCAGGTCAACACCTCAGGCTTTTAGTTGAGATGCCTGAAAGGGTAAGCCTCAGTGACAGGGGAAAACTAGATTAAATAGACCAACTCTCACAAAAACCAAAGCCCACCCTCCAATCTGTTCAATCCCTGACTGCATCAGATATAATGCCACTTCCTAATTACCTTCAAGAAGCAAAAGCTAATCTCTTCTGGAAGATAATACCATCTAGAGCCTCAAATTATCTATAATTCTTTATACATAAATAGAAACAGATTTATAGAGGTTCTACATATTAGACTTACCAGAAAGGTATTTTAAAATATATTCGGACTAATTTGAGAAATTAGACTACAAGATGGAATAAAATGAAAATTCTAGAATTGCAATATATAATAGCTGAAATGAAGAATTAAATGGAAGCTTCAGAAGCAGCCTAGACACAACTGAAGAAAGGATTAGAGAACTGAAAATGGCCAGACTGAAGTACAGTGAGAAAAAAAGATGGCAAATACAGAAAAGAGAGTAGGAAATTTATGGGACATGGCAAAATGGTGAAATGAAATTGTGCTTAAAATACTTCTCAGTAACAGAGGTCTGACTCTAGTATGAAATTGCCTGCCTTAGTAAAAGCAAAGATAACCAAAGGGGAAAACACTTTAAAAGCTTAAAGTTAACCTGTAGTTATTCTATTTATGTGTAGCCAGGACAAAGAAGGAGAGGAAAGAGATAATGAGGTAGAAGCAATATTTGAAGTTGTAATGGTTGAGAATTTTCCAAAACTAACTAAAATCTTCAGGCCACAGATTTAAGAAATGCTATAAACTCCAAGCAGCAAAAATACAAAGGAAATCATGCCTAAGTGCATCATAGTAATACTGCTGAAAATCAGAAAGAAAGAGAAAAATCTGAAAATCAGTCCAAGAGAAAAAATCAATACTGTTAAAGGAGCAACAATAAAACTGACATATGACTGTCAGATACAGTAAGAGGACAATGAATGCCAACTTCAATGTGCTGAAAGATAAGAACTGCCAACCTAGAATTCTATGCCCACTGAAAATATCCTCCAAAAGTACATGAAACAAAGACGCTTTCAGACAAACAAAGACTGAGAAAATGTGTACACTAAATGAAATACTGAAGGAAGATCTTTGGGGAGAAGTAAAGTGATCTCAGATGAAGCCACAGAGATGCAGGAAAGAATGGAGAACAACAGGAAAAGTAAATAAACGGAATCTAAATCTAAATCTAAAGGTAAATATGTGAGTATATGTAAAGTATGTACAAACAATAAAAATAATGTAGGTTTTTAAATCTAGAGAGAATTAAACTATAGAATCACAATAACCAACAAAAAGGCAAGAGGGAATTTTAAATGAAGTTAAAAGTGTCCTGTTATTTTTGCGTTGTCCAGGAAGTAGGAAAGTTCCAATTTGTAGTAGATTCTAATAGGTCAGGGATACATGCTGTTGTAAACTCTAGGGAAGCCCCTAAAAGAAATTAAGAAGAGTTTGTATAATTAACAAACTCAGACACAGGGGAAATAGAATAATTAAAATATCTAATTTAAAAGAAAGCAAGAAGGGAAGGAAAAAATATTATGAAACATGTGAGACCAATGGAAATCAAACAATAAGATGGTAGATTTAAATTCAAATATATGAGTAGAATTGAATTTATGAGTGTCTGTGTTTATAGGGCAGAAACATGTAGCCAAATTACAAATAGCAAATATATTTGTGTAAAGTCACAGATGTTGTGCAAACTCACAAAATACTGACATTGATGGAGATAGCACAAAACTCATAATGTGAAGATATCCATGATAAATAGGTTACAAGGAGTCATCAATTGAATAAGTATTTAAGATTACACAACGCAGAAGAAAACTTGAAATGCTTTGGGTTTTTACAGTCCAGATAAGAAAGAAACTTGATAATGGCTTTTCCAAGTTTGATGTTAATCCTAAACATATATATGACACTACCAATAATGAGATATGAAGCTGAAAGAAAGTTTTTCTAATCTCTCTTTAATAAAAAGCCAATTTTAATCAACCATGCTAGAAGACTGACCTCCTCCTCCTATTTTCTCTATAGAAATGGATTTTACCAAATAATGTCATTTTAAAGGCAGACAAATGAGGATGAAGCCAAAATATTTAAGAAAACAAGTATGACAGAGGTGTGTCAGACAGTTATTTAATAGATATTATATTCTTTTTCTGGATTTTATGATGTTGGTGAAATTTAGCAGCCTATTTAAATGTGTGATTTATTATGATTTCTAAATCTAATGTGTGATTTCTAAAGGTTTTAAAATATCCACTTCTCTTCCTAATTTTGTAGTCATAATTTTATTTGGTTTTTCTTTAAAAATGCCCCCACCCCAAGAGTCCCCATAAAATCTGGATAAACTCTTGTCATCTAGGGTTGGAACCATTGTTCTCCTGCAATCACTCTGTTAATCATGAAAAGTAATGAGCAACATGATTCACAGACCATAACCCAGTATTCTGGGTTTACCCAGTAGGACCTACTAGAATTCATTCATTCCTTTATTCCTCTCTTCATGCATCCATCCATTCATCAATTCAACAAATGTTTATCAAGCACCTACTACACGTTAGGGACTGTTCTAGTGTCGGAGAATACACCAAAGAATGAGATGGCCTCCCACTTTTTTGGAGCTTATACTCTAGTCGTGGCAGACAGTAAACAAACAAATGAACAAAATAATTCTCAAGAAAATAATACTGGATGATATTTACCCAAAAGAAATGAAGACATATATCCATACAAAAACTGTACAAGAATGTTCATGGCAGATTTATTCATAATCACCCAAACCAAAAACAACCCTAATGCCCATTAACCGGAGAATGGATAAACAAAATGTGGAATATCCATACAATGGAATCCTTCTCAGCAATAAAAAGGAATGGATTACTGATACGTGCAAAAAAGTGAGTTAAAAGAAGCCAGACCTAAAATAGCTACATACTATGTGATATCATTCACATGACATTCTGGAAATGATCAGTGGTTGCCAGGATCTGTAGGTGGAGGAAGGAGATAGATTGCAAAGGGGCATGAGAGAATTGGGGGGTGACGAAAATGTCCTCTATCTTGACTGTGCTGGTGGTGGTAGTGATGTGACTGTATGTTTGTCAAAATTCATACAAATGTAAAAAATTTATTGTATATAAACTACGCCTCAGTAGACCTGAAAAAAAGAAATTGGATTATGGGGTAGTATTGGTTATTTCTTCAGATGGAGTGGCCAAGGAAGACCTCCTATAGGAAATGTTGTGTAATATGTGAAATGAACTTCTTCAAAATCCCTTGTTCTATTATTACTAGGAAATAAGAAATGGAGAATTTTTTTTCTTTTATTCTGAAAAACATGTGTTTTAATTAAGAGAGAATTTATGCAAATCCCACACATAAGAGGACTTACAAGTTCAAAAATGTAAATTTAGCCTATTTTCAAAGGATGTTATTAATAGGCACAGTTCAAAAAACCTCAGCAGGGAGCCCTTTCAGGCTATACTCTATGTTTCATGATCAAGCTTGTGCTTTCTTTTTTGCCTCTATGCATATTAAGTTGCCAGAAATGATAATTAATTAGTCACATAAAAGCCTAACGCTTTAAAAGATAACACGTGAGAGACAAGGTCAAAGTTCTTTGCTGCCTTTCTCCTCTCCCAATCCACTTGAAAGAGCCTTGCTGGGAAACCTCACTTCAACAGCACCTGTCCTCTCATCACTCCTAGAGGCTGCTGGCAGCTGTGGTAGTTCCATTGCCGTGGAGAGACATGAGTTGAGTTTCCTTCCAGAGAGGGGCAGCATGTGTTTCAGAAAAATCAAACTATACAGAAGTTATGAACTGGCAGCTTATGTAAACTGGTTCCAACAGAGGGACTTTCTTGTAAAGCATTTCTAGAAGGATGCTTTACAAGAAATGATATTAAGTAAGTCTTCTCTTGTGAGAAAGGGGACAATCTCCTTGCAATCAATGAAGCTGGGCCTCTAGAATGGTAGAGGAGCCTTTGGAATTACTGGGGTGACCCCATTAGAAGGGGATTACCCTGGAGTCACTCAGGGTATTTTCCTTCAGAAGGGTAGGTTTTGGCATCAGTAGTTCCCACTGTCCAGAAAAGGGAAATGGAATCAGACTCTGTGTTTGATGGTTTCTGAAGAAAAGTTTCCAGTTCCCCTGAAGGAATTAAGACTTGGAATGAGGATGAAAGGGTTCTTTCTAATCTGAGTCCATTCTGAATTTGTTGTGACAAAGTTAAATCCCATTACCTCTTTTGGTCTCTGTGTCAAACAAGGGTGTGAACTTCAAGATGACTTTTACTTCTAGCTGCTGGACTTTATCCTTTTGTCACTGCTCAAACATCAACCAAGGTATAGTTACTGTACTCTTACTGAATGCAGAGTGGGCCTGGCTACTGTAGAAGACACAGATCCCTATGAACCACCCCATATGATTAAGGAAGTATAAAACATATATCTAACAAAGACCTAGTAGTACAGGATAGATTTGGCATTTAATGAACAATACAGGCAGAAACAACTTAGGAAGGGGAAAAAAATCAATGAGAGCAAAAGATCAGGGAATGCTTCATAGAAGAGAAAGGACTTGAACTATCCCTTGAAGGACTGACAGGATTTGGGTAGATAGAAAGAATAGGGCCCAGCCATCAGAGAAGGGGAAATGAAGTTAGAGAGGGGAGAAGTCTGGTGGCACATGTGGGAGGCAGTGAGAAAAGTCTGGCTAGAGCAGTGTTTGTTCTGGCAAGTCTTGGGACAGGAGGATATAAAAGAGAGACTGGCAGCTGGAAGAGGACCTACAAGAAAGAATGGAAGGATCAGACACAAGTTCACAGTGGAGACCTGGAAAGCTGACCCCTCATGTCTTTGGAAAGCCTCAAAACCTCATCAATGGGATGCCTAAATTCCCCAAGCCGGTGACTACATATGATATGCGGCTGCTTCATTTCTTCCCTCTTCACTTGTGTGTGTCTTCCAACAGAAGATATTTCACAGACAGAAAGAGCCTGTGCAGCTGGGAGGCATTTGATATTTGCCTATCTGAGGAATTCCTGATACCCTCTGTGAGAGAGAGGAGCAAACGTGTATCCTGGGGAAGAAATTTGGACCCCAAATCATATAGCAAACTCTTTTCCAAACTGTCCAATGGAGCCCTCTGCAATGACTGAAATGTTCTGTGTCTCCACTGCCCAATAGAGTAGCCACTAGCCACATGTGGCTACTGAGCACTTGATGTGTGGCTGGTGTGATAAGGAAATGAAATTTTCCATTTCATTTAAATTAAATGCAAATTTAAATAGCCACATGTGGTTAGTGGCTACCAAGTTAGACCATACAACTCTAGATGTTGGGAATGCTACAAACCATGTTATCACATACATTCCTTGCAGAAAATTCAAAGAATCTGTACTTCAAGAAGTTTGCAGAAATATAACACCTTCCTGTTTCTTTCCACATTCCAAATAACAAAGAAACTTATAACCAGTCTTTCCATAGAATCAAAGAAGAATCATGTTACAGTGGAACCGCCATATCCATCTGTCCTTAGAATCCATTCTGCCAGCCCCATTCTACTAAAAATAACACTGAATAATAGCACTGAAGCAGGCTTAATATAACTTGGGCATTATATATGTTGTCAACATTAAATTCAGCTTTAAACCTTACACTTACTGGAAAAGAAAACACAAACCACTCTCACCCTTTTTCTGTTGAGGGTCCAATTCAGGTCTCAAATTTCATTTACATAATAATGAGGCACCTAGCACAAAGGTGGACATCTAATAGGAAGGACCAGTATGTAAAAAATATCTCCATCTATCCAACCATTCATCCATCTATCCACCCATCTGTCCACTCATACATGTAACCCACCCAACCAGCCAGCCAGCCAGCCATCTATCCATCCATCCACCCATCTATTTATCTCCTGAATCTATTTACTGACTCATAAAAAATAGTTTTTCTTTCATCTACCCAGATAATGAGTGCTTAATAGAGAACAGATGAGCAGGTGACTATGTGATACATTATTATTATTATTATTATTATTATTATTATTATTTTGAGATGGAGTCTTGCTCTGTCATTCAGGCTGGAGTGCAGTGGCACGATGTTGGCTCACTGCAACCTCTGCCTCCTGGGTTCAAGTGATTCTCCTGCCTCAGCCTCCCAAGTAACTGGGATTACAGGCTCCTGCCACCACACCCGGCTAATTTTTGTATTTTTAGTAGAGACAGGGTTTCACCATGTTGTCCAGGCTGGTCTCGAACTCCTGACCTCAAGTGATCCACCCATCTTGGCCACCCAAAGTGCTGGGATTACAGGCGCGAGCCACTGCGCCCGGCCAATACATTATTTTTAAGAGTACGCTTTCAGATTAATCCTCAAAATAGAATGAAGAATAAAAATGAGGAAAATTGTATGCATTAACTAAACATAATTTTAATTAGTCAATATTTATTGATCACTCATTTGGCACAAGAAAACTTGAGGGGCACTATGGAAGATTTAAGAATACATTAAAAATCTCTGCCTTCAACATTCTTAATAATCTACCTAAAAAATGTAAAGCAATGAATATATGAGAGGCTAAAATAAACAGACAAACAAAACACTTCCAAACAGCAATATAAAAGGTGTCACAAGATAATTCATGTCTCAGATAATAAGTCTGATATTTCAAGAGGGTCAGGAAATTTGAGCTAGAATGGCTCAACTTAGGGCTTTAAGGAGGAGATTTGAATCAGATTCTGAATGATAGACAAAAAGATAGAAAAAACAATCACAAGATGAAGGGACCGTGGAAATTGCCTAGCTCAACTCCATCATTTTATAGATGATTAAACTAAGGTCAGAGAGGTAAGTGACTTAGTCCCACTTTCTCATATGGGTAGTAATGGCAGGAAAATGTCTAAAATGCAGGTTTGTTGATACCCATTCCAAGCCCAAATGCCACATGGGATGAGGAATACAGTCTGTATTTAGGAAAGGAGAAAAGCATTCTGGAGAGTGGGTGGGGCAGAGCAGAAGCCAGGAAACAGAGCCAGGAACACATCAGTGCAACCACTGTGTATGAGGATATCAGTGTGTGTGTAAGGACAGAAAGCATGGGAGGAGAGGGAGGATGGGGGTCAATATTGAAGGTGCTTGAATACAAACCTACAACTGCTCAGCTGTGCAAATCCCCAGAATTCTGGTTTCTGGGACTGCGTTGAAGTCTCCCTTTTACCTGGTGATGCCAGTGTAAACTTTTCTAGAAACTTGATATTCTTTTCATATTGACAAAGACTCGAATTCACCCGGTGAGGGGGGGAACTGCAGAAGGGAAGCTGGAATGAGGACTGGCAATGCTAGGCAATGTATAGGGGGCAGGGATGGATGGTTATCACTATGTGCCCCACTCATGCCTCAGAACCTTGAATTCAGTAGATTTAGGACAGGGCCTAGGAATCTGTATGTTTTTAAAGCTCCCCTGTGATTCTGGTGATCATCTGGTTTGGAGGGTCTTCTGGTTCATTCACTTTTTCACCAATCTACCTAATACAGACTACCACCTTGAAAACTGACAATATTTAGTAGATATAGGCCCCTATAACCCAGCAATTTCACTCGCAGACATATATCCAAGAGAAATAAACACTTATGTTCCCCCAAAGACATGAATAAGAATGTCCAGAGTAGGTTATCATCATCCCCAAACTAAAAACAACCCAGTGTCCATCGGTATTAGAACGAATAAATAAACCAAAGTGTATTCATACAATGGAACACCACACACAATTAAAAAGAACAAACCACACTGTTACACGTATTAATACGGGTGAATATCACAGAGATAATGATAAGCATAAGAAGATAGATACAAAGGAGTACTTGCTATATGATTCCATTGATATGAGATTAAAGAACTGGCAAAAATAACCTATGGTGATTGGAATCAGAATAGTGATTGCCTCTGTATGGGGGTATTAACTAGGAAAGGGCATAAGAGAAACTCTGGGGGATGCTGGAACTGTTCTATATCTCCATCTGGTTATGCAGTTCTATAGACATATGTAAAAATATATTGAGCTGTTACTTGTTCAGTTTACTGTGTATATGGATTACACCTTGTTGAGAAGAAAAAATAATATAGAATATATATTCACCCTGCCAACCTCATGAGATATAAGATAGAAGAATCCCATTGCTTTCAAAAATGAGAAGAATAGAAAAAAGTACAGTCTTAATCATTTAGCTCAATACCTATTCTTTCTATTGGAATTGGTTAAATGCACTACCTGTGATTCAGGTGATCCATCAGCTTTTTAAAGACTTAGCAAAACACAAAAAGTTAGCTATATGGGAGCTTCTAGTAATTTCTGAACTTGGCAAGGACAGACAGTAATTATAAACTTACTGGGAACACACTGGAGCTGCGAAGGAGTGCAACCTGGCTTTTGAAAGAGCTTTCCCTTTCTGTTGATGGCGAACTTGGTCTGCTTTGAAACTCCAGAGAAGAGTTCCCTGCAGCTGCATCTTTACAGTCCATGCCCTCACTTTCCTTTCTGTTTTTCTCCCCAAGAAGAGAGTAAACACCATCTGTACCACTGCACTCCCCAACCCGGAAACCAAAATCTCTCCTTCCCATTAAGAAAATTACCCTCATCCTGAAGAGCCCTCGGCCATTGGTAACAAGCCACAGCCCTTCTGCCAGTTCCAGAGTTTGCCAGCCCTGAATCAATACATGAAACTGTCTGTGGTCATTGGTATCTGTGGGCAGATGTGCAGGGTAAGATGTGGATGCCGAAGGGGAATGGAGGGAATGGAGAAACTCTGTCCAGTCGGTACAATGTGCAAACCTTACTTCTGTGCTATTACTTTTCAGACTTTGAAAATGTCGTGTGCTGGGCAGTGTGCTTCAGGTAGCTAAGCATAAACACGTGTCTATAAATACTGATAACAGTATCTTTATTTGTCCATTACTCAACAAAACCAGATCACCTGAGAACTGTTTGTTCCTCTACAAAATGAGAATCCAGCACCACATGTATTAAAATGTGGGACATTTTCTTCGGAGTATAAACTTTCAAGAGCAGCGTCTATGTCTTTTCCAGAACACTCTCAAATCCTTCTGTATCTTTTACACATAACATACAGTTGATTATAAGTGAAAAATTTATAGTCTCAGGTTCATTGCAGTAGTTTTTCTGGGTTTGACCATATGGTCTATGCTGTGTCTGAAAGTCTATTCATTACTATGTCCAATTTCCGGAACACAGAAGTACATAAAGTATGTTCAGTAATTTATGTGAACAACCTGCAGCTATTTCTTGACTTGTTAATTCAGGTAAGTGTTTCTTATATGCTAGACACCTGATAAATGTTCAAAGAATGAATATAAAGTTTTAAGACTGAATAAACGTAAACTTTTATGCAATGCGCTCACACAAGAAATGCAGTTTGCAAATATGTATATTTCCCAGAATAAAAAACTGTAGTGAACTCCATCTTTCTCCCCACAATAAGCCCCAAAAGCATGATATATGAAGTATTGTCAATAAAGATATTAAAATTAGAAATCAACCTTGAATAGAGCTTTCTCCAGAAAATTTTAAAAACTCAAATAATGCTTGATTTCATTTAAGAGAGACTTAGGAAAACCGGCATACAATTGTTCTATCACAGAGAGTCAAATACAAAATCAGCTGTGAGAAAAGTTAAACTGTCTGAGGAAAACGAATTTCAGAGAAATGAGGCTTATTTTCTCCTCTTGGTTATTTCTGAAAGAACGTTTTGAAGAAATCCAGTGGAACTTTCCTGTTCTCTGAGGGGTTTGAATTGCTTCTAAAAAACATTTGCCTGAGGTTTAAACTCTATTGGGTGTGATTGTCTTTCTCACTGGTCAATTAATTTTGCAAGGAGGGAGAAGTTAGGAAAAGGCAATGCTAAATAGATATGTCTCCAGAAAAAGGCACCTCAGTTTTCTGCTTAGAGATTTTTTTTTTTTCTCATCTGTCTCTTTCTGTCCCCATCATTCACTTTTCTTTCTTAAACCAATATGTTACACTCAAGAAGTCATACCCAGAATAAAAACCTGCCTGGAAGAGAATCCGTGTTTGAGTAAAACTTCCCTTGTGCAATCAGCTCCCTGTCCCAACATGGTAGTTCATTCACCCAGGCGTCTATCACCCTTGGAGAGCATGTAACTTTCAGCCGGTACTTACCTGTCAGCCGAGAGCGCCGTGAGTGTGAAGACAGACACCCCAACAGAGGTAAGCTGTATAAAGGGGATCAGTTTGCAGCCAATCCTGCCAAATAGCCATCTGTCAGCCAGGTACCTGCTGGCATCCACTGGAGCACACGTTATTAGGAGGAGCAGGTCTCCCAAAGCCAGACTGGAAATGAACAGGTTTGGAACGTTTCGCATGGACTTGACTGTACAGAAGATCTTGATCAAAGTGATGTTGCCAATGAGGCCTATCAGAATGATAACCCCATAAACTGCAGGGATGACATAGAGGATCCCAGGGTGGGACCAGTCGTCGTTCACGGGCAGATCCGCACTGTGATTGGAGATGTTGCAGTGCATGAAATGGTCCACTTCCAAGTTCAGAAGGAAACAGTCATTTAGAGCCATCTCTAGATTTTTTTTCCCACCTAAAAGTTCCCTTAGATGCTATTTCTTTACTATTGATTTTGCAACCGAGTAAAGATGAAGATGAGATCTATGCCGGGCTCTTTGTCTTCTTTAATAAAAATACTCTGAGTACATATATACTAACTATGGTATTCAAAACTCTCTGTCACTATTTTGACACTGGTGCTGCTCTGGCTTTCACATGACCAGTGCAATACAACTCTAAATTCAATAAGTTAACAACAACAAAAACTTAGCCACAAAAAGGCTTAGAATTAAACCCACTCTGCATCAGTTCTTTCTACCTCCATTCTAGTCTGAGTCTCCCTGGCTGCAGTTTACTAAGAACTTTTGGCCTGCTATTTTCCCACAGCGTCTTTCCTGATATTTAGAATCTGGAGGTTTAAAGTGGGTAGAAAAAAACTGCACTGAGAAATCCTCAAATCCTATAGGCAGGATGCTTTGCACGTCACGGGCTTCACCAGCAAACGGCAGCTCTGCTAAGCTGAGGCTCTGAAGAGGAACCAGTGTTACTTATAGACAGAGAATGCCAGCCCCCTGCTGGACACTTCAATCACTGCCCAGTTGCCTGCTTTCTCCAGATGAGAAGCAACCAGCCGACTGCACTTCCTACCTAGCTTAACAGATACCTTTGGCTTCTCATGTAAGCACATAGCACCTAGGGTAGGTATTTAATAAATGTTGCTAGCATTCTGCAAAGGCACTGGAAATCTTTCTGATACTATCCCCATGAATCCAAATGGGGATTTACATCCCATTTTCTCATTTTTTCTAATTCATTAGAATGACATGTCAATATTGCTATCAAATGAGGTCTGTCTTTGAATTAAATGCACACTGATGCACAGGGTGTCCATGTGTGAGTTATCCCACTCAGTCTTCCCACTGCCTCTTTGAACAGGGAATGCTCCTCAGAAACACATGCACAGACTCACACCTTAAACCTTCAGCAACTGACATCTGGAAAAGCCAGAAGCACAATGCACACATGCTCTTTGCTGTAGATTTGCCAAGCCATTCCTATTCTGTTTACCAGGGAGAAATTAAATTGGGAACCAGCTGTATTCTTAACTCTCAATGATCAATAATCTTTTCCAGAAAAATGGGTCTTTTCTCATCTGATCTAAAAATTTTATGAATCGGCATGTTGATGCAGCTATTTGCATTTATTAATTGAACGTTTGCCATGTTTTATAGCAAATATCCTCTTTATAGCCCTGTGTGGAAAATAAAGAACTATAAAAGCATGATAGATACAATACTGAGGAATTGAGTGGGTGGTAAAAGAAGTAAGTTATCGTTGAAGGAGTGCTAGAAAAAGCTTAATTGAGGAAGTGCTATTAGAATCAGGCTTAGACCTTTAGCCAACAACTTCTAAATACATTATTAGAGTGCATCTTTATGACTTATGTGAAGCCAGCTCTTCCAGGTACATGACGTGAAGCCAGTCACTAACAGGTAAAGTCTCATTTTTCAGAACCCATAAGGAATAACAAAACTTGCACTTACCATGCCAGGGCCCACAAAGAAAGCCCCCCAACTGTGTTGTTATGGACATTTCCAGTGGCAGGTTCCAACACTGAGGCTGCTGCCATGCTTTCTATGTAAATATGAAAGGCTCAGCGCCCCTCTCTGCCAGCAGGAGGGAGACTGACGCTGCATGGCTAGAGGTGGAAGAGCTTCTCGGCAGAGATCAGTATCACCAGTAATGAGCCAATAGCCATGAGCCCAGTGGTGTTGATTAGTTGCTAGCAATATCGCTTAATGATACAGTACACAGGCTCTGCTTCAATTGTGGCTCCCTCATTTATAATCATGGCAAGTTACTTAGTGTCTTAAGCTTCAGGTTCCTCATCTGCAGAGTGAGGAGAACTTGTGAAGTTAGATGAAATGATTCATGTTAAGATTGCATAGTATTTGGCACATAGTAAGTGCTCAATTAATATTAGCACTTATTATTATTATCATTATTAGATTGAGGGGGAAAGGCTTACTTTGGAAAAGCCCAATGAGTTCAGAAGAGTGATTGACCTCAGATCAATAGGCAAGCACTCATACGAGTGAATTAGCAACTCCTTTATTTACTTGAAAAAAATTTATCAAACATCTACCAGTTGCCAGGCACTGAGCAAGAGGCTGAGAAAAATAGCATGAAGATGTGTACTCTCACAGCTCTTTAGACCCCAACCCCTCTCTGGAGTGAAGCAACTACCTTTTCTCCAAAAAAGATGATATCTTTAAAGGTTAAGTGTTGACAGGGTCTTTTGAATGAAGAAAATCATATGTGCCTAGGATCAAGGCATAGAGGAAAGAGCATGACATTGAGCAGAGGGACATCTATAAATCCAGAGGGTCATCCAGATTGGAAGACAGGGGTGGAAAAAGAACAGCGTGAAATGCAGCTAGAAGCAGGTTTGGGTGAGATTGTGATGGATCTTGTATTCTTGCTAAGAAGTTTGGTCTAAAGGGCATATTTTTGGTTCACAAAGAGAACTTCTGGATGTTGTTTCCCTTTATTTGTTTAGACACCCCTGTGTGCTGAGTCAGCCTCACTACTTAAATCTAATTGGGTGGTTAGTGTTTCTTCCAATGTAACTTAAGGGGATGCTGATAGATATTGATTTCTCATAGCTGGTGTTAGCATTATGTGTTCCACAGCACTATAGATTCTTCTAATGGTATTTTAGGGGTAAAGGTGCGTTGAGGTTTGACATCTAATATTTTCTGGGATCAAAGATGCTTTAAAAAGATAATTCGGACCAGGTGCGGTGGCTCACGCATGTAATCCCAGCACTTTGGGAGGCCGAGGCGGGCGGATCACGAGGTCAGGAGATCGAGACCATCCTGGCTAACACAGTGAAACCCCGTCTGTACTAAAAATACAAAAAATTAGCCAAGCGTGGTGGCGGGCACCTGTAGTCCCAGCTACTTGGGAGGCTGAGGCAGGAGAATAGCGTGAACCCAGGAGGCAGAGCTTGCAGTGAGCTGAGATCGTGCCACTGCACTCCAGCCTGTGCGACAGAGCAAGACTCTGTCTCAAAAAAAAAGCTAATTCCTATGTCATTTCAACTAATTAACTATAATGACTCTTTCCATCCCTACCATTATGTGTCACCTTCCGGCAGAGCACCAAACGTATTCAGACATTTGCTTAGCTTTTTATTTACTGGTGAACATGAGATGCCTTTGACATGTGAACATGACATGGAACAAATGTAATATAAAATCTCTGTCCCCAGGGAGTCCAATTTCTGAATAGAATTGGAGTATGACTCAGCATCTTTTCTTATGTGTTGGGGCAGGGTTGTCACTTCTGTTTCTATTTCTGTCAATAGAGTCACCTTTTTCATCCTTCCAAAAGACTGGATTTTCTGTGGGGCTTTAATATGAGGTGGGCAACAGTGACTTGATAGAATTTAGGAGAACCGGTGGATTCAATGGGACCACAGAGTGTGGAATCAAAGCCTCTTCCCACTGGCTATGAGCAAGGTCAAAAGGGAAGCCTCTGGAGGGAAAGGCTGAATTTGGCTTCAGGCATATTGAGTTTGCTAGATGAACAAGGGAATGTAAGAAAGCCAATGCAAAAGGAGAGGTAAAGTCTGAAAGCATAGAAGTAAATAATTAAGAGGACTGGTTGAGAACTAGAACCCTGAATGCCAAATAGTTTAAATCTACAGTAAAAGAATCACAGAGAATCAGGTGAAGTTAGGCTTTGAGAAGAAGATTATGTGGTAAAAGTCAGTGAAGACTAAGCGTGATTTCAATATTAGATTTGTGACAGCACCACGGAGAAGCTGCTCAAAAGATTGCAGCAACTCTTGCTTGAGAAGAATCAGAGATGTCAAATTTTAGTACTGCAGCAGGAACAAAAGAGGCAGATGACTCTATCCAGATCCTGTAATGCTGGGATCATTTCAAGTTCCCTTTTCTTTTCTCAACATTCTGTGACTTTTTATGGGGCTTAAAAACTTAGAAGAAAGATGAGGGGAGTCTTCTGGAAGGAAAAAAAGAATTGGGTTTCATTTTGAGTCACATGAAACTGCAGAAGTAAATGTAGATGCCAAGAGAAAGCCTAAAGAGGAAGACGAAATTCTCAGACACATCTGAGGATAGGAGAACACCTGGTGTGGTGGTTAAAATATATTCGCCAGTTCTCAGTACTCTTTGCTTCAAGAGATGAAGATTAATTTAACCCCCACCTCCACCCCTTAAGTGTGAGCTTTACTTAATGACTTGCTTCTAACAAATACAATGACACAGCAGGAATAGTGTGTAACTTCCAAGACTAGATGATAAGGAACATTGCAGCTTCCTCTTTGCACTCTCTCCTTGGATCACTTGCTCTGAAGGAAATCAGCAGCCATGTCATGAGGATACTCAAGTGACCCTATGGACAGATCCACATGGGGAGGAACTGAAACCTCCTGTCTATAGCTATGGGAGTCAGTCATTTTGGAAATGGATCATCCATCCCCAGTCAAGCCTTCACATAACTGCAGCCCCAGCTGACTCTCTGACTGCAGCTTCATGAAAGACCCTGAGCCAGAATCACCCAGCCAAGCCACTCTTAAATTCCTGATCCACAGAGACCATGAGTTAATAAATGTTTGTTGTTTTAACCCATTGTTTTATGGTAATTTGTTATGCACCCACAGGTAACACCTGGTAAGTAGAATGGATGGAGAAGAGGAAGAAAAGAAAACCACCACAAAGACAAAAGAAAACAGAAGAGAAAGACCAGAAAAGGCAAATGCTATAAACCTGAGTTAAACCTGGAGTGGTCATACAGGGTGTGAGGGAAGGAAAGTATGGTCAAATCTAGAAAGGTTGTGCACACTGAAATTCATTTGTCATTCTGCAACACCAAAGTTTCTTATCTGGATCAAAATATGTATTTTTAAAATATTGTAAATGAGCTGAACTTTCTTGCTCAGCCACCATATACCTGGAAATTAGACCGTTTATATTTCATTTCTGTATCTGCTCAGTGAACTTGGACAAGTAAAATAAATTCAATGAACATTATTTGTTACTGAACTGTTCTGTGCTATGGATTCTCCATTCATAAAGTACAGGAACATTTTCCCTTTGCCTATGCCCCAGGACAACTTGATGCATTAGCACCACCAGGAGCATGGAAGGCAAATGAGAGTGGTACTGTTTCTCTACCCTCAGCCATCTATTTCTAGCCTTTTCTTCCTCTCCCCTGAGAGGGTTTGATCAGCACAGTCCTAGACTCCCTGAAATACATTCCTGTATTATTTCCACCTCCAATAACAGATGTCTGACAAGAAAACATGTTGCTGGCATGGATTCCTTTTTAAATGTTAGATTTTGAAATGTCTTTCAGTTTATGGAGAAGTCACAAAGACGGTACAAAGAGTTCCTGTATGCCCCTCACGTAGCTTCCTCTATTATTAAAATGTTACAAAATGAAGAAATTAGCATTGATATAACACTATTATCTAAACTACAGATTTTATTCAAACTTCACCAGTCTTTCCATTACTGTCATTTTCTGTTCCATGGTCCAATCCAAGATACTATATTGCATGTAATCAACATGATTCCTTAGCTCCTCCTAGCTGTGACAGTTTCTCAGACTTTCCTGTTTTTCCTGACCTTGATATTTTTGAAGAATATTGGTCAGGTATTTTGTAGAATGTCCCTTCATTGGGGTTTCCCTTGTATATTTTCATGACTTGACTAGGGATATAAATTTGGGGGAGAAAAACCATAAGAGGTAAGGCACCCTTCTCATCACTTCCTATCAGGGAGTATGTATTAGTTGCTACTGTAACAAATTACCCCAAACTTAGTGGCTTAAAACAAGAAAAATGTATACAACTCTGGAGACCAGAAGTCAGAAATGAGCCTTACAGGGCTAAATTCAGAGTGTTGGCAGGGCAGGCTCCTTCTGGAGGTCCTATGGAGAATTGTTCCTTGCTTCTTCCAGCTGCTGGTGGTTCCCAGCGTTCTTTGGCTTGTGGCCACTTCACTCCAATCTCTGCTTCTGTCGTCAAATTGCCCTCTCTTCTTCTGCAGCCAAATCTCCCACTGCCTCCCACTTATAAGAGTCCTTGTGGTATAATGGGCCCATCTGGATAATCAGGACAATCTTCCCATCTCCAGGTCCTTAATTTAATTTTGTCTGCAAAGTCCCTTTTGCCATATAAGAGAACATATTCACAGGTTCCGGGGATTAGGGGGTGGATATCTTTGGGAGTCATTATTTAGCGTACTACAGGGTACATGATTATCCATATGATTTATCAGTGGTGAGGTTAACCTGAGGTTATCAGTGGTGAGGTTGATTAAGGTGTTATCTGCTAGGATTTCTCCACTGTAAAGTTATATTTGGGGTGATAGATTTTTTTTCATTGCTAAAAGTATGATTTTACTCCCACCTAAATAAGTAATAATGTTGACATTTTGTAGCCATTTGACACCATTCTTTTTTTTTTTTTTTTTTTTTTTTTTGAGACAAAGTCTCACTCTGTTGCCAGGCTGGAGTGCAGTGCTCACTGCAACCCAAGCTATTCCTCTGCCTCAGCCTCCCGAGTAGCTGGGACTACAGGTGTGTGCCAACACGCTCAGCTAATTTTTTTTTTTTTTTTTTGCATTTTAGTAAAGATGGAGTTTCACCATGTTGGCCAGGATGGTCTCAATCTCCTGACTTCGTGAGCCATCTGCCTTGGCCTCCCAAAGTGCAGGGATTACAGGGGTGAGCCACCACGCCCAGCCATTTATATTAAGTTCCTTTCCCAGCCGCCCCAGCTCTAGGTCCCAGAAATACAAAAATTAGCAAGCAATGGTTCCTGCCCTCAAGTAGCTAATTGCCTAACTAGGAAGAAAGTTTTCAATGTATTGAAATAAAGCTATTTTGTAACAGAAACCAGCATTGTTTTTAAACAATGCAACCTGCTCCAGCAGAATTTCACATACTGCAGAATTTAAGCTTCTGATTCCCCACCACAAGATATCAGAGGCTGAATTATATTCAAACTGCTTATTAGCTGTCTGCCTTTGAGGAAGTTACTTTTAAACTCTATGCTTCCATTTTTTTTCATATATAAAATCTGGAACCTGCTTCAGCAAGGACCTTTGATTGTACAGTAGGTTTCTAGTCATATAAAAATGGAAACTAATGTTCTTAGAGTTTCCGAAGTATGATTGGACTTTCTGTGACTATTTTCCACTTTTATATGCTCTCTTGGATTCTCTTCTCAAAGGTGTTATCATCTCATGGGCAAACCAATAAAAATGCCATCAGGTTTCTCATGAGAAGTCTGGCTTTTATTTTTGTTTCCAGCCAGCTTTATGGGACAAAATGGCTGGGATACACCCCCAGACTCTGGGTGCTCATGCAACTAAAATGAATCCAAACCTCACATTTCACCTTTTGTCTTTGGCTGTAAAATAACACACCATGTTCTTCTCTAAGGAAGATGCTAGAAAACAGGCTTATCCATAGATTTTTCTCCAAGCGCCACTATGGCACTTCAAACTCAGAGTGGTTCCATGGGAACTCTCACTCAATACAAAAACCCTGTTATTTTTACTGCGTGAAGGAGGCTCACCTTAAATTAACTCCAAGTCATGTCTGAAATATATATCCCATACTAGGTTCTTCAAGTCAAATACTCTTGAAATGGAACAGCTGAGAAGTACACAGGGAATTTATCATTCACATACTGCAGAATTTAAGCATCTGATTGCCCCACAGCAAGGTATCTGAGGCTGAATTCTATTCAAATTGCTTATTAGCTGCCTGCCTTTGATGAAGTTACTTTTAAACTCTACTCTTCCATTTTTTCATATATATAAAAGGGATTTAAATGACACTAGGGTTCTCCTTCTTAGCTCACAGAGATTGTTGCAAGAGTCAAATGAGATAACACATATGAAGGCATTTAAAAAGATGTAAAGTCCTAAACAACTTTAAGTGACTTTGTAGTAAATTATCACATTTTTTTTTAGGTGTGATAACGGTATTGTAGTTGCGTTTTTAAAAGTCCTTATCTTTTAAAGCACGGGTGAGCACGCTTTTTCTTAAGGGGCCAAATAGTAAATATTTTAGGCTTTGTGGACCACAGGGTGCCTGTCCCTGCTGGGAAAGCAGCCAATAGACAGTAGGTAAATGAATGGGTGTGACTTTGTTCTAATAAACTTTATTTGCAAAATAGGAGGTTAGCCCACAGGCCAGAGTTTGCTGATTCTGTTTCAGGAAAACTTGCTGAAATATTTATGGATAAAATGACATGATAGCCAGGATTTGCTTCAAAATAATATGGAAAGTAGAGAAGTGGGTAGGGACAAAAATGAAACAGGATTGGCCCTGAGTTGATACCTGCTGAAGATAGGTGAAAAGTATGTGGGTGCCCATGTTATGCATCTGTCTATTTTTTGTATATGTTTTAAATTCTCCACTATAAAAAGTTTTTACAACGTCTAATAAATGTAATTAATTATTAACATGGTTAATAATGCCAACCAAGTAACTATTCACATATCTTTGAGGTCTTGGCTGGGTGGTGCAAAGTGAAACTCTTCCCTGAAAGGGTGGTAGTATCATTCCAGCCATTCAGATATGCATTTCCTCTCCTCCACATCAATCAACCTGGAGGTCCAAGATTGAAGTGCCATGAAATGCACATGACTTAGAATGGAACTGGTTTCAGAGTAGCTGGTGGATTGTCAGTGCAGGAAAATGACTCTTGGATGCAGTAGGGAAGTAGACTGATTTGCTCTTTTTACTGACCACCCCAATCTTTCCTCATTCCTCCCCGTGGGCATATTAGTGTATTTTAAATTCTGCTAGTGTCCCACAGAAACCAAATATATATCCAGATAGATAATGAGTATTACAGGATCTGTGGAAAGGGGTGAGGACAGAGGATATAATAATAGAGCCGATATTGATTCCAGATGCTTTACGTGTGTTCTCTCATGGAATCCTTACAACCACCCTATGATATAGGACTATTTACATCCCTTTTACAGATGAGAAAATGAGGCATAGAAAGGGCAAGCACCTCGCCTGCAGTTACATGGTTAAGAAGCGTGTTTCTGTAATTGGGTGTGTAACCACTAGACCACATCATCTCTCAGGGGACAAGGGAGAGAACTAGAGAGATAGTTATGACTCAGAGTTCTCCTGGGAGGTGAAATGGACAAATAGGAAAATGAAGAAAAAAGTGCACTGAAACAAGTAGAAACTAGGAATAAAGAATTAGGGAGCTGAAAGACTGGTGGAAAAAAACCAATAAGGAGAATCCAGCAGCTGTGGTTTCTATTTCTTTCTCGGCAATGGTATCTTGTGTTTTTTGTTTTTTGGGGTTTTTTTTTTTCGCCTCTAGAGAAATAAACAGGATGCTCAGTTCCTGTCTCATGTCTACAGTCACATTTCTTTAATATCAAAATAATTTAAGATGTGGAATAGAGAAAAGCAGAAACTCACTAGTTCCTAATGATGACAGGTCCTCAACTGTGCTTCCTCTTTCAATAAACAAGATAAAACATCCTCATGGAAACATGAAGCAAATTATGCAATGTTTTACTGAAAACACTGCTAGGCCTCAGGGTGACTCTTAGCAATAATGAAAATGCCCCCATTTCTGATCCCATGGCAAAGAGGCTTCTCATAGGATTAGAGCAAGGCTTGCTAAGTTGTATTTCATCTCCTTCTAGTGCACCCCACTCCCTGTCCTAACCCCACTTCTATATCCCTTCACCAGCAGTGAAGTGCCACCTTTCAAAATGAAGAGCTAATTTGCTATGTTGGAATTAGAGACTTCACTATAGTCATCCAAAATTGTTCATTCCTCTTCCTTCACTTGTAAACTCTCCTTCTGATGAGTATGATTAATAATAGTCTTCCTCTTTGGGTTTTGTACCATTAAAAGAACTTACCAACACACATTTGATTTCCTTAATCAAAGGCCTAAAAGTGTGGAAATGCTGCTTTTGAAAAGAGATTGACCAGACCCCCCAGGCTATAAGGCTGACTTAAGGGTGAAGCCTCATTATGTCCATAGCAAAGAAAGCCTGGTTGCCAAGCATACAAAAATTTTTTTAAAAATAGAAAGTTAATAACTCTGAGTAGGTTACAGCAGGCTATGATGTTTATAGGTTTCTGAAGCACTTTGATTGAGATTCAGTGACTTCAACTTGTCAGGGAGGCAGAACTCAATAATTTTTGTTTTAACTTTCAATTAAATTGTTGAGGTAAAAACAATCAGAGCAGAAAAAGAATGAGGAGAGGCTTTTGTTACTAGGCAATCCAGAAGCAACACAAACTGTACTCTGGAAGAAAAATGCTTTTTACCCTTTCTCAGAAACTAGGACACAGGAAAAGTAGTACCAAAGTTTTTCCTTAGATATAGCTACTGCCAAACCTAACATGGGCACATTCACCCCTTAAATTCTCACTCCAAAATCCAGGTTTATTCAAGAGTATTTGTATGTGAGAACATGTATTTGTAGGAGGGTATGAGTTAGAATTAGCATTTGCTGAGTATTCACTATATGCCAGGCACTATTATAAATGCTTTATAGCTCTTTAGATTTTGAACCCTATTAGGAAGGTACTATTATTAATCCCATTTTAAGAATGAGGAAACCAAGCTCCAGCGAGGTTTTATAATTCACCCAAGATGACACAATTAGTCAATGCTAAAGCCTGGTTTCAAACTCAGGCAATCTGGCACAGATTTCATGCTCTTAATACCATTCTAGTTCCATGCAATATCTGAAAACGAATTTTTGCTATCAGAAATCAGATATTTTTAAAATTTCAAATAGATTCCCCCACCCCTTCATAGCTGAGAAAACTGAGATGCACAGAGGTTAAGAGACTGTCACAGTACAATATTTATTTTTATCTACATTCTTATTGCATTTTTGTCATCCCAGTTTCTACGACATGCAATATCTTTTAATCATATTACAGAGCTTCTGGAATGCAAAGACCTTGTCTTATTTATCTTCACATAAACCTAATTTTAACACTTCTCTTATAGAGTATGACAAATTGTGAAAATGTACACACATTCTTCATCACTGTATCCATACTTGCTTGAAATAAGACCTTGATGCTCTTCCCATTAAAATGTAGAGACTAACTCTCTATTTATTCTGGCCTTTATGACATTTTTTCCCCAGCAAAATGCACTAGAAATAGCCTTGTGCCAGCTATAACCTAGGTCTCAAGAATCCTAGCATGCTTAATTTTGCCACCACCTTGTGGTTGAACACAGGCTAGCCTGCTGGAGGATGAGAGGCCACATGAAGTAATAGCAAGCGATCACATCTGAGGTTATAAACACCAAACATCCCTCAACTATCCCAATCACTAACTATAGATGCATGAATGGGTCCAACTGAGACTCACTGAGAACCACCACTTAAGTCCAACCCAAATTTCTGACTCACAGAATTGAAAGCTAAATAAATCATTGTTGTGTCAAGCCACTAAAAAGAGATAAAGAGACTGTTACAGTAAACTAATGTTGAGTGATGGTCGGAAACCAGGTCTCCTGATAGTTTACATATTTCTCTCCTTCCACCCCGCCATCCATAAAGCTCTTTAAAGAGACATTTCATCAGAAGAACTATGGCATCCACAAAGATGCACCACTCAGATCTCCCATTAAGAAAAAACATGTTGTTAGCAGCAAAGAGTACAGTTTGCTAAGAACCTCCAGCTAGTCAGTGCCTTTAAAATCTGCCTGAACTCTCTAGCTGAAGCCATGCTCTTCCAAGGCAGCCCTCAGCCAAAGACTCAGCATGGCAGAAGACCTACAACCTGGTCATTTCTGCCCAACGGGAGACTCTTCTAATGGGCACTCTTTGCTACAGAGCTTCCCATTGGGTTGGTGGAGACTTTGTCAGAGCTGCTTCATTGTCCAAGGCTCTCCCTAGCCAAATCTGCTTCATAACCCTTTTATCTTTCACAGTTATCACCTGTGCAACATACCTCTTTCTTACCTAAATCTAATTCAGTTTCTGCTTTCCAGGGAGGACCTACCTGGCACAGGGATAAAATCTACTTTGCTGATACTTCTAACATTGAAGGTGGAGGAAAATAATCAAATTTCGAGGCCAATCATTTGAACAATGTCTTTCCTCCTCTCTTGTCTTTCTTGTATGTGAGGTCTCTCAGTACAGACGATCCCTGACTTAAGATGGTTCAATTTAACAACTTTTTTACTTTACGATGCTGCAAAAGCAATATGCGTTCAGTAGAAACCACACCTCCAGTACCTATACAGCCATTCCCTTTTTAACTTTCAGCATGATATTCAATAAATTACATGAGCTACTCGACACTTTGTTATAAAATAGGCTTTGTGTTAGATGATTTTTCCCAGCTGTAGGCTAATGAAAGTGTTCTGAGCACGTTCAAGATAGGCTAGACTAAAGCTATGATGTTCAGTAAGCTAGGTGTATTTAATGCATTTTTCACTTAATGATATTTTCAGCTTAAGATGGGTTTATCAGGAAGTAACCCCATAGTAAGTTAAAGAGCATCTCTATTAAGATAAAACATTCGTGTTTTCAACAGCCTCTTCCATGAAGGTGAATCTCAAGTTAATATTCCCCTTTAAGAAATTCCTAAGACAATCATCCAGGCGTGATGGCTCACATCTGTAATCCCAGCACTTTGAGAGGCCAAGGTGAGTGGATCACTTGAGGTCAGGAGTTGGAGGCCAGCCTGGCCAACATGGTGAAACCCTGTCTCTACTAAAAATACAAAAGTTAGCGGGTGTGATGGCACACGCCTGTAGTCCCAGCTACTTGGGAGACTGAGGCAGGAGAATCTCCTTAACCCAGGAGGCAGAGGTTGCAGTAAGCCAAGATTGTGCCACTGTACTGCAGCCTGGGCAACAGAGTGAGAACCTGTCTCAAAAAAAAAAAAGAAAAGAAAGAAAGAAGAGAAAAGAAATTCCTAAGACAATCAAAAATGTAGTGAATGCAGCCACACAGAAGTGCTTGTTATTTTTAGGTAGGCTCTTTTACTGCCCTATAATTTTTTCTCACATGCTGCTTGAAATGCCCTAAATATTCTTCACTTTCTCCTTCAGCTGGCAAGCTTCTCATTGTTTTATGCCAAGCTGAAATGTCACTCTACAAAGCCTTCCTAGAGTTCTTCAGACAAAATTGTCCCATCGCATCACAACCACCATCGTAATCTTTTTTTTTTCATCATGATCATTATTATCACTATTGACATCTACTGAATATTAATGACAGGTCTTGGCTTAAAGCTACATGTGAATTATTTATTTGATCCTTACAGCAACAACAATGAAGTAGGTAGTATAATTGCATCCATTTCACAGATGAGGTATCAGAGGTACAGAGAGGTTAAAAGTCACATATCTAAAAAGGAATAGGGCTAGGATTCAAACTCAGCCTATCTCTTAAATACAATGCTATGGAATATGCTGTATCTGAAAACAGCAGGCCATGTTCTATTCTTTTCCTAGACACGTCTTCTTAACAAGTGAATGACTTGCAGTTAAATCTGATTAATAGTCAATAGGCCCGGCAGAAGAAAGAGTAAGAAGGAAAGACTCTGATTTTGCCTTTGATAAAGTTAATCCTGAGATTTCCCAGAGCCCTCTTCTCTTCCATTCCCTTTATTTTCCTCTCTCCTCAGTCTCCTCTCCTTTCTAGTCCCTGATTTGCAAAGTGGAAAACTGAGATATTTATGACTCCTGGCTTCAAGCTGTTGATGTTATTAGGGTCTGTGGACTGGGGAGTGGGGACACACTTATTCCAATTTTTCTCTGTTTAAAGCTTTGGTATAGGAACAATGTAATTACTTCCTAGTTCTTCCTCCTTGGTGGTGGCCATGTGTGCATCCCAAGATAAGGAGGAAAAAGCATGAGTCTGAACTATGTTGAATTGGTAACAATACTGCAACTGTCAATCTTGGTTTCCCTATGTGTGACCTTGAGCAAGATTCAGAATCTCTATGTATTTATATTTCTTTATCTATAAATGATATCATCTTATTATTTATAAAGTAGAAATAATAATCTCTAACTCACAAGGTAGTTGTGAAAATTAAATGACACGTAGAAATATTCAATAAACAGTAGCTCTTTTTCCCAATATCATTGTCAAATTTTGCACTTGATATTCAGCCAACTCCATTGTGGTCTTTTGAGCCACGTTTGTATAAAATTAGCTTTTTCCATGTTTTATGGGAAAGTTTGTTTTTTTCTCTATAAGCACACTATATTTATGTGACTAAATAATAAATAAATATAAAATATATATAATAAAAATTATATGCCTCATATAGTTTGGATATGTGTCCCCGCCCAAATCTCATGTTGAATTTTAATTCCCAGTGTTGGAGGTGGGGCCTGCTGGGAGGTAATTGGATCATGGAGGTGGATTTCTCATGAATGGTTTAGCATCATTCTCTTCATGCTGTCCTTGAGATAGTGAGTGACTTCTCATGAGATCTGGCTGTTTAAAAGTGTAGCACCTTAGGCCAGGCGCAGTGGCTCATGCCTGTAATCCCAGCACTTTGGGAGGCCGAGGCGGGAGGATCACCTGAGGTCGGGAGTTCAAGACCACCCTGAACAACATGGAGAAACCCTGTCTCTACTAAAAATACAAAATTAGCTGGGCATGGTGAAACATGTCTGTAATCCCAGCTACTTGGGAGGCTGAGGCAGGAGAATCTCTTGAACCCAGGAGGCGGAGGTTGCAGTGAGTCGAGATCATGCCATTGCACTCCAGCCTGGGAAACAAGAGCAAAACTCCATCCCCCCCCCCAAAAAAAAAGAAAACAAAAAACAAAAACAACAATACCAAACAAGTGTAGCACCTCGCGCTCTCTCTCTTTCTTGCTCCTGCTTTTACCATGTGATGTGCCTGCTCTGCCTTTGCCTTCTGCCATGATTGTAAGTTTGCTGAAGCCTCCCCAGAAGCTGAGCAGATGTTGGCACCATGCTTCCTGTAAATCCTGCAGAACCATGACCCAATTAAACCTCTTTTTTTATGAATTACTTAGCCTCAGGTATTTCTTTACGGCAATGCAAGAACGACCTAATACAAAGCCATAATCAGTACTCTTTTTTTGGACAGACAAAACAAATTATTTGATAAGGAGGTTTATGTGTATTAATAAATTTGACTGGGAGAAATACATCTTATTGGTGAATAAGAAATTTTGTTCTAATTCATGATATGATGAGAAGGGATGTTAAAGTTCTAATAAGGCATGGAATGGTAAAATGACTATTAATTGAATGTGACCCTTGGGTAATTTATGCCTATAACGAACTAAAGTATCATGGAAAAATGACTTTTTAAACTGCTATTACATTTATTCACACATCCACTCACTCATCCATGTACTTCTTCATCTATTATTCATCTGTCCTCCATCCATGCATCCATCTTTCCACCCATCCATCAATTTATTATCCAACTATTCATCTATCAATGCATCCATCCTTCCTTTCACCCACTCATTCCACTGACCTACTCAAGGTAATAACAATGCAGTGCATGTAAACATATATAAGAAATGGTCTTTACCATATGGAAACTTTCTATGTATTAGGGGAAAACAGAAGATAAGAGGAAATATGAGCTAAATCACCCCAAGAGTTGTGAGAAATTATATCTTAAGGGCGAGAAAGAAAAACTTCTTGGATGGAAGAGACAAAATTTACTTTAGACATCGAAGACTCTTGAAGAATAGGTATAACACCTGTCCTAGTCTTTTCAAGCTACTATACAAAATACCTTAAACTAGCCACTATACAAAATACAAGCTGGAAAGTTCAAGACCAAGGTGTCTACAGATTTGGCATCTGGTGACAGCTCATTTTCTCGTTCATAGATAACCATTTTCTCACTGTAATTTCACATAATGGAAGGGGTGAACAAGTTCTCTGGAGTCTCTTTTAAAATGACACTAATCCCATTAATGAAGGCTCTGCCCTCATGACCCTATCACCTCCCCAAAGTCCCCATTTCTTTATACCATCATGCTAGGGGTTAAAATGTCAACATATAAATTTGGGGGTGGGGGTACAAATATTCAGGCTATAGTATTCTGCTCCTGGCCCTCAAAATTCATTCCCTTCTCACATGCAAAAATGCATTCATCCTATTCCAATAACCCCCAAAGTATTAACTCATTACAGCATCAACTCACAAGCCTAAGACCAAAGTCTCACCTAAATATAATCCAGGCTGGGCGCAGTGGCTCATGCCTGTAATCCCAACACTTTGGGAAGCCGGGCAGGTGGATCACTTGAGGCCAGGAGTTTGAGACCAGCCTGGCTAACATGGCGAAACCCCATCTCTACTAAAAATACAAAAATTAGCCAGGCATGGTGGCACACGCCTGTAACCCCAGCTACTTGGGAAACTGCGACATGAGAATAGCCCCAGGAGGCGGAGGTTGCAGTCAGCCAAGATCACACCACTGCACTCCAGCCTGGACTACAGAGTGAGACTCTGTCTCAAACAAACAAAATAAAAACAAACAAACAAACAAAAACCAACATAAATATAATCTAAATCAGATATGGGTGAGATTTAAGGTAAATTCCTCTTCAACAGTGAGCCTGTGTTATCAAACAAGTTATGTGCTTCCGAAATACAATGGTGAGATAGGCACAGGGCAGACATTCCCATTCCAAAACAGGAATAGAAAAGAAGAAAGGAGTACTATGTCCTGAGCAAGTCCAAAACCTTAAGGCTTGAGAATAATCTTCTTTGCCTCAATGCTTTGCCTTCCAGATCCACCAGGGTGAAGGTCCCAACTTACGGACACACTGGAGAAAAAGGCCCATTTTCCCGACACACTGGGCTGGAGGTCCTGCCTCTGCAGCTTTGCTGGGCATCAGTTGGACCTGCAAGACTCCAGGAAGCTCTGTTCCCATGGTTTTTTTGGGTGCAACACACTTTGTTGCACCCACTCAAGCCACACCTAGGGCAACTGAGGAAGGTGGCAGTAGAGTACAGGGAGCAGAGCCCACAATGTAATTCAGCCAAGGTGTTTGCCACTTTATAACAAGTTTTGCCTTTTCTCCAGTTTCCAATAACGTGTTCTGTATTTCCATCTGAAACCATATCAAAATAGCCTTTACTGTTGATATTTCTACCAATATTATGTTTATAACCATTTAGGTATTTTCTAAGAAGATTGAGGCTTTCTCTACAGCTCTACTTATTTTTTTTTTTTTCTGATCCCTCAGCAGAATTATCTTTAAAAGTTTGATATGGTTTGGCTGTGTCCCCACCAAAATCTCGTCTTGAATTGTAGCTCCCATAATCTTCATGTGTTGTGGGAGGGACCCAGTGGGAGGTCATTGAATCCTGTGAGTGGGTTTTTCCTGTGCTATTCTTGATAGTGAATATGTCTTATGAGATCTGATGGTTTTATAAAGGGCAGTTCCCCTGCACATGCTCTCTTGCCTGCCACCATGTAAGACGTGCCTTTGCTCCTCTTTGTCTTCTGGCATGATTGTGAGGCCTCCCCAGCCATGTGGAACCGTGAGTCCATTAAACCTCTTTTTCTTTATAAATTACCCAGTCTAAGGTATGTCTTTATTAGCAGTGTGAGAACAGACTAATACAAAGTTCATTCAGGGCAATGTTGGCTCTTTCTAGCATGCACCTCAAAACTCTTCCAGCATCTACATATTACCCAGTTCTAAAACTGCTTCCACATTTTTAGGTATTTATTACAGCAGCAACCCACTTCTTGGTATCAGGGCATGATGGTCCTCTTGATACCATTAATAAGTTTAGTTTCTAAAGAAGCTGGCCTTTGAGACACAGATTTGACTGCAAATAATTTATTTGGCAGAAAATCTAGGAAGTCATGGTAGGTGAGTAGGTAGTATGTCAGGGAAGGGAAAGGGCCAATAAAGGCTATATTATTAAGCAAATTTCCTCTGTGAGTAACTAGAATTCAATCACACTGGGAAACTCTGGGAGTCAGTATAAAACAAGCAAATGCCTGAGAATTATTCTACTGGAGAGGGAAGGGAAAGGGCCAATAAAGGCTATATTATCAAGCAAATTTCCTCTGTGAGTAACTAGAATTCAATCACACTGGAAAACTCTGGGAGTCAGTATAAAACAAACAAATGCCTGAGAATTATTCTACTGGAGAGGGAAGGGAGTGGGGGTGTTTATATGTCAACTTTCATTGGACATTGGTTGAGAACTGTTCCTAGGAAGATGGTAATTTCCTGGCACTTTTGGCCTTCCATGTGCATGGATAGAGAGGGCTTCAGTGGCCACAGAAAATCCTCAGGAAAAGAGATGACATATTGGCAGTTAGAAATTAAGCCTGCCCACTAAAATGGTAAGGCCCAAGTAGATATGGGGAGATACAGACAGTAGATGCTTTATCAGTAAAGTCTAGAAGAACAGCACTTATAAAAATGACTGGGGGCAGTGCTTTTGTACAAGGGTGAATCAGAATATCTGGGAGGTATGTATAGTTTTAAAAACCATATTTAATATAACATAATTTTATGTTTATAAAATAGCAATACTTTGGGTTTTTATCTCTTTGGTTGGTAAATATAGAGAGAAGATAGTAAGTTTCAAAAGAGTTCAGCATAAAATTATAACATTGAGACAGATGAGTTTCAGAAGGGTCATTTGAAATGCTCATGTTTACTTTTGGCTTAAAATGTTTGAGAGGGGCTAAGCCAGATCCCTCATTACAATGTGCTACCTAATGAGGAAAGTATTTGCTAAAGAGGTTCTTCCATTTTGTTTTTCTACCCAAGGGTAAATAAGGTACAGATATATAAACTGAAAAGAAAAGCTGAAATTGGGATCGCCATTTCATCCACATCTTTAGAGCCATGTTGAAAATGTATTTCAGCACAGAGAAAAAAATGGCCTTTGGCAGAAGCATTTAGCAGAAGATTCAGTTTCTAAATACATTCTCAGCAAAATTAAATGGATTTGCCATGTTCTAATTCAACTTAGTTATGCCCCATGAAATTGAGAAGTTTTCTATAAATTGCATTTTAGAAACCCATTAAAAAATCCTCAAGTAATAATTTCTAAAAAAGAAAAACCAAAAGAACTACAGAGAAAGTCACTAAAATCAGCTATTCATCATTAATTTTTCTTTCTTAAAGGGAGTGACTGACTCACTCATTTACTGAATTCCATTTTGGGCAACAATATTTTTAATGTTAATCTAAGCGTTCATTCTTCAAACAAAATATACTGATAAGGTCTTAGTGCAGGTGTAAACTTTGATATAAATATCTCTAGTCAATTTATATCTATAAAGTGATTTGCATAAGCATCCTTGGCTGAAGGAAAAGGAAGTTTGCTTAGCACCTGGGGAAGAGTCAAAAATAGTCTTTTGAATATAGGCCTCTGGCTTGATGTCTGAGTTTTCTGGAGAGATGGGCTAATAAGAAAATCTGAGGAACCCATGGCCAGGTGCGGTGGCTCATGCCTATAATCCCAGCACTTTGGGAGGCTGAGGCAGGAGGATCACCTGAGGTCAGGAGTGCAAGACCAGCCTGGTCAACATGGTGAAACACTGTCTCTACTAAAAATACAAAAATTAGCCAGGCGTGGTGGCAGGTGCCTGTAATCCCAGCTACTCAGGAGGCTGAGGTAGAAGAACCACTTGACCTCGAGGGGCAGAGGCTGCAGTGAGCCAAGATCGCACCACTACACTTCAGCCTGGGCAACCAGAGCGAGACTCTGTCTCCAAAAAAAAATAAATAAATAAAAATAAAGAAAGAAAGAAAGAAAGAAAATCTGAGGAACACATTTTAGTGAGAAATCCTGAATACACAGGTCACAAGCAGCATTGTACTATAGCTCTGCTGAGGACAGTGAATGAAGGCTGCAGGGAACATAATGTAACTTTGGTGACTTGAGGGTTCACAGTTCTGGAGTACCTGGGACATCAGCACTCTCCCAGAGGTGCTGGCTGTGGTGATCAGCAGCACCAAGTAGCAGATACCCTTGAGGGATTCAAGGAGAAGACAACAGGAAGGCTTCTTACAAGCTGCCAGAAAGGGATTTTGCAAAACCGGCGAAATCTGGACTTTTCTTTTTAATATGACCACTTTAGTACTCATAGGCTGGAGAAACTTGGGTTGACAATGAATGAAAACAGTACCAAGTTTAACATGCATCAAAGTTTCATAAGCCTTTGCAGATCATAATTATAGAAATCTACGAATGGCTCTTAATAATTACATGGACAGAAAATAGTAAATCCAGATAATATAAATGCAATCAGTTGTGCAGCGTTGTCATCTTGATAAATTACATTTTTCCAAAGAGATATTTTAAATATATCTATTATTTGTTCCACTAAGTGCCTACTTGGTTAATGGGGAAACTGTGGATTTGGGGGTTAGGAGCCCTAAATTCCGGTGTCCTAATTGGGCCAATGGCTTTTTGACCTTAGGCAAATTTTGGGCAAAGGATTGTTTGCCTCTAATTCATCACCCCACCACCAATCAACACCCTTGGCAGGACCTCACTGTGGGCAGAGGGTATTTCCCTGCCCCTTAACTTTGGTTTTGGCCATGTGATATACCTTGGCCAATGACATATGAGCAGAAATTACTTCAGTTCCAAGTGTAGGCTTTAAAAGGCCTTGTACATGTCCACTTGCCCTCTTGTGCCTTCACAATTACCTCAACACCACCATCTAGTTAGCCCACTGGTTCAAGGAAGATGACAGTCATGGGCAACAAACCACAGAACTGCCCAAGCCACAAAAGCCTAGATCAGCCAAAACTCAGCTAGTTGAGAGATGCATTAGCTAAATACATGTTTATTATAAGCTGCTAAAATTGTCTGGTTGGTTGTTACACAGCAATAGCTAACTGATACATCTTGTTATCTTTCTGGACCTTAGTTTCTTTATCTGTAAACTGAACAAGTTTACCATTTAACTTCAGATCTCTTCTAGCTTTAATCTTTTTTCTAAAACAAATTCCTCCTATGTATATGTAGCTGAATTTTTAAAAAATCTTTTCTTATAAACCTAAAGCACACTGATTTCAGAAGTATTGTTCCTCTAGCTGGATACATCAGGTCTGTATTTAATGACACCCACTAGGTAGCAGAAAGTCTTTTAACCAAAGCTGAAGAGCCATATAAAATATGCAGAGGTTGAGCCTCAGATAAACAGTATACATTTAATTTCTAGCTTTCAAAGTAAAAGCTTCAGAGTGAGCCCCTTATGTTTTTATTGAATGAAAACAAGTAGGTCTCCTAGACAGACAGGTGTGAGGGAAAGGAAGGACAGCATCTTCTAGACTTTTGGGAAGCATTTATATTTTTGGCTTATAGAATTCAAGCCAAAAGTATCCAACCAAGGTTTACCTTTGAGGACCAAAAATGATTAGCCATTTCTCTGGCAAGATATCTCTATACTCATTTTTATAACAGCTCCTTGACTAATCATATGATTTACATATGATTTTCTATGTGAAGAAATCATATGATGTCTTCACATAGAAAAATAAGAGTATTCAACCTCTTTCAATATGGAAACTTAACATTCTCCTTTGTTTTTCTTCCTTGTCTTTGCTCCATAAGAAAGATCTACCAAAACCTACTTCACCACTAGCACTACCACTAGTGGAATGCAAACACAGCCCTCTCCTGCTGGAGTTTAGCTCTTTAGACTAATAAGTTTTAAGTTGTTAAAGATTTGGGGTCATCAAACTTTATTGAGGAAGAAAACGGGCTGGGGGAGGGGTGTGTGTATGTGTGTGTGTGTGCGTGCGTGTGTGTGTGTGTGCGTGTGTGTGTGTGCAGATAAACAGGGTGTGGAGTTAGACCCTGGAAGGACTAGGGGAAGGCAGGGCAAGATACATTAGGCTGGAAAATGTCTTCCCCACCCCAAATATATTATGTTCTAATCCCTGGAACCTGTAAATGTTGTTACCCTATATAGAAATAGGATCTTTTCAGATGTGATTAAGCTAAGGATCTTGAGATGGGGAAATTATCTTGAATTATCACGGTGGGCACTAAATGCAGTCGTATGGATCCTTAAAAGAAAGAGGTAGAGGAAGGTTTGACAGACAAGCAGAGAAGGCAGTGTGACCACAGAGGCAGAGATTGGAGTGATAAGGCCACAAGCTAAAGAAGCAGGCAGCCCCCAGAAGCTGGAAGAGGCAAGGAATGGACCCCCTCTAGAGACTCCAGACAGAGTCTGGCCCTGCTGACACCTTGATTTCAGCCCAATGAGACTGTCAAGATTCTTAACTCAATCACATCTGCAAAGATTCTGTTTCCATAGAAGATAACATTTCTCTCTCCTCTCTTCCTCTTTCTCTCTCTCGTCTGTCTCTTTCTTTCTTATTTCTCTTTGTGTCTCTCTCTTATCTGCTGCCCAAGCAGATGCTAAACTGGGGGATGAGATAATGGATTCCTCTACTTTTAGGTATGCTAATCTCTAGGAATTATTTTATTCCTCTCCTCCCAACACTTCACATGGTTTCCCATGTGGAAGAGAGGAAAACATTTTATAGTTATTTCTTAAGTTTGTGGGGGGTTTTTGTTTTTGTTTTTTGTTTTGAGACAGAGTCTCACTCTGTCACCCAGGCTGGAGTGTAGTGGCGTAATCTCAGCTCACTGCAACTTCTGCCTCCCAGGTTCAAGCAGTTCTCGTGCCTCAGCCTCCCAAGTAGCTGGGATTATAGGCATGTGCCACCATGCCAGGCTAATTTTTGTATTTTTAGTAGAGATGGGGTTTTGCCATGTTGGCCAGGCTGGTCTCGAACTCCTAACCTCAAGTGATCCACCTGCCTCTGCCTCCCAAAGTGCTGGGATTACAGGTGTGAGCCACCACACCCGGCCAAGTCTTGTTTTCTAAAACAAGTTTAAGAATACAGGTATATGTATTCTTCAACTGGCAGAACTTACAACGCAAAGATACATTTACATTTTTTATTTTTTTTAAAAATCATTACTCATGTCCTAGCCTAGAGACACTCAGGAGGTATGGTCCAATCCAGCTTTTTTGTCCATTGTCCCAGTGGCTCTGAACATTGCCCAGAAACCAATTCAGTTCTGCATGGTTTGTTCAAGGACAATTAGAGTTCAGGCTTATCTTTTTTTATCTCCCTAATTGTTAGAGAGCACAAGGAGTCCTGAGGCTGTCCCCAAATCTGGCAGTCTGCTTAATAATCACTCCTCAGCTTCTAAGCACTTTTGAGGAAGGAGGAGATCAGTCACTGGCAGAACCAGCTACTTTGTTATGGATTTATTAACTTAACCCCTTCTGAGTGCTCGGATAAACTACAGATGGAAAGAAGACTTTTCAAGGGTTAGAGGAAAGCTCTATAAACTATATGTTGTCAACAAAACTCAATCAAATTCACATTCTCATTCTTCTGCTTGTCTTTAAAATCCCAGATTGATTTTTGCAGAATTCACAGTGTCACCCAGGTAATGCTGTTTCTAGTTACTTTATTAAGGAGTTGTTAATAAAATAGCATAATGTGATGCCGCTTTTGTAAATTCAGCAAGTCTATCACCTAAAAGGGAAGCCCTCCCCGCAAAGCACATACAGCTCTTCTGGGGAAAGGGACTTGTGTGTGTGTGTGTGTGTGAGAGCGTGTGTATGTATTTCTTGGCCCAACTCATTTCTCCTGCCCACTCCCTTTTGGTTGTGCAACTGCAATTTGATCTTGCACTGTAATAACTCAATTTTGCTTAATCTGATTACACTTGACTAAAAATGAAAAGCAGAATCTTTATGATATATTGAAGGATTTGTAAGGAAAAACTGTTTATCCTTCTAGCAGATTGTAACAGTTTAATGCAGGGCTTCTTAGCCTTGTCACTGTTGATATTTTGGCTGCATAACTCTTTGTTGCTGGGGGGAATGTCTTGTATATTTTAGGATGTTTAGCATCATTCCTAGCTTCTACTCACTAGATGCACAAATGTGCCAGTAGCACCCCTTCCCCTCGTTTGGAACAGCTATAAATGTCCCCAGATATTGGCAAATGTTTCTGGGGCAGGGGCTGGGCAGGGGAGAACCACTAGTTTAAATTGTAAATTCATTTTTTAAAAGATTCTCAGAGCAGCCCAAGAGAGACTGTGTTGAAAATGTGTATTAGAAAATTTGGTAGCCAGCCTCCAAGATAGCACTCAATGATCCTGCTCTCTGGTATTCATGCCTTTATATAAGCCTCCCCACCGACTGAATAGGGCTGATCTATGTAACCAATAGAACATTGTGGAACTGACACAGTGTGATTTTCTTCAAGCTAGGTCATAATGCCACAACCTGATGGGTTCATCTTGACTGCTGCCCCCCACCACCAAAAACAATGTGAACAGCAAGTCTTGTAGCAAAGAAAGAGTTTAATAATCACAGAACTGGCCAAGTGGGGAGAACAGGGAGAAATTTCTCAAACTTGTCTCCCTGAGAATTCAAAGGCAGGGTTTTTAAGTGTATTTTGGTGGGCAGCAGGGTAGGGAACTGGAACAACTGATTGGCTGGGGATGAAATCACAAGGGCAACTAAAATTGTCTTCATGCAGCTCAGTCAGTTCCCGGGAGTGGAAATTCAGGACCAAGTGGTGTCTCTTGGTGTATTGAAATGCTAAGTCTGAAAAATATCTCAAAGACCAGTTCTCTAGGTTTCACAACTGTGGTGCTATCTATAGGAGTAGTTGAGTAAATCACAAATCTTGCAACCCCTTGTTACATAACTCTGGGAAACATGCTAAATGATGGCAGATCATTTTTTAACTATGTCTATTCTTTAGCAAAGTTTAAGCCTCTAATATAATTTTAACCTTGCCTTATGAATTCTTGTGTTAGGCCATTCTTGCATTGCTATAAAGAAATACCTGAGACTGGTTAATTTATGTTAAAAAGAGATTTAATTGGCTCACGGTTCTGCAGGCTGTATGTACAAGAAGCATAGCAGAGTCTGCTTCTGAGGAGGCCCCTGGAAGCTTACAATCATGGCACAAGGCCAAGCTGGAGCTTATATGTCACATGGTGAAAGCAGAAGAAAGAGAGAAAGAGAGAGGAGTTGCCTCACACTTTTAAAAAACCAGACCTTGGCCAGGCGCAGTGGCTCACGCCTGTAATCCCAGCACTTTGGGAGGCCGAGATGGGTGGATCACCTGAGGTCAGGAGTTTGAGACCAGCCTGGCCAACATGTTGAAACCCCATCTCTACTAAAAATACAAAAATTAGCCGGCCATGGTGGCAGGTGCCTGTAATCCCAGCTACTTGGGAGGCTGAGGCAGGAGAATCGCTTGAACCCGGGAGGTGGAGGTTGCAGTGAGCAGAGATCACGCCATTGCACTCCAGCCTGGAGGACAAGAGCAAGACTTCATTAAAAAAAAAAAAAACAAACAAACAAAAAAAAAAACAGATCTTGTAAGAACTCACTCATTATCATGAGAACACCACCAAGAGGATGGTTCTACACCATTCATGAGGGATACACCCCATGATCCAGTCACCTCCCACAAGGTCCCACTTCCAACATTGGGGATCACAATTCAACATGGATTTGAGCAGGGACACAGATCCAAACTATATCAATGTGGCTTCAAGCTCTGGACAAAGAGGGGGTCAATTTCCATTGCCTCCATGTTTAACTATACCCTAAATTCTTCTCATAATTCTCTTGTCTGTGCTAGAATAAGCAAAACAACAATTTAGCTTGTGAGGTTAGAAGCAAGATGGAGTCAGTCATGTTAGATTTATCTCATTATGTATAATTCTGCAAAAGGGTTTCAATAAGACCATTGATGTTTTAGATTACTTGCTCTAAGGGGAAACTAGCTGCCATATCATGAGGACACTCACAAGCCCTGTGGAGAAGTTCACATGGCAAGAGCCTCATGAGATCCATGTTGGATGTGGATCTTCCAGCTCCTGTCAAGCTATGAGATGACTACAGCCCTGGATGACTTCTTGACTACAACTTCATCAGGGACCCAAAGCCAGAAACACCCATCAAGCCACTCTTGAATTCCTGATGTACTAAAATTGCATATTGTTTGTTATAGTTTATTATTTTTTAAGCCTCTAAGTTTTGGGGTAATACAGCAATAGATAATTAATAGAACTTAGAACAAATATCAATTTTGAGCAAATAAAACATTTGTCTATCCAATATTTGTTTAATCAGAGAGACATTCTTTGTTACTTTTCTTATTAAAATCTTAAGGGTAGAGTACTATGGATCATAGCATATTAACCGAAGGAAGACAGAAGCAGGTCAAAAGATAAAGCTAGACTTTTTGTTAGGAAGAAACAGAAAGCTCCCTTTGATTGGCTAAGCATAGGGATATCCCTAATTCCTAAAATAATGGGATTAAGCAAATAAACACTTAATTTACTGGATAAATGCTTGTTTTATCTTTGTAAATGTTGGATTTTATTTATTAATAAATTGGGTTCCATTTAGAACATCTTTATAGGTCATTACAACATTAGTCCTTGTTTAAAAATGTAAAATAATCACAGTTTATTTCGTGTGACATCTATACATGCAGTTTATATAACCATGCAATTGCCAGATTATTTGCCCATTGATGTTTCTTAAAATGGTGCATAAACTGGCCCTCTCACATAAGAATAAATTTGAGGGATAGAATTTCCTTACTGCTAAAATCTCCTTGCCCACAAAATAATTTTCTCAAGCCATTAAAGAATGATGAGCAATTAATGGATAAACAAACCATGGTATATTCATATGATGAAATACTACTCAGTGATAAAAAAGGAATGAACTGTTGCTACACATAAGATCTGTGAATATCAAAATAATTACGCTGAGTGAAAGAGCCCAGACAAAAAGAGTGCATACTTTATGATTTGACGGGCACAAATTCTAGAAAATGGAAACCAATCTGTAATATCAGAAAGCAAATCAATGGTTGCCTAGGAATGGGGGTAGAGAGGGGCAGGAGGGAGTCATTATAAGTAAGCATAAAAAAACTTTTTGACAGTGATGGATATGTTTGTTATCTTAATTATGGTGATGACTTCATAGATGTATACACATGTCAAAACCTATCACCTTGTACACTTTAAATATGTACAGTTTATTATATGTCAATGTTGCCTCGAAAAGCTGTTTTAAAAGTGATGGATGACATACCATGTCATAAAAAATGAATGGTGGCATAATCATACAGAAAAAGCAAAGAAATAGAACATAGACAAAAGTAGTTATCCTGTCATCTGAATTCCTAAAAATCTTATTCAGTTGCCCAAACAAAAAATGTTGGACTCCATGTGAGCTTAAGTTTGCTGTTCTGCAATTCAGTGCTTCTATTCAAAGATATTGGGGAAGAAGTAAGCCCGTAGGGTTCGCAGTCACAAGACAGATTGCTTTCACTGCAGGAGTGCTTGCACAGCCCTCCCCCAACTCCAGCTTGCAGCAATGAAAGTGACTTCTTTCCTCTTCTTGAGGAGAAGAGAGAGATGATTAAAGGGGACTTTGTCTTGCATCTTGGATACCAGCTTAGTCACAATAGGATAGAGCACCAGGCAGATTCATGAGGCCCCCATCCCAGGTCCTGGCTGATGGAAAACATTTCTACACATACACTGGACCAAAAGGAAACATGCTACCTTGAAAGGAAGTACTCAGTCCTGGCAGTATTCATGACCTGCTGACTGAAGAGCATGAATAACCAACAGTACTACCCAAATAGTATGCCATGGGCCTTGGGTGAGAGAATCTGAGATGTGTTGGCTTCAGGTACCACCTTGGCCACAGTGAAGCAGAGCACCAAGAAGGCACTTGGAGTCTAGGCCTAGGCTCTTGGACAGCATTTTTGGACATGCCCTGGGCCAGAAAGGAGCCCACTGCCTTGAAGGGTGAGTCCCAGGGCCATATTCACCACAAGCTGACGGAGGAGCCCTTAAATGAACATCAGTAGTGGCCTGACAGAACTCTCTCTGGGCTGGTGGTGGTAGCCATGGAGACAGGATCCTCTGCCTATGGAAAGGGGAGGAAAGAGTGGGAAGGACAATAGCCACACACACACACAAATACCTAGGAATTAACCAAAGAAGTGAAATAGCTCTATAATGAAAACTATAAAACACTGATGGAAGAAATTGAAGAGAAAACCAAAAAATGGAAAGATATTTCATGTTCATGGATGGGAAGAATCAACATTGTTAAAATGTCCATACTATTCAAAGCAATCTACCAGATTCAATGCATACCTTGTCAAAATGCCAATGTCATTATTCACAGAAATAGAAAAAACAATCCTAAAATGTAAGTAGAATCACATAATTTTAGAATAGCCAAAGCTGGCCAGGCACAGTGGCTCATGCCTATAATTCTAGCACTTTGGGATGCTGAAGTAGGTGGATCATGAGGTCAGGAAATCGAGACCATCCTGGCTAACACGGTGAAACCTTGTCTCCACTAAAAATACAAAAAATTAGCTGGGCATGGTGGCACATGTCTGTAATCCCTGCTACTTGGGAGGCTGAGACAGGAGAATCGCTTGAACCCGGGAGGCAGAGGTTGCAGTGAGCCAAGATCACGCCATTGCACTCCAGCCTGGGTGACAGAGTGAGACTCTGTCTCCAAAAAAAAAGAAAAGAAAAAAAGAATAGCCAAAGCTATCCTAAATGGAAATAACAAACCTGGAGGGATCACATTATCTGACTTCAAATTATACTGCAGAGCTACAGTAACCAAAACAGCATGGTACTGGTATAAAAACAGACACATAGACCAATGAAACACAATAGAGAACATGGAAGCAAATCCACACACCTACAATGAACTCATTTTTGACAAAGGTGCCAAGAACATACACAGGGGAAAGAAACAGTCTCTTCAATGAATGGTGCTGGGAAAACTGGATGTCCATATGCAGAAGAATGAAACTTGATCCCTGTGTCTTACCATATACAAAAATCAAATCAATATGGATTAAAAAATTAAATCAGATACCTCAAACTATGCAACTACTACAAAAGAATTGGGGAAACTCTCCAGGACATTTGTCTGGGCAAAAATTTCTTGCATAATAACCCACAAGCACAAGAAACCAAAGCAAAAATGGACAAATGGGATAGCATCAAATTAGAAAGCTTCTTCACAGCAAAGGAAGCAATCAACGAAGTCAAGAGACAACTCACAAAATGGGAGAAAATATTTGCAAACTACCCATCTGACAAGAGATTAATAATCAGAATATATAAGGAGCTCAAACAACTCCATAGGAAAAAAAAATCTAATAATCCCATCAAAAAATGAGCAAAACATTTGAATAGACATTTCTCAAAAGAAAACATACAAATGGCAAACAAGTATATGGAAAGGTGCTCAACATCATTGATCATCAAAGAAATGCAAATCAAAACTACAATATCTCACCCCAGTTAAAATGGCTTATAAAGACAGTCAATAACAAATGCTGGCAAGGATGTGGATAAAAGGGAACACTTGCAAACTGTTGGTGGGAATGTAAATTAGTAAAATCACTATGAAGAACAGTTTAGAGGTTCCTCAAGAAACTAAAAATAGAGCTACCATATGACCCAGCAATCCCACTGCTGGATATATACCCAAAAGAAAGGAAGCCAGCATATAGAAGAGATATCTGCACTCCCATGTTTGTTGCAGCACTGTTCATAATAGCCAAGATTTGGAAGCAACCTAAGTGTCCATCAACAGATGAATGGATAAAGAAATTTTGGTACTTATACACAATGGAGTACTATTAAGCCATAGAAAAGAATGAGATCCTGTCATTTGCAACAACATGGATGGAACTGGAGATTATTATGTTAAGTGAAATAAGCCAGGCACAGAAAGACAAACATTACATGTTATCACTTATTTGTGGGATCTAAAAATCAAAACAATTGACCTCATGAAGATAGTGAATAGAAGGATGGTTACCAGAGGCTGAGAATAGTAGTGAGGATGGGGAAGTAGGTGGAGCTGGTTAATGGGTACAAAAAAAAAATAGTTAGAAAGAATGAATAAGACCTAGATTTGATAGTACAACAGAGGGACTAGCATCAATAATAATTTAATTGTACAGTTTAAAATACCTAAAAGTATAACTGGATTGTTTGTAACACAAAGGATAAATACTTGAAGGGATGGATACCCCACTTTCTATGATGTGATTATTATGTATAAAGTATTTCATATACCCCATAAATATATGCACCTACTATGTACCCAAATATTTTTGAAACACAAATTGCTTTCTTGATTTCTTTTTCAACTAGTTTGTCAGCATATAGAAACACTACTAATTTTTGCTGATTTTGTGTCCTTCAACTTTACTGAATTTGTTTATCAGTTGTAAGAGTTTTTTGGTGGAGTCTTCAGGTTTTTCTATCTATAAGATCATGTCATCTGCAACCAGGACAATTTGACTTCTTCCTTTCCAATTTGTATATCCTTTATTTCTTCCGTTTGCCTAATACCTCTTACTTCAATTATCAGTGCCTCAGTTAACTTTTCCTTCCTCTACTCTTACTACAATCTCTTGGTAATTCTCCACAAGACTAGCTATGGAGTAGGAGCGGTCTTACTTGCACCTCTCTTTCATTTTCCCCTCAAAATTAGGACAAACACTTTTCTGCTGATTTCAAAGATTTTGCTACTATTCATATGGAGAAACAGGCAGAAAATAGCAAATATGAGAAATTTATGAAGTTTCAGGGTCATGCAAAGCGCTTATAGTCATGACTCTCTGTTTTTTTTCCCAAATCTCTTCTGAGATGGTGGCTGAGAACCTCTTAGTGTTTTCTCTGTTTTTATTGGTAAAGTCAGGACAGCAATCCTCCTCCTATGCCTAGTTACATCTTTTCCCAGTTCTTTCCAAAGTCAAAAACTGTATTGACTCTTTCCTATATCAAGAACCCTCTTCAAAGCCTACAGAGATTAAAAACCAGTCAGGACAGTATAATTTTGTTAATTTGGGTCAGTGTTTTAGTGTGAATAGTGTAGTTGAGCAGGACTATCTTCTGCTATTATGGTATCTCTCTCCATGAGATTATGCTGTCGGGGTTCTGTATCAGTTAGCTATTTGACATACTAATGCTGCATAACATGCCACTTCAAAACCTAGTGCTGTACAACAACATGTATTTCTCCCTCATGTGGTATCCTGGGGTTAGCTAGAGTTTGGCTGATCTCAGCTGGGCTTAGCTCCAATGTGTGGGTTTAGTTCAACTTTGCTCCACACATCTCTCATCCTCCTTAGACCAGCAGCTTACCTTAGGTGTACTCTTGTCATGGTGCTAGCAAAAATGCCATAGGTCAGAAACACGTTATATCTCTTAAGACCTAGATTCAGAACTGGTACCCTCTCACTTCTGCCCACATCCCATTGGCCAAAGCAAGTCATATGGCAAAGCCTAACATCAATGGGGAAGGTAGGTATACTCCTCCCAAGAAGTTTTTGGGAGGTGGAGTAGGAAGGAATGAATACATGCTGAACAATAGTCTGATCTGCAGGTTGTTTTTCACTTTTCTTTTCATCTTTTCTTATACATTTATTATTCTTATGCTGCTGGAGAAAAATATAAACTTGCATTTCACAATTTGCAAGCATGGCTTATGTTTCACTATTTACAAAGCTGATTTCGTGCATTACAAGGCTTTACTCTCTATCACTTTTCTGACAGGTACATTATTTTTTCCTTGGGCTTATCAGGCTATTATAGCAAAACATTATGTGGTTTGGGGTGAGGTTTATACCATAGAGGTGATATCAATTGGGAATGTATTCAACAGCAAATAACATGAAACTCAACTTACAGTTGCTGGAACAAATAGGAATTTATTTTTCTCACGTGATGAGCAATTCAAAGGCAGACAATCTTGGGCTGGTAATATTATCAAAAGACTCAGTTATTTCTCTTCTTTTGATCCATGATTTTTAGTGTACTGGCTTTTGTCTTCATGGTTGTAAGATGGCTAGTGCAGCTTCATATGTTAAGTCTACATTCAAGACAAAAAAAGGGCAGGGGACCATGACAGCTGACACAGTCTCCCCTTGTGTTCAGAAAGAAAACCTTTCCCAGAACCACCCTCAATAGATGTCCATTTGTATCTCATTAGAAAATAAGGTTTTCGGCCTTATAGCCTTTATAGCAAAAGGAGGGGTGAAGGCTGTTGGAAGGGAATGTTGAGACAACCTACAGTATATACCACAGGGAACACGCTCGTCCTTTGTACCCAACCCCTCTCCCTCTAAGTAATGCTTACCTCTAAGTATCTATCCATTTGTAGCAAGTACAAAATGTACAACCCATGGATACTCCCTGACTAAAAGATAACCCTGTCCCTGGACCTCTTTTCCGCTTAGGAACATGCCCCTCTGTGTTTTTCATCAAGCCACATAGAAATTGATCCTGAGTTTTACGAATTGATTTACACATTTTATATTCTCAAGTAATGCTATAATGTTTACTGATTTGGAAAATATCAGGAAAGGCTATTATTTTAAGGTTGTGTCCTTGAGCAAGTTACTTAACTACTCTGGGCTTCAGCTTCATTATCTAAAAAAAATTGACTTATTAAAAAAAAAAACTATCTTGCAAGGTTGCTGCGAAGATAAGAAATCATATTTGAAAAGAGCTTCATATTTTGCCTAGCATTTAGGAGGTGAGCTGAGTTTTGTTACCAGCAGTTGGATGCATTCCTAATTGGTATACTCACTGTGCATTAAGCTTCACTACCTCCCACAATCTTTCAGTGAATTACTCTGACGGAGCAAAGGGGTAAAATGTACTAATCAAAAAAGGAATGCATTGTGAAGCCTTATAATCAGTAGCTGACATCATTTCCATTATTGTTCTAAGGTACTTGAAGTCATTCTGATTAAATAGTTCATCCTCCTTTTCTTTGCAGTTTCAGAGCATGATAAGGCTACCAGTAATATGTCAAGAATCTGCACCCAGCATTGCTTTTATCTGACTGCCAACTCTGTATCACCATCATGTACCAGCCTTCAATAATGGTCAGATGGTAAGTGGAGGTGGGTGGGTAGGGGGTTGGGGGGGCTACTTTTTAAAGTATGAAGAAGAAATGTAGAGGAATATAAGAATATCTTGCTTGAAACATAATCTCTAGGCCTGGGAGAAATTGCCTTCCTCCTTCCTCCCTGTCCCCACATCACCAAAGCTCCACCCTGCTCCTCCTTAGGGCAGGGATAGAGCATTGAAAGAAAGCAGGAAAGTTTCCAGTTGTGCCCCTCCTTTCTAGAGACAAAAACATTTGCTTTTTTCTTCTTATTTCTCAAATTCACTGGCTACAGCACTTACACATTTGTTATTCTCCACTGACTGCTCTAATTGAAATTCAGGTCCAACCACTCAACTGAAAAGTTAACTAGATTAAGAAATAATTAGACTATCCAGTCATTAATTGCACCCGACATTAACCCAGATGAATAGACACATGACCTGCTACAAACTCATTGGTAGGTTGATTGTTAATGTTGAATTTCTCTCAGTTTCACACACCAGAAGTAATCATAGGTTGTCTCCCTTTATCTACCAAAAATTAAACCCTGTAATTTGGGGGTTGAAGAGAAGGCAACCATCAAAATTATAAAAAGGAAGTATTTCTTTCTTATGTTAATACTTAGTGATTGCTTTAAATGCAACAGAGTTTAACTGTAATAACAATTCTTAAGTCATAAGTATCATGCAAAATTTTTCCTTCTGGATACAACTTCACGTTTAGATTAATTTTCATAATCTCAGTAGTGGGAATGTGGATACCTGTTTTGCTCTCTCACCAACTGATGGGTACAAAGAAAAGGATGGTGGTTGTGGTGGCAGTGGGGTCTTTTAAGTGTCATTAGCACCTAAGTAGGAGAGAGGACTATTCCAACACTTCAGAAAGGTTTACCTTGCCCCTGAATTTGCTTAAATCATTATAGAAGAGTAGGACTGGAAGTTGCCTTAACAATCATCCCCTCATTATACAGACAGATGTTTGTTTGTTTGCTTCATCTGGTGTTTGTGTACAACATATGGCAGAAACTCCTTGATGTGTGTTGCACCAATAGATCTTGGGCAATAGGGATGCCTATATAGAGGTGATTTGCACAAATTGGCCCTAAAAAGTTAACATGGACATATGTCCCATTCCACAAGCAGGGATAAGCTCTAATGACAATTACCTTGTAAAGGGTAAAACATTGCTGTAACATCATGCTAATATTTTATATCAAACCCTTTCCTGAGAGCAATGGTTGATAGAGGAGGGTCAAGGGAACATGAGAGTGTTGGGTACACAGTGAAATGGGAAGTGAAGAGAGGAGGAAAAGGATCAGAGACTAGAGACTGGGGAAAGATCAGGCCAAAGAAACCACGTTACCACTGAGCCTGGGAGTTCCTGAATCCTAATGAAGCATAAATATCCTTGAGATTAAACCAATGGCTCTCAAAATGCAATTTTCATACCAGCAGTAACAGCATCACCAAAGAGCTTGTCTGGGCCCTACCCCACAGCTACTGAATTATAAACAACCCCTGCAGCTGATGCTTATGTGCAGTCCAGCATTTTCCCTTCCTGTTTACAAAAAAAATCATACTCAGGTATATCACTTTAAAGGTAGATTACAAGTTTTACAGAAATAATTTTACAGAAATAATTTTAAGATCCTCTCTTCTTTCTGTTTTCCACTTGGGCAACAGGTAAAAACAGCAATCCATATGACTCATTATCTGTCATGAAGCTATGGACTAACATTTCAGATTTAATACCGTTTATGTAGAAGGAATATTCTGTTCATAGTGTTGGGATGCAGAACAATACTCAGAAGTATGGTGCTTTGGAATGCTGAGCACTTTGAATTGAAATTGGAAGGCCTTAGAAGCTGCCTCAGAATTAAGGATATCTAGGTTACCTTGTTTCTTTCCCCCTCCAAGGGCATAAAGGGACTCTTTCTGGAATTTCCTTACCTAACTAAGGCAACTTTTTTCCAAAAGAAATGTAATCATCTTAAGGACAGCACCCTGGCCTTCCTGCACCCCCCCACCCTCCACCCCAGGGATTTTATCAAATAACCAAGAAAGAAGGAAAGATTAACCACCGGAAAACAGAAAAGACTAGAAGTCATCACCATACCCAGACAGACTTCATCTATTCTTCCAAAGGAAGCTCTAAGAGATTACCTGGGAGACTTTATCTACATAATAAGACAATTTTTGTTCACAGTGAAGTTCTGTCCCTCACCTTCCTGCAATTTATCTCCACTTCCCCCAAAGCTCAGTGGAACTTTGTCCCAGGCCAATTGTCTGTTCTTTGGTTTCATGCATTTCCCCTAAAAATCATTTACTATCCCTCAAAATTACATACATCTCCCATTTCCCCTTTTTGTTATGAAGAGAGTATTTAAGCCTCAACAATCTGGCCCTTCTTTGAGTTTCATATTTGTGGGACATCCACACTTACACACATTATTAAATTTTGTATGCCTTTTTCTCCTATTAGCCTGTCTATTGTCAGTTCATTCCAGAAAACCTTCAGTGGATAGAGGGGAAGGTTGGCATTCATCTCTACTACAGAAAATATTAAGTTATATGGGGAACAATAATTCTGCCTGACAGCTTTTTGAAATAAGTATTTTCACATTAAAGTATTTGCTTTAGGCCGGGTGTGGTGGCTTATGCCTGTAATCACGGCACTTTGGGAGGCTGAGGCAGGTGGATCACTTGAGGTCAGGAGTTTGAGCCCAGCCTGGCCAACATGGAAAAACCCCATGTCTACTAAAAATATAAAATAATTAGCCAAGTGTGGTGGCACACACCTGTAATCCCAGCTACTAGGGAGGCTGAGGCAGGAGAAAGTGTCCTTGTGAGCATTATTTACCTCTTTACCTCCTATCCCAAGATCTTGCACAAAGTGGGTGTTTATGTTTTTTGAATGGATGGATGGACGAACCACAGGGAACTTCCACTTATCTCCTGTGTAGACAGAAATCGATGACCCCATGTTACAGGCATCTCATAATAGTCTTGGAACTAAAGAATACTCAAGTTGAGAAGTCCCCTTCTTGCCTCCCCTCCCTTGCTTTTACCTTCCTAAGTAAATGTCAGTCCTTGCACAGCCATGTAGCATTCCAAGACTTAACTGCTTGTCTGAGGCAGAAAAAATCAACCTGATGAAAGTTTATAGACAATGAGGACTGAAAGAAAGGAACTGCTGCACTCCCCACCCAGGACTATAATGAGCTGATGTCCACAAAAGAGTTTCTAAGCTGTAAAATACCATGATCACAATAGTCACCATTATTAAAAGTATTTGTTCGTTGGTATGAGATAACTATTTTAGAATTCTATTTTCTGAGCAGAGGAAATAAGGCTGGAAGATTAGAAACTTCTGCTCATTGACACTGATGATGCATGAAGTCTTTTCTGTGGCTCTGGGACTTTTGTGCATAGCCTTCCACAATACATTGTTTTCCTTGAATCTTCATTCTCCAAATGTGGACTGAGAACTTTGTAGATTCTGGGCACTGTGCCAAGTGCAAGGATTAAAATGTAACTAAGTCAGGATCCCCGCCCTTCAAAAGTCATAGTCTTCAGAATTTAACTGCTGTATCACTTAAGGAGTTTGAAAACCCATGTAACCTCTTTACCCATTTTTAAGTCGACATCTCAAGATTTTCATCATAAACTTAAGTAATTATAAAGAATAGAATTACCAATGCAGTATAAATATGGATGTTTACAAATAAAACAGACACATCATTCATTTAAATGTGATGTGTCCAATAGAATCTAAATACCATTTAGATGCTTATCATTCATTTTCTTAAATATATAGAAAGAAACTTTATGTTTCTTCTCATCATCAATCTCATATTTCATTCCACTTCTCCCACAGAATTTTATCCTAATGAAATTGTTTTTTGTGCTTGAAGACTTGCTGGTCACCCTATAACACCCATACACACAAACACAAAACTTTTTTTCACGTGACTATTCAGCTTAACTTTCTTAACAAAGTGTAGCTTGATCATGGACTGTTGGGTTCAAATCCTAGCTGTACTGTGTAATAGTTCTGTCCATGGGTTAACTTCATTTTCCTCTTCCATAATACTAGGAAATTAACATTGCATATTTTGTAGGGTTGTTGCAAGGATTAAATGAATCAATATATGAAAATACTGAGTCCAGTGCCTAGCATGTAATAATCATTTAATAAATAATGGCAAATTATTAATCTACTATGCAAAATACCTCTTCACTCACAATATAAGAGAGTCACCTTGTACAACATTTTCTTCCATATATGCTAGATCCATGATATTTTGTCCTACCCTGCTTTTTTATGCCTAAAGCTGTGGAGGCCAAGGGAAAGCTTCTCCTCTGAACTCTAAAGGATCACTGAAAATGAACTGACAATAGACAGATTAATAGGAGAAAAGGACGTACAAATGTATTAATGTGTATAAGCATGAGGCAGTTGCAAGAGAATGATTACCCAATAATTCAGTGAAGTCCAGATGCTTATATGCCCTTTTTTATGGGGAAAGGGAGATGGGAGGAATGTGGCTATTTTGAGGGGTAGTAAATAATTATTAGGGGGAATGAATGGACCCATTGCTCAGACAATGGTTAGTAAATAATTATCTTTGGAAGTTGAATGGAACCTGAGAACAGACGATAGTTTGAGACAAAGTTTATCTGGGCTTTAGGTGTGGTGTTTAATTTTCAGTCTCTTCCTCTGTGATTTGAGTTTAAAGTTCTCTGGTTAATGAAGTTTCAGGCAGGAGATTGGGGTAACTGTGTTCCTCTTTGGCAGTCAGGTTTCCAGGTAGATAAGAGAACTTATGAGAACAGCTTCATCTTATGCTTTGAGAGAGACAGAGGATTGAGATGGGGACGTGGGGAGGGGGGTGTCAGAGAGCAGAGAGATCTTGAGGCTGCTTTTGTAGTTCCACATGACAAAGTACCATTTATTGGGGAATTGTTTTCTGAGCCCCAAGCAGCCCTTAACACAGACTACCAGTGTGCCAGAGATTCTTTTTCTAAAAGTACCTCAAATTGATGGACAAGTAATTTGCTACTTTCTTGCTATCTGCCCATTGCCAGAACAAACTTCCAAAGTACTTCATGTAAAAACACCAGCAACTACAGCTTTCAGGTCATTCTAAGACACTTCGAGGAAATGATACACTAGCATACACATGTTTTTCCCCACATGGTTATTTGTAAATCACACTGTAGCTTTAATTTACCTTAAGATGATTAATAGTTAAACCTTACTCAAAAGTCACCTCCAGTGTGATCAATGTATGCTATTTTCTGGTCATCCTATCAGCTTAGGGTAACTTTTTTTCAACTTTTATTTTAGATTCAGGGGGTACCTGTGCAGGTTTGTTACTGGGTATATTATGTGATGCTGAGGTTTGGGATATGAATGATCCTGTCACCCAGGTACTGAGCATAATATCCACCAGTTAGTTTTTCAACCTTCGCCCTTCTCCCCACCTACCCTCTCTAGTCCCCAGTTTCTATTGTTCCCATCTTTATGACCATGTGTACCTATTGTTTAGCTCCCACTTATAAGTGAGAACATGTGGTATTTGGTTTTCTGTTCCTACATTAATTCACTTAAGATAATGGCTTCCACTTGCATCCATGTTGCCGCAAAGGACATGTCCTTATTCTTTTTATGGCTGCGTAGTATTCTATGGTGTATATAAACCACATTGTCTTTATCCAATCCACCATTAATGGGAACCTACTTGATTCCATGGGTTTGCTATTGTGAATAGTGCTGTGATGAAGATGCTAGTGCATGTGTCTTTTGGGTAGAAGAATTTGTTTTCTTTTAGATATATACCAGTAATAGGGTTTCTGTGATGAATGGTAGTTCTGTTGTAAGTTCTTTGAGAAATTTCCAAACTGCTTTTCATAGTAGCTGAACTAATTCACCTTCCCATCAACAGTGTATAGGCATTCTGTTGGTTTTTGACTTTTTAATAACAGTCATTCTGGTTGGTGTGAGGTGGTATCTCATGGTGGTTTTAATTTGTATTTCTCTGACGATGCATGATGCAGAGCATTTTTTCATATGTTTGTTGGCTGCTTGCATGTCTTCTTTTGAAAAGTGTCTGTTTATGTCTTTTGCCCACTTTTTAATGAAGTTATTTGTATTTCACTTGCTCAATTGTTTCAAGTTCCTTATAGACTCTGGATATTAGACTTCTGTTGGATGTGTAGTTTGTGAATATTTTCTCCATTCTGTAGGTTGTCTGTTTACTCTGTTGAGTTTCTTTGGCTGAGCAGAAGCTCTTTATTTTAATTTGGTCTAGCTTAGGGTAACTTTTCAAGTGAACTTTTGCTAGTAACAGTGGTCATCTCTCTGGTTTTCTTAGGAACACATCCAGAGGAAATGGATGCACGTGATGACAAGAAAACCAGAGTGGCCAGGATGTAGGACACCTGGACTCTCATTCGTGGCTGGTGGAAATGTAAAATGATACGATCACTTTTAAAAACTTTGGTAAGGAACTTTGCAGCTCCTTATAAAGTTAAATCCATCTACCCTATGACCCATAAACTCCACTCCCAGGTATTTATCCAAGAGGAAAAAAACATATGTCTACCTAAAGATTTGTACAAGAATATTTATTCTGCTTTATTCATAATAGCCCAAAACTCAAATGTCTATCAACAGGAGAATGGATAAACAAATTTTGGTATACCCATACAATGGAATACAACTCAGCAATAAAACAGAATAAACCATGGTACATTTAACAACATGAATGAATCTCACAAACACTATGTTAAGTGAAAGAAGCCAGATATAAATAAGTACATACACTCAGGTACCACATAATGACATTTTGGTCAATGACAGCATATATGACAGTGGTCCCATAAAAATCATAATACCATATTATTACTGCACCTTTTCAATGTTTACATATGCTTAGATGCACACATACTTACCATTGTGTTGCATTTGCCTATAGTAGTATAGTAACATGCTGTACAGGTTTGTAGCCTAGGAGCAATAGGCTATACCATCTAGTCTAGGTGTGTAGGAGGATATACCATGTAGGTCCATGTAAATATACTCTATGATGTTCACACAATGACAAAATTGCCTAATGATACATTTCTCAGAATGCATCCCCATGGTTAAGCAATGTATGACTGTACTATTATAGTTCCATTTACATAAGGTTCGAGAATCTATGTTAATAGGAATCATAACAGTGATTACCTATTGGGAAGGGACATTGATGGTAGATGGCCACAAGGAACGTTATGGGATGATGAAAATGTTCTATATATTGATTGAGGAGGGGTTACACAGGTGTATACCTTTGTCAGACCTCATCAAACATTACATTTAGTATCTGTACATTTTGTTAAAGATAAACTATTAAAGATATAATAATAAAGATTATTATACATAAATAAAGATAAAATAATAAAGATTAAAGATATAATAATTAAAGATAAATTAAAAGATAAATTAAATATATAAAAGATAAATATATAAATATATAAAAGATAAATTAAAGATAAATTAAAAAATTAGAGAAAGAAACATCGCGGCATCCAATTTTACAGTTTTAAGGGACCACAAGGATCATTTTAGCTTAATCTCCTCCATTTTGATGCCAGAAAATTTCATACAACAGCCCAAGTGAATGATCACTAAGCTCCAACTTGCACTTTATAGTAGGGAAAACACAAAATTATAGCCCAGTCTGTTCTCTTTTCTGACATCCTCAGCTGAACTATGCTGCTGGCTCATGTTGGGCTGGCAGTTAACAAAAATTCTTACCTCCACCAGCTAGCACTTCTCATATGAATTCTTGTCAACCCTGAATGCCCCTGTCCAGTTGTGCACCTTATCATGATTAATATTTGCATTAAGCACTAACACTTCTGATATCTTTAGATTTTCTCCTTCATACGCTGTCCAAGGCCCATGGCATTGTCATATAAGTAGATTATCTCAGACAACATTAGGAAATTTGAGGGTGAAATTATCCAGAGTCTCTTGAAGGATTAGTCTCAAATAAACACGTTCTATGAACATGCTAGAAAAGGACTGCATTACAACACAAGAGACCCACATCAGGACAAGAAGATCTTGGTTGCCTACATTAACTTGTGTAGGAAGCCTGATAATTAGGCTGTCATACTTGATAAAACCAGGGCTGGGAATGCAGCTTAAATCGTGACTGACGTGGATGTTTCTTCCTTCTCAAGTAAAGTTAAAGCATTAGGTTACTCCCAGACTGCCACTGTAGGAATGAAGAGAGAGCAGTGACCTACTCCCCCACAACTGGCCTAGAAGTTTCAGCAAAAGTCAAACAATCCTAAGGGACTGGGGACATTGTGGTCCACAAAGAAAAAATTAACGATACACTTATGGGAAAGAATGTAACAATAAATTCTTTCCTTCAGAAATAGGAGATATTTAACTTTTCTGATATTTGTTTTGTTTTGCTTTCAAATAAGATAGGGCAACAATGTTATTAGATAAACATAAATGGATACTAAAATCCTGTTGATTTTTCCCTTTGGCCCTAATGGGTAAGGGGGAGAAAGAGGAGAAATGGTTAAAGAGACACACAAAAAGTAAGCCATATACAAAACGGGGAAAATTTGCACATTCACATGTTACTTACCCAATAAATAATAATAGCACCCTCTTATTGAATGCTTGCCATTTGCCAGTCACTATGCCAAGCCCCCCAGAAGGACTCTGAGAAGTTCTATTATTATCCTCATTTAACAGGAGAAGAAACTAAAGCTTAGAGAGGTTAAATAATTGACATATATCTGGAAAGTAGTAGGCCCTGGATTTGAACCAGACAATTTGCCTGGTGAGCCTGAACTTTTTACCACCACATCACACTGCCTCCAGTCTCCAAACCCCCACACATCTCCATTATGGGAGCACCAATGTCTCTTCCAGAAGTTTATGAGGAAAAACACACCCGAAACCTGTCAAATATCTCAGAACAAAAGATAGTAGTATCTCCAAGTAAGTTTTTTAACCTTTACACATACCCATGGATACATGGCAAACAATGAAAAGAATTGAGAGGATTGTTGAAAATTACATGTTCAACCAAAAGAATAAAAGAGCTAGAACATTTTCATCTCAATCCATTTTTATGGGTTTCTGTTAGGTAGGAAGAACTGTCAAGTAATAGTTTATCTTACATTCAAAACTGACACAGATTTTAAAGTTAAATGAATCCAATTTTCTTTCTTTGTTTTTTTTTTTTTTTTTTTTTTTTTCAAAAAAGTCAAACACTCACCTGGCAAATTATTCAGCTCAGCTCTTTGTTATGCACTACCTCACTCCTAATACTTTTTTCTGATGATCACATTTGCAACATTCAGAACAGTGCTGTCTGGACTTACTGTCTATCATTAGCAACTAAATGTTCCGGCTGTTTACCTCTCATCTGAGTGTTCCAAATGTGCTAGAAGAAGAAAAACTTTCACACTGAGTTTTATTTTTAAAATTCTTTCTCAGAGGCATTAATACTTCTCTGTAAAAATTCTAACTTTCAGACTGGCGTTTATCAAAGCATGATACTTTAAACATTGAAAACATGACTCTCATACGAATATAAAGTGAGCACATATTGATTTATTTATCTCATTAATCAGATAATAACAGGATAGTAAAGCTGGTTCAAAGCAGAATTTGAGAGACCAAGTATACACAGGCACTGAAAGAGGGAATGCAGGAATAAAATTACTAAATTATGAATTCCTAATGCAGGGAAAAAGAAAAAAAATTACTTACTTAGATACAAAAGTAGGTAATATCCTACAGAGCAACAAAAATATCTTTCGGGGCTATTTATTTTATGGGACAGAAATTATTTACATCTCAACCAGACAAAAAATGGTTCTCTCTCAGAGTCTGGCTCTTAATCAAGAGTAAATAGTAAATTAGGCCAGGTGCAGTGGCTCATGTCTGTAATCCCAGCACTTTGGGAGGCCAAGGCAGGAGGATCGTTTGAGACCAGGAGGTGGAGACCAGCCTAGGCAACATAGCAAGACTCCATGTCTACAGAAAATTAAAAAAATTAGCCAGGCATGGTGGCACATGCTTGTAGTCCCAGCTACTAGGGAGGCTGAGGTGGGAGGATCGCTTGAGACCAGAAGATCAAGGCTGCAGTGAGCCATGATTACGTCTCTGCACTCCAGCCTGGGCAACAAACTGAGACCCTGTCTCTCAAAAAGAAAAAATAAAAGGAATAAATAGTAAATTGAGTGAAAGTACATTTCCTTCTAAAATTAAGTAATCCTTGGATGGACCTGTTAGGAAGAGCTCCCATATGTCACTGAAAGAATATACAGTCATCCTTTTGCCTTATTTCCAAGGTTTTAGATAATTTTTCTATCTAAATTTTATATCTAAAGAGTATTTTTAATTAGCAATAGGCAGGGAATTTCATAGTTTCACAGTCTTCAAAATTCTCATGAGCAAAAGTATTATTTCCAGAATGGACTTTTGACTGTGGACCTCCAGCCTGATCCCTGACAGTCAACTTATTCTGGATGATGCCAGGTAAATGCTTTCTAATCCAGTGACTCTGCCACGTAGGCTCCCTCCCCATCTTCTCTGGCACTGGTTCCAAAACCTGAAGAACACTGTCAAAACTATAGCCAAGCATCTTCAGGAGGAGGACGTAATCAACTATTGGGTCATCTTGCCCTAAGTTCTTCTGGGTTTACTGTTGCTGTCTTGTCATTGTTCTTTCTGAAAGGACAGTTGACCTTGGGGTCTCCGGAAGGTCATACATTCAGTTCTTGCACACACAGTTCCTGCTCTCAGTTTCTCTTTACCTGTAAGTAAGCTCATGTGGCTCAGAAATGCTTCATGGAGGACACCATACTTGACTTGGTCCTTGGGGTATGTGTAGGACTTGGAAGCATGGAAAGACAGTTGAGGATATTCAATGTAGGAATAAGGTGAATGAAAGCACAGAGAATAGAAAAGTAACGCAATGACTGTAGTTTGATTAAATCCAAGGTTTGAGCATATGAAAAATAAGAGTGACAAGCAAGGAGTGTGGGTTACATAAGGTAAGAAGGTAACATTTGTTGAGTACCTACTATGTGTCAGGCCATTTTGAGACTCATTTCGGCATGCTAATTTCAAGTACTATTTCTTACTCCCCCAAATCAGCATGTTGGAGAGTGAGACATTTCACATTAGAATGTAGAAACAGAGCATTCTTTTTCCCAAGACTATATGACTTCCACTTTCCTTCTCAATAAACCAACATCAGATGCCAACTTTTCCCAGAAAATTTGGCCTGAGAGTGGCCTTGGCTGAAAAATAAACCCAATCTATTCTCTGATGCTTGGGTCTTATATGATAAACCATGGTTAAAATTGATATAGCAATCACAATAATCATAATCTTAGCTAATGTTTACTGAGCAATTATCATGTGCCAGGCACATATTAAGCAGTTTATGTGTATTGTCCCCTTTAATCTCCATGACAATCTTATAACGTAGGTACTATGATTAATTTCCATTTTGTAGTTGAGGATTCTGTGAAATGAAGAGGTAAGCAATTAGCACAAGGCCACAGAATTTAGTAAGTGATGGCACCAGGATTTGAATCCAGGCCTCTGACTCCACATTGAAGAAAAATCTATGATAGAAAACCTGCTGCAATGACTACATGATAATCATGGCACTTCCAGGACTTACAGTTTAATGTGCACCTGTCTCACTGAAATCTCACACCAACTTACCTCGGCCTGCCCAGTCTAACTAGAAGCCAAGCACCAATATGTTAATGAAATTGCTCTAGCTGAATAATAAACTAATGACAGCAAAAAGCAGAACATCTCCATCAAGTATAATAGTCAAAGGGAGTGTAAAGAACTGAGTGTAAAGAGAAGACAAGCAAAGGACAGTGGACACGGTGGTTAGGTTTAGATTCTAGAACTAGGTGTCCTGGGTTCAGTTCCTGACTTCATCACTTTCTAGTTGTATGACCTGGAGCAAGTTACTTAACCTCTCAGTACTTTAGTTTCTCCATCTGTAAAATGGAGATAATGATAGAACTTACCTCAAGGTCCTTGTAAGGATTAAATGAATCAATATTTGTAACACATAGAATACTTCCCAGCATATAGTAAAGCGTATAATAAATAAACTGAATCAGGAAAATTGCAGGTGGGCCAATCACAGTCCTTGTTGATGGCTAGAACCACACTGAGATGTTTAAAAACAACATATAAAATAGAGAAACAAATGAAAAAACTAGATTGGCTGCTCCTTTACAGGCAAACTGACTGGGTTTCAAAAGGCAGTCAGTCAAATACTTTGTTCACAAATCTAAAGCAAAACTACACCAAGGGTAGCAAATGACCTATGTTGGGAGCAGGCACAGTTAGCTTGCTTTGGTTCTAGCACAGTAGCATTGATATATATCATAATGTGTGTCTTTAAAGCTCAATAACAGAGAAGCTTTTGAATACAAGCATTCAATAAAGAGAGCTGAGTATTCCTCTAAAGTAACTCAATTTTCCTAGTACGTGATCCATTCATTCTGCTGACTGAAAATGGCCAGTCAGCCACATAAGATAATATTTCTCGGGAATGGGAATTATCCCCATCTGGACGACATTCCATCAAAACTTTTGGGTGGGAGTTGCAAAATCACAGGATTGTGTATATCTCATTAGAAAACTGGAGAGAGACAAGATTGGTGGCTTGCCACCTTAGCCAGATTTTCCTATTTTTTCTCCTGAAGATTTCTGCTTTTTATGCCAACTAGATTCTTCCCTTTTCCTTTTAGGGCCCTTGCTTCATAAACCTCACTGTGGCATCATTTTAGCAAGCAAATAGACTTAATGAAACCTAGTGACTTGCAAAGCTGGATCTCATGAGTCCTGAACTGTGTATTATGAAAGCACTAGTCCACAGATACCCTGCATAGTTGTTCTGCTGCTCTGCTACCATGATTTATATTTCATTTCCTATTCAGTTGTTGCTTCTACTGCTTTTATCAATTCCCTTCTTCCCAGATCATTGCTAAAAGCCGTGCTTCTACCTCATGTAACAAAATATGGTCTGACAGGGGTAGCTGTTATAGAACATTGGGGAAAGTAGATGATAGAAATCAAATTAATTTTTAGTTCCGTGAAGTCTGTCTAGCTTCAATTTAACCTTTAATTGTTGTGCCAAACAAGCATATTCTAGCAAAATCTAAAGTTTGTAAAAATATTAGCAATATTTGATCAAGTTATTATTTTATCCTAAAATACAGATTTTCCTGTTAAATTATTCAAGATGATATTCTTATATCATAAAGCCTAAATCTTCTTCAGATACCTTACTTTTAAAATGTTACATCAATTGGCAAATGAAGGCAGATTCATTTTTCAGACTGGCTACCTATTAGAAATGCATCTATAGCTTCCTGAGGATCTATATTCTTCCCTAGTTTTCTTTCCCCTTTCCCTTTACAGTTGGGATACTTCCATAGAAGGTCCTCCTTCTCACTAAGGACCTTCACTTAACTCTCAACACATAAAACACAAAGGCTCTAAAAAGACAGCATCTGATCTCATTACAAGCAAGGAATCCCAACAGGAAATTGTGTCTAATTTCATATATTACTACTGATAAACACCAGGTGTTGCTTGTCTTTTGCTAATGGATTGTGTTGCATATTTTACCAAAATTATCCTATGTGAGGTTGTTTTGCTGCTATGTTTCTTAATATTAAGCCACAAATACCCAAGGCAGCTAACTGTAGCCCCTACAAAAGATGCAATCCTTTGCTTTTGAATATCATGCTGCTGACTCACCATCAACACATGTATTGGTATTGTCCTGCCAAACAATTGCTTGATCTCACTTGAAATAAAGACACACAGGTGTGCCCATTAGCTGGCTGACATCAGAGAAGCAGACTGCCCATTTACTATCTTCAAGAAAAGCCAAGTGGTCTATAAAACTTTCTAACATAAACCTTTGCCTTATCTAATCCCTAGATTTAACCTAATGATTCTTAGTCCTGGATTCGAGAATCCTTCTAGGTTTCTCCAGCTGCCTCAAGGTATATCATGAAAGCTTTTATAAATTCGCAAATGAAATAATGAAATAAATTTTGGTTCAACCTAAACTCGGATGTGTTCATTTTGAAGGTAGTGACATCCATTGACATAAATAAAAATATGGTGGAAAAAGTAAATGACAAAAAAAATCCTGCTTTTTCCTCTGCAGTAGAAGTAGATACTAATCTATTAAAGATTTAGTGTACTCAAAATAAAAAACAAAGAAAACCATAAACAATAAACTTTCTCTACACACACACACACACACACACACACACACACACATATATATTTGGATGTTGAAGTTCTAACCCTCAATGGACTACAGCTCTTTAAACTGAGGCATGATGTTGTAATCATACTGACAAAATGGAAGGAATGAACCTATAATGAGATTGCAGTTGTCAAAAATAATTAATAGAAAAAGATTTTTAAATATTAAATAGTATTCCAAACGTTAAATATCTGAGCAATAGGTGGGCATGGTGAGTCTCCCTCAGTATCTCAGATTGTGATGTAAACAGGCTTAACTTCAAGCAATTTTTGCTTTTACCTAGGAATATAAAAAGGTCAATATTAAACAGTGTCTTTTATCTTGATCCTATGCAATATGAAACACCCCTAAGGCTTACCTACAAGCCTAAGGTATATATTAAAATAACTCATAGATGAAACAGATTTATCATAGCATCCCATTGCACCCCTGAGTTATATATATATTTTATATATATATATATGTGTGTGTATATGTGTATGTGTGTAAAACATGCGGCCCAAGAAGAACCTGACTTCCACTGAATTTTGCTTCTTGCAAGATTTCATCACACTAATATCCTTAAATCAACATTTCTACTTAAATTGTCATTTTCCAGCCTTCTTCCAGAGAATATTTTGGTGTACTGGGAGAGGAAAAAAATTGTTTTTGCAAGATAAAAACACTGGCATTTTCAACCACTGAATAAAAGATGATAGAATTTTCATTAGTTAATATTTTCAAAATGTTCAATATTTGTGTGAACTCAGTGAGGATGTTAAACCCGAATAAGATAATTACACAGCCAGAAGATCCAAGGTCAGCAAGACCTCATTACAAACTCATGAATAGCTCCAGTACGTGATTCAGGCCTCCCATGTCCAAACAATAACTGAAAGATGATGTGTCAAATTAAAAGTGGACACACATTTTGTCCACTGTTTCCATTTAGAAATATAGTCTATTTCTCCACTCTCTCCGATCTGGGCTAGGCTGGAATTGCTTTAACAACAGAAGGCAGCAGAAATGAAACTGTATCCATTCCAGACTCAACCCTTTAAGAGGCCTGACAGTGTCTACTTTCTCTCTTGGAAACCAGCTGCCATATAAGAAGTGTGACCACCCTGAGCCAAACATGCTCTGATAATCTCAAGCCATGTGGAAAGGCCCCAAAGGATTAGACATGTATGGAAAGAGCTCAGTGAGCCCCAAGACATCAGGTATGTGAGTAAAGAAGCCATCTTGGAAGAGAACTCTGCTCTCCAACTCCAACTCCCACCTGCTTTCTGCCTCAGCCAGGAACATATGGAGCAGAAAGGAGCTGTCCATCTAAGCCATCTGAATTCCTGACCTATTAAATCATAATCAAAATAAAATTGTTGTCTTAAACCTCTAAGTTTTAGAGTGGTTTACCAAAACAGATAAACTAATAGATGACTCATCTTTCGTGATTGAGAGCTCATCTTAAAAATAACTTTTAAAACGAGGAAAAATTGCACACAAATTGAATTCTCCCCTTATAGAGTAGTAAATGAATACCAGGAGAATTATTGCACTGTTAGCTAAACTCAACTTTATTTTTCCTTATCTAGTCTAATCCACTATATGAAGACACTAGATTTTAGCCCCTAGAACAGAACATATTGCCAATGCTCTGCTATATATAGGGGCAGCTGACAGCAGCACAGGAGAGAAAAGCAACATCCCCGAGGGGGCACTTAAAGGTTTCATCTTCTAAAATGAAAAGGAAAAGCAACATGATATTTTACCTCCTTGTATACTTTTTTAAGTGATAAAAAGAAAAGAGTATATAGATAGTTTCAGAATTATGTAACTTCAGAGACTGTCTATGGAATCGGGGCAGGGGGACCCTGTGGATGACTGCAGCAAATGAAGTAATTGATTTTTTTTTAACAATATTTATTAAGCATTGGCCTTGTACCAGAAATCTGGAGACACACAGAGAAAAGCCCTCATCCCTGCCTTCAGAGAGTTTATCCACTAGGTAAAGAGATAGGCAGGTAAACAATTACATTACTACGTGAAAAATCCAAAAACCAAAGTGTGAACCTGGTGAAGCAAGTCCAAAAAGAAGAGAGCCTAGTGTCAATTATATTAGGTTGAATTATATGAAGTTGCCAATGTTTGACCGACTTTGGTCTATAGACATGATAATTTCTTATGGTTTCATCTGCTAGTTTAGAATATCTAGGACATGATGTGAACAGGGAGAATGTTGGACCATGAGGTTGGAGAGATAAACAGGGCCATTTCAGATTCTAAAACAAAAACAAAAACCAAGCCTCAGTGAATGCCAAATTAATGAGATTACTTTTTATACCAGAGAAGACATTAAATCTTTTATCCAGAGGAATAATACTAGGAAGTCTTCATCTTGGAAAGACAGCCCTTTATTGTAGTTCACCTAAAACAAAAAGAGTCTTTGCTTTTGAGAGATATATGCTGAAATGTTTATGGATGTAAGGATACAATGTCTGTGATCAGCTTCAAAATAGGACAGTAGATAGGGGAAGTTGGTGGAAGTAGAGATGAAACAAGATTGGTCATGAGTTGATAACTGTTGAAGCTGGGGAAATAGGTACATGGAGGTTCATTATACATTCTGTCTTCTTTTGAATATGTTTTAAATATGTTTTGTCATAAAAAATAAAAACAAATACACACATACACAAAACAGAAAAGGAAGAAGAAAAAGAGAAAGAAAGGAAGAAGGAAGGAAGAAAAGGAAGGAAGGAAGGAAGAAAGGAAGGAAGAAAGAAAGAAAAAACAGAGAAAGAAAGAAAGAAGAAAGAAAAAGAAAGACAGAACTTTGCTTCACTGTGGATCAATTGTGTGTGTGTAGTGGTCATATTAGTTTCCTAGGGCTGCCATAACAAATTACCACAAACTTGGTGGTTTAAAACAAATTTATTGTCTCACAATTCTAAAGACCAAAAGTCCAAAACCAAGATGACAACAGGGCCACACTCACTCCAAAGGTTCTAGGAGAAAATCCTTCCTTGCCTCTTCCAACTTCTGGTGGCTCCCAGCATTCCTTGGCTTGTAGACGTATCACTTCAACCTCTGCCTCCATCTTCACATTATCTTCTCTGTGTTTCTATATCCTCTTATAAAGGCACGAGTCATTGGACTTAAGACCCACCCAAAATCCAATATAATATAATCTCATGATCCTAACTACTTACATGTGCAAAACCTCATTTCCAAATGAGGTCACATTCTGAAGTTCCAGGTGGATATTAATTTTGGGGGGACACTATTCAACCCCTACAGGGGTATTGATTGGGAGTAAAAAGTAATACTGAAGATGGGAAGAAAATGAGAAACAAAAACATAAAGTAATGAGGTTCAGAAATGAAGAAAGCCAAAACTAAGGTATTGCCTGGAAGGATTCAGTTGAGTTATACGTGTATTAGGTTGGTGCAAAAGTAATTGCGGTTTTTGCCATTAAGAGTAATCACAAAAACCTCAATTATATCCTCAAGAGAATATAACAACTTAAAATGTATATGTACCTGACACTGGAACAACCAGATATATAAAGCAAATATTATTAGAGCTGAAGATAGATATAGACTCCAATACAATAATAGCTGGAGACTTCAACACTCCACTTTCAGCATTGGACTGCTCTTCCAGACAGAAAATCAACAAAGAAACATCGGACTTAATCTGCACTATAGACCAAATGAACCTAATAAGTATTTATAAAACATTTCATCCAATGGCTGCAGAATTCACCTTCTTCTCCTCAGTACATGGATCATTCTCAAGGACAGATCATATGTTATGTCACAAAACAAGTCTTAAAATATTCAAAACAATTAAAAGAATATCAAGCATCTTCTCTGACCATAATGGAATAAAACTAGAAATTGATAACAAGAGGAATTTTGGAAACCACACAAATACATGGAAATTAAACAACATGCTGCTGCATGACCAGTGGGTCAATGACAAAATTAAGAATAAAATGGAAACATTTCTTGAAACAAATGATAACAGAAACACAATAGACAAAAACCTATGGTATGCAGCAAAAGCAGTACTAAGAGGGAAGTTAGTAAGTATAATTGCCTACATCAAAAAAGAAGAAAATATTCAAATAAACAATATAATGATGCATGTTAAAGAAATAGAAAAGCAAGAGCAAACTAAATCCAATATTAGTAGAAGAAAAGAAATAATAAATATCAAAACAGAAATGAATGAAATTGAATGAAGAAAACAATACAAAAGATCAATGAAACAAAAAGTTGTTTTTTTGAAAAATTAAGCAAAATTGAAAAACCTTTAGCCTGACTAAGAAAAAAACTGAGAAGACCCAAATAAATAAAATCTCTAATCTTCTAGATTTTTCCAACTTGTTGGCATATAGTTGCTCATAGTAGCCACTAATGATCCTTTGAATTTCTGCTGTTCCAGTTGCAATGTCCCCTTTTTTACAACCTATCAATATTGAACCAGGAAGAAATCCAAAACTTGAACAGACCAATAACAAGTAACAAGATCAAAGCCATAAAAAAAGGCTCCCAGTAAAGAAAAGCCCAGGACCCAATGGCTTCACTGCTGAATTCTACCAAACATTTAGAGAATAACTCATACCAATCCTACTCAAACTGTTCTGAAAAATAGAGGAGGAGGGAATACTTCTAAACTTATTATATAAGGCCAGATATCAAAACCAGACAGACACACATATACAGAGATGTTAGCCTGTAGAAAACTACAGGCTAATATCTCTGATGAATACCGATACAAAAATCCTCAACAAAATACTAGCAAACCAAATTCAAAAATACACTAAAAAAAATCATTCCTCATGACCAAGTTGGATTTATCCCAGGGATGCAAGGATGGTTCAACATACGCAAATCAATGTGATACATCATATCAACAGGATGAAGGACAAAAGCCATATGATCATTTCAATTGATGCTAACAAGCATTTGATAAAACTTAACATCCTTTCATGATAAAAACTCTCAAAAAACTAGGTAGGGAAGGAACACACCTCAACATAGTAAAAGCCATATATGACAGACCCATAGCTCATATCATACTGAATGAGGAAAAACTGAAAGTCTTTCCTCTAAGATGTGTACCATGACAAGGATGCCCACTTTCACCACTGTTATTCAACATAGCACTGGAAGTCCTGGCTAGAGCAAAGAGATAAGAGAAAGAAATAAAGGGCATCCAAATTGGAAAGAAAAAAGTCAAATGACCCTTGTTTGCCAATGATATGATCTTATATTTGGAAAAACCTAGACTCCACCAAAAAACTATTAGAACTGATAAACAAATTCAGTAAAGTTGCAGAATACAAAACCAACACACAAAAATCAGTAGCATTTCTATATGCCAACAGTGAACAATCTGAAAAAGAAATTTTAAAAAGTAATCCCATTTACAATAGCCACAAATAAAATTAGATATGTAGGAATTAACCTAAGATGTGAAAGTTCTCTATAATTAAAACTATAAAACACTGATGAAAGGAAGAAGAAACTAAAAATTGGAAATATGTTCCATGTTCATGGTTTGGAAGAATCGATATTGTTAAAATGCCTGTACTACCCAAAGCAATCTACAGATTCAATGCTATCCCTATCAAAATACCAAAGATGTTCTTCACAGAAAGAAAAAATAATCCTAAAATTTATATGGAACCACGAAAGACCCAGAATGGCCAAAGCTATTGTAAGAAGAAAAAAAAAAAAAAAGAGGAGAGAATACAAAACAGCATGCTACTGGAATAAAAACAGACACATAGACCAATGAAACAATAGAGAACTCAGAAACAAATCCACACACCTACAGTGAACTCATTTTTGACAAAGATGCCAAGAACATACACTGGGTAAAAGATAGTCTCTTCAATATATGGTGCTGGGAAAGCTGGATATCCATATGCAGAAGAGTGAAACTAGACCCCTATCTCTCACCATATACAAAAATCAAATACAAATGGATTAAATACTTAAATCTAAGACCTCAAACTATGAAACTACTACAAGTAAACATTGAGAAAACTCTCCAGAACACTGGTCTGGGCAAAAATTTCTTGAGCAACACCCTGTGAGCACAGGCAATCAAAAAAAAAAAAAAAAAAGGACAAATAGGGTCACATCAGATTAAAAAGCTCCTGCACGGCAAAGGAAACAATGAGCAAGGTCAACAGACAACCCACAGAATGGGAGAAAATATTTGCAAAGTACCCATCTGACAAAGGATTAATAACCAGAATATATAAGGAGTTCAAACAACTCTATAGGAAAAAATCTAATAATCCCATCAAAAAATGGGCAAAACATTTGAATAGACATTTCAAAAGAATAGACTTCTCAAAGGAAGACATACAAATGGCAAACAGGCATATGAAAAGGTGCTCAATAACACTGATCATCAGAGAAATGCAAATCAAAACTACAATGAGATATCATTTCACTCAAGTTAAAATGGCTTACATCCATAGACAGGCAATAGCAAATGATGGCAAGGATGTGGATAAAAGGGAACCCTCATACACTGTTGGTGGGAATGTAGATTAGTACAACCACTACGGAGAATAGTTTGGAGATTCCTCATAAAACTGAAAATAGACCTACCATGTGACCCAGCAATCCGTCTGCTAAGTATATACCCCCAAAAAAAGGATATCAGTATATTGAAGAGATATCTGCACTCCCACATTTGTTACAGCTCTGTTCACAATAGCCAAGATTTGGAAGCAACCTAAGTGTCCATCAACAGATAAATAGATGAAGAAAATTTGGTGCTTATACACAATGGAGTAATATTTGCCCATAAAAAAGAATGCAATCCTGTCATTTGCAACAAAATGGATGGAACTGGAGATCAATAAGTTAAGTGAAATAAGCCAGGTGCACAGAAAGACAAACATCACATGTTCTCACTTATTTGTAGGATTTAAAAATCAAAACAACTGAACTCATGGACATAGAGAGTAGAAGGATGGATACTAGCGGCTAGAAAGGGTAATGGGGAGTTGGGGGATGGTGGCAATGGTTAATGGGTACAAAAAATAGTTAGAATGAATAAGACCTACTATTTGACAGCACAACAGGGTGACTATAGTCAATAGTAATTTAATTGTACATTTAAAAATGACTACAAGAGTATAATTGGATTGCTTTTAACACTAAGGAGGATGCTTGAGGGGATGGATACCCCATTCTACATGATGTGATTATTATGCATTGCATGCCTGTATCAAAGTATCTCATGTACCCCATAAATAAATACACCTATGTAGCCACAAAAATTAAAATATAAAAAATTAAATTAAAACATTAAAAAACTGCATGTGTTCACTTAAAAGTGAGAGCTAAACAATGGATACACACGGACATAGAGTGGAATAATAGACACTGGAAACTCTAGAAGGTGAGAGTGTAGGAGAGGGGTGAGAAATGAGAAATTACCTAATGGATATATTGTATATACTATTCAGGTGATTGTTACATTAAAAGGCCAGATTTCACCACTACACAGTATATTCATGTAACAAAACTACACTTGTACCTCCTAAACTTATTTTTTTTACTAGGGTGGGGCCCGAATCCAATATGACTGGTGTCCTTATAAAAAGAAGGGGCCTGCATGCACAGAGGGATGACCATGTGAACAGGGTAGCCATCTATAAATCAAGTCTCAGAGGAAACCAACCCTGCCGGCACCTTGATCTGGAGCTTCCTGGAACCAAAACTGTGAGAAAATAAATTTCTGTTGTTTAAGCCAATAATAATCATAATTTTAAACAAAGGACTCTGCGTTGCCATAACTTAGCCAGTCCTGCTCTTACACACCAGGAAGAAAAATTAACTTTCCATTTTACATTCATAACACCTTCAATCCACACATAATGTTTGACAGAAAGAAAACTTAAATGGCCTTTTTCCTATGTATAGTTTCACAGAAACGTTTCCTGTATTCTTTCATCTCTTGAGTTTGATTTGTTTGAAGAAAATTAAAAGGATGAAAGCTCTTTAAATTATGTTAGGTTTCTAGAATCCCCAAGTTGGTACAAAGAAAATAGTAGTGTCACAGATACTCAAATATAAATATGAAAAGGTATTTTTATCCTCTTACTGGAAATATAAAAATACTTGATTCATAAAGATTATCTTGATAAATATTTTTAGTGTTATGAAAGTATTACAAATTTAAAACCACGTCTAATCATATAATATTTGCATAGTTATAAATAACTTATTTAGTGGTCAAAATGCAAATACACACTCTCAAAATAATAAATTAAACACTCTCTAGGAATCAATCCTGCTATTCACATAGAAGGCAAGTGTGTGCTGGTTTGAATGCTTCAGTACTCTACTGATACTATTTGACACACAGGAGGATCAATCAGTTGATTGTGCTTGCCCAGCAAACAAGTGTGAACAACAATTGGCTCTATCTTAGAGGAAGAGGGAAAAGTTGCTGATGTGCCACAGGCATTGCCTAAGAGCAGAAGCAAGGTTTCAGTGGTCTGTCTTTGCTTTCTAAATCACATAGGCCAGTTTCCAGGACCTTACAATTAGATATTCAAAAGTAAGCAAATAACTGCATTGTTTAAAAAGAGAAAGGAGGCTGCTGTCTTATTTACAATGGGGATAAAACACTGTTGTTTTGAAGAAAGCATATTTACATACAGTGAACCAACCCACTTTTTTTTTTTGCAATTTCTTTTTTTATTATACTTTAAGTTCTAGGGTACACGTGCACAACGTGCAGGTTAGTTACATAGGTATACATGTGCCATATTGGTTTTCTGCACCTATCAACTCGTCACTTACATTGGGTATTTCTCCTAATGCTATCCCTCCCCCAGCCCCCCACCCCCCAACAGGCCCCAGTGTGTGATGTTCCCCACCCTGTGTCCATGTGTTCTCGTTGTTCAACTCCCACCTATGAGTGAGAACATGCAAACCAACCCACTTTTATGTAAGTAGGTTACAAGTCAAAGAAAGCCAAAACAATATGACTTCAATAGTGTTTTACTAATAACTGTTACTAATACTAACAAAAGTTGTTTAAAGTCTAATTTCTGCAGTCAGATATGCCAATATTTGTTAGTGGTGTAGCTCCACAAATGTTATTCCAAGATTCACCCTGCTTATTTATGTCCAAAAGAAAAGAATAGTCTAAGCTAATTACAGACATTATATATAGAAATATACATATGTATTAACGCACAGATACATGCATATATATACATACTCAGTACATAAAACATACGTTCATATGTATGCACACACATAGTAGCCATGAATATTTTTGTTTTGCCTATGTTACATAAAAAGCATTGCTTAGTCATGGCTGTAGTTTCTTCATAATTTTAATGTGCCACTATTTGTCATACACATATCTGCTACGGTTTGAATGTTTGTACCCTCCAAAACCCATCTTGAAACTGAATCCCTAATGTAACAGTAGTAAGAGGTGGGGCCTTTAAGAGGTGATTAAGTCATTAAGATGGATAAATATCACTCTCATGAGATTGGGTTAATTTTTGAGGGAGTGAGTTCTCACTCTCTCAGGATGGGATTGGTTACTTCAAGAGTGGGCTGTTATAAAGTGAGCCTGCCCTCATGTTTTGTCTCTTTCACACACACTCGCTTGCCCTTTCACTTTTCCGCCATGTTATGATGCAATATGAAAGCCCTTGCCAGAAACTGCCACCATGCCTTTTGTCTTCCCAGCCTCCAAAATCGTCCAAAATAATTTTCTTTTGTTTTAAAAAAATAAACTACTCAGTCTTACATATTCAGTTGTAGCAGCAGAAAACAGACTAAGACAATATCCAAGTAAAATTTCTAAAGCTTATGTGAGTGTTTCCCGTCTTCCTATTCCAGAATTTTCACCACATACCTTAAAGATGTTAACTCTTTGTGAAACCACAAATAGTATCCATTAACTGATGAAACCACAAATAGTATCCATTAACTGAAAGCCTTTAGCTGACACAGGATAAGGAGGAAGGACTTTCAGCAAATGGATTTGAATTGGTCAGTAAATACTTAAAACTTTAAAAACTATTGGAGCACTTAGGCCGGGCGCGGTGGCTCACGCCTGTAATCCCAGCACTTTGGGAGGCTGAGGCGGGCGGATCACGAGGTCAGGATATTGAGACCGTCCTGGCTAACACGGTGAAACCCCATCTCTACCAAAAATACAAAAAATCAGGCGTGGTGGGGGGTGCCTGTAGTCCCAGCTACTCAGGAGGCTGAGGCAGGAGAACGGCGTGAACCCGGGAGGCGGAGCTTGCAGTGAGCTGAGATTGTGCCACTGCACTCCAGCCTGGGCGACAGAGCGAGACTCCGTCTCAAAAAAACAAAACAAAAACAAACAAAAAAAGGCCGGGCACAGTGGCTCACTCCTGTAATCCCAGCACTTTGGGAGGCCGAGGTGGGCGGATCATCTGAGGTCAGGAGTTCGAGACCAGCCTGACCAACATGGAGAAACCCCGTCTCTACTAAAACTACAAAAACAATTCGCCACGCGTGGTGGTGCATGTCTATAATCCCAGCTACTTGGGAGGCTGAGGCAGGAGAATTGCTTGAACCTGGGAGGCGAAGGTTGCAGTGAGCTGAGATTGCGCCATTGCACTCCAGCCTGGGCAACAAGAGCAAAACTTCGTCTCAAAAAAAAAAAAAAAAAAATTGGAGCACTTATGTCTTGATATGGATTCATCTCATCATTCATTTTAGAAATTCAAGTTTCTCTGTATCTCATGACTGGCTATTCTGACTATAGGACTTTTAACTTCCAGGAATAAAATGGGTAAAAAATGAGCACCTTCTAACCCGAGTAATTGTGGGGAGTACTTGTTTTCTGAAAAGTCATTTTTTATCTAGCCTTCATTGGTTTAAATTTTCCATTAGCAGCTACAGTACACTGTTCTTATTATAATGACACATACCTTCTGACTCTTAAAAAAATACATTTTACTTTACTGTTTTAGTCACTAGTATTTTATTAGGTTATAGGTTTTGAAAATTACTACTCCACGTGTGACATGCCAGGATTCTTGATAAAGTAGCACACATTTGCTAATCATGTCAAATAAAGAAGCATTTTATTTCCACAAGAAATTACACAAGACAAACATTTATTTTTATCATTTATGATCAAGGATAAAGTTACATAGGCTAATTCTTTTATTTATTTATTTATTTTGCTGCATCTGGCTCAAAATTAATTTTAGTGGATTGGGAGTTATATCATGTAGAGGAGGAAAATACCTTTCCTTCCACCCATCTTAGGTTCATTGCTGGGGCCCCTGTAACAAAATAAATAAATAAATAAAAAATAAAAAGATTAACAAGAGAAAAGCATAGAAATTTATTTAATATAAGTTTGATGTGACACAGGCGCCTTCATAAGGAGATAAATACCTGAAGAAAGAGTTAAACCTGAGTGTTTTTATAGCAGATTTGATGAAGAATTAAGAGTCATGAAGAAATATGATACAACAAAGGGTGGAGAGAGTGAGATAAATATTATAAATCGGGGGAAACCAAGCAAGGCCTGTTTGTTCGAATTCTTTTCTGGGTCCCTGTGTCTTCAGAGATAAGGATGCTCCTTTCCTCTGTGCATAATGCAGGCATCTCTCATCTGAGAGTCTTATGACCTGCTTTAGAGGAAGGTCAGAAAATCCTTCCTAGGTTTTATGACCTGCTGTAATGGAGAAAGGCAGGAAAGAGTCAGAAAGCCCTTTCTATTTCTGCCATTTTCTCAAATTCCTTCAAATCAAAATATTCAATAAGCCAAGGTGCCATATTTTGGAGTGCCATGTCCTGAACCCCATCATCCATTTCTTGAAAAATATTTTTGAAACTTATAGTTTCATAATCTATATGAAGAAAAATTTAAAACTCCAGAGCACAAAAACTTGGAATCAACTTAAAGAAGTATCTATTTTTTTTAATGGAAAGATTCAATACCTTAAAAATATCCATTTTCCCTACCATCAGAAATTAAAGCATTATAAAGTGACTGCAATGAAAACAGTTCGATTCTGGAACTTAATAGAAAGATCAATGCAACAAAATATAATATAGAAACAGTCAAATGATTTAGGAATTTAGTAAATCATAAGGGTAATATTTTATATCAGTGGAGAGAATATGGATTGTTCAATAAATGATACTAGAACAACAAAGCTCCTGTTTGGGAAAAAATAAAATTAATTCATTTCTCACTCCCTACAACAAAAATAAATTCACGATGTATTAAAAATTAAATGTAATAAAAAGTAAAGCAAATATGCAGGAAAGCTGGAAGTTGTCTTTTATAAAAATACAATCTTGAGTAGGAATGGCTTTTGTAGTTAAGACACAAAACCCAGATGCTATAAAACACTGGCTCACAACCTTGGCTGTATGTTAGAATCATCTAAGGAACTTGCAAAAAGTTTCCATCCTTGGACTCCACTCTGAACTAAATAAATCAGAACCTCTGGGGATGGGGCCCAAGTCTCTGTTTTTGTTTTGGTTTTTTGTTCATTTGTTGGATTGATTGTTTTTTGTGTTTTATTTTTAATGCTCTCTGGATGATTCTGATGCACAGTTAGGCTTGAGAACAACTGCCATAAAATAAAACCTTCAGATTATCTCATATCATTCTAGAATCTGTCTCAGATATTCTTTGCCAAGAGTGGCCCAACTGCCATTTTTACTTTGTAGCTGCCACACTGCACCCTTCTCTGTCTGAGGCTTGCTGTCTTCTTGGCCCTCATCCTTAAATACAAGGCCCTCACTCTAAGAATGTCAAAAATCTTTTAAGAGTGCATCAATAGGTGGGCTGGCAAGAAACAGAGAGCATGCTCAAACTGGGTAATTTGAAAGGAGTTTAATAAAGAGATTGTATACAGATGGAACCACTGGTATCTTGATTGTGGCAGTGGGTCTGTGAATCTACACATGTGATAAAGGTTTATCTGACTATACTACAAAAAAAAAGGGCATGTGAAAACTGGTGAAATCTGGGTAAGGTCTATAATCTCGTCAATAGTATTGTGCCAATGTCAATTTCATTATTTTGATAATGTACTCTTAGGTATATAAGATGTTATCATTGGAGGAAGCTGAGTGAAGGGTACTTAGAACCTCTCCGTACTATTTTTGCAACTTGTTATGAGTCTATAATTATTTCAAAATAAAAAGTTTTTTTTAAAAAAGAGACTGTATATGAAGATGAGTGGAGAGCAGGAAAATTACACAAGGAATGGTGTAGCAACCCATGACTCAACAACTGAGCCCAGTTTCCCACTCATAGCCTGAAATAATGAGAGGATGAAACCGTTATTAGGAGAGAGAGAACACAAACTGTATGGAAAGGGCTATCTGACAGGTGCTGTGACCTTCAGACAAGCGACACCAAGGGATGTCAGTTGGGTCAAGACTCAAGACTTCAAGTTCATTGAATCTGTGTCCTAGTTCATTGTCTGAAATTGAGCAAAATTAGTTTGGGAGCTTTAAAGAAGTTGTAAAGTTTGGAATTGCCACTGGAAGAGAATTTAGGAAGCAAGGAAATTGGCTCATATGATTGCAGAGGCTGAGAAATCCCAAGACCTGCAGTCACCAAGCTGGAGACCCAGGAGAGTCAATGTATAGTTCTAGTCTGAATCCAAAGGCCCAAGAACTGGATGAGTTAATACTGTAGTTCAAGTCTGAAAGCTGGGAGGCTCAACATCCAAGAAGAGCAAATATTCCAGTTCAAGTTGGAAGACTAGGATAGACTGATATCCCAGCTCAAAGCAGTCAAGCAGGAAGAATTCCCTCTTATTAAAAGGAAAATTAGGGCCCTTTTTTCTTATTCAAGCCTTCAACTGACTGGGTAAGGACCACTCACATTAGGGAGAGCAATTTGTTTTACTCAGTGTACCAATTCAAATGTCAGTCTCATCCAAGAATACCCTTACAGACACACCTATGATAATGTTTGACTAGATATTTGAGCACCCAGTGGCCCAGTCAAGTTGCCACATAAAATTAACCATCACAATCATGAACATATGAAATTTTCTTACCAAGGAGCAACTCATCAAAATAGATACTCGAATGACCCATTACTTTGTCTCACTCATAGTGAGATACTATGAATAATAAAACTCTTGGATATTGTCTTTAGAAGAGTCAGATGATACTTTATGATACATTTTTTTTTCACTCACACTGGCCATCCTCTCCACAAGAGCTAAAAGTTAACTGACTTCAAATATATTTTCCCTTGAGTAATAACGGAAATGTGCTCACTGGCTTGAGAAGCTCATCTATGCTTTGGGTTGGCCCCACTAGGACTGTACTCATACACGCACATCACATTCAATCAACAATCAATCTGATACAAACCATATAGTGCTCTTAATCCAAGAAGCAGTGATTCAGAGAGGTAATACTCTGGGCACTTATATTGCCTATGCTTTTGTAAGCCAAATGTTACTTAATCTTTTAGAAGAATGAATAGCTGACCTTGAATTTCATTGTGCATGCCATAAACTACAGCTAAGTTATAGCTTTTGATGCTACTGTCACTTTTGTACTGAAAAGGCTATTTGTTTCCTCTTGAATCCTCCATTGACAGAGAAGGTAGGCTGAGACCATACACTTAAGATAAGCTCTTTGGTATAAAAAAAAAAGTTCAGATGTCTGCTGTATGCATAGAAAACACCCTTTTTCATGCATTTCTTCATTTAGTCAAACTACATTTATTGAGCACCTACTATGTGCCTAGAACCATGGTGCACTGATATCTGATATAAGAGCCCTTTAGGCAGAGGGAACAGCAGGTACCAGGAAGCCAGACTATGTAGGACTCCCCAGTAGCCCATGAGTATTCAAAGTGAGATAAATAATCATATTAAATAATCTTTTTACCAAAAAAGAGTTTTTTATTTTAAAAGCAAAAAAAACCCATTAAGCTATTTTTAAAGATAATAGATATTTAAGGAAAGTTTCAAATGAGCCAAAGAAACAGTTTCTATTTATGTCAGACACATCCTAAGGTAACTCCCAATGAGTCACACCCTTGTATAATTCCCGCTAACCCCTTGAGTGTGGGTGGGAATTGTGAAATGCTTCCAATCAACTAAATAATGAAAAATGTGCCAAGATGTCACTCTCATGACTGACTACCTTATATAAGATTCCTTATATAAGATGACCTTACCTTACATAAGATTCCGTCTTAGCAGACTGGGGAGAGACACTCTCCTGCTGGTCTTGAAGGTGCAAACAGTGGTGTTGCAAACTGCCTGTGGAGAGGGCCATGTGGCGGGAAACTGTGGGAGGCCTCTAGAAACTAAAGGCAGTCTCCAGCTGACAGCTACTAAGAAGCTAAGGGACTCAGTCCTGCAACCAAAAAGTCCTGAATTCTGCCAACAATTTACAAGAGCTTGGAATAGGACCCCAAGTTCCAGATGAGACTGAAGCCCCAGCTGGCACCTATGCAGCCTAGTGAGACTCTAAGAAGAGAACTTAGCTAGGTAGTACCTGGACTCCTGACCCACAGAAACTGGGAAATAATAAATGTGGGTCGTTTTAAGCCATTGTGATTGTGGTATTTTGTTATGCAGCAATGAAAAATTAATACACAATCTAACCCTAGTTTTCTCCTTAAACTTAAAGAAAATACTTTTTCCCCCGCAACTTTCCTGGAGCCAGTTCTGTCTTGGGGCTTGTTAACAAGCTCAGGAACATCGGCCAGTTCACCATCAAGAAACTCTCTTGGCTTCTTACAAACCCCAAGTTTCCTGGTGAACATTCCTACCACCACAGAAATGTTTTCATCAGGAACATTGATGAGGAAAGTAGGAGATTCTGTATGTAGGTTTCAGCATTCTTCTGTCAGACTTTTTTTTTTAATTTCCTGCCTTCATGCTCTCTGCTTTTATGGCTTTTTTGGTTTTCCTGGAGGCAAATAATGTCTGAAATAACCTATGCTAATGCTAAGTAAATAGACCTGTGCTATTCATTTTCATTGAAGACTGGCGTTTATCTAACACATTATTTGACATAGAACAGACACATAATAGCCCCACTGTGAAGCACAGAGTTTTCTAAGAGGTAAAAACACAGATAAATCAGGTTGTCCATAAATCATATGCTGAAGTGACAGTCCAGCCAAAGGGAGGAACTGTAGAGGATCAAGACTGTAAAAACGAAACAGAACATGAGGGGATGTAGTGGACACTGTTGGTGCCCTTCCCAGATGCCCTGAAACTGGATGGGGCATCAGTCCTCTAGCTGCAGTGATTGTGAGCTGCTAACTGGTCATAGCTGCCACCTTTCAGGATCATTTTTGGTCAGGAGAGAACTGACTTACCAAGGAGGTTTTTACACTCAAACATACACACACACACACACACACACACACAGACATGAGCAAAGGAGGCAGCTCACAGCTGACAATTGTCTGTTGACTGACACGGATATAAAAAAACGATCAACCTCTTTGCCTCCATATGGAACCACACTGTGGTGCTTGCCATTCATTCTCCGTAGTTCACCATCTGATGAGGCTGAGGCTGGTCCTTAGCTATGACTACACTTAGCTTTTTCCTGCTTTTTTCACTCACCTTCTCCTGTGAGTATTCTGTCACGAAACACCTTGCACAAGAATCACCATCTGAGATTCAGCTTCCAGGAAACCGAATCTACGACAGAGTTACTTTTTGGATGCTGGCAACGCACTATTATTTTTTCTTTTAACAGCTTTATAATATATAATTCACATGCCATACAATTCATATATTCAAAGTGTAGAATTCAGTATTTTTTAGCATATTCATAGGGTTGTGCAAACATCATCACAACCTCACTTAATCTCACTTTAGAACATTTTCTTGGCTGGGTGCAGTGGCTAATACCTGTAATCTCAGCATTTTTGAGAGGCTGAGGCAGGAAGATCCCTTGAGCTCAGGAGTTTGAGACCAGCCTGGGTAACATAGCAAGACCTTGTCTCTACTGAAATTCAAAAAAAATTAGCCAGGCTTGGTGGTGCACACTTGTAGTCCCAGCTACTTCAGGGGCTTAGATGAAAGGACTGCTTGAGCCCAGGAAGTTGAGGCTGCAGTGACCCTTGATCTTGCCACTACACTCCAACCTGGACAACAGAGGAGACCCTGTCTCTAAATATATATACATTTTTGTCCTCCCTAAAAGAAACCTGGTTCCCAGTAGCTGTCACTTCCTATTCCCCACCACTCCTCCCCAACCAGCTCTAAGCAACTGCTGATCTACTTTGTATTTCTATGGATTTGTCTATTCTGGACATTTAATACAAATGGAATAATATAATATGTCACCTTTGGTGACTTACTTCTTCCACTTAGCATAATGTTGAAGTTCATCTATGTTGTAGCATATATCAGCACTTCTTTTTATTGCAGAATAATATTCTATTGTATGGATATACCAGATTTTACTGATCCATTCATCAGATGATAGACATTTGGATTATTTTCACTTTTTAGCTACTATGAATAATGCTGCTGTTACCAAACCCAGCCTGTTTTGCCCACCTTGAAGTATGGCTAACACTGAGATAATGAGTTTTGTAGCAAAGAAAGGGTTTATTCATGTGGCAGTCAAGCAAGGAGATGGGAGAACAGGTCTTAAATCTGCCTCCCTGAAAATGGAGTTTAGGGATATTCATGGGATAAAAGAGAAAAGTGGCCTGAGATGTGGGGGAAGGTGATTGGGGTTAAGGAAAAGTAAGGTAATTAGCGTTCTGCACAAGTACAGTCAAGTTCACGGCTCTTCATAGGACTCATGTTAAAAACAAACAAACAAAAAACCATGGCATTAGCATGATCTGAGAGTGAAGTTCTCAGCCCTCTGCCATCAAATGGTCACCCATTGGACATTCATTCAGGGCCAGTTGAAGGGTCGGTGGTCTCACCCAGTTTGAACTGGACAAGAGCTGACTCTAAGTTCCTGAAAAAACAACTTTGGCACCCATTACCATTGTGACCTACACATCAGATATGTTAACTATAAATAAACTGAAGGGTGTATTGTAATATATTGCTTAGCTATGTGACATTTAGAGTTAGCAATTAAAAAAAAAAGCTAAAAGCAAACAAAGCAGGTTAAAGTTTGACAAGCTTAGTCAGCTTTACCCTCAGCATCACTGCTATGACCATTCATATACAAGATTTTGTGTGGACACATGTTTTCATATCTTTTGAATTTATGACCAGGAGTATAATTGCTGTATCATATGGTAACTTATGTTAAACTCTTTGAGAAACTGCCAAACTTTTTTCCAAAGTGGCCGCATCATTTTATATTCCCACCAACAATGTATTAGGACCAATTTCTCCACATCCTCACTTACACTTGTTTTTGTCCACTTTTTAAAAATTATAGCCATTCTAGTGGGAGTAAAGTGGTATTTCATCATAGCTTTATGTTTTGTTTTTGTTTGTTTTGTAGAGATGGGGTCTCCTTATTTTGCCCAGGCTGGTTTCGAACTCCTGGGCTCAAGTGAACCTCCTACCTCAGCCATGCAAAGTGCTGGGATTACAGGTGTGAGCCACTGTGCCCAGCCTTATTATGGTTTTGATTTGTACTTCCCTAATGACTAATGATGTTGAACATCTTTTATTGGCTTATTTGCCATTTGTATATCTTCTTTGAAGAAACATTAATTTCTTTGCCCATGTTTTAATTGAGCTGTCTTTTTATTATTTAGTTGTAAGACTTCTTTACATTAATATATTTGGGATACAAGTTTCTTATCAGATAAATTATTTGCAAATATTTTTTATTATTCTGTGGGTTGTCTTTTCAGTTTCTTGATGGTATTACTTAATGTTCTATTTCTTGACCTGGGTGTGGTTACATGAATATATTCACTTTGTGACAATCTATAAAACTGTGCATATTTTTGTATTGGTCATAATTGAATAATAATTCCATTTTTATTAATAAGGGAATTTATAAGGTGAAAGGGAAATTTTTATTCCCTTACTATCAATATAAGATTATAATTAATTTCTACTCCAGTTCCCTTACCTCATGTCAAAAAATCAGTCAAAGATCATGGAAAACTCTTGTAGATCAGCCAATTCATATCCTTCATTTTAGAGACAATAATTGTTAGAGTAATTAAGTTGTGGTTATATTACCCTCACTATATACTACATTTCAACTTTGCTTGATTTATCCCAAATTACCCCAATATATTACTAAAACCCATTCCAATTCATTGTCAACATACTCGGATGACCAAATCCCATAAATCAGATGATTCACAGCTTTATTTTTGCAGGTCAGAAAGCAACTTCCTCAAAGACCTTATAATCCAGTCTTTTCTCTTTCTCTGATTCATTTGCTGAAAGGCTACTTACTTAGTATCTGTATGTGCTGAGCACTATACAAGGGACAAGATATTCAGTGGTAAGCAAAACAGACAGAGCCCCTGTCATTATGGAACTTCCACTGTGATAATATTAAATGACCAATTGTACATTGAAAGCATTATGTCCAACTGTGGTAAGGGTTAGAAAGAAAATGTATAAGATCTTCTGAGAAAGTAGAACAGGATTCCCAAATTAGATTTGGGAATCAGGGAAAGCCTCTCTAAGAAAATCCCATTTAAGCTGTGTCCAGGGAGAGTTAAGAGTTAACCTAGGAGAGAAATGGAGAAATAATTTTCCAGAAGAAGAAAAAAACAAAACAACAACAAAAAAAAACTGTGTGAGAAGGACCTGAGGCAAGAAGAGCCTGGAGACTCCGATGAACTGAAAGATTAGTTCTAGAACTGCATTGTTCAATATGGCCACTAGTCACATGTGGCTAATCGACACTCCAAATGTGGATACAGGAAAAAATTGAAAGAATACTTTATTCATATTGATGAATTTTGAATTGTTTTTTGCTTTACACAATACTCCTTTAAATTAAAGGCTAATACACTGAATTGATACCAGAGTTAGCAAATTTACTTAACTGGGACAGACATACTTTTGCTTCTCATGGCATTCAGGACACACTACTCTAAAAAATGGCATCTTGGCATATTGAATATTTTAAGTTAAAAAAATTTGAGAAAATGACAGAAGAAGAAAGGTCACTCTAACATTCCCTCACCCTTCTCCCCTGATGTAGGTCATAAAACCTAGAAAGGATTTTCTGACTTTCCTCTGAAGCCAGTTATAAGACCCTCAGATGAGAGGTGCTCTCTCGATACTTGGAGGAAAGGAATATTTTTATCTCTGGAAACACCAGGACATAGAGAAGAATCTGAACAAATAGGCCTTACTAGATTCTCCACCCCCACCCCAGTTTATTACCATTAGATCATACCCTTTGTGAAAGTTGTCAGCCTCAAAATGGAATCACTCATGTCAAGCCCAAACAAAATTGAACAGGTAGGCCAAGAAGGAAGGGACCACATGGACATATGCCTATGATAAAAACTGTTACAGAGATTCTCTGAAAACCACAAAAATTTGGGATGTTTCTATGAAGCCATTGCCCCAGCAACAGCCAGTATCACCAATGAGTATTTGCCAATTCCTGCAACAAACTTCTGTGGCCAATGAGGTTTATTTCAAAACAACTAACAGGGACTCCCCCTTTTACTCTTAAAGGAACTTTGCCTCTCTCCATTTCTTTGAATGTCCACCATAGCACGCATATCCCAAATTACAATTCCTTGCTATTTCTGAATAGACTTTTTGTCTTTGAGAGTTGTTCTCTCTGCTGTTTATTTTAGGTTGACACCTTTGTCACACCATATTTCTCCATGACTGTCCACTCTTCATTAAACCTGGCATAAAAATACACAAATTTAACTATTTCTTTGGGTCTTTATTCCCTTAAGAAGACTCCTATGTCATTTAAAGCTTATATTAAATACATTTGTAGGCTTTTCTCTTGCTAAGAATCTATCTTTTGTTATAGGGGCCTCAGCCATGAACCTAGGATGGGTTCTGTGAACCTAGAACCTTACAATCTAAAGTCAAATCAAAATCAAATCTAAAACAGATGAACCAGTTTTGTCAAAGTGGATGTCAATATTAAAGGAAAATTATTTTTGTTACTTGATTCAGTTACTGGAAAACTTTCACGTGTTCTTGGAATAACTTGGGTGTATGAATCTCCTTTTTCAACTGTAATTTTTATGAACACTAAATACTGAAGGAATTAATAGCCCACCAGAGTGGTATGAAAATTACTTTAAACTAAAAACATCTGAGCAATCAGCAGCCACAGGACGCAACATTATCTAAACTTAAGCAAAGCCTCCTGAAGATATAGCTGCCATTGACCTCTTCTCCAAGGGAGTTTCCTGATTGGGAAAAGACTAACTCCTAGCCAGGAAATGTGAATTCAGCCACGCATTAGCATCAAAAAGCCCAATAGAACCTTCCATACTTTTCCGCTGAAGTCCTAAATCACCACTACTACCCTTTTTATTAAAGTTGATGTATAAACCATGATCTCTGACTATTCAGAGAATTACTCATTACTAAGCATGAGCATGTTTAAATAAATTTTGTCTTCTGTTAATCTGTTTATTGTCAGTTAATTTTCAGACACTCAAGTACAGGACCTAAGTTTGAAGAGGAAAAAGTATTTCCTCCCAACAATATAAATAAAATACAATAGGTGAAAAATTAGCATCTGAATTAAGATGAGCTTGCTACAAATTTAAAATACCCCCTGGATTTTCAAGCCTTAGTATGAAAAAAGAATGTAAAACATCTCTTTAATAATTTTGTATATTGATTACATATTGCAATAAAAATATTTTGGATATATTGGGTTAAATAAAATATATTATTAAAATTAATTCCACTTGTTTCTTTTTATTTTTTTCAATGTGGCTACTGGAAAAGATAAAATGACATTTATGGCTCATATTCTGTTTCCACTGGACAGCACTTGGGCTAGAATTTAGTAAAGTTGAGTACAAGTGAGTTGAAATGAAGATAGGGAGGAAAATAAGAACCAGATTCTCCTGGGCAGTGCAGAGCTTATTAAGAAGCTTGATTTGAGCAGGGAAGTTATCTGACTGGCTTTGCCTTTAAAAACCTTCAGTAAGATCTGTCTGGCTACACTTTGAATAATGGCCTGTAGGAAAGCAAAAATGAGAGACCAGAGAGCAGTCTCTCTCTTCAATTCAGGACATGTCTCATATCTCTGAGACATAAACTATGCCCAGGGCCTTGAGTCTTCAAGAAGGACCACACCCTAGATGGCTATCCAAGTTTGACTCAGTGAAAAATACCCCATTTTACCATGAGGTCTTTGAACCCTCAAATACTTCAGTGACACCCACTTGTGTACACTTGTCACCACACTGAACCTTGTTGATCTAAACCAGTTGTATTCAAATTTTGTTTAACACTAGGCCCCAATAAAACAGAACTGCTCCAGTTGGAGCTGAGGTAGGGATTCAGAGCCCCAACCACTCACTCCACCCCTTCTAGTGGAAGCCTTTGTAAGGGTCTTACAGAGACCAGTTTGAAAACCACTATAATATAATGAACATTTTAGTTACCTTGCCCCTGATCTATTGCAGTGGACTATACAAAATTACTGTAGATAGTCACAAATATTATAGATAGAAGACGTTGTCTAAAATATTTAGAGGCAAGATGCAAGTAAGGAGTAGGGTTAGTTCTGTAGGACTATCGAGGATGCTAGATCCCAACTTCCCCTCCAGTTGGTCTGGCTCCAGATTTTTAAGAGTTCCTACTAAACACTAGAACACCAAAATATACAGACATCCAAAATGTCTAACAATAGGAATTTTAAAATATTGATTATAGATCTTGATATCATCTATGTATTATTTAAAATTTATAATAAAAGGTTAAGTGAAAAGGGCAGATATGCAAATGTCATGTGCTTTCTAAAGCATTGTATAAAATGTGTGTGTATGAATATGAACAAAGACAGAAACAAAATTCACAAAATGTGAACCAAATTGTTTTGTTAATATAGTAATTTATGGAGAGTTATGTTTTAATTTTAATAATATTTCCCTTATATTGTTTTTCAATCAAAAAAGCTTTGAAAATTCTGGAAGATAAATTATAAAAAGAAAATGTAAGAAATAATGTGTTATAAGAGTAAAAATGTTTTCTGAAGTGTCAAGGAGAAAAGAAAGTTCTTTCTTTTATTGTACCATCAGCATCATTAAGATGGAAAATCAAAAGCTGTTCCCAGAAAAAACGACTGGAGCCATGGGGATCCCAAGTGGAAATTTCATAACTGCTTTCTCAAGCCATTGTACAGAGGAATTATGAGTATAAAAGACAAGCTATGTGTTCTGCATGTTTCAGAATACCCATAAAGTCAGTTCCTTAAATTACTACAATTTCTATAGAATCCGCCATACAAATATTCGTCTTATTTTCTAACAGATTTATTTTAAAATTCATTTTGAATACCTTTAATTGACTTAGTGATTCTCCTGAGTATCTCTTTTTAGATTTCTGTATATTACTTTATTACTTGCTGAGAATCTAGCCAACATTCAAGAAATTTTTATTTTATTTTTTATTTTTTTTCTTAATGAGCAATATCCTTAAACTTCAGAGGAAGCTGGAAAGTGGGTGGCCCAGCAGGTTTCCAAAGATCTAATATTCACAGCTGCCAGGTGAACATGGTTCTGGTTAACTTAGGAAGAGGTAGGAGAGAGCCTTGGGGGGATTTGAAAAGATCAAAAGAACTAAAATGACAATCTCAAATTACTACACCCTCCTTTTTGAAAGTGCAAAGGCTATTTTTTTCATCAATGGATTAATCTGAACTAATGTGGAGAACAAAGGAACCTCTGTACCTTTCTCTCCCACATGGTTCTGTAGCTAGTTTTATTTTGTTCACCTCAGAGAAAACTGAAAGACCAATTTATGATCTTTCAACTATGTTGAATGTGTGTGAGATTTTTTTCTTTTTTTCTTTTTTCTTTTTTTTTTTTTTTTAAGACAGAGTCTTACTCTTGTTGCCTAGCCTGGAGTGCAGTGGCATGATCTCGGCTCACTGCAACTTCCACCTCCCCGGTTCAAGCGATTTTCCTGCTCCAGCCTCCCAAGCAGCTGGGATTACAGGCACCCACCACCACACCAGGCTAATTTTTTGTATTTTTAGTAGAGATGGGGTTTCACCATGTTGGCCAGGCTGGTCTCGAACTCCTGACCTCATGATCTACCCACCTCGGCCTCCCAAAGTGCTGGGATTACAGGCGTGAGCCACCGCACCTGGCCAAATGTGTGTGAGATCTTTTATTAAGTTTTTACAACTCCCTTAAATAATCCTCCTCATAGGGGAAAAATAAAAAATAAAAAATAAATAAAACCTCACTAATTTGGTATTTTGAGGTAATCAAGAGCCTCCCCTCTCTCCCTGAGTAAAGGGTACCATGTTTTGCATAAGAGCATTTTACAGACAGGCTGATTTTCCCTGTAATTTTTTCCTCGCTGTTTATCTCCCCACTTACTTGTCCATTTTTACTCTGTCCCTGAGTCAGGGCATTTGTGGTCCAGAAATAAGGTCACTCTCAGCATGGGGAAGGAGAAGAGGGAGGAGAGGGAATAGAAGCCAAGCTAAGCTCTTGGGCAAAGAGAAAACAGAAGAGGTAGGTAAATGATCTCATGATGCAATCTTAAGGATAACTTACTGTTTTCCAGAAGGTGAGAGAGAGCTCCTGGATATGATAAGCAGTTTTGATTGACGCCAATAAAATCCTGCCCAATAAGATACCATCTTTTTGAAACGACCTTTGCAAAATTACGACAATAAAAGATGTCTGATATGGCTCCCTCCATCTTGCTTCTAACCTGTAAGCTGTCTTCACTCATTCTTGGGCATAGGCCAAGCTAACCATGGGAGAAATTTATAGTTTAACTTGAAAGCAAGGATGATAATAGGTCCTCCCTAAAACTAACCCCCTCCTTGCTCAGGGACTGAGAACTGCCTTTGTAAGACTAATGAAAAGCCACAAGATTAGGATTATGGGAGGGGCCTGAATTCTTCTAAAATGTAGGCATAGTTTCTATAATCCCTTACTGCTCAGGAGTCACATGGCCAGAAGTCACAAGATTTGCGACTTCTCCAGTTGCTCCTGCAGATAACATCACTATTATAGAACCTAAAATTGGTCTTTAGAGATTTTTTTCAGACTTTCTGGCAACCGACTGACCCCATCTGGACCAGTGACTCATGACTCAACCAGTCCTATGGCCCTGCCCAGGTGTTTTCCACACCTCTATGATTTCATCCCCAACCAATTAGCAGCACCCATTCCTTAGGCCCCTGCTCACCAAATTGTCCATAAAAACCCTAACCTCTGAGCCTTCAGGGAGACTGATTTGAGTGATAACTCCATCTACAACATGGCCAGCCTCATGTCAGTTAAAATCTTTTTTTTTTTTTTTTTTGAGACGGAGTCTTGCTCTGTCACCCAGGCTGGAGTGCAGTGGCGCGATCTCGGCTCACTGCAAGCTCCACCTCCTGGGTTCACATCATTCTCCTGCCTCAGCCTCCTGAGTAACTGGGATGACGGGTGCCTGCCACCACGCCTGGCTAATTTTTTGTGTATTTTTAGTAGAGATGGGGTTTCACCATGTTAGCCAGGATGGTCTTGATTGCCTGACCTCCTGATCCACCCACCTTGGCCTCCCAAAGTGCTGGGATTACAGGCGTGAGCCACCGCACCTGGCCTAAAATTTTTCTTTACTGCAATGCCACAGTCTCAGTGAATTGATTTTGTCCGTGCAAAGTGCAAGACGAACCTGTTGGGCAATTACATTTTACACTGCCAGATGTCATTCCCCTGGTGTGTTGGTTAATGGAAAGGTAGATTCCCCTTATGGGCTAGGAGGTGAGGAAAGTGTCAGCATCAGGAGATAGAAACATGTCCAAAATAGGTTATCAAAGCCAAGGAATCCAAAGCAAGAACTAAGGAACCAGGGATGATGAAGATCTGAGGAACAGGTCCTAACAGGCAAATAATGAGTCAAAAAGTCTAGAAAGAGGAGTATAGAGTTAAATCCTTCTGTTTGAATAGGTTATAGGGCTCCATTTGATAGAGTAATAGAAAACCATATGAGGACTTTGGAAATCTAGGTAGATATTTGCTCATTATTGTTGTGTTGGCAAGATGACACGAAAAGATCATGAAACTGTCAGGCCTGAGCCCAAGCTAAGCCATCATATACCCTGTAACCTGCACGTACACATCCAGGTCGCCGGTTCTTGCCTTAACTGATGACATTCCACCACAAAAGAAGTGAAAATGGCCTGTTCCTGCCTTAACTGATGACATTGTCTTGTGAAATTCCTTCTCCTGGCTCATCCTGGCTCAAAAGCTCCCCCACTGAGTACCTTGTGACCCCCCACTCCTGCCCACCAGAGAACAACCCCCCTTTTTCCTTTACCTACCCAAATCCTATAAAACGGCCCCACCCCTATCTCCCTTCGCTGACTCTCTTTTCGGACTCAGCCCGCCTGCTGATTAAAAGCTCACCGCCAGGTGATTAAAAGTTTTATTGCTCACACAAAGCCTGTTTGGTGGTCTCTTCACACAGACGCGCATGAAATTTGGTGCCGTGACTCGGATGGGGGGGGACCTCCCTTGGGAGATCAATCCCTTGTCCTCCTGTTCTTTGCTCCATGAGAAAGATCCACCTACGACCTCAGGTCCTCAGACCGACCAGCCCAAGGAACATCTCACCAATTTTAAATCGGGTAAGCGGCCTCTTCTTACTCTCTTCTCCAACCTCTCTCACTGTCCCTCAACCACTATCTCCTTTCCACTCTTCAATCTCTCCCTTCTCTTAATTTCAATTCCTTTCATTTTCTGGTAGAGACAAAGGAGACACGTTTTATCCGTGGACCCAAAACTCCGGCACCAGTCACAGACTAGGGAAGGCAGACTTCCCTTGGTGTTTAATCATTGCAGGGACGCCTCTCTGATTATTCACCCAGGTTTCAGCGGTGTCAGACCACGCAGGGATGCCTGCCTTGGTCCTTCACCCTTAGTGGCAAGTCCTGCTTTGCTGGGGAAGGGGCAAGTACCCCAACCCCTTCTCTCCGTGTCTCTACCCCTTCTCTGCCTTTCTGGGGGGCAAGAAACCTCCAACCCCTTCTCCTTCACCCTGAGCAGCAAGTCTGCTTTTCTAGAGGAGAGGCAAGTACCCCAACCTCGTATCTCTGCACCCCAATCCCTTATTTCCACACCCCGACCTCTTATCTCTGTGCCCCATCCCTTATTTCTGCACCCCAACCTCTTATCTCTGCGCCCCAACCCCTTATTTCTGCACCCCAACCCGTTTCCCACTTTTCTGGAAGGTAAGAACCCCCGAACCCCTTCCCTCCGTGTCTCTACTCTCTCTTTTCTCTAGGCTTGCTTCCTTCATTATGGGCAACCTTCCACCCTCCATTCCTCCTTCTTCTCCCTTAGCCTGTGTCCTCAAAAACTTAAAACCTCTTCAACTCTCACCTGACCTAAAATCTAAGCATCTTATTTTCTTCTGCAATGCCACTTGACCCCAATACAAACTCGACAGTAGTTCCAAATAGCCAGAAAACAGCACTTTCAATTTTTCCGTCCTACAAGATCTAAATAATTCTTGTCGTAAAATGGGCAAATAGTCTGAGGTGCCTGACATCCAGGCGTTCTTTTACACATTGGTCCCTCTCTAGTCTCTGTTCCCAATGCAACTCATCCCAAATCTTCCTTCTTTCCCTCCCACCTGTCCCCTTAGTCCCAACCCCAAGCGTCGCTGAGTCTTTCTAATCTTCCTTTTCTACAGACCCATCTGACCTCTCCCCTCCTCCCCAGGCTGCTCCTCACCAGGCCGAGCTAGGTCCCAATTCTTCCTCAGCCTCCGCTCCTCCACCCTATAGTCCTTTTATCACCTCCCCTCCTCACACCAGGTCCAGCTTACAGTTTTGTACTGTGACTAGCCCTCCCCCACCTGCCCAGCAATTTACTCTTAAAAATGTGGCTGGAGCTAAAGGCATAGTCAAGGTTAACGCTCCTTTTTCTTTATCCCAAATCAGATAGCGTTTAGGCTCTTTTTCATCAAATATAAAAATCCAGCCCAGTTCATGGCTCATTTGGCAGCAACCCTGAGACAGTTTACAGCCCTAGACCCTAAAAGGTCAAAAGGCCATCTTATTCTCAAAATACATTTTATTACCCAATCTGCTCCCGACATTAAATAAAACTCCAAAAATTAAATTCCAGCCCTCAAATCCTCAAACAGGATTTAATTAACCTCACCTTCACGGTGTACAATAATAGAAAAAAGTTGCAACTCCTTGCCTCCACTGTGAGACAAACTCAAGCCACATCTCCAGCACACAAGAACTTCCAAATGCCTGAACCGCAGCTGCCAGGCGTTCCTCCAGAACTTCCTCCCCCAGGAGCTTGCTACAAGTGCCAGAAATCTGGCCACCAGGCCAAGGAATGCCTGCAGCCCAGGATTCCTCCTAAGCCACGTCCTAACTGTGCGGGACCCCACTGGAAATCGGACTGTCCAACTCACCTGGCAGCCACTCCCACAGCCCCTGGAACGCTGGCCCAAGGCTCTCTGACTGCTTCCCAGATCTTCTTGGCTTAGCGGCTGAAGACTGACACTGCCGGATCGCCTCTGAAGCCCCCTAGACCATCACGGAAGCTGAGCTTCGTGTAACTCTCACACTGGAAAGTAAGTCCGTCCCCTTCTTAATCAATACGGAGGCTACCCACTCCACATTACCTTCTTTTCAAGGGCCTGTTTCCCTTGCCTCCATAACTGTTGTGAGTATTGACAGCCAGGCTTCTAAACCTCTTAAAACTCCCCAACTCTGGTGCCAACTTAGACAATACTCTTTTAAGCACTCCTTTTAGTTATCCCCACCTGCCCAGTTCCCTTATTAGGCCGAGACACTTTAACTAAATTATCTGCTTCCCTGACTATTCCTGGATTACAGCTACATCTCATTGCTGCCCTTCTTCCCAATCCAAAGCCTCCTTTGCGTCCTCCTCTTGTATCTCCCCACCTTAACCCACAAGTATAAGATACCTCTACTCCCTCCTTGGCGACTGATCATGCATCCCTTAGCATCTCATTAAAACCTAATCACCCTTACCCCACTCAATGCCAATATCCCATCCCACAGCATGCTTTGAAAGGATTAAAGCCTGTTATCATTCGCCTGCTACAGCATGGCCTTTTAAAGCCTATAAACTCTCCTTACAATTCCCCCATTTTACCTGTCCTAAAACCAGGCAAGCCTTACAAGTTAGTTCAGGATCTATGCCTTATCAGCCAAATTGTTTTGCCTATCCACCCCATGGTGCCAAACCCATATACTCTCCTATCCTCAATACCTCCCTCCACAATCCATTATTCTATTCTGGATCTCAAACATGCTTTCTTTACTATTCCTTTGCACCCTTCATCCCAGCCTCTCTTTGCTTTCACTTGGACTGACCCTGACACCCATTAGGCTCAGCAAATTACCTGGGCTGTACTGCCGCAAAGCTTCACGGACAGCCCCCATTACTTCAATCAAGCCAAAATTTCATCCTCATCTGTTACCTATCTCGGCATAATTCTCATAAAAACACACGTGCTGTCCCTGCTGATCATGTCCGATTAATCTCCCAAACCTCAATCCCTTACAAAACAACAACTCCTTTCCTTCCTAGGCATGGTTAGTGCGGTCAGAATTCTTACACAAGAACCAGCACCGCATCCTGTAGCCTTTCTGTGCAAACAACTTGACCTTACTGTTTTAGCCTAGCCATCATGTCTCCATGCAGCGGCTGCTGCCGCCCTAATACTTTTAGAGGCCCTCAAAATCACAAACTACGCTCAACTTACTCTCTACATTTCTCATAACTTCCAAAATCTATTTTCTTCTTCATACCTGATGCATATACTTTCTCCTCCCCAGCTCCTTCAGCTGTACTCACTCTTTGTTAAGTCCCACAATTACCATTGTTCCTGGCCCAGACTTCAATCCGGCCTCCCACATTATTCCTGATACCACACCTGACCCCCATGACTGTATCTCTCTGATCCACCTGACATTCACTCCATTTCCCCATATTTCCTTCTTTCCTGTTCCTCACCCTGATCACGCTTGATTTATTGATAGCAGTTCCACCAGGCCTAATCGCCACACACCAGCAAAGGCAGGCTATGCTAGAGTACAAGCCACTAGCCCGCCTCTTAGATCCTCTCATTTCCTTTCCATTGTGGAAATCTATCCTCAAGGCAATCACTTCTCAGTGTTCCATCTGCTATTCTACTACTCCTCAGGGATTATTCAGGCCCCCTCCCTTCCCTACACATCAAGCTCGAAGATTTGCCCCCACCCAGGACTGGCAAATTAGCTTTACTCAACACGCCCCGAGTCAGATAACTAAAATACCTCTTAGTCTAGGTAGACACTTTCACTGGATAGGTAGAGGCCTTTCCTACAGGGTCTGAGAAGGCCACCACAGTCATTTCTTCCCTTCTGTCAGACATAATTCCTCAGTTTAGCCTTCCCACCTCTATACAGTCTGATAACAGACCAGCCTTTATTAGTCAAATCAGCCAAGCAGTTTTTCAGGCTCTTAGTATTCAGTGAAACCTTTATATCCCTTACGGTCCTCCGTCTTCAGGAAAAGTAGAACGGACTAAAGGTCTTTTAAAAACACACCTCACCAAGCTCAGCCACCAACTTAAAAAGGACTGGACAATACTTTTACGACTTTCCCTTCTCAGAAGTCAGACCTGTCCTCAGAATGCTACAGGGTACAGCCCATTTGAGCTCCTGTATAGATGCTCCTTTTTATTAGGCCCCAGTCTCATTCCAGACACCAGACCAACTTAGACTGTGCCCCCAAAGAAACTTGTCATCCCTACTATCTTCTGTCTAGTCATACTCCTATTCACCGTTCTCAACTACTCATACATGCCCTGCTCTTGTTTACACTACCAGTTTACACTGTTTCTCCAAGCCATCACAGCTGATCTCTCCTGGTGCTATCCCCAAACTGCCACTCTTTTTTTTTTTTTTTTATTTTTTTTTTATTTTTTTTTTTATTTTTTTTTTTATTTTTTTTTTTTATTTTTATTTTTTAATATTATTATTATTATTATTATACTTTAGGTTTTATGGTACATGTGCGCAATGTGCAGGTAAGTTACATATGTATACATGTGCCATGCTGGTGCGCTGCACCCACCAACTCGTCATCTAGCATTAGGTATATCTCCCAATGCTATCCCTCCCCCCTCCCCCCACCCCACAACAGTCCCCAGAGTGTGATGTTCCCCTTCCTGTGTCCATGTGTTTTCATTGTTCACCAACCCAAATGTCAAACTGCCACTCTTAACTCTTGAAGTAAATAAATAATCTTTTCTGGCAGGACTATGCTGAATCTCCTTAGGCACTCTCTAATCAGATGTCCTGAGTTGTCCCAATTCTTAGACCTTTTATACCTGTTTTTCTCCTTCTATTATTCCATTTAGTTTTTCAATTCATACAAAACTGTATCCAGGCCATCACCAATAATTCTAAATGACAAATGTTCCTTCTAACAACCCCACAATATCACCCCTTACCACAAAATCTTCCTTCAGCTTAATCTCTCCCACTCTAGGTTCCCACGCCACCCCTAATCCCGCTCAAAGCAGCCCTGAGAAACATCGCCCATTATCTCTCCATACCATCCCCCAAAATTTTCACTGTCCCAACACTTTACCACTATTTCATTTTATTTTTCTTATTAATATAAGAAGACAAGAATGTCAGGCCTCTGAGCCCAAGCTAAGCCATCATATCCCCTGTGACCTGCACGTACACATCCAGATCGCTGGTTCCTGCCTTAACTGATGACATTCCACCACAAGAGAAGTGAAAATGGCCTGTTCCTGCCTTAACTGATGACACTGTCTTGTGAAATTCCTTCTCCTGGCTCATCCTGGCTCAAAAGCTCCCCCACTGAGTACCTTGTGACCTCCACCCCTGCCATCCAGAGAACAAACCCCCTTTTTCCTTTACCTACCCAAATCCTATAAAACGGCCCCACCCCTATCTCCCTTCGCTGACTCTCTTTTCGGATTCAGCCCGCCTGCACCCAGGTGATTAAAAGCTTTATTGCTCACACAAAGCCTGCTTGGTGGTCTCTTCACACAGACGCGCATGAAAGAAACTTAAGCCATTAATGGTATCAACAACATCAATAGATACTTATCCATGAATCATTCCAAGAACAAGTTCCCCACCCCTCAAAACACATACCCTTTATTTCCTAGACACAATGATGAGGTAATTTCATGAACACATGAGTAGCTATGTAGTGGTGGCTTTAAAAACTAGGCTTCTAATTGGTGGCCTATAAAAATGTTTTTGTTTCACTCTCAGTTGTCTCAAGACCACTTACTCATTCATACTATTAGCCAAGACTCTTTTCACTGCAAAAAAACTGAAATCCAAATCAAACTATCATAAACAAGGGATTTATCAGTTCACCTAGCTAAGAAGATTCTGGGATAGCTCACAGAACTTAATGAGTAGATATAAAAGTCAACACCAAGGAGCTGTCAGAGCTAGGGCATATGAACTGTAGAAGATAAAAAATAATTTTCTTTCCACTACTCATAGTTCTTAGTTGGGGTAGACCCCTGTAACAAAAGACAGATTAAGAAGAGAAAAACAAATATAAGTTTTTTTGTTTTTTTTTTTTAACATGTGGACCTCATGTATACACAGGAGACACTCAGAAAAAAATGGGTAAATTTCTAAGAGGTAGCTTTGAATTCAGGCTTAAATACCAAACTCCACTGAAACAAAGAAGGGTATAGAAAAGGCCGGTTTTGAGGAAATAATCAGGAAAAGTCTGATAAACAAAAGCAAAGTTTGTTATGCAGATTTAAGTTAGTGCCTTCTCCATTGATAAGAGTATCTAGTGATTTAGTCATTCTTTTCTTTCTGGTAGAAAGAGGGAAACACCCTTACAAATGGATATTTCTTTTATAGATGTAAATTTCCCTTACAAATGTGTAACTTCTACTCTGTTTTCAGAGCTTCTCCTGTGTCTGCAGTTTCTCAAAATAATCAGCTCAAAATAATCCCTATGCCAAAGAGTCATATTTTGGGGTGGCATATTCTGGTTTCCTACAGTCATATTTTCGGGTGGCATATTTTTGGTATCCTACAAAAGTAAAGATTGGTAATTATGAAGTCAAAGAACCAGGGATGATGAAACAAAGAGGAATAAATCTCAATAGGCAAATGTAAGAGTCTAGAAGTTCAGAATCAGGGCCTATAACGAAGAACTTGGTGCCCTCTGGCTTTCCGTCTATCCTTCATCTTTGCTATCTCTGCTTCTCCTTGTGTAATGGTCCCATTCTCTCCTACTAAAGGCAAGCTTCCTGTACCTGGTAAATTAAAGACCTTTCAACAATTTCTGGCATGCATCCTAATATAAAATTCAAGAAGAGTCATCCCACACACACACATACACTTTGAATCTAAAAAATTCTACAGAAAACTCTAATTGGCCTACCTTGGGTCACAGGCCTACCCCTTAGACCAATCTTTGTGGCCACTGTGTCAAATGCCCATTTCTGTGGCAGGGCAGGACAATCTACTGTGATAAAAAAATTCTACTAGAATGCATGGAATGGGGGAGAAATTCCCCCAGAAGAAAGAGAATGCTAAATCAGAGCGCGGGGGGGATATGAAAGGATCATGGGCAAATGAGAATAATAGCTATCTGAGTCCTTATACACCTTCCATCCTCCATATTATTGAAGAATGCATTGTTCCTGAGGGCAAGCCACATTCAACTATTGACAACAATGGTATGAAACCATTTTTCCAGTGATGTCATTTATTTACAAACACAGCTAGACTAATTTTTTAAAGAAGCTAAGGATAGTAGTGAAAACATAATAGAACTTAATATTTTCATGTAACTGTCAGTGCTACAGTGGTGGTGCAGAAGTATAGAACAGAAAATTCAAAGCCGATTGAGACCTCTCTTTCACCCCTTCATATTATAGGTGAGAAATCTGGGGATCTGGGGAATTCTGTGTCTGGACAATTCCTAAGGCTTGCAAAGAAAAAGGACAAGATCAGAATATAGATCTTCTGTAATCCAGCCTGGCACTCTTTGGTGAGAAATACATCTAAATACAAATAACAGGACTATGTTTTCCACTTTTAAAATAGAGGAATGCAGAATGTTAGCTTTCTCCGTGAAGAACATCTGCTTATCCACAGAAAATTTCATTTTCTCCCGAACAGATGACCACCAAAAAAATGTTGTTTTAAAAGAAGGAAGAAGATTACATGAAAGATAGAAGTTTACATAATTTTAAATTAGCTTGAATTATAAAATTTCCAAAAGAAATGTTTTATTTATATTTAAACTTTCTCATGACATTTTTTGCAAGAGAAATACATAAAAAATTTAAATCATATGATATCATCTACACATTGAAAAAGGAAAGTCTAATATAATAATTGCTTCTCTGTGACAAGGAAGAATAGGTGAGAAAAGAGTATAGAAAACAAATTTTTTTTCCTGAAAACTTGAGTAAGATTTACCTTTGGTCTATTTTATTTAACGTGATTTTTTAGATAAAGTTTTTTTTTTTTTTGCCTTTTGTTTTTTAACGTGATGTTTTAATACTTCAGGCATGGTTTCTGGCATAGAATTAGTCTGAAGTTAATAATGGTCCAATTTATACTCATGTCAATCACAAGGCCTCTTCAATTGAATTAATGATTTTAAAATTTTCATCTATGTGTGAGGTCTTTTAAAGGATAAAAAGATGAGATACCCACACATGCATCCAACCAACATATATTAACTGTCAGCTCTGTGTTGGGCACTGAGATAGGAACAGGGGGTAAAAACAATGAGTAAGTGTAATAGACCTTCAAGAGCCTGATAGTCAAATATAAGGGGCAGACAAGGGATCAAAAACAGTGAAATACACTTAAGAGCACAGGAAGGCAGAGAAAAGAGATCCTAACACTGTCTCAGTGTATAAGCTTCCCAAGGTTTGAGACCAAAGCTGAGTCCTGAACAGAGATTCCTGAGGTAAATGTTGTGGTGCCCCACCCACATCTCTTGACCATCATTCTGTGCAGATGATCTTTCTGTGCAAGCACCTAGACTTTTTGCTTTAGGGCTTTCTCTATCCACAGACACAAGCTTAGTCCTCACACCAGATAGGTAGGGAATACAAGGGAGTTACAGCTGTGAGACGTGGACAAGTTACAGCCAATGGAGAATGGGAGCTAGTCGATAAGTATCCCAACCTCTTCACCCTTTGGACGGGATAATGCCTTGGAAGCTCTCTGAGGGATCGAGCCCAGTTGTTCACAGGAATAATCTGCTCATTAATACACCTGATATTAGCTGCCTTTCTTTCCTATCTCACTTCCTTATGCTTTCCTTTCTGAAATCCTTGCCTCATAGCCTTCTTCTGGGGAGCCTAACCTAGGAAAATATACAAAGCAATGGGGAAACTTATTCATGAGATAAAGAAATGGTGGTGGTCGTAAGTCACTAGGTTTTGGGGTGAATTGTTATACAGCAATAACTAACTGATACAAGCCAAAAATTAAAAGGAACTATAATTGAAGTAGGAGGAAAATTAGTAGAGCAGTGGTTCTCAAATTTTGTCTTGGATTAGAATAACCTGGAGGACTTATGAAACACGGATTGCTGGGCCTTACCCATAGATTTTCTGATTCAGTTGACAGGGGTTAAGGTTCAATAACTTTCATTTCTACCAAGTTCCCAGGTGATGCTATTGCTGCTGGCCCAGGAACCACACTTTAAGAAGCACTGCAGTTAAGTGTAAAGCCATAGAAGCCAAAAGAGAAAGTATTTTTTTTAATAGAGAAGTACTAAGCTTTTTATAATGCTGAGAGATTTAGAAAAATAAAGATCAAACAATGATGATTGGATTTCAAAAATTATGACCAATAATGACACTAACAACTACAGTTTCAGTGGAGTGGTGTGGTTTGAAGCCAGTTTGGCATAAGCTGAGGCCAGAATGGGAGGTGAGGAAGTAAAGACAGCACATAGATGCAGCTCTTACAACAAAATTGCCAGGAACGAGGAGTAAAGGGAGTTATAGAGTTGAAAAGGTTTTAATTGGGGCTAGTAGGAATACTAAAGTGTATTTCTATGCTCATGACAGAAATCCAGTGGAGAAGAAAAAAGTGATGTAGGAAAAAGAAAGGCTAATGGCAGAAGGAAAGTCCTTGGGGACACAGCCAGAGCACCTTTGATGAAAGAAATCATACAACTTTCATTGTAGCAGGACAAAAGATGACAAATAAAGAAAAGATATTTTCATGTCTAGTGACTTCAGCTTTCTCAACTAAGTATGAGATGTCATCAGCTGAGAGTGAGAGCAGGGAAAGGGGTACAGAGGTGCTAGAGGAAAAGATATGAGACTGCCATCTCTCAAATGAGAAACAAACCTACCTTCTTTTTGAGGTGAATGTATCCATCAACATGAATTTCACTTAGAGATAAAGATATAAGACATTGACATGGGACATTTATTCAATGAACACAATTTGCACACCTTGTGTCCAGGTGAAAATGGAATTCAGTATATGTGTTAATATATTGGCACTCAATAATTCTCCAGTTTTGCTTTGCTTTGAAAAAATTCTGGATGTTTTCTTTGAAAATATTCTGGCTAGAAATGCATAGGAATTATTTACAAATGAGGATGGCTGGGAATTGTTTGGTATGCCATAGGGGAGAAAAAGTAATATATTTTTCCTCACCCATACCAAGGTTCATGGCTGAGATTCCTATAACAAAAGACAGATTAACAAGAGACCGGTATACAAATTTATTTAATATAAGCTTTATGTGACACAGGAGCCTTCAGAAATGAAGAGCAAGAAAAGAAAAAGAAAAAAAAACAGGGAAACCTGTGTATTTCTATGAACAGTCATGCAGAAGTATGAATGGAGGACAAAAGGGTGTGGTCTAATGGTTAAAAAAAAAAAAAAAACAACTGTGGCGAACTTAGCAAGGCCTGTTTGTTCAGATTTTTCTTGGCATCTCTGTATAGGGCAGGATACCTGTCACATAAGGGCCTTCAGAAAGAAGAGAGGGAGGTCAGAGAGCGGCCTTCCTAGGTTTTATGATCTATTTCAGGGAAGAAAGATGAGGGGAAGGTAAGAGTGACTGTCCTGCTTCTCCTGTTTTCTCAAATGCCAAGATGCCATATTTTGGAGTAGCATGTCAAGAATCCCATCAATGGTATGGAATGATTCTGGAATATCATCTGAAAGTGGAATTGCAGTCTACTGTGTCTGGTGGACTATATTAGCACCCAGATTACAACCACACCACAAATTTTCATTCTAGAAAGGAAGAGCTTTCAGTTTGGACTTGAAGAGAATTTTAAGATCTCTTAGTGATCCATGAAATATGACTATTATAAAGATCGTCATATAAAAATTGTTCACCCAAAACAGTTTGTGTGAGAACTGCCTAAATGTAATGTCTGGTATGTTTTCACTGGTTGATTTTTTATAGTTGCTTTGGTTTTATTTTATTACTTGGAGAATAGTGTGTTTTCTGGTTATCTCTGATTTACTATTTTAGTTTGCTGGAGATTTTGAGAGTGCTAGGTGAAGTATTATTGTATATTTTTTAAAGCCAGTGGTGAGATTAAAATTAAGTTAGAAGTTAATAAATGTATACTCAGACCTATGAAAAAGTTTCTTTTGTCACTAGTCTGATCTAACAATGAGTTCGATAGAGGTCTGTCCTTTTGCACTGGAGAATTCTTATGAATTCTCCATGCTTTTTTATGCTTTTCTAATGCTCCACTCGATAATTTAGTGCCTTTACATCTTGCCTAACAAAACCAATCCAGGGCTTCTTTGCAGTAAGGTGGTACCAAATCTTGTGTGGTGCAGTAGATGGGGAGTATAGAGAGAAATCAGATGAGCCAGAAAGTTTCCCATTACAGAAGCCCAGGTTTCTAAATGAATTTTCTAAGGAGGTGTAAGAGAAAGCTACAGAATCAATCATTTGAAAATGCAAAAATAAAAACAAGAGTTAGGTATGCTCTCAGAACTTCTTCTTAGAAGCATTTACCACAATTGTAATCAATTAAGTGATTATCTAATCATTTGCTTAATGTCCATCATGTACTATTAGACTGAAAGTTCTATGATGGCAGTATAATATCTGTTTTGCCCACCACAATATCTTCAGACCTTAGGATGGTAGCTGGCATACAGACACACAATAAATTTGATAAAAGAATAAGCAGTGAAGCTATTCTGATATAAAGAAGGCTCTGATTCTGATATAAAGATATCTGATATCCTGATATAAAGATGGCTAAGCAGACCACTGAATGAAAGACAAACAGTTGTGCTTGGAAGGAGAAGGCTAGGAATTGACAAATTGTCTTACGCCATTTGTCTTACTCCATTTTGTGCTACTAAAGCAGAATGCCACAGACTGTATAACTTATAAAGAACAGAAGTTTATTTGGGTCACAATTCTGGAGGCTGGGAAGTTCAAAAGCATGGTGCTGGCATCTGGCAAGGGCCTTCACGCTGTACCATTCTATGGGGGTAAGCAGAAGAGCAAGAAAGGGCAAGAGCAAGAGAGAAAGAGAGAGCTGAACTAGCTTTTATAACAAATTCATTTTTTGCAATAACAAACCCACTCCTTCAATACTGGCATTAATCAATTCATGAGAGGAGAGCAGAGCCCTCATGACCTAATCACCTCTTAAAGGTTTCACTCTCAATACTGTTGCACTGGGGATTAAGTTCCCAACACATAAACTTTGGCAGACACATTCAAACCATGCATGACATCATTCAAAATTCAAATATCTAGAGCAGGATTTTTACAATTCCCAAAACTAGTATTTTCCCCAACTATCATTATTATCATCCTCTGTTCATTTATGAGGATTTTGTTCTGTTTCCCAGAGTAATTTGGCCCAAGGTTTTAAATGAGAGAATGACCTGATCAGGTTTGGATTGTTAAAAACACACCTGGATAATACATGGAGTATGTGAGAGAAACTTGGAGCCAAAATTCTTATTCTTTTTAAAATCTGGCCTCCATTTTTCCTGTTTCTAAGCTTTTGCTCATATTATTTTTAACTAAAATGCCTGTATTAGTTTGTCAATAGGTTTGGCTACATGCAGTGGCTTACACAATGAGAGTTTCTTTCTTTCTCATGAAATAGTCCAGTGGTAAAAGGTCCAAGGATGATGTAACAGATCTACTTCATGAAGCCACCCAACAGCCAGGCCTCTTCCGATTACCTTCTGTGATACCCTATGCTGTCCTTATCTTCATGGTCTAAGATGGTTTGACACTACAATCACATTCTAATTGATAAGATGGAGGAAGATGAGGAAGGAGATGGATGAGAGTGCACCTCCTTTCTTCTATGGATAGATTGCATAAGTTTCCGTCTTGCTGGCCAGAATATTGGCCAGAACTTAACCATATGACTGCATATAGCAGCAAGAGAGGCTGGGAGAAATATAGTCTTCATTCTGGGAGGACATAGGACTGGCTGAATAAGAGGGGCGGATTCTGTTCATTTGAAAGGGTAGACTGAATATTGAGTGACAAGTAGCCATCTCTGCTATGCTATCTTCTTTTCCTTCTCAAACTGTCAAAATCCCTTCTATCATTCAGAGTCTGATCTAGCTCAAATTTCATCCTCCATGAAGCAAATGAGGGGGTAAGAAGGCAACGAGTAGAGTGCCAAGGAATAATAAGCTTGTTTTCCCTGAAGTTGTGTTTAAGACACTGGCAAGCATGATTCAGAGATCTAAAATCAAGATTCTGGGGACAGTGAAATAAAAATAAAATGACAAATTTTGAACTCCTTTAAATATAATGTTGATCTTATGTTTTTCCAGATGCCTCTCCCCACTTCAAGTAATGGAAGACAGCACATAGGTATGGCTTTGCCAAACACATACTCTCAAAATTCCTTTCAGCTCCAAAATTCCATGAGTCTTGGTGTATGAAATAGGAAAACCTCAAAAAACTCTTATCTAACACAGATCAAAGTGTGTTGGTCATGACAGAAAAACAAAAGCCCAGGTTTTAAGCAATAATGCATTTTAAACAAAGTGTTTTTATAGAGAATCTAACCCCACCATCCTTAGATGTCACTTCTTCTGTCCTCTTACCCAGAGTTGGGAACAAGTCCTTCAACTTTCTCCCACTTGTGGGTTTGTTGTTGTTGTTGTTCCTAAGATTGGAAACCAGCTGTTATCTCCCCTCTGTCTTTGGTTCCCATGTTTCTTTTGTCAGTCCTCTAGAAGTGCCTTGGGGAAGCCAAGCAACCTCCTGGGTAGTTGTAAATTCTAGGTGGATACACAGACTAACCACATGGTAAACTTGACCAATTCCTGTAAGTATACTTATTTAGGGCTGAGTTGAAATACTATTAAAATACTCTTATAGTTAATCAACACTATAAAAAATAGTGATCGTCAGGATCAAATAATATTTAGTGAATTTGTTAGATAGGGTATTTTAAAAAAAACTAAAATACTCCCCATGTTTCTTCCAAATCAAATATGAATTGATAATGGAGTATTCTCACAAAATTTATATTATTTTAAACATATACTCATTTTTAAAATGAATACTTGGGGTTTTCTTTTAAGCAAAGCCCAAGTGAAGGAAGACAGAGCATTGTGTGAACTGCATAAATTGAGCCTATAAAGTGAAACTGCAGAGATAAAGGGATTGAGTGTTTTAAAAAATCCCAGTTTGTGTATGAGCAATCAGAAGCTGTGATAGCAGATTTTAATATAAAGATAGGACCACGGTAAAATGCCTCCTTAAGCCTATCCCCAAAACGTATCAAATGCTGACCCTTTATTCCTATGTTGATAGTTCTTTCTCCAGAGTCTAGATAACAGCCTTGCTGGAATAAGGAAAAATGTTGACTGAAGCTTTGCAGTGTTCTGTGTGTGGAAGGGGTGAAGGAGCTGTTGTGGATGAAGTTGTAGGCCAAGGATTCCAAAACAAACAAACAAACAAAGAAGTACCAGACACAGTGGCTCATGCCTGTAATCCCAGCATTTTGAGAGGCCAAGGCAGAAGGATTACTTGAGCCCAGGAGTTCAAGACTAGCCTGGGAAACATAGTTAGATGAGACCCTGTCTATACAAAAAATTAAAAAATTAGCCAGGTATGGTGACACACACCTGGTCCCAGTTAGGAGGCTGAGGCAGGAGGATTGCTTGAGCCCAGGAGGTTGAGGCTGCAGTGAGCCATGATCACACCACTGTACTCCACCCTGGGCAACAGAGCAAGACTCTGTCAAAAAAAAAAAAAAAAAAAAAGCAAGAAAAATGAGATGATTAAAGTAGGGACAAGTGAAATATAAGTGGCTATCAGGGCTCATGAAATAAGCATTCTGAAAATTTTAAATAGTGAAAAACAGAGACTTCTTATTGATAAATAGATTTATCTAAGAAATATACTTGTTGCAGATTTGGGCAACAAGAGTAATCATCTTCATTTAAGAACAGTGGGCACTAATTTTTGAACAGTGACTGCAGGCTAATTTATTTAAAAAGATACCTCAGAAGAAAAGGTAGTTAACGTGGCACATTGATCTCCCTCTTTTAGATTTAAAGAGAACTTGCACAAATTTTTATATGTTGGTGGAGGTTCTTGAGATGATTGAGTTGTTTACTAGACTTGCCAGTTTGGGGTGTAGATGTGGGTAGCATTTGTACAAGCAGAGTGAAGGACTGGATAATCAAAAGAGTAACTCTCACAGCTGCTTAACTTGTCAAGGTGTCTTATAAAGCAGACAAGTGACTAGACTCTTCTCTCAGCCACACTGCTCTAGAGAAATGTATCCAAGTTCTACTTTTTTATCCCAGTGGTTCTGGTCCTCTGTGTTCATAGACTTCATCCACCTCTGTATGGGAATCCCCTGTGTCCTGATTTCTCTCAGTTCCTAGCTGATTTCTGATTTTTCCAGCTGATTTCTCCCTACTTAGGACTAGGATCCCATGTGCCCCATTAGCAAATTCTAAGTCCTGATCAATGTATTAAAACTATGAATAACTGTGCTTTTCATTTGCACTTTGTCAACTTTAAATAATTAGATTCAGAAAATATGATTAAGTATAGAGTTTATTCAAGTGCAAAGCTTAAGGATCGCCACCTGGGTAATACAGATTCTAAAGGAATGGGGTCAGTGCTCCAAAGTGAAGAAGTTAAGGTTTCACTTACATAGGCAATTAACAGGGTTGCAACATTTTCTATACAAGGTCGGTATAAACATTATAACAATTTGATTGGTTACAGCTTGCTACATTCCCAGAAAGATTGCTTTAACATGCCATGAGGAGGGGTGATGATCTGAGGGCATACTTATCTCTGATTCCACAAAACCTTTCCTAATCATTTACAGGAAAAAGCAGATGTCGCAGCCGCGTGCTGTGTGACTCAGGCCACACAGCCACATTATTCTCAACGCTCAAAATAATTTAAAGTCTCAACAGCTCTAAATTTGAATCATTTAATTTCACAGTTTTTATCAGCCCAATTCACCACAAACCATAATATTCATCGTTTTGGTGCTGAGTGAAAAGTAAGCATTAAGAGGTAGTTAACTTCAGCCGGGTGCAGTGGCTCACACCTGTAATTCCAACACTTTGGGATGCCAAGGCGGGAGGATCACTTGAGGTCAGGAGTTCAAGACCAGCCTGGCCAACATGGTGAAACTCTGTCTCTACTAAAAATACAAAAATTAGCTGGGCATGGTGCCACATGCTTGTAATCCCAGTTGCTCAGGAGGCTGAGGCATGAGAATAGCTTGAACCTGGGAGGTGGAGGCTGCAGTGAGCTGAGACTGCACCACTGCACTCCAGCCTGGCGACAGAGTGAGACTCCATCTCAAAAAAAAAAAAAGAAAAGAAAAAGAAAAAAAGAGGTAGTTAACTTCTTATACAGCTCTTTCTTTCCACCAAACTCCCACCATTAGCTCCTCTTAATCCTAGAGAAATGAGAGTTGCATACTATACTTTAATTCAATTCAGTAAAAATTAATTTGGGTGGGGGAGGACATCTCCATAAAGGACACAATTAAACAATTAAAGACATAGGGGCTTATGAAAGGGTATGACATTTAAATTTTAGTGCCAAGTAATACTCCATCTAGTCTAGAAGGTAACTCAAATGTCATAGAGATGAGATTCATAGTTCCTTCAAATGAGAAGGAATCTTGAAGATTTTTAATATAAACTTCACCACCAACACTGCCATTTTTCAACGTATTACTTATTTGAACCACTGAACTTTTTCTCATGATGGGAAACATTGTAAAGAGGTAGACTTTTCTAAGCTTTTATACAATTAATACACTTTACATTAAAGAACTTAATAATATTAGAAATTCATGAGAAGAAAAACACCAGAAAAGACTGTTTAGTATTACAAGATGTGCTGAATGACAAGGAAGAGAATCGTTAATAAGATTGTACTATGCTCAGTTAAGAAAAAATTCCTCATAGTTTAAACTTCCTTCCTCCTTTCATCTCTGAGGGAAGAAAATTTAATATATTCAGGTACATTTTGTTCCATCTGTGTGCTGTAGATTATAAACTTAAGGCTAAAGGTATTCTGTAGAGGAGAAGTTTATATATATACATATATACACACACACATATATACACATATTTATGCAATTTTAAAGTAATTCAATACATTATTTCCATATAGAATAACTAAAAGTAGAAGGGGAAGTGGAATTTAAACAAAGTAGGACTGATTAGATTTTACACTTTTTTTTTTTTTTTTTTTTTTGCAGGGGGGACAGGAAGTAAAATTGAATTACAGACATTTAAAAAAGTATGCATATATGTGATGGGGAACTTTTCAAACTACCAAGTCACTACTTTATTTTTATTTATTTATTTATTTATTTAAGATGGAGTCTTGCTCTTGTTGCCCAGGCTGGAGTGCAGTGGCACGATCTCGGCTCACTGCAACCTCTGCCTCCCAGGTTCAAGCGATTCTCCTGCCTCAATCTCCCGAGTAGCTGGGATTACAGGCATGCACCACCATGCCCAGCTAATTTTGTATTTTTAGTAGAGACAGGGTTTCTCCATGTTGGTCAGGCTGGTCTTGAACTCCTGACCTCAGGTGATCTGCCCACCTCAGCCTCCCAAAGTACTGGGATTACAGGCGTGAGCCACCGCGCCCGGCCCTAAGTCACTACTTTAAAACTATTCCCAAGACTGAATTTCTCATGCTGAGCTTCAAACTTTATTTTAACTAGATACGAGTATAAAATAATGCCTTTCATAAAAGGCAAGGTGATTTATACCCGAACTTGTAAAGAAAACACAAGAAGAGGATTCTATCACCTGTTTTGGCATATACTGACTATGACCTAGTATGAACCTCTGAGCCCATCTCTGGGTCTTCACTTCTACACCCATGATAGGACATAAAATTTTATTATTTTTATTTTTGTATTATACTTTAAGCTCTGGGGTCCATGTACAGAACGTGCAGTTTTGTTACAGAGGTATACACATGCCATGGTTGTTTGCTGCACCCGTCAACTCATCATTTACATTAGGTATTTCTGATAGGAGGTAAAATTTAAAAAAAAATCTAAGGGCCAACATTTTCTTTAGACACTTTTGTTTCATAAAATAACGGCCAGGTGGCACAAAGAAATGTTTACATTTATTGAAGAATTTATGTATAATATTATTTAAATTCTTTAATAAATGTTTTTCATTTAAGTCCATTGGATCAATGACATGTGTGATAAATTTGTGTGTGTATGTGTATGTGTGTGTAAATAGCTAGTTCATACATCCAGTCTGAATAACTTGATATGAACCCTTGCAGTCATGTGTGATTGGCCCCCTCTATTTTCCTCATTCCCACAGTCAATTCTTCAGCGATTTCTAGCAGCTCTACATTCAGACAGATCTCATGTCTGACCTCTTCTCACTGCCTCTATTGTCAACATAATCATCAAAGTCCACCAACTCTCTCCTGACTGCCAGAGTCGCCTCATTGGTTTTCTGCTTTCTTTTCCTATAACCATGGTCTGTTTCCTGCAAAGCGAACTTAGAGAACTTTGTAAAACCAAATCAAACCATGTCACATTCCTGCTCATAATCCTCCAGTGTCTGTCCCCATCATATTCAGAATAAAATCCAAACTCCTTCCCAGAGCCGAGTAGTTTTATATAAATTGTCCCTTCCCTTCTCTTTGACATTCTCTTATTGTGCTCTAACCACCACACACTCACCCCTCTGTTCATCCTGGTCTCTGCAAGTGCCAAGCATTATGTCTTAAGAGACGCTGTAAGAGATGCTGTCCCTGGCCACCTTACCAAACACCAGTTACACATTCAATGCCCATGTCATCTTGCTTTTTAAAATAATATTTATTACCTCACCTTATATAATTGTTTCTCTTCTCATGGAATTTCTAATATTACTATATTCTATATTGTAAATTTATTAATTATGTGACAGCTTAGAAGAGCTTACCTCTTTACGATATTTTCTAACATGAATAAAAGTTTAATTGCTCCAATTAGAGTTTAAAGTAGATAATTGGTCTCCATTTATTTCTCTGTCTGTCTTTTTTTTTTTTTCTTTTTAGAAACAGGGTCTTGTTCTCTTGCCCAGGCTAGAGTGCAGTGGCAACATCATAGCTCACTGCAACCTTAAACTCCTGGAAAGCAAATTCTGTGAGGACACAAACTTTGCCTGCCTATTTCAATGCTATATCCCCAGCACATACAACAGTGTCCAGTAGAAAGAGAATGCTTAATAAATATTGGTGGAATTAATTAATTAATAAGCAAATATGTATATACTCACATATGCACTGACCGTGAGGCAGCTGAAAACCTGGCTTCACTACCTTTGGCCACGTCCATTTACCACATTCCATACAAACATTACCACTTTCTAGTTTTACATGACGTGAAAATGGCCTCTTCCTGTTGTAAGACTTTTTCTTTAGTTCAGCTAAGAGCCGGGTTATTGTCACACGGCCATGAGAGATTAGGCTCGCAGACACTTTGAAGGGTGAGAGAAAATGGAATTTATTGGACACAAAGTGGAAAAAAGGGAAACAGGGACCCTCTACAAAGCCAGAGTCCTGCTAGTGTCCTTCCTGCCTGGCAGATTGAATCCCAGGTTCCACCCAGGAAGAGGAGGGGCCGGGCTCCTCCCCCTGCAAACACACAAACTTCTGTGGCTCTCCCAGTGCACAGGCTGGTTGGAGTTTCTCTGGAGACCCCGTTGCACCGGGCTGTCTCACTACCATGTAAAGAAACTATTAACACAGTTAATAGTTTAACATAGTAGTAACAGCAAGGATCCTGTTATGAGAAGCATGCACCAGGATCTATGGGAACATACATAGGAGATACATAACTCAGACTAATGCTGGCATAGAAACAAGAAGAGATGGGTCACGGGATCTTCTGAGACATCCTGAAGTAGTACCTCAAGGAGCCAGGTGAGGTAAAGTGAGAAGCAAATTTCAGCATAGGAAAGAGAAAGCAGACAAGTTGACAACCAAGTTGGCCAGCTAGTGGCGATGTCTCTCCCAAAACTGAGAATACATTCAGAAAAGTGGGTTTGAGGGGAAAGATGAGGTATTCAATTTTGATCAGTTTTTCTGCCTTTGCACAATGTAACTGTTCAATGGTGTAGCTGATCAGTGCTCTAGCCAACTACAGCTCTGGAGAATGAAATCCTACAAAAATATTTCTTAGTTCTTCATGTGGTAGGCCCATGAGTCATTCATCTTGTAACCTTCATGGCTTAGCACAGTGCCTGCCACATAATAATATTTGTTTAATGTCTTTAATTGAATTACAGTGAATCCCTAATACTGTTACTGAAATGCCAGAGGTTTGGTCTAGGTCCCGTTGCTTGCTGCACAGAAAGCCAGTCACTGAGACAATGAGTATTGCCAGGGAAGAAAGGCTTTATTCAGGTGCTGCCACCAAGGAGGTGGGAGATCAGTCTCAAATCCATCTCCCCAGCTGACTAGAATTGGGGGTTTATATAGTGGAGAAGGAATGCAGCTACATAAGGGGAAAACAGGAATTAAGGAGGGGTAAGGAAGTAATCATGACAAATGAAGGGTCTGGTGTCTCATTGTCTGGATGCAGTGATCTGCTGAGTTTCAGTTCCTTGATACTTACTATCTGGAAGGCCTGAGGGTCGGTTTCCTGAGGAAGGAACTCATATAAGACAACTATAAGTTTCAAGCTTTAAGACCAGGAAGGTCAATTCCTATGTTTATTTTAAAAGACCATAAACATAAGTTTTATGGGACAGTTCAGTATAGTTGCCCCTTGATATACATGGGAGATTGGTTTCAGGACCCCCATGGATACCAAAATCCAAGGACACTCGAGTCCCTTATATAAAATGGCATAGTATTTGCATATAACCTATGCACATACTCCCATTACTTTAAATTATAGATTTTAAGTAATCTCTTTATAATTTAATCTCTATACTAAAGAGTTTATAAGTAATCTCTAGATTATTTATAATACCTAATACAAGGTAAAGGCTCTGTAAATTGCTGTGGTAACAGAGATCCAAGTTACCCTGAGTTACCGGCAGTGAATCTGTATGAGTCCACAGCAACTTCAGCCCTTGTCTCCTCAGAAGAAAGAGTTCGACTGAGGGGCATAAAGCAGAGAAAGACTGAGGCAAGTTGCAGAGCAGAAATGGAAGTTTATTTATAGAGCTTTAGAACAGGAAAGCAAGGAAAATTCGCTTGGAAGAGACCCAAGTAGTGCCTTAAGGTCAAGGAGAGAAAAGAGACCCCCTTAACCTCGACCCTGGGACTCTATAGGCTCGCCTCTTTCCCATGATTCTTCCCTTAGGGTGGGCTTTCAGCATGCATGGTGCCCTCCTTACCCCTGGGAATTGAGCATGCACAGTGTGTTTAGGGAGTTTTACGCATGCCCATCTGAGGCTTTCTTCCTTTTCCGGTGGCGTGTGTCCCTGGAACATCATACTTTGTCATTTTGTCTCAACACGCATGGCCAAGAAGCTGCTTCTCCCTGGGGCCTGCATTCAATTAACACTTAATGTTAACAGGTGTGGACCATCAGGAGCTCGTCTCTCCCTGGCTGCCAAATTGTCATTTTTAGAGAGGCAATGCAATAATTGCAAACCATCACCCTACATTTCTAGTGGGTGGGGGTGAGAGCCCTCTCCTGCCCCCTGCTCATGCCTGTCTAGCTATAACAATACTATGTTGGGTTTTTATTTGTATTATTTATTATTGTATTATTTTTATTGTTTTTTATAAAAAATATTTTGCTTGAATCTATGGATAGAGAGCCCACAAATATAGAAGGCCAATGGCATATGCATGTTCATAGGCTTTTTGGTAAAGTTTTCATTAATTCTCAGTCGACGATTTAGTTCAGTTGATGGTTTTCTCTTCAATTCTTTATTAGAGGCCTCTAATAACATTCTGAGCTTCTCTTCTCATGCTTCTACACATTCTTTCCTCCATGCCAACAAGGGCCTTCCATATTCATAAATAGAGATTTTTATATGAATACTTATTCTCTTCTGATTCAAATATGTGTGAAGTACAAAGATCTGGCTCTAGAACAGGGATACGTACACCTTTTTCTACAAAGGGCCATACAGTCTCTGTCAAAATTATTCAACTCTATCATTGTAGCATAAAATCAGGTACAGACAATACATAAACAAATGCGCATGGCCTTGTTCCAATAAAACTTTATTTTTGAAAACAGGGCCGGGTGCAGTGGCTCATGCCTGTAATCCCAGCACTTTGGAAGGCCGAGGTGGGCGGATCACCTGAGGTCAGGAGTTCGAGACCAGCCTGGCCAACATGGTGAAACCCCGTCTCTACTAAAAATACAAAAATTAGCTGGCATGGTAGCACATGCCTGTAATCCCTGCTACTTGGGAAGCTGAGGCACGAGAATCGCTTGAACCTCGGAGGTGGAGGTTGCAGTGAGCCAAGATCATGCCACTGCACTCCAGCCTGGGCAATAGAGCAAGACTCAGTCTTGAAAGAAAAAAAAAAACAGGTGGTAGGCTGCATTCGGCCCTCAGGCCATAGTTTGCCAACCAATGCTCTAGAGTAATGTGAATACAAATACATATATACATGCATATGCATACAATGCGATTAACGTATAGATACATATAAATTATAAAACAGATCTTCAGCAATTTTGAAGAAGAAAAAAGATTTAGATCATCTACTTACAGGATTGAAAGAAAACCTTTTCCAAACTGGACTACATTCATTTTTCTTTTACTAACATACTTAACAACATCAAATTCAAGCACATCCTGTGAGAAAAGATCAGAGGAGGTCATTTCTGACCTTCCTCACTGCCAGCATTTTCTGATGTTATTGACAAGTGTTATCCTCTCAAAAGGCTGCAGCCTAAATAATTACTTTCATCTTCATTTTCATGAACAAAGTTAATATCTAATTAAAATGCCAACCCAATTAAAGATGACAGTCTTGTCAGTATTTATACCATTGAAAAAAAAAATAACCTCTCAGACTTGAGTGAATTGTATAGTTTTTAAAGAAACCAAAATCTAATATTGTTTGTCAAGTCGCCCACCAACCAGGGAGAAGGGACTGAGTCACTTGGATCTGTTTCTTTCTGAGCCATAAAAAGGAGCTTAATGTTCTGGTCAGGAACCACTGAAACTTAGTATTGATTTTCCGTGCTCAATTTCTCTCCCAAGTCTTGGTCTTCCACCTGAAGAAAATTTCATTACTATCAGGAAGCTTGGGCAACTCAGAATGAACAGCAGGAAACTAAGTTCTGTAAATGGCTTCAACCTCTTACCTCCATTTTGTTAGATTAGCCAGGCTAGCTTCCTTAATTAGAAGCTGGTGCTTCACCTTCCTTGAGAACAATAAATATAGATAGTGGTTTGATGAATTGAAAATTACCTCTTATAGTGAATAATTAACTGAACATCCATGGACAAATTCATGACATTTTAGATCTTTCTTTCCAGTTTTTCAACAGCCTTCTCTCTAAGTATTTGATTTGTTGCTATCTGAGGCTCTTCCCAATTCTTGGCAAAAACAAATTGGCTCAATGACAATTCAATCCTCTGTTTTTTTGTGTGTGTAGAGTAGAAACTCTTGAACAAACATGCTCTTGATCACATCTCTCCTATAAGAAAGTTGGAATTAGATTGGAAATTGTAGGAATGGTCCCAGCAGGACAGTAAGTTTTAGGAAAGCAGTAGCAAAAACTCAGAAAGGAAAACCATATTTGCTCACTTTTCTCTGGGTTTTCAATGTGACTATTTTTTATTATTGGTAGTAGTAAATGTGAATTCCCTGGTCATTAGACAAACTCATATTCAAATAAGAAATACGAAATTGAACAGATTATAATTAGTGATAATTTTAAAGATATATTCCTGATACTTAAAAAATACACAGTGTCAGTGAATGTTAACTATGTGAATACTAAGCAACAAATGATTCTCATATGCTGTTGGGAGTGAATATTGATACAACTTTTTTGAGGAGTATTTGGGCAATATAAATCAAGAGTGTTAAGATTATTCTGCTCTTTTGATCTGGCAACTAACTCACTTCTTGAAATTTATACTAAATGGGCCAGGCATGGTGGCTCACACCAGTAATCCCAACATTTTGGGAGGCCAATGTGGGAGGATCACTTGAGTCCAGGAGTTCGACACCAGCCTGGCCCATATCGTGAGACCCTGTCTCTACAAAAATAGAAAAACTTAGCTGGGCATGGTGGCACATACCTGTAGTCCCAGGTACTGGGGAGGCTGAGGTGGGAAGATCGCTTGAACCCAGGAGTTTGAGGTTTCAGTGAGCTATGATCACACCACTACACTCTAGTGTGGGTGACAGAGCAAGACCCTATGAGACCCTAACTCAAAACAAACAAACAAACAAAAACAAAAGGAATTACTTGGCCCTAAATGTCAGTAGTGCTAAGGTTGAGACAGCCTGCTTATGCTGGGTCCAGAGCTATTGCCTGAAAGCATCTCTGAGATACAAAATCACCCAAAAACTGAAGTTTTCTGCTCACTTGTTCATGAAGCAACATAAAATCCATTCAGCCTCCTGGATTCTCACTACATTCCTACAAACTTTCTTAAATGGAGTGGGGTGACCATCTTCCCCTCCTCCCTCAGCACTGTGGAGTTTATACACACTAATGTCATAATATCTGTCTACATGGAAGCCTGGTATAGACATGCAGCATTAGTCATAGAATCCCACAGAAGCTCATCAGTGCCTCCAGCTGAATCTCTCTCTTTGTTCTGATTTAAATAAAGCCTTTCTTTAAGAGCTCTTCTCAAAGCAATCCGATGAAATGCTACAAAGTATACCAAATCCAATTACTTTCTGCATTCTTGCCTAGTATTTGGAAAAACCAATCCTCCCTAAGCCACTAAACTCATTCAAAAAGCATGCCAAGGTGACCACATTAAAGGAAGTGGAATTTTAATGAAAGTCTTGACACCCACAAAGTACTAATGAGAGGGCAGGGTTTGCCTCTCAGTCAAGAGTCTCAAGTGTGCCCAGAATATTAACAGACATTCTCTATTTTGAGGCAAATGGCTCTCTCACAATGACAGAGACGGTCTGCTAATGCATGATTCAGATGCTTTGTCACAGAATGAATCAGCAGGATGCTTAATAAGTACCACAGTAGTATACAATACGAACATAACTGGTTTTCAGTATGTCCTCTATTTTTTTCTGGCTCAGAAGCTAATATATGGTGCACTACAGTGATGTTTTCTACCTCTCACCAAGCGAAGTTCATTAGCCTGGGTGGGCAAATAGCATCAGGGATGCTATGGAAGCCACAGGTGAGAAGTGGAGGAGGGAGTCTCAAACAGATGGTGCTCTCTCCCTGTGCAGTCCAACTCTCTTACCCAAAACATGAACGGTAATGCTCAAGACAAGTACATTCATTTCCTATCATGCATAACAAATGAAAAACAAACTTAGTGGCTTAGAACGACATACATTTATTAACTCACCATTTTGTGGGGCTTTAGCTGGGTCCTCTGCAATCAAGGCAGGAGCAGTGGTCTCATCATAGGACTCAAGGACTTCTTCCAAGCTCATTCAGGTTGTTGGCAGAGTTTAGTTCCTTGCGGTTGGAGAACTGAGGCTCTCAACCTAGAGACCACCCATTCCATAGGTTGTTTACAGTATGGTTGTTTGCTTCTTCAAAATCATCAGAAGAGACATCCTGCTTCAGGTCTCTTCTTCCAGAAGGTCTGGACCCTTTTTTAAAGGGCTCCTCTGGGTAGGTCAAGCCCACCCAGGATAATCTCCCTTTTGATTAGCTCAAAGACAACTGCTAAGGGACCTTCATTACATCTGCAAAATCCCTTCACGTTTGCCATACTTTATTATCTAGAAGCAAGTCCCAGATTCCACCCCCACTCAAGGGGAGAGAACTACACCACAGTGTGGATACCGGGGGGTGAGAATCATGGGCATCATCTTAGAATTCTGCCTCCCACAACAGCATTGTGAATGTTGAAGTTGATAGCACTGACTGGGAGAGAGTAAAATATATTGGATGTCAGAGTCCATTTCCTATCCAATAGGGTGACAGCTTGGAATAAGTCAAAACTAGCAGAGAGAAACTTGAGACCCATACTAAACTTTTAACATGGAAGATCTGGTTAAAAAGCAGTTTCTGGAAAAAAGACTTGGGGGTCTTAATTATTTATAAGCACATAAATGTGTGTGTAGTGTGACATTTTTAGGAAAAAAATTGCTTATAATTGCAATTATTGTGTAATACTAAATATATTAATATTCAGATTAAGAAAGAAAACATAAACAGCGGACTTGGTACTGCATATGCCAAACCACATCTGGAAAACTTTTTGACAGTTCTGGGCTTGACATTTTAAGCTGAACATTGCTCAAATGAAAGCTTGAGATCAAATCATATGAAAAATGTTTGAAGGAACTATGGATGTTTACAGAAGAAACTGAAGAGGAAACAGAATTGCAATCATGTAAGAGCTGAGGAAGCAGAAATAAGACTAATAGATGAGAGTTACAAGGAAACATATTTCCCCTCAGTATAAGAAATACAGTTCTATTGTTTAGTCATCCACAAAGGAAATGACTCATGGGGAAGGGAACTCATATTCAAGGCTAATCCCATCCATGATGCTCTTGATTCCTTTCCCACCTCCATTTATTATGCCCTTTCTCACCTTTATCTTCACCCAACCTCATTTTCTAGTTGGCAGTCATGCATAGTTTTCTCCCATTATGTACATAAAGAAAAATTCCTCAACCTCATATTCCACTAAGCTACTGGCTCTTTCTCTCATCCTCTTTGAAGACTGACTTTCTGAAAGAGTGGTGTGCACTTGTTATATGCCCTCCATAGCCTTCACCCTCCTATCAGTCCACCCAGTCTGGCTTCTGCTCCCACCAAGCCACACAAACTGGTCTTTGTAAAGTCACTGTGGATAAGTTCAGTGATGCTCTTTGCAGTTTCTCTTACATGACACTGTTGACTAGACTGTCCTTTTTGAAATCGTGTCTTTCCTTGGTTTCTCTGATATCACATTCTCTTGAGACGTCTCTGAGTCCTCTGGCCGCTCTTTAAGGCTCCTTTGTGATCTCTCTTTTATATGACGTACACTAATGCTCCACCAGCCTCTGTCTTGGGTCCACTCTATTCTCATTCTACATGGTATCTTTTCTACGTGGTATCTTTTTAGTGACTCCCATTGCTCTAACTGCCATTTGTACACTGTGGGACCTTAGTTCTAGTATAGATCTCTGTCTTATGAAATCCATGTCTCTTTCACCAAAGACCAACTGGACAGCTTCATTGGAAAACTCCCAAGTGACCTGAAACGCAATGAAGCCAAACCCTGATTTATAATGCTCCACTTTGGCCCACCTCCTATACCCTCCTCCTTAGTTTCCCCATGTCAGAGAATTGTTGGCAGGATGTCATTATGGTCCCCACCGTCATGCTTACCAGGTCTCCTTAGTCCATTAGTCTGCAAGTCTTGAAGATATTCCCTTCGGAGCCATCTAATTTTCTCTATTAGATACCACCTTGATTCAAGCCATCATCTTCTGCCTTGATTAATGTAATAGATTTGATTCTAACTGGTACCCTCTTGTGTCTCTCCAAAATTCTCTTTATGTTACAGCCAGAGTGTCTTTTCAAAACTTAAAAAAAAAAACAACCAGACTGTATTCCTACCCCCATTCCTCTATCATTTATATGTGTTCAGCCTCCTTAACTTGGCATTCAAGGTCTTTTATGATCTGTTCTCGCCATGCCTCTACAGCCTTATCTCTTGTCATCCCCACGTCCCCATTTCCCCATGTTCTGGCCTCCTGCTATATTATACCATTAATGGATCCCTGTGGCAGCAATTAGTCATCCCTCAAAATCCATTCATTCTCCCCCACTTTATAGACACAAGTCACCCAAAGAGAGCCAGGGAGCCTGGGTTCCTAAATGGCCACAAGGAAAGACACTTATCTAATCACCTGATGAGACCATGATGTGATCAAGAAATAAGCATTTTATTGTCTTCAGTCTCTCAGATTTGGGAATTGCTTGTTACAGGAGTCAGCCTGCATTACTAACATAACTATTCACTTCGGAAATATTAGGTGAAAGAGAAATACACTTCTATAGTCTTTATGTCACTGTATTTGAGGTCTCTGTTACAGCAACTTTACACTAACTAATATACCCTCTAGGACAAAACTGGATACCCTGTGTACTAACCCTGTCTCAGAACTTACTGCACTGAAATTGTCTCTTTGTCTATACTCCCCCATTAGTTACTGGATAGCAAAGGCTGTGCCTCTACGTAATTGTACCCACAACACCCAGCATCTCTATCTCCGTCATTAGCATCATTGTCAACTTCTATATCATTTATTGAATGATTATCTTGTACCAGGGACTGTTCTAGTACTTTATATAGGTTTATTCATTTATTCCTTAAAGCAACTCTATGAGACTAAGTCTTATTTACCCATTTTATAGAGTGGGAAACTGTGGTCCAGAGAGATTAAGAACCCTCTCCACATCCACACATCTAGGAAGTGAAAACCAAGATACGGGCCTGCAAGCTTAAACAGTATAGTACACGTTGTAGGAACTGAATAAGTCTTGCTTGAATTAATAAGCTAAACTGATTAAGTAAATTCTACTTAGTTGGCTGCAGAAGGGACTTTTGCTGTGGGGACACATTGCACTATTTCTGAACTGTCTTTGGTGAAAGACTTCTTAGAATTTCTAATCTATTATGGTCTGATATTTGTGTATGATATTAAATCATGTGTTTGGCTATAATGGCAATATCAAATACAATAAAAGTTTCTAAACACTTAACTCTCCATGTCTCTACTCAATCATCATGGCCAATAAGAGGCTATAATCTGGCACCAGTCTGTGGATGACACTTAGCATTCCACTGGACTAGAGAAACCATGGGGTTCGTTCCAGCTCTAAGATGACATATTTCATAATTGTAAAACAAAACCCAAAGAGGAAAAGTATTTGACTTTAAGATGTATTAGTCTGTTTTCATGCTGCTGATAAAGACATACCCGAGACTGGGCAATTTGCAAAAGAAATAGATTTAATGGACTTACAGTTCCACGTGGCTGGGGAGGCCTCACAATTATGGTGGAAAATGAAAGGCATGTCTCACATGGCGAGAGACGAGTGAAGAGAGCTTGTGCAGGGAGATTCCCGTTTTTAAAACCATCAGAGACTTAATCACTATCATAAGAACAGCACGGGAAAGACTTGCCCCCATGATGCAATTTCCTGCCACCAGGTCCCTCCCACAACATGTGGGAATTCAAGATGAGATTTGGGTGGGGACACAGCCAAACCATATCATAAGAGTTGACAAAGAGCCAGTGAGAATCATCTACTCTAAATTTAGCAAACAACAGAGTGGTATATGCTAAATGCTCTGGTGAGAAAACACCACACACATTCAAAGAGATGCAGAGTACCTGCTCCTCAATCTTAGAGAGCATGAATCTAGTAGAGTGGATCATCACAGACATTCAAAGAGATGCAGAGTACCTGCTCCTCAATCTTAGAGAGCATGAATCTAGTAGAGTGGATTCAACTAATACCCTCAAAATGTGGAAGAGATAAGAGTACGGTTCAGAAGCTGTCCTATAAGAATATACAAACAGAAGCCTTCATTCAAGGGGCAATTGCTAGGGGATATTTCAAACATGGCACACACATTCTATAAAATACAGATGATTGCTAACTTAACAATGGTTTGACTCACAATTTTTCAATTTTACAATGGTATGATACACATTCAGTAGAAATTATACTTCAAATTTTTAACTTTGATGTTTTCCTGGGCTAATGATACCCTCTCAAGATGCTGGGCATTGCCAGCAAGCTGTAGCTCCCACTCAACCAGGTGATCACGATCAACAGGGTAAACAACTGATACTCTACAGTGTACTTTGTTGCCAGATGACGTTCACCAACTGTAGGCTAATGTAAGCATTTTGAGTAGTTTAAGTTAGGCTAAAGTAGGCTATTATGTTCAGTAGGTTAGGTGTATTAAATGCATTTTCAATATTTTCAGCTTATAATAGGTTTTACAGGATGTAACCCCATCATAAGTAGGGGAGTATCTGTACTTTTTGAAACAGTCCTTTTAAAAATTGAGACTGGACCATATGTACTGAAATTGAAATATATCCAAGAAATTTTTAAGTGAAGAAAAGCAGCCAAATGATGGCCAACCTGTGTAAATTTCTATTGTCAATTATATATCCAATAATGAACTTGTATGTAGAATATATAAAGTCTTACAACTCACTTATAAAAAGATAAATAATCCAATTAAAAATTGGCAAAGGACCTAAATAGATATTTCTCTAAAGAAGATATGAAAATGGCTGATAAGCATATGAAAAGATGCTCAACATCATTAGTCATTAGGGAAATGCAAACCCAAATCACAATGAGATTCCACTTTACACTCGGTAGGATGGTTATAATAAAAAAGACAGACAATAGCAAGTGGAGAAATTGAAAGCCTTGTTAAACATTGCTAGTGGAAATGTAAAATGATGCAGCCATGGTGGAAAACAGTCTGGCAGTTCCTCAAGATGTTAAACACAGAGTTATCACATGATCCGGCAATTCCACTCCTAGATATATATGCAGGGAAAAGTAAAACACACCGCACAATGTTCATAGCAACATTATTCATAATTATAAATTACATAATTCATATATCTACATGATGAGCTATTATTTGACAATAAAAAGAAATGAAGTCCTGATACACACTACAACATGAATTAGCCTTGAAAACATCACGTAAATGAAAGAAGCCAGACACAAAGGACCACACATTATATGATTCAGTTTATATGAGATGTCCAGAATAGGCTAATCCAGAGACACAGAAAGTAGGTTAGTGGTTGCCTAGGGCAAGGGGGAGCAGAAAATGAAGAATGACTGTTAATGGATACAGGATTTCTTTAGAGGGAAATGAAAATGCTCTAGAATTAGATTGTGGGGGTAGTTGCATCTCTGGGAATATGTTAAAAACTATTGAATTGTACACTTTAAATAGGTAAAATGTATGTATGTGAATTATATCTCAATAAAGCTGTTAAAATAATTGCTATTGCCAGTTCCTTGGAGCAATTCACAGTTAGATAAGCAGGAGAGATTATAGGTCTTTTAAAATAATTTCTATGTTTTTATGTTTCTCTAAACTTAAGCCATGCTCACTTGAGCCATTGTTCACAAACTCCATCAGCATTACAAAAAGTAAAGAATTAAAAGTGGGGCAACCTTATCTGCATAGGCACAGCTTAGTGAAAAGCCCCTGAAAAGGAGAATTAGTACAACAGGTTGATGCAAGACAATGTTTTATTAAAACGATAACTTACCATTTAAAATACAAGTTTTCCTCCTGCCTCTGTAAATTAACAGCTACTCAGCTGTTTGTATTTCTGAAACTGAAGTGTTTTGACAGTTCCTAATTGTGAGATACATAAAATACCTCCGGAAAACCTATTGAAAAAGAACCATTCCTTAAAGTCCTGTAATCAGAGCTCACCCCAAGAAGACAAGAGGTTGAACTAGACTGCACGTCCATCTCTTGAATGAACTTCAATGCATGACTTATCCATTGCAGGTTTCCTTACAGTCTTGAAACCAAGACATGTACTTCAATGTTTTAATTTGAAATAATTTAAATTTTAGAGAAAAGTTGCAAAAATAGCAAAAAGAATTTACTTGTACCTGTTATCCATGTCCATAGTCACTCATTTAAAATAATCTGCCACATTCATGTTATAGTCCCTCTCTCTGTCTACACACACACATTCACACAGAGAGACAGACACATACTTTTTTCTGAACCATGTGCAGACATATTCATATTCATTTACTCCTTAATCCCTCAGTGCGTATTTTCTATATTTCCTAACATAGCCTAAAATATTTCCAACATATAATCTTGCATGACCACAGTGCAGTTATTGAAATTAGGAAATTTAGCATCGATGCAGTATTTTTATCTAATCTATAGTCCATATTCCAATTTTATGGGTTATCCCAACAATGTACTTTATAGCAATTCTTTTCTAGTACAGGATCCAGTCCAGAATCACACATTACATTTAGTTGCCATGTATATTTAGCATCCTTTAATCAGAAACAGTTCCTAAGCCTCTTTCATCAGTATTTATATTTCATTCATTATTTTAAAGTGTATAGGGGATTTATTTTACAGAATGTCCCTTCATATAGGTTTATCTAATGTTTTCTCATGATTTGATCTAAGTAATGCATATCTAGTAAGAATATCATGTAAGTGATGTTGTATCTTTCCCAAGGTCTCATAGCCAGAGGCATGTGATGCCCATTTGGCCTTATTGGTGATGCTAATTTTGGTCATTTGGTTAAAGTTTGGTTCCTTCACCATATAGATTTTCCTTTCATAACTAATAAGTAACTGGTGAGGAGATACTCTGAGACTATGTAAATATCCTATTCCTCTTTAAGCTCCCTTCCTATACAATTTAGCAAGATAATTTAAGATAAGCCTCATAATAAAAAAAAAATAGTGTCAAGACTCTTGATACATAAAGAGAATGTATTCTCAATATATATTTGTGTCAAGGTTATCTTAGATTATAGACCCAGGTGGGCAGGAAGTGGTCCATGAAGCTTGCTTGGTACAGAAGGCAGTTGTGATATGTGTTCATAATAACTATGAAAAATTCTTAGCAGCAGTGCAAGATGAGCTTAGATTGGATATTTCAAATATAATACATCCATTCTATAAATTTTATGCAACAAATTTTAAAATGGGAACAGTTTCATATAACTGAAATTGAAATATCTCCAAGAAACTTTTAAATGAAAAAAGTAGGGTATATAAAAGTATGCACAGAAGAATCCCATTTATGCTTTAAAAACTATATTTGTACTTTTACATATTAATGTATGTAAATTTATAGACACTAGCCTGGAAGAGTATACACCAAACTGTTAACAGCAATTACTTCTCTGGAGGCAAATGGGAAATTGGAGAGGGGGTAGTGCTTGCTCTGTGGGGAATAAGACATTCACTTTTGAGTCTAGACACCTCTGTTTTTAGAACAGGAATGTATTTATGTTTTACTAAAGCATATATATTCTAAAGACATATATTTGCTGAAAACACTTACATTAGCATTATTTTCAAGATTTCCTTTTTTGACACTCTGATTACTATTCATGTGAATAAAAGGCCGTGTACATAAATGAAGTCTCCTTTGCCTCCATCTCACTTATATACATATGATCACATTAATGTATGTGTTACATGTATATTGTGGTATATATATTTATGTATATGTAATATGTGCATTGTGCTCCCCAAAAATTAGAAACTGAAGGGTCATTTTCTACCATTCTCCAATGTTCCTGACTTTCACAGTTGGTTTTATTTAACCTGTAGAGATTTGAATTAATCACACTGAATTTGTCAATACTCTAACAAACCAGCCTCCAAGAACATTTACTGAATAGATCTCAGACATTTGTTCAGTGAGGTAGAGATGTGAGATGGTAATTACTACCATCTCATTGGGCATTTTTTATTGTGATTTAAATGGTGATATCGTTTGGATATTTGTCCCCATCCAAATCTCATGTTGAATTGTAATCCCCAGTGCTGGAGGTGGGGTCTGATGAGAGGTGTTTGGGTCACGGGGGTGGATCCCTCATGGCTTGGTGCTGTCTTCATGCTAGTGAATGGGTTCTCTTGAGATCTGGTTATTTAAAAGTGTGTAGCACCTCCCCGGTCTCTCTTGCTCCTGCTTTTTCCATGTGATGTGCCTGTTCCCCCTTTTGCCTTTTACAATGGTTGTAAGCTTTCTGAGGCCTCCCCAGAAGCAGATGATGGCATTATGCTTCCTATACAACCTGCAGAATCATGAGCCAATGAAACCTCTTTTCTTATAAATTACCCAGTCTCAGATATTTCTTTATAAGCAATGCAAGAACAGCCTAAAAAAGAAAATTGGTACTGAGGAGTGGAGCATTTCTATAGATACTTGATGTGGAAATGACTTTGGAAATGGGTAACAGGCAGAGGTTGGAAGAATTGTATTTTTCAGTGTGAAAAGGACATGAGATTTTGGGGGCCAGGGGCAGAATGATATAGTTTGAATGTGTGTCTCCACCAAGTCTCATGTTGAATTGTAATCCCCAGTGTTTAAGGTGGGGCCTGGTGGGAGGTGTTTTGATCATGGGGCAGATTCCTCGTGAATGGCTTGGGCCATCCCCTTCATGATAAATGATCTCTCACTCTGAGTTCACATGAGATCTGGTCATTTGTAAGTGTGTGGCATCTCCCTCCTCAGTCTCTCTCTTGCTCCTGCTTTTGCCACATGATATGCATGCTCTCATTTCACCTTCCACCATGAGTCAAAGCTCCCTGAGGCTTCCCCAGAAGCCAAGCAGTGCCGGTGCCATGCTTGTACAGCCTGCAAAACTGTAAGTCAATTACATATATTTTCTTATGAATTATCCAGTTTCAGGTATTTATTTATATCAATGCAAGAATGGCCTAATACATATGTATAGTATCACATAGCACTTTACTTATAAAGCTGCTTTTTTTTAACTTATCTATGGAAAACATCAAAAATATACAAAAGTAGACTATACTTCAATGTACCCATCACCCAGTTTTAATAATTATCAAGTCACAGCTAATTGTTTTTCATTTATTCCTCCCTACCATCATGATTGTTAGGAGACAAGTCTCCATGGGTCTCTTGTGTTTCCTCATGTCTTGTGAGCACAGGTGCTCACTGACTTTGTTATAAACCCTTTTTAAGGATGTTTGTCTAGCAAAGAGTCTTGGATGACAAAGATAGTGTCTGTCTTCAGAGTAGAGGGCATATTTGTTTACTGATCAATATGATAAAGATTATGTCTCCCTCCAAAGCAAAGTCAAGAATGTTTGCTAACTTCCCATTATAAAAGATCCATGTTTCCTAAGCTCAAGGTTCCCCAGCTGTGATGCAAACCTACTGCTTGCACAATATCCAACTGAGCCACTTTGCATTGCCTCCATGAGACTTGAAAAGCAAGAGAGATCTGATGTGAACATAAAACTCATGCTGCTTTCCGTTCTGTGAATAATAAAGTCCTTTTTCTCTAACCCAAGAGCCTTGTGTCTTTTGCCAGTATCCATAAAACTGGCAGAGTAACTTGTGAGCCTGGCAAGTAGGGTAAAATCTGAAACTCTTCAAAATTCTTGACAACCGCTTCCTCTCTCCCATATTATTTTGAACAAATCTCAGACATTAAATTATTTCATCCATAAATACTTTGTTAGGTAGGAACTATTTTGAATATTCTTTGAAACTAATATAATCAAAGATGATGGAACTTAATTCCACACTAGTGTTTATATACAATACCAACACCTAAGAGGTGAAGTTTGGTAACTATAGGTGGATGATCCCTAACCCTAAAGAAACTCTTGGGAGTAAATATGTTTCAAAACCTAGACTTTTCAGATTTTAGGAGGTTCATAGAGAACATAGACCATATATTAAATAACATTTGCAGTGAGGCCTGGGGCAGCACACAGTAATCAAACATTGATATTTTTCCATGAAACATAAATATTCACACCAAGTAGGATAAAGAGAGACTATAAATAAGCTCTCTTCAGTTCAGCTCTAATTTTATCACCAAGTAAGTTACAAATAAAACTTTAGCTTGTCAGTTTTGGGGGAATTTCAGAACTGCAGACAAGGAATTATGGACCTAAATTCCTTAATCAAGTTAAAGATTTAGGCCCTCAGCATCTTGATTTTTTTTTAAAAAGCCATTTTAAAAAATTCACAGATCTTTTATTAATGTGTTTGGACATTTAAAAATAGACAGGACCAAAATGAAGTAGTTTAATGCATTAATAAAATTTCAAATCACACATACTAATTTGACTATATTTGTGATGTGATATTTTATCATGTTTCTGTTTTGTAAGCATTAAATATTTCTGAGCCTCTCTGATCAAAGTGGAACATGAATAGCAGTCATTTGATGAACTCAGATGCATAAAAGGGCACGTACAACAATTAGAAAAGAGGATGTTTAACAAGGATAAATAAAAAAGGGGCTTGGACCAGAACAAATCATGTCTGGAAGGTTAGGGGTTACTTACAGCTATGTTCACCAAGCAAGAGTAACAAGGCTTGCAGTCTGTACACAAATCACGTTCATGTAAGACAGAGAAAGCAGGACATACCAGGAAGCCTTTTCCTTATGATCCTTGGCCAAAGACAGAAGTGTACAGGAGGGTAAACTTGAAGCTAAAATGGATGAGAACATCGTCCCAGAATACTCAACTACTCTAAATAACATCTACTTCTTCAGGTTTGATGGATTGCATCTCTGAATAGGGAGAAGGAATGTCATATCATTTATGGAATATCTACTATGTGTCTGACAATTTGCCAGGTGCTATTTATACTGTTATTCTAATAAAAAGTAGGGACAGTAAAATCCAGGGAGCCTGAACAATGTGAATAAATGAATGAATGAATGAATGAATGAATGAATTTATATGGAAAAACCATTTGTTAGCAATTTCTTAGGTGCAGGCACTGTTATATGCATTTCAATATATAAATGAATGACAAACTACTCCAACCTTTAGGGAGTTCCCAATTTAGTGGGAGAGACAGATATATAAGCACATAATTATAGCATAATTTTATACATGCTGCCATTGTAGCTGAGAATTTAAAAATCAGACTTTGTCATCTATAAAAACTTTGTTGCAGATAAAAAGAAGGGAAATTTTTACCAGAGGCTAGGAATAACTCATCCTTATTCCTGCAAACATTGACACTTAAGAATTTATTTTATATTCAGAAAGAAAGTAAGATGACAGCCGGAAACTGCCTTATGGGCAACAAGGAAGAGAGTCTTTATGACCCTTAGGTTCAGGAGAGGAAGTTGGATCTCATGTCATAAATAGGTAAATTCCAAAAGCCACATAAAGGAGAGTTGTTACATGCCTTAGAAAGGAGTCATAATGGTGTTTTTTGTTTTGTTTTGTATTCTTTCAGAAATACATGAAGAATCTATCATTTTGTTGACACTTTGATTCTTTAATTATTAGTGATGTCTTCTAATTCAGTGCTTCACTTCTCTCTCACTAGAGATATGAACCAGGAGCAGTGGTAGTATAGGCGATCAGAAAGTCAAACCATTCCATTGTATAAGCTCTCTTAGCTCAGCCTATCCATATTCTTATTCCAAGGATTGACAGCAAGCAAATCAACCTATAGTTTGAAGAATACTCCTCCTTATTGGAAAAGAAAAAGATCATTTGCCCAGTTCTCACCACCTGGAAGCTCTCTTGACATTGGAGATTTCTCAAAGATTCCAGACAGTAATTTCATCTACTGGATCTTTTGCTTGGCTTGGTGCAAAGACACAGGCTATGGATTCAAATGTCAGCTCTGTCACCATCTCTGAACTACAGTTTCTCCCTAGCATACATAATGCTTTTTATACAACCTGACATTTAAAAAACAAAAACCTAAATAGGAGACAATGACTTGGCAGAATAGAGAACTCATCAGTCATTAGATAATGGCATCCCATAGTCATTATTTTGAAGAATGTGAAATTGAAGGATGCCAAAAATAATTAAACCCAGAAATAAATATATGCTGCTATAATAAAAAGAGGAGGTATATTTGTGAAATTATAATTGAGGTGACAGCAGAAGCAAAAAAATAAGATAATTGAAAGAAAAACAATGCAATTATAATCCACAGCCAAGCACACACCCCTCTCCCCACATCATTATGGATAATACCTGCTGCCACCTTAGACTCTGGCTTTAAAATAAGATGACAGAAGGATCAGTTTCTCTGCTTGTTTGGATGCTCACCCCAGTACAGGAATATCCTCCTGTCCTCCCCTCCAAAGAGGAAACATATTAAGTAGACTCTTATGGGTAAGAAAGGAAGGAGATATCTCCAGGGGAGTCTGGTAGGAACAATGCCCATCAAGATCAGCCTGGTGGAGCCTCCGGTTGCTAGAAACCACCAGAAACTGATCGAGTTCCTGGGGTTATACAGGTACTGTAATGCCCAACCTTGTTTTTACTAACCCTGTTTTTAGGCTTGTTTCCACCTGAATTGACTCTCCCTTAGCTAAGAGAGCCAGACAGACTCCATCTTGGCTCTCTCACTGGCAGCCCCCTCCTCAAGGACTTAACTTCTGCAAGCTGACTCCCAGCACATCCAAGAATGCAATTAACTGATAAGATACTGTGGCAAGCTATATCCGCAATTCCCAGGAATTCGTCTGATTGATAACGCCCAAAGCCCCGAGTCTATCACCTTGTAATAGTCTTAAAGCCCCTGCACCTGGAACTGTTTACTTTCCTGTAACCATTTATCCTTTTAACTTTTTGCCTACTTTATTTCTGTAAAATTGTTTTAACTAGACCCCCCCTCCCCTTTCTAAACCAAAGTATAAAAGAAAATCTAGCCCCTTCTTCGGGGCCGAGAGAATTTTGAGCGTTAGCCGTCTCTCGGTCGCCGGCTAATAAAGGACTCTTAATTCGTCTCAAAGTGTGGCGTTTTCTCTAACTCGCCTGGGTACAACAGTACCACAGAGGAGGAGAGGAGCTTCAGCTACAATCCTAATGATAAAATGTGCTTGACTGAAAGTGTTATCAAAGACCAGTCATGGAATTCAGATAAATCCACCCCACCCCACTCAACTAATCTTTAAGGAGACAAGAGCAGTTTCCAAAGATTATCTTGACTATATCATCTTGGTGTAGGACTTAAACCCCCCTGCTTCCCTTTGGCATTGAGATTGAGACTTGGGGACAGTTAAAATCATTTCCTGATTTCAAAAATCCCTAATCAGTAACATTTCTTCCTTTACACGGGCTCTTTTTCCTCCCGTTACTCTCTGCTTAGGGAATTATTTCTCATTGCTCAATTCTCCACAAAACTTTCAGTAATTCAAAGTAAAATTTCCTGACATGCACTCTACCACTGTACTGCAGAAACACTACTAATATACTTGTATTATGAAATTTTCCAAACTGACTTTTTTCCATACTTATTTTCTCCACTAATCTCTAAACTTTTTCAGCCACAAATAAAGTTTTATTCCTCTCTAGGGTACCCTGAGTGCATCAGGATGCTTGGTACCCAATAGACAGTCAATGAATGCTTATGGATTGAGAATAAAAGTTTAGCCAGGCACGGTGGCTCACTCCTGTAGTCCCAACTACTCAGAAGGCTGAGGCGGGAGGATTCTTTGATCCTAGAAGGTCAAGGCTTCAATGAGCTATTATGATGCCACTGCACTCCAGCCTGTGTGACAGAGCGAGATCCCAATGCAAGAAGAAGGAGAAGAAGGAGAAGGAGAAGGAGAAGGAGAAGGAGAAGGAGAAGGAGAAGAAGAAGAAGAAGAAGAAGAGGAAGAGGAAGAGGAAGAGGAAGAGGAAGAGGAAGAGGAGGAAGAGGAAGAAGGAGGAGGCATTAAATAATTTAGGCTTAAACTTTCTTGTCTCTGCAATATATCCATTCTGATAGTAGTTCAATCACAGTAGTATGGTTTATTTTTGTACCATCAGATACTGTGTTATCCATTTTGTGTTTTTCTTAAATTCTTATTATTTGTTGTAGGCAGCCTCTGACATAACTCCCAATGATCTCTACCTCATAGCATTCACACCGTTTTGTAATTCCCTCCCCTTAAGTGTCAGCTGGACCTAGTATCCAATAGAATATGGCAAAAGCGATGGGATGTCACTTCGGAGATTAGGTTATAAAACAATGTGATTTATGTCTTGTTAGCATGCTCTCTAGTTGGTGCTCTCTCCTGCCTTTTACTTGCTTGCTCTGATGAAAGCAGCTGCCATGTTGTGAGACACTCTATAGAGAGACCCACATGGCAATGAACAAAGAGAGACTTCTGGCCAACAGCTCATGAGGAATTGAAGACTCAGTCCACCAGCCTCCAAGGAATTGAATCCTGCCATCAGCCACGTGAGTGAGCTCAGAAGTGGATCCTTTCCAGTCGATCTGAGATGACTATAGCCCATGAGAGACCCTAAAGCAGAAGACCCAGCTAAGCCACACTCAGATTTCTGAACCACGGAAACCGTGAGATCATAAATCTGTGTTGTTTTAAGCCACTAAGTGTTGAGTAACTTGTTACACAATAGATCACTACTACGTTATTTATCAATCAGCTAGGGATTACAGATGATAAAACCCAACTACGACAAAATTCCCAGTTTGGTTGATTATTAGATTTAGTCCATAAATGATTATCAATTTGCAACATGCATAACAAATTATACAGTCGGCCCTCCATATCTGTGTGTTCTACATATTCAGATCCAACCAAACACAGATAGAAAATACACTATTCGAAAATACACTGTTCCACAGGACCAACTGTGGGACTTGAGCATCCATGGATTTCGGTATCAGAGGTGGGTCCTGGAAACAATCTGCCTCGGATACCAAGGGACAACTACATTTCAGTCATCAAAATGGCTCATACTCCCACTTTATTAATGGTGCATACCATCTGCCTTCAATTTGGGGCACAGTTTCTCCTTTGCATACGTAATTTTATTTGAGTATGGGGAGCACACTGTTGAATAAAAAAGTTACTGTCCTCAGAAAGCTCATATCTAGTGAGGAGACAGACATCTGAACAGAGAATTGCTTACTTTCATTTCAAGTGATGAAAACCATAAAGAAATGGGTGCATAGCAGGCCTATGCCCACTGAGACAAGGCAACTTACTCAATTTGAGGAGTGGAGATATCCATCAGGACCTTGGTAGGGTCTTCAAGGACGCATGAGAGTCATAGAGATACAGAAGAACAGGAAGAAGATCCCAGGCCTAGAGAACAGAATAAACCAAGAGATAGCTTAATAAATTCCCCAGAACAGGACCTTTGGTCAAATTGCACTAAAGATGCTCTTAATAAATGAATTATCCTTTACAAGAAATGTGTGTCCAGTTGTTTTTATGAGAAAAGCAAAAAAATGGGAATAATTCGCACAATTGGATCAAGACAATTAGAAACTGGGCTTAGGCTAATTTCCTTAAGTGGCTGAAGCCAGTGCCTTACTTCGTAAAACTGGACTTGTCATCTCTCCTTTACTTATGATTCTGAAATGAACTTTAAACTCCGTGAATAAGAAGATAATCAATAATTTCATTTCTCAAACCTTAGGACCCTGACTTCTCTCAATTAACTTAATTACCACAAAGAAAAGCTCAAAGAAAAGCATCCAAAGTACTTTAAAAACCAAACAAACGGGGAGGAGCCAAGATGGCCGAATAGGAACAGCTCCGGTCTACAGCTCCCAGCGCAAGCGACGCAGAAGACGGGTGATTTCTGCATTTCCATCTGAGGTACCGTGTTCATCTCACTAGGGAGTGCCAGACAGTGGGCGCAGGTCAGTGGGTGAGTGCACGGTGCGCCAGCCGAAGCAGGGGCGAGGCATTGCCTCACTCGGGAAGCGCAAGGGGTCAGGGAGTTCCCTTTCCAGGGGTGACAGATGGCACCTGGAAAATCGGGCCACTCCCACCCGAATACTGTGCTTTTCCGACGGGCTTAGGAAACGGTGCCCCAGGAGAGTATAGCCCGCACCTGGCTCAGAGGGTCCTATGCCCACGGAGTCTCGCTGATTGCTAGCACAGCAGTCTGAGATCAAACAGCAAGTCGGCAGCGAGGCTGGAGGAGGGGCGCCCGCCATTGCCCAGGCTCGCTGAGGTAAACAAAGCAGCCGGGAAGCTTGAACTGGGTGGAGCCCACCACAGCTCAAGGAGGCCTGCCTGCCTCTGTAGGCTCCACCTCTGGGGGCAGGGCACAGACAAACAAAAAGACAGCAGTAACCTCTGCAGACTTAAATGTCCCTGTCTGACAGCTTTGAGGAGAGCAGTGGTTCTCCCAGCACGCAGCTGGAGATCTGAGAACGGGCTGACTGCCTCCTCAAGTGGGTCCCTGACCCCTGACCCCCGAGCAGCCTAACTGGGAGGCACCCCCCAGCAGGGGCAGACTGACACCTCACACGGCCGGCCGGGTACTCCAACAGACCTGCAGCTGAGGGTCCTGTCTGTTAGAAGGAAAACTAACAGAAAGGACATCCACACCAAAAACCCATCTGTACATCACCATCATCAAAGACCAAAAGTAGATAAAACCACAAAGATGGGGAAAAAACAGAGCAGAAAAACTGGAAACTCTAAATAGCAGAGTACCTCTCCTCCTCCAAAGGAACGCAGTTCCTCACCAGCAACGGAACAAAGCTGGACGGAGAATGACTTTGACGAGCTGAGAGAAGAAGGCTTCAGATGATCAAATTACTCCGAGCTACGGGAGGATATTCAAACCAAAGGCAAAGAAGTTGAAAACTTTGAAAAAAATTTAGAAGAATGTATAACTAGAATAACCAATACAGAGAAGTGCTTAAAGGAGCTGATGGAGCTGAAAACCAAGGCTCAAGAACTACGTGAAGAATGCAGAAGCCTCAGGAGCCGATGCGATCAAATGGAAGAAAGGGTATCAGCCCTGGAAGATGAAATGAATGAAATGAAGCGAGAAGGGAAGTTTAGAGAAAAAAGAATAAAAAGAAACGAGCAAAGACTCCAAGAAATGTGGGACTATGTGAAAAGACCAAATCTACGTCTGATTGGTGTACCTGAAAGTGACGGGGAGAATGGAAACAAGTTGGAAAACACTCTGTAGGATGTTATCCAGGAGAACTTCCCCAATCTAGCAAGGCAGGCCAACATTCAGATTCAGGAAATACAGAGAACGCCACAAAGATACTCCTCGAGAAGAGCAACTCCAAGACACATAATTGTCAGATTCACCAAAGTTGAAATGAAGGAAAAAATGTTAAGGGCAGCCAGAGAAAAAGGTCGGGTTACCCTCAAAGGGAAGCCCATCAGACTAACAGCGGATCTCTCAGCAGAAACTCTACAAGCCAGAAGAGAGTGGGGGCCAATATTCAACATTCTTAAAGAAAAGAATTTTCAACCCAGAATTTCATATCCTGCCAAACTAAGCTTCATAAGTGAAGGAGAAATAAAATACTTTACAGACAAGCAAATGCTGAGAGATTTTGTCACCACCAGGCCTGCCCTAAAAGAGCTCCTGAAGGAAGCACTAAACATGGAAAGGCACAACCGGTACCAGCCACTGCAAAATCATACCGAAATGTAAAGACCATCGAGACTAGGAAGAGACTGCATCAACTAACGAGCAAAATAACCAGCTAACATCATAATGACAGGATCAGATTCACACATAACAATATTAACTTTAAATGTAAATGGACTAAATGCTCCAATTAAAAGACACAGACTGGCAAATTGGATAAAGACTCAAGAGCCATCAGTGTGCTGTATTCAGGAAACCCATCTCACGTGCAGAGACACACATAGGCTCAGAATAAAAGGATGGAGGAAGATCTACCAAGCAAATGGAAAACAAAAAAAGGCAGGGGTTGCAATCCTAGTCTCTGATAAAACAGACTTTAAACCAACAAAGATCAAAAGAGACAAAGAAGGCCATTACATAATGGTAAAGGGATTAATTCAACAAGAAGAGCTAACTATCCTAAATATATATGCACCCAATACAGGAGCACCCAGATTCATAAAGCAAGTCCTGAGTGACCTACAAAGAGACTTAGACTCCCAAACATTAATAATGGGAGACTTTAACACCCCACTGTCAACATTAGACAGATCAACGAGACAGAAAGTCAACAAGGATACCCAGGAATTGAACTCAGCTCTGCACCAAGCGGACCTAATAGACATCTACAGAACTCTCCACCCCAACTCAACAGAATATACATTTTTTTCAGCACCACACCACACCTATTCCAAAATTGACCATATACTTGGAAGTAAAGCTCTCCTCAATAAATGTAAAAGAACAGAAATTATAACAAACTATCTCTCAGATCACAGTGCAATCAAGCTAGAACTCAGGATTAAGAATCTCACTCAAAACCGCTCAACTACATGGGAACTGAACAACCTGCTCCTGAATGACTACTGGGTACATAACGAAATGAAGGCAGAAATAAAGATGTTCTTTGAAACCAACGAGAACCAAGACACAACATACCAGAATCTCTGGGATGCATTCAAAGCAGTGTGTAGAGGGAAATTTATAGCACTAAATGCCCACAAGAGAAAGCGGGAAAGATCCAAAATTGACACCCTAACATCACAATTAAAAGAACTAGAAAAGCAAGAGCAAACACATTCAAAAGCTAGCAGAAGGCAAGAAATAACTAAAATCAGAGCAGAACTGAAGGAAATAGAGACACAAAAAACCCTTCAAAAAATAAATGAATCCAGGAGCTGGTTTTTTGAAACGATCAACAAAATTGATAGACCGCTAGCAAGATTAATAAAGAAAAAAAGAGAGAAGAATCAAATAGATGCAATAAAAAATGATAAAGGGGATATCACCACCGAGCCCACAGAAATACAAACTACCATCAGAGAATATTACAAAAACCTCTATGCAAATAAACTAGAAAATCTAGAAGAAATGGATAAATTCCTCAACACATACACCCTCCCAAGACTAAACCAGGAAGAAGTTGAATCTCTGAATAGACCAATAACAGGAGCTGAAATTGTGGCAATAATCAATAGCTTACCAACCAAAAAAAGTCCAGGACCAGATGGGTTCACAGCCGAATTCTACCAGAGGTACAAGGAGGAGCTAGTACCATTCCTTCTGAAACTATTCCAATCAATAGAAAAAGAGGGAATCCTCCCTAACTCATTTTATGAGGCCAGCATCATCCTGATACCAAAGCCTGGCAGAGACACAACAAAAAAAGAGAATTTTAGACCAATATCCTTGATGAACATTGATGCAAAAATCCTCAATAAAATACTGGCAAACCGAATCCAGCAGCACATCAAAAAGCTTATCCACCATGATCAAGTGGGCTTCATCCCTGGGATGCAAGGCTGGTTCAATATACGCAAATCAATAAATGTAATCCAGCATATAAACAGAACCAAAGACAAAAACCACATGATTATCTCAATAGATGCAGAAAAGGCCTCTGACAAAATTCAACAACCCTTCATGCTAAAAACTCTCAATAAATTAGGTATTGATGGGACGTATCTCAAAATAATAAGAGCTATTTATGACAAACCCACAGCCAATATCATACTGAATGGGCAAAAACTGAAAGCATTCCCTTTGAAAACGGGCACAAGACAGGGATGCCCTCTCTCACCACTTCTATTCAACATAGTGTTGGAAGTTCTGGCCAGGGCAATTAGGCAAGAGAAGGAAATCAAGGGTATTCAATTAGGAAAAGAGGAAGTCAAATTGTCCCTGTTTGCGGATGACATGATAGTATATCTAGAAAACCCCATTGTCTCAGCCCAAAATCTCCTTAAGCTGATAAGCAACTTCAGCAAAGTCTCAGGATACAAAATCAATGTACAAAAATCACAAGCATTCTTATACATCAATAACAGACAAACAGAGAGCCAAATCATGAGTGAACTCCCATTCACAATTGCTTCAAAGAGAATAAAATACCTAGGAATCCAACTTACAAGGGATGTGAAGGACCTCTTCAAGGAGAACTACAAACCACTGCTCAAGGAAATAAAAGAGGATACAAACAAATGGAAGAACATTCCATGCTCATGGGTAGGAAGAATCAATATCATGAAAATGGCCATCCTTCCCAAGGTAATTTACAGATTCAATGCCATCCCCATCAAGTTACCAATGACTTTCTTCACAGAATTGGAAAAAACTACTTTAAAGTTCATATGGAACCAAAAAAGAGCCCGCATCGCCAAGTCAATCCTAAGCCAAAAGAACAAAGCTGGAGGCATCACACTACCTGACTTCAAACTATACTACAAGGCTACAGTAACCAAAACAGCATGGTACTGGTACCAAAACAGAGATATAGATCAATGGAACAGAACAGAGCCCTCAGAAATAATGCCACATATCTACAACTATCTGATCTTTGACAAACCTGAGAAAAACAAGAAATGGGGAAAGGATTCCCTATTTAATAAATGGTGCTGGGAAAACTGGCTAGCCATATGTAGAAAGCTGAAACTGGATCCCTTCCTTACACCTTATACAAAAATCAATTCAAGATGGATTAAAGACTTAAATGTTAGACCTAAAACCATAAAAACCCTAGAAGAAAACCTAGGCATTACCATTCAGGACATAGGCATGGGCAAGGACTTCATGTCTAAAACACCAAAAGCAATGGCAACAAAAGCCAAAATTGACAAATGGGATCTAATTAAACTAAAGAGCTTCTGCACAGCAAAGGAAACTACCATCAGAGTGAACAGGCAACCTACAAAATGGGAGAAAATTTTCGCAACCTACTCATCTGACAAAGGGCTAATATCCAGAATCTACAATGAACTCCAACAAATTTACAAGAAAAAAACAAACAACCCCATCAAAAAGTGGGCGAAGGACATGAACAGACACTTCTCAAAAGAAGACATTTATGCAGCCAAAAAACACATGAAAAAATGCTCACCATCACTGGCCATCAGAGAAATGCAAATCAAAACCACAATGAGATACCATCTCACACCAGTTAGAATGGCAATTATTAAAAAGTCAGGAAACAACAGATGCTGGAGAGGATGTGGAGAAATAGGAACACTTTTACACTGTTGGTGGGACTGTAAACTAGTTCAACCCTTGTGGAAGTCAGTGTGGCGATTCCTCAGGGATCTAGAACTAGAAATTCCATTTGACCCAGCCATCCCATTACTGGGTATATACCCAAAGGACTATAAATCATGCTGCTATAAAGACACATGCACACGTATGTTTATTGTGGCATTATTCACAATAGCAAAGACTTGGAACCAACCCAAATGTCCAACAATGATAGACTGGATTAAGAAAATGTGGCACATATACACCATGGAATACTATGCAGCCATAAAAAATGATGAGTTCATGTCCTTTGTAGGGACATGGATGAAATTGGAAATCATCATTCTCAGTAAACTATCGCAAGAACAAAAAACCAAACACTGCATATTGTCACTCATAGGTGGGAATTGAACAATGAGAACACATGGACACAGGAAGGGGAACATCACACTTCGGGGACTGTTGTGGGGTGGGGGGAGGGGGGAGGGATAGCATTGGGAGATATACCTAATGCTAGATGACAAGTTGGTGGGTGCAGCGCACCAGCATGGCACATGTATACATATGTAACTTACCTGCACGTTGCGCACATGTACCATAGAGCCTAAAGTATAATAGTAATAATAATAATAATAATAATAAAAAGAAAAAAAAAAGAAAAAAAGAAAAAAAAAACCAAACAAACACCACCTTAATGATGAGTAAATAAAACAAGCTTCTAGTGCTGGATGTACAAATTAATTTTTGATTGGCTTTAAAAGGGTTAAGCAAGTAGTATGTATACAATACAGTTAAACTCTAGCCTTGCAAGTTTCAATTCCCCTGGGAAAATGCTACCCTTCCTATACGTCTTGAAAAAAGCCTTCCTCATTCTCCAAATTTAGATCAAGGAGTCCTTGATTGATTCCCAACATGGTTTTACTTTTACAGTAATTCTATTTTATAGCCAATTAACAGAAAACAAGATACCCTCCTATGTTTGAGTTGAGCTAAGTTTATAAGCTTTGAAGGCTGAGCCACTTGGGCATGGTTGGAACCAAGGAAAATTCACAGCCTCTTCTATGATACGCTCAATTATTACTGTGCAACTTGGTAGTTACACATACTTCCTTGTGGAGGACAAAAGGCAATATATGGCCACAAAAAACCTCAGATTACAAGGAAGAAGCTGGAGGTGGAGAGGGACAGGACATTGTGAATTTCCCTCTCTCCAGCCAGGAGCAAGAGGAGCCTCTAGGGGATGCTGGGAATCATAAGATTGTTTACTCAGCACCCCTTGCACACACACACACACACGCACACATCTGCACACCCCACACTCTCCTGTCCCACAGGTCGGCCTTATATAGCCTACTACAAGGAGAATGATGTGTTTACCTATAATTTGCTTGCTTGGAATTCTAAACTCAGAATCCCTTTGGATGAACATAATATTTACCATTAAGGCACTCTTCTGTGTGCCTGGTATGCACCATGTAAGAAGTACAGCTGCCTTTGCTCTGGTTTGGATGTAGGTCCCCTCCAAATCTCATGCTTAAATGTGATCCCCAGTGTTGGAGGTGAGGTCTAATGGGAGGCATTGGATCGGTGGGGTGGATCCCTCATGAATGGCTTAGCGCCATCCCCTTGGTGATAAGTGAGTTCTTGCTCAGTTAGTTCACATGAGAACTGGTTGTTTAAAAATCTGGGACCTCCTCCTTGCTCTCTCTCACTCCAGTTCTCACCATGTGACATACCTGCTCTCCCTTTGCTTTCCACCATGATTGAAAGCTTCCTGAAGCCCTCGCCAGAAGCAGATGCAGGAGTCATGCTTGTACAGTCTGTGGAACTGTGAGCCAATTAAACCTCTTTTTTAAATAAATTACCCAGTCTCAAGTATTTCTTTATAACAGCTCAAAAACATCCTAACACAGCCCTGTATCTGCCATGGTGGAGTGACTACATACAGAAAGAGATGCCCAGGAAGCCCCATCTGTTCTAGCACCTGGCTGTCTGATTTTCCCCAACCCAGGCACCAGACATAAGAGTGAAGGAGCCTTTAAGATGGTTCCAGTCTCAACCACTATCTGACTGAGAAACCCCAGGACAAACTGCCTAGCTGAGCCCGGTCTACCCCCATATTGAACAACACACACTGGGGCCTGTTGTGGGGTGGAGTGGGGAGGGAGAGCATTAGGAAAAATGCTAATGCATGCTGGGCTCAACACCTAGGTGATGGGTTAATAGGTGCAGCAAACCACTATGGCACACGTTTACCTATATAACAAACCTGCACATCCTGCACCTGTACCCCAGAACTTAAAGTAAAAATTAAATTTTAAAAAAAGATTGTTATTCCTTAAGCCCTTGTTATGTGGTGGTTTAACAACCAGCTATAGAGACCAGAGTAGTCTGAATAAGAAGAATATCTGACTGAGTCTTCTGTCATCATACCACTGTCCTGGTCATCTCAAAGATCTGAATTGTTTTCCAGTCACACTCCACTTCTCCACCTCTGGCCTTCAATGTCTATTCCTACTTTAGCTGCACATTGAGCCAACCAGGAGAATCTTACCAGGGAGAGAAAGACTGTTCTCAAGTTGAAGATGAATGTAGTTGTACTCAGCCTGCCCAAATATATGAGTGCCTCTGTTCATCCAATATAGTATCACATGAGCAGTTTAGTCTGCATTTCACCTTGGATTCCAAGATTTACTCCCAGACATACGGCTGTTCTGAAATAGCCTCCAGTTATAGCCCTCCCAGCCTCATGCCCTTAGTGGAAACACATGCTTCCAAGCCTTTTCATCTGTTTCTTATAGCCTACTTGAACTATTGCCAGGTTTGAATTGACAATGCAATTTGGGAACACATTCTAAAACGATTACTTCACCCAAAAATGCAGAATATTTTGTCTTTTAAGAATATTACAAATTAAAAACTATTTAGCAAGCTCAAGGAAGTGAATTTCTCAGATTCAAGAAAGTGTTCAGGCCGGATGTGATGGCTCATTCCTGTAATCCCAGCACTTTGGGAGTCTGAGGCAGGTGGATCACCTGAGGTCAGGAGTTCGAGACTAGCCTGACCAACATGGTGAAACCCCCGTCTCTACTAAAAAATACAAAAAGTTAGCCGGGCGTGGTGGCAGGTGCCTGTAATCCCAGCTACTCGGGAGGTTAAGGCAGGAGAATCGCTTGAACCTGGGAGGTGGAGGTTGCAGTGAGCCAAGATCGTGCCATTACACTCTGGCCTGGGCAACGAGAGTGAAACTCCATCTCAAAAATAAAAAAAGGAAGGAAGAAAGAAAGTGTTCTTATATACTATAAGAGTTTAAGTTTACATTGTATCCATAAAGAATTACTTTTGTTTCAAAGAAGAATTTCTGTTATAAACTAGGGGATTAAACACACAAGTAGATGCACACACACACACACACACACACACACACACACACACACACACACGTGGACAAAACTTAGCAAAAAATAAAACTTGCTTTCCTAGAAGGCAATCAGAAGCTGTGTCAAATTTCCCTCCAGTAGGCCACATAAATGAGTAAGATACATATTTAACCAAATTGATAGATGGTAGGTTATCAGTGGAGCAATCAAGTCCTGATCAGTATATTTTCCCAGCAGGGCCAAGCCAATGTGATACAGCAGGAATCTTGCAAGCTCAAGGGAGCATTGCAGAGGCACAAAGCTACCTGCTGTAAATGGCAGGCTGTTTTTCTGTATAGATCTCTGTGAGGAGATGGGAGAGAATGCTATAAAAAGAGGCACTGCAGCTCAAGAGGAAAGTCTCATTTCTCTGCTTAGCTTTATTTTTATTTTCCAAAGCATTTTAAAATTAAGTAAAAATTTTCCCCATTGGGATGCAATCTCAACCTGCTAATGTCATGTTTATAAAGGCAATCTGGCACGTGGAGAAGAGCAGGCTTTGAAGACAGAAGGGCCTTGTTCAAATCCCAGCTTCTGCTACTCACTAGCTGTGTGAACTCATGCAAGTTACAAGACCCCTCTTATGTTTGATTATTTTAGTAAAGTGGCGGTCATAATGCACATGATGGTATTAGAGGTTAAACAAGATAATACCTTAACTTACCAGTTCTGTACCTAGAACATAGCAAGTATTCAATCACTAATTATATACATTAAAGATTAACATACTTAATTATTAATATACTTCTTATTAAATTTTATTATATTTTTTCATTTTAAAACATTATATTATTAGTAATATGTATTATTTAAAATAATTTTTTAAAACTCTCTGATCAGAATTAAGAGACCTGGTTCTGACACCTACATTGCTCTTTAAATAATATTTGATTTAGGCAACTTGATTTCCATTCAGTTATGAGCCTCAGTTTTTCCATTGTTGTTATTTTAAAAAATGAAGGAACCAGGTTTTCTGATGTCTCTCCTGACAAACATTTCAAGCAATTTGTTTTGTTTGTCCAACAAGATGTTCCTGAACAAAACATTAGTGCTTATGGCCAAGGCATCTGGTCTTGGGATTGGGATATGCTGGTACGTGTTTAACAATTGGATCTCTGGGTAAAAAAGCCCTGATTTGTGTTTGCCAATTATTATGGTGTGAATATTCCCACCATGGCAAATTTCTAGCTATCAATGAGATGTCACTGAAGGCAGAGTTAGAAAGGTAAACACACACGATTAGCTCTCATGGTGCCGACTCAAGCACATCATTGTGCCAGACTCACTCAGTAGATCACAGCACTCATTATTCCACTCACATTCAGTTCCTGAGCATTTCTTACATCATGTAGAAAAAGAGCTCTGGATATTAGGATACTTTCTATTTTCAGCTTCCTGTCAGGGAAGAGACATAAATAAGTCCCTGCTTACGACATAGAACGTACCACTAAATTCCCTGCCATTTTGGAAAAAGGAAACAAATGTTTCAGAGACCATGAAACACTGAGATGCAAACTTAATCTGCTTTTCTTACACTCCATTCTATTTCTTCACTAATTTAAAATCTTCCCTAATCTCAGACTGTAAAAACAACTATGAATTTTAAAGATTCTAAATCAGAAAATAAGCCAAAGAAAACTTGGTCTCTTCTTCAATTCTTTAACACCTGTAAGGATGATATTTTTCAGCTCAAATCTTTCTCTTATCTAAAAAGTCAATCATAAATTAATAGTGAATGGATTCTGAATACAGTGTTCCCACAGATGCTGCATCTTAGAGTGTCCCAGGATGCATAGCAGGACCACAAATGAGAACCCAATACAACATGTTTTAGCACTTGATACATCATGTGTTGATTGCCAAAACACTAAAGCCCAGTAATCCACTCTAGGAGAGGCCCTCAGGACATAACTCGGCAGCTTATTTTCTCACAAACCTGACATCTTTGTTCATCAAACTCCTCAGATCTCAGAAATTTGAAGTTGAAGAAACTTGCAAGAAGTCAGTATACTATTAAGAGCTGTGACAGTGTATATCTGACAGCCCAGCAGATGCCTTGTTAGTCTGTTTTTATATTGCTATAAAGAACTGCCCGAGACTGGGTAATTTATAAAGAAAAGAAGTTTAATTGATGCACAGTTCCACATGGTGGGGGGCCTCAGGAAACTTACAATCATGGTGGAAGGCAAAGAGGAAGCAAGGCACCTTCTTCACAAGGCAGCAGGAAGGAGAAGTGCCAAGTGAAGGGGGAAAAGCCCCTTATAAAACTATCAGATCTTGTGAGAACTCACTCACTATCACGAGAACAGCATGGGGGAATCCACCCCCATGATTATTCAGTTACCTCCACCTGCTCTCTCCCTTGACATGTGGAGATTGTGGGGATTATGGGGATTACAATTGAAGATGAGATTTGGATGGGGACACAAAGCCCCACCATATCACCTTGTACAGTGGGTTCCAATATTCACCTAAAGATTTAGAAAGAAAAATCCTACTGATTTGCACCCCAGCAAAGTATTTAAGGTTTCTAAATTATCACCCAAAATCATCACAAAAAACATCATTTTGATCTTATTATCTTCTATGTGGTGTGTAAGGACAATATATGATATCTTTCAGAAACATTCCCACCAAAAAGTATTTAAAAGTGCAATCTTCAACACCTAGAAAATGTACCTAAATGAAATAATTTATTTCTTGGAAATGTGATATGGCTGCAGTTCTATATTTTAAGGCATTCACATGTAGAATGCCTATCAAGTATAAGACATTGAGGGGATAAAGATTCATAAAACAATATAGGAGATATTGTTTTTCTGCCCAGATCCCTATACTCAGTCCATATATCCATCCTTTAGATGCTGTGAGTGCTGGCTGTTATCATTGTATTACTGGGAGATGTGTCACTAAGGAGGTCATCTCCTGCAAGGGGCAGCTTGTTTCACTAACTTAGTGACAAGTGTGTATAAAAGCTCTTATATCCCCACCCTTGCCTAAAGGTGGAACAAACTTTGTAGTGCAATTTGTGCTTCAGAGCTCCCATACAAAATCCGGCTGAGATGGTTTCCAGGTGAGATCATATCCTGGCTTGACTCTTTTCTGTTTTGCTTCCCTTAATCTCCTCCTGAGAACACTTCCTGAATAAGGCATTTGCAAAAGAATCCACATCTCAGGGTCTATTTCTAAAGTACCCAATCTAAGACAGACTTAGACCCTTCTCTCAAGAATATAAGCTGTATATAAAAGTTGCACAGAAAAATAATTCTGGAGACCTGCAGTGTTCCTCTTGAGTATTCAGCTGAGTATGGGCCAGCACAAGCACATGAGGGAAGGAACACCAGAGAAGTTTAAAAGGAGAAATCCCTGGAGATCGCACAGGGATAAGAATAGCATCCATTCCTAGCGGGCTGAGTGGAAAACTTACAATTCACAGGGCATTGTATAGAATACTAAAAAGAGTTTTGCCTCAGTCATGAGGAAAAATATCATCAGACTATACAGTGTGCTGATCTCACATAACAACACTTAAAATCAAGACTCAAAAGTATCAAGATATTTCTAAGTAACTTAACTGTACCCCAGAACAAAGCTTTAGAATATTTATAGAAATTCAAAATTATACAACATCCTACAAGATAAGGTTCACAATATCTGGCATCTAGTAAAAAATTACCGGGCATTCAAAGCAGCAGAAAAATGGCCCAAAATGAAAAAAAAAATCCAATCAATGGAAATTCACATAGAGCTGACACGAATGCAGAAATCTTTAAAAATTATAACTATTTCATTTGTTCAAAATATAGAGGAAAGATTGAAACTGATAAATAGAGACATGGAAGATTTGAGAAAGACCCAGCAGGTTAGAAACTGCAAAAGAAAATGTTAGTAAACTTAAGCAAATTAGCAATAGGAACTATCCAAAATAAAACAAACATAAAATGGGGAAGAACACAGCATCAGTGGTCTCTGAAACAATTTTGGGTGGACAAATACATATGCAATTATCATCTCTGAAGGAGAAGGGGGATGGAGAGGACAGAAAACATATTTAAAGAAATAGTTGACAAAATTTTCATATTTAATGAAAAACTGCAAGCCCACAGATTCAAGAAGCTGAACAAACCTCAAGTGTAAGAAACATGAAGAAAAGCACAGCAAGACACTCTATAACCAAAATGTTTGAAAAAGTAATAAAGAGGAAATATTAAAAGCAGCCAGAAGAAAAAAAAAGACATATCAAGCACAGAAAAACAAAGATAAGGATCACAGCAGATTCTGCATTGAAGCAATGTAAGCTAGAGGACCATGGGGTAACATCTCTAAAGTACTGGAAGAAAAAACGATCAACCTAGAATTCTGTACACAGAAAGAATATCTTTCAAAATGATGGCAAAGTAAAGACTTTTGAAGACTTCCAAAAATAAAAGAATTCGTCAGAAGGAGACAAAAAAATTACAAAAAAATTACAGAAAATAAAAGATTAAAATATTGATATTCACAAAAAAGAACATTGGAAATGATAACCATATGAATAAATTTAAAGAAATTTTCTCATTATGTAAGTCTTCTTAAAAGATATCAAACACTGGCTAGGCACGGTGGCTCACGTCTGTAATCCCAGCACTTTGGGAGGCCAAGGCGGGCAGATCACCTGAGGTCGGGAGTTTGAGACCAGCCTGACCAACATGGAGAAACCCTGTCTCTACTAAAAGTACAAAATTAGCCGGGCATGGTGGTGCATGCCTGTAATCTCAGTTGCTCAGGAGGCTGAGGCAGGAGAATCACTTGAACCCAGGAGGGAGAGTTTGCAGTGAGCCGAGATCGTGCCATTGCACTCCAGCCTGGGCAACGAGAGTGAAACCCCATCTCAAAAAAAAAAAAAAAAAAAAGATATCAGCCACTTAAAGCAAAAATAACAATGTATTGTGAAGTTTATAACAGGTGAAGTAGAATGTGTGGCAACAGGAACACAAGGACCAGGAGGTGAGAAATGATAGTGTTGTAAGGTCCTTATACTATGCAGGAAGTGGTGTAATATTACTTGAAGGTAGACCACGGTAAGTTAAAGATATGTACTATAAATTTTAAAGCCACCACTATAATAACACACACACACAAGTTATAGGTAAAACTCATATAGGAGATAAAATGGAATCATAAAAATTACTCAATCTAAAAGATGAGAGCAAAAGAGGAAAAAGGAACAAAGGAAAAATAGAAAATAGAAAATAAATAATAAAAGGTTAGATATAATCCCAACCATATCTATAATAACGTGTGGTGAACAGACTCTAAGATGGCCCCCAATTATTCCTGTCTCCTTCTTTTCATGCCCTTGTGTATATTCATGCTCTCCTCTTGAGTGTAGATGGAACTTGTGACTTGATTCTGATATAATATGGTTAAGGTAATGAGATGTCACCTCCATGATTGTTATATAAGATTATACCTTCCATCTTTTGAGTAGACTTTGTCATTGTCTCTCTTACTGGCTTTGATGGAGTAAGCTGCCATATGAAGAAGTTCACATGGCAAGAAACTAAGAGTGACCCTCATTGTGACAGCATGCAAGCAATTGAATCCTGCCGACAACCACATTAGCTTAGAAAGTGATTCTCCTTCAGTTGAGCCTCAGGTGAGACCCCAGTCCTACCTAACTCTTTGATTTCAACCTTGTGAAATATCTTAAAGCAGAGGACCCAGCTAAACTGTGCCTGAATTCCAGACCCACGGAAACAGTGAGATAAATGTGTGTTGTTTTAAGCTCTTACATTTGTGGTAATACTCTTCTGCAGCAATAGATAATTAATTAAATATTAAATGTAAATAGTTTAAGCACGCAATTAAAATGGAGATTGTCAGACTGGATTTAAAAACACCAAGACCCAATTATATGCTACTTTTAAGAAACCTACTTTAAATATAAGGATATAAATAGGTTAAAAATAAAAATATAAGAAAAGTTATACCATGCTAATTCCAGTCTTTAAAAAAGCAGGAGTTGCTATAATGATATAAGACAAAGTAGATTTCATTGGAGATAATATGAATAAGAGTAAAGAGGGTCTTTTCATAAAGAGTCCAATTCAGCAAGAGGATATGGCAATCCTAAAGTTGTATGCACCTAATAACAGAATTATTACATCAATTAAAAACTGATAGAAGTATAAGAAGAAATAGAAAAATCCATCATTATACTAAGAGATTTCCCCATATTTTTCTCAATAATTGAAAGAACAAATTAACAGAAAATCAACAAGGATATAGAAGACCTGAACAACACTTTAAACAAATTGACCTAATTAGCATTTATGCAACACAAAAAAATACAAAATACACATCCTTTTCAAGTACACAGAGAACATTTACCAAAATAGAGCATTTTCTGGCCCATAAAAATCTTTTGTCTCATTTCCCCTGTGGTATTCTTAAACTAAAAGTGCTAAAATCTCAATCTCTACCCTTAACCTCACTGGTATTGTCAATGGGATTTCACAAGGAGGAAGGATAAGCAGGGAAACCCTCTAATACAAAATGTGCCAAATGTTTGCTTTGGGAAGGAAGATTTCAATGAAGCAGAAGACATAAGAGAGGGGAGATTCTAGTTCACCTTCACTAGAGCTCCAAGAGACAGCTAAGTTATAGGCTTTAAACTTGGCATGTTCTAAATGGCACTCATGGGGCTGGATTAATAGATGCTGATGCATTTTGGACGTTTGTCCCCTCCAAATCTCATGTTGAAATATAATCCCCAATGTTGGAGGTGGGCCTGGTGAGAGGTGTTTGGATCATGGGAGCAGATTCCTCATGAATGGCTTGGTGCCATCCCCATGACAGTGAGTTGTTGCTCTATGAGTTCATGCAAGATCTGGTTGTTTAAAGGAAGCTGGAACTTCCTCTTTCTCCTCTCTTACTCTCCCTCTCACCATATGACGTGCTTTCTCCCCCTTTGCCTTCTGCCATGATTAGAAGCTTCCTGAGCCCCCCATCAGGAGCAGATGCTGGTACCATGCTTCCAGTACAACCTGCAGAACCATGAGCCAAAATAAATATATTTTCTTTATAAATTACCCAGCCTCAGGTATTTCTTTATAGCAATGCAAACAGACTAACACAGATGCTCAACACATTGTCTTTTGTTATCAAAAAGGTTGAGGTCCAGTTATTTTTGGCTCAAAGACATTAAGTATATTATTAAAGTTTGTTTATATAAGGTGGGATTTAGATAATCGGTAATACTACAGGGTAGTAAAAATGCCAAGAAATTCAATATTTTACTAGGGAAGAGATTTCTATCAATACTTCTCATGGTGACAATACTGTGCCTGGAGGACGGGGAGGCAACTCAGTCTGCAAGAAAATTTAAGATGATATATAATGTTACTTACTCACTCCATGTGAAATCAATCAATAGTTTAAGTCAACACAGCTACAATGTTGAATCAATGATTTGCTGTAAAACCAAAGCTATTAATGGGGAGATAACTCCCATAGAGTTGCATTGATAAGCAAACAAGAAACTTCATAAAAAGTAAAAAGACTGCTTCTGTGTTGGGTTGTCATTGAAAATCCTCACGTATGCACAGAGCATAATTGATTGGGTAGAAGTTACTGGAACAGGTTATGAAGATCTTTAAAACCTTCAGGTTATTCAAATTCACTTTAGCACTCACTACCACTGGGGAATTTTGTAAAGAAAAGAGAACCATCTGGGTAACTATAGCAAGGAATAGTTTTTGTAGAGAAATCTTTTGCAAATTGTTATAACTGTTCTGGAGGTCAATGTCTATATAAATGTAAAACATGTGTACTTTTAGCCCCAAAATACTCAGTGCTCAGATATGTCCACAAAACTGACCCTCCTATATGCACACAAAAGATATGTTTTATTTAGAACATTTTTTTCTAGCAAATAACAGAAAATCAATGCCATCCAGCTTAAACAATAAAGGGGGTTTGCTGGTTTACAGACCTGGAAAATTCAGGCATAAGATGGTTTATAATTTGAGCTTTTTTTAGGAGGTGAAAAAATTGACAAAACAGTAGAAAAGTGATACAGGAATGAGATGACAGCCAATATAGGGTGTATCATCAAGCTAATTTCCACTGTGGACAACTATAATTTAATTTCAATAGAAAAACCCTGAGAAATAGGGTAAAATGTATTGCCTCAGAGGTCATCCATCCTAGGGCCACATGGTTGAAAGATTATCTTAAGGAGCATTAATTCCATTGTGCTAGACAGAGGACTCCAGTAGTAAGAGAAACCCCTCAGACAACAAATTCAGTACTGACAATTAGAATTTGGGCCAGTGGACACTGAAGTGGTAAAAACAAGTGGATATGGGTAGGGGACCAACAACATCTGCCTCAGATAGATTTTGGATTGGGTGACCCATCAGCTCAACAATGCCATTGAAGATTCTCTCCTCTCCATTCTGATTTCCAGGATTAATTTTATCCAAACAATGGTTTCCATGGTGGTCATTAAGTGAGTACCAGTCCCAATTGGGGCTACATATATTGTAGAATATAGAAAGCACTTCAGTGTCAATGTTCCAAGCAAAAATGCTTATATTTGATATAATTGGACTGGATTGAGTTGGAGCCATATCTCTGAACTAATGACTTTGCTACATGGATTAAATCAATTGGTATCTACCCCCAGATATAAAGATGAGTTGTCTTCCTCAAAGGCACATAGAAAATCTGGGTACTGTTGAGAAGGGAGAAGCTGGGAGGATGCTGGGTAGTTCAATCACAAGTGTATAGTGATATATGTGTAAAGATGTTAATTACAACCTTCTTTGCAATAGTGAAAACCTAGAGACATCCAAAGCATGCATCGATAGGAGACTTATAGTTAAACAAATTATTGTATATTCTTATTGTGGTTGCTAAGCAGTAGTAGATCTTTATTTTCTGATATAGATGGGTTTCCAAGATATATCATTAAATGAAAAAGCATATGCAAATCAATGTGTAACGTAAATCACTTTTGTAAATTAAAAGGCAAGCCCACACAACTACTGAGCTGTGGGATGATAAATGTTTGTTGTCTTAGTGGATATGAGTAGGGCACCAACTATATCTACCTCAGATAGTTTTGGGGTAACTGTTATAATGTGATGCAGAAATAGATAGTCAATACAATGGCCTAACAGGAAAACACAGCTATAAAGAAAAGTACAATATGATTCTCTTTTTAAGTATTCATGGACATTTTCCAAATAAATTTAGAAAGAAACAGGACTTTTGATTTAGAAGTTTACAATAAAATTGTTTTAAAGCTTCCACATGTTCCAGGTTACAAAGCACTTAGAAGAAGCTGCAATTTTCCATCCATCCAATGAAGGTTCTGTATCCCAAAGAAGACCCTGTGAGGGAAAATGAAGCAACTTACTAGGTACAGGCTGGTCACACATGTGGGAACATTTCACAAACATCTCTAACTTTAGGCTCTATCTTCATCAGTTCAGATTTAAAGAAAAGATAAGGAAGATTACAGTTATTAAAATCTGTATCATAAATAGCCCATCCCCTCCATGAAATCTATGTTTACCAAAATAATTTAAGAGGATTAAAGCTGCAGAACAAAATGAGTTAAAATTGTAGCTGCAATCTTCAAACTGGGGCTATACCTTTAAAGGCTTTCGAAGTTGCATACGGCCATAAAAAGTTTTGAGGAATCAATTTCAACTCAACTTCCACATATATGCAATCTCCTAAAACTGAGCTACTTGAGATGTGCATTGTCTTAGTACATTCATGCTGCTATAACAAAATACCTTAGACCAGGTAATTTATAAAGAACAGAAATTTATTTCTTACAGTTTGGGAGGCTGGGAAATCCAAGATCAAGGCATCTGCAGATTCAGTGCCTGGTGTGAACCTGTTTGTTATACAGTGCCTTCTTGCCATGTTCTCACATGGCAGAAGAGGTAGAATGCAAACAGCACTACAGTGTTCCCTTTAACCTCTTTTATAAGAGCACTAATCCATTTATAAGGGCAGAGCCCTCATGACTTAATCACTTCCCCAAAGGCCCCACCTCTTAATATCACCACCCTGGGGTTTATGTTCCAACATATGAATTTTATAAAGACACCTGTATTCAAATTTTATAGCATGCATTATATCTGGTTTTCTTTCCAATGTCTCCTTTCACAAGTATTCTTTTCCATATTTCAAAGGAAGTCATGTTTCTCTGGATTCTCAAATCTTACTGTGCCTTGCCCCAGAGTATAAAAACTTCAAGGGTGCCAAACAAACAAACAAAAAAAAATAGTTTTAAACTAGCAGTGTTTCCAAAGCTCATGTATTCAAATGACCATAAACTCACAGTAGGACTTCTCTCTTTCCTGTCTTATGCGTATTTGTATTAAATGAGAAGCACAGAACTTTTGTTGGGGTGTACTATAATGAAAAGTATTCTAGCATGGGAAGGGATTATTGGGATTGATAACTAACAATTTTCACTTAGCAATTCCATCTCTTAGTTCTGTCAGCTGTTGTAAAATAACATATTGCTCCTGAGAATAAGTCCCTTGAGACCGTTGTTGAGCCAGGTTGTTGAACGATGTTGTTGAATCACTATCTTATGATTCCATGTATTTACAAAAGATCCAAACTGAAAAAAAAAACTCCTCATTTTTTAAATGAGGAAAGCTAAGGATATTAGTGAAAAGATACTTTCATCAAGGTTGGCTTTGGAAAACTTACACATATTAGTTTTCCTCTGTTGAAAATACTATATGATTCCAGGTGCATAGTTCATTCTTTTCACAAATATTTATTGAGTAGCTTCTATTTTCCAGGTACTGTTTTAGATTCTCAGATGCAATGGTGACTAAAATTAACAAAAGTTCATACTCTCATAGAACTTACAGAGACAAAAGATAAACAAAATGAGTAAATGGTATATAGTATATTAGAGAGTCATATGCGTGTAGAGAACGAGATAAAAGGGAAGAAGGACAAGGAATGCAAGGGAACATTGGGGATTTTAAATAAAGTGTTCAGGGATGGTTCCATTTAGAAGATAACATTTATGCAAAATTAGAAGGCAATGAAGGAGCAAGATTTGTAGATATTTGGGGAGAAAGTATATTAAGCAGAAGGGAAAGCATATGCAAAGGCCCTGGGGCAAAGTATGCTTGGCCAGCTCAAGGAATGGCAAAAAGGCCACTGTGGAGAAAAGTAAATGAGAGGAAAAGTGGAAGAACAAGAGGTGAGAGGTATAGTGCACTTCTAGACCATGTGGAACCTTATAGGCTACTGCAAGGATTTTAACTTTTACTCTGGGTGAGGGTTCTTTGTAGCAACACAATTTGACTTATGTTAAAAGGCACACCAGCTACTGTATTTTGAGAATGTACTACAAGAAGCCAGAGCAGAGACAAAAAGTCCAGTAAGGCAGTTACTGCAATAATGAGAAAAGAGAAAGAGACCATGGATGTTTGGTGCAAGATGGTAGCCAAGGAGGTGATAAGAAAAGGTGAGATTCATGACATATTCTGAAGGTCAAGCCCATAGGATATGCTGATGTATTGGATGTATGGTGTGAGAGAGAATAGCCATTTTTCTTAGAAAAAATTAAATTCATGGTTAAAAACTTTTCCAGAAAGGAAACTCCAGACTTAGATAATTTCACTAGTAAACTCAATCAGATGTTTATGGAAAAAAATCACATGAATCTTATCAAACCCCCACCTTCAGAAAATAAAGAATGAGAGACCACCACCCAATTTATTTTGTGTGGCCAGTATCACCTTAATTTTAAAACCTGATAAAGGCAGTCCAAGGAAGAATTTCACAGACTAACATCCTTCATGAATATAGATGCAAAAAAGTTAACAAAATATAGCAAATTGAATTCAGTAATATATAAAAAGTATAATACATGATGACCAAATAGAGTTTATCTTAGGAATGCAAGGTCGTTTAACATTTAAAGATCAATGAATGTAATCCACCATATAATCAGAATAAGGGAGAAAAACTATATGATAATTAGAATAAATTGTAGAAAAAATTCAACACTACTCATCATACAAACTGTTAGCAAACTAAGAATAAAAGGGAACTTTTTGAATGTGATAAAAAAAACGTTTAAACCTAAAGCTAACTTCATATTCAATGGTGAAAGTCTAAATGTTATCTCCTAGGACTATTAAAAGGCAAGGTTACCCACTGTCATCATTTCTATTCATTATTGTGCAGGAGATCCTAACCAGTTCAGTACAGCAAAATGAAGAATAAAAAGAAATAAAAGGCAAAAGGAATGAAAAAGAAAAAGTAAAATTATCTATATTTGCTGATGACATGGTTATTTACGTGCAAAGGTCAAAAGAATCTACAAAACAAATGCTAGAACTAATATGCGAATTTAGTAAAGTTGCAGGATACAAAGTTAATATAAAAAAACAATTAGGGTCACAAACAACTAGAAAATGAAATTTAAAAATTGATTCCATTTATAGCACCAAAAATCATGAAATAATTCAAACATGTAACATAATGTAATATATAATATGTATAAAACATAACATATATACCTATAATATAATGTATAACATAATAAACATAACAAAATAGTTCTAAGACCTCTACACTAAAAAGACAAAGCATTGCTAAGAGAAATTAAAGATCTAAATAAATGTAGAAATATGCCATTTCATAGATTGAAAGACTCAATATTATTAAGATGGCAGTGCTCTCAGAAACTGATCTGTAGAAACAATGCAATTCCAATCAAAAACTCTCAGCAATTTTTGTAGAAATTGATCTATTAAGTCTAAAATTACATGGAAAATCAAGGGACACAGAATGGCCAAAACAATTTTCAAAAAAAGGAACAAAGTTAAGAACTTATACTACCTGACTTTATGACTTAGTATAAGACACTACAGTTATCAAGACAGTGTGGTACTGGCTTAATAATTGAATCAATAGAACAGAATAAAGCCCAAAAAATGACCCCCAATTATAGTGTCTTAGTCCATTATATGTTGCTATAACAGAATGCCACAGACTGACTGATTTATAAACAATAGAAATTCATTTGGCTCATGGTTCTGGAGACTGGCAAATCCAAGGTCAAGAGACCTGCATCTGGCAAGGGCCTTCAAGCTGCATCATCCCATAGCAGAAGGCAGCAGGGCAAGAGAGCACGTAAGGGAGAGGGAAGGGAGAGGGACAAACTCATCTTTTTATCAGGAACTCACTTGCATGAAAACTAACCCGCTCCCACAATAACATCATTAATCCATTCATGAGGGCATAGCCCTCATGACCTAATCACCTCTTAAAGGTCCCACCTTCCAACACTATTGCATTGGGGATTAAGTTTCCAATACATGAACTTTGGGGAACACATTCAAACCTTAGCATATAGTCATCTGATTTTTTTATAATGATGCCAAAGAATTCCAATAGGAAAAAAATAGTCTTTTCAATAAATGATAATGGAATAACTGGATATCCATATGGAAGGGGAAATTAAGAAGAACATCAGTCCTTACCACACACCTTAAACAAAAATTAATTTGAGATAGATCCTAGATCTAAACGTAAAAGCTAAAGCTTCAGAAAATATATATCTGACAAAGGACTGATCTCTAGAATATATAAAGAACACCTAAAATTTAATAATAAATATATATATATATATATACATAGGCAAATATTTGCTTAGACACTTCACAGAAGAACACATACTAATGGCCAAAAAACATATGAAAAGTACTTGACATCATTAGTCATCAAGGAAATGGAAATTTAAAAAACAATGAAATAATACATATCCACTGATATGGCTAAAATTAAAAAGACTGACAACACCAAATGTTGACAAGAATTTGGGACAATCAGGATTCTCATATATTGTTGATGTGGCTGTAAAACTGTACAACTCCTTTATCAAAAGATCTGGCAGTTTCTTATAAAACTAAATGTACACACACCCTATGATCCAGCAATTCCTTCCAGGTATTGCTCAAGAGAAGTGAAAATATATGTCTACATAAAGACTTGTACACACATGTTCATAGCAGCTTTATTTTTAGTAGTTAAAACTTGAAATAGCCCAGGTGTCCATGAATAAAAGAATGGATAAGCGAACTGTTTATTCATATAATGGAATACAACTCATCAATAGAAGAATTGAGCTACTAATATACACTACAACATCCATGAATTTCAAAAACATACTGAGTGAAAGAAGTCTCACATAAAAGAGTACATATTGTGTGATTGCATTCATATAAAGTTCTAGAATGAGCAAATCTCATCTATAGTGAAAAGTAATCAGAACATTGATTTCCTGTTGAAGGGAAGAGTGAGATGTGGGGACAGGGTTTGCCTGGGAAGGAACATGAATGAACTTTCTGGAGTGATGACAATGTTCTATATCTTGATGGGGATTTGTATTTGTCAAAACTCAGTGGATGTGTACTTAAGATTTGTGCATTTCATTGTATGTTAATTTTATATCAAAAGAAAAATCTTAGACAAATACTGAACTCTAATTGGTAACATGCATGCCAAAGTGTACAGAGGAAGTGTACAGATGTCTTCAATTTACTTTGAAATGAATTAAAAAATGAAATGGGCCAGGTGCAGTGGCTCATGATTGTAATCCCAGCATTTTGGGAGGCTGAGGCAGGAGGCTGTCTTGAGGCCAAGAGTTTGAGGCCAGCCTGTGCAACACAGTGAGACCCCGTCTGTTATCTTTAAAAAAAAAATAATAAGATGAGTTGATATAGGTGATAAAATAAGTATATTAAAGTACAAATGGTAGAATCTAGGTAGTGGTATACAAATATTCACAATAAAATTCAACTTTGCTGATGTTTGAAAATTTTCAGAATAAAGTAATTTTAAAAATTAAAAGTACATACATAGCATTATTGACATCCCTTCAAGACAACTAAAAGACATTTTTTTCTAAGTAAGATACAATATTTGTATATTGATCTGAAGCTCAATATAAAATAATTAGGCAGGTCTGATTCATCAGGCACTCATTAATTCATTCAAACATTTAACAGTTATTTATTGAACATCTATTACCTGCCAGGCACTTGAAAGAAAGCAAAAATGCAGATGAGTCCACTCAATAGATAATTACCTATTTTCACCCATAGTAACCGACTTGGAAAGGAATGCTATGGGGCACCAACATATGATGAGAAAGTCTTTCATTCACAGCTATTTTTAATGTTTTTAATGCTATATTTTGCTCATTAAATAAGCCACTTTCAACATGGAAAGTCAATAATTTTAAATTAGAAATAATTACACAAATGCTGATGTCAATTTTAAATTGTTTCTTGAATATATTTTCAGCCTTGGAAGCAGGGAAATTTAGACTTCAGAAAAGAGAGGGCCTCACAAACACACATGTGATTTTTAAAACGCTATTATGCTGACAGATCGAGAGAGCTCTAAATGTCATTTCCTCACAAGAAGCTATTATGAACCATGCTTGAACAGGGCTGGAGGACCTAGCAACAGAAGGGAGAAAAGGTTTCCAAGCTGAAAAAGCTGCTTGTTTCAGAGCTAAATCTTAAATTGCCACGCCTCAAGGTCTTGACCAGGAAAATGATAGCCATCCAGTGCCTCAACCTAATAACAGGACTTGTTTCCTTGAATGACATTGGGTTTATTAGATAGACATTTTTAAACATAGGATTTTTCCGTGTAATTCAAGTTACATCTTGAGGTGGAGCACAAACGCTGTATTTCTGTATATAAATATATTCCGGTCTATGAATCTATCGCTTCTCTCAGACACAAAAGCAAGGTTTTAAGATGGGAATCAGAAATAATCCCAGTTATATACTGTTCTAATTCACATTACACCACTAAATGTGACTCTGAGTAATTTAAATGTTAGAATGCATGGTTGAACAGCGAGACAGAGGCTGAGAATTTGCCAACCAGAAAATTTGAAACCGTGCCTGATGCTCACTCTCAAGCAGCACTGGATGCCTTGAAATGCACTTGGGCTTCATGACTCACTTCCCTTTCTTTTTCCCTGGGGATTATCCTACTTCCTGTTTTGTCCAAATTAGCCATCAAAGCTGCTATTATTTGAAAGCCTTGCTAAAACATCTTCTTTTCCTTCAAGGTCCTGGAATTTTACCATCATCTTCCCTTTAATCCCTCCTCTCTTTCCCAAGTATAAGGGTAGCTTTGAAGAGGGAGAAAGTCACAAAAAGGGCTATTTTGTAGATATAAATGGAACTGGGGAGAAACACTTGTCAGCATTTGCTTCAGAGGAGAGGAAGGCGTGGGGAGAGTAACATTTGTGAATTCTCTAAATTTGAACTTTGACTATTTTTGTCTCATAGGGACTGAAGCCACCTCCTTCTCTCCCTGATGCTTCTACAAAACACTACTCACTGTCTACAGTAAGAGCCCGAAATCAGCTTCTGTCTCACTCAGTTAAAAAGTACACTATATAGAGAGTTCTGTGCCCCAATCACCACTGCCCCCAATGCAACACAGAGGAGAGAGAGAGAGAGAGAGAGAGAGAGATGTTTTTCCTATATTTGTCCCAAGGGCCTTACCACATCACTGGTTTAGCATGTGAGTAGAAACCATAAACTAAGAAGATGTTGTTCCGTGAGACAGAAGCAAAAATCAGGCTCATAACTTACAAGCTCCACTTATTTTAATGCAGTTCTTAAATCTCTATCTGGCATGGTAGCTCACAAAATCTTGAGGCTGTGTCTCAAGTCATAGTACAACAGGACACAGGACAAATACCCTTTATCCCTACCAATTCCCACCCTACAATTCACATCCTAAAACTGACCCAGGCAACTGGTCCTTATTTTATCCACTGCTCTCATTTCTCCAGATGGCTCTCTTGAAATTCCCTTAACAGGGAGAAAGTGTTTCTCCTATTCAGTACTGCCTCAAAGCATTTGTGGACTAAATTCACTAACTTTCTCTTCAATCTTAATTCAGCTATTAAGCCAATCCAAACCTCTTTATATTATTGCTGATCTTTGCTTACTTCACTGGTTCCTCCCAAACCATTCTTAGTGTCTTTCCAGTGTTTACATATTATCTGATTTCTGTTCTTTTTGTAGCACCTCAAAAGCCATAGTCAGAACTCACTTTGGAAATATGTAGGTTTTTCTCAGCCACTGCTCAATGAAAAAAAAAAAAAGATTAAATTCTTCCTTCACTATTGGTTGAAAATTCAAGAGACAACATATGTTTTTACAAACAATACTTTCATCTCAATTGCTGCTTTAATAAGAATTCCTTTGGGGCTCAAGTGACCAAAACCCAGTTCAAATTTACTTAAACCCAAGAAGGAGTTTTTTGGCTTTTTTCATTGAAAAATCCAACAGTCATCTAGCAGAAGCCCAGAAATTAATCTCTTTCCATTTCCTGGCTGTCTCTTCTTCTATGATGGTTTTATTCTGTCTAGTAGCTCCCTCCCTCCTGCCCCAACAAATCGTGACAAAAATGATCACCAACAGCTATGGAATCAAATCTTACCTGCTTAGCCCTACCACCTGAAAAAGACATATTTCCAATAGCCCAGGAAAAGGCTCAAATAAAGTAATAGAGATCAGCAGGCAAGGGGTACCTGTGGTCCCCATGCCCTGGACAATAGTCTAACCCTCTGAATTTCCTCACTGGGCCCCAGCAGAACAGCCAATCTTTAAGTCAGGCCAGGGAGAGCACTGCAGCTAGAAGGGTAGCCATTTTAAAGACATCAGCTCTAATTTCCTGTGGATCCCAGTTTATCCCACCAGCCTGCTTTTAGGAAGGCACAAGAAGATCCTGCTGTTCCAGCAATGGGCAGATTCCAATTGAGGACTCTAGGGATGAACCCTCACACTGGTGAAACCGAAGAGACATTTGGTGCAAACAACTGTGACCTTCTGAAAACAATGCCCTCTCCTTTGTTCTCTAACCCAGAGGAGTGGGTAGCCATGAAGAATTCAAACAAAGTGAAAATGGCTGTGTGCAGGCCCCGGGGAACTTGCAGTTCTCCTAGGTTACACCATGCAAGCAGTCAGAGAGACAAGGGACCCACACAAGATCATCTGGAGTCAGGTTTGGTGATGGCAGAAGCTATTTATTTAATTCAAATCTCTCTAAGTATATTAAATAGACCCTAGCAACTTTTATGCTTTAAGTTCTAAAGTCCTAAATCGATTTTTTTGTGATTTTCATTTAAACCTAGGATGTTGGTTTTAAAATAATTATCGCTGAAGTTTTATTAAAATAACGCAGCCGTGAGTAAGGAGCATTACTTTCAAGACCTCTATTTGAAATGAAATGAACACTTTCTAGATTTTAATGCATCATAACGCACCAATTTCATAAAATTGCATCCACTTTTCAAAGCTTATATTGCCCCATGGAAGAAGTGCTTTGAAAAAGGCTGAAGTATTTGATTCTCTAATGTCTCCATTTAGCCAGTTATAGGAGGGTTTTCATATATCACCCCCTTAAAAATACTATAAAAGCACTTTCTAGCATGGTTCTAGTGTAGATGGGAAATGTTAAAGGCATTAATTTCATTGAACTGCAGGAAAATTTGAGATTAGAAGATAATAAGATAAAAAAAGAAACATTTTCCTACTGCTTAACGTGGGCTCAATCGTGTTGGAACAGCTAAAATTTTGACAAAAAAGGATAACTTCTGTTTTTAAGACAAGCTACCTATAAAGTGAAGGTAATTATTGTAGAGGTGGAAGACAGTATTCACTTCAAATAAGATACAGATACTAACCAAGTTTTATATATATTGAGATATTCGTATCAGAGAGACCATTAAAAACTCAGTATTTCTAAAGAGTGAGAGTAGACAAACCTCTAAATTTCCCCTATTTTCATTTTGAAGAGCTTCATACTTAATAAATCCAGAAAAGGTGGAAATTGATGAAAAGGTAAAATGTTGATGTCAACAAGAATTGTCAGTATGTAAGATGGAGAAGATGAAAATAAAGATAAGATTCTAAATTCTTTTATTTCCCAAAAATATTTCCTCTATCCTTCCTAAACACTGGTTTCATGTCCATATCTAACAATGTGATAGCCAGTCTCTGAAATGATGCCCCAATAATCTCTGTCTCCTGGATCATGCCCTTTTATACTCCCCTCAAACACTGAATAGGGCTGATGTGTCAGTCAACAAGATACTGCAGAAATGATGGAGTATGACATTGAAAGCTTGAGTCATAAAGACACTGTGGCTTCTGTCTTCTCTCTCTTGGATCACTCACTCTGTGGAAATCCAGCTGTCATGACACTCAAGTCACAATTTGAGAAGCCCATGTGGCAAGGAACTGAGGCCTCTTGCCAATAGCCACATGAGTGAACCATCCTGTAAGTGAATCTTCTAGCCACAGTCAAACCCTCAGATGACTGCGTCCCCAACTGACATCTTGACTGAAATCTTATGAGAGACCCTGAGCCAGAACTACACAGATAAGATGCTCCTAAATTCTCAATCCACAGAAATTATGAGATAATAAATGTTTGTTGTTTTAAGTCACTAAGTTTTACGGTAATTTGTTATGCATAATAAAAAAGCAATACAGAGGATTTCAGTATAGTTTATGTCCACAAATGGCATAGAAATATTTAATTTAAATCAATTGATGAATTGTTAACTAGAATGCCTGTCTTTCTGTCCAGGCATATTTGATGGTTGCCACATAGGACTCCAGCTTGTAAAATTCCTTCCAAGAATAGTTACAACCTCAAAAATAAAAATAAAAATTATTTGATAACCCTTCACAGAACATTCAAATTATTTTATTATCACAAATAGCATGTTAGTGAGAGGTTTTCTTATAGCTGGACTAAGCATTCTTAGTTCTTGATGATAAAATTTAGGAGGTTCATTTTCTGTTTATGCAAGAAACACTATTTCCTGAAAATTGTCTGGAAAAGAACTTAGGGTACTTGCTGATAGTGGTGGCAGAATAGTCATTAAAGATCATATGGAACTGACAAAAATTTTCATTTTCTTTGATTATTGTGAATTCAATCAGAAGAAACTCAGTAAAACAGTTGAATCCAAGCAAAGACTTTCAAACCTCTAAATTAAGCATGGCTCTGTGGCAAATAAAAAAGAAATATAAAACAGAGTCTCAATGAATAGGTGGAACACAGGGAACTTTTAGGGCAGTGAAACTATTCTGTATGAATATATATTCTGACTATGAAATGGTAGATACTTGTCATATATTTGTCAAAGCTCATAGAACATACAACACAAAGAGTGGCACCTATTGTAAAATACAGACTCTGGGTGATGTGTCAAGGTTGGTTTATCTATTGTAAGAAATGTACCCCACTGGTGAGGATATTGATGGTGGAGGGCAATGGGAAGGGAGAGAAAGGGTACGCGGCAACTCTGTAATTTCTGCTCAATTCTGCTGTGAACCTAAAACTGCTGTAAAAAATAGTCTATTAAGGGGTGGGGGTTACAGAAAAGTCTCTGCCATCCAGGAAACTTAATTATTTGTTCAACAAATAGTCACTTGGTTGTTCCTTTATTATCCTTTCACTTTCCAACTTTCTGTGTCTTTATGCTTTATATGTGTCTCTTATGAACAGCATATAGTTAAATTTTGTCTTTTTATCTAACCTAAGAGGCTCTGTCTTTAATGAGGACTGTTGAATCAGTCCTATCCAAATATATATTCCTATATTTATTGTCACTATAGGTATATATGGAGTTCTTTTCACTATTTTGAGTTTTTTATCTGCCTATCTTTGTCTTTGCTTCTTTTTTCCCTCTTTTTCTATTTTCCACTTACTTGAAAGATACACATCATATTTCTACTGTTTTGGTAAAGGATTTTCATATACCTACTTGACTTTACTATTTGGAGTATAATCACATGTTTAGACTCCTCCTGAACATTTCAAGGTACTTAGAACCCTTTAACCCCACATAGACCCATCCCCAATATTCCATGACAGGTCATATAATGTTTAATACCTCTTTATTTTGGACCCCATCTCCTCCTCCCAAATAGTCATTACTGCTCTTTTTATTGTAAGATTTTTTTTTAACGGTCATTGGTTATTGAAATTTGCCAAGCTGTTTACCAATTTCTTTGCTTAATGTGGCTTCTTAGATACTGATCCTTCTTTTTAGGTCTGATTTCCTTCTTATAAACATATTCTTTAGTATTAAGGGTTTGTGAACAGTACAAGGGTTTGTGAACTCTCAGACTTTATTGGGGAAAATCTTTATTTCACCTTTAGTCTTTATAGATAGTAGTGTTATTTTTGTAAGGATTTTCCTGCCAGTCATTTGATTGCTGTTCCTTAATTGACACTACTTCTTTGATATTTAATTCTCCCTCATCCTTTTAATTTTCTCCTTCCTGAATTCACACTGGCATATGTTGAGCATTCTTATTCTTTCATTTTTTTAATCTATGTGAGCAGAATTCTGGGTGAGTATTCAAATCCATATTTCAATTCCCTAATTATTTCTTTAATTATGTCTTAGTCCCAGCTACTTGGGATGCTGAGGCAGGAGAATAACTTGAAGTCAGGGGTTCGAAGCTGCAGTGCACTATGATCTTGCCTGTGAATAGCCACTGCAGTCCAGCCCAGGCAACATAGCAAGACTCTGTCGCTCCATCAAAAAAAATAAATAAATCAAATAAAAATTAGCAAGTTACCCCATTTGTGATTTGAAAACATAATACAAAGGTAAAATGACATTCTCTAGGTACCTGCAGTCAATTCAAAATTTTCACTATGAATCTTTAACCATTATTTTGCCATGTTGAAGTTTGTAAAAATAAACCCTTAACCTGTGTTTGTTTCTGAATCCCATGCTGTAATTTATAAAGTTTACAAAGTATAGAAGCTCCAGTGGGAAAATTCATGTAAATACAACAGCTTGATATTTTTAACTGCTGTAATTTGGGAAATGTTATTCTTTAAAAAAAAAAAAATCTTTCTCCCTTCAGAAAAATAACATGTTTTCTAAATATAGCAGTAAATAGTTAATTTTACTGGTAACTCAACACATTTGGAGATACCTGTCCACCACTAAACTGTTGTCTACCTGCTTGGTTAAGAAGACAAGTTTCTACCCATATGGGCAGAAGTGGCTCATGGAGAAACAAGAAGGTGGTGAGCTCTGATAAAGCACCTGTTATGGTTTCTCTAGTGACTCACCAGATGTTTGCAAATGGGAAACTGGTCAAGAAGTTAAAGGAGGATTGGGTGCAGTGGCTCATGCCTCTAATCCCAACACTTTGGGAGGCCAAGGCGGGAGGATTGCTTGAGCCCAGAAGTTGGAGACCAGCCTGGGCAACATAGTGAGACTTCCATCTGCAAAAAACCCAAAAACTTATCTGGGCCTGGCAGTGCACACCTGTGGTCCCAGCTACCCAGGAGGCTGAGGTGAGAGAATCGCTTGAGCCTGGAAGGTAGAGGTTGCAGTGAGCTGCTATCATGCCACTGCACTCCAGCCTGGGTGACAGAGCAAGACCTCATCTCTAAAATAAATAAATAAGAAGTGAAAGGGTTCAAAACAGCGCTGTCCAAAAGAAATACAGTGTGAGCCATACATGGAATTTAAATTTTTCTGCTAGTCACATTAAAAAGTAACAAGAAACAGGTGAAATTAATTGTAAGAATATATTTGAGTTAATCTAATATATCCCAAATATTATCATTTCACCATGTAATCAAAAAAACATTAATGAGAGATCTTACATTTTTTGATACGAATTCTTCAAAATCTGGTATGTATTTTACACTTAAACAACACATTTCAATTTGCAGTAAGCCACATTTCAAGTCCTCAACAAACACACAGGTGCCTAGTCTCTGCCATATTCCACAGTGCAGATGCAAACTATCACCTTTTATGTCCAAGCAAGACTCAAAATTGAAGAATGATAATTTACTATGGAAGATGCCAGAAAAGCAGGAGGGATCAATCAGATGTCCCTAAGTTAGCATTTCAGACAAGAGAGCTTCCCTTTCTCTCTATGCCCCAAAGTCCTGTTGATCAGGATTGACTTCAATCAGGAGTCAGTAAACGTTTTCTGTAAAAGGGGCCAGAGCATAAATGTTTTAGGCATTGCAAGCCAGACGGTCTCTGTGACAACTATTCAATTCTGCTGTTAGAGCATCAAAGCAGCCATAGATAACACAAACAAATGAGCATTGTTATATTCTAATAAAACTTTATTTATGGACACTAAAATTTGAATTTCACATAGTTTCATGTCATGAAATTTTTCTTTCAAACATTTAAAAATTGTAAACACCTTTCTGACCTCGTGAACCCTATCAAAACAGGCTAAGGGCCAGATTTGGCCCACTGGTCATTGTTTGCCCACCCCCAAAGGATGGGGATTAAGAAAGGGAGTGCTAAAAGGTTCTATTTTAATTATAGGATGTGGGAGAGCAAAATATGCTGCCCCAAAATATAGATTGTTGAGCTAACAGCAATTGAGAAGAAGCAGATGCAGGAAAGCTCTCTGCCCTCCTTCTATTTGCCTAAAAGCAGGATTTAGATGTACAAAGACAAAAGGTATGTTGCCCCCAACCCTTCTACCAAGGAAAACAAAGATTAACCACCCAAGAAAATGGCAGACTCATATTGGCTGGGAGATTACACCAGAGGAATCTACATCAACAGGCTTTGCTAACTGGCCAGTTATTTGCCTTCCCACAAGTTACTGTTACTGTCCCTAGAAACTCAAAGTCCTTTTCCTCTGTCTTGTCACTTACCTAAAAATTTACTGTTCTTTGTTGAAGATGTTATATAAGGTGGAATTCAAACCACCTCTTTGAGAACTACTCATTCTCTGGGTGTCTCCCATGTATGTGTGAAATATACATATTAAATATAAGTAAAATACATATGTTAACTACTCTTTGTTTTTCTCTTGTTAATCTGCTTTTTTTACAGAAGTCCATTCTAACTAAGATCCTATGAGGTATGAAGAAAAAATCATTTTTTTTCCTACAGGGACATTTCTTGAAGATTAAAAACTAGAACTTTGGAATCTAGAGAAAATGAACACAGGATGTGTGTCCAACCATCTGTGTTTTGACCCTAGTTCTGACATGAGTAAGTTCTTATACCCCAGTCATATCATTGATCATCTCTAGTCCTTCCTACCATCTAGATGATTACCACAGCAACCTTAATGAGTCCAACAATAGCTCATATACTTGCACTGCATTAAATCAAAATTACTAATATTTTCAACAGACTCTGGGCAAATTTGTCATTTAAAATGCAAGAGGAATGGCTTTGTCAAGAAATAAATAGGATTGCTGAGACCTATAAATTGCTTTAACACTGCTATACTAATTTAGAAACAATTCTTACTATAAATAAGCCAACTATCATTATTATCTATGCGTTACAATAAAAGAAAATTATATGTGACAGACAGCCCTGGAGCCTAATTCTAATTATTATTTATATTTTAAAGAAATAATAGATGCATATCTTGAAATAGTCAAATTTTCAGACTCGCCAGTATAATTAGCCCAAATATGTGTAGTTGTGCAGTATTTTACATTATTTCTTATTTTGCTTTGTTTTACATTATTTCACAAATCTTCCATTACATCTCTAGAAGGCAAATTTGGCCAAACCCTTAATGTAATGTAAAATAGCTAGTTGTACATAAAAACTGAGTTTTCCTTGGTGAATTAGCTGTCAGAATTAAAGTGTAAATGGAAAGATAATTTGTTGATCCTATTTCCCTATTAAACATTAAAATGATCACCTTTATCATAAGAGCCTATTCCAAGAATTTCAACCAAAAACAAGAAAGCAACAGAATTAGCTGCAAGGTGCAAGCTGACGGCAATGAATTGGCCTGCCCCAAACTATTCTTACCACCATCCATTTTCCCTTGACCTTCTCTATCATAAAGACAGAAAGCCAAAGTAGATTTAACCTGCAGTGTTATCAGAATTAGCCGTATTGGCATAGCTCTGACCATGAGATAAAGGCAGAAATTCCTGAGCAGAGTTACTTTACCTGAAGAAAAATAGGAGAAGCCCTTTGTCCTTCCCTCTTTTCCTTGCCTGGAACATAGAAGTAATGCCTGGAACTACAGCAGTCATCTTGCAACTCTGGGGCAAAAGCCACTTCCTAAGAATGGCAGGATAGAAAGCTAAAAGGATCTTGAATCCCTAGACATCATGTCTGAGCCCTGGACAACAGCCTGGACTGGCTTCCTTGCTAATTCTTATTTTATGAGAATAAGAAAATTCATTCTTACTTACACAGCCACTATTTGCTGGGTTTTTTGGGGGCTTGTTGTTTCTTGTTTTGGCAGCTAATTGTATTTGTAACTGATAAATAAGTAAAACAAAGCAGGATTTACTTGCCGTCTATGACACACTAGTGGTTCAAATTAGAGCATGGCTCAGAATCACCCAGAGGACTTACCCATTCAGATTGCTGGGCTCCAGCCCCAGAGTTTCTGATTCAGTAGGTCTTGGATGGCTCACAAAAAAATTGCATTTCTAACAAGTGCCCAGGTGATGCAGCTGCTGCTGTACCAGGGGCCTCACTTTAAGGATCCACTGGATTACACAATAGCATTTCATAACATAAGATAAAACATAACGCTACATAATATAGCATAGCAAAGCATAGAATACCACAGCACAGCATAGCACAACACAACATAAACACAATTACAGTCACTCATCAATAAAGGACAGGGATATGTTCCAAGAGATGCATCATTAGGTGATTTTGTCATTGCGTGAACATCATAGAGTGCACTCACATAAACTTAAATGGGACAGCCTGCTACATACCTAGGCTATATGGTACATAGCCCATTGCTCCTAGGCTACAAACCTGGAAGGCATGGTACTGTACTGATTACTGTAGGAAACTGCAACACAATGTGAAGTATTTGTGTATGTAAACATATCTAAACATTGAAAAGGCACAATAAAAATACAGTATAAAAGATAAAAAATGGTTCACTTACCATGAATGGAGCTTTCAGGACCGGAAGGTGCTCTAGGTGAGTCAGTGAGTGAGTGGTAAATGTGAAGGCCTAGGATGCTACTGTAAATTACTGTAGACTTTGGAACACTGTACACTTAGGTTACACTAAATGTATTTTTTAATTTCTTTCTTTTTAAAAATTCCAATAGATTGTGGAGCACAAGTGGTTTTTGGTTACATGGATGAATTGGATAGTGATGAAGTTGAAAATTTTAGTGCATCCGTCCTACAAGTAGTGTATGTAGTGTACACTGTACCCCATATGTAGTTTTTTATCCCTCACTCCCTCCTCAGGTCTTTCTGAGAGTCTCAGAAAGACCCTCCCCCTTTCTGAGTCTCCAGTGTCCATTACTCCACCCTGTATGCATTTGTGTACCCACAGCTTAGCTCCCACTTATAAGTGAGCACATAAGGTATTTTGTTTTCCATTCCTGTGTTACTTCGCTTACAATAATGGCCTCCAGCTCCATCCAAGTTGCTGCAAAAAAAAACATTATTTTGTTCTTATTTATAGCTGAGTAGTATTCCGTGGTGTATATACACCATATATTCTTTATCCACTCATCAGTTGACGGGCACTGAGGTTGGCTCCGTATCTTTGCAATTGTGAATTGTGCTGTGATAAACATATGCATGCAGGTGTCTTTTTGATAGAATGATTTCTTTTCCTTTGGGTAGATACCCAGTACTGGGATTGCTGGATCGAATGGTAGACCTACTTTTAGTTTGAGAAATCTTCATACTGTTTATACATATGTTTTCCATAGAGGTTTTACTAATTCACATTCCCACCAGCACTGTATAAGCATTCCCTTTTCACCCCATCCATGACAACATCTATTGTTTCTTGACTTTTTAATAATGGCCATTCTGTCTGGGGTAAGATCGTATCTCATTGTGGTTTTAATTTGCATTTCCCTAATGACTGATAATGTTGAGCATTAAAATTTTTCTTTCCTAAATAATAAATTAACCTTAACTTACTTAAAATTTTTACTTTATAAACTTTTTAATTAAACTAATTTTGACTCTTTTATAATCACACTTAAAACACAAACACCTTGTACAGCTGTACAAAAATGTTTTCTTTCTTTATGTTCTTATTCTATAACTTTTTTCTATTTTTATGTTTTTCTAAAAAAAATTTTTGAATGTCTTTTGTTAAAAATTAAGACACAAAAACACACATTAGGCTAGGCCTACACAGAGTCAGGATCATCAAGACGTCACTAGGCAACAGGAAATTTTAGCTCCATTATAATCTTAAGGGACCACCATAATACATGTGGTCTGTTATTGACTGAAATGTTGTTATGCAGCACATGACTGTGTAACGTGAACATCCTACTTTTCAACTTCCTATTCCCCCTTGCTTTGCTTTTTTAAAAATAAATTTCTGCCCCAGTTCTGATTTCCAGACCAAATACTCCTTAGTAATCTGTACTTCAAGTGTAACATAAGTCGCAAAAAGATCAGCAGATATTATAGTTCTGCTCCTGCCTGAAGCTAAAAGATAGGGAAGAAGCTGTCTAGCACTTGCCAAGCTAGACTATTTGCCATGTCATTTCCTGGCACATAATTATACTGCTTGCTGACAACTATTCTACTTTCTGTCCTTCCGTAAATTGTAAATGACAGTTTGGAAGCTGTTGGCTGAAAATCCTGAAAAAGAAACCTTTACAAAGAGAGGCAAGGATAAAATCATGGTCAATTTAAAGTGGTTGCTGATAAGCTGGCCCTGAGAAGCATCCTCACGTTAGCACGCTGTGAAAGAAATGGAATTTCCTGTCTCTTCCTCTTCCCCACCTGCACTCCTACCACCTAGAGTCTCAAAGCATGTGATCCACTCAAAAATCCAAATTTCACTGGAATGAATTGGAAAGCCCAGTGTTTAGAAGCCTTTCCCTGTCTGCTAGAATAACATACAGCAGACTTTTACACTTAGGGCAGACAGAAAAGCTTCTACCATGTTCAGATGTTGCCCTATACTCACAGCCTTCACCCCTTCCCACAAATGGCATGCATCAAAAGACCATCAAAAAGAGCCATTCTGTGAAAAAGCAAATCTGCCATTTTCAGGGTCTAATATCTGGTCTGCTTTGGTTTCCCTCCCGGGAACTGGTGAAAAAAAAAAAAAATCCCTTCTGCCCTAGTAGCTACATGACTTAAGACATATTTTGTTAACCTCCTAGGGGAGATGGATCCACCTAATTCACCAATTGCTCATCCACTCCCCATTATGTCCAGGATCTCAGCGAGTGGGATGAGATAGCTAGCCTGAGTTAAATAACAAAGTCTGGCCAGCTTTCATGGAAATACAGAATGTGGAGACCAGAACAAAGTTCATAGTCCTTATGGGAATGACATCCAAGACTTTGACCTTTTACCACTACCCAGCCCACTGAGCTAACAATCCATAGATACCCAGCATAGACTTTCATAATTGTCTATATTTCTTCAAACACATGCAGACCTTAGCACCTTCAGGAATTTCTGGTTTTAAACCTCCAACATCTAATTTTTATTTCCCAAAAGGTTTTCATTCTTTGCCCTTCCCCATAAGAAGCCTGAGAATAAGGACCAGGGCACAGAACCATCTCTCACTGATCCTCCTTCTTGATCTAACTTACCTTTTCAACTACAGTCAAAGATCTAAGATTCCCTGTAAACCAACCCCAACTGCAGACTTCTGAGGGTATGCTCTATGTATGGTACTGTGCTAAGAGTACAATTGTAAGAAGTCAAGCATTAAATGGGAGGCAAAAAGCTTCAGTGCAGAGTGACTGTAAAGGAGGAAGTTATCCTCAAACGCTGGGCAAGGCAGAGAAGGCCTCACAGAGGACATGACCTTTGCTGTCTGTTCTCCTTCCCCCAAAACTGTTTTTAACTTCTTGGACAGGCCATTCTCTTCCTACCCCAAGTACCTTGCAGATACTATTCCCTCTCCCTAGACCCTGACCCCTTCCCATAGTTCATCTCTACACAACTTTCAGACAGGGGCTCTTTTGTTTCTATCTCAAGAAAACATTTTCTAAGCAAGATGTTAATGTTACTGTAGTTCAGAAAATCTAAGACGACATTAACTGTAAGACCCACAAAAAATTCATATACCACTAAGAAAGAAAAGCATACCAAAAATTAATTTCTGACCTACTATCAATCATAATGCACATCCAATTTCACAGATGTCAAATGTACTGCAAGGGGGATATATACCTTAGAACGAACGAAATCTGCAGTTTGGTACAAGTTAGCGAGTTTTCAGAAAGACTTAATACTTGAGCTGAATTAGGACAAATACCTAATGCATGTAGGGCTTAAAACCTAGATGATGGGTTGATAGGTGCAGCAAACCACCATGGCACATGTATACTTATGTAACAAACCTGCATGTTCTGCACATGTATCCCAGAACTTAAAGTAAAATTAAAAAAAAAAAAAAAAAAAAGAGAAAGAAAGGAAGTATACCAAAACATCAACTGTGAGATTATCCCTGGATAGAAGGATAGCAGTTGATGTTTTAAATCTTATTTTAAATATTTTCTGAGGATTTCCAGAACTCTCTACAATCAATATGTTATCTCTTTTACAAAACAAAGAAACAAAAACCACCTGAGCTGAAAGGTGATGTCACTTCCCATGATGTTGTCTTTCAGTATGAGATAGAGACAATTTTGCTCATGAGAATTCCTAGGGAAGTCGCAAGTGATGGGAAGACCCAGAAGGCCTGCTTTCTGTTAGAGAATTTGGAAGTTTGCCTAACATTTGGTGGAGAGAGACTGGGGTTGGGGGTGGAGAAATCAGCTAAGAGCTTCTGAGGCAATGGAAAGTTGTGCAGGATGCATGTAAAGCCCTCCTCTATGTGAGCCCAAAGCTGTATAAAATCTCCAACCCAACAAGCCTGCATGGATGATTTTTTGAAAAATGGTGGAAGAGCCTTGAACTCTGGTAAGCTCAGGGCAGAATCAAGGTAATCAACATGAATTCAGTCATAGAGATGGAAAAGATCCTGTGGAAATCCAGCCTGGAATTGAGAATACAGTGGGAAGAGCCCTGCATTTGCTCAAGCTGTGCCATTGGGGGCTCTCAGCCATAGTAATCTCCTGGAGAGGGAGGTGGACTCCAGGTGAACTGACCCACATAGCTTCATCTTCTACCTGCCTAGGGAGCAGGGGAACTGCCACCAACAGAATGCAGCATTAGAAATGATCAGGAGGTCAAGACTCTAGAACCCAGAGAAGTTAAAGAAATTTGACCCATCGAATGCCATGTAGGGTTACATAGCTGGTGGGCACTAATGTTTGCTAGAAATGTTTATGCTTTGGTTTGCAATATAACGAAATGTGTTTACGAGACCCAGAGAGTTTTGGAAGGATTGATCAAGCTCTCCTGTGCAGGTGTGCACACCTAGGCTGAGATGGCAGAATAAACCTGTTTTCCAGCCAGTCTCAAATCAGTCTCCTAATGACTTTAAGTAGAAATGAAGGCACAGAGTGTCTTTGCAATAGGACCCAGGAGATTAACCCCAGTCAGAACGGAAACAAAGTACACCCCAAGAAGTAGAAGACATAGGCCCTGACTGTGGGCTGTTTATACTTTCCCTAAATGTGGATAGCAAAGGCTCAGTGGCATGGGCTGGCAGTCCTGCAGAGACAAAGTCCTCTAGCACTGCAGGCTCTGGACTGACACGGGGGTTTCGATGCAGCATGACAAACTAAGGGTAAGCAGTAAAGCACTTGTGCAAAGCAGGCTAGGTGGGGGCTGTGGGAGCTCCATTGAAAGGGGAGCCAGGATCAGCAATTGCTGATTATTGCTGCATGAAGAAGTAAGCATGCGCCTCTAGATCTTCCAGTGAAGGAGATAAATGGAATCCTGGTGTTCGTGGTAATTTTCTGGATCTGTAAATGTTGGTAACTAATATAATTTTTAATTCTCTGAGAACAGTCTGAAGAATTGATTTATCCATCAGGCTTCGCATTTACTACCTCCAGGTGAGGGCTTTCAGGGAGGTCTAGCCTTCCACCTCACCCTCCTAACCTCACAGGAATCCTCTATAATTGCTGAAGGAGCTGCTCTAAATTAATGGCCACAGAAGAGAAGTGCCTGCTAAATGCACTGAGTGCTGCTTGAGGCAGGGAAGGAGGAACCAGCAGAGGATGTTCTAGTAAACTGGTCACCACGTGGTAGCAAGTGCAGTGGATTGCTCCATCTCAAGGGCTCTCTTCCACCAGCCCAAAACAGCCAGTTCCACCCAATTCCCATGAGGAAGGGAAGCTATCCAAGCACAGCTAGGCAGACATGGTCCCAGCAGCCGGAAGAGCCTGTGTAAGGATTTTGAGGCAGCCGAGTGTTTGGTCTTCTTGGAAAACCAAAGGAATACCCATGTGGCTGGATCAGGGTAAACTAGCGGGGTGAGGAGAAGGCAGGTGACAGTAGTGTGAGATAAGGCTAGAGCAGTGGGCTGGATCCCAGGGCCTGGGAGTCTGCAGCTGGGGTTGGTTTACAGGGAATCTTAGATCTTTGGCTGTAGTTGAAAATGTAAGTTAGATCAAGAAGGAGGATCAGTGAGCCGGATCCCAGGGCCTGGGGTTGCCAGGCTAAGGATTTGGGCTTTATCCAAGAGCTGTGGGGAATTACTGGGTGGATGCAAACAGGGGAACAGACTGACTTTATTTGTGTTTAAGAAAGATCATCATTTTAGAGCAGAGTTTCTCAACACGGGCACTATTGATATTTGGGGCCAGATAATTCTTTGTTGTGGGAGGCTGTCCTGTACATTGCAGGAGGCTTAGCAGCATCCCTGGCCTCTACCCACTAGATGCCAGTAGTAATGCCTTCCCCAGTTGTGACAAGCAAAAATGTCTCCAGGCATGTCCAAGTGTCCCCTAGGGGACAGTATTGCCCCAGTTGAGATCCACTGCTTTAGAGGATGGGTCCTAAGGACATCAGTGGTTGTAGGGAGACCAGTTAGGAGGTGATTACAGAAGCCCAAGGAAGAGATCATTGTGACTTGGACGAGTGTGTGGTTTTGAGAAAGAATAATAATAATGGTTGCTAACTTTCTTCACAACAACCTATTTGGTAGGTACTATCGACTACACTTTACAGACGAGGAAATTGAGGAACAGAGTTCAAGAAACTTTCCCATGATAAGAGAGCCAGGATTCAAGCAGGCAGTTGGGATAGAATTGGGATATATTTTACAACCAGAATCAATAGGACTTAGTGATGGTATAATGTGAGAGAAGGAAAGGGGAAATGACAAGGTTACTCCAGTTTGGGGCTTAAGTAATGGTGGGTGAAGGTGAGATTTACTGAGTAAAGCATACTATAAGAGGAACTGATTACTGGGGGACAGGAGAGGGAGTCAAAAATTCCATTCCAGGCAATGTTATATGGGGGACCAGAATACCAAATATGAAGGATTGTTGAGCTGAAGATAATTAAGAAGAAGCAGATGCAGGAAAGCTCTCTGCCCTCCCTCTACTTGCCTAAAAGCAGGATATAGATTTACAAAGACAAAAGATATCCTGCCTCCACCCCTTCTAACAAGAAAAACAAAGATTAATCACTGAAGAAAACGGCAGATCCATACTGGCCAAGAGATGGTACCAGAGCTTTACTTACTAGCCTTTAACTGCAGTTTGTTTGCCTTTCCACAAGTTGCCACACCCGTAGAGATTCAAGATCCTTTTCCTTTGACTTTTAATTTCTCTAAAAGTTTACTGTTCTTTACTGAAGATGCTATTTAAGCTGGAATTCAAAGCCACCACTTTGAGAACTCCTCACTTTCTGGGTGTCTCCTATGTACGTGGAAAATATACATGTTTTAAAAGTTCTGTTTTTCTATTGTTAATCTGTCTTTTGTTAAAGGGGTCCAATCCAACTAAGAACCTATAAGGGTTATTCTTCCTTTACCGTTCCGGCGATGAAGGTGAGATTTTTCTGGGACATCCCACTCATTCCAGAGCCTGTAGATAGGATCCTCAGAAAACTGGCTGAAGCTAGCAAAAGGGTAAGAAATTGTTACCAAAGTCAGCTCTCCTAGATCTCTATCTATAGTGCTCAGTTGAGAGAAGGAGGCAAAAATTTCTCCTGGCCCTTTCTTTTCAAATTCAGATTGGCAGGAGAAAAACTTTTATAAGAATTAGCTGGAATTCTGACTTTTGGTCTTGGGGCATACGTTTGTTATTGATCCCTTCCCTCCCATGGACAGCTATTATTTTCCTTTTTGTCTCATTTTATTTCCTGAGAACTTGGCTTGGCTTTTTGCCTGTTGATAGCACATGGGTTATCAGTCCTGCATATGCAGGCAGCCCACCGAAAGGCTGGATATAAATGTGGGTTGTACCCCATTTGCAGCTAGTATACTGACTGTTGCCAGCTCTCAAAGAGTCTAAGTCTTTCTTTCTTCCAACTGTCTTTGGGAGTGGCTCTGGATCTTGAGAGGGCTGCATCTTTTCACCTGTTTGGCGATGACTTTTATGCCTGTGGTTAAGCCATAAAAAGCTTATTGGTTTTAGTCTTGAGTCACTTGGCAGATATGCCTTTGGTTTAGAAAGTTTCACTTAAAAGTTTGGTTTCTGATCATCAGAGCCTGATAGGAGCAATTTTCTTTTTCTTTTCTTTTCTTTTTTTTTTTTTTCTGAGACAGAGTCTCACTCTGTAGCCCAGGCTGGAGTGCAATGGCGCGACCTCAAGTGATTCTCCTGCCTCAGCCTCCCAAGCAGCTGGGGTTACAGGCGCCCGCCACCACACCTGGCTAATTTTTGTGTTTTTAGTAGAGATGAGATTTTGCTATCTTGGCCAGGCTGGTCTCGATCTCTTGACCTTGTGATCCGCCCGCCTCGGCCTCCCAAGGTGCTGGGATTACAGGTGTGAGCCACCGCACCCAGCAGAAGCAATTTTCTTTAAGAGGCCACTCTGTTCTCTCCATCTGATACTGCTTCTCCTGTAAGAACTTCTTTGTGAACTGAAACCCCTCTTCTTGAATCTCTGCTGACTATGTGACCTGACCCCTCTGTCTGCTTCTTTTCTTGTTGGCACAATTTTTCTTAAGAACAATATGGAACTTCATTGGCTCCTTTAGAAAACTTAAGATCTCCCCAAATTGATTCCTCTAAGCCTCAGTCATTTGGACTTTAGGATCCAGCTCTCCAAGGACTTTGGGGCCCCAAAAAGCAACTACTTGAAGCTGAAAAGGAAAAGGATTAATTAGAAATAGACTGGTACCTAAAATTTAGTCCACAGCCTCCATGGGATTGACCTCTGATGTTAAGCAATTTGCCTCAAGACTCCTTCTTGGAGGAAAGCTTGTATTCTTTGTGTGTGCCTTTGAAACATGAATTTTCTACCTCATCTTAACTGAGAGCCATCCCTTTTAAAGTGCTAACTTCAGTGAGATGACTCATCAGAAGGAAAAAAGCTTTCTGGAAATTGGGCAAATGAAAAACCTTAAAGGTGTTTTCCACAAATATTAGTAAAAAGCTTTGGCTATCTGAGCAGGTAACCTTAATTTGTCCCATTTGTCAAAAACATAATTTGGATCCAGCTTTTCTTTTATAAGCTAGTGAGTTTTGTATTACTGTACCTGGCACATAGTTAAAGTTTTAGCATGAAAACTATAAGGTCTTTGTGTCTATCTGGATGGGTAGGTATGTTTACATATGTGTATATGTTTGTGTGTTATGTATGCATATTTTCTACCTGCAGATGGTATTGCCAAAATTAATTTGTAAAAGAGCTCTACTTAATTGGCTTAAAGAAAAATAAGTGTAAATTACATATTCTTAAAACTTCTAGAAATATAGGAACTAACCCAAAAACTTTTCAAGTTCACATGACACGGGTAAATCTTTAGTAAATAAGACTAGTTCAACATTGTTGGTTTAATAAAAACAGCTGTGTCTTACAAGTTATCCGCTTTAAATATAATATGAAAATTAACATTTTTATTCTTGTTCTACCTGGATTCACTACTCAAATAAGTTTATGTTATCTTTACTAGAGGTTTAAGATTATGGAACTATGAGATCAACCTAAGAACAAATGTGCAAGTGGATGTGTAATGCTCATTACTCCATGTATATCAAAGCACAGCAGAAAAAAAACATGTATTTAACTTTCAGGTTCTTGCTTTGGTGATGACTGGCTAACATGCACATGCTGTAAAAAAGTTAAGAGGGAAAATAACTTGAGATGATGGCTAGCTTTGTGTAATGTCTCATGAAATTTTCCTGAGCAATCCAAGCATAATTGTTATGAATAGGTAAATTAAATACATGTAAGTGGGATCAAATTTATAAATGTGCTTTTTAATTATATTATATTAATTATATTATATATTATATTATATATATATATTTTTTGAAACAGAGTCTCACCCTGTTGCCCAGGCTGGAGTACAGTGGCACAATCTCAGCTCACTGCAACCTCCGCCTCCCGGGTTCAAGCAATTCTTGTGCCTCAGCCTCCTGAGTAGCTGGGATTACAAGCATGAGTCACCATGCCCGGCTAATTTTTGTATTTTTAGTAGAGACAGGGTTTCTCCATGTTGGACAGGCTGGTCTTGAACTCCTGACCTCAAGTGATCTGCGCACCTCGACCTCCCAAAGTGCTGGAATTACAGGCATGAGCCACCGCGCCCAGCCTAACATTAATTATATTTTATACTATGTCTATTTAAAAGCAGATTTCCAAATCTCTTTGGTAACTTACACCCTTAGAGTGTCAGTAAGTTAAAATAGCAGATACCTATTGAATATCTAGATCATTTCCAAATAAGATAAAATGCTGATAATTGCTTACATAAGCTTTACCACTTTTGGCATCTTATTATAAGAAAAACTAAAGATATTTGAGCCTATTTAGCAAACATGTCCTGTGCCACATTGAAAAATGGTAATATGAGGAAGCACATACTTCTAGAAATTAAAATGACTAAGAGTTAAAAATTTGAATTAATACATGTGATTAAAACTACTAGAAATAATAAGAGAAACAGCTCTATATACAAGGAAGATAAGATGTATTTTTGATAAGGAAAGTTGTAAGGTATGAGGATATATTTTTGCTAAAGAAAAGAGAGTAATGAATTCTGTGCTAAAATAGGCTGACAGATTGTTTTAGGATGAAAAAGGAGAATGAAGGACAAAAACTGAATGCATATAGAAAGCTGGAAGAGAGAGAGAAAGAGAGAGAATATCTCATGGCTAAAATGGAATTAATGTATTATAAATGTTTTAAAAATGAGCCTTAATAGGCCGGACGCGGTGGCTCACGCCTGTAATCCCAGCACTTTGGGAGGCTGAGACGGGCGCATCACGAGGTCAGGAGATCGAGACCATCCTGGCTAACACGGTGAAACCCCGTCTCTACTAAAAATACAAAAAAATTAGGCTGGCGTAGTGGCAGGCGCCTGTAGACCCAGCTACTCGGGAGGCTGAGGCAGGAGAATGGCGTGAACCCGGGAGGCGGAAGTTGCAGTGAGCCGAGATCGCGCCACTGCACTCCAGCCTGGGCGACAGAGCGAGACTCCGTCTCAAAAAAAAAAAAAAAAAAAAAGGAGCCTTAATGTTAAAAGTATGTTGGTATAAAATTAGAAGCTGGTTTTCTCTCTGTTAAAAGGACAAAGGTTTTTTGGAGCATTCGTCTTCTCTTGAAAGGTTTTCTTTACCTTTTGAGTGAGCTGGCTAGAAAACAAAGATTTTATGTCTTATCAAAATAATTTCCTTTGCTTCATGTTGTCTTTTATCAGGTCTTTGGTGACTTAAGAAAACTGAGTCCCCTCTACTAAAATAGCTAAGGTTTTTTTCTACAACTATTTAGCTTTCTGTATTTGCCTTTGAAGTCTTTTAATTATCACTCTGGTTACATGAATGACTATTGTTTCACAGTGACCTGCGATCCTCTTTAATCAACTGTTTTAAACTTTTTGACATTTTTGACAACTTCCCAAAGCCAAATTCTAAATTAAGTCTTTTTAACCTCAAATTAACTTTGGGATTTTTTAGACAGGCCCCAGGAATATCACAAAAGAATTTATTCTATCTCCTTATATTAATACAAAGAGAGATGTTAAACTATTATTTTACATGTTAAATTATATGGAAAGTATTGTCAAATAACAAGTGATGCTAAAGCTTCTACATGTTGCTAAAATGACGGTTCAGTAACTGTATGTAACTCCGAGAAATCTGATATATCCTGACATAATGTTATCAGTTATAATTTTAGTTATTATCTCAAAATATTGTATTTCACAGAAATAAAATTTCCTTGCCAATTACATTATAATGAACTTATATCTGATCTTTCACCATTGCCATTTTAAGTCTTGTCATCCACTGTTAATTGTTTTACTCTGGTACTTTCATGAAAGCTTTTGCAAGCAACTATAACCCTGAAGTGTTTCATCTTCAAGGAGATTCATGGAAAGGACTCTGACAAGTACAGGTTTCTAATAACTCTAAGATCTTACCATTGAACTGGGGAGAATTTCTAGAACTCTAATGAAGAAACTGATTGGTTGATAAAAGTACTAACCCAATATCAAGCAGAATATGAATTAATTACATGGGACCAAATGAACTGTTGAAAAAGAATTATGTTTTCTTGTAAACTTTTTGTTTAAAACTGCACTGATTCTTTAATGTTTTGTTTTCTAGGTTTTTTGTTTTGTTTTTTTTTTTTTGAGATGGAGTCACGCTCTGTTGCCCAGGCTGGAGTGCAGTGGCACGATCTCAGCTCACTACAACCTCCGCCTCCCAGGTTCAAGCAATTCTCCTGCCTCAGCCTCCTGAGTAGCTGGGATTACAGGCACACGCCACCATGCCTGGCTAATTTTTGTATTTTTGGTAGAGACGGGGTTTCCCCATGTTGGTCAAACTGGTCTCGAACTCCTGACCTCGTGATCCATCCGCCTTGGCCTCCCAAACTGCTGGGATTACAGGTGTTTTCTAGATTCAAGAAAACTTTTTCTTTTATTTTAAGCTATCTATAGCTTACAACAATTTGGCAAATTATATTTTTGTAAGGAGAATTAAAATATTGACTTTTTCTCCCTACCTTATCCCTCCAGAATTCAGAAGCTATTAGTGGGTATTCTGTTTTTATGGCAATGTAGTTATTTGCATAAGTTCAATAAGAATCTGTTTGTTTTTTTAACATGACATAATTGGAAACATTGATTATATTACCAAGGCATTTGACTAGAACGTCATATTTGAGAATGTGCATAGAACTAGATGTGATTGGTTTTTAAGGAACTAAGGTTAACTTCATGGAGAAAATAACCGTCCCCTGACCCCCCAGAAAAACTGCCTTGATACGCAATTTAAATGCGTTTCCAGCCTTACAGGTGTGTAAAGAATGCCACTTCCTAGAAGGCCCAGGAACCTCAAGATATCTTGGAGACAGAAAGAAGAGAGGAATTCACCCAAATCAACAAGCACTGCAGGCAAAGTCTCATGGCAAGTCCTAGGCTTGGTTTCTTAGCCTCAAGAGGCTTTTAAAAGTTTAACCTGAGATTTCATATGAAATGTTCCAGGAAAGCAGAGTGTAGATGGTCAATCACTATTCTTGCTGCACTTATATAAATAATCAGGCCAAGTTTAATGAGACTAGACTTATTTTGCAAATAAATTAATCCTACTCTGATTGTCTTTGGCAAAAATGGGGGTGACCATAGAGAGAAAAAAATGTGTTTCAGAAGAAGACTGTAGTGCAGTCATTATTAGACTCTAGCTTTTTTTGTTTGTTTTTTTAGAGATGGGGTCTCACTCAGTTGCCCAGGCTGGAGTGTGGTGGTACAGTCATAGCTCACTGCAGCCTTGAACTCCTGGGCTGAAGCAATCCTCCCGCCTCAGCCTCCCAAAGTGCTGGAATTGCAGGCATGAACCACCACACCCAGCCCCCTATTCACTGTTTTCGAGGTATTAGTATCTATCTATAAACTAAACTGGATCCTGAATTCTTTTAGTTTCCTCCAATATCTAATTGCGACTCTCCAAACTAACATTTCTAACTTTCTTCCATCTTTCTAACTTAGAATCGCTAAGAACAAAAACTGCCCTTTTCTCAAAGCCCTGCAAGCTGAAGCTGGATGACTTGATATAGACTTCAAAGAAACAACCACAACAGTTTAGGTATGGGCAACCTTCATGCTTATTGCCGTTATGGGCCATGAAGAAAGTTTACCAGAATACCTCATGCAAACTGCAAACCAGAAAAATCCATCAAATTGCTACTGCCTGCCCTCAGTCCAACTAAAAATACTTTGTGCTCAGATCTAGAAATCTTCTCAATTGGCTGCCATCTGGAATAAAAAACTGAGTTTATAGTTTGTTCTATTAACCGTTGTTTTTCCTTTGTTTCCATAGAAATGCCTCTTATTAAATACTTGTTTGCTCACACCATATAGAGGCCTAACTTTGATAGGAGCTCACCTGAAATATCACTTCTTCAAATGAAACACAACTATTTAACTGAACTGGTCTATTCTCAGGACCGAGACTGATTCAATAAGAAATGAGACAATGTACTCAAGTTTGTTCTTTTCTTTTTTTTTTTTTTTCTTTTTAGACAGAGTTTTGCTCTTGTTACCTAGGCTGGAGTGCAATGGCTTAATCTCTGCTCACTGCAACCTCCGCCTCCTGGGTTCAAGTGATTCTCCAGCCTCAGCCTCCCAAGTAGCTGAGATTTCAGGCACGCCACCACCACGCCTGGCTAATTTTTGTATTTTTAGTAGAGACAGGGTTTCACCATGTTGGCCAGGCTGCTCTTGAATTCCTGACCTCAGGTGATCTGCCCACCTCCGCCTCCCAAAGTGCTGGGATTACAGGCGTGAGCCACTGGGCCCGGCCAAGTTTGTTCTTTTCTGCTTGTTCCAGTCTATGCTTTTCTCTCCCTTTGCCAATCCCTTATTTTGCAACTTATAACCCAAGTCTTTCCATGGCTAACAATCCTACTTTTAATATGTGCAAAGTTTCTAAAAATAAAGTTTCAATGGGGGGACTATGGGAGACTAAACTATGCTGCCCCCAAATTTGAAGGACTATTGAGCTAAAGACAATTAAGAAGTAGATGGAGTAAAGAAAGCTCTCTGCCCTCCCTCTATTTGCCTAAAAGCAAGACATAGATTTACAAAGACAAAAGGTATCCTGCCTCCCCTCTCTACCAGGGAGAACAAAGGTTAACCACTGAAGACAACTCTAGACCCTAATTGGCCTGAAGATGGTAACAGAGAACTCTACATTAACTAGCCGTTTTCTGCCAGTTATTTGTCTTAGAGACTAAAAGACTTTTTCTTTGGTCTTTTCACTTCTCCAGAAATTTACTGTTCTTTGTTGAAGATGCTATATAAGCTGCAATTTGAAGTCACTTATTTGAGAACTATTCATTCCCTGGGTGTCTCCTATGTATTTGTGAAACATACATGTTAATGAACTTCTGTCTGTTTTTCTCTTGTTAATCTGTTTTTTGTTAAAGGGGCCCATTCCAACTAAGTTGATATGGAGTTTATTCTTCCCCTACAGTTATATTTGAGGTGCCTGTGAGACATCCAAGTGAGGGGATCAAGTAAGCAGTTGGAGGAACTCAAGAATTATGCTGGATAAAAATTTTGGAGTCATCCCCATTTAGAGGTTTAGTTCCAGTCCTGGATAACATCATCTACAAAGAGTGAAGAATGAAAAAGTTTGGTGACTTCCCAGTTGCTTTTTCTGTTCTCTTTTTTTCTCTTCTGAAAATTAATTAGGCTGAGTGGCAATCCTTTAAGGATATATAAAGACCGCATTTGACCCTTCTTCCATTCCTTGTTGCTCCATAATTTAAGACACCGCCATTACCTGACATTTTTCTTTCCAAGAGACCTATAACTCAGAGAAGTCCATAGCCTGTCTTTCATATACTAAGCCATAAACAGCTCTCAAACTTCAGGTTGTAAAATTAGTGATTAACAGTTTCATCTCTGAAGTCAGAATGCAAGGGTTTGAATCTCAGTTATGTTAGGTCTCAAATCCTGTTTCCTCATCTGTCAAATGTGCTTGATAACAGCTCCCGAGTCGTTGACTTGTTTTAAAAGAGAATGCATGCATAGCACATAGCAGGGGATCATGCCCACAGTAACTGCTAAATAAATACTAGCTGTTCTTATTAATTCAGATGAATCAATAAAATGGGACATGTTGCTTGTAAAATTTCTTTTAAGTGAGGTCAATTCAAAACACTAAAAGATGGAAAAGCGAATGATGGTCCTTCAGCATGATTAGGTAGAGAAATGCCAAAAGGAGGTAAATTTCTGTACCGTAAGAAGTTATTAGGTTGGTGCAAAAGTAATTGCGGTTTTTGCCAACCGCAATTACTTTTGCACCAATCTAGTAAGACTGTGGCTATCCTTATGGTAAGTTGCTGTCAGGAGCCCTGAAAGAGTTCTCTGCCCCATCCTCACACTTTACATTTCCTAATGAATAAAATCTGTTAGCATAGGACAAAGCCTTCCATTCTAATGTTCAGGGATTGGGAGAGGAGTAAGGCAATTAATTTGATCCTCCGTGAGTTTAACTGATGACAACTTTGTTCCACTAGCTGGATTTACCAGAGGGAGGAGGAAAGGCCCTGTACTCCCTGACTTCTGGAGAACAAAAGAAAAGGAGAACTAGGAGGCAAAAACCCAGAAGAAAAACCGCAGTTCCTTTTCAGATCTATGGACAAGGAATGATTTACCTGTTTGGGTCAGTAAATGGATTTGCCTCTTTGGGACTGAGACGATAAGAGAGAAACAAGCCTAGGCCTTAAGGCTGGGACACAGAGGCCTTTACCCTCACTGTGCATAGAATCACCAAGTGAGATTCCAAATGATACGTATGTCTGGGCCCCACCTTCAGAAATTTTGAGGCAATTGGTTGGGGTAGGGCTCAAACATCAATATTCTTAATAGTTCACAGTCAACTACACACCAACCAAATAGCAAAAATTAAAAGACAGGTGGGGTAGGGGCAGTAGAGAGACTGGCAATACCAAATATTGGCAAGAATGTGTAGCTACTGGAACTCTCTTACACTGCAGGTGGGATGTGAGAATGTCAATTGGTATGACCACTGTGGAGAACTTCTTGATAGTTTCTTATAGAGTAAACAGACATTTACCCTATGACCCAGACAATCCACACCCAACTAAAATGAGTGCTCACGTCCACCACAAGACATGCATAAAATACTCACAGCAACTTCATTTACCATAATACAAAAACTGAAAACAGCCTAAATGTCCATGAACAGCAGAATGGGCAAATAAAATGTAGTAGATTCATGCCATAGAATACTATGCAGCAATGGAAAAGAATAAACCTCTGATACATAGAACAGCATGGATGAATCTTATAATGTTGAATGTAAGAAGCCAGACACAAATACCTACTATATGGTACTACTTATATGAAGTTCAAAAACAGGCAGAACTCTTCAGGATAATAGAGGTCAGAACAGTGATAAGCACTGGAGGAGGTCACTGAACGGGAGGTATTCTTTGGAGGTGTGAGAATGATCTGTATCTTGACCTGAATAACATATGGATACATATGTAAAAATTCATTATGTTGTACACAAGATTTTTGCTGTATGTGTATTTACTCATTCATTCATTATTTATTTAAACCTCAATTACAAATGATCTGAAAAAGCTCCCCAAATGATTCCTACATGTGGCCACTGTGTCTGCCAGAGTATTGCTCTCCTACCCACGTCATACTTTACCCTTTGGTAACACATTTCGTCATGTCACACGTTACACTTACAAAATCATTCATGACACTTTGGAGAGGCCAACGGAGAAAGCACTAAGTGTACTATTTAAAATTCCTAGCAAAGGTATTAGCTTCATTAATTCAGCTGTACTCTCCAGTTACTAATGGGAACTGAAAATTCTCTGTCAGTCCTTAAACTCTGCAGGTGAGGCCCGTATGTCCACAGAGAAGTCTATGGCACAAACAGCTGAATTCTTAACAGTCTCCTGGTTTAGAATTTTCTCGTCTTCACTGCAAGTCCAAGTAAGAAATTATGGAATATTAGAACTATGTATGAACCTGAGAAATAATCCACTCTGAGGCCCAGACAGGTGAAGTGATTCATCCTATGTCACCCAACAGATCAGTAATCTCCTGATGCTCTCACTGCATTGACACTCTGACACTTTGCCATCAACATGCATTTCTGAATAGAAACACTGTCCCCAGTCACCTGCAGAAACAGTAGTGATAGAAGAGTCTTTGGGAGATTTGATTTTTACCCACTTAGCAATTTGCCACCCAGGCATTAGCTAAAAATGCACCTTTTATCTTTAGCATTACACTCCATCTCTTGACATGGCACCAATAATCTTGGAGCCTTTGTGTGCTTTTGTTCACTCATCTAAGGGTGCTGGATCGTCCCAAACTAACCTTATCTGATAAAAGAGTTAAAGAAGCATGGAAGTGTTACAGAGTCCACTAAATGGATATAGGCTTCTAGTCCAAGTTTGCCTCCTGCCTGACCTTGAGCAAATCATTAAAACTCCAAGAGCCCCTGTTTGCTAATTTATAAAATGGGAACGTGAGCTGAGGTTCAAAGATTTCACTGAATTTTTTAAGTATCCAATGAGAAAAACATTTATGAAACTACCACAAGCCTCTACCCAAACATATAAGGCTTCCTCCCAACTTTTTTTTTTTTTTTTTTTTTGCCTGCCACTAAATGTGCCTGTGAAGTCAAGGGAAGAGAACAAAGCAGGAAATGTGCTGATGGATGGTTTCTCCACTAAAATATTTTCTAGCAAAAGACATCTCGTTAACAAGCCACTCTGTATACTATAACATATATTTCACAATTTATCAAACTTCTGCAGGATGTCAAAATAATTGGCCTATAATATTTCTAAAATATCATCAGCCATCTCTGGATTTATTACATGCATATGCATTTACATAATGATGTCTGAATTTACACATCATGCATCTTTCCATACTTTAGGCTTACATTACTCTTTCTTTTAAAATCACGAGCCTTGTTATAAAACGCAAAAGTCTTTAAGCATGGCTACCATTTTCTTCAGCATAAAGATAAGTAATAGAAGCAGTATTCCACTGTTAGTTTGTAGATGACAGCTTAGTAAACGTTGATAACAAACTTGGAATTTCTCCTCCATTGGTCAGAGAGAGAAGAGATGGTTCAAGATTTGCGGCCCAACTGTGTCATGGCAGCTACCCCAACCTCAGTAAGGTGGCTATAGAATACTTGATGCTGAGGCATTGCTGCCATTACCATTTTATCTGATATTGGGAAAAAATTTTACCTACTCCAATCCAACGTGAGTGGAGAGAGAAGAGGTGGTTCAAATAGATACCACTGGGTGGCACTGCTGATTGGCCACCCCAAAGCCATTCCCAACCCCATTCTCCCTTGCCACCTCATTCTAGAGTGGAAAGTCAAATACTTTTCCATCGTCTCTTGCAGCTGAGGGTTGCCATCTGATCCAGCTCTGGCCCATAAGATACAACCAAATTTTTTAGCTTCTTTTTTTGTCCATAATATATCTCACTAGGAATAGTTAAATTACTGTAGCTTAAAGCCGTTTGAAATATTTCTTCTCAATGTTTTGCCACTAACTTGCTATACCCTTAGTTTTGTTTGTTTTATTTTGGTTTTGATTTTTAGGGCATGCTTTTTAAATTTAATTTTGTTTAGAATTATGTAAAACGCTTACATGATTGCAAAGTTAAATTTATAAAACAAGATCTGTCAGAAGACCCAGTTCCTATCTCTGTCTCCTCTATCCAGTTTCCTCCTTCCTCCTTTATGTAACCATTTTAAAAGTTGTTGGATTATTTTTCCATTTTAAATAAAGTGTTTATATTTAAATTATTTTAGATTTACAGAAAACAGCAAAGATAGTTCAGAGAGTTTCTGTATATCCTTCGCCCAGCTTCCCCTAATGTTACCTCCTACATGGTGCGTCTGTCAAAACTAAAATACTAACACTCATACAATACTACTAACTATACAAACTTTATTTAGATTTCATTATCATGTTGTTGTCCCACCGATGTCTTTTTTCTGGGCTAGGATCCCATCTAGGATCCTGCCTGACATATAGTTGTTATGATTCATTAGTCTTCTCCAAACTGACATAGGCTGTCAATCTTTCTTTGTCTTTCATGAATTTGACAACTTTGAAAAGTAGCGGCCAGTTATATTGTATAATATTCCTCAATTTGAGTTTGAATAATGGTTCTGTATGATTAAATTCAGGTAATGCATTTTTGGCAAGAAAACCATAGAAATGCTACTCTTCCCTTCTCAGTGCATCATATCAGGTGGCACATGATGTCAATTTACCCCATTACCAATGAAGTTAATTTGGTTAAGGTAGTGTCAGCCAGGTTTCTCCACTGCAAAGTCACTATTTTCCCATTGTATTTAGTAAATATTTGGGGGGAGATGCATTTAAGCTATGCTCACATCTTATTTTTGCTTAAGCTGTCGCCCATTAATTTTAACATCCATTAACAATTCTTGCCTGAAATAATTATTACTATAGTGTTTTCCAAGTGATAGTTTTCTATTTTCATCATTCCTTCTATGTTTAGTAATGGAAATTCTATGAAAAAAAACTTTTCCTTCTTTTCCCATTTATTATCTTATTCAATTATTTGTTTATAGTAGTATGTATTTGTGGATATTTGTCTTGTTCTATTTATCTTATTGTATTACTTCATTGTTTGTTTTGTTGCATATATTGTCCCAGATTTGGCTATTGAGAGTTCCTTTGAGTTGGCTCCCATGTCCTTTCAACATGTCACCATAATTTTTTAGCACTTTTACTTTCTGACGCCACAAGTTGTTTCAGGCTCTTCTTGTATTTCCCCTGTCCCAGTCCTGGAATCAGTCATTTCTCCAAGGAGTTCTGGTTCCTCTTATTGGAGAATGGTAATTTGAAATCAAGATTTGGGTACTGTGTGTACTCCTTGCTACTGGAATGTCATTGAACTTTAACAAAATGTTTTGCTTTTTTTTTTTTTGCTCTGCAAAAGATACTGTTAAGAAAATGAAAAGATAAGCCACAAACTAGGAGAAGATATTCACAAAATACATATCCTATGAAGGACTTGTATGAACATATATATTTTTTAAAACTCTCAAAACTCAAAAGTTAGAAAACAAACAACTCATTAAAAAACGGGCAAAGACATTATCCTCAGCCAGCCAACCACCACAGGAACAGAAAACCAAACACTGCATGTTCTCACTTATAAGTGGGAGCTGAACAACGAGAACACATGGACACAGGGAGGGGAACACACACTGGGGCCTGCAGTGGTGGGTGGGGGGAGGGAGAGCATCAGGACAAATAGTTAATGCATGCGGGGCTTAATACCTACGTGATGGGTTGATGGGTGCAGCAAACCACCATGGCACACGTTTACCTATGTGACAAACCTGCACATCCTGCACATGTACCCCGGAACTTAAAATTAAAATTGAAATTAATTAAAAAAAAGAAAAAAATAGGAAAAGAATTTGAACAGACATTCCACCAAAGAAGATACATGGGTGGCAAATAAACATACAAAATGATGCTCAACATTGTTGTTCATTTGAGTAGGCAAACTAAAACCACAATGAAATAATACTATGTACCTATTGGAATGGCCAGAATTAAAAAACAAAACTAAACCTGACAATACTGATAAGGAGGTAGAGCAACTAGAACTCTCATGCTCTGCTTGGTGGGCAACAAAATGGCATAGGGAACAGTTTGGGAGTTTCCTATAAATTTAAACAAATATTTAACATTCAACACAATTATTTCATTTCTAAAAATATACTCAAGAGCAATACAAACTTATGTGCACACAAAAACCTGTCATGAATGTTTATAGTGGCGTTGTTTATAATCATCAAAAGCTGGAAACAACCCAAATATTCTCCGTTGGAGAACATATAAACAAACTGTAGTATACCCATCCAATGAAATACTACTTTATTAAAAAGTCAAGAAACAACAGATGCTGGTGAGGCTATGGAAAAACAGGAACACTTTTACACTGTTGGTGGGAATGTAAATTAGTTCAACCATTGTGGGGATTCCTCAAAGACCTAGAACCAAAAATACTATTTGACCCAGCAATTCCATTACTGGGTATATACCCAAAGGAATATAAATTATTCTATTATAAAGATACGTATGTTCATTGCAGCACTATTCGCAATAGCAAAGACATGGAATCAACCCAAATGCCCATCAATGATAGACTGGATAAAGAAAATGTGGTACATATACACCATGGAATACTATGCAGCCATAAAAAGGAATGAGATCATGTCCTTTGCAGGGACATGGATTGAGCTGGAAGCCATTATCCTCAACAAACTAACACAGGAACAGAAAACCAAACACTACATGTTCTCACTCATAAGTGGGAACTGAACAATGAAAACACATGGACACAGGGAGGGCAACAACACACACTGGGGCCTGTCAGGGAGTTGGAGGGAGGGAGAACATCAGGATCAATAGCTACTGCATATGGGGCTTAATACCTAGGTGATGGGTTGATAGGTGCAGCAAACCACCATGGCACACGTTTACCTATGTAACAAACCTGCACGTCCTGCACATGTATCCCAGAACTTAAAATAAAATGATTTTTTTTTAAAAAAAGAGATACTATTTAGCAATAAAATGGAACAAACTACTGATAGAGGCAACAACTTGGATGAATCTCAAATGCATTATGCTGGATTAAAGAAAGCCAGATTCAAAAGGCTACATCCTGTCTAATTCTATTAATATTTACATGGCATTCTGAAAAAGGCAAAACTATAAAGGCAGAAACGAGATCAGTGTTTACCAGGGGCTGGGGTGAGGGGAGAAGATAATTATAAAGGGGCAGCAGGGAACCTTTTGGGTCAATGGAAATGTTCTATATCATGTTTGTCATTGTAGTTACATAACTCTTAGATGTAACGTCACAGGTGTTTATCAAATCTCATAGACCAATATACCAAATAGAAGGCATTTTCCTATATAATTTATTCCTCAATAAAAAAGAAAAGTCAAAATAGGGAGGAAGGCAGACAAGAAATTCCAATCACACCTCTGAAACTGCAATCCAGAGTAGCTATGTTTTGTCAAACGCTGCTCACAACACTTAACAGGAAGCCATTTAAATTTTCTACAACTATCACATTTATTTATCTATAATGATGACTATTCTTTTTGTGTTACTATGATCTAGGCCCTGAAATAGCCATAAAACATCATGTGGATAAAGTACTTTGTACATTTCGAACAAGGTTTTACAAGAAAAGATGAGAAAAGCAGCTATTCTTCTATACTGATGAAAGGTGTAAGAAGTAAACCATGTTAAGAGGCTTAAAGGCCTGAGCTCTGGAAATCGTAATTTAAGAGACACAGGTGGGCCGATTACTTCCTCTGAATAAAAGGCAGGAAATCTTCCCCGGCTTTGTTAAAGCGGGTGAGTCATTTTGAGTGAATCTGTTCAGACAATTCCTCTGGGCAGCAAGCATCACTCATTATAGCGGCCAGGAAGAAACGCCAGCCGACTCAGAAGAGCTTTCTCCTCTGTCCCTCTCTACACCTGAAATCAGTTATGTGCTGGTCTTAATGTCCTCTTCCCTTTCCCCAATCAAGCCCACATCTCTTCTGCACCCAGTACCAGTCCCCTACTGCCCATTCTGTACTGATTAGGGCAGGGGTCTGCAAACTGCAGCCTGCAGGCAAACTCCAGCCTGCTGCGTGTGTTTGTATGACCTGGGAGTGAAGAGTGGTTTTTTACGTTTTTAAATTGCTGGAAAAAATCAACAGAAGAAAAAGATTTCATGAGATGTGAAAATTATATGGTATTTAAATTACAGTGTCCATAAATAGAGTTGTATTGGCATTCAGTCATGCCCGTTTTGTTTCTGTATATCTATGATGACTTTAGCACCGCAACAGTAGAGCTGAGAAGCTGCAAGAAAGACCATGTGACTCACAAAGCCTAAAATATTTACTATCTAGCCCTTTGAAGAAAAAGTTTGCTGTCCCCTGATTTAGGCATTTTCATTCTGTTGCCTCCATGTTGATGTCTAGACTATAAATTTATAAAAAGGCAAGGTCCAGCAACATCCTCTACACACTAGATCACGTCTCTGTGACACCATAACAACTTGTGCTCTTGTACAGTATTTTTTGCTGCTGCTAAGCAGGATAAAGACATATAGCATTGCAGTATGAAAAGAAATAATTTGAGGAAAACTGGATTCCTTGTTTCTGAAACTATTCACTTAAGTATTCCATAGTAGCACACACTCTTATAGGAAATTTGTGGTGTCCAAAACAATAACTGTTCACTAAATGTTACTTCACAATATCCAATCAGGCAAATAATATTTTACCAATCCATCAACTCTGCAAGTTACATTGTATTTCGAATAGATGTGAGTAGAAGTGTAACAATCATTTCCTGAGCTGAGACGCTAAGTGATACCATTCTGAACATTTGTCTATTCACCTGTTTATATTCTGGTGATGCTCATATTTTCTTTTGATATGAATCAGATTATGGGGCTAAGTGATACAGCAAAGAGTATGCTGGAGCTGGAATAGGATTTAGAATCCGAACATCTGCATTTAAATCTTGTTTCTAGCACTTACATTGGATACATTTCTTAACATCTTGTATCCCCAATGAACCGATCAGTAAAACAGGAATATACATTACACCTCCGGGGACTTCTGTGAAGTATTAATAATTATGTGAAAGCATCGCATTTGTGTCATGATGAGAGTGATATGTTTCATTCTGTCTTCTGGCCCCCTTCCATCCAGTCCCTCGACCTCATTAAAATAACTTCTGTACTACTGGGAAAGTCAATGTGTTAAGTAAGAGGTTTCCTCAACCAGTGTGGCCAGAAAAATCATTAAAAATATCAATTGGTTAAGCTTTTTGATTAATTGTCCCTATAAACTTGCTTGACTAATATTTGGCCCTTAAGCAGACAAAGACTAAGCAATTTAATATTGCTTTTATTCTGTGCTAAGGAAAATGTCTCATTTTCAATTAGCAGGATCAAAGGTATCTCACTAATAGGAGATGATGATCAATTAATTAAGAGCTACACTGCTGTAAGGAGAAAATATTCACTTCTCTTTTGCAGTCTTATCCTTTGAAAACATTGGGAGTGTATCATCAAATACAAGAGTATTATCAGATCTTATAAGTTCTGAAGTAACCATTTAAAATGTGATTAACTGTTTCCACGGAAAACATACCTATTAACGGCCATAAAGGGACACATATAATTGGCTCTAGATGCTATTATGAATACTATCAGCTCCTATGTACGTGAGTGCCAATTTGATTGATGCTGAAAAATAAGTGTTGTAACATTTTTATATCCAGAAAACTTACTTCTCTACTTGAAGAATGCTTTAAAGGGTTTTCTTTGGTTATTGGTTATTGCTGAGATCTACTGCCAGAGAACCAAGACGATGAACTTTGGTTTGCCTCAGAGAGACATCCAAGGCTATAAAAGAAATAGGGACTACATAAGCCTCAGTTTCATTTTTAAGACTAAGAGCCATGGGTAGAAGGGCTAAGCTAAGGGTGGTGTGCAGGGGAAGGGCTGGTTGGGAGGCCAGTTAAAAGCAGCCAGTTCAATGGTGACAAATTTCACTGTCACTTTGAACAATCTGTTTCCAAACCAAATATCTGTGCTGAGTTCATTTAGTAACTATTCCCTTGATACCTACTGTATATTAGGCCATGTGCTAGGCACTAAGGATTTAATAGCACTGAATTCGGAGTCAGAGACCTGAGTTCTAGTCCTAAATCTAATACTAACCAGTTGCGTGAAAAGGGCAAGTGTTGCGTTATGGGCCAGGTTTTGAGATCACACATGTCATCTCTCCATTCTAATGCAATTCTGTCAGTATCCCTCTTGAGTGTTTTTGGTCCAAATCAAGAGGATCTGTTTCTTCTTATTAGGCACTGATTGAAAGGTTCAGAATTCTAAAAGATATTGGTTAGAAGGGTTTGTGTGTGTTTTTTAAAGAGTCTCTTGGGAGGCTGAGGCAGGAGAATGCCGTGAACCCGGGAGGCAGAGGTTGCAGTGAGCCGAGATCGTGCCACTGCACTCCAGCCTGGGCGACAGAGCGAGACTCTGTCTCTAAATAAAATAATAATAATAATAAAGAGTCTCTTTTAGTCTTTTAGTCCATTGAAGATTTTATACAATAGAATCTGATACTATTCACAAAGTCTCTTGGCTGTAATTATTTCCTATGACCCAGCAGTAAAGACCCCACTCCAAACAAGTTCATGGTCTCTGGATGAGTCTTGGCCACAGACAAAGAGATCTTCTCTGCTCATTAACACTTGAGCTGATTAAGAATGACCTCTGACTGGCATGCTTGTTCACACCTCTAATTCCAGCACTTTGGGAGGCCTGGAGGGGAAGATTGCTTGGGACCAAGAGTTCAAGACCAGCCTGGGCAAAATACAGAGACACTGTCTCTGCAAAAAATGAAAATAAATAAATTGGGAAGCATGGTGGCACACACCTGTAGTCCCTGTTACTTGGGAGACTGACGCAGGAGGATCACTTGAGACCCAGGAGTTCAAGGCTGTAGTGAGCTACTACACCACTTCACTCCAGTCTGGGCAACAGAGTGAGACTCTGTCTCTATTTTGTGTGCATGTGTGTGTGTATGTGTATATATATATGTGTGTTTGTGTGTGTGTATATATATATATAGATATATATATTCACACATATATCTGCAGTGACCTCTCAGAAAGAAAATAGTAGCCTCTGCTGTCCAAAACTAATCTGACATTCACAACTAAACTTCAATATTTTTTACGAACTCATCTGATGCTTAAAGCCAGGCCATTTTTGTTCTCCCTTTGGACATAAACTCACAGACCACCAGCCTCAGACAAGTTTACCCTGAAACCATGATACAGTGAAACAAAACAATGCCACTTCCTAATTTTGTTTAAGCACAAACAAAAAGGTCAATGTGTCACACACAAAATACCCAGTCATAGAATTACCCTTTCTGTCAACATCCAATCTAGACCACACTCCTGCTTCCTTAGACTCTCCTATAATATGTTCTTCCTAATACCCTCTTACTTAGAGAACCGATGGTTCCCTGTAATGAGTAATAAACTGGACTTGTTTAATCAAGTGTGCTCCCGGTGGTCTATGGCTAAAAGAGCACTGACATCTCCAATTACATTTTTCCTTCTCTCATCTCATCTGGGACACCAAGAGTGGAGCTTTCTTGTCTGATAGAAATATTATAGAGGTACAAGCATATAAAAATTCTCACCACATAGAACAAACTAGAAAGACTTGACAGAACACCTCTGCCCTCCAGTTTCTCTCCCTTTTTGTATCTTTTACATGATTTAATTACCTCTGGAAATGGAGTCTCTCAAGCCTTATCTATTAACCTAAAAAAAAGAGGAGGCCGGGCACAGTGGCTCACGCCTGTAATCCCTGCACTTTGGGAGGCCAAGGCGCGTAGATCACCTGAGGTCAGGAGTTTGAGACCAGCCTGGCCAACATGGTGAAACCCCATCTCTACTAAAAATACAAAAATTAGCCATGCATGGTGGTGCATGCCTGTAGTCCCAGCTACTCAGGAGGCTGAGGTGGGAGAATGGCTTGAACCCAGGAGGTGGAGGTTGCAGGGAGCTGAGATCGCGCCACTGTACTCCAGCCTGGGAAACAGAGAGAGACTCCATCAAAAAAAAAAAAAAAAAGAGGGAATTGGACTATAAGGTATTTCCCAAACTATGTTCCTTGGGAAACCATTGTCCTTCAAGGCCAATAGGTGTTTCCAGAAAGGATTCTATGAGAAAAATGAGTTAGAAATTCTACATTCTATAGTAAATCTCCTCTTGTAGTTCTACAAGCTACTTTGAAAGTTACTTAAACCTCCCTTTACTCAAATCTCAGTTCCTCATCAGCAAAATGGCTCTTGTAGTACCTGCTCTGCCACCTCCTTGGTGTTGAGAACCAAATGAAAAAGGTGACAGGAAAGTATTTTAAAAACAGGAGAACACTCTGTTCAGGTGAGACATGGAGGCAGCATTGCATCCATTGGAGAGATCCTTAAGGCCAGGAGACTAGTCCGGAAACTAGGTCAAGAGGATGTATGTGTGAACTAGAGCTGGCACAGTGAGGAAGGGAAAGCTAGGTATTCCAGGGCTGCTGCTGGGTGACAAACCACCCAAAAACATTGCTGAAAATAGCTATTTATTATGCTCACAGATTATGTAGGCTAGAAATTTGAATGGTACACTATGGGGAAGACTTGTCTCTGCTCTACAATATCTGGGGCCTCAGCTGAGAAGTTTCCAAGTCTGGGGGTGACTCAAAGACTAGAGTCATCTTGAAGGCTTCCTCATTCACGTGTCTGGTAGTTGAGGCTGACTGTCGGCTGGAACACTTACACATGGCTTCTCCATCTCTCCATGTGTTCTCTCCATGTGGACTAGTTTGAGCTTCTTCACAGCATGGTGGCTGTGCTCCAGGAGAGTAAGAGGTTCAGCAGATACTGAACTCTGTAAAAAAAACAAAAACAAAAACAAACAAAAAAAGAGAGCAAGAGGGAAGTGTATGGCATGTTTATGACCTATCTCAGAAGTCACATAGTGTCACTTTTGCCACACTTTAATGGTCAAGGCAGTCACAAAGGTTCACCTAGTTCAAGGGAAAGCGACATAGACCCCAAAACCCAATGGAAGGAGTGTCAAGGTCACTCTAGAAGAAGAACATGTGGGACAAGGGACATTATTGTGACCGTCTTTGGAAAATACAACCCCTCATTTTGCGGCAAGTACAAAGTCAATGAAGTCATACGGATTCTTAGGGGCTGGCTAGAGGAAAAATAAAAAGAAAAATCAAGGATTTTCCCACAGTTAAAGTATGAGTGGAAAAAAGAATAACCATGAAAGAGAAGGCTTAAGTCAGAGCTACTTTGTGGAGAATAATTAATTCAAGAGATTTTCCAAGGTGAGAGGATCACTTGAGGCCAGGAGTTTAAGAACAACCTGGGCAACATAGTAAGACCCCCATCTCTAGAAAAAATTGAAAATTAAAAAAAAAAAAAATTCAAAGATATTCCCAGTAGCCCTGCCATTTGAGTCTGGAGAATATCTGAATGAGTTTACTGGCAGAGATAAAGGAGCCAAGAGGAAGACTAAAGATAGAAAATTGAGGAGAGAAAATTAATAGGACACAATTCTGGAGGAGACAGATGTCACCAAATAGTCAGGCAGAAGTTTAACTTCACAAAGAGAAACTTTATTTCTCTACAATAAGACAAAATAAAAGGAGAAGATGGAAGAAATAGAGTATAATTCTGAGATAAAGAATACATTTTGAAGCAGAGAGAGGGGAAAATGGCAGATCTCAAACTGAATACCCTGTTTTCTCAGAGAAGTGAAAGGTAAGAAAATCTACTGATATTAAGATGAGATGTCTTAAAGTCCATAAGGAATAGAAATGACTAGGCAAGAAATTGAATAGGTGAGTCACATATTTCTTATTTTTAAAAGAAGTTGAAAGATTGGCAAAATGATGATTGCTGTTGATGCTGATGATGGATACATGGGGATTTATTATACTGTTCTAACTAATATTGTGTATGTTTGAAATTTTCATAATAAAATGTTTTAAAATTGTAAAAAAAATCTATTGAGTAATGTACTGATTATCTCTGTTTTTAAAAAATGAAACTAATAACCTTGCATTTTGACGTATGGTTTATCAATAAAAATGTTTCCCTTAGGCCAATGGTTCTCAATGGAGAAAAGATTTTCTATTTGTCTCATACCTATTACTGTCTTAAATAAATGTTCAATCAATTCAAATGAACCCATAAAATCCTCTGTCTAGTGCTTTTTAAAATCCCTGTCACAAAGCTTGGTCAAGTTCTGAAATAATTTTGCTTATTTCCCCTGACAGTACATTATGGCTTCTTGCTGAAGGAAAGTGTCTTTTTATTTCCTTTTTTTATTATTATTACTTAAAACAAGTTGGCTGCAGATTGGATCGTATCCAGTCTTTTCCACAGTGATGCCCAAGTAAAGAATATCATTGGGTTTCTAATATTGCTAAATTTCTTCCTGGCATTGGGAAAATACTGAGCTGGCAAAATAAATAGCTCAAATCTCAGAAACTTATTAGACTGATATGGACTCCTGTATGCTTCATAGCCCTAATCATCAACTCATTTATATTCTTTGGAATTGAGAGAAACATATTAAGGAAGGATATTCTTGCCCTGTACGAAATTGTCACAGTCAGCTAGCAAGAAATATTGAAGACTGAAAAAATATCTTTCAAGCAGCCTCTTGGTTTCTTGAAGCATATCAATGATACCCAGAATTCATCAAGTTCATGGTTCCACATCTTGGACTGCAGAAAGTGACTAGGCAATGTGCCTGAATCTGACCTTTAATCAATATCTGCTTTTCTGCATTACATTAGGAATAATGAATTGTCAGAAACAGCATGTGGCTCAAACCAATGTTATTCCAAGAAAATAGCTAGTGGGTTTTAGAAATTAGATGGCAAGCAACTGAAAACCTTCAGATAATTTTTTGAGATACTCTATCTTAAAAGTAGAGCAGCCTAGCTTTCCAGCGTTAGCTCTTGCCAAACCATCCATGTGGTGGCCAGGCTCCTGTTCAGTTAAGAGGCATTAGAATGAATGAAGAACATAAGGAATACAGTGGATGGAAATCCTGAACAAGATAGAGGGAAAGAGAAAGAAGGCCAAGGAGATTCATGACAGGAAGTACTCAAAAGCATCAACTCAAGGTATGAGGAACAGAAGACACCATACAGCCCTTGCTGAAGGTTCAATAATTTCTTTCACATCAGGACAGCAATGCACACATAGGAAACAGGAAATTATTCAGCCAGACATACTTTACTGGGCAAAATAATGCCTAACTAACTTCACTCTCAGTGATCTTTGACAGTAATTTGAGGAAGGCAAAGGGAAAATTACCAATATCAAATGACAGTACCCTCTGACACCATTCCTCCTTTGGCTGACATTAATCATGAATTGCTGTCCATAAAGTAATTTTTATTTAACAGAGAAAGAAAGCATATGCCACCTTATCTTAGTATCTTAGTAAACAGTCGTTCTGGGATTCATTTGCATGGACTGTAAACTATGTCTGGAGCCCTGAACCTGATTTTGATGTTGAAAAAAAGTATAAAGAAGTGTAATATGTGACAAATCAGGGGAAAAGAGAGAGATTGAGAGTGAGACTGATGTGGGGCTGATGGTGATTTTTTTTCTAACTCCCCCTGCTTCATTAGTGGCTATAAATTATCAGCCGAATATACATAGATACTCTTAATGGCCAAAAAGAGTCAGCTCACAGTTTTGCCCTTGTCAAATCATCCAGAAGAAAGCCGTGCCCGTGGATAGGCACAGCCATGTCACATAGCTCCTGTACTCTCAGGGCCTGTGTGACACCGAACCATAGCTTTGGAAACGGCGGCAAGTTCTACCTTGGTCCAGATCCAAGCCCTGGCAGAGACTAAATCTTATATTAAAAGAGTGAGAAGTTGGTGCAGATAGTATTGCAAGACCAGTCTTTAGATAATTAGCCATTGTTAACTCAGGAAAACCGATTCTAGGCATTGAACATGAAGCTATATCTTGAAAGGTAAGTATAACTTTTAAAAAAATAGGGATGGGCGGGGTCTCACTACGTTGACCAGGCTGGTCTCGAACTCCTGGAATCAAGCAATCCTCCCTTCTCAGCCTCCCAAAGTGCTGGGATCACAGGCGTGTGCCACCATGCCCAGCTGCAAGTATAACTTTTGTGCCCGGGCCTCCCCGACTGTGAGAGGCAGAATAATGCCCCTCCCAGTCCTGGAAAGATGCCCATGACCTAACATTGAGAACCTGTGAATATGTGACCTTACATGGCAAAAGGAATCTTGTTGATGTTATTAAATAAAGGATGTTGAGATGGAGAGATTATCCTGGATTACCTGTGTATGCCCAATGTGTTCACAAGGGTCCTTGTAAAAGAGACACAAGAGGAGTCATAGTCAGAGAGAAGGAGACGTGATGACAGAGGTAGAAGAACAGAGAGAGAGATGGGAAGATGCTGCTCTGCTGGCTTTAAAGACAGAGGAAGGAACCAATGACTAAGGAATGCAGATGGCCTGTAGAAGCTGGAAAAGGCAAGGAGATAGATCCTCCTTCAGAGCACCCAGAAGGAACGCAGACCTGCAAACCCATTTTGGACTTCTGACATTCAGAACTGTAAGATAATAAATTTGTGTTGCTTTAAGCCACTCAGTTTGTGATAATTTGTTACAGCAGAAATTGGAAACTAATATGCCAACGGCCTATGCAGACAAGATAAGTTCCATTTACTCCTGCTCCCCAAGTTAGAATTACTTAAGTCCCATCTCACTTATCAGTAGGAGTCCAGGCTTTGTTGTGAATCCTCTTCACAAACAAAGGGGAAGGCTTACTCCCACAATCTGCCTTGGTTGTTTCCTGCTGACTCAATCCCCTCCTGGTTCCAGGCCACTCCTTCCCTCCGCCCTGCTGCTGGCTACACTTCCTCCGGGACTCACTTTGCATTCCTGCTTCATTCCCTCGTATTGCTTTGCCCAAAGCATGATCCTGCTCATCCTCCTTAATTACCAGACTGAAATGCAAGGCTGTTGCCTGCAGTAATAAAAAATAAGAAAATGTAATAATAGGTAATAAAAAAAGAAAAGAATAATGAGTAATAATAAAACTACAAATTGAAGAATTTACAACTGTCTTGGGTTGGGTTTGAGAATTCTTGTGCCTGTGGTTTACTAGGGGAGAGTGCTCAGGAGAAGAGTAGTGAGGAAAGCAGGATGAAGCAGGGGAAGAAAGTGAGCGATCATGGGCTATCACTGGGAGCTCAGTTTCAACCTGATCCTGCAGAGCACTCTGAAGTATACATTGCACCAGAGGAGAGTAGCATTTTGAAGGCAAGGAGGCCAACATTTTGTACTGCTGTGTCAGTCACTGACCACAGCCTCTGGGGGGATGGGATGACATGGCATCCCAGATGAGGAGACTTCTATTATGCCCAGGGCAATTCTCCAGAGAAAGGCAGCTATGAGCTGTTAACAGGCAACACTCACAGCAGCTAAGGGACATGGCCCCTTAAAGGGGATCTGGATGGTAATCAAGCACATCCATTACAGTGACCTAAAACAGAGCTCATAGCTAGTCCCTGAAGAGCACCTCTGCCCCTCTCTCTGGCCTCACCACTGGCTGAAAAAGTTCACCTTATTCTTCACTCCGCCTCCCCCTTACCCCCACCGCCCGCCTTTCCCCTTTCCTTTCCCCTTTCCGCCTTTTTTCCACTGCATCAGTAAAAATGTCCTGGAGCTGTCTCTTCCCTGGAGTCAGAGGTGCCAGAAGACCTTTCTATTTCTCCCTTAAAGACATCACCCAAAGATTGGGTTTCAGTTTGAGGATTTTCCAAGATGATTGAAGACCCCCATTCCCCAATCTTGGTGCTAAGATTCCAAGAAGACATTGGAACACAATAGCCCAACATCAGTACATTTTTCCAAGTCTGACATAAAATTGAGTAATATGCATGTATGGCACCAACAGTCCAATCTATATTGAACCAAGGTGATTAGCTGAGCTCAATTCCCATAACCTTTCACTCCCTGAGAAGGTGAAGATGAGTCCTCCCTTTCATTCCTGCCATCCACAAACACCTCCATGAAAACAAGTAATAATATGTAGGCATTGAAATCTATAAATCCCTTCTTAGGGAAGAAACATCACCCAGAAGGGTTATTCACATTGCAGGTGGCAACCCATTAGTGGTGCTGAGAAAAAAAATAATGAAAAAGAGTAGAATAGAATATATCAGAGTTCATTTCAAATAATAAATGTACATATTATTTCACAGAACAAATATTTGTTTCAGTTATATCTATCATATATGTATATTCAAATATTTGTATGTTTTGAGTCATGCTGTATTTCTTACTATTGGCAGGAGTCAAAAAAAGTTGAGAAAAACCCCACCGATTTAAACACTTTTGACTACATGGATAACCACTTTCATATACATCCAGCACAGTTTGGTTACCTGATGTCACTAGAGGCCCAGAAATCTCTATGTTCTGCTGTAGGTCTTTGCTTCATGTCTAGGAAAGGGAAAGACCTGTTTGGGTATTTGTTTTATCCAAAACAAACGAACCTTCAACCCCATTCTGTATTCCAAAGGTGAACTGAACTCTACTTATCTAAGAAGCCAGCTTAAAGCTTTGAAATTATGACACTATGAATTGAAGTGGGTAGAACTGTGTCCCCTAAAAAGATATGTGCAAATCCTAACCACCAGTACCTGTGAATGTGACCTTATTTGGAAATAGGGTCTTTGCAGGCGTAATCAAGTTAAAATGAGGTCACACTGGATTGGAGCAGGGACCGATATCCTTATAGTAAGAGGAAAATTTGGAAACAGAGACACCCAGAGTGAATGCCATACAACAGAGGCAGAGATTGGAGAGATGCACCTACAAGCCAAAGAATGCTAAGCATTGCTGGCAATCACCAGAAACTAGGACGTGGCAGGGAATGCTTCTTCTCTAGAGCCTTGAGAGAGAGCATGGCCTTGTGGATATCTTGATTTTGGACTTCCGGCCTCCGGAACTGTGGAGGGAATAAATTTCTGTTGTTTTAAGCCATCTAGTTTGTTATAGCAGCCCTAGAAAACTAATCATGAATTTTCCTGCTTCTACTCTAACCACTGAATTTTCAAAAACGTTGGGAAATATTTATATGTACTTGCTTGAATATTCATAAAACATCTGTGAAAAATAAAATAATCAAGAAACTGAACATTGTTGCCTTTGGGAAATGGAACTGGGTACCTGCAGAATGAAAGAGGGAGACTTTTTGCTATAATACTACTTTGAATATTAAACTATGTAATGTATGAATAAATAAAATCGAAATTTAGAAAATCTCAGGCAAAAACTCAACCTACCTAGCAATGTCCCCTTTCTCCCCAGGGATCACCACTGACGGATGTCCATCCCATTTTTGTAAGCAAGAAGGTAAAATTGTAAGAAGATGGATCTCCCATCTTTTACAGAGGGTCCATGGTTCACAGCCATTTCTCTTTTGCACCAAAAACTTGGGAAGGCAAAATGTCTGGTCTTATCCTGAAAATCTTTAATCATCTGCCCCTTTCATTCAAGCTATTTGCTTGAGGATAAAAATGCTCACGAGGAAAAAAAAAATGCTGAAAACTGAGATAATGATCCTATCCATGATATTCCTTAATTACTGACTTAAATGAAGATCCATTGTCATATTTCCTCATTAAAAGACATATTTTATGAGCAGATACTTCTCACGGATGATTTAAGAAGAACAAACTCATCAGACAGTTTGAGACTGAATCCAAAAAGGTATGCATAGTTAATTATGTAATTTGAAGTGTTGGACGAAATGGGCCCAAGGGTCTTTCAACATCAAAGCCTCTGGTGGAGAGTCACACAATGTAACACAGGCTAGTCAGTAAAACACTCCTATAAGACAACTCTACACAGTTTCAGTGTTCAATGCATATTTCATGAATTGAATTAGAGTAAAAGCATAAAATGAAGAGCTAGAAGAGACTTTGGAATGATCAGGTGTGCTTCCCTGTAATGTTTTTAAAACGGGCACAGGTTTTTCTGGGCTGGAATGCTGACTTCACTTTCGCCATGCTTTTTCTATGCCACACTTTTGTCATCTGAAAAATGGGAAAAATAATAATATCTGCCTTTTAGGGTTGTTGAAGAAGTTAAACAAGGTGAAGTATAGGTAGTAGATATAACTGGCACCCTGCCCAGATCCCATTTACCAGGCAAGGGCACCAATCTCCTAGCTGCCTTCCTCTGCAGAATTGTCCTGGGCTGATGGTAGCCAGCTCCCCCAGGAAGTTACCCCACCCCATGGCCCACAGCCAATGACTGACTGATACAGGGGCACAAAGGAGATCCCTCCCTTCAAGGCAGGAATACCTCCAAGGTGTGGTTTGTAGTCCAGAGCCTCTCTCTGAAGAAGTGAAACCACTCCTTTGTTCAGCTTCCACCAGCCCTATCGTATCCTGCTTCCTCCCTCCTTTACAAGTTCTTTCTGCAATACATCCTAAACACCTGACTTCCTGCTCCAGGCTCTGCTTCAAAGGAATCTGACCTAAGAGAGGAGGTAAAGAGCTTCAAAATTAAGAGTATAAACAGTGAACCCATTTTAATTATTACTTAATCAGTCAAATTTAGGGCAAGCACAAAATCAAAAAACCTTTGACATACTCTAATCCAACCCAGAAGGTTGACAGAGGTAAAGTGGAGATGCAAAACGTGAAAAGAAACAAAATTATTTTGGTGACTTATTCCCAAAGTAACAATGAGATGAGCCAGGAGCCAGAAAGAACTAGATTAGCCCTACTTAGATTTTTAAACAAGAATAGAGATCTTGTGGTATAAAGGCTACCAGAGACAAGGTCCCCTAGCCCAAAATCCTCCTTATCACAGAGACTAAGCACAGTCCCTGCTTATCCCTGAGTAACAGGTTTCAGCTCCCTGCCAGAATGCAGAACTATTCAAGTGAACCAATCACATCCTCCCACAGGAACCAGGGACCATCTAACCCTCTTGATAATACAAACCCCGCCTCCCACAGCACCTGGTTGTTCACTCTGTGAATAACTCATGTAGCCCTGCATGACATGTGGTAGCTTCCTCCCCCAGACTGTGAGTATGTGTAACTGATAAACTGGTGTCCATCTCAGCTGTCCAGTGTTCGGTGTTGTGTGTTCAATCATTCACTTAACCCTAGGGCAGGAATCCCATCATCACCAACAGGGTAAAGAGGGGACAATCAAACAGACTATTATTATTTTTTTAAAAGATCATTATTAGACTGGGCGCGATGGCTCATGCCTGTAATCCCAGCACTTTGGGTGGCCGAGGTGGGTAGATCATGAGGTCAGGAGGTCGAGACAAGCCTGGCCAGCATGGTGAAATCCCGTCTCTACTAAAAATACAAAAACTAGCCGGGCATGGTGGCATGTGCCTGTAATCCCAGCTACTCAGGAGGCTGAGGTAGAAGAATCGCTTGACCCCAGGAAGCGGAGGTTGCAGTGAGCCGAGATCACACCACTGCACCCCAGCCTCGGCAACAGAGCGAGACTCCGTCTGAAAAAATAAATAAATGAATAAATAAATAAATCAAACAATCATTATTACCAGGGCTTGTAAGAATTCTTATAATTTTTTAACTTTTCCTTTATTTCATTAAACTTGCCTATTTTCACATATGGAATTGAGAAAAGCCAAGTGTGTTTGTATGCACACGTGCACGCACGTGTGTGTGCATGAAAGAAACAAGATTAGTAAAGAAGCTGGAAGACTGTCTTTCTATGTAGCAGACACAGGAGAAAAGCTCTGTATATGTATAAGAGTTAGGAGTGAATAAGGCAGGGTTCAGCTTGGACCAGAGAGAGAGAGAGAAATAAATCAACATCATGTTGCTGAGACAAAGGTGTGGCCTCGGTAGAAGCATCACTGCTTACCTTTAGACAAGGGTGCTTCCCATTGGAACAAAAAACAAAAATCAGTGGGAAAAGATCAGAGCTCAAAGGTGAAGGAAATGAAGGCACTTGCACAGAAATGAAAAATGAATAAAGAGCGAGTTAAATCTCATTATTCTTCAAGAAATCCTAACACTGTGATTCTTATTTATGCAGAATTTGAGGACTGAGATTGGGTTTCTCACTAGTTTTAGCTAAGGTCATCAAAAATGTTAGCTACCTTTTAAGCATACAGTTCCCTTGACCTTGGATACTCAGCATAGTTATGAGATCACTGGCGACAAGTTGAAGGAGGTGCCCACTTTTAGAGCCTTATAGAGGAAGCTTTTCTGATAATCACCAAATCCCTTCTGGGCTTTTAATTCAATTCAACTCCATCAATATACACTGAGCACCTATATTATGTGGTACATTATATACAGTGTTTCTGCACATGTGCACCTGTGGCATATTAGAAAATCTGCCCTTTGAACATGTACACAGTTGATTCATGTGCATCCCAAAATTTAAGAAACAATATGTGAAAAGATGCAAAGGAGAAAAGTTGAAGCACTAACATTAAATTGCAAGATCACATAGATTGAGTCACACTATTAATGGACCAACCAGAAGGGCAGAAGCAGTTGAAAAAGAATGATACCTCCTGGGAGGTAGGGAGGCTAACCTGAACTTTGAGGATGAGTAGGATTGAAATAGACATAGAAGGCATTCCACACATCCACACACTGATGGAGATGAGCATTTGATTCAGTAAATGTTCATTAATTACTAACCAAATGACAAACCTCATATCAAGCACACAGTGGTTGCCATTTTAATTTGGCTGACTCCCTATTTGACGGAGACATTTTTAATTACAAATGACAAAAAAATCCAATTTAAACTCACTCAGATAAAAACCACAACTGAGTGGCCCCATATTATTTCTTGGTAATGAAATAATGAAATTTGACCTTGCGGCTCATGCAGTGCTACCACAGACCTGGTTTCCACTGGTATCTTCTTTGCCTTCCATGGTTTTGGCACCATGTGCTTTCATGCTGATCCCTTGACTGGCCCTTCATTGTAGCAAAATGGTAGCTCAGGTCCAAGCCTTACATCTTCACACCAACTCACTAGGACAAGAGATGTCTCTTTCTATAGCCCTTGTCTATCTTTCAGCCCCATCTTGAATCATGTTCTCACTTGCTCTTTGCACTCCAGCTCCATTGGCCTATTTCAAGTTCATCAAATGTGCTATTCTTACCTTTCTCACAGCACACGGGTTTTCATGGTGCATTCTTCTTCCACTTTGCTGGTTAACACACTCATTATCTCAGCTCTTGAACTTCATGACCTAAGGCAAGCCTTCCTTGCCATTCTCACCTACCAGGCAAAGTCAGCGCCTGCTATATTCTCTCAAAACATAATGTAGTTCTCCTTCATGGCCATAAATTAACATAGTCATTCAATTAATACTTGTCTCTTCCAGAAGAAGATAAACCATGTCTTGTTTTGTTCATCATTATATCCTCAACATTAAGCAAGTGTCTGCATGGTGGGTATTCAATAAATATTTGTTGGTTGCATAGGTGGATGGATGGATGGATGAATGAATGGAGGAATAAATGGATGGATGGATGAACTTGACTTTTAAACCTTGTCATGTAACTAATTAGCTACCTCCAGCTTTTTTGAGATTCAATTCTCTCAACTGTGAAATGAAAACGTTGGACTAGTTGACCTGTAAGATCCTTTCTGAATTGAAAGTGTCGAATTCATAAAGTGTTACTGGCAAGAGAATTTCTTTAACTGCAATATTAGGGAACTAAAGTAAAAAGTGATGTTTTGGGTTACTCTGCTACCCTTTTGCAAATGTCATTTTTAATTAAATTCTGACTTTGTGTGCTCTCATGCAGTAGTTAACAATCTGGAGAAATTGGGATGCTACAACTGTTACCAAGCAGCTGGAATTGCCGAAGAGCTAATACAAGTTAGAAAAATATATGCTGACAGTCTAGGAAGATGTTCAATGAAATGTTATGAAGAAAATTTTACACATGTTCCTGCTCCCAGCCTCCCATCCTACCCAACCCCAAATTGGCAATATTCAAAGTAAAGGCTTGATTTGGTTCAACGTGCAGCTAAAAATAAAATTTACATCTTTGGGTGATGTTTAATACAGAGGATTATTATCACATTGAAATAGCTATTTTGAATTTACAAAACAGCCTTGTTGAATTCAAATTCACGGAAATTTGATTAGATCCTAAATATATTTTTATTCAAGGTCCTATTCATAGCCAAGGCTTGCCATCTATTTGTGCATTTAAAAAGAGAATACGATTCATGTTTTCACTTGACATGCCTATGAAACACAAGATAAAATTCCCTACCTGCTCCCTCATTCAACATCTAGATCTGAACTATAATCTGCCTATAAATAAGAAATGAGAATTTTGATCAGGCAGCTTTGCAATCTGTTCAAAGTAGTCTGGGAATACTTGACAGCATAACAAATCTCTAAGTAAATTAAGTGATGTTAAGATAGTTTAACTACCATAAAATATTTTATTTTATTCCATGTCCACTTAAAAAATTGATACTTTTTAATGAAGTGATTCAGTCAGAGCATTGATAAGAAGAAAGCATTATATGGAATTGTCCTTGTAAAAAGAAACAACCCTTATTTAGGAAACCAAAGACTCGCTGTTTCTCACATTTCCTCTTCTAAGCAGCTGGGGCAGAAACTGGCTAACTTCCCCAAACCCATTTCCACTTTCTCTTTGGCTCACAGTTAGACTACATTTCCCAACCTCCTATGTGACAGATTTCTGGCTGGTAGGATATAGGCAGGAAGTGATGTATCCCACTTTGAAGCCTGGCCCATTAGAAACCGCCCATGTACACTATTCACAATAGCAAAGACTTGGAACCAACCCAAATGCCCATCAATAATAGACTGGATAAAGAAAATGTGGCACATGGAATACACCATGGAACATTATGCAGCCATAAAAAAGGATGAGCTCATGTCCTTTGTAGGGACATGGATGAAGCTGGAAACCATCATTCTCAGCAAACTATCACAAGGACAGAAAACCAAACACTGCGTGTTCTCGCTCATAAGTGGGAGTTGAACAATGAGAACACATGGAGATAGGGAGGGGAACATCACACACTGGGGCCTGTCAGGGGGTGGGGGGCTAGGGGAGGGATAACATTAGGAGAAATACCTAATGTAGGTGGGGGTTGACAGGTGCAGCAAACCACCATGGCACGTGTATACCTGTGTAACAAAACTGCACGTTCTGCACATGTACCCCAGAACTTAAAGTATAATAAAAAAAAAAAGAAAAGAAAAAACCGCCCATGTAATTCTCCTTCCTCTTTCTTTCCACATGTTAAAGATGGCAAAGGTGGGTCTGCCTTGTTTCCTGAACACTGTGTAGGGTTGAGCCCCTCTCCACTTGCTCATATTCCTAACCACATTATGACCTAGCAGAAGAGAGACTACATTATCTAATCCCTCATTCTTCTTAGTATCTCAAGCACAACATACTACCAAACACTTCTACTAAAAATTGGCTGTAAAAGATTATTTCCTTTTCCCAGTTTTTCCTCATTTTAAAAAGAGATGAGAAAAGAAGAAGTAAAAGCCTAACATTCCATGACTTTTTTGCCCAAGAATCTGTCTATCCTTGTGTAACTTGGACCCAGAAAATAGATCAGCTTCAGGAATGGAGAAAATGTTTAGCTGCAACAGTCTTTTTACTTGCAGCCTTATTACTTACAACTGGCCAGGCATGGTGGCTCACACCTATAATCCCAGCACTTTGGGAGGCCGAGGCAGGTGGATCACGAGGTCAGGAAATCGAGACCATCCTGGCTAACACGGTGAAACCCCGTCTCTACTAAAAATACAAAAAAAAAAAAAAAAAAATCAGCCAGGTGTGGTGGCGGCCGCCTGTAGTCCCAGCTACTCGGGAGGCTGAGGCAGGAGAATGGCGTGAACCCCGGGAGGCGGAGCTTGCAGTGAGCCGAGATCACGCCACTGCACTCCAGCCTGGGTGACAGAGCGAGACTCCGTCTCAAAAAACCAAACAAACAAACAAAATTACAACAAACCCTGCTTCAAATGACTGTGTTAGTCCAGGTCCTTGTAGAAGCAGATGCTAATATAGGATTCATCATGTGATGATTTTACTAAGCAAAATGCATGTGAGAGAAAATGGGAGAGAAAGTGTGAGAGAAAGTGAAGCCAGGAGTGCTAAAGAGTCATTAGAGCACAATGCAACAAGCCCGACCCCGAGTGAAGAAGAGAGAGAAAGAAGGCTGGGTGGAGTGTCCCAGGGTGCCATGTAGTCTAACAAAGGTTTGGCAAGGCCATCAGAGAGTCCTCAAGCCAAAATCAGGCATCGGAGGAATCCCAGGTCCCTCCAAAACAAACCTGCCTTCGTGTCCCTGCCACATTCTTCCAACATTGGCTGGGAGCAGCCCTTGGGAGGCAAGGTCTCAGTTAAAACATGGAGATGAATTCCAGAGCCCAGCAGCTGAGGCCATCAGCCCATTTTTCTCCCCGCAGTTCTCCAAGACACATTCTCATAACCTCTACAGATTGTTTTTTTTAAAGGCGACATGCATTTGTTTATCTTATCTGTACATCATTTTGTTTTAATAGCCAGTATGGAAACTTAGTCAGGATCTGAACAAACTAGTTTCAGTGATGGGTCTTGTCAAGAACTTCGTTTTCATCAGTCACCATCAGTCAATCACCTAATGCTCCTTATTGAACAGAGACTTCTTAACTAGTCAGGATTTACATTCAGCTGCTAGTCATGGAGACTGGAAATAAAAATGGTTTAACCGAAATGAAGATTTACTCTTCTCTCATAGAAGTCTGTAGTTAAGCAGTGAAGTGATAGTATGATAGCTCTGTGGTGTTATCCTGGACCCAGGCACCTCCTATATTTATATTCCTTCATTCTTAGAGTGTGACTACCATCCTCAAGGATATCTCATGCTCCAAAATGGCTGCTGAGAATCTAGCCATCATGTCTGTATTCCAACCAGAATGAAGGATAAGGAGTGGAAAGCACCAAAAAAAAAATTGCTAGTTGTGTGTCCCTTTAAAAAAAAAAAAAAAGTTTCCTGGGAAGTCCCACTGTTTGCAGAAGATTTAAGCACACAACTCTTTGGCAACACCTTGTTACACGGGAGGCTCAGAAGTGTATTATTTTAGCAGTGCATGAAACTACCCCAACTGTTTTCATAGAGGAAGGGGAGAATAAATACTGGACACGTATTCTTCGTCACAGCCACTTCTTGGGCTTGTTTCTTAAAAAGTTTTAATTTTAAAAGACTTATGAGATTTTTTCCTGTGTTGCCAGATGAATGAATATTTATGAGAGCCATTCATCCAGTTTAATTGCTGTCCATAAATTTGCACATATTGTTTATTGATTGCCTTATCCACATACCTATCCATTTTGTACTTTCTTTCCTCTGTGAGCAAAAGTAAATTTTCCTTTCCTTTTCTTTTTTTTTTTTTTCCATTCTATTAGTACCCTTCTAGGCTATCTTCCCAGCCCACTAGCACCCTGCTCTTCGAACTGTTCTCCAATCCAAGAGTGGTCTCTGACTGAGCGTTATATTTATAACTACCTAATCCACTTCCCTAGCCCTCAAATATTGGGCCAGGGATAGAAGTAACCCAAGCTGAGCAGAACCATTTCTCTCTTCTGAGAATTTGGAACTGGGATCGAAATCACAAATCAGCCTCCACTGGTCATTTAAACAAAGGAGATGTAAATTCAGAAATGTTAGGGACAACCATCTTCTGCCATGTTTATGGAACTACTAAAAGAGCCAGTTTTCAGACAGAGGAGAGGGAAGCAGACATGACACAGCCCTTGTTTTGCTGTAGTTATGTGGATCAATGCTTTCCACAGACATTTTCCCAAATGCTGCATTCAATTAGGTGAACTGAAAGGACCATAAATAGGTGGTATAGCTAGTGTTGGGTGCTTTCCAAACTACCTTTATTATTACGACCTAACCAATACAATCCCGAACTTTTCCCTGTGTGATCTTTCTGTGTGATACACCAGAAGCAGTATGAAATTTGGTGATTGTTGTAAGTGTGCTCCAGCCTCCACCCAGTGCATATGTCTTTGAGTGGATATCTGTTACTTCCTGCCAATAGAGCCATCCGGCCTGCCATATGTTAAAACGGGTATTAAGAGATAAAGGTAGTGATAAGCGTTTGGGCAATTTTGGTTTGGCTTATTGAATTCAATTTGAGAAATTGAGCTCAATCGGAGTTCTACACTGGGCCAGGTCTGGAGACTGCACAGATGAATGAGACATGGACCCTGCCCAGGAACTTATAATTTGATATCATAAGTGACTCGCAAACTACAGTGTTATTTATGCACCACAAGCCATATCTAACAAGAAAGAGCTAAGATTTCTCAGTTGGAAGATGACTCAATAACATAGAGGCAGAAGGGAAGTGGGGGAAGCCATCGATTTCTTAGAAGAAACCCCATTCAAATTTTTTTTTACCTAGTTTTTATCTACTCCCCTATGTTTTTCTGCACTTGGTGTATAGAGATAGCTCCACTGAGGAATGGATCAAAAAGAATGCCAAAGCAAGGGAAACAAGAAAAACATCTACACATAACTACTTGTGGGTGGTTTTTAAATCAAAACTCAGAATTATGCCAGGTTATGAAAGTCTATAAAAATTTTAATGCAGATACAAGAAAAGAGCAATACTACCTTTTTTTTAGTCTTCCCTTTTCGCTCTGATATGCCTTGCTGTTAAAAAACAAAGAACAAGAAAACATTGCGTTCCCTGCCTTCTGGAACTTTTTACCAGCAGGACGTGAGAAATCATATAAATTGCTGGAAAAAAGTGATAACAGTCAGTCATATCTTTTATAATGGACTATTAGATTGGTGTATTTGCATGTATCATTAAAATTTATTGCAAATTGTCTGATGGAATGACAATGCTACAGATAGAGTATGCCTATAGAGACTGGCTTCTGGGGTAAAGTTATAACATATTTTCCTTGGAGGAATAAAAATGTATATCTTCTGCCATGAGAATACCAGTGAGAATAAAGTAGCTATTCTAAATATTTATGTCCAATTTAATATTTTTCTATCATAACAAAATTCTTATGAATTTCACATTAGCCCATGATTTAAAGCTAGATATCTTCCAGAGCGATATTTTTTTAATACAGAACACAGAATACCCAAGATCAGAAACATTATCTTTTATTCTTTGTTGGAAAAGGAAAATGTTTTAGGGGTAAGATTATCAAAGAAAGCCAATGTTACATTGTACAAGTAATTATAGGAGCATTCACCTGAGCAATGCTTATTCACGCAGGTGTTAGTCAGAACTAGATACGAACTCCCAAGTGAGACAGGACAAGAGACATGCCTCGTTTACAGATGCCTGGAGTTCCGTCCCAACCTAGAGGCTGGTTTTCAAGAGAGTTTCTGGTGCCAGATTTAATTTTTATACTTCCTTTTCCCATAAGTACTTTAACTATTGGTCCAACACTCCCTATTCCCAATGGAAATCCTCCTCAGTGAATACCGTTCCCTTCTATTCCTTGAAATGAGGTAACTTCCCCTACACTCTTTGCATTGTTGTCACAGTTCCCAAAGCATTTGACTTTCTCCAGGGAAACCATAAAACCATATGGAAATCAAATCCAATGTAATTCTGCATCCAGAAGGGAGTTTAGGGAATACCTCCCCAAGGCTGTAGTTTTACGCTAATTTTTAAAGGAACCTAAGCATTTTGAAGACTTCATTTTTATTAGAATATTAACTTATATTAAATATTATGCATATATTCTATAAAACTATGGGATTAGTAAAAAGAATAGAGAGAGCTGGATAAAAACAAGTTGCTTTAACATGTATTAGAACAGTAAGAATAATTCAAATCTGCTCCTGGCATCAGAAAAACATTCTAGAATATTTTTCAGAGATGTATTTTGGTTATTTGAGATGTAATGATATGACAGGTTTTAGCTATAATAAAGTGGATCATTATAAATGGAGTATGGCTAACTCAGAGAATGCCAGAACCCCAGAGGAAAGAAAACATCCAAGAAAAATATATGCTTTGTTACAAACTCAGAAGCTTAAAAACAATTTTAAGTTATACTTGAAATGTCTATGGTGTACTACATTACAAATGAGGAAATGGAGTGTAAAATGAAGTGAATTGCTGAATGGTCAACCAGTTTAAGTATATCAAATGGAATATTCACTGAACTGGTTACATAGTGTTACTTACTCTGGAGAGAGCTTTTGTGGAATACAAAAACTGAAAACAATCCTGAAGCATGTAAAGCTAGGTGGACCAATGCATTCTGCAGATATTCTCCCAAGTGTTGCATCCAAGTGGATGAACTGGAAGGATTGCAGATATCATTGTAGATGATCTAGTGCCAGGTGCTTTTCAAACTACTCTGTTGGAATATTTTCCTTTTATTACAACACTGTCATCATTGTTATCACCATTGTTATTATTTTCTTCATGAATTTTCAGTCATTATCCAAGAACAATGATTGATTCAACCCACTGAAATGTATTAGCTGAATTTAAACTTGAAAGATGGAGCCTGACTCATGAGAAGAGAATAATAATGGGAGATATGTTTTCATTGGAAAAATTCTGAGTTAGTAGCAAGAGCCCTGTTTGTTAAATTTCAGATACAGATAAACAATGAGTATGATTCAAGAATAATTGCAGGGTATCCACGGTTACAGAAAATCTTGTCAATACCCATTGTTCTATTTATACATTGGGAGACATGTCACCGAATTTCTATAAATAGAGTATAAATTCATTCATTTCAACCCTAATCATGTGCACACCTCCAGTCTTCTCAGAAATAAAAGAAAAAAAACTGGGCTCTAAAGTGAAATGGGGGAATATGTAATGCACTGGGTTTAATGGGCCAAATGTCTCAGGAAGAATCAACACAGCAAAGAAAAGTAAGTTTATAAGGTGGAAATGGGGCTTCCTAAGATATCTAGCAGGTGAGTGCTTGGAGAAAAGTGACCCTGAGAAGCTGAATAACCTTGAGCTACTTGTAGTTTCTCCTGAGCACCCATTCAGTTTTAGATACAAAACAAAATGAGGATTAGAAGATCTTGGGTCAATTGTAGCAGGAAAGAGGATTTTTTTTTTTAAAGAAAGGCCATAAGGTCAAAAAGAATGAGAGAGTAGATGGCAGCAAATGAGAAATGGCCGTAAAACTTTGAAAGCTGGGAAGCAGATGGCTAAGTGGCAGCTGATTTAGAACAAAGCTAAAACCTAAGTTTCTGCAAGGATTTGGAGTCAGGTAGCAGTGGCAAGAAAAAGCCAGTTCAGGCTGCAAGATCTCAGGGATGCTCAGGAATTGGAGTCACCAGGTAACTCTGAAGGTTGAGTGGCAGAAAGCTTTAAAAACAAAAGCTGTAGCTGAGGGCAGGGATGCTAAACTGAAAACGGAGGAATTTACTCGAAGTTATTACATCCCAAATAGTGATATCCTCCCAACTCCTTCCCCAGCATGGCTCTGAGAACATCAACAGCCACTCATTTACTGTCCAGATAAGAGAATGATCCCTGAGAAAACACCTAAGATACTAACATATGGGGATCCCCAATGAACATCCAGGTGCCCTCTTAATCACCTTACAATGAGATCCACCAACTGACAAGCCCCATTTATGTATGCACTGTTTCCACTAAACTAAGCTTATATTGAGTCCTTGCTAACAAATGTATTTATAAGCCCTTGCTAAGTGTGAGGTGTGTGTTAAACACATTATATACATTTAATCCTCAAAATAAATCCATCGAATGTGTATTATTATCTCCAGTTGCAGATAAAGAAACAAAGCCTCAAGTAAATTAAATATGTTTCCAAGGTCACCTAGCCTGTAAGCGATAGAGTGGGAATTTGAACTATTTGAACCACAACACCTCACGGCCCCGCTCTGGAGTACCAGCCAGCCTCTTTAAACTATATCCTTAAACTATATTCCTACTTACTTACAGAAAGAATGTGTAATGGGGGTCAATTTTATCTCTGAGTCAAGTAAGAGTTGAATAAAATGTAGTGCTTCTAAAAAAAAAAAAAAAAGGCATTGCTGTACATCTTCCATTTCCTTCTCAGATTCACTCTTTCCCCAGCTCCTCTCTGTTCAGTGTCCTGGGAAGTCGAATCCTATGGATGGCATTAATAGTCCTACTTGAATTGGCTAATAGGTGGGATTGGAGTGAGACAGAAGATTGATTTAGGTCAGGTCATTAATGTGCCAGCTCCCTCCATGTGTTAGCAGCATAGGCTGTCTACAATTCTCTAATGCAGATTACAACACCCATTGGGTGGTCCACAAAGCTCTCTCTCCTCTTGTTCTCCAGACTTAAGGGTCGTAACAGCTCCACTGTTCTACCCTCAGGTACTGCATTCTCCCTTACAGTTTCCCTACACTCCGCCCGCACATTTGGAAACAGTCCTTTTATTAAATTCTCTTCAAACCACCTAATTTGATTGTGTCATGTACCTCCTCCCAGGACCCTGATTGATCCAGAGCTTTAGATACATCTTAATCTGGGTTGACTAGGAAGTAGAGGACAATAATATATTTTTAAGTAATAACATGCAACATCTCTCTTTACTATAAATCTCTGGAATCACACAGTTTTGAAGGGTTTTTTTCTAGTTATATACTCATTATAGAAAAATTGGAAAACAAAGAAATTTATCACTGTAATTCCACAAGCTTCAGTCAATTGATATTAATACTTTGGTGAAAAAAAAAGAAAGAAAGAAAAAAAAAACACAACAGCCAGCCACAGTGCACGCCTGTAATTCCAGCAGTTTGAGAGGCCGAGGCGGGTAGATCACTTGAGCCTAGAAGTTTGAGACCAGCCTGGGCAGCATGGCAAAACCCTATATCTACAAAAAATACAAAAATTAGCTGGGTGTGGTGGCATGTGCCTTTAGTCCCAGCTACTCGGGAGGCTGAGGTGGGGGAATCTATTGAGCCCGGGAGGTGGAAGCTGCAGTGAGCTATGACCATGCCACTGCACTCCAGCCTGGGTGACAGAAGAAAAACACACACACACACACACACACACACACACACACAGAGCAGAGTAATAATTTGGAACTTCCTCAAACAGATATTCTTTAGAAGATGTTCAGTGTTTCTAGAGAGAAGAGTAGGGGTAGTGTAGGGGAACAACAGAGCCTAAGGGTGCTTGGTACTAGCAGCCTCTCTTAACGTTCTCAGTAAAGTAACACCACCCTAAAATCCCACACTTCACTCAGCTGTACTTTGAGTTCACGCCATCCTCACCTCCAACCAACTTTGCAAAGTATTGCTTCCAACCAAGTGCAGTGCTATGTGTGAAAAAAATTCTGTAAGCGCAGTTTTCTCCATCTTGGCAACATTGCCAATGATGTTTTAGTGCTCCAAAGAGCTTTTACCCACTCTGCTTTTTAGCCATTGGTAACCTGGACTAATGTCCATGCCTTTTTTCCACTGTGGCACCAAACTAAGCATGGTACCTGGAGATCATTTCAACATTGTCAGCAGCGGTGAAGCCAAACAAAAACACAATATGCGATTCTCCAGTTATCCTATAAAAATTTCAGCTTATCTTGTTTTACAGTCACCTTCACCAAAGTCTCTGTGTGAAGTGTTCACAAAGAGATGTTAATCTTGATCCATAGCTGGAATGAGGGGGGAAAAATCAAATACGTGTTTATGCAATAAATACTTTAACTTGAATGGATGGAATGGGCTACAGATTAACAAGCCTCATTGACAGCATTATTCACTCTTCTCCCTGTGAGATGGAAAAACAAACAACTTGTGTAACTGGGGAGTCAAACGCTTACAGCTGTTTGACTTCATACTGTTATTGCTAAAAGCACAGGAGCAATGGTGACATCTTGTGTCAGGTTAAAACGTAACAGGAACTTAAATCCTTGTGGTATCTACTAGGAGCCCCTCGGATGTTCCCTGGCTAAAATTCATCTTCATCCGCTCCTTTTAGCTATTGATAAAATAATAACACAGAGGCTTTCTCAGATGTGGAGATTAATCAATTTGCAGGAATGACAGGGAAAACTCTACTTGGCACCTGACTCATCAAACTGCCACCTCAAGGACAGGCCACCTAGGAGTCTCAATCTAGTTCTTCAGCTCAGCCTTTCCACTTTGCCAGAATATCCCTGGCAAAATACACAGGCTCCAGGTTCATCCACTTATCAATCTGAAGCAGCCGGAGGGTAGCTGTGGAGCTCTAGTAATTGTACTTATTTATCCTACTGTTTTGAGCATTTTCCTGATCTTATTTCTTTGGCAGCCCTTTGAACATCACATCACATGACTGGAACCTCTTGAGCCCAAAAGATGATGAATAAAATTCACTGCTTGTAGTAGTCGGCTGGGAGGCCAAATCTGTTTCATGTGCCCTCCATGAGAGCAGTGGTTCTTAATGTTGGCCACACAAAACCACCTGGGGAGCAATATCTGCATCCATCCCAGACCAATGAAGTCAGAATTTCTGGGGTTGGAAGCCAGACATTTTTTTAAAGCCCCCAGATGGTCCTGGCATGCAGCTTTCACCCGGCTCTCTGGCCATGGAAACCCAGCCACCGTGCTCTGAGGAAGCTCAAGCCACATGGAAAGGCATGAGTGGGAGATCCAGTCACTGTCCCAGCTCAGATCCCAGCCAACACCCAGAATCAACCACCAGTTAACTGAGTGAGTGGGCCTTTGAATGATTCAAGCCCCAGCCTTCCATCCACCCCAGCTGATGTGAAGCAGAGCAAAGACAAACTGTCCCCACTGACCCTGGCCCAAATGGCAGATTTACGAGCAAAATTAATGTTGTTTTAAGCCACGAGGTGGTGGTCTATTACACAGCAACAGATAACTGGAACAATTTATTCCCATTTTTAGATGAGGAAATGAAGGCAGCAAGAGTGGGGGAAATAACTTGCCCAAGTCCAGGCAGAAGGTAACTGGCAGGGTCGGAATAGTCTTGTTCCAGGGCCCAGGCTCCACCACTCAGATTCCTCCCCGGGCTCAGCCCCTAACTGAGAGCAGGGGACTGTAAAACCTGAAACTGTGTAGGACTCTGAAAATAAGGAGCTCTGCCCAGCACCCTCAAACTCAGAGCAAGGCAAGGGCAAGAGGAGACCAAAGACCTCCCTCCACCACAGACCACCCTGCTGCTCCAGGACCTTACAGGTCCAGTTGTTTAAAATGCACAGTGAATATGACAGCACCCAGCAGGAATGACAGTTCCTGAGGAACTCCTGGAATCTCTCAAGAGGCCCTTTACAGTGACCTGACGTCCCAGACATAGATGGGAAGAATAGCCAATGGTATTTGCGTTGGTTTTGTCCTTCTATTTGTATAAGCAGAATGGAAAAGCCTGGAGAAACACAGCTGGCACATACGTTATTTCTTTGTCAACATTGTCCATGTAATTAAGATAACCTTGTTACTTGGTTTTATAGCCTGTTTTATTTTTCACTTAAAATCCCTAGTAACCATTACCTATTTCACCAATAGTTTTTGAAAAAAAATATTTTAATGGTTCATTTTATAAAGTGGAAGTACCACTTTATAAAATTTAATTTTAATAATTTAATAAAATTTATAAAATTTTATTAAAATAAAATTTTAATTTTAACCTCACTCCTATTGGACATTCAGGTTGTCTCCATTTTTTTTCATATCATAAATGATACCATGATGTGCATCCTTGTGTCAAAAGATATAGACCTTGATGCAAATCTCTGATTTTTTTCTTAAAAACAACAACAGGCTGGATGTGGGGTCTGACGCCTGTAATCCCAACACTTTGGGAGGCCAAGGCGGGAGGATCGCTTGAGCCCAGGAGGTCAAGGCTGCAGTGAGCCATGATGGCACCACTGCACCCCAGCCCGGACGAGAAAGTGACACCCTGTCTCAAAACAACAACAACTTCTTAGAACTACTGGGTCAGGGAAAATCCTGTTTAAAGAATATTGATTAAAAATTATAGTATTTAATTTTCCCATGTTAATAATTTGCATTTAATAAATAAAAATTATTTCTTTATTTATTTTAAATGTATTGCCAAATAACTCTCTAGGAAGGTAAGTCTTTCCTCAAAATAGTTCTCTATTCTTGCCATTTTCAATTCCTCTCCTCTCATTCTCCCTTACATCCACTTCACTTATGCCCTTGACCCCCTCATTCCACTGACCCCACTCTCTACAGTGCACTAGTGATCTTTACATTGCTGAATCTATGGCCAAGTCTCCTCTTCCCATGAGCTGGCAGCAGCATTTGGCACAACCCATAAACTCTTCTCCCTGCTACATGGTCTTCACTTGGTTTCCAGAACCCTACCCTCTTTTGGTTTTCCCATCTCACTGGTTGGATCTTCTCAGTGCCCTTTGGATGGTTCCTCTTTGTTCCCTGGAATCAATGCTGGCTGTCTCTTCTTCTCTGTCACTCCCTGAATGATCTCATTCTGTCTCAAAGCTTTAAATTCTACCTACATGCTCTTAACTCCCTCCCAATTATATATCCAGCTCAGACTTCTCTCCAGACTCCAGGCTCTTACTTTCAACAATTCCATGCAACAGACATCTCAAATCAACATTCCCAAATCTTTTTCCCCCTAACCTTCTCTATCAGCAGTCTACCCTATCTCAGGGAATGATAACACCTGGCTTCCAATTGCTCAAGCAAAAAATCTTGACACTTTCTCAAGTCCTCTCATCTTCTGTCACCCCATATCCAATTATCAAGAAACACTGATAGCTTTATCTTCAACATACATCCAGAATCTGAACTCTCACCACTTCACCGGTACTGTCCTGCTGCAAGCAACTTACCTCCTGCCTGAATAACTATAATAGCCCCCAGCATGTCTTCCCGCCTATACCGGTCCCTGCCACACATAGACACTAGCAGCAGGAGGGACAGACCCTTCTATGACCTAAGATTATGTTGCTTTCTCTGCTCAGAATTCTCCAATGGCTCCCCTTTTCCTCCCACATCCAGTGCCCCTTACCTTGTTGCATTGTTTTGTTTTTCTACTGCTAGTATCACTTTTTTTGTTGTTGTTGTTTTTTGTTTTTTGTTTTTTGTTTGAGACAAGAAGACAAGCTTTTGCTAGATTACCTAGGCTGCTGGCCTTGAACTCCTGGGTTCAAGCGATCCTCCCGGCTCAGCCTCCTGGATAGCTGGGACTACAGACACGCACACTACCATGTCCCAGCCTAGTTTCACTTCTTAACACATTATATTGTGTCTTCTGTTTACTGTCTGTCTTTCCCCACCAGAATATAACCTCCAGGCGGGCAGGAATCTCTGTCTGCTTTCTTCCCTCCTGTATCTCAAGAACCTAGAAGAGTGCCTGACATAACAAAGACAGTCACTGTATGTTTGCTGAATGAATGAATGAATGCTATTACTCTTCACCTTGAAACCTCTGTGACCTTTCTGGAAGGATACCATAACTCTATTCACATACCCCCTACAGAAAGGGCATGTAGACAAGGTTTGTCTGCCGGGCCTTCCACTTCTTCATGTAGGGTGTACTATCCTCTAGTTTCCCTTCAGGTTGCTCAGGGCCCCTCCACTCAAACCTCCCTTCTCTCACAGTGGTCTGGGCTTTGAGATTAAGCCTTCCTCCTTTTCTGCTCCCATTCAACCAGTCTCCTTCCTTCTTCCCATGAATATCAGCAAGCTATCAGCAGAAAAGATTTAGGTTAACCTAATTCCATTTTAAAAAGGTCTTTATGATGTCCTGTTCCCTTCTTCATGTCCCCTCCATGAGAATCAAGGTTGAGAGACAAGCCTTAGTATTAGTCACATTCACCTTATCCATTAGCTCTTTAGCATCACAACTTTACTCCCAGGTGACTTCAGCACCACTCTCTGCATTGGATAGATCATCCAGACAGAAAATCAATAAAGAAACGGCAGACTTGAACAACACTATAGACCAAATGGACCTAACAGACATAGACAGAACATCCTATCCAACAGCAGCAGAATACACAATCTTCTCCAGCACACATGGAATATTCTCCAGAAGAGATTATATATTAGGCCACAAAAGAAGTCTCAGTAAGTTTAAAAAGGTCAAAATCATGTCAAATATCTTTTCAACCACAATGGTATGAAACTAGAAATCAATGGCTGGAAGAAAATTGAAAAATTTGCAAATAAGGAGAAATTAAATGACACATTCCCGAACAACCAATGGGTCAGAGAAGAAATCAGAAGGCAAATCAAAAAATATCTTGACACAAACAAAAATGGAAATACAACATACAAACTTATGGGATGCGGCAAAAACAGTTCTAAGTTTATAGTGATCAACATCTACATAAGAAAAAAGAAAACAAAAAACAAAAAACAAAAAAAACGCCCGGCACGGTGGCTCACGCCTGTAATTCCAGCACTTTGGGAGGCCGAGGCGGGCAGATCACGAGGTCAGGAGATCGAGACCACCCTGGCTAACACGGTGAAACCCCGTCTCTACTAAAAATACAAAAAAAATTAGCCAGGCGTGGTGGTGGGTGACTGTAGTCCCAGCTACTCGGGAGGCTGAGGCAGGAAAATGGCGTGAACCTGGGAAGTGGAGCTTGCAGTGAGCCGAGATTGCGCCACTGCACTCCAGCCTGGGTGACAGAGCGAGACTCCAACACAAAAAAAAAAAAAGAAAGAAAGAAAAAGAAAAAAGAAAGATATCCAAAATAAGAAGAAAAAGATCACCTCAAGGAATGTTTTTTAAAAAATAAATAAATAAATAAAAAAGAACAAGCTAAGCCCAAAGTCAGCAGAAGGAAAGAAATACAAGCATACCTCAGAGATATTCAGGGTTTGATTTCGGACCACTGTAATAAAGCAAATACCACAATAAAGCAAGTCACAGGAATGTTTTGGTTTTCCAGTGCATATATAAGTTACATTCATACTATACTATAGTCTATTAAGTGTACAATAGCATTATGTCTAAAAATAAGTGCATACCTTAATATAAAATAATTTATTGCTAAAAATGCAATCATCTGAGCCTTCAGTGAGTTATAATATTTTTGCTGGAGGAAGGTCTTGCCTCCACATTGATGGCTGCTGACTGATCAGGATGGTGGTTGCTGAAGGTAGAGATGGCTGTGGTAATTTCTTAAAATAAGACAACAATGAACTTTGCCATATTGATTGACTCTTCCTTTCACAAAATATTTCTCTGTATCCTATGATGCTGTTTGATAGCATTTTACCCACAGTAGAACTTCTTTCACAACTGGAGTCAATCCTCTCAAACCCTGCCACTGCCTTATCATCTAAGAATATGGAATATTCTGTATCTTTTATTGTCATTTCAACAATGCACACAGCGCCTTCACCAGGAGTAGATTCTATCTCAAGAAACCACTTGCTTTGCTAATCCATAAGAAGCAACTCCTCATTCAAGTTTCGTCATGAGATTGTAGCAATTCAGTCATATCTTCAGACTCCACTTCTAATTCTAGTTTTTTTTGTTTGTTTTTTGATATTTTTACCACATCTGCAAATACTTCTTCCACTGAAGAAGTCATCTATAAGGATTGGAATCTATAAGGATTGGAATCAACTTCTTCCAATTCCTGTTAATGTTGATATTTTGACCTTCTCCCATGAATCACAAATGTTCTTAATGGCATCTAGAATGATGAATCCTTTCCAGAAGATTTTCAATTGACTTTGCCCAGATCCATCGGAGGACTCACTATCTATGGCAGCTATAGCCTTATGAAATGTATTTCTTAAATAATAAGGCTTGAAAGTCAAAATGACTCCTTGATCCATGGGCTGCAGAATGGATGTTGTATTAGCAGGCATGAAAACAACATCTCTATCAGAGCTGTGCATCTCTATCAGAATTTTTGGGTGATCAGGTACATTGTAAATGGGAAGTAATATTTTGAAAGGACTTTTTTTTTTCTGAGCAGTAAGTCTCAACAGTGGGTTTAAAATATTCAGTAAATCATGTCAAAAACAGATTGTGAGTAAGGAGATTGAATCAGTAATCAAAAGCAAAGAAAAGCCCAGTGTGGTACAGGCATAAAAACAGACATATAGACCAATGGAAAAGAATAGAGAGCCCAGAAATAAACTCATGTATATATGGTCAACTAATCTTGGACAAAAGTGCCAAGAATACACAATGGGGGAAAATAGTCTCTTCAATCAGTGGTGCTGGGAAAACTGGATATCCACATGCAAAAGAATAAGATTGGGCCCTCATCTTATACCATACACAAAAATCAACTCAAAATGATTAAAGACTTAAATGCAAGACCTAAAACCATAAAGCTTCTAGAACAAAACATGGATAAAAAGCTCCTTGACACTGATCTTGGCAGCAATTTTTTGGATATGACACAAAAAGCACAGGAAACAAAAGCAAAAATAAACAAGTTGGGACTATATCAAACTAAAAAGGTTCTTCACAGCAAAGAAATAATCATGAAAATGAAAAGGCAACCTATGGAATAGGAGAAAATATTAGCAAGCCACATACTTGATAAGGGGTTAATATCTAAAATATATAAGGAACTCTTAAAATTCAGTAGCAAAAAATACAATCCAATTTAAAAATGGGCAGAGGATCTAAATAGATATTTTTCCAAAGACGCGCAAATGGCCAACAGGTATATGAAAAAGTGCTCAACATCACTAATCAGGAAAATGCATATCAAAACCACAATGAGATGTCACCCATACCTGTTAGGATGGTTTTTATTTAAAAAAAAAAAAAAGGATAACAAATGCTGGTGAGAATGTGGAGAAAAGGAAATGCTGGCACATTGTTGGTGGGAAGTTAAATTGGTACACCTATTATGGAAAATAGTATGAAGACAGAATCCTCAAAAAATTAAAAATAGAACTGCCGTATGACCTAGCAATCCCACTTCTGGGTATTTATCCAAAAAAATTGAAATCAGGATCTCAAAGAGATACCTGTATTCCTATGTTCCTTACAGCATTATTCATAAAAAGCCAAGATATGGAATTAACCTAATTGTTCATTAGTAGATGAATGGATAAAGAAAATGTGGCATACACATTCAATAGAACATTATTCAGCCTTTAAAAAGAAGAAAATCCTGCCATTTGCAACAAGATGGATGGACCTGGAGAGTATTATGCTAAGTGAAATAAGCCAGACACAGAAAGACAAATACTGTATGATCTTATTTATATGTGGAATATAAAATAGTCAAACTCATAAACTCATAGAAGCAGAGAATGGTGGTTACCAGGGGCTGGGAGGACAGGGATATGTGGAGATGTTGGACGAGGGGTACAAAGTTTCAGTTGTGCAAGATGAATAAGTTCTGGAGATCTAATGTATAGCATGGTGACTATAGGTAACAATACTGTATTGTACACTTAAAATTTGCTAACAGGGTAGATCCGGAGTGTTCTCACCACACACACACACACACATACACGGAACTATGCGAGGTAGTATATATGTTAATTATCTTGATTGTGGTAATCATTTCACAGTGTATACATATATCAAATTATCAAGCTGTATACATTAAGTATATATAATTTTAAGCTGTTATTCCTAGGAATATTTGCATTTCAAAAATAAATGCTCCAAAAGGGAAATGCTTACTTGTTAACAAACTCTCATGATATTCCAAGCCTCAGTTATTCAAGATTTGGAACAGAACATGATTTTAACAATAAGAAAAGATAAAAAGAGGTAACCCTTTTACTTATTCATTCGTTTATTAAATATTTATTGAGCAAGTACTATGTGCAGACACTGGGCTAGGCATTGGGGCTACAGCAGAAAACAAGACAGACAGGATCACAATTCTTACAAGCTCTGGTTCAATATCTGGGTTTAAATGCTTTATGTGATGTGATAGCCTTAACATGAATTCACATTAATTAACTTAAATTTCTATCCAATAGAATCCAGCATGCTCTCCTTAATTTTTAGACACTGATCATTTATTTTTCTTTCTTTCCAGAACACAGATTTGGGCCCGGAACACAGGTTAGTGAGGTCTTTTGTTGACTGGATGGTAATATAATGTCTTGATTTTCTTTAGGATATCAGATTTTTCTTCCAAAACCTATCTTATGGTTTTTTTTTGTTTTTTTTGAGACAAAGTCTAGCTCTGTTGCCCAGGCTGGAGTGCAGTGGCATGATCTCGGCTCACTGCAAGCTCCGCCTCCCGGGTTCAAGCAATTCTCCTGTGTCAGCCTCCCAATTAGCTGAGACTACAGGTGCACACCGCCATGCCTGGCTAATTTTTCGGATTTTTAGTAGAGATGGAGTTTCATTGTGTTAGCCAGGATGGTCTCGATCTCCTGACCTCGTGTCCGCCTGCCTCGGCCTCCCAAAGAGCTGGGATTTACAGGCGTGAGCCACCGCGCCCGGCCAGATTTCCACTAATCTGTGTTCTGGGTCAGGGAGGAAATATAACTTCTCCTCAACCCTCATAAGTTCATAGTTAGGACTGACCCCTGTAACAAAAGACAGATTAACAACAGAAAAACAAGCAATTTTATTAACCATGCAGTGCACATCATATAAAAGAAATCTCAGTGACAGGTAACTCAAAGCAGTCGCTTAGAACTCTGGTTTATATAGCATCTTTAACAAAGAACCATAAATTTTACGGAAGTAATACACAAAGAAAAGCAGTTTTAGGCTTCCAAAGGTGGGAAACCATGGAAAGGTCAATACATGGGAGTAACCTAATGGAGCAAGTTTTGTTTATAGATTCCTCTGGTGCCATCTCTGAGCTGATAAGAGTTGTCTCCTGTAAAGGAGACTTTATGTCCTCTCTTTAGGCAAAAAGTGTAGGGGTGGGGAATAGAAAGAGCTCTTCCTCTGATTGCTGATTCTTATTTGCCTTCAGCTAAAAAATATTTATGTCAAAGAGGCATATTTTGAGGTGACACATTCGGGTTTCCTTCACAGCCAAACAGAAAGTACAAAGAAATTTTATGCTATTATCCCAGCATGAAACAACTGACGGGGGTGGGGGGTCGGGGGGGCGGGGTTATTTGTTTGGTTGGTTTTTTTATTTTGAAACAGAGTCTCTCTCTGTCGCCCAGGCTGGAGTGCAGACAATCTCGGCTCACTGCAACACCCACCTCCCGGCTTCAAGAAATTCTCCTGCCTCAGCCTCCAGAGTAGCTGGTATTACAGGCGCCCACCACCACGCCCAGCTAACTTTTGTACTTTTAGTGGAGATGGGGTTTCACCATGTTGGCCAGGCTGGTCTGAAACTCCTGACCTCTGGTAATCCATCCGCTTCCACCTCCCAAAGTGTTGGGATTACAGGCGTGAGCCACGGCGCCCAGCCGAAAGAACTGTTAAAAACAACCCACAAGATGAGGGGGATGAGGGTGACTCTTTGTAAAGAGTCTCTTCATTAAAACTCCTCCTCATAGCAAAAAAAAAAAAAAAGAAAGAAAAAGAAAAAAAAAAAAACCCACAAGAGGCCGGGCGCGGTGGCTCACGCCTGTAATCCCAACTCTTTGGGAGGCCGAGGCAGGCGGACACGAGCTCAAGAGATCGAGACCATCCTGGCTAACACAATGAAACCCCATCTCTATTAAAAATCCAAAAAATTAGCCGGGCATGGCGGTGTGCACCTGTAGTCTCAGCTAATTGGGAGGCTGAGGCAGCAGAATTGCTTGAACCTGGGAGGCGGAGGTTGCAGTGAGCTGAGATCACGCCACTGCACTCCAGCCTGGGCAACAGAGCTAGACCCTGTCTAAAAAAAAAAAAAAAAACCCACAAGATAGGTTTTGGAAGAAAAATCTGATATCCTAAAGAAAATCAAGACATTATACTACCATCCAGTCAACAAAAGATCTCACTCACTAATCTGTATTCTGGGCCAGACCCATCCATGGAAATGTCAGAAATTGAACAAGCCAGAACTGATCTCTTTCTATTCCACCTGAGTCGGTTTTAGGGTAGAATCATGAGTTCCATTGGTCAGGCTGTGAGCCCCCTCTGTTTCTTATTTTATAATGTGATGATTGGACCTTTCACACATCTTCCCTGATATAATTAGTGTGCCATCCTTAGAGGAAGACATTGCTATCTCCATTCTGCAGATGAGAAAATGAGGTTTAGAATAAAGTAATTTGCACAACACTTCCCCTAGTACCAGTGCTGATGCCAGCATTTTAAAACCCAAATCTTCCTTCTTCCTGAGCTTACATTATTTTCTCTATAACACACTGCCTCTTGGGTCATAAATGTATGAGATCATAATAAATATCTTTCAAATTCTGGTATCAGAATGGAAGGCACTCTTCTTTGTTTCGACAAGAAGAATCAAGAGAGGACTTAACTCATTCTTGGAGTTGACAGCAGTGAAAATAACAGCAGTGATAACAGAGCATGGGCAAATCATTTATTTTTTTCCTGCACCTAAGTTTCTTTAGGTGATAAATCGCAATGATGAAACGAGAAAAAGAGCAAAGGGACACTAGAAAAATTAACCCAGTGTTTATGACAATTTGACAAAGGAATAATAAAAATTCTTATATTTCTTTTTTGTTTTTAGAGATGGGGTCTTGCCATATTGCCCAGGCTGGAGTGCAATGGCTATTCACAGGAACAATTATAGTGCACTACAGCCTTAAACTCCTGGTCTCAAATGATCCTCCTGCCTCAGCTTCCTGAGTAGCTGAGACTACAGGCATGTGCCACCGTGCCCAGCTCTCTTATTAATATATGTCTCATCTACATTAGCAAGACTATTATGCAAACACCCAGAAACAATAAACAACCAAAATATTTATAGACAGTGGTATGGATAAATGAATTGTGTGCATTCACCAAATGAAATGTAAGGGCACTAGTTGTGGTGTTTTGTTTGTTTGTTTGTTTTTTGAGACAGAGTTTCACTCTTGTTGCCCAGGATGGAGTGCAGTGGCATGATCTCGGCTCACTGCAACCTCCGCCCCCCGGGCTCAAGCAATTCTCCTGCCTCAGCCTCCCAAGTAGCTGGGATTACAGGCGTCTGCCACCACGCCCAGCTAATTTTTTGTATTTTTAGTAGAGACGGGGTTTCACCATGTTGGCCAGGCTGGTCTCAAACTCCTGACCTCACCCACCTTGGCCTCCCAAATTGCTGGGATTACAGGCATGAGCCACCGTGCCTGGCCAAAGGCACTAGTAAAAAGAAATGAATACCAACTACAAACAATGATATGGATGAACTGATAAATGTTAGAAACTTGAAGGAAAAAAACACGACATACATTATTAAGACATTTGTATAAAGCTCAAAAACAAGCAAAACTAAACAAATTGTTCAGAAATGCATCTGGTAAGAGTAATTTTTTTTTTGTTTTTGTGTACAAATTTAGTCTTTTGTAACAAATCAACTTGTACACGTTTCACATTTAAAACTGAGCATCATCTTTCCTTTCCAGTAAATCAAAATTTAAAAATAAACAAGGACAAAATTACAATACAGCATGCCAATTCCAAATGAGATCCTACAGGTTCTGCTGATTCTTCTAGCAAGTGGCAGGGCTCAAGTCATCAGTAGGAGAGAATTCATTTTTAGTGTCATCTTAAACTGCAAGGATGCCTGGTAAACATTAAAATTATTTTTCACCAAACTGATGCTTAAAAAAAAAAAAAATCACAATTAAACATACCAAAGGAGAAGCCATGTTGTCAAAATGCCCACTTCACCCACCCAAACATCTAAAATCTAACCTTTACTGACTTTCTAGAACCCCATTTTAAAAAATTCTTTTTCATTTTTTTAAACAAGAGAAAGTAGACAGATGCATGTTGGTAAATGCTAATTGTCCTTATTCACAAAGAGACACAGTGTTCTTTCTGAGAAGGAAAAAAGCTAGAATTCTATGCTCTACCACACAGGGGCCTAACACCCTTCTGCTTCCAGCAGAGCAAAGGAAGCAGATTTTTCTTTTTTCCCACAGAGCTCAGTGGTGTTGATTCCATACAGTTTTCATTGAGACAGAAAGGGATAAAAATGAATTCAAACAGAAAGGGGTAGAGACTCTTTTCCCATTGTATATTGCACAAAGTGCCTCTTCTTCCTCTTCCCCAAGCAGTGCAGACACTTACAGATGTGAAATTACTTTTGCAAAATTATGAGAGTAAGATAAATCTGACATAGTTGACTCCATCTTGCTTCTAACCTCCAAGCTGTCCTTTGTCATTCCTGGGTATAGGCTAAGCTAATTTGAGGAATAATTTAGTTTAGATTTAACCAAAGCAAAGATGATAATAGCTCTTCCCAAAACTAAACCACAACCATCTTTGTAAAACTAATCAAAGCCCACAAGGTTAGGATTATGAGAGGGGCCAAAATTCTGTTAAATTGTAAGCATAAACAACTGTTCCAGGGTTCACAAGATTTGTAACTTCCCTAATTACTTCTGTAGGCAACATCCTTACTGTAGAACCTAAGGTTGTCCTTTTGAGATATTTTTTCAGACTTCTGCATTTCTGATGATGGGATGACTCTACCCAGATGACTCTACCTGGACTGTGACTGCAACTCATGACTCAACTGGTCCTATGGCCCCCACTTAGAGGCTGACTCAGTGCACAAAGACCATTTTCCACACCCCTATGATTTCATCCCCAACCGATCAACATTTCCCACTCCCTAGTTCCCTGCCCACCAAACTATCCTTGAAAACCCCTAACCTCCAAGCCTTTAGGGAGACTGATTTGAGTAATAACTCCATCTCCTGCGTGGCCGGCCTCGTGTCAATTAAACTCTTCCTCTACTACAATACCATGGTCTCAGTGAATTGATTTTATCTGTGCAGCAGGCAGGAAGAATCCGTTGGGTGATTACAGATGGCTGACAAATGCTGTTACCCCAAAATTTGGGATTTGGGGGATCAATTCTGACCTTTTCTGAAAAAATGGTTGGCAGAGTTTGTTATATTTCCGTTCTACTGTCAAAATCTTCTCACTGGCTAGTTCATTAAATCTATCTATTTCATTTTTTACTTCATCAGTATGTTCAATAGCTTCTTGCAGTATTTTTCTCCCTTCTTCAGCAATCCCAGAAAGGCTGATGTCTCTGCCTGTCTCAGAGGAGAAAGTGGTCTTGGTTTCTCCTTTTGAGGCATGAGTGGAGACAGGCATATGGGAGCTGCGCTGTGAGGAAAATCCAGGAACCAGACCATGAGTCTCCTGACTCCTTAGGAGGAAGCTCAGAAAACTCAGTAATTTGTTTTTAAAGAAGGGCAATGCAAAATTCAGGAGAGCAGGTATTTTGGTGGGAGAGGCAGACATCATGGAGAACAACCCAGATATTAATGTTCCAGCCTCTGTGTGTTTATATGTCAATAGTCTTCACAACTTTCATATATACTATACATTGTATTTATTATTTATTTTATATATATAATATAGTGTAATAAAATTTTAAGATAAAATATATTTTCTGTCATCATATTGTGGGGCAAAGTCTTAAAAGATCTTAAGATCATTGATTTTCCTTGATAAGCTAAGGATTTGTAAGAATTGAGAAGAGAAACCAAGTAAATCTAAATTTTGGTGCTAAGGGCCCAAAGCGCATTTCTCCAGCCAACATTTAGAGCAGTGCCCATCAGCTGATACAGCAGTTTCCTGAAACCCAGGATCCCTTCCCCAACTTGACTCCAAACACCTCAGAATTACTGAACTGGCTCATGTTAGCTAGCCCGCTGGCTTCCACCAGATAAGACCATTTGATATATCATGTAACCACTTTAAGAGTTTATCTTTTGATTCACCAGGAAAAATCTTTAGTCCAAAACATTAAACAGGCATTTTTCAAAGACTGGGAAAATAATGAACATTATCAGCAATTTCCTGCCATTCTTTGTGTCCTTGATGTTCCACAGTGAGAGTTCATGAACTAAATGGGGAGTATTGGAAAAGCCTTTTGGAGCCTGGATTTATGATTGGGAGTTTTCCTTCTGAGTACAATGCCCTGCACATCTATGATTTGTTTTCAAAGAGAAATGGAACTATCTGACATATTTCTGACTTGGTTTTTAATTCCTCTTGTCCTCGTGTTAGTCTCATATAGAACGTGTAGAGGAGAGATGAGGAGTAGGGAGGAGAAGAGGTGGGGACAGGAAATGGGAAGTAGGAAGAAAAGGGGAAATGTAGAAGAGAGGGAAGGGGGAGGGAGATGGGGAGAGGGAGGAGGGAAGAGGCATGGCGAGAGGAAGTGGGAAAGGGAGTTGGGGAGGATAAGTCACAGACTGAGCAACCACAGTTCCTCACACTGTGCTTGATTATTTCCATAGAGGTCAATCCATTTACTTCTTATAATCTGTGAGCTGAGTCAGGAAGCTTGAAACTCAGTAAGGCAGAAGCCTTAGATTCACACAGCCAATAATATTGGATGCTCTGGTTTCTCTTCAGAACAAATAAATATTTGGCCTTTTACTAAAGATTTCCATGGAGAGGAACAATTATTAATGAATAACCAAATTTTTGAGGTCCTGCTTAGGCAGGGCCAAGTAAATAATAATAAATAAATAAATAAATAATGATTAGATTAAACTCCAGATCTTTCTGACTCTGAAACCAACTTTCTCCTAGTGCCCACCTCTGGGAACTGGAATTCCCGAAGGCAGTAATTCATTAAGGAGCAGGGGTCTGGGGCAATAAGATGGGGACCCCAAATATGCAGGGTATGCAAAGGTAAGATTAGAGGAAACTAACAAGGAATGGTGCATTACCTTGGCGTTAGCAACTTCCTGAGAACTAAGCTCTGGGAGAGGGCTACCCAGGCACCACAACCACCAATACAAGAATGCACTAATGACAGCCTACAGGGAGGCACGGTAGGAGTCACAATATATCACCCATCCTTCTCTACAACCCTCCTCCAAAGCTCCTCCATGGAAAACTCTCATTTCCCACCAAAAAGAAGAGTATTTGATCATTTTTGACTAGTCTTGCTAACAATTTCATTGAACAGAAGGTAACAGAAGAAATGCGACAGACATTTCATTCTGAACAGTCAAGAACAATTGATTAAACAGAAGTGTGAAGAACTTTTAAATAAAGGGATTGATTGTGTTATCTGAAAATCCAAAGGCAAGGAAGGTAAAACTGGATGTAGACTTTAGGAAAACACATTTCTACTGATGCACAGAAAAGATAGAATCACAGAAGAAATAGTATCAGGGGACTCTAATCCAAGCTAGAAGCTCTGAAAATATACTTCTGGCTATTTAATAAGAATACCATAGGCCAGGCACGGTGGCTCATGCCTGTAATTCCAGCACTTTGAGAGGCTGAGGTGGGCAGATGGCTTGAGCCCAGGTGTTCAAGACCAGCCTGGGCAACATAGGGAGACCCTACTTCCACGAAAAATACAAAAGTTAGCTGGGCGCAGTGGTGCATACCTGTGGTCCCAGCCACTTGGGAGGCTGAGGTGGAAGGATCGCTTAAGCCCAGGAGGTTGAGGCTGCATTGAGCCGTGATCATGCCACTGCACTCCAGCCTGGGCCACAGAGCGAGACCCTGTCTCAAAAAAAAAAAAAAAAAAAAAAAAAATTGTAATACTGTTTAAAACTAAAGTAGAGAAATAATTTAATAAACAGATTTTGCTGTGAGCTCAGGTGTTTAAAAGGATAAGAAATTACCACAACAACCTTTCCCACCTCACTTGGTCTCTAGGGAAGGTTTCGAGCATCCTGAACAAGGTGAAATTCTCACATACTTGAGGTCAAAGCTCTGAGCAGGAGGGCTAAGGGCTCTCTTGATTCTTTCCTCTGGGCCCCAGCAGAGTGCCACAGGCATAGGTTGAGAAATCCCCATCAGAGCCTGGAGGGGTCCAGGAGAAAGAAATGGAAGATGGCTGCTCAGTGATCACGGGTATCCAGTCCTTCAGTCAACAAAAAGGGAGCTCTTGACCTTTCTACACAATCCATCCCAAGTTCCCAATGCAGGTGAGCAATTAGGGATGCAGAATATGCTAGGAATAGGAGCATGCATTTATCATCCAGGGTCCTGCCAGGAAACAGATGGCAAACTCACATGGGGTAAGTGAGAAAGATTTAATAAAGAACTCTCTATAAAGGCAAGGGCAAGGTTAAAGGAAACTAACAAGGAATAGTGCATTACCTTGGGGTTTGCAACTTCCTGAGAACTAAGCTCTGGGAGAGGGCTACCCAGGCACCAAAACAATAAATACAAGAATGCAGCTAATGACAGCCTACAGGGAGGCAGGATAGGAGTCACAATATATCACCCACCCTTCTCTACCGCCCTCCCCAAAGCCCTGCATGAGCTGCACATTGCCAGAGGGCAAATGAGCCCTGATGTGGTCCATGGAGCAAGGCAGACAAGGATGGAGAGTAGACCAGTGGGGCAAACAGAGAGTAGCCAGCACAATCATTCTAAAATTATGAGCATATGCATGGACTTAGCTACAAGGATATTCATCACAGCATTATTTGTAAAAGCAAATATATGCAAATGACCTAAATATTAGATAGGGAGAAAAAAATGATACCATACCCACATGAGGGCAGAGACTATCTTACCTATTTTTCTATATAAACTGCAGCAATTTGACTAATGCTTTGCATAGAAAATATTCATTAAATATTAAAAATGCTAGTGTGGGCCGAGCATGGTGGCTCACGCCTGTAACCCCAGAAGTCTGAGAGGCTGAGGTGGGTGGATCGCTTGAACCCAGGCATGGAGGCACATGCCTGTAGTCCCAGCTACTCGGCTATCCAGGAGGCTGAGGTGGGAGGATTGCTTAAGCCCGGGGGGTCAAAGCTGAAGTGAGCTGTGATTGCACCACTGCACTCCAGCCTGGACGACAGAGTGAGACTCTGTCTTAAAAAAAAAAAAAATGCTAGTTTAGGGGTACATTTACTGACATGGAAAGATGTTCATGATTCAGTTAAACAAGAAACAGGTCACAAAAATATGTGGTAATGATCTTATTTTATTTGATAGCTGGCTACATAGATACAGAATACAGATTTGGAAAAACATACATGGAGATGGTTAAAGTGATGAATGATGCTCAGAGGGAGACAGTTTTGTTTGGGTTGGGTTGGGTTGGTTGGGTTGGGTTGGGTTTGCTTAGGTTTGGTTTGGTTTTGGTTTGGTTTTGGTTTGGTTTTGTGCTTCAGTTCTTTATTTCTCTGTAGTGAATACAGTTGTTTTTGTAGTAAGAAAAATACATCTTTTTTTTCTATTTTACTTATAAAGCAGTGTTGGTTTTCCTGGTGTTTTCCTTTCCCTTCCCTGCATTATCTCTTGCTCTATAACCTTGAGAGTGGCAGCAGATGGCAGGGCAAGCATGTGGATGGAGGGGAGGGGAGGGAATCCCACCATATGGGAATCATGACTCACAGCTTTCACAGCTTGTGGAGCACTGAGGACCAAAATACATACAGAAGAGTGGAAGGGGCTTAGAAAAAAACCTCCTGCTCCCAAGGCTCAAATCCTAGGAAGCTGAGATTTATAGTACATGCTGAGGATGACTAAAAAGTATTTTTAAGCTATATTGGAAGGAAGACGAACAAGCAGGGAAGAGCATCACTGCTAGGTAAAGATGTCGCATTACCAGATAGCAGGGAGGAGAAACCTTCAATTCCCATTTTGCTTTAATCTCAACCATAAATAAGACTTTCTTCTTTATGTCTTTCTTGTCCATCATCATCACCAGCAACATCAGCATCATCATCACCATTGTCACCTCCTCCAAAATTACCACTATTATCATCTCCATTCCAGATAGTCAAACGTCCTAAGAACAGCAAATGTCTTATCCTCTTATATACGCTGGAATATTCACATAATCCTACATAGTTCAGTAAACATGAATTGACAAAGATGAAGGCTCTCTTATTAAATGAGAAGATAACATGATACTGCTAGGAAGAGGTAATATATTGGATGAAAAGTTTGTAAACTTTGAGCCAACATTTCAAAGGGAGAAAACTTTTGAATCATGTATCCCCCCATGTTTATATGTATTTATTTACAAATTATATACATGTTCTACCACTATAGTCCAATATGATATACATTATAACATACACATAAATTAAAATTTTTTAATGTTGCCATGAAAAAGATAATTTTTGGGTGGTTTGCACACCCTGCATGGGAAACCACTATTCAACATGACCGTATCAGAATCAAAAGTTTTTGAAATAAACCTATAAAAGGAGCTGTAACCAACAACAGGAGATTAAATGTAGATGAAGATCAAATGCTGCATTTTGAATTCCCAAACTGAGCCTAAGTTGAGGAATTTAATATGCAAGCACAATCTTGTAATGCCAAAACATCACCACCAGATGACTTGTAGCTCTAGTGATTTAATATGGGTGGACTGAGCAATAAGCAGCATTTAAAGAAAAGCCAACCTTGACAATTATTCAAATGTCCCAGATGGTGCCCTGTTCCCTCTACTATCACTATTTAACATTGCTATATTAAATTGCTGTATTTTCTTTCTAGGGATTTATTGGAACAAAATAAGGTCTCAGAGGGCAGGAGCAATATGTGCTTGCTTCCATCACTTTTGGAAACTGCCTCAATACCCAGGCAACCAGAAATTTTCAATTACCCAAGAGAGCCCTGTTTCTCATCCCTTTGGGGATCAGTATCGTAGGGTCTGGGTTACTAGTTATTAACTACAACAGAAGGGGAAGAAGGAGGGGACCATCCTTGTTAATTTACCAGTCTGGTCTCCTTGCACAATTCTACTCAAGCCTAGATACTGATGTCATAATTTGAGGTCAGATTAGGGAATTTCTGCAGAAACCATCACCCCCACAGAAGGCAGATGAGGCAACCAGAGTGTGCCCTGAGTAAGATAGCACTTCAGCCCTAGTGGCTTTATGGAAAGTGGTATGAGAATAGATAGAACAAAGACTTTGGAGTCAGACAGATCTACGATGGAATCCTCCATCTGTTGCCCGCTGCCTGTGTGACACTGGGCAAGCAACCCAACTTCTCCATTATAAAATGCAGTTAGGAAAATGTCATAATATATTTTAGGCTTATTGTGAGCCCTGGATATAATATTTTTGGAGCATCAGTCACAGGATCCAGGCTCACCTTCTACTTGGTCCTGCATAAATTTTAATACCTGAGGCACTAGTTTAAAACACAGATTCTCAGGTTTCTCCTGATGGCATAAACCCAGGGTGGGTCCCTGCCTCTGGGGAATCTATATTTTTTAAGAAGCCTCGGCAGGGTGAGGTGGCTCACACCAGTAATCTCAGCACTTTGGGAGGCCAAGACGGGAGGGTCACTTGAGGCCAGAAATTTGAGGCAAGCCTGGGCAACATATTGAGACTCCATCTCTACAAAAATAAAGATAAAAATTAAAAAATTAGCCGAGCATGGAGGCATACACCTGTAGTCCCAGCAACTTGGGAGGTGGAGGCAGGAGGATGGCTTGAGCCCAGGAGTTCCAGGCTGCAGCAAACTAGGATCGTGCAACTGCACTCCAGCCTGGGTGATAGAGTGAGACCCCATTCCTTAAAAATAATTTCAAAAACAGAAGTCCCCTTCTACCACCCGGGTGATTCTGATCGTGAAACAAGTTTAGGAACCCCCAAACCAACAGTTATGGAGCTGGCCCACTTTCTTCCACCAAAGGCACTGCATTTTTCTTTTCTTTTCTTTTCTTTTCTTTTCTTTTTTTTTTTTTTTTGAGACGGAGTCTCGCTCTGTCGTCCAGGCTGGAGTGCAGTGGCACGATCTCGGCTCACTGCAAGCTCCGCCTCCCGGGTTCACACCATTCTCCTGCCTCAGCCTCCCGAGTAGCTGGGACTACAAGGGCCTGCCACCAGACCCGGCTAATTTTTTTTGTCTTTTTAGTACAGATCGGCTTTCACCGTGTTAGCCAGTATGGTCTTAATCTCCTGACCTCGTGATCCGCCCGCCTCGGGCTCCCAAAGTGCTGGGATTACAGGCGTGAGCCACTGCGCCTGGCCGGCACTGCATTTTTCTACTCTACTTCCCTCCCTCAACCCTCACCTTCCAATCAACCTGCTCTTTGCCATTTGTCCCAAATGGATGGATCACATGAAGGCTTTGAACTGAAAATGACTTGCTGAGTTATGTATGCAGACCAGGGATATTTCATAAAAAGGGGCATAAACTAGAGAAATTCATTCTAAATAATGACAATCCTGGCTCAGTGGGAGATGTTTTGAGAAAAGAGATCTCTTAATTCCTTCCATGGCCTGCTTGCTGATTGGAGGTCTTGCTGAAATGCAGATTCTGCCACTATATACCATATTTAAGGTGAGCCTCTGAGACGGCATTTCTAATAAGCTCCTGAGTAATGCCATGCTGGTGGTCCAACGACATTTTGAATGTCAAAGGATGGTTAATGGTGAAGCAAAGAGAGCTACATCCCCAAATGCTTAGAAACTTACCAACACCTACAGCCTAAAGTGATCATGAATGTTGTGGAAAAGTTTACATTTTTCCCCTGAAGGTTCACTCATTGGAGCCTATAAAACAAATTGATAATACAAAGATTAACAGAAAAAAATGCCATAAATATTTATTACATGCTGGGAGTCATACAAAATATGAAAATGCGAAAAAATGGCCAGATAGTTGATGCTTTTGTACCGTCTTAAGGTTACAGAAAGAATAGGGGTTTAGAGCATGCAAGTCATGGGAGGTAGAGAAGAGGAAGAAAGGCATGGAGCAAAGGCCATCTTTTTATGTAGATGAAACTTCACAGGGAGCAGCCCTCAGAAAGAATAGAAGGTAGCCTGCGGTGAATGTTTCTGTCAGACCTTTAAAGGTGTCAGGCTCTCAGTCAGTCTTTCCTAGATGTAGACAAGGGAGGAGCCTCAGAGAAAGCCTGGCTGTTTATTTCACTAATGCAGATTTTCTCTGCAGATGCAAATCTCCTCCACAAAAGGCAGTTTTGCTGGGCTATTCCTGTCTGCAGGTCCTCTGAATAGCCATCTCGAAATATGTCAGAAAAGTATATTTGCAGGTGAAATATTTTTGGTTTGCTTTAATGTCTAGAATCCATTAATTTAGTAAAGCACCAACAGATAGGGCCTGTTCCCAGTACACACACACACACACACACAAACACACTCCACCAACAAACACCAAATCAGAACATTAAAAATCATTACTTTCCACCAGGCAGAGGGCACTGATGTCAAAGAGCTTCAAAATTTATTTTAAAAGCATTTATGCAGTAATTTTAAACAACTGTTTAGCAACAATTATAAAAGTTAAGCAAAAGCACATAATGCTGTTTTACACACGATAGACCACACAAGATCACCAAGATAATTGTTGATAAAGCCAGCACTCCTGGAACCATGAAATTTTCATTAGCCAGTGTGGCACAGTCAGCTCTACAAATTTGAAAGGTTTGGAAAACATTCAACTACTGGCTACTGCTGTTAATGTTCTGTAGCAAGTTAAAGCACAATGTGAAACAATAAAATACTGAATGCAAGAGCTGGGAACAATGGAGCACAGTTCTGGCATTATGCAATCTGAGCAGCAACCTAATTGTAACTCTCAAAGGTCTCTACAAAGCCACTGGCTGGTCTAAACTGTTACACAGTTCAAACTCCTTAGCAGCAATTGTCTTTGGGAAGACCAACTCAACCTTGGATGTGTGTGTGTAAAGTTTCAAGGGACATGGATATTCAGGGTCACAAATGTCTTAAGTGATCCTTCAGTTCCACCCATCATCTATGAAAGCCAGCTTTGGCGCTTGCATAGATCCAAAGCCTCTGCCTAAGGCAGCTGGAACCTCTCAGAACAACATGGCAGTGTTTGTTTATAACCCATTTAAAACTGCCACCACTCTTGAGAGGACACCGGCTATGCCCCTGGCCTGGAGTCCACATTGCCCTTTGCCCAGAAAGCCTTCCTCCTCTCCCTGGAAACCTGACTTTTTAGCCTCCAGCTGCTAAGCTACTAGTCTGAGCAAAACAGCATCAAGCAATGTCAGGCAGAAACGTTAACTGTGTCTGCGGTTCTGCCCGTACCTTTGGGAAGACAATATTATACTCAACTAGAAAGCTAGTCTTCTTCATATACTCCAACTCATTAGATTTTAACCTCTTGTGACTTTTTAAAGTAGAAAGGACAAAGGAGAAGCAGCTTGTTTATTGTCTAGGCTGAGACAATGGGACAACTGTGTAGTTTATCTCTGGTATTAAATGTGTAGCTCAGGTTTATTTATGCTTCATTTTAAATTTTTATTTATTTATGTATTTGAGATAGGGTCTCACTTTGTCACCCAGGCTGGAGTGCAGTGACTTGATCTCAGCTCACTGCAACCTCTGCCTCACAGGCTCAAGCTATCCTCCCACCTCAGCCTCCTGAGTAGCTGGGACTACAGGCACGTGCCACCACACTTGGCTAATTTTTCATTTTTTTGTAGAGATGAGGTCTCACTACATTGCCCAGACTGGTCTGGAACTCATGGGCTCAAGTGATCCTCCCGTCTCGGCCTCCCAAAGTGCTGGAATCACAGGCGTGAGCCACCGCACCTGGCCTACGCTTTAACTTTTGATTGTTCTACAACACACATGCAGGAAAGTGTGCAAATTATGTATAAACAGCTCAATGAATACTCACAAACCAATTACATTCTTTCAATCCGCACTCAAACAGGAAATGGAGCACTACAGCATCCCGGAAGCCCCTTTTGTGCCTGTTTTCAGTCACTATTCCCCAGGGGAATGACTATCCTGACTTTTAACACTCCATAGATTAATGTATTTTCAAACTTTAAATTATTAACACCCATTTTTTTAAGTCAGGGTTTTTTTTTTAATAATAACTTAAGGATCTTAATATTAAAGTCTTTTTTTTTAGGCCAGTCCAATTGCTATGGACCGAATCATGTCTCCCCCAAATTTATATGCTGAAGCCTCAACCCCCCAGTGTGACTGTATTTGGGGTTAGGGACTTAAAGAGGAAATTAAGGTTAAATGAGGTCATAAGTGTGGAGCCCTAATGAGATAAGATTGTGACCTTGTAAAAAGAGAATAAGAGAATGAGATTTCTATCCTCCAACCCCCACCCCCACCCAAGTGAAGACACTGGGAGAAGGTGGCCATCTGTAAGCCAGGAAGGGAGACCTCACCAGCAACCAAATCTGCAACGGCCTTGATCGTGGACATCCCAGCCTCCAGAACTGTGAGAAATAATATTTCTGTTGTTTAAGGCACCTACTCTGTAGCACCTATTTTTTTTTAAAAATGTATTTTATTTTCTAAATTAATTTTATTTTTTTAACATTTTTATTCTTTTTAGAGACAGAGTCTCACTCTGTCACCCAGGCTGGAATGCAGTGGCATGGTCATTGCTCACTGAAGCCTCAAACCCCTGGGCTCAAGCAGTCCTCCTGCCTCAGCCTCCTGAGTAATTGTATTTCACTTTTTTGAGTAAAAACTTTCGAGTAAAGTTTATCACCAAAAACCAGCCTCTGCATTTCAAAATAACACATTGGTTTTTGTCAGTATTAGGAGAAGTCGGGACACAAAATTAATTTAATACTGTCCAGTAAGAAAAGTGGTTTTATTAGATAAACATAATGAGACCTATGATCAAAGTGCTGGGGTGCAAAGGCAAGATCTCTCTCTTCTATGAAATTCATGCTTTACTTGGAAAGTTTCCATTATTCCACATCAATGGCAGGTATTAATGGCATTTCTAATGTAGATTTAGGTGCCTTGACTTTGAAGTAATGCAATAAAACCTGTCCTTGCCACCACCTTTGAAATCAGGGTGGTAGCTGCAGTGCCTCACACTAAAAGTAGATATCCAACACATGTTGTTGATTAAAGAGGTGCCTGGAGGATTGTGAAGCGTAGCTGGAGTGAGAAAGGTGCCAAGAGGTGGCTCTCTTTAATTAACACTCTGTTGGGAAGAATTCCGCACGCCCAGTGGAATCACCCGTAGTACCCAAAGGGAGTGCAGTGATTCTATTTGCAAGCCAGTGTGATGAGAAGTGTTTCCACTGAGTCATATTTTCAAAAGCATCGTTTTTCCCTCCTGTAAACAAACACCAATTAATGTGCAAGATGTAACTTTCTTAGAGTTGAATAAAAATAACACAGCAATTGGGTGATACGCAATTTGCCACTTGTACTTTTAATTTACAGACCTATTGCATGCCACTTGTGTTGGTTAAAGAAACAAGAAATCATTAGAAAGGTAGGCTAATAGGGAGAATAAGATATTTGTGATATCTGGGTCTTCCTCATAGCTCAAAAGACACTGTTTATTATACTACATCCAAATATAAAACAAATGATCTGTCTCCAACATAAACTATTTAGACTGAAAACCAGCCAAATGAAAGCAGCTGCCACTAGATTAAAAAGTCATTTTCTCAGCCAACTCGGATTAAAAAAGAAACATTTTATGAACATATTTCTTCAACTCAAGCAGATTTTTATTATTCTCTGTTTCAGCTGCACATAAAAATAAAAACAGCATCTCCTGGCATGACCATTTGCTAGAAATTTAATTTCAGATAAACAGATGGTGCTGAACTAAAAATATTAGCAGGGTATCATCTGTAAAATTCAAATCATTTTAGTATATGTTGTCTTTAGTCTTTTTAAAAAAACCCAGAAGTTTCTTTTTATAACTCTATTACACTAAAATGTAGCAAATATTTATCTTCAAGAGTGTTGAACAAGGGGCAGTTGGCATTTCTCTTGTGTCCCCTACCTCTAGGGGCTCCTTAAAAGAAATACATTTATAATATACTATTCCTTTTCTTACTTCAGGACCCTGAGATAAATCTGGGTACAACTTTTTAAAGGCCACAAATTGAAGTTAGAATTCTCTTTACTGGTTGACTTACTTGCTATTAAAGGCTTGGGCACATTTTGTGCACCTGGGGGCCCAAGTTCTACATCACCAACTTCAGTGAAATGCATGGATGCAGATAAAGGAGAAAAAGGCTGGCACTGCAAAGAGCTGAAAGACAGTTTCCCAAATTCCATTAATAATTAAAACAAAAAATTAAAACGGCCTCTGCAACTGCTCAGCAAAAGTTCTAACCCAGGACCAGAAGCTACAGCATCTATGGGGACCAACGAAGGCTCTAACTGTGATTCAAAGCATGGATTGGATTAAAGCTCATTTTCATTTTGTGCCATCTAACTGCAGAGCATACATCAGGTCAAACCATGTTAAATTGCCAGTATTCAACCAGTTTTGACCACCATATGGCTCAACCTGATATCTAGGTTGCTTCCCAAGATCACTATTTCTAAGCCTGCCCTTAGTACAAGAACATTATTCAATGAACATAATTAAAGACAATTAAAGACTCAAATCTGAAATCAATAGTCTATGGTCATAAATGCTAAGGTATTTTTTAAAAACTGAGTCAACTTTTGCTGCCACCAGCATCCATAATTGTGAATTAACTAGTCCAGATAAATAAACAGCTTTAGCATTATATTACTGGGAAATAGAAAAAGACAAATCTTTATATGGAAATGTATTGCTAGCCTCAAAGGGATTAAATATGTATATGTATATTTAATATTATATACTTAATGTTATATATATAATACTTCTGGATGTATACTATGTTAGTATAAATAAGTGACTTTTTTTATTCTAAGTGATTTTTAAGGAAAATTTAAGTTAGAATTCTCTTTACTGGTTGACCAGCGAAAATTTTAAGGCAAGGTCGCTTAACTTTGGTACAATTGTCATTTTGGATCAGATCATTCTTTGTTGTGGAGCTGTCCTGTGCATTGTAGGATGTTTGGCAGCATCCCTGGCCTCTACCCATTAGATGCCAGTAGCACCACTCCTCTCCAGTTAGGATGCCAAAAACATCTTCACACATTGCCAAATTCCCTTGGTGGGTGGAGGGGGCAAATCCTTAACCCTAGTTAAGACTTGAGAAGACTTATTTAAGGTCTTCACTCAGTAACCAACCTATTCCATGTGTTTCTCTACCTTATGAGGGGGATAACCTCACTAGAAATAATATTTTTTCAAAGATTTTTGGTTTGGTTTGCCAGGTTTAGCAAATTAAAAATAGAGGTTGCCCAGTTAAATTTGAATTTCAGATAAACAACAAATAATTTTTTAGTATAAACATGTTCCAGGCTGGGCACTGTGACTCATGCCTGTAATCCCAACACTTTGGGAGGCCAAGGCAGGAGGATCGTTTGAGCCCAGGAGTTCGAGACCAGCCTGGGTAACATAGCAAGACCCTGTCTCAACAAAAAAATAAAATGAAAATTAGCCAGGTGTGGTGGTGCACACCTGTAGTCCCAGCTACTCAGGAGGCTGAAGTGGGAAAACCACTTGAGCCCAGGAGTTTGAAGTTATAGTGACCTACGATTGCTCCACTGCACTCCAGCCTGGGAGATAGAGTGAGACTCTGCCAAACAAACAAACAAACAAAATGTTCCAAATATTGCTTAGTGTTTAATCTGGCAACCTTATTTTCAGTGAACTGCTAATATCATAAAAAAATTACTATAAATAAATTGCCAATTCATGACAGAGGAAAACAGGATTAAACAAAATGAGAAAGATAACAGTTCACAGTTAGTGAGTTATAGTGAAAACAGCACATATTTTGGAGCCAGGTATCTGAGGTAGAACCTGACTCTGCCATTTTGGAAGATGTGACCTTGGGCAAGCTAACTTATCTGAGTCTCCCTTTCATCTTTTATTTTTTAACAAATGGTGGGGATTGGGGGTGGGAGAGGGAATTATAATTCTCTTACTAGTCACTGTTAAGACTAGTAAGAGAATTACTTACTAGTATTATTATTATTATCATACAAATCGCCTCCTAAATGTGAATTGTATGATAAAGAGAAGCAGCTCTTTAAAGATGAAGTGAATAGCATGTACCATTTCTAAGCACTTGGTACTCTTTGGATATGGTGGGCCATAGCCCCAGGCATAAACCACAACAGACAGTACAACAGCTGGCACCGCACTGCCCCAGACGTAATCTAATAGGCTACAGGCAACACCTGCTGGGGTCAAGAGGTGAAGAGGAGAGATCTGAGGTTCCTGTCCGCTCATCCCTGCCAGTCATGCCTGACTAACAGCATCTGAACCACCCACTCAGGGCCCTTTGAATAGTACTGGGAGCAGACACTGAGCAGAGAGGCAAAGACCTAGAAAAAGAAACAACCTGCAATTGTAGGGCCATGGGGTTCTCCTCTTACAATTACCTTGCGGTTGGTCTGATAATGTTGAAACTTTATTAAAGCTTTTTTTGAAAACGGTACTTCCCTAGATTTCTATTTCTTCATCTGCTAAAGGAAGAGGTGGGGCAGATGAACTCTAACGTCCATTTCCACTTTCAAAGATTATGTGACTTCTCTCTTTGAAGACCGAACAAAAATCTCACTTCCTCCTGAAGGGCTCTGCTATGGAAATCCTGCCAACGCTAATCTCTCCCTTAGCTTTTACTGTCTTTATCATCCATTAAAGAAAAGTAAAACACACTTTGAATATACACAACTTGCATCTGTCAATTACATATTTGTGAAAAAGCACAGCATGATAAAAAATTTTATGTTAGAATGACTAAATAAAAAAGCTCACTTTGTTATGCAGTAAATCAGAGTAATTTACAAGGGTACATCAACAGCCAGTAAATAGTGAACAAAACTGAATTAAAGATAATATTCGTGGCAGGGCACAGTGGCTCATGCCTGTAGTCCCAGCACTTTGGGAGGCTGAGGCAGGTAGATCACCTGAGGTCAGGGGTTCAAGACCAGCCTGGCCAACATGGCGAAACCCCGTCTCTACTAAAAATACAAAAAAATTAGCTGGGCATGGTGATGTGTGCCTGCAATCCCAGTTACTTGGGAGGCTGAGCCAAGAGAATCGCTTGAACCCAGGAGGTGGAGGTTGCAGTGAGCCGAGATTGCACCACTGCACTCCAGCGGAGGTGACAGAGTGGGACTCCATCTCAAAAATAATAATAATGATGATAATAATAATTATAAAAACAAAATGAGCCATGTGCAGTGGCTCACACCTGTAATCCCAGTACTTTGGGAGGCTGAGACGGGTAGATTGCTTGAGCCTGGGAGTTCGAGACCAACCTGGGCAACATGGCAAGACCCCATCTCTACAAAAAATACAAAAATTAGCTGGGCATGATGGTGTGCACCTGTAGTCCCAGCTACTTGGGAGGCTGAGGTGGGAGGATCGCTTGAGCCTAGGAGGTCCAGGCTGCAGTAAGCAGTGATCACACCACTGCACTCCAGCCTGAATGATAGAGCAAGAGCCTGTCTCAAATGAATAAATGAAACAAAAACCAAAACTACCACGAATTACTTCATACAATTAAAAGAATATATTACACATGTAAGGTGATATGGTTTGACCGTGTCCCCATCCAAATCTCAACTTGAATTCCCACGTGTTGTGGGAGGGAACTGGCGGGAGGTAATTGAATCATGTGGGCAGGTCTTTCCTGTGGTGCTCTCATGGTAGTGAATAAGTCTCATGAGATCTGATGGTTTTATAAGGGGGAAATTCCCTACACAAGCTCTCTCTTTGCCTGCTGCCATCCATGTAAGATGTGACTTGCTCCTCCTTGCCGTCTGCCATGACTGTGAGGCCTCCCCAGCCACGTGGAACTGTAAGTCCATTAAACCTCTTTCTTTTTTAAATTGCCCAGTCTCAGGTATGTCTTTATCAGCAGCATGAGAACAGACTAATACAGTAAATTGGTACCAGTAGAGTAAGGCACTGCTGTAGATACCTGAAAATGTGGAAATGACTTTGGAACTGGGTAACAGGCAGGGGTTGGAACAGTTTGGAGGGCTCAGAAGAAGACAGGAAAATGTGGAAAATTTTGGAACTTCCTAGAGACTTGTTGAATGGCTTTGCCCAAAATGCTAACAGTGATAACAGTGATATGGACAATAAAGTCCAGGCTGAGGTGGTCTCAGATGAAAACGAGGAATGTGTTGGGAACTGGAGCAAAGGTGACTCTTGGTATGTTTTAGTAAACAGACTGCTGGCATTTTGCTCCTGCCCTAGAGATTTGTGGAACTCTGGACTTGAGAGATATGATTTAGGGTATCTGGTGGAAGAAATTTCTAAGCAGCAAAGTATTCAAGAGGTGACTTGGATGCTGTTAAAGGCATTCAGTTTTATAAGGGAAGCAGATCATAAAAGTTCAGAAAATTTGTAGCCTGTCAATGCTATAGAAAAGAAAATCCCATTTTCTGAGGAGAGATTCAAGCTGGCTGCAGAAATTTGCAAAAATAACGAGGAGCTGAATGTTAATCCCCAAGACAATGGAAAAAATGTCTCCAGGGCATGTCAGAGGTCTTCATGGCAGCCCCTCCCATCACAGGCCTGGAGGCCTACGAGGAAAAGTGGTTCCATGGGCCCAGCCCAGCACTCCCTGCTGTGTGTAGCCTAAAGACTTGGTGCCCTGCAACCCAGCCAGTCCAGCCATGGCTGAAAGGAGTCAATGTAGAGTTCGGGCTGTGGCTTCAGAGGGTGGAAGCCTCAAGCCTTGGCAGCTTCCACATGGTGTTGAGCCTGTGGAAACGTGGAAGTCAAGAATTGGGGTTTGGGAACCTCCACCTAGATTTTAGAGGATGTATGGAAATGCCTGGATGTCCAGGCAGAAGTTTGCTGCAGGGGCAGGACCCTCATGAAGAACTTCTGCTAGGGAAGTGCAGAAGGAAAATGTGGGGCCAGAGCCCCCACACAGAGTCCCTACTGGGGCATTGCCAAGTGGAGCTGTGAGATGAGGGCTACTGTCCTCCAGACCCCAGGATGGTAGATCCACTGCCAGCTTGCACCATGTGCCTGGAAAAGCCACAGACACTCAATGCCAGCCCATGAAATCAGCCAGGAGGGAGGCCGTACCCTGCAAAGCCACAGAGGTGGAGCTGCCCAAGACCATGGGAACCCACCTCTAGCATCAGCGTGACCTAGATGTGAGACATGGAGTCAAAGAAGATCATTTTGGAGCTTTAAGATTTGACTGCTTCACTGGATTTCAGACTTGCATGGGGCCTGTAGCCCCTTTATTTTGGCCAATTTCTCCCACTTGGAATGGCTGTATTTATCCAATGCCTGTACCCCCATTGTATCTAGGAAGTAACTAACTTGCTTTTGATTTTACAGGCTCATAGGCAGAAGGGATTTGCCTTGTCTCAGATGAGACTTTGGACTGTGGACTTTTGAGTTTATTCTGAAATGAGTTAAGAGTTTGGGGTACTGTTGGGAAGGCATGATTGGTTTTGAAATGTGAGGACATGAGATTTGGGAGGGGCCAGGAGCAGAATGATATGGTTTGGCTGTATCCTGACCCAAATCTCAATTTGAATCCCTACATGTTGTGGGAGGGAACTGGTGGGAGGTAATTGAATCATGGGGGCAGGTCTTTCCCATGCTGTTCTGGTGGTAGTGAATAAGTCTCACGAGATCTGATGGTTTTATAAGGGGGAGATTTCCTGCACAAGCTCTCTCTTTGCCTGCCACCATTGATGTAAGACGTGACTTGCTCCTCCTTGCCTTTCATCATGATTACTAGGCCTCTCCAGCCACATGGAACTGTAAGTCCATTAAACCTCTTTCTTTTGTAAATTGCCCAGTCTCAGGTATGTCTTCATCAGCAGCGTGAGAACAAACTAATACATAAGGTATACAAATTAATAAAATAAATATCTGTGTCCACCACTCAATCCAAGAAACAATATGTTACCAATGGTTTTAGGGTACTCATGCATCCCACTCCAGCAGTAACTACTATCTTGAAAATCTTGAATTTTGTGTTATTCTCTTTTTATTACTCATTTCCTTTTCTTTTCCTTTTTCTTTTTTTTTTTTTTTTTACAAGATAGGATCTCCATATGTTGCCCTGGCTGGTCTCAAACTCCTGTGCTCAAGGGGTTCTCCTGCCTTGGCCTCCCAAAGTGCTGGGATTATAGGCATGAGCCACCATGCCTGGTCTATTCATTTTCTTAATAGCTTTAGAACATATATACGTATTCCTAAAGAATACTTATTTAGGCAGGGCGTGTTCACTCATGCCTATAATCATAACATTTTGGGAAGCCAAAGCTGGCAGATCACTTGAGCTCAGGAGTTCAAGACCATCCTGGGCAATGTGGCAAAACCCTGTCTCTACAAAAAATACTAAAATTAGCTGGACATGGTGGCACTCCCCTGTAGTCCCAGCTACTCTGGAGGCTGAGGTGGGAGGATTGCTTGAGCCCAGGAGGTTGAGGCTGCAGTGAGCTGTGATGATGCCACTGCACTCCAGCCTGGGCAACGGAGTGAGAGACTCTGTCTGAAAAACAAATAAACAAACAAAATAAATATAATTTTTTTAAAAAGACTATAAAGAATACTTGAAAAGTTGCTTGCTTTTAAATGTTGTATATGCATTGTGTATGTTTTCAAATTATACATTCTGTGACTCTTTATTCAAGAGTGTATTTGTGATACTCATCCATGTTGATGGGTGAAACTCTAGTTCAATCATGATCACTTTTTTACAGTATTCCACTGTGTAAATATATCACCATTTATTTATCCATTTATTTTGTCAGTGGACTGTTGGGTTGTCTCTAGTTTACTGCTATTTTGAATAATGCCATGGTGGACATTTTTTGTGTTTCTTAGTGCACAGAAACCAGAGTTTCTTTAGAGTGTAGAAGTAAGGCCATGGGTTATGTGCGTTTTCACTTCTCTAGATGATGCCAAATTGTTTTCCAAATGGGTTTACAAATTCACATCCTTGCCAACAGAATATCAGAGTCCTCTTTGCTGCGTGTCTTCCACACTGGATATTGTGAGGATACATTAAAATGATTTTCTTCAATGCAGTTTTATTCACAATAGGCAAGATAAGAAATCAACAAAGTATCCATCAACTTAGGATGAATAGATAAAGAAAATGTGGTATATATACAAAATGGAATAATATTCAGCCTTAAAAAAGAATGAAATTCTATCATTTTCAACAATGTGACATTATATTAAGTTGACATTACAACTGGAGGACATTATGTTAAGTGAAATAAGCCAGGCACAGAAAGACAAATACTTCATGATTTCACATATATGTAGAATCTAAAAAAGTTGAACTCATAGAAACAGAGAGTAGAATGGTGGTTATGAGGAGCAGAGGGAGAGGGATATTGGGGCGATGTTTGTCAAAGGGTACAAAGTTTCAGCTAGACAAGAGGAATAAGTTCAAGAGATCTATTATACAACATGGTGACTGAAGTTAATAACAATGTGTTGTAATTTTGTCTTTTTTTTTTTTTTTTAAAGACAGAGTCTCACTCTGTCACCCAGGCACAGAGTGGGATCATACCTCTCTGCAGCAGTGCAGTCTCTACAGTGGTGAGATTATAGCTCACTGCAGCCTCGAACTACCGGGCTCAAGAAATCCTCCCACCTCAGCCTCCCGAAGCACTGGGATTACAGGCATGAGCCACCATGCCCAGTCTCTTCTATTTTTTAAATAAACTTTAAAAAATATTTTGGAATAATTTTAGATTTGTGGAAAAATTGTAAAGATAGTATAGAGAGAATGGTGTAGTCGCTATGGAAAACACTATGCAGGTTTCTCAAGAAAATTAAAAAATAGAATTACCATATGATCTAGTAATTCCATTTCTGAGTATATATCAAAAAGAATTCAAAGCAGGATCTTCAAGACATATTGGCACACCCATGTTCATTACAGTATTATTCACAATAGCCAAGAGGTGGAAGCAACACATTGATGGAAGAATGCATTAAAAAAAAAATGTAGTATATCCATGCAGTGGAATACTATGCAGCCTTAAAAAGAAAGGAAATATTGACATGTGTTACAACATGGATGAACCTCAAGGACATTATGCTAAGCAAAATAAGCCAGCAACAAAAGGACAAATACTGTATGATTCCACTGATATGAAATAGCTAAAGTCATCAAAATCATAGAACAGAAAACAGAAAGGTGGCTGCCAAGGGCTGGGGAAGCAGGGACAGGGATGGGGAAGTAGTGTTTAATGGGTATATAGATTCAGTTTTTCCAAATGGAAAAGTTCTAGGCCGGGCACGGTGGCTCACGCCTGTAATCCCAGCACTTTGGGAAGCCGAGGCGGGCAGATCACAAGATCAGGAGATCGAGACCATCCTGGCCAACATGGTGAAACCCCGTTTCCACTATAAATACAAAACTTAGCTGGGTGTAGTGGCACATGCCTGTAGTCCCAGCTACTAGGGAGGCTGAGGCAGGAGAATCTCTTGAACCCAGGAGGCAGAGGTTGCAGTGAGCTGAGATTGCACCGCTGCACTCCAGCCTGGTGACAGAGCAAGACTCCATCTCAAAAATAAAAAAAATAAAAAATAAAAGTTCCAGAGATCTATTGCACAGCTATGTGAATATACTTAATACTACCGAATCATACACTTAAAAATGGTAAGAGATGGTAAATTTAGTGCTATGTGTTTTTTACCACAATTTTTTTAGACAGGGTCTTGCTCTGTTGCCCAGGCTGGAGTGCAATGGTCCAATCACAACTCACTGCAGCCTTGATCTCCCAGGCTTAAGAAATCCTCCTACCTCAGCCTCCCAAGCAGCTGTGCCACCAAGCCCAACTAATTTTTTGTAGAGACGAGGTCTAACTATGTTGCCCAAGCTGGTTTCAAACTCCTGAGCTCAAGCAATCCTCCCACCTTGGCCTCCCAAAGTGCTAGGATTACAGGTGTGAGCTACCGCACCCGGCTTTACCACAAAGTTTAACCCATTTATTCCCAGTGTTCCATTGTTGGAACGCTAAACCTGTGGGAGTTATGTATATCCTACTGCTCAAGGTCATTGCGAAGGTCTGATTTTTCACAAAAAAAATTTGCAGCCTCCAGCATAAATGGGTTAAAAAAAGAACACAGAAGCCAATCTGGAAGTGTTCTCACTGGCAAAAATATGGGACAACTTGAATATCAAAAATTATAATGACAGTAATAGCCAAACCCAAATGTCCATCAATGATAGACTGGATTAAGAAAATGTGGCACATATACACCATGGAATACTATGCAGCCATAAAAAAGAATGAGTTCATGTCCTTTGTAGGGACATGGATGAAGCTGAAAACCATCATTCTCAGCAAACTATCGCAAAAACAAAAAACCAAACACTGCATGTTCTCACTCATAGGTGGAAATTGAACAATGAGAACACTTGGACACAGGAAGGGGAACATCACACACCGGGGCCTGTTGTGGGGTGGGGAAAGCAGGGAGTGATAGCATTAGGAGATATACCTAATGTAAATGATGAGTTAATGGGTGCAGCACACCAACATGACACATGTATACATATGTAACAAACCTGCACGTTGTGCACATGTACCCTAGAACTTAAAGTATAATTAAAAAAAAAAGAAAAAATAAAAAAAAGCTAGTATATTTATTTATATATGTAAAACATAGTATAGAGAGTTCCTATACATCCCTCATTTCTGCCCATTGGAAATTTTTATTTAGTTTAATATCAGTATCTTACACTGTTTGCATGTATATTATGTATACTATACACATTTGCCAATATAAATTTTTGTTTCTGTAAGTGTCTGAGGAAGGTGTTCCTCTAGGATTCCGTACTTAGTATAGGCCTTAGTTATGGGGCGGTTGCCGGGGGCGGGGAAAGGCCCTAGCTGAGGTGACAGAGAGACAAATTGCTCCTTAAGAAAAGGGAAGGAATTTGTGTTTGGCTCCTGAGAGAGACAAACCAGAGAAGCAGCAGCAAAGAGAGAGACCTGAACAAGGAAACAAGAAGCCGCTGCTGAGTTGCAGAAGGGGCCAAAGAATCGTTTTAAGAACCTGTGTATCCAATATTAATTTTAAGTTTTGTCCATTGTAAACCAGGAGTGCAAAAAATGCACATTTTAGCTACATGCCCAATGGCCCAAGCCAAGGCCAGAACCAAATAGTCATCCTAGAATGAACATCTGTACATAAAGCTTCATCGTAAAATATTACAATTTTATTATGAACAGTTATCATCATCATTTTTTAAAGTATGCCATTTTACTGTAGCTACAAGAATATCAGCTTGAGTCACTGCTGGGTGGCTCTTTCATCCACCGAACCACACATTCACAATTCCGTACCAAACGAAACATTCTCTTTCAATTGAAATTAGAAAAACTGCATAATAGTTTTGGCCAGCACTGCCAGCATAGATTGTGCTGCTAGTGATGTTGCCACAGATTTATTAAGTTTCCTTCCTAATACTCACTTACCAAGGTCAACATTTACTTTCCCAACTAAAAGGTTAAGTTGATGGTGACAGTGCAATTTCAGTGAAGCCGACTAACCAACCAAGCTGTGTACAGGGCTCAAGGAAGATAATTTCTGAATACAACAACCTTAAGATTGTTTTTCTTGTTCTTTCTTTTTATTTCTAAAATGTGTGCTACAGTTACAATGCTTTACATGATCACTAGAGATAAATTTGTCCCCAAACCTTGGATCTGGAAATGTGGCATTGGAGCAAATAATTGGCTTTCAAGATGACAAAACTGTCTATGAATTTCCACCTGCATCTCAGCTTTTCATTGCATTCACACCAATTTCAGCATCTTCGTTGGAGAAAAATGATAGCAGGATCTTTCCTGCGGGTCATGTAGGAAATACTTGCAGCTTCAAGGCACATCAGTCTGGTTAACTGCTTCAACAGCTTCCAGCAAATAAACCACCTTTGATGCAAGTAACCATTGGTTGTTAATAAGCCCAGCTATGTTGGAATCATTATCTGCAAAGTACAGTGTTAAAGTTCCATTATCCAAGTGATATTTTTAAAAATCAGTTTTTGCTTCTTTTACATCTTGTTTGGCCTGCAGTTTGTGGTTTGAAGAGTACTTCCAACAATTCCTTGCACAATGTTAGGGAAGGAGTTATTGTTTATTAAAAACAACAATGAGTTAAATTTGTGCTTCCTAAAATGTATTGATACCCGGAGATCCTGATTTAGCAGTTTGGGGTAAGACTCAAGAATTTGCTTTTCTAACAAGCTCCCAGGAGACACAGTTGCTGATGAGGGGCTCACACTTGGAATAGCTCTGAGTCAAAAAAAATGACCTTGTTGCCACCGTCTTCAGTTTTATGTCTGGTTTGCTGAATGGATATTTGTCTGCCTTTCTTATTTTTTCCAGTTTCTAAGCTTCTTTTCAAGGAAACCATTCAGCCCATTATCCTTTTTTTAACAGCTTTTTTGAGAGATAATTCACATATCCTGCAATTCATCTATGTAAAGTGTACAGTTCAATGGTTTTTAGTATATCCACTAAGTTGTACAGTTGCTATGGTTTGATTGTATCCCCTCCAAAATGCAGGTGTTGAAACTTAATGGGCAATGTGATAGGATTTCCTGGTGGGACCTCTAAGCGGTGATTAGGCCCTGAGGGGTCCTCCTTCATGAATGGGATTAAGACCCTTGTAAAACAGGCTTCATGGAGCCTTTGGCTCTCTTGCCCTTCTGCCTTCCCCCATATGAAGACACAGCGATCCTCTCCTCTGGAGGATGAAGCTCTCACCAGACAACTGAACCTGCTGAAACCTTGATCTTGGACTTCCCCACCTCCAGAAATGTGAGAAAATTAATTTATGTTATTTATAACTTAGCCAGTCTGTGGTATTCTGTTATAGCAACACAAACAGACTAAGCAAGCATCATCACAATTTTAGAATATTTTCATCTCCTCAAAAAGAAACACTATATCCTTTAGCTATCACACCCCTGCCCCCTGGTCTCCTAGATCCCCAACTTCTGGCAACCACGAATCTACCTCCTGTCTCTGTGAACTTGCCTCTTCTAGACATTTCATAGGAATATAACCATACAATCACCTTCTGTTCATTTATTTGTTTCTCTTTCTTTCTCTTGCTCTTTCTTTCTTTCTTTCTTTCTCTTGCTCCTTCTTTCTTTCTTTCTTTCTCTTGCTCTTTCTTTCTTTCTCTTGCTCTTTCTTTCTCTTGCTCTTTCTTTCTTTCTTTCATCTTTCTTTCATTTTTTGAGACACAGTCTCACTCTGTCACCCACGCTGGAGTGAAGTGGCACAGTCACAGATCACTGCAGCCTCAGCCTCCTGGGCTCAATCCATCCTCTCACCTCAGCCTCCTGAGTTGCTGGGACTACAGGTGCACAACACCACACCCAGCTAATTTTTGTATTTTTTTGTAGAGATGGGGTTTCACCATGTTGCCCATGCTGGTCTCAAACTCCTGGGCTCAAGTGATCTGCCCTCCTCGGCCTCCCGAAATGCTGACATTACAGGAATAAGCCATCATGCCCAACCTTTAATGTTTTCCTGAAGGGACAGGAGCAGAGCAATATTTGTCATGAACATGATTAGAAAAACAACCCTGTCAGCCACCATTTTTAAATAAATGAGTTGCTGAGGGATGACATCTCTTCCTGAATAGGGTGAGTGGTGTCAGTGGTGAAGGTTATTTGGATTTTGAAGGTTTACTACTTACTGTTGTGGTACTACTTATTTTACATAGCTACTACCCCATTTTCTGAGAAGGACTCACTCTTTCTTTTGGAGGATGTGTCCTCACTGCTCCAACTGTGTGGTTTTAATGGCAGCTAATCATAATACCCGTTCCCCAACCCTCATCACCACTCCTCCACTTCCCACCCCCACTTTAACCCAATTCATAAGAGACAATGCATGACCCAAGCCTGCTCTGTCGGAGGCCTGCCCTGGATGTTAAGAGAATCATTTCTTTTCAGGTGCTTATGCTGGGAGAATGTGAGCCCTTGGAGCTGCATAACAACCAAGGTTTCAACATTTTAGTTGAAACCTGCAAAGAGAAGCAGAGACAGGAGACAAGCAGAATCTTGATGACAGCAGGATCCCCATCTTGTCCCTGAGGTTCCCAAGGTGGCCTTGTTTCTTGCTTCCTCAAGACTCAGTTTGTTGAGCCTATCCTTTATTCTGGGAGCCTGGAATGGACTTCAGGCAGGCCTGAAGGCTCAGACCCAGAAACTGGTGGTAAATTAACCTTTTTTTTAAGAGGCAGGGTGATATGGTTTGGATCTGTGTCCCGACCCAAATTCCATGTCAAATTGTAAACCCCAGTGTTGGAAGTGGGTCCTGCTGGGAGGTGACTGGATCATGGGGGTGAATCCTTCATGAATAGTTTAGCACCATCCCCTTGGTGCTGTCTTGCGGTAGAGTTCTTATGAGATCTGGTTGTTTAAAAGTGTGTGGCACCTCCCCCTCTCACTCTTCTTCCTGCTGCTACCATGCAAGATGGCTCACTCCCCCTTTGCCTTTCACCATGATTGGAAGCTTCTTGAGGCCCCTCTAAAAATGGAAGCCGCTATGCTTCCTGCACAGCCTACAGAACCATGAGCCAATTAAACCTCTTTTCTTTACAAATTACCCATTCTCAGGTATTTCTTTATAGCAATTCGAGAACAGACTAATACGTGGGGTCTCATTCTGTTGCCCAGGCTAGAGTGCAGTGGTGCAATGATAGCTGAAATGGTTTGGATGTGTGTTTGTCCCTATCCAAATCTCATGTTGAATTGTAATCCCCAATGTTGGAGGTGGGGCCTGGTGGGAGGTGACTGGATCATGGGGGTGGTTTCTCATGGTTTAACACCATGCCCCTTGGTACTGTCTTGGCAATAGTGAGTTCTTGTGAGATCTGGTTGTTTACAAGTGTGTGGCACCTCCCCCATCTCTCTTTTCCTCCTGCTCCCAGCCATGTGAAGTGTCAGCTCCCCCTTCTCCTTCTGCCATGATTATAAGTTTCCTGAGACCTCCCCAGAAGCCAAACAGATGCCAGAATCACGCTTCCTGTACAGCCTGCGGAACCAGAGCCAATTAAACCTCCTTTCTTTACAAATGGCCCAGTCTCAGGTATTTCTTTATAGCAATGCGAGAACAAACTAATACAATAGTTCACCGCAATCTCAACGCCCTGGGCTCAAACAATCCTTCCACCTCTGCCTCCCGAGTAGCTGATACTACAGGCAAAAGCAAGTGTACTGATCTTAAATTAACCTTTGATGTCATAGTCTTGTGGTAAACAGGAAAAATGTGCTAGGCATTGTTTTGCTTCTATTTGTTAAACCTGGTGAGTAGGCAAGCGGGTAGCCAGGCTCTTTGGCATCATTGAAGGGCTAAGAGAGTAGAAAGATCCCAAGAGAAGAGGAAGGTGAGAGCTTCTCCCGGCCAGCAAAATTCTCAATCTGTGCTCACCTTCCTTAAAGAGATATCTGAATAATCCAGGATGCAAGCTGCATCATCTCCTGCTTTGTGAGGCTGTTGGGTACAGTTAAATTTCTGTATCTTTTGCTATCACAGAAAACATATTCCTTTAATTGTGTCTATGGGCATCTTTCCACATCACTGTCCTGCTGAGACAGACACATAAGTTATCCCACGATCCTTCCAATAAATCCCTTTTTACTTAATGTCCTTTTTCTTTGCTTTGTCATCTGCTTCAGAAAATTCCAACTAATGCAACTATTGATGCTCAGAAATTTAATCATCATCCTGCTTATCTAAAGTGAATGCATTCACTATACTTTTGTGTAACATATGACTATATAACCATATCCACGTGGGAACTTTGGATTGTGAGGTACAGAAAACTCAACTTAAACAAAATTGGCTCACATAACTGATAAAGTCCAGTAGTAGGGGCCCTGCCTCCATTTATCTGTGACTCTTTTCTCTGCCTTCCCATGTAATACTGTCTACTAAAGACTAGCATGCTTTAAATTGTTTTATTTTATACGTTTAAGTTGTACAACATGATTTTTTATTTTTAATTTTTTTAGATACGTAATAGTTGTACATATTTATGGGGTATATGTGATATTTTGATACAAGCATACAATGGGTAACGATCGAATCTGGGTAATTGGGGTATCCATCACCTTAAGCCTTTATCATTTCTTTGTGTTGGTAACATTCCAAATCTATTCTTCTAGTTATTTTGAAATATACAATACATTATTGTTAACTATAGGCACCCTACTGTACTGTCTAACACTAGATCTTATTTCTTCATCTAACTGTTACAACATGATGTTTTGATATATATGGTGAAGTGATTACTACAGTCAAGTAAATTGTCATATAGTTACTTTTCTTCCTTTCATTTTCTCTTTTCTTTTTTGATGGCAAGAGCACCTAAAATCTACCCTTTTGGCAAATTTCTAGTACACAATACAAGGTTATTAACTATAGTCCTCATGTTGTACATTAAATCTCTAGACCTATTTATCCTACATAACTGTGACCGTGTACCTTTTAACCTACATCTTCTCATTTCCCCTACATGTGGTAACCACTGTTCTACTCTGTTTCTATGAATTCCTCTTTTAAAAAAAAAAAAGATTCTACATATAAGTGAGATCGTGTGATATTTTTCTTTCTGTGCCTAGCTTACTGCACTTAGCATAACGTCCTCTGGGTTCATCCATGTTGTGGAAAATGGCAGACTCTCCTTTTATAAGGCTGAATAATACTCCATTGTATATATGTACCACATTTTCTTTATCCAGTCATCTGTTGATGGACACTGAGGTTGTTTCTATGTCTTGGCTACTGGGAATAATGCTGGAATAAACATGGGAGTGCAGATATCTTTACAAGGTGCTGATTTCATTTCCTTTGAGTATATGCCCAGAAGAGAGTTCTCTGGGTCATATGGTAGTTATATTTTTAATTTCTTTAGGAATCTCCATACTGTTTTCCACAGTGGCTGTACCAATCTACATTCCCACCAACAGTGTACAAGGGTCTCTTTTTCTCCACACCCTCACCAACACTTGCTATCTCTTATCTTTTTGACAAAAGCCACCCTAACAGTAGGACTCACATTCTTTATGGAAGCAAAATGGGTGTAGAATTTTGTTTCCCCTGAAATCTCCTCTAATTGGACAAATTTAGCATTCATAAAATGAAGAAGAAGGGATTAAGGCCGCCACTTGCTGGCAGAGGCAACCTCAAGGTTTACCACAATGACCCAGCCTCTGTTTTGGCTTAGGTTGATAATTGATGAACTTCTACTTGTGTACCAGACATATTGTTGATGAATAAACACAGTTCTTTCCAAAAGAAACTCACAGTCTACTAGTCAATACATAGTTACTTTAAATATAATATTAAATGCCAATTGAAAGGTAGTCTAATAAACCCAGAGGAGGGTACTTAGCCTAACACAGAGTGTTATAAAAGTGCCCTGTAAATATTTTACCTGCACTTGAAGGTATTTCCAATTGGGACCTAAACTCCATATAGATACTCCATGAGGGTAAAGCCTGACTTCACAGTATCCACTAATCCCTGACGGTGACTGACTGTCATGCCAACCTAAATTCGTTCCAGATGAAGCCTTTGCCCAGTTGTATTTCATCCAGTTAGTGGTTTTCTTGTTTTCATTTTCAACTAGTTTTTTTTTCTCTTGTTCTCTTTCATTAACCCCTCCAGAGTAACAATCGTATCCTGCCCTCCTCCATTTGTTCTTACAGCTCCATCCTTTCCATCTACATGTGAAAACTTAATTTTCATTTTCCAAAGTACAGAGACACAGTAGCACTTTTCTGAGCAAGTTGGCCGATGCTGGGAAGGTGAGAACTGACATTTATTAGGCATCAACTGTGTGCCTGGCATGAGAGTAACTTTTTTTGGCATTCATTTAATTCATTTAATTCTCAAATAAGTCTGTGACATAGATATAGTATCCCTGCTGTACAAATAAGGAAACTGAGCCCCAGAGAACGTATGCTACTCATAGAAAGTTGGAAATCTACACTCAAGGCCATCTGATTTCAAGGTTGTTCCAAAGCTATGCTTTCTTTGTTATCTTCATTCTTATGTGCAGCCATTTCAGTAATGGCTGCACATAAGAACCATCTGAAGGGTTAAAACACACACAATCAAGACTTTGGCCCCACTCCTAGAGATCCTACTTTAAATGAATGTGACCCAGGCATTAGGATTTTCCTTCAAAGACTTTTGGATGATTCTAATGAAAACCCAAGGTTAGAACAAATCATACTAGGATGTGCTGCCTCTCAAGCCGTATCAATAAATTTCATAAAACATAGCAGAGGCTGAACAGAACTTCAATCCCGACATCTAAAAATAGCGAATCGTGGCACCAACACACAGTATTAGAGGAACTCAAGGTAATTTCACCTAGGATGCTGCACTCATGCAAACTGCTTATGTTAGACCTGGGCCCGAGATAGACTGCACAAATCAGATCCCAGAAGTCTGCTCTTGGCTTTGCTTCTGAGCTGTACATGGTGGCTGACTTCTTAGCACCCACCACAAATGCCCTGCCCTATATGCCCTTGACCCTGGATTCCACTTGCAGCTACCGTGGAAGCCCTGCACATGCTCCTCACCTCAAGCAGCCACCCTTGTCTCTGCATCTCTGCCCAACAGCTTTCTCTAGCACCTTCAGAGCTGGCTTAGCCTGTGCTCTGGGTGTCCAGGAAGTGCCAGGGATTTATCAACGCCAGGGGCAGCCCTTAACCAAATGAAGGACAGAAGTCAGTGGCTAAATACCTCAGCTTCGTTGTCCTCAGTGAGACAATTAGCAGGCTGCCTGGTTCTCCTGAGCTGCCTTTCTCCACAGTTACAGTTACTCAGTAATTCACCCTTTTTTGGTGACTTCTTCCCTCGCCTGTGTAATGCTCCCCAGTCCCTCACTAGGCTGCCTGAGATCACCTCCCCTGGTTACTCCCTGTATCCAAATCCTAGTCTCAGTATCTAAGGATACTGAGGGGAACCAAACTAGAACAACCTCCAGGTGTCTCATTTTGACTTCAGATATAAATAAGCATTAAGCTAACAAAGACACCAATTTAAATATGAATAGTACTTTATCGCTTACAAAGAGCTTTCACAAACACTATCATTTTGATAACTAATGAAGGATAACATCTTCTAACACCATTACAAGGGGGTTTCAGGATGGATGCAATGGGCTTTAATTTCTTGAGCGAAAAGGATACCATTATCATAATAAAGACAGGCATAGATTAATTTTTCCCTGTATGCATGTACTCTGCTGACTCCATTAGTGGGTTCTTCACAAGAAAAATGGTGTATTCAAGCAAATATTAGAAATAATTCTATTGTTTATACAGAGGATGCTTAAGCAATTAATGCAACATCAATGCTTTTTTTTCAAGTTTTACCGTGAATAGTCATTCATACTTCATTATGTAAAATTATATATTAAAAATATGTGTCGTGGAAATATTTTTCACTGAGATAAAAATAATTTGACGTGGGTCACAGACTAGGGGTAATAGAGAAATTCAATATTTTTTTTCTGTCCTGCTACAATTTAAATAAAAATGAGATAGAAAGGGGGAGATTATGGGAGTTGCACCATAAAAAGTAATATACTTTGACGTTTCTTTGCAACATACAAAAGACTCTTCTGGATATTATAGCTTATAGCAGTCTTAGCTATAAGGAACTTTAAATAAAATTGACTGGCTCAAGGAAAGGATATTATTATTTTGAGAATAAGAATGAGCAAAAATGCACGGTTCTCTCGGAATCCAAATCCCTAACGAAATGGATAATCCTGCAGTAGAAGAATTTGATTTAAGCTATTATTGTCCCATCTGTGCTGAGTCAGGACTGGCCACCTTGCACGTTCCTTCACAGAAAGTAGGGCTCCTTCTTAGTAGAATTGCAATCTTTTTTCTCTACAGTTTGAAACCTTTTACTGCTGGTTGGATTTCTATTACTCATGTTTTAAGGAATTTAAAAGCACCTCTTTAAAAATAAGATTAGTAGTTTTACGTTTATATAGGAGGGTACTATATGAACCATGTAGTTAGGGTTCTTTTAGTTTTATATCTAATTTAATTGTACTTATACTTTTATATTTACTTTTCAGGAAAATAAAAGCTGGACGGGCGCAGTGGCTCACACCTATAATCCCAACACTTTGGGAGGCTGAGACGGGCGGATCACCTGAGGTCAGGAGTTCGAGACCAGCCTGGCCAACATGGTGAAACCTTGTCTCTACTAAAAATACAAAAATTAGACAGGCAGTAGTGGCACGTGCCTATAGCCCCAGCTACTCAGGAGGCTGAGGCAGGAGAATCGCTTGAACCTGGGAGGCAGAGGTTGCAGTGAGCTGAGATCATGCCAATGCACTCCAGCCTGGGCGACAGAGCGAGACTCCATCTCAAAAATAAATACATAAATAAATAAAAATTTAAAAAAAAAAGGAAAAGAAGAGAAAAGCTATAAATATATATAATAAACGTATATAATAATAAATAGATTTTTTTACTTTTATATTTACTTTTCAAGAAAATAAAATGTCTGAGCTATAACTATATATAATGAGCTACATAATTATATGTATGTGTGTATATACATATATATATATATATATATATATATATATATATATGCTACATAATGAGCCTTGATCTTCCAGAATTTTTTTCTCTTAATCCATTGGCCCTGACCTTAATTAAACCACACAATTTCATTTCTCTGACGAAGTGGGGTGCAAAGCTGGATGTTTCCTGGTAGGGTGTGACAGTGAAAAGGGACAAACTGCTTCTGAGGGAAAAACAGGAAATAGTGCTGATCCTAATTCATGAGTGAGGGAGGAGACAGGCCAGATACAGAAGCAACATCTGAAACATTCCTTGTGGCCACCCCTTCTAGACTCACTTAACAGAAGGGCCTGCAAACTGAAGAGGTGGTAATTTGGGACCACTTGAAGAAATTTGAGGAGAAGGAAGCAGAGTCAAGGACAGTGGCCCATGCCTGTACTCTTAGCTTGAGCCCACGAGTTTGAAGCTGTAGTGCACTATGGTTGTGCCTATGAATAGCCACTGCACTTCAGCATGTGCAACATAGCAAGACCCCATCTCTTTAAAAAAACAAACAGAGAGAGAGAGGAAAGCAAGTATGTAGAATAAAAGACATTGGAAATCAGTGGACTCACCCCTCACAAAGAGGATGGATTTGCCAGTGAATGCATATTTGATGTTCTCAATATATTCCTCACTGCTAGAAAACACTAACAATTCCTGTTTTAGCCATCAGTCTACTTATACCAGGACATTCCTGTAGGGATGGGGAGATTAGTGAGTTGGGCTTGGTCTATAATCTGCGATTTTTTCATTCCTGATAATAATAATGCTATGGGGATGTTCATGTTAGTTAAAACTGTAGTAGTGTTCCGTGTCATGATATGAATTACTACTGCAGGCTTAAAAATAGATTGCAAAAGGGTAGAATGTAAATGTATCTATAAATAAATTTACATGTAATTATATATATATATTTGGGACAAAACTTAAAATACATTCATATCTTTTTTGAGGCAGGTTTATAACTGAAAGAGGTGATTATTTGTTATTCAGCACTCCAAAAATCTATTTTTATTAGGAGTATTGCCCTCATCTATGCTTACTTTTGGTAACTTATCAAACACCAACATTCTGACCTGGCAAGGTGTAATCTCAGCTACTCCAGAGGCTAAGGTGGGAGGATCACTTGAAGCCAGGAGTTCAAGACCAGCCTGAGCAACATAGGGAGACTCTGTCCCTACAAAAAATTAAAACAAAACAAAATACCAACATTCTAGTCTGCAAGAAACTTGAAGAGAAAAAACAGGTTTGAAATGAATAGGACTGAGATTAATTGAGAAGGCAACTTTGGTGTTTCCTACTTGAGTACTGTCTGAGACTCAGTTTACTTATTTTAGAATCATCCAATAGCCTCATACTGACTTAAATGTTATGTGTGTTGCTATGAAAATGTCATATTCTCCAGATATAGCACTTAAATAATTTTACCCTGGATTTTAGAAAGATCCCTGTTTTCCTCTTTGCTAGGATAGAAATAGGTTTTTGAAATATGGATTTGTGTTTTTGAAAAGTTTTAAATATTCAGAACTTACATTCAAACACTACCACATTACACAGAATACTTGTTTGTGTTTTCAAACACAAAATATTACTTTTAAATTATACCTGCTATAACGTTTAGATGAATTTCCTTTCAACACTTGGAAATTATAATATGCTTGGATGTATTATTTATCAGCTCCCTTTCTCCTCCTGCTGTTTGCATGTTGAAGGAACAGTACAAGCCAAAAGATTTAAGTTGAAGTCATGCAAATGATATAAATGGTGGATATTGGAATTGGACAGGTTGTACAAATATTCCTGGGTCATTTTAAGCAGATTTTTTTCTGTGTCTGGCTAAGAGTTAGATTCTTGGATATCAGCTAAAACTGTCAAAATTAAGCTCAGTTGTGAAAATTCAATCCTTAGGAGGCATTCTTTAACTGAAAATCTATAAGTATGATGCTAACAATTTAGGCACCCAGGGGAAATGTGGTGAATAAGACTCTGCAAGAGCAGATTCAAATTTTCGAATGCATGTTTCCCTGTTGGATACAAATCACTTTTATTACCTTTTTCATATTTTTCATTTGCAATTTGTGGACTCATAAATATTATACATAGTTAAAAATTGAATGGAATTCTATAATTTACTTTTTCATAAATATTTTAAAAAGAAATTGGTTTGTTCTTTGGTGCTCTCATGATATTGAAGATGAAAAATTTTATATTAGCATTTTGATAGATTTTGAAGTTTTAAAAAATTTGTGACTCTAGAATAATGTAGTTTCTGACTTGGTTGGAACAGTTGTAGGGGCAAAGGGAAAACTTCCCCTTTGCCCTCTGAAGGTTCACTGAAAAATCTACTCACAAAAGGCAGAGAAGGCATACAAATTTATTTAATAGGAAAGAAGGCATACAAATGCATTAACAGGTACAGGGGAGAATCGCAGAGTGATTACACCAAATATCCCCATTGGGCCCTGATACTTATTTAGTTTTTTGTTTTTTGTTTTTTGTTTTCAGAGGGGAGGAGGGAGATGGGGAGTATAGGTAATTCTGTTGAGGGGCAATAAATGATTACTAGGAAGAATGAATGGATGGGGATCGGAGATTAACTTGTAAATGATTCTCTTCGGATATCTTGCGAAAGGGTTAGTTCAGGTGTAGTTACAATCTTCAGTCTTATTTTTAGCAATAGATAATGAGATAACAGGTAGGGGAAGAAAAAGCAATTGTTCTCCTTGGAGAGTCTGTCTGGTTTTAGGGGAAAGTCTTCCAGTGTCTGTTGACCTTTAAGGACCTTTAATTCAAAATACTCATGATACTGTCAGAGGCAATCAAACCAGAGCAACTCCATCTTGAATAGGGGCTGGGTAAAATAAGGCTGTGACCTACTGGACTGCATTCCCTGGAGGTCAGACCTTCTTAGTCACAGGATGAAGTAGGAAGTCGACAGGACTGGTATCACAAGACACAGGTCACAAAGACCCCGCTGATAAAACAGGATGTGGTAAAGAAGCTGGCCAAAACCCACAAAAACTAAAATGGTGATGAAAGTGACCTCTAGTCATCCTCACTGTTCATTGTATGCTAATAGTAATACGTTAGCATGCTAAAAGACACTCCCACGGGTACCATGACAGTTTACAAACGCCATGGCAACATTCAAAAGTTACCCTATATGGTCTAAAAAGGGGAGGTATCTGTTGCAGGTGAGCAGCAACTACCTGGAGCTGGTGGCGCTGGGGTAAGAAGAATTTACCAAGACAGTTGTAGGTAAAGAAAGGCAGATTTGTTAAAGAAATAGGAAAATACGTTGCAAGGTGGCAACAGGAAGACAGCAAGAGAGGAGCTGACTACAAAGAGACTAAGGCTTGCTGGGGATTTTACAGAATGGTGCTGTGCTGTGTACCGAAGAGGGCTTTGTGCACTACTGATAACACCAAGGTTGCAGTGAGCTAACTTGCAGGTGTCTGGTGATAAGTTGGGCACAGGAGGGCTACATGTCTGGGACTATGAAGAAATGCAGACTTATAGCTTATCTGCTTTCTCTTTTTGCTTTCCCTTGGTCCTGCCAGCCCAACTCCCTCTCCTTAATTAGGACTCCACAGGACCCTCAGTTCTGGGAAATCTCCGCCCCTTTCCCGGAAAACTCATGAATAATTCCCCCCTTGTTTAGCATATAATCAAGAAATAATTTTAAGTATACTCAGTGGAGCAGCCCATACTGCTGCTCTGACTATGGAGTAGCCATTCTTTTATTCCTTTACTTTCTTAATAAAGTTGCTTTCACTTGACTCTATAGATTCACCCCAAATTCTTTCTTACAATCATTAATTGAATTACATAAGGCATGGGGGTCGGGGGAGAGGTTGGCAGGTAGAGTTCTTAGCAAAATCTGCTCCTACGAGTGGAGGAGAGATATCAGTAGATCAAGCAAAATGTTTGGTAACCAGTGGCTTTTGAGTTTGCTGATTTAGAAGAAGACATATTGCTGAAATTTTAGCATTCATCTGTTGCGGATGTTGGAAATAAATCCAAGCACTTTTATTGCATTCTGTGCTTTATTACTAGTGGGGTAGCCTCTCAGCTCTTGTTAAGAGCACTAGTAGCAATTTTCATGTTGATTTTTCTTAAGCAGATGCTTATTTTTTCTAGTTCTTTGTTACTCTTTGAAGGAAAAACCAAATCCTTAAAATTAATCTCCAATTCATATGTATATTAGTATTTCAACTGGCCTAGAAAACCTCAGAGTTTTTTCCACAGGTGACCCATCTTACATACTCTGAGCTTAACGCTGTTGAGGTATTCAGACACATTTGCAAAAGAAAAGAAGAGAAAAGAAAAAAGAAAGAAATCACAAATAAATGTCATCTCATTAGGTTTTATTCATCTTTCTGGCTTGCTGCAATCTTTCAAATCCTGATTCTGAAATTGGTATCCCTTTCATTCTAGTGTCATCTGAAAATTTAATCAGTTTGCCATCTCAAAAAAAATGGGTGGTCTGCTGGACCACCCTGTGCCTCTCCTCAGAGAGCCTAGCAACTGGCTGTCTCCTAGAAATGACTGCAAGATTTTCAGCCAAGAGTCGTGGTTGCTATATGCAAATTTCAGATGGCTCACATACAGCATTAGGATGATCCTCACCTAGGCAAGGCCATTCCATTACCCATTAACCCGTGTCCTTCTAATTCCTAATGACACATTCCCAGTCAGGTGTCCTTTACCCTCTCCCAACTTTTGTATCAGTACTGGGGTGCAGAGTCCTTCTCCTGGAGCTAACCCTTAGTGATTCCAACCATACCCAGCCTCAAAACACTTATGTATAGAAAGAGAAGAGTTTAGGTAGGGGGAGGGGTGGCACAAGTATGTATGACATTGTCTGCCATATATTTCATTGACACTCTATCTCTAAGCTTCCTCAGCCAATCTGCTTTACCCCTGCATTATGTGCTGTGTATAGTATTTGTCCTTGCCCCAGGATGTAATAGCTGGCACTCAATGTGGGGCAAATACCACTTGACCTAATGCTATAGGTGTTTCTGTGTTTTCCAAAGACAGAAGGGTTCACTTGGGGGTGGGATATATCTTCCCTGGGGTTGTTGTTGACAAGTCACCTGGCTGAGTTGGAATGACCGGTGACTAGGTGGTCACAAGGCTTATGCCCAAAGACTGCAGAAGCCCTGGAGCAAGCTATTTGCAATGAAAGAAAAATGTAGGACAATAAAGATGTCCATAATTTCATTCCATTCCAGGTAAGAATGCTGAGCAACTCCTCAGAAGTTTGGAGAGCCTTTCAAGTCCTAAAGATGACAAAGATGTGGTAAGCAGACTAATGCCCCCCACCAAAGATGCCTACGTCTGTCCTAATCCCTAGAACCTGTGAATATGTTACTGATATGATGTGGCTGTGTCCCCACCTAAATCTCATCTTGAATTGTAGTTCCCATAATTCCCACATGTCATGGAGGTACCCAGAGGGAGGTAATTGAATCATGGGGGCACTTACCCCCATGCTGCTGTTCTCATGATAGTGAGTGAGTTCTCAAAAGATCTGATGGTTTTATAAGGGGCTTCCCCTCCCCCAACTTCGCTCTGCTTCTTGCTGCTGCCATGTGAAGAAGGACGTGTTTGCTTCTCCTTCCACCACATTCGTAAGTTTCCTGAGGCCTCCCTAGCCCTGCAAACTGTGAGTCAATTAAACCTCTTTCCTTTATAAATTACCCAGCTTTGGGTATGTCTTTATTAGCAGCATGAGAACAGAACCCAGTCTTGGGTATGCCTTTATTAGCAGCATGAGAACAGACTAATACAGTAAATTGGTACCGGGTATTGGGGTGCTGCTATAAAGATACCTGAAAATGTGGAAGTGACTTTGGAACTGGGTAACAGGCAGAAGTGGGAACAGTTTGGAAGGCTCAGAAGAAGATAGGAAAATATGGGAAAGTTTGGAAGTTCCTAGAGACTTGTTGAATGGTTTTGACCAAAATGCTGACAGTGATATGAACAATAAGGTCCAGGGCGAGGTGGTCTCACATGGAGATGATGAACTTATTGGGAAGTGGACCAAAGGTGATTCTTGCTATGCTTTAACAAAGAGACTGGCAGCATTTTGCCCCTGCCCTAGAGATCTGTGGAACCTTGAGAGAGATGATTTAGGGTATCTGGTGGAAGAAATTTTGAAGCAGCAAAGTGTTTAAGATATGACTTGGATGCTCTTAAAAGCATTCAGTTTTATTCATTTACCAAGATATGGTTTGGAATTGAAACTTATGTTTAAAAGGGAAGCAGAGCATAAAAGTTCAGAAAATCTGCAGCTTGAAGATGTGATAGAAAAGAAAAATCTGTTTTCTGATGAGAAATTCAAGCTGACTGCAGAAATTTGCATAAGGAATGAGGAGCCAAATGTTAATCACCAAGACAATTAGGAAAAACGTTCTCAGGGCAGGTCAGAGACCTTCACAGCAGCCCCCTCCCATCACAGCCCTGGAAGCCTAGGAGGGAAAATTAGTTTCCCGGGCCAGGTCCAGGACCCTCTTGCTGTGTGCAGCCTATGGACTTGGTGCTCTGTGTCCCAGCCTCTGCAGCTGTGGCTAAAAAGGGCCACGGTACAGCTTGGGCCATGGCTTCAGAGGGTGCAAGCCCCGAGCCTTGGCAGCTTCCATGTGGTGTTGGGCCTGTGGGTGCATGGAAGTCAAGAATTGAGGTTTGGGAACTTCCGCCTAGATTTCAGAGGATGTATGGAAATGCCTGGATGTCCAGGCAGAAGTTTGCTGCAAGGGCAGGGCCCTCATGGAGAACCTCTGTTAGGCCAGTGCAAAAGGGAAATGTAGGGTGAGAGACCTCACACAGAGTCCCCACTGGAGCATTGCCTAGTGGAGCTGTGAGAAGAGGGCCACCATCCTCCAGACCTCAGAATGGTAGATCCACCAACAGCTTGCATTGTGCACCTGGAAAAGCCACAGACACTCAAGGCCAGCCTGTGAAAGAAGCCAGGAGGGAGGCCGTACCCTGCAAAGCCAGAAGGGTGGAGGTGCCCAAGACCATGGGAACCCACCTCTTGCATCAGCATGACCTGGATGTGAGACATGGAGTCAAAGGAGATCATTTCAAAGCTTCAAGATTTGATTCCCCTGCTGGATTTCAGACTTGCATGGGGCCTGTACCCCTTCATTTTGGCCAATTTCTCCCATTTGGAACGAGTTATTTACCCAATGCCTGTACCCCCATTGTATTGAGGAAATAACTAACTTGTTTTGATTTTACAGGATCATAGGCAGAATGGACTTGCCTTGTCTCAGATGAAACTTTGAACTTGGACTTTTGGGTTAATACTGGAATGAGTTAAGACTTTGGAGGATTGTGGAAAGGCATGATTGTGTTTTGTGAAATGTGAGTACATGAGATTTGGGAGGGGCCAAGGGCAGAATGATATGGTTTGGCTATGTCCCCACCCAAATCTCATCTTGAATTGTAGTTCCCATAATGCCCACGTGTCATGGGAGGGACCCGGTGAGAGATAATTGAATCATGCGGGCAGTTACCCCCATGCTGCTATTCTCATGGTAGTGAGTGAGTTCTTCCAAGATCTGATGGTTTTATACGGGGCTACCCCACCTTCGCTCTGCACTTCTCCTTGCTGCCACCATGTCTATTAGTCCATTTTCATGCTGCTGATAAAGACATACCTGAGATTGGGTAATTTATAAAGAAAAGAGGTTTAAAGGACTCACAGTTCCATGTGGCTGGGGAGGCCTCACATCATGGTGGAAGGCGAAAGGCACATCTTACATGACAGCAGACAAGAGAGAGAATGAGAACCAAGTGAAAGGGGTTTCCCCTTATAAAACCATCAGATGTCATGAGACTCATTCACTACCACGGGAACGGTATGGGGGAAACTGCCCCATGATTCATTTATCTCCCACCGGGTTCCTCCCACGACACATGGGAATTATGGGAGCTACAATTCAAGATGAGATTTGGTTGGGGACACAGCCAAACCATATCACCATGTAAAGAAGGATGTGTTTGCTTCCTCTTCTGCCATGATTGTAAGTTTCCTGAGGCCTCACCAGCCATGCTGAACTGTGAGTCAATTAAACCTCTTTCCTTTGTAAATTACCTAGTCGTGGTTATGTCTTTATTAACAGCATGAAAATTGACTAATACAGTTACCTTACACAGCAAAGAGGAGTTAAAGCTGCTAATCAGCTGATTTGAAGACAGGGAGATTGTCCCCGATTACTGGGTGAGCCTGATGTCATCAAAAGGGTTCTTAAAAATAGAAGAAAGAGGGCCAGGAATGGTGTTGCATGCCTGTAGTCCCAGCTACTTGGGAGGCTGAGGCAGGACAATTGCTTGAGTCCAGGACTTTGAGGCTGCAGTGAGCTGTGGTCATACCACTGAACTTCAGCCTGGGTGACAGAGCAAGAGTGAGACCCTCTCTCTAAAAAAAAAAATTTTTTAAGTGAAAGGAGGACAAAGAGTCAGAATGTGTAGGAAAACCACATAGACATAGCCAAAGGAAGAGTGTGTTCAGAGGCTAACACCTCCTGTTCTGTCTGGTCATCACCCCAGACCAAGTCAAGCAGTTCCTACAAGGCTCCCGGGAAAGCAGCCAAGCAGCTCCTGATCACCTCTTGGGATTTTGTTTCAGGACTCCTTACCCATACATGCATCAAGGGAGCTCTGCAGAGCTGCACAGTTGGTTCTGCATTACTTTTTGTAGCCTACCTATTCATACAGTGTCTTTTCTAATCTCTGATTTCACTGTAGAAACCCCACTTAAGGTCTAGTTAACTTCTGCCCCGGAAAGGAAGCTTGTGTTTAATGCCCCTGGAAGAAGGTCTGCCAGCTCTTCAGGCTGAATGGATGCTGGGAAGCCAACTCCCCTGGCAGGCTTCCAACAGAAAGATGTTCCTCTAACCAAGAGGCCCTTCTTCCTCTGACTGACTGCCCAAGGCCTTCACAATTCCCACTGTTACATGATAGATAGAGTGCTCCCTGCCCCTGCCAGCTTCTCCATGAATATGTACAGTAGCAGCTTAGTAAGAATGCTAAAACTATAAAACTCTTAGAAAAAATACCTAGGGGTAAATCTTCATGACTCTGGATTTGGCAGTGGATTCTTAGACATGACACCAAAAGCATAAGCAATATAAGAAAAAAATAGATATACTGGACTTCATCAAAATTAAAAACTTTTGTGAATTAAAGGACACTATGAAGAAAGTGAAAAAACAACCTACAGAATGGAAAAAATGTTTTCAAATTGTATATCTGATAAAGTTCTAATATCAAAAACATAAAAATAACTCTTACAATTTAATGACAAAAAGACCAACAACCCAATTAAAAATTCACAAAAAAACTTGAACAGATATTTCTCCAAAGAAGATAAAGAAATGACCAACAAGCACATAAAAAGATGTTCAACATCATCAGTTATTAGGGAAAAGCAAATCAAATCCATTATGAGATATCATTTCACATCAACTAGGATAGCTATTAAAAAAAACCCGGAAAAACAAAAAACAGAAAATAACAAGTGTTGTTGAAGATGCAGAGAAATTGGAGCCCTCATACACTGCTAGTGGGAATGTAAGATGGTGTCACTGCTTTGGAAAACAGTTTGGCATTTCTTCAAAAGGCTAAACATAGAATTATCATATGACCCAGCAATTCCACTCCTAGGTATATATCCAAAAGAAATAAAAACAAATGTTCAAATAAAAAATGTATATACAGATGTTCATAGCAGTACTATTCATTCACAACAGCCAAAAGGTGGAAACAACCTAAATGTCCATCAACAAGTGAATGGATAACAAAATATGGTCTATCCATAAAATGGACAGTTATTCATCCATAAAAAAGAAGGAAGTACTGCTATAGGCTACATCATGGATGAATTTTGAAAATAATTTGCTCAGTGGAAGAAGCCAGACAAAAAAGGTCAGATAATGTATGATTCCATTTATATAAAAAGAATATAAAGAGAATTTATATTTGTCCAGAATAAGCAAATCCATAGAGAAAGAAAGCAGATTGGTGGTTTCCAGGGGCTGGAGAAAGCAGGGAATGGGGAGGTACTATTAACAGGTACGGAGTTTCCTTCTGGGGTGATGAAAAATTCTGGAACTAGACAGTGGTGATGGTTGTACAATGATGTGAATATACTTAATGCCACTGCATTGTATATCTTAAAAAAAATTTAAATGGTTAATTTAATGTTATGCATATTTTACCACAATAAAAAATAAGAATGGGAAAAAAGAACAAAGCCATCTAACAGTGATCATGCAGAGCATCCTTGTCCATCCTGTCCACCAGGATACCAAGTCCTTGCCAAATGCGTTGGAGAAAACTGCACACTATTTGTACCACATTACTTTGATCAAAAAGCCTAACATCATCAGTGAAGGTAGAAGTAAAAGCAAATCTGATGATCAGACATGATGTTCTTTGAGACCCCTCTGTCCTCCTTCCACAGCTCACTACTTTCCTGTGTGGGTGCTTGCAAATCATTCTTTGAATATTGTAATCCATTACCTGGGAATAACATCAAGTATGCTAGACTGTTATGTCTGATATTGTCTCCTTTTTCAGAATCACGACTCATCTCCTCCATTTCTCTGGTGTTTCTCCTACTTTCCAACTCTAGGCATTAAGGGTCTCATTTGTAAGTTTTCTCCGATTGTTTATCATATTTACTGGTGCCCAAACCCATACTAACAGCCAACAGGTGCTGCATCTTTCATCTGTGTTTTTTTCTCCTTTGTTTCTTTTTTATTTTTATTTTTTGTAGAGATGATGTCTTACTGTGTTGCCCAAGCTGGTCTTGAACTCCTGGGCTCAAACGACCCTCCTGCCTCAGCCTGCCACACCCAGCCTTTCTTCTTTGTTTCTGATCTCACTTCCCACCACCCTCCTCTTTGCTTGCTCTACTCTAGCCATGCTAGTTTCCTTCCAATTCCTTACATCAAATATGCCATGCTTCCTCCTGCTAAGCACTCTGTTCACTCTGCCTGGAAAGCTTATTCCCCACATTTTACCTGGTTCATTTCCTCACTTTCTTCAGATCTGTGCTAAAATATCACTTTGCCAGAGAGGCCTTCCCTGACCACTCTATTCAAAATAGCAACCCCCACAGCCCCTCTCTGGCATCTCTCTCGCTTGAGATTTATTTATCACCTCCTGACCTATTTATTTATCTACTTATTGTGTGTCGTCTGCTGTTACTCCCTTCATCTTACCTCTTGGCACTTTTCACTACCTGACACATTTATGGGTTTATTGTTGGTTTGTCTGGCACCCCTGGCATATCACGGGTGCTCAGTAATTATTTATGCGATAAATCAAGGTTAGGCTTCAACTTTCCCCTTACCCATGCAGTCAATCAGCCAAGAATTATTGAGCAATCTTTATTTTCCAGGAACTGCATTAGGTTTCTGAGATGCAGAGAATAAAAATACATGGTCCCTGTTTGTAAAGAGCCTCCAGATTAGTAGGAGTGGATGGACAACCATTTGTCATAGGAGGGGCTATGATGTGGGGAATATCAAGGAGGCCTCACTGAAGGGTTGAAAAGGACTGAGATGTTTCTGAAGGCCAAGGAAGGGCTCCACAGGCATTCACAGTCACTGAGGTGTAAGAAAACATAGCTTGTTCAGAGAACTTCAATATTCTGAGGCTGGAGACCCAGATGCACAGGACAGAAGGGCGGCACTTATCATCACTTGAGTATTTGTTTATCTGTTTATCTATCCCCTACTCTCTTTCCCCTTACCTCTCTGACTTAACATGTTCTGAGCAAGCCCCAAGAGCCTGACTCTCAGCTGACCACAGTGGCTCACACCTGTAATCCCAGCACTTCAGGAGGCTGAGGATAGAGGATCCCTTGAGTCCAGGAGTTCAAGGCCAGCCTGGACAACATAGGCAGACCGTGTCTCTACAAAAAATAAAAAAATTAGCTGGACATGGTGGCGCACACTTGTAGCCACAGCTACTCAGGAGGCTGAGGTGAAGGGATCACTTGAGCCCAGGAGGTCAGGGCTGCAGTGAGCCGTGATATCACTACTGCACTCTAGCCTGGGTGACAGAACAAGGCCCTGTGTCAAAAAAATAAAAATTTTAAAAAGCCTGACCCTGAAGGGCCACTAACTGGAATTTGATACCCACAGGTGATGGAGTATGTGGTCAAGAAGACAAAAAGGGGGAAAACAAGGCAGGGAGCTCAGCAGCTATGCTGTTTGTACAAAGCCTTCATTATTTCTGCTTGCAGATGGTCACGGTACTTAAGAAAGCTGCCAAGTCAGATTAAAATCAATCAAGAATGTAGACTATGGGTCTTAAGTTCAACAGACAGAACTACTGGTGAGAGAGTTGTTGCCATACAAAGGCCTCCCTGTTTCAGCGTAGGTTGGAGTAGGGCAATGTTCAGGGAAAGGCTGGCTAACCACCCCAGCATGTAATTGAGTCTGTTCTTTTCTCTGTTCTACTAATGATTCATTAAACAGAGTGTACCGCTCACTGCGATCCAGATTCATGACTTCAAATCAAACAGAGGAAGCCAATTTCTGCAAAGTATGAGAAAGAAATAGTCAGTGCCTTCGGCTCAGTTAGGGCAGGCTACAGAAGCAGGAATCCTGCAATTGCTTTTTTCTGGTTAAGATGTTTTAAAAAAACTATAGCTTCAGACCTACACTGAGGACAGGTAGTAGAAAAAAGTCTAGGCTACTGATAAACACATCCCTTGGACTTGGTTACCATTGTGACAAACTTTTTAAACAAACCTATAAATAAATATGAAGTTAAGACATTTTAGCTGTAGTTAAACAGTTAGGTTAGAGAAAGAAATGAAAAACTGACGCTAAATATTTTATTTTATTTTTGAGACAAGGTCTCTCACTCTGTCGCCCAGGCTGGAGTGCAGTGACGTGATCTCAGCTCACTGCAACCTCTCCCTTTCGGGTTCAAGCGATTCTCCTGCCTCAGCCTCCCTAGTAGCTGGGATTACAGGCGTACACCACTAGGCCTGGCTAATTTCTTGTATTTTTTGGTAGAGACAGGTTTCACTGTGTTGGCCAGGCTGGTCTCAAACTCCTGGCCTCAAGTAATCTGCCCACCTTGGTCTCTCAAAGTGCTGGGATTACAGGCGTGAGTCACTGCACCCAGCCAAGCACTAAATATTTCAAACATAAATATTACAGTCTTAAGAAATTAAATTTCTGATACAAAATTACCTGGGCGTGGTGGCACGTGCCTGTAATCCCAGCTACTTGGGAGACTGAGGCAGGAGAATCGCTTGAACCTGGGAGGTGGAGGTTGCAGTGAGCCGAGATTGTGCCACTGCACTCCAGCCTGAGTGACAGAGCAAAACTCTGTCTCAAAAAAAAAAAGAAATTAAATTTCTGTTACTTTAAGGACAGCTGAGAATTGTTGGGAAGTTACTGTGTGTTAATACTAATATTCACATTCCATTGTGTCTTTGTGTACCTACAATGTACTAAGCATCATGATGGGTCCTTGGCATACTTTATTTCCATCTTCAAAATAACTTTCTCAAACATGTAGATAATATTGACCTAATTTAATAGATGAGGAAACTGAGGTTCTGAGAGATTAAGCAAGCTAAGGTATGAGAAAAAGCCAAGATTTTAAGCCTGGGTCTGCCTGACTTGGAGGGCATACTGTTTTGTGTGGTGCCCTGAAAAGCTCTTTCTGGCTTTTGTGACAAATACCAAGTACCTTCCTAAACAAAGCCCTGTTGCAGAAAGAACAAATGAAAAATTAAATTAGAAAAGTATATTTACTTACTGTGAATTTGCAGTGATGGAAATCACAGTGAGGAGTTACAGTTTCTAAAGGAGTTGTGAAAAGACATGATTCTCCACTCTTACTTGGGAGATACCCACAAGCACAAAAGAAGCAGTGGAAGGAAAGACTTTTATTTAAGAGGAAGAAAACTGCCTCAATTCAAGGTTAAATCATGAATAGAAAATAGGTATAAAATAGCAAAGCGGCCGGGCATAGTGGCTCACATCTGTAATCCTAGCACTTTGGGAGGCTGAGGCAGGCAGATCACTCAAGCCCAGGAGTTCAAGACCAGCTTGGGCAACATGGCAAGACCTCATCTCTACAAAAAATACACAAATTAGCAGGGCATGGTGGCATGCGCCTGTAGTCTCAGCTACTCGGGAGGCTGAAGCAGGAGGATCGTGGAGGCTGCAGTGAGCTGTGATCATGCCACTGCACCCCAGCCTGGGTGACAGAGCGAGACCCTTTCTCATAAATAAGTAAATAAATAAAATAAGAAAGCATCTTCATGAGAAACACAGAAAAGCCTCAAGAAAAGAGCCCCTTCATTGAGTGCTTGTGTGTTAGGTGCTTTGGGGCAATTCAAGGGAAATTCTAGACATTGGTCTCTCCCATTGTACCTGACTGTTCCTAGACTTCTGACATAACTCATGAAACACTTCATTTCTGTTAAGAGTGGAAGCACACGCATGCACACACACACACACACACACACACATACACACACCCCAAAGCAATAGCAGATCCAAATTGGGCTTTTGGGGATCACCAAACTGAAAGGATCCTTAAGGTTCTGACTGTCCAGCCCTTCCTTGGACATCTCCAACAACTAGGAGATCACCTACTTCAATTCCAGACTCCTATTTTTACATAGTACTTATTTATATTTTATCTGAAATCTGTAACTTTCATCCATTGATCTTTGTTTTCCTCTTGGAACGAAACAGAATTCTCTCTTATATCTCATCTCTTTAAATGCTGTAAGAGAGTCATCTTTTTGCCCCTAAATATTTTATTTCCTGAGCTAACTATTTTCATTCATGTTGGCTGTTGTTCATATGTCATGATTTATAGCACTACATGATATGACTCCTATGAGGGAATTGAAATTGGTCTATGTCTTTCATGAAATACGTTCCCCAGAATTGAACATAATAAATAAAAGTATAGTAAAGATTGATTATCAAAGCATAGAACAGTCAGAATACTATATTTCTTCTTTTTTTTTTTTTTCTTTGATACCAGGTCTCGCTGTGTCACCCAGGCTGGAGTGCAGTAGCATGATCACAGCTCACTGCAGCCTCAACCTCAAGTAGCTGAGACTGCAGGCACGTGCCACCATGCCCAGCTAATTTTTGTATTTTTTGTAGAAACAGTGTTTCACCATGTTGCCCAGGCTGGTCTCAAACTCCTGAGCTCAAGCGATCCACCCGCCTTGGTCTCCCAAAGTGCTAGGATTACAGGTGTGCACCACTGTGCCCAGCCTATATTTCTATTTAAACAGCCCAGAAATCCTTTGGTCCCCCTGCCTCTACACACACACTTGGTTTTGCAGTCTCATCATGCCCTTAGCTCTTACTGGATTCAGGGCACTAAAATCTCTGTCTTTTTATCCACATGCTGCTATTTAGCAAGTTCTCCCTACAGCCTTAACTTTAGTTCCAAGGGTAAAACACTAAAACGTGTCCTATTTAAATTTCATTTTAATAGACATGGCCATTTATGTATGTATTTATGCATTTATCTCCTGCCTTATTTCAAAAGATACTAGGTGACTGATACATCATTTCTGGGCCAATGCCAGGTTGGATCTTGCTTTGTCATCTGATTTATTCATACTCCCTCCCAGCTTCTTGTTCTCTATACACTGATAACCAGGGCTATTCAGCCCATATCTAGATTGCTTAAAGAAGTGTTGAAAAAGACTACGCTAGGAAAACAGCCCTGTTCAATACAGACCTTTGACAAAATTTGCTAGATTTGACAAAGATAGATCCATTAATCAGCATTCTCATTATGGAGTGGTTATGCTGCCAAGCTATCTTATCATCCATCCAGTTTCTCCACCTTTTTCACAAGGATGCCATGCAAGAATGAAAAATGTCTTGCAGAAATACGGAAACTCTATGTCCATAGGATTCCTTTTATTTACTAGTCTAATAAACATATCACGAAATAAACCAAGACCTGTCTGTCATGCTGTTTTTTTTTAGTAAATTCATGTTGTTGTTTTTTTTAAGCATCACCTCTTTTCTCTCTGGAAGTTCAGACACCACCCATTTGATATTCTTAAGAGGGAATTAACATTGAAATTCACAGTTAACATCTGTATCATTGACCTTCTCCTCACCTCACTTCTTTCCTTTTTTTTTTTTTTTTTTTTTTTAAGAAAAAGGGTCTCAGTCTGTTGCCCAGGCTGGAGTACAGTGGCACGATCATGGCTCACTGCAGCCTCGACCTCCCAGGCACAAGTGGCCCTCCTGCCTGAGCCTCCCAAGTAGCTGGGGCCACAGGTGTGTGTCAACATGCCTAGCTAATTTTTTATTTTTGTAGAGATGGGGATCTCCCTATGTTGCCCAAGCTGGTGTTGAACTCCTGGCCTCAAGGAATTCAACCTCCCACTTTGGCCTCCCAAAGTGCTGGGATTCCAGACGTGAGCTACTATGGCTAGCCTTCTTTCCCTTTTTGAAAACCAAAACACTTATCCATCTCCTGTCTTCAGGAAGTGCTTCTATTTCCCATAGATTGTAAATATTTTACAGATATCTTTTGCAAATTGCTTTCGTATTCTCAGATATTATTTGTCCAAACCAGAAGACTCACATTTTTTTAGTTTGCATTGTTGGAATGGGAGTGATGGTAGTAGGGGGAGAGAACAGTTTCTCCAAAGAATGTGGGTACTGTTTTCAAAAGGAATGAGGAATAATAGGTAAACAAAACAGATTCCATTGCAGCAGTGAACCTTCAAATTCAGATGCCCTTCAGCAAGGCTTGGTTCTCTCTATCTAGTCTTTCTTGCATTACCGTTACAGGTCTATGCTGTTCTTGTGGTTTGAAGTCTTTGATTACTATCTTCCTCCTCCCAGGTTCTTATGTATCTTTTATAATCTGAGCTCCTCAGAGAGCCTCAGGCCCTCTTACCAGCAAATTTAGTCTCTTGGATTACTTCCTCGATGCTATGGACTTAATATTCATGTCCCCACCCGCCAAATTCAGATGTTGAAACCTTAATCCCCAATGTGATGATATTTGGAGATGGGGGCTTTTAGATGTCATTAGGTCCTGAGGGTGGAGCCCTCATGATGAAATAAGTTCTCTTATAAGAGGAGGCTCAGGAGAGCCAGCTTGTCCTTCTTTTATCTCTCCACCTTGTGAAGACACAGTGAGAAGATGGCCGTCTACAAACCAGTAACAGAGTCGTCATCAGACACTGACTCTACCGGCACCTTGATCTTGAAATCCACAGACTCCAAAACTGTGAGAAATAAATATTTGTTATTTAAGCCACCCAGTCGGTGGTATTCTATTACAGCCATTCAAACTGACTAAGAAACTCCACTATTATTATTTAAAGGCTCTAATTCCTCCATATAGACAACACGCCCTTATGCTAGTTTGTAATTGACATTTCCTGGAGGTAAATGTATTCATTCAGTTTTGTTGCTTTTAGTAGGCCCTGATCCCATTTCCACGATTTCTGTTACCAGCGTGGTTGAAAATTAGAGACCAGAGAAGATGAAGCCATTGTGGGCTTCCAAGGCCAATAGGCTAGGAAATAAATTATTCCATTATCAGGATGAAAATGGAATCCTCACATTAGCCTTCCTGATTGCTTGCTTACCTTGTTTTTATACTTTCTAAGTGAACAGGAACAAAGCCACTTGCTGCTCTTCTCATTAACACTAATGATCAATAAGTAGAATTTTTTTTTTTTTTTGCTGATTCTTATATTTTGTTCAACATTATGTATGCTTAATTTAGAGCTTATTAGGGCACTGCCAGTCTTGCTCATTATCTCCTCCACAAGATGAATGTGTTTCTTGGGCAAGTAGTTAACATGAAGCAACAATGACTGACTCCGTTTTTGTAATTAAGCAAGGCTTTCAGTTATATTTGTTGGGGGCAGGGAGGAAATAAGCAAGAATTAGCATTTAATATTGACATATTTTAGATACTCGCAAGAGAAAGGAGTACTTAAAACAATTTCAGCACTGAATATTAACGACCAGAGCTGACTTGGTGTCCAAGGGAAATGTTTGGCCTTGTATCTTCCCCTAAGCTCCTTTGAGGTTCTTTCCATCCTTTAAAATCATGCTTTGAAATGAAATACTGATACATGCTACAACATGGATAAACCTTAACAACCTTATATGAAGTGGAAGAAGCCAGGCACAACGGACCACATATTGCATGATTCCATTTATGTGGAATGGCTGGAACAGGTAAATCCATAGATGGGAAACAGATTAGTGGTTGCCAGGGATTAGGGGGAATAGGGAGATTGTGGGGTGATGGCTAAGGGGTATGGAATTTATTTTTGCGGCGATGAAAATGTTCTGAAATTAATTGTGGTGATGAATACACAACTGCATATACTAAAAGCCATCGAATTGTATGCTATAAATGGGTGAATTGTGTGGTGTGTGAATTACACCTCAATATAAAGCTGTTTTTAAAAATAAAACTCTACTCTTCCTGTTACCATCATATATTCTCCTTCTCTGGAATCTTTAGAAACTGGATCACTGTTGCCTTTTCTATCAGGTCCTATTACTATCCTAAATGACTTTGACATCCACATGGATGAGCCACCACTCAATGCCCCAGTGAGTCCTTTCCTTGGTCTTTGCTTCTCCAGTGACTTTCACCTCCTTTCCACTTGGCCACCCACTCCACCCTTGTTTGTTGCAAGCCTCACCTGACTCCCTCACTCTCTCTACAACAGAAACAATGCATTCTCATCTCTCTCTCAGAACACAGCCTCCAATACTTCCAGACGTCTCACTGAATTGCTCTAATTATAACCTGGACTTTGAAGGCACAGTCTTCCTCTTCCTCAACTCCATTACATTCTCTCTTTCTGCTCCATCAGCATCCACATCCTCCTTCCCTGCGCTGAAACTCCCCAATTTCATTTTTACTGCTTTCCTTGCCTGGCTTGAATTCCATGGTTCGTCACTTCAGTCTCTCATTCTTCCATCTCAGTCATCTGGCAAATCTCAACTCTATCAATAAGACTAATTATAGAGTGACTCTGTCACAGATCTCATCTCAACTGTACTCTCAGTTATCCTTCCATATTGCTCCAGAAGCCTCTCTCCAGTTCTCCAAGGTTTCTAGTAGAAACCAGCTCCATACTTCTCAACCCATCTCTACTTCCACCTTCCTTTTCATGCCCAGCAGATATTTTTTTTTTTAATTTTTTTGAGATGGGGTTTCACTCTGTTGGAGTACAGTAGTGTGACTGCAGCCTCGAACTCAGGTGATTCTTAGGTGATCCTCCCACTTCAGCTTCCCAAGTAGCTGGGACTACGGGTGCATACCACCACAATGGCTAGTTATTGTATTTTTTAAATAGAGATGGGGTCTTGTTATGTTGCCCAGGCTAGGCTCAAGCCATTCTCTTGCCTCGGCCTCCCAAAATGCTGAGATTACAGGAGTGAGCCACCATGCCCGACCTGTATATACATTTACAGCAAGTTTAGTTGACATTTCCCCTTACTCAGGCAAGGCTGTCATCTAGACCCTAGAGACAGGACTACTAGCATAAGAATAAAGGGTCAGCATTTGAATACATTTGGGGAACATGCTATGCTATAAGTAAACTACATGCCTACCTACATCCTTTCTTCCTCCCCTATCATTCATTGTTCTGAGCAAAATGGCAGAAATCCCCTTTGCGTATTTAAAGTTTCTCTTCCTGTGCTGTGGCTTGCATCACCTCTTTACTACTCAGTGTCCTTGTAGTATTATTCACTCCACCACCCATCTTCAGCTTTTCCCTCTCTACTGACTCCTTCCCATTAGCATGTCTCTCCCTTCTTGGGCAACAACAGTGCGTCTAGCTTGAGGCCACATCCCCTTATCCAGCTACCTCTCTATTTTTTTCCTCCTCTTTAAATGTAAACCTCCAGCCGAGCACGGTGGCTCATGCCTATAATCCCAGCACTTTGGGAGGCTGAGGCAGGCAGATCACTTAAGCCCAGGAGTCCAGCCTGGGCAACATGGTGAAACCTCATCTCTACTAAACATACAAAATTAGCCAGGCGTGGTGGCGCACGCCTGTAGTCCCAGCTACTTGGAGGCTGAGGCAGGAGAATTGCTTGAACCTGGCAGGCGGAGGCTACGGTGAGCCGAGATCGCCACTGCACTCCAACCTGGGTGACAGAGCGAGACTCCATCTCAAAATAAATAAATAAATCTAAACCTCCTAAAAGAGCTGTCTTCACATCTTCCTTTCCACTTTTTCCTCCATATGTTACAATAAGTATTTCTACACATAACTTCACTCAAATGGCTAAAAAAATTCCAATGAGCCTCTTTGGTTCCTACTTGAATTCTCACCAATATTTGGCATATTTGACAACTTTCTCCTTCTTATCAGGATCTCTTCCTTTAGCTTCATGACTCTACATATTTCTGGATCTCCTCCTGTATCTTCTTTTGTGACTCTTCTGCTGTCTGCCCCCTAAAAGTCAGTATTCCTGAGTTGTGTCCTGAATATTTGTATAAGTGATCTATTAATAGATAACAAATTACCACAAACTTAGCAGTTTAAAACACCATCCACTTCTTATCTCTCAGTTTCTGTGGGTCAGGAGTCCAGGCACAGGTTAGCTAGGTCCTCTGCTCTGCTTTCACAAGGCTGAAATCAAGGTGTCAGCTGGCTCTGCATTCTCATCTGGAGCTCAGGGTCCCCCTACAAATGCATTCAGATTGTTGGCAGAATTCAGTTCTGCGGTCTCTGTTTTTGTTGTAGTTTTTGTTGACTGGGTTCATTTTCACCTCCTAGAGACTACTCTGAGGTCCTTCCATGTGGTCCCACCATCTAAGCAATGGAGAAGCTCCTTGTTGAACCACTCTTATGCTCCAATCTCTGACTTCTTTTTCTACCAGCTGGATAAAATTCTCTTCTTTTAAAGGGCCCATATGATGAGGTTAGGCACGCTTGGATAATCTCTTTATCTTAAGGTCAATTGATTAGCAAGTTTAATTACATCTGCAAATTCCCTTTTGTCAGGTAACTTAATTGTGGAAATAACACCAGGTGGGGAACGTCATGGTAACCATCTTATAATTCTGCTTTCCACAGTTTTTTAAAAAAATTATTATTATTCTATATATTCTCCTGGAGTGATCTCATCCTCCTACTCAGCTTTATTTACCAGCTCTATGCTGATGACTCACAAATCTCCAACTTCAGCTCCAACCTCACTCCTGAGCCTTTAGACCTGTATCAACAACTCCCACTGTTTACTTGGATGCCCCACAGATATTTGATTTTAGAGGCTGAAAAATGAGTTCATCATTTCACCACCAGCCTGCCTTCTTCGTGGGTTCTCTCTCAGGGAATCATCCCCCAGTGTCATCTCTGACTGTATGCTCACTCACCTTGCCACCACATCAAAACAACCTATACCAATCAATCCAACCTCCTAAACTCTCTCTAGTATACCTCCTTTTCTTGATTAATAAAGAAAAGGAGAAAATAAGAATAACTCTGCTTATTCCCTGTTCAGGCTACCTTCACCTCTCATGTGAATTATTCAACAGCCTCCCAATTTGTCTCCTGGCTGCCAGTCTTGACTTCTGCAATGGACATTTGGATCTGCTTGTTCAATATCCATTCCAACCTCTTTGTGTTCCTTTTGGAAAACTAAAAATTACATTTCTTAGCTAGGCTTCTGGTTGCGATGTAGATTCCAACAATCAGGTGCACCCATGAAAGATTTGGAAGGTGGAAGTGATATATCATGAACAGGGGGCCTGCTTCTGCTATTTCTGGGGCAAGCAGGATTATGAAAGCATTTGGCTTTCAGTGACAGTTGTAGGGAGAGTCCAGTGTCCAGTCCCTAGCTACACGATTGAAAAGCAGCAGTGAAAAAAGGCATCCTCTTTGCTGGCAGCAGCTTTCTGATTTCCAGATCGTGGCAGGGAAGTGATAGTCCTGGAGCCAGCAGTTACATGGAAACAGTGGCTTAATATTCCAGCTCACTGATCACAGCAGAGGCATCAGCTCTCTGGCAGTCAAGTTCTGCAGTGCTATTCTGGAAGGTTTTCCTGGAAGCTCAGCCCAGATTTTGCTCCTCCAGCAATTCCAATCATTTTTAAACCGCTTCTGCTTGTATGGTTTATTTTACCTACAACTGAACTCTGACTACAGTAAATCCTATGATTTACCACATTTCATCCAGAGTGAGCTCTCTGAAACTCTAGAACTCAAATCCAATAATGGCATTGCCCTTGCTTAAAATCTTTCAATGCCCTCCAATATCCTTATATAAAGTCCAAATATTTTAATCTTGTTGGAAAGATCCTGCATGACCTGGTCCTCCTATTCTCTGCAGACTCATCTTTACCCAGGAACCCTCTGGCCACACTAACCTTCCATTCAGGTACCTAAGACATGAACCCATCTCTTTGTCTTGGCAAATGTCATTCTCCCTATATGGAACATTCTTGCCCTGTCTTCTCTTGACTGTCTCCCCCATTTTTTTCCGATCTTGGCCTAAGGGCTTTGTCCTCCAAGAAACCTTGTCTGACCCTACCACCCATCACTACCACAAAAACTCTGGGCTAGGCACTGTCCTGTGTGTTCCCACAGGTCCCTGGCCTTCCCACTTCGAAACATTGTACCGTTTGAAATTTCCTAGTTTGAAGCATTGTACTGCATTGTACTGGGATTGCTGATTGTATACTGTGCCATCCCTCTTGTTCCCATTATACCTTAAGAACCTGGTGAAAGGTTTCATGTCTAAGTTGTGTTCTATTTTACCCCCAGTTCTCAGTGAGTACCTGGCACAGGTGTGCAAATTGAATGAAGTAATAAAGAAGGTGAAGCATTTTAAGCAGAAGGTTTAATCTCTATTGGATTTATGTTTTAGAAAAGCATGTGGCCATGTGCAGAAAGAACCATAATGGAATCAGGTGGAGAGAATGAGCTGAGATATAAAGTCCAGTTTGTTAGTCTGACCTAGTGCAATATTAGTGGGGATGGAAAGAAGGAGACAGAAAAACTGGGGGCGAGGGGGGGGTGGGAGGAGTTTCATTCTTGTTGCACAGGCTGGAGTGCAGTGGTGCAGTCTCGGCTCACTGCAACCTCCACCTCCCGGGGGTTCAAGTGATTCCCCTGCCTCAGCTTCCTATGTAGCTGAGATTACAGGTGTGCAGCACCACGCCCAGCTAATTTATTTTTATTTTTTTTTTTGTATTTTTATAGTAGAGACAGGGTTTCACCATATTGGCCAGGCTGGTCTCGAACTTCTGACCTCAGGTGATCTGCCCGCCTCGGCATCCCAAAGTGCTGGGATTATAGGCGTGAGCCATCGCTCTCAGCCTAAACCTTCTTTTGGCACCACAATTCAACTTAATTAACATTTTAGAGTACTTACTCTATGCAAAGCATTGCATTAGGTTATGCCATAAAGCAGTTATTAAGATATTATCCCAGTTTTGGAGATTGCAAGGATTTCAGTCAGCTAGTAAAGACATAAATACTTTAATACTGGGCAGAGAGGCAAAAGGAAGTAGAATTGAAGAGTTCATGTTTCAAGGGTAAGGTTTTTCAGTTTATTTATTTATTTGTTTGTTTTTGCCTAAAGATAATGGGCTAGTAGTTTCTGGGCAATAGACAGTGTCCTGTGGTGGCAAGAACATTGCCTGGAGACAGAACATAGGAGTCTTACTTCTCCACCTGCCACTAACTGGTATGATCTTGAACAATTTGCTTAACTTCTCTGGACTTCATTCTTCACTTGTAAAATAAAATTTTTGAATAAAATTACCTTTAAAATTCTATTATCATGTATGTGTTATATTTAAAATGTGTACAGTATTTCTAAAATTTTTCATCAAATCATCTAATTAAAATGTTCATGTATTCTAAATAGTGCTTTAGGATAAATATTTTAACTTAGCTTTTTGTATAGTATTTAGAAGACAAGGATATAATAGAGTCAAAAATAAATCTCAAGCTTTGGTTTTTTGATTCTAAGAGGTTGATGATAATACTGTATTCACTTTTGCCAATTAGGGACAGTTTACCCAAATGTGCTTGCCCACCACCGCACTTCACTTCCTCAGCCCTTTCAGCCTTATGATTTTTTAAATTTTGCCTTTTCTATTGCCTAGTATTAATGCTAGGCTTTGTCAGAGGAATGTAAAAAAGAGCCTTAAATCATTCTTTTTGCCCTCTTTGATAGACAAGTAGTTTAAAATTCTGTGCTCAGACTGTTTAACAATTCTTCTCAAATTTCAATGGAAGGGAGACATATAAAAGAGCACAAAAAGCAGGATTAGAATCAAGTATCCACTTGAAAATTCACTTGCTCTTCCCCTCACTATGCATGGCTCCTTCTCTTTGTAACTAAGTATGCAACAAGCTTTCAAGAATGAACAGGAATGCTTGCAGCAGTAACAAATGAACCTGGGAAAAAAAATCAGTGGCTTAATACAAAGTTATTTCTCATTCATTTCAAGTACAATAGGAGTGATGATGGTGGTAGTGGTTTGTGTATGTCTCTTCCTTGCAGTCATTCAGGAACTCAGGCTGGCAGGATACCCGGGTGTCATCATCCAAGTGGCAAAAGCAGGTCTGGGGAGGGAAGGAGGGAAGAAGGAAACAGACTTTCCTGTGGGAGCTTTTTATGGGCTAGACCTGTCACTTTTATTCCTATTTCATTGGCCAAATCTCAGCTCCATGGGCACACCTAACTACAGAGGAAGCAGCGGAATGAGGTCTAGCTGTGTGCTAAGGAAGAGAATGGGCAGGTTTTGATTACTACTTAGCGGTCTCTGGTCTCTGCCTTACCCCTGGGACACATTGATTCTGTCTAGCTGTTCCCTCTGGACTTCTTCCTTTCTACCCCATGTCTTCAATTGCTGACAAAATATTTCAGAGGTGACTCCTACTTGCCATGAGTAGTTGGGAAATACTTTTAAGGTAGTGATTTTCATCAAGTAAGCATCTGACTTTTATGATGCAACCTTCAAGTTTCCCTAAGCACTCCAGTGTCTGCCTTAGAATATTATAGCTGGGAAAACTGGCTAGCCATATGGAGAAAGCTGAAACTGGATCCTTTCCTTACACCTTATACAAAAATTAATTCAAGATGGACTAAAGACTTAAATGTTAGACCTAAACCCATAAAAACCTTAGAAGAAAACCTAGGCAATACCATTCAGGACATAGGCATGGGCAAGGACTTCATGTCTAAAACACCAAAAGCAATGGCAACAAAAGCCAAAATTGACAAATGGGATCTAATTAAACTAAAGAGCTTCTGCACAGCAAAAGAAACTACCATCAGAGTGAAAAGGCAACCTACAGAATGGGAGAAAATTTTTGCAATGTACTCATCTGACAAAGGGCTAATATCCAGAATCTACGAAGAACTCCAACAAATTTACAAGAAAAAAACCAAACAACCCCATCAAAAAGTGGGCGAAGGATATGAACAAACACTTCTCAAAAGAAGACATTTATGCAGCCAAAAGACACATGAAAAAATGCTCATCATCACTGGCCATCAGAGAAATGCAAATCAAAACCACAATGAGATACCATCTCACACCAGTTAGAATGGCAATCATTCAAAAGTCAGGAAACAACAGGTGCTGGAGAGGATGTGGAGAAATAGGAACACTTTTACACTGTTGGTGGGACTGTAAACTAGTTCAACCATTGTGGAAGACAGTGTGGCGATTCCTCACGGATCTAGAACTAGAAATACCATTTGACCCAGCCATCCCATTACTGGGTATATACCCAAAGGATTATAAATCATGCTGCTATAAAGACACATGCACATGTATGTTTATTGCGGCACTATTCACAATAGCAAAGACTTGGAACCAACCCAAATGTCCATCAATGATAGACTGGATTAAGAAAATGTGGCACATATACACCATGGAATACTATGCAGCCATAAAAAAGGATGAGTTCATGTCCTTTGTAGGGACACGGATGAAGCTGGAAACCATCATTCTCAGCAAACTATCGCAAGGACAAAAAACCAAACACTGCATGTTCTCACTCATAGGTGGGAATTGAACAATGAGAACACATGGACACAGGAAGGGGAACATCACACACCGGGGCCTGTCATGGGGTGGGGGGAGGGGGGAGGAATAGCATTAGGAGATATACCTAATGTAAATGATGAGTTAATGGGTGCAGCACACCAACACGGCACATGTATACATATGTAACAAACCTGCACATTGTGCACATGTACCCTATAACTTAAAGTATAATTTTTAAAAAAGATAAAAAAAAAGAATATTATAGTGCATTAGATTGTGTGGGGCATACAATGACCATATGTCATTCTCAGTTGTGCATACAGATTTAGCTTCAGGTGAATATAACTGGGAATATTACTCTTCTAATGTTCTCGGGCTTAATGAGGTCAGCGATTAAAAAAATATTCAGATCTCAAGTTTCCTTTAGACCATGAAAATTATATCACAACTTTCTAGTTGGATATCATAGCTTTTTTTGGTATAGAGCAATGGTTCTCAAAGTGTGGTTCCCAGACCAGCAGCATCAGCATTACCTGGAAACTTGTTAGTAATGCAGTTCTCAGGCCTCACCTCAGACCCCCTGAATCAGAAACTATGGGAATGAGGCCCAGCAACCTGTATTTTCACAAGTCCTCTAAGAGAATATTCTAGAACCACTGGTTTAGCGATTTGGAGTTGAGTTAGATCATTGTTGAAGCATTTCACTTCAAGGATCAAATCAAGACATTATTTGAAATCGTTCGTTTAAAACATACAGAATCTCTCTCTTATATTGCTGTGAATGAAGAGTGACAGAAATTCATCAAACGAAAATATTACGAAGAGCCCTGGGAGGTCATGAGAGCACATAGTTTTCAAACGTGTTGGTTACAGAAATCTAAGGTTCTATGAAGCATCTCTAGGGGTTTCCTAAAAGAAAATGTTCATACGTTTGGTTGATGACTATCCTTTGACCATCCAGGGTTTGTCTCTAAAAGACTGGAAATTCTGTGTCAGAAGAAATGGAGCTTTAGGACCAAGTCAATACCTTATTTGTCTTTGTATCTTCATTACCTTCCAGAGTGCCCCAGCATAAAGTAGATACCTAACAAACATTTACAATGTATGTATGGATGGAATAGGCATCTCATGGATTCAAGTGCTTAAGTAACTTTTACTAATATTATGGGGTCATTTTTTGAAAATCAGTTTGGATAGTTTATTCTAGTTGCTATTAAAGAATACTGACTGCTTTATGTATGCCCCCAGTCTTTTAAGCAGTTAAGGATTTTATCTAGCAGATATTAAGAATAATGGCTCCAACTCTGAGAAAGAAAGAGAGGGAGAGAGAGGGAGAGGGAGGAGAGAGAGAGAGAGAGAGAAAGAGACGGAGAGAGAGAGAGAGAGAAACTTATATGAAGATAGTGTTTGTTCCATTTCTTGAAATGTCTATAAAAATATGTTACTGCATGTTAATCTTTTCAGTGACTAACCCAGGCTTTCTTTCTCAACCTTGGCACTAGTGACATTTGGGGCTGGATCATTCTTTGCTATGGGATCTGTCTTGTCCATTGCAGGATGCTGGGCAGCATCCCTGGTCTCTGCCTACTAGATGCTGGCAGCATCACCTACTACTCCTAGTTGTGACAACCAAAATGTCTCCAGACACTGACAAGTGTCCCCTGAGAGGCAAAAGTGCCCAGGCTGAGAATCACTGCTCTATCCTAATGTTCATAGGGCAGTAGTAATTTTCCTGCATTTTATTCAAAGCTATGGAAACAGGCTTCGAGAAAGAGCATATGTTCCACATTTCTCTTTAGCTCATTGTTGAGGACTTTGGCAGTGACAGCTCTATCTATTTTGAAATGATTTGGTTCACAAATCCTCATTATTTTAGGCCATTTTTCTCCCTGGAACAACTTTATCTTTGGAGATGCAAATTCACAAACTCTAAACATCTTTTTTACACTTTCTGTGATCTACAAGGCTTCAGCACTGAATTCCATTATTGGGCATTTTTATTTAATAATTTCTAAATAATCTATAGACTGGCTAAAGGAACTCTGTATAAGTCCATAATACAGAGCTAGCAACTAATGGAATGGTTTTTATCTACTTCCTTAAAATATTTTTAAAAATTATTTAAGAAAAAACCTAAGTAAAATGTAATAATACCCTTTATTACATCCTACTGCAAGATTCTGTCCATGGAAAGAAATTCACCATTGCTTCTGGGATTTACTTCCTGGTATCTAAAGAATATGCTATTAATTCTAGTTCATGATTTATTTTAGATGTTATCTATTTTCTTCCCTTTAGCACATGAGAATTTAGCATTATTTCCATCTCCCCTCACTTCTGCTCCTCCATAATATCAATATATGACAATTTTTCTTTAAATCATCAGTGTTTAAATGATGAGCTGACAGTGTATCCTGACATCCTTATCGACATCCTCATGTAAATGTTCCCTCTCTTATTTTCCACGTGGGTATGTGTTTTAAATAGTCCCTTTTAAAAAAAATTAATGGTATTTTGAGACAGTGAGAGGATAAAAGTATATGACCATCACACATTTAATAGGAAACTAAAATTATTTTTGAAAACTTTGGAAAGATTACATAAAAAGTCTCAAAATTTTATTGTTAGAAGGTAAAGATTTCTATTTTCCCCTCATCTCTTACATTTAGCATAAATGACAGTGAAGCATTTTTTTCAAATTTAAGAAACAAGTATAAAATCTGATTTTTAATTTTTCATTAAATGAATTTTGTATATAATTCTTGTATCAATATTAACACCAATAAATCAGGACCATCTAGAAAACAAAAACAGGATTAAAAAAGATAACCAATTGACATGACAGATGAAGAAGATACTAGGTGAGAAGAAACATGTATATAACAAAGCCTACAATTGGGAAATCGTGGGAATCAAAGTCAAGCAGTTAATTACTAACAAAGATGGCAACCATGTTTCTTTTGTCTTTCACAGTGAATGCATAATTAGCACTTAATACTAAGACTAGGGAATAAACCATCTACAATCTATTGAAAAAGACCATCTGCTTCTATAAATTTTGTTCTCATACACTTGCCAAAAGAAGAGAACATATTAACAAAATAATGGGCCCTGCACTGTTAATTGCTAGGTTGTTTGCAGTTGTGCTGTTGCTATTAGAATTTAATAAGCCATTCCTTCTGCTAAATTAATAAGCAGCCAAGATTATGTAATAGCTGCTTTCAGCTGCTAATTATTTTTCCCACAATTCCTTCCCCTCCCTACCCCTACCCCCACCTTTTTTTGACTAGGAGCAGGAAAGGAGACTGCCAGTATGTCATCAGCAAGTCTCCCGTCCTCATTTTCAGAGCAACATTAGGAGCATAATCAGAGTTTAAACTTGGAGGTGGCTATCTCAGGAACCTTGAGGATATAAGTGTTTTGTACAGAAAAAGAGAAAAGCAGCATTTGGATTCAGAGGGCGAGTTTTCATTGTGAACTATCTTTTAACCGGTTAATGGCATCTGTTTCTTGTAGTAAGAGAGAAATGGGACATTCGAAAGCACCTTTGGGGCATGACTGGGTAGGGAGAAATCTGGTGGGGGCGAGGGGGACCTAAAGAACTACAGAAAGCCAGCTCCGTGCCGTGTGTCGTCCCCTTTCTTTAATATTCCAGTATACATTAATCATACACGTTAATGGGAAACTTTCCAAGCAGCACAGTAGTGCTTGAAAAGGGGAAGTATTACACATTTCTGTTTTGTCATACAAAAGCATTTTTTAAAAGCCCCCAAAACTACTGTCTTAGTTTCATAGATACTATAATGCACACAAAAAGAATATAATCCCTAATAAAGGATTCCTTTACATTGATTACATTTAGCTTCGTGAAAAATTTAGCTTTTCTTTTTTTACTTTAGGCCATTAAAAAAATTCTGGCGACTATACTTAGGAACCTCTGCAAAAGGGGCATGGCCCAACAAAAACAATTGTCTCGCTTCCTTTGTAAGAACCTAGGTGACTCGGGTAATGAATAGCATTTCGATATGGGAAACCCGTGGCTCTTCAAGGAAGGTCACCTAATCCCGTGGGACTCCCCTTTCCTTATCTGTAAATGACTAGATGATTCATCCATTCTATCATTCAGAAAATTATGAACATCCATTATGCCCCGGCATTACGCTCAGCATTACAGCTCTTAACAAATTTATCACTTTATAGTCTTTATCAGTCAACTCACTTTTATTAGTTGTGTTATATACCAGGCAGTGAACTAGATTGAGATGCAAAATGAATACAATTTAAGGTGTGCTAAATAAAGGCTAACGGGCATGTGGGTGAAAGAGGGAATCGCTCTTACAGGGTTTTAGGGTGAGGCTTCATAGGAGATGTGACATTTGAGAGCAGGGACATGCCAGGCACAGCAAGTCGTCGGCAGTGCCAAACTCGAACCCAGGCGGCTGGTGGGGCGACCCAGTGTGAAGGAAGCGGGATCTCGAAGGTGAGGTGCTGTCCAGGCTTTTCAGCCGAACGGACAGTAACTCATCCAGTCCGCAGCACCGAGGATGGGCGAGGCGAGCCCAGGGAACAGACTCCCGCGAAGCTCGGGGCGGAAGGTGTTTGGGCTAGGGCTGGAGCAGTGCAATGGGAAGGAGAGGCCGGATTCCGGACAATTTTGAGGCAGAATGATAGCAAAAGGCCCGTGAATGCGTGACGAGCTCCACAGAACAGCTGACTTGTTTTTCCAGAGTTGCAGCATTCCCTCATCCCCTCCCACCCTCCTCGTCAGCCGTCACACCTCCCCGACCCACCCTCTGGGGACACAGAGAATCATTAGAGCTCGAACGTGGCTCTTCGCTGTCCGGAACTTCCCTGCCCCGCACCATCCGCTAGGCTAAGGACGCTGCAGAATCCCGTCCTCCTATCATTAAACAAACAGGACAGCCGCCCGCGCGCGTCCCGGAGGCACCAGCAGGAGCGCGCGGGCGCGCGGGCCCGGCAGACGCCGCTTCCGGGTCACGTGGCCCGGCTTCCGGTTCGCACCACCCCTCTGCGAAGAAACCTCCAATCGGCTTCCTTGGACTCAGCGCTTACCCGCGCTGCCTCCGGTGCCGCTGGCGACCGCTGAGCCGCTTCCCGCGCATCGCCTAGCCCGCCCCTCAGCTCGCCGCAGCCCCGGCTCCTCCCTCGTCCGGCCCCCGGGGCGGGGTCTGTCAGCTTGCCCTCCCCTCTCCGCCTAATCCTGCCCTCCGCCAGCCGGGTCCCCTCCCCACAGCACCACGGCTTCTCTTCCTCAGCACGGCGACAGGGGCTTCCCCTTCGCCGCCGCCGCCGCCGCCGCCGGCCAAGCTCCGCCGCACCCGCGGCCCGCGGCCGCCGTAAGTCCCTGGGGACGAAAGGGGGCGCCGAGGATGGGGGAGACGGGGAGGGAGGGCTGGGCGCGCCCCCCGCCACCCCGCGCGCTCCCCGACGACCCCACCCCGAGCCTGCCCGGCCCGCCACTGGGTCGCCGCGCCCGCAACTCACTTCTCTCCGCGTCCGCGCCCTCCGCACCACTCCGCGCCGCTCCCGGGGATGTGGGGGCCAGTCCCGGGCTCCGCGACAGCCTCGCGGCACCTGTGGTTCGGGAATCGCCTCAAGTTTTGCGGGGCGCTTTCGGGAGGGGCCGGGGGCGGTGGCGGCCGAGGACTCTTGGCGCCCCCTGCGCGGCGGCGGATGCCATTGTCTGCTCCGCTCCTTGCCTGTCACCTCGCCCGGGCTTGGTCAGTGATGGAGTGTGGCCTCGGGAGTCGGGGGTAGGCACCGGCGACGGCCGGACCCGAGGAACGCTGGCCCCGAGCCCGCGCCGCAGCTGAGCCCATTGTTTTTAATGCCAGTCTCGAGGAATTGTGGTGCCCTGTGATTTGCGGCAAAATCAAAGCGTTGGTTTTTAACACGAGGGAAGGAATACTCGTGCCTTGCAACCGGGTTTCGTCCCATGTTAGGACATAATTTATTTTAAGGAGAATACATTGTTTTTTCGTCCTGCAAAGTGGTAGGGCGGATACAGGACCCTGCTCCAGACAGCCTTGAGCCCATACTCTTCGCAAGCAAACCCTCACCCTTTCTGGTCACCAAGATCTAGGAATACGAGGTCCATTCTTTTCCAAGTTCTGGTAACGGGTTTGCAGTAAATGTCCAGTTGATGCTTCACTTGCTGCCCCCTTCGAATGCCATCTTCAGGACTTGCACGGGAGGCACTTTGGTATCACCTAATAATGTCCTTATATTTTGTTCCCCTGACGCATTTTAAGTGAGGTAACAGGGCCATTTTAACTTTACTAAAGTTGAATTGCCACGTCACACATTTCTAGATATCTTATTGATACCTTTTTGGGTGGTTACAAAAAGCGACGATAATTTCTTACCGAAATTTAGGGCCCATTTTTATTCTATATTGGTTCTGTAAATTTCCCCTCTCCGTGTTCAAATTCAAGATGGTGTGGTGAATCTTGAGAATCATGCTTGAATCTTATTTGCAGTAATGCTGTTAAAGGAACTTAACAGTGGTTAAAAGAAAAAAGGATACGTGTGTGAATTCTGCCTTTAAATTACCTTTGTAGAAACAATACTTCTGTTTGCAGTTGAGATGACCAATTGGATTACAAAAAGCTTGGCGTTAAAAATGAAACATGCAGACTAATCAACACATTTGCAGATCACAAATAAATACATACAAATTAGTTTAAGTATAAAACAGTAGAATTCAGCATCCACTCTATCTGTAGATACTATTTTTTATTTTAAATGAAGTATTTCATGTGATGTTTCAATGCTAAATCTTATTTAATAAGTGTAAATCTTATTGTGGCCTTTTAAACGTTTGTTTTCTTTTTCATAATACATTAACTCAGTTCTAGATTTTGTACATATTTAAGTTGGAATGTTTTAAAAGTCAGATGAAAACATACTTTTTTATTAAGGAAAATTTGTATTTATGGGATTTTTCGGTGAATATTTTGGATCATTCTGTTTTGCTTAAAATATGCCATCATAAACTGAGGAGAACATTCCAAGATATAAGCTACTGTCTACAAGTAATTCACCCTGGAACTAGAACGGCCTCAGGATGAAAAATAGCAGGTCTTCCGTTTCTTTCAAAAGTACCCAAACCAGTTGATGTCTACCATTCTCTTTTGATGCATATGGAGAGTGTGTAATGTATAGGAGAGGTAGAAAATAGTTTCTTAAATTGAAAGAGTAATCTTTATTTTTCTTCAAAAATTTCACTTTAGCTTATTACCCATTTTTCTTTCTTCTCCTGCACACTCCCCTCCAAACTTAATGTGGAACAAGGTGGGATTGGAAGGTTTGCATCTAGAGGAAGATCTGTCCAAAATAATTTCTTGCTATTTTAATTGGCATAGAAATATTGATGGCTAAAATCATCTGTCATGTAAATACCCCATCCCCCAAAGCTTCTCTGTGAAACACATAATCTTAACTTTATTGATTCAAAGTATTAAATGTAATCTTGATTTTATTTATCTTAACAGATGCAGTTTATGTTGCTTTTTAGTCGTCAGGGAAAGCTTCGACTGCAAAAATGGTATGTCCCACTATCAGACAAAGAGAAGAAAAAGATCACAAGAGAACTTGTTCAGACCGTTTTAGCACGGAAACCTAAAATGTGCAGCTTCCTTGAGTGGCGAGATCTGAAGATTGTTTACAAAAGGTATAATTTTTATTTGTCAGAAAGGTGAAATAGAATCAAATGTTAGGTCATTTAGGAAATTGCAGACTTTAGTGATGACATTTGTAAATAATGATTAATAAAGATTTAGATGAAATAGGTTTAAGGTAAAGCTTTGTGTTTTTAAAATAACTGGTGTTTTGATTGATAATTACTGAGGCTGAAATGATAAAGGCAGGGAAATCATTTGAAAACTAGTTATATAATTAAAGGCAGAAATGATTATTCATGCTTAATCATCTTTATAGAAGAGTTTAATGAATTCATTTCATTGCAGGGGAAAGTAGGGTCAGTATTTTAAATTGTGTGAGTAATTCTCTGAATTTAGACAAGTACAGATAGAGTCTAATTCTTTTTCCCCGAAAATTATAAAGTAATGACTAATATTTGACATGCCTTTTATCTGATTTTTAGAATCTTACTCACTTGTAAATACCTTGACTATGTAGACTGTTTCAATCACATAGATGTTTTAAAAACTTTGTGTATATATGAGATGTGTTTGTAAGCGGCATTTATTAACTTTTAAGTACCCTTGTTGCTATGGTGGGGGTGCAATTAAATATGACAGATAATTTTGCCAAGGACAGATTTTTTAAAAAATTTGATGTTACAAAATGACTCATAGATTGGCTTTTAACACTAAAATTTTTTTAATGCTATACATCTTTATTTTATAAATATCTGAAACCCTGAATACCCTAAAATAAATTTCTCAAGATTGTTCTAAGTAGGTTAAAAGAAATAAACTTTCTTCTTTTACAGAACATTTTTTGAGGGGACATTTACTTCATTCCCCATTTGTTTCTTTTTGAATAATTTGCTGAATTTAAGATAAGAGCATTTCTGCATATAAAAAGTTCTCTTGTGTGGGGAGTATGCGTGGAAGTAACAGTATGGGATACAATGAGGGTGGGAGAGAAGTCTGGTTTTCTTCTCAGCTTCCCTTTATTACACTCCAAATATGGGTTGGATATTTCGTCAGGGAGATGGCTGCGAAGAAATGGAGATTACAAGACACAGAGAGTTTCTTAAATATTGAGGACTCCTCTTTATTATTGAATGATCTTTGGTGATTTTGTATCTTTGGGTGATTTTGTATCCAGTGTTTCGTTTGGTCTTATTAAAGATCATAGAAAAATCGTATCATTTGAGAGGTGAGAGATGTTTTACGGTGATCTAGTCAGGTGATTTTGTTTTGTTTTGTTTTGTTTTAAGCTTTTTGCCCCATGGGTAGAACCTTAAATAAAATGAGTGGAAGTGAGGCTGCTCCTTGTGAAATCAGGAATGAGGATCCTGTATCCTGGCTCACTTGGCCTTTACCCCTCTGCACAGGAGACAGTTCTTGAGTTTGAAAACTGCCGTTGTTGATCAAACTTCAATTTTACAAAGAATGCAAATTTGGGAGAAGTGACTTGTCTAGGGCCATATGCCAGTTAGTGATTGACATGGGGCTGCAACTCAGATCTTAAGCTTAGAGGCAAAGATTTTAAACAGGGCTGGAAAAAGATCAGGTTTACATATCTTAAAAGATTGAACTGAGACAATGGATGAGGGCAGGAGGGGCTGAGACTGGCACCTGCAGGATCAGTAGGAGACTACGTGAGATCTTGAACCCAGGTGCTAGAAAGGAGAGCTGTCACTAAATAGCCATTATCAAATAGGTAGGTTTGATAAGACTTGGTCACCTCTAGAAGTGGGAAGAATATGGGAGGCCGAGGCAGGAGAATCGCTTGAGCCCAGGAGTTCAAGTCCAGCCGTGGCAGCTTAGTGAGACCCCACCGTCTCTACAATTAAAAAAAAAAAAAAATTAGCTGGGCGTGGTGGCATGCACCTGTAGTCCTAGCTGCTCTGGAGGCTGAGGTGGGAGGATTGATTGTGCCTGGGAGTTCAAGCCTGCACTGAGCCCTGATTGGGCCACTGCACTCCAACCTAGGTGACAGAGTGAGACCCTCAACAACAACAACAAAGCGGAGAGAGCAGCGAAGGAAAGAGAGGAGTGGGGTGATCTCTACATTTCTGGTTTGCTGATGGGGTACAAGGTGAGCTAGAGAACTCGGCTCATTTTGGGGTGAGTTGATTTGGGGATGTCTATGTGACTTTCATTAAGAGAAGCCTGATTTTCTGGTGGGATGTGGTTGGTGGAGGTATGGAAGTCTGGGGAAAATAAGACAAAGTATTAGATCACCAGCATTCAAGTGGCAGGCAAAGGAGATGAAGAAGGGACCTTCAGAGTGGAATGAGAAATTTCACCAATGCCAGATATTGCATAAAGTTCAATGAAAGTGAGGAAGGAATCTGGTAGATTTTATAGTGAGCATTTCATATAATGCCCTTTGCCAGAACATTTTCAGTGGAATAGTGGAGATAGAACTCTCGATGTAATGGGGCGAAGTGTGAAGAGGTGGAGAAATTTAAATAGCATGTGTAGACTATTTTGGGGAACTTTGCTGTGAAGGACAGGAGACGAGGTGGTAACCACTCATAGACATAGGAGTGGGGGACAAGGTTTTTAAAAAAGAAGGTGTGAGAGGCTTAAGCTTATTTCTAGATAGGGGAAGGAGTCCCCCATGTGGAGGAGGAAAATACCAGCAAGGGATTCAATCCCAGGAATGGGCTGTTATGGGAAGAAAGGAAAGCACTGCTTGGTGTTCATGCACATGTCACTCAGCCCATCCGTCTGTGTTGAGCCACTACTTTTTCTTTTGAAAGCTACAAAGAGTATCTAATCCAACTCTGATACTTACATCAAGCACCTTTAAATAAAAGGTGGACTTAAAAAAAACAGCTTTATTGAGATATCAGTCATATACAAAAGGTGGAATTTATCAGCTCTTTCTCTATACGTTCCCCCTTCCATTTCATACTGAAAACCTCATCTACTCTACCACTTACGGACATATTTTTTGTTGGTATAAACAGGTGATTTGTTTTCCCTACTGCTGGAAGCGAAGAGCTTTTTAAGCAGGAGAATTACTGCTTAGCTCCTGAGAAATTCTGGACTAGGACTTCTGCTGTTCATATCAGCAAGTGATTTTTGTTAAATTATCTCATCTACATTCTTCATCCTGAGTATTTGGCATACAAATTCCCCCTTTTGAGGGGGGGATGATGGATAAGAATAATTAATATTAGCTGAAAAGACAGACTGAAAATCTGGGGACTTAAGTTCTGTTCCCTTTGTAACGTTAGCTAGTTTTATGACTTTAAACAAGTCACTTTGTTTCCTTATCTCTAAAATAAATGCTCTTGAAGATCCCTTCAAGACAGGATACTATGCTTTTTTGATTCCTGTTTTGTATAGCATTTTGTGGAAGAGTCACTGGATTAACGTCTTTTAAAATTAATTTAAAAACATATATATCTCCAAATTACTAGCCTGATAATTTGTTAAAGAATACTTATTGATTTTCTTTACTAACAAAAGAATTTTTAATGACATACCAGTGGGTATTGAGAACACTTTAGCTACATTCACCCACAGTCAGCTGATATTTAGCTGATATTTAGCTGACTGCGGATAAGTCATGTGTTTTGAATATAAGAATAGGCACTTTCAGATGTTTTCTGAGTGCCAGTAATTAGAGTAAGCCTTAATCCACTGTGCTAAAAATAACCAAACATACCTTTCTTCTTACTAGTCTATTATTAATTTTACTTCAGATTTAGACTTACAAATAGGCACTAAGAGAACAAAATGAGCTCATTATTGAATTTTTTAAAACCATCTGGTCCTAAATATAGGAAGTACACTTCAGGTTCTCTTGGTAATCTTTTACTAAATCAGTATGGCATTTTTTACTTCTCTCCTCTTCAAAGCTCTTAAAATATTGTTTTGAGCACATTTTAATTTTTGCCAGGTATGGGATTACTTTAATGCAATTGCTGGCTATAGTTTTTAATGTAAAACTTGGGCTCTAGAGTTAAATTGCTGTTCCTAGGCAAGGTTACTCAAACCTGGGTCTCTTATCAATGCAAATAATAATGGTATCTCATGGATACGGTTGTTGTGAGGATTAGAATGGTAAAATATGCAAAAGCCTTAGCTAACATTTAGTGTCTCATGTAGGGCAAGGATTCAGTGAATGGTACTTAATTATTATGTTTCTGTTTTTTTCCTGCCCTAAGCTTTCTGGAAAGAGGTACATTATTATCCTGATAGCTATCTGTTCACCTACACCAAATAATTCATTAATTTGATTATTCTTTTTCCATTCTGAGTGAAAGTAAACATTACTGGCTGGGGCTTAGACACATCGTTTCTGATGATTTTTAAATTAATGCTTCCAAGTGATTCATGCAGTTTAGGACCTTCGACTAGTGTTTAAGTGCTTTTTATTTGTAAGGAAAGAGGCAGTACTGTGGATAAGGAGTGAGGATGGTACGAGCATTAGATTGTTTAACAGTAGCATGAGGAAATCTTAAATAAAAGGAATTTTACTTGAAACTGTTAGTAAACTTTGTATAATAAATTATTTAGCATTCTGTTCCTATCAGCTAGTCATATCTGGTTTTTAATCTACCATTTTTATGTCAGTCCCTTTAATCTTTAGTTTTCTTAAATCAGGGAGTCTTATGTATCATTTATCAGTTTCCTCAAATTCAAAGTTCTATTTAATGAGCATGGGTTAGGGAGGATGGATAGTTGGAATACTCCATTCTCTTTTAAATAGATAAACAAAAACAGAGTAATGATGGGAAAGAGAGGGAGCACTTTGTTAAACTTGGCATTGATGCCCTGTTTTGTCTTCCATGACTTATTCCCTTCACAATGATGATAAATGAACACATGTGAATACCTCCTCTCAATAAGACTACAGTAGCCCCACCATTTTAAATAACTTACTGAGTGTGGAAGTCGGGTAGAGTAGACATGCACAAAGTCATGATATATATGCCAAGTGAGTTTGTATGATACAGTGGAAAAAGGCCTGGAGTTAAGGTCAAAAGATCAGGTTTCTTATCCCAGTACTAGCACTTATAGGCGCTGTACTCTTAAGCCTCATTTTTTTTTTTTTGTCTTTTTTTAATCTGTGATCAAGGATGAAAGATAGTACTTGCTGTTGAAAACATCAAATAAGATGAAATGGTTTTAATAATGAAATTAATGCTGTTGTGTGAATACTAGTTATTTTCATACTAAGGAGCAAGAATTCATTGAGTCTCAAAACAGGTTGTTCGTGTTATTCTGTATACAGTATTATTTTACATTAATGCTACGAGCAGTAACTGCCCATTGTGTTTTCTAAAAATCATTTAAGTGATCTTCAGTGAAAATTATAATCTCCACTGAGATGTTCTGTGTTTAGCCTATCTTAGGTTTTTATTTTCTTTCTTTTCAAAAGCCTTAAGTACATGTAAACCATTTTAAAATGCCCTTTTAATCCCCCTCAAAGGACTTGCTATGCCTCAAGGTTGAAGTTTTGCTTCCTTGGGTCAAGCATAACCTGATTCCATATGCTAGAATCCTAATTTGAAGGAGAATATAAGTTTCCCAACCTTATTCCCTCTTCTAGGGTAAATAAACTACACTTCAGTTCAACAGTGTAGAACTTGGTAAATTTGAGGACAGGCCTCTGTTTCCCTTAAGTGACAGGAACTTTCTGTTCTCTTTCTCTAACTTCTGTAATAACGTGGAGCTGTTGTTCTTTTCGTGTGGTTTATTCCGCAATCCTAGAAACCTTTTTAAAAACAATTCTATGCTGTTAGAAGTCAAGAACATAGTTACCCTTGGGGGTGGGAGGTTGTGACTGGGAGAGGGTAGCAGAGGAGTTTCAGGGTTCAGTAGTGTTCAGCTTCTTGATCTGGGTGCTGATGTATAGTTGAGTTCACTTTGAAAATTTATTGAGCTTGTAGGACTTAAGGTCTTCTCTGTGTGTATATTATACATATTCCAATAAAATATCCCAAAATATTGACCTCATCTTGACATTATCTTCAACAAGTCCTCCTTCAATTGGAAGGTTTGTTTTCTTACAGTTTGAATTAATCTGCTATATATTTTGTTTTAATTAAGTAAACTTAGGAAAAACCTGGGTCTGCTATGTTTTAAAATGTTTATAGAAAAGAACCTGAAAGGAAGAAGGGCAAAATCACGTATTCTAAGTTGTATGATTATTTTGTTTTTTTCTTTTTGCTTGCCTATGCTTTTCAAAATTTCTCTTATGCATTTATTACTTTTGTAGTCTGAGAAAAATCTGTACTGTTGTGAAAGAAGAAATAAACTGTATAAACTTGGGGCCTTTCATAATAGGATGTGAAAATATATTTAGAAAACACCATTATAGGGTAACAGTTTTTTTCACATTTCTACTTTGTTACAGATATGCTAGTCTGTATTTTTGCTGTGCTATTGAGGATCAGGACAATGAACTAATTACCCTGGAAATAATTCATCGTTATGTGGAATTACTTGACAAGTATTTCGGCAGTGTGAGTAGTATTTTATTTTAGGAAATTGAATGCCATAGTATTTTTTGGAAGCTTTTCTCTAACAGGTTTATTATTGGGTTGTCTTGGGGATTCTAACCGCGGGAGAGGGTGGGAATGACTGTTTATTAGTAGAAATTATTAAGTTGTCCATATTGGGAACATGCAGAGCCCAGTCTTATTTAGCTTGTGGGAATATGTTTTCAAGTACTTGAGATTTGGAAATTAAGCTTACTTAAACCAGTGATACTTAGTCATTTTTAGAAAGAGTTAAGATTGATTCACTCTAGTTCGATTTTATTCACTACCTGATAGTGAATAAGCATCTGCTTCTGCAAGTTTTAACAATTTTTTCTTTTCTTTTTTCTTTTTTTTTTTCCTTTTAAGGTCTGTGAACTAGATATCATCTTTAATTTTGAGAAGGCTTATTTTATTTTGGATGAGTTTCTTTTGGGAGGGGAAGTTCAGGAAACATCCAAGAAAAATGTCCTTAAAGCAATTGAGCAGGCCGATCTACTGCAGGAGGTAAGCTACTTATTCTCTTCACTAGGCACTAGCATGTTTTGCTCTTGCTGGGGAAGTCTCATCATTCTTAACAGTTTCAGAAAGTACTCTGAAGCATGCTTGGCATGTAGTGTCCATCCATGTGCAGTTTATTGACTGGAATATGTGTCAGTCACGTCAACTCAGTTATCTATGGATGGATGGTTCAGTCTGGAGATGGTCCATCGGTCAGGCCTCTTCCCAATGGCCCTTTTTGGACCCTAAAACACTGGAGTCTAAACCTTTAGAGGACAGACTACTTGAAGAAGGGAAAAGATTGGCTGAAAGTAGCAGTAGGTTGAGAACTCTCCATCTATTGCTTCAAATTGTTTAAGATAACCCCCTTTTTCATTAGTGTAGATAATCAGGAGTTGACTGTGAGATTATGACATTTTAATTCCAAATTGGCTCATATTTTTACCTCATGTCCATTAAATGCAAAAGTAGCCAAGCAAATGATAGTGTTTTCTAATTATACTTTTTGTAGAAACTTCTAATTTTTTTGTGTTAGCAAAACTAAACAGTATTTGCATTTCTCTTTGCTCTTCTTAAATAACAAACCATGTTCTGTCAAAACTGCATTCTTGTCTTACCTCCATATCCCCAGATGTGTAGTTCCCTTTTCTTTCTTATTACCATAGTCATCTTGGTTGTGCAGTTGATGCTGATGTACCGTCTATTTCTGAAGCTTAACATTTCATAGATAAGGCTACCTTTTTCCAAAAACTTAATGATACCTTAATTCAGATACCAAATTGAATTATGCTTCAGAGCTAATTGTGATTTTTATCATATGGAAAGCTTACAGCATGAGAAGTGATTAGTAAATATTGAAAAATGAAATGTGTTTTTACTAAAGTAGTTGTTAAGTGTGTGTTTGCATGTATGTAAAAGTCTTGAATATTTTTGGCTCACTGGTTCATTTTCCAGAAGCATTGAAAATATGATTTTGTATTTCCAGTTTATTTTAGTCCCTTCTTTGTTACATACATGTTTATCAGTTTGTTCTTGTCTTTTTTTAGTCACCAAAGAAGACTTTAAGTCCCATTTTTTAGCCTTGGAGGCATTCAGTTTTAAGGGAGTGAAATAAGGGGAGAAGAGTAACTTACTTTCTCCATTTTAACTTCTTAACTCTTGGACTCTGTGAGGAAGGGAAAGCTATTTGAGAATCTCACTGCATCAGTCACTGACTGGGACAGTTGTGCGGATTGCTTGAAGTTGAGATGACATCATCTGGATAGACATCTACTAAATGTGAGACAATGCATTGTACACTTAATGATCTTGTAGTTATCAGAAGAGTGGTTAAGGTGCCTGCAAAAGTGAAGTATTAGATTCGCAGCCCTGATGCCATCTACTCTTCAGTAGTGAAATGAACACAGACCTTTTGCCTTGTGTGTACAGTTTGCCACAGTGGTTTACCAATTGATTGGAAATGTTATTCTGGAGGTTTGTTTTTAATATCAGGTGTGCTGACTATAAGCATATACTCTACTGTTGTAAAATTGGTTTTTAAAGTTAGTATCTCCTTATTTTGCTGTTCACTAATCAGACTTCTTAAAAAATTAGGTCAGAACCAGGATTAGAAATTGGGAATTTTTCATATATGTCTTCCCTTGATCACTTTGATATTTTGTCACAGATCTGTATTCTGCTCTGTCAGAACCTGGCATTTCTTCCAAGTTTTTCCATCATTTTCTGATTAATTACATTGGCTTTAAAATATATTTAAAGTTATTGAAGTTCAACTTTTAATTTTAATATTTTTCCTGGGGAGTAATTTTTTGTTTGTTTGTTTGAGATGGAGTTTCGCTCTTGTTGCCCAGGCTGGAGTGCAATGGCACGATCTTGGCTCACTGCAACCTCTGCCTCCCGGGCTCAAGCAATTCTCCTGCCTCAGCCTCCCGAGTAGCTGGGATTACAGGCTTGCACTACCATGCCTGGCTAATTTTGTACTTTTAGTAGAGACAGGGTTTCACCATGTTGGTCAGGCTGCTCTCGAACTCCTGACCTCAAATCATCCGTCCCCCTTGGCCTCCCAAAGTGCTGGGATTAAAGGCGTGAGCCACCACGCCCGGCTGTGCCTGGATTTTTAAATGCTACTGGGAAATTGCTATAGGCCTTAGAATATGACAGCAATGTTAAGTTTACCTTAGAGCATATATTCAGTATTTAATGTACTAGGGGATAAAAACATTATTGCAGATCCAAATTTATTTGTGTGTGTATATGTACATATGTATATATATTCCCCTATGGGAGTATTTTAATAGTTAATATTGTCCTTCTGTTTGAAGTACTATTTTTATGTCTTTTTTTTTTTTTTTTGAGATGGAGTTTCGCTTATCACCCAGGCTGGAATGCAGTGGTGCAATTTCGGCTCTCTGCAACCTCCGCCTCCTGGGTTCAAGCAATCCTCCTGCCCTCAGCCTCCCAAGTAGCTGGGACTACAGTTGCACACCACCATGCCGAGCTAATTTTTATATTTTTAGTAAAGACAGGCTTTCACCATGTTGGCCAGGCTGGTCTGAAACTCCTGACAGGTGATCTACCCACCTCGGCCTCCCAAAGTGCTGGGATTACAGGCGTGAGCCACCGCGTCCAGCCTATTTTTATGTCTTTAATTGGGGAAAGTAAGTGCAGAGAGAAAAGCATAGGATGAGTATGGTTGGTCCAATGTAAAATTTTCCTTACCCCCTTGTAACCTTTGTTTAAAATAAAGAAATGAGTACTGTTAATTACAGTTCCTTCTCTTTAGAAGAAAGCTATGGTCCTGTTTCTCTTCTGTGACTACTTTTACATTGCTTTGTACACAAACGAAACTGAGTACCACATAGAGACATTGTCTATTTAGCAGTCTGAGTGAATCATTTTTCTTAGCCATGTAGGTCTTGGGGAAGCAGTAGGTGGTGGTCCATTCTGAATTTAGAGTGAGAATACATTGTAGGTTAAGGCCATTATGAAGCCAAGCTCAAGTGTGTGGAGCAGTAAGGCTTCAGGTTATTCTGTTCTCTTCATCAACATACTCTGAGAAGAATTGCAGGAATGGCAAGATGCATGTTTCCTAAAAATAGATTCATTTATATTTTTGATGCATGATACAAGTTTACATCTGTGGGAGAGTATTTGAATATTATGTTCATAAAATAGCGAGTGGAATAAGAGAAAAAGCACTCCACAAACTGCTGGAAAACTTTTTGTTTTGGATACCATGACAACAAAAATAATTATGATGGTAACTAATGCTTGAGTGCTTGTATGTGAGGCCTTGGGCTCAGCAGTTTGCTTTAAGCATCCTGTGCTAATCCTCAAGACACCCTGTGAAAGGTTAGAGGTAGCCTAATGAGAAAGTGGAAGCTCAGTGAGGTTCCATGACTGGTCTGAGGCCACCTGGTTAGCAACTGGCAAAACCAGGATTCTAAACCCAGATCTACTAGGCTTCACAGCTGTGTAAAATCTTAACCACTGTGCACTTACCCTAACCCCAGTTACGTATGGTCTTGGTATATATATTTTAAACGTTCTGTTTTAGATATGAACTTCTTTGTTCTTCAGTCATATAGTGAGAAATTCATAATTCTCCCAGAGGTTTTTCTGTGTGGAAAAGAGTAGATTTCCTAAGACAGTGCCATCTTTGACTTCTTAGACTGCAAATTTTTATTGTCCAGATTATCAGCAGTTGGAATTTTTTATTGGATATGTAGATATAAATAATATTTTTCAACCTATTTCTTATTGGATTGATCAAAATGCCTGGATTTATAATAACTTTTTTGGTCTTATAGTTTGGGGTATAGCATTCACTTAATCAATTTCATGAAATGATTTTGCTTCCAAAATTGTAAATATAGCTGTTAAGATCTAAATTTAGACTTACATTTGTAGTAGAAGTCCTAATTGGTCAATTTTAATCTAATTTTTCATGTATCATTATTTTTCTGTTTAGTGTCAGGTCTTTTACTTGAATTGATTATTTCTAAGCACCAAAGATGACTTTGAACTTATCATGTACGTCTATCTGTTGGCTTAAAGGAGTATGCACATCTCAGTGATTTTGATTTTTTTTTAAATTTGTGAAATGTACATTTCTATCCTTAAGAATGCTTTTCTTCAGAAAAATTAAAAATAATTTCTCTTACCCAATTTGTATAAACACGTAGTTTAAGGTAGTCCTTCATTTTATAGCCAAATAGGGAAGAGGGTCAGTGGATACAGATTTTCTGTTAGCATATTACAGTTAGTAATAAAAATGTAACATTAAATGTATATTCAAATAATAGTTGCTAAAATATTAGCAGACATTGTGATTAGATAATAAAGATATCTTTTTTATTTTACTTCATTACTTGGTAAATAAGGGATTAGTTTTGACATTTCTAGACCAAACTTCATGTTTATTCCTTTTGGTGTTTGGTTGTATGAATACATAATTAGATTTGAGGGTAAAGCCCAGAAATTGGCCCATTATCCATTTTTTAATGTTTGGCTGTCTTAACATGCCACTGGTACTAAAGATGATTCTTAAATTATTAAAGTACAACATGCTGAAATTGCTAAATTGATATTCTTTGCAATACTTGGAATACTTTTCCCCACCACCTATTTTAAGCTAGATTTTTGGAGGGATATGGTGGGGGGTGGTGATGTAGTTGGATTTATTTAAACACACACATATATAATGACAAAGGAAATAATAGTATGGCTTTTTTTCTGTAAAGTCAAGCACTTACCAGTTTTTCTCTGCTCCTTAATTTTATAGAGCCAGAATGAAGAATGGGGAGGTTTGTCTGAGGATATCTTATGATAAAGAGCAGTCTAAGGCTTTAGTCCCTTTGATCCCCAACTTATTTATTGGTAACTACAAAATTTACCATTTTTGTGGCATGGATAAAATGGAGTGCTATGCAAATACTGTTGCACGTGAGATGATTTCTAAGTCCTTGCTTGATCCGTGAAGATCAAATAGTTAAATACTGGGCATTTGGGCTTTAACCCTTAGCGGTTGATGCATGATGGTGTTGATTAGCGCTTTGAGATGTGTCAACCTTTCTTTTTTATACTAACAGCATCATTTTGAAATTGTGGTGTTTTTTTTCTTTTGAGCTTTGTTTGCTGTTGGTATTTTTTCTCACTAAAGTAATCTGTGAAATGCAAAATAAGTGAGGTACCAAAAGCAAGCATAATACTCATGAATTTGCTTTTACTTTGAGATGATCCACTTTATGAATAGATTTACTGGATTTGCAGTTGTTTATCTGCCTCATCTAGAAAGTGGTACTCTACGGAGGATTAGTGCTGCTAAAATTGATTTGTTTTTAGTGCTGGGGGCTGCATGATATATCTTAGTACTATGCTATATTTTTGTGAAAGTAATAATCTGTGGGACTGCATACAAATGGAAAGGTAAGAATCTTAGGAGAAAAGTGATTTCTTTTAAAAAATGAAGCTTTTGTAACTTAAAATTATTTTAATAAGTACTTTTTGAAGTATTGAATATCTTTTAATATGAAGTTTTTGACTTTTTAAAGGTCAGCTCTTGATATAATTAAGAATATTTGGGCTGAGCACGGTGGCCCACGCTTGTAATCCCAGCACTTTGGGAGGCCAGGGCAGGTGGATCGCTTGAGCCCAGAAGTTTGAGACCAGCCTGGGCAATGTGGTGAAACCCCGTCCTTACAAAAAGTGAAAAAAAAAAGACTAGCTGGGCATGGTGGTGTGTGTCTGTAGTCCAAGCTAATCGGGAGGCTGAGGTGAGAGGATTGATTGAGCCCTGGAGGTCCAGGCTGTAGTGAGCCATGATCATGCCACTATATACCAGCCTGGGTGGCAACAGAACGAAACTTTGCCGAAAGGAAGGAAGGAAGGAGGGAGGGAGGGAGGGAAAACCAAAAAGAAAGAATATTTGGGCATGCTAGTCAAACTTGAGAATATCTTAAATTGTTTTAAAAAAAGAGATGCTTCCAAATATATACAATAATGTCATTTAACAGCAAAAAGCATTTTGATATAAATCCTCTTAGAATTTGCTTAAATAAGACAAACTCGTGTAACTCCTTTGTAATCACTACTGTTCATGTTAAAACCTTCAAGCCTCTTTTAAATTGGGTTTAAAGTTAACAAGACTATAGTCTTTTATTGCCAGCGTACTTTAGTTTTTTTATAGGTAAAACTTAATCAGGGTTTATTATAACAAATTCTGGACAAATGAAGTTTGATTACATTAATGCTTGAAATGGAAATGCTTGAAAGGAAGGGCAGAAAGCAGGACAAATGTTGCCTTTCATTTTACATTTAATAAGAAACAATTTGGCCAGGCATGGTGGCTCACGCCTTTAATCCCAGCACTTTGGAAGGCTGAGGCAAGTGGATCACTTGAGGCCAGGAGTTCGAGACCAACCTGGCCAACATGGCAAAACCCGATCTCTACAAAAAATATAAAAATTAGCTGGGCGTGGTGGTGCACGCCTGTAGTCCCAGATACCTGGGGGGCTGAGGCACAAGAATGGCTTGAACCCGGGAAGCGGAGGCTGCAGTGATCCGAAATCGGGCCACTGCACTCCAGCCTGGGCGACAGAGTGAGACTCTGTCTCAAAAATAAATAAATAAATAAAATAATAATTTGGCCAGTGTCCTTACTCACTGGTTCTCAGGTTGTAGTCATTTTGCTTTATGTGTTTTTGAGCCTTTTTTCTTTTCATGCTTTTCAAAATTTTGAGGATTTTCCGCTTGCTATTTCTATTCTACTTTTCTTTTCTTAAATGCTGATCCTGACCTAGTAATTTGATTTCATGAGCCCTAGGGTTGGAACCTGCACAGGGACAATAGTCTGTGGTGTCGGTGGTGATTTTTTTTTTTTAATTAAAAAATACTTTCTGAAAAATGTCACGTTTGAGTCCTTTTTTCACCTACTGACATTTTCTTTTGTTTCCTCTGATGCCTTTTTTTAAAAATAAAAATTCCCATTCTGGAAAAATTAGCAAATACAGGCAAACACACTAGAATATAATCTTACCCACCAACTAGAGCCAATTAGATTAACTCAGTGGTTCCCATGGAGTGGGAGTGGTGCAGTTGTGCCCCTCTAGGGGACATTGGGTAATGTTTGGATACATTTTTGGTTGTCACAATTGGGGGTGCAGTGCTACCGGCATCCAGTAGGTGAAGACCAAGGATGCTGCTGAGAATTCTGCAGTGCACAGGACAGCCCCCTTAGAACACGGAATTATCTGGCCTCAAATGTCAGTTGTGCCCAGGTTAAGAAGCCTTGGTTTAATTTAACACTATGGAGTAAAGATTCCATTTACATTTATAGACTGCTATATCTTTTCAATATTATATGTAGACCAAAGTATAAATAAGTGGCTAAAAATTAATCAAAAATGCAAAAAATCAAGAAAGGATAAATGTGCTTAAGAACACACAAATAGCTATAAAAATCATTCCTAGGCCAGGCGCGGTGGCTCATGCCTGTAATCCCAGCACTTTGGGAGGCCAAGGTGGGTGGATCACGAGGTCAGGAGATCAAGACCAACCTGGACAACATGGTAAAACCCTGTCTCTACTAAAAATACAAAAATTAGCTGGGCATGGTGGTGCGTGCCTGTAATCCTAGCTACTTGGGAGGCTGAGGCAGGAGAATCGCTTGAACCAGGGAGTCAGAGGTTGCAGTGAAGCGAGATAACGCCACTGCACTCCAGCCTGGCGACAGAGTAAGACTCCATCTCAAAAAAAAAAAAAAAAAAAAAGTCATCCCTATGATTCACCAAAATTACCTCTATGTAATGACCAGTTACTGGGGAGATAATCTATGGTTGACTTTAGAATCCAACCTACAGCAAGGCTTGTAGGATGTCACTGTATAATTTAATTTCCTCAACAACAGCCAAATCTGTTAACTTCTATTAAGGTAATTGAGTTTTTATGTGGAAACTGAATTGAGTATACCCTGCAGACAGAACACCTTTGAATTTTCTGCCAATCTCCCCAGCCACTTTAGGGATTTGTTAATTTCTTAAAGGAGGAATAGTTCAAATGACCAGAATTTACATATATAGACTTTTGTTGCATATATAGACTTTTTGTTGTTGTTGTTCTCTGGCATCCTGTTAGCCTTAAAGGTTTTACTTAGTGAAGATATTTAGTAGCATTTGAGTATTTGAAATTCTGTGATTCCAAGAAATCTTTTACCTTTGAAAAACCCTGATTAAATTTAGGGTATTCCAAGGCAAATACAATACAGCATGTCCTAAAACATGCTTAAAATATTTCTTTGCTGTCTAAAATTATATTTGCTAGCTGGGCACAGTGGCACACTTCTATAATCCCGGCTACTTGGAAGGCTGAAGTGGAAGGATTCCTTGAGCTCAGAAGTTTGAGACCAGCCTGGGCAACATAGTGAGACCCCTCACTCTTAAACAAATTATATTTGTTAAGTTAATTATTCTGCTTTTTTTTGTTTGTATATTTGTTTTGAGACAGGGTCTCACTCTGTCACCCAGGCTGGAATGCAGTGGCACCACCATGGCTCACTTGCAGCCTTGAACTCCTGGGCTCAAGTAATCCTCCCACCTCAGCCTCCCGAGTAGCTGGGATTACAGGTGCACACCACCATGCCCAGATAATTTTTAAAAAATTTTCGGTAGAAATGGGGTCTCGCCATGTTGCCAGGGCTGGTCTTGAACTCCGAGGCTCATGCAATCCTCCCACCTTGGCCTCCCAAAGTGCTGGGATTACAGGCATGAGCCACTGCACCTGGCCTCTGCTTTTTTATTTTAAAAGCACAACTAACTGCTAGATAAAGTGATTTGTCTTTAGTATTTGATAACTAATGGGTTTTAGAGCATTGTTTATAAGATGTAGTAAATTATCCTCATCATTATTTTTAAGACAAATTTATAAGACAAGTGTAATAGAAATAGATCAACAGCACAATAGAAAAAGATGGCAGAAAACATGAATACGTAATTCACAGATGAAAGCAAAACAAATGGTCCTTTTATTAAGGGAATGCAAAGTTAAAAATCAACTAGACCCTTTTTTTTTGTTTGTTCCTTCTTGGATTGGCAAAGATGAGCACTTAAAAGCTGTATTTTGTTTTGGAGGATTAGTTTGGTTATGTCTACTAATGACTAAATGTGTACATACATTTTGACCCATTAGTTACACTTCAAAGAATTTTATCCAACAAAAATGTACTGAGACACATTGCTTAGTATAATAAGCCATTGAAGCTTACCCAAATATTCATCAATGAGAAATAGGTAAGAAAATTATAGTACAACCATACATGAAACTGATGTAGCTATAAAAGAAATGAGATCGATTTTTTTTTTTGTAATAATATGGAAGGATACTCAAAGTATATCAAGTGAGAAAAGATCTAGGAACAGGATATTATTATTATTATTATTTTATTTTTTGTAGGGACAGGGTCTTACCATGTTGCCCAGGCTTAGGAGCAGGATATTAGCTAACTCGTGTTACTTCTGAAAATCTTTGAAGTTCCCCCTGCTCTTTTTTCCAGAAGTGTAAAAACAAGCATGTATTTAGTATTATACATTTTTAAAAAATGAAAAAATGCTGCTGTGTGAATGAAAGAGTATACATTGTGTTGCTCCAGATGGTAAAACTAGAGTAGAATTTACTAAAATAAAGTTTCAGCACGTAAAGTAAAGCACTTCTCTGCTCTTGGCCATTTTAGACACTAACCATCTGGAGCAACCATGTAACTCTTGCCACTCATAGCTAACTTAATGTAAAAAAAAAAAAAATCGCTTGACTTTCTTAGCACTTCACAAATGCTTGTAAGATTGACACCAGGAGCCCTGTCATCTAAAAGGCACCTTATAGAGTGCTTTCAGTTCTTCTGTTTTTTTCATTCATTTCTCAAAATAGATCGTAGTGAGATAAGATAGTCTCTGGCCTTCTTGGTCTTTGGCACAAGGAAGAGGGTTCCAGAGTTGAGAGTAAGGACTTTGCATCCTTTGCCATAGAATTCGATTAGGGGCCATAAAAAGGACCATTGTCTTCTAGAATGTGAAGGACTAAGCATACTACTTTATAGTGCAAGGAATAAGTGAAGAAGTCCTTTTATAAGAAAAACTGCAGTAGAGCAATAACTTGAAATTACACTTATTTATATTTTCATTAAATGTAAATTATTTTCTTTTACCACATTGTACTACTAGAAAGAGAATCAGGAGTTTAGGCATTCAGTCATAGATATTCAATACCATTGGTTTACTTAAGCACTTCTCATGTCAACAAGACTTAAGCCTGCAGATAATTCCTATTTTATCAGTGTTCGTTATAGCTTCCCTGTTGGTTTTACTTGTGAGTCATAAGCCTAGTATGGTGAATATCTAGGAAATTTCACGGTAACAGGGCTTGTCTTAGGTTTTGAGAACAGGTGTAACTTGACTTCTCTCTGCTGTTTGTCATCCTACACTTCCCACTACATCTGGTCCTTTTTGTAGGGTGTTGAGAACAACATTTTTCTTCATGCAGGGGAAAGTGGAAGTGCATGTTTTCTAAGAAGGACAAATAGGAATAGAATAAAAGAAAAAGTATATTGGGGCCGGGCATAGTGGTTCACGCCTGTAATCCCAGCACTTTGGGAGGCTGAGGCGGGTGGATCATGAGGTCAGGAGTTCGAGACCAGCCTGGCCAAGATGGTGAAACCCCCTCTCTACTAAAAAAAAAAAAATACAAAAATTAGCCGAGCACAGTGGTGGGTGCCTGTAATCCCAGCTACTCAGGAAGCTGAGGCAGGAGAATCGCTTGAACTCGTGAGGTGGAGGTTGCAGTGAGCTGAGATCATGCCACTGCCCTCTAGCCTGGGTGACAGAGCAAGACTCTGTCTCAAAATATATATATTGGAAGGGAGAATGGGAATGGAATCAAAAACATTGGTCTTGGATGAGAAGAGTCTTTCTCATTGGTTATGTGGTGATAATGGGGTAAAGCTGTAGACTTTTTTTTTCTTTAATTCTTAAGTAAGATGAGCAAAATTGAGGAAGTGTCATTTTCTTGGCCTTGAGAAATGACATCATCTAAAGGAGAATCGTTGGGACTGGGGAGAAGGGGAGGGGTGTATAGCTTGAGGACAGTATGAGGAGTTGGCAGTAGACTTGGTGGGGAGCAAATTAGTGAGGAGCAAAAAAGATTTCCTGGAATTGAAAGCCCGTTTCAGGTTGAAATAATACATTGTCATCCTTATTCAAAGAATAGGTCTCCAGAGAACCTGTACTAAGGACAATACGTGGTTTATAGTTGTACAATACAACTGGATTAAAAAATGTTTTCTCACTGTTTTCATTCTGGCCTTTATTCCCACTTAATTGAAATCACTGGGGTTTTAGTGTTTTAAGAAATGGATAGTTTGCTGAGTATTATATGTGACTATTTCCTACAGGTGCCCAGGGCAAGAACAAGATAGTAGGCCTAGGCCTGCACAGGGTCCCTTGTGTGCTATGACAGACTTTACTCTCATCCTCCCTAATTCCTAATTGATATAATTTTTATGTGACTCACAAGAGGTACTGGTGGTAAGAGGTATAAACTGGAGTTTATAATTGAATCTACTTTCTTTGTATCTGAAAGAAAAATATTTTGGTTAATTATGGGCATATCATTTAGCTAAAAAATTACCTTAAATGTTAAGTGGTCCTTAAGGCATTTATAACAGAACTTTTTCAGACCCTAGAAGTCTAAACTGGGAAATTATTTAAAACGTTATTAAAGCAACTTAAAATGGTAAAAATAATACATTTATTTTTGTGCATTTTAGAGTTTCTTTTCTTCTTGAAGGATGTTTTTCCAGTGAAGAGGGGTTTCTCCCTATGAAGAGTATTCTCACAATTAATAGATGGTAATTTCTTACTTAAGTACAGTAATATGGATCAATGGCTATAAAGAATAGTTTGGCTTATCATCAACCCTTTTCTTTCCTAAAAGCAGTAAAAGGTGTGTCAAGGTATAAGTGGTGGAAATGCCTGGGTGGTCACATTGAGAATTGTTCCTGTAGAATTGTTGGTGTAGTTCATAGTCTCCTGGGGAGGAATGGTTGCATACTTCGCCCTATTTGGGAAACCACCTCTTCTCTTTTAATGAGCATAAGCTCTTGATGGTTGGTTTTTACATGGTATGATAGAAAATTAAGAGAGAAAAGAAAAAGATGATAAACTATAACATAAAGGCTCAAAGAACTGGTATTATTTAGGCAAAAGGTTATTTGACAGACTTAAACTTTTCTTGTTCTCTCTCCAGAAAACAGAGACTATGTATCACAGCAAGAGTTTCATTGGGTTTAAGAAAGCGTACTAGAATACGTGCTGGAGTAACTGACATGCATCAAAATGTAGTAGGATATATAAATTCAGTTTGTAATGACAATTTTGTCAAATTTGTTATTTATATTTTAGCATTACCTGAAAAGTCTAATTACATTAAATCCCAAGGGATAGTCCCAATTACTTCATTAAACTGATATTTTCATAGGGAATTTTGCTTGGATAATGATCCATTATTGGGGCTTATTATAATTTATTTTTTACACAGAATACGGAAATAGCTTCAGAGGTTCATTGACAAAAAAGCATTCATTAAATACTGTGAATCACTAATGCCATTGATACAGAAGAATTTCCCTATGAAAATGAGAGCTTCTGTGAGAAAATGAAGTAGTTGGGAGTTTAATTTCTTATTAATATGATTTTAACTTGCTGCTTCAATCCACTATATTCTGAGTTGGGGGAAAAGGGCAGCTATCTCTTTAAAATATTTAGGAATTCTTTGAGGATTAAAATGTAACTGGCTTTTGTCCTCACATACGTTTGTAATTAGTGGTTGTGTAAGTTTAGGGATTTGTTAGATATTTTTCTTGGACCAGTTTACATGATTTTGTAGTTCAACATTTCAAAGTTTCAACTTGAATAAATATTAAAATGAGGATACTTTAAAGACACTCAAATAAGCAATTTTAAACTTGCTTTCTGGTGGGGATATAATCCCTTTGAGAGTCCGAAGGATGATGGGCCTTCACCCCAGGAAAATTTGTACATCATTTTGTTTCTACTTTCAGGGAACTCTCAGAGCCCCTAGAAGTCCTTCTGTAGACACTCAAATCTGGAGAGTTCGTTAAAATCTGTCTTGAGGATTTTTTAAAAAGTAATATCCTCAGTCTCAGTCAAATTCTTTGGATTTTTTGCTTTTGTAGGTATAAGTAAACAGTTAAAAACCTTCATTGCTACTTAAAATACCAGATGAGTGACTACTTTTCCAGTTTTTATTGGGAAAGATTTTTCTCTAGGTTCTTTAGCTTATGTAATACAAATGAACTAATGAATTTAAACACTGGTGGAAGGGGAATATTCTAATTGAATTTTCGGTCAACTCAGTATTGACCAGATGACTTACACTGAAAATCTTTTCATAATATTAGTAGTAAATATAGTGTTTTAGGATTTTGTAAAATTTCTGGAGGATGTCTGTCACCATTTTGAACACTGTATGTAGTAAAGTTAGAAAAAAAAGAATCTAAAGTCTTGGGCATTGTTTAGAAGTTAAATATTCAGCCTTAAACCAAAGAATGAAAGCAAACAGAAACTTAAGTTCTAGTTATCTATACTGTGAACTAAATGTTCTAGAAATCTGATTGTGTCTGTGTCAGTTTGTATACTGTGTGTAAGAATATATGCATTTCTTTTGTAGCCACGTCATGAATATTTTAATGTCCCTGTGTACTAAATGACTACTCATCGAGTATGCAGAATTTCACAGAGGAAATAGAATGCTGATATACATATGAAAGAAAATATCCTCAGCATGGTGATTTATTATCTTGTATGATAATAGTAGAACATTTCAGAACTAGTACTTTTATGATTGTATTTTTTTCCTGTTCACATTCCAAACTTTTCTGTTTTATTTTCATTCTATATGTGATCTTGATACAGCTCATTCCTCTCTGCAACTGATTTAATCTCATCTTGACAAAATGTGACCTAGAAGTGTTTTGAGTAATATTAAATCTTAAACACATACATATTATTAATGAACCATCTGTGATTTATCTTATAAGAGGAAAACATGACAATCATTAAAATGTTTACCAAAGAAAATATAGCTGAAGTGCTAGGTCAAAATAAGCAGTGCCATAATATATAGTGTGGTTTGGTCTTCAAATATTGAGGTTAAAAAAAGAAACTGTTTTGTGTGATTATCTTACAATCTGTATGAGCTAATGTGTTCTAATGTATCACATAAAAGTATGTGAAAATATTACAAGAAACTAAAATTAATTTGTACCATTATATAATATTTAAGGTTAAAACATTCAGTATTAAGAAATTTTGTAGTGCCACATTTATTGAATCACATTTGTGCTATATAATAATATCAAACAATCCCTTTAAGAACTTATTAGAGAGCTATGTCTGAAGTCTGTTCTGCAATATCTGTTGCTGAATAATAACTCTTTCAAAGCATTAATGCTGAGTTTATATAGTTCAAAAATTCTAATATTCAGTTTTAATACCTAAATACTTACATTTTACTAGTGATGGCATTCTAATATATTAAGTCCTCATTTAAATACTTAATACTTTGTTAACTGTGGCATTATATTTCTGAATTTTAAAACTTCTAATATTGGTAACTATTGCATATTCTTTTAATAAAACATGCAGCATATTTTTTTATAAAAGGAAAACCATTCATTGTTTATATCTAGAGAGCATAAAGCCTAAGTGAAGTAAGTTATTAAACAATAACTTCACAAGATGTTCAAATCGATTTACCACTGAAAGAAGATCTATGAAAATGTGTTTTGACCAAACTTAGTATTAGGCAGGTACACAGATAAGATTTTCCATTCTTAACATTCTCACTGTAATGCACTACATTTGAAGCACCTGGATGTGCTATCAGATGGGAAATTTAGCATTATATATTGGAAGCATTGAGAAACATTGGTCTTTCATTTCTATTTTTCCCCTCCTTTCCTCCTCCTGCCCCACAATATGTTATTCATCTGGTTTTAATGCTGCATAAATATGCATTGTCTCATGCCTGTTTGTGTTGGATGCCTTGTGCTAAGCTGTAACAAAATGTTGCTTCTTTTGCTGTCTGTATACAGCTGCTTGCTTTAAATTAGTAGATTCTGAAATAGCTTTCCTTGCATGTCTAAAATAAAAGTATTGCATGTACTTCGTCTCATGTGAATGACTTTTTCTTTTCCATCCCTCATAAAATAACGTTTTATATTTTCATTTTTCTACGCAAATTTTTAAAATTGTGGTTAAAAACACATAACAAAGAATTCACCATCTTATGCAGTTTTAAGTGTACAGTTCAGTTGTGTTAAGTATATTCACATTGTTGTACAGCAGATCTGCAGGACTTTTTCATCTGGCAGAACTGAAACTCTATACCCATTAATCAACAATTCCCCATTTCTCCCTGTCCCCCAGCCCCTGGCAACCACCATTCGACTTTCTGTTTCTATAAATTTTACTACTTTAGATAATAGTTTTTCTGGGTAATTTTGAGCTACAATTTCAGTGTGAACATGTATAAGTTCCATTTTATATTATCAACACAATTTATTTTAAAACTCTACCTGTGCAAGTCTCACAAGAATAAAATGTGTAAATAATTCTTTGAAACTAGGCCTTTTAGAAAGGACAAATATTTTCAATAATGCATATTTGATAAGCAGTATGATTCTCTACAGGAAATGCTATATAAGATTGCAGGCAGCGAGCACATGGGGAAAAGTCTGAGCAGCTCCATGGAGTAGCTATGGGACATTTTTACATGGAGAAGCTGAGAATGTAAACTGAGAATTCAATGGAGGCATTATTTAATTGATACATTCAAGGCTACATGAACTTTTAAACTGCTTAACATTACATGGAAATAATTATTTTAAATAATTTTTCTTGAATATTTATGAGATTTAGATGTCATTCTCATTGTATTTAATGCTTAAGGCCAAACATAAATGAAAGAGATTGGCTTACATCACTCTTGGGTGTTACATCATTTCCACTGGATTTTCTTAAAAAACTTTATCATGAAAACTTCAAGACTCACGAGTATATGAAATAGTATAAAGAACCCTCGTGTACACATCACTGAGCTTCAAGAACCATCAACTTAATACTGTTTCCCCAAGCACTCCCCGCATTTTTGCCTCAGTATCTTAGAGCAAGCCCTAGACATCTTGTCAGTTTGTCTTTAATACTTCAGTATGTGTCCCTAACAGATAAAGTCCCATGCCCAACAAAATTAACAGGAATTAATAATTACTATCTTATCCCTGGCTCAGTTTTTCCTAATTGTCTGAAAAATGCCTTTTTATATTTGGTTTGTTAGAATCACATTCCAACCAAGACTCTCACATTGTATCTGATTGATGTGTGTTTTAAGTCTCTTTTAATCTTTAACCAGTCTTCTGCTTTTTCCCGCCTTGCCATTTTTTTTTAAAAACCAGGTCATTTATGCTGCAGGATGTTCTACCTTATGGATTTGGCCATCATACTCATATGGCAATGTTTAGCTGTTCTTATATCCCTCATTTCTATTTAGATCTGTAACCTGACTAGATTGAGGTTCAATTTGAGGGGGTGAGAATACTTCATAGGTTAGACTCTTTTTAAAAAAATACCTTTTTTCACTAAAGCTGATTTTTACCCATTTTTATTACTATGCAGACATACTAAAAGGTCATCATATGAGCTTTATAAGTAGAATTGGTGTATAGTACTTGCATTTAATAATAAATGCTAAATCATTTCGATTTCAATTGTGTAACTATATCACCTAACATTTTTGGAGCACTTTCTATAAATTAGGCAGAGCCTTAATTCACTTAATCTCAACATATGAAGGTAAGTACTATTATCCATGTTTTCCAAATAAGGAAACAGACCATAGAGTTTAAGTAATTTACTTAAGATTACACCATGAAGTGCTTTACATGCAATTAATATTCTAAAGATTTATGGTTTAATATAATTTCTCTTCTCCTTGTTTTGTGCTGTACCATGATTAGGATGCAAAAGTAAGTTTATTACTGGATGCCAAAAATTTATATTATTTTCCATCATTAAAATATAGTGTTGCCTTTTAATTACAAAATTCGTTGCTAGTAATACCTGAAAGTTGGCCTCCTTGGTCCTTTATTTTGTGATTTGCAAAATCAGCCACTTTGGAAAATTATTAAATAATTTTTTTCTGGATATGCTTACTTTGTTTTGACCTCCTTTGACATTTAAAAATCAGTACTGGTTGCTACATAGAATAAAAATGCCTTTGGCCCATGGCATTCTTTCCATATGTGGCCTCTAGTGATGCCATTGGTTGCACTGGGGAGGTCTGGGAAGATAGCTGTTTCTGAAGACTTGCCGCTGTGGACACAGTTAACTAAAAACTCCAAGAGGAAGACATTTCTATAAATGCATGTGACAAAAAGCACAGAACACAACAGTAGGCGAAGAACTGTGGGAACTCGGAGGGAAGAGGTTTTGAATTTTACCACTAAGATAACTTATCTTTCATATATATAATTGAGTAGCAGTGATTTCATAAATTGCCAGCAGGTTTGCATTGGGCTTGACTGCTTTTTGCATGACAGCAACGGCATCTAGCCCATTGGTAGGTAATTAGCAGGTACTTAATGAATGCTGAAAACGTCCTTTTGTGGTTTCCAATTTTGAGGGCACAAAACCCTAAATAATCAATGGCTGTCACTAGTAGAATGCTACTGTGACACGAAATTGCTTTCTTGATTCTCTAAAACAAGCATGTTCTTCCATGTCAATGTTTCACATTCTCAAGACTCCCTGGATCTGCTTACCAGAGTCTCACATTTTCCCTCCACAGGAAGCTGAAACCCCACGTAGTGTTCTTGAAGAAATTGGACTGACATAACTCTCCTCCCTTGTTGATGACTTCCTGTGGCATTTCACACACTGTAGATGGTCACTCCCTTCATGTCCATGTTAGCTCATGGTGTAAGATGATGTCTTGTCAGTATTACTGTTTTGCTAAGCCGCTTCATTCATGCCTACACAATTTTTTTTTAAAAGGGAACTTCAGTTAATTAAGTGATAAGGGACTTAAATATGAATTAGAATGGTGCAGAAAAAGATACCTGTTCTGGATATTTTAAAGTTTAAAGGTCAGTTTCTCTTAATCTGATTATGTGCACATATGAAAATGGCACATATACATGTAAAATCAATCAGGCAGTATACATTTATTAATTACTGTATTTGACAAAGGAAACTCTTAAATTATAATGTGAAACCTGGTTTTATGAAACCAAAGACTAGTGCATTTCAGCATATGTAAAAAAAAAAAAAAAAGGGAATTGACATGTCACATATCGAATGAATGGAAACTTTGTTGAAACTTTAAAAAGCAAATTTACTCCAAAGACTTGTATTGGAAATTACATACCTTTTTTTTTTTTTTAAAGGGAATACAGATTAGTTTTAATGACTAACTTGGAGTGATACTTCTTACGCTAAAAATTATTTCTTAGGCATTCTGAATCTGGGATGAGAAACAGGATTGTTTCACAATAGTAAGCACATAATTTTTAAGGCCAAGGCACATTTGACTCTTGAGATGAATTTTTTGTGGTCATAATCACATACTTAGTTGTTTCTGATGCCCCAAAATAAAGTGAGAATGTTAATTTGCCAGGAATTCTTCATAACAGTATCTTAAAAAAACGTGTTGCTCTCTTCACAGTATTATGTGTAAAGTCATTGTTTAAAGCACGAATGTTCCCTCTGGGGTACTTGTTAAAGCTAAATTTATTTTGCTTCCCTCCACTTAGAAGTGCTGCACACTTTACAGCAGCTTCCTTTCTTTCCATGGCACTGCCTAGTTAACAGAAGTCATAAAAATGTAAAAAGACACGTTTCATATAAAAAAGTGAGAGTTGAATGAGGTAAAATGGCATTAGTTGGCTCTATATTTTCTAAAGCTATATAATTGTTCAGCGTCACTTTTCTAAGTACTTACACATATCTAAACATGTCTTCATGGTTTATATTTTCACTTGTATATGCTGGGCTGGATTAAGCTTTGTTGTGATTGTGACCAACATTCAGGCCACGTGAGCACTGTCTTATCACATCGCCAATTAGTTGTAATAAACGTTCAACGTGCAAACACTGGAGTGTGTTTTTATCTCTTTCCAAAATTTTGTCAAACTATGGAGAGCTGCTGAAGGAAGAATTTCTAATTTTTTTTTTCAGTAAAATGTTGAAAATTCCCCTCCATTTGAATATGGTGGTTGTTACAAGCACACACAAGATACATGGTGGAAGATCTAAGGAGTCTTCATGTACTTCATTAAAAAATAACATGGATTCCATGCTACTGAGAGCCTATCTACACATTTATTTTCAATCAATAAATGCTGCTTTTAAAACCCTGATGCAGTTGACTTTTCTACTCTTTCTGAATGAACAACTTAGACTGTTACTCAAAAGGTATTTCAAATCAACTGGATTCCTCTTACCCCCATGTGAACTGAAGGTGCTAGCACATGCAACAGAAAGGGACTAATATTTGCAGACTGTACTACCTAACCTATGCAACAAATCAAATCTATGGTTATCACAATAGTTAAGGGACCTCCTATTACTACAGATAGGAAATGTTACATTCTAAAACTGGGATATTTAAGAAGGAGGCAGGAACTACCATCAAATTAAGTTGCTAGTCTACTGGAAAAAAAGATGTTTATAGGTTTAAAAAGCCTCCAACATGCAGCTAGCTATTCACTGAAAACAGGCCTGTGGGTTTCTGCCAGCAATGTATAGTTGGAATTTTTGAAACATAAATAGTAATCAGGTAATATATATAAAAAAACTAATAAATTTAAGTTCAAGATGGACATTTACCAGGATAATGAACCAGTCAGTGGTTTAAAAACGTCCTGCCCTTCTACCCTGCCTATTAACATTTGAGGGGAAAGTCATCAATATCTCAGTTGTCTTGAGCTCAAGATGGTGGGTTTCTTTCTTATCCTCCATGATGTATTAAGACTTCAGCTTTGCAGACCACATTTAATTGCATATACCTTGACTGTATTTAGAAAAGTATTAAAAAATACTGAATTTAATGATAATTACTCGGCGTTACTGAAATCAGTAGATAGTTCTAGGTCAATCATTTTCAGGGTGAAGCAGGCATTTAGAGTCTGGAACAAATCCAACTTTTTAAAGTGAAATTATCCTGGAGCACATGCATGATTTCTTTTATTGACTACACATTAAAGAACTCTCATCCTTAACAGATATCATGCAGAAATCCCAATTTTGAGGAAACTTTCTTCCTACTTAAATTTCGTTAACGTTTCAGTATTTTACGTATGTTTTAAGTCCTTATTCCCAAATCTCAAATTGAAAAATGTCACACTCCAAAATTCAAGATCCCAAATATGTCAATGGAAAGAAACTGACAAAAAATTGATAAAGCTGGAGAGCATCTTATTTATGATCAGAAATCTAGGTATAATATTTTGCCTGAAGCTTTTTCTACATTAGGTTCTATTCTCTGACCATTCTGTTAAGATTTTTATACCAAGATTGCTTTAACACTAGGCATATTTAGTACCAATGACCCTAATATTCCTGGAAATGACAAAAATAAACTTTACTCCTATATAAAGAACTTTCCAACACACTATTTAAAAAAGTACACCATGACAGCCCCCAGCTGAAGAGTAGGAGGAAAAAAAATGGACTTTGCCCATCAGTACTTTAAAACTGAGAAAATGAACTTTAAAGCAAAAAAGCTGTTCAGCTATTACATATAGAAAAATCCAATAGATTATTAATAAAAGGCAAATAAGTGGCACTCACCTGTAGTTTCAGCTATTCAGGAGGCTGAGCCAAGAGGATCACCTGAGCCCAGGAGTTTTGAGGCTATAGTGCACAATGATCATGTGAACAGCCACTGCCCTCCAGCCTGGGCAACATAGCAAGACCCTGTCTCTAAAAAAAGGGGTAGGGGGCCAATAAGAATCAAAACACATTAAATATATGAACACATAAAATTTATCAAATTGGTAAGGATTAAAAGTACTTGGCGTTGTGGGAGCAGCGAAGTTTATTGACATAATAAATTTTTTATAGTCTTCTGGCAGGCAACTTGGAAATATTTTAGTATTCATCTCCTTGATACAATTTATCCTAAGGAAATGATCAAAAATATGTGGAAGTATTTAAGAATCCATCACAGGATTGTTTTCAGCACAGGATTCTTTAATAGTACAAAATTAAAAATCTAACAATGAGGATATGGTTGAAAAAACCGATCCATATTGTGCAGTGAGTAAAACGAAGAATAGGGCTTGATGAAATATGACAATGCTTCTTGTGAATAAAAGCATATTCAACTGCATTCATATATGTTCTTTGTATTAAAAAATGTGTACATAGGGCTGGGTGTGGTGGATCACACCTATAATCCCAGCGCTTTGGGAAGACAAGGTGGGAGGATCACTTGAGCCCAGGAGTTCAAGACCAGCTTGGGCAACACGGCAAAACGCTGTCTCCACAAAACAATGTTTAAAAATTAGCCAGGTGTGGCAGTGTGTACCTTGTAGTCTCAGCTACTTGGGTGGCTGAGATGAGAAGATCACCTGAGCCCAAGAGTTTGAGGCTGCAGTGAGCTCTGATCATGCCACTGCTCGTGAGAACCTATCTCTAAAAAAAAAAAAAGAAGAAAGTGTACACACTAAAACAATGCTCCAATGTTTAGTCCTCTCTCAGGGTTAGGATTACAAGTAATTTTCATGTTGTTATTTATGTATTTTATGTTTTCTATACTAACCATACTTCATGATTATAAGAGAATAAAAATATTTTTAAATAGAATTCCAGGCTACACAGGGTTCAGCCAGACTTGCGAACCCATCTGCGTTCATAGCCTTCTATCCAAGTATGTAGCAACCATAATAAATAAGATATACAATCATTTAAGAACAAAACTAGTTTATTTGGATTTGGGACTCTGAACAGTTCTGTCTCTATTACCCGACCTCCTCCTGCCACGACTGCGGGACCTAGAGGAACTTTGGCTCCGGCTGCGGCGGCTCCTGCGGCTCCGGCTCCGGCTGCCCCGGCCCCGGCTGCGGTCCCTGCTGCGGTCCCTATTTCTTCCTCTGCTTCGTGAATTGTGCCTCTCCCGACTCTTTGATGTGCGTTTGTGAGATTTCTTCCCCCTGTGACTACTCCTTTTCCTCTCGGATTCCCCATTTCTTTTGTAGGAGTGGTCTGGACTAGGGTTTCTCCTTCCCCGCAGCCTGCTGTAGTAGTCGTCGTGGTGGCCCATCCTCTCCCTCCTTTCGGAGTTCTTCCCAAAGGAGGAGCCAGTCCGATCTGGAGACAAGTAGATGTCTCTATTAGCTTCCCAGAATTCATTATTGGGATTTCTGAACACATGAAGAAAGTTGCAGTGCTTTCCTCTTGGACATTGTTGTATTTCAAATAAACCTGCAATGGCACAGTGATGAAATAGCACTTATCACTGCATATTCTGAAGATGCTACTTTATCCTTTTCAGAAGGTACATTTCTGATATTTGGATATGCTAGAACTATTTTCTACTGTGTATTATGTAAAAGGGGCTTACATAAATTGATGTCATAATTTGGTTCCCACGATTTCAAACATGCTCTAACAAATGACACTAAAAAGTAACAAATCAGAAGTTTTCATTAAGCAGAATAGCCTGTGCCCCTGTTGGATTATGGTGCAGACTGCAACTGAACAAATGGTGACCAAGTTATCTTTTCCAGGTTTCACCTTGCCACTGATTGACGATTTTGATCCCTGATTAACATCAAATAGCCAGCTCTTTGGGTCCCTGTGGTAGCATGGTTTGATGGCATGGAGGAGACAGGCCAGAACCACTGGTCAAAAGAGAAGGCCTGGCCAGGTGTGGTGGCTCACACCTGTAATCCTAACACTTTGGGAGGCTGAGGCGGGCACATCACCTGAGGTCAGGAGTTTGAGACCAGCCTGGCCAACATGGCGAAACCCCATCTCTACTAAAAATACAAAAATTAGCTGGGCGTGGTGGCAGGCGCTTGTAATTCCAGCTACTCAGGAGCGGAGGCATGAGAATCACTTAAACCCAGGAGGTGGAGGTTGCAGTGAGCCAAAATCATGCCACTGCACTCCAGCCTGGGCAACAGAGTGAGACTCACTCTCAAAAAAAAAAAAAAAAAAAAAAAAGGAGAAGGCCTATTAAACATAGAGGAGTCTACATTTTCTTTACACTTTAAGTATAAGATTATAAACATTACACTAATGCTTCAAATTCACTAACTGCTTTTAATACAGAAGATTCTTATCACAGATAAAATCTATTCAAACAATTTTGAGATCTTTGGGGTTCTCAAACGTTTTTTAAAAGCAGTAAATTCCCCAGATACGCACAACAGTTAGAAGTGAAATACCTCCGTACCACACACTATATACAAAAATTAACTCAAACTGTATCCAAGACCTAAATGTTAAGAAATGAAACTATGACTCTGAAGAAAACATACAAGTAAATTGTTGTGACCCTGGGCTAAGCAATGTCATCCTAGATGTGACACCAAAACAAACAAAAAAATAGTTAAGTTGGACTTCATCAAAATTTAAAACTTGTATTTCAAAAGAACATGAAGTGAAAAGAACCTACAAAATGGGAGAAAATATTTGCAAATCATATTTGTGACAAGGTACTTGTATGGAGAATATATCAAGAACTCTTACAACTCAATAATAAAAAGACAAAGAGCCTAGTTAGAAAATAGGCAAAGGATCCAAATAGACATCTCTCCAAAAAAGACATACAAATGGCCAATAATGAAAAGACGCTCAGTGTCTTTAGTCAATAAGGAAAATAAAGCGTTTTTTTTTTTAATGAAATAGTCCCTGCTTCGGAGGAGTCAAGGTCACACTCAGAAGCTCCTCACTGAAATCACACTGGATTCCCAGGAACTGACAAAAGTAACTGCCTTTATGGAGCGAACAATTCCACCTCTTCCATCCCCCGAGTCTTTAAAGTGTAATAGTTCTTCTGGTTTCCCTTAGCCAGGAATCCTAAAATCTTTCTTTTCCCTTCATAAATGGTTTCAGAATGACAGCATCCAGGAAGACAAGCTTGCCAAAGATTCTGACTTTGTGTTAAGCAGGCATGTATACAGCAAAGAAACACAAGTAAAGGGTAAGATAAGTGCTCCCCAGAGGCATTTAGAGCTCATCTCTTTCCACCTAGGGAACAGCCCACTGAGAGAAATCAGAACATAACTAGGCCTTCAAAACTGCTGGCTACTCTCTGCACAAGACTGGATCATTTCCTGATTGGGTTGCCACTGTCCGATGTCAGTCTGACTGCATGCATGTTTAACTGATCTCAAGCCTACAATTAGCCTCTAGTGCACAGAAGCATGTATTCCAAGTAAGGCAGGAAATGCTATGGGTAAGGTAACGTAGGTGGTGATGACAGAAGATTCATTAGAGATAAAGATGGAAAGAAAGAAAGAAACAAACAGCTCAAGTGAGGTGAGCCAATGAATAGAAAATACCTCTGAAACTGCAACAAGGGAAATGGGGCTTCCACAGACATAAACTCCTCAGGCTTCCTGATTTGTCAGACACAGAGCCCAGGACTGAAGATTGGAAGACTGGAATTCTAGCCCCAACTCTGTCACCAATACGTTGTGACCTCAGTCACTTCATCTATCAAGTGACTCATGAGGTCGGTTACAGATCTAAACTGTGGTGTTCTTTATATAAAGTTCTCTGCTCATCTACTGTGTGAGGCAAAAAGCTATGCCTCACCACTTGAAAATACTGGGTTTCCCCCAAAGAATATCCCTTTATATAGCAGTGGAACAATTGAGGAAAAAAATCATCACTTTGTCTTTTACCACAAATCGCCATTTTCCACCGGGTCACGGGGCAGAATTCACACTGCAGCTGTCGTCCTGCATACCATCGTCCGTTAAACAGAGAAAGGGCTGCTTGGCATTCTTCTTCCCTTTAAACCAAAAATCAAATGACATGCTTTACAGTAACTTCCTAATATGTAGATTAGCCCTACTATTAATTAACCCCGTTATTAATTTATTGTAGGACCACCAAGTTCACTGATTTTGTACCTAGGGAAGAGTCATTAAAATGTTCAAGCTCCCAAAGTTCACAATTTATTCAGGAACCCAGTTTACTAACCCTCGGAGAGGTTTCAATGCATGGAAATTGGCTTGAATGAAAGCATCTTAATCCAAAAGATTGGACCATTAAAAATGCAGAAGTGTTTTCCATTATTAGGGCCTATTCTTTCTCAGATAGGATTGCTGTTCTTCTTATTACACTGGTTAATTTAACCCATTAGCCATGGTATGGCCTAGGCAAACAGCAAGATAAGAAGAAATGATACATTAATTGCTCTCTTAGCTGGTCAAATGCACACTAAGATGATTTTGGGCTTCAATCTCTGGCTCTTTCACTATAAATGCTTTTATGTTCTCTATTCTAGTTATCCCTTATTAGTTTGTATTTTAATTATTAAAATTATGAGTAATAATATAACCATATTATAAAACATTCAAAACTGTAAATATATAAAGAATGAAATATAAATGTATTATTGTATTATTTTTTTCTTTTTGAGATGGAGTCTTACTCTCACTCTGTCCCCCAGGCTAGAGTGTCGTGGTACAGTCATACCTCACTGCAGCCTTGACCTCCTGGGCTCAAGTGATCCTCCTACCTCAGCCTCACAAATAGCTGGGACTACCAGCACATGCCACCACATTCGGCTAATTTTTTAATTTTTTGTAGAGATGAGGTCTCTCTTCAAGCGATTCTCCTGTCTCAGCCTCCCGAGTAGCTGGGATTACAGGTGCCTGCCACCACGCCTGGCTAATTTTTTGTATTTTTAGTAGAGATGGGGTTTTGCCATGTTGACCAGGCTGGTCTTGAACTCCTGGCCTCAAGCAGTCCTCCCACTTCAGCCTCCAAAAGTGTTGGGATGACAGGTATGAGCCACCATGCCCGGCTTATATTATTTTCACATCCATTCTATTATTTCTGTTTCAACTCTTAATATTGAAGTTTTAAATATTTAGATTTATTTAAACTTTAATTTTATTTAAATATTTTAAAATATATGAAAGCTGGGCCAAGCACAGTGGCTCACGCCTGTAATCCCAGTACTTTGGGAGGCCGAGGCGGGCGGATCACCTGAGGTCAGGAGTTCGAGACCAGCCTGGTCATCATGGTAAAACCCCATCTCTACTAAAAATACAAAAAATTAGCTGGGCGTGGTGGCAGGCACCTGTAATCCCAGCTATTCAGGAGGCTGTGGCAGGAGAATCACTTGAACCTGGGAGATGGAGGTGGCAATGAGCTGAGACCACGCCATTGCACTCTAGCCTGGGCAACAAGAGCAAAACTCCGTCTCAAAAGAAAAAAATAAAATAAAAATAAAAACATAAGAAATAAAATATATGAAAGCTATATATCCAGTGGAAAAATCCTAGACATCAACAGAAACAGAACAACAAACTGTGACAAATCAGGAAGACATCCACAAGCAGAATACTTACGACTGGTACTGAACATATACATTGCCCCTCAGGTGAGGTTCCAAATTGCAGCTGACCTAGGGAGCAATGAAGAATGCTATCATAAAAAATTCAGGAAAAGAAACCAGCCATTCATCAAATGTTGTTTGTCCAGGCTAACATTCCCCAAAGTAGTTACCAATCAAAGATTGCAAAATAGAGATACTAGCTGACTCTTGCATCTATTTAAGGCATACTTGGCACATGGCAGCGTGCCTGATCCCTGTTGGTCCAGGTCTGTTTTCTCCCACAAATATGAAATGTTTCACACATCCATAAAAATACAGAAGATATCAATCAGCCTATATATACACTACCCAAATTTAACACTAACATTTTCCACTTTTGAATGAGAATATTTACATATGTAAAACATTAAAGACCCAGTTGAAGCCCTTCTATCCCATTCTTCTCCCTCCTCCATCACATAGGTGAACACTCTCCACAGGCTGAGTGTAGCCTTCACATTCCAAACACAAACACACATATACATACATAGACCTACACAGACACAAATACAAATACACAGATACAGGCATATATACATATATCATATGCATGCCAAAACCCACACATATGTATCATACATATAAATGTCCATTATTTATAATGAGTATACACATATTTATATATACATATGCAAAGAAACAGGTAATATGTATTGATAAACAACATATAGTGCTGCTTTGTATGTTTTAAAATTTTATATAAATAGTATTTATTCCATATGCTTTTTTCAAGATGTAGTCACATAAACGTAACTACTGTATACTGGATATACCAAATAATAAAACTTATCTACTCTAGAATGATGGTTTTTCAAGATGCTTCCAATTTTTCATCCACAAACAGTACCGCAGTCAGCATTCTTAAACAGGTCTCTGTGGGTATAAAGAGCTCTCTACTGTGCATAGCCAGGAGTGTGCCAATTTATAGGTTACACATACCTTCACTAGGTATTGACAAACTGCTCTCTGAAGTGGTTTTACTAATGTACACATCCTCATCTACTCTTGGTATTAATAGAATTTATAATTTTTTGCCTGATAGGTGTGAATATCATCCCATTTTCATATGTACTGTTCCTATTACTAGTTAGGCTAAATATCTGATCATTTGCCTTCAACAATGACAAATCTGATTTGTTTTTATATAATAGTATATAAAAAGGTCCTCAAATATTCACACTAGTGTTTAGCGTTTATGTTCAAAATGAATCTATAATTTTACAAATTTGTTCCAGAGTATTTTTCTTAGGGTATCCAAAAACGAGTAGGATCCATACTCAATGACAGTTTGTAACACCACCCTTAGAAGGAAGAATAAAAGGCCTCGGGAATCCATGTTAGCTGTGCAAGCTAGGGTGCGAGAACTCTAAACAAAAGAAAAAATACGTTGTGGTGGTTGTGGTTTGTGGGTGCAGCCTGTTGCAAGTAAGGGTGCAATTTCCATTAAGTACTCTGAAGTTCTGAAAGCAGCCCTCCCATTACCGCTTCACAGAAGCAGTATAATCAAGAAACCCTACGAGGAAAACCACTGATGTAATCTAGTCCCCTCACTTTCAGGATAAGGAAAAGGCAGGAAGAAGTGACAAGGCTAGTCAAACCACATGGCCTCCTCGGCCAATGCTTCTAACATGGTATTGTGTGGCTGTGACCAGGCAGTTCCACTTTAGCAGTTATTGCTTGTGCTGACAAGTAGTGTGAAGACAGGAAGGCATATGCCCCAGAAACGAAAGGTTAAGGAGGAAAAAAAAAATAAAAAGAATTTTTAAAAATCTTGAAGTCAGTTGATGGAAGTATAGCCTCAAATGTCAGGAATATCTTTGTTTTTTGGGGGGTGTTCCAACTTTTCATCATCATTTGCAACTTGCAGGAAAAAAAATCAGGGTTTTATTCCTGTCTTTTCCCAAATTATGGGACAGTTTCCCTGCCTTAACATAACAAAGGCACTCCAGTTCAGATCTGATGAAATCACAGACAAGGCAGGAAGCTTCACCCTGTTAGAATTCAACTAATGGGTCCTGGGAGCAGCAGAGATTACATCTGGCCTTACCCTTGCATTAAGGAATATTTTAAAATAATCATGTGTCATCTGAATGCCTTTTTCACCAAGTATGCTGCATCACACACCATGGTTTGTGTAATACTATATTCAGTATTGAAAGTATCCAATGAATAAAAACAATGTTAAAAAAAAGCAGGGGGGTAGGTGGTGGAATCTAGATTTATGTGATTTATGTTCCTGTGTGGCTCCAGCAGAAAGAACATACACCTTGGGTGGAGCTAAGTCAGTACTGTCAACACAATGCACCAACAAACTTAGTGAGTGAAGTTGTGTCACACTGTCCACGGAAGCCACCTACAGAGGAAGGAAGGGAATGCACCGTTTGTCACATGCAGCTTCTAAGTGGAGGACTGGATGGCTATATGCAGGGGACCTGGCACAGAGAATTCATGTGCTGGAAAAGAATTGGAGCACAAAGCTACTAAATAAATGAAAGATCTTTTCCAATCTAGGCCCCTAGCATTCAGGAAATACCATGCTAATACATGTTTATGATTTCATGTGGTATTGACGTGACATTGGCAACAAGGTAGGGGGTGGAAAGAGAGAAAGAGGGAAGTCACATTTATAGAGTGCCAGTGTGCCTGACCCCAGCTGAGCCTGTGTTCTAGCTCTCTTGTGCCATTAAGTACTGCAGGGTGAAACAAACCAGTCCCCTCCTCCACACGCATGCCCACCTTGAACTGAATCACTTTCCCCACGTTCTTGAACTCGGGCAACACATCCTCATAGAAATCTAGGAACTGTTGGTAGGTTTCTTCCTCGCTGTACTCCAGGCTTGCATCAGGGTCATAGTCATCCCTCCTGCACTGCTCCATTCCAAACGTTGTAAACATGCTCTTAATAAGAAGGGTAGGACTGGATGTTGGGAAATTATGTTTACGTGAACATCTGCGTATGAAAGAAAAGCTTAAATTCACTAGACCAATAGTTGAAAATTACTCACAAAACAACTGCTTTAGACCAGGCGTGGTGGCTCACGCCTGTAATCCCAACACTTTGGGAGGCCGAGGCGGGCAAATCACCTGAAGTCCAGAGTTTGAGACCAGCCTGGCTAACATGGTGAAACCCCAATTCTACTAAAAATACAAAAAATTAGCCGGGCGTGTTGGCGTGCGCCTGTAGTGCCTATAATCCCAGCTACTCAGGAGGCTGAGGTAGGAGAATCGCTTGAACCCGGGTGGCGGAGGTTGCAGTGAGCTGCGATTGCGCCATTGCACTTCAGCTTGGGCAACAAGAGCGAAACTCCGTCTCAAACAAAAAACAAACAAAAAAACACTTGCTTTAAATTTTGGGATAGAAACTCATGTAATTTAGTTGTTTTGACTTAACTGAAAGATAATAAACCCCACTCAGATGCCAAGTTTCAGCGCTTAAGAGGATTTTTTTAAGTGTTGAAACTTGGCACTTGCTGATTTAATGTCAAGTTGGAAACATTTCAAAGTTCATATACCATTCAGCTGCCTTTGAATGAAGTTCAGGAAGCCTACACATGTTGAACCATAGGGGAAAAGAAGGCCCGCTGATTGGTGTGACAGGATGTGGTGATAGGCATGAAGATGTCACATGCGGGACTGCTGAGAGGAAGGTGGGAACTAACAATGCAATCCTGGTTCTGTACAATCGTCAGTGGACTCAATATTTAGACAATATAGTAATCCAAGAATTTCCGGTTAATGAAGCAATTCAATCTGATCTGTGTACAGCATCTTGTAGCTTTCATGGCATTTTTACATTTTTCCCCTCTGGTCCTTTTATCCCTTTAGGACAGTGGGGGCTAGTATTTTCTCCACTTTGCAAAGAAGGAAGCTGAGACCTAGAAAAGCATACTTGCCCAAGTCAGTCATGTGGCTTGGAAGAGAGGGATCCAAGACATCTGCATTAATCTACAATCTGGTGCCTGTTCACAATGGGGTGTAATAAATACAATTTGTTTTTGAGACAGGGTCTTGTTCTGTTACATAGGCTGGAGTGCAATGGTATGATCATACTTCACTGCAACCTTGAATTCCCCGGGCTCAAGTGATCCTTCTGCCTCAGCATCTTGAGTAGCTGGTGCATGCCATAGGCGTATGCCACCACACCCGGATAATTTTATTTTTATAGGGACGGGGTCTCGCTATGTTGCCCAGGCTGGTCTCTCACTCCTGGCTTCAAGTGATCCTCCTGCCTCAGCCTCCCAAAGCTCTGGGATTACAGGTGTGAGCTACCATACCTGCATCATTTAATTCTTATTTAATGAAGGTGGCTAACCATTATGAAGAACAATTTTCTTTTCATAGTTTAAACTGGAGCAAGGCTAAGCTGACCAGGCTGTACCTGAGTAATATTTCAAAAATCCTTCATATGAGTTTACTTTCTTACTTCCTTCCTTCTCCTAACATACAATGAGGAGGAAAAATGTAGTTCAAGGTTCCAAATAAACAAAATTTTCCTGGTTAGGTTGCTAGTTAAAAATTGGTAAGACAAAAACTTTTTTTTTTTTTTTTTTTTAGCAGGGGAAGTCCACAGAATTTAGGAAGAAAGAGAGTTGAAGAATAGGATGTGTTGGGAAAAAACAACAATGGCCCTGAAATGACTAAATGTTTAATAACACTCACTTTCCATGTCTGTAATGTCTATCTAAGCACTACTGAGATAATGCTTACAGAATGCCCAGCATACACCATGCTCAGCTCAGAAATGCTTCATCAATGTTCATTAACGTGAAATTTTCTATTTTCCAAATGACCTCCTGGATCATTCAATTAGAGACCTTGTAATTAGATCCCTCTTCCCAACTACTGATAGAACAAAGAGCAAAGACTCAACCTGGCTGGCAACACTAACAGTGAATCAAAATGTTATAAGTATGAAGCGTGCACAGAATTAAACAAGGAACCAATTTAATGAGGTTAAAATTCTGCTCAAGGGATTCCTAGATATGAATGAACTTGGCCCTAGTTCCCAGGATGTCAAATAAGCATTTGTCAGTTTTGGAATAGAACCTTAATCCCTGTCTGGGGAAAAATCCCATCTGGCCTAAAGACAGTCCTTATAATGTAAGTGTATACAAAAGGCCAGCCCTATAGCTTTTACTGAAAACTCAGCTAAGAGAAGTGACATTTACGAAGGCAGTCTAAAGCTGTGGTTCCAAGCCTGTGTGGTTCTCAGAATTACCTGGGAAGAATTGAGATTTCCTGCTTCCTACCCTAGACCATCTGATCAGACCTCAAGGGGTGGGGGACCCATATTTTCAAAGTAGCTCCCTACCTGGTCCTGAAGATCAGCCATATTTGGGAACCACTGGTTTAGGGCATAATATTTACCCATTATTCTGATACTTAAGTCAGTTTGCTGCAAAAACCCACAGTTGTTGGATATTACCTTAGGCCAAGGATGGCCAATAAATGGTGTGGGTATCCAAACGCCCCCTCGGGTATAGCTAACTGACTACTCCTCTTTTTCTTCTTCTCAAGGAAGTGCTCCTGGTACCCATTACCTTTGTCCTACATAGAATCCCCGCATTGCATGTTAAAGTGAAGCTGCAATCATTTATCGAAGGTCACTGTAAGAAACATCCTCATGAAAATTACATATGCAACTGTTATAAAGCATCTATTAAAGTTATTGTCCACCTTCCTATTTAATGTCTTTGTAAAATATTCCATGGGAGAAACCTTTAGAATCTAGTGCCAGGAAAATTTTTGTCTTTCTAGAGATACCACTCATTCTTCCTTTTTGGTAAGAATGACAGCTTATTATCTGCTTGAGATGCATTCAAATATGGAGAAATAAAAACCTGGAGAAAATAACTCACTTTCTCTTCCTTTCCTTGCTTTCAATTTCCTTTACTTTCTCTAACTTAATGCACTAGATCACGAACCTTCTTTAAATCACTTTTGGAAGTGAGGTATAAATAGACCACTAAGTTTTACCTTCCATTAGTAATTATTACCTTTTAGGAGAAAAACAAATAGATTCTCCTCAAAGCTGTGACTCCAAGAAATACCAATTTCAGCATGGCTCTAGAATTGAACTCTGTACTAATTACAAAAACAACCAACCAAAGAAATGCTTAGGTAATGGAAGTGTTCCTCTGATGGTCTGACAAAACTTAACGACAGAGCAGAACGGCTGTACGATCTGGAGCAAGTCACCGAGGCTCTCCATAAAAGGGGAACAGAGCAGTCTACTTGTCTAAAGGGATGATGCTGGATTTTGTAACTGCTAATTTCGCAGAATTTCATGTCACAACTTATCACTTGAATGATGAAAATCTCCACATTGCTGTCATACTTTGATAGGTGTGATGGTAAAATCTCACATGCCTATGAAAATTGTAAGAAATGTTCACGGCCGGGCACGGTGGCTCACGCCTGTAATCCTAGCACTTTGGGAGGCCGAGGCGGACAGATCACGAGGTCAGGAGATCGAGACCATCCTGGCTAACATGGTGAAACCCCGTCTCTACTAAAAACACAAAAAATTAGCCGGGCGTGGTGGCGGGCACCTGTGGTCCCAGCTACTCAGGAGGCTGAGGCAGGAGAATGGCGTGAACCCGGGAGGCAGAGTTTGCAGTGAGCGGAGATCGCACCACTGCACTCCAGCCTGGGCGACAGAGCAAGACTCTGTCTCAAAATAAAATAAAATAAGACAAAATAAAGAAATGTTCGCAAACTAATTTGACCACTGTCCATATTTCCTTGAAATGACTTGAGGAGAGATGGGCTCTGAGAGCATGACGGGCCATTCCCTCTTCCCACAAGGTAGGGCCTGTCAACCAAGTTCTCGAAATCGTTTAAGACATCTCCCCTCCTCTCACTTATGCCCAACAAAAGGAGAATTAGGCCGGGAGCAGTGGCTCACGCCTGTAATCCCAGCACTTTGGGAGGCCGAGGCAGGTGGATCACGATGTCAAGAGACAGAGACCATCCTGGCCAACATGGCGAAACCTCGTCTATACTAAAAATATAAAAAAATTTAGCCGGGTGTGGTGGCATGCGCCTGTAGTCCCAACTACTCGGGAGGCTAAGGCAGGAGAATCGCTTGCACCTGGGAGGCAGAGCTTGCAGTGAGCCGAGATCGTGCCACTGCACTCCAGCCTGGCGACAGGGCGAGACTCCATCTCAAATAAAAAAAAGGGGGTGAGAATCAAGAAACAGGCTACCACGGGTCTTAAATTTGGAGGAAATGTTAGAGATAGATCCTACATAAGGGATCCTGCAGCTGGAAAACCTTAAATGCAATTTGGTTCAACTACCCATGCAAATGTCAACTTACACGGAGTCTCAGTTGTCTCTGAAAGGTAATTCACAGTGCATTTTTCTTTGGTGGGAAGTTTTTTACACCAATCAATGATTACCATTTCTTGTTTAGATAAAGTGTATATTTGAGAAACGCTTTTAAAGGTATCAAAGGGAATAAAGTCTCTTTCCTTTTCTTAGTTTCCAGTTTTTCAAGAGGAGGCTTTCTGCTAGTTAGCAGATCCTGTGACTCTTTTCACAGACATTTCGGACATCTGCAATCCCACCTCTAAAATACAAAAGGACATACACACTCGACATTAGTGGCTCTCAATCCTAGGGCACACTAGAGACGCCTGAGGACATTTTGCAACTAAGGCCACCCAAGTCCCTGGTATTCTTTTGTTATTATTATTTATTTATATAATATTTTTATATAAATATATATAATATATAATTTATTTTATTATTTTATTTTTATAGATACCAGGTTTTACCATGTTGCCCAGGCTGGTCTCAAACTCCTGAGCTCAAGTGATCTGCCTGCCTTGGCCTCCCAAAGTGCTGGGATTATAGGTGTGAGCCACCGCGCCTGGCCCTGATATTCTGATTTACTCAACTTGAGGTAGGACATAATTTTTTAAAGCTTTCTAGATGACTCTAATGTGCTTCCAGGGTTGAGAACCACTGTTCTTAAAAAATGAAAAATGGTGTGAACGCTTAAATTCAAAAAGAAAAAGGAGAGAACCATAGAGAAGGATATATTTTCAAAGAAGAAGAAAAAAAAACCTCACAGCATGGATACTTTTATGAATAAAGTAAAGCTGACAGATGACATATGGTTTTTGATTAAATACATCTGAATTTTACTATTCATATCCCTTTTCAGGATTAATAGGATGTTAAGGTTATGATTAGATCTTCTCTTCTGCAGAATATATGGTGATAATTATCAGATTTTGCCTCAGATGGACTCATTCACCATTAGGAATTATTTACCTACTTTAAGTTGTTCATTCATAAACAGGCCAAATTATAAAAATCACCATTACCTGGCATATAACAGGTGTTCAAAGACTTGCTAAATGACTGAAGAGATCAACACTACGTTTCCACATGAACGTCTTCTTTCAAAAACATTGACCCAAAAGGGGAAGGGAACAAGAAGAGTGTCTCACAGAATAACATTAAGAGTCACAATGATGAAAATGCCAGCAAGCACTCCTGGGGCCCTGTTCTACGCGTGTGTGTGCTCATTTCGGCCTCACAGCCCCCTCAGAAAGATGAGACTATGTTTAATCCCATTTCATAGATGAGAGAATGAAGGCACACAGAGCTTAAGCAACTTTCCCAAAGTGGCAGCCACTGAAGCCCATTTTGAACCCAGCAGTCTGTACCTGAGTCTGGGCACACTCACTGACAACAGAAATTAAAACACTTTTCCTCTCCTCATTTGGATCCTGTCTTTCACAGATATCCCTTTACACATGCCAAGCTTTTTTTTTTTTTTTTTTTCTTTTTTGAGACAGGGTCTTGTTTTGTCACCCAGGCTAGAGTGCAGTGGTATGATCATAGCTTACTGCAGCCTGGAACTCCTGGCACATGCCAAGTTTTAAAAGCCTGTTTTGGGGATAGTGTTTGCCCTTCAAAAAATAAAGCCAAGCTGCTCTAAGCTCTTCAAATATATTATTTCCCCATCCCAGTTGTCCACCATGGACTAATGCAAGCTCAGGAAGAAACCAACAAGCAAAGTGGCTTCCTAAAGATGTGGAATGCGAAGGAAGCACCCTCAGGGAACTAGGCTAAGCCCACCCAGGGAACAAGGATAGAGGGAAGAGGGATGGTCAAAGCAGAGGATGGTCAGCTGGGAAAACGAGAACAGCAGCAAGAAAGCAGCAGATGTCTGATGACGGACATTTGAAATGGAAGCCTGCGCCTCTCCCAAAAGGGGAACTCAAAAACTTCAACATTTTGAATCACTTCATTCTGACATGATAAAACAAAATTAGTTACCTATCTCCAAATCTGCAAGCTCCTGTTTTACTGTAGAAGGGACAATTAGCTCGATCCTTCTCCATTACTCTGAAATCCACGGGTGGTTCTGGGTTTTGCCATGTGGTACCATTTTCCAACTGTTGAAAATAACCATGACTTTACTGGTGGAGTAAAAACCCATGAAAGACGAAATGTTTCAAAGTATATTAAAATATTTTCCTCAAAGATAAACATTGTTTCATTTAAGAATGCAAACATTTAAGTTGGAACAGGCAATCAAAACTTTACAAACAACGTTACTGAGACATGAGCTCCATGTCTCTCTTGGCTCCTGGTCACTTTCCTTTATCTGGTATCACTACTGCCACCAGGGGCAGTCGCCAAGCTTTCCATCCATTCTAAAAGGGGTCCAAGAAGGCCGGGTGCAGTGGCTCACGCCTGTAATCCCAGCACTTTGGGAGGCCGAGGTGGGTGGATCACCTGAGGTCAGGAGTTCAAGACCAGCCTGACCAACATGGAGAAACCCCATCTCTACTAAAAATATAAAATTAGCTGGGCGTGGTGGTATGCACCTATAATCCCAGCTACTCGGAAGGCTGGGGCAGGAGAGTTGCTTGAACCCGGGAGGCGGAGGTTGCAGTGAGCCAAGATTGTATCATTGTACTCCAGCCTGGGCAACAAGAGCAAAACTCCATCTCAAAAAAAAAAAAGAAAAAAAGAGAAAAAAAAGGGTCCAAGAACTTATTAGGGAACCACCACAGACAGAAACAGAAGTTACTCTGATTCAAGGTAAACCGTCCACTGGAGGCTAACAGTATGTGATGTTGCTTAAACATACTGTAAGGACTCTAAATAGGTCCAGTCCACAGGGGTCATGAATACCATTTGTATTTGTTCATCAATAAAGTTTGTTGTTGTTGTATAAATCAAAGCACCATAAACATGAGTCCAGATATCCAAACATGATCTAATTAACCTACCACGAAACTAACATTACTGGAACTATTATTTCTAAGGAAACATTAATTGGTCTCAAATTATCAATGAAAGGTTTTAAAAATACCTCATTTTCAGCCTGATCCAGCATCTTCTGCAAAGCTTCCTAAAAATGGTGTAAACACAGGACTAATGAAAACCCAGAAGTCAGGTAAGTCACATCTGGTTTCTCTGGTTAAGAATCTCAAGTGGAACAATTAAAACACACACATGCACATAAGCACACACGTTCTAGTTTCCTTTTGAATCACAGATCTTTTGAAAAGCTTTCAAAAGATATATAGCTGAGACTTCTCTTTTTTTTTTTGAGACAGGGTCTCACTCTGTCACCCAGCCTGGAGTGCAGTGGCGTGACCTCAGCTCACTGCAACCTCCGCCTCCCAGGCTCCCGTGATCCTCCCACCTCAGCCTTCCGAGTAGCTAGGACTACAGGCGCGCACCACCACGCCTGGATAATTTTTGTATTTTCTGTAGAGATGGAGTTTCACCATGTTGCCCAGGCTAGTCTCGAACTCCTGAGCTCAAGCAATCCACCCGCCTCAGCCTCCCAAAGTGCTGGGATTACAGGCATGAGCTACCGTGCCCGGCCCATAGCTGAGACGTTCTATTCAAATAGAAAATTTACCAGATCACATTGCAAAATATTTAAAATAGTCTTATAATAGTTTCAATAATAGTAATACTTAGTATATTTGAGTATATATACCATGTCCTAGTTCGTAGAAGGGGGTATTAGTGAATATAAAACGCAATGCTAGGCTGGGCATGGTGGCTCACGCCTATAATCCTAGCAGTTTGGGAGGCTGAGGCAGGTGGATCACTTGAGGTCAGGAGTTCTAGACCAGCCTGGCCAAGACGGTGAAACCCCATCACTACTAAAAATACAAAAATTAGCCAGGCGTGGTGGCACGTGCCTGTAATCCCAGCTACTTGGGAGGCTGAGACAGGAGAATCTCTTGAACCCAGGAGGCAGAGGTTGCAGTGAGCCGAGACAGAGCAAGACTCCGTCTAAAAAAAACGAACAAACGAAAAAACCCAAAAAACAATGCTAGATGAAATCATAAACATTTAGCAGAAGCTAAAATATGACATGACCAGTGGTAATTAGCATTTAGGAGAAAATTCTAACTTTTTAATAAGGCAAAGGAGGTTCTGCAATACGCCAGTAAATTTGTACCTAATTGGCATTTGAACAAGTTGTACCTGTGTTTAACAGTCTTATCTTCCCTAGCCCCTTAAAGCATTACATAAGACTTGTATGTCTAGTTGCTTATTTGTGGTGCTCAAAACAGAACTCTTGTCCTCTACACTTCCTGGCCCACATGCACCTGAACACTCCCTCACTGAATAGTGTTGCCAGTCACCTGTCTACTCAAACTAAAACCTAAAACATATGACTTGAATTCCTCTCTCTCTCCTTGTCCTCTGGTCAACATGGTGAAACCCTGTCTGTACTAAAAACACAAAAAATTAGCCGGGCGTGGTGATGGGCGCCTGTAGTCCCAGCTACTCAGGAGGCTGAGGCAGAAGAATCGCTTGAACCCGGGAGGCGGAGGTTTCAGTAAAGTAAAAATGATCTGTTAAAAAAGTCTGGTGCGGTGGTTCACACCAGCACTTTGGGAGGCCGAGGTGGGTGGATCTCTTGAGGTCAGGAGCTCGAGACCAGCCTGGCCAACATGGTGAAACCCTGTCTCTACTAAAAATACAAAAATTAGCTGGGCGTGGTAGCAGGCACCTGTAATCCTAGCTACTCGGGGGGCTGAGGCACATGAATTGCTTGAACCCGGGAGGCAGAGGTTGCAGTAAGCAGAGATCACGCCACTGCACTCCAGCCTGGGCGACAGCATGAGACTCCGTCTCAAAAAAATTTTTTTTTAAAAAGAATGATCTGTTAAAAGGTACAGATATAAATGAGACAGAGTCATTCCCTGCTTAAACCCCTTCAATGGCTTCCCATTATAGGAAACATAAAATCCAAACTCCTCCTTCAAATCCAGGAAGCCCTACATGATCTGACTCTGCTTACCCTCCACTGCCCCCTCTCCCTCAGCAACCTCCTCCATTGCCCTTCTCTCCTTTGGACTCTAGATTTCAGGTTCCCTGGCCTTTTTTCAGCCTTCAAGCTTCAGGCTTCTTCTCGCTGAGATCTCTCCACTCAGGTGTCAGCTCAAACATCACCTCCTCAGAAATTTCCTTGAGCAGGCAATCTATAGAAGCACAACTCTATTCTCATTACTCTATCACATCACTCGGCTTTATTTATTTTCTTTTTTTTTTTTTTGAGACGAAGTCTAGCTCTGTCGCCCAGGTTGGAGTGCAGTGGCTCAAGCTTGGCTCACTGAAACCTCCACCTCCCGGGTTCAAGCGATTCTTCTGCCTCAGCCTCCTGAGTAGCTGGGACTACAGGCGCCCATCACCACACCCGGCTAATTTTTTGTATTTTTAGTACAGACGGGGTTTCACCATGTTGACCAGGCTGGTCTCGAACTCCTGACCTCGTGATCTGCTCGCCTTAGCCTCCCAAAGTGCTGGGATTACAGGCGTGAGCCACCAGGCCTGGCCTGCTTTATTTCTTTATAGCACTTAATATGATCATATTTTGAATGATCTGTTTTGCTTATCATCTCACACTCCCATATAAAAAAGTAGCTCAATGAGAGCAAAGACTGTGTCTTTCACTGCTCTGTCTCTGTCCGCTAGCGAAGTGTCTAGCATACAGCAGGAACACATACTGCCGATTCTTTTTTATAAGCTTAGAATCTATTTCATTTCCCTCATTTCTCCTTAATGTCTCACAGATTTCCTCTGAAACAAAAGCATTTAAAAGAGGCCTTAGCTGTTACTGAATTCCTGAAAGACCTCAGTTGAGGAACACTCTACTGCTAAAATGGGAATTAATTCCTCTCTATAAAAAAATGACAAGCTCCAAACAATTTTTCTGCCCCCTAAAAACCTAGCATGATCTTGCCTCATCTGGAAAGAAGTGCTCAAATAAAGGTGTTTAAAATCTGCATTGGAATTAACTGATGGCCTAAGATACAAAAAAAAAAGATCGTGGAGCCTGCTTCTGCCCCATATTGACTACAATGAAGACACATGCATTTTTTCCAATTATAAGCTGATTATCCAATTTTATGCTATTTAAATTTAGCTGTATTACAGAAAAGACAAATCCTGATGAATCAGTCAAGGGAAGATGAGCTGTGATACCTCTGAAATAAATATACTGTCAAGGAATAGCAGCAAAACATACCAAATCAATCCTTAAAAAAGAATCCTGGAAGATAGAGAAGATACATACACACACATGCCTCACAGATTTTTTTTTTTCTAATGAGCAACTGTGTGTTAGCTACAATTGTCTTCATAGTCTAAGTGGAAGAGGAAGTCAAGATTTAATACAAATAACAAAAACTGTTTCCTAGTTCCTCAATATTTGAGCTCCTGATTTCTTTAAATCCTCTAATTCTTGCTGACATGTCGTAAGCAGTTCTCTTATGACCTAAATAAATGTGGAAACAAAACAAAGTATTATTCTCTAAAGAAGTCAACTCATATACAGCAGAACCTCAGAAAAACATAACTTGCTATAAAGCAAGGGCCAGCTGCCTGTTTTGTAAATAAAGCTTTCCTGGAACACAGCCATACCCATTCATCTACATATTATCGATGGCTGCTTTCAGCGTACATTGGCAGAGTTGGATGTTTGCCACAGAGACCAAACCATAAAGCCTAAAATATTTACCATCTGGCCCTTTACAACATTTGCCAATGCCCAGTATAAAGGGTAAATAGGGTGAAGCTGAAGAAAACTTTAAGGAATCTGCCACTGCATGGACCCGAAGAGGAGCATCAGAAGGGAACTCTGGTGTTATGTCTAGACTGAAATATGATTCTTTCCAAACAAACAAATGAAATGACAAGAAAAAAGAAAAATAAAAACCCAAACTCTCACATGCCTACTGCTTATTCTTCAAACTCATCACACAGCACATCCCATGACAGGAATCACCTCTTTTTCTTTCTTCTCCTGTCGTTTCTGCTCCTCCTCTTCTCTCTCTTTCCTCTGCTGTTCTTCCCATTGTTCCTTTAACTTTCTCTTTAAAGGGGAAGAAAAAGTAACTTTGTTTCAGACACTTTTTAAAAACATTTCACATACAGGGCACATATATGAAAAACCTAAAACCCTGGTAAACTGAATAAGATGAGTTTTTTTGCTTTTTTTTAAGTTCAAGATAGGCAACTCTTCATGAGAGTTATTCTGGTGAAGTAATCAGTTTGTTCACTAGTTACATGATTCCTACCGTACCTCTTGTTCTTCCTGCCGTTTTTTAGCCGCCTCTTCCTTTTCCTTCTTTATTCTGAATTCTTCTTGTGCCTTCTGCTCTCTTAGCAACCACTCCTCATGTAATCTTTGCCTATCAGTATAATGATGTAATCAGATAAAAGAAATGGGCATTAATCCACAAATACACACACACATGAGAGCAAAATGACACATTTTGGGACTGATTCAAATATCACGAAAGCTATTTTCTATTAAAGCAGTCAAGTGGGTGTAAGAGAACGAGAAGAGTAGAGCTTTTGGAAAAGCACCATGTGTCAGCAACTATCTTCCTAATGGGTAATAACTTAAAATCCCTCTTACATTTCATAGGTATATATGGCTGTGACATACTTTACAGAAAAAAAGGACACTATGACTTTCCCTCTAGACTGATCACAGTGACGTTTAGGTGACAATAAAATGGGTAGCAAGTTTCAAAGCAGCATCTACCTTTTCATATTCAGAAAGCATTTCCCTTCCTATTCTATGCATTTATTTTTATTTATTTATGTTTTTTGAGACAGAGTATTGCTCTGTTGCCCAGGCTGGAGTGCAGTGGCGTGATCTTGGTTCACTGCAACCTCTGCCTCCCAGGTTCAAGTGATTCTCCTGCCTCAGCCTCCCGAGTAGCTGGGATTACAGGTGCCCACCGCCACGCAAGGCTAATTTTTGTATTTTTAGTACAGACAGCGTTTCACCATGTTGGCCAGGCTGGTCTCGAACTCCTGACCTCAAGTGATCCACCTGCCTCAGCCTCCCAAAGTGCTGGGATTACATGTGTGAGCCACTGCACCCAGCCCCTATTCTTAAAAGTAGCAATTCCATGATGGCAGCACGCTGAAAACCCGGTATCCTCTGCCATAAAACTTTGGACTACTACTCCACACAGTTAAGAGACTCCTGTGGTTTGCCTCCAAACACCTAAACTGCCAAAAGAAGGAAAATAAAAGTACATTGTGATCATGTTTTTAAAATAAAGCTACAGGTTTTAAGAAATGGAGTTATAAAAATAAATTAGCGAGGACCGGGTGCAATGGCTCACACCTATAATCCCAGCACTTTGGGAGGCTGAGGCGGGCGGATCACCTGAGGTCAGGAATTTGAGACCAGCCTGGCCAACATGGTGAACCCCATCTCTACTAAAAATACAAAAATTAGCCAGGCATGGTGGCAGCCGCCTGTAATCCCAGCTACTTGGGAGGCTGAGGCAGGAGAATCGCTTGACTCTGGGAGGCAGAGGTTGCAACGAGCCGAGATCATGCCACTGCACTCCAGCCTGGGTGACAGAGCGAGACTTCGTCTCAAAAAATGAAAAAATAAAAATAAATTAGTGAGTGTCTAGTCTATTTTTTATATGACCAATTATAATGAGTGGTATTACCTTAAAGTGGCAAGTGTCTCAGACATCTAATATCACAAATTTCTAATATAAAGAGGAGGTTAGATTTCCAAAGTCTACTTGCCAATTAGGTGTGTAGAACCCCAAATTCATTCTTCCACTGAATTTATAAAAGGGAAATGAAATATGAGAAACTGTTCTATATTACTTCAGCAGTATTAGGAGTTCAGTAAAGTTTTATGTCTAGTCTGGGGACCTAACCACAATTTTAAATAAAATATATTACATTTCCAAATACAGATTCCAGGAACACATCTTTTAGCCATGGCAGAGGCTGGCACACTGCATATATCAGTGTTCCTATGCCATGTGTGAGGGTACCATATAGATGTTTCAGTGTGCACAACTCTGATTTACAAATCTTTTGAAAAACATATAATTGTATATAACTGAACCAAATGCTATATAAATTAAGACCACAAGAAAGTAAAATGTTAAAAATTTTAAAATTTAATAACTTGAATATACATCTGCTTTGAAATAGGACATAAAGTCATACAGTATTTTTACATAATTTTCTTGCTTTTCAACAATAGTATGCAACTCAAAGAAATAAAGCTCTAAGGAGCACAAAGATACATGTATGTGATTTAAAAGAAGCATTTCAAATAAACAGGAAAAAAATTACTCTCTTATTTCATACCATATCTATTGTCTTCATCATAACAGAAATCTATAAGAATAAGAACTAGAGCTATCACAGTACCTCTTATCTGCTGACACTGTGTTAATCTATCACCTCATTTAATCTTCACAATTCTGTGAGGTGGATACTATGATTGACTTTATCTCCATATTAAAGACAAGGAAATAGAAGCTTAGAGACATTAAGAAATTTCGGCTGAGCGCGGTGGCTCACACCTGTAATCTCAACACTTTGTGAGGCCGAGGCGGGCAGATCATGAGGTCAAGAGATCGAGACCATCCTGGCCAACATGGTGAAACCCCATCTCTACTAAAAGTACAAAAAAAATTAACTGGGTGTGGCGGTGCGCGCCTGTAATCCCGGCTACTCGGGAGGCTGGGGCAGGAGAATCGTGTGAACCTGGGAGGTGGAGGTTGCAGTGAGCCGAGATCACACCACTGCACTCCAGCCTGGTGACAGAATGAGACTCCGTCTCAAACAAAACAAAACAAAAACAAATTTTAAAAAAACATGTATCCCAAAAGAGAAAGGTGTGAGACTTGAGCAATTTACAAATAGGTAATAAAACATATAAAAAGATACCCTACCTAATTCAGAAATGTGCATTTGAAACAGTGAAATATAACTTTTCATTATAGGAGTTTTATAAACTGATAATGCCTAGTATGAGTGAAGGTATGGGGAGATGGGCCTCTACATTCACTGCCAGAAGGGCTGCAAACTGCAAACCAGGAAGCCCTTTCTACCTGGCCATCTACATTTTACGTGGACTTATGATTTGATTCCAACAATCTCATTTTTAGTCATTTTCTTAAGGAAATAATTGGACAATTACCAAGGATATATAAGCATGGATGCTTACTGCAACTTTTTACCTACGAGTAAAAAACCAATATAACCTGAAAGTCCATCAGTAGAGAACTATAAATTACGAATGAATAAACTATGAATAGCAAATAAATTATGCTACATCTGTACAGTGGGTACTGTATTGCCACTGAAATGGTTGAATTAGATCCCTGCATCAGTACTGAAATAAATGCACTATATATTTAGCAAGAAATCAATTTATAGAAAAATATGTATAAATATCATGCCATTATAGAAAGACACATGTAAAGTACATTTACACTTTCTTTTTCTCTTTCTTAACAGTGGCTATCTTTGGGTGTGTTGCAATTATTAAAGCCTTTTCCCTTTTTACATTTGTTAATTTTTTTTTTTTTTTTTCTGTTTTCAAAAACAATTACAGGCCAGGCACAGTGGCTCATGCCTATAATCCCAGCACTTTGGGAGGCTGAGGCAGGCGGATCACTTGATCACAAGAGATCAAGACCACTCTGGCCGACATGGTGAAACCCTGTCTCTACTAAAAATACAAAAATTGGCTGGGTGTGGTGGCGCACACCTGTTGTCCCAGCTACTCGGAAGGCTGAGGCAGGAGAATCGCTTGAACCCGGGAGGCGGAGATTGCAGTGAGCTGAGATCATGCCACTGCACTCCAGCCTTGCAACAGAGCGAGACTCCATCTAAAAAAAAAAAAAAGAAAAAAGAAAAAAAAAACAATTATAAATTAGCAAAAACAGAAGAAAAGTACTTCCATTTAAAAAAAAAATAACATCTAGTTTTAGTCCATCAACTACAGATTTAAATACTTTATACAGGGTATTTTATAAGACCTATTTGGTACAAGATTTTATACAGAAGACTGGTACTGGTTAGTAAAGGTTGATAATATTCCAATAAAATAACTTCATTCACTTTAAGTGTTTCAATTACCACTGACCTCTCTCTTTCCAATAGCTTCTCTTCTTCTAGTTGTTGTTCTTCAATAAAAGTGTCCTCCTCTTCCTCCTTCTGTGAGAGTCCTAGGGAATTTAAATGTTTTATTAAACTGAGTGCTGCAAATCCTTGGTCAAAAATTCAGGAAAAAAATACACGTAATCTTTAATGTTTAAAATTATGGTAAAAATCTTTTTCTTAAACTTTCTAACAAAAAGGTCTCTGATCAACCTTCTGGTACAACACAAGCATCAAAAAGGACAATAGGGGTGGCAGATAGCATATTACATTTAAAAATTAATCAATGGTTCCACAATTATACTTAAAAAGGAAATTAGCTTGGCATGGTGGCAGGCACCTGTAATCCCAGCTACTCGGGAAGCTGAGGCAGGAGAATCACTTGAACCCAGGAGGTGGAGGTTTCAGTGAGCCAAGATCGTGCCATTGCACTGCAGCCTGGGCGACAAGAGCAAAACTCCATCTCAAAAAAAAAAAAAAAAAAAAAAAAAGGTGGTGGGGGTGTGGAAAGGAACATCCATCTTCACAGAAGAATGGCAACTAAAAAATGGAGAAAAACTTAAGTAGAAAAATCATCACTTTTGCAACCCCCACCGTAAAAATTTAGACAAAGACATTAAAAACATCGAATGAAAGCTTGCTGGGAAGAGTATATTCACACTATCTCAACATATCACTCCAGACATGAGGACTAATTAGAAAAGAAAAAAAAAATGTAATGCTTTCCAATGGAGCGATCTGGGTGGGTAACACTTTTTTTTTTTTTTTTTTTTGAGACAGAGTCTTGCTCTGTCACCAGGCTGGAGTGCAATGGCGCAATCTTGGCTCACTGCAACCTCCACCTCCTGGGTTCAAGCAATTCTCCTGCCTCAGCTTCCCAAGTAGCTGGGACTACAGGCGCACACCACCATGCCCAGTTAATTTTTGTATTTTTAGTGGAGACGGGGTTTCACCACGTTGGCCAGGGTGGTCTCAATCTCCTGACCTCGTGATCCACCTGCCTCGGCCTCCCAAAGTGCTGGGATTACAGGCATGAGCCACCATGCCCGGCCCTGGGTGGGTAACACCTTAACCACAGTTAGCATCACCGGGAGTGCAACAACCTGACGTGATAGGTCTCATGATGCATGCAATAAGAAGTTTACAACATCTGCTCTGTAATCCTTTGTTCTAAAGAGTGTTGTTACCTGAAGTTAATCATGAGAAGATAGAACAATCCAGAATACAGGGCATTCCACAAGATAACTGGCTTGAGTTTTTCAAAACAATCAGTTCTGTTTTGGGGAAGTTTAAATATGGCCTGTATATGATACCACTGAATTACTGCTCATGTACTCAGGTGCAAGTTTGGTATTGTGGTTCTGTGGGAGAATGTCCTTATTCTCAGGAGTTGCAAGCTGAAGCATTTAGGGGTGAGGTGCTGCTATCTGCAACTGCCATCCAAAAGGTTCAGAAAAAATGTTCTATGTATGTATCTCTTTAAATAAAGAGAGAGAAAGAAAGGCCAAACGTTAACAACTGGCAAATCTTGCTGAAGGGTTCATGGATATTTATTGTGCTCTTTTCAACTTTCTGTAGATTAGAACATTTTCCAAATAAAAACATGAAAAAATAACTTTTAATAGAATAGACATTTACATCCTCTCCCATTCAAAATTTGGGAAAAAAATCAGTGAAAGTGGAAGAGAAATGGAAGACTGAAATAATCTTAAAGAAATGTTACAGATGTCTCTCTGTCACATGTGTTGAGTACAGTTCTAACTGAAGGCTCATCCAGTCTTAGATAATTACAATAATTTACTTTTTTTAAGTAAGTAAACTTTACTATTTCAGCAACTGGAATTAAAATGGGCAACAAATGTAGAATAAGTTTTCAATCATATAAAATAGTATCTAATTGTTCAGATAATTAAATGATCTAATAATGTACTTAAAGGGCCAGAGAACCTGGCACAGAGGATATGGCCTGACTACTTGCAGACGTATGCCCATAGATTAGACAGGGCATAGACACAGCTGACACAAATACCTGTTGACTGACTCACTCAACTCCCCATCACCTTGAAACCAAGCTCATATACTCCACAGAAGTGATTGCTAACAGTTCTGGGTACAGCATTTTCCCCACGTGTACAATCAGACATATGCAATACATATAAATACAATACAGTTGACCCTTGCACAACACAGGTTTGAACCACCTTGGTCTATTTAAATACAGATTTTTTTCAGTAAATATACTGGAACATTTAGGGGAGATTTGCAACAATTTGAAAAAAAAAAATAGCAGATAAGTGGCATGGCCTAGAAACACGGAAAAAAATTAAGAAAAAGGTATGTCATGAATGCATAAAATATATGTACATACTAGTCTATTTTATCATTTGCTACCATAAATATAAATCTATTATAAAACATTAATGCAGAGCTGGGCGTGGTGGCTCATGCCTGGAATCCCAGCACTTTGGGAGGCCAAGGCGGGTGGATCACCTGAGGTCAGGAGTTCGAGATCAGCCTGGCCAACATGGTGAACCCCATCTCTACTAAAAATACAAAAAGTAGCCGGGCGTGGTGGCAGCCCCCCGTAATCCCAGCTACTCGGGAGGCTGAGGGAGGAGAATCGCTTGAACCCGGAAGGTGGAGGTTGCAGTGAGTCAAGATCGCGCCACTGCACTCCAGCCTGGGAAACAAGAGCAAAACACCGTCTCAAAAAAAAAAAAAAAAAAAGTTAATGCAGATACTGTTAAGCAATATTGTGTTGGCTTGAGCAGCACATATACAGATACTGTTACAATATAAGTTAAGTGTTTTATTGTTCCCTTGCTTAAAGCATTTGAGACAGGCCAGGGAGCGGTGGCTCATGCCTGTAATCCCAGCACTTTGGGAGGCCGAGGTGGACGTATCACTTGAGGTCAGGAGTTCGAGACCAGCCTGGCCAACATGGCGAAACCCCATCTCTACTAAAAATAAAAAAATTAGCCAGGCGTGGTGGTGCACACCTGTAATCCCAGCTACTCAGGAAGCTGAGGCAGGAGAATCGCTTGAACCTGGGAAGCAGTGAGCCGAAATTGCACCACTGCACCCTAGCCTGGGCGAGACTCTGTCTCAAAAAAAAAAAAAAAAGCATTTGAAACAAAATGATCTCTGACTTCATTCCATTGTAAGACAGAGGAAGTTCGGTCTCAAACATTTTTCCTTGAATATTACTATAAAAGTTGTGCTACAACATAATCATTGACAACTTTTTTTAAAGTTAAAATTTATCAAAACTTATATTTATAGACCATATATGGCACATTCACAGTTGAGAAAAATGTAAACAAACATAAATATGCAGTATTAAATCATAACTGCATAAAATTAACTTTAATACAAAACAAGGAAAAAAATGCATCCAATGAGGTACAGAAGGAAGAAAAAAATTAACTGTAGTACACACTGCACTACTGTAATAATTTCATAGCCACCTCCTGTTGCTATTGCAGTGAGCTCAAATATTATGAGTATTCACTTAAAACACCTTGTGACACTACTCATCTCTGCATGAGCAGTTCATCTCTTCAGTAAACTGCGTATGGCAGTAAGAAGTGATCTCTGGAGTATTTTTCATTGTGTTTACTACAAAATGGTAAACCTTGAATAACATCATGAGACTCACACAAAGTGCGACTAGTGATGCTGGAAGTGCTCTCAAGAAGCAGAGAAAAGTCATGATGGCTGGGCGCGGTGGTGCGTGTCTGTAATCCCAGCTACTCTGGAGGCTGAGGCAGGAGAATTGCTTGAACCCGGTAGGCGGAGGTTGCAGTGAGCCGAGTTCATGCCACTGCACTCCAGCCTGGGCGACAGAGCAAGACTCCATCTCAAAAAAAACAAAACAAAACAAAACAAAAAAGAAAATCATTGAGGAGAAAGGATATCTGCCTGAACAGGACGCCCAGCTAATTTTTGTATTTTTAGCAGAGACAGAGTCTCACCATGTTGGCCAGGCTGCTCTCGAAGTCCCGACCTCGTGATCCACCCGCCTTGGCCTCCCAAAGTGCTAGGACTCCAGGCGTGAGCCACCGCGCCTGGCCTGAACAGGTTTTTAATGCAGATGAAAGTATCCTATTCTAGAAAAACACCACAAAGGACATTTAGTAGGAAGAGAGGAAGGCAGCAGGATTGAAAACAAAAAGAGACAGGCTAACTCTACTGTTTCATGAAAACGTAGTGGGGTTTATGATCAGAACTGCCCTTATCTATAAAGCTGCTAACCCCCACCCCCAATCCTTGAAGGGAAAAGATCAGCACCAGCTGCCTGTCTTTTGGTTGTACAACTAGAAGACCTGGACAATGGAAATCCTTTTTTCTGAATTGGTTTCACTGATGCTTTGTCCCTGAAGTCAGGAAGTACCTTGCCAATAAGGAACTGGCTTTTAAAATTCTTTTAATATTGGACAATGCCCCTGGCCACCCAGAACCCCATGAGTTCAACACTGAAGGTGTCAAAATGGTCTACTTGCCCCCAAACAGAATGTTTCTAATTCAGCCTCTAGACCAGGGGGTCGTAAGAACCTCTAAAGCTCATTACACGTGGTACTCTACGGAAAGGAATGTCAATGCTATGGAAGAGAACCCTAACACAGAAAGTATCAAGAAAGTGTGTAAAGATTATACCATTGAAGATGCTATTGTTGTTATAGAAAAAGCCATGAAAATCATCAAGCCCAAAACAAAGTCCTGCTGGAGAAAAAACTGTGTCCAGATATTGTGCATGGCATCACAGGACTTAAGACAGAGCCAATCAAGGAAATCGTGAAAGAGATTGTAAATATGGGGGGAAAAAAAGTGCAGGGGGGTCGGGGTGAAGGGTCTCAAGACATCTTGAAGAAATTCAAGAGCTAACAGACACACCAGAGTAGTTAACAAAAGCCAATTTGATGGGGATGAGTCCTTCCAAACCAGTGCAAGGTGATGAGGAAGAAAACTTAGGTGAAGCAGTGCCAGAAAACAAATTGACACTAGACAATCTGGCAGAAGGGCCAATTATTCAAGACTGCTTTTGACTTCTTTTATGGACCCTTCTAAACTGAAAATTAATGCATTTAAACTAAAGCAAGTGGTGGAAGAATTGGTACTGTATAGAAACATTTTTAGAGAAATGAAAAAGCAAAAATATCAGACAGAAATTATAATGTATTTCTGCAAAGTTACACCAAGTGCCGTCTACCCTCTTGCCTTCCCTTCCACCTCCTTCACCTCTTCCACCTCTGCCACCCAAGACAGCAAGACCAAATCATCCTCTTCCTCCTCGGCCTACTCAACATTAAGACAAGGAGAATGAAGACCTTTATGATGAACCACTTCCATTTAACGAAGGGCAAATATGTTTTCTCCTCCTTGGGATTTTCTTAGTAACATTCTTTTCTCTAGCTTACTTTGTTATAAGAATATGGTATATAATACATATAACATACAAAGTATGTGTTAATCAACTGTTTATGGTATTGGTAAGGCTTAGAGTCAAGAGCGGGCACTTAATAGTAAGTTTTGGGGGAGTGAAAAGTTATATGCAAATTTTCGACTGTGCGGAGGGGCGGGGGGTGGTCAGAGTCCCTAACTCCCACATTGTTCAAGGATCAAATGTATATCCAATGGTATTATACAGGTTGAGCACCCCAAATCCAAAAATCAGAAATATTTTGAGTGACAACAATGCTCAAAGGAAATGTTCATTGGAGCATTTCGAATTTTGGATTTTTGGATTTGGGATGCTGAACTGGTAAATACAATGCAAGCATTTCAGATAAGGGATACTCAACCTGTACATGTAACTGTACACACAGAATCACGTTATAGTTTTGCAACTTGCTTTTAATATCTTAATTTCTGACGAGGTAGCTTTTTTCCAGTTATCTCAAGTAGAACTCGATGCCAAAGAAGCTATCTGTAATTAAGAGCTCGCTATTCCAGAAATCATTTGCCAAGGCACTCCAATCATTTGCCAAGGCACTCTCACAGTAACACTCAACATTCTAGCCTTCTGGGTAATGTCTACCCATCCAACGTGTGCTACAATAAACAGCAGTGTTCCTGGCCGGGCGCAGTGGCTCACGCCTGTAATCCCAGCACTTTGGGAGGCCAAGGCGGGCGGATCACCTGAGATCAGGAGTTCGAGACCAGCCTGGCCAACATGGTGAAACCCCATCTCTACAAAAGTACAAGAATTAGCCGGGCATGATAGTGGGTACCTGTAATCCCAGCTACTCAGGAGGCTGAGGCAGAAGAATCACTTGAACCTGGGAGGCAGAGGTTACAGTGAGCCAAGAGTGTGCCACTGCACTCCAGCCTGGGCGAGAAAGTGGGACTCTGTCTCAAAAAAAAACCAGGAGTGTTCCATAGTCTACAGTATTCATGAAGTACCACTAGGCAAAGAATTGTGAGTTGGAGTGGACAAAACTAGGAGCAGAAGTGCAGAGACAGGTGCTTAGTCTTGGATATGCCATTAGTTACATAATCTTGACAGACCAGTGACCTGGATTTAGTCCATTAAAATGGGCTAAACTACCATGGGACACGACTCGCCTGACTCTCCACAGAGGCTCATTCTGAACACATTTTGCTAAGTAAAAAGGGGAAAAAAAATCAAAACAATACAAATACCAGCTGTTATAGGATTTAGTGCAGGAAAAGAAAAAGACGAAGAAGTTAAAACAAATTTAGAATATATAATATTTAGAATAAAACAGATTAAATGAACAAAGTAAAGTAGCTGAAAATTTCAAGGGGGGAGACAGGAAGTACAATAAGGGCCTCAATAACTCCAACCTACCATGTTTTTCCTTTTATCCCTGATGCTTTGTTCTGCCTCTAGTGGATGAGTTTTCAACTAATAAGCCAGAAATGCTAACACAGGTTGCAGTTAAACACACTGCTCCTTCCATTCTAAATATCCCAGTACTGACACTAAAATAATTACTCGGGAACACCAATGGTAAATAAAACCTCTATGGCTATGTTTCTCAAGGTCCAAGAATCCTAGTTACTTGAGGCCATGGTCTCTGGATTAAGAATTGTCTAGGATAATTTCATGAGCATATTCTGGATAATGCGGATGACAATCATTATAATCCAAGTACTACTGTGTGATTTCAGTGCTCTCATCTGGATTTATAACTACCACATAATTTTATAACTAAGTCCTAATTTTATTGCATTAAGCAGGTAGATTTAATACATAAATGTTAGGTTTTGCCATGTGAAGATCAAATGACCAGCTGTACAAATAAAGGTTCTACAGTAATTTCATAGAAAAAGTGGTAAATAACCATAAGGCAACATTAGTAGAGGCATTCCAAACTCCCATCAGTGCCATATACATATTGTGAGGCGCATTAGTTTCACATCATCCTAGCATTACCTGATGTAGATTTAAATTTTATAGAATGTGTAATTTCATTTAGTTTTATAATTTATAAATGTATTTTTGTTTGTTTTTTGAGACAGAGTCTTACTCTGTTGCCCAAACTGAAGTGCAGTGGCACGATCTCGGCTCACTGCAACCTCTGCCTCCCAGGTTCAACTGATCCTCTTGCCTCAGCCTCCTGAGCAGCTGCGATTACAGGCACCTGCCACCAAGCCCAGCTAATTTTGTATTTTTAGTAGAGGCAGGGTTTCATCATGTTGGCCAGGCTGGTCTCGAACCCCTGACCTCAGGTGATCCATCTGCCTCGGCTTTCCAAAGTGCTGGGATTTCAGGTATGAGGCACCAGGCGCCCAGCCCATATATTGTTTTATAGTCAAACAATGGCTTCAGGCCAGGCGTGGTGGCTCATGCCTATAATCCCAGCACTTTGGGAGGCCGAGGTGGAAGGATTGCTTGAGGCCAGGAGTTCGAGACTAGCCCAGGCAACATAGTGAAATCCCGTCTCTACAAAAATTTTAAAAATTAGCCAGGTGGGCCAAGGGCGGTAGCTCACGCCTTTAATCCCAGCACTTTGGGAGGCTGAGGTAGGTGGATCACCTGAGGTCAGAAGTTCGAAACCAGCCTGGCCAACATGACGGGTTTCACCCCATCTCTACTAAAAATACAAAAATTAGCCGGGTGCGGTTGCGCGCGCCTATAATCCCAGCTGCTCGGGAGGCTGCAGCAGGAGAACTGCTTGAACCTAGGAGGCGGAGGCTGCAGTGAGCCAAGATCGTGCCATTGCACTCCAGCCTGGGCAACAGAGCGAGACTCTGTCTCAAAAAAAAAAAAAAAAAAGAAAAAAGAAAAGAAAAAAAAGAGAAAATTAGCCAGGTGTGGTGGTGAATGCCTGTAGTCCCAGCTACTTGGGAGGCTGAGGTGGGAGGACTGCTTGAGCCTGGGAGGTGGAGGCTGCTGTGAGCCGTGGTTGTGCCGATGCACTTCCCTCCTGGGCAACAGAACAAGACCCTGTCTCAAAAATAAATAAATGAGCTTCATAACTAGTATTATGTTGATATATATTTGAATAACATAATAATTTGGGTAAACCAAAGGTCTCATATTAGTCAAGTTTGAGAAAAACTTGCAAAACGTCTAATTAATACCTTCAACTCCTGCTGGTTTTACGAAGAAAAATATTCACCGAATACTTACTATGTGTGCAAGGACTGTGCTAGCTGCTGTAATTCATGAAGCTTGCAACTGTAATATTTGATACTTTATAAACAGTTACACAGAATCAGTGGGCGATCATTCACCAAGACTTCCTCTTCCTGCCTTTAGTATGTTAACATTGTTTCTGACATGTGTTTCTAAATAACTACTTGGGGGCAGAAGTCACAGCTATTTTTCCTCCGACACAATATTTGACTTCCTTCTGACACTGGGGCTTCAAGTTAGGGCTGGAGTGGACAGAGCAATTTCACAACACAGAAAACAGGATAAAGAGTCCATTACCTGAGTCTCTCAGTCGAGCAAGTGCCTGCCGACGTTTCTTTCGTTTCTCCTTCTTTAGGGCGGCCCTGTACTTTTTGTGGCTGGAAGATTAAGACATATACACGACGATCAGCGGCTACAATGTAGCGCTGCCCGAGCTCCCCGCTCCTCTGTGCCCAATGAAAGGAAATAGTTCGGGTGCTGAGGAGAGAAACCTTGCTTCCTGTATTTTAATTACAGAACAGGCATCTATCATCGCCTCATCCTCCCACTCCCAGACAGTTCTTCTCCATCCGCCAACCTGATCCTCTCCTCGCTTGCCTGAGCCCACAGCCGCCCGTGCAAGTCCGGGGAGGGCACCAGGGCGCGCACCAGGAAGGAATGGAGCTGCCGCGGTGGCTCACTTAGCTTGGCCCAGCTTCTCTTTTCTTCCTGCCACCACATCCTCCATGCCCACGATCGGCCCACTTGCCTGCTCATCTCCCCGTACGGAGCTTACCTTGGTTTCTCTGGAAACGTCATCTTCTCGGGCGCAGCCATCTTGCCGGCACCACCCCGCCCCTCCAGGTCTAGCAGGAAAGGGCGGGCCTAAGAGCCGAGACGGGCACGCGCAGGCGCGGGTACCGAGCAGCCTCCACTAGCGTGGGACCTGAAACGGAAAGGCGAAGGTACCTTTCGGCGGCTCGTCTTCCAGAACCCTGCTCAAATAAATATCTCCTTCCAGCAAAAATACTCTGGGGCTTTTACCCCGCCCTAGAAGTAATTGTCGCTTCAGCACTTGCCTAGTGCTTTATCACTATCTCCCTCCTCGCCCTAGCAGGACGTGTTGTGGCCAGGAGGTTAAAGTCGTACTCTCCCGCTTTTCTCAGCATCCACTCATGAAGTCACATACCGCACAGAGCTGCTCGCCCGGCTTTATTTCCGACCTGTCCAGGTTCCGCGTCCTTCCGCCGATTCACCTATCAGCGCCTCAGACAAAGCTCCAGACTCCGCTCCCTCCCAGTCACACCTGTTCTGGTCCCTTAAGCAAACCTAACTCCCAGGGCTGCAAAGCTGTTACCTCTGCCCCTGAGGAGTTTACAATCGAGGGGGCAGAGAAGAACCAATACATAATATGATGCAGGCAAAGATGAAGTTTACCTAACATAGTCCACCAAGGGATTCAGGGAGAGCTTTCTTTCTTTTTCCTTTTTTCTTTTTTTTTTTTTCAGTATCACATGCGACTCAACTGCAGTATCAGGGACAGCTTTCTGATGCTAGGAGTTGAGTTTGGAAAGAAGATGCCCTTTACCCAGACGGAGAAGGGTGGGAATGCGGTTACAGTCAGATCAGCATAAGCAAAGGCACTGAAAGGTGAAAGTGGAATATGCTGGGAACAGCAAGAATTTTGGCAGTCGAATTTATTTATTTATTTATTTCTTATATATTAGAGACAGGGTCTTGCTCTTTCACCCAGGCTGGAGTGCAGTGGCGCTATCACGACTCGCTGCAGCTTCGACTTCCTGGGGTCAAGCGATCCTTCCATCTCAGACTCCCGAGTAGCTGGGAATGCAGGCGCTAGCCACCACGCCCGCCCAGCTATCCAATTTAAAGTGCAGTTCGAGGCTGGGTGCAGTGGCTCACGCCTGTAATCTCAGCACTTTGGGAGGCCTAGGCGGGTGGATCACCTGAGGTCAGGAGTTCGTCAGCCTGGCCAACATGGTGAAACCCCATTTCTACTAAAAATACAAAATTAGCCAGGTGTGGTGGCACGTGCCTGTAGTCCCAGCTACTCTGGAGGCTGAAACAGGAGAACTGCTTGAACCCAGGAGGTGGCGGCCGTAGTGAGCCGAGATGGCACCACTGCCCTCCAGCCTGGGCAACAGAGCAAGACTCCGTCTCAAAAAAACAAAACAAAATAAAGTGCAATTCGAGAGTATCAAGGAATACAGTTGTGATGGGCTGGGAGGGCTAGGTTAAGGAGGAGGGCCTGGTGTGCCATGTTAAGACGCTCTGTTTACATTCTGTACAGACAACAGTGAACCGTTGAAAGCTTTTTAAAAAGAGGCTTATTGTGGTTGTGTTTGTGTTTTAGGTAAATCACTCTGCTTTGCAATATAAAGGATTTAAAAGATAAAACTAGAGTATCACAATAATCTAGATGAGAGGTGTTGAGGAATTAAACTGGGGCAATGAGAGTAGGGATTGAAACTAAAAATCATCCCAACTAATAATCAGACTGTAATGTACACATACAAGGCCAGGGACAAGGCCAAGCAAAAAATGTTCCTCACAAGGATGCATTACAGCCGTAAAATGAGTAACAACCTCTATCTTTTGAGTGATTGAATAGCTTCCTTGGCCTACCTTTGTTCCGTTCTCCTCCAAATTAAAGTTTCTGAGATACTCAATTACTAAACTGCCTTGCTTCCCCTAATCCCTCCTTAGAATTACTCAACTGAAGCCCAAACTCTGCATAAAACCTCACCCTAATCTCTCTTATACTGATACACTTGGAGCAACACATATGCCCTTCACCCCCAAGTTGACCTTGTCCAGCTCAGTGCATCGGTTGGCTGTGATCTTGAGTAAATTCCTTAATGTCTACTCCTGTTTTCTCATTTGTAAAAATCAAGATAGTAATAATAGTTCCCATCTCATAACGCTTTTATTGTGAAAACTGAGTAAGATAACCCATGTTATATGCTGATACAGTGCCTAGCAATAGTGAATGCCTCCAAAACTTTAGCTGTTACATCATCATCTCATCACCATCATCATTAGTGTGAAAACTTCCTGACCCCCTCAAGAGGGGGTGAGGCACTGTATGCATTTCCAGTACAAGTATTCCACCTTTTATAACATCTATCATGGTTTACTACACATTGTCACCATTACCTTTCTGCTTCTTGACTAAATCTTAAACTAAACTCTCTAGTTGGAGGTTTGGCAGTTGTATCCTCAAATTAGAGTGCCCTGGATGGCACAGAATGTTGTAGCTATGCAACTCACCAATTTTGCTGGTCCCTGTGATCAGAATTTATGCTGAGAATTGCTGCCCATTCTGAAAGCATCAGTGTTTAAGTTGTTGTAACATTTCTTCTGAATCAGACCAGACTTTCACTTCAGAACAATAATTAACAATTCCTTCTAAGAAATCTCGGCTCACTGCAACCTCCGCCTCCTGGGGTCAAGCGATTCTTCTGCCTCAGCCTCCTGCGTAGCTGGGATTACAGGTGCGTGCCACAACCACCCGGCTAATTTTTGTATTTTTTAGTAGAGACAGGGTTTCACCATATTGGCCAGGCTGTTCTCAAACTCTTGACCTCAGGCAATCTTCCCGCCTCGGCCTCCCAAAATGCTGGGATTACAGGCATGAGCCACCGCACCCAGCCATAGATTTTTTAGTGAGTTAGAAATGAATGTAAATTTCCTTTTATAGGAGTTAGACATTTAAACAATTAACCACTGAATTCATTTTCAGAAATAGGCCTGAATTGCTTGTTAATTTCATTACAGGAAGTAACTCTAAAAGCCAATTCCACTTCCAAACTATTAATTACCATCATTTGAATTTAACAGGGAAAGACGTCTTCCAAGACTTCTTTTGGGTGGATGCTTAGTTTTAGAATAGCCAACTTTACCGTAACCCATGTACAAGACAGTTCTCCAGGTGGCCTTGGACTGACCCAGTTCTCCCTTCTTCCTTGCTTGTAGTTCTTAAGAATAACTGTAGAATGCACTAGGAATGCAATATCCTGATATGGAGGAACTGCCTGAAACAGGTTGGCCTTGTTGTTGTCACTCCTAGGGAATGTAACATCTTGATTTAGGGAGGAACTGTTTGAGACAGCGAGGTTGTGTTCCTCTCTCCCCTGGAAGGAGGATGTACTTTAAAGCTTTGCCCAATGAGTTATGTGGCTCCTATGGTATATAACCCAAGGCAGGCTGTGGTGCAAGTGGGGCACGTACAGTCAAGACTCCATCAGCCCCGCCCTGGGCAGCTTTCTTGAGCCCTGGGAGACTGGCTCACAATGGAGCCAGGGCCTCTTTTGTCCCTTGCTTCCTGTCTGTAAGTAATAAATCTGCTTCATGTAATGTATTGGGTGTGAGTGTGTTCTGTCAAAATGGAATCAGACAGGTTGGTAACCAGTGTACACTGAACCTGCTTGGCACCATGTAGCCCTGGGAAAGAAGAAAGGCGGTCACGGCTTGCCCTATATGGTGATGCCAGCAGACTGTGCACTGTACTGTGCAACAGAAAAAGGTGCACTGAGGAGGATCAGCTGCTTCTTCCCATTGTTGCTTCTTTAGTAAATCTCCTATGAGTTTTTAGTCGCTTTCTAATCTACAAGTTAAAGGATATCTCATTAATTTTACAGACATATACACATACTGTAACAATAGGAAGGAAGTCTTTCACCAACCACTAATATCGTAAAGAAAGGGTTGTATTGATCTAGTATTATTTAATGAAGATGGACAGCAATTTTAATACAATCTTCTTTTCCAAGACCTTTGACAGACCTTAGGCCCATTTTCCACCTTTATGTCTAGTAAAGTACAAGTAAAACACTTCTGAGGGCATAAAAAACACAAGCTTCTTGTTAAGGTGTATCAGTAGCCAGGGAAATCCGCTGTGCCCCTTTGAGGGTCATCTAACTAAGGCATGGAGAGAGAAACTGCCTCAAGCCAGTTTCTATCACCTCTGCAGGGAAGCTGGCCATGCAAACCAGGACATGGTTCAAAGTGAAAAAGAATGTGGTTAATAATCATGCCAGAACACCCGGTATAAGATGTAAGGGCAAGTCAGGCATTCTGTACATTGCTTCTCCCTTCAATTTGGAAAACTCACTGCAGTAGGGTTTTGACTTATCGTTTCACAAGACAGCTAGGAAGGCCAGGCGCGGTGGCTCATGCCTGTAATCCCAGCACTTTGGGAGGCCAAGACGGGTGGATCACGAGGTCAGATCGAGACCATCCTGGCTAACACAGTGAAACCCTGTCTCTACTTAAAATACAAAAAATAACCGGGCGTGGTGGCGGGCGCCTGTAGTCCCAGCTACTCGGGAGGCTGAGGCAGGAGAATGGCGTGAACCCGGGAGGCGGAGCTTGCACTGAGCCAAGATCGCGCCACTGCACTTCAGCCCAGGCGACAGCGAGACTCTGTCTCAAAAAAATAAAAAAATAAAAAAAAAAATAAAAAACAAGACAGCTAGGAGGAAAGCCTGTGTGCTCTGGAAAATGCATATCTTGTGTGTTTACCCTTTTAAAGGTAACTATACTTTGAAACAGATGAACTGCAGAAAGTTAACAAAGACTTCTTTTTTTTTTACCGTGTTTACCTTTCTAAGAATTCTATGCATTTCCTAGGGCATACATGCAAAAGCCTTCACATTTCCCCCTTTTTAAAAGAGATATTTCTCAAACTTATATGTATACAGTTCAGTAGTGTTAAGTACAATCACACTTGTTTTGCAACAGATCTCTAGAATTCTTGCAACACAAGCTCTGTACCCACTAAATACAAATTCACCCTCTCCCCTTCCCCCAACCCTTGGCAACCACTTTTCTACTTTCTACTGTACGATTTTGACTACTTTGGATACTTCACATGGAGGAATCATACAGCATTTGTTCTTTTGTGGCTGGCTTATTTCACTTGGCATAATGCCTTCAAGGTTCATCCACATTGTACATTTGACAGGATTTCCTTCTTTTTAAAGGCTGAATAATATTCCATTGAATGTATATACCACATTTCCTTTATCTATTCATCTGTTGATGGACATTTGGGATGCTTCCAGAACCTCTTGGCTATTGTGAATAATGCTGCTATGAACATGGGTGTACAAATATCTCTTTGAGATCCCGCTTTGGTGGTAATTCTTATGGTAATTCTGTTTTCAGTTATTTGGGAAACCTGTGTACTGTTTTCCGTAATGACTGCACCGTTTTACATTACCACCAACAGTGCACAAGTGTTTCAACTTCTCTGCATCCTCCCCAATACTTGTTATTTTTTTGTTCTTCTGATAGTGGCCATCATGATGGGCATGAGACGATATCTCATTGTGGTTTTGCTTTGCATTTCCCTAATAATTAGCAATGTTGAGCATATTTTCATGTTCTTATTGGTCAATTGTATAACTTCTTTGGAGAAATGTCTGTGCAAGTCCTTTGCCCATTTTTAAAAAATTGAGTTATTTGGTTTTCTTGTTGTTGAATTATAGAAGTTCCTCATATATTCTGGATTTGGGCTCCTTATAAGATATATGATTTGCAATTATTTTCTCTCATTCTAGAGCTTGCCTTTTCACTTTGTTGATTGCTTCCTTTGACACACAGACATTTTTAAGTTTGATGTAGTCCTGTTTCCTTCCTAACCATCTTTAAGTATATAGTTCAGTAGTGTTAAGTATATTCATCCAACCCTATCTTGCAGACCAGATGACAAACATATTCATGAAAGAAATACTACCAGTCATTGATGCAACACTGAGTCTGAACATAGGCTTAGAGGCATTCGGAAACATTCCAAGATATTTATAAGCAAGAGCCACAGGAGCATGAATTCCTCAGAATATGTAGAATTATCTAGATTTTAGCCTATCTGACAAGTTTCTCTCCCTATTACCATAACAAAAGTCTTTTAAACCACTGTATAAACTGAGATATTTAAGTTAATCACCTGCCTTGCAAAGAACCTTGACTAATGAGTAAATAAAGTTCAGACAGTTGTAAAGGGAAGACAGGATAGCTCTTTCACTGTAGAAAACATTATCATTATATACTATGTAACAGTGTGCAAATAATACAAAATAATATTATAAACTATAGGCTATTAGATTACTAGTCCTTTGAAAAATATTTCTGGAAGGCCGGGCACAGTGGCTCATGCCTGTCATCCCAGCACTTTGGGAGGCCAAGGCGGGTGGATCACCTGAGGTCAGGAGTTCAAGACCAGCCTGGCCAACATAGTGAAACCCCATCTCTACTAAAAATACAAAAATTAGCTGGGCATGGTGGCATGCGCCTGTAGTCCCAGCTACTCAGGAAGCTGAGGCAGGAGAAGCGCTTAAACCTGGGAGGCAGAGGTTGCAGTGAGCCAAGATAGTGCCACTGCACTCCAGCCTGGGGGACAGAGCGAGACTCCATCTCAAAAAAAAAAAAAAAAAAAAAATTTCTGGAAATGTACAATGAAAGAATTCTAAGTTCTAGGCACTTTAAGCATTTTTTCTTTTCTTTACCTTTTTTTTTTTTTTATTAGACACAGAGTCTCACTCTGTTGCCCAGGCTGGAGTGCAGTGGTGTGATCTTGGCTCACTGCAACCACCGCCTCCTGGGTTCAAGCGATTCTCCAGCCTCAGCTTCCCGAGTAGCTGGCATTACAGGTGCTCACCACCATGCCTGGCTAATTTTTTATTTGTAGTAGTGACAGGGTTTCATCATGTTGGCCAGGCTGGTCTCAAACTCCTGACCTCAAGTGAACTACCCGCCTCAGCCTCCCAAAGTGCTGGGATTACAGGTGTGAGCCACTGCGCCCGGCCAGGCATTTTCTTTAAAATGTTCTGCATATATTTCCTATATGATCAGACCTTTAAGTAAAATATCTGATCTTCGGAAATGCAAAGGGATTTCTGGGTATAGGAAAAGTCTTGTTTTCTTATAATTACAAAATATATTTTCTACATCATAAACTGATAGTAAGTAAGCGTATCATGTCCTTGTAACAACTAAACACTGGGGCAAATGTACTGATTGATAAGCCCTTATGAAAGAATACACATTCATGTTATAAAATAAAATACATCTAAAACCATGGCCAATATTCAGCCACGAAGTACCAGTCTGGGCCCATAGGCTGTTTCTGCAAGGCCTGAGTTCTGGTCAGTGTCTGTGCCTTACCACATGTTAAAAATTTTGATTATAATCCCTACGTATAGTGCTATAGAACCACTAATGGATAAACATAAAAAGATAGCTCAAAAATGTCAGACATAAAAAGATATTACAAGCTGGGCCAGGCGGCCAGCACCTGTAGCCCCAGCTACTCCAGAGGCTAAGGCAGGAGGACTGCTTGAACCTAGGAGTTCAAGGCTGCAGTGAGCTATCATTGGGCCACTGCACTCTAGCCTGGGCAACAGAGCAAGACCTAGTCTCTTAAAGAAAAAAAAAAGGCATTACAATTACCAACAGGTATCTGTAAGAGAAACTTGTGTCTCTTGCTGGTACCGAATAGCCTTCCTCAAAGACTGATGAAGCACTCTCATGCTAAGAAATGCACATCTGTAAATATCAAATGCAGGCACTTAGAATAGTCTAGTTAACAATTTTTAGTAAGCTAGTATATATTAAAGCAAAAGCAAAATAATGCCTAGATATGAATGTTTTAGGGGGTTGCTTGGCTGGTCGCCGGCTTGGGTTTCGCTTGTACATTCAGCACATAATCATGCCGGAAGGATGAACGAACAGTGCGATTCATCAGTGGCTGAAGGGGGCGGAAGTTGTCCACCATTCTTTTCTCTTTCTCCCCTTCGGAAGTGAAAAGCAGGGTCCGAAATTGCTCAAGCTAGAAATAGAACCAGAAAGCATAAATAATTTCAATAGAAAACTCGCTTTACCTCGTGAATAAATTACTTTCAGTTTTACAATTCTGAGCATTCGTTGCAAATTAGATACAGAAGGAGAAGTTGTTTCTGGGTAAGAATGCCTTCACCACTTGACAGGGAATAAAATGCCTAGTGGTGGTGGTGATCCTGATGGTGGTCCTGTGGGGAGGAGAGCAGCAAGAGGTGGTGAAACCAAGAGGGCACTTGGGATCCAAAGACTGGGGGCAAAGGCCCTGTCCCCACATATTATCCATTTACCAAGGATGAGTTAATTCATCTCTTTCATTCTCAAGAACTTCCTCTTTAAATGAGCAAAACAGCCAGCTTACAGAATGAGAAAGGAAAGGCCTGATGCATATACTAACAACACCAAAAAAAGTGGGTTTATAAAACAATTTAACTGAATCATGAACATAAAATAAGTATTACTGATTGCTCACTCCACCTGGGTATTGTGGGCAAAGCCATGCATATAAATGTCTTTTTTTTTTTTCCTTTTCTTTCTTTCTTTTTTTTTTTTTTTTTTTTTTTAAGACAAAGTCTTACTCTGTCACCCACCCAGGCTAGAATGCAGTGGTGTGATCATGATTCACTGCAGGCTCAACCTCTGGGACTCAGGTGATCTCCCACCTCAGCCTCCCAAGTAGCTGGGATTATAGGCACATGCTGCCACACCCAGCTAATTTTTTAATTTTCTGTAGAGACAGGGTCTTGCTATGTTCAGTCCAGGCTGGTCTTGAACTCCTGGCCTCAAGTGATCCTCCCAACTAGGTCTCCCAAAGTGCTGGGATTACAGGTGTGAGCTACCACACAGGGCTGCATGTAGGTGTCTTAACTGGAGACAGGATGCTCTATGCCGGTGCTGTCCAATAGAACTTTCTGCAATGACGGAAATGTCCTCTGCACGGTCCATTACAGTAGTCACAAGCCACATGTGGCTACTGGGCACTTGAAACGTGGCCAGTGTAACTGAGGAACTGAATTTTACTTTTAATGTATTTATATTTAAATGTAAATGGTTACATGTGTCCAGTGGTTACAATATTAGACAATACAACTCAATGCAAAAGGAGCAACCCAGAATATCAACGGCTTGTTCTCTGATGTGGCTGCAGTATCAACCAGTAGCCCCTTGGTTTCAGACCCAATTGTGTTATGAAATACTTTACTTAGGCCGGGCATGGTGGCCTACATTTGTAATCCCAGCACTTTGGGAGGCCGAGGCAGGTGGATCACCTGAGGTCAGAAGTTCGAGACCAGCCTGACCAACATGGTGAAACCCTGTCTCTACTAAAATTACAAAATTAGCTGGGCATGGTGGCGCATGCCTGTAATCCCAGCTACTGAGCCCAGGAGGTGGAGGTTGCAGTGAGCCAAGATTGCGCCACTGGACTCTCACCTGGGCAACGAGAGTGAAACTCCATGTCAAAAAAAAAAAAAAAAAAAAAAAGGAAATACTTTACTTCAGGCCAGCAGGAAAATCCATTCACATTTCCCCTCATTCAATCTGCCTCATTGTAACAACTGAGAAGACAGCCTGGGGCACAGCAGACAAGCAAGCGAAGAGTCATTTGCAACAAAGACTTCAGGGCAAATAGAGCTGAAGAGGCAGAACTAGGACTGAAAGCAAGCAATGAACGTATCACACAGCGGCTATACATGCAAATTACACAAAAGCCCTCACTAATTAGAAAGCTGTATAAGTAGTTAATGTGTCTTCTTATTCAGCTAATTGCAGAAGATTAGAAATAGTCTAAGTTTCAAAGATAAATGACATCTGATCTATGAAATGAACTAGTATATAGTCCTTAAAAATAATACTGAATATGTTCATTATCTATAAAATGTTCCATGCAGCTGGGTGGGGTGGCTCACACTTGTAATCCCAGCACTTTGGGAGGCCGAGGCGGGTGGATCACGAGGTCAGGAGTTCGAGACCAGCCTGGCCAACACAGTGAAACCCCATCTCTACTAAAAATACAAAAAATTAGCCAGGCATGGTGGCGGGTGCCTGTAATCCCAGTTACTTGGGAGGCTGAGGCAGGAGAATTGCTTGAACCCGCAAGGCAGAGGTTGCAGTGAGCCGAGATCATGCCACTGCACTCCAGCCCAGGCGACAGCTAGAGACCATCTTAAAAAAAAAAAAAAAAAAATGTTCCAAGCATCACTGAGTGAAAAGAGCAGCAAAATGGTATGTACAGAATGATTCCATTTTCATATAAAAATTGTGTATATTTATATAGATAAAAGACCAGAAGGACTTATGTGCATCTGGATAGACAAGAGACCAGAAGGATTTCCCCAAACAATGACAGTGGTAAAATTATAGGCAACTAGGATAATATTATAGATGACAGGTAGCACTGTTTTCCTTACTAAATTTTCGATGTTACCATAAGTTTTATATTAAATTACATTCTAGAAGTAGCCAGTACAGTTAGACCAGAAAATAAAATTTTAAATTATATAATTGAAAAATAAATTTTAAAATTTTGTTGAAATTGTATTTACAAAGTCCTCACATGGGCCACTGACCCTCTGATGTATTTGCTTTATTTGTTTTTCAATGTTATGTCCATTTGTTTTTCTAGAAGGAATATAAGTCGAGGAAATGTGTCAATTTTTTAATCCAAAGAATAGAAACAGACTAAATGTATAGGCCACAAAGCCTATACATTTGCAGGCATTAAAGGATTTTCTTATGCTTATCCTAGTACTTTCATGGTGGTAGTTTTTACATGTAATATATCTGGAATGTATTCCTGTGTAAGGTCTGAATGATGGATCCAATTTTTTCCCCCAAATGCCTGCTCAATTATTCCTCAACAGCATTTACCGAATACCGAATACTCTATCTTTCCTGCCTACTGAGTTGAGATGCTATATTTATCATAAAATAAATTCTCATATGTATTTGGATGTATTTCTGAAATTATTATTTTCTTCCTGTGATGGTTAATTTTATGTGTCAACTTGATTGGGTCATGGGATGCACAGACAGGTTAACGTATGTCTATGTATGTCTATGTATGTCCATGTATGTCTATGAAGGTGTTTCTGGAGGAGATTAGGATTCGAATTGGTAGACTGAGTAAAGTGAATGGCTCTCCCCAAAGTAGATGGGAATCATCCAATAAACAGGGTCTGAATAGAACAAAAAGGCAGAGGAAGGCTGAATTTGCTCTGATTGCTTGAGCTGAACATCAATCGTCTCCTTTCTTCGGAGCTCCTGGTTCGCAGGCTTTCAGACCAAGATAGAAATCTACATTATCAGCTCTCCAGCTCTCAGGCCTTTGAACTACACCACTGTCTTTCCTGGGTCTCCAGCTTGCAGATGGCAGATTGTAAGACTTCTTAGTCTCCATAATCACATAGCCAATACCTTATGATACAACTTTATCTTTATCTATCTTTTTCTTTATTTATCTTTATAGGGTTATAGAGTTAAGGTTATTTAACCTTTATAGGGTTATTTATCTAACTTTGTCTTTATCTATATCTGGTATGGTTTGGCCCTGTGTCCCTAACCAAATCTCACGTCGAATTGTAATCCCCCTGTGTCAGGGGAGGGGATCATGGGGGTGGATTTCCTCCTTACTGTTCTCGTGATAGTGAAAGAGTTCTCATGAAATCTGATGGTTTAAAAGTGTGTGGCACTTCCCCCATCTCTCTCTCTCTCTCCTGCCGCCATGTGAAGAAGGTCCTTGCTTCCCTTTTGCCTTCTGCCATGATTTAAAGTTTCTCGAGGCCTCCCAGTCATGCTTCCTGTTAAGCCTGTGGAACTATGAGTCAATTAAACCTCCTTTCCTCATAAATTACCCAGTTTCAGGTAGTTCTTTATAGGAGTGTGAAAATGGACTAATACAATATATATCCTATTGGTTCTGTTTCTCTGGAGAATGCTAATATACTTCCCTTGATTGATCTCTTTATCCATGTGCCAGTAACATGCTATTTAATTATTGAGGCTTTATAACTTTGTGAGTCTAATTATCCCGTATTTTTCTAGAATTTTCCCTGGCTATTTATGTGTTTGTCTTTACTCATGAGTTTAGAAATAGCATATCGATTTAAAAATCCTATTGGCATATTTATTGGGAATACATAAATTTATGGTAAATAAATAATTCATGGAGAACGACAACTTAGGTTGTCATTTATGACAAAAAAAGGTGTTTTTATGTCTTTTGATCCTATAATGTGTTAACTTTATTAATTCAAGCCTTCTTTTGTATCCTCCAGGAACATTTTAAGTTTTCTTATTAGCTTTCCTTGTTAAAATTATTCCAAAGTATTTTATATTTTTGTTTCCATTATAAATAGGAGCCTTTCTTACATTATATCTTTATATCATATCTTTTAGCTGATTGTGATTTATATATGTCAAATGTATTGATTTCTAGAAATTAATATTGTATTCCACTGATTACCAAATTATCTCTGATTTTTGTAGTCGTTTTTTATTGTTTCTCTAATTTATTTTTTATTTTCCAGTCTAACTGTACTGGCTACTTCCAGAATGTAATTTAATATAAAACTTAATATGGTAACAATCCTTTCCATTCAAAACCTACTATTTGCTTTTGAACTGAGATCAATCTCTTTTATCAAGATAGGGAAGTCTCTATTCAGCTCTGTTTTATTAAAAATTTTCAAAAACTGAATGGTGATTTTTACAAATGTCTTTTTAACTTCCCTGGAAATGATAATATGATTTTTCTATTTAGATCCACTGATAGAATGAATTATATTAATATCATTCTTAACATGAACCATACTTGTATTACTGGAGTAAAAGCTACTTGGACAAAGTGTATATTTCTTCTGATGTACTGCTGGATTCTGTTTCTAATATTTTCTTTTTAGCTTTTTTTTCTTTTATGTTCTTCAGAGGAGGGTCCAATCTTTGGTGAGTGTTGGTATCAGTTATGCTGGCTTCATAAAAAGAATTTGGACGCTTTTTTTCTTATGAAAATGCTTTATAATCAATAAAAATCCCATAAAACAAGTATGAGTAAATATTATTATAGTTTATATTATACATTATACAGGATTTTGAGTGTTTGCATAGTAGCTACTACTTAGACTTAGTTTCTAAGGGAAAAATAGATCCCAAGTTCAAAAAACGGACTTACATTAAAGTTTCTGGACAAACATTGTTGAATTCTGTATTTATCCTGAGATTCTATAGCAGAATTCCCTTAAGGATTTTAAAGAGTTTTGAACACATTCATTTCCAGTCTTCATTCTTCCCTTTAAAAGGGTCTTGATTTTGTATAGAGTTTAATATTTATATATAAAATACCCAAGGCACAAGAAGACATATGTAATTGTCAAATATAGATGTAAAAAACTTATGTTCTTCTGTATTTTAACTCTTCTCTCTAGTTAATTTGAAACATCCCCAAATTCACGTCCAAACTGAGACAAGACGTTGGTACACTTCAATAAAAATGTATAAGCATTACAAGATGTTAAAACTGATGCCACAGTCTGAGCCCAGCCTTGTTTTACATGGGCAGACAAGGATTTCCTTAGATTGAAATTATGGAGAGAACATACCTGATCATGATCAACCTCTACTGGTTGCTTCTTAATGATCCAGGTGACAGACTCGGAGAGGGGTGGGGTAGTCAGAGACCCTGAGTAGGTCCAGTAATCTGGGCAGGTAGGCATCAGGCAGGAAGGGTCAAATGACCCAAATTCCACAAGGGCGTCCTGGCCAAGAGAAGAGATAACTGAGTCATTATTTAGTGGTGAAAACCACTCAGGAATCGGACAACGAGGCAATGGTTCTCAGGGAGTATCTGGAGATCAGCAGTGGTCCAGAGGAGCTCCAGGCCTTTCTGGGTAGCTTCCTGAAGAATCGCTGCTTAGGATGGTATCATGCCCGGCTTTGTTTCTGGAATTAACTGTGTATTTTTTATATTCCCCAGAGGGAAAACAGCCAAAACCATTTGATCTCTCAATTCTAGTGAGGTTCCAGCAGGTAGTCTCCTCTGAGTTTTGTTGAGAGGTTTTAGACAGTGGCCAGTGCATAAAGAAAGAGGCTTTGCATTTTCTTTTCTTTCTTTTTTTTTTTTGAGACGGAGTCTCACTCTGCCGCCCAGGCTAGAGTGCAGTGGTGCAGTCTTGGCTCACTGCAAGCTCCGCCTCCCGGGTTCATGCCATTCTCCTGCCTCAGCCTCCCAAGTAGCTGGGACTATAGGCGCCCGCCACCATGCCCGGCTAATTTTTTGTATTTTTTAGTAGAGACGGGGTTTCACTATGTTAGCCAGGACGGTCTCGATCTCCTGACCTCGTGATCCGCCTGCCTCAGCCTCCCAAAGTGCTGTGATCACAGGCGTGAGCCACTGCGCCAGGCTGGAGGCTTTGCATTTTCGAGAGGCTAACTGAGAATTGTCCTTTTAAGAAGAAATGCAGCTCAGGAGGAGCCAGAAACCTGGACTAAAAGGAAAGAGAGGGAAAAAGAGGAAAATGGAGATGAGAGGAGAGGGAAAGAGGTAGGGATCAGAAGGACAGAGTAGGGGATGGGGGGAGATAATATGTGGGCTTCCAGAGAGGAACGGAGAGGGAAAGAGGTGGGGACCAGAGGGATACAGTGGGGGATGAGAGGGAGAAGGAGAGAATACATGGGCCTCCAGAGAGCAGCCCTTTGAGATTCTGAATATTGAAGAATTAATACTGGGGGACTGGACAAAGGCATCCGACCTGAAGGATGTGGATTACTGTTCTTTCTAGCTGGACAAGGCAAGTTTCTGTAGAACTGCTCTCTGCTCCCTGCCTGTGGGATGGCAGCTACAGAAAAGAAGGCTGCTCTGGGTGCGTTCACAAGGACTTAGAAAGAGCTGGTGTCAGGAACAGAGGAGGGGACAGCAATATGTTCCTGAGTCCCCAAGTCCTCAGTGGCACCGCAGCAAAACCAGAAAGCTCACTGTCTACCCGAAGAATCATGACTTCTGTCCCCTGGAATCATAAATGGCAAGTTTTCTTCTAAGGCTGAATACAGTTCACCTAATTAAACTTCCCAATTCAAAGTGCCTTGGTAATGTCTCCGCTCTGAGATTGAAACATAAAAGTATATTTCAAGTAATTAAGGAAAACAAATAGTACCTTATGCTTAATTGACGGCAAAGTATCCACTAATTTCTGTAGCTCTTTATGATGTTTGCCTAGCTAAAGAACAACAAGTAAGAAAATATTACAAACAATGGACATCTCACTGTAGAAACTGTAACAGAATGTGAATTAAAATTAACTACCTGGTGATTACATAAAAACAAACTGCATGACTGAAATTACACTTAAACTTGTAATTTATAATTTTATAAACATTACTGAATTAAATTAGAGAACAAATCAGCAGGCTGTTTGCTGACAAGGTCAGCGTGCCTGCAGTGAAAGGTGCCCTCTGCTTCATTTAAGTTCTTAAATTGAAATTAAAATTAAATAAAATGAAAAATGGTTCCACAACTGCAGTAGACACATTTCAAGTGCTCAATTGCCACATGTGGCTTGTGACCACTCTATTGGGCTGTGCATTTTTATATCGTTTAAAATATATTCTTTTTTTTGGTGGTGGGGGGGATGGAGTCTCGCTCTGTCGCACAGGCCGGAGTGCAGTGGCACAATCTTGGCTTACTGCAGCCTCCACCTCCCAGGCTCAAGCAAGCGATCCTCCTGCCTCAGCCTCCTGAGTAGCTAGGATTACAGGTGCACACCATTATGCCTGGCTGATTTTTGTATTTTTAGTAGAAATAGGGTTTCCCCATGGAAGCCAGGCTGGTCTCGAACTCCTGACCTCAAGTGATCTGCCTGCCTCGGCCTCCCAAAGTGCTGGGATTATAGGCATGAGCCACCATGCCTGGCCCTAAAATATATTCTTAACAATCCTGTATTTCAAGCACTATTTATCTTACCAATGTATGGATCCCAACATTCTTAAAGTAAATAACAATATTATAAAGTTCTATCTTTTCATTCTAGAATACAACATATCATTTAAAGTTGGTGAGATTTTTTACCTTTAAAAATACTCCTATCACAGCCAAACCATTTTCTTCCAGTGCTGCATCCTCAAAGTTTTCAAATTTTACTGCGTTCCAATGCACTAAGTGCAGCTGAAACACCATGAAAAGAGGGTTAACACATGACTACACAGAATCTCTCCAGAATAAACCTACAGCCTCAGTCAATCTATGACATTTAAACATGTTTCCCCACCCAAAGTAAAGCCACTAAGAAAACCACATGACAACATGGTGCAAAATGAGATAGAAACAAAGATCAGGGAGAAATTTAGGCAAGAGCAGCAATTAATATTATTTTAGAATAAAGGATTTGGGGAGAAAAATAGAAAATTCATATAACAAAGTGACACTTCAGTGAGCAATCAACATTTGTCCAGTCCCATCTTGATTTGAATGAAATACCAATATTCAAAATCCACTTGCATCTACAGGAGAGAAGATGTTTATATTGAGAGAAATAGATCCTCCATATGGAAATTATGCAGGAGTTAAAGACAAATTTCTTCTTCAAGGAATAACCATTTAAAATGTGCTTTTAGGCTGGGTGTGGTGGCTCACACCTGTAATCTCAGCATTTTGGGAGGCCAAGGTGGGAGAATCACTTGAACCCAGGAGTATGAGACCAGCCTGGACGACATAGTGAGACCTTGTCTCTACAAAAAAATTTAAAAATTAGCAGGGCAGGCCGGGCGTGGTGGCTCACGCCTGTAATCCCAGCACTTTGCGAGGCCGAGGCGGGTGGATCACGAGGTCAGGAGATCGAGACCATCCTGGCTAACACGGTGAAACTCCATCTCTACTAAAAATACAAAAAATTAGCTGGGCGCAGTGGTGGGCGCTTGTAGTCCCAGCTACTTGGGAGGCTGAGGCAGGAGAATGGTGTGAACCCGGGAGGCGGAGCTTGCAGTGAGCCAAGATCGCGCCACTGCACTCCAGCCTGGGCGACAGAGCGAAACTCTGTCTCAAAAAAAAAAAAAAAAAAATTAGCAGGGCATAGTGATGTGCGCCTGTTGTCTGAGGTAGGAGGATTGCTTAAGGTCGAGGCTGCAGTGAACCGTGATTGTGCCACTGCACTCCAGCCTGGGTGACAGAGTGAGACCCTGTCTCACAAAGCAAAATAAAATGAAACAAATATAAAATAAATTTTTAAATGGGCTTTTATTTTTTACATAACATTTACAATTGAATTAGGAAAAAAGTTGTAAGAAGAAATTCTATTTCCCTAAAATCTCCCTTTATTTCCCTACAAATCATTCCTCATTCATCAGTTATGAGTGCATTATCACCCAGCCTCCCAAGTGAGACACCACAAAGTCATGGTTAACTTTGCCTTCTCCTATCCTGAAGAGAACCCTACCTTCAAGTCCTGTTGCTTTAATTTCAGAAATGCTTGATAAATCTTGCCCTTTTTCTCTATTTCTATTGCCACAGCCTTCATTTAGGCTCCCACCACCGCAAACTTGCATTAATTCGACCTGTGGCTCCACAATGTTCCCTGGGTTATTACTTTGGGCTACTATTTGAGTCCACCTTCGAATTCCAGAAGAATTCAGTTTCAGGATCTTAAGGTTCATTTCAACTATATTATTTGAGATGAGAGAAGTTAACATTTTTACATGTCTTAGCTGAGAATGATCAAAACTGCCTGAGAAAGCTATTTAGCATTTATAGGAATCACCTGATTCTGATAATGTCTTACAACTAAAAGTTCAGAATTATCCCCACTTCTCTACAATTGTCACTGTTCCTGACCTTCTCAACATACCTCTGCTGGGAAGCATTTGCTGTCCACGGTGTGCTCAGAACCCCAGGCATCAATGGCCCCCCAGTGAAAATGGAACTGCTTCAATCGGTAGTTGTGTTCCAGGGGTCCTCCCTTGATCACTAAAATGGCACATCCAACAATTCAGGGAAGAGTTATTTGTGCAGTGGGGGAATGTGGGTGAAAGGCCAAATCTCCAGTGGACCCTCCATGTGAACTGTCTTAAATGGATTACACTGAATTATATACAAGTGATTATAAATTTGATTTTCATGAAGTCAATGCACGTATAAGGGCAAGACCAAATAACATCAAGATTTAACTACATAACAAGCTACAAACAATTGTTAAAGGCCAATTCTTGACTTAATTTTATATCCTATATTATTGTGTCCAGTTTTCTTTTGTGTGCAATAAAATGCAAATTTCTCTCAGCACATTTATCCAACATGACTTTATAATACTGAAATATGGGGATAAAAGGATCTTTCTTTTTTTATGCACAGACACTTTGCTTTTCAAGTTTTGAAGATACTAGTGTTGCTTTCCCTTTCATTGAAATGGAATAGGACATTTGCAAGTCAAAAATGATCACCTGGGAGATGTTGGTCAAAAGGTACAAAGTTTCAGTTAGGAAGAATATGTTTTCAAGATGTATTGCACAGCATGGTGACCATAGTTGATAATAATGTATCGCACATTTCAAAATTACTAAAAGAGTAACAGTAGATTTTCTCGCTACAAAAAAAAAATGGTAAGCATGTGAGGTGATGGATATTTTCATTGCTTGATATAATCATTCCACAGTGCATACATATATCAAAAGATTACATTGTACCTGGTAAATATATACAAATATGTCAATTGAAAAAACACACTGGCTGGGCCTGGTGGCTCACACCTGTAATCCCAGCACTTTGGAAGGCTGAAGCAGGTGGCTCATCTGAGGTCAGGAATTTGAGACCAGCCTGGCCAACATGGTGAAACCCCATCTCTACTAAAAAAAAAAAAAAAATCATAATAATTAGCTGGGCGTGGTGGCCCATTGCTGTAGTCCCAGCTACTCAGGTGGCTGAGGCACAAGAATCACTTGAACCCAGGAGGCAGAGGTTGCGGTGAGCCGAGATCGTGCCACTGCACTCCAGCCTGAGTGACAGACCGGGACTCTGTCGCAAACACACAGACACACACACACAAATTATTACCAATATATTATAGGCAAAATATTGACAGGTGTTTTTTTTTTGAAACAGGGTCTTACTCTGTCGCCCAGGCTGGAGTGCAATGGCACAATGTCGGCTCACTGCAACCTCTGCCTCCTGGGCTCAAGCCATCCTCCTACCTCAGTCTCCTGAGTAGCTGGGACTACAGGCATGCACCACCATGCCAGGCTTTTTTTTTTTTTTTTTTTTTGTAGAGATGGGGTTTTGCCATGTTGCTCAGGCTTGTCTTGAACTCCTGAGCTCAAGAGATCAACCCATCTCAGCCTCCCAAAGTGCTGGGATTACAGGCAGTTGAGCCACTGCGCCTGGCCCAGATAAGATGTTTTTGGCCCGGCGCGGTGGCTCATGCCTGTAATCCCAGCACTTTGGGAGGCTGAGGCGGGCGGATCATGAGGTCAGGAGATCAAGACCATCCTGGCTAACATGGTGAAACCCCGTCTCTACCAAAAATAAAAAAAAAAAAATTAGCTGGGTATGGTGGCGGGTGCCTGTAGTCCCAGCTACTTGGGAGGCTGAGGAAGGAAAATGGCGTGAACCTGGGAGATGGAGCTTGCAGTGAGCCAAGATCACGCCACTGCACTCCAGCCTGGGCAACAGAGAAAGACTCTTTCTAAAAAATAAAAATAAATAAAACATAGAAAAGAAAAGGAAAGGAAAGAAAGAGAGAGAGAAATAGACTGTCAAGCAGCTGTCAGGCTAGTTAACTGGGATGTCACTGGTAACCTCAGCAAGATTAAAGGAAAAAGGTGGGGTTGGGTGGGGCAGATGAATGCAGGAAAGAAGGAAATATAGTCATCAAGAAATGGGGCAGGCCCAGCAGTGGCTCACACCTGTAATCCTAGCACTCCGGGAGGCCAAGGTGGGAGGTTCACTTGAGGCCAGGAGTTTGAGACCAGCCTGAAAAACACAGTGAGACCCAGTCTCTACAGAAAAAAAAGAAAGAAACAAAGAAATGGGGCAGGTAGACAGAAGATAGTGAATTGGAAAGCAGAGCAGTCATAACATATATCAAATAAATATATACTTATGTATTTGAGGTTGTTGATATTTTATTTTATTCTTTTATTTTATTTTTTTTTTTTGAGACAGAGTCTCACTCTGTTGCCCAGGCTGGAATGCAGTGGCACGATCTCGCCTCACTGCAACCTCCAACTCCCAGGTTCAAGTGATTCTCCTGCCTCAGCCTCCCCGAGAAGCTGGAATTACAGGCGTGTGCCACCATGCTCGAATAATTTTTGTATTTTGGTAGAGAAGGGGTTTCACCATGTTGGCCAGGCTGGTCTCGAACTCCTGACCTCAAGTGATCCACCCACATCGGCCTCCCAAAGTATTGGGATTACAGGCGTGAGCCACCATGCTTGGCCTGATATTTTATTCTTTCCATGCTCTAAGATGAGAAAGGATTAAACTTGTAAAAAATTACATAACAAATATAAAACATTCAGCAGAGAGTCTGGCTGGTAGTAAGCAATCTGTAATATTCACTCCCTCCTTTTATTTTTCAATGTGAAAGAGAAGGAGCTGACAGAGAAAGGGATGGTGAAGAGAAAGGAAATACACAGAACCCACATAAATAAAAGCAAATGCAGGAAATGGACACGAGGAATGCTTCTGGGGTGATGGAAATGTTTTAAAATTAGATTATAGTGATGGTTGCACAACTCTGTAAATTTCCTTTAAAAATCATTAAACTGTGTGTGTTTTAAACTGTGTACGTGTGTTTTAAACTGTGTACGTGTGTTTTAAAGTAAATGTAGGACCAAAAACAAGGAAGGAGAACTTAAAATGTTTGTGAAAGCATTCTTACTAGGTTCACTGGCACTGCTGCAAAGAAGTGTAAAGTCAGGGAAGCAGGATGGAGCAGGAAGCACCCTGAGGAGGAGAACAAAGGCACTCACCTCTCCATCTCTTTAATGCCTGTTGACAGTGCCAATAAGAGGAATTCCAGAGGAGATGATAATTGACAGGGATCATCCAGGGACAATTTAGTGCCCTTCCCCACAGTATTTCGACTCTCTTATATGCACTCATTCAAATCAGTAACGGTGTCCTACTCAGGGGAACCAAATACCAAACAACACCCAGCAGAGGACTGCGGTATGAGATGTTCACATACCTTCTCTTATAATCCTATTAAGGTAGGTAGGTCATGTTGTCCTCTCTTTCATTCCAGAGTTTAGTAATTTGAGTCTTCTGTCTTTTATTTTTTTCTTGGTCTCCACCAATTAAAAGTTGGTGAACTTTGTTGATCTTCCCAAAGAACCAACTTTTGATTTCACTGATTTCTGCTCGTTCTTTATTATGTCCTTCTCTCTACTTGCTTTTGGGTTTAGTTTGTTCTTCTTTTTCTAGTTTCTTAAGGTGGAAAGCTGAGATACTGACTTGAGAAAGTTCTTCTCTATTATAGGCATTTTCATCTATAAATTTCCCTCTAAGCACTGCTTTAGCTGCATCCCAAAAGGACTGATATGATGTTTTTGTCACATACCTTCCCCAGCTCCTTTTCCTTGCACTTTATTCCAATCCTCACAAAGCACACTGTGGCAGCATTTCTTAGGGTTTTTTCTTTGAAATTTATAGACATCGATATTTATTAGGTTTTTACTTTTCTAGAATTGTTTCTTGCCTTTCTTTGTTTCTAAAATGTCTTGCTTTCTTTCACTTTTTATTTTTATGTTCATTCACTCTTTTTTTCCTCTTTGCATGCTATTGATTGTTTTGCAACAACATGGGGAAATAGCAGCGAAGAATAAACAGGAAATAAGAGGCAGTCACTGAAAGGTGGAAAAAGAGAAAGACAGAGAGAGAGAGAGAAAATTAGGTAATTACTAAAAATTGATGCTATCTTAAAGAAAATAATTATTAAAGCATAATTTAAAAGGGCTATCAGTTTTAGTTCTTTCTAACCAAACAAGAAAAAAATTAGCAAACTCTCTACAATTTTTCTTGCATATTTGGTAAGTGTGTGACTCACACTCCTAGGGAAGACAGGTTCAAGGGGTGATTTAGTCAGTTGGGTTTGTAGGTATCTAAAAAGAAGCTATTATGACAAAAACGTGGATGACTTGTTTTCCATCTAAGATTACTCATGCAAATGGGTAGATAAGAATTCTTGAGTCCTGGCTCGGTGGCTCATACCTATAATCCAAGCACTTTGGGAGGCTGAGGTGGGAGGATCACTTGATCTCAGGAACCCCATCTCTACAAAAAATACAAAAATTAGCCGGAGCTGGGTGCAGTGGCTCACACCTATAATCTCAGCACTTTGGGAGGCCAAGGTGGGCAGATCACTTGAGGTCAGGAGTTTGAGACCAGCCTGGCCAACATGGTGAAAACCGTCTCTACTAAAATACAAAAATTAGCCAGGTGTGATGGCATGTGCCTGTAATCCCAGCTACTCAGGAGGCTGAGGCGGGAGAATTGCCTGAAGCCAGGAGGTGAAGGTTGCAGTGAGCCAAGATCACGCCACTGCACTCCAGCCTGGGTGACAGAGTGGACACCATCTCAAAAAAAGAAGGCCAGGTGCAGTGGCTGACACCTGTAATCCCAGCACTTTGGGAGGCCGAGGCAGGTGGATCACCTGAGGTCCTGAGGTCAGGTGTTTGAGACCAGCCTGGCCAACATGGTGAAACCCTGTCTCTACTACAAATACCAAAAATTAGCAGGGTGTATGGCAGGCACCTGTAATCCCAGCTACTCAGAAGGCTGAGGTGGGAGAATCACTTGAGCCCGGGAGGCAGAAGTTGCAGTGAGCCGAGATCATGCCATTGCACTCCAGCCTGGGCAACAAGAGCAAAACTCCGTCTCAAAAACAAAAACAAACAAACAAACAAAAAAATTAGCCGAGCGTGGTGGTACATGCCTGTGGTCCCAACTACTCGGGAGGCTGAGGTGGGAGGATTGCTTGAGTCCAGGAGGTTGAGGCTGCAGTGAGCTGCGATCATGCCACTGCACTCCAGCCTGGACAACAGAGTGAGGCCCTGTCTCAAAAAAAAAAAAAAAAAAAGAATTCTAGAATCTATTGTTCAAAAGAAAAAGAGAGGACTAAAAGATAAAACAGCTATTTGCCCTGAAAGTTCTTGGGCTCAAGTCACTTAGTTAAGAAACTCATTAAGCAACTTTCTAAGACTTCCAACTCAATGAAGCAACGATATATTGGCAACAGACAGTCCCTATACTGTCAAGGGCTTTAGAAAGCTGAGCAATACCAAGGATGCCCAGAAGAAAGCAGACTGCTAGGGCCCTAGATGGGGTTGAGAATTCAAAAGGATTGCTATGCATGCAGAGTAAATGGATGAGAGTTGGTATCCTATAGACTGGGTCTGCCCATTAGTTTACATCTGGCAGGGATAATGGTAGAGCCCCAAGGGGGACAAGTAGAGCTCACCAGAGTGCCAGACAGTCATCCAGAACACAGGAATTTAGCTTGTTGTTTTGAAGATTTCTGGAATCCGTATAAACAAGGTAATATTATGGGCTTCCAGTTGAGAAGGGGGCACACTCTAGAGTTTTGGGGAAATTAAGAAAGATGCATGATGAGGGGTATAATAAAAGCCCAGACTTCACCGCTACACAATATATCTATGTAAAAAACAAAACTAAACTTATACCCACTACATATATTTTAAAAGAACATATATCAGTATCATTTTTCTTTCTTATCTTTTTTATTCCTCCCTTCTCTAGCTATTTCACCAACAGACCCAGATGGCCTTAAACAATGTTTCCCAAAGCATGGCACATGAGATGGTTTTATGTGGTACAAGATGCTTTTACTTGTGTAGTAAGTTACTTTAAGAGAATTGGAAACAATATAATGAAACACATCAACCTGTGAATTCACAGATATAAAATTTAAATAAATAACTTTACGCAAAAAAAGGGGGTGAAAGAAAGATGCCCATGAATCTGGGAGGAAAAAGAACTTCCTACTTTGAGATATGAAAGTAAGATGTTCATGGTTTTGGGGCTGTGTCATACCATGGAGGAGAAAGGAAAGTTGGAGGCATGGAGACACCTAAATTCTTAGACAGACTCAAATACCTTCTGAATCACAGCAGAGACACATACCAGAAGGGAGAAAACCAGAGAGAGATTAAGCCCACTGGAGGAGCAGTCTGTTTGTAGTTAGGCCAGAGTGTCATGTCTAAGTATCAGAGCATCACTAGGAAAATACAAAGAAAACAAAGACACAGTTGAGACTCAGAGCCAGGATAAACGCAGGAGTGAATATTTTCTTTTTCTTTTTTTTTTTTTTTGAGACAGAGTCTCACCCTGATGCCAGGCTGGAGTGCAGTGGCGCAATCTCAGCTCACTGCAACCTCTGCCTCCCAGGTTCAAGTAATTCTCCTGCCTCAGCCTCCTGAGTAGCTGGGATTACAGGCATGCACCACCACGCCCGGCTAATGCTTTGTATTTTAGTAAAGATGGGGTTTCACCATGTTGCCCAGGGTGATCTCGAACTCCTAAACTCAGGCAATCCGCCCACCTCGGCCTCCCAAAGTGCTGAGATTACAGGCTAAGCCACAGATCCTGGCCTCATTATCATTTTTAAGGACTCATTTCCTAACATTCATGAGAGAAAACAAGTTTCTTTGAGATCAAGATTTCTCAGCTTCAGCTCTATTGATATTGGAGGCTAGATAACTCTTTGTTAAGGATATCTGGCGCACTGTAGGATCTTTAGTGGCATCCCTGACTTTGACACACTAGATGCCAATCTAATTTCCCAAGTTGTGACAATGAAAAACGCCTTCGGATCCTGCAGCGGGGAGTGAGGGATATGGAGGGGCATGGGGGAAGTTGGCAGAATTACCACTGGTTGATAACTACTTTAAACTATTCCAAATAATAATTATTTTGAGACTAATTTGGACTATTTGACATCATCAAATGCAGTAAAACAAACAAGCAAACAAAAAAAAAGGGAAAATAAATCTTCACAAAATTAACCACCTTCTGTCTTCCATAGACACTATAAGTTTCAGGTAAACTTTGAAATCATTCACATTAGTTTATATCCATGAAGGTTAAAAAAAAGATTCAAAATCAATATAATATTTGAATTTTAAAAACTCTTTTAAATTGTGTTTCTTTTAAACTAGGTAGGTAACACTGTTTATTTAACAAAATTACCAGATCATAAGTTTCCATTTCTCTAATATATGACTAGTCTTTGCAACCTAATGCACACATGAATATCCTTTTGGCCCCATTTCAAGTGTATTGTAATCTGCTAAGTTAAATTGATTAAACAATGCTACTATTTAATGTAAAAGTTCTCATAAAGCCAAAAAGCAAAGGAAAAAAATTAGTACATATTCAATATACACATACAAAATAAATTTCTGGCAAAACTTCCATTTCACACCTATGCTCTATACCAATTATAAATCTATACATAGAGAGATAGAGATATATTTATTAATTAAAAATACTACCTATACTAGTTGAAGAAAATATGCATAAAAACTAGAAGGAATTTTTTTTCACACATTCAAAAAGTTAAGATCAATGAATTCCATGCCATTGATAAAAAAGAGGTCAATACTGTCATGGAGAGAGTTTGATGTGTCCGTGTTAACATGACACTGTTTCTTTAACTCCTTACAAGACCACCAGATCTTGCCCTCACCTGATTTATCTGTAGAATCTTCAAATTCCACGAGGAAAGAGTACCCATTATTCCAGACGTGGAGGCAGGTGGCTGGGTCATAAGAGATGGTGAGTGGTTTTAAGCCGGGATCATAAACACTGTCCCTCCACCGAATGTTGATGGGTGACTGTCGATCGCCCCCAGGAACCAGGTCCACGCTCTCCCAGAGTGGATGCACTAAGAGAAAGCAGGTCAGCCTATTATCAAGACTGTTGGACCGAGTGCGGTGGCTCACTCCTATAATCCCAGCACTTTGGGAGGCCAAGGCAGGTGGATCACTTGAGGCCAGGAGTTTGAGACCAGCCTAGGAAACACAGCGAAATCCTGTCTCTACAAAATATACAAAAAATTATCCAGGCGTGGTGGTACACACCTGTAGTCCTAGCTACCGGGGAGGCTAAAGTGGGAGGATTGAGCCAGGAGGTCGAGGCTGTTGTGAGCCATGATCGCACCACTGCACTCCAGCCTGGGCAACAGACCCAAACCATGTCTCAAAAGAAAAAAAAAAAAAGCCTGTCTACTGTACTTCTGGAGAACCTGTCAGGGCTAATGGAAACTAAAAGCCTTAGGAATTAGCCACTATGATGGTTACTTTTAGGTACTGACTTGACTGGATTAAAGGATACCTAGAAACCTGGGGTGTTTCTCTGGGGGTGTTTACAGAGGAGACTAGCATGTAATTCTGAGTGGACTAGGTGGGAAAGATCCGCCCTCAATGTGGGCAGGTATCATCTAAACTGCTGGGGGGCCACAGAGAACAAAAACATGGAAAAACTGAATGTGTCCATCTATCTGCTGGATCTTGGATACACTCTTCTGCTCCTGTCCTTGGGTAACAGCTATAGGCTTCCCAGCCTTTGGACTCCAGAACTTACACCAGCACCTCTCTGGGTTCTCAGGCATTTGGCCTCAGACTGAGAGTTATACCATCAGTTTCCCTGGTTCTGAGGCCTGTGTCTTGGACTGTCCCATACTACCAGTATCTCAGGGTCTCCGGCTTGCAGATGGCCTGTCATGGGACTTCCCAGCCTCTATAATCGTGTGAGCAATTTCCACTAATAAATTCCCTCTCATCTATCTCTCTATCTATATACCTTATTGGTTCTGCTTCTGGAGAACCCTGACGAATACAGCCACTTAGGGGTTTAATCGATACACAAAAGTAGAGGATTAAGATAGGTCAGAGAGCACCTAGCAGAGGAATAGCATTTTGGCATCTTGCAAAACCAACACATCTCAGTCTGCCTACTAAGCTCACCTAAACCAAGTGCAATCAGTGCTGTGATCACAGTATAATGCATGGAGTTTAGTGCCATGTGGAAATAGGGTATTCATAAATGAGTTTCTTTTCTTCGTTGAGAATTTCCCAACCCCCAACTCCCCAAAGTGGCTTTAAATACAAAGACAAATTAATTTAATTTTCAATAACAGATTTATTTTCAAAAAAGGAAATGGGAGAACTTTGGGAAAGGAAACATTGAATCAGTATTGTCAGTGTTTAACTGGTTGGCTGGTAGAAAAAAAGACTTGCGTAGCCTGCATCCCGTAAGATGCTCGCCCCACATAACTGTGCGTACTGAGTTGAGTTCACCTCCTATGTAAGCAAACTCTGAGGACCAGGCAGCCATCCTGCAAAACCTGGGTAGAACATCGGCATTGCTAAGGTCCCTGGAGGTTGCAGTGTGTCACAGGGATGTGGAGATTATCTATTAAGGTGTACACATATAATTTATCCTCCACAGGCACTGAAGACATTGCTGATGCTGATTTTCTTCCAGAGTCAAGCACCAGGTCTCTGTAGCAAGTCCCTGGTAAGTATCAGCAGACTTGCTGATAACACAGAGTGGCCTGTTGAGATCCCCATGTGTGATGAGCAGAACCAATGTATATCAGTTTGGGGTGGTCCATTTCCCTGTCTTTTAGAAGTACCACGGATGGGTAGAATCAAGAACAACAGGAAAACTAGGAGAAACATGAGGGAAATCATTACCAACAACGCTCTGCATCTCGCCCCACCACTAAGAATAAGGATGAGACTGACCGGGCACAGTGGCTCACGCCTGTAATCCCAGCACTTTGGCGGATCATGAGGTCAGGAGATCGAGACACAGTGAAACCCTGTCTCTATTAAAAATTAGCCGGGTGTGGTGGCACACGCCTGTAGTCTCAGCTACTCGGGAGGCTGAGGCAGGAAAATCGCTTGAACCCGGGAGATGGCGGTTGTAGTGAGCCGAGATTGTGCCACTGCACTCCAGCCTGGGTGACAGAGTAAGACTCTGTCTCAAAAAAAAAAAGAATAAGGATGAAACTAAGGTAGTTGTTTTGTTACTCTGTCAAATCCCTCATGTATGGCAGTATCATCTCCTATTTCCATAAAAAGCAGAAACCTGCCTCTGGTTTACTCTGACAGAGCAGATAATCCTCTTCCTTCGGTAATTGCTGAAAGCTGGAAGTCAATATCTTTTTTTGTTTGTTTGTTTTTTTTTTTAGACGGAGTCTTGCTCTGTCTCCCAGGCTGGAGTGCAGTGGCATGATCTTGGCTCACTGCAACCTCCAACTCCTGGGTTCAAGCAATTCTCCTGCCTCAGCCTCCTGAGTAACTGGGATTACAGGTGCATGCCACCACACCCGGCTAACTTTTGTGTATTTTTAGTAGAGATGGGGTTTTGCCGTGTTGGCCAGGATGGGCTTGAACTCCTGGCCTCAAGTTATCCACCCACCTCGGCCTCCCAAAGTGCTGGGATTACAGGCGTGAACCATTGCGCCTGACCGTTAAGTCAGTATCTTAACCTTAGTGTTTTGTTTTGTTTTGTTTTATTTATAAAAGTGCTCCAGCAATACAGACAAAGAGCTCTCCTGAGAGTGCCTAAATCAGTGGTTTTCAACAGAGAGAGCAATTCAGTCCCCCAAAAACATTTAGCAATGTCTGGAGACATTTTCGGATGGCAAAACTGGGAGAGGGTGCTAGTGACATCTAGAGCTTAGAGGCCAGGGATGCTGCTAAAGATCCTACAATGCACTGGATGGGCTCCCACAAGACAAAGAACCATCCTGACCCAAAAGCCAATAGTGCCAAAGTTGAGAAACCCTGGTCTAAAGATAAAAGGTGCATGCAAACTCATAATACTCTTTTCTTTCTATTTCTTCATATAATGCAGTACTCTCATCTCTGGAGAGGTCTGAACCCAATGTTCTGGTTTTGTTTTTTTTTTTTTCCTTAGTATAAAACGACTTGTGAAGAACAAGAACTTTAAAGAACAAGAAGTCTCTGTTTCAGAAAACTAAAATGGAAAATGCACATGAACTGGCACATCTGAAATGAAATCTGGGCCATACTGTCATAATCTAATTAGAATGCAAATTCCTTGTGGGCAGGAGCCACATCTTCCTCCTTTTTTGTTGCCCTGTGGTATCTTATTAAACATATGCCCTTCTGGAAAACATCCTATTAGGTACTATGTTCACTTTCTGGGTGACAGGATCAATAGAAGCCCAAACCTCATCACCATGCAATACACCCATGTAACAAATCTGCATATGTAACCCCTGAATGTAAAATAAAAATAGAAATTTTAAAAAAGAAAGAAATTAACAATTTGAAAAAGCAATCATGGCAACTATGCAGCAGCCAACGTCATAACACATACAACCTCAGGGTCTAAAAATGTTTAGTAATTTTATCCAATAACATATCATATACCATATTTTTCATCTTAGAGGGAAAGATGATCTTAAATTTCTGTTACATTTGGTTCTGTTATATCCACCCAAACACTTAGATTCATATTCATCATGAATAAACATCTCTTTTAAAGGCAAAAATAAAAAATAAAATAAACATATGCCCTGTAACGTATCCAACTGCCATTGCTCGGGGGGAAAAAGCTCAAATTCAAATGATTTGAAAGGATTCAAATGATCTGAAAAATGATTCAAATTGTGTTAATTTTTTAACTTCTAGAAAGCCCTTGAAAGGCCCTGATTCTGTTTTTAAAGATTCCTGACACAAAGGGACTATGCACCTTCCCCTCTGAGACACTCAGACTGTGGCTGATAATTTGAGAATTCACACTCTTCAAAGCCATTCAATGAGGGTCTCCTATGACGACTAGGGAAGAACTGGAGTGATTAGGCCCCTAAGACGACACCTTGGTCATCCTTAATTGTTCCCCATCTCATTCATGAAATGGGAAGTATCAACACTCACACTCACGCAAATACCAGCCCAAGAAAACTGGGCCTGTTCCTTCAATTGCTCCTTAATGACCATAATGACACGATCAGTTTATGCCCTTGAGTTTACAAGTTCAGCTTCCAGGTTTTCTTTCCTCCTACCCACCTCCTCCTTTACTAAACTAGACCATCTAGGTTAGACATCCAACTCACTGTGTGGGGAAGGGGTCCTTGGTCACTGCCCCCTTACTGAAGCCAATTTTTTGCCAAGGGTTTGTTTTGCTAAAGATAAACTGACACTTTTGTTCTCTCCTACTCCCTTCCTTTTCCTCTATTTAAGCAAAAATCAGATCAAAACAATTTCCTGGTAGTTGCTCATATTTTACCTCAAAAATAAGATGATTAAGTGGTCTAACAGAAGCTTCATTTTCAGGTTCTTCTTGTATAGGGAAAATGAAATAAACAGATAGTGATTTTATCAACCGTGGTTTATGCTAACAAAGGCATACCATCATTAAGAAAGTGTCGGCCGGGTGCGGTGGCTCATGCCTGTAATCTCAGCACTTTGGGAGGCCGAGGCAGGCGGATCACCTGAGGTCAGGAGTTCAAGACCAGCCTGGCCAACATGATGAAACCCCGTCTCTACTAAAGATACAAAAAATTAGCTGGGCGTGGTGGTGCGCATCTATAATCCCAGCTACTCAGGGAGGCTGAGGCAGGAGAATTGCTTGAAACCGGGAGGTGGAGGTTGCAGTGAGCTGAGATTGTGTCATTGCACTCCAGCCGGGGCAACAGGGCAAGACTCCATCTCAAAAAAAAAAAAAAAAAAAAAAAAAAAGGTGTCAGTAATTTGTAGCTGATGGGCAACAAAAGCCCTGCAGAGGATTCCATGTTGAGGAAGTGCTTGATTTTAGTTGTTTATATGAGTAGTCCTAGGTTTGATTTATTTTGTTCTTTAGCACTGTCTTAGTCCATTCAGCCTGCTATGACAGAATGTCATAGACTAGGTGGCTTATAAATAAGAGAAATATATTTCTCACAGTTCTGGAGTCTGGGAAGTCCAAGATCAAGGCACCAGCAGACTGGGTGTCTGGCAAGGGCCTACCTTCTGGTTCATAGACAGCCTCCTTGCTGTCTTCACATGGTAGAAGGTACGAGGGAGCTCTCTGGGGTCTCTTTTATATTGGGAACTAATCCTATTCATGAGAACTCTGCCCTCACGATCTAATCACCTCCCCAAAGCCCCACCTCTTAATGCCATCACCTTAGGGGTTAGGATTTCAACACACAAATGTTAGGGGGTCATGAACATTCAGTTTGCTGCAACCACCTATTTCCCCAGCTTTGGCACTGTCCTTCTTTCAGCCCTTGAAACATGGAAAGCTCATTCCTGCCTTAGTCCCTTTCTTCGTGCTCCTCCTCCACAGAAATCAATTACCCCTCATTTGGCTCAGGGCTGGCTCCCATTATCTTTAGGTCTTGGGCTTAATTGTCACCTTGACAAAGTGATCTCTGGCTACTCTCTTATAATACAATCACTTCATATTATAATTTTTAAATCATAGCACTCCGATTTTTCTTTCATGACATTTATTACATAGGTGCAGTTATAATTATATGCATATGGGTCTAATTATCTGCCTTCCTCACTGCTCTGTAAGCCAGCTGGCTTTCGGTCAATACTTGTGGATGGAATAAGATGAGGAGCATCACTGGGAAGATTTGTGCTATGGTGTGAATGTATGCGTCTCCTCAAAATTTAGCCAGGCAGCGGTGGCTTGCACCTGTAATCCCAACACTTTGGCAGGCCAAGGTGGGCAGATCAGTTGAGGTCAGTAGTTTGAGACCAGCCTGGCCAACATGGGGAGACACCATTTCTAGTAAAAATACAAAAAATTAGCTGGGTGTGGTGGCTCATACCTGTAGTCCCAGCTACTTGAGAGGCTGAGGCAGGAGAATCTCTTGAACCCGGGAGGTGGAGGCTGCAGTGAGCTGAAATTGTGCCACTGCACTCCACTCTGGGCAACAGAGCAAGACCCTGTCTCAAAAAATAAAAATAAAAATAAAAAAATAAAACCCAAAAATGCACACGCTGAAATCCTTTTCCCCAAGGTGATGGTATTAAGAGCTGAGGCCACTGGAAGGTGACATAGTCACGAAGGCAGAGCCCTCATGATCGGGATTAATAACCTTATAAAAGAAGCTTGAGAAAGCTTCTGAGCTCCTTCCACCGTGTGAGGATGCAGCAAGAAGGCAAATTCTTTGAAGCAAAGAGAACCCTCATCAGACACTGAATCTACTGGCACCTTGGTTTTTCGGACTTCTGGCCTCCAGAACTGTGAGCAACAAATTTCTGTTGTGTATAAATTGTCCAGTCTGAGGTACTTTGTTACAGCAGCCCAAACAGAATAAGACAGTTCGCTTCTCCTTTTTGCTTTATTTCATTATTTTTCTTTAAGAATCATTCAGGTTTATCTCTTCTTCACCTTGCCCAGAACAGCAGCCTAGTTCAGAACCCTAACCCCCAGACTTCATACAAAGCCTCTTGGTTGCTTTTCCTCTTTTCTAACTCTCCTCTACTCCTGAGTTCTGCCACTCAGCAATTTTCCTAAATAACCACCTTTGTCACATTGCTCCTATGCTAAAGACAGTATATCAAGTTGTAACTTCTATGTTCAATGCCCAGGTTTTCCTATTAGAACCCATCTCACTTATCTAATCTCATTTTCCTCATTCTTCCCAAACTCTGGTGTTCCTATGCTACTTTTCTTGTCATGCTATTCCCCTTAGCATGCTACTCTTCTTACAACTGCCTACCTACATAAGTTTATGTCTACTTTGGGGTTTTTTTTTTTTTTGAGATGGAGTCTCGCTCTGTCACCCAGGCTAGAGTGCAGTGGCACGATCTCGGCTCACTGCAACCTCCGTCTCCTGGGTTCAAGCAATTCTCCTGCGTCAGCCTCCCGAGTAGCTGGGATTATAGGTGCCTATCACCATGCCCGGCTAATTTTTGTGGGTTTTTTTTGTTCTTGTTTGTTTGTTTTTGAGTCTCGCTCTGTCGCTAGGCTGGAGTGCAGTGGCGTGATCTCAGCTCACTGCAACCTCCGACTCCTGGGGTCAAGCGATTCTCCTGCCTCAGCCTCCCGCGTAGCTGGGACTACAGGCACCCACCATAACGCCCAGCTAATTTTTCTGTTTTTTAGTAGAGACGGGGTTTCACCATGTCTTCTTCAGTAGCCATGATGGTCTCGATCTCTTGACCTTGTGATCTGCGGCCTCCCAAAGTGCTAGGATTACAGGTGTGAGCCACCGCACCTGGCCTAATTTTTGGTATTTTTAGTAGAGATGGGGTTTCACCATCTTGGCCAGGCTGGTCTCGAACTCCTGACCTCGTGATCCACCTGCCTTGGCCTCCCGAAGTGCTGGGATTACAGGTATGAGCCACCGCACCCAGCTGTCCATTTTGGTTTTTAAATTTTTTTTTTTTTTTTTTTTTTGAGATGGAGTCTCACTCTGTTGCCCAGGCTGGAGAGCAGTGGCGCAATCTCGGCTCACTGCAAGCTCCGCCTCCCGGGTTCATGCCATTCTCCTGCCTCAGCCTCCTGAGTAGCTGGGACTACAGGTGCCTGCCACCACACCCGGCTAAATTTTTGTATTTTTAGTAGAGACATGGTTTCACCTTGTTAGCCAGGATGGTCTCCATCTCCTGACCTCGTGATCCACCCGCCTTGGCCTCCCAAAGTGCTGGGATTACAGGCGTGAGCCACCACACCCGGCTAAAAACTTTTTAAATAAAATTTTTTGTAGAGATAGGGTCTCGCTATGTTGCCCAGGCTGGTCTTGAACTCCTGGGCTCAAGCTATCCTCTTGTCTTGGCCTTCCAAAGTGCTAGGATTACAGGCATGAGCCCCCATGCCTGGCCTTTAGTCCCACTTTGGCTTGTGCTTAGAAGCCCTTCCTTTTCCTTAACACTTATAGAAATCTTTTCCAGTTCAAGTCTTATCTCCCTGATGACATACTCTCCAACCACTCTGAGCTTTGCTTTTTCTGAACACACACTGAATTTGCTTTCACACCATTTAGCATCCAACCATTCCTCAGGTAATCTGTGCTTGCTTTATCTGCCCAAAGGGCCTGTGTCAACTCCAAGTCCATGAGGTCTGTGTCCTCCACTTTTTCTATAGTCTCCTGGGCTTTACTTGGTACAAGGCACAGAAGAGGTACTAAATGCTTATTTTACTGATACAGAAAACCAAACAAATTGATACCAAGGCTCTCTACCCATTACCTCACAGCCACCATCTCTCTACCAGGCAAGCTGGTTTACCCTGAACACCTCTTAGGTTCACCTAATCGTATATATCTGTTATTCGTTTGTTCCTTAAAATTCTACTAGGCTTTCAAGGTCAGTTCAAGCCCCTTCTCTGACACTCCCACCTTAAATAAAGCATCTTTCATCTGTTTTTACTCCTCAACACCTATTCTCTCTGTTCCTGAGCTCCCCAATATGGTAGCACTGTCCCTGTGTGCTAGTCTAAATTGAGATGTACTATATAAATGTACAATACCAGGAACTTCGAAGGCTCAGTACAAAATAAATAATATTAAAATTTCATTTATAATTCTTATATTCATTTCATGTTAAAGTGATAATATTTTAGATATATTTGGTTAAATAAAGCATACTAGTCAAATTAATTTGACCTGTTTACTTGCACTTTTTAAGATGTGGTTATTACAAAATATAGAATTACTCATATTTTTATTTTATTTTATTGTAGAGATGGGGTGTTGCTATGCTGCCCAGGCAGGTCTCAAACTCCCGGCCTCAAGCGATCATCCCACCTTGGCCTCCCAAAGTCCTGGGCTTACGGGCATGAGCCACTGTACCTGGCCTATTAGAAAATATAGAATGACCCATATGGCTCATATTTGTGGCTTATGTTATTTATCTACCAGAAAGCATTGCCTTATGTCCTCATGTGCTTTTTATCTGGTCCCATGCTATGCACTGCCCTTCTATGTGCTACTTCCTCATGTTACTGAAGATATCCGTGTAGGCCTTGGCCTTAATGCAGTGATGGGTGTATACACAGGGACCCTCCATATGACTTGGTTGAGGATGATCGCAGAATCACAAATTGCCTTGTTAGAGCATCATCAGGGCTATAAAAGGAACTTGGATGCCGAGTCCATTAGCCACAGGATACCTGTGCAGTTATCAGCACAGGAGACTAAAGCCCACATTCCCTGGTCAGTTCCAGGGCTATTTGTCAGTCCCAGGCAGCTGAAGATAACCCTGAGGCCATTAATGCAATTCTAAGTGGCTCTTAATCAGCTCATTTTTTCTTAAGGTTATTTGCATGTTAATAAAAGACAATCTAGGGGCATCCTGAGTCTATATTTCAGAATTCTTTGTGAAAACACTGCAAAACAAACTTTTTCTTACTCTCCAGGCTTTATTTGTATTCTTCAAAATTAATTGGAGAAATAATAACTTTCAAACACAGTACAGTTATGATATAGATTACTGCTGTCAAATAGAACTTCCTCTGATGATAGAAATGTCCAGTATATTAAGATCTAGGCATATGTAGCTATAAAAATTTAATGAATTTAAATTTACATGTAAATACCCACATGGGGTTAGTGGCTACATTTTATACACTGCTGGCTTCTTTAGTCCCTATTATCCTAACATGTTTCTCTTTCTTCTACAAGTAGGGAGATCATCAACATTAAGAATCATTGGAATAACAAATCAGTATCATTTCCATTTTACCTGATATTCTTTATATTTCATTCAATTAAGAATTATTAAATGCACTTTCCTATGGTCTACGATTTCATGCCTAAATCTGTTTATGTGACCATTAGACTAAATTTCACCAGATGATACCTAAGGGAAACTGATTTTATTTCCACACTGGATAATAGGTATAGGCTTTTATCTTTATCTTATTATATTACAAGTCTCCAAAGTTAGGACTATCAACAGTTACTGTCTGCTACCTGAGATAACAGCAAACAGCAATCTGAGTTGACAGCCAAAGATTCAAAGATATGATGAGCATAGAGCACAGGGCTGACCTGAAATGCTGCTTTCTGAATTTGCCACAACCTCCTACTTTCATTCACTCCTTATTTTGCTTTGCCTCCTCTTAAAATGGTCAGATTTAAACATCTGAGACAGGCACTGAGCCTATGATGATGATAACAATTGTAGTACCAGAAGTAGCTGCCAACACTGAGTCCTCACTGTGTGACATCACTAGCTAAGGACTTTGCACATGAGAACCAGAAATGAAATTGTAAGCTCCCCAACGGACTGAATGGGTCCCCCCTACCCTGGCCAGGGGGATCCCAAAGAAACCTGAAGAACTAGTTCAGGCCATGAAGGGAAGAGAGGTTGGGCATACCTCATTATATCCTCTCCCTTTAGAGTTTAGGCACAACTGACCAGCATTAACACTCAAATAGAGATCATAAGACTGACATAACAGAATCTCTGAAGCAATAAAATACCCACCTCCAACCTGACCCTGGTATAGCATCACATGACAGACAGCAGGCTCTCAAAGAAATCAAAGTATTTTACCCCAAAATTTATTTATTTATTTTTTGAGAGAGAATTTCGCTCTTGTCGCCCAGGCTGGAGTGCAATGGCGTGATCTCAGCTCACCTGGAACCTCTGCCTCCTGGGTTCAAGTGATTCTTTTGCCTCAGCCTCCTGAGTAGCTGGGATTACAGGTGCGTACCACCACACCTGGCTAATTTTTGTATTTTTAGTAGAGATGGGATTTCACCATGTTGGCCAGGCTGATCTTGAACTCCTGACCTCAGGTGATCCACCTGCCTCGGCCTCCCAAAGTGCTGGGATTACAGGTGTGAGTTACTGCACCCAGCCTTACCCCAAAATATATTTCTTTGACATATTTTGAAATGGCCCTGCAAAGCCATCCCTTGTGGGAGAAATGTGCATTCTGTAGAGAGCCCCTGTCCCTTTCCAGGTCTTTTCCTGATCCAGGAGAGATCTGACACCTTTTAAGGTCCCATAAGAGATGTTTACCATCTAATCTCTCTGAAGCCTGCTACTGGGAGGCTTCATCTACATAACAAGAACCTTGGCTTCTACAATCCCCCTTATCTTAACTCAAGCATTTCTTTCAGTTGACTTCAACTCTTTAGGCAAAGCTTAACTTTTTCCACCAACTGCCAAACAGAAAATCTTTGAATCCACTTACTTATGACCTGTAAGCCCCTGCTTAGAGGTATCCTACCTTTCCAGGCCAAACCAGGTGTTGACGAAAAGAGTCGAACTCTGTAAAATATTTGAAGAGATTTATTCTGAGCCAAATATGGGTGACTGTGGCCTGTGACACAGCCCACAGGAGGACCTGAGAACATGTGCCCATGGTGCTCAGGGTACAGCTTGTTTTTATACATTTTAGAGAGGCATGAGACATCAATCAAATACATTTAAGAAATGCATTGGTTTGGTCCAGGAAGGCAGGACAGCTCAAAGCTGGGGTGGGGGTTGTGGGGGGCTTCTAGGCTATAGGTAAATTTAAACATTTTCTGGTTGACAATTGGTTGAGTTTGTCTAATGACCTGGGATTGGTAGAAAGGGAATGTTCAGGTTAAGATAAAGATTGTGGAGACCAAAGTTCTTTTGAAGTCTTATAGTGGCTGCCCTTAGAGACAACAGACGAGAAATATTTCCTATTCAGATCTTTGTTAATCTCTTTAGGATAGGGAGGGTCTGGAAAAAAAAGATCTAGCTATGTTAACAGAGATTCTTTACAGATACAAATTTTCCCCCACAGAGAACAGCTTTGCAGGGCTATTTCAAAATATGGCAAAGAAACATGTTTTGGGGTAAAATATTTTGATTTTCTTCTTCATCTTGTAATGTTATGCCGAAGTCAGCTTGGAAAGTAAATCACGATATATAGGGTTAAATAAAACCCATCTGGCGAGAATTTATGATTTGTGGGGCATGACTCCCCAGACCCCTTAGATAGGAATTTGGGCAAGATAAAAAAAAAAAATCAGAGTTTCGTCCTCACAATGTATACCTTACGTGTATTGATTTATGTCTTGCCTGTAACTTCTGTCTCCCTAAACCACGCTGTAACCCAACCACCTTGGGCATGTGTTCTCAGGACCTCTTGAGGCTGTATCATGGGCCACAGTCACTCATATTTGGCTCAGAATGAAACTCTTCAAATATTCTAGAATTTGGCTCTTTTCATTAACACGTTATCTTTTCAAACCCTCAAGAATCTGGGGTCATTATTGGTCACAAGTGTACACTGGCCTTCTGTTGGGGTACTGAGCTGTCAGAAACAATGAGAATTGTCTTTACAATTAAGCAGATGAGGGTCCAGAACACTATAGGACCTGCTCAAAGGCCCAGAGCAGCAAAGACCACAATATTATTCTTGGGGCAAACAGGTTGGAACAGAGTAATATGCTACAAACAAAATCAAATGGTGACTGTCCCCTGTTTTTCCTAGTAACTTAGAAACAAGAACATGTCATCTGTTGTGGGAAATTCACCAAGTAAAGCTGCCCCTCCCGAAGCCACTACTGTTTTTTTTTTTTTTTTTTTGTCAGCACTAAAAGCAGCAAACTATCCTGACTACGTACGCATACCGGATTTGGATGTTTAATTTCAACTGTCAAAAAAAAAAAAAAAGCAAAACTACTAATATTTTCCAACATAAACCCCAGACCACAAAATGCCAGTGTTCAGAATAAGCCAGTCTCGGTAGGATGTGGCATGTTTGTAGGAAGCCACACCTAGCAACCAGAAATTTATTATGCCTCTGGTCCGTTTATTTGAAAAAGAACACAGTCAATGTTGAAGGAAACAAAATAAACTTACAGTGAAAATATATTTGTGGAGCAGTTTCAAGCCCTTGGATGTAGCTAGATTAGCATTACTAATTTACAAGCATTCCATTCTTACTCAGTCTTTTTATCATGTGCATATGGGGTCAAAGAAAATAAACACAAAAGGGGAGAAACCTAGACCTCAGTGCAGCCCAACATTTGAAAACCCTGTGCCAATGTTTTTTAAATAATGGAAAACATGAAAAATTCCTCCTTAATGATAATACTTAGCCATTTCATCTCTCCATGAACTCAAAGTTATCTGTCCCACAAATACACACATTATCCTTTCCCATCCTCTCAACTGCCCTCTCTAGGGCAGTCACGCAGAGCATGTTTGGCAATGTCTGCAGACAGTTTTGGTTGTTATAGCTTCATGAGGGTGCTACTAGCAACTAGTAGGCAGAGGCCAGGAATGCTGCTAAAGACCCTCCAGGGCACAGGACAACCCCCCACCACACACAATGATCCATCCTCAATGTCCATCATGCCGCAGTGGAGAATCCCTGCCACATCCGGACATGGGCAACGCCTTGTATTTCCAGGAGGGGAACAAGATGAGAGAGGTGTGAGGAAGGCCATTTCCTGCCTCACTCAATCTTCCATCCTTACAGCAGAGCACACACTTGCAAACTGATCCGCTAGAATTAACTCAGTAATTCCTAACTCAGGACAGAACATTCTAGAACGTTGAAGCTAGTAAACTGTTTACAAACATTTACATGCAACTTCCAGAAACTTAAGGTTCCCAGAAATAATTTGTGGTTTGTGGATCAACCTTTGTTTAAAAGAAAAAAAAAAGACAATTGCTACCAAGAAATAATAAACAACAGGTTCCAAAATATTAAAAACCGGGATCTGTCTCTTGTCCAGTTTCTGCATGACATCATTTTAACATGCTAAAATTAGTCAAGAAAGAATATTCTACATTTACTTTCATGAATCAATAGAGAAACAGTTATTCTCACAGTTCATAAGGCATATAATCCTACACTGGAAAGCCAAAGACAGCATAGCTACAAATGTTTAACATGTGTGATTATTATAAAGACGAGTATTTTTGCTCTTGCACACTTGCTCCCTCTTTTCTTTTTTCTTTTTTTCTAAGAGATGAGATTTCACTCTGTCACTCAGGCTGGAGCCCTTTTTGTTCTCTTTAAGGAAGTGGTGTACTCACAGGCTCGGTTCCGGGTTTTGTAAGTACAAGTATAGAGGCTGCAGGGCCTCGCTGGCATGAATCTCGGAATCTGGAACTTTCTCCACAGCAATTTGCCTGGAAAGGCTTGAAGAATGACCCTCAGGCTGTTCATCACCACCATCTTTAGCTTGAAATCTTGATCAATTCCCAGTTAAGTTGCAGGAACTTAATATTATCTAGAGGGATGAGGGCAGAGGAGGGAAAGCTGTAAACAACAGAAACTTAAGATGATGGAGAAACCTCTAAGTAGGACAATATTCAGACTAGCAGTACACACCCTGAGGAGAAGGGAGGGAAGGCAGATGAGAGTCAACGGTTTATCCACTCTTGTTCCTCAAACTCATTGGTCCCCTCAGTGGAGGGCAGGGAGGGTCCTCAGGACTGACTCACATGCTTTGCCTTTCCCTCGGGGTTGGCAAATATTAGAAATCCAGAGAAAAGCTTCTCTTTATCCACAAGAATGAAAAACTGTTTACAGTATAGTTTCTTAAAATAAAAAAAAACATTGCTCCAGGAAATCCCAATTAATTATCCAGCAGGGTATTTACATGTACGAAGAACCCCAACATTAAAGCTCCCTCCAGGCTGTCTGACTAAAAACAAACATCTGCATCTAGATTGCATACAAAACAACAAAACAAAACAAAAATAAAAACAAAAACAAAACAAAAAACCCAGGATACATCCCGCCAAAATAGTCATGGGCAGTTTTGAAATCTGAGCTTAAATATAATCTATGATTCTTTGCCAATTTTAGGTGTAACACAATGGCCCTTGAACATGGGAAAACAGACAAAGTTAATCCTGAATTCTCTCTCTACCTTTCACATGGTCACAGTCAAAGTCTCAGAAGATGAAGATGATGCTTTCCAAGGTATTCACTATGGTGTTCTGAAATTATGGTAATATTAACTTTGAACACTTTCCCCACCACAATACTGCTTCATCCATTTTCCCTGAAAACTATCCCTATTCCATTCTGAAATTCTGAAAAAAAAAAAAAAAAAAAAAAAAAATCAGTTCTTCTTGGTTACACATTCATTCCACTACAGATTTAGAAGTGTTTAGTCTGAGTACTTGAGACACATTCAAACAGATGTTCAGGACATCATTTGTGCAACCATGACTGTGGTGTGGCTGCAAGGCCATGTGCTGTGGGCCTGCTAAGATCTCGGCCTCACATCCATTTGCATTCCTGCCTGCTCACCAGCTACGTGGGCTTCAGGTCTTCCAACTCCTTTCTTTCCCTCCGGCCTGTGCAGAGGCTCTTTTTTGTATTTTTCATAGAGATAGGGTTTCACCATGTTGGCCAGGCTGGTCTTGAACTCCTGATCTCAAGTGATCCTCCCACCTCAAGCCTCCCAAAGTGCTGGGATTACAGGTGTGAGCCACTGTGCCCAACCATCCCTGGCTAACTTTATTTTTTTTAGAGATGGGGGTTGGGGGGATTCTCACTATATTACCTGGGCTGGTCTCGAACTCCTGGACTCAAGCAATCCTCCTGCTTAATGGCCTCGCAAAGTGCTGGGATTACAGGTGTGAGCCACTGCATCTGGCCTGCTTATAGTTTTATCTGTGTGTTTGTGTATACACATTTTTGAACGGAGCATGTATGTCAAAATGCACCTTATTTAAGAGATGCAAATGTTTGACTCAGGATATCAAACACGGCCTGGTAATCAACTTTCAAGGGATTATCTTGATGGTGCCTTGAGCTAAATAATAGTGATATAGGAGTTAAGAAGAAATTACTTAGGCAGATAGTGAGGGTATGGGAGTCCTCAGTAAGATTTTCCTTTTAATAAAAAGCAGCCCCCAAATCATTTTCTTTTCTAACAAAGAGCAGCCTGTAAAATTGAGCTGCAGACATAGACAAGCAAGCTGGAAGCTTGCACAGGCGAATGCTGGCAGTTGTGCCAATAGAAAAATACTACTTAGGACTAGGCATATTCAAAATGGCGGCTCAATCTTCCCTTTGCCAGCCAAGTGTACAGTAAGGAGCAGACAAGATGGCACTGGCCAAGTAGAAAGCCCCTTTGCAAAATAAGATTAGGGTGGGGTGACCAGCCTTCCCGCGTGCTATGGAAATGTCACACCTGGTCGAACCGAACCAATCTGTGGCCCCTATGTAAATCAGACACCGCCTCCTCAAGCCTGCCTATAAAATCTGCTGCAGTCCGCCACTTGTCCCATTTTTGGATGCCTCTCTCACAAGAGAGAGAACTGCTCTCCTCTCTCCTTTCTTCTGCCTATTAAACTTTCCTCTCCTGAACTCCATGTGTGTGTCCGTGTCGTTAATCTTCTCCGTGTGAGACACCAAACCCAGGGTATTTACCCCAGAAAACGAAGCCATGTCATTAGCATTCTGTTTTCAAATAACTTCCTTAACTGAATTAACTGAGCAGACTTAAAGAACAATAGGCCATTGGCAACTTCAATTTAGAATCTCACTCTGCTCTGTTTTTCCTAACAAAGAAAAACTTTATTACGGCAAACTTCAATTTTATACAAGTATAGTGAGAACACTATAACAAAACCACCCACGTACCCAATATTCCATTTCAACAATTGTCTGTTCATGGCCAGTCAAGTTTTATTTATACTTCTTCTACCCGCCCCCGCCATTTTTCCTCCCCAGCTTATTTTGAAGCAAATTCCCAGACATCGTATCAACTTATCCCTCATTGTATTTTTGAAATCAAAGGACACTTTGATCTCACCTCCTCAAACAATCAGCAGCAAGCCTAGCCACCTCCACCCATTCCCCTAAACCGCCTTTGAAAATCCCGTAACCTATGAGCTTTGGAGGAGATTATTTCAGTACTAACTCCATCTCCCACATGGTGTGGCCAGCCTCGTGTCTACTTAAACTCTTTCTTTACTACAATGCTGAAACCGCCTTTGCAAAATTATAACTGAGGAAATTATGACAGTGAATAAAATCAGACCTAATCAACTCCATGTTGCTTCTAACCTTTAGGCTGTCCTTGTTCATTCCTGGACGTACGCTGAACTAACTTTGGGAAAGAATTCAGTTCATGGTGTGACTCTGAAACAAAATTGATAGCAGCCCTTTCCCAAAAAGACCCCCTTCTTGCGTGGGGACAAGTCTAACTTTGCAGGACTAACAACTTAGCTAGTGGTTAGAAATTACAGTTTAGGGGTTGTGCAGCCTCTGGCTCCAAGAGTCTGAACTTCCCCAAATTGCTCCTTGGGATAACATCACTATTGTAAAACCTAAGATCAGTGCTTGAGGTATTTTGCAGACCCTGTACTCGATGGATCAGCTGACACCACCCAGACCCGTAATCTGGCTCAATCAGTTCTGCCATCCCACCCAAGAACAAAAGACAGAAAGAAAACCTCACTTCAACCCCCTATAATTCCATCTCCAACCTGAGCAATCAGCACTCCCCACTTCTCAAGCCCTTACCCGTGAAATTATCTTTAAAAACTCTGATCCCTGGATGCTCGGGGAGACTGATTTGAGTAATAAAAAAACTCTGGTCTCCCACACAGTCGGCTCTATGTGAATTACTCTTTCTCCACTGCAATTCCCCTGTCTTGGTAAATCGATTCTGTCCAGGCAGCGGGCAAGGTGAACCCATTGGGCGGTTACAATGCCCCGTGGTCTTTCTTTGTGCAGCAGGCAGGAAGAATCCCTTGAGTGGTTACAGTAATATGAACTGAAATGGTTAAGATTAATGCTTAAAGTACACCCTTAAATTTATGCAAGAATCTAGAATCCAAGGAGCAGGAAAAATAGTTGCTCAGTTACACTATACAAGAAGTTCAGCCGGGTGTGGTGGCTCACACCTGTAATTCCAGCACTTTGGGAGGCTGAGGCGGGTGGATCATGAGGTCAGGAGATCGAGACCATCCTGGCCAACATGGTGAAACCCCATCTCTACTAAAAATACAAAAAATTAGCCGGGCATGGTGGCGTGCACCTGTAGTCCCAGCTACTCAGGAGGCTGAGGCAGGAGAATCGCTTGAACCCGGGAGGTGTAGGCTGCAGTGAGCCGAGATCATGCCACTGCACTCCAGCCTGGGTGACAGAGCAAGACTCCGTCTCAAAAAAACAAAAAAACAAGAAGTTGACGCTTTCTGTGGCTTCAAATGGTGCAAGCTATGAAAGCTCTCTGAAAAAGCTTCTAAGTGTTATATAAATACAAGTTATTATTACTCAAATTGATTTTGTTAAAATGCTACCCATCGTATACATGCAAAAAGCTAAGAAAATAGTCATTTTGGATGACTTTTAGTATCTTTTTTTGTTTTCTTTTAAAGCCAATAAATATCCCCAAACAAACAATTACAACTAATCAGGATTCCCTCTGATAAAACCGATTTGACATTAAAATGAAATTTCAAAATCTTCTAAAAGATATGGGGAGAGCTTGCCTTAACTGTTCTTCCTTTCCATTGGTTTCCAGTCCTGAACGGAAGCAACAGTGAGTGATTATCTCATGTCGAGCACTGTGCTTGTGTAAAGATGAAAAGATCATGCTCTTTCCCCACTCCCACAAGCTTGCAATCTACAAAGAAAAACTATTTAAACAAATACTTCTTTTTTTGTTACCTTTTTAAAAATTGTGATAAAACATATATAATAGTTATTATTTTAACCAGCTGCAAATGTACAAATTCAGTGGCATTAAATACATTCATAATGTTGTGCAACCATCACCACCATCTGCACCCAAAAATTTTCATCATCCCCAACATTAACTATGTACTCACCAAACAAGAACTCCTCCTCTATCCCTTAGCCCCTGGCAATCTGTCTTTTACTTTATGTCTCTGTGTATTTATTTGCCTATTCTAGGTACCCCACGTAAGTGGGATCGTACAGTATTTGTCCTTCTGTGACTGGCTTATTTTACTTAGTATAATTAAATAGATGTTTCTTTTCTTTTCTTTTCTTTCTTTTTTTTTTTTTTTTGAGACAGAATCTCGCTCTGTCACCCAGGCTGGAGTGCAGTGGCGCGATCTCGGCTCACTGCAACCTCCGCCTCCCAGCTTCAGGCTATTCTCCTGCCTCAGCCTCCAGAGTAGCTGGGAATACAGGCGCCCGCCACCATGCCCGGCTAATTTCTGTATTTTTAGTAGAGACGGGGTTTCACCATGTTGGCCAGGCTGGTCTCGAACTCCTGACCTCAGGTGATCTGCCCACCTTGGCCCCCCAAAGTGCTGGGATTACAGGCGTGAGCCACTGTGCCTGGCCATAAACAGAAATTTCTTAAATCAAAGTTGGACACGATGACAGCCTTGATTTAGTGCAATGAGAATATATGGTGCAGGGGCCGTAAGTTTCAGGAAAGGGTGGCATCTGAAAAATGTATCATAGGAGAGAGACAATTTAACAGGGAGGCAAAGGCAGAGGGATGGACAGGGGAACCTTCCGCGAAGATGAGGAGGTGGCAGGGGATGATTAGGCCCCAATGCCGAAGAGAACAATTGGAGTCAAAATGGGCAGAACCTTAGGTTTACTCAATAAACAATTCCAGTGTCAGGGGGATGTGGGCAAACAAGTGGAAAAGGCCTCCTTTCTTGCTCACAATCGAGTTAGAATGAGACATAGTAATTTTTGGGAAGATGATGGCAAGTACAATGCAAAGTCAACAGAAAGGATGTGTGGGCTCTGCCTTCAAAGGGAAGGTTGTGATAAGACAAGGCCAAGGGCATGGCCACCAGCCAGGAGAGCTGTATAAACAGATGAGTGAACACACATGAGGCCAAGGGACAGGGCCTGCACAAGAGGCTGTTGGTGGGGGGTGGGTCTGAGGCCTGTTAGCATGGCACTCAGAGACATCTGGGAAATGACCCTTGACTCTGCTCCACAGGGAGCCATCCGGAAAGCACTGAGGCATGGCAGGCTGGGGCTGACGGCCAGGGCCATGGTCATGCCTTGAGGACTGCCCTGCATTCTGCAATCATACTGTCTGCACAACACCAAGGCTGGAGGCCAATGACGCCTGGCCTAGAGGAAGTTTCTCCTGTACATCCAGACTGACTCTCTAGGGTTAGGGGGCAGGAGGGCTCCAGAGGGCCTGACTTCACCCTCACCTTCACCCTCTCGGTCATTCTCCTTCATACTCAGTGGTAGATCGCTTGTAGTGGTCCAAAAGTCTGAACCTCTATCTGTGCCCCAGAATGGTGCTGATCTCACTGCAGGGGACCCTGACTCTGAAGATTTTTTTTCCTTTAGACAAAACAAAAACAAAAACAAAAACCCACAAACCTCAAACCTGTTTTTCTGAAAGAAAGCCAAGAGTATTTCTGAACTTCCCATCATTCCAAGTCTGCTATTAATATTTGTCAATACACTGGCCAAGCAGATGCCCAGGGGATGCAGCAGGAGGTGGGGCTAGATGAGGATTTGAGATTAATTTGGGGAATATGAACTTCCAAGAGACTGGAAGCCTTTTGGATATTATTCCACGGGTAGAGGAGAAAGCAGTGATGGTTTCTGATGACTCTGACAATGGAGTACGGGATGGATGGCAGTGAGTGGAGGCAGGAAAGTCAGTGAGGAGGTGATTTCTTTAACCATCCTTCATTCAATCTATCACTCTTTTATTCTTTTTGTCATTAAGATATCAATTGAACATCTATTAAGTATGAAACATGGTTCTAGGTTCATTGGGGAACAGAACGAAGCCCTTACCCTTGTGGAGCTCACATTTTAGTAGGGGACACAGGTAATAAACAACAAATGTAATAAACAAGTCAGTTGTAGAGACAATTTGAATATGTCCAGTAAAAAGTGGAGCAGGGTAAGATGAATTTGGAGTGCCACTTGAGAGAGGGTGTTATATTTTTAAATATATTGCTCACAAGAGGCCTCGTTGAGAAGATAAAATTTGAGCAAAGGATTGGAGGAGGTAGGGAATTAGTTACATGGCTATCTAAAGGAAGGGCATTTCAGGCGTGGGGAACTGCCTGGGCAAAGATCCTGAAGTGGGCATATGTCTGGCATATTCAAGGGATAGTAAGGAGGCCAATATGGCAGGAGTAGAGTGAACCAGGAGGAAGGCAGTAGGAGATGAGGTTCACAGGTAATGGATGACAGATCAAGACTTCTGGGCTACTGCAAGGGTTCTTTCTCTAAGTTAGGGTTTCTCAGTCTTGGCACTGTTGACATTTTTGATCAGATGACTCTTGGTTGTAGGGGAATGCCGTGTGCATTGTAGGGTGTTTAGGAGCATCGGTATTGGCTAGCATCCAATAGAGTTGTTACAACAAAAAATATCTACAGGTATTGCCAGATGTCCCCTGGGGGAGGGGAATAGGGTTACCACAGGTTGAAAATCACTGCTCTAAGTAAAAAGGGGAGACAATGGAGGTTTCCGAGCAGAGCAGTAACATTTTACATTTACATACAGTAATTTACATTTTTGAAAGATCACTCAGGCTGGGTGTGTTGCCTCATGCGTGTAATTCCAGCACTTCAGGAGGCCGAGGCAGGAGGAGAGGATCACTGGAGGTCAGGAGTTCGTGACCAGTCTGGCCAACATGGTGAAACCACGACTCTACTAAAAATACAAAAATTAGCCAGGTATGGTGGTGCACGTCTGTAATCCCAGCTACTCGGGAGGCTGAGGCAGGAGAATCACTTGAACCCAGGAGGTGGAGGTTGTAGTGAGCTGAGATTGCGCCACTGCACTCCAGCCTGGCATCAGAGTGACAGAGCGAGACTCCGTCTCAAAAAAAAACCCAAAAAACAGAAAAACATCACAACATGGCCTGTTGAAAATTGCCTTGGGGAGTGGAGACAGGGAGGAACAGGAAAGAAGCAGGAAGCAGGAAAGAAGTAGGAAAACCCTTTAGGGATAATCCAAGGCTTGAACTAATCCAGAGATGTCACAGTGGAGGTGGTAAGAAGTGGTTGAATTTTGATATATCTTGAATATACAGCCCATAAGATGTGAAAGAAAGGAGTTAAGGATTACTGGAAGATTCTTGGTCTACACAACTGGAAAGGTAAAGTTACCATAAACTGAGATAGGGGAGACAGTGGGAGAAACAGGTTTTGGGTGGGAAATAAGTAGCTCAGGTTGAAGCATGTGGAGTTTGAAGTGAAACTCCAATAATCCGAGTGAGAGAATATGAAGCACTGAACTGGGCAGTGACAGTACAGTTGGACAGGGTACTTGGTATTCAAAGATAGCCATTGTGATTTTTAAAATGTAGGGTCTGTCACTCAGTTAAACGAGAATAAAAGGAAGTGGAAGAAGACCTCATTTAATGGCTGGAGTAATGCTGGCAGTAAGACGAGGATGAATCCCTGTACAGAAAAATAGAATTTGTCAGGCCGGGCACAGTGGCTCACATCTGTAATCCCAGCACTTTGGGAGGCCGAAGCGGGTGGATCAAGAGGTCAGGAATTCCAGACCAGCCTGGCCAAGATGGTGAAACCTCGTCTCTACTAAAAATACAAAAGTTAGCCGGGCGTGGTGGCGGGCGCCTGTACTCGGAAGGCTGAGGCAGAGAATTGCTTGAACCTAGGAGACGGAGGTTGCAGTGAGCTGAGATCGTGCCACTGCACTCCAGCCTGGGTGACACAGTGAGACTCTGTCTCAAAAAAAAAAAACAAAAAAAAAACAAAAAAAAAAAACCCCCACAAACCTGTCATGAGAAACAGGGAAGGGAAAGATGATGGCAGGTCATACCTCTAATCAAATGGGATTTTTTTTTTTTTTTTTTTTTTTTGAGACAGGGTCTCCGGGTCAGGTGCGGAGGCTCACGCCTGTAATCCCAGCACTTTAGGAGGCCGAGGAGGATGGATCACTTGATGGCAGGAGTCCCAGACCAGCCTGGCCAACATAGCAAAACCCCATCTCCACTAAAAGTACAAAAATTAGCCGTGCGTGGTGGTGCGAGCCTATAAGCCCAGCTACTCGGGAGGCTTAGGCAGGAGAATCACTTGAACCCAGGAGGTGGAGGTTGCAGTGAGCCGAGATTGTGCCGCTGCACGCCAGCCTAGGTGACAGGGCGAGACTCCGTCTCAAAAAAAAAGAAAGAAAAACAGAGAACGAGATGGGGTCTCTGTCACCCACGCTGGAGTGCAGTGGCACGATCTTGGCTCACTGTACCCTCCGCCTCCCACGCTCAAGTGATCATCCCACCTCAGCCTCCCAAGTAGCTGGGACCACAGGCGTACCACCACGTCCAGCTAATTTTTGTATTTTTGGTAGAGACGGGGTTTCGCCATGTTGTCCAGGCTGGTCTTGAACTCCTGGCCTCAAACGATCCACCCACCTCAGCCTCCCCAAGTGCTGGGATTACAGGCGTACAGGTGTGAGCCATGGCGCCCAGCCCTCTAATCATATTGGATTTAAGGTGTCAATGGGATAGCTGAGAGGAAAGGTCTAGGAGAGAGTTGGCAACACAGCTCTGGTGCTCAGGAGCAGTCAGGAAGCTACAGATAGATAGAGAATCCCCTCCTCCCAGCAGTTACAGGTATATCAAGGGAGACTCACAAAAAGGAGCCATGAAGGATGCTGAGACTGAGAACGAACAGTCAAAGGCAATCAAGGAAGGAACAGAGCTTGGAAGATCCAGGTGAGGAGGTTCCAGGAAAATCCAAGTAAACAGAAATTCAATTTAGCTAATGCTAGATTGCAATACCTATAACAACACATGAGGTTATTTTTGTTCAGGCCTAAGGTCTATCCTCTCTGTTAAATTAAAAGTTATAGTTTATTAAGAGTTGGTTATTTAAACTTACTCACTGCATTCATAAAACCCAAGTCTGTGAAACCAAAAATAATGTTTAACCATCAAACATAGCATGTATCAACTAATACCATACATTACTGTATTTCAGGGAGAATCTGTCCATACATAAGTTTGCCCATAAAGATGGGTCCCTGGGCTCGATGGACTACAGGGGAGCTTTCTGTGTTATATGCTCTTTGCCATCACTGATGATTTATGTATATCCTTGGATTTTGCTAACCTGCCCCTTAGCTGTTTTCCAGACTTAGAAATGTGTGGAAACAAAGATTTTGAAAGCCCTCAATGAATCATTCATAAATCTTGTATTTATTAAATGACAAGTAGCTTGAACTCTGCCTGATTAAGCCATTCATATGTAGGCAAAACAGACAGAAAAAAAAGAATGTACTCTGACTAAAGGTTACAATTACATTGGAAAAAAATTCCTTCATTTTCAACAGATGGACCCTTCCTTTGATCACCACCTGATTTCAAAAGGCAATGAGCCTTTTTGCAATTCCCTGAAATCTAATTCAGAGATTATGTTGCGATATCTTGACTGAGAAAGCTCAGGTTCCCCCTCTCACCCACTTCTTCCCTGGGAGCATGATCCCAATGTGTGGTAGCCAAAGGTTTCAAAATATATTTCTAATAACTGCTCTTTGTGCTGCAATTAATTGCCCAGTGCCACCAATGAGATGAAATGCATTTTCCCCTTTCCGTCAAATTTCCCAAATATTCATATTCATTCATTCACTCACAATTCACTCAACATTTACTGCGTTCCAATTGTGAGTGGTTGCAGCTTTTTGCCTGGCTCCAGGGAGAAGAGGGCAGGTGGGTACAGGCACAGAGAACGGTGCCCTTGCTGCTTTTGGCATTTCAGTGAATTCCAACCCTGATGCTGAGGTTAAAAAAAAAAAAATACCTGAGTAAAAAATATTCCTAGAAAGCTTTACGGTTTTCCACTTCCAACATACCCAAGAAGAGTGGCCACTCCTGAGAGACGTGCAGGGACAATTCAGGGGTATGCTCTGGGGCAGCTTCTCTCACCACAGAAATAGCACTACTTGTCTCCATACTCTAGCAAGACTTTTAAACAGCAGAGTGATGGCCTGATTATCAGTAAAGGAAGAATGGGAAGCAGAAAGCAACGCGGTTTTCAGTGGCTAGGAGAGAACAAGTTCTTTTCAAACTAAGTTGTACACATCAACTCCCCTTATCTCTCAAACCTTCCCAGTGAAAATACACAGGAGGGAAGGGCACTGACATCAATATTAACCAATTGCCACAAGCCTCGGGGCAGAAGCATTTAACATTGAATGCCACAAGAATCACGAAAACCAACAAGGTATTTGGAAGTTCCTCTCCTTCAGCTTTAGGGCTGAGCACAAAACAAAAAGGCCAGAAGAAAGAACTGCAGGGTGAAGAAGGCTCAGATTTGCCCGCATGGCACAGTTGTGATGCTGATACCCTGTCTTGGGGGTGAGTGGCTGTTGAGTCTCTCCACAGCCCCTAGCATAGTGGGCGGTGCGGATACAATGTAGATCTGAGGGAGTTCCAGTTTACTGAGCCTCCGTTTCTGGAACCACAACCTCAGATTTGTCGCCCTTATCCCCGTCTCTAGCTATTTCACAGTAGGCTGGACTTTCTGGAGTTATTTGGATTCAACCAACCTTGGCAACCCTACCTACCAAGGAACTGCCCTCCCGCGCCCCCACCCCCTTTTCTCTGGAACAGCTGTTATCGCGTCCTGTGCAAAGAACCTTAAAGGATGACAGCCGTTTGGTAACTCCCATAGTGGAGGAAGAGGGCTGGGGTAGGGGAGTTCGGCAGCCCCTTAGGCCCCACTCAGTACTCCGGGGCACCCTGCCGGGACCCAGACAATACTCGCAGGATCAACAGCTCTCTTAGCTCCGGAACCCGGTGCGCCAGAGCGGGGAGTCGTGGGAAGAATCACGGCCCTGTCTGGATCGGCCTGTCCCTTGTCGCCCCCCACTCCTCTCGGCCACCCATCCTTACCTGAGCGTCTCTCCAGATCACGAACCTAGCCGCTCGCTCGCCTACGGGGATCCGCAGCCTGCACGTCCGGCCATCGAAGCTACGCCCCCTCGTGCCCTGTTACGCCCCACATACCAGGGCCACGCCCCTCAAGCGAGGCCACGCCCCCACCTGGCAGATCCACGCCCCACTACGTCTGTACTTATTGCCCTGGTCACGCCCAACCAAACTGTGCCAGTCTCTGCCCTCCACCCTGGCCACACCCCTTTAGCTACAGCCACGCCCCTCTCGCCCGGGCCACGCCCCCATTCACCCCTGCTCCCTCCTAGCCCCGCCTCTGCGCTCCTCCTGGGCTCTTCCCTCTAGCCTGGGCCACGCCTCTGAGCCCTGCTCTGGCCCCGCCCCCGCCCCCCACCTCCCCGCTCCCGCGCCGGACCAATCCTCCCTCCTCCTGCTTGCCGCTGGCCGCATTTGTGGATTGAAACTAGACCTGGGGCTTCAGAGCCTTATCTAAAAAGTGACTTTCCCTCGGTTCCTCCCATCTCCAAACACTAAGACTTTATGTGCTGGGAACAGGTGACTCAGTAGGGAAACAAACACTGAACGTGTCCTTTCCCGCTAGTTTTCATGTCCAATTTACCCGAGTTTCTTTGAGCCAGTTTTTATGTCCTCTGAACTCGAACTGTGGACCCGTGCTCCTTCCAGCTCAATTTTCATATCCTCTAAAACAGAACCGTGGATGTGTTCCTTCTAGCCTCTTAGCCGACCTTAAATACTGGGCAGATAAGTGGAAAAAACAGAATTCCTCTACTTCCTGATGTCTCCTCCAGATGGCCTTTCCTAGGCACCCAGTGCCCCGTTGCTGCTGAGGGCGTGTGAAGACATCATCCCCACTTTGTGCTTTGAGATTACTCTGCTATCCTTCTTCCCTCAATTTACAACTCTGGGTCCACGTGAAAAATATGAAGAAGCTATAACCAGCTTTCTTCTCCTGTATACATAAATCTCTGACTCATTCATGCAAATTTCATTTATCGAGTACAAGCTCCCCTGACAAATAAGACAAGCCTCAAGAAGCTTACAGTCTGAAGTTGCCCCAACTTGGGTTTGGATGAGAAAATTGGGGAAGATGTGGCAAAAGGTTAATAGGTGGAAAAGGAGTTGGTAATCTCAGGTCATCAGTAGGAATATTTTGGGGTAGTAAACACAGGAAGCCACTTTTATAGTATTTAGTACATTTCTTTACACAATAAATTATCAATAAATCTTCACTGAATATCTACTCTTCCACATGTATAGAAATATATAATTTCCCCCCTTTGTAGAAGTAAAATTTGCTACTTATATTGCTTCACATGCCAACAATAAAGATTTTATGATCACACAGTTCTTTTTTCTTCTCCTCCCTTGCATTTCTGGCTTGAAGACAGTGAGAATATTCAAAATGTTGGGCTAGAAGGAACACAGAGAAAAGAACAACTTTCAACAGAACACTTTCATTATGCTCGCCCTGACCCTGAGAACTCTGCCTCATTTATAAAATGTTTCAACTGTCAGTCATTTTTTGCCTGAAAAATGAATTCACAGAAATTGGTCCAAATACAGCCTATATAAAATACTGAGTTGATTTTTATACAAGTAGTTCTACCTCACCTTCTTCCACAAATGATTTGAGGCAGCGTCCTAAAATATAGACATTACTAGATTTAAAAATAGGGGAAGGAACCAAAGAAAGGAGAGCTTAAAGGAAGGAGAATGATGTGGTCAATGATAAGATTAACATTTAAGTTTGCACTCCATCAGATCCAGAACAGTTGTCAGAAGTAGGCCAGAAATTTGACCCTAACTAAGCTGTTGAATAGCCATAGAAAAGAGGAAATAGCAATCATTTTTAGGTTTTTACTGTTCATAAGATAAAAACTGGCTTTATTTTTTTCTTTTCCTTTTTTTTTTTCTTTTTTTTTTGAGACAGAGTTTTGCACTTGTTGCCCAGGCTGGAGTGCAATGGCACGATCTCAGCTCACTGCAACCTTCGGCCCTCAGGTTCAAGCGATTCTCCTGCTTCAGCCTCCCCCTGCGTAGCTGGGATTACGGGCATGCGCCACCACCCCCAGCTAATTTTGTATTTTTAGTAGAGACGGGGTTTCTCCATGTTGGTCAGGCTGGTCTCGAACTCCCGACCTCAGGTGATCCACCCGCCTCGGCCTCCCAAAGTGCTGGGATTACAGGTGTGAGCCACCGCACCCGGCCTTTTTTCTTTTTTTAATGGAGTTTCACTCTTGTTGCCCAGGCTGGAGTGCGATGGCACGATCTTGGCTCACTGCAACCTCTGCCTCCTGAGTTCAAGCGATTCTCCTGCCTCAGCCTCCCAAATAGCTGGGATTACAGGCGCCTGCCACCATGCCCAGCTAATTTTTGTATTTTTAGTAGAGACGGGGTTTCACCATGCTGGCCAGGCTCGTCTCGAACTCCTGGCCTCAGGTGATCCACCTGCCTCGGCCTCCCAAAGTGCTGGGATTACAGGCAGGAGCCACCGTGCCCGGCTGTTTTGTTTTTATAGAAGCAGTTTTTCTTGAATTTTACTCCTGAGAGAAATACAGTTTCCTCATAAAGATGATGTAGTGAGCCTAGTGGGAACTATGTGTCATAAGGAGTGACACCCAAATCCCCTCAATGGAAACTGTTGGCACAATCACAAAGCACAGTGCATTAAATCAATTCTATGAATTGGCCAGGCACAGTGGCTCAGGCCTGTAATCCCAGTACTTTGGGAGGCTGAGGCGGGAGGATTGCATGAGCCCAGGAGTTAGAGACCAGCCTGGAAAACATGGTGAAGCCCCATCTCTACAAAATTAGCTGAGAGTGGTGATGTATGCCTGTAGTCCCAGCTACTCGGGAGGCTGAAGTGAGAGGATCATCTGAGCCTAGGGAGGCTGAGGCTGCAGTGAGCCGTGATCACACCACGGCATTACAGCCTGGGCAACAGACTGAGACCCTGTTTCAAAAAAAAAAAAAAAAATTCCATGAACCATCAACATATTTCTGTTCACTTGAATACACAAGCCCTCAACGGTCTGGCTTAATCCAGGGTAGCATTTAGATCATCTTTCCCCAGGATGGCAAATAGGTTTCAACTCACATGTTAACTCTGAACTATTTGTAGTAGCTGCCTGAATAACTATGTTGAGAAGTTTGGGGGCTTTGTCCAGGCTCAGAAAGAAAAAGTTCTATACTCAGTTAACAATGCTGTGGGTGTAGGATAGGTAAGTGGCTGCATGCAATAACCTACCTGGTACCTCTGCTTTGTAGAAATAGAGGTCTTGCATGCAGAACTTTTGTGCAGTCACTCAAAATCAACAATTCTCATGGCCAGGCGCAGCAGCTCATGCCTGTAATCCCAGCACTTTGGGAGGCTGAGGCGGACAGATCACCTGAGGTCAGGAGTTTGAGACCAGCCTGACCAACCTGGAGAAACCCCATCTCTACGAAAAATAGAAGATTATCCAGGCATGGTGGCACATGCCTGTAATCCCAGCTACTAGGGAGGCTGAGGCAGGAGAATTGCTTGAACCTGGGAGGCAGAGGTTGCAGTGAGCCGAAATCGCACCATTGCACTCCCACCTGGGCAACAAGAGCGAAACTCCGTCTCAAAAATAAATAAATAAATAAATAATTTCTCACCACAGGGTTTTTGATAAATGCCAGAGAGTAGAGAGTTCCAGGTCCCTTTCTCACTCTGATCCACCTATACTGGTCTTCCCATGTTCATTCCTGTCTCTGAACATTTTCTTTTGTTGTTCCCATTGTTTGGACCACTCTTTACTCAGATCTTTACACGGCTGGAGTTTTCTCACTATTCAGTACTTAGCTAAAATGTCACCTCTTTAGATATGTTTTTCCTGACAACCATATCTGAAGTTGTATCCAGAGCCTCTCCATCTGCACTGTGCCCAGAGATCACCTAAAGATCATGTTACAATGCAGACTCTGATGCAGTGGTTCCGTGATGTGACTTCAGATTCTAGATTTCAAGCATGCTGCCAGGAGATGCAATCCTGAGGTTCTATAAGACACTCTGAGGCCAGGCACAATGGCTCATGCCTGTAATCCCAGCACTTTGGGAGACGGAGGCGGGCAGATCACCTGAGGTCAGGAGTTCGAGACTGGCCTGGCCAACATGGCGAAACACTGTCTCTACTAAAAATACAAAAATTAGCTGGGTGTGGTGGTGGGCGCCTGTAATCTCAGCTACTCAGGAAGATGAGGCAGGAGAATCACTTGAACCCAGGAGGCGGAGGTTGCAGTGAGCCGAGATCACACCATTGCACTCCAGCCTGGGCGACACAGCGAGACTTTGTTTCAAAACAAAACAAAACAAAACAAAAAGACACTTTGAGTAACAGCTTCACCTCTCCATCTCTATTACCTATTTTATTTTCTTCATAGTGTTTCTCAGTATTTGAAATTATTTGATTATTTGTTGGTTGGTTGCTTACTATAATGTAAATTCCCTAAGAGCAGGGACTCTGACCAATTTGCCCAACTTTGTACTCCTGGCAGTTAACACAGTACCTGGGGCATCAGCAAATGCCCTTGAAATATTGCTAAATGAATGATTTTATGATTCATTAATTCCTTTATCTGTTCAGTGACTGCTTAGTTATATGCCAGGAACTAAACTATAAATGATAGAAAGCAGTGCTACTCAAGTGCTAGCCTACGAACTGCTAGGTACTCTGGTTCAAGCTGAGATAAGCTTGAACTAGAATGTAAATCTGATATGTCATTAAACACAGTGGTTATTTAGGATGCCATATTTTTTCTTTTTTCTTTTCTTTTTTTTTTTGAGACAGAGTTTCGCTCTTGTTGCCCAGGCTGGTATGCAATAGCTGATCTCGGCTCACTGCAACCTCCACCTCCCAGGTTCAAGTGATTCTCCTGCCTCAGCCTCCTGAGTAGCTGGGATTACAGGCACGCAACACCATGCCCAGCTAATTGTTTGTATTTTTAGTAGAGACGGGGTTTCACCATGTTGGTCAGGCTGGTCTTGAACACCTGACCTCAGGTGATCCACTCGCCTGGGCCTCCCAAAGTGCTGGAATTACAGACATGAGCCACCGCACCTGGCCAGGATGCCATATTTTTTCATAGCCAGGCTTTCCTGATCTGATTAGTAGGATATTTCTGGGCAGCAAACACAGGAAGCCACATTTATAGTACTTACTACAGTCTTTTACACAATAAATCTTCACTGTTTGTATGCCCTTTTTACTTGTGTATAGAGCTACACTTTTCCCCTCTCATAGCAGCAAGATTTGCTACACATAATTCTTCATCTGCTAGCAATAAATATTTTACTTTTATTTTTTTTAAACAGTAAAGATTTTAGAATCACATATTAGTTCCCTTCTTTTCCCACCTTCTGTTCTATTTCTGCCTTGAAGACAGTGGGAACATTCACAAAGTTGAGCTAGAAGGAGCACAGAGAAAAGAACAATTTTTCAACAAAACATTTTTATTAAGTTCACCCTGACCCTGAGAATTCTGCCTCATTTATAGAAAATGTTTAGAATTTTCAATGTTTCAATGTTTCAAATGTTTCAAAGACATTTCTTGCCTGAAAATAGAAACAAAAATTGGGACCAAATATGGTTTGTATTAAGTTACTGTGTTCATTTTTATGTAGTTAGCAACAGCTCATCTTCTTCCACAAATGATTTGAGGCAGTTTACAAAATTAAAGACAATATTGGATAAAAGAAATAGCTGAAGGAACCAAGGAAAGGGAAGTTTAAAGGAAAGAGAATAATGTAGCCAATGATAAAATAAACAAGTCACCAAGCCTGAACTTTTTCCTTCTTAGCACAGAGGAAAATGTCCTTGCTAAAGGTGGGCCAGAGATTTGGCTCTAAGCTTCTGAATGCCCATAGCAAGAGAGAATCACTATCATTTTAAGGTTTTCCAGTGTTAATAATATATATATTTGAGACAGAGTCTCGCTCTGTTGCCCAGGCTGGAGTACAGTGGCGTCATCTTGGCTCACTGCAACCTCCTCCTCCTGTGTTCGAGGGATTGTCGAGCCTCAGCCACCTGAGTAGCTGGGACTGCAGGCACACGCCACCATGCCTGGCTAAATTTTTTTTTTTTTTTTCTTTTAGTAGAGATGGGGTTTTACCATGCTGGCCAGGCTAGTCTTGAACTCCTGACCTCAGGTAATCCATCCACCTCAGCCTCCCAAAGTGCCAGGATTATAAGGTGTGAGCCACTGCACCCAGCTCAGTGTTCATAAACTAAAAGCCAGAGTTTTGTTTGCTTGTTTGATTGATTTTGAGAACTACAGTTTTTCTTGATTTTCAGTGCCAAAAGAAACCCTGAATCCTCAGAAAGATAAGGTTGTGAGCTAAGTGGGAAATAAGTGTCCTAAACAATTACACAGTTTCCTTCAATGTAAGCTATTGTTACAATCACAAAGCATAGTCTATTAAGTCAATTCTATGACTATACAAACCTCCCTGCTCAACTCCATAGACTACACACGTCGGGAATTGTTGGGAGAAAAGCTGAGTGTTGGGAGAAGCTGATGCAGGGCTTGCATGTCTGACATAATGTAAAAGAGTCTTGGAACATGTCCGGGGTCCAGGGTCTAAAACCCCTTGTGGCCTTTGGAACACCAAGCTCTGTGCTAAAGGGTGGAAGGCTACCCTGACGCACCATAATCTAAGCCTAGGGCATAAAACCCCTCGTACTTGGATAGAATCCAGGGCTCAGGGCATAAAACCCCTCATGGCCCTGGAATGTGTCTAGACTTGCTGGCTCCTTGCTCCTTGCTCTCCTAGAAGCGATTGTATCTTGAGTTAAAAGAACCTGCTCTCCGTTATCTCAAGTAGCAGAGCATATGCCAAACCATCACAGCTGTAAATCATGTGCTTAATGCAACGCTCCCTTTCAACCCCACATTCTGAACACGTGTTTCTTTGTTTAATCACCAATAAATAGTCTGGGCTTCCAGAGCTCGGGGCCTTCGCAGCCTCCATACTTAGTGATGGCTCCCTGGTCCCACTTTCTCTCTCTAACTGTCTTTTTTCATTCCTTTGAGTCCGAAGGACTTCATCTCCCCCAAGACCTGGTGTTGGGTCCAATCACCCCAACAGGGAATGGTCTGGATTAAACCATGGTAGCATTTAGGTTATTATTCTCCAGCATGGCAAGTAGGTTTCAATTTGCATGTCAACTCTGATCCACTCATATTAGCTGCCTAAATAAACTGTGTTGTGAAGTTCTGTGGCTGAGTCCATGCTCAGAAGGAAAATGTTCTGTGACTGATTAACAATGTTTATCGTGGGTACAAGATGGGTGAGTGGCTACCTACAACAACCTATGTGACATATTTGATTTGTAGGAATGGAGACCTTGCATGCAGGTCTTTTACAGTCCTATCAAAACAACATTTCTCATTACAGCACACTTGATAACTATCACTTGGTAGAGAATTCAAGGTCATTTTCACGGGCCAAAACCTAAGGGCAGAAACGTTGAGGTGTTGATTAATTTATACGCTTTGTATACCAACCAGGAGGAACTTAGTTTAAGGTTCTGTTATGAAAATGAGAGCATCTAAATAAAGTGGCACGTGATCTAATGCCCCCTCTACCTCGCTCTTTTTTTTTTTTTTTTTTTTTGAGACAGTCTCGCTCTGTCGCTCAGGCTGGAGTGCAATGGTACGATCTCGGCTCACTGCAACCTCCGCCTCCCGGGTTCAAACAATTCTGCTTCAGCCTTCCAAGTAGCTGGGATTTCAGGCATGTGTCACCACGCCCAGCTAATTTTTTGTATTTTTAGTAGAGATGGGGTTTCACCATGTTGGCCAGGCTGGTCTCCAACTCCTGACCTCAGGTAATCTGCCCGCCTCAGCCTCCCAAAGTGCTGGGATTACAGATGTGAGCCACCGCACCCAGCCTCCTCTATCTCTATCTCTTTGTAAAGTATGGATGGACAAGGCTGAACACTTTAGGGTAAACTCCAACCAGGCAGCCAAATAAGTGATTAAAGACTGATAATCCTAACTCCATGCATGGCTGCATGAGTTTTTAGCCCAGAAAAATAAGCATTATGTGCCAAGACCATGGAAAACTTTCAATATAACACCAAGAAGCAGTGTAAATAATTGAGTATCTAGGAGAAAATATCAGAAGAGTCAATACAGTCTTGCTTTGACTACATGGGACCCATTATTCCTTATTGGGAATCATTCACAGAATGAGACACAAAAAGACAGATGCTCATGCATTCCATTTAAGAAACTGTCCTTTAAATTTCCACTTTATAAATATGTTGGCAAAATGACACTCACTCAGTTTCTCTGAGTTAATTTTTATTTCCAAACAGTAGTAATTAATATTCTCTGAAGTAAAAAAAATTAGTCTGTGAAAAATAAGTCAAAGTTCCTAACAGTTATGGCTGTTAATTAACCTACAAAATTTGGTGAGCCTTTTGAATATGCTAGTTTCATAAGATTTTCTCATCTTAAAATAGGGCATTCCAGCCTGAGCAATGTGGCAAAACCTCATCTCTACAAATAATAAAAAAATTAGCCAGGCATGGTGGTGCATGTCTGTAGTCCCTGCTACTCAGGAGGCTGAGGTGGGAGGCTCGCTTGAGCCCAGGAGGCGGAGGTTTCAGTGACCCAAGATGGCACCGCCGCTGCACTCAGTCTGGGTGATAGAGTGGGACCTTGTCTCAAAAAAAAAAAAAAAAAAAAAAAAGACATAAAATATCAGGATGAAGACAAAAACATTCCAGGATTCTTTGTTTATGATCGATTCTGGAAGTTGGGTTTTTGTTTGGTTTTCTTTGTTGTTGTCGCTTTTAATCCTAAGCTAGGAATGAGAAAAAAAAATCAAATATACCTCAAGACACTTCATTCCCAACAGTTTTGGGCTTCTTAGAACTTCAGTTTATGATGAAGACTAGTCAATTCAGTTATATTCAACAATCAAATAATCATGGGCTATGAAAAATGCAAAAAGGAACCAAATATAGTCCCTGTCCTCCAGGAACTTACAATTTGCAGGACACAAAAGTCAATCATGTTGGCAATAGATGCATGTACAAATGTGAACAAAATGCTATGGGAGCACAGGACAAGGAAAGGATAAAGTTACTAGATGTGACAAGTCACTTATAAAGCTATAACTAAAGCAAAAGCAAAGAAAGGTTTCTCAAAGGAGGTGATAATCAGGATAGACCTGGAAAAATGGCAGGAAGTTTAAAGGTAAAAAACGAAAGCCCACAGGATTCAAGTTAAGGCAATCTCCTGAAAACAAACATAAAGGACAGAAGTGGGACACGGTGACTCTGACTCGCAGAGACTTGCTTATTACCTGGGTGACAAAATAATCTGTACACCAAACCCCTGTGACACACAATGTAACTATATAATAAACCTGCACATATACCTCTGAACCTAAAATATCATTAAAATGGCCATACTACCCAAAGCTATTTACAGATTCAATGCTATTCCTATCAAAGAATGTCCAATGACATTCTTCACAGAACTAGAAAAAACTATTTTAAAATTCATATGGAACCAAAAAAGGGGCTAAATAGCCAAGGCAATTCTAAGCAAAAAGAACATCGCTGGAGGTAACATATAACCTGATTTCAAACTATACTACAGGGCTACAGTAACCAAAACAGCATGGTATTGGTACAAAAACAGACACATAGACCAATGGAACAGAACAGAGAGCCCAGAAATAAGGCACACTTAAAACCATCTGATCTTCAACAAAATCGACAAAAAAAAAGAAAAGCAAAAGTATTCCCTATTCAATAAAAGGTGATGGGATAACTGGCTAGCCATGTGCAGAAGACTGAAACTGGACCCCTTCCTTACACCATATACAAAAATCAACTCAAGATGGATTAAAGACCCAAATGTAAAGCTAAAACTATAAAAATCTGGAAGATAACCTAGGAAATATCATTCTGGACATACGACCTCACAGAGATTTCATGATGAAGTCTCCAAAAGAAACTGCAACAAAACCAAAAATTGACAAATGGGACCTAATTAAACTAAAGAGCTTCTGTACACAAAAGAAACTATCAACAGAGTAAACAGACAACCTACAGAATGGGAAAAGATATTTGCAAACTATGTATCTGACAAAGGTCTAATATCCAGAACCTAAGAGGAACTTAACCAAATTTACAAGCAAAAACTAAACAATCCCCCATTAAAAAGTGGGCAAAGGACATGAACAGACACTTTTCAAAAGAAGACATACATGTGATCAAACAGGCATATGAAAAAAACCTCGACATCACTAATCATTAGAGAAATGCAAATCAAAACCACAATGAGAGAACATCTCACATCTATCAGCATTGCTATTATTAAAAAGCCAAAAAATAACAGATTCTGGTGGGGTTGTGGAGAAAAGGGAACACTTATATGCTGCTGGTAAGAAATTAGTTCAGTCAATGTGGAAAGCAGTTTGGAGTTTTCCCGGAATAATATGTTACAACATGGGAGATTATTCCAAAACCTGGTAGGATAAGGATATAGACTTTGGGGTGACCAAAAAATCAGAATAAATGTTGATATAAGATAGAGTCACCTCCACTGGCAGGGTCAAAGAAAGTAGTATTGAGGTTGCAATCAGTTAATAGTATAGTGATGCTGGCAGCTAGGACTGGATTCGACCCAGCAATCCCATTACTGGGTATATGCCCAAAGGAATGTAAATCATTCTGCCATAAAGACAGACGTACATGTATGTTCATCACAGCACTATTCACAATGGCAAAGACATGGAATCAACCTAAATGCCCATGAATAGTAGACTGGATTTAAAAAATGTGGTACATATATACAATGAAACACTATGCAGCTATAAAAAAGAATGAGATCATGTCCTTTGCAGCAACATGGATGAAGCTGGAGGCCATTATCCTAAGCAAACTAACACAGGAACAGAAAACCAAATACTGCATGTTCTCACTTACAAATAGAAGCTAAACCTCGAGTACATATGGACACAAAGAAGGGAACAACAGACACTGGGGCCTACTTGAGGGTGGAGGGTGGGAGAAGGGTGTGGACCGGAAAACTACCTGTCAGGTACAATGCTTATTATCTGGGTGACAAAATAATCCGTTCACCAAACCCCCAGGACACGCAATGTACCTATATAGCAAACCTGCACACGTACCCCTGAACCTGAAAGTTAAAACAAAAGAATACACAACTATTCCCAACCTCACTAATAATTCAAATTTAAACAAAAAGAAATTAATTTTACTTATAAGATGGCTAAGATTAAGAAGAGTAATAATATCCAGTGTTGGTGAATATGAGGATATGAGCAAAGTCATGCACTCTCATGAAAGTATACACTGCTACAACATTTCAATAAGCTATTTAGCAGTATTTCCTAAAATAAAAGTACACATAACAATAGGGTGACTATAGTTAACAATAATTTATTGTGTGTGTACATATATATATATACACACACACATATTTTTTTTTTTTTTTTTTGAGGCAGGGGGACAGAGTCTTGCTCTGTCGCTTAGGCTGGAGTACAGTGGCATGATCTCAGTTCACTGTAACCTCCAGCTTCTGGGTTCAAGCAATTTTCATGCCTTGGCCTCTCAAGAAGCTGGGGTTACAGGTGCATGCCACCATGCCTGGCAAATTTTTGTGTTTTTAGTAGAGACAGGGTTTCGCCATGTTGGCCAGGCTGGTGTTGAACTCCTGGCCTCAAGTCATCTGCCTGCCTCAGCTTCCCAAAGTGCTGTGATTATAGGCATAAGCCACTGCACCTGGCCTAATTTATTGTATATTTTAATATAAAAGAGGGGAATTGGACTGTTCCTAACACAAAGAAATGATAAATTCTTGAGGTGATGGATGCCCCAATTACCCTGATTTGATCATTACAAATTGTATGCCTGTATCAAAACATCACATGTATGCTATATATACAACTATTATGTACCCACAATAAAAAATAAAAAAGTAATAAATTTAAAAAAGAATATGGAATAAATGATAAATTATAAGCTTATAACACATATTGTATATATATTTGACTGATCTTTCATTTTAAGCAGTATCCCATAAGTTTATTAAATGATAATCTTTAGAGAAACATTATTTAGGCCTTTAACTGCTAATTTCTTTCTTCTTACTAGTTGGGTTAATGGAAATAACCTCAAATTTTAAAATGGTAGTTAATAAAAGGACAAACAGAGGAAATTTGCAAATTGATAAGTTAGGCTGATGGTGATAATATAGGGGGAACCTTCATAAGAATAATATATCAAAATGCTGTGCTCACCGTAGAGAAAAACAGAGTTTTAAAAAAGAGAAAAGAGGGCGGGCACAGTGGCTCACGCCTGTAATCCCAGCAAAAAAAAAAAAAAAAAAAGAGAGAGAGAAAAGACTGAAGTTAAATTAAAACTTCATTTTGTACAAGCAGTGCAAAAGTTTACATGCAAACTCTTTGCATTCTTGTCAGTTTAAGATGAACAAGTCCAAGTTCAGAACTCTTCAAGGTAAACTGTGCAGTACTGAGACAAGAAGCTGCCAGGCAGCAGTCAAGACTGAGTTCAAGATTGAACTCAATCATTGTCACCTAAGCAGGTATAGAGAAAATTCACTACACCTACATCTAGGAGGTTTCCTCAGTATAGGACTTATTTATTTATACATGTCAACAATAAAAGTAATGATGCCAATTAACCAAGCTGTCAGCACCAACGTTGTCTCTAAAACACTAGACCCTAAGTTACTATTTCTAATATTGGGAAGGCATACGTGATCTATTATCCAAAATCATCTTTTTTTTTTTTTTTTTTTTTTTTTTTTGAGAAAGTCTTAACTCTGTTGCCCAGGCTGGAGTGCAGTGGCGTGATCTCGGCTCACTGCAACCTCCACCTCCTGGGCTCAAGCAACTCTCCTGCCTCAGCCTCCCAAGTACCTTGGATTACAGGCACGTGCCACCATGCCTGGCTAATTTTTGTATTTTTAAAATAGAGAAAGGGTTTCACCATGTTGGTCAGGCTGGTCTCGAACTCCTGACATCAAGTGATCCTCCCCCCACCCTTGGTATCCCAAAGTGCTGGGATTACAGACATAAGCCACCGCACCTGGCCCCAAAATCATTTATACAATGAAAGTAGCAACATTAGGTTGAAACAAGGTTTCTCCACCTCAGCACTATTGTCCTTGGGGACCCAGATAATTCTTTGTGGTGGAGCTACCCTACACAATGCGGGTCGTTCAGCAGTGTCCCTGGTCTCTACCCACTAGATGTCAGTAGCACCCCCATCCCTGCCCACTGCAATTGTGACAACCAAAAATGTCTCTCCAGACATTGCCAAATGTTCTCTGGGGGGGCAAAATTGCCCCTGATTGAGAACCCCTGGGTTAAAATAGAATAGGGTTTGCACATGAGGCAAAAATCTTTAATCTCCACATGTATCTTAACCTGATGATAGCTTAAAGAGAATAGAACCATTTTGTTACCTCTTAATTATTCAGAAAATACTGGGCTAATTATTATAAACCTCTTGAAATTGCTTTATTATGTAGACATATCAATTTCATTGCATTAAACTATGAAGGATCACATGTGATTAAAAATCTACAACTTCTAGAAAATTTCTGAATGGTGCTAAATAATTTAGATGCTAGTTTTAAAAATGCACGATTTTAAAATCTTACAAAACGTTTCCATATTCAGCCATTAAAGGTTTTATTTGATTTCTTTTAATGTGTCACAGCCAGATAAATTTCCCAAAACCCAATAAAAATTTACAGAGTAATGTCACATTTGAAATGGTTTCACAATTTATAATACTAGTTTTAGGCATTATATGTTTACTACATTTCTGTGATAATGAAACAGAATACTCAGTCAAATTTAAAAGGAACATCAGCCCTCCCTAATTCTTGCTTTATTGCAGGTGAATGGAGCCTACATATGCCCACATGCTTTTATGACTCTGATGAACTTTAAAAGACATCTTGCATGAATCAAAAGAACGACACGCGTTTTATTTTCATGTGGTCTCATATTTTATTTACCCCAGAGCAGTAGATCAATAGTTATGTGCCCAGAAAGTGCTTTTCAAGAGTGTTGTTTAGTATAAAAAACACGGAGAAATCAATTTCTTTTTCCCATCTCAGGAGACTTTGTGCCCTTTTGTGTGGCTCATGGCAACAGTCATCTGAACTTTTAAATCTACATGCTCTAAACTCTGAACATTTGGAAGTAAATAGTAACATATTCAGAATGATTCAAACTGCTTTATTTGTCATCATTACCACAGTTACTAATAAGTTATTAAGCTCCCTCATGTGAAATTGCTGAAATGAGCAGTTTATGAAGCAATTTACACAGATAATAAAGACTCTGAAAACTTACTACTTAAAACTTGTACATGGTGGCCCATGCCTGTAATCCTAGCACTTTGGGAGGCTGAGGCGGGCAGATCACTTGAGGTCAGGAGGTCGAGATCAGCCTGGCCAACATGGTGAAACCCTGTCTCTACTAAAAATACAAAAATTAGCTGGGCATGGTGGTGTGCACCTGTAGTCCCAGCTACTCGGGAGTCTGAGGCACAAGAATCGCTTGAACCCAGGAGGCGGAGGCTGCAGTGAGCTGCAACTGCACCACTACACTCCAGCCTGGGTGACAGAGCGAGACTCTGTCTCAAAAACAAACAAACAAAAAAAACTTGTACATCAAGACAAGCACTAAATTTGTGCAAGATTTTGAAAAGTTTAAGAAAATACAGATATCTTGAGAGGCAAGAATCCTAGCATCTAGTTCCATTTTCCATTTATTTTACTGAGATCTCCATCAAGCTATTTAACAATGAATCTGTTTTTTGTACCTTCTATGTGACATGTCACCTGTGGTGTCTTCATATTTGAAATCAAGTTATTGGCAGTGTTGCAAATTTGTCATTTGAGCTTTTGTCTTCTTATTCATCTTATAGGACCCATACAAGTCATTAACTGAAATCTTGCCACTTTGGCCCACACATTTAGCAATTTTTTTTTGCTGTGGTCAAACAAATCTAAACATATGAGCACATCAGCCCATGGGCAAGAATTAGCTTTATCCTGATAGAAAAATCTTACTACCTTAAGAAAGTTTCCACTTCATGCCCTTTAATAGTATTAATCATATTAATATGATAGATCAGCATCATATTAATATGATAGATCTGCTTTAAAATAATGTGAAAGTCAAGACAATGCTTTTATTTTAAAAACAGAAATTTAACAGTGCAATATTCACTCATAATTCCTTTAAAAAGAATATTGACAACAATAGACACTGAGATGACAAGAGGAGGAGGGTGGGGGACAAGGGTTGAAAAATCACCTACTGAGTACTATGCTCACTGGGTGATGGCTTCAATCATACCCCACACCTCAGGATCACACAATATACCCTTGCAACAAGCCTGTACATGTGCCCTGGAAATCTAAAATAAAGGTTGAAATTTAAAAAAAGAAAAAAAAAGGAGAAATGCCAGAGCAAATAACAATAATAAACAAATATTGTCAGATGCTTATTTGAAGTTATTTACAAAATATATTTGGATATTAAAAGTAAACTGTACAGATTTCCTCCCACAAACTCTAAGATTAAATATGTATTAATGTGCTTGAGATTAACAAGAATAATATTTAAAATATGATACATATATATTTAGAGTTAAATCTGAAAAGAACTTGGAAGTTAATACTTTTAAATGTAATAACTGGGTTATAGGAAAAAATGAAAACTGTAATTATAGACTATTGTGAAAATTAATGATAATGAGATTACTATACATCTATATTTCTTATGTCATATAGCCAGAGTAGTACACCGAGGAAAATCCATAGCCATAGATGTTTTCGTTATTAACTAAGACCAAAAATAAACAAGCTTATTAATCAACTCAAGAGTTATAAACAAAACAGCAAAACAACTATAACTTAATCAATGAACTAAGATGAATGAATCAGGAAACAGAAAGAATAAAAGGGAAAATTAATCCAAGAGCACGTTCTTTGAAAAAATAACAACAAAAAACTAGCAAAACTTCTGGCATGTCCAATGGGAAATTGAGAAAAAAGTAATGTATTCACTAGCAAATATAAACAGAACATAGCAACAAAAACAGATATTTTATAGAAAATATCCTATAATGCTCATGAGAATACTGAAAAATCTGAATGAATTAAAGGATTTTCTTGGAAATTGTAGAGTCTAAATGGCTTTAGAAAGATTCATGAAATCTGATATACATGACCATGGAAGAAATAGGAAGTTTTCAGAGAACTTCTCACCACAAATATGCATGATTCAGATTATTTATCCATAAAGTGTTTATTTCATATGCTTTTTAAAGTATTTCAAAACACAGAAAACGCTAGAAATATTTCTTTTTTTCTTTTCTTTTTTCTTTTTTTTTTTGAGACGGAGTCTGCCTGTGTAGCCCAGGCTGGAGTACAGTGGCGCGATCTCGGCTCACTGCAAGCTCCGCCCCTCGGGTTGACAACATTCTCCTGCCTCAGCCTCCCCAGTAGCTGGGATTACAGGCGCCCACCATCACGCCCAGCTAATTTTTTGTATTTTCAGTAGAGACGGGGTTTCACCGTGTTAGCCAGGATGGTCTTGATCTCCTGACCTCGTGATCCACCCGCCTCAGCCTCCCGAAGTGCTGGGATTACAGGCGTGAGCCACCACGCCCGGCCTAGAAATATTTCTATACCATATTCAAGGTGGCAATAGAAAGAAAAAATCTTCAAGAACTAGCTCCTGAAAAGAAACCTATATGCTATTCTTCATGAAAATAGAGCTAAAAATCTTAGGAAAAACCTAGCAAAATATGTCTAGTAGCTTGCTGAAAATAACTAAAATACTCAAAATCAAATAATGAAAAATTGAAATAAAAATTAACTTATATAAGGGTTAGATCAATGTAAAGAAATTTATCAGTATAAAAGTATTAAATGATTAAAAAACCCAATGATCATAATAATACATACTGAAAAGATACTTACATTTCAAAATCGATTACTGATTAAAATAATTTTTAGTAAACTGGAAATAAAAGGATACTTTTATCAGAAAACAAATCATATTTAACAGTGACTCACCAGATTATGTAGAGTAGAAACAGTCCCATTACAGTAAGGAAGAAGACAAGTGTCCATGTTATCCCACCATTATGTCACTCTGTTCTGATAGTGCCACTACAATGAGACAAAACAACATCAACAACTAGGTATTACTATTGAAAAGCAGGAGAGAAACTTTAAAGTATATGCAGATGACATGAAATAATAGGATTGCTTTCTGGGAAAATGCAAAAAAAATCATATATCAAATTGAAAGGGGAACTAACAACTGGCAAAGAATGTGTGTGCAGCAGGGTGCGGAGGCTCACGTCTGTCATCCCAGCAGTTTGGGAGGCCGGGGTGGGTGGATCACCTGAGGTCAGGAGTTCGAGACCAGCCTGGCCAACACAGTGAAACCCCCATCTCTACTAAAAATACAAAAATTAGGCAGGCATGGTGGTGTGCCTGTAATCCCAGCTATGCAGGTGGCTGAGGGCAGGAGAAGCGCTTGAACCTGGGAGGTGGAGGTTGCAGTGAGCCGAGATTGAGCCACTGCACTCCAGCCTGGGCGACAGAGCAAGACCCTGTCTCAAAAAGAAAAAAAAAAAAAGGAATGCCTGTGCACACACAAATTCATGCAAAAAAAAAAATTCCGAATAATGAAAATTTTGGCAAAAAAAGGGCAAAGGATCAAATAAGCAGAAAAAGAAATACAAATGACCATTCAACATATAAAAATGTTCAGTTGTGCTATGAAACAAAGAATTGCAAATGGAAGCAGTATTTACATACTGCTATACCATTTGTTTTGCCAAAAGAGTTTTGAGAGCCAATAATATATGGTGCAGGATCCTGGAAAATGAACACTCATATACAGCAAATAATCTGTACACTGACATAATCCTTTTGAAAGGAAATTAACACGTACTAAAACCTTACATGTTTCTATACTTTTTGACTCCAAAATTTAAATTTATACCAAAGATACTAATAGAAGTGAATAAAAATTTGTCAGTTTCCAGAATATTTATTATAGCATTGCTTGCTGTAATTTAAAAAAATAAAAAATAAATTTAAAAGCATATAATAGATCTATAAAATGAATGAAATATTAGACGGTTATTAAAAGATGTGGGAATACACTCAAAGTAACACTGTGGATCGGATGCAGTGCTCAGGTCTGTAATTCTAGCAATCAAGAAGGCTGAGACACGAAGATTGCTTGAGCTCAGGAATTCGGGACCAGCCTGGGCAATATAAGCAAGACCCCATCCATTCAAAAAAAATTTAAAATTAGCTGGGTATGGTGGCATGTGCCTGCACTCCCAGCTATTGTGGGGGGCGGAGGGCGGCTGAGGCAGGAGGGTTGCTTGAACCCAGGAGGTTGAGGCTGCACTGAGCTATGATGGTGCCACTGCACTCCAGCCTGGGCAACAGAGCAAGACCCTATCTCTATAAAAACAACAACAACAACAACAAACAAAAACAGAACACAGTTAAGTTCAACAAAGAAGATGACAAAGCTGTATAATAGCATGATTCATTTTGTTTTTAAGAATTTATGTATATACACACAAAAGAAAACACAAGGCTTAGAATGGTATGTTCCAAATATTTAGAAAATATTAACATTGGTCATTCGTTGACGCTGGTGGAATTACAGGTGATTTTTACTTTTCTCCTTGTGCTGCTTTGTATTTTCTAAAAAGAATTTCTATTGCTCTTTTTAAAAAGATGATACAACAAACATCAAGAAATCATCATTCAAAAGAGATTGTCTTCTCAAATGAATGACTTACACTAAGACTCAGTGTTTTACTGTCTTCAACCCTAGCTACATAGATGACTAAGCAAAAGCCAAAGAAAGCCACTTGATACTTTTATGAAGTGTAAGGCTAAAGGAAAGCTGAAGCAGATTACTATGTCCTTAGCATAGCTTTCTTCCTTGATGCAAATAAAATGCTTTGTTATGATCTCTATCTCTATGTATATTGATTTTTCCTTACCATCATGACTTTACTTAGTTTAACATTTCCCAAGATGACTTCATCTAGTCTGGTTTTTTTTTTTTTTTTTTTTTTTTCCAGGGGTTAGCTAGGTGAGCTCTTCCTTCTGGAAATTTCCATTGCAGTTAATATAGTGACATTGCTAGGATGGCTGGGCTAAGTTGTGGCTGCCTCTCCTTTTAGTACAGCTTTTCCTGACTCCGTGTCCTTGCAACCAAGATGAAGGAGAGAGAAAAAGCTTCCTCAGCTGGATTTAGCTGACGGACATGGGTCCTTTACAATAAAATACCACCCTTGCAAGGAGGGAGAAATGATGTTTCTCAAAGTGCTGCAGAAGTCTCATTGTTGATATTTTCCTCGTTGTTGCTTTGAAAATCCAATATTTCTATTTAACATCAAGATCACCCAATCTAATTCTGCCATTCATGATTTTCGAGGAATGGGGTGGAATTTGGGGACTGAATTTATGAAGAGGCAGCATGGTAGAGAGGAAAGCCCTGACATCAACCTCTGGGCGGGGTGTCGACTGGCATCTGTGGAACGCCCACCGGGGAAAGATTCTTTTACACTCATTATCTTAATTCTCAGAGCATCTCTGAGGTTTTGTTGCAACTTCAGCGTTCTTTTTTAACTTTTATTTTAGGTTCAGGGGTACATGTGCAAGTGTGTTATATAGGTAAATCGTGTGTCACGGGAGTTTGGTGTACAGATTATTTTGTCACCCAGATAATAAGCATAGTATTCGATAGGTAGTTTTTCCATCCTCTCCCTTCTCCCACCCTCTACCCTCAAGTAGGTAAGAGGAAGCTCTGAAGCTCTCCTGGGATGTTCACCCGCTGTGGTGAGAGTCAGGTGAGGCCCTTCACGGAGGGCACCCTTTGTTTACCAGAGAGAAAGGAGTCAAGTTTGTTTCCTGAATGAAGATAGTCTGTCTATGAACCAGGTATCCTAGCCCCGAAAAGGTGGAAAGTGCATGTCAAGAAAACCTCTAGACAGGACTCAATTTTTCCCATGATGCACCTAACTAGAGAATCGCAGAAGGGGTGAGGGAAGGATTCCAACTTCGAGTCAGCAGAGGAAACATTCTTTTGAGGTAGAGTCTGGAAAAAAACAACGAATCTGTAGATTTCCATAAATAACTGACAGGAGACAGGTGACTTCTATGAAAATATTAACCCAAATGATGGGTGTTAATCATTAAACCTTTTAGGTGGTGGCTTTGTTCTTTTTCTGATATTTTAATCTGGGTCACAGAATGGTTCAGGCAGCTTTAAGTGCAGAGTGGGTTTTTCTTCCTTTTTTGTTTGCCTTTTGTTTTCTATTCCAAAAGGATGTTGTGACCTCTTTTCCTGGTAACTGCTATTCTTTCTTTCTTTCTTTCTTTCTTTATTTATTTATTTAGAGACGAAGTTTCATTCTGTGGCCCAGGCTGGAGTGCAGTGATGAGATCGTGTTCAAGCAATTCTCCCGCCTCGACCTCCCAAGTAGCTGGGATTACAGGCACCCGCCACCACGCCGGGCTCATTTTTGTGTTTTTAGTGGAGACAGGGTTTCACCATGTTGGCCAGGCTGGTCTGAAACTCCTGACCTCAAGTGATCCACCTCCCAAAGTGTTGGGATTACAGGCATGAGCCACTGTGCCTGGTCAGAAATTGCTATTCAGGCAGAACTCTGTCAACCAGGTAGTTAGCCTTGAAACTTAAAAATACATTAACATGGGCCAGTAAGAGAAAAGGCTGGACAATAACCACTGTCAAAACAAGCAATAAAAATAATATTAAAAAACAGCAATAAAAAACCTAACTAATTTTGCATCCAGCTCTGTTCCAAGCAAAAATAAAAAACATAAACAAAAACAAACCAGTTTTCTGTTGAGTGCATCTCTGATTTAAAGGACTTGTTATTTCTCTACATTTGCAGATGTGTTGAGGCTTGAAATTTGAGCCTGTGACTGTTTTACGAGTTTCAAAAGAAAATATTAAACCACCTAAAATGACAGAGGGTAAACTTTCAGTAAATAATTTGGAGCCATTCAGTTGTAGGTCTGTTTTTTGTTCATCCCAGTTGCATAAAATATTAGGAATCACTGGGCTCTGTTTGACACATTTGGTCATTATTGCCACTCTTTCGAGTGCTCAGTAGCCATCTATGTGTAGTGGCCGCCATATACAGAAACAGAACATTCCCATCATCACAGACTGTCCCATTGGACAACGCTGTTCTATAGCATTAACTTTGATTTTCACAGCTGCCAGATTTTTGGGTTGATCAAAACCAACCCCTTTTCAAGAAAATGCTTTTAGAGTGAGACAGAGCGGCTCTGGGAACTAAAATGGTAAGTGAAGTACCTGAGTGTTCATTTTGAAAAAATTGCTTTCTAATAACACTTTCTTTATTGCTGGGCCCTTCTGCATATTTATCTTAAGCTTGAGTAAATCATTCCTAAAGACCTCATTCTAATGTTTTATTAAAGCAATAATAGACTAAAATGGAAATTGTTAATAAAATGGTTTTTATTAAAGTATTTATAGTACATGCTAGAAATATGAACTGATGACACAGCTAGTATGTGTCACTTGGCCTGTGAAACCATATGTGGGATATAAAGATATGTTCAACTTTATACATTTATTGAGCACCTATTATGTGTCAGATATATGCACAACAGGTGGCTAAAATGCTATGGACATTCTTGTACATGTTTTTTCTGTATGCTTTCTTTTTCTTGGGTATTTACTTAGGAGTAGAAATTTGGGCCGCAGAGTATACATATGTTGAGAGCTATTATCTCTTTCCTTATCCTCTTGTGAGTTGTACACCTTCTCATTAGTATATGCGCTCAATTTCACTTATGCACGGAGGCTCTTTCTTTGAAATGTTTTGAATGCCCTAGGAGAAGTACGCTATGTATTTCAATGAACAAGCTTTTCAATCTGTTCACACTTGCCCAGGATAAGTTGGTTCCACTTGCAGGATACCCAACCCAATCTAGAACTACATCAATCCTGTTCTGATCTAAATAGCCTGGGGCTTTCTTTTGTGACCAAAACTGGACCCCTACCCAGCCAGCTCAAGCTCTTGGTTTTAAGAGGAATCAATGAAAGGACAGATCAGGTTAAATCATCCTCAAGATCTGAAAAACAATTTAAATATGTGTTCTGGTGAGAGTTGGCTAGCATCTTCATTTTAAAAAATATTGTATTTCTCTTTTTCTCAGACCCATGTTAAAGAAGAATCATGGAAGGAGGGTTTCCTGTCCAGGGATTGAACACTGTTGCAGAGTTTCTTCCAATCACCAGCTACTGAGCAAGCTGGGAATGAAATGGGTACCTCTGCCAGATTTGCTTTTCATCCAGTTTCCAAAGCTGGCAGAATACTATCCACTCTCCAGATGCCATCCTGGGAGGTAGGATCTTCATTTTTATCTGTTGCACTGAGCTTATCATTGTTATCTACACTTGAACAGGCTCATTCATCATTTCTACATTGTGTTAATAAGCCTTCCCTATCTGAACAGCATGTACCAACTCCTAATCAACAATAGTCTTTCTTGATTTTCAAGTTTGTAGATTAGAGGTCTTTCTGTGCTTCTGCTACTTAAGCAGGGAAAGGGACCAAGGGGATAGTGAAACTCATATTTATTTTTCCTTATATTTATGAAAGTAACTTTGAGGAAAGAGAATCCTAAAATTCTTCACCAAAATGAGGATTTGGATTTTACTTGTATTTCAGCAAGTTATTCTTTTCCTATCTGAAGTTATTACAGATAGTACAAGGGAACATCTAAAGCCAGTTCTTCCTTCATGCCCAAGGGATTTGTTTCACTGCAATGTAAATCAGTTTGAAATCCATCCTGGCTGGGCACAGTGGCTCACACCTGTAATCCCAGCACTTTGGGAGGCCGAGGTGGAAGGATCACTTGAAACCAAGAATTCAATACCAGTCTGAGTACAAAGTGAGACCCCGTCTCTACAAAACATTTTTAAAAAATTAACTGGGCACCGTGGTGTGCACCTGTTGTCCCACCTATTTGGGAGGCTGAGTAGGAAGAATCACTTGAGTCCAGGAGTTCAAGGCAGCAGTGACCTATGATCATATCACTGCACTCCAGCCTGGGTGACATAGAAAAACCCTGTCTAAAAAATAAAATAAAATAAAAAATCCATCCTATGAGCAAAATAGCCATTAATGATATATGAAACATTCCTTCTAGTTTTCAGTAGTCAATGAGAATGCCTACCCTTACAGAGAGTGGTGGCTTCAGATTTTCTTTGTTGATGGGTGGAGAGATTATACGGGACTTGTGTTGAAACTACATTTTGGCAGCAAGCTCTCCTTTCACTGAGATCTCACATTTATATGGAGTGCCTATGAGAGAAGTACTGATGGAACTTATCATGGGCTAAATTCTCCCCAAACCATCCCCTGGGGCCACCACTGTCTACATACTTGCACCTTCACTTGTGTGTAGTTGCATGAAAAAGTAGCAGCCAACTGCATAGGTCACAGTGACATAAATGATGGCTGTTGTTAGGCCCACGGTGCACAAAATTTCCCAAGCCAAAATTGGAACACCCAAGTGACAACTTGAGTGTCCTTAGGAAATGCTCTTCATGGCATCTGTAGACCAATGGAGAAATTGATGGTAAACACGTTACAAAGGAAAAGAACTACTAACTACCTTGATAATGATATGATATGGTGGGGTGGGATGGTGGGGACTTCTTTATCTTGGGTGGTCAGGAAAAGGCCTTTGTGAGGAAGTGCCATTTAAGCTGGGACTGGATTAACAAAAAGGAGCCTGCCAGGGGAAAAATGTTCCAGGCAGGAAGAGCTGGTTCTTGGCCAGGTGCCCTGCATGGAGGGACATGCTGATCTTGCTGCCAGGCAGTATGAGTTATAGCAATACTGGCTGTCAAGGCGATGAGTGATGAGGGCCGCTTAATGAAGCAGGATGTGTTTAAGATGCAATTCAGGTGCTGGGCTGGATTCCACATGCACTGACATAAAGGAAGCTGCACTCCTACATGAACAGCCTTTTCCTATCGGAAAGGGCACCACATAATGCAAGATGGGATTGAAAATAACTTTGCAAAGAGACTACCTCTCTCCAGTGTGGTGGGTGGATGGAAAACACCAGTAGCTTGGCAAATGGGTTAGCTTTTAAATCTGCCTTCCAGAGGTCTTTTGGTTCCAAAGTGAGACTGAGTGAATTAAAAATTCTGGAGGGTAGCTGTTATAAACTGAATCTTGTCCTCTACCCTCCCAAATTCATATGTTGAAGTTCCAAACCCCAGTACCTTAAAATGTGACTGTATTTGGAGATAGGGTCTTCAAAAAGGTAATTAAGGGAAAATGAGGTCATGAGGGTGAGCCTTAATCCAATCTGACTTTTGTCTTTAAAAGAAGAGGAGGTTAGGACACAGATGTGCACAAAAAAAGACTACATGAAGACAGGGAGAGAACAGCTATTACAGGGCAAAAAGAGAGGCTTCAGAAAAAACCAACTCTGCTGATACCTTGCTCTTGGACTTCCAGCTTCTAGACTATGAGAAAATTAACTTCTGCTGTTTAAGCCATCTAGTCTGTGGTATTTGTTATGGCAGCCATAGGAAACTAACACAGTAGAATTATCCTTTCCAAAGATGGATTTAGGGGTCTCGGACACTGGCTGTTTATTTTTTTCTTATTCCTTGTTCCGTGAATATTTCAGAAAACTTGAAGATACTCTGAAGCTAGCAGCTGCCTCGTAGCTGGAGAAGTTTCATGGTGGAAGGTTGGCTTGAGCGCCTGTGACTGGGGGGAGAGAGGGCAGTTTTCTGAGTAGTCTGCACTTGATATATTCCTGGGGCCAAGCAGAGGCTTTGGAAGGGAACAGGATGGAGTCATTGCCTGTTAGGCCCATGTCCTTAAGTGAGACAGGGCAAGACAAGGCAGCGAGTGAGGCTGGAGGTATATACCCCTGGATGCAGAGCTGAGGTGGGGTGGAGGAAGTCAGTCGGAGCATGTCACCCATGTCAGGGGAAGATGCAGTGCAGAGGTCCCTGGAGGGGCCCTTGAAGGCCCCACAGGAGCATTCTGAGTGGAGAGCACCTAGACTACCACCACAGAGGACCCCTCACAGCAGGGGGAACCGCAAGGACCCTGGTCCAGGAAGAAGAATTTGGCCTTTCCTTGTCTATCTCACACCCCCATCATTTTGCTTTCCTGTCCCTAAGTGAGGAGAATGAAGCATGGGGGATGGGGACACAGGCAGGGAGGGAGTGGAGCCCGGAGGAAATGGCTGGAGCCCGCCACTCAGGTCCCTGCTCTGGCCAGAACTGCTGGAAGGAGAGCAGCTGTAGGTGAGAGGCAGGAAGGCAGTTTTGGTTAGACTGGCCTGGATGCCTTAGCAGCCGGAAGTGACAGGAAAGCCACACCATCTGCCCCAGATGCTGTCAAGAGGTGAGGAAGAAGGAGCTGACAGAGTGCCCAAAGAGAACAGTGTGAGCAACATCAACCTCTTCCTTCACTGCTGTCCATGAGGCCAGCCGTGGAACTACACTGCTGTGGCTGGAGCCACAGGATTAAGTGACCTCTACTGAAAGCCTGCTACGTGCTGAGCACTGAGAGTCAAATGAGGGCTAAGATCAGCAGTCAGCAAACCACGGCCTGTGGGCCAAATCCAGCCTATTGCCTGCTTTTTATACAGCTCACAAGCTAACAATGACTTTTACATTTTTAAATAGTTGGAAAATGAAAAAGATTTGTGATGCCTGAAAATTATCTGCAATTCCAATTTCAGTGTCCACACACCAAGTGTCATTGGAATAGAGGCTTGGTCATTTGAGTATCTATTGCTCACAGGCTGTGTTCTCGCTAGAACAGCAGAGTTGGGTAGTCCTAACAGACAAAGCCTGAAACACTTAGCACCTGGCCCTTCAGAAAAGCTTGCCCGTCCCTACAGAAGACCAGGGCCCGTGATCCTACAGGAAGTCCGTCTAGTGGGGGATATCTCATGACAATAATTCATTTCCACGACAAGTTATGTTTTTGAAAATCTTTAAAATGTAATGTTATATACATTTTTTAGTCCTTAGAGTGAATCTGACTTTGTCTTTCATTAAAAGTTAAGCATCTATCAATTTTACCATTGAATGAAATGAAGTAATTTATATGAAGTACTTGGAAGCGTATAGAAAAAGCCGTAAGTGTCACATATTACTAATCCGTATGGAATTCCCATTGTGCTATTCTATAGTTGTAGAAACCAGGATGGGCTATGTAATTTACAGGGCCCAGTGCAAAATGAAAATGGAGGACCCCTTGTTAAATCATTAAGAATTTCAAGACTACAACAGCAGAACATTAAACTATGGGTAAGACCCTCTTAAGAGCACAGGCTTGTGTAACTGCACATGTCCCATGCCCAAGAAACTGGCCCAGATAAGAATTATATGAAGATGGACTAAATGTGACAGCAACAAGGTACTTCTTTTGAAGTGATTATTTACAAATCTATATTAAATGGTTTTCTTGTTATTTGCTGGTTTTCCTTAAAAGTAGAACGGAAGATAGGCCAGGTGCGGTGGCTCCTGTCTGTAATCCCAGCACTTTGGGAGGCCAAGGCGGGCGGATCACCTGATGTCAGGAGTTTGAGACCAGCCTGGCCAACACAGAGAAACCCCGTCTCTACTAAAAATATATAAATTGGCTGGGCATGGTGGCACGTGCCTGTAATCCCAGCTACTCAAGAGGCTGAGGCAGGAGAATCGCCTGAACCTGGGAGGCTGAGGTTGCAGCAAGCCAAGATCGCACCTCTGCACTCCAGCCTGGGTGACAAGAGTGAGACTCGGTCTCAAAAAAATAAAATAAAATAAAAAATAAAAGTAGAATGGTAGATGAAAAAACTTAGTTGGTAGAAGAATGCTCTAGTATCTACAGGTTATTCTATTTGAGGTTTTCTTGGGACTTACACAGGAAATGTCAACTCTGCAGTTGTTGGTTGAAAAACTGGGTGTTTCAACTAATTATGATAAGATTTAGGCCAGATCTACTAAAACGATGTCACAAGGATTTTACAATGCTGAAAGTAATTTCTAAGGAAGCTATAAAGTTTACTCCATTTCCCAGGTCAACTGGGAAATTTTCTCTCTCCTTCCTTCTCTTATTTATCTACAGCCCCTGACTATTTCTCAGGTCAACTGGGAAATTCATCTGCTTAGTTTACTCAAATATCGGCCTTTAGATAATTTATCATTTTTAGCAAGAGAGGTAGAGGTCTAGCTCAGGCATGGCTTTCTTTTTCTGAGTTAAATGGTGTAGGATATATAATGGATTTCTTCCTCTATCTAATTATTCAAGGACGAATCTTGTGATCTAAAAAGGAACAATGTACTGTTGTATCCACGGTAAGGGGATTAACAGTCTTGTGCTTGTTAAACAGCAGCCCAGTGCCTATTTAGTTCTTTTGATTTCCAGAAACAGGAGCCCAATTCTTACTACTCTTTGGAGGCAGTTGGCCCTGTCTAGCGCCATTGATGAAAAATGGCAGTGGAGCCAATTCTTAGAGAAACCTTCAGACCAGGGCTTCCCACACTTGAGGAAGGGGAGTAAACACTTTTACCTCTTTTTCGTGATTTGCTTAAAGAAGACACTTGTGTCTGAGTTAATATAATTTCTCGGTAAAAACACTGGTCAAAATGATTACTAAAGTGAATTTATCAGACCCATCTATATTTAACACCTTGAAAATGCAGGATTTCTATTTAGTTACACTAATGGTACTTTGGTTTGTTTATTAAAGACATGTCCAGCTGAATAAGTGCTTGTTGGTTAATTTTTCATTCTCTGAAAATCTTGGAGGACATTCAATGTAGTGACATTTGGAAGAAAGACCATGAAGTCACTAGTACAAAATTTATAATGAGAAGAAATGTCTATCCTTTTATAGCTAAAGAAGTTAACTACTGAGCTGTGTTCTTCATGTGACCTCTTTTAGCACAAATTTTCTCTCTTTATGTTTACAATTCCTTTTGGCTACCTCAATCTACAGTATATTCAGGATTCTTCTTTCACTATAGTTTTTGTTATAATGTGTCTCTGAATATTTGTATCCGGGTAGGGGAAGTTTCAAGGAAGTAATCTCTCTTCCTTCTTCCCTCCCTTATTAATGCAGCTCCTACGCAACTAAATGTTTGACAGGGTCTCTTGGGGAAAAATTCCAGAAACAGTGAGATGTTAACCTTTTGTCATCCATCCACTCATTTCACAATCACTTACTGAATGGCCCACATGGGCCAAGCTTCAGGAATACAGGGGCTCACTGCACAGGAAAGACTTGGGTCTCATGTTCTCATGTCCCAGGGCACAAAGAAATCTATTTGTTGCTGATGGACAAAGTATTTGACAGTCTCCCTAGTGACCCTGCAACTGATCAAATTAAAATAGGTGCTCTTTGCTTGGAGGCCATGAAGTTTAAATCAGGGCAGGGATTAGAGACCCTCCTGACAAAGAATGCAGACAAGCCATGTGATATCTAGAAGCTCTTTGTCCTCCCCATGTCCTGGGTTTATTCTCACACAGGGCATGGAACTATGTGCAAATTCTGCCACCGTGGGGGTTACTGGCTTCCACTTTGGTATTTAATGCTCTGGTGGGCTCAAGACTCAGGTCTTGGTTTTCAAGAGTCTTAGCATCACTAAATTCCTGCATGGGATGGGGCACGGAATCTAAAGGCCGCTGTAGTAGGAACTCTTTTCCTAACCATATCCCTAACCATACTGGCTAATCAAGGTTAGCTCTTAGTAAATAGTTGTGAGTGAATGAAGCATGTTTAACATCCTGACGCTTAAACCAGCGGCCTGTCTATTGAGGTGCAGTGGATGCAAGAAAACAGTGTCCCACCCACCCCCGCCCCCAATTTCTTTCTCTTTTTCGCCTCAGTCCCACAAGAGGATGCTCCCATGGTGGATTTGGCACACAATGGCCAGAGTAGAAGCAGCTCCCTGTTGCCTGAGTGTTAGCTCTTGTTGGACCTCGGTTTCTTACTCTTGGGGAGGCCAAGACATCAGTTAGTTTCTGAAAGCATCATCCAAGCAAGTAGGAAGTGCCAGCCCAGAGTGTGTCTCCATCTTCATATACAGCCTTTGCTGCCTTCAGAGCAGGGCTAGGCTTTCCCCTGGCCCCCTTCCCACAACATTGCTACTGTGGGAAGTGGGCTTATTAATTCCTAGTTCAACTGCATGTATGTGAACAAAATAGAAACACGTCTCTACAGGTATACTTTTATGACTGCTATTTATTGAGCCCAAGGTAACTTTTTTGTTTTCTTAAAATCTGAGATTTTACTACTCTCGGCAGCACCATCATGTAGGAGGGATGTTTAGTATTCTTCCATTAAAGACCCTAAGCAAGTAAAACTATTCACCTGTTTTCCTAACGCCAATCCTGTAAAAAACGACACAAATGGTGCTACTTAAGGCATTAGTATAGTGGATGGCATAATAACAAACATATGAAACATGTGAATATAGAAAAAAGCTAAGTTTTGGCTCTGTCATGCAATGGACAGTGCATTCGGCATCTAGAAAAAAGCCAAGTTTTTAAAATTTTGAATAATTACTAAGACTATTCTTACAACATACGAGTGCCAACGTCTTCAAAAAAATTTTTTTTTTCAGACAGGGTCTTATTCTGTCACCCAGGCTGGAGTGCAGTGGTGCAATCATGGCTCACTATAGCTTCAACCTCCTGGATCTGAGCAATCCTCCTGCCTCAGCCTCCCGAGTAGCTGGGACTATGGGTGCATGCCATCACATCCAGCTAGTTTAAAAAATTTTTTTTTTGTAGAGATAGGGTCTCACTGTGTTGCCCAGGCTGGTCTCAAGCTGCTGGGCTCAAGCAATCCTCCTGCCTCAGCCTCCCAAAGTGTTGGGATTACAGGCATGAGCCACTGTACCTGGCAGGTGCCAATATCTTGCATTTGAATATATCTCACTATTTTCAAAGTATATTTCTAGCTGTTATGTCATTATCAATGATGCCAATCAGAACTTGTAATTTATCCAGTGCTTTATGTCATTATCTGTAGTTTAATTTATAGTGCGTAGGCAACTTTTTCAATAACCGCTTAGCTCTTGCTAAAATACATCTATGTATCAATTTATAGATATACACATGTATTAGTCCGTTCTCACACTGCTATAAAGAGCTACCTGAAACTGGGTATTTTATAAAGGAAGGAGGTTTAATTGAGTCACAGTTCCACGTGGCTGGGGAAGCCTCGGGAAACTTACAATCGTGGTGGAAGGCGAGAGAGAGAGGCAAAGCCATGTTTTTACATGGTGGCAGGCGAGGGAAGGGGGAAGAGCCCTTTTTAAAACCATAGGATCTGGCTGGGTGTTTTGGCTCACACCTGTAACCCCAACACTTTGGGAGGCCGAGGAGGGTGGAACACCTGAGGTCAGGAGTTCGAGACAAGCCTGACCAACGTGGCAAAATCCTGCCTCTACTAAAAATACAAAAATTAGCCATGCATGGTGGCATGCACCTGTAGTCCCAGCTACTCAGGAGGCTGTGGCAGGAGAATTGCTTGAAACTGGGAGACAGAAATTGCAGTGAGCCGAGATCACACCAAGGCACTCCAGCCAAACAAACCAAAAACCAAAAACAAACAAACAAACAAAAAGCCATCAGATCTCATGAGAACTCACTATTATGAGAACAGCATGGGGGAAACTGTCCCGATTCAATCACCTCCCACCAAGTCTCTCCCCTGACACATGGGGATTACAATTTGAGATGAGATTTGGGTTGGAACACAAAGCCAAACCATATCAATACATATACATATATATGTCATAATTTAAAATGATTTTAGATTCAAAAAATAGTTGCAGAGATACAGAGTTCCTGTGTAACAACGGTTCTGAACCTGGGGCAATTTGTGCCCTTTCCCTACCCCAGAACATTTGGAACTATACAGAGGTACTTACTGTTGGGTTTCACTATTTGGCCAGGTAGGAGGTTATGGTGAAAGGGATGTACTGCTGGCATGTGCAGGCCAGGGATGCTGGTAAACTTCCTACAAAGCATAGGATGGTTCCCTCAGCAATGAGGTGGCCCCAAATGTTGAGGTTGTGAAAGCCTGCTCTGGCCCCTTCACCCAGTTCCCCTAATGCTATTATTATACCTAACCAGGATGCATCCATTACAACAGGCGATTAGATCTCCTCCTCCTTAGTCTTCCCAACTCTGTGTTTCTCAGTCTTTCCTTATTTTTCTGACCCTGGTGCTTTCGAAGAGGGTTGGTTGGGTATTTTGTAAAAGTTCTCAACTGGATATTATCCGCTGTTTTCTCATAATTTAGCCAGAACATAGTGATTATTGGAGAAGAAAATGAGGTGAAGTGCCCTTCTCAGCATACGGTGTCAGGGTCCCTGATATGCACATGACATCACTGTTAAGTTCACCTTGATCCCTTGGATCATGTGGTGCCTGCCAAGCTTCCCTTTCCAAACTGTAACTGTCAGAAGGCAATCTCTAAACCCTTATACTTAGGGGAGGAGACTTAAGCTTCACTCCTGGAGGGAGCCGTGTCAAGCAATTTACGGACTTGTGTTATCACACACTCACTATTATATTTTAATACAACTGACAGCTCAGATGTGTCTTGTGGAAAGCAGCTTTGGGGTTAATGCCCACAAAAAACTACGTCAAATGAGCAAGACAGCATTTCAAAGAACTAATCATTCTGTAAACTCTAAAACTATACAAAGAATAAAATTTCTAAAAGTGAAATAATTCACAAGAAGAAAGTAATATGAAAAAAAATAAAAAAAGAAAGTAATATGAAGCCCAAATAAATGAATGAATAATTACCAGCCCTTGCTGGGTAACTATAGATGGTTGTTAGAAAATTTTTGGCAAGAAGCAGGCAAGTGGAGTGTGAAAATAAATGTCAAAGATTTAGAAGTCTTTCTCGCCTCAGCATCCAGAAATGTTGAGGGGTTGTTTTGGAGCTATATCCATGACTGGAGAGTGCTATGGTATTTAGAGGGTGGGGATTAATTATGTGGGACTGTCCTGAGCCTTAGACAAATAATTAATGTTGTCTAAGGCTCAGGACAGTCCTACATAACAAGGAATATCCCACCCAAAATGCCAAAAGTGTCACCATTGATGCACACAGAACCCAAGCCCCTTCTTGTACCTCATTCACATTGCAATGCCTTGTCAATCCCAGAGATGGGGGAGTGGAAAATTTCAGACTAAAAGCTAGATTTTTAGAGCTTCAGTCCAGGACTTTTTGTGTGTAACCAAAACTGTCTCCATTGAAAATGTAAGGTTTAATATTTTCGGCAACAATTTAAATCTTATGGGAATCTTTATTTCTAAGTAGATAAAATGTCTTCATTTTATTTGTGTGGTACTCTATTAGTATGAGTTGCCACCAAAGAAAACACTGAAACATTTGATGAACTTGCATACATAGTAAGAGAGTGTCATTCCATGATAATTGAGACAAGGAGAGTATTTAGGGCCCCAGTTAGGTTGAGAGTTTAATGCAACTCTCCCTATTTTTCTTTATAGCACTTGCCTTCCTGCTCTCCACCAGCATGCAGTGTATGCATTTATTTACTTGTTTATCGTCTGTCTCCAACCCCTTAGACAGCAAGCTCCATGAGAAGGGAATTTGCTTTAGTTTATGGCTATATTCTATGACTCTCTAAAGGGGAATACCATATAATTCATGTGTGAACAGTATTTAAAGAAGCTTTAGATAAAAATAACAATATGGGTGAGGTATCCAAGTTACCTCCTACCTGGTTTCTGGCCTCCTCTATCATGCCAGAAATAATATCTTATATTTTTTATATAACTTATATGATGAAATCTTTATATTAAACTTAATATAGAATATATTACATATTAAGATTTCAAAAACCTCAATTTTATGAATATTTTAATTCATATATAATGAACAATTGCTATATAAGTATATAAATAAAATATAAATATGAATTAAATTATAAGCACTATATTATGTAATAAAATATATTATTTGAATAAATGGCATTGTGCTACACAAAATACTCTTACTTCCAATCTTTTTCATTTGAAAGTACTTTTGAGATTTGTCCTTTTTTAAAAAAAATGTAGCTCTTAGCTCAGTGGTTGCCACCAGCGGGTGACTTTGTCCTTCAGGGGATATTTGGCAACTCCTGGAGCCGTTTTTGTTTGTTTGGTTGTCTGTTGTTTTTTTTTTTTTATTTTTCTTGAGACGGAGTCTGGCTCTGTCACCCAGGCTGGAGTGCAGTGGCACAATTTCAGCTCAGTGCAACCTCCGCCTCCCGGGTTCAAGTGATTTTAGCGCCTCAGCCTCTTGAGTAGCTGGCATTACAGGCATGTGCCACCACACCCGGCTAATTTTTGTATTTTTAGTAGAGACAGGGTTTCACCATGTTACCCAGGCTGGTCTCCAAGTCCTGGCCTCAAGTGATTCACCTGCCTTGGCCTCACAAATTGCGGGGATTATAGGCCTGGAGCCATTTTTGATTGTCACAACTGCTGGTGGTCCTAATGGTATCTGGTAGACAGATGCCAGGTTTGCTCTTAAACATCCTACAATACACAGAGTATTCTCACACAGAGTTATCTGGCCTGATTCTGCTGATATTGAGAAACCCTGCGCTATTTCTTTCCTGTTTTTTTTTTTATTTTATATTTTTTTAATTTGAGTCTTGTTCTGCCACCCAGGCTGGAGTACAGTGGCGTGATCTCAGCTCACTGCAACCTCTGCCGCCTGGACTCAAGCGATTGTCCTACCTCAGCCTCCTGAGAAGCTGGGACTACAGGCATGAAACACCAAGACCCGGCTAATTTTTGTATTTTTTGTGGAGATAGGATTTCGCCATGTTGTCCAAGCTGGTCTCAAACTTCTAAACTCAAGGCGACCCGCCCACTTCAGCCTCCCAAAGGGCTGGGATTACAGTCGTGAGCCACCGCTCCTGGCTTCTTTCCTTTAATCTGTGGAACAGCATTCCCGTGACAGCATATACTATATTTACTTTAGTCCCGTACTGATGGACATTTGGGTTGTTCCAATTCTCTGCTATGGTGACGAGTGCCGCAAAGAACATCCTCACCAGTGTCTGTGTATGTGTGCCACAGGGTTTCTGGTAGCTGCGTTTTCTGTTCTGGGAATCATTTCCCAATGCCATTCCAGAGTGGCTGGACTCCTTGCTTCCACAGTGTCACCTGGGATTCCAATTCCATGCGTCTTTACCAGCCCTTGGTATTATTTAACTTTTAAATCGTTGCCAATTTGAAAAGTTTAAAATAGTAGCTCATTTGTAACAATTTTGCATTTCCTGATTGCTAGTAAGACCAGACCACAGGAATCATTCACACCCCAAGCATTCTAGAAAACTGGTGAAAATGTTTTCTGTCCAGCATGCGCCACTTCATTTGGTTTGTCCCTACGTCTTTGATTATGTATTAGAAAACCGCACATTTTGGGGGACTAGGCTTGCCTGTTTCTGCCAGTAGAGGTCACTGTTCCTCAGTGGTTCTTCACCAGTATGACTTTTGACCTCTCTACCCTCCCCAGGGAGTATTTGGCAACGCCTGGAGCCATTTTTGATAGTCAAGACTGTCAGTGTGCTGCTGGCACCTAGAAATGAGAGGCTAGGGATGTCGCTAAGGCCCTGCAATGCACAGGACAGCGTCCACCTCCCCCTTCCCCTCTCCCCCAGCCACAAGAAAGAACCATCTGGCCCAAGTAATAGTGCCAAGCTGGAGAAACCATGGTGTCGTCTTTGAAAGAAAGAATATGACAATCTCTATGATAATAAAGACACCTATTATTATTAACAACAAATATTTTATTGCGGAAACTGGGGAGAAGCAGGCCTTCTGTCCCCAGGGAGAAGGCAGGAGTGAATGGGCAAGGGAAAGGGAAGGGTTTTAAGGGAGAGGAGAGGTGGACCCACCTGGGGCTCACTGAGTGGTCGGCTGGAGCAGTGGGAAGTGCCCCAGTGGGGCCGGTGGCTGGTGTGGGGGTGGAACTGTGGTCAGTAGGGTAAAGTTGCTGAGGGCTGGAGGCTCAGGAGGTGGTGGCAGGGCCTGATTCTTGGAGCTGGGCAGCAGGCTGTGTGTGCTCAGAGGCTCATGGCCCCCCCGGCGAGGCTCCTTCCAAGTACAGGCAAGCCTGAGGTGTCAGGGCAGCAGGCGGCCGCCAGGAAGGATTGAGACAACGCTGCCTGGGAGTGGGGGCTCTGCTCAGCGGCCTAGACCTGGGCACAACGGAACAGGCCACTCCGTTTCTCATCACAGACCTGAAGGCAGATGGCCTGGGCGTCGGGCTCCCTCTGCTCTCTGGCGGGGCAATTTTCATGGTTACCAGGCTGCGGACAGGCTGTGGGGGTGGCGGGCACTCCAAAGCCACCACTTCATGTAGGCCAGGCGAGCCTTGGAGAAATCAGGCCTGATGTCGCTCAGCAGCGGCAGCCTGTTGGGAAAGCACCTCCAGGCCTCGAGGACCATCTGTCTTAGGACGCGGATGCGGGCAGGGACCATCTCTCTCTGGATGCAGATACGGGCACAGTCCCAGCTTGGGGGAGTGGTGGGGAGGGGTCGGATGCAGACCCAACGCTTCCTGTGGAAGTAGGTGACCTTGCAGTTCTCCTGGACCTGGGAGCTGAGGAAGGGCCTGGACTGCAAAGCCCAGTGCTTCTGGGCGGGGTGCAGCTTTCTGGCCCAGGGCCAGCCCAGGAAGCAGCTTGGGCCTTCCAGTAGACACTGGGCTGTCAGAAGTTTCCGAAATCTGCGGTCAAGGCCAGAGATCAAATGTCAGGGCTCAGTGACCAGCGACTGTTAACATAAAAATGTTGGAAAGTGCACGAGGCGCTGTGTGCCGGGTACGGTCTGTCCACCAAGTGTCGCATGGGGTAGGAGGCCACGGCCAGGCCAGAGCTTTGTGGCGTGCAGCTGCAGAAGGGGCGGGTGGCGCCCCATGCTGTCTGGAGGACCAAGGAGGCTCAAGCCTCAATCCTTCCTACTCATGGTCCCAGACACTTAGCTCTGGGCAGAGGGGCCTGGCAGCTGCCTCTACTTTTGTACCTGACCTTTAAAGGCAGAACATAGAAGAATTTCTGCCAGGCCCTGAAAACTGCAGATACCTGTTGACAGAAGGGTGCTCTCTTTGATCAGTGTGAAAATGATCACAATACACTTGGAGGCTCTTTTAAGGAAAAACAAATCATTTGCTCATATTCGTCTAGGATGGCTGTTAATATCACTTTTTGCAATTTTGCTCTTAAGAAAATGGTGAAAGCCATCAGGATTTATGTTTTAGTACCTGTAATGCTGATTTTATGTTGACCCTCATAATTTTCAGTGTTCACACAGCCATATATACATAATCTTCTCTGAACACTAATGCCATTTCTGTCCTTTCATTTCTATTGGTAATCCTGGAGTAGAGTGAGGCACATTTTCCACTAATAGCTGAAAAGATCTAACTTCAAAAACAAAGAATCCAAAGGCTGCTTAGTAACTGTAGTGCTTAAGTTTAGAGTCTGTTCAAGGCGGTGTGAAAAGTTTTTTTGGGGGGACATTTCCCTCAAAAGCACGTGCAGAAAGAACCTATTGACCCTCTGGAATGCCAGAATCGGGAAGAGACAAAAAAGTCACAACCAATTGAAGATCGGGCAATAGATTTGGCCCAGACTGAGGCAGATGGGTGAACAGTAAAGACAATAAATAGAGCTTAATGAGGAAGCACCAAATGCTTTTTGAGGTCAGAGGGGGCCAAGTGTTTTGCAATGCAGGGTTGGGGTCAGCCAGTAGTTGCAGGGGAATGAGATCCCTAACACTCTCCTCTCACCAATGAATTCCTTTGGTTTTTTGCCCGATTCCTTATTTATGGAATGATCTCTAGGTGTATGATTTTCAAAACCTAGAGATATGCCTATGGTGTAATTTGGTATAATTTTCTTCTAAAGACAGTTCTCAATGAGTGGAATGACTTTTTATTCATATCTAAGACATCTCAAGATAATGGCATCAGAGTGGGTATAGACTTTTTTTTTTTTTTTTTTGAGATGGAGTTTCACTCTTGTCGCCCAGGCTATAGTGCAATGGCGTGATCTTGGCCCACCGCCAACCTCCGCCTCCCGGGTTCAAGCAATTCTCCTGCCTCAGCCTCCCAAGTAGCTGGGATTACAGGCGCCCGCCACCACGCCCAGCTAATTTTTTGTATTTTTAGTAGAGATGGGGTTTCACCATGTTGGCCAGGCTGTTCTCCTGACATCAGGTGATCTGCCCGCCTCAGCCTCCCAAAGTGCTGTGATTACAGGCATGAGCCACCGCGCCCAGCCTAGACTTCTTATAATGTATTTTTCTTTCCAATGTCTATAGAATTTCCCATATCCTTTTTGCAATATAAGCCAGTGGTTGTTATTCTGTTTGTGGCTAAAGACTCTCTGACAAACCACAATTTTGTCCCGGTGAGGTATAGGCAGTCATAAGTGAATCATCACTAAATATGCCTTCTACTGGTTAATCAAGGTGTTGATTAGTTAAAAGCCATTCTCATAGACATTGAAGATGTCTGTTTCTTCTTCTCATACACCAAGAGGTACAGCATTTCATTGGTTAGTTGATATTAGGGATTAGTGTCTATCAGTGGTGTTCAACAAGGGGTGAGTTTGCAATTGACAGTGGAGAATGTCGAGACATTTTTGGTTGTCACGACCTGGGGAGGTGGTACTATAAGCACTCAGTGAGTGGGGGCCAGGGATGCAACTAAACATCCTGCAATGCACAGGACAGTCCCCACAACCAAGAATGATCTGCCCTCAATGTCAGTGGTGCTGAGGTTGAGACCTTTCATCCAGCTTCCTCTAATGTTATATAATCATGGTGCATTCATCAAACTAAGAAATTAACATTGGATTGATACTATTAAGTAAACTCCAGACTTTAGATTGCCCAAGTGTCCTTTGTCTTCTCCAGAACCTACTCCTCCTTGGTCTCCTCCACTGTTGAGTTTTTCTGCCTTGTTTTTCATGACCTTGATGTTTTTGAAGACGGCTGGTGATGTATTTTGTAGAAGTCCTTTTTCAGTTTGGTTTTGTCTTTTCTCATGTTTTAGATGAGGGAATACAAATTTTGGAGGAGGAATGCCATAGAGGCGACTGGTATTTAGGTTGTTTGCAAAGAATAACTATGTATATGTATTATTGTTTAGGTCTGCAGTTTATGTGTAGGATAAATTGCTGTTTGGTAAACTGCACTCTGATAGCTACTACAATAGTACCAACTTAGCATTGTATCTTCCTTTGATATTCTAATTAACTATTAGTAAAACAACATACTTTTTAGCCTATTATATCTTTATTCATGTGTCATTACCACCTACCAGTAATACATGAGGCTGCCTATGCTCCACACTTGTACCAGCACTGTGAGCAATACAATTTTGGGGTTTCTGCTAATCTGATATGTGAAAATTCATATTTCAGTGTAGTTTCATCTTGTTTTGTCGCTTTTTATAAGCAAGGTTGAAAATTTTTTCACATAGTATTGGGTTTCTTGTTTCCTTAACTGTAAGCTGTCTGTTTATACCATTTGCTGTTGATTATCTAAAAACTGATTTCTAGAAACTCTTTGTATATTAGGGCAATTAACTCTCTGTTTTGTTCACTATGATGTCTCAAACACCTAGAAGAGTAGCTGGCATATAGCAGGCATTCAATAAATAGCAGCTGAATGAGTGAACAGAGTTGCAAATGTTTTCCCTGTTTGTCATTTATCTTTTGTTTACGGTGATTTTCATCAGAAAGGATTTTAAAATTTTTGTGTGTAGTCTAATTGCTAGTTGTTTTCTTGATTACTTCTGGGTTTTGATTTATAGTTAGAAAAGCTTCCTCCATTTGGATGTATGAAAGAATTTTCCTATGCTTATCTTTGTACTTTTGTGGCATTTTTGTACCTTTAAAGTTTTGTTCCATCCAGAATATATTTTTTTCAGGACTGAACGATGAGTCCAACTTTTTCTCCTAAATGCCTGCTCAGTTGTCCCCCAGTACCATTTACTGGATTTATCTTTTCCTGCATTGAGCTGAGATCCTATCTTTACCATAAAGTAAATTCTCATGTATTTGGCCATATTTCTGAACTATTTTCTTCCCTTGATTTATCTTCCTATTCATGTGCTAGTATTATACTATTTAATTATTGTGGCTTTAAAGCCTTATGGGTCTAATCATTCCTTATTTTCTCCTTTAGAATTTTTCCAGCTATTCATGCTTATCTGCTTTTCCACATGAACTCTGGAAGTACTATATCTAGTTTTAAAATTCTGTTGATATTTTTATTAAAATCATATTAAATTTATGGAATCACAACTTAAGGAGAATTGACATCAAAGGTGTCTTTATAATATCTTCCTATGTAAAAACAGGGTATGAATTTTATAAAGTCAAGTCTTCTGTGTCCCTCAGAAATGTTTTATAGTTTTCTTAACATTTTATGTTGTTTATTAACATTATTTTAGTTTCTATTATAAGTAGGTTTCCTTCTTCTGTTTTGTCTTCTAACTAATTGTGAGTTATATATGCCAAAGGAATTGATTTCTATAAATTGACATGGCACTCCACTAATTGCTGAATTATCTTTGTAGGAGTTTTTAGTGTTTCTCTAATGTTCTTTATGTTTTTTGGTCTAACTTTATTGGCTCCTGCCAGAGGTTAATTCAATTAAATTTAATATTTAGTATGCTAATAATCATGGAGTTAATGATATCCTTTCCACATTAAACATACTATTTATTTTTGAGCTGAGATAAATCTACTTCATCCAGTTAGGGAATTCTTCATTTCTGTTTTATTAAAAAAAATTTTAAAGGGATGGTGGGTTTTGTCTAACGTATTTTAGGAAATCTATGGAAATGATCATATAGATTTGTTGATGGGATGAAATCCATTAATCGTAAGTATATCATTCTTAGTACTGAACCATCTTTGGATTACTGGAATAAAGCCTACCTGGACAAAGTATATATTTCTTCTAATGCACTGCTAGATTCTATTTCTAGTATTTTATTTAGCTTTTGTTGTTGTTGTTACATATTTTTTAGAGATATTGGCCTATTGTTATTTTTGGGGGGTAGGATGGTCTAATCTTTGATAGGTTTTGGTATCACTGTTATCCTGGCTGCATAAAAAAGAGGCTGGAAGCTTTTAGTCAATAAAAATCCAATATGAACAAGTAAACGCAGTTATTATTACAGTTTAGTTTATGAATTAAACAGGATTTTGTGTGCTGATGTAGTAACCACCACTTATACTTAGTTTCTAAGAGAAAAATAAATCCCAAGTTTCAAACAACTGACTTACATGAAAATTTCTGGATGAATATTGTTGGAGTCTGTCTTTATCCTGAGATTCTATAGCAAAACTCCCTTAAGGATTTTAAAGGGTTTTGAATACACCCATTTCCAGCCTTCATTTTTTTATTTAAAAGGGTCTTAATTTTCATAGAGAATCTACACAATGCATGTATAATAAAAACATATGTCACTGTCAAATATAGATGTAAAAAGCTTATGTTCTTCTATGTTTTAACTCTTCTCTCTAGCGAATTTGAAATATCTCTAAATTCATGTCCAAACTGAGATAAGACGTTGGTACACTTCAATAAAAATGTATAAGCATTACAAGATGTTAAAACTGATGCCACAGTCTGAGCCCAGCCTCGTTTTAAAAGGGGAGACGAGGATTTCCTTAGATGAAAATTGTGGCGAGAACGTACCTGATCATGATCAACCTCTACTGGCTGCTTCTTAACGATAAAGGTGATGGACTCAAGACAGGGCTGGACCAGGCAGATACTGGACCTATTTGGGTCCAGTAATCTAGACAGATGGGCACCAGGCAGGAAGTGCCAAACGACCCAAATTCCATGAGAGCGTCCTGGCCAAGAGACTAGGTCACTGAGTCATTATTTAGTAGTGAAAACCACTCAGGAATCGGACACCGAGGTGATGGTTCTCAGGGAGTATCTGGAGATCAGCAGTGGTTCAGAGGAGCTCCAGGCCCTTCTGGGCAGCTACCTGAAGAATCGCTGCTTAGGATGGAATCATGCCCAGCCTTTGTTTCTGCAATTAACTGTGTATTTTTTATATTCCCCAGTGGGAAAACAGCCAAAACCATTTGATCTCTCAATTCTAGTGAGGTTCCAGCAGGTAGTCTCCTCTAAGTATTGTTGGGAGGTATTAGACAGTGGCCAGTGCATAAAGAAGGAGGCTTCACTTCTTCAAGGGAGACTGAGAATTTTCCTTTTAAAATGCAATGCAGAAAAACAAATAACCCCATTAAAAAATGGACAAAGGACATGAACAGACATTTCTCAAGACATACAAGTAGCCAACAAACATGAAAAATGCTCATCATCAGTAATCATCAGAAAAGTACAAATCAAAACCGCAACGAGATACCATCTTAAAACAGTCAGAATGGCTATTATTAAAAAGTCAAAAAACAACAGATGTTGGTGAGGCTGTGGAAAAAAGGGAATGCATATACACTGTTGGTGGGAATGTAAATTGGTTCAGCCACTATGGAAAGTAGTTTGGAGATTTCTCAAATAACTAAAAACAGAGCTACCATTCAATGCAGCAGTACCATTATTGGGTATAAACCCAAAGGAAAATAAATCATTTTGCCAAAAAGACACATGCACTCATATGTTCACTGTCACACTATTCACAATAGCAAAGACACAGAATCAACCTAGGTGCCCATCAGCAGTGGACTGGATAAAGAAAATGTGGTAATATATACACTATGGAATACTACACAGCCATAAAAAATGAATGAAATCATGTCCTTTGCAGCAACATGGATGCAGCTGAGAGTCATCATCCTAAGCGAATTAATGCAGGAACAGAAAACCAAATGCTGCATGTTCTTGAGAGAACTAAACATTAAGCACACAGATATAAAGATGGGAACAATAGACACTAGGGGTTACTGGAGGGTGGAATGGGTTAAAAAACTACCCATTGGGTACTGTGCTCATTACCTGAGTGATGGAATCTGTACCCCAAACCTCAGCATCACGCAACATACTTATGTAACAAACCTGCACATGGTACACCCTCTATCTAAAATAAAAGTTGATAGAAACAAACAAAAAATGAAATGCAGATCAGGAGGAGCCAGAAACCTGGACTAAAAGGGGAGAGAGGAAAAAAGAGGGAAATGGAGAAGAAAGGAGGGGGAAAGAGGTGGGGACCAGAAGGATACAGTGGGGGATGAAAGGGAGAAGGAGAGAATATATGGGCCTCCAGAGAGCAGCCCTTTGAGATTCTGAATATAGAAGAAATAATCTTGGGGGGCTGGACAAAGGCATCCAACCTGAAGGATGTGGGTCATTGTTCTTTCCAGCTGGACAAGGCAAGTTTCTGTAGAACTGCTCTCTGCTCCCTGCCTGTGGGATGGCAGCTACAGAAAAGAAGGCTGCTCTGGGTGTGTTCACAAGGACTTAGAAGGAGCCAGTGTCAGGAACAAAGGAGGGGACAGCAATATGTTCCTGAGTCCCCAAGTCCTCAGCGGCACAGCAGCAAAACCAGGAAGCTCACTGGCCCACCCACATGATCACTTCTGTCCCCTGCAATGTGACCCAGGGCCAGGGTCATTCACAAATTACAGGTCTCCTTCTAAGGCAATGTTGAAAGAGAACCGGAATACAGTTCACCTAGTTAAACTTCCCAATTCAAAGTGCCTTGGTAATGTCTCCACTCTTGGGATTGAAACATAAAATTTATTTCAGGCAATTTAGGAAAAACATTACCCCCACACTTAGTTGATGGCATGGAATCCACCAATTTCTATAGCTCTTTATGATGTTTGCCTAGCTAAAGAACAACAAATGAGAAAACATCAAAAACAACGGACATCTCACTGTAGAATTGGAATGAAATATGAATTAAAAATGACCATCTGGTGATTACCTAAAAACAAATCACAGCCTGAAACCGCTTAAACTGGCAATTTAGAATGTTATAAACATCGCCGAATTAAACTGGACACAGAACACATGAGCAGGCTGTCTGACGTTGTGCCTGCAGTCCACAGGGAAAGGTGCTCCTGCTCCACTCACCTCCCCGGGCCTTCCTAAGCCTTGGCCCACGGGGACCCTGGAGGCTGAAGCTCTTCAAACAGGTTACAGCACATGAAGGCCAGGCTTTCGGTGCAGGCCCCTAAGTCCTCAAGGGCATGTTCCAGGAGCCTCAGTATATAAAGCACGTTTTGTATTAATAGCTTTTGTATTTAATGCTTTGATATCTGGGGACTTGTTGACACCACAAGCACTGTCCCTCCCAACGTTGGCTAATTCCCAGAGAGAACAGACAACTGCAAGAGCACCTTTCATATGTAATCCAGAGCTTACAGCCCCACCATCTCCTTTATCAGGCTCTTACACTGGGGCCACTGTTCTCCTGCACCAATCACTCCACGGTCAGGTATCAGCCAAGTGGAGACAGCCCCCTAGGCCCCAGAACACTCTGAAATTATTCAAACTAGCCAATCCCAAGCCTGCTTACCCTGCCTCGCCTGTTCCTTCCCACTGAAACCACAATAAAAGCTCTTGCCCGCATTTTCCCCTCACTTTCTCTGACTCTTGAGCAACCCTGGTGCTTCCTCATGTGGCTCTGCACAGTGTGCCATGCCTCCAGCTTCTAGGGATCTGGAAATAGGATCTTCTTCCTTCATGACAGTCATTCCCATGTCTGTACATCTTACTGTACCCGACTAAAACAAATCCCAGGTACCCTTAAAACGCTCAGCCTCCAGTGCAGACTAAAGTTGGAAGCATGCGGGAAGCCTGTAGCTGCTGAACCTGCAAGAGCTCAGGGGCCCCATAAGAGTGTGGCCTATGCATTTTTAACCCCAGTCCTCCATCAGCTAGCTGTGTGACCTAGCAAGAAAGCACTTAACCTCTTTGAGCTTCACCTTCTTCATCTGAAAAATGGAGACAATAATATTGCCGAGTTCTTAGAAAGATAAACTAAGCACTTGGCAAATATGGAGTCACTTAGCACTCATAAATATTAGTTCCCTTCAAGAAGATTTCCTACAGTTATTTGCCTTTATCTTTCTATTCTGCTTAAAATACATTCTTCCGTTTAAAATGTATTTTTTTTTTTTAATTTTTTGAGACAGTCTCACCGTCACCCACGCTGGAGTGCAGTGGTGCGATCTCAGCTCACTGCAGCCCCTGCCTCCCGGGTTCAAGCGATCCTCTCGCCTCAGCCTCCCGAGTAGCTGGGACTACAGGTGCCCGCCACCACGCCCAGCTAATTTTTGTATTTTCAGTAGAGACGGGGTTTCGCCATGTTGGCCAGGCTGGTCTCGAACTCCTGGACTCAAGTAATCCGCCCGCCTCAGCCTCCCCAAAGTGCTGGGACAACAGGTGTGAGCCATCGCACCTGGCCTAAAATACATTAATTTTACATTTTAACTATTATTTATTTATTAACCTTTATCCTTTTATACCAATGCTTACAAATAGAAGTATGATACAAGCCACAGAGGTAATTAATTTTCTAGTGGCCACATATAAAAAGTAAAAAGAAATAGATGAAATCCTTTGTAATATTTTATTTTACCAAATATATTCAATATATTATTACTTCAACATGTAATCAATAGGAAAAGTTATTAATGAGATGCTTTATATTTTTTCCATACTAAGTTTTAAAAATCTGTTGTGTATTTTATACTTCAGCACATCTCAATTTGGATGCTACCTTTCTCATCAAAAATACTTGATCTATATTTAGATTTCAAAAAATTTATACTTGAAAACATATATATATATATATATATATATCCAAATGGTTCCAAACATTCTTAAAAGTTTTTCTTTTTTTTTTCTTTTTTTTTTTTTTGAGACAGAGTCTCACTCTTTCGCCCAGGCTGGAGTGCAGTGGCACAATCCTGGCTTACTACAACCTCCGCCTAGTGGGTTCAAGCAATTCTTGTGCCTCAGCTTCCCAAGAAGCTGGGATTACAGGCGCTTGCCTTCACGCCCGGCTAATTTTTGTATTTTTAGTAGAGACAGGGTTTCGCCATGTTGGCCAGGCTGGCTTCGAACTCCTGGCCTTAAGTGATCTGCCTGCCTCAGCCTCCCAAAGAGCTGGGATTACAGGCGTGAGCCACCACGCCCGACCCAAAAGTTTTTCAATAACTGAATTGAATATCAGTTTTTTAATTGAAATTTAAGCGAATTAGAAGTAAATTAAATCTTCATTTTCCTAAGTTACACCAGCCACATTTCAAGTGCCCAACTGTCACATGTGGCTTGTGACCACTCTATTGGACTGCACCGTTTCATGCCATTTAAAACACATCCTTAACAATCACTGTTTATCTTACCAGTGTAGGGATCCCAATATTCTTAAAGTAGATAACAATATTATAATGTTCTATCTTTTCATTCTAGAATACAACACATCATTTAAAGTTGGTGAGATTTTTTACCTTTAAAAATACTCCTATCACAGCCAAACCATTTTCTTCCAGTGCTGCATCCTCAAAGTTTTCAAATTTGACTGCGTTCCAATGTACTAAGTGCAGCTAAAACACCATGAAAAGAGGGTTAACACATGACTACACAGAATCTCTCCAGAATAAACCCACAGCCTCAGTCAACCTATGACATTTAAACACATTTCTTCACCCAAAATAAAGCCACCAAGAAAAGCATATGACAATCCAAAATAAGAAACAAAGATCAGGAAGAAATTTAGGCAAGGACAGCAATTAATATTTCTTTAGAATAAAAGGACTTGGGGAGAAAAATAAAATAAAATACATACAGCAAACTGAATCGCATTTCAGTAAGGGATCAACATTTGCTCGTTCCCATTCTGCTTTGCATGAAATACTAACATCCAAAATCCATTTACATTTAAAGGAGAGAAAATGTTTATATTGAGAAAAATAAATTCTCCTTATAGGAATTAGACAAGAGTTGAAGACTGGCCGGGTGTGGTAGCTCACATCTGTAATGCCAAGACTTTGGGAGGCCAAGGTGGGTGGATCATTTGATGTCAAGAGATTGAGATCAGCCCGGCCAACATAGTGAAACCCCGTCTCTACTAAAAAAAAAAAATACAAAAATTAGCGGGTGTAGTGGTGGATGCCTGTAACTCCAGCTTCTCAGGAGGCTGAGGTGGAAGGATCGCTTGAACCCGGGAGGCGGAGGTTGAAGTGAGCCGAGATCACGTCACTGTACGCCACTTAGGTGACAGAGCAAGACTCTGTCTCAAAAAAAAAAAAAAAGAGTTGAAGACACATTTCTTCTTTGAGAGATGACCACTTAAAATGTTCTTTTTATTGTTGATACAACATTTAAAACTAAATTACTGCCAGGTGCGTTGGCTCACATCCGCACTTTGGGAGGCTGGGGCAAGAGCATCACCTGAAGCCAGGAGTTCAAGCCCAGCCTCAGCAACACAGTGAGATCTCATCTCTACAAAAAATTTAAACATGAGTTTGGCATGGTGGTACGTAACCGTGTAGTCCCTGCTACTTGGGAAGCTGAGGCGGAAGGATCACTTGGGCTCAGAAGTTCAAGGCTGCAGTGAGCTATGACTGCACCACTGCACACCAGCGTGGGTGACGAAGTGAGAGCCTATTAAAAAAAAACAAAACTAACAAACCAAACAAACAAAACCTAAATTACAAAAAAGTTATAAGAAGCAATTATATTTCCTTATGATTTCCCTATACTTTTGCTATGGTTTGCATATGGTCTGTTTGGCCCTGCCATGTCTCATGTTGACACCTGCTCCCCAATGTTGGAGGTGGGGCTTCATGGGAGGTGTTTGGATCACGCGGGCAGATCCCTTATAAATAGCTTGGTGCCATTCGGGTGGAAGTGAGTTCTTACTCTTAGTTCCCAAGAGAAGTGATTTGGGTTTTTTCTTTTTTTGAGACAGGGTCTCACTCTGTCACCCAGGCTGGAGTACGTTGGCACAACTGTGACTCACTGCAGCCTTGACCTGCTAGGCTCAAGTGACTCTCCCACCTCAGCCTCCCAAGTAGCTGGGACTACAGGCATGGGCCACCATGCCTGGCCAGTTGTTGTTTTTTTTTTAATTAAAATTTTTTTTTGTACAGACAAGGTCTCACTATATTGCCCAGGCTGGTCTCCAATTCCTGACCTCAAGCCATCCTCCCGCATTGGCTTCCCAAAGTGCTGGGATTACAGGTGTGAGCCATCACATCCAGCCACAGAACTGATTGTTGAAAAGAGCCTGGTACCTTCTCCTCTCCCTCTTACCATGTGATCTCTGCACGTTGGCTCCCCTTGGCCTTCCAACATGAGGCGAAAAAGTTTGAGGCCCTCACCAGATGCAGATGTGAGCACCATGTTTCTTGTACAGCCTGCAGCACCATGAGCCAAGTAAACCTCTTTTCTTTATAAATTACACAGTTTCAGATATTCCTTTGTAGCAACACAAATGGATTAAGATAACTTCTCTACAAATCATTCCTTGTGCACCACTCATGAACTTATTTTCTGGCATCACCATTCCCCCAAGTCTGCTAAGTGAGACACCTCAAGGTCTTGGTTACCTTTGCTTTCTGTTCTCTGGAAGAGGATCTCACCTCCTAGTCCTGTTGCTTTTATTTCAGAAATGATTTTTAAAAGTTGCTTATTTTCTATATTTCTATTGCCTTCATTTAATCTCTCACCATCTATCACTTGGATTAATCACAACTTGTGGCCCTGCATTGTTGCCTGGGTTAATCTAAAAACATAAACTGCTAATTAAACAAAATCAAGCTATGCCACTCTCTTGTTTACAAATAACTAGTTTCTGATGAGCCTGCCCTCCATCTACCCTATTATGCTTTGATGATCACCACTCTCACTGCCTCTCCCCACAACACACATTCAACATTCTGGTCATGCCATTTTGTTTTTTGGTCATTTCCTGAACATTCTATCAAATCTGCCTTTGCACGATTTTCCCTCAGTCTAGAATGCCCTTCTAATCCTCTTGGCAAACTCCCATACATCCTTTAATACCTAATACAAATGGCTCCTCCTTAGTGAAATCATCATAGACTCCTCTGAGTGGTCTGTATCACATGCCTTCCTCTGTGGTCCCATAGCACTTTCAGAAACATTTTTCAAATCACACTTGCTTTATAGTTTTAATTTCGAGTATTCTTCCCTCACTAGACTTTGCCTTTTGGGTGGTTAAGAATTAGTACACCTGGTACTTCGTGCAGTGCCTTGCACATAGTTGCCACTCAGAAAATGTTACAAACATAAATATGTAAATGATAAAATACATACATGTTATTAGGTGACCCCAAATATAAAACGTGTTTTTCTTGCCTAATTATCCTTCTGCTCTGTATTGCAATCTTACGTTTTAAAATGTAATTAAATATAACTACTATTTAATATAGAAGTTATCTGCAAAGTAAGCCAGCCGAGGAAAACTAGTACATATTCAACACATACACACACAGAAAATAGATTTCTGGTAAATCTTTCATTTCATTTCATGCCCTTTCTTCTATACCAATTACAAAATCTGTACATAGAGATATATGTATTTGCTAATAGAAAATATTACCTATACTAGTAGAAGGAAACATCCATAAAAAAGAGAAGGGAACTTTTCCATACACTGAAAAGTGAGTCCAGTGATCATTCAGAAAGCCCATTCAGGGCATATACCCAAAAGAATGGAAAACTGAGTCAAAAAGAGACATTTGTACACCCATGTTCATAGCAGCATTACTCACAAAAGCCGAAAGGTAAGGAATAGATAAACAAATGTGGTCTATCCATATAACGGAGTATCATTAAGCCTTAAAAAGGAAGGAAATTCTGACACATACTACAATATTGATGAACTCTGAGGACATTATACCAACTGAAATAAGCCAGTCACAAAAAGACAAATACTGTATGATTCCACTCATATGAGGTGCCTAGAGTAGTCCGATTCATAGAGACAGAAAGCAGAATACTGACTGGGTGTGGTGGCTCATGCCTGTAATCCCAGCACTTTGGGAGACCAAGGCGGGCAGATCACTTGAGGTCAGGAGTTCGAGATCAGCCTGGCCAACATGGTAAAATCCCCTCTCTACTAAAAATACAAAAGTTAGCTGGGCATGGTGATGGGCACCTGTAATCCCAGATACTCAGGAGGCTGAGGCAGAAGAATCGCTTGAACCTGGGAGGCAGAGGTTGCAGTGAGCCAAGACTGCCCCACTGTACTCCAGCCTGGGTGACAGAGCAAGAATCTGTTTCCAAAAAAAAGAAAAGAAAAGAAAAGCAAGCAAGCAAGCCAAATGCTGATTGCGAGAAGCTGGAGGGAGGGTGAATGGGGCGCTACTGTTTAATGGGTAAAGTTTCAGTTTTGCAAGATGAAAGGATTTCTGGAGATAGATGGTGGTGATGATTGTACAATAATGGAAATGTACTTAATATGATACTACTTAACTATATTCTTAAAAATGGTTAAGATGATAAATTTCACATTATGTATATTTTACCAGTTTTTTTTTAAATTCCAATGAGTTCCATGCCATTGCTCACAAAGAGGTCAATACTATCATGGAGACAGTTTGATGTGTCCGTGTTAACATGACACTCTTTCTTTAACTCCTTACAAGACTACCAGATCTTGCCCTCACCTGATTTATCTGTAGAATCTTCAAATTCCACGAGGAAAGAGTACCCATTATTCCAGACGTGGAGGCAGGTGGCTGGGTCATAAGAGATGGTAAGTGGTTTTAAGCCGGGATCATAAACACTGTCCCTCCACCGAATGTTGATGAATGACTGTCGATCGCCCCCAGGAACGAGGTCCACGCTCTCCCAGAGTGGATGCACTAGGAGAAAGCAGGTCAGCCTATTATCAAGACTGTCTACTATCTAGCATCACACATGAGGCAATTCCACTTCTGGAGACCCTGTCAAGGCTAATGGGAACTAAGAGCTTTAGCAATTAGCCATTCAGGGCCTTAATCAGCTGACTAAAGCAAAGGCTAAAGACAAGTCAGAAAGCACTGTGCAGAAGAACAGCATTCTGCCATCTTGAAAACCCAACTCCTCTCAGTATGCCTACTAAGCTCACCTAAACCGAGTGCAATCAGTCCTGTGATAACAGTAAAATGCAAGGAGATTAGCGCCATGTGGAAATAGGTATTCATAAATGAGTTTCTTTTCTTCATTGAGAATTTCCCAAGCCCCAAGACCCCAAACGAGCTCTAAATACAAAGACAAACTAATTTGATTTTCAATAACAGACTCATTTAAAAAAAAAAAAGAAATGGGGGAGAACTTTGAGAAAGGAAATGTTCAATCAAGTATTGTCAGTGTTTAACTGGTTGTCTGGTAGAAAAAAAGACTTGCGTAGCCTGCATCCTGTAAGATGCTTGCCCCACGTAACTGTGCGTGCTGAGTTGAGTTCACCTCATATGTAAGCAAACTCTGAGGACCAGGCAGCCATCCTGCAAAACCTGGGCAGAACATCGGCATTGCTGAGGTCCCTGGAGGTTGCAGTGTGTCACAGGGATGTGGAGATTATCTGTTAAGGTGTACACATACAATTCATCCTCCACAGGCACTGAAGACATTGCTGATGCTATTTTCTTCCAGAGTCAAGCACCAGGTCTCTGTAGCAAGTCCCTGGTAAGTATCAGCAGACTTGCTGATAACAGAGAGTGGCCTGTTGAGATCCCCATGTGTGATGAGCAGAACCAATGTATATCAGTTTGGGGTGGTCCATTTCCCTGTCCTTTAGAAGTACCATGGATGAGTAGAATCAAGAACAATAGGAAAACTAGGAGAAACATGAATTGAGAGAAATGATTACCAACGACCCTCTGCATCTCGCCCCACCACTAAGAATGGGTCTAAGGATTTGAGAAGTAACTAGGCAGCTCCCACCCAGTCAAATCCCCCGAATATGGCAGGGACACCCTCTTGTTTCCATAAAAACCAGAAACTTGCCTCTGGTTTACTCTTACAGGGGCAACAGTTCTCCTGCTACAGTAGCAGCCCAAAGATGGAAGTTTAAAATCTTAGCCTTGGCTTTATTTTTTTGTGGGGGTAGGCAAAAATGTCCTGGCAGTATAGACACTGAGCTCTCATGGAAGCATCCAGACCAGTGTTCTCAACAAGGAGAGTGACTACGGCCCCAGAGGACGTTTGGCAACGTCTAGAGACATTTTTCATTGCCACAACTGGAAGAGGGTGCTACTGCCATCTAGTGGATAGACGCCAGGGATGCTGCTAAACATTCTACGAAGCACAGGAGGAAGCCACCACTGCAAAGCGTTATCCAGCCCCAAATGTCAATAGTGGCCCAGTTGAGAATCTTAGTCTGCAAAAACTCAGAATATTCTTCTTTTTTTCCTATTTCTTCCTATAACATAGTATTCTCTTATCTCTGAAGAGATTTAAACCTAATTTAAAAAATTAATTTCAACTTTAACTATAAAGGGTACACATGCAGGTTTGGTATATGGAGTGACAACAGTCCTGTCACCCCAGCCAGTGAGCATAATACTGAACAGGTTGAACCCAATGTTTTTATTTTTCTTAGTATGAAAGAATTCCTTACAGAAGAACAATAATTTTCTGTTAAATTTAGGAGCCAAAAATTAAAAATGCATTTGAACTGGCACAATATTTCAATACTATAAATCTGATCGGAATGCAGATTCCTTCTAGAACGCCCTTGAAAGGCCCTGATTCCATTTTAAAAGATTCCTGACAAAAAGAGACTACGCACCTTCCCCTCAGACACTCAGACTGTGGTTGATAATGTGAGAATTCACATTCTTCAAAGTCATTCAATGAGGGTTTACCGTGAATACTAGGGAAGAACTGGAGTGACAATCAGCTCCCTAAGACGATGCCTTGGTCATCCTTAATTGTTCTCCATCTCATTCATGAAATGGGAAGTATCAACACTCACACTCATGCAAATACCAGCCCAAGAAAACTGGGCCTGTTCCTTCAATTGCTCTTTAATGACCATAATGACACGATCAGTTTATGCCCTTGAGTTTACAAGTTCAGCTTCCAGAAGGTTTCTTTCCTCCTACCCACCTCCTCCTTTACTAAACTAGACCATCTAGGCTAGACCATCCAACTCACTGTGGGGAGAGGTGTTCCTTGGTCACTATCCCCCTATTGAAGCCAACTTTTTGCCAAGGGCTTGTTTTGCTAATGATAAATTCACACTTTTCTTTTCCTCTTCCCTCCCCTTCTACCATTTTAACAAAATATAGATAGAAATGATTTCTTGGCAGTTGTCATACTTTCCCTCAAAACAGGAAGGTGAGGACGAAGCATTCTAACAGAAGCTTCATTTTCAGGTTTTTCTTTATAGGTAGAAAGGGAAGAGATTGTGACTATTTCAATCACGGTTTAAGTGAGCGAAGGGCACACTGTCATTAAAAAGGTGTCAATAATCTGTCACTGATGAGCAAGAAAACTCCTTTAGATTTTATGGTGAGGATGCACTTGGTCTTATTTATACGCCTAGTCCTGTGTTTGATTTATTTTATGCTTGCACCACCTATTTCTCTAGCCTCCTTGTACGTCTCTGGACTCTTCAAATGTAGAAAGCTCATTTCTGCCTCAAGCCCCTCAGTTCCTGATTCTCCTCCTCTGCTGGAATCATTCCCTTCATTCCACTTGGCACTGGCTCCTGTTATGCCTTAATTATCACCTCCTCTCCTCTTTGACTACCCTGTTATAACATGATCCCCTTGAATTTTTAATCATAGCACTCTGGTTTTGTCCTTCACAACATTATTACATGGGTATAGTTATAATTATATGCACACGCACTTAGTTATCGGCCTCCCCCACTGCTCTGCAAGCAAGCTGGCTTTCAACAACTACGGTGGATCAAATGAATCAGATGAAGTATATCACTGAAAAAGTTTGCTTCTTTTTGCTTTATTTCCCATTACCCCCACTGATTGCATTATTTTTCTTTAACAATTGTTCAGGTTTAGCTTTTCCTTACCTTGCCCAGACCACTAGCCTAGTTCTGAACTCTACGCCACGGACTTCACACAAAGCCTCTTGGTCACTTGTCCTCTTTTCTCACTTCCCTTTACCCCCTGAGTTCAGCCACTCAGTTTTCCCAAATTACCGGCTTTGTCAGGGTGCTCCTGTGCTAAAGACAGTACATCAAGTGCAAACTTCTGTGTCCAAGTGCCTGTGTTTTTCTACTAGAACCCTCCTCACTTATCTAACCATTCTCCTCATTCTTTCCAAACGCTGGTGTTCCCATGCTGCCCCCTTGGTCAATCCTAAATGAGTGGTAAATGTAAAACCCCCAACAGGCTTTGAAGACTTGGTGCAAGGTAAACAATGTAAACTCGGTAATAACTGTTATATGGATCACATGTTAAAGTGATAATATCCTGGATATACTGGGTTAAATAAAAACGTCACTAAAATTAATTTCACCTGTTTTCTTTTCCCCTTTTCTAATGTGACTCTTAGAAAACTGAGAATTACATATGTGGCTCAATTATATGTCTATAGGACAATGTTGCCCTATACCCTCATGTGCTTTATATCTGGTCCCTTGCTATGTACCACCCTTTTTATGAGGGATGTGCTATTTCCTCATGTAACTGAAGACCATCTGTGTAGGCCTTGCCCTTAGTGCAGTGATGGGATACACAGGGACCCTCTGTATGACTTGGCTGAGGATGATCGCAGGATCACAAATTTCCTTGTTACACAGGGACCCTCTGTATGACTTAGCTGAGGATGATCGCAGGATCACAAATTGCCTTGTTAGAGCATCAGGGCTGTAAAAGGCACTTGGATGCCGAGTCCATTAGCCATAGAATACACATGCAGTTATCAGCACAGGAGACTAAAAGCCCACATTTCTTGGTGGTCAGTTCCAGGGCTAATCGTCAGTCCCAGGTAGCTGAAGACAACCCTGAAGCCATTAGTGCAATTCCATGGGACTCCTAATCCTCCCACTGTTTCTCAAGATTATTTGAAAGTTAATGGAGACAATACAGTCTGAGGCATCCCAGCCTATATCAGAGGTCTTTAGGAAGACATTGCAAAACAACCTGTTAAAACTCTTGTCCTCATCTGTACAAAACCCCCATGACAAGTTTACCTATACAACAAACCTGCACACATACCCCTGAACTTAAAATAAAAGTTAAATTAAAAAAAAAAAAAGTATTGTTCTCCAGGCTTTGGTTCTTCAAAATTAATTGGAAAAATAATAGAACTTTATAACACCGTTGAGTTATAATATAGATCAGTGCTGTCAAATACAACTTTCTCTAAAGATGAAAATGTCCAGTATGGTAAGTTGTAGGCACATGAGGCTATAAAATGTTAATGTGCTTAAATTTACAGGTAAATACCCACAGTGGCTACATTAATTGTGGCTACATTTTAGACAGCGCCATTCTAGTCCAAGTTATCCTAAAAGGAAATGTTTCTTTTCTTTCTAAAAGCAGGGAGATCATGAACATTAAGAATCACTGGAATAATATTAAATTTGTACTATTTACATTATAGCTGATATTCTTTATATTTCATTAAGAATTAACATTAAATTAATTTTCCTATGGTCTAAGATCTCATGTCTAAATCTTTTTTTTTTTGGAGACAGAGTCCTGCTCTGTCGCCCAGGTTGGAGAGCAGTGGCGCGATCTCGGGTCACTGCAACCTCTGACTCTGGGGTTCAAGCGATTCCCCTGCCTCACAGCCTCCTGCGTAGCTGGGACCACAGGTGCATGCCACCATGCCTGGCTAATTTTTTGTATTTTAGTAGAGACGGGGTTTCACCATGTTGGCCAGGATGGTCTCATTCTCCTGACCTCGTGATCCACCTGCCCTGGCCTCCCAAAGTGCTGGGGTTACAGGCGTGAGCCACCATGCCCAGCCATCTAAATTTTTTTATGTGATCATCACGCTAAATTTCACTAGATGATACACTAAGTGAAATTGATTTTATTTTCATCTTGGATAACAGGTGTAGGCTTTTATTTTTATCTTGTTATAAGTCCCTAAAGTTAGGACTATCAACAATTACTGTCTGCTACTTCAGATAACAGCAAACAGCAATCTGAGTTGACAGCTAAAGATTATCTGTGGAGAGCCTTGGGAGCAAAGATATGATGAGCACAGAGCACTGGGCTGACCTGAAATGCTGCTTACCGAATTTGCCACAATCTCCTACTTGCATTCACTCCTTATTCTGCTTTGCCTCCTCTTAAAATGTTCAGACTTAAACATCTGAGGCAGGCACTTGAGCCTACGATGATGATAACAAAGTACTAGAAGTAGCTGCCACAACTTTCTTTCTTTTTTTTTTTTGAGACAGAGTACAGATGCTGGTTCACTGCAACCTCTGCCTCCCAGGTTCAAGTGATTCTCCTGCCTCAGCCTCCTGAGTAGCTGAGACTACAGGCATGCACCACCACGCCTGGATAATTTTTGTATTTTTAGTAGAGATGAGGTTTCACTATGTTGGTCAGGCTGGTCTCGAACTCCTGACCTCAGGTGATCCGCCTGCCTCGGTCTCCCAAAAGTGCTGGGATGAGCCACCGTGCCCGGCCTCATAACTGAGTTTCTAACCCTCAAGAATCTCGGGTTATTCTTGGTTACAAGTGTACACTAGCCTTCCGCTGGGGTACTGAGCTGTCAGAAACAATGAGAACTGTGTTTACAATTGAGCAGATGAGGGTCCAGAATATAGGAATAGGACCTGCTCAAAGGCCCAGGGCAAGAAAGACCACAATATTCTCCTTGGGGCAAACAGGTTGGAACAGTGAAACATACCACAAACAAAATCAAATGTTGACTTTCACCTGTTTTTTTCTAGTGACGTAGAAACAAGAACACGTCATATAATATAGCTATTAGTCAAGTGAACCCCATCTCCTCGGGGGACCACTATTTGGTTTCTGTTAGCACTAAAAGCAGCAAGCTATCCTAATGGCATAGGCTGATTGGGCTTTAGGCATTTAACTTTCAACTTTCTGCAAATAAAGACAAACAATCTCAAGAACAAGGCAAACACCCCACACTCACACAAAACATTAGTAACTAGATAAATATGACTACATTTTTTCCATGTTAAGCCTTAGAATGCAGTGCCAGGGTTCGGAATAAGCCAGTCTGGGTAGGATATGGGCACACCCAGCAATCATAAATTTGTTATGACCCCGACCAACTCATTTCAATGAGAACATAGTCAATGTTGGGATAAAACAAAATAAACTTGTAATAAAAAATTCTTCCGAAGCACTTTCAAGGCAATGGATCCAGCTAGATCAACATTATTAACGGAATTCCTTTTCTTATGTGCACGGAGGTTCAAAAAGGGTAAACCCAAAGAGCACAATCTGAGAAACCTCAAATCCTGAAACAAGCCAGTATTTGAAAACTATGTAAATTGATTGTGAATAGTGGAAAATATATTTAAAAAACCCAAAAGATATATTTAGCCAATTCATTAAATACATCTCTCCACCATCACAGACATCTCTCCTATCATCTCAGCGGTTCTCTCCCAGGGTTATTTTGCCCTCCCTCCCAGGGGACATTTAGCAATGTCTTGAAACATATCTGAATGTGATCATTTGGGTAGTGCTACTGGCAAGAGATCAGAGATGCCACTCAACATCTAGTGAGCAAAGGGCAGCCCCCACACCACAGAATGATCCATCCCCAATGTCCATCGTGCCACAGTGGAGAATCCCTGCAACATCCAGCTGCAGATAGTACCTTGTATTTCCAGGAGGGGAACGAGATGAGAAAGGCTTGAGGAAGAACATCTGCTGTGTCACATGATCTTCTGTGTTTACAGCAGAGCACACACTTGCAAATCAGTCAGCTAGAATTAATTCTGCAATTCTTAACTCTGGACAGAATATTCTGAAGCATGAAGCCACTGAACTGCTTGCAAACATTCATGTGCAGCTTCCAGCAATTTAAGATTCACAGAAATAATTTGCAGTTTGTGGATCAACCTTAGTAAAAAGACAACTGCTAACAAGAAATAATAAAGAACAGGTTCCAGAATATCTGAAACCTTCTCCAGTTTCTGCATGACATCATTTTAACGTTTTAACATCTGTCAAGAAAGAATGTTCCACATTTATTTTACTGGACAAATAGAGAAACAGTTATTCTCACAGTCCATAAGGCATATAATATCACACTGGAATGCCCATGACATCACAGCTCCAAACGCTTAACACATGTGGTTTTTATAAAACCAACAAGCCTTTTCTCCTCTCTTTAATGAAATGGTGTACTCACAGGCTTATTTCTGGATTTTGTAAGTACAAGTACAGAGGCTGCAGGATGGCCTGGGCCTTGGAATCTGGAAGCTTCTCCACAGCAATACATATGGGGACACAGGACGAGTGACCCTCAGGGTGTTCATCACCACCATCTTTACCCTGAAACTTTGATCAGTTCCCAGATAACTTGCAGGAACCCAATAACCTGGAGGGAAGAGGGCAGAGAAGTGAAAGCTGTAAACAATAGAGACTTAAGATCATTAGAAAACCTCTAAGTAGGACAATATTCAGACTAGTAATACTCACCCTGAGGTGGAAGGGAGGGCAAATGGGAGTCAATTATCCACTCTTGTTCCTCAAACTCATTGGTCACCCCAAGATGACAGACCCACTTGCTTTCCCTCACATTCACTTCGCGCTTCTGCCCGCCCACCAGCCACATGGACTTTAGTTCTTCCAACTCCTGCCTTTCCCTCTGGCCTGTGCAGATGCCCTTCCTTTCCTGGACTCTCCCTCCATCTGTGCCTGGTGAATCCCCACCCCCACTTCAGATGACTGACACCAGCGTCACTTCCTCTAAGCTCCCCCAACCACGTGCTCACCAGGTCAGCCCAGAACTGCTTTGTGGTCACAGTGCTTATCACAGTGGAATTAATACCTGACCAGGAATGTACTTTATGACTGCATCCTCTCCAGTATCTAAGCTCCACGGTAGCAGGGACTGTGTCTGCCTTGGTCAGAGCTGCATCTCTTAGGGACACAGTGCCTCATTCAAAATGGGTGCTGGGAGTACTAGTCAACTGACCTGAGTAGGCTCCCTTGGTGACAAAGATGTTGGTCCTAATTTCAAGAACTAAGAACTGTGCCATGACTGCCAGCATGCTCTGAGACAGTACTAGGGGTCTTTCCTTTTCTCAAACGTCATCACCCATTTGTAGGGATGTCTATACTTTTAAAACACTTTTAAATATTTCTCCTTTGAGAGGAGGGTCTCATACCCCTATCTAAAAGATCCAAAGGACCCCCCAAATCCTGCCTGATCTAAAAGAGGACCCTCACTGAGTATGAACCTCATCTAGTCTCACAGGGCTGGGATTCTGCCAGTTAGCACTTTCATTTCAAAATGTATTGTCATTTCTTTTGCTCCAAGCACAGTGGTGGGTGCTATGATGCAAAGATGACCAAGACTTGAACTGTACCTTCCAGGTATGTAATTTCTCCCTTAGGAGCCTCTTGAAATGCACATAGTATGGGTAAGAGAAACACAGAACAAACCAGTTTACAGCAGGGTGTTTTTGCCACCTCAGATTCTGCCTTCTCTTGCCAAAAGCGGGGCTCTCAGCAGTATGGCCATGCTGGGGTAGTGGTGGGGGTTGGGGTAGGTGGGAAGGGGTGGCAAAAGGCACAAACGTAGAAGTTGAGGGGCAGGCACTAAAGACACATTTCCCTTACACATCTGAAATTTATTTCTTCATACCATCTTTCCAAGAAGAATGTAAGATATAAAACCCACATCATGGTCCTCAGTGATGCTGAGCAAGGAGGCAAACATGCTTTCATCCTCCCCTCTCTTTGTGCACATTCATGTTAGTAATTGGCTGTGAACTAGCTCTTCTCCTCTGTACTGCTGTCCTTGATCCTGCTCCATCTAAGCTAGAGAGAAGACTACACCTATGTGAAAGGAGCGAGAATCATCTCTATGTGCATTGTGAAATAAAGCACAGCAGGATGAGAAGCCAGTCTTTTGGCACAGTGCCATGCGCTTTGCTTTGCATATGCATCACTTTGCTAATGTGCACTGAACTCAGGGAGCCAGAGATGTGCAGCCATTGCATTAAAGGGGACTGGTAGGAAGTTAGTGAATCCTGTGGAGGTTCCTTACCTCTAGGCTTGACTCCCTACCGGAGGTCTTTAGGCCAATGTATTAGCTTGTAAGAAAGTACCATAGACTGGGTGGCTTGAAAATTTTTGTTGTCTCATGGTTTTGGAGGTTACAAATCTGAGGTCCAAGTTCTCTGCAGGTTGGTTCCTTCTGAGGGCAATGAGCGCTCTGTTCCAGGCCTTTCTACTTGGATGGTTAATTTTATGTACCAACATGGTACCCAGATGTTTGGTCAAATACCAGTTTAAATATCACTGTGAATGTATTTTTTATATGAGATTAACATTTAAATCAGTAGACTTGGAATAAAGATTATTACCCTTCATGTGGGTGGGCCCTACCCAATCCGTTGAAAGCCTTAAGTTGAAAAAGACAGGTCCCCTGAGGAAAAGGAAATTCTACCTCCAGACTGCCTTTGGGCTGGAGCTGTGCCATGGCACCAGTTTGTGCTCACAATCCAGTCTGAATGTGTACCCAAAGTTCACGTTTTGGAAACTTAATCTGCAATGCAAAAGTGTTGGGAGGTGATTAAATTATGAGGGCTCTCCCCTCATGGATGGATTAATGCCATTATTAGGGGGAACTGGTTAGTTTCTGAGGTAGTGGGTTCCTGATATAAGGATAAATTTGGCCTCTTTCCCTTCCCTCCCTCCTTCTTCACCCCCAACCACTCCCACCCCTCACATGCACATGCTCTTGCCCTTCTGCCTTGTGCTATGGGATGATGCAAGAGAGAGCCCTCACTAGATGCTGAGCAGATGCTGGCACCATGCCCTTGGACTTCCCAGCCTCCAGAATCATGAGTCACATAAATTTCTGTTCATTATAAATTATCCAGTGTCAGGTATTCTGTTACAACACAAAACTGAATAAGACAGGCTGTAATATCAATTCTTCCCTGGTCTCCAGTCTGCTGGCCTGCACTGCAAATTTCATGAGCCTACATTCACAAGCCAATTTTTAAAAATAAATCTCTGTCTCTGAACACACACACACACACACACACACACACGCGCACAGGCACACCCACACATACATACACACACACACACACACATATATACACATACACACACACATATATACACATACACACACACAATTGGCTTTGTTTCTCTGGAGAATACCTAATAAACCTTGCTTCTGGTAATTCCTTGGCTTGTGTCAGCATTAAGTCCAATTTTCGTAAGCCATTCTCATCTTGTCTGTGTCCAAATTTCCCTTTTAATTAAGGACACCAGTTATATTGGACTAGTGGTCACCCTAATGACCATAATTACCTTTATACAGACCCAATCTCCATATGAGGTCACATTCTGAGGTACTGGGGCTTAAGACTTAAACGTATATGAATTTGAGATGGGAGGGTACAACTTAACTCATAACAGCCAGTGACACCTAAAGTATGTCTGTGTTGCCTAAAAGGTGTTGACAATTCTCAAACCAAAGTTAAAATCACTTTTGTTTAGTTTTATCTGTGTTTGTGTAAATACAGTTTTTAGTGGGAGTGTGTATGTCAAAATGTCTAAGGAGATGAAAAATCACCTTGTTGAAGCCATGTAAAAAAAGTCTGGCTCAGGATTTAAAAGACAAACTGCCAATAAGCTGTCAATATCTTATCTTGATAGTTACTGGAGCCAGGTAAGAGCATCTGGTTTTTAAATAACTTCACTACCTGAATTCACTTAGCAGGTTTAAACAGCAATAGACCATGGGTCAACTGAATTTAGAATCTGTTTTCCCCTTATTAGGGCAAACTTCAAACTTGTACAAAAAAATGGTGAGAATAAATCATCTATATATCCAATACTCCATTTCAACAATTACCAGTGTGTGGCTGGATACCGCCTAGGAGAGCTAAGCCTTCTGTGCTACATATCCTTTGCCGTCACTGATTATTCATGTATGCCTTGGATATTACTAACATGTTGTTTTTCTGTTTTGCAGCCTTAGAAATGTGTGAAAAAAGAAAAGATTCTAAAAGTCTTTAAATGTCATTCATAAGTAATGTATTTATTAAATGCCTCATAGCTTGAACTCTGCCTGATTAAGCCACTTATGCGAAACAGACAGGAAAAGTACTAACAAAAGGTTACGATTACATTGAAAAATTCCTTGATTGGCATCAGATTGACTCTTCATTTTCTCAACTCCTGATTTCAAAAGGAAGCCTGCCTTTTGCAATTTCCTGAAACTTAAATTAGAGATTACGCTGCTATGTCTTAAGAAAGCTTAGCTTCCTCCTCTCACTCACTTCTTCCTTGAGAGCGTGATCCCAATCTGAGGCTGCCAAAGGTTTCAAAATATATTTCTTATACCTGATTTGTGTGTTGCAACTAACTGCCCCAGTGTGGCCAGTGACATGATGAATTTCCCTCTTTCCATCAGATTTCCTTAATATTCATATGCAATCACAAGGCACTCAACCTTTATTCCATTGCAACTGTGAGCAGTGACAGCCTTTTTGCTTGGTTCCAAGCACAGGGCAGCTACGTATAGGCACAGAGAATGGTGCCCTTGCTGTTTCGCCTTTCGGTTAATTCCAGCCCAGGTACTGATTTAAAATAGCCCAGAAAGTTTTTCATTTCCAAAATATTCAAGAACAGTGCAGCTTTTCACTAAGTCCCTGAAGACAGGGGAGGTGGGGTGAACTTTGGTTCATTGGGAACTCTGATGCAGGCTGTGAATAGTGACTCCTCTGAGAGATGCGCGGGGCAGCATTTCTTACCAGAGATTTCTGACTATTCTCCATACTCCAGCAAGACTTTCAAAGTGCATAGTGGAAATGGTCAGATTATCAGTAAAGAAAGAAGGGGAAGCAGAAAGCAATGTGGTATTCAGTGGTTAATAGGGAGCATATAAACAAATTAAGGTTTACGCATCTTCATTAACTCATTTCCCAAGCTTTTCCGGCAAAACTAAATGTGAGAGAAGTACACTGATATTAACACTAACGCGTTTCCAGCAGCCTCAGAGCAGCAGCATTTAACGCTGAATATCACACAGAATCCCAGCCACCAAGAATGTCTGCATTTTGGAGGTTCCTCTCCTCCGGCTCTGGGGCAAGGCACAACAGAAAAACTCAGATTTGTCCACGGGACACAGCTGTGCTTTTGATCTACTCTGGGGTGGCTGTGTCTGTCCATAGCCCCTAGCATAGTCAGGTGGGAATATCAACAATGCAGACCCGAGGGAGTCCCAGCTTGCTGCTCCTTGGTTTCTGGAAATGCACTCCTCTCATCCCGCAATGTCTCTGGGAAAGCTGTTCTACCTTTTAATAGACAGAATCCTAAAAGGATGTCTGGTGATCCCCATAGTGGAAAAAGAGAGCTAGAGTGGGGAAGTGGCTATTTCCCCGCCGCCAGCCTCCCACTCCCATTCCTCAGAGAAGCCCCGCCAGGACTCTGGCCAACATCGCGGAACCAAAAGCTTCTCTGGCTCCGGGGCCGATAGCGGCACGCGGTCATGTTTGTGGCAAGTGGCACAGTTCCTGCCCTCTCAGGCAGACCACGCCCTGCTGCTGCCCACGCTCCTTACTGCCTCCCGCCCTTACCCGAACGACTTACCTGAGCCAGAACCTCCTCGATCGCCCCCGGGACCCCAGGACCCCGCACGCGGCCATCTTGGCCACGCCCCCTCACGTTTAGCCACGTCCCTACGCAGCAAACGTCATTTCGTCATTCTAGGCTACGCCCCTATCAGTCCCCACTCTGTCACCGACCCAGGCTCAAATCTCGCCCTGGCCACGCTTCCCCAGCGCCGGAGTCCACACCTGCTCTGCGCTCTGGCTACACATCTTCTGTCGCTGCCACGCGCCTGCACGCTAACTTGCCGACGCCTCTGCCCTCCGCCTGCTCCACCATCTTTGTTACGCCCCTCAGAGCAACAATGCACGCCCACACGTAAGGACCGCGCCCCCACGTTCGAGGCACGTCTCTGCGTTCCAACTACGTCATGTCCCTACTTCCCTTTTCGCGCCACCTCCCCTGCCGGTCACTATTCCGCGGCCCGCCTTTCCATCTGTGGCCACTTTTCCACGCTTCGCCCAGTGATCGTCCAGTCACAGCTAGTCTGCCTACCCTACCTCCCTCTCTTGGGCCCACGTCCCTACTCCGCCTGAGGCCGACCCTCCCGCGAATTCCAACATCTTTTTTACATCCTTGCGCCTTTCACGTAAGGGCTAAAGTTAGCTCGTTCGGGCCACGCCCCGCCGGTACGCCTGGGTCATGCCTCTTCCGCTAAGCCTTGCTGCCTGCGCTCCTCACTGGCCGGGCCGTTCCCGCCGTGGCTAACCCCTTCCATTCTCTCGGAACAGGCAAGACCCCTCTGGTCCGTGTCACTTTTTTTCCTGCATTCCACACCTCTCCTTTCTGGCCAGTCCTGGCCGTCCTCTCAGGCCACACGCTACAACCCTATGGTCCTCGTTGGCCACGCGCATCCGGCGCATGCGCACTTACCTACCTTCAGTTCTGGTCACGCCTTAGGTTCCCAGGCCACCCACTTTTGGTTCCACTCTGGTCACGCCTCTCCCGCCAGTTCCACGCCCTCTGCACTCCTTTTAGGTGCGAGACTTGATCCCGGGAAGCCACGGAGGTGTTGCAGGGGTCCACCAGTCTCCGGAGAGAACTGTCCAGGTCCTGGAACCAGATGTCCGCGGCGTTTATAGAGTGAAATGAGCCTGCAGATGTCTGATCCTCTCCTAAAAAGTGACTTGCTGCATGTATCTCCCAACTCTAAACACCACAACTCGTTAAGCAAAAACCGAGTAGGAAACAGAATTGATGGGCCAGTGGTGGAGCAGTGTTCCTTCTAGCTAGGTTTCATGTCCTTTAACCCGATATGGAAATAAACTGGAACCGTGTTCCTTCCAGCCCATTTAAAGTCAGCGGACTTTAAATGCTAGGGAGATACATGGAGTAAGCACACTCCTCTGCTTCCTGATGTGTCCTCCTGATGACTTTTCCTAGGCACTTGGTGCCCTAATGCTCTCTAGGTCCTGTCGAGACACCACCACATTCAGACCTCTGTTTGCAACCCCCTGCTCCAAGATTACTCTTTTTTACTCCCTCCATTCGCAATTCTGGGTTCACAGGAAAAAAGTGAGGAGGTTATTACCAGCTTTTCTGTCCAGAAATTTCTGAACGGACATTCTCGGAGGATAGACACTTTCCATTAGCCATTCATTCATTCATTCAAGACAGATTTATCAACTACTATGTTCCAGTAAGAAATAAGACAAGACTCAGAGAAATTACAGACTGAGCTTCCCCAACTCAAGTTTAGATGGCACAAGAATTCAGAAAATTAAAGATGGTGTAATAAAGGAGTTGATAGGTGGAAAAGGACTTGATAAGTGCTGGTTTGTTGTTCTAATTAGCAGGAGTATTTTGGGGCAGCAAACATAGGAAGCCACTTTCATAGCAGTTAGTACAGCTCCCTTCACAATAAATTCTCAGTCTTCATTTGAAGTATTCCCTTTTCACTTGTATAGAGGATTACAATTTTTCCCTCCATGGCAGTGAGATTTACTATATACACTTCTACATATGCCAGTAATCGAGATTTTATGATCACATATAAAGTGTAAAAGTTGCCTTCTCTTCCCACCTTCCATCCATTTCTGCTTTGAAGACAGTGGGAAGTTTCACAATATTGAGCTACAAGGAGCACAGAGTAAAAGACAATTTTCAACAAAACATTTTTTATTAAGCTCACCCTGGCTCTGAGAACTCTATCTCATTTATATAAAATGTTTCCAACGCTAATCATTTTTTGCATGAAAAATTAAACACACCAGAAATGGGACCAAGTGCAGCCTGTGTAAATTACTGCGTTGATTTTTATAGCATTATTTATAGCATTATTTTCTCCCAGATGATTTGAGGCCGCGTACCAAAATATAGGCAACACTGTGTAAAATAAGTATTATAGTTTAAGGAACCAGAGGGGAAATTCATGGAGGGAGAATAAATAATGTAGCCAATGGTAAGATTAACACTCAAGTATGCACACTTTCAGATCCAGAACAGTTGTTGAAGGTGGGCAAGAGATCTCCCTCTAAGCTTCCATAGAAAACAGGAGATAACAAGTATTTTAAAGTTTTACAGTGTTCATAAAAACCAGTCAATCAGGATTTTGTTTGCTTTTGAGAAGCACTGTTTGTTTTTTTTAAAATAATTTTTAGCCCCAAGGCAAATCCCAGTTCCTCATCGTGATGACGCTGTGAGCTACGTGGGAAATAAGTGTCATAAGTTGTTACACCCACATTCCCTCAATGGAAACTGTTGGCATAATCACAAAGCACAGGGCACTGAATCAATTTCGTGAACCATCCAAAATTTCCTGTTCAACTGAGTACACAGCCCCACAATGGTCTGGTTTAATTCAGGGTAGCATTTAGATAATCTTTCCCCATAATGGCACATAAGTTTCAACTCACATGTCAACTCCCATTTATTCATATTAGTTGACTGAATAGCTCAGTTGGGGTGGCTGAGTCCATGCACAGAAGGAAAAAGTTCTGAAATAGATAAAAAATGTTTGTCATGGGTGTGGGATGAGCAAATGGCTGCAAACAACCTGTCATCTCTGATTTGTAGTAATAGGGATCTCTTGTGCACATCTTTTAGGCAGTCCACAAAAACATTTCTCATAAGACTTTTGATGAATTTCAGACAGTAGAGGGTTCAGGGTCATCACTGGCCAAAACCTAGGAGCAGAAATTCTGAGATATTGATTAATTCATATGTTTTTAATATTAATGAGAGCATATAACCTAAAAGTTATGTGGTCTGATCCTGCCCCCGCCCCCACACCCTTTATAGAGGTTGGCAAAAGAGGTACCTATTGTCAGGGCTAAATGTGACTAGGTGACCTCCAACTGGTGGGCAAATTGATGATTAAGGATGGAAAATACTATTTCATAGACCATGGCTGCAATACTGTTAGCCTAGTAAAAAGAGAAAATTGACTTGCCAAATCATGAGAAAACTCTTACGCCTGAACAACAGTGGAACCAGCTAAACCTGTAAAAGAAATGTCTTGCTTTAACTACATGAGACCCATTATAAAGTATTGGTCTCCGTGTACAAGATGAGACACACAGACACACATACTGTTTTTTCCCATTGAAGAAACTGTCCTTTAAATTGCTACTTTAGGAGCATAAAGTTGGCAGAATTACACTCACTCTGTTGGTCTGAATTAATTTTTATTTCCAAACGGTAGTGATTAACTTTCTCTGAAGTAGAAAAATGTTAACTTGTGAAGAATAAGACAAAGTTCATAATGATTATGGCTACTGATTAACCTACAAAATTTGATGAGCTTTTCGAATATCCTTGCTTAATATGATTTCTCATCTTAAAAAGGGGATATGATATGTGATGGAGACAAAAATATTCCACATTATAGAGTTTCTTGCTTACCAAGGATACTGGAAATTGTGTGTGTGTGTGTGTGTACATAAAATTAAGCATACTATAAGATTGTAACATCATCTGTTCTATATTCTAAAATTATTATTAAAATAAGCTCATTTATCTTTTTATTAAGATGGCCAATGAAAAATAATTTCCTGTTTTTTGTAGTCATGGACACATAGTGGGCTGCCAGTCCAACAGCCTGTGATTAGTAAATAAAGGACACATTGGAAACTCACTGTCAGGGAATGTCCTTCCCATCTCCCATTGTCCTTCTCTATGTCATTTACAATGAAGTCATTCCCACATTGAAATCTTCATTAGCTTCTCAGGACCATTGTTGGAGAATCAAAACTCTCTGACCTCTAAGATCGGAACCCAACTTGGCTTTTCAGATGCATCTACACTGATGCTCTCTCCCCCCTCTTCCTCTGAACCACTCTACCAGCAAGTCTCTGCTGTTGGCCATATCCTGTATCTGTCCTTTGTGTTTGTTTTCAGATTTCCTTAACTTGTATCCTGTGGACTTTCATGTTTTACCTTTAAACATCTTGCCATTGTTCCAGGTCTATCTTGATTATCATTGAGAAACCTTTCTTTTATTTTTCTTTTGTTAACAGTTTTATAATTGACTTGTCAAATCCAGTAACTTTTTATCCTCTCTTTCTCCAGTGTTCCTATAGCATTTTGTTCACAATTGTATGTGCATCTATTGCCATCATGATTTACTTTTGTGTCCTACAAAATTGTAAGTTCCTGAAGGGCAGAGACTATATTTGGTTCATTTTTGCATTTCTCATAGCCCATGAATATGATAGTTTAAGAAAACTGAGTTGACTAATTTGAATCATAAACTGAAGTTCTAATAAGCTTGTGACTGGAAATTAAGTACCATGAAATGCATTGCAATGTATGTATTTTTACATTCTTAGCCTTAGAAAAACCACACACACGCGCACACACACACACACACATTTGTCTCCCTTTTTTCTTCTGTTCTTCCTTGTGTGAGTTATTTCCACTAACTCAACTACAAGAAGAAAAGAGTTACCTAAATGATATTTTTAAAGTTTGTGGGGGTGTTTTGCAGCATCCCTGGCCTCTACCCACTAGATGCCAGTAGAATCCTCTCTGCCATTCATGATGACTAAAAATGTCACCAGACGTTGCCAAGTGTCTCTGGAGCACAAAATCACCCCCAGTTGAAAACCACTGAGTTAAAATAGAACTTATGCACAATAGATGAAAATACTTTGTCTCTCCATGCATCTTAACACTGACAATTTAAAGAGAATAAAATTATTTTTGTTACCTAATTATACTGAAAACATTGTATAAATTATTAATAATACAAACATCTTGATATTGTTTATTATATATAGTATATCAATTTCATTACAATTTAAACAAGGAAGGATCTCATTTATTAAAATTCTACAACATTTAGGAAATCATTGATTAGAGCCATTTAATTAAGATATTAAAACATCCAAAGGGGTTTGTGTGTGTGTGTGTGTGTATGTTTTGTTTTTGGTTTTTTTTTTTTTATTTTTTGAGACAGAGTCTCGCTCTGTCACACAGACTGGAGTGTGGTGGCACAATCATGGCTCACTGCAGCCTCAACCTCCCTGGGCTCAGGTGATCCTCCTGCCTCAGCCTCCCAACTTGCTGGGACCACAGGTGCATGCCACCAAGCCTGGCTAATTTTTGTACTTTTTGTAGAGAGGGGGTTTCGCCATGTTGTCCAGGCCTGTCTTGAACTCTTGGACTCAAGCAATCTGCTTGCCTTGCCCTCCCAAAGTGCTGGGATTACAGGCATGAGCCACCACGCCCAGCTGCAAAAGGTGTGAAGTTTTAAAATCTTATACAAAGTTTCTATGTCAATTATTAAAAGTTTTAATTGATTTCTTTTAATGTGTCACAGCCAGATACATTTCTGAAAATCCAATAAAAATATACAGAATAATGTCACATTTGAGATGGTTTTACAGTTTACTAATTTTAGGAGCTATATATTTACTAAGTTTCTGTTTTTGATAATGAAACAAAATAACCAGGGTCAATTTTAAAAGAAACATTGGTCATCTCCACCTCTTGCTTTATTGCAGATGAATGGAGCCTACATACGCCCATGTATTTATACGAATCTAGTGAACTTCACAAGGGATCTTGCATGAATCAAAAGAACGACACGTGTTTTCTTTTCATGTGATCTCATATTCTGTTTACCCCAGAGCAGTAGATCAATAGTTAGGTGCCCAGAAAGTGCTTTTCAAGAGTGTTGTGGAGTATAAAAAACACGGAGAAATCAATTTCGTTTTCCCATCTCAGGAGACTCAGTGCCCTTTTGTGTGGCTCATGGCAACAGTAATCTGAACTTTTAAATCTACATGCTCTAAACTCTGAACGTTTGGAAGTAAATAGTAACATATTCAGAATGAGTGAACTGCTTTATTTGTCATCATTACCATGGTTACTAATAAGTTATGAAGCTCCCATATGTGAAATTGCTGAAATGAGCATTTTATGAAGCAATTTATACAGATATGAAGGCTGTGGAAACTTACTACTTAAAACTTGTACATCAAGACAAGCACTAAATTTGTGCAAGACTTTGAAAAGTATAAGAAAATATAATATGCTGAGAGGCAAGAACCCTAGTATCTAGTTCTGTTTTCCATTTATTTTACTGAGATCTCCATCAAACTATTTAACAATGAATTTGTTACACTATGTAACCAATATAAATAAGATTTATGAATCAAAAAACAGAAAGAATTGCAAATTATATCCAAGATCTTCTTCTTTGATTAAACAACAAAGTAGATAATATAATCAAAATGAGAAAATTAATACATGTATTAGAAAATATAAAGAGAACATAGCAACAAAAGTAGATATTTTATGGGAAATACTCTATAAAGTCCATGAGGATACTAGAAAATCTTAACAGAATATTTTCTTGGAAATTGTAAACAGCCAAAATGGACTCAGAAAGAGGTATAAAACCTGGAATAAATGATAATGTAAGGAATGAAAAATTTTGAAGAACTCTTCCTCTAAAATGCACATGGTCCAGATTCTTCATCTGTGAACTCTTTATTTCTTATACATTATATGTATTTCTAAACATAGATAATGTTAGAAATCTTTCTGTATCATTTTCAAGATGGTAAAGGCTAGGAAAAAAACATTTCAAGAATCAGCACTTGAAAAGGAACCTACATGATATTCTTATAAGAAAATAGGTTTAAAAATCATAGGGGAAAAACCAGGAATTGATTCCAGCAGCATGCTAAAAATAAATTTAAAAAATGTTTTATCTAAGAATTGAATCAATGTGAAAAATGTATTAATGTAATACACCAAATGGTAAAAATTTTAATAGTGAAAAGCAGTTGATAAAATGCAACACCAGTTACTGAGGAAAATAATTTTTTGTAATTACAAATATAATGCTTTTATCACATGACACATCATTTTTAAAGCCACTTGCGAGATTCCGTGCAGTAGTGGCATTCCTATTAGAGTAAAGAAGAAGACAAGGGTGCGTCTTATTCCCATTATTGTATTACTCTGTTCTGATAGTGCCACTGCAGTGAGAAAAAACATCCTACAAGAACATATAAAGAGATCCAAGGCTAAGGAAGGCGCATTCTAACTATGAAAATATATTAGCATTGGTCATCCATTCTGATAGTATTATGGATGTTTTCTACTTTTTTTTGCTTCTCTATATTGTCTATACGGAATTTCTATTGCTTTTTTCAATCATTTTAAAAATGAGAACACAAATATTGAGAAATCATAATGAAATAAGAGATTTTCTTCCCTTTTCACATGAATGGCTTACACTGACTGAAACTCAATATTTTACTGTCTTCGATTCTAGTTACATAGATGACTAAAAGCTTATGAAGAAATTTGTCACTTTTAAGAAATGCAAGACTAAAGGAAAGCTGAAGAAGATTTCTGTGTTTCTACTCTGGGAGCTGAGGCAGGAGGGTTGCTTGAGCCCAGGAGGTCGAGGCTGCACTGAGCTAAGATGGTGCCATTGCACTCCAGCCTGGGCATCAGAGCAAGATCCTGTCTCTATTAAAAAAAAACAACAGACAACAACAAAACACAGTTAAGTTCAACAAAGATGACAAAGCTGCATAATAGCATGACCCCAGTTTTGTTTTTAAGAAGAAATGTACATGTATTTACACAAAGAAGAAAGCACAAGGCAGAAAGATATGTTCCAAATATTTAGAAAACATTGACAATTGGTCATTCGTTGATGCTGGTGGAATTACAGGTGATTTTTACTTTTCTCCTTGTGCTGCTTTGTATTTTCTAAAAAGAATTTCTATTGCTCTTTTTAAAAAGATGATACAACAAACATTGAGAAACCATCATTCAAAGGAGATTGTCTTCTCAAATGAATGACTTACACTAAGACTCAGTGTTCTATTGTCTTCAACCCTAGTTACATCGTTGACTAAGTAAAAGCCAAAGAAAGCCACTTGATACTTTTATGAAGTGTAAGGCTAAAGGAAAGCTGAAGCGGATTTCTTATTTATTTATTTATTTATTTATTTGTGAGATGGAGTCTCGCTCTGTTGCCCCGGCTGGAGTGCAGTGGCACGATCTCGGCTCACTGCAACCTCCGCCTCCCGGGTTCAAGCAATTCTCTGCCTCAGCCTCCCGAGTAGCTGGGACTACAGGCGCCTGCCACCACGCCTGGCTAATTATTTGTACTTTTAGTAGAGATGGGGTTTCACCATCTTGGCCAGGCTGGTGTTGAACTCCTGACCTCATGATCCACCTGCCTCGGCCTCCGAAAGTGCTGGGATTACAGGTGTGAGCCACTGTGCCCAGCCGCTGAAGCAGATTTCTATGTTCTTAGCATAGCTTTCTTCCTTGGTGTAAATAAAATGCTTTGTTACAATCTCTATGTGTATTGACTTTTCCTTCCCATGATGACTTTATCTAGTTTAACATTTCCCAAGATGACTTCATCTAGTCTGGCTTTATTTTTTTCAGATGTTAGCTAGGTGAGCTCTTCCTTCTGGAAATTTCCACTGCACCTAATACAGTGACATTGCTAGGATGGCTGGGCTAAGTTGTGGCTGCCTCTCCTTTTAGTACAGCTTTTCCCGACTCCGTGTCCTTGCAACCAAGGTGAAGGAGAGAGAAAAAGCTTCCTCAGTTGGATTTAGCTGACGGACGTGGGTCCTTTACAATAAAATACCACCTTTGTAAGGAGGGAGAAATGATGTGTTTCTCAAAGTGCTGCAGAAGTCTCATTGTTGATATTTTCCTCGTTGTTGCTTTGAAAATCCAGTGTTTCTAGTTAACACCAGAGTCACCCAATCTAATTCTGCCATTCATGACTTTTGAAGAATGGGGTGGAATTTGGGGACTGAATTTATGAAGAGGCAGCATGGTAGAGAGGAAAGCCCTGACATCAACCTCTGGGCAGGGCGTCGATTGGCATCTGTGGAATGCACACCGGGGAAAGATTCTTTTACACTCATTATCTTAATTCTCAGAGCATCTCTGAGGTTTTGTTGCAACTTCAGGGTTTTTTAAAACTTTTATTTTAGGTTTAGGGGTGCATGTGCAGGTTTGTTGTATAAGTAAATTGTATGTCATTGATGTACAGCTTATTTTGTCACCCAGATAATAAGCATAGTATTCGATAGGTACTTTTTCGATCCTCTCCCTCCTCCCACCCTCTATCCTCAAGTAGGTACCTGTGTATGTTGTTCCCTTCTTTGTGTCCATGTGTACTCAATGTTTAGCTCCCACTTATCAGTGAGACTATGTGGGATTTGATCAATTCCAGTTTTGACCAATGATGACCAGAGACGCAGAGCAGTTGGGTGTGGTGGAGACAGGGTTCAAGTGTAAGTCAACCTAGCTGGTAAAGTGACACCCATCCCACTCATCCCATTGCTGCCAATGACTTCAACGCTGGAGCCTCAGTTCCCTACCATGTGAGATGATGATAACAATTGTGAAGTGTCTGAGGATTAGAGAAATAACCCAGTGAAGGTACTTCAGAGTGGGTAACTTTTAATTACTGTTGTATTGCTGTACTGACCAATGTAGTCAGTAGCCACATGTGCCTACTTAAATTAAACAAAAATTCAATTTCTCAGCTACACTAGCTCCATTTCCAGTGCTCAATGGCCTCCTACCTCTAGTAGCTGCCATATTGGATAGCACAGACACAGAACATTCCCATCGACACAGAATGTCCCTTGGACAGTGCTGCTCTGTATCATTAACTTTGATTTAATTCAAGTGCCAGACCTCAGGGCTGAACACAGTCATTCCCTATGTGTGAATGTGCAGGTACCTGTGCAGTTTTGTTATATAGGTAAATTGTGTGTCATGGGAGTTTGGTGTACAGATTATTTTGTCACCCAGATAATAAGCATAGTATTCAATAGGTAGTTTTTCCATCCTCTCTCTCCTCCCACCCTCTAACCTCAAGTAGGTAAGAGGAAGCTCCGAAGCTCTCCTGGGATGTTCACCCGCTGTGGTGAGAGTCGGGTGAGGCCCTTCACGGAGGGCACCCTTTGTTTACCAGAGAGAAGGGAGTCATGTTTGTTTCCTGAGTGAGGATAGCCTATCTATGAACCAGGTATCTCAGCCTCGAAAATGTGGGAAGTGCATGTCAAGAAAACCTCTAGACAGGACTCAATTCTTCCCATCATATACGTAACCAGAGAATCGCAGAAGGGGTCAGGGGAGGATTCCAACTTTGAGTCAGCAAAGAAGACATTCTTTTGAGGTAGAGTCAGAGTGGGGAAAACAACTAGTCTGTTTTCCAAACAAGTTTTCATAAATAACTGACAGGAGATGGGCTGTTTTTATGGAAGTGTTGACCCAAATGATGGGTGTTAATCATTAAACCTTTTAGGTGGTGGCTCGCTTGTTTCTCTGATATTCTAATCCGGGTCACAGAATGGCTAAGGCAGATTTAAGTGCAGCGTGGATTTTTTTTTTTCTCACTTTGCCTTGTGTTTTCCACCCTGAAAGAATGTTGTGGCTGCTCTTTTTTCTGGTGACTGCTATTCATGCTGAACTCTGTCAACCAGGTATGTAGCCTTGAAATTTAAAAATAGATGAACAGTTTTCTACATGTTTGACAAGTCATCGACTGAAAGAACTCTTTATTTTTCTAAATCTGCAGACATGTTGTGGCTTGAAAGTTGGGGCAGTGAGTGTTTAATGAGTTTGAAAGAAAATATTAAACTGTCTAAGATGATTTAGGTTAAACTTCCAGGAGTATTTGGGGCTGTTTAATTGTAGTTCTTTGTTCCATTAGTTTGAGTTGCATTACATATTAGGATTTTTCAGACTCTGTTTTGGCAGATCCTAATCATCATGTACTGCTCTTTCTTTTTTCTTTTCTGGCAGGTGCAGAAAATGCTTTTAAAGTGAGACTTAGTATCAGAACAGCTCTGGGAGATAAAGCAGTAAGTGGAGCACCTGAGTGTTCTTTTTACATTTTTGTTTGCTAATAACACTGTGCTTTCTCTAATAATGGGCCTGTCTGCATAGTTACCTTAATCTTGAATAAATATTTCTAAAGACCTCAAATCTGATCTCTTAAAGATAGATTATAGAATAATATGAATTTTTAATAAAGTAGGTTTGCCTAAAGTATTTAATCGGTAGTGTATGCTAGGCAATATGTGAAGTTTTGTGCCACACAAAACAACTTAAAAAACCAGCATCTCAACTCAGGATAGTGAAGCCAAGTGGCGTGAGTCAGTCGTTCAGGTCTGGACTGGGTCTACTCCTCACCGTTGTGGTCATTTGAATTTTGTTAGCCTCGATTTTCTACCATTGAAAATAAGGGATAGTTCTACCCACATAAAGTCTTTCATAGCACAAAAAGTTTCCAATTTGAACATGAAGTTTCTTCAGTTATTCTCAATTATCAAAGTAACATATGAAATATATGCTTATGAAATAGAAGTTTAAAAAATAGTCATAGGGCCCATGTGGCTATAGGAATGGTAAAGATCATTGAATTAAAAAGACAGTATTGTCTAATTCTAGTTTCAGTTTCCTAGTGTGGTCTGCAAAATTTTTTCCCCAATAGAAGGTGACGTTAAGATGCCTCAGGCTAGAAACAGAAAAAAGAGTGCTAAAGAAAATTAGAGGTATTCTGTTTGCAGGCCAGTTCATCAATTTGTTATTTTATTATTGACTCAATGAGTAATGATTGTTATAACAGCCAGCATTTATTGAGAACTTATCTTACTTTCTAGCTGGGGCTCTTCTAAGCACCTTACTCCTATCAAATCATTTAGCCATCATAACAACGCTTTGAGGAAGGTAGTAGTACAGGTATTCGTATTCCCACTGAATGGATGAGAAAACTGAGGTTCAAAGAAATTAAGTAACATGCTCAATATTTCAAGTCAGCAAGTGGCAGAAGTAAGATTTGAGCCCAGGCAGTCTGAGTGCAGAATACACTGCCTCTACTAGTGTGCAGGGTTGGCCATCCCAGTATCCTCTAATAGCAGGTACCATGCTGAGTGCTGGGATGTAATGGTGATTAAGGCTTGTCCTTACGCTTGTGGAGCTTATAGTAGTAGTAGAATTGGTCATCTATTAAATATTCAGTAAACCAAATGCAAATGTGCAATCTTGACAAGTATTTCGGGAAGAAGTACAAGGGCACTTGGGCTTTGTCAGGGGCCATAATACCTGGCACTTACTGTGACGTCTGAAGCATGAGTTGAAGTGAACCAGGAAATGAAAGAAGGAAAGGCAGAGGGAACAGCATGTGCAAGGGCTTATCACAGGAAGGATCTTGGTGAGAGTAAAGGTTAGAAAGAGGGCAGAAATATCTAGAATTGGGGCAGTGAGGAGGAACATGGCAGGTGATGAGCTTAAAGAGAGAGGAGCAGGCAGGCCAAGGAATGTGTGGGCTGTGTTAGGGAGTTTCATTTTGAGATGTAGGGAGTGTTCAAGAGCATCAAATGCTGTTGAGAGGCCAAGCCAGAAGGTGACTGAAAAATGCTCATTGTGTTAGACAATATGGAGGTCAATGGTGATTTCAGAAAGAGCTCTTTTCGTGGGGTGGAGGAGCTGGAAGGCAGATAGTGGGGAGTTAAAAAATAAATGAGTGGTGAACATGTTGAAACAGATGTGTGGACAACTCCTGGGAGAATTTTGGCTGTGAAGGGCTGGAAAGAGATAGAAGTGGTAGAAGAAAGGAAGACTGAGTAAAATGATTTGTTTTTGCTGTTGCAAAACAACAGCTCTTTGCTATGGCTTTAATGAGAAAGTCTTGAGCTTGGTTAAAAGACAATGAACAGACTCCAGTCAGAGTTAAATACACAGAATGGAGGGGAACTGATATTGTTTACATCTGAGAAGGGCAGAGGAGAAGTGTTCCTAATATAAGTGACGGAAATGGCCTCTGATAGGCATAGTTCTGTCTGGCACTTCAGGAGAGGAGGCGGCTAAGACATGTGTCTATGGAGGAAGTGTTGTATCTTGATGTCAGGAGGATGGGAGAGTTGAAATTGATGAGATGTATCTATAAATTATGAAGCAAAACCATTTAGTGAGAGTGAGGTTTGAGGGAAAACATTGGAAAAAATGGTTAAAAAAAAAAAGCGTTGACCATCAGTTCTCTCTCTAGAGAGAGGTTTGAAATAGTTATGTGACCCATGAGAAAGAGAACTGATGGTGAAAACTTAGGGATTCCCAGGCAATTTGGGGGTAGGTCATCATGAATTTAGAGTTAAACCAACTAACCCTGTTCTGTAATTTTCTCTGGTTATGCCAATTACTTACCTAAAATGTGGGGTTAGCCATGGCTTGAGTGTTCTTAGATGTGTGCAAAAAGCAAGGTAAGCTGGGGCATGTAAGGTCCTGGCACATGTTATTGAAATGAGGAACCAAGGAATCTGAACTGATAGATAAATATATGCAATTAATTTGTACCATTTGCTCTGTGAAGCCACACGTGGGATATAAAGATGTGTTCAATTTCACATTGAGCACCTATTATGTGTCAAGTGTACGCACAACAGGTAGGTAAGCTGCTACGGACATTCTTATATGTGTATTTTTCGTATGCCTTCTTTTTTGGGGGTATTTACCCTGGAGTAGATTAATGGATCATAAAGTATACAGATGTTTAGCTTTAGTAACTCTTACCTTATCCTCTCTTAAGTTGTACATTTTCTCATTAATATATGTGCTCAATTCCTTTTATAAGTGGAGGCTCTCTCTTTGAAGTGTTTGAATGCCCTGGGAGAAATACACTACGTCCAATGCACAAGCTTTCAATCCTTTCACACTTGCCCAAGATAAGTTGGTTCCACTGGCAGGATACCCAACCCAATCTAGAACTGCATCAGTCCTGTTCTGATCTAAATAGCTTGGGCCTTTGTTCTGTGACCAAAATTGGACTCCTACCCAGCCAGCTTATGCTCTCGTTTTTGAGATGAACAAATGGAAGAACAGGAGATCAGGTCAAGTTGTCCCCAAGATCTGAAAAGCAACTGAAATTCATGTCCCAGGGAGAGCTGGCTAACATCTTTATTTTCATTTTCTGCACTGAGCTTATTATTCTCATTTGTTCCTGAGCAGGCTTATTCCTTGTGTCTGCATTCTGTTAATAAGCCTTCCCTGTCTGAATAGTGTTTCTGCACTATTTTTAATCAGACCCATTTCTTCTTCATGTTTTATTCATTTATTATTAGGTTAGATCATAGCTACTCTTATTCTGAATAAAATTAATTTCGGAAAAAAATGCATTATCAAAAACAAAGAGCTATGCCACCAATCAGTTACTTTTAAACTTTCATAGTATAATATCAAATGAAAAGTTCACATCAAAAGATTGAAGGAGCACTTCAAATAAGACCTAAAGTTGACATTAAAATGCAGTATTTAACGTTTGCATGTGAGAAAAGTGATTTTTCCATTTCCATTCTTTTGTTGTTGTTGTTGTTGTTGTTGTTGTTGTTGTTGGAGACAGGGTCTCACTCTGTCATCCAGGCTGGAGTGCAGTGGCATGATCTTGGCTTACTGCAACCTCCACTTCCCAGGTTCAAGCAATCTTCCTGCCTTAGCCTCCTGGGTAGCTGGGACTACAGGTGCATGCCACCACGCCCGGCTGATTTTTTTTTTTTTTTTTTGGTAGAGATGGGGTTTCACTATGTTGCCCAGGCTAGTCTTGAGCTCCTGGGCTCAAGTGATCCACCCATCTTGGCCTCCCAAAGTGTTACAGGCTTGAGCCACCACTCCTGTCCCCCTTTTCTGTTCTTTATGGTAACATCTTACAGCAGAGTTACATAAGGTAGGACTGAAGAAGAAAATGGTGAAGTGGAAGAAGCAACTGAAGAAAGTTTAAGGTTCTATGTTACAGAGGCCAAGGCAGGAGGATCACTTAAGGCCACACATTTGAGACCAGCCTGGACAGCATAGCAAGACCCCATCCCTCCTCCCTTCCAAAAAAAGAATATGCTATGAAAATATTTAGGAGAAAGGAAAAAGTATAGCACAGTCATAAACCTTACCCAGAGAAGGTAACTGAGTAATACATTTTTTGTTGTTATTATTTAGGAGTCATTTATTTTTACTTACTATCCTCCCTGCCACCAAAGAGGAGAAAGGCCGTAATGGTAAAATATGTTTCCCCATCCCAGAGTGAAACCCCAATCCTGACAATGTCCTTGTGATATACCAATCCCCCACCCTCACCAACTTCTTCCCCTCAGCTTTTGCTACTTTCTCCCTTCCTGCTTCTGCTTTAGTTGCTACCCTCCTTGGTGGTCCTTAAACAGCTCAGTTTCTTTTTGCCTCAGGCTTTTTGCATTTACTGCATTAAGGAGCAGAGTGAGTCAAATATACTATATTAATTTGCTAGGGTTGCCATAACAGAGTAACACAGACTGGGTGCCTTACACAACGGAAATTTATTTTCTCTCAGTTCTGGAAGTCAAGATGTCATAGGGTTGGTTCCTTCCGAGGGCTGTGAAGGAAGGATCTGTTCCAGGCCTCTCTCTTTGGCCTGTATGTAGATGGCCGTCTTCTCCCTGTGTCTTCATATCATCTTCCCTCTGTGTCCAGATTTCCTCTTCTAAGGACACCAATCATAGTGGATTAGGGCCCACTCCAACAACTTCATTTTAACTTAATCATCACTGCAAAGACCCTGTCTCCAAATAGAGTTAAATTCTGAGGTATTGCAAGTTAGGACTTCAACATGAAATTTTTTTGGTGAGGACAAAATTCAGCCCATAATATGCACGCACACACACTAAAGTTTCTGGCTAAGAAAATTTTTTTAAAATTGTACTGATGTTAATAAAGGCAACTGGGAGGGAGTTTATGAGGGAAAAGAGAAAGGGAGGAAGGAAATGAAAATGGACTATGTATGGCCAGGATGAAATGTCCAAATGCCCTATTTGTTGGCTGGCTACTGATGCTGCAGGTTCTTAGGAAGATAGTGCAACAGGAGACACACCAAACTTAGAATGTCCAAGAAACCCTACCCCAAACATGGGGATATAATTTATCATGGTCTCCAGTATCTAATATATGAGAAACGTGTGTGTGTGTGTGTGTGTGTGTGTGTGTGGAGAGAGAGAGAGAGAGAGGGAGAGCCACTGTGGGTACAAGTAGAACCAATGGACCATATTTTCCCCCATACACTTTGTTTTCCTTCTTTTTCAGTATGCCTGGGATACCAATGAAGAATACCTCTTCAAAGCGATGGTAGCTTTCTCCATGAGAAAAGTTCCCAACAGAGAAGCAACAGAGTAAGCAAATAATGAGAAATCTTAACTGATTATTTACAGTATTATTTGAGATAGTGCATTATTTCAAACCTTGATCTTGAGAATAATTTATTAAGCTAATTTTTCAAAGGGATTCACATTTTTATTAAACTTAAAAATAACTTTTATAATCTAACTCATCTTACAGTTTATATCATGTTCCAACAATGCTCTTTGTTTAATAGATAATATGAAGATAAATATCCCTCAAAATTGCAGCTATATATTCTAAGCTTTCTACATTTCTATTGTGTGTGTATATATATATGTATATATAATTTTCTTGCAGATAGATGCCACAGAATTTTACTCTTATTTTGAAAATAACCTAAGTGTGTATAAGTTCTTTCCACTCTTGGTATTTATCATAGTACCTTGTTTATTTTCTTAAAAGCACTTAATATGACTTTTAATAGTTTTATATTTTTTGTCTATTCTTCTGGAGGAATGTTGTCTATGATGTTTCCTTCTTTCTCTATTTGTGATGAGGGTAACCTTCCTGGTCTTTCTCTATTCCCTTCTTCACTCCTCCCTTGAGAGGTAAAATGACTTATGTGATTGGTGAGCTGGAAGGAGAACCTGGGCATGGGTTCCTTTCTCCTTGTGAGGTAGCCGTCCCCAAATGATAGCAGACATCTCTCATGCAACTCCCTAGCTAAGTACAGAACCAGGCCCTGCATGCACAGGTGCATACACCCTAAGGTTGTACTTGCTGTTTGCAGCTGAGGAGCATTTAGTAGGTGCCATTTTATATGAAGGGTTAAATATCTTGTGTGTTACTCCAGTACAGGACAATACCTGCCTCAGTTATGCTCTACTTGAGATAATGGAGGTGAATATATTTCATTTCAGGATTTTTTTTTAATTAGGAAGAAAATTTGCCTGCTGATTAAAGTCATATCCTCCAACCTAGCCTTTTATTTTGGTCTCCCATCTGTACAATCTTTTTGTCTTAATTCTATAATAATTCAAGGCCCAGTATAGATGATTACTATTAATTGGTCTCCCTCACATCCACAATATCTGATGCATGGGATATGAATATAAAGAATGAAACAGAAGAGTGGAATTTGAGGGAGCAAAATGAACACATACACATTTGTGTATACACACGTATATTTTAAATATATGTTTTAAAATAATATATTAACGTGATTCAAAAAATGAAAAGAAGGTATATAATAAAACAAAACTTTGCCCTAAGTTCTACTCCTGTTTTATAGATCTTAAAATTATATATATTGTATTTCATGCCATTAAACTGCAGCATTCTTTCACAATTATTTATAATAACTTTTTTCAATAAAAATAAGGTGATTACATTACAAAAAATTGAACAGGAAAAAAATAAGAAGAAAAGCCACTGGTTATCTCACAATGGTAACCCTTTAAATATTCTCTTTGTATTTTCTTCTAGCCCTTCTTGTAAGCAAGTTTTATACATTGCTGTGTTCATGGCACTATTAGTTACTTTAAATGATCACATTTCACCTAGTACATGACTAAGTTAAATTAAGTGTTTCCATTCTTAGGAAAATTTAATTTAAGTATATAACATTTCAGATTGATTTTTGGGAGTTTACCTTTAAAATATCTTCCTTCAGAATCTGGATCATTGTAGGAGTCTATGAATATCTGATCTGGTTTATTTGAAAGGTTGTTTGACTTACAATTGGGCACTGGGGCTGGGTGCAGTGGCTCACGCCTCCAATCCCAAAACTTTGGGAGGCCGAGGCAGGCAGATCACTTGAGCCCAGGAGTTCGAGACCAGCCTGGGCAACATGCGCAACATGGCAAAACCTTGTTTCTACAAAAAATGCAAAAATTAGCTGGGCATGGTGGCACACACCTATAGTCCCAGCTACTCAGGAGGCTGAGATCACTTGAGCCCAGGAGTTTGAGGCTGCAGTGAACTATGATGGTGCCACTGCATTCCAGCCTGGGTGACAGAGTGAGACTGTCTCAAAAAAAAAAAAAAAAAAAAAAAATTGGGTACACTGGATATATATCGGGTTGGTGAAAAAGTAATTGTGGTTTTTGCCATTGCAAGTAATGGCACCTTCAACAAAAGTAGAAGCTTTTGTTGCCAGTGTCAGTTGTAAAAATCAAAACTGCAAAACTGGACTGAGGGTCAGTACACATTTTTCTGTAAAGAGTCAGGCAGTATGAGTTCTGGTGATACAGCTATCAAGGGGATGAATTGACGAGCGAGATGTGTTTAAGATGCAATTCAGCTGCTGGCCTGGATTCCACATGCACTGCCATATTGGAAGCTGCACGCCTACATGAAGAGCTATGGGAAAGGACACCACATAATGCAAGATTGGATTGAAAATAGCTTTGCGGAGAGGCTGCTTCTCTCCAGTGTGGCAGGTGGATGGAAGATACCAGTAGCCACCTTCCAGAAATCTTTTGGTGCCAATGTGGGCAGACTGAAGGAGTGTGGCAAATATTCCTTTCCAGGATAGCTTCAGGATCCAAGTTTTGGGGACTGGCTGTTTATTGTCTCCCCCCGCCCACCATTGTTTATCCACTAATATTGCAGAAAACTGTAAAGCACAAAAATAAACTAAATCACATGAATTAAAAACAAAGATATTCAAGTAATTAACAGAATAATATAGTCTCACTTTCATCCCACCTTTTACCCAGGGTGATATCTACAACATCTCTTATATCAAATTTGGTCACCACCAATGATACAGAGCTCATTGTCTCCTGAGCATGCCTCTTCCTGTCTGGAAACGTACAATTGGCATATACTTACAGTAGAAGCTTGCGTGGCTATGAAAAAGGAAATGATGTCTTGTTGGAGAGCTGATCTAGTCCTGTTACCATCACCGCAGGCAGGCAGTGGAAGAGAAACCAGGGATTCCCTAAGGGGATCAGAGAGGCTGAGGGTGTGGGCTTGCAGAGAGGGCTGTGGCATTTCCACTCCCCTAGGACTTGAACAGGGCTGGGAATGGGTTCCTGTGCAGATTCCCCAGTGTAGCCAGCCAGGCTGTTGACAACTGAGTTCATGCTGATGAGTTGGCCCCCATTCCTTACGAGTGATGATGTGTTTGGAGTGATATTCTTGTTTGCATCCCTACCTACCTGAAGTCAGGTAGAGAAGTGCTCATAGAGGATACAGTTGTCTGTAAGAAGGGAGACTAGCATATTATTTTCTGGAGGGATGCTCCCCAACTTGCAGACATTCTCAGGACCCCGTCAAGTTGCCACTAGAGTAGCAGTAGCTGGAGTTCTAGAGAATATGATGGTGTCCCTAGCCACTGAGAGTGTATCTGGAACAGAAACTGGTGGCTACCTCTTAGCCGGAGAAGTCTCATGGTGGAAGGCTGGCTTGAGTGCCTGTGACTGGGGAGAGAGAGAGCAGTTTTCTGAGCAGTCTGCACTTGAATATATTCCTGGGGCCAAGCAGAGGCTTTGGAAGGGAACAGGATAGAGTTACTGCCTATTGGGCCCATGTCCCTAAGTGAGACAGAGCAAGGCAAGGCAGCAGAGTGAGGCTGGAGGTGTATACCCCTGGAGGCAGAGCCGAGGTGGGGTGGAGGAAATCAGTCAGAGCGTGTCACCCATGTCAGGGGAAGATGCAGTGTAGAGGTCCCTGGAGGGGCCCTTGAAGGCCCCACAGGAGCATTTTGAGTGGAGAGCATCTGGACGCCCACTACCACAGAAGACCCCTCACAGCGGGGGAACCACAAGGACCCTGATCCAGGAAGAAGAATTTGGCCTTTCCTTATCTATCTGACGCCCCCATCATCTTGCTTTCCTGTCCCTAAGCGAGGAGAATGAAGCATGTTGGAGGGGAGCACAGGCAGGGAAGGAGTAGGGAGTGGAGCCCGGAGGAAATGGCTGGAGCCCGCCACTCAGGTCCCTGCTCTGGCCAGAACTGCTGGAAGGAGAGCAGCTGTATGTGAGAGGCAGGAAGGCAGTTTTGGTTAGACTGGCCTGGATGCCTTAGCGGCCGGAAGTGACAGGAAAGCCACACCATCTGCCCCAGATGCTGTCAAGAGGTGAGGAAGAAGGAGCTGACAGAGTGCCCAAAGGGAACAGTGTGAGCAACATCAACCTCTTCCTTCACTGCTGTCCATGAGGCCAGCCCGTGGAACTACACTGCTGTGGCTGGAGCCACAGGATTAAGTGACCTCTACTGAAAGCCTGCTACGTGCTGAGCACTGAGATTCGAATGAGGACTAAGACCAGGTCCCACACTGCACCAGGTCCACACCCAGGAACCTAGCCCTGGTAGACATTGTAGAAAGATAGATCAAATGTGACAGAAACAAGACAACTCTTTCAAAATCATCATTCACAATTTCTGATATTAAATGCTTTTTTTGCTATTGCTGTATTTTTTTAGGAGCAGAATGGGAGATAGATGGAAAAATGAAGTTAAGAGAAAGTTCTGGTTTCATTAGTTGAGGTTACTTGAGGTTTTCCTGGAACTTGGATTGAAGATGGCAACCAAGTGTTTTCAACTGTTTAAAATATGATTTAGGCCAGATTTACTAAAACAGTTTCACAGAAATTTTAAAATGTTGAAAAGAATTTCTAAGGAAGCTATAATCTAATCCAAAGTTTAGTCTAATTCCCAGGTCAACTGGAAACTTAATATGCCTAGTTTACTCAAACATCAACTTTTAGATAATTTATCATTTTTAGCAAGAAAGGTAAAGTCTAACTCAGGCAAGGCTTTCTCTTTCTGAGTTAAATGGTGTAGGACATATAATGAATTTCTCCCTCTGCCTAATTATTCAAGGATAAGTCTTGTGATCTAAAAAGGAACAACGTGCTGTTGTATCCACGGTAAGGGGATTAACGGTCTTGTGCTTGTAAAACAGCAGCCCAGCGCCTATTTAGTCCTTTTGATTTCCATAAACAAGAGCCAGATTCTTACCACTCTTTGGAGGCAGTTGGCCCTGTCTGGCGCCATTGATGAAAAATGGCAGTGGAGCCAATTCTTAGAGAAACCTTCAGACCAGGGCTTTCCACACTTGAGGAAAAGGAGTAAACATTTTTACCTCTTTTTCATGATTTGCTGAAAGAAGTCACTTATGTATGAATTAATATAATTTCTTGGTAAAAACAATTGGTCAAAATGATTATTAAAGTGAATTCAAATAATTCCATCAGCTCACTGGCTGCTCTGAAAAGCCATATTTGCATTGTTTCTGGGTTTGGCTTCCAGCTTGCTGCAGCCACACCTGCCCTTCTCGGACTCTGCATTATTGCCAGTCCCCAAACTCTTGGTTTCTTTTTAGTCCACTGCATTGGTCACTGGTGTGCACCACCATGTCAGATGCAACTGTGGACACCAGCTCCAAGATCATCACCAAAGTCTTAAAGGAGAAGAAAGAAGTTGTGGAGGAGGCAGAGAAGGGAAGAGATGGTCCTGGTAATGGGAACACTAATGAGGAAAATGGGAAACAGGAAGCTGACAATGAGGTAGAAGAAGAATAGGAAGAATATGGGGAGGAAAAGGAGGAGGAAGAAGGTGATGGTGAGGAAGAGGATGAAGATGAAGATGTGGCAGCTGAGGATTCTATGGGCAAATGGGCAGTTGAAGATGCTGAGGATGACAACGTTGATACCAAGAAGCGGAAGACTGATGAGGATGACTAGACAGCAAAAAAGAAAAAGTTAAATTTAAAAAAAGAAAAAAGAAAAGGCCACCGTGATCCATTCACTCTTCACCCTGTTTCAGAATCTAAGTGTAGTCATCTTGAATTAGAGAGGCCTGCCGGGCAACACCACCTTCATGTGACAAGCACTCTTCACCACCCAACCCAAACCACAAGAATTTTCAACAGGGGAGGAAAAAAAAAGAACTCAAACTTCCAAAGCTCAGCTTTTTTCCTTAAAAGTACTTTAAGAAAAAAATTTGTTCATATTTTTTATTTACATTGTTTATTTTATTTTATTTTTTTGAGATGGAGTCTCGCTCTGTCACCCAGGATGGAGTGCAGTGGCGCCATCTTGGCTCACTGCAACCTCCACCTCCTTGGTTAATGTAATTCTCCTGCCTCAGTCTCCCGAGTAGCAAGGATTACAGGTGCCTGCCACAACGCCTGGCTGATTTTTGTATTTTTAGTACAGACGGGGTTTCACCATGTTGGCCAGGCTGTCTCGAACTCCTGACCTCAGGTGATCTGCCCGCCTCAGCTTCAAGAGTCCTGGGATTACAGGCGTGAGCCACTGCACCCGGCAATATTTTTTATTTTCATTGTATATTTTTGTACATATTGTTAGGGGTCAGCCATTTTTAATGCTTTCAAATGATCAAACCAGCCTTCAGAGCTTTCTCTGTCTTACTTCTGACTTTACTTGTGGTGTGACCATGTTCATGATACAGTTCAAAGAAAAAACAAACCTTGAAGAAAAGCAAAAACAACAACAACAACAAAAAAATCTTATTCCGAGTGTTCCAGTATCTTTTTTTATGTATGAACTTAGCAGTACTATAAGTTTGTATGAGATGGTTAAAAAGGCCAAAGGTAAAAGGTTTCTCACTCCCCTCCCTGCCTTTTTTTTGGTCTGTGAAGTTGCTGTTTATTTTTTTGGCCTCTTTGACATATGTGTGAAACAATATGATGAACAATAAATTGGAATTTTGTTTCGCTGAGTTGCTCTAACAACAACAAAAAATAATTCCATTGGACTCATTCATATTTAAAATCTTGAAAATGTAGGATTTTTATTTAGTTGTGCTAATGGCATTTCAGTTTATTTATGACATCAAAACATGCTTTAAAAAGACATGTTTAGCTCAAGAAATGCTTGTTAGTTGATCAATTTTTCATTCTGTACGAATCTTGGAGGACATTCAATGTAGTCACATTTGGAAGAAAGGCCATGGAGAAGTCACATTAGTTGCACATAATCTATAACTGGAAGAAATTTGTATCCTTTGGTTCCTTAATACATAAATTACAGAACTATGTGCAGTCATTCTTCATGTTACTTCCTTTCTAGCACCAACTTTCTGCCCTCACATTTACAGTTCTTCTTGGCTACTTTCATCTACAGTATATTCAGGATTCTTCTTTTACCATAGAGTTCTGTGTGCTGTTTTGTTGTCTGAGTATTTGTAGATGAGTAGACAAAGTTTCTGGAAAGTACTCTCCTTCCTTCTCTGCCTCTCTTTTCTGTTATTACAGCCCTGGACCAATTTACTTCCTCAGTTTGTCTCTCTGGGAATAATGTCAGAAGCACTGAGATGTTAACCTTCTTTCATCCATCCGTTTTTCCCCCCAATCACTTACTGAATCCACGTGGGCAAAGCTTCAGGAATATGGGGGCTTACAGCACAGGACAGACTTGGGCCTCATGTCCTCATGTCGTAGGGCACAGAGAAATCTGCTGCAAATGGACAAAATATTTGATAATCTCCCTAGTGACCCTGCAACTGATCAAATTAAAACAGGTGCTCTTTGCTTGGAGATCATGAAGTTCAAATCAGGGCAGGGATTAGAGACCCTCCTGACAAAGAATGCAGACAAGCCATGTGAAATCTAGAAGCTCTTTGTCCTCCCCATGTCCTGGGTCTATTCTCACACAGGGAATGGAACTAGGTGCAAATTCTGTCACGGTGGGGGTTACTGGCTTCCACTTTGGTATTTAATGCTCTGGTGGGCTCAAGACTCGGGTCTTGGTTTTCAAGAGTCTTAGCATCACTAAATTCCTGCATGGGATGGGGCACGGAATCTAAAGGCCACTGTAGTAGGAACTCTTTTCCTAACCATATCCCTAACCATATTGGCTAACCAAGGTTAGCTCTTAGTAAATAGTTGTGAGTGAATGAAGCATGTTTAACATCCTGGCTCTTAAACCAGAGGCCTGTCTATTGAGGTGCAGTGGACACAAGAAGACCGTGTCCCCCCATCCCCCCAATTTCTTTCTCTTTTTCACCTCAGTCCCACAGGAGGATGCTCCCATGGTGGATTTGGCACACAATGGCCAGAGTAGAAGCAGCTCCCTGTTGCCTGGGTGTTAGCTCTTGTTGGACCTCGGTTTCTTACTCTTGGGGAGGCCAAGACATCAGTTAGTTTCTGAAAGCATCATCCAAGCAAGTAGGAAGTGCCAGCCCAGAGTGTGTCTCCATCTTCATATACAGCCTTTGCTGCCTTCAGAGCAGGGCTAGGCTTTCCCCTGGCCCCCTTCCCACAACATTGCTACTGTGGGAAGTGGGCTTATTAATTCCCAGTTCAACTGCATGTATGTGAACAAAATATAAACACGTCTGTAGAGTTATATATCTGTTGGTGACATTTGTTGAACATTAGGTTACCTTTTTGTTTGCTTAGAATCTTGAGATGAGTTACATATTTGGGCAGAAACATCATGTAGGAAGGACACAACATTCTCCTGTTGAAGAAGACCACAAACAGCCAAAACTATTTACCTTTTCTCTTTATATCAATCTTAGAGAAATGATGCTTAAGAAACTAGTACGATGGAAGTCATCATAATAAATAATTTTACATCTGAATGTATAACAGAAAGAATTTTAAAAAATTTCAGGTAACTATTAATACCATCCTTATGCTGGTGGGTACCAGTATCTTGCATTTGAATACAGATTTCTTAATTTCGAACAAATTTTTTAAATCTGTTATCTCCTTATCAATGAAGCTAGTCAAGAGCATTAAAACATTGCCTAGTTTTTATTTTTCTTTTAGATACTTTTACTGTGCCCAGGCAACTTTTTAAATAACTGCTTTGCTCTTATATGTATGTATATGTCTGTGTATTTAATTTAAAAAAAAGATTTACAAAAGAGTTACAAAGTTAATATAGAGAGGCCCACCAAGTGTGGGCCTCTTGGTGGGGGGGTTCCCCGCAATTGCTCCCAAGGATATCTGGCAATTTCTGGAGACATTTTGGTTTTCACAATTGGATGTGCTACTGGCATCTAGTATGTAGAGGCTAGGGATGCTGCTATATATCATACAAAACATAGACAGTCCCCGACAACCTAGAGTTATCCAGGCTAAAATGTTAATAGTGCTATTGAGAAACCCTGCTCTAACCCAATTTCCCTTATGATATCATGTTAAATAACCACGGTAGACTTATCCAAACAAAGAAATTCAGGTTGGTTCACTTTTTCTACTAATGTCCTTTTTCTATTTAGGAATCTATTTCTCCTTAGTCTGATCCACTCTGTGACACTTTCTCTGTCTTCCTTTGTTTTCATGACCTTGAAACTTTTGAAGGGATTTAGAAGTGTTTCTTACTTGGTACTGACCGCCCCCTGCCCATGGAATATAAGGAAATGGGATCTGTATGGGGGTTATATCTATGACTGTAGAGTGCTGTAGCATTTAAAGGGCGGGGAAGAGAGATAATCAGTGTGGTGAATGGCTCAAGACAGTTACCCATAATATTCCCACCCAAAATGCCAACAGCAAACCCCCATTGACACACTAAGAGCTCAAGCCCTTCCTAGTAACTCATAGACAGCGAAATGACTTGTCTCAAGACCACCATTTGGCAGGTAGTAAATTTCAAAATAAAAGCTTTGTTTTTAGAGTTTCAGTCCAGGAACTTTTTCTATCTAACAATAACTGTCTCCATTGAAAATGTAAAGTTTAATATTTTCAGCAAAAATTTTAATCTTTTGGAAATCTTTATTTCTAAGTAGATAAAATATTTTCATTTTATTTGCTGAGGTGATGTGTTAAAGTATGAGTTGCCACCCATTGGAGACTTGAATAAATTTAAAGAACTTGTATTCATGGTATAGTTCCATAGTGTTGGAGACAGAGAAAAGTATTTGGGGCCATAGTTGTGTTGATGGAGTTGTATGCCCTTCCTTTTATTTTTTTTTCTTTATAGTACTTACTTCACACCTCCACAGTGTATGCATTTATTTACTTGTTTATTTTTTGTCTCCACCTCCTTAGCAAGCTCCATGAGATAAAGGATTTTGCTTTGTTTACAGCTGTATTCTATGGCTCTCTAATGGGGAATACCATGAAATTCATGTTTGAACAGTACTTAAAGAGGCTTTATATGGAAAGAATAATACAGGCAAAGTAACTAAATGACTCCCTACATGATTTCTGGCCTTTTATGCCTGAAATTCTATTTGGTATTTGTTTAATTTATATAAATGTTATGTACTACGCATAATATTTTACCTCTTATCTTTTTCACTTGATGGTGTATTTTTGAGATTTATTCTTTTTTTCTTTTTTTTTTTTTTTTTTTTTTGAGACGGAGTCTTGTTTGTTGCCCAGGGTGCAGTGCAGTGGCGAGATCTCGGCTCACTGCAACCTCCGCCTCCCGGGTTCAAGCGATTCTCCTGTCTCAGCCTCCTGAGTAGCTGGGATTACAGGTGTGCGTCACCATGACTAGCTAATTTTTGTACTTTTCGTAGAGATGGGGTTTTGCCATGCTGGCCAGACTGGTCTCAAACTCCTGACCTCGTGATCTGCCCCCCTCAGCCTCCCAAAGTGCTGGGATTACAGGCGTGAGCTACCGTGCCGGGCCGAGATCTATTCTTTTATTTAAAAAAATATGTAGCTCTAGCTCAATGGTTGCCACCAGGGGGTGATTTTGTCCTTCAGGGGATATTTGGGAACACCTGTAGCCATTTTTGATTGTCACAACTGGAGGTAGTCCTGATACCTGGTAGATAGAGCTCAGATTTGCTGCTAAACAACCTGGAAAGCACATAGTATCCTCACAACATAAAATTATCTGGCCTGATCGTACTGATGTTGAGAAACCCTGGGCTATTTCTTTCCTTTAATCTGTGGAACAGTATTCCCGTGACAGCATATACTATATTTACTTTAGTCCCGTACTGATGGACGTTTGGGTTGTTCCAATTCTCTGCTATGGTGACGAGTGCCGCAAAGAACATCCTCACCAGTGTCTGTGTATGTGTGCCACAGGGTTTCTGGTAGCTGCGTTTTCTGTTCTGGGAATCACTTCCAAATGCCATTCCACAGTGGCTGGACTCCTTGCTTCCACAGTGTCACCTGGGATTCCAATTCCATGCGTCTTTACCAGCCCTTGGTATTATTTAACTTTTAAATCGTTGCCAATTTGAAAAGTTTAAAATAGTAGCTCATTTGTAACAATTTTGCATTTCCTGATTGCTAGTAAGACCAGACCACAGGAATCATTCACACCCCAAGCATTCTAGAAAACTGGTGAAAATGTTTTCTGTCCAGCATGCGCCACTTCATTTGGTTTGTCCCTACGTCTTTGATATGTGTTAGAAAACCGCTCATTTTGGGGGACCAGGCTTGCCTGTTTCTGCCAGTAGAGGTCACTGTTCCTCAGTGGTTCTTCACCAGTATGACTTTTGACCTCTCTACCCTCCCAGGGAGTATTTGGCAACGCCTGGAGCCATTTTTGATAGTCAGGACTGTCAGTGCGCTGCTGGCACCTAGAAGTGAGAGGCCACGGGTGTTGCTAAGGCCCTGCAATGCACAAGACAGCTTCCCGCTCCTCCCTCCCCCTTCCCCTCTCCCCTGCCCCCACCAACAAGAAAGAACCATCTGGCCCAAGTAGTAGTGCCAAGCTGGAGAAACCATGGTGTCGTCTTTGAAAGAAAGAATATGACAATCTCTGTAATAAAGACACCTATTATTATTAACAACAACAAACATTTTATTGCAGAATCTGGGGAAACTGGGGAGAAGCATGCCTTCTGTCCCCAGGGAGAAGGCAGGAGCGAATGGGCAAGGGCAAGGGAAGGGCTTTAAGGGAGAGGAGAAGTGGGCCTGGGGCTCGCTGAGTGGTCGGCTGGAGCAGTGGGAAGTGCCCCGGTGGGGCCGGTGGCTGGTGTGGGGGTGGAACCGCGGTCAGTAGGGTGAAGGTGCTGAGGGCTGGAGGCTCAGGAGGTGGTGGCAGGGGCCTGACTCTTGGAGTCGGGCAGCAGGCTGGGTGTGCTCAGAGGCTCATGCCATGAGCCACCTGGCGAAGCTCCTTCCAGGTGCAGGCAAGCCTGAGGCGTCAGGGCAGTGCTAACCGCAGGCCCAGCGCTCCTGCGGCGACCGGGCGCCTGGCGGCCACATATCCTCAGCAAGGCAGGCGGCCGCCAGGAAGGATTGAGACAACGCTGCCTGGGAGTGGGGGCCTCTGCTCAGCGGCCTAGACCCGGGCACAAAGGAATGGGCCACTCCGTTTCTCATCACAGACCTGAAGGCAGATGGCCTGGGCGTCGGGCTCCCTCTGGGCTCGGGCGGGGCGATTTTCATGGTTACCAGGCTGCGGACAGGCTGGTGGGGGTGTGGCGGGCGGTCCAAAGCCACCGCTTCATGTAGGCTAGGCGAGCCTCAGAGAAATCACGCCTGATGTTGCTCAGCAGTGGCAGCCTGTTGGGAAAGCACCTCCAGGCCTCGGGGACCATCTCTCTCAGGACGCGGATGCGGGCAGGCACCATCTCTCTCCGGGATGCGGATGCGGGCGTAGTCCCAGCTGGGGGGAGCGGTGGGGAGGGGCTGGATGCGGACCCAGCGCTTCCCGTGGAAGTAGGTGACCTTGCAGTTCTCCTGGACCTGGGAGCTGAGGAAGGGCCTGGACAGTAGGGCCCAGTGCTTCTGGTGCGGAGGTGGGGGGGTGGGGGCGCGGCTTTCTGGCCCAGAGCCAGCCCAGGAAGCCGCTCAGGTAGCTGCCCATGAGAGCAGGGCAGTGGGTTGGACCTTCCAGTAGACACTGGGCTGCCAGAAGTTTCGGAAATCTGCGGTCAGGGCCAGAGATCAAGTGTCGGGGCTCAGTGACCAGCGACCCTTGATATCAAAATGTCAGAAAGTGCACGAGGCGCCATGGGCCGGGTACGGGCTGGCCACCAAGTGTAGCATGGGGTGGGAGGCCACGGCCAGGCCAGAGCTTTGCGGCGTGCAGCTGCAGAAGGGGCGGGTGGTGCCCCATGCTGTCTGGCGGACCAAGGAGGCTCAAGCCTCAATCCTTCCTACTCATGGTCCCAGACACTCAGCTCTGGGCAGAGAGGCCTGGCAGCTACCTCTACTTTTGTACCTGACCTTTAAAGACAGAACATAGAAGAATTTCTGCCAGGTCCTGAAAACTGCAGATACCTGTTGACAGAAGGGTGCTCTCTTTGATCAGTGTGAAAATGATCACAATACACTTGGATGCTCTAAACAAATCCTTTACTCATATCAGATACTTCTAGGATGGATGTTAATGTTGCTTTTTGCAATTTTGCTCTTAAGTAAACTGGGAAAGCCATCAGGTTTTGTTTTAGCATTGGCAATGTTGATTTTATGTGGACTTTCCTATAATTTCCAGCCTGAGTACATCCATGTATAGATTGTCTCTCTCTGAACACTATTGTCATTTCTCCCCTTCCACTTTTAATGGTAATACAGAGGAGAGTGAGTCACATTTCCAATTTGCAGTTGAAAAGTCTGTAACTGCAAAACAAAGAGTTCAAAGACTGCTGGTGAATTGATTATAGTGTTTAAGTTGGAGGTTCGTTCAAGGCGATGTAAAAGAAACTTGTTTTTGAGAACTTTTTCTTCAAAAGTACACACAGAAGGTGCCTTTTGTCTTGGCCCTGATGCTGGGGTGGAAGAGAGACAGTAGATGCAGACAGAGCAAGTATTGAATCATGAGGGGGCAGCAGATCCTCTCTGGATCTGAGAGGTGGAAGACTGAATGGGCAGGGCACTAAAAAGAGTTGAATGAGAAAATACCAAAGGTTTCTACGGTTCAGAGAGGGCCAAGCATTGGGGAAACGGGGGCTGTCACCAACCGGTGATGGAGAATGAGATCCCTAATGCTCTCCACTGACTATTATTATTTTTTGGCAGATTCCCTATTATTCCCTATAAGGAATGATCCCCAAGTATATGATTTTGAAACAATGGGAATTTCCTATATAATTTTCTTCTTACTGAGATCATTCTTCATAATGGTAGAAATGACTTTTTAAACATAGCTAAGATGTCTCTTAAGATAGTAGTAGCATCAGAGTGAACGGTTTAATGCCATTTGGTATGATATTCTTCTCATATATTTTTTCTTTCCACTGTCTGCAGAATTTCCCATGTCCTACTTTGCAATGTAACCCAGAGGGTATCATTCTGGTTTGTGGTTACAGACCCTTCAAAAAATCACACCCTTCCTGCTGTTGAGGTGCAATCAGCCATAAGGTAATCACCCTTAAATATGCCTTCTATTAGTCAATCAATTTGCTGATTAATTCAACTGTTTTTAAAAATAGATATTGAAGAGTTTTATCTGTTTCACACATGAATTATTTATTAAAATGACAAAGATTTCATTTTGTTAGTTTCTGTTAGAGATGAGTATAGATCAGTAGTTCTCATCCAGGGGCAATTTTGCCTTCAAGGAGACATTTGGCAATATCTGGAGACATTTGGCAATGTCTGGAGACATTTTGATTGTCACAGCTGGAGGGGGTGGTGGTACCACCAGCATTGAGTAAGCAGAAGTTAGGGACCCAATAGCTTACCTTTTTCGGTCAATATATAGTCTTTACTTTAAAAAGATAATTTTTTTTTAAAAAAAGGTAAAATCATGACTCTCATGCAAACTAAACATTATTACTATCAAAAATTTTATCTCAGTTAATGAGGGCACTAGTAAGATGTTAAATTCTTTTTCAAGGAGACTTCAAGGAACCACCCGTATATAGAAAGTGAGGAATGGCAAAATGCATTTACAGAAGGATGCATCAGTCTATTTTTCAGGCAGTAACAAATTATGTTCCACTAGACACAGTTCATTTGATTTTCTATGGACAAGAATCATTTACATTATGTTAGTTTTCAAGAACTTATGGATTTGCAAAGTAGCTCAAAGACCATAAGAGATGGAAATTGCCTAGAAAGGTGCTCTCAGCAGGACAATCAGGAAAAAGTCCAGTACTCTGTTTTGCCCATTTCAAGTATTTCACAATTTTTCCCGACTTCCCGACAGTTGTACTCCTCCCCTTCTTATGATCGTAAGAAACTCAAAAGTGAAACGAATTCGAGACTTTCAAGAATTAGGAGGATGCAACTTGTATTTCTTTCAATTACTGTGCCTTTAGTATGTGTCCAAACTTCAAATACCACATGTGATTGATGTTGGGCAAAGATATACTCAAAAAATGAGCTCAGGAAATAAACTAGAACAAAACAAAGTAGCTCTCCCCACACAAGATTTACAAGTTACTGAAATACATATTATTATTTTTACCAAGGATAAATACCTACTGGAATAACTCATTAGCTCTCTGTAAAATGTTAACACTTAAGATAATGAGCATATAATCAAATGTCAAAGGTTTTTGTGAACATCATCTATTTCTTTTGCTGAAGCAAAGGCACTGAGGATTTATACCAATTGGAAATGGTTGAATCTGCCCTAACAAGAAAGTTTGAACTAAATTGCTTCTTCACTTTGACCACTAAGAATACTGTTAAGACTCTCACCACTTAGGGAGTAAGAATCATAAATATCATATTTCATGTGAAAAAAGATTTTATTCATGTCTTGTGATCTGTGAGGGCTACAAGGAAAATGAAGGCACTGGGTTAAACCAGTCCTTCAGTTGATAGGAGGAGGAAGAGTGAGTGCTTAGGGTGAAGGTCTGGGAAGTATTAATACATGAATATGTTCACAACAAAATGTCTGTTTCCAGGGTCTTAGCAGGAGAATCTATTTAGGAAGTGGGGATAGCCAATAGAATGAGAATTTATGTCAGGGAATTAGTAGGGCACATCAGGATTGGATGAAAATAAAGGAAACTATACAACAAAGGAAGGATAGAGTGAGAAAAAGGAGATGGTGTTTAGAGAGCAAATAATAGGAATTTCAAGGCTGAAGAATCTAAGTGATTGGGCAAAATAATACTAGTTCCACCTAATATTTGCATACAACTTTTTGGTTCACAAGGAATGTTCTTATGCATCTGTGGCATTTAATAATGACACCAACAGTTTTTTTCGTATTCTTTTTAAGAGACAGAGTCTGGCTTTGTTGCCCAGGCTATAGTACAGTAGCGTGATAATAGCTCACTGCAGCCTTGAACTCCTGGGGTTCAAGTGATCCTCTTGTCTCAGCCTCCTGAGTAGCTGGGACTACAGGAATGTGCCACTATGCCTGGCTAATTTAATTTTTTTTTTTTTTTTTTTTTTTTTTTTTTTTTTTTTTGTAGAGACAGGGTCTCACTATGTTGCCCAGGCTGCCCTTGAACTGGCCTCAGGCGATCCTCCTGCCTCAGACTCCCAAAGTGCTGGGATTACAGGCATGAGCCACTGCACCCAGCCAACACCAATAATTTTTCAGCAATTACTATTATCTCTCCTTTATAAATGAAGAAACTGAGGCTCAGGGAGATTAATTGATTTAAGGCCACCATGCTAGAAAGAGAAAGTGGGGACTTGAACCTAGGCATCCTGCCACCATATCCGGTGATTTTTCCTGTTTACCAGAGTACACAAAGAACTGAAACAGACATCTTAGAATTGGTTGGTCATTCCTTTACACAAAGTGCTTAGGGTGAACGTCCAGGAAGTACGTGAATTTGTTCACAAAATGTCTATTTCAAAGGTCCTAGCAGGATAAACTATTTAGGAAGTGGGGATAGCCAACAGAATGAGAATTACAAAATTCTAATTTCAAGTAAAATAATTGAAATGGGCAAAACAGAGTACTGGACTTTCTACCAATACAGAGTATACATAGTATGAGGTAAAGGAGTGACCAACTAATTCCAAGATGTCTGTCTGTTTTAGTTCTTTTGTGAGGGCCTGGCCTAATTCAACACCACTCTTGGCTGAAAGATATACATGATTCTTGATGCCAATTGGTGATTCGAGTGGTGGAGCAGATTTAATATGTACCTGAGCTAGAACTTCCAGTCAGTCTGTGAGATGATAGAATACATTCCAAGCCTAGAGTGAGCAAGTAACAAAGGGTTAACCAACTAGGAAGATAGAATGAGAATGCAGAGCAACTTCTCATTTTTCTCTGAGTTATATCTTAGCAGTGGGTTTCATTATTTTGCGGAAAAGTTTGTGCTCTCAGATGTTCAATATTAGGTTATGACAAAATAAAATATTCCATTGTTGGATAAAAATCCCTTGTCGTAGATTATCTGGCTAGAGTTCACTTTCACATCCATGAATAATCATGCCACAGCATAGTTATTTATTTACTAAAGGAAGTCTTTCCTGATAGCCTGGTGCTGGCCTGCAGAGATTCTCAAGCTATACTATCAGGCTGTAGACTTGGGCTGTCTGGTACTGTAGCCACCAGCCAAATGTGGTTATTAAGCACCTGAAATGTGGCTAGTCCAAAGTCAGGTGTGCTCACAGTATAAAACATAAGCCAAATTTCAAAGACATTGTACAAAATAAAATGTGGAGCCCCAGCCTGGGCAATATAGCAAGACCCTGTTTACACACACACACACACACACACACACACACACACACGTGTGGTGGCACACACCTGTGGAGCCCCAGCCTGGGCAATATAGCAAGACCCTGTTTACACACACACACACACACACGCACACACACACACGTGTGGTGGCACACACCTGTGGTCCTAGCTACTTGGGAGGTTGATGCAGGAGTATTGCTTGAGCCCAGGAGTTTGAGGCTGCAATGAGCCATGATCGTTCCTGTCTCAAAAAACAAACAAACAAACATGCAAAGTCAACTTGATACTGATTACATGTTGAAATTACATTTTCTTAGATATATTGGAGAAAAAATACATTATTAAAATTAGTTTCATCTGTTTATTTTAGTGCAGCTACTAGAAAATTTTAAGTCACACGAAGCTCACATTATATTTCTGTTTTCCAGGGCTGCTCTAGAGGTAGACAAAGGCAGCTTGCATAATATGAATTCAGTAAAGGTCATAAAATATCTCCAAGGACTCTCCAGTTTACAGTTAGAAATTCACTTATTTGGTTTCAATTAAATAAGTCTTTGCTACCAACCTCTCCTTAACTGCCACCACCACTAAAAATGCAGATATTTCCTAGGAAAAGTAACATTTTTCTAAGCTTTTGAACTCCTAAATCATTAATGTCTTTAGTCCTATGGAACTACTTGCAATTTACTGAACAAGTCTTACTTTACCTTGTCTCCATTCCTGTGCTCACTACATACTTTGGTCTAAAAACTCCTACTTGTCCCTCAAAACAGAGCTCAAAAATGGCCTCCACAGCAAAGCAGCTCTGACTTCTCACAATGGTGTACTTGGCCCTTCCCTCTGCTCACACTGTGCCCATATTTGCCTCTTTCACAGAACATTTTGTACCACACTGTGGTTGCGGATCTACTGATCTGTCACCCTTCTAGACCGTAAGCTCCTTGGTACTTTAATTTCACGTTGTATCTCCAGCATCTAGCATGGTATTTGATATTTAATAAGTTTTTGGCAAATGCTTGTTGAATTAATGAAAAAAATATCAAGATCAAGTTGGTGAATTTGAAGCCACTCCTGGTTCATGTTTTCATTTTTGCTTCTGGTTTTCTTTACTTCTCCTATTCATCACCCATATTTTACATGTAATTTTACTTTTGGGGGCTGTGATATTTATGTAAGCCACCTTAAATAGAGCTTTGTCATTCTAATCTAGATGCTACTCACACAGGACAGGTGAAACCCAAATTGAGGCTTTGCCCATGAGGATTCTGGGCTTTGCCCAGGGAAAAAATTCAAGAGAGAGCCAGAAGTAGAAGAAAACAACTTTACTGAAGAGGCAGTATTATAGCTCCTGTGATGTTACTGCTCTGTGACTGCTCCTGCAGAGCAGGACTACCCTGTAGGCAGAGACTAGCAGCTCAGGGCAGTTTTGCAGTCATATTTATACCCACTTTTAATTACATGTAGATTAAGGAGCAGTTTATGCAGAAATTTCTAGGGAAGGGTAATAACTTTGGGGTCATCACGTCATTGCCATGGAAAGGGGTGGTAACTCCCAGGTGTTGCCATGGCAATGGTGAACTGACATGGCACACTGGTGGGCATGTCTGATGGAAAGCTGCTTCCCCGCCACCCCCTAGCTCTGTTTTAGTTAGTCCTCAATTTGGTCCAGGGTTAGAGCCCTACCTCCAGAGACGAGTCCCTCCGTCTACCTTACTACCTCTCAGGAAATAAAACATGGTGGACAGAGCTCAAAGCTCAGGACTTCTGGACATTCACAACAATGGGGGCAGCAGTGGATACATGGGTATCCCTCTGGCAGCTAGTGTTGTAACTTAAGAGAAACTATGGCATGATTGCCCTCAGCAAACTTTTTAGTCAACTTGAAGTCTCCTGCCAGGAGGATGCTTCGTTTATAGAGATATTTATAATCATGGAGAAACAGGTTTGTACTTTGTCTTAATAGTTTTTTTTTTCTGTCTTATTTTGTTTATTTTTAATAATCATTGCATTTTAGAACGAACAAGAACCGGATCAACAATGCCTTCTTTCTAAATGACCAAACTCTGGAATTTTTAAAAATCCCTTCCACACTTGCACCACCCATGGACCCATCTGTGCCCATCTGGATTATTATATTTGGTGTGATATTTTGCATCGTCATAGTTGCAATTACACTACTGATTTTATCAGGGATCTGGCAACGTAGAAGGTAAGATATTTAAAAGGAGTGATTGAAAGAGCATTTTCTTATTTCCTCATGACTTGGACAAATCAGGAGAGGATTTTCCTCTGGCTGAAGATAATGCCTTAAATTTGAAACTTTGAAAAAATTGGTGATTTTCAAAAATATCACTTATGCTCTTTTCTTTAGATATATTTTAGAGTCCAGTGTCCCTTACTTAACTAGGCTCCTTCCATGACTACCTTTCCCTCTATTCTGTACCACATAAATGTTTCATATCCAGGCTTGATTTTAATATCTGTGTTGTGATTTTGTAAGCTAGATATAAGGAGCTAAACAGACTTTTTGGGTAGGCAGAGTTCATCTTTGGTAGTCATCCACATCCAAATGCCAGCAGTTTCATAGTTCCATGCCTCCCTACCTTGGCTTACCTCTTCTTAGCCCAGTGCATGCAGGCTACCATCTTGTCCCAGATGCCTTTGTACTGTTTTATACTTCCTTCCCTTTGATGGACACTCATCCCTTGTGTGCCTATGATATTGAATAGAGCTGTGTTGCTCATGGCCTTTAAATCAACTCTCAGCATCAGATATCACCTGGAACACTTGTTTAACATGTAGGTTCCTTGGCCCTATTGCAGACCCACTAAATTAGAATCTCTGAAGGGATGCATTTTAATGAATACTCAGGTCATTCTTATTCATTGAGTTTGAGAGCTTTCAATTTAACAATTTATAGGTAGAGTTTCACTTATTGAGTTCATTTACCTAGATTCTGGAGGCACTTGCAAACTTCGATGTCTAAATTATTGATACTGCTTCAAGAGGGAATTTAAGACCTGTGGGGAAGTTACTGAGGTAGTGGAGAAGAAGAGGAGACAGGATTTCTCAGCATGATTTTGTTAACCAGTACCTCTGATCCAGGGGGGAAGATGGAAAAATCCTCAGCTTTTCACTAGACTTTAATGCTTGTAAACCTTCCTTTCTGATACTAAGGAAGAATAATTCTGGTAAGTGGTAATTACAGTGACATGCAGTTGAAAATAACAGGGGCATGGTTTTTAAAAGTGTTAGTTCTTACATGGGACATGTGGGATGTGTTTGGCTAAGTAAGTATGTGTTTGACTAAATGCTCCTCTTGAAGTTTACTACTTTCCATATGTTTCACCCTAGTAACTAGCAGAAGGTAATAATTTTAAATCTTGGGCTTTGTAATTTTATTCACAAATGATAAGTAAAATGCTATGAAATAAATATGGTTTATGTCTATTCCTCAAATTAAATTCAAAGATTAGGATCAAGTTACACTTACCTGATTTTTTTGATGATCTTGGCATGGCATGTAATGCAAAGAGACTTGGTACAAGATGTTCATTTGGTTTTTCTTTTGAAAATATTGAGAAATATTCTCATGCAATGCTTGAATACCTGTGCTTAATGTTTTTGTTTTGTATTAATCTTGAGATGCTGTGATTCTGTGTTCCAACAACTGTAACATTAGTGAATTCACTCCATCTACTTGGTTTCTAATTTCCTCACTAGTACAGTATAGTGTAGGAGTTAGAAGAATGGACTCTGGAGATAGATTGCTTAGACTCAACGTATTTATCTCTTAGGTTCTGCCCTTGTATATAATCCATTAACTGTATGAATATCAGGAAGCACAGTGAGTCAGGGAAACTGAGCTTAGGAGAATATAATTTGTGGTGCTAGACTCAGGCTGGTTAAGTTTATCTTTACTGTTTGTGAATAGATAACTTTTCTAGAGTGACAGTGAGGTGTACTGGAAATAATTAACTTGGTGGGATAAAAAGGGTTAATACATAGAGTGCTTAGAGTGGTATCTGGCACACAGTGAGTGCTCAATAAGTGTTAGCTGTTACTATTATTTTATGATCTTGCCATTTGCTGGCCTTTCAGCTAGTTTGTGCTGGGATCAGCTATCTCTTTCCTTCTGAGCAGATTCTGCAGTAATATAATAATTGGGTGTGTAGCATCATAATTTGTTGCCTTGGAGAAGTGAAGCTGTTGTCACAACCTTGCCTTCACAAATTTATTTCATGTTCAAACTGGGAAAGCAGATGGACACATCTCTTGTGTAAACCGGGAGAGCATCAATAATTAGCAAATATAGTCACGAAAATTATGACAACCTTCTGAAGATAAATTGTTTGTTGTGTTTTAAGTTTGACACAATTTGTGGTGGGTGTCTCCTGGACAAAATGTTGCTTCAAATGTGAGGAGAGGATGCAGTTTGAAGTGGGGAGAGCCCTGAAAATTGCAATGAAAGCCCTTTCTAATCATGGAAAAGATAGGAGTTGCACCCAAAACCTTTAGTTTCGAGGAAGACAGTCAAAGGAATGTTCAACAATCTAATCCATACATTAGATAATAATGAACATAGTTTTTGTGGTACAGAATCTTAAGCTTAGAAGACCTGGAGGGACCATGGGATTATCTAAGTCACCATTCTGCTTCTATGGAGAAGAGTGCCAGAGTCATCTAACACACATATATATATCTAAACTTACTATTGAGGAAATTTCTCAGCAAAGCTTTAACAATTCTGTTATCTTTGCCAATAACACCATTATATTAATTATTCAGGGACAGTGAGTGGCAAGTGTGCAACCAATGGAGCCCAAACTAGATAAACTCAAATACCAGCTGTGCCCTTTACCTGTATAATCTTAGTTGAGTCGCCTGATTTCCAGAGATCTCAGTTTCTCCATCTGCAACAGGGAGATGATGTTTCACAGGGCTTTCATGAGGATTGACTGACATAAATGTGTATAAAGTACCTAGGATATAGTGTGCACTAAATAAGCAGTAATTATTATTATCCAAGATCAGCTTAAGCCATTGCTATGATTAAGAGGTGCTGGGAAAGGATCTCTTTTCCACCAAGATATTGTGGAAAATATCTTGGTATTTTCCATCATACTGTAGAAACTTCTCCAATTCACCAACTCATTGCTTGGGATTTTATTAAATGCTTGTTTTATTTTATTAAGGTGTTGTTAACAAATAAAAGTTATATATATTTATGGCATATAAGGTGATGTTTTGATATATGTATATATTATGAAATGGCTAAATCAAATAATTAACATATAAATTCAACTTATTTATGTGGCATTTGTCTTTCTGTGCCTGGCTTATTTCATTTAGCATACTGTTCTTCAGGTTGATCCGTATTGTCACAAATGTCAGGATTTCCTTCTTTATAAAGGCTGAATAGTATTTCATCGTACCACATTTTCTTTATCCATTCATTCATTGATGGACACTTAGGTTGATTCCATACCTTGGCTGTTGTGAATAGTGCTGGGTTGAACATAAAAGTGCAGAAATCTCTTTGACATAATGGTTTCAATTCTTTTGGGTATATACCCAGAGTGGGATTGCTGGATCATATGGAAGTTTATTTTTTATTTTTTGAGGAACTTCTGTACTGTTTTCCATAGTGGCTGTACTAATTTACATTCCATGCAGTAGTGTACCAGGGTTCCCTTTTCTCCACATCCTCATCAACACTTGCTATGTTTCGTCTTTTTGATAATAGGTATTCTAACAGGCGTGAGGTGGTATCTCATTGTGGTTTTGATTTGCATTTCCCTAATGATTAGTGAAGTTGAACATTCTTTCATGTACCCTTTGGGCATTTGTATGTCTTCTTTTGAAAATTTTCTATTCACATCCTTTCCCCATTTTAAAATTGGCTTGTTTTCTTGTTATTGAGTTGTTTGAGTTTCTTATAAATTTTTGGATATTAACTCCTTTGCTGTGCAGAAACGTTTCATTTTGATGTAAATCCCATTTGTCTATTTTTGAATTTGTTTTTGTGCTTTTGGGGTCATTGCCCAGACCAATGTCATGGAGCTTTTCTCCTATGTTTTCTTCTAGTAGTTTTACAGTTTCAGGTCTTAGGTTTAAGTCTTTAATCTATTTTGAGTTGATTTTTATATATGGTGTGAGACAACAATCCAGTTTCATTCTTTTGCATCTAGATATCCAGTTTTCCTAACACCTTTTATTGAAGAGATTGTTCTTTCCTCATTGTGTGTTCTTGCCATCTTTGTTGAAGATCTGTTGACCATAAGTGCATGGATTTATTTCTATCCTTGCTATTCTGTTCCGTTGGTCTATGTGTCTGTTTTGATGCCACTACCATGCTGAATAAACACTTTTTTAAAATGCAAATAATCCTATGAGGTCTACTGGTCACCACAATAGTGGTGAATTGGTTAACCAGTTCTCTGAAAAATACCCTGATTTGTAGCATTTGCCAGTTTCCCATCAAGGCTGAAAAATTCTGAATAAATACCCTGACTTGTGACATTTGCCAGTTCCCCATCAAGGCTGAAAAATTCTGAATAAATACCCTGATTTGTAGCATTTGCCAATTTCCCATCAAGGCTGAAAAATTCTGAATATTTAGCAATCAGCCTTTGAAAACCTGTACCAGCCAGATCTAGCACACCATTACAGCTGCCACCTCTTTGTGAAATACCTAGAATAGGTTGCTTCTCTATTGCCCTCTAGTTGAGAATAGCAGTTTGTGAAAATGAGAGATTTGTTGAAGGAAAGAAGTTGGAAAAGCTATTTTTAAAATTTGGGGCAACAATTAGGGAGCAGAACAAGTGGGAAGGCAACCAAGATGAACTGCATGTACTTCACAATAATGTCTCTACTAGATTTAGTGTCTAGCCACAGCCTAGAAGTAGATGTGTTAGTTATATGGTCAATTTTATGATGGTAGTGATAATGATGATGGTGATAGTGATAGTGATGGTGATGTTGGTGATGGTGATGGTGATGAACTTGATAATGTGATGTGTGTTTTAATAGAGCCCTAAACTAAGACTCTTGGTTTTGGGTTCCAGTCTCAGGCTCTGGCATTTGTTAGCTGTGTCCTTGAGCAGGTCACATAAGGAAAATGATGATAATATTTTCTTAAATAGTGTAATGATGAGAAGACAAAATCAGAGAATATACCTAGTGGTTTACATGCTAGAAAGTGCTATATCAATTTAAGTTACTAGCATGACCATAAAAAGCAGTTATAAAGTGCTAATTTTATATAACATGGAACTTTGTAGTTTACAAGGACAGTCATGGACACAGCACTGTTTCAGATTTACATGTACATACTAGAATTGATGTTGAATCCAGTATATAAATAGACTGTTATAATATTAGACCTTAGTTGGATCTAAGATCACAACTGGGTCTTAGGAAGGGACCTTAACAATGATCCAAATCCAACCCTCCAGAAACCAAAGCCCAGATAAGTAAAAATATTTTATTGTTTTATTGACCATCCATTCCGTGATAGGAGCTATAGTATGTATTGTGGATGAGACAAACATAAATAACATGGATGGTCCTTGCCTAGAAGGAGATTGTAATCTTATAGTAACAAAGCCAGGTCAAAGACTTAGGACATAGAACCCTAGCTAATGCTCCCAGCTGAGTAGAGTCATTAGTAAATTTGCTTGGTTTGTTTCTAGTTATACTTATATTCCCATAAGGTCAATAGTAAATAAAAATGCATTTGGATTTCCACAGATCTTGTTTTTCACACAAGGGGATGTGGCTCAGTCAACACTTTTATATCCTGAAACCATATTCTTATAAAGTCTTAATTAAATGAATAGTCTTAAAAATAGAGGTGTAAATAAAATGAGTAATGTCATAGCGAATATAACAAGTGTTTTTCTTTGCTGTTCTTAAATATACATACCTGATAAAAATCTAATGTAAGTGTGTTGAGTAAAGCCTGGGGAGAGTAAATAGAGTTCTAGGTCAACTCCTTTCACCAATCTTGTTTCATTCTGAAAGACAAGTTACTCTACGTATTTGAGTGTCAGTTCCTTCATGTGAAAAACAGGGATGAGGCACGTAGTCATGGCTGAGTGGTTAAAACGATGGATTTGGAAAACAGTGATAATAAAATATGCATAATATTGCAGTAAGAATTAAGTGAGATGATGCATACAAAACACCTAGTCTGATTTCTATCATGTAATAAATACTTAATATTATCATTAGCATTATCATTGCTATTATATGGCACATGTAAAGCAACTTGCCTACAGTCACATGGTTAGAAAGTAATAGTAACAGGATTTAAAACCAGATAGGTTTGATTTCAAAGTCCATCAATCTCACTGTGCTACAATGCCCACTCAAATCATTCCAGTAACCCTATTTCCCCCCAGAATCATCCAGAGCAATTCTGAGGACGGTCTCAATTCCCCAATAATTGATTCTGTCCTGTTTGAAAATCATGTTTGTCTGTCTTTTATTGTCTTTCTGGCTATTCTTGGGTCTTGGCTCTTTAGCTCTATTTTTTTTTTTTTTTTTTTTTTTTTTTTTTTTTTTTTTTTGAGACAGAGTCTTGCTCTGTCGCCCAGGCTGGAGTGCAGTGGCAAGATCTTGGCTCACTGCAAGCTCCGCCTCCCGGGTTCACGCCATTCTCCTGTCTCGGCCTCCCGAGTAGCTGGGACTACAGGCGCCTGCCACCATGCCCGGCTAATTTTTTTGTATTTTTAATAGAGAGGGAGTTTCACCGTGTCAGCCGGGGTGGTCTTGATCTCCTGACCTTGTGATCTGCCCACCTCGGCCTCCCAAAGTGCTGGGATTACAGGCGCGAGCCACCACACCCAGCCTCTTTAGCTCTATTTGTTTATTTATTTTTTTAGATGGAGTCTCCCTCTGTTGCCCAGGCTGGAGTGCATTGGCGCGAACTCTGCTCACTGCAACCTCCACCTCCCGGGTTCAAGCAATTCTGGTGCCTCAGCCTCCCGAGTAGCTGGGACTACAGGCATGCGCCACCGCGCCTGGCTAATTTTTGTATTTTTAGTAGAGATGGGGTTTCACCATATTGGCCAGCCTGGCCTCGAACTCCTGACCTCAGGTGATCCGCCCGTCTCAGCCTTCCAAAGTGCTGGGATTACAGGCGTGAGCCACCACGCCCGGCAGTCAGCTCTATTTTGTTTGAAGGGGGATGGAAATGCTCTTCCTGCTTTTGGCACCATTACTTTATCTTAGAACAGAGCAAACCCCGTTCCTCAACATCCCCTAGCTCTGAGGGCCACACGTGATGCTTCTTTTCTCCCCTCTTTTGCCCCTCTTCTCTCTATATTTATGAGGTATATGAGAGATATTCACTCTCAAGGCTCCTAGGAGCTCATTCCAGGAATTTTAATCAGTTTTTTCATCCTCTTCCTGAACCCCCTGACATTGCAGGAATAGCAGAAGTAATTAACACTTGATTTTAGCTTTCAGGAAAAAGAACTCATGTTTTTAGCAGAACATCAAATCAGAATGATCCAGAAAGATAGTTAAGTTTTATTATTCTTAGTAAAAGCAATGCACAGGTAGTGAATCAGTTTATTACAGCAAACGCTATGAAATGTGACAAAGTGATATATTACTGTTAGATAACCTTTGAGCTGCTTATCATGTCCACCAAGCAGCAAGTTCCTGACACTGCAATTGGTGAAGCCCAGCAATGCCAGGACTCTGCAACTGGATCTATGGTTGTAAAAGAACAATATGCACCTAATTTGCCACTGACACAGCTCAGTTTGATAAATTTCCATAGCAATTCCCCTTGGAATCTTTTTGGTTGAGATGTTATTCTTATTCTAAAGAAGAAAAACTTGTCCTCATTTGTTTACATCTTCCTTTTTAGTTTTCCCCCATTCTTTTGTGATGCCTGTTGAATCATTTTTCCTTGTTGCTGGGAAGGGGGAAGCGAGATTCCTTGTAATGATCATCACATACGTCTAGCTCTTTGTCATTTTTCTTCTGACTCCATAAATACTTTTTTTATTAACTGAAGAAACTGGAAAATAGGCCCTGGCAATTATTATTTCTAAGACTACTATTGCATTGCCACCTACTTCAGAATGCTCCCTTTACTAAAATGTTTGTAATACAGGTTTCATACTTGACATATACAAATATCAGGGTAAAATTTGGCTGTCCACAATCTATTTATTGTTGTGGAAAATTATTATTCACTCCAAGCCCAATGAGGAGTGATTTTGGGGGAATTTACATGAGATAGCCATTTTAAATGATGATTTATAAATAGACATTTGCTACTTACAGCTTCATCTTTAGAAGAAACATTCCTCTCTCTTATAAAGCATTAAAATGGGGAGAGGGAGGATGAGTATATATGTCGTTTTTCCCTTTCATTGAGTTCATTTTAGGACAAGGACTGTATCTCTTCCATACACATAGTAGACACTCAAAATATAGCTGTTAGTGAATGTTGGATACTATGAATGGAAGTGATGTGATTGATGGTTATAGAATGTTGATTTCCTTTGCTTTCTGGAGGACGTGGAAAGTGAACAATACACCTGTCTATAGGAAGAGGAACCAAAGTGTTCTAATCCTCTGGTGGGTAATTTCACCTGGGAGGATCCTCTCATCACATTAAAATCTATGTCCACCCCAACCCATGCTGATTGCTGATTGCTGATGCTTGCCATGACCAGTGCGGTGTCTTCACCCCAAGGATGGAAAAATATAGCAGCCTATCTTTCCCTAGGTCTCTAGGACCACAACTCCTGACTTTCAACCCAGCATTGGGCCAGAAGTTTTATTAATAAATGTTTAAAATGTGGCATCTGCAATTCAGTGATTGCCTATTGTGTTTAATTGTGATATTTGATGGTGGCATATGCAATGGTAAAATACTTTCAAATGATGACATTGGGATCTACAGAATTGGAATGCTACTTTACCTTTGTTTTAAATGAACAACTATTTGAAATTATTTAATAAACCATCAGCAAAGCCTAAAATACAAGAGATACAAGAAATTTCTTGTGTGTAAAATTCCCTTCCTTCCTTCCTTCCTTCCTTCTTTCTATCTTGTGGTAAAGCCCGTTCAAGGTCTACCTAGGGCTACTGCCTGAGTAACTTTACCTACAACATTAGTCCATACATACATACATCTAATTGTTCAATGTACCATCTATCATCTGTCCATCTATCCATCCATCCATCCATCCATCCATCCATTCAGCCAGACAGCCAGACAGCCATTAATATATCATCTAGCCAACCAGCAATTGAACTACATTCATTGATTATTTTATCCATCTGTCCATCCACCTTTCATCATTTGTTCAGCCACTCACCCATCTTCTGTCCATCCATATATTTATTATCCAGCCAGTCAGCCATTAATCTACATTCATTGATTCATCTACCCATAGAGTTGAATGCCTACTCTGTGCTGAGTCCAGGTCAGCTGTTTTGCAAAACATTTTTAAATTTGGATTTTTCTGATTAGGCTCCTCATTATGAGATTCAGGTCGAAACAAATTGGAGGGGGCGGGGCTGGAACACCGGAAAAACATATATGTGATCTACTCAGTGTATCACATCAGGACAGACTTGTCAGTTTCTTTCATTGTTGGAAATTTTCACTAGATTTCTCTTTTAGCAAAATACAAGTGTCCTTTTATAATTGATATTTTGCTTATGGGGGTGATATCTTGAAACCATGTGACTATCCTGTTCTCCAACCGTCTCTCACATAATGGTTTAGTATCCATTGATAATCCTCATCAGAATCAATGATTATTATTATATGGTGATTTTTGTTCCTATTACTCTTTCTATATTCGTTGGCATTCTTCTATAAAAAAAGAGCTTTCTCTTTTCTCCACTTTCTTCCACCATATTCTTTTTTTAAAAATATATACAATTTTTATTTGTCAATTATACCTCAATAAAACTGATAGGGGAAAATGATACAGAGGACAGGAATGGAGTCAGGAAAATCATGTGGGTGGGAAAGATGATTTAAAAAAAAATTTTTTTTGTTATACTTTAAGTTCTAGGGTACATGTGCACCATATCCTTTAAAGCACATTCTCATGCAGGACTAATAGGAATTCCATCTCGGTCATCATTGGGGCACTTTCACCATCTCCTCACCTGTCAGAGACTCACCAAGGTTCTAAGGGACCCTCATAGTGGTGGGACTCTACCCTGGTCACCACTGCAGTGCCCAAAATCTCAGCCAGATGATCTCTTCGTTTCTGCTATTTGGCATTTCCACAAATTTGTGGGACAAGAGAATCCTTTGCAAGTCGAGGAGCCTCATGCCTAACATCATGCCTCCATGGTGTCACCATGGAGTGGTGCTCCAACATCCAACCTGTGATAAGCCTTAGGGAAACCCGTCCTTCTTCTGGTTGCCTAGAGGCATCCACCTCTCTTTTTTCTTTTACTGCATGATATCAAGCATAATTGTCTCATTGTTTTAGTCTTTCACAAAAGACCGGAAAAACCTTTGAATTTGAGTCTACAGTTTTCCACACTCCAAAGAAATATTACAGATCTGCATATTACTTGGGTTGGGGTCAGCAAGGTCTACAAAGGGTGAAACTACTAGAAACTCAAGAATTTATCCTGTCATATGGAATTTTTGGAGTGACCTGGAATTATAACTACAAGTTGTAAAGTAATTAGGGAAAGTGTGTTCTGAGTTCCAAAATCGTGACTTGCAAATTAACACAATTATTTTGTAATGAGTAGAGCCAAGCAGCAATATTTGAAGTTTATAGCACTTACTTTCTACAAAGTAATGTTAATTTTCTTTCTGATAGCTCATTTCTATTTGATTTTCACTCAACATTTTCAGACCATTAATTTGTCAAATCCCATGAGAGGGATTTATTACTTTTAGCAATTCAATTGTTATTAAGTTCTCCTAGAGATGGATTTTAAACTTGCAAATTTACTATGCATTTTCTTCACATTACTTCATGCAATTTGTGTGTGTGAATGTCTATGTGTATATATGTGCATATACACTTATATTCATTCATATACATATTCATCTATATTGATTTTAGTATTCTAAATAAGACCACTTGTTTTGATCACTATGTATATGTCATCTATACAGACTTCTCATCTTGATAGTATCTTTTCACCTCACCAACTCTTCATGGTCTTTGAAATTTGTTTGAAAATTACACAATATCATTAAATTATTTCATTGTTCTAAGGTGCCTATTCCCCTTCCTGTTCTCCATGTTCGTACAGAAGACCATGTGCAACCATGGTTATGGTCCTTCTAGATGCCAATCACTCTTTTTTATGTGCTTTTAGAAAGAACAAAGAACCATCTGAAGTGGATGACGCTGAAGATAAGTGTGAAAACATGATCACAATTGAAAATGGCATCCCCTCTGATCCCCTGGACATGAAGGGAGGGCATATTAATGATGCCTTCATGACAGAGGATGAGAGGCTCACCCCTCTCTGAAGGGCTGTTGTTCTGCTTCCTCAAGAAATTAAACATTTGTTTCTGTGTGACTGCTGAGCATCCTGAAATACCAAGAGCAGATCATATATTTTGTTTCACCATTCTTTTTTTGTAATAAATTTTGAATGTGCTTGAAAGTGAAAAGCAATCAATTATACCCACCAACACCACTGAAATCATAAGCTATTCACGACTCAAAATATTCTAAAATATTTTTCTGACAATATAGTGTATAAATGTGGTCATGTGGTATTTGTAGTTATTGATTTAAGCATTTTTAGAAATAAGATCCGGCCTATATATATATTTTCACACTTCAAAGACCTAAGGAAAAATAAATTTTCCAGTGGAGAATACATATAATGTGGTGTAGAAATCATTGAAAATGGATCCTTTTTGACGATCACTTATATCACTCTGTATATGACTAAGTAAACAAAAGTGAGAAGTAATTATTGTAAATGGATGGATAAAAATGGAAGTGCTGATATACAGGGTAGAATTTTATCCTGTTAGCACACCAACAGTTGATTATATATTTTCTGAATATCAGCCCCTAATAGGACAATTCTATTTGTTGACCATTTCTACAATTTGTAAAAGTCCAATCTGTGCTAACTTAATAAAGTAATAATCATCTCTTTTCGATTGTGTGACTGATTGTGGTCTGAAATTTATTTTCACACTGTGGAACATAGTCTTGTTTTTATTAGTTATCTTTAATCTGCTCTACAACCATAGAAATGAATTATTTTTGTTGTGTGTATCCTTGTTTGAAGACACCTTGTAGTTTTTAGGTTGATTCTATTTCCAGATAGGCCATGAATAATTCTAAATTCTAAGAACAATGATTATACATTTATTAATGAAAATAAAATTTGCTACTCAATTTCCCACTGCTATCACCCATAGTTAAAGTTACAGCAGTAGTCTCTAACTCACTTCCCTGCCTCCAGTGTACCTCCTTGCATACAAACTCTAAGATAGGTAGCTGCACACAGCAGGTTTATTGGGGCATGCACTCAGGAGATACACCTTTAAGGAGTGAGGAAGGCAAAGTGTGGCGGACAGATGTTAAGGTGGCCCGCATCATTCCCATCTCTTGGTGTTCACGCCTTCATATAATCCCCTCCCCTTCAGTGAGTATGGTACCTGTGGCTTGCTTCTAATGAATAGAATACAATAAAGGTGATGAGATGTCACACTTCTGCTATTACTTTATATTACATCTGAGTCTGTCTTGCTAGTAGATTTGTTTTTGAGATCTTCTTGCTGTCTTGATTCAGTAAGTGGCCATGTTGGGAAAGCCCATGTGAAAGAAACTGGTCAGCTTCTAGGACAGAGGTGTCCAATCTTTTGGCTTCCCTGGGCCAAATTTGAAGAAGAAGAATTGTCTTGGGTCACACAAAATACACTAACACTAACAATACCTGATGAGCTAAACAAAATTCACCAAAAATGTTTATGAATCTGTGTTGGGCCACATTCAAAGCTGCCCTGGGCTGCAAGCGGCCCGCAGGCCACAGGTTAGACAAGCTTGCTCTAGGAATTGCTGGTGACCTCTAGGCACCAAGGACAACCTCCAACCAACAGGCATCAAGAAGCTGGGATCCTCAGTCTTACAACAAGGAAATGAATTCTGACAACAACTGGAGGAAGCTTGGAAGCAGATTTTTCCCCATTCAAATCTCCAGATGAGAATGCAGTCTGACCTACACTTTGCAGCCTGAGCAGAAGAACCAGTTAGGCTGTGCCCAGACTCTTGACCATGGACACTGTGAGATGATAAATGTGTATTTTTTTAAGCTGTTAAGTTTGTGGCAGCAACAGGTAACAAATAGAGTAGGATTAGGCAGAGGGAGAAACAACCAGAAACATGGTTACAACAGAAGCCTCAGCCAATCTTTCAGGAAGCTCAGGAGCTGGGGCTATTCCTGATTGAGTTAAGGGAGCAGGGCCTTTGTATCTCCACATTGGCCAGGCATGCCTGTGGGTGCCTTCTGGGAGAGGGTCTTATCCTTGAAAAAGGCAGTTCACCGTGGCTGGATGCAATTCCCATTGAAGGACTCAGCTGTGAGCCTTCAATAGCCAATATTCTTAGCTGCTAGGGATGGGTGTATTGGCCTAGAAGAGGGAGCCCAGAAGTCCCCCTAGAATATCTACCGGTCCATTGTCTGTGATACAGCCTGAATGAATGCCCGAAATGTAAACCTGGTCCTGTTAGTTCCTAACACAGACACTTTTAAATGGCTTATCATTATCCTTAGGCTAAAGCCGGACCCCTTAACACAGGGCCTGCTAAAGTTTGACACCCCCTCCATCTCCACCTCCCTCCCTATCTTCATCTCTCGCAAGTTCTCTCTCTTTTCCATCCAGTCGTACATAGATCTCTCACTTCCAGCTTTTGAACAGGATGTTTTCTCTACCCTACCTCTCAGCCACTCTTGTACCTTGTTCTTAGGGTCTTTCTCACATAAACATTTTGATTTCAGGAAGTCTTTGCCAGACATCGGGATATGGGCTGCTAGAACACCCAGATAATTATACTCATTTCATTGTACTATAATTATTATTTTTAAATATATTTTCTATAGAGGAAGGGGACCACAAAGGCAAGAGTGTTTTAGGGCCCACAAAAGTCCTAATGCAGTCTTGTCTTCATAACATTTTTGTAACCCGCTTCACTTTGCCCTTGACCTCCAACCAGTTAGAATTAACTATTGCTTTGTAATTTGATTATGTCTACACATTTTTATTTATAATGATTATAACACTTCATTTTTTATACTTGTTTATGTGTTTGTATCTTCACACTAAATATAATACTCTTAGAGGTAGTGTTCAAGTCACTTACCAGAGTGCCTTCTCTCCGTTTCCTTATTTTCTCCCTTCCTTCTTTCTTTCTTTTTTTTATTATTATTATACTTTAAGTTTTAGGGTACATATGCACAACGTGCGGGTTTGTTACATATGTATACATGTGCCATGCTGGTGTGCTGCACCCATTAACTCGTCATTTAGCGTTAGGTATATCTCCTAATACTATCCCTCCCCCCTCCCCCCACCCCACAACAGTCCCCGGTGTGTGATGTTCCCCTTCCTGTGTCCATGCGTTCTCATTGTTCAATTCCCACCTATGAGTGAGAACATGCAGTGTTTGGTTTTTTATCCTTGCGATGGTTTGCTGAGAATGATGGTTTCCAGCTTCATCCATGTCCCTACAAAGGACATGAATTCATCATTTTTTATGGCTGCATAGTATTCCATGGTGTATATGTGCCACATTTTCTTAATCCAGTCTATCATTGTTGGACCCTTCTTTCTTTCCTTTGTCCTACAATGTTGAGCAAAACCAAACACAATCCATGCCCTCGTGAAGCTGAAAGTCTATGTAGTCAGAGCGCAATAAATGTGTGCTAATAAACAAGCACATGAAGTGGTAGCTGTTGCAAGCTCATAGTTTATCCCTTCTGGGAGCAAAGCCTGCCCCTCTCTCTGTAAGTGGAAGAGTTTGAATATGTGGGTAGAAGATTTTTGACTTGAACACCATTTTGACTTGGGAACCATATGCTATTTAATATTAGTAGGCTTCCTTATTTTTAGAAAAGGAATGAGATTTGACCTGTTGGTTGACAAGACATGACTTACTAAATAATTATTCTCTATCTTACGCTCTTTTGAGTGGTGTACTTCGGGAGAATAGTTTGACTTTGCATAGAGAAGTCTTTAACTGGTGAAACATCAGCTGAATTCAATCAGTGTGTGCTAGGAAGCATAATCCAAGATATGCATTCTCAACAGGGTGTAAATTGTTCTTGGCGGGGAGAAAAAATTTGAGATATTACAGTGGTTTGTAGTTGTATTAGTCCATTCTCTCACTGCTGTAAAGAAATACCTGAGACTGGGTAATTTATAAAGAAAAGAGGCTTAATTGGCTCACAGCTGTGCAGGCTGTAAAGGAAGCATAGCCACTTCTGTTTCTGGGGAGGCCTCAGGAAGCTTCCAATCGTGGTGGAAGGGAAAGGGGGAGCCAGGTGTCTCACATGGCAGGAGCAGGAGAAAGAGAAACCAAGGGGGGAGGTGTTGCACACTTTTAAACAACCAGATCTCATGGTAACTCACTCACTCTCATGAGAACAGGACCAAGATGATGGTGCTAAATGATTCATAAGATATCCACCCTGATGTTCCAACCACCTCCCACCAGGCTCCACCTCTAACATTGGAGACTACAATTCAATATGAGATTTGATGAGGACACAGGTCCAGATGATATCAATAGTCCTCCAAATGATCACAGTATGTAAGCAGATAAACAGTATATCTAAGATATTAAAATTTCATGGGATAACTATTAAGAAAAAGGTCTAAAAGGCCACAATAACGAAAAGAAGATTGAGAAACATTGATTCTAGATGTTTCTTATTTTGAAGGCATGAGACAAACCCGTTTTGATAACGAGACCATTTTCTTCACTATTTATTCTGCTGCGGAGGGAATTTATTCCACTGGGGGAAGGTCTGTTCCACTAAATATCCTTATTGGAAAAGTTTTCTATGCTAGCAGAGATGTTCTGTAACCTTGACAATCAATGTAACAGCAAAGTAGAGCTTATATCTCCTGCCTACTGCCTTTGACAAACACTCTGGGTAATTAGAGAGCGGTCAATCATCAACCACACCTCTCACTTTTAATTTAATGATCCAGTAATGTGCCATGAGGGAACACATTGTGAGGTGATATGTACTGGAAACAAAATGTTGTAAAGGAAGTGGAAATATAGCTGTCATTCCAGTTTCGAAGTTCCTGGCAAAAACTACTTGATGAAACTGGAAGGACAGAAAATCAATTCACTACAGAAAGAAAATGCACTGGGATGGTGATATCTGGATTTGCTTCACAGAAGAAATGTAAATGCAGATAACTTTTTTTTTTTGGTGTAGTTTCATCATCTATGTTTTTCACAAGAACTAACCATTAGAAAATATAATACAAAAGAATTAAGCAAGTTATTGCATATAGAATGATAATGATCAGACTCCAGATATAAGTATCACTACACAGATTATGCACATTTATCATCATTCCTGGATGAGAAATAGGGAATAGGAGAGGACGCAGATTAAAAACCAAAAAGCAAAAAGAAACCCAGAGCCCAAATTCTCAGTCCTTATTTCAATTCATGGGGCCCCTTAGCATAATATTTTGTTTCCCATTTTACATCTTATTTTCCTGTATAAAATTTTCTCAAGTTTAGTTACATAAGTAAATGCACATTTTCTTTCCTTCCTTCTTCTCTTCCTTAAAAATGTGTTGAATGTCCCACCACTTTACTGAAGACACCATGCTAGATTCAGATAATATAGAGAAAGAATGTCTTATAAGGGACCCATTCATTAATTATGATAAAATTAAGTTAATTACTAAGAATATCATTATTTAAAAAAAAATTTGGCTTGAATGAATGAATAATTTTTAGGTGTCATTTACTGAGTCATTCTGCTCTTTGTTTTCATAACATTGTTCTAAAAGGACTTTTATCTTATTCTGGGCACAGAATAAGAGCCAATTTATAATACACGACATTCATCTTTAAAAAATTATTATAACACAGTAGGGGCAGTAGGGGGATGCAAGTAGTTTGTGCAAGTCTTTATAGTGGTACAGGCCAGTAGGGGAGAGTTTGGCCAATAAAAAAATGACAATTGTGTCTCTAGATGTAATTTTTCCATAATTACCCCTTGATGTCACTTATATTTTTTGAAAACTGGTGAATACGTAAATATGCGTGTGAGGTGTTGGATGAAAGAAGACATTTAATCAGATCCAGAGAAGGTACATTTTTCAACTGTCTGATGTCTTGTGACCCAGTCTGGCAGTAGGATCCCAGAACAACAGAGCTAGGGCATACCCAAGACCTTTGGAAAGGGTGGAACAAGAACTCTTGGGCACAGCATAGAGCAGAGGTGAGCGCTAGCCACCACAGGCAAGCAAGCCTGGAAGGTGCCATTGTCCAGTGCCTTGCTACAGTGAACAGGCGGCCCTTATTTGCAAAATTTAACAAAAGTTTAATTAAGATTCATGTCTTAATGGTTCTTGGAGTCCCCTGGACTCCATTTGTCATCCTAAGCCATTGGCTCATAGCCTGCCACATTTAATGATTTATGAAGTATTTGGCAATATTCAGTTTGTCTCAAGGTTGCATTTGAAAACTTGTGAGGTAGAACTATGTAAAATTACTGCTATATAATCATTTTGACCCACAAAGTGGCAATGCCTCAAGCTATTAGTTTGCTGGTCAATCCTTTGGCATTTAGGAAAGATATTTCCCTATATAAATAGGTTTATGCTGATACAGCCATCAGGCCAAATCACAGTAACATATTATCTCACAATATATCTGAAATATTGCACATCTATACATAAAATATTAGAATACAAACTGTTATAATGTCAGCAGTGAAATGAAAACAAGCAAAAGGAACACAATTTAATAAGAATCAGCTTTTATTGTATTTTGTCAGTGCTTAAGGAAAAGCAGCGTTTTTAATTTTTAATTTTTTTCATTCTCTTCTGCCAAAAATCCAGATTTTTATGGGAAAACAAGAAAGTACATGGAACTAGTAAAGGAAACTTACAGGCATTCTGAAGACTTTTAAAGGACATTGACCCTGGTTAATTAAAGAATAGGTTGGCTTCACCACCATCCACTTGCTCCTCAACTCTTTGCATTCTGACTTCCATTTCCACACCTTGAGAAAACTGTTTCCTCAAAGGTCACTGTTAATTTCTGGTTGTCAAGGTCACAGCTTTTTGGTCCTCACTCTCCTAAATCTGTTTGAAGCATTTTACAGTGTAGGGCACCCTGTCACCCTCTTTGACAGAATCTGCCTTCTTGGCTTCTGGGATATGGCCTCATCCTTTTACTTCTTCTGTCTCTCTCCCAGACCATTTCTAAAGAAGCTAGGGAAAAAGTTGAAAGAGAAAGAAAGAAACAGGTGAAAAATTATGAGTAATATTGTGTGAAGTGTGGTTGAGCTCTCAGTAGTGAAAGAAAGAACAGAATTGCATTTTGTGCGTAATGAAGACAATGGAAAAAATACTTGGGGTTAATGGTTCTGTCTGCTGACCACCAATAGCTTGATTGCTATCCAGAGAAGCTTCGAAGTAAGAGAAAAAGAGTATGTAGGTAGTTATTTGCATATTAAATGACTGGTTGCTTCACATAGTGAGAAAGAGCATGAGGACCAGAGGAAAACATACCCACAATCCCTTATATGCAACTCTAAAATCCAAAAACCTCTAAAAACTATTTGGTGGCAACACTTGACCTGAGCAGACATAATGCTCTTTATGATCTTCATTTATCATGTGTAATGGTCTTTATTTATTGTGCTAAATGATACCATCATATTACTGAATGCAGAAATATTCAAGTGTTTGGTGATAGGATGCTATCCCAGATCCCACTGGTGTAGATGAATATACAGCATATATACAGCACTACTTTGCGCTGCCTGAATTCTAATCTAACAGTACTATTTACTAACTGAGTGGCCCCAGGTGAACAAGGTTTCATAAAAGTGGAGAGAAGGCAATCCAGTGAAAGAACTAGTTCCCATTTGATATCAATAGACTATCTTTAGAAAGGAACTAATAGTTGTTCTATATGCCCAAAGAGTTATTGTGAGAGTAGAATGAAATAATATTAAACCATAAAATTAGTAAAGAAAATGTGATCTGTAAGTGAAATTTTTCTTTATTAAAATTGATATTGAAATTATTCAACCTGAGGCCATAAAGAAGTAAGGAAAGGGTTTACTTAAGGGAAATACTTTGCTATATGAATATATAATTGTTCCTATCATGACTAAATATTTAGAAGTAGGATAACCTATCCATCTGGAAAAATGCAACCACACATTGATCTGCTCTGCTAGGGAGCGTAATGTATCTATTTGAATTTTCAACACAAAGAAATTAAATAAGACACTGCAAAACTCGACTAGTATAGTTGCAAAAAACAAACTGCAGAGAGAGAGAGAGAGAAAGAGAGAGAAAGAGAGCATGTGCGAGAGAGATTGAAAAGCTAATTACACCAGTATTAACTTCCATCCAATCAGGTAATGATGACCATGTTTTAAAATGATTACTTTTTTTTCTGACCATGACTATCATTGCACCAGTTGACATTTATTGAATCAACTGGCTTCCCAATCAATTCAGTTAAAAAAAGTTTATCTGATGGATGGACAAGCTATTTTGTTAAATTAACTAGTCAATATGGTAAAACTTTGTGGATTGGTCAAATTCTAATGCTACTTAGACTCTCTTATACTGAGGATTGGTGCCTCTGACTTACCTGCCAGGTATGTGGGGGATGACTCACCTGTTCTATTTCTTCATTGCTTGGGGCTCCTGCAAGCAAGAACTCAAAGGTCCTTGAGAGGACAGAGCCATAAGCCAGCGGGGGAACAATTTATTGCTATGATAAGCCTTTTGGCTTTCATTTGGGAAAATTCCCGGTGATATAATGTGCTCTTTTTAGAGCTAAAGAAAATTTAAACCAATGAATGTAAGAACTAAAATTTGCTTGCTCAAAAGTGATAGAGGTTTCCCAATGTTAATGTCTCTGCCATCATTGCAAGAGCAATCGAGGCCCTTATTAAATTCCCATCACATATTATATTTATTTACTAGATTATCATCTGTACAGCTATAAAGGGGGAATACCAAGGTTCATTTTAGTAGTGCAATGATTGCAGAAAGCCTCAGGTTACAGTTTTGAACGCATTGCTTTGACACAGCACATTTCAATAGATCAGCAAACAAAACACAATTTACAAAACCTCCCCAAGGATTATGCTAGAGTCCTTTTGTGGGGAAAGAGGTGGGAAGTTGAGGGTATTGTGGGGGGTTAGAAATCAATGTACTTGGCAGTTTTTTTCATAGTTTCATAGTTCTTTTTATCTTTGTGCTAAGAATTCAAATAGATACCTGATATATCTACGTATTCCCTTCTACCACCTTCCTGCGAGATCTATGTGTCTTTCCAGATGGATAGGTTATCTAACTTCCAAGGTTTAGTCATTGAGGATATGAATACTTATATATAAAGTAAAATATGTTTCCAAAATAAATCTTTTTTTTTTGCTTTAGTTTGTGGACTCGAATAGTTTCTATATTACTTTGTATAAATAACATAAAATTGTGTTCACAGGTCTCATTTTATTCATTAATTCTTACTGTTTTTCATTATTTCATTTAACTCTAACTACTATTAGTAATACTTGCTTTATCCCTTTGGATGGATATCATATCTGTTTGGATCTCCATCCAAAGGGATAAGGCAAGTATTACTAATTGCATTCAACAAAAGAAGAAACAGAGGCTAAGCGAATTTAAATATGTTGCCTGAAATCATACAGCATTTAAAAATGTTCATAGGTTGTGTTATAGGATTCATAGTGATTGATTGTTTGTGTTTCTATTTTAAATTATTATTGTTCTATTTTTACCTTATGCCCATTTAAAAAATACTTTGTCATTGACATGATTTGGATACTTGTCCCGTCCAAATATCATGTTGAAATATGATCCTCAATGTTGGAAGTGGGGCTTAGTAGGAGGTGTTTGGGTCATGGGGTCAGATCCCTCATGAATGGCTTGGTGCCTTCCTGCACGGTAATGAATTCACGCAAGATCTGGTTATTAAAAAGAGCCTGGCACCTCTCCTCCTCCTCTTTCTTGCTTCCTCTCTTGCCATGTGACACTCCCGCTCACCCTTCCCCTTCCACCATTTGGGTCGGGATCCAAAAAGCTTTTACTTCATGAGATCCTGGCCAGAAGCAGATGCCGTTTCCATGCTTGCACAGTCTGCAGAAAAATGAGCCAACAAAACCTCTTTTCTTTATAAATTACCCCACCTCAGGTATTCCTTTATAGACCTACAAAATGGACTAAGGCAGTCATCAATTCCTTTTCCTGGAATAACTTGAAGATATCATCTTCACCATACCATTTGTATACTCAATGGAGAATAAGAACTGGGATTGGAATGTCTGCAAACTCATGACTGAATAATGTGCAGTGTGGTCGCCAGAGTGAGTATTGATCCAAACCAAACACAGAACCATGGGCAGTGGCATAGAGAGAAATCAGAATCTTAGACAATTTGGGTGTATTTCACAACTGGACATTTTAAAATGCAGATTATAGTTGTGCCTTAGCATTTACATAGCACTCTGGTCAATTGTTTGTTGGCTATTCCTGGGCTGTACCTTGATTGAAGCCATTTCTTGTTTATGCTTTTCTTTTCTTTCATTTTTTATTTGAGTCAGAGTTTCGCTCTGGTTGCCCAGGCTAGAGTGCAATGGCGCAATCTCAGCTCACTGCAACCTCCGCTTCTCGGGTTCAAGTGATTCTCCTGCCGCAGCCTCCTGAGTAGCTGGGATTACAGGCACATGCCACTATGCCTGGCTAATTTTTGTATTTTTAGTAGAGATGGGGTTTCACCACGTTGGCCAGGCTGGTCTTGAACTCCTGACCTCAGGTGATCCACCCACCTCGGCTTGCCAAAGTGCTGGGATTACAGGCGTGAGCCACTGTGCCCAGCTGTTTATGCTTTTCTTGTGAGTAATGCAGGGCATATTTCAGAGGCTCTGGCAAGACTATGTCCAGAACTACAACACTCCTCATCCTCCCGGTATTGAGCCAGGTTTAAGTAGAGAAAGAAAGCCCTGACATATCATGTTAAAACAGAAAACCAGACCATATCATTCCTTTACTCCAACTTCTCCATATCTCCTCATCTCTCCCAGGGTAGAAGCCAAAATCTTTAAATGGTAACCAGTCCCCACACAATCTTTTCTCAACCCCTGTGAACCCCCTACTATTTTTCATTATAAAAGTTGTCATACATAAAGAGAAGTTGGATGAATAGTACAATGAACACCCAGGTGTCTACCAATTTGATCGAACAATTCAAAACTAACGTTATAAAGGGCTTGGAGAGATGGAGTCCTGGGAGGGTTGGGAATGAAAAGAGAGAGGACCTACCAGATCAGACTGTTAGAGATGGAATGCAAGGTGGGCTAGACTGCCTATTGAACTGAGTTCCTCACAAAGTGGGAGTGGGCATGGTGGAGGGGCGGGGGAAGAGGCCACACTGGGCTGTGGTCAGGGATTATTCCCAGAGAAGCAGTTGAGTGGAGCCCTGGCAGCCCATGTCCTTGCCCTTGGTCAGGGCCACACTCAAACCCTCCCCAGCAGAGCATCTATTCTATAAACCCTCCAGAGACGCAGATTACACAACATCCTTCAATAGTCTGCGTCAATGTTTCAAACTGTGAAGTGATTCTCCCTAAAGACTAAACATGAGGTTTCACTGTGTTCTTTCAGTACATTTCCTCCTGTTCTTTTCTTGCAAGAAACAGCTATCTGGGCAATATCTCCTATGTATTGACGTCAACAAATTTCAAGGCAAAAGTACTCTGTCATTTTCATCTATTTTTTAAAATGATAATTATTTTCTTCTTTAATAACCTTACTAGTTCTTCTGAACCTTTACCACATCCCATAGAAAGAGGCAGGGGTTGCAATTGAAAACACACTGACAGATTAAACCCCAGTTGTCTTACTGGATGACACAGAGCTAGTTACTAACCTTGCTGAGGATTTGAAAAATAACAGCTTCCTCTAAGGTGGTTGTGAACACTCAGTGAGGTAAGGTACATTTGAGCCCGGAACACAGTAAATACTTGAAGTTTTAGTTATCCCCACTGTGTTGTTCTAGTCAGGGCTAATTACCTGGACTGATATTTTATATTTTATTTAGTTATTTCTGATTTCTTTCTTTCTTTTTTTTTTTTTTTTTTTTTGAGACGGAGTCTCACTCTGTCACCCAGGCTGGAGTGCAGTGGTGCAATCTCAGCTCACTGCAACCTCCGCCTCCCAGGTTCAAGCAATTCTCATGCCTCAGCCTCCCAAGTAGCTGGGATTACAGGCGTGTGCCACCAAGCCCGGCTAATTTTTGTATTTTTAGTAGAAGCAGAGTTTCACCATATTGGCCAGGCTGGTTTCGAACTCTTGACCTCAAGTGATCTGCCCGCCTCAGCCTCCCAAAGTGCTGGGATTACAGGTGTGAGCCACCGTGCCTGGCCTATTTCTGATTTCTTCTACTTGTTATGGAGACCACAGCTTATACATACATATACGTGTCCAAAAGGATTAGCTATTTCATGCTTGAATGCCTTGGGAGCTTTGCTACTAGGAATAGGTGATTTACTATTCTCCTTGGCCCTGACTGAGATGTGAGGAGGTGGAATAATGCACACATGTTAGTTCCTGACAACGCTATGTTCATAGCACTATGTAGATCAGAGCTCCTCAATCTTGGTACTTGACATTTGGGGCCAAATAATTCTTGGTTGTGGGAGGCTGTCGTGCATACTGTATAATGTTAAGTAGTATCCCTGGTCTCTACCAACTAGATGCAGTAGTACTCTACCCTCAGTGTGATAACCAAACATGTCTCCTGGGAGACAAAATCACCCTGGTTGAGAACCCCTGTTCTATATCTCTGATATAGTGCTTTGAAGAGCACAAATTACTGCCATACCAACTGAGGTTGTCATCTGTAAGTCTGTGATCTCTAATTACTCTCTATCCTGAATATTCTGACCCTACTGAGAAAAACATGGCCTATTACCAAGATAGAATAGAGCACCAGTTGTCTCCTTTCAGTGAAAATCAAGAAGAAAAATGCAGTATAAGAAATGTAAGGACAAACTATGTTTGTAATTCATGCAAGTTTGATGTCATCATGGAACCAAAGATTTTTATGCTTCCTTATGCTTTAACTGTCCCTCTCTTTCATGCCTCTGATAAGAATTCTCTCAAAAAGCCCTTTCTGACTACAAAGATTCTGGGCCTGAGGACAGATTGCTAAGGTTCAAATCCCAGTTCCATTGATTTCCAGCTGTGTGACCTTGATTCTGTGCCACGGTTTCCTCATCTAAAAAATGGGAATGATGCTGTTACTCACCTCGTAGGGTTTTGTGAGGATTTAGTAAGGGAGCACATGTAAAGCAGTTAAACTCTGTTTGGCACATAATAATCACTCAACAAAGTTTGGATATTATTATTGCTAGAAGAGTAGTAGTCTCTATAATTCAGAGTCTCATCTCCGTCAGAAAGCCTGCCGGACTCCTTGAGCCCACTTTGACCTCTTATATCTCTGAAATCATAAAAGGTCTTATAATTTTATAGATCAAAGCTTATTCACATTATCTTTTATCTGGGCCATCTGAATAAAATTTCCCAATAGCACAAGGATGTATTAGCCATAAATTATATGTGCTACATGATTTGCATTTTCTCATCCACCTCATAAATTGGGTAAGTAGTTGTTAACACCACTTGGGGGGGGGTCTGTATACCTGTACAAAATTGGATAGTGGTTTGGGGAACTCTCTCCTCTCTTATCAGAATTTCCTCCTCCTCTTGTCCTCTCTTATCTGGTTATTTCATATGTAGTCAGTAGGTAGAGACATCAGCATGATATTGGTACTAACATGGAAGCTCCCCTGAAGACTGAGGCAAAATTCATAAAGATGATCTAGGAAGGTCAAAAAAGCTTTGGACAATACCAACTACCAAATCCAGTGAAAAGGCTAAGCAGAGAAAGACACTCACTATGAGAGTTCCTTCAGGTATGTTCTCAAATTTCCAATGTTTATAATTGCTTCATGACTTCATCCTTGTAGAGGTTGCTCAGTCCTTGTCTGCCTTTCAACCAATGTTGAAAAACACTGGTAATCACCGAGATCTAAAAATAACATCTTGTAGCATGATGGCAATATCCAAATTTCAAGGCAACAGGGCCCCAATTCCTTTCTGCATTGAATCCAAATTAATATTATTAAGACCTATCACATTTTGACTGTCCCCAGAAAAGATGCAAGGCTTCCCTAGAATTTGCACTGTGTAATTTCTAGGCACTGAACATATTTTGCAGCCAAAGAACACGTCTGATGGGATTGAAGACAGGTTGGTAAATCTTAGGAGGGTCTTTGGTGGCAAAGAATGAAGTAGGAGTAAAGCTCTTACGCAACTTAGCTTCTAGTTTTTATATATTCATTGTGACATTACATCTTTGGCATCATCAAAAATCAAGGGATTTTTATTTAAAATATGATACACTATAAGACCTCAGAAAAGTTCTTATAATTTCAAGTGCATGTATTCATGTGGCATAAAATTGAAGCCCTTACCCTTTGACTTTTGACTTTCGACTTTCAGATTGGTCCACCTCTTTGAAGTTCAGATATTAAGCACCTGAAAATTTACAAAGTAACTTACGCATTCCCTATGTCTGTAATTTTTGGAAATGAGGTGGTTCTATGACCTCTCATATCTTCCCCCACATCTCCTTCACTAACCACTTGCTTAGGTTCTATATACAGAGAAAACAAAGGAGTCCTTCAATCAAATAAACGATAGCATCCTTGGGCAGGGGACCAGTCTTATAGAATAATCTAGAGCAAAACTTCAAAGCCCCAATTAAGATCCCTTCTCTTACTATAGACCCGACCAGCAAGCTTCCCTCTGAGCCTCACCCGGGTCCTTCTACCTTTCCAGAGATCTGATATCTCCAAAGTAGTTCCCAGCCTTGAAGCTTACAATTTCTCATGCACCACTGGTGTTAGTAAGTTCTTATCTGGGACATTGTGTGTCATAGAGGGGCACAAATGGAAAGAGAATTTTATACCTTGTAGAATAATTATCATATATTCTGCCATGCCATTCTGTCTTTGCAATCATTATTTTTTTCTCTCTCAGGACTTTAGGCATATTATTTTTGTGATGTACTAATATGACAACTTGTTAACAGGAGTGGCATGTCTGAGAACTCCAAGTCATAATCATCTTATCCTAATTCTCTTGATACATTGTTTGGGAAAAAAAATGCATCCAGCATGGCTGCCAAAACAGCTTCTCGGTTTAACCAGTATTCTGTCCTCTCTGCATGTGTCTGTGACTACTTGGCTATCTCATCTTTGCTGAAGTTAATGGCTGGTTATTAGGACCACACTTAATAAATAGCAGCTCCTCAAGGAATGGCATGGACTCTTGATAGCATTCTAACCTTTTGAGTTCAGAGCCCTCCAGATTGTAGAATAAATTAGCAATGCTAGAATTACCAGCCCTATGTTTTGCTTTAAAGAGTGTTTACATCTCCTGAATCTTGATCTACAATACTTATTTTTATAGGCCATTTTATATTTATATCCTAGAATACTATTATTTTATGGAATATTACCACTTTGATATCCCAATTAGAACAATATCCCACATCTCACCATCTAGGGATTCTGATAACCACAGCTATGGGAAAATCAGTGCTAGTTTATGGCCACAGATGGGCCAGCATTGGGTAGCAGTGAGGAATTAATGTCATATTAAAATAAAAAGTAGATGAATAAATTTCAGAATACATTTTTATAAAATAAAAATTATTAATGAAACCAACTGGAGGGATTTCCATTGCTGTTACCTCATTCCTTGACACCCACTTTCAGTCATCAATGAACTTTGGCATCATGGTAGTTGCAACATAAATATGGTTCTTTTCATACAATGCTGGAGTGTCCTCATTTCTCTTGTTGCCTAAAACATTAATTGTGGGCTGAGATATCTGGCTCAGGGAAAAGACTAACCAGTGTTCAACACTTGGCTTGGCTACTTAGTAAATAATAGTATGACCTTGGGAGAAGAAGCAGCTTGATTGAGGTAAACTTCATTTACGCTCTCACCACCCCCTTTTTTTTTTTGAGATAGAGTCTCACTCTGTCACCCAGGCTGGAGTCCAGTGGCGCGATCTTGGCTCACTGCAACCTCCACCTCCCGGGTACAAGCGATTCTTCTGCCTCAGCCTCCTGAGTAGCTGGAACTACGGGCGTGCACCACCATGCCCGGCTAATTTTTGTATGTTTAGTAGAGACAGGGTTTCATCACATTGTCCAGGCTGGTCTCAAACTCCTGACCTCAGGTGATCCACCCACCTCAGCCTCCCAAAGTGCTGGGATTACAGGCCTGAGCCACCACGCCTGGGCCTTTCATTTTCTTCATCTATAAGAAGGTAGTAACAATACCATTTTTACAGGGTCATTTGGTGGATTCAGTGACAACACATGTAAGGCATTTAGCCCAATGCCTGACTTACAGTAATCATGCTGTTTTTCTCTCACGTCTTTTACCATAGTAACTTGAATCATAGCTTCCAAATCTCATTTTGTTCCAGAAAATTTTTCCACCTTTTTTTCAGTTGATGCTAATCTCTATCCATCAGATTCTGTGGATGGGCAAAGAAACAGATGAAATATGCCATATGAAAATGAATTTTGCTACACACAGGGTAGACAACTGAGCTTCTTTCCCTCTTCTTCCTCCTTACTACTGAGTTGCTGAACAATGTCTGTATTCAATAAATATTTGTTGTGTGTACCTATTATGCACCAGCCACTTTTCTAAGCAGCTGAAGATATAGCGGTGAACAAAACAGAGAAAAGTTCCTGCCCTCTTGGAGCTTATATTTTAGTGGGGAGAGACAGATAACAAAGGAATACATTAGTAAAACATGTAATTATGAGTACAGTGTAGCAGATGGTGGTAAGTGTCATGAAAAAAAATAAAGGATGGAAGTTGTATAAATAGTGCCACTATATGTGTATGTAGTGGTGATAGGGAGGATAAATTTTAATTAGTTGATTGGGTAGCTTGAGCTCTACTCCTTGACTCATTAAAAAAGAGAATCATAATATTTAAAAAAATTCAAGTCGTCAGATTGACAGGAGGCAAAAACAGTGTTTAGTAAAATTGGGACTTTGGGACCAATGCTGGACTTAGTAAAACTGGCTCTATTGGGTTATTGTTCTGTTAGTTCTCTGTGAGGTCTCTTCTTCCAACTTGATAGAAGGGACTCTACGAGTGAATAGGAAGGTTAAGGTTGGAGTCTGTAACTAACCTTGACCAAGCTCCACTGATGGCTCAGACCAGACAAATCCCTTAGAAGATGAGGAGGGAGGAATACAATGAGGTCTCCAAGATGAGCCTGCTAGACCTCAAGAAGACAACTACTGTTGAACATTTCCAGTTGGATCAGAAAACATGACTCTTATACACAATCCATAGACTGAGGTGGAGGCCAATAAAATAAAGGGGTATTCTAAGATATTTAGAGTCAATTAGGAAGCATTGACCAAAGTATAAAATTCTTCTGTCACCCTCAGACTCTAGCTGAGATGCCAGAGCTGGTTCCACAATAAGTCTTCTATGCCTTAAATGCCCACCAGTGTTGCAGCCTTGACCTGGATTGGGTCTAAGCCCTTGACTTTGACTATCGGTCATGTCAGCTGACTTTCCTGAACTGGCACCTTGCCTCAACTTCACCACCCTGTTCTTCTGAGATGTTTCTACTTTGCCGTAAACCAGTGAGGACTACAATGCTCTAGCCAAGATCCTGAAACTCCCATTTCTCCTTCCTGTTCATTCCACAGATGGCATTTTTTTTTTTTTGTCCTGGGATACACGTGCAGAACGTGCAGGTTTGTTACATAGGTGTACATGTTCCATGGTGGTTTGCTGCACCTATCAACCCATTATCTAGTTTTTAAGGCCTGCATGCATTAGGTATTTGTCCTAATGCTCTCCCTCCCCTTACCCTCCACCTCCCGACAGGCCCCAGTGTGTGATGCTCCCCTCCCTGTGTCCATGTGTTCTCATTGTTCAACTCCCACTCATGAGTGAGAACGTGTGGTGTTTGGTTTTTTTTTCCTGTGTTAGTTTTCTGAGAATGATGGCTTCCAGCTTCATCCATATCCCTGCAAAGGACATGAACTCATTCTTTTTTATGGCTGCATAGTATTCCATGGTATTTATGTGCCACATTTTCTTTATCTATTCTATCATTGATGGGAATTTGGGTTGGTTCCAAGTCTTTGCTATTGTGAATAGTGCTGCAATAAACATACGTGTGCATGTGTCTTTATAGTAGAATGATTTATAATCCTCTGGGTATATACGCAGTAATGGGATTGCTGGGTCAAATGGTATTTCTGGTTCTAGATCCTTGAGGAATTGCCACACTGTCTTCCACAATGGTTGAACTAATTTACACTCCCACCAGCGTGTAAAAGCATTCCTATTTCTCCACAGCTTAGCCAGTATCTATTGTTTCCTGACTTTTTAATAACTGCCATTCTAACTGGTGTGAAATGATATCATATTGTGGTTTTCATTTGCATTTCTCTAATGACCAGTGATAATGAGCATTTTTTCGTATGTTTGTTGGCCACATAAATATCTTCTTTCGAGAAGTGTCTGTTCATATCCTTCGCCTACTTTTTGATGGGGTTGTTTGTTTTCTTCTTGTAAATTTGTTTAAGTTCCTTTTAGATTCTGGATATTAGACCTTTGTCAGATGGATAGATTGCAAAAATTTTCTCCCATTCTGTAGATTGCCTGTTCACTCTGGTGATGGTTTCTTTTGCTGTGCAGAAGCTCTTTAGTTTAATTAGTTCCCATTTGTTGAGCTGGGCGTGGTGGCTCACGCTTGTAATCCCAGCACTTTGGTAGGCTGAGGTGGGTGGATCACCTGAGGTCAGGAGTTTGAGACCAGCCTGGCCAACATAGTGAAACCCCGTCTGTACTAAAAACATACAAAAAGTTAGCTGGGCATGGTGGTGGGCACCTGTAATCCCAGCTACTAGGGAGGCTGAGGCAGAAGAATCGCTTGAACCTGGGAGGTGGAGGTTGCAGTGAGTCAAGATCCAGTCATCTCAAAAAAAAAAAAAAATAGATCCCATTTGTCAATTTTAGCTTTTGTTGCAATTGCTTTTGGTGTTTTAGTCATGAAATATTTTGCCATGCCTAAGTCCTGAATTGTATTGCCTAGTGTTTCTTCTAGGGTTTTTATGGTTTTGGGTTTTGCATTTAAGTCTTTAATCCATCTTGAGTTAATTTTTGTATGAGGTGTAAGGAAGGGGTCGGCTTTCTGTTTTCTGCATTTGGCTAATCAGTTTTCCCAGCACCATTTATTAAATAGGGAATCCTTTCCCCATTGCTTCTTTTTGTCAGGTTTGTCAAAGATCAGATAGTTGTAGATGTGTGGTTTTATTTCTGAGGTCTCTGTTCACAGATGGCTCTTTTAAGGAGAGTTGTTTCAAGTAACTTTCCCCCACTATTTATCCTTCCAATTTCCCTCCTGAGGTCTAGACTTTAATAATTTTCAGTACACTGGGATTTTGAAGAGGTAAGATCTTTTCTTTTTAGTTTTAGCTGAGAGACAATATTTGACTAACTATCTCTAGCTGACAATTCTCAAATTTGTATCTCCATCCTTGACCTCTCTGCCAAACTCCAGATTTGTATATCCAATTGCCTTCTCAACATCTACCCTTGGGTTGCTAATAGATATCATAAACTTAACTAAACTTCCAGTCTTCCCTTTAAGCCTATTTTACCAGCAATCTTTCTCATCTAAATTGATGTTAATTTCATCCTTCTAGTTGTTCAATCCAAAAACCCTGGAGGGATCTTTGACTCTTTCTTTCATAGCCTACATCCAATTCATCAGCAAATCTTGTTTGCTTTACTTTTAAAATGTATTAAAAATCCAATCACGTCTCGTCAACTCTACTGTTACCACCAAGCCACCATTATATTTCATCTGTATTATTGCAACAGCTTCCTCAGTGGTTTCTCTGCCTGTAGTCTTGCCCCATATGTGGTTTGTTTTTCATATAGTGGCCAGAGGGATTCCTTTTTTTTTTTTTTTTTGAGGCAGGGTCTCAGTCCTGTCGCCCAGGCTGCAGTGCCATGGTGCGATCACGGCTCACTGCAGCCTCAACTTCCTGGTTTCACATGATGCTACCACCTCAGCCTCCCAAGTAGCTGGGGCTACAGGCACACACCACCACACCTGGCTAATTTGTTGTAGTTTTAGTAGAGATGGTGTTTCGCCGTGTTGCCCAGGCTGGCCTTGAACTCTTGGGTTCAAGAGATCCTCCCGCTGTGGCCTCCCAAAGTGTTGGGATTACAGGTGTGAGCCACTGTGCCCGGCCCAGGATTTCTTTTAAATGTAAGTGATATCATGTAACTCTTCTGTTCAAATTGTACCATGCATCCCATCTCACTTAGGATAAATGCTCATGTTTTGCTTCTAAAGTCTTAGATGTAAATTTATACTAGTGATTTCCTTGCTCTAGTGCTATCTGATATTTTGTACAGTATAGGTATCCAAATAAATTACGGTTACTGTGGCAAGCACTGTACTATCATAAATTCAGGCCAGTAACAATCAGTATAACCTTCTTAGAATCCAATGTTTATTCTCACAAATTTGAACTCTGTCTATTGAAACTGTTTATCAATTTGGTTAATGAAGATTATCTTTGCTGTATCTTTAATGTTTGAAATGTTTGGTTTTTGGTGCCATAAAGAAATAGTATTTGAACATAGATTTATTTTTTTTAGTAAGGCTATTTTTATACTTTCTGTCGAAAGGGTCCACTTGCCAGTAGTTTTGTTACGAGAGTATACCGAACAAAGGAGATAGGGTTATTTATAACTTGACGCGTCTACCCTACTGTTGTGTCTGGTTTTTATTGGCTGGAACGGGACCTCACATTTTGTATTTGTCTTGATTGGCTAGCAACTTAGAACTTTTTAAAAGAGGCAAAGGCAGAGGAGAACAAAGGAAGGAGGAAGTAACTTGTGGAATGTTGAGAAAGGTAAAAACCCCTTCAAATAAGGAAGAGGAACAGGCTATGACCTAATGCTTGTTTTGAGCAGTATTAAGGATGCCAGGGCAAATATTTAGATTAAATTGTGGGAGCTAAGAACATAAAGTACATTGATTTTTTTTTTATTATGGCTAGCAGATATTTAAGAATGTTAGCACAGGTTTTTGAATGAATTTTGCTTCTAAGAGAAGCTATTATTTATTCCTAATTAGACAGGGAGGAAAGTCTTTGAAGAGGAACCTCTACTTTACTTTTTACATTTAGGAAAAAAGGGACTGCTATGCAACTAAAAATGTAAACAGGAAAGAGCTTTAGCTTTTCCTTTGGGCTGAAAGCCCAACTAGTTATTTATTTTCTGTAAAGCACTTATAAATTCACTTTGTGTGATAAACATGTGGTCAAAATCAATTGTACTGAATGCAAATAGTTCTTGACCATGCAAAGTTTTGAATTTCTCTATGCATTGTATTCCTGATACCCTTCCTTGTTCTGTCAGCAGTATTAATCAATAAGAAATTGAACAAAACATCCTTTCTTTTCTGATGTTTACCAAAGTTATCCACCCAACTTGGGGAACTGGAGGAGGTTTCTCCTATAGCTGTTTGGCAACCTCAGCATTTGTGACTCAGTTGGAAGGATATAAAAAGTTGAACAGTAAGGGAAATATGGATTTCAAAGTCTATGTACTTTGCTCTAGCAGAATAAAGACCCACCCTCAGATTTCAGCCTATGAAAAGGGAGGTTTCTAGTTGAACTCCATGGTTATCTAGTTTCCATTTAGGTTTTAGCAGATAGCAGATCAGAAACAGGGAGGGGATTTGTGGAGAGCAGGGCTACTGAAAGTTGATACTGTGACTGTGAACTCAGAATGTGCAGAAACAGCAGAATTAATAGCAATAAAGCTGTTGAGCCATTTAATGTAAAGCCTTGAAGACATTGTCACATTATAGCTTAGCCAGTAAATATTATTTAAGATGATGACACTGAGTCATCTGAAATATAACCCTAAACTAATGTCCAGGCAACATCCCGATCAGGATGGAATATATTGAAGAAAAATTTCTACCTAAAATGGTTTAAAAATGTATAACTGGTGTAATCAAAGCAGTACATTTTAATTTTGCTTATGGGGGCATGCTTATTCTCAGAATATGACAGATTGATGAGGACTTATTAGACATGCATGAAGTTAGCAGATAACCGAACCCATGACTCTGTGGAGAGAAAAGGTCTCTTAAGCAATCTGGGATCAAAATGCAGCCCCATTGCCTATCAGTTGTGGAAGTTTGAATTAATCATGGGAACATTTGGTTTCCTTAATTATAATGGATCTCACTATTTCTACCTGTAAAGTTGTTGTGAAGAGTTTATCTACAGGACCAGGTACAAAGCATATGCAACCAACAAATACAACATCTGTAAATATTGGGAGGGAGTCATTTACCTTTATGACTTTCCCCTTCTTCCTCAAGATAGCGTGACAGACTCAAGTTTTCTCTTCTCTGTATGTAGGAAGTTTTATACCAGGACCTGACCATGATTGGGTGATGAAAGCACGCTGAGAGGTTCTCCATGGCTGGGCTCATGTAGACTACTGCCTGACTCCCCTTTCCTTTCATATATGACTCTACTCATTCCATTGGTGAGCTCCTCCATCCTGCTGTTTCAGCACAGACTGGCAGACTTCTCCTACAATGCAGGATCCTACAGTCCAAATAGACCTTTGAGTCAAACTCCCAGCCAATCTCTGTCTGCTGCAGTGTCTTTGAAAGATGACCTTGCAGATGGTTTGATTAAACATTCCAGTGTGGAAGTTCCCTAATTATTACACAGCTCCTTTCATTTTCAGTGGCTTTTATTACTAGGCTTACAGCATTACTCTCTGTGTTCTTATGTATTAATTCATGTAATATGACATCCCTATGAAATGGATATAAAACTATCATTGGCTTTGAAATAAATTAGGTGCAGGGAGGATATTACCTGCCTAAAGTCACACAGCTAACAAGTGGCAGAGTAAATCCACTATGCTAAGTCTTCTTCTACATGACAGTACCATGATGGAAGAAAGCTGTCCACCCTGTCTTCTCTTCCACATCTAAACCATTCTCCGAATTATATTATTTTAGATCCATCTGCTCTCCTATTTATTTTCCTCTGGATACTCTTTTGTGTGTCTCTAAAATTGTGGTTCACAGAAATGAATGTTATAGTCTAGATTATTTTGTATCTAATGCTTATACTAACAAAGTCTAATATAGTATAAGATATAATTATAGGCCCAGTACTTTTTACTGGGCCTCCTAGTTGGATCTTGAAGCTCATACTAAGCTTTTATTCAACCAGCTTGACTGGGCTGCTGCAATAGCTCATTAACTAGCCTCCCTGCTTCCATCCTTACCCCTTTAGTGTCCATTCTCTAAGCAGCAGCCAAAGTGACTCTGCTAAAGCTTCTACTAGATCACTTCTCTGCTTGAAGCCTTCCAGTGTCTTCCCATGTTGCTGAGAGTAAAGCTGAAGTCTCACAGTTAATTGTCTTTAAGACCCCCTGGTGTGACCCTAGCTTCTTCCTTGACTTCACCTCCCACCACTTTCCCCTGCACACTGAGCTCCGGTCACAAAGACCTCTGATGTTCTTGAAATCTGCCTACATCCTTTACACTTGCTGCTCCCTCTCCCTAGGAAAACTTCTTCACCCAGAGATCCGCACAACTTTCATCACTTCTTTCAGGTCTTTGCTCAAACGTCACCTTCTCAGAGAGGCCCTCCTTATAGAAAATCCCTCTCCCCACCCCATAATTCTCTATCCTCCATTTCTTGCTTCTTATAAGTCATGGCATTTATCACTATTTTTGTCTTCCCTCTATTCTCACCTCATATAATACAATATTTATTAGTTTGTGTTCAATATCTAGAATGGTGTTTGGCATATAGTAGGTAGTCAATAAACAATGATTGAAGCAAGATTCTTGTTGTTTTGGACATGAATTGTTGTTTATCAGAGGACTGCCTAATCCTGTACTGTGTAATTGTTTCAGGGGACATTTGGATCTAGTCATAGCATTTTACATTTTGTTAAATCCCTTATTGAAAAGGAAGATACACTATGTCTTTGGATATATTTTTTTACTATTGTATTCTATCAGAGAGGAGATAGGGAAGGCAGCATCTGACTTATTCCTAGTGAATTCCTAATGCACCAGAAATATATTTTTCCAAGTGCAAATCACATTCTAAAAATTTTACTTTAGGCCAGGTACGGTGGCTCATGCCTGTAATCCCAGCACTTTGGGAGGCCGAGGCGGGCAGATCACGAGGTCAGAAGATCGAGACCATCCTGGCTGACACAGTGAAACCCCGTCTCTACTAAAAATACAAAAATATTAGCTGGGCATGGTGGCGGGCGCCTGTAGTCCCAGCTACTCGGGAGGCCGAGGCAGGAGAATGGTGTGAACCCGGGAGGCAGAGGTTGCAGTGAGCGGAGATCATGCCACTGCACTCCAGCCTGAGTGACAAAGCGAGACTCCATCTCAAAAAAAAAAAAAATTTACTTTATAGCTTTACTAGGTGTTAAGGTCAAACTTTCCTTTACCGTTATGAAATCCACCCCCTCCCCCAATCTTGTTGAAACATAGAACATCTTTCCTGCATCTTTGGTCTTCTAATTTTTTCTGATTCTCCAATTTTTCTCAAAGACAATACATTCCTTTAGACCAATTGTTTTTCTGGGTCTCATCCCCTGAGTCTTCAGTGAATTCTTTCCATTCTCGGAATGGGCTCAGAGAGAACGCTTCTGGGGAACTATCAGAACATTGACATCTTCTCAAAAAAGTGTGAACAAAAATTCCAATAATTCAGTCAGTGCTTGCAGTTGGCCATTCTGGGCTAGTTTTTCTACAGAATCCCTGTAGACAATTCTCCCTTTTCCCTTGCTTCTCAAAGTTTCTTGGCTTCTAGCATTTTCCTGCCTCACTGCTGTCCCAGGCTCCTTGTTCATTTATTCTTAGCTTTCAGATTTTATAACTTGCTTTCTCCATTTCAGTTTGATCAAGTTAATCGTATTTTCTGCCTCAGTGAATTGAATTTGGACTACTCCCATTTTTTCCACTAAACCCACGTGTTTCATTTAGGAACCTACCTGTGTAGAAATTTATTTCCGCTTTTATTACAGTAACATTTCCACTTTTTCTTCAGATGCTCGTGTGCTGTGCTCTTTCTTGCCTGTTTTTTCTCCTATTGTGTGCAAGGAGTGAGTGGATCTAGGCTTCCTGGAATGTGGGAGGAGCCTTTCTGAAATTTCTGCACTGATTTTTTTTTTTTTTTCCCCTCAACTCACTTTCATTTAAAATTCTTTATTATTATTTCTTATATTTGTGAACTGCTTTATTTTTTAAAAGGAGAGTATATTTTGATTCACATCAAGGGAAGTGAGAGTCCACCTCTTTTTGATGCAGTGTAACTAAATCTATCATCTTCACTGAGGCACAAGGCCCTCTGTCACATTTTATCTATGCCTCCACTATTGCTTTTAGACTGTTGACTACAAGTTAGTTAAGAGCCTATACTCTAGAATCAGAGTACATAGATCCATGTTCTGATTCCATCATTTGTTAGCTGAGTGAGGTATAGCAATTTACTTAAACTTAGTTTCATAATTCATAAAATGGTGATAAAATATTTGCCTATAGGTTTCTTGTTATGCTCAAATGAGATATTATAACACAAAGCACTTTGGATATTACTTATAATTGTTTTTTTCCTATTCTACAATAATACACACCACTTTGGAATAAGGAAAAGCAGCGGACATTTTTTTAAAGGCTTGATTATTGCAATGTCACCTGAACCTGGAAGACTTGTTTTTCTGGGTGAAGAAATATTTTCTCTGTGTCAAAGTTTCACAATCATCGTCAAGTAGGCCCTTGAACCCTGCCATTTAAAGTGCTCCTCTCTTTGATCTGTGGCACTCATACATACACTCTGGCAATGAGGACACTGAGCTCGCTTCTGAAATTTGACAAGATAACCACTAAAATCTCTTTGAATTCTATGTTGTTGTGATCCCATGACTACAGAGGATCAGGAGTTGACATAGATACTCTTTGGATTTCATACCACGTGGAGGCTTTCTTAACTTCCACGTGATCGTGACTGAGTTTTGAATAGGTAAGTGAAAGAGAAGGAGGCACTCAAAGAAGTCAGCCACAGAACCAGTGTGAGAAATAGGAAATGAGCTTTTTTAAGTTTTGCAAAGGCAGATCAGGAGAGCTGACCTGTGGAGTGGAGAGTAGTCATAATTTTAAAAAATGGCCATGGAAATTAAAACTGATCAGAAATGGCTGGGCACGGTGGCTCACCCCTGTAATCCCAGCACTTTGGGAGGCCGAGTTGGGCAGATCACGAGGTCAGGAGATCGAAACCATTCTGGCTAACATGGTGAAACCCCGTCTCTTTTAAAAATACAAAAAATTAGCTGGGCGTGGTGGCGGGCACCTGTAGTCCCAACTACTTGGGAGGCTGAGGCAGGGCAATGGCGTGGACCTGGGAGGCAGAGCTTGCAGTGAGCCGAGATCGCGCCACTGTGCTCCAGCCTGGGCGACAGACCGAGACTCAGTCTCAAAAAAAAAAAAAAAAAAAAAAACTGATCAGAAATATGAATTCCAGAAAGACAAGGGCAAAGTCATGTATTTGGAAGGGAAAATGTTACCCAAGTAGAGAGTTTCTGGGAATATGATCTTGAAATAAAAATAAATGTGAGATAACTATTAATGAAATTGTCTGAAAACCATACAAACACCAACATTATCTTCATGATCCCTAGTTCTAGACCTCTTTGGTCACTGTAAAATTATAACATTTTCCATGTATCTTTAACAGCTTTCTAGGAAAATATTAACCAAAAGTACCGGTTTTGATTTGGCCATAAAGTGACAGGAGAGGTAAGTTTCTCTAGGATTAAAGAATAACGTTTTCTTATTTGATTTACTTTAAAAAATTATTCTAAAATCTGTTACATATCTGTCCTCTCCAGGATGAACTTTATATTGGCTCAGCAGATTGTTTACTGTGTTCTTCTTCTTTTTCTTTTTTTGGTCTTTCCTGCTCAGTGCCCAACCCAAGTTCAAAGGCTGATAAGAGAGAAAATCTCATGAGGAGGTTTTAGTCTAGGGAAAGTCATTCAGTGGATGTGATCTTGGCTCACAGGGGACGATGTCAGGCTCTTCCTGGCTCCTTCTCAGCCTTGTTGCTGTAACTGCTGCTCAGTCCACCATTGAGGAACAGGCAAAGACATTTTTGGACAAGTTTAACCACGAAGCCGAAGACCTGTTCTATCAAAGTTCACTTGCTTCTTGGAATTATAACACCAATATTACTGAAGAGAATGTCCAAAACATGGTGAGTTCTCATGGCTCTATTGGGCTATTTGTTGCCTCTTAAAGATTAGATTACAGCCCATGAAACTGAAAAGGGAAATCAAAAAAATGCTCTGAGTTGTGAGATTGGATGTTTGCCTCCATATACCTGATTTTGGAGTCACAGATAACTAAACTTAATTGACCCTGGGGTTCATTCAGAAAATTGTTACAAAATAATTCACTGGTCTCAATCCAGATGCTTGGAAACAAGTGAATATTCTTTATAAAGTTACCACCATAATTCTCATCACAGTCAGGATTTCAAAGCATTTCATGGAAATGCCATAAGTTATTGAGTTAATAATTTCCTTTAGCCTACAATATCAATAGGAATATCTAAAGATTCTCTACAAATGATATATTAACTGAAAAATGCAACTGGAGGCTTAGTGAAAAAACTAGTAATTAAGCTAATCAGGGCTTGGGTGAGGCTGGACTTGGGAATTCCTTTCCTCTTTGTCACAGACCTCCAAGGGACTCCAAAAAGTCACAGAATCCAGGCAGAGCCCTCTAAAACAAAAACAAAAACAAACAACAAAAAGACTATGATTAAACCAGTTCTGACAAATATCAGAATGCTCTGGGAAAGCCAGATGCTTTAACAAGTGCAAGGATTTAGGAATTTCTTCTCTCACAGATCCCAAAACAGTATCCTTACATGTTTAAGTGCTGAGAAATCAAACAACTTTATTTAAGAAAAGATTGTATGTACTGACTCACTAAATTAAACGCAGTGAAGATTTATTTTAATGAGACTTTCTGATGATCAAGTTTATCTTTTTTGGGGTTAACAATAAATGAACTTCTTAGATTAAATAACTTGCTCTGTAATCCCCAGTTTTGAATATTTGCTGATCAATAACCCACTCTTAACTGAAAATAAGTAAAATATTTGAAATTACTGGCTGGGTGCGGTACTTTGAGAGACCGAGGTGGGTGAATCATTTGAGCTCAGGAGTTCGAGACCAGCCTGGGCAACATAGCGAAACCCTGTCTCTACAAAAAATGCAAAAATTAGTTGGGTGTGGTGGCACACGCCTGTACTCCCAGCTACTCAGGAGGCTGAGGCAGGAGGATCACTTGAGTCCGGGAGGCAGAGGTTGTACTGAGCTGAAATCTTGACACTGCCTGGGAGACAGAGCAAGACCCTATCAGAAAAAAAGAGAGAGAGAGAGAGAGAAAGAAATTACCATTAATATTTCTAAGGCCACTTAGTGCTTCAAATCTTGGTGTTTGTGATATACTTTTTACCTCAAAGAAGGTTTGCAAAATCTGAAAAAAGTTCTTCCATAAAATAAATATTTATAATATGCCATAAAGTAAATTTTTGGCAGTTCAATATACAGACAAGTATTTGGAAAAACGATTCAAACTATAACCAAAGCAGAATTTTGCCACCCAAAATATTGTTTCTAGTGGTAAACAATGACCGCGTAAGCCACTGAGGTTTGTTATTTGTTATTTAGTGTTACATAACAAAATGTTATTTGTTATGTACTAAATAACAAACAAAGTTGCTTGTTATGTAGTATTACATAACAAAAAACAAACAAACAAAGTTGTTATGTAGTATTAGTGTAGCAATAAATAACTGATACAGGAAGGGAAATTTGGGCTGCATGACATGTGTATGTTCATATCCTATCAGAGTGACATGATTGAGGATAATCTACCATTCCCATATTGTCCTATGGTGTAACTTTCAGAAGTCAGAATATCTTTGTCAGCCTATGGATCTGACCTAATGTGGTGATCCTTATGTCAATCTGTGAGAATATACCTCAAAATAATAGAAGGCATCAAAACTTGATCAGTATAGTGTCATAAAGCCGCTGATGTAGAAGTGTGGAGATGTCCATCAGCTAGAGATATGGAAAAAAAAAAGCTTGGTTAAAACAGGTTTCCAAAGCTCTCTCCCTTTCTCTGCCATTGTGGTATGTGTGGTTGACTCCATTTCTCATCATGTTTTCTTACAAGACTTTCAGGATCAAGCAATTCCTGGCCAAAAAACAAAAGCAAGGACACATTGTACCTATTTCTTGATGAGTTATTGGAAGCCGTGAAGACAGAGCACGAGGCCCATACTTTTATTTTTGTTTTTTTGAAGGGTCTCGCTCTGTTGTCCAGGCTGGAATGGAGTGGCATGATCATGATTCACTGCAGCTTGACCTCCTGGGCTCAAATGATCCTCCCGCCTCATTTAACTTTTTTTTTTTTTTTTGTAGAGATGAGATCTCACTTTGTCTCCCAGGCTGGTCTTGAACTCCTGGGCTCAAGCGATCCTCTTGCCTCAGGCTCCCAAAGTGCTGGGATGACAAGCATGAGCCACTGCACCTAGCCTACCACACTTACTCTTTGCGTGGTCTCTAGAGCTTCTTCAGCCCCCCTGCTGCCAGGGCCCCGAGGGTCTTGGGCATGCCCCATTTCTGAACCTATTCCTGTCTCCAGGGATAGAGTCACAGTGAACTCAGAGCAGGGTCATTCTAAACTGCTATTCTGTATATACCCAAGGAAATTTCATCCCTGTCTCTAATGAGTCTGTCCCATGCCCCTTAATACACATGAACACCTACACACAGGTACAAGTCAGGGAAGATCACTGTGCAGCACATAAAATAAAATTCAGGGGCGAGCACTTTTTTTTTCCCATGAGATAAAGTTAGGAGAAAATAAAAATGTTCATACAGATTAAAAATTTTAAATGTTAAAATATTAAACCCCCAATCTAAAATAAAGAAAAAATAATTTCTTAAATCCTAAGCTTGAGTTACGGAATTCACATTCTTATAATTTACATTACCTATTCTGTTAAATGGAATACTTTTTTTTTTTAATTTGCTAGTACCTGGGCATATTTAGAAAGTAACCAAGGCAGCTTTTGTCTTTGAACCCGATGCGGTTTTGACAGCTCTGTCTGGAAATTGAGCCAGCATATGGGAGCCAAGGGTGAAAGTTTTCCTGGGAGACTTTTGGGCTCCAAGGTACTGGATAGATGCTAAAGATTCCATTCAGTTTTTCATTTTCTGTCTTCATGGAACTGTCACACCTACAGGGGAAGAAATGGTTTAGAGGTTACTAAAAGTATATAGCCTGGTTTAGGTGATAGTGAGCTATAGAAAAAGAGAAAATAAGTTGTCAATACTTTAAATCTCAAACAACTTCTTACAAAAGGATTTTAATAGTTTAAATACAATTATCACAAGTGGGGTAAAGACCACCAGACCTATGGCCTGATAAATCATATATTTAATTTATGCATATAGTTAGGGCCAAAAAGAGCAGAGTATCTTTTTGAATGTTTTAAAATATAATTTAGGATTTTACGCCTACAGTCCTTGAAATTACAAAGGATCTCTCTCAAGTTGGGAATATGCTATCCATTGCAGTTATAGAGGGGGTTTAGAGAGTGTTTTAATTTCTTGTGATTATCTCAAACAATGTGTGCCTTACTCCCAAAACTCCCTTGTATGGCTACAGAAACTGTTGCAGTTTTAGTTGCTTCTCTCCTGCCTTTGTCCAGAGGTAGTGTGGAATGCCACCAATTTTATCTGTAATGGTTCCTTTCAAGCCTGGGGCTGTGTAAGCTGCTATATATGCTTCATTCCATTCATCATTCAGCCTAAATATAGCTATCAACCACTAAATTATCCGATAGATACGCATGAACTGACTGATTCTTTGCATAACTGCTAAGCTATCTGTTTTATTTAGGCTTGGGAGCCCTAGGGTAAGGATACAGAATAAATTGTAAATAATATTAAAAGAATAGCTTGGCAAGGAATAATACCTCCTCAGGGGCCAAAATGCAAGGCAACACAAAGTGATTTTTTTGGTGATATAATTATAACACATATAGGATGGTAGTGATAAATAAAATAAAATTGGATAGCCTCAAAATTCCTACATGTAGTATGATAAACAATGTTCTAAGACTGAGGCCTTTGGGAGGTAGTGAGTTATTTCCTATAGATAGAGAGTAAAATTATTCCTATAATTTGGTATGAAAGTTTTACCAGAAATTTTGCTTCACAGTAAATCATCTGGATTGGGTGAAGCCAGGTAGGGATTGAGAAGTGAGTCAGGTGGGTTGCATAGATGAGTCTGTGCTGCAGACCAAACTCCTCTTCCCATAGCTCACTTCTTCCCACTCCTGCATGTTAGAGAGAAGACTAGATAGAATGTGTCAAATACAGCCTATAGGATAATAGTTCAGAGCATTAGCTTCAGAAGTAAACACTGGGTTGATGCCCTGGTTCTTCTAATTTCTAGCTGTGTGACCTAGGGAAAGTTACCTGCTGTGTGCCTCATTTCCCTTATTTGTAAAGTTAAGACAATAACATCTCCTTCACAAGGTTGTTGTGAAGATTAATCAAAAAGCAGTTTCTGAGAGGTTGTGAGTGTTCAGTAAAGAAAGAAATTGCTTTCCTTTTTTTTTTTTTGAGACAGATTCTCATTCTGTCATTCAGGCTGGAGTGCAGTGGCACAATCATGGCTCCTCGACTTCCCCAAGCTCAGGCAATCTTCCTACCTCAGCCTCCTGAGTAGGTGGGACTACAGGTGTGAGCCACCACACCTGGCTAGTTTTTGTATTACTTGCAGAGATGGGGTCTCGCCTCGTTGCCCAGGCTTATCTCAAACTTCTGGGCTCAAGCGATCTTCCCACCTCAACCTCCCAAAGTGCTGGGATTACAGGCATGAACCACCACACACAGCCTATTTTCCATTTTCACTGCCACTGTTTTCTCTGTCTCTTGTGTGGCTCATTACTGCCGCTTCCGTGCACCATTTCCATCATGTCACATGCGTAGTCAAGACCCTCAGTGACTGCCTAATTCTCAGAGGGTAAAAGTGAAATTCCTTGGCCTGGAAAGTGCAATCATGCCTGAAGTTCTACCTGTGGGAGCTGTACTAGTTATCTATTATGTAAAAAGTTACCACAAGCTTAGCAGATTAAAACAACACATATTTAATATCCCACAGTATCTGTGGGCTAGGAGTCCAGGCACAGTTCAGCTGGATCTTCTGCTTCTAAGTCTCATATGGTTGCATTCAAGGTGCTGGCTAGAGCTATGGTCTCTTCTGAGGCTTGACTGGGGATGGATCTACTTCCAAGCCAATGCAATTACTCAGAGGCCGTCTTTAGTTATTTGCCATGTGGCCTTTTCCATAGGGTAGCTCACAACGTGGCATCTTGCTGCAACAAGTCAGCAAAGGAGAGAGTCTTCTATCAAGATTAAAGTTAAAATCTTATGTAACGTAAACATGAACATCCTGTCACCTGTGTTGTATGCTATTGGTTGAAAGTAAATCACAGGTCTGCTCATACTTATGGGGAAGGGATCACACAAGGGTGTGACCACCAAAGGCAGAGATCACGGGAGCATTCTTAAGAGTCTGTCTGCCACAGGGCCAGGATCAAATGCTGGTGGCTCATTGCCAGCTCCACTGTTTATTTCTCTCAGCCCCTTTCTGTATGTACAAAAAAGGAGAGAGAGTGATTTTCTACCTCATAGTGTTGTTAAGAAAATCAAATGAGGTAAATTATTTTGCAAAGTATTCTCTACTCATCTGACTCCTACCTACTTTCAGGTCTGTCTTAAGTTGCAACTTCTGCATGATGGCTTGGCCAAATATAGTCATCTGCATGAATTTTCTCTTTCTTGTAACAGAAACTGCTTGGCCCACTCATAATTTATACATTATTATATACGCTTATGTTTCATTAATGAACATTTATAATGCATATCTTATCTGTCTGATAAAATTGAAAGCAATCTAAGGACAACGACTTTTCCCCTATACATAACAAAATATAAAATAAATCATAACATAATAATAAATAATAAATAAATAATAAAATAACTAACATTTGTTGAATGATTAGGATGTGTTAGGCACTCTTGTAAGAATTTCATTTTTTTGTTACTTCTTCGAATCCTTACAACAGTCCTTGGAGGTAAGTCCTATTATTACTTTCATTTTGCAGATAAGACAACTGCGGCTCAGAGAGGCTAAGGTACTTGAGTCCAGGAGCGGAATTCTTACTTTCCTCACACGTTATCTCTTTTGTGTGGTCTAGAGCAGTACAATATACCAAGTAGTTGCTCATTTTGGCCTTTGATAGATGGAAATGAATTTGTACGTTGAGAAAAGACTACACTAGAGTAGTTTGGAGAAGTCCACTTTCCAACTGATGTTCAAGCTTCAGGAGGGGGGGAATGTGTCCTGGCATCATCACTTGCTTGATGATTTCTTTTGCTGGTAGAAAATCACCATGGCTACCAATGTCCATTTTCTGGGAAGCCTTTTTTGGGAATCCTAACTTGAGATCAAAATCCCTGGCCTAAGTCATGGCAGCTAGGAGGCTACTGTGAACTGGTTCTCATTTCTTATGGTTTCCATTGTTATTAGGCAGCTGTATTCTCATTAAGTCCACTCTGAGCTCTACTGGATTCTCTTTTTAGAGCACTCGTCTTTGAATTCTTGGCCAACTCATCTATGTCACAGCACTAAGGCTATAAATTCCAGGGCCCCACAATGTGGATTATCTGTGAGAATTCATTTCCAGTTCTGGGGACAGGACCCTTGGGAAAACCAGGCAATAGGCCAGAGAGAGAGAGAGTGGTCAAAAGTGGTCTGGTCACTCTTAACCTAAACCTTGACCTTGAGCGGAGTAGAGGACTAAATCACTCAGGAAATATTAAATGTTTCACCAGATATTCTTTGGACTATATCTTCTGTTCTATCTCTTCAAGCAATGCCATTCCAACTTGAATTTTCTTTTATGTCATTTCAGAATAATGCTGGGGACAAATGGTCTGCCTTTTTAAAAGAACAGTCCACACTTGCCCAAATGTATCCACTACAAGAAATTCAGAATCTCACAGTCAAGCTTCAGCTGCAGGCTCTTCAGCAAAATGGGTCTTCAGTGCTCTCAGAAGACAAGAGCAAACGGGTACGTTTGTGAACATTTTAGCATTGATCCCAAGAGTTGAAATATTTGGGAAATATTAAACATTAATATCACCCACAGCAGCTGCCTTTATTTGAAAAAATAGTAATGCTGATGTTAGAAAAAGCTCTCTCTATGCCTAGGTAAGGTGTCCATATAATTTATTATTCAAACTGGAATCTTTTTGAGAGTGAAAGACACTGGTAATAATTATATTCAAACACAGAGTTAAACTGAGATTGTCCCTGGCACTGTGGTGTGTATGGACACCCCCTAGTGTTAGGTCACCTTCCTGAAGGATCAGGCAGCCTGAAGAATACAGTTAGTCTATGTCAGTGGTTCTCAACTGGGGGTGATTTAGCCTTCCGGGGATATTTGACAATGTCTGGGGACGTTTTTGGTTGCCACAAATGGGGATACTGTTGACATCTAGTGGGTAGGGATGCTGCAGAACATTTCACAACGCATGGGATGGCCCCCAACAACAAAGAATGATCTTGTCCACAATGTCAACAGCAAACTTTTTTTTCTGTAAACGAACAGATGACAGTAAATATTTTAAGTTTTGTGTATTTAAGTATTGTCTGTGTTGCAACGAGTCAACTGTGCTGTTGTATCAGGAAATCAGCTGTAGCTAATATGTAGATGAACAAGTATGGCTGTGTTCAAATAAAACTCTACAAAAACAGGCAGCAGACAGGATTTGGTCTGCAGAACACAGTTTGCAAACCTCTGATATAGCCTATTGAAATATTTTTAATCTAAAATATTTAGCTATTTAAAAAGAAAGTCTTCTTTCTCAGTTGCTTGTCCTCTGGAACTTTGTATGTTCTAATCTGTGAATATAAAAATAAAAGTGCATCAAAAAGGCAAAGATAAAACCATGTGAAATGTATCTTTCTACAAGTTAACATTTATTTTTCTGCATTCTTTGGGTCCAATTATCCAACTAATTATCAATCCACTTTACCTTATCCATTCTATGTTTCTCCATTTTTTTCCCCCAATAAGGACACTATGAGAAACCTTGCCCATTCGCATATAGACAGTCTGGTCTAGCCTAGGTGGAGCCTAGAAATTCTATTTTTTTAAAAATCCCCAGATAATTCTAATGTGCAGCCAGGACCGAAAACCACTGAAATGCATGTAAGAGCTTAAAGTGTTTGGGAAGAGGAGGGACTCAAGGGTGCTTAGATTCGATGGAGAGGAAGCAGTGGAGATTGAAGAAGAGGTAGAGAGAGACCATGAGGGGTTTTGTGCCATGGTAAGGAATTTAGGTTTATTCCTTTGGACTATGGGATCGTGTGGAAGTTTTAAACATAGGATCTATTTCATGTTTTAGGATGACTCTCAAGGCAGAACCAAAGGGAAATAGCAGAAGGAGAAACAGATCCTTTAATCCAGTGCTTCTTAAATCAATCTGAGGGAGAGAACCATTTCCTTCCTTCCTTCCTTCCTTCCTTCCTTCTTTCTCTTCTTCCTTCCCTCCTTCTCTCCTCCCTCCCGTCTTTCCTTTCTCCCTCCTTTATTCCTTTATTTCCAATAATTTGCAGATCAATACTTGGCAGATCAATACTTGCTTAAGTTCATTGATTACATGCTTAGATGTCATGGAAATATCAAATTGTTTTCCAAAGTTTATAAACTTTTATTCTCTTAATTCCTGTACTTATCACAGAATGGAAACGAACTATTTGTCACTTGCACTGGTCCACGGATTACACCTGGAGTAGCACTGCTTCACTCTATCACCTTCACTTTATCTGCAGGGTAAAGTTTAAAAACTTTAGTATGGCGTAGACGGTCCCTCGTGATCTGGCCCCTGCTTGTCTCTCCATTCTCATGTCTTTCATTTCCCCTAATGAACACCATCGCTCCAGTTTCATTCAACATCTCACTGTCCCCTGGGAATGCCTTGTCTTTTCCAACCTCCTTCCATCTTTTAGACTCTTCCCTCTACCTCCCTTCTCTACATGACCAATACCTACTTCTCTCCAAGACACAGCTCTTATCTTCCCTTCTCTTTGGACCCATTCTTGAATCTCCAGGTTATTAGTTATTAATTTCTCCCTGCTCCTATACTACCGCATCACTTTTTGGTGACAGTTATAGCACTTGTCATTCTGTTATGTATTAATAGTTACTGATTTCATGGCTGCCTCACTGTCCTATGACTTTATGGTCTTTGACTTGTTCATTTCAGAATTGTCAGAGTGTAGGACATATTACAGGTTCAATAAATGCTGAATGAAACAAAAAATGCACTTCTCTGTGTATGTGTAGATAAGAAAAATTCTTTGGGTTTTGGTAGATCTGGTTATTTCAATTACTCCATATATATTTATTATGTGCTTATAGCACTTTGTGCTAGTTGACAGTGGGGAAACTTAACTGGGCTATTCCTTCTCCACATACAGAAAGATACATGGCAAAGAAGTAAATTGCTGTATTTTGAGTAATCAAAAAATCATGTGGCCAAAAGGATATCTTTATATTAGCATTCTCTTCAGCAAAATTTCCATTGTTAACATTGTTTATTATCTTAAATTTGCAGTTGAACACAATTCTAAATACAATGAGCACCATCTACAGTACTGGAAAAGTTTGTAACCCAAATAATCCACAGGAATGCTTGTTACTTGAACCAGGTAGGCTACTAATTTTGAGCAGTGATTATGAAATTTACTTTTCTCTCAAGTTTTAAAAATGATTGCAGATATGTGTGTTTCAACACATAGATGCTCTTTTAACTTTTAGTAAAACTTTCTTGTAAATTGTATCACATTTACTTAATTTGATCAAGTCAATAAGTAAGTCATTTCAGTGGTTTATTTTCTCTGCAGACATATTTTGGAACTATAAGGGCAAGGAAATGAATGAATCATGAGATTTTATTTAACCACTTTATGACCTGATGTCTGCCAACCTTACTTTTAATTCTTTAAAGTTCATGTAGTTCTTTACAAATAAAATTTTTACAAAGGCATCTTTTCTTGTCTTTGTGTGCTTTGGGATAACAGGTTTGAATGAAATAATGGCAAACAGTTTAGACTACAATGAGAGGCTCTGGGCTTGGGAAAGCTGGAGATCTGAGGTCGGCAAGCAGCTGAGGCCATTATATGAAGAGTATGTGGTCTTGAAAAATGAGATGGCAAGAGCAAATCGTAAGTTTGCTGATCTGTAGAGGTCCTGAAGCTCTCTGTGTGGCCGCGGGGCTATTTCTTCTGCATTACCAAGCCTGCCCTTTGATATCAGGGAAACCCCTCAATTAACAATCATCTCCTGAACAATTCAGATTACTTGTTTTCAAAATAAATTACTGGGGAAAAAGAAAAGGTGCACTGGCATTCTACAATTCAAGAAGCTCAAGAATGAGACTTAACTACAAGGCCTAAAATAAATTATCCAGGAATTATGAATTATAAGTAATCTAGGAAGATCTCAGGCCCCTAAAAGTTCCTGAGGGAGTCTGGGGATTAAGGGGGGGGATCCCATTTCTCAGGATGAAAGACAGAGTCACTGTCTTTTGTCTAAAGCCCCCACAGTTCACTTTCAAAGGTCATTTGTGTGTCTACCTTAGGGCGATACCCCAGAAAGAAAAAATATCAGATTAGTTTAGGCTGGAAATGTATTATTTTCTGTAGTTGTAATTATATCTCAAATTATGTGGTCATAAAAAATCTTAACATAGGAAGGAATTTCCATATCTCTTAACTTATTCTCTTCCCTGAATAGTGAGCTGAAGTCATGGAATCATGATTCACATTTTGCTTTGATGATTTACTGCCCACTGAGGTTGAGTAAGGAAGAATTTTTTCCCGCATTTGTTGTTTTAACATTTCTTTCACTGCCACTTAAATTCAGTATTCTTAAGCCTTAGGCAAGCTGGAGACAATAGCTTATCACCATTTTTAAAACAATATCCTGCATGTCCTTTCATCCAAATATTTATTTCTCTCCTCATCTTCCTGATCATTAATTGCCAATGTGAATGTAAAAATAAAAATTATTAAATTATGTTTACAAACTTTATTAGCTAATATCCTAACACAAGCTTGTGTTTCCTGATGGTGAGATACTAAAGAAAGCACATAGAAACATGCTATTGATACATATAATTTGCAAACAAACACAGGTTCACTGTGGCAGAGTCAAAGATGAGTTGGGTCTGATCTAAAAATAAAAGGCCCTGAACAAAAGAAGAATTTAAAAACTTAAGAGATCCAGTCACATATTTTAAAGCTAAAGATACAAACTGGTGTATCAAGAGAGTACACACTCAGGGTTAAGAGACTAGGAGTGTGCTTCTTTTGCTTACCAGCTGTGTGATCTTGGACACGTGATTTAACCACTCTAAGCACAGGTTGTTGGTGGGAATATAAACTGGTGAAGCTGTTATGGAAAAATAGTATGAGGATTCCTAAATAAATTAAAAATAGAATTACCATATGATCCAGTAATCCCTCTTCTGGGTATATACCTAAATTAGATGAAATTACCACTTCATAAGGATATCTACACTGCCATGTTCACTGCAGCATTATTTGCAATAGCCAAGATAGGGAAACAACCCAAGTGTTTGTCAAGGGATGAATGAATAAAGAAACTGTGGTAGGTATATGGAATGGAATATTATTCAGCCTTAAAAAAGAGGAGATCCTGTCATTTGCCTCAACATGGATAGACCTGGAGGACATTATGCTAAGTGAAATAATCCAGACATAAAAAGAAAAATATGGCATCATCTCACTCAAAAGTGGATTCTACAAAAAAATCAAATATACAGAGATAGAGTAATAGTGATTACCAGGGGTGAGGTGGAGCGGGGTGGGATATGGGGAGAAGTGGGTTAAAGGATACAAAGTAGCAGATATGCAGGATGAACAAGTCTAAAGATCTAATGTACAACATAAGGACTGTAGTTAGTAATAATGTTTTGTATTCAGGATTTTTGCAAAATGAGTAGATTTTAGCTGCTCTTCCATGGGGGGATAATGCTTAACTATGTGAGATGATGGATATGTTAATTTGTTTTACTATAGTAACCATTTTATTATATAAGTATCTCATAACATCATGTTGTACACCTTAAATATACACAATAAAATTTATTTAAAAATAAACATAGGCTGTTACTCTGCACAGTGGGAGTTATAATAATGACAATCTTGTATGGTTCTTGTGCTTATTAAATAAAATAATACATTTAAACTCCTGGCACAGAGCAAGTGCTTAAACAGAGATTACTTAATGTTATTATTCGTTTGCATCCCTTTGAATTGATGTTTATCACAATAAAAATGTGATAAGCCTTTAAATTTCTTTTAACCTCCCAGCAAGGCTAATCTATGTATATTGTGCTTTCTCTCTTTCTTTCCCTTATGTTCTTCCCTTTCTCTTAAAAAAAAAAAAAAAAAAAAACAGATTATGAGGACTATGGGGATTATTGGAGAGGAGACTATGAAGTAAACGGGGTAGATAGCTATGACTACAGCCGCGGCCAATTGATTGAAGATGTGGAACATACCTTTGAAGAGGTAAGCAAGGAACTGTACACAGAAATAGTTGTGGGGCAGTGTATGGGAAAGAGGGACAGTGACTAAAGGCATTCTGGCTCATTCTTAACACATTGGTCAGCCATTCCCAGGCCTCATAAAGTTATGGAATATTACAGTTTGAAAGATTTTAGAGAATAATAGGACAGCCCCTACAGATGATCAGAATTGCACTGCTTTCCTCCTTCTTTTAGTCACTGACCATTAATTACCAATAGAAAGACTATAAGAAAGAAATATTATAAGAAGAAATGGTCCTTTAGATTATAAGTAGGAATGATCTTCTTGAGCTACCTGGGGCTGGCATTGTCTTCCTGTGTTAGCAGAGCTATAGACTTTGCTTCCTTCCTCAGGACAATTGATACTATTACTTTGAGTAAGCTAGTCTTCATAGGGAAGAGAGAGTTTTGTGAACAGAAATGTCCCATGGATGTTTTTCCTTCATTTTGGCCCCATGCCTCCCCTGTACCTGAACCTTCAAACTTCTGATGTGAGTTACCTTGTCACAGCCATAGTTTGGCAGAGCTATCAAAAACGGAAGTAAGACAAACAACTCCCCAAAAAGGAAATGGGGAGAAGACTTGAATAAGTACATCATCAAAGAAATTACACAAATGGCAAATAGGCAAATAAAAAGTTATTAGGGAAATGCAAATTAAAGCTATGATGAAAATCCACTCCACACCCACCAGGATAGCTATGATTAAAAAGATAGACAATACCAAGTATTGGGGAGAATGTGGAGACGCTGGAGCCCTCTTACACTGCGGGAAGAAATGTAAAATGGGGCAGTCACTTTGGAAAACAGTTTGGCAATTTCTTAAAAAGTTAAACACACACTTACCATGACCCTTAGGTTTCTATATGAAATAAATGAAAACATGTCCTTATCCATAGAAAGCCATACACAAATGTTCATAGCAGCAATATTCATAATAGCCCCAAACTGGGAAACCCAGCTGTCCTTCAACTAGTGAATGGATAAACAGACTCTGATATACTCAGAGTAGCCAGAGATAGGAGTGGAACTGACTACAAGAAACCTTTTGTGGTTATAGAAATATTAAAAAACTAGATAGTGGTGATGGTTTCCCGGTAGTTTTAATTTATTGAAACTCATGGAACTACACACTTGAAAATGGGTGAATTTTATAGTATGTAAATTATACCTCAATGTAAAAACAAAGGAAGTAGGTAACAATCTTAAAAATGAATATATATTTTTTGCATCTGCTTTTATTTTGGGACCTGTGTTCTCCCAAGTATGTTTATTGATTTATGCAGTGGAGTTATCATCAAGTTCTAGGAAGAAGGAATACTTTTAAATTTTCCAGAAATTTGAGAGAAGAATTATTATAATTTGGGGAAATTCTAGTTGTTTAAAGAATCTCCTATTTCTAGTGTTGTGGAATGGAAATTAGAATTGGTTACTCTTGGTCTTAAGCTTTCTTCCTGGACTTTTCAGATTAAACCATTATATGAACATCTTCATGCCTATGTGAGGGCAAAGTTGATAAATGCCTACCCTTCCTATATCAGTCCAATTGGATGCCTCCCTGCTCATTTGCTTGGTAAGCAGCCCCATGAATTCTTCGTGTACTTGGCTCTTTGTTATTTCTAACAATAAAATTGCCTTTTTGAGTGAGCCTTAACATAAAACTTTTGAAAAATTCTGTAAGTGGTTAGTAACATTGTAGAAATCGCATTTTGAAAGTATTTTCTTCAACCAAAAGTCTATTTTAAACAATTCTCTATTGTATTACTTTTTTTGTACATAAAGAGTTATTATTTTGGCTGCAATTCAAATGATAAAGGGGTTATTTAAGATAACTAGAGAAAGAATTACAGGCTCAAATGAGAGTGGAAATGGGGAAAATAATTTTTAGTATTCAAGTTGGTTGGCTAAGCTCTTAAGGTGGAATTTGAGATTTTAGTATCATATTATCAAAGCTTGGTTGTCTGGGGGTGGTCAGGGATAACAGAAGGTTATAGCTTGGGCGAAGGCTTCCTAAGTTCATTCTAGACCTCACCAATTACTCTTGCTGAAAAGTGCTTGGCTTGGAATCGTATGAGTGAAGAATGAATGAAAGTGACCATCTTCCCCTCTCCCACCGCAGCAGCTGAGGCCAAATAAAATATAAATATTTGAAAATTTCATGCCATGCATACATAGCATTTCTACTATAGTCAAACTAAGTTGCTGGAAGCTAATCTCCACAGCCAAACCTCGTGTCTGTCAGCAGGAGAGAATGCGGAGAAAGGACCTGTGGAGACTTTTAACTCTAAAGTAATATGGAAATCCTTCCTACAATGTCAATGGCAAGCATTATTTAGTAATTCAGTTTCTGCTTAAACCTGTCTGGTGTGATGGGATAATTTCTTCATTCCAATGTAGACTAATTTACTGCTACATGGAACCAATGTAGCACAATTCTACCTTATGTGGAACTTAAGCAACACCCCTCTGATGCCTTCCATTCGTTAGTCCTATTTCCATGCTATGAGGTTACCCAGAATGTCAATTCCTATTCTACAAGATGACCTTCCAGATATTCATAAAGAACCATCATATAAGATACAGCATAGTACCTGGTGCAATACATTTTAGTGACTATTATTGTTACTGTCATGTTTACACTATTTTCTTTTGTCAAGTTAAATATCTTATACATTATCAACCATTCCTTAAAACCTCACTTTTCTATAATTGTTCTCCTTTTGATGAGTTATACTTTGTCAATGTCCCTCCTCAATTATCATGCTCAGAGATGAACAGTTACTCCAGATGAGGTTTGACCAACATAAAGAAAGACATGGTACCATGACTACCTTTGTTCTACTTCTATTGATTTAGCTCAAGTTCATATTTATGCTTTAGAAGCCAGGTCATACTGTTTGTTGGCTCATTTTTGGTCTTTTACATGTGGACTGTGCTTTAGCCTGATGTCACATATATGTTTTTATGATGGATAGGTTTTTCTTTAAAATTTAAGCATAGGACTTCACATGTATCACTACTAAATTTTATGTTTTAAAATATAAGTTTAGGGAGTACTTTTTTTTTTTTTCAGACAGAGTCTCGCTCTGTCGCCTAGGCTGGAGTGCAGTGGCTGATCTCAGCTCACCGCAACCTCTGCCTCCTGGGTTCAAGCGATTCTCCTGCTTCAGCCTCCTGAGTAGCTGGGATTACAGGCTCAAACCGCCATGCCCAGCTAATTTTTGTATTTTTAGTAGAGACAGGGCTTCACCGTGTTGGCCAGGCTGGTCTCGAACTCCTGACCTCAAGTGATCTGCCTGCTTCAGCTCTGCAAAGTGCTGGGATTACAGGCGTACTCTTCATGAAGTTTGTTGCCCCATTTTTTTGGCACCAGGATTCTGGTCCTGCTCTTAGATTGACTTTTTCTAGATACATCTTCTTTTTTATGGTCCCTGGCCTTGGAATACAACTTAACATTTGTTTGAGATGTTTACAAAGTCACCAAGTTAAGTACATGAATATAGGAATAAAAGTGGAATTTAGTTACCAGTTAGTAGAAGTTCCTGAATGATGGATGATCTTATATGATCTCTTTTGAAGGCAACACTAGGAATTACTAACAGCTTAATTTGTAATATTTTGTACCATGGATGGTAGATTATAGAAATCTCTTTCTAATTTACAGTGTCAATGATGGTCCATGTATTTAATAAATTATGTCTACATTTCTGCTGTGTTGTCATATACTAACAGATTCTTTTTAAAAAATAGGTGATATGTGGGGTAGATTTTGGACAAATCTGTACTCTTTGACAGTTCCCTTTGGACAGAAACCAAACATAGATGTTACTGATGCAATGGTGGACCAGGTAGGAAAAAGAACCCTTAAAAACTAAATCTAAATTCTCAACTTCATTTATTTTTATGTCATCCTTCTATTTTTATTTTTATGTGAAACCATGTAAACAAAAAATTTAAGCTAATTGAAATTTATTTCTTATGTAGCTGTATTTTCATGGAAAAGCAGTTTACAATGGCCTCAGATACCTTGAATTGCAGGTGTAGTATTGATCTCATTGAAAGGTATTTGAAATGGAGATTACCTGAGTTTTCCATTAAGCAGTAAGATGTAGAATTGTCAACTGGTTGGTATCACTCTTTCCAAAGTTTGTCATTGCTAAGTAACCAGCCAGTAATCTCTATGGATAGTAAAAACAAGAATATAATGAGGGTATTTTTGCATATTTAAAAAATTATTAGTGTTAAAAATATTACAAGAATCTTTAAAACAATTTTAAGTAACATCTTTATTACTACTTTGGTTTAATTATTTAAATGTGCTAGGTTCCTCAAAACACAAGTAAGTACATAGCCCATAGACCCAATAAAGCAACTACACAATCGAGACTACAAAGCAACCAGCTAACAACAGCGTGACAGAAACGCTTCGCCTAACAGACAGAGTGGCAAATTGGAGAGAAAAACAAAACCTAACCTTCTACTGTCTTCGAGATTCATCTCACGTGTGATGACACCCATGGGCTCAAAGTACAGTGATGCAGAAAGATCTGTCATGCAAATAGAAAACAAAAAAGAGCAGGGGCTGCTATTCTTGTATCAGATAAAACAGACTTTAAACCAACAACAGTAAAAAAGGACAAAGAGGGTCATTACATAATGATAAAGGTTTCAATTTAACAAGAAGACTTAACTATCCTAAATATATATGCACCCAACATTGGAGTATCCAGATTCATAAACATAGCACTTTTAGACCTAGGAAAAGACTTAGACATCCAGAAAATAATAGTGGGGGACTTCATCACCCCACTGACAGTGTAATACAGATCACTGAGGCAGAAAACTAACAAAGAAATTCTGGAAATTCTGGACTTAAACTTGACACTTGACCAATTGAACCTAAGAAACATCTATAGAATATTCCACCTAGCAGCTATGGAATATACATTCTCATCTGTATACGAAACATACTTTAAGACTGGCAACATGCTCAGTCGTAAAGCAAGTCTTAATAAATTCAAAAAATTAAAATTATACCAAGCATATTCTCAGACCACAGTAGAATAAAAATAGAAATCAATACCAGGAGGAACTCTCAAAACCATGAAATAACCTGGAAACTGAACAACTTATTTCTGAATGACTTTTGAGTAAACAATGAAATTAAGGCAGATATCAAAAAAGTCTTTGAAACAAATGAAAACAGAGACACAGCATACCAACAACATATCTGGGATGTGGCAAAAGCAATGTTAAGAGGAATGTTTATAGTGCTAAATGCCTACATCAAGAACCTAGAAAGATATCAAATTAATAATCTAACACCACACTTAAAGCAACTAGAAAAACAAGAACAAACTAGTTCCAAAGCTAGAAAAAAAGAGATAACTAAAATCAGGGCAGAATTAATGAAACTGAGACCTAAAAAATCATACAAAGGATCAACAAAATGAAAAGTCAGTTTTTTAAAAGGATAAACAAGATGGAAAGACCTCTAGCTAGATTAACAGAGAAAGAAAGAAGATCCAAATAAGCACAATCAGAAATGACAAAGGTGACATTGCAACTGATCCCACAGAAATACAAACCTTCCTATTGAGTACTATGTTCATATCTGGTTGATAGGACCAATAGAAACCCAACGTCGGTATCACACAATATACCCTTGTAACAAACCTGCACATGTACTCCCTGAATTTAAAATTAAAATTAAAATTAAAAAATTATCAGGCCGGGCACAGTGTCTCACAGCTGTAATCCCAGCACTTTGGAAGGCTGAGGCAGGTGGATCACGAGGTCAGGAGATCGAGACCAGCCTGGCCAACATGGTGAAACCCCATCTCTACTAAAAATACAAAAAAAAAAAAAAAAAATTAGCTGGGCATATTGGTGTGCGCCTGTAGTCCCAGCTATTTAGGAGGCTGAGGCAGGAGAATCACTTGAACTCGGGAAACAGAGGTTGCAGTGAGCCGAGATCACGCCACTGCACTCCAGCCTGGGTGACAGAATGAGACTGTCTCAAAAAAAAAAAAAATTCTCTGTGTTCCCTTCTGTTGATGAAATGGTATTATAGTTATAATTATGTATATTTGTTCATTCAACTAAAATTCTACATTTCTGAGTAGAATATCTAATCATACTTCTATTTGCCTTATAAAATTTCTTCAGATAATTGCACCATAATTTACTATTTGTGCATTGCTGAACCTTTGCTTGTTAATAGTTTTAAATCTGTAAGAAGCAATGCAATGAACATCTTCACATACATAACATACTCCTGGGAAAAGTCCACTGCAGAATAAAAAGTGAAACTGCAAGGCCTCTAGACTCTTGTAGCTGTTCTAGCTCCACTTTGAAGTTGAGCAGCAGTATAGGGCCATCTTGATGTAGATTTTTAGTCTTTCTAAAGGGTTTTTACACCCATCTCTTCTATTGTCATCTCTGACTCAGGATAGGTATTGTGACAGCTCCATGCTATAGGTGAGGAAACTGAGGCTCAGGTAAATGATTTGCCCAAAGTCACAAATCACACAGCCTCATTCTTTCTATTTTTTTGTACCAATTAACCATCCTCACCTGCCCCTGCCATCTTCCCACTACTCTTTCCAGCCTCTGGTAACCATCCTTCCACTCTGTATGTCCATGAGTTCAACTCTTTTGATTTTTAGATCCCACAAATAAGTGAGAACATGTAATGTTTGTCTTTCTGTGCCTGGCTTATTTCACTTAATATAATGACCTTCAGTTCCGTCTGTGTTGTTGCAAATGGCAGGATTTCATTTTTTATGGCTGAATAGTATTCCAATTTGTATGTGTACCACAGTTTCTTTATCCATTCATCTACTGATGGACACTTAGGTTGTTTCCAAATATTAGCTATTGTGAACAGTGCTGCAACAAACATAGGAGTGCAGATATCTCTTCAAAATACTGATTTCCTTTCTTTTGGGTATATACCCAGCAGTGGAATTGTTGGATCATATGGTAGCTCTATTTTTACTTTTTTGGGGAACCTCCAAACTGTTTTCCATAGTGGTTGTACTAACTTACATTCCTTCCAACAGTGTAGGAGGGTACCGTTTTCTCCACACCCTCATCAGCATTTGTTATTGCCTGTCTTTTAGATATAAACCAAAAAATTTTTCATAAATATAATTTGAGTGGCTGCACATTATTCTGTTTTTCAAAGGTATCATTATTTATTTAACCATTCTGATGGTCGTTTCAACTTTTTTCTCTATTAAAAATAATTCTCAATGTAATTGTTGAATCTAATTTCTGATAATTTTTTAGGTTAGTTCCTTAGAGACAGCATTACTGAGATAAAGAGAAAAATTTCAAATGCTATCCATATGTGTTATCAAATTACCTTTTGGAAAGGTTATGCCAATGTATATATCCAACAGAAATAATGCTGCTATTTTAAAAATGACATTAGCACTTTTTTCCATTTTAAAATTTTATTGTAAATTGACATTTATTATTGTATATATTTATAGGGTACAAGGTGATTTCATGATTTATGAATACAATGAAAAATAGTTAAATAAAGCTAATTAACATATCAATTACTTCACATACTTTTTTTGCAGTGAGAACATTTGAAATTTACTCTCTTAGCAATTTCAAAATGTACAATGTTCTATTATTAACTGTATTTACTATGCTGTGCAATAGATCTCAAAAAAATAAAACCAACTTATTCATCCTGTTTGAGACTTTGTACGCTTTGACCATCATCTCCCCATTGCCCCCACCCCATAGCCTCTGTAACCACCATTCTCCTCTCTACTTCTACCAGTTCCATTGTTTTAGATTCCACACATAAGTGAGAACATGTGGTATTTGTTTTTCAGTGCCTGGCTTATTTAATTTAAGAATGCTGTTGTTTTGATGCTGGAATTAATACTGTTCTCTTTTCCCAGGCCTGGGATGCACAGAGAATATTCAAGGAAGCCGAGAAGTTCTTTGTGTCTGTTGGTCTTCCTAATATGACTCAAAGATTCTGGGAAAATTCCATGCTAACTGACCCAGGAAATGTTCAGAAAGTAGTCTGCCACCCCACAGCTTGGGACCTGGGGAAGGGCGACTTCAGGTAGTGGGGCTGATACTTACACAACTGATACTAAATGGGAGACAACAGAGGCAGGCTGAAGTTTAACTTGAATTCTTTCTCTGCTTTTCTGAGCACAGAAAAGATAAGTTAATTCTCCTTGAACTAAGGCTGGGAGTCCAGGAGAGCACATTTGGGTTTTCCCAGGAAAAGAGGATTGCCAGCAGGCTCTAACTTGAACTTTTGGACAATCTGCTTTCTTTGAAATATTATGCATCCATTGGCGTTGTATGGTAATGGGGATGGTTGCACCCATATCAGGAAAGATTTGGTGCTAAGATTTTTGGAAGATGGACATATGAATCACACATTGATCTTCCCCTCCATGTTTCACTCTTGTGAGTGAGACAGAATAGGTGAATAAATAAGCTTGGATCGAAGGGAGAAAGTAGTACATGTTGTAAGACAGACACAGGGCATGCTCTATGGAGAACTGGAAGAAAACTGACCACACTTGCAATAGGAGATAGGATCAGACCGTGCTTTACAAGTGGGATTTGAATTAGGTTTAGAAAGACAAGAAGGATTCAGATACACAGAGTCGGGAGGAGGACCCAAGCTGTGAGAACAGCAGGATCGAATACAGAGAGGCAGGCCCTGACCTGCATACTGAGGTCGGCAAGTTAGGCTAGAATGAGAAATAAGTGAAGGAGAGTTTGTGTAATGTGGCAGAATGAGCACAGGCTTCAGAATCCTAGGTGTGTCACTTAGTGACTATGCAACCTTGGACAAGGTATTTAACTTTCTTTGGTTTCAGTTTCCTTATTTTATAAAGTAGAATAGTAATTCCCAGGTTGCAGGCTTGTGAGAGCCTTAGGTTGGATTCCCTAGCTTGAAAAGGAGATCGTTTTACAAGTGCTTCATTGAGGAGAGCTCTGATGCAGAGGGAAATGAGGGAAGCAGGCTGGGACAAAGGAGGGAGGTAAGTAAGGATGTGATCTTTACTGGAAACTTGGCCTCAGCCTTATCCCATGAAGCTCTCTGGAGCATAACTTGAGCCACAGACTAGGCCACACCTCAAGACAACGGGGCTAGCCTTTTGTATTAGGCCGTCTTTGGCTGTGGACTGCCCCAGAGTATGGGGGAGCATAACCCCCATTTGGCCAAAGGCAGTGAAGGGAGCAGCTGTAGGCCGTTATCAGCTGTGACTCAGCCAGCTAGGGGATGGTGGATACAGTCTTGGCAGGCCCCCACCAGCATTGACTAGGGTAGGGATTGGATCTACAATCCTTCTCTGTAAAGGGCCAGATAGTAAATAGTTTAAGCTTTGCAGATCTCTGTTGCAACTACTCAGCTCTGCCCTTGTGACATGAAAACAGCCATAGACAATACACAAACGAATGGATGTGGCTGTGTGCCAATAAAAATTTATTTATAAAAACAATGGCTGGCCAGCAGGCCGTAGTTTACTGATGCCAGTACTAGAGTGAGGCTTAAAAATGAGAAAGTATAAGTAAGTTTTCAAGCACAGAATCTTACATACAGTAAGCAGTAAATATATAGTAGTTATTTTTATAATTATTTCAAAAGAGAATAGAGAGAAAGCAAATTAGAAAAGTAGGTTGGGGTTGTGAAAGGAAAATAGATTTACTGAGCGTGAGATGAAAACGTAACTGAATATTTCCTTACCTTCCCCCTTTCTCTTGCAATGTGTGGATTACCATGCCCTCCCACTATCCCCTCCAGCTCACTTTTCTCCTATAAATGTTGAAGCCCTCAAAATTATTTTTGGAGAAAGGCACAAACCACAGACTGTTTCTATAAATTCTCTCTTCTTTTCTTCTGGGCATGTTCTTAACCTTGGCAAAATAAACTTGTGAATTGATTGAGACCTATCTCAAATAGTTTTTGGTTTACAGGGTCATATTGGTGTATAAAAGGTGGCTGAGTTTATTCTTGAGCAATGAGGAGGCCTCGCAGGATATTGGAGGGGGTGGTGACATGATCCAAGTGGTATGAAATAAATTTGGGAATCTACTGATGTGTGACCCCTACACCCACCTGAATGAAAATGCTCTTGCTAAGTTAAAAAGGACCACCATCTCATTGCCAAATGCAGTTCTTATCCCATTGGGCTATAGCAGCATTAGACAAGATTTACAAGTTGTCTTTCAAATGCTTTTTTTTTTTTAACCGACTTCCACGTTGTCATTCTTTTCCAGATTTCCTTGACTTCTCTGATTGTACTTTCTCCATCTCCCCTGAATAATCCTCCTCTCCCCACTCCTTAGGTACTTGGACCTTCTAAAGGTTTATCTTTGGTCCTCTTTTCTTGCATTCTATTCCTGCTCCATGGCCCATCATATCTATTTCCCAGCTTACATGCTAATGATTCCCAAGTTTCAATTTGCAGCCCCTTCTGCTCTTTCTCTATCCTGGCAATACCAAACAGCGTGCAGTGTCCTGAATGCCACATTTCCACCCCCCTGCCCCTAAGCCTTTCTCATTGAGCACTAGGAACGTCAACTTCCATGTCATCCACCGGGCAAACTCCTGCACACTGATTAAGGTCCAAATTGCTCATTGTATCCTCAGTCGTGCCCTTCTTGGTGCTTCTAGGGAACTGTGCCTACATTCACTCATTTTTATGCTCAAGGCTGTGTGTACTGATCACTTATAGAGTACTTGCCTCAGAGTTCTTGTAGCAGAGAACTCTGCTTATCTGTCTTCCTGTTAGTCTATGAGCAAGAGAACAGGATCCAGCCGTGCCCATTGCTTTATATTGAGCAACTAGTACTGTTTCTAGGACATAAGAGGTGGGTACTCAAGATTCACTGGTGAATAAATCTTGGAAAGATGATTCATGCTACCAAAACCCCATACAACTCCACTGTAATGGTTAAATGAAAGTCAGTGAGATTCATTTTCATCTTGTCCATTTTCATGCAGGATCCTTATGTGCACAAAGGTGACAATGGACGACTTCCTGACAGCTCATCATGAGATGGGGCATATCCAGTATGATATGGCATATGCTGCACAACCTTTTCTGCTAAGAAATGGAGCTAATGAAGGATTCCATGAAGCTGTTGGGGAAATCATGTCACTTTCTGCAGCCACACCTAAGCACTTAAAATCCATTGGTCTTCTGTCACCCGATTTTCAAGAAGACAATGGTATGGACATTTTCTCATGGCTTGTTTTGGAGGTTCTTTAATCTGATACAGGCAAAGGTATTTATTATCTCATGTAGGAAATATTTACTTTTTGCCACATAAGGTATAAAGTATTTACAGGTAACTGGAAATTACTACTGGTGAAAAAATTTAAGTATATACCAGAACATGTCAACTTTTGGTTTTGTATTATTGAAAAGGGAATAAGAGAGGTAACTGAATGAATGGACTTGGGATCCTGTGAAATATCTAACAGAAGTTTTTTTCTTAAAGATGATGAAACAGTCTCACAGAACTGAAATGGCTTGTCCAATTAGTGTCAGCATTCTAACTAGACCCCTCTGGTTCTAGGTAAAAACTTCCCAAAACTTTAGAGTTGGAATAGATTCTAAAAACCATTTTATAGAGGAGTAAACTGAAGACAAGAGAGGGAAAGTAGCCCAAAGTCAAAACTCAATGTAGTGGCAGAACCAGAACAAGAGCCCTAATCTAAAGTCTTTTCCATAATATTATGCAAAGCAAAGTATAGCTTTAAATTTTGGAATTCTTAAAGAACAGGTGTTTAATAACAAGATTAGAAGGAATTGAAACATTTTGTTCATCCTGCTGAAGCGTGAATTTCCCCTGTAACATCCCCTTAGATCTGTGCTATCCTTCAACATTTCTGCCTGAGGCAGCCCATTTCCTTTTAGATGCCTTGGACTTGATGGAACATGACAAATGTTCAGGAGATCCAGTTTCTTCAGTGAGGATGCCATGGCTTTTGATTCTTCCTCATAAATGGAGGACAAATAGAGCCTAATACCTTCTTCTCTTCCGTATATTCTCTCCCCTAATTTTAGTTATTTGTGACATAAAGATCAGCTCCTCTGTCTGGAGCATTTGGTCGATGAGGTCAAGGTCATGAGCTCCATCCTTGAGTAGACAATTCACTTTGCCTTTATCTCTGGTTCCAGATCCTTGGTGATCCCACAAGGGCCTGGGAGTGGGCCAGCGTAAAGCCTATCATTATGTTTGAAATAGTTACTGTAAGCACAGTCCTAGTGGATTACAGACCAGTAGCAGCATCCTCCCATGAAGAGAGAAACAAAGGTAGTTAACAGTAACCATACCTGCTTCCTAATTTTAAAATATCATTAATTCAAGTCAATGAACAGATATTTTATTATTTTTAAATATTCCCTGATAGCAGGTAAAAATGGTTGATGACTATGTTTCCTAAGATGGTTTTAGATCAGTGATGAAATAATCTGTACAACAAACCCCGTGACACAAATTTACCTATATAATAAACCTGGACACATACCCCTGAACCTAAAATAAAAGTTTTTTTTTGTTTTGTTTTTGTTTTTAAAAAGATGGTATTAGACATGGTTAAACCACCGGTTTGGAAAACTCCTGCTTTTTTTCTTGACTCTGCCCCTGATTTGTGAATAATGTTAAATAAATTCCTTTATTCCTTCCATTCCTCCCTCCGCCTTTCTCTTTCTTTCTTCTTCCAAACATATTTATCGAGCACATACTGTGTGCAAGACATTTTTCTAGACACTGGAGACACAGTGATGTGAAAAGTAGATAACATCCACTGCTTACATTTCAATGCATTTCCTTTGTACACTAGAGATGAACTCCACTGCCTCTTTATGTCACTAATAAAGGATAAAATGAAATAACATGATTTGTTAAAGCATTTTAAATTATTGGTAAGGAAGATATCCTTACATTTAAAGTACATTGTACTTTTCACCATCCAGTGGATAGTGCCCTCCAGGAGGGCTCTTTTGTTTTATTTCCCCTCCCTGGTTTACAGGCTTTTCACTGAATCTGTTTAGTATTTGTTTATTTAACAAAGACTCACAGAAGGCATCACGTAGCAGACATGGGACTAGGTTATACAGTCTTAAATGAGACATTAACAGTCGCTGACTTCATGGAGCTTTCCAGAATAAACAGTGTGACTGGGAAAGTGGATGAAATAGCTCTAATGAACTCTGATAAGAGGTATTTAAGGGAGGAAACCGAAACTAATGAAGAAAATGAGGAGTAGAAGTAACTTTGGGTTTTATTTACCTGTTCTGTTCCAGGGCTTCAACCTACTCCAAATCCCTTAGCTGAGAAAATAAATATATACATATTATTATGAATACTGTCAATTTTTCTCATGTATCCTTATAGTAAGTACATCTTGAGGAATAGTATTTTGAGGTTAGGAGAATTCTCTTTAACACAAAACATCCACTGTCATCTTCATCGTAATATTTATCCTTTTCTATTTTACTTTCAGAAACAGAAATAAACTTCCTGCTCAAACAAGCACTCACGATTGTTGGGACTCTGCCATTTACTTACATGTTAGAGAAGTGGAGGTGGATGGTCTTTAAAGGGGAAATTCCCAAAGACCAGTGGATGAAAAAGTGGTGGGAGATGAAGTAAGTCAATGAATATGCAATCAGTAAAATGTTTTCTAATGAGTTTTCTGTGTATTTAAAAGCATTTGACTGGCATGTACACACACACACAGAGGCACACATTAACTAACTACTTTTTGTATTTTTAGTTTGTTATATTTTATATTTTAGTCTCCATTTGGATACCATCTCCTCAGATAAAATTTCCTTGGGTCAGGTGACACTACTTCATACTCTATATTCTTAAGTATTGGCTTACTCATTAAACTATGATATGTTGAAAGTGATCAATTTATTCATTTTACATATTCTTTTATCCAGCCTTTTAAACAAAATGGTGACCCCACATTTTAGGCAAAGCACTGGGGATCCAATGCTAATAATTTCAGGTATGGTCCTCAACCCCAAAAAACGTTTAGTTTATGGCAGGATGTGGAAAATTAAACCACTGCAATTTGTAGTGTTGTGATGGGAGGGTACAGGGTCCATTAGTGTCCAGGGGAGATCCAAAGCCCAACTGGGGGTGTCAGGTGAGGAGAGGCATTTAAGCCCTGAGAAAGACGTGGGTGTAGAGGGGAACACAGAGAATTCCAAGCTAGAGAGAACCTGACACATTTGGGCAACAGTGACCGTTTCCATGGTTGCAGCACTACATTACTCATTGCTGTGTCACAAGTGCCTCACACTGTGTCTGTCACATGCAAGTATGAAATAAATAGGTTTTTGGATGAAGGAATTATAAGAGAAAAAGAAAAAGAAGGAAAAAAAGAAAGGAGAGAGGGAGGGAGAGAATGGAAAAAAGAAATCTATCTTCTTTTTACCATCATAGACCCTGGTCAATTATTTCTTTCTTTATTTTTCTTATATTTTCTTTTCGAAGTGAAGATCTCATGTGTAACAAGCAGTTCCACATGCACAGGTTTAAAACAGTACACTTCTTCTGTCAAGATTCTCTCTGTTAACATAAATCTTACTTGGGAGGAAAGATGCAGCACCTATAAGAACTGTTTCCAGTGTTTAAATATTACTGAAGTTATGTCTACAATGATCCTGCAATTTTAAAGGAAAAATGTATTCCATTTAATCAAGACCAAATACATGATTTTGCTACCTTTTTTTCTGGCTGGATTAATCTTTTGATCCCTCTTAGCTTATTTTAAAGGCACATGGAATCCGATCCTTAGAGTGATTCATTAATGCATCAATTGTTCCTTTGTTCAATAAATATAAATTAATTCTTTCAGTAGTGTCAGGCACCATGTTTGACACTGGAATTAGAGAGAAGACCAAGACACAGCCCCGCCTTCTAGGAGCTCAAGTCTCTAGGGCAGGAAGTTACTGTAGGTGAATAACTGCAAAACAGGGAGATAAATGGCAAAGGAGGCACAACTAGAGAAGGCTAAAGGAGATTGAGGGGTTAATTCTGCCAGAAGGTGGATGGGATCAGGGCCAGGCTTCACAGAGGAGGGAACACTTGAGCTAGGTAGGCGTGGAGAATAAGTAAGATTTCAATTTTATTAAATTCTGTCTGCCAGGAGTACATGAAGTGTGGTGCCTGAGAGGAATTATTAGGGCTTTCACTGTACATTTTTGGCCATGCAATGCACTTTATGAATTTTATTAAATTAGTCTTTTGAAGACATAGCTATTTTCCAAGTGTATATTCTGGCTGAATTAATTAAAACTAAGAGATAACCACATAATGAGCTTTACTGTCTGATTTTTAAAAAATTTTTATTTATTTTTTATTTTTGTAGGTGATTTTTTTTACATTGTTTCTATTTCACCCAACAACCATTTCTAATATAAATACCATTGATTGGCTGGACACGGTGGCGCCTGTAATTCCAGCATTTTGGGAGGCCGAGGCGGGCAGATCACTTGAGGCCAGGAGTTTGAGACCAGCCTGGCAAACATGGTGAAACCCCGTCTCTATTAAAAATACACAAATTAGTTAGATGTGGTGGCGCACACCTATAAACCAAGCTACTTGGGAGGCTGAGATGGGAGAATCTCTTGAACCTGGGAGGCGGAGGTTGCAGTGAGCCAAGATCGTGCCACTGCACTACAGCCTGGGTGACGGAGTGAGACTCTGTCTCAAAAAAAAAAAAATTTTTGATTGATGAAACTGCACTGGTTATGCCCACCTGCTTGTGATGCTTGTGATGGGTGATCCACAGCTAATGTGTTGTTTTCTTTTCTCCCCAAAGGCGAGAGATAGTTGGGGTGGTGGAACCTGTGCCCCATGATGAAACATACTGTGACCCCGCATCTCTGTTCCATGTTTCTAATGATTACTCATTCATTCGGTAAATTACAGTTTTCTTGTTTCTGTTTAACTTCTAGGGTTTGTGGACAGCTGTGCTAATAACGACAAAAAGTGGGGATAAATGAAGTGATAATTATAATTTTTCTATTTCCACCCATAACTACCAAGCTCAATACAGATGCTCCTTGCTTTACAATGGGGTTACAGCCCAATAAACTTATCATAAGTTGAAAATACCTTAAGAATGCACTGAATACACCTAACCTATGGTACACCAAAGCATAGCCTAGTCTACCTTAAACATGCTCAGAACACTCACATTAGCCTACTGTTGGGCAAAATCATCTAACACAAACCTCATTTTATAATAAAGTGTTCAATATCTCATGTAATTATTTAATACTGTGCTGAAAGTGAAAAACTTTGGGTACTTACCATTAACATATACAGCTGAAAGCACTATTGTAAAGTCGAAAAATCAAAAGTCCAACCGTTGTAAGTTGGGAACTGTCTGTATAGATGATCAATTTCAATTCAATTTAAACTAACACAATTTATTGGGTTAAATTAAACTTGTGTAAGATCTTGTCCCTGCCATCAAGCAATCAATAGTATCATTGGGAGAAATAAAAAGTAGTTTCGTCTTCTTGTTACTGGCAGTTTATTGTACATTGTAATAGAAAGAGAATTTTTAACTTGAAGTCCAAAAACATATGTTCTTCACCTAGTAACCCCAGTCCTTGAATTTGCTGGAGCTCAGTTTATTTGTAAAATGAAAATAATATTATTGACTTGTTATAAGGATGGATTTGCATCATTTATGTGAAAGGGCTATTAATCTGTAAAACACAAAACAAATGTTAGCTAACATTTAACAGAGTAATATTGCCATGTTTATCAACAGATACATAAAACGCAAATAGGTTATGATGAGTGTAGAGTTCATGTCTGGAGAAAGAGATTTGATCAGTATCTCTTTGGTTACTTGGGCTCCAGATTTAAATATATGCCCCAATCTATAACTCTAAGACAGTAAGTAAACACGCGACTGCTTTTTTGTTTCTTTGTCTCCTGTGCAGATATTACACAAGGACCCTTTACCAATTCCAGTTTCAAGAAGCACTTTGCCAAGCAGCTAAACATGAAGGCCCTCTGCACAAATGTGACATCTCAAACTCTACAGAAGCTGGACAGAAACTGCTGTAAGAAATACCTCAAAATGTTGAACCTCTCCTAGTATTCAGTATTACTCATTTCCATGCCTAGGTTTGAATTTGATTTCTTTGTTCTAAAAAGAAAATTTTATGGCCTCAAAATGTCCTCATTTACAAACCAAACATTTAATTTGTGGTCAGACAGGAACCTAGACCATACAACAATTGGGTGGGCCATCTCTTTTCTCCCTATCATAACTACAGCCTTCCTGGTAATTGGAAGGAAACAGCGATTTAGGGAGGAATATATCCGTTAATATGCATTCTTTTCTTATCTGCCAGAAGCAAATTTAGCCAAGTCAAAGAGAAGAAACCATAGATCATAGATGTAAATATATGTACATCTGGAACCCCTCAAAAGGCTCTGAACCCCCTTTTTTTGTGTAGCAATATGCTGAGGCTTGGAAAATCAGAACCCTGGACCCTAGCATTGGAAAATGTTGTAGGAGCAAAGAACATGAATGTAAGACCACTGCTCAACTACTTTGAGCCCTTATTTACCTGGCTGAAAGACCAGAACAAGAATTCTTTTGTGGGATGGAGTACCGACTGGAGTCCATGTGAGTACACCCAGTTGACAAGTTTCACACCCATTCCTTGTCTACTTCGTCTAGTCTCCTTTGGCCCCAGTCTCATGAGGACTTGTGACACAGCTGAGAATGTTTCTTTCTCTATAGTACCTGCTTCTTTCTCTGCTATGGTAACAGCTGCCATTTTATGGGAGAAAAATCACAACTGTCGAGCACTTATGTATGAGACATAGTGAAAGCAACTGTACAGACAAACACACACAGATGCATGCACATGTGTGCATACACATACAAGAGTGTGTACTCTTTCAAGTCTGTTTTATTAGTCTCATCTTTAAAATACATATTATAACTGTCTCCAACCACCTGTACTCGAATCCTGCTTTCCAAAGACAAATACTTTTTTTTTAAACAATTTTAATGCTATTATCTCTTCTTTCTGGCAGTCACTTTCATATTTCTAAATAATTTTCTTATATTGCTATTTTGTTATTGCTCAGTTTTAAACCTTCACTTTGGTCTACTCTTCCACTTCCATTTCTTGCTCTTCCAATAAGGCCTTATAATGATTTTTAGTAAAACAATTATCAATGTTTACATCACTATGCCTGAAGAGCCAAGTAATGTACTATTTTGTGTCCTTTCTTATGTGGCTTGTTGTTTGTCTCAAAGTTTCTACTTGCCTGAATTTTTTGGCCTACCTAATTTGCTATCTACGTTGTGTTAGTTTTTCTCCCAAATATTTCAACATATCTATTCTTTTCAGTCTCATTTTTTTTTCCCTAGAGACTTCCCTCTTGGAGTCTTATATTCTCCTTTCCCAACATTTGTTGTTCTCCTGGGTTGAATCCACTGCTTCCTAGATTCCATGTCTTCTTTCTTGGATTACCTCTTGTTTTTCTGGAGCATAGCCTCCAACTGACTGTCTAAGCAAGGACACAAGGGGTAGGAGGATCAACTGTTCTCCAAAGTGGTTTTAACCACACCCTGACTTCCATTCCTCTTCTTTTCAGCCCAGTATTATTTTCCCACCCTCACCTGTGCTTGAATTCCAAACCTCTTCTGGATTTTTTGGCTCTTTGTGCTGTGCCCCCTCTGTGTACAAATTAGGTCATGGCTTCCTGTCCCTGAGAAAGCAGTTACCCCTGTCTCATCATTTCTCGTTTTCCAAAAGTCTGTTGATACTTTTAAAAGATCCCTTTACTATCACTTTAGTGGGATCTTGGGAGGAAAAGGAAATAAGCACATGTGGGCAATCTGTCGTCTGTAACCAGCAGTCTGCTATTTCTCTTTAATCAGATGCAGACCAAAGCATCAAAGTGAGGATAAGCCTAAAATCAGCTCTTGGAAATAAAGCAGTGAGTATTCTGGACAGTGAATTGATTATTTTTGAGTGCACATTCTTCACTTAAATAGGACACAATAAACCCATTTCAGTGTGAACTGAAAGAAGAGAAGCCATGTGGTTCTTTTCAAAACTATAAGTTCCAGATTCTGGCCTTTGGCTTTGGGTTTTTAAAGTAACCTATTCCTTATTGGATAAGCTATTCCTACTTTTTATTGCCTTGAAGGTGTTATGAACTTCAATGAGAAAACATCTGTATCAATCCTTAAATATCGGATACCAATCCTTTCAATTGACTCTTGTCACCATTACTTTTATTCCAGAAAGAGAATATAGTTATATTTTGAAAGGTAGTTTGTTTTTAGAAGCAGTACAGTTAGGTTTTTCTAGTTTGTTTTATTTTAGTCAATCATCTGTATCCTGGCTTCACTCAGAGTGTGGCCCATGGACCAGCAGCATTTGAATCACCTGGAAGCTTGTTAAAAATGCGTAATTTCAAGCCTAGCCCTGGACCACTTAATCAGAATCTGCATTTTAGCAAGCCTCCAGGTGATTTGTACGTACAATCAAGACTGGGAAGCTCTAATTTAGAACACTGCTTCTCAAACTTGGCTGCACAAGTGGAATCACATGGCAAGTTTCAAAAATATTAATGCCTAGGTTATACACCTCCAGAGATTCTGATTTAATTGTTCTGGGGTATGGAGTCAAGAGTTGGGCATCAAGAGTGTTTAAAGCTCCCCAGGTGATTCTAGTCACAGCAAAGTTTGAGAACCACTTATTTAGGGAAATGCATTTTGGGAGTAACAAAATATTTTACAGGAAATTGTGTTATTTACACCTCAATGTGAATTATTTACTTAGCTATTGCTCTGTCGTTAACACCTGTCTCAGGTGATCCAGCCTGAGGAAGTAGTAGCTTTGATTGGGAAAGAGGAGAGGAAAGAGTAGTCTCGGGTAAATGGGGTTCAAAAGCCTGAGAGTGGGCATGACACCCTGAAGGCTTTGCAGGGTTAGAAGTCAATCTGGGACTATTGGATAAAACGGTCCAAGATGCTACAGTAAATTGTTGTCTGCATTGGATAGATCCAAAGATTGTGTTTCTACCCCCTTACCTTTCGTGAAAAGTTAAACATTGTCCAAGATTCAATAACACTTTTAGTATAATTTTCATAGGTAAGACATCAAAACATAAATAACTCAAGAGTAAAAAGATCAACATTCAAGAAAGAAAAAATGAAAATGGAAGTGCATTTCTTTCCAATCGTTAAGAGTTCAAGTTCCTATTTCGTAATAATCATTGGGTGATTGTGGGACTATTTCTTTGTCATATTTTTATTAGCTCTTCCTTGGCTTAATAAATTTTAATTAGTCTCAGCAGATCAGGATATTTTCAATTATCTTTTTTCTTGACATTTATACTCATCCTCTTTCCATGCAGTGAGGGTTGGTAAATAGTGTTCAGGGGGTTTGATTCTGTAATGTTCTGAGGCCAATTCACTGAGCAACAATCTGTTTTGATGAAACGAGATCATATATTTAGTGCATCTACACAACAGGGTCAGAATATCTGCTCAGTTCAAGCTATTTCATGGTGAATTCCAGTGGATCTATGGCATTATTTTGAGAACTCAGCCTTTAAAATCTTTTATATTTTATATTTATATAGTAGCCAGACTGTTATTAGTAACAATATTAATAATATTATTACTATTAAAGGAACTCCTCCAAACCTGGGTGAAACCAAGCTGAAGTGAATGTAACAATTCTTTTGTGAAATATTATAATTTTTTAAAGGGAAAGGAGAAACATACAACTAGTGCCATTCATTGATTCCTACTGCCGGCTACTGGAGGAAAGAGTGAATGCTTTCTTTTAAATCTTTAAAAGCTATGCAAACATAAGCTATTTGTTTAGCACTGGAAAACAAGAACAAACAGATTAGCTTGCTGTTTACAAAGTGTTATTTTTCATTTGAACTTCAAGTTTTTCTTTTACACTTATAGATAAGTACATTTCTGAGAACGTACCATAAAAATAGTAAAAACTGATTTTGTCCACAATGTACAGACATTTTGCTACAAAACCCACAACTTTTGTTTGACTCCCATCGGTAAACCTACACTCAAGGTGTTAATTTCAGTTTACATCAAACTAAAGTAAAAGGACCCATGAACCCAATGGTTCCTAAAGCATGGTTGCCTGACCAGCAGCATTACCACAACCTGGGAGTTTGTTAGAGATGTAAATTATTGGGTTTCATCTCAGGCTTCCTGAATCAGACGCTCTAGGGGTGGACCCAGCACTCAGTGTTTTAACTAACCCTTCAGGTGATACGGATGCACACTTACATTAAAGGTCACTGACTTAATGAATAGCAAGAATCTCTGGAATATTAAGAATAATTCTTGAGGAGTATCAGATTATAAATGTCTTATGAGTCCAGCTGAGCAGTGTCTTTCTTCTGAATTTGCAGTATGAATGGAACGACAATGAAATGTACCTGTTCCGATCATCTGTTGCATATGCCATGAGGAAGTACTTTTTAGAAGTCAAAAATCAGATGATTCTTTTTGGGTGAGTTGATTTGCTGGGTTCTCAAATTACTCCAACTAGGATTTCTCTTACTCTTGAGTCTGAGGAGATACTCTGCCTAAACTTTTCTTCAAGTGAAATTGATACAAATCTCCTAGTAACTTGTACTTCTTTGGTATTGTAGAATTTGGGTGACTCCATAGAGGGCTGATCGTGCTTTATTTGACTGGTAAATTGCAAGAGTATTGTTCCTACTAAACAGCTGTCACTGTCTTCTCAGATGCTCTCACACACCCTCAGCACTGAAAGAAATAAAAGGCAGAACTTCCTGCCTTCATTGACCTATATTCTAGTACGTATGTTGTGTGTGTGTATATGTGTGTAATATGTAAGTGAAATATAAAATTACAAGGTACTAAGTGCTAGGAGAAAAATATAAAAGGGTCTGGGGAGGGCTGGTGTGTGTGTGTGTGTGTGTGTGTGTGTGTGTGTGTTGGGCAGGGGGTAGGTCAATTTTAACCAAAATGGTCAGAAAAGACGTCACTAATATTTGAACAAGTATATGAAGCAGGAGGGAGAGAGTGAGAGAGCGAGAGAGCGAGAGCAAGAGCCAGCAATGCAGACAATGGGGAAAGTGTCTCAGCTGGGGGAAACAGCAGGTGCAGACCCTGAGGAAGGAATATCCTCGGCCTGTTAAAGGAACAGCAAGGAGGCCAGTGTGGTTGGAGCAGATTAGAAGACAAGTGGAGACATGGCCAGGATGATGTTAGGGCATAGAGGAAGGAGGGAGAGACAAAAGGTCATGTGGGCCTTGAAGGCCGTTCTAAGGACTTTGGCTTTTATTCTGAGTTAGATGGGTAGTCACTCAAGGGCTATGAGCCACATGATCTACCTTATTTTGTGCTAGGATCACTTGACAGCTGTGAGAGCACAGTCCTGTCACATCGTATGGTAGACCTCACTCATTACCTTCATCCATGGGTGCAACACGTTGTTTTCTGCTGGGTAGGACCAGGTTGTGGGTGTAAATCTGTGTGTGGTACTGAGCCATCTCTGCCCACCACATTGTTTGCCACAATCCTGGGCCACCAATTATTCCTTGTTGATTCTCCTGCTGTTTTCAGTTTGGAAATTTTCTATCATTGAAAAAGATGTGGATTTTATATAAAGGCAGAACAAATAGTGCCAAAACTTGATATCACAATTTTTATGTAGTTGATTTCATGTGCTTTGGGCAGCATTAATGTTTTTTTTTTGACAATTACATCCTCTCATTGTTTGCCCTCCCCCATGTCTCTCTACCCTGTGATCCTCTCTCTAATCTCCTTTTCACCAGCAGGGGAAGTCTTCATTCTCTTTATTGTGTCCTCTGTGCCACAAGTGAAGATGTCTGTTTTGTTTCTCTACAGGGAGGAGGATGTGCGAGTGGCTAATTTGAAACCAAGAATCTCCTTTAATTTCTTTGTCACTGCACCTAAAAATGTGTCTGACATCATTCCTAGAACTGAAGTTGAAAAGGCCATCAGGTGACATTTTACTTTCATCTAAGGGTGAGGGGGTTACCAAATACAACAATAACCAGTATTTTATGTGTTCTTCCTGTGTGCCAAGCATTATTCTGTGTCATTTACATGTGTTACCTCATGCTACAAACTCCATGTAATTCCAGAAGGATCCCACAGCAAGGGAATAATCTTGATTTGAGTTCCCCCAGATGTAGGCTCTTACAAAAGGGAAGGAAAACTATAGATTACATGTTATCAAGCAAGTTACCACTATGGGCAACTAGAGCTCAGTCCTGCTGGGAAATGTGGAGAGACTGTGTAGAATGTGCACCTGAATTGTCCCATCAGAGGGCTGAGGAAGCTGGGGTATTTATTTACCACCTCCCATCAGTTATTGGCTGAGAACTGCTTCCAGGTGGCATTAATTCCCCAGCATTTCAGCAGGCAGGGCAGATCTTGTGGTCCGAGAATGCTCTCTGGTAAAGGGGAGCAGGTGCTGGTTGAAGAAAGTCTGGCTAGAACTCACGGAAAATAGTAAGTGCAGAAGGGACGTGGACAGGTATTGCCATCATTTGCTCTCGGGACTTTGATGTAGGATTCATTTAACTGCCCAAATCCTGAAACAAGGTAGGCAAGTACAGGATTCCTTACATATTTCTTGGCCTCTACGCTAGGTGAGGGACTTGCAATGAATGTTTAGAAGAAACAGTCTGTCCAATTTGCCTCAATTGTTTCCCACAACAGACAGCAGGAGTGAAGAATGGATTGACCTTGCAGATGGTTTCCTGTCATTATAAAAAGGCTTAATATACCTACTGCTTCTGGGCAGCTCACTAGGTGGCCCTCTCGAGCTGCATCAGAGTCCTGTTTAACTTTGGAAGCAGATCTAAGACCTGCTGGGCAGGGTGTGCCTAGAAAATCTGACTTGGTTGGAGTGTATGACCCAGCTGTGCCCAGAGACTCACTCACTGCCTCCAGAAGACTTGTGTCTGTCTTGAGGAAAACTTCTGGCTGAGATCTTTATGAAAAAGCTCAGCCTTCTTGGATACTCAGCTGCAAGCTACAGGGGACCTCAGACTCTCTGTTTCCAGGATGACTCTTTTCAGACCTTTTCTGGCTGAGGTTGCCAGGGGTTACCTGACTAATCCTGCATTGATCTCTCTCCCTCTCTGGTGGACTCTGACCTCCTGACCTGGGCTATACCCAAGCGTAGGAAGATGAGATGCCAGACACTTTGGTCTTTGATCCAGAATGTTCTCCATATCACTGTTTTTTTTTTTTTTTCTTTAAACAATCTTTATCCTTTTGCCTCCATAAAAGTCAGCCATTTCCCATCCCAGTGCTGAAGACACTGGCAAAGGTCCCTTTCTTATGTGCCTCCCCAGTGCTACCTCCAAATGCCAATACCTTTTATTTGGAAAATATCACTATAGAGACTTGGTCATAGGACCTGATTCATTTGTATAATAGAAGAGGTGTATCCAATTATCCGTTTCCATTATTTGATATAAAGTCATTGTAGATGTACTCTGACAGAAGGGAAATTCTTGCCAAATATGTTAACTTTGCCCTTAAACACAGCAGTCACAAATGAATAAATGCCAACCATTTATACATTTGCACACTTGCAACTCAATTTTCCAATGGAGCTGTTGATGAACCTAATCTAGGTTGCAAGGTATGAAAGATGCATAATTGTCAAAGACTTATATCTTTAATTAGACCTATTTACTTTGCTCTTATGATTTTAGGTGTATATTTCTTTTTTTTTTTTTTTTTTTTTTTGAGACGGAGTTTTGCTCTGTCACCCAGGCTAGAGGGCAGTGGCGCGATCTCGGCTCACTGCAACCTCTGCCTCCTGGGTTCAAGCGATTCTCCTGCCTCAGCCTCCCAAGTAGCTGGGACTACAGACATGCGCCACCATGCCTGGATAGGTGTATAGTCTTATGATAAGCTCTATTAAATCCTTTCAGGAACAATGATATAAACAGTAAATAACTACATACAATTTTATTTTGTCTAAGTGTCCCCTTTGCTGTTTTTTGCTTTTGCAAATAGGATGTCCCGGAGCCGTATCAATGATGCTTTCCGTCTGAATGACAACAGCCTGGAGTTTCTGGGGATACAGCCAACACTTGGACCTCCTAACCAGCCCCCTGTTTCCATATGGCTGATTGTTTTTGGAGTTGTGATGGGAGTGATAGTGGTTGGCATTGTCGTCTTGATCTTCACTGGAATCAGAGATCGAAAAAAGTAAGTGGCCTTTCCTAGACTTAACTATCCAAAAATAGAAAGATTTAGAGAACAGTAACTGGAAAATTTTCAGTAAGTGGTAGATTGTATAGACCAATTACTTAGTTGGACAATTTTGCAACTAAATACTCTGATGCATTCCCTAGAAATTTACTAGATGTCATCAGCAGTTCATCTTCCTAGTAAGCCCACACAGTAAGTATCTGGCCTGGGATTTATTAGCATGCCCTAGTAAACTCCATCCCAGCCACAGTGTCATTTCCTTCCTACAAAGAGGCACTGCAAACTCAGCAGGTATGGGTGGGCTCAGGGAATGGTTTTCACTGCTGTCACTGCTGAATCCTTTTCAGTCTAAAACTGGGGACTGGATTGCTGGAGACTGGATTGCTGATGGGTTTGAACCATGAAATTGTTCAAGAATGGGCTGTGAAATTTCTTTGAAACTGCTACTCTTGGTTTTTTGTTTGTTTGTTTGTTTTTTTGAGACAGAGTCTTGCTCTGTCACCCAGGCTGGAGTGCAGTGGTGCAATCATAGTTCACCGCAGCCTCGATCTCCCAAGCTCAAGTGATCGTCCCACCTCAGCTTCCTGAGTAGCTGGGACTACAGGGGTGCGCCACCAAGCCCAGCTAATTTTTGTATTTTTTGTGGAGACCAGGTTTTGTCATGTTGCCCAAGCTGTTCTTGAACTCCTGAGTTCAAGCAGTCTGCCTGCCTCGCCCTCCAGTGCTGGGATTACAGGCGTGAGCCACCGTGCCCTGCCCAAACTGCTACTCTTTACTCAGCTTTATTTCTCATGGGGTAGCTCAGACTCTATGTGATTCTCTCAGTTCATGGTTAGGCACGCTTTAATTTGTTCCTGAACCGAAGATCAAAGTTCATTGAGGATTTAAATTACTAGAGACCTGATTTCTAGTCTTGCTTTGCTACTAGATGTTTTTCTTCTATCCTTAAGAAATTGACTCTTGCTGGGCTTATGGAATGAAGGTTAATATTTTACAGCACCTAACAAAACTCTATGCACACCTCAGGTTGTTTAAACATATTCTTGATTGAATCTCTATATTTGCTAGTCTATTTTGCTCAATTTTCTTCACTATAGAGATTTTAATAGCTTCATCTAAAAAATTAGGCATTCAATGTGTAATACATTCATATGGTGAAAATTAAAAAATACAAAGGTGAACATGAAGAGTCTTCCTTATCACCTTTTGCCTCCAAGTTCTCTTCCCAAAGCCAAACAAAATTATCAGTTCCTTGGAGATACACACACACACACACACACACACACACACACACACATATATAGTCTTTTTTTCTTTTTTCTCAGACATATATATATATATCTCCTTTTTAGTATACAAATATATACTTTTTTAGTGTGTATATATGTGTGTATGTGCATATGTATATCTCATTTTTTAGTATACAAATGTTAGGCTATAAACAATGTTCTGCATATTTTGTTTTCCACTTAATGTTTTTTTTTAATTTTTATTTATATAGGTGTGATCCACCACACGCAGCCCACTTAATGTGTTTTAGAGATCATTACACATTAGTTGCACAAAAAACTTCTCCTTTTTTCTGGCAGTATAATTTCCATTTCACGAATGGATTGTGATTTTGATAAACAGTCATCTATTGATGAACTTTTGTGTTGTTTCCAAATATTTGTGTTTACTTAAAAAAAGTGGTGGCTTAATATAGATAATTTCCTGAGTATGCCAATATACCCGTAAGATGAATCCTAGCAGTGGGAAAGCTGGGTCAAAGCATACGTGCAATTGCTAATTTTGATAAATATTGCCAAATTGCCCTCAATAGCGGCTGTACCAATTTATACTCACATCAACAGTTTATGAAACTTCCTGTTCCTCCCGCCCAGCCTCCTTAACACAGATTGCCCTCAAACTTTTTGATCTTCAACAGTTCGATTGATTTTAACATAAGTATATTAAGGCAACCTTGCTCTATTTAACAGGAAAAATAAAGCAAGAAATGAAGAAAATCCTTATGCCTCCATCGATATTAGCAAAGGAGAAAATAATCCAGGATTCCAAAACACTGATGATGTTCAGACCTCCTTTTAGAAAAATCTATGTTTTTCCTCTTGAGGTGATTTTGTTGTATGTAAATGTTAATTTCATGGTATAGAAAATATAAGTTGTTAAAGATATCGTTAAATGTCAAAACTATGACTCTGTTCAGAAAAAAAAAATTGTCCAAAGACAACATGGCCAAGGAGAGAGCATCTTCATTGACATTGCTTTCAGTATTTATTTCTGTCTCTGGGTTTGACTTCTGTTCTGTTTCCTAATAAGGATTTTGTATTGGAGTATATTAGGGAAAGTGTGTATTTGGTCTCACAGGCTGTTCAGGGATAATCTAAATGTAAATGTCTGTTGAATTTCTGAAGTTGAAAACAAGGATATATCATGGGAGCAAGTGTTGGACCTTGTATGGAATATGGATGGATCACTTGTAAGGACAGTGCCTGGGAACTGGTGCAGCTGCAAGGATTGAGAATGGCATGCATTAGCTCACTTTCATTTAATCCATTGTCAAGGATGACATGCTTTCTTCACATTAACTCAATCCAAGTACTATGGTGATTTGCCTACAGTGATGTTTGGAATCGATCACACTTTCTTCAAGGTGACAGGTCTGAAGAGAGAAGAATCCAGGGAACAGGTAGAGGACATTGCTTTTTCACTTCCAAGCTGCTTGATCAACATCTCCCTGACAACACAAAACTAGCGCCAGGGGCCTCCGTGAACTCCCAGAGCATGCCTGATAGAAACTCATTTCTACTGTTCTCTAACTGTGGAGTGAATGGAAATTCCAACTGTATGTTCACCCTCTGAAGTGGGTACCCAGTCTCTTAAATCTTTTGTATTTGCTCACAGTGTTTGAGTAGCGTTGAGCACAAAGCAGGCACTCAATAAATGCTAGATTTACACTCTCCTTATGCTTACTTATGTGCTGGGGCTTCTTTACGTTGTCTGCTTTTCAGTTCTATGAACAAAGTTATCATCTGAGTGTCTGGGGTTCCTGACCTCCCAAATGTCTCGTGACATATTGCAAATTCTCAGATTGCTTTATTGTACAAAGCAATTTTAAAATTAGTCCCAAAAAAGTTGTGTACAGTGTATACACCATCGGGTTAGGAACCAAACCTGATGCTGCTTTTGTATTTCTCGCAGTCACTACCCCAGTGTGAGCACAGCATTTCTTAGATACCTGAAGATTGGTTAAAACTATATTAAATATATTAACATATCTAAATTCTACGCATTAACTTATTCTATGTGGTGACCAGCATAATGTTACAATGACTTTGTACTTCATAAATTCTCTATGGTAATTGTGGATCAATTAGCCAAGTGAAGGGAAGATGACTTTCATAATCTATAAAATAACCTCAAAATAAGGGTCATTTGAGGCTCTTTGATGTCTTAATTATCTGATACCCAGGTAGCAGAGATAGAGTTCTTTGTTATTTTACGAGATACAATCAACATTTTGCATCACCATCTGCATCATCCTGCCATTCACTGGGCCCACAGCTTGGGGCAACATACAATATAATTTACTCCTTGGCTAAGCAACCATTTCATAGACAGTTTTTTCTTTTATCTTGTATATATCTCATCTTCTCTAATATATCATGAAAATCTTCTGTCAAGCTACTGCTATCTAAACATCCTTTGTAGTTGCCACAAGGTCTTTATGAAGTTCATAAACTTGGTTCAACACAGTGTAAGAATCATTTCTGCAGGAACCAATTTCATCATCTAACACCTTCAAAAGAGCCTCCCCAGACATGGCAAAGGACCGATGTGCATGTGACATAGTGTCCAACTGTAACACAGAAAGAAAAACCTGCTTATTTCCATAACTTAACTTTGGGGTTTTCTCCAGAACAGTCCTCACTGTGCCCACCAGGTAACGCTTGTGGTCCTTCTCCTGTGTAGCAGCATCCTCTGAAAGGATGCAGACTCTACAAACAGGGACCGGTGCCTGGGCCTAGGATGGAAATTGGCAAACAATGGCCCATGGGCCAAATCCTGCCCACCACATTTTTTGTTTTGTTTTGTTTTGTTTTATTCTGTTCTGTTTTGAGACGGAGTCTTGCTCTGTCACCCAGGCTGGAATGCAGTGGTGCGATCTTGGCTCACTGCAACCTCTGCCCCCTGGGTTCAAGTGATTCTCCTGCCTCAGCCTCCCGAGCAGCTGGGACTACAGGTGTGTGCCACCACACGCAGCTAATTTTTTGTATTTTTTTGTAGAGATGGGGTTTCACCATTTGGCCAGGCTGGTCTCAAACTCCTGACCTCAGGTGATCTGCCTGACTCGGCCTCCCAAAGTGCTGGGATTACAGGCGTGAGTCATTGCGCCTGGCCACCCCACCACCTGTTTTTGTCTGGCCTGTGAACTAAGAGTGATTTTTACATTTTTAAGTGGTTGAAAAAAATTAGAATAAGATTTCATGATAAATGAAAATGATATGAAATTCAAATTTCAGTGTCCGTAAATAAAGTTTTATTGGAACCCAGCCACACCCATTCATTTTCATATTGTCTAGGGCTGCTTTCATGCTACAGAGCAGAGCTGAGTAGTTGAAGTAGAGACGGCATGGCCCACAAAGCCATTTACAGACAAACTTTGCCAAACCCTGGGCTATAAGGAAGCAAGGATTAAATGAAACTGCTAATGCAAAAGGGCCATTGTGGAGCTCACAGACCAGAGAAACATAGTGATCAGGCCAGAAGGGGCAGGTGCTAGCTTCCTCTTCTCTGGTGTCTCTCAATGAACTATTCTTCCTCATTTGAGACCCTCCTCCCTCCACATTTAGGTAAAGATGGGGCCTTAGGTCCAATCTCTCCTCCTCATAAACCCACTCCCAAGATAGAATAAAAACTGAGAAACTCAACTTGCTACATCTACTGTGTTGGAATCTTAATGAACTCAAGTAGATATGAGGTGAGTTTTGCCAGACCCTCTTGACTTTGTGTTTGACTTCTGGTAGGTCAGAAAATGCTCAGCAAGACGAGGGAGCATCTGTTGGATTTTACCTAGCAAGTGATTTATCTGAACTTGCTCTGCAGCCTGCCCTTTGGGAAAGTTTCTTACCACATAGTCTTCCTTTTTCTTCACTGCCAAAAGAGTGTAGGCAGACATTTGGTTTAAGATAACAACAATAAATTCTGCATATCACCACTAAACACAGTTATACAGCATTAAAAAATCATTATGCACGTTTGAAATACTATGAATAGTGTTCTTTTACTTGGCTCCTCCTAGCATCACTGGACTTATTTTCTTTATTATTATTATTATTATTATACTTTAAGTTTTAGGGTACATGTACACAATGTGCAGGTTAGTTACATATGTATACATGTGCCATGCTGGTGTGCTGCACCCATTAACTCGCCATTTAGCATTAGGTATATCTCCTAATGCTATCCCTCCCCCTTCCCCCCACCCCACAACAGTCCCCAGAGTGTGATGTTCCCCTTCCTGTGTCCAAGTGTTCTCATTGTTCAATTCCCATCTATGAGTGAGAACATGCGGTGTTTGGTTTTTTGTCCTTGTGATAGGCATTACCATTCAGGACATAGGCATGGGCAAGGACTTCATGTCTAAAACACCAAAAGCAATGGCAACAAAAGCCAAAATTGACAAATGGGATCTAATTAAACTCAAGAGCTTCTGCACAGCAAAAGAAACTACCATCAGAGTGAACAGGCAACCTACAAAATGGGAGAAAATTTTCGCAACCTACTCATCTGACAAAGGGCTAATATCCAGAATCTACAATGAACTCAAACAAATTTACAAGAAAAAACAAACAATCCCATCAAAAAGTGGGCAAAGGATATGAACAGACACTTCTCAAAAGAAGACATTTATGCAGCCAAAAGACACGTGAAAAAATGCTCCTCATCACTGGCCATCAGAGAAATGCAAATCAAAACCACACTGAGATACCATCTCACACCAGTTAGAATGGCAATCATTCAAAAGTCAGGAAACAACAGGTGCTGGAGAGGATGTGGAGAAATAGGAACACTTTTACACTGTTGGTGGGACTGTAAACTAGTTCAACCATTGTGGACTTGTTTTCTGATAAACCTCTAGTGGTACCTTAAATTGCTGCCTGACTTGATTTTTGCAGCTAGGCTTCTAAGCGGAGCTTTGGCCTCTTTTCATAGTAAACAATTCTGTATTGTTTGAATTTTTGCAACAAGCGTGTATTTTGTTATAAAGAGGATTATTTTTAAAAGGTAAATATACAAAAATAAGAAGAAGAAAGGAAAAAAATCTTCAAGAGGGAGACCAGAAAGACCCAGCTTGTGCATGAGCTCATCCTCTGAGTGGGGAAACAGTCTGTGGTGCAGGAAAGGCTGGCACCCCCATCGGACTGTGGGTCCATTGAGAAAGAGGGTTTGGGTCACCTGTCCTTTCTTTTCTCTTGGGTAGGAAAGAATCTAGCATACAGTCAACACTACAAAAAAAAAACTACAAAAATAAAATATACAAATGCCCTAGTGATTATTTTGAGTTACATTTAATCATAAATTGAGATTTGTGTACTTCTGTAAAAAATAGAAGACTGTTAACGCGTGTCAATTCTCTGTTGAAATGAAGGAATTATTAATGAAATGTCAAGAAACAAATAAGCAAGAGGGAGCATTGAAACTAGCTGGTGGCTGAAGGACAGAGTGGGATGAGAGAGGATATAAGTGTCTCTGAGAGATTATTGACTGATCTCTGGAAAATAGCAGCAGGGTTTAATTGGGGTGTCTCTTCATTGTAATGGTGCCCTCTACAGAATCTGTCTCTCCCTTCTTGACATTATAGAAAAGACAATGGAATACTCGGAAAGAGGTTAAAACCTGTGGGTTCAGTAGCAGGCCATGAAGAAGGGCATCCGCAGGTACTGTTTTAAAGCTGAAATACTATTTAGTAATAGGCATGAGAAGCTAAAATAGTACTTCTGTATTTTTGTGTTAAGATAGCAGACTAAAATAGAAACTTCAGTTATCAAACTAGCCAGAAGCCCCAGATCCCCAAACTCAAGGATTTAACATGATTAGACAGATGGTCACCAAAGTTAGTCCACAAGTAGAAGAATTTACAGCACCATGTCATACATAGTTCATCCTAATTTCTACCAACTTCACTGGGCAACAATCAATCGTTTTATCTCCCTCAATGACTCTTGTTATCTTCAGACCTGAAACTGATTCAGAGACCATGGGGCCCACAAACCTAATCAGAGTAACATGTGTTCATTGAGTACACATGTAGACATGAGAATCTCCACTTTCCCCTTTTTTCTCTTGGTAAAATGTTCACAAGTGTGCAGGTAGCACCTGCTACTCCAGCCATTCAGGCCTTAGATCTGCAGCTCTATATTTTGTATCCAGGTCTTGAGATTTGGGAAATAGAAAATTTTTATCTAAAAAATGGAAGTACTTTTGGTTATCAAACTCAGACATTAAAATGAATGTGCAGTTATGCCATTCTCCCCCTTTAAATTATGTATTCATCTCTTGAAACTGTTCACTATTGCCACAAGTAGATATATATTAAACTAATAATACCACATTGGACACTATATCTCATACCCTAAATCATAATGATATATATCTAATCAATAACCAATGTTATTTCTTTAAATAAATAAAAATTTCTGACAAACAGCTCTGTATCAGCCCACTCTCTGTCCCTTTGTTTTTGTCTTTACAACTCCTCTTGCAACTGCTGCTAATCAAAGTGTAGATTCCAGGCAACTTGAGTCTTTGCTCCCAGGTTATAATCCTTAAACTTGACCCAAATAAACTGTCTACTTATAAAAAAAAAGATGATTAGAAAGCAACAGTGTAATTAATTCTAGAAATTGTACCTTAGCATCTTAAAAAATTTGCTTTATGTGAAACATATTTAATATATTATTTAATATTATTTAACTTTAGTTTTATACATGACATAAAGAGTCATTGTACTAATCTGGATATTAGACGAGAATTGTGCCATTTGGATTGGGTAACTGACCACCTGATGATACCCCACCATATAATGAGGTCCCCTAGGGCAGTTCAGAACAACTGCTTCAGTAACATTTGGGAGTTTGCTAAAAATACAAATTCACAGGCTGCACTCAGACCTCCTCCGCTAGGTTTTATGGAGGTAGTTTCTAGGAATCTTTTCATAAACTCTGCATTTGATTATCATGCCTACTGAAGTTTGAAAACATTGAAATATTAAGACAAATGTCCACATTTCTGTACTTGGTAGTATATTTAATTGTTGTGACAATGACAATATAAAGAAAAGAATGAATATCCAATAAGTAATTTTTCAGTTCTGCTCAGTCTTTACACATGAATACAGTCTCTGTATTGCAGTCTGAAAATGTGCTTCTGCTATAGGCTGGAAAGTGTTATATCAGGAGCAGCATAAACAAAATTACTAATTTGATCTAAATTTCAAGGAAATCTTTTGTTTCCTGCCTTGTTCATTTCTAAATAATAGACAATATAGAGAACACTATTAAAAACTAGCTAAATTACATTATGCCTTGCTACTTTCCTTAAAATGAATGAAAATGCTGGCCAGCATCTATATTCATTCTTATCAGCACTCCTAATTTCTTCTTCAATGCTTGTCTTTTTCGCGAAGTGGTTCAATGGAAGACAGGAGTTGCTGAAATGTGGGACGCTTTTCTGGAAGCTAAACAAAAACAAGAAACCCAATGTTTTAGATGATGAAAGTTATGATCAATGATAAAATATATAAAATATTTACATCTAAGTCCTAAAGCTAGCAACTTTTAAAATGTGGAAACACAGCAGACATTTCAATTGAGGTCAGAAATAAGGCAAGGACACTCACTATAATAACCACTCTTAACATTATGTTGAAGGTGTTAACCAATGCAATTGGAAGGCAAGAACAATTAGAGCCCCAATAATTGGAAAAGAAAAAGTCTCTTTATTTGCAAGCATTTTAGTGTATACCTGGAAAATCTGAGAGTATCAATGTTAGAAGAGTCTTAAAGAATAAAGGAATTCACTAGGAGAGCAGGATATAAAATTAACATACAAAATCAATAGCCTTCACATATACCTACGGTAACCACTTAGAAGTTATCATGGAAGAGAAAACCCCATTTATAATAGCAACGCCACCAAAATAAAACACTAAAAAAAGTCTCCCCCTCTAAAACGGGGACGACTTTAAAACGCTGCTGAAAAATGCAAATGTAGACTTGACTATATAAAAAAGCATCCCTGGCCAGGCGCAGTGGCTCACGCCTGTAATCCCAGCACTCTGGGAGGCTGAGGTGGGTGGATCACTTGAGGGCAGGAGTTCGAGACCATCCTGAACAACATGGCAAAACCCTGTCTCTACTAAAAATACAAAAATTAGCCAGCTGTGGTTGTGCACAACTGTAGTCCAAGCTACTCGGGAGGCTGGGACATGAAAATCACTTAAGCCTGGAAGTTGCAGTAGGCCTAGATCATACCACTGCATTCCAGCCTGAGTGATAGAGCAAGACTCTGTCTTAAAAAAAAAAAAAAAAAAAAGCTTCCCTCATTCTCGTTCTAGACTGGGACAAGTCAGTATCATAAAGATGTCAAATTTCCCAACTTAAAATACAAACTAAATACAATCTCCTCAAAAATATGAATGAGTTTGTTTCAAGCTAAACAAATTGATTCTTTGGCTTATAGAATTAAAAATATGTAAAAATGGCTAAGAAATTATACAGTAAGGTGAGCAATGAGGGGTGCTAGCCTACCTAGTATTCAAACATATCATAAAGTCGCTACAGAATCAGAGCAGTGTGGTGCTAGCACATGAACAAAGAGACCAAAGAACAGAAGAGGAAGCCTCCAAATAGATTCAAGTACATATGGAAATTTAGTATAATATTAGGGTGGCATTTCACCACCATTAAGGTGGTATCTCATTCCTGATGATAAGATGGTCTTTTAATAAACAGGGCTGCCAGCAACAGAATAGTCACATAAAATTATATATTTGGAGCCATATTTAATACCATATACCATAACAAACACAAACTATATCAGAAACATAAATGGAAAATAATGCAATCATAAAAGTACTAGAGGAAAATCCGGGCAAAAGTCATTATAATTTGGGCATGAGAAAGCCTATCTATGACAATTTCCAGAAGCGATGAAAACAAATATTGATATATTCAGCTATATTAAGAAAAACTTCTGCATGGTCAAAAAAAGAAAAAAAAACCCACCCACCCTCAATCAAATAAAGCTGATAACTTAAAGTATTACTCTACCTAATTTGTAAAGAGATCTTTAAAACCTGATAGAAAAAAGAAAAAAGACATGACAGATAGTTCAGAAAGATACAAAATGACCCTTAAAAACATGAAAAGAGCCTCAACCTCATAATTAAAGATATATATATTAAAGCTGCACTAAGATGCCATCAAGCTTTCACTTATCAGATTGGCAAGAATTCTTCAAAAGCTTGACAATGCACTCCATTGGTGAGGTTGTAAGAAAATAGGTACCCTCTTACATTGCTAGTGAGGCAACGCCTATGGAGAGGAGAAGTTCATATGCTACTTTTTCTTTGTAAGAGAGAAAGGGAAGCAAGAAAACACACATCTGTACATATGCTTGTTTTTGCATACAGAAATACCAGAAGGATGAATCAAAATCTAATGAAAATTGTGAATGTTCTTTCAATCTCTTTATGAATTGGGAAAGTCACAAAATAAAATCTAAAAAAGGAGGGAAAACCCAAATCTATAAGCTCTGCTCATTAGGTGCAATGTTTTAACTGGATATTGTTGTCTCAATGCAAACCCCTCTTCACAGATTCTGCCACAATTCACACACTTTTATGAACCAACCGTGAGAAGAAGGCAGTTCCTCCCAACTCAGGGCCCCTGTCCATCCTACGGTGCAGTCATATTCCCAGGAGCTAGAGTAGGGAGGGCCAGGGAGGTTCTGGGCTTCAACTGAAAAACCCTTGTCTGCTCTTCTTCATCTGACAGGTGACAGCAGTAAGTCAGCCTGGTTGTGACCAACTCTACCCAGACCCAGTCTGACCCTCTAGTGCTGCCTGATAATCTTAGACACAACATTTTTGTTTGTTTGTTTGTTTAAAAAGCCTTTATTCATTTTTTTAATCAGGGAAAAGGACAATCTCAATGTCAATTTGTCACCTAATCATAAATTTGAACTTACAGGATTCGCTACCCTAGACACTGCACCTACTGACAACACAACTTAAAAATGAACTTCCTTCCATTCCCTAAAGTTGGATGGTTGCATGTTGAATGAATAAACAGAATCCCTTCCAACAGCTAACATTGGTACTTGGCCTAGGTGTAAGGACAAATAGCGAAACAGCAGCAAAAAAGGCCAAAAGCATTGTAACTTGATAGCTCAGCAAGTACAATCATTGTAACAAAGTTGTAGGCACCAAATTAAAAAAAAGCGGGGGCTCATCAGCATAAGAAACTTACACCAGTTTTGTGAGGGCACCCGTTGTGTGAGATCAACTACTCTGCCTGTGAACACGTATGCCAATCCCAGTAGCCAACATTGAGGCAAAGGTCCCCAAATCCAACTAACTACACTGAATGCAAAATCCAAAGCTTTTATTTATCCAGGTCCTCTGAAACCTGGATATAAAACGATTTCTTTTCAATGCACCATGAGGGTCCACTGTAATGATTCAGTCACATTTGGATTGAGTAACGCACCTAAGATACCTTTTCCACTATTCCTGTCTGAATACGGAAATGTTTAACTACTCAGTTCATGCACTAACTGTGTTAAAAATTAGATTTACTATCAAGACTTTTTCTAAACTCACACAGCATTAACAGTTAACTGTAATACAGCTTCCTCAGAATGCCCAAACAGAAAATATTTTGTTCAGTCTTATGGTGGCTGTGAGAAAACAAAATACAACTAAATCTTATTTTGCCACTATTGCAAATTTTAATCTAACTTTTGACCAAACTCATACCTTTCTGCCAAAATCCTTGAGTTATAACTACTTTCAATGCTCTTAAACCACGGCTCCTACTATGGAGTTTTACAGTGCTCCTTCCTGTGTGCATCTGAATTTTTATCAAGAATTAAAGTCATGGTGTTATGATTACAAAGCTTTTTCTAGGTGACCACTGATTAAAGCCAAAGTAACAATTCAAAGATGGCTTTCTAGAGACAGGAACAAAGCAAAAGGAGCTACTAACAATTTTATTACAATCCAGAAGAAACGTGGTCTACTAGAAAGTTTCTACTAATCACAACACTTATGTCTTCCTCTCAGGACAGTCTTCAGATAACCAGAGGGGAAAGAACATTATTCAAAAGTGTGGTAGAAACCTCAGTTAACAGGCAGAAGATGAAACCTGAAGAGCATAGAATACATCTACAAATTGGGGAAGAGGGTGACCCTGGCTGGCTATTTATAAAGGACCACAGTTTCTCCTTATGGACCAATACTCTCTACAAAATCAACTGTGCCTTAATTATTGCTTATTTTAAATTACATTTTTACAGAGCTATGTAGTACCTGATACAGAAAAGCAATCACATAAGGAAGCATTTATTTGAAGTTTAACATGAAATCATACAAATAAAATGAGTCATAACACAGATAGCAAAGGACAAAGTAAAAACAAAGAAAACTAATTGGCAGCTATATACAGTTGGACACAACTGTGTCTTGTACACTAGAAAGTCTTTTACAACATAATCATCTTAGATCAACAGAAGACCAATCTTCAATGTCGTCCTGCAAGATGGGTTACTTTAACATCTCATCCTGTTTTCTCCAATGTTCTCCTTTAGTATGGCTGGTAATTGTTTTGGTGATTGCCACCCCCTCGAGATGCCTTGCCATAAGTGCTCTGTTGGCCACTGTAGTCTGCATATCCCTGTCCATATCCATAGTTCCCATAGTCAACATTTGGGGTAGAAAAAGGTGGGGAAACCTTATATACTGTTCCAAATGCCATAGGGTGGGAAATTACAGAGTGCTCATATTCCAGGCGATAATTTAAGGCTAAACGAAAAATATTGTTATGTTATGCAATCAGAAACTCTTCCAAAGTGGGCCTCTAGGCTCTGGTACAAGAGTTTAGAAACTATTTAAGTTGTGTGCGTCAATTTATTCTTAGCACCAAGCGTACTGCCTGGTGCATAGGTGCTTTGTAAATAAATAAATATATATATATATATACACACACACACACACACACACACACAATATTAATAACAAACAGCACTGTGTACCAGGCACTGTCCTAAGGACTTTATAATGTTAATTCATTCAATCCACCCAAAAATTCTATGAGGTAAGTATTGCATTACAGTGAAGCACAGAGATAATAATAGGAGGTTTGTACAAGGTCGTATAACTAGTAAGTGATCACGACAGGATTCAACCCAGGTATTCTGATGCCAGAACCCACAGGCTTAACCATTACACCAATTTGCCTTTTACTAGTGAATGAATGAATGCAGCATTAAGCCCTTTGTCATTGAGGAAGTACCATATAATGATTATGAACATGGGCTCTTAGAATAATGTTCTCAAAAGCCTCCTTTTATCATGTTACTGCTCAAAAGTCTTCAGTGGCTCCTCATCGCCTATAAAAACCAAAACTCTCACTTGTCTCCTTGTTATTCACCTTGTAGAACCTGAACCAGACCTACTCTTCCAAACTTATCTCCAGCCCTTCCAACAATAGCACCAGCCTAGCGTGCCATGCTCGTTCCTGCCTCCACACCTTTGCTTGTGCTGTTCTCACCTGGACACCCTTTTACAATGTCTCCACTCACATACTTAGGAAATTTTGTAGAGATTTCCTGCTTCAGCTCAGGTACCAATGCATTCAAGAAGCTGCTTTCTCTCAGGAAGCTGGTTTCTCTTTCCTCTGAGCGCTTCTTGTATTAGGTTGGTGCAAAAGTAATCACGTTTTTTGCCATTGAAAGTTATGGCAAAAACCTTGTCTTGTCTTTCTAATTTGGGCACATAATTATAAACTGCTTGGTGTTTTCAGTCCCATTGTTGTGTGTGTGTGTGTGTGTGTGTGTGTGTGTGTGTGTTAAAGACTTTGAGTTCAGTGAGGGCACAAATGGAGCCTCATACTTCCTTAAAAACCTCCATTAGTTCTGTGAACTTAATGGATGCTTTGCAAACTAATCCCCTGAAACTTCAGCTCCATGTCTTCCCCATAAGATACCCTTATCTTCTACCTGCATGGAATGCTTTTATTCAGTGTTTGGGAGGCGGGGGAGAGAAGACGGGATAGTGTCCATTATGTGTTCTCTACGTGTGGTTAGATGTTTTCTGCTACCATTTTCTACTTGAGGAGCTCCATAGTGTTGCAGTTAAGAACAGGGACCCTGGCACTAGCTAGTCTACCTCTTACTAGCTATGTGACCTTGGGCAAGTCACTTAACCTTTCTGAGTCTTTGTTTACTCTTCTGTTAGTTTTAGCAATGATAGTACTTACCTCAGTCTGTTTCCCGATGCATAAGTAAGTTAATATTTATAGTGTTCTTAGAACACTGCTGTATGTAAGTTGTTCAGTAAATTGTTTGGCACCCGCATGTTTTAGATTACAAACATTTTAGGGCAGGGGCTGAGGGCCATTTTCTCCTGCTCTGTACCAGGTGCTTTCCCTCAAAAAAGCTTTGTCCCAGTGGTGAGGCAGTAATCACCCCGGATGTGCCTGAGACCCCTTCCAGCCCACACAGAGAATACACTTGCCTCGTGCCAGCAGCTGTACATGATCTGGTAGATGGTGTCCGATGCCAGGTGGGGCCGGTAAAGCCTGTGGCCCTGGGAGACCTTCAGAACCACCTGGGAGTTGTCATACAAGTCATAGGGCTGCTTCCCCAGGCTGAACACCTCCCACATCAGGATCCCTGCACCACACCAAGAGGTGGCCCAGATAAAAAAGGAAGAGAGCTGTTATCAGAAAGTACAGGGTTTGTGGAGTGAGTTTCACACAACAGGTCAGGAAGGCTATGGGTCAGAGCGAGGGATCCCTAGGAAATGAGTCCCAGCGAAATGAGCAGAGCTTGGAAGGTGAGCCTGTGCCATTGCTTCTGGAGCCTGGGGTTTCTTCCTCATGTTCCCTGATGCCTGTACCTCTGTGCTTGCTGGAAAATGGGTGAATGGCAAGCGCAGCCGCAGAGGAACCGCTTGGGGCCAAGACATAATTCTTGAGCTAGTCCTGTGAAGTGTGAATTGTCAGCCTCACAGTGACAACTACCTGTGTAGTGAACCCCTGCCCCAACCCTTATGAATGAGTGGTTGATGTCCTCACCCTTTCTGTCTCTTGGCTTTGGCAGCTGCGTGCAACAATTTCATTGCACAATCAGATTACACTTCAGTGGAAATTTCAAGATAAAATCATTGACAACATTCTCCTTTCTATTGCTGCAGTGGTTCCTAATCTCATATGGGTCAGGCGCCCTTTTGGGAATCTGATGAAAGCCACTGGCCGCTTTTGGGAAAGTGAATACACAGCATTTTTGTGTTCAGTTTCAGGATGTTCACAGTCCCCCAAAACTCATCCAGGAAATTGCAGTCCCCAGGTTAAGAAATCTCAGTTCTGGTCATGGTGGTCAGCAGGGTGGCATTTGGGATCAGTTAGACATGGCCTTTGAAGTTGACTTCTGTCACTTACAGGTGGGATAAGTTTCTCAACCTCTCTCAGCCACAGGTTCTCCATCTATAAAATGGGGTATTTGCACCTCATGGACTTGCTGTGAGGATTAAATAGGATAAAACACGTAAAGCACTTAAAAGAGCACTGAGATGTTTCAAGTGCTCTCTAAATGGTGGCAATTGTGCTGTGCTGGCCAAGGTCAGAAAATTTCAACAGTCAGCCAGTTTCAAATATTTATAATAAAGCAACCTTATAAATTTTATGGCTGCTTTTTTCTTTTAAATCATACAGTCTAAAACAACCATCCAAAATAATGCAGTTTCCTCATAACTTTCTCTTTGGAAGGCTACACACTTATTTCAAAATATCTGTGGGGTTCTTTTTTGGGAATTGCTATCAGAGGCCCTGATTCATTTTGGGTATCCTCACTGGGATATATTGTTTAAGAATGAATTTAGTGTTTATAAACAGCCGGAAATTATCTGGGGCCAACTTCTATGGCATACAGTAAATAATCAAGCTGGGTAATACTATTTTTTGGTCAAAAACAAGCTGTAATTATTAAATTAGGGCATTGATTTTTTGCTATCATTTATAATTGATGCATGATTATCAAAACTAATTTTTTTTTGAGACAGCCTCTTGCTGTGTCGCCAAGGCTGGAGTGCAGTGGCACAATCTCAGCTCACTGTAAACTCTGCCTCCCAGGTTTAAGCGATTCTCGTGCCTCAGCCTCTCGAGTAGCTGGGGTTACAGGCGTGCACCACCATGCCCGGCTAATTTTTGTGTTTTTAGTAGAGACGAGTTTTTGCCATGTTGGCTGGGCTGGTCTTGAACTCCTGGCCTCAAGTGATCTGCCTGCCTCGGCCTCTCGAAGTGCTGGGATTACACGCATGAGCCACTGCACTCAGCCTCAAAATTAATTTTGACAACACGGTACAAAAGTTAATCAGTACAACATGGCATGAAGCATTCACCAAAATGCTATCTTTGTGATTTTTTTTCTTTTTCTGTGTGTATTTGATTATCTTTTTTTTTTTTTTAACAATGAACAATGCCACTTTTACAAAGGGAATAGTTAGTTTTAAAAATTGTGTCACATAGAGAAATAAATAACTAAATTTTCCCCTTTTCAAAGGCAATCTTGTAGGTGACAAGCAGTAAATCAAATTACACTTATGAACTAAGGCATGAAATAGGTCTCAGTCACATTTGGATTACTTATCCTGGGTCCATCCGACAGTGATTGAAAATAGCCTTGATATTCTCACAACATAGAAAAAATATCAGAAAATGTAGTCACAATTTAAGAATTGTTTCCCTTTTCTAATGACCTTTACTAAATTTTAATATAGATATTTTAGTAAAATAAGAGTCAGAGAACTTATCCTATAAAGGGCCACATAGCATTTTAGACTTTTTGGGACATGCAGTATCTGTGGCAACTACTCTACTCTGCTGTTGTAGCACAAAATGAGCCATAGACAATACATAAATGAATAGGCATGACTGTGTTCCAATAAAACTTTATTTACAAAAACCAACTGACCTGGTCCTGGGCTGTGGTTTGCCAATCCCAATCTAAAATATAAATTTTAACAGAGAGGAGACTACTTGAAACTAGGCACGAGTCAAAGAAAGTACCAAGTCATGTGTGGTGTTTACACTAAGAATTGGTCAGTGCAGAAGGGAATGGCTATCCCATTATTTTCATGCAGAAAATTGATGTCTTTTCAACGTTTGGGGCTTAGCAAAAACTCAGATTTAGCTTTCAATGACTCCTTTTAAAAAACTATTTGAAATCTTCACTGGAAAAACTTTCATCCCCTTTGATGTTTCTAAAGACAGGGTCTTAACTGTGTTGCCCCGGCTGGACTTGAACTTCTGGGCTCAAACAATCCTTCCACCTCAACCTCTGAGTAGATTTATCCCTTTTGATTTTATGAGAAAGTGCTAGCAGGATGTAAATTACAAAATGTGTAGAAGACATCCTAGTACCAAACCCAAGAAAATAAATCACCTTCTTCAACAGCTTTCTTCTCTTAGGCTATATGTGTAACTTTGTAAGTGTTCAAGGGCCCTTTTAAAATGGACGTTGCTACTCTTGTGGTTTCCTGTTGTGGAAGTAAGCTTATGAAACAGGGCCAGGTCGTATGTGGCCACATCCTTACCAAATGCCCATACATCTGACTTGCTGCTGTATTTGAAGTAATGAAACACCTCTGGAGCTGACCACTTGACTGGAAACTTTGTTCCGACTGAACTGACATACTGGTCATCAAGAACATACCTGCCAGGGAAAACACATCAACACAGACCTTAAGCCGTGGTGGTACAGGCTGATGAAGGACACGGAAGCCACCCAGAGTCTCAGTCGATTGCCTCAGTTTTCTGGAACTTTTGCTTCCTTTCAATGTGTGGGCTTAGCTGGAGGCTGCTTATGGTTTGTAAGCATTTAAAAAATAATATCTAACTGAATATAGCAAAACCTCAATGTAAAATGTTTGGTAAATATAGAAAAACACAAAAAAGTAAAAATAAAATCACTCAGAAACCCACCCTAAAGATAACCTGTAATTCTGTCACTCAAAATACATTTTTGTTTGTACTTTCTGATCTTATTTCCCACATATATAAGTTGAACAAAATAGGGTTTCTGTTATATTGAGATTTGCTTTTATTTTTCCTTTAATGGTATATCATGAGCATTTCCCCATATGGTTACATTTCTACTGCAGCATCATGTTTAATGGCTGAATACCATTCCCTCTTATTATTTCTTCTTATGGAAGGAATTAAACATAATTTGTTTAACCAGGTAAATTGCTTCTAATCTTCTGCTGTTATGAATAATGATGAACAAAAATATCCTATGGAGATATCAAAACCAAAATACATGTTGAAGAATGTTCACTAAACTCTTTGTTTGTAATAATGATAAAATGAAAGCAACTTCAATGTTCCCAATGTTGAGGAGTAATTAAATATATTATGGCACACTAATACAATAGAATAGCATGTAGCCATTAAAAAATGAGATAACTCTTCACCAAAATAAAAAGGTGCTCATGGTATATGGTTATGTGCAAAAGAAAGTGTGTATAATGTGATTCCATTTTTTTCTGTGTGGGAACAAGTAGTAAATGTGCATATTTGTGTATATGATTGGATACACTTAAGAATGAGGTCTGAAAGGATACCCACCAAACATCTGAGCAGTGGTTACTCCTAGCACTGAAAATGAGGGACAGATTCTGTCAGAGTAGGTAGCTAGGCAGACATGAGCAGGGCAGGAGAGGTCCCCCACCCCCAACCCAGGAATATTAGGTGACCGTCAGGTAATAGTCAGGCAGTTGTTAACCGTCTCTCTAAAATAATAATTGGTCGCACCTGGTGCCAGGGAACGGCAGTGTCCCAATAGATACAAAATACTTGAAGCTGATGATCAACAGCTTCCTGATATGATCTCTGGAGTTGGGCAACTGGGGTCAAACATGCGCAATAAGAGGCAAAATGATGGCGTTTAACTGGTATATGACCTTCCTCTAAGAATACTCGACTGGTAAAAGAAAAATGCCTCAAATGAGCATGCGCACAACCTAAGTGAACACACTGTGCGTGCGGCCCCTCCCAAGTGCTGGCAGGCTACTGCTCATGCAGACAGCCCACCCCAAGGGAAGAATCAGGGGAGAAAAGATGCAAACTTTGGAATTATGCCAATGTATGAAACCCTAAGTCAAGGGCCAAGTAGGGCAGTTGGATCTCTCAAGTTGCCCTCTTGGCCCTCTTCCAAGTGTACTTTACTTCCTTTCCTTCCTGCTCTAAAACTTTTTAATAAACTCTCACTCCTGCTCAAAAACTTGCCTCAGTCTCTCTCTCTGCCTTATGCCCCTCAGATGAATCCTTTCCTTTGAGGAGGCAAGAATTGAGTTGCTGCAGACCTTTACGGATTCACTGCTGCTAACAATTCTACTTTTTACTTTATACACTACTGCTATTTTTCTTATAATATGTACATATTATTTATAGTATTAATAAAAGAGAACATCATATATTTGCCCACAAAAACCACAACAAAAACAAACACATAATGACTCTTAATTAGAGAAAATAGAACAACAGGAGTTATGGCAATTGGAATTTTGGATATAATTTACATACCAAATGTTTTAGAGATCTCACTGTAATTTAAAATAGCTGGCTGGGAAGATCATTCTTCTAAATATTAACAATAATATTAATAAACTACACTTTCATAGGATTACATACAGTACATTCCATACTTTTCTCCCCAGAACCCCTCAGCTCCCCAGACACTACCAGATACCCAGACACTACCCTGGCACTCCTGGTTTGGGGATGCTCGTGGCTTAAACCTTCCTTCAGGCTAGTAGGAGCAAATGAAGTCACAGGCACCTAATTGATGTGGCCACAGAGCTTCATAACCAACAGGGCTGGTACATGGCTTCCAGGATCTCTTACTCAGAGCAAGATCTCTTTTTCTTTGGATCTTTTTTTGGAAAAGTCTCCCTTTTCCAAAGCTACAGAGAACGTGAAAGCAGGTTCCCTGGATGCTGGCATAACAGCCAATATTCTTGCTTTTAGAGTAAAGGTGGGGATCAGTTCCCTTGACCTGGGAGCTTCTCCCTGCTTTAAGAACCTGTCAGCAGATTTTTTTTTCTTGCTCTTGAGAAAGCTACACGTTTGGAGTGTCAGTGTAGGGGACTCAGTGTATGGTGGTTGGAGTGACGGTAGCTAGTACACAGCTAAAAGGTCATCTTGCCAATATTTAGGGCTCCCAGAGGAATTACCATAGCTTCCACGGTATTTGCCACCAGGGTCAAAAAGCATCCCCTAACACTGAATTTTGGAGAAGACACTTAAAAAACAGATCCTCCTATGGCATTTTAGGGCAATGTTTGCTAAGTATTAACCTGGCGTTGGTCAACTCTTCAGATCTCTTTTAAACTGCATTATTCACCTTCAGAATTACATACTGAGTCAGCACAACTTTATAGTTACATTTTTTCTCAATGTCAGGGATATCTACTTACCCTCTAGACTAAACTGTGGTCATTTTGAGAGCACGGACTATCCTATTCATATCAGTATCTCCTGCAGGACTGAGGTATTCAGTAGGCACTCAATAAATGTTGAATAGAAAGGTTAATGTGTATGTCTTCATTTTCTTTGCAAAACTATGAAAATTTGCTCTGAGGCTTAAATAGTATTAGGATACAGGATTAAGGTAAAAGAAGACTTTAAAAAAATGATCGTAATCAAAATAATTGTTCCACATCGTTAAGTGCTGGTAGAATGCCCATCAAGAGAATCTCAGAGTCTAGTTTTATGCCTTACTTGGTGATGCAGAAAATCTAATTATGTGACAACAAAAATTTTCCTAGTGTGAATGCTCTACCCGTTTGAACATCAGGTTTTTTTTTTAATGACAGACAAAAAGAGCTAGCAGATCCTTGATTGAGTCAAAAAATTATAAATATTTATCCATTCTTTTTTAATGGCTGAGTAGTACTCCAAAATGCTTGAGGGGATGGATACCCCATTCTCCATGATGCGATTATTTCACATTGCATGCCTGTATCAAAACATCACATGTACCCCATAAATATGTACACCTACTATGTACCCACAAAAATTAAAAATAAAAAAATTTAAAAGAAAGTAAAAAATCCAATAATGTGGCTGTAACATATTGTATTTAAATTTAGGATCTTTCGTGGAATTTATTTAGAAGTTTAGAAAGTATCAGATTGTTGAAAGAACTAAAAGTGACTTCAGATAATTTCTGAAGAACAATCCCATCTTATAAGTAAAGGAATGAGATGAAACATGTTTCACAGGTAGTTAGAGGCAATATGGGAGGGACTTAGGTTTCTAAGCCCCCAATTCAGAGCACCTTCTATATCCCCACAAGGCCTTCAATTATGATGGTGTTCAAATGTGAATGGAAATCCCCCTTTCGCTGGTTGCCCTTTTGGAATTGGCTTACCTTGTCATTCCAAAGTCGGATACTTTCACACAGAGATCTCTGTCCACCAAGCAGTTACGAGCAGCCTTTAAAGGAAAAACAAAATCACCAAGTAGTGAAAGTGACCAAGAATCTCCTGACATTTTCCTCCTCTTCAGTAGAATTCTCAGCAAAATCTAAGATTAACTAGCACAACCCCCAAATGCTCTAAAGTTGTCTTTTCTTTCCTTTGCAATTTTCAATTTTTCAAAATAAAAATGTTCTCCCATGAGTACTTTCAACCAAGCATCCATCCTTGTCAAACAACATGAAAAGGTATTACACTTTAAACACAGAACCTTAGCTTATCAAGGAAAGATGAGAAATTTCTAGAATCTCCCTTTCCACCACCAGATACCGTGCATTCACAGATGCTTTGAAGGCATAAACGCTGCACCTGTGACTTAGGGAACATGCTGGCCTAGTGTGAATGCAGGTCTACTGTTGAGCGCAAGAAAATCTCTAAAGATAAATCCCAGCGAATACCAAACACAGCACTCCCCACTCTCATTCTGATCCAAAGACACACAAATTCTATTTTCTTTTTTTTTTCATTTTCAGTTATTGTATCAAATGGCTGCTTTAGCACTAAGCCCTTCCTGAAATAAAGGTCAACTTGGGTTTAATGGTTTTGAGAGACACTAAACTGGCAAAAGTCTTTCCTTTACATCTGTTCTCCTTCGTACCACAACACAGCTATGTAGACCTTAACAGCTTATTTTATTCTCACTGTTCTTTCCATACTTCAAATATTTTTACATTGATTTTTGTAAAAATGTCATTTGCTTAAACAAGTCACAAGTGAGCAAAGTAAAAGTGATGGTGCTCTTCTTGCCTTCCCTACCAGTGACCCCATCTCCAGAAGTGGGAGCCATGGACTGCTTTCCTTTCTTTGAAATTCCAATGGCTTTGCTTACCAAGTCCCGATGTATGAATTGGTGGCTCTCCAAGAAGGCCATGCCTTCACAGACGTCGTAGCACATTTCTAAGAGCTGGGAAGGTTCAAGTCCTTTTCCGTGACTCCTCAGGTAATTCAGCAAGCAGCCATTGCTTATATATTCAGTCACTATGTATATGGGGTATTCCTTTGAACACACTCCATAGAATTTAACCAGCTTGGGATGGCTGAGTTTCCTGGAAATAACAGATTTTCAAAGTTCAGTGCTCCACACTCCATTTTCTACATGTACTGAAAAAGAGTTGCTCTCAGACTTCTGTTTGTTTTAATTCCCACCCCCACCCCCTTTCACTTGAACAGAGAAAGAGAGGGAAAAGTTTAGGATCTTATATTTCAAGCACAATTATCTTTGGAGGCAAAAAAAAATTTCTGCCTCATATCAGACATTGGTGACTTCAGCAGCAATTTAGCAGTTTGTGAATGCTGTATTCAACTTTCCTACAGAGAATCAGGGTAGCAATGGTCTGTTGCACTGGAAACCCTGTTTAGTCTCATGGCATCCTGGGAACGTCCATGACTTATTTAGAGGAAGCCACACCCTAAGAACAATCATTTCTCTTTAACTTTCACATCTAAATATTTCATTCTAAAAAAGTATATTAGAATACGAAGGATGTAGGCTAAATGAAGTCAGATGAGGTTTGATTTTTTTTCTTTTTTAAAAAAGTTATTTTACATTATTGTTTTCATTATTTTTGAATAATAAATTTATAAAATACTAACCATATGATGTAGCACTTCTGGTAGGTCATGATGGTATGGACACTCAGTTTTTTTTTAGTGAGATAATTTTCATTTTATTATGGCAGATGGTTTTACCGTACCTCTTCCCAGCACCCTTTTTAAAATGATAAAGTTAAGTAGAAGAAAATGGAGCGTAATGTAGCTATGGGCTATTTATTTAGTAATCAGATATTCCAGATGGAAGTGTTTAATCTTGCGAATTGAAGAGTCCTTTAGTATTTCTTATTAATTTAAGTAATATCAACCTTAAATTTTGTACTAGCCTAGAGCTTAAAAGAAATCAAGCAAACCTTCTTGTAAAGTGTGATTCTTCTACCTTAATTACCTTTCTCATGATATCTTTTCTCACCTATCTTGTTTTTTTTTTTATAGAGAAAGAACTTTATTTTAAAGTCGATTAGATTAGATATTCTAAAATCATTTTTTTTCTTTTTTTTTTTTGGTTTCTTTTATTTATTTATTTTTATTTTTTTATTTTTTTATTTTATTTTTTATTTTTTATTATTATTACTATTATTATTATTATACTTTAGGCTCTATGGTACATGTGCGCAACATGCAGGTAAGTTACATATGTATACATGTGCCATGCTGGTGCGCTGCACCCACCAACTCGTCATCTAGCATTAGGTATATCTCCCAATGCTATCCCTCCCCCCTCCCCCCACCCCACAACAGTCCCTGAAGTCTGATGTTCCCCTTCCTGTGTCCATGTGTTTTCATTGTTCAGTTCCCACCTATGAGTGAGAATATGCGGTGTTTGGTTTTTTGTTCTTGCGATAGTTTACTGAGAATGATGATTTCCAATTTCATCCATGTCCCTACAAAGGACACGAACTCATCATTTTTTATGGCTGCATAGTATTCCATGGTGTATATGTGCCACATTTTCTTAATCCAGTCTATCATTGTTGGACATTTGGGTTGGTTCCAAGTCTTTGCTATTGTGAATAATGCTGCAATAAACATACGTGTGCATGTGTCTTTATAGCAGCATGATTTATAGTCCTTTGGGTATATACCCAGTAATGGGATGGCTGGGTCAAATGGAATTTCTAGTTCTAGATCCCTGAGGAATCACCACACTGACTTCCACAAGGGTTCAACTAGTTTACAGTCCCACCAACAGTGTAAAAGTGTTCCTATTTCTCCACATCCTCTCCAGCACCTGTTGTTTCCTGACTTTTTAATGATTGCCATTCTAACTGGTGTGAGATGGTATCTCATTGTGGTTTTGATTTGCATTTCTCTGATGGCCAGTGATGTTGAGCATTTTTTCATGTGTTTTTTGGCTGCATAAATGTCTTCTTTTGAGAAGTGTCTGTTCATGTCCTTCGCCCACTTTTTGATGGGGTTGTTTGTTTTTTTCTTGTAAATTTGTTGGAGTTCATTGTAGATTCTGGATATTAGCCCTTTGTCAGACGAGTAGGTTGCGAAAATTTTCTCCCATTTTGTAGGTTGCCTGTTCACTCTGATGGTAGTTTCCTTTGCTGTGCAGAAGCTCTTGAGTTTAATTAGATCCCATGTGTCAATTTTGGCTTTTGTTGCCATTGCTTTTGGTGTTTTAGACATGAAGTCCTTGCCCATGCCTATGTCCTGAATGGTAATGCCTAGGTTTTCTTCTAGGGTTTTTATGGTTTTAGGTCTAACATTTAAGTCTTTAATCCATCTTGAATTGATTTTTGTATAAGGTGTAAGGAAGGGATCCAGTTTCAGCTTTCTACATATGGCTAGCCAGTTTTCCCAGCACCATTTATTAAATAGGGAATCCTTTCCCCATTTCTTGTTTTTGTCAGATTTGTCAAAGATCAGATAGTTGTAGATATGTGGCATTATTTCTGAGGGCTCTGTTCTGTTCCATTGATCTATATCTCTGTTTTGGTACCAGTACCATGCTGTTTTGGTTACTGTAGCCTTGTAGTATAGTTTGAAGTCAGGTAGTGTGATGCCTCCAGCTTTGTTCTTTTGGCTTAGGATTGACTTGGCGATGCGGGCTCTTTTTTGGTTCCATATGAACTTTAAAGTAGTTTTTTCCAATTCTGTGAAGAAAGTCATTGGTAACTTGATGGGGATGGCATTGAATCTGTAAATTACCTTGGGAAGGATGGCCATTTTCATGATATTGATTCTTCCTACCCATGAGCATGGAATGTTCTTCCATTTGTTTGTATCCTCTTTTATTTCCTTGAGCAGTGGTTTGTAGTTCTCCTTGAAGAGGTCCTTCACATCCCTTGTAAGTTGGATTCCTAGGTATTTTATTCTCTTTGAAGCAATTGTGAATGGGAGTTCACTCATGATTTGGCTCTCTGTTTGTCTGTTATTGATGTATAAGAATGCTTGTGATTTCTGTACATTGATTTTGTATCCTGAGACTTTGCTGAAGTTGCTTATCAGCTTAAGGAGATTTTGGGCTGAGACAGTGGGGTTTTCTAGATATACTATCATGTCATCTTTTTTTCCATTTGTGAGATGCACAGGTTAAGCTAAATGTCTAGCGGAGTCTCTAGCAGTGTGCTGCCATATCACCTTTACTTCTCCAGACAGGCTCCCGAACTGCTGCTTTACTGTTTTTACTGTCCTCACGGTTAAGCATAAAGCCTTTTGAAAGTACTTAGCAACTCCAATTACTCTGTCTTCCCTGTTCTACATTGTATTTCAGTGAATTTGAACACATTTTTGGATTGACATGTACTTTACTCTTAGATTCTGAGCTGACTCTGAGTGATCCATTGTACAAACAAACAGTGCATTAGTGTAGTTGTTAATGAGTTTGGAGGTATTAGCCTTTTTGGGGAGATTAGCCTTTTGTCTATAATATGAATTACAAATAATTTTGCCCAGTTTGTCATTTGTCTTTTAGTTTGCATAGGGTTTTTATTTTGTTTTGTTGCCACGCAGAAGTTGATTTTTAAATTTTATTTTTATTTTTTTATTATGCTTTAAGTTCTGGGATACATGTACAGAACGTGCAGGTTTGTTACATATATATACATGTGCCATGGTGGTTTGCTGCACCCATCAACCCGTCATCTTCATTAGGTATTTCTCCTAATGCTATCTTTCCCCTAACCCCCCACCCCCCAACAGGCCCCAGTGTGTGATGTTCCCCTCCCTGTGTCCATCTGTTCTCATTGTTCAACTCCCACTTATGAGTGAGAGCATGCTGTGTTTGGTTTTCTGTTCCTGTGTTAGTTTGCTGAGAATGATGGTTTCCAGCTTCATCCATGTCCTTGCAAAGGACATGAACTCATTCTTTTTATGTCTGCATAGTATTCCATGGTGTATATGTGCCACATTTTCTTTATCCAGTCTAACATTGATGGGCATTTGAGTTGGTTCCAAGTCTTTGCTATTGTGAACAGTGCTGCAATACACATATGTGTGCATGTGTCTTTATAGTAGAATGATTTATAATCCTTTGAATATATACCCAGTACTGGGATTGCTGGGTCAAATGATATTTCTGGTTCTAGATCCTTGAGGAATCACCACACTGTCTTCCACAGTGGTTGAACTAATTTACACTCCCACCAACAGTGTAAAAGCATTCCTATTTCTCTACATCCTCTCCAGCATCTGTTGTTTCCTGGCTTTTTAATGATTGCCATTCTAAATGGTGTGAAATGGTCTCTCATTGTGGTTTTGATTTGCGTTTCTCTAATGACAAGTGATGATGAGCTTTTTTTCATACGTTTGTTGTCTGCATAAATGTCTTCTTTTGAGAAGGGACACTCAGTTTTTACAAGCTCATTAACTTGTTCTTATATGATTAATCTAATTTTAACAATTTACAGGATTATTCTGTAATGTTCAAATGTGTAAAGAAATCTAAATTTAACATGTGAAGTTTTAAATATTTTAATAAGAATTTATTAAATTTTTAGTTATTTTCTTCCTTCTTAGTTTAACTATAGGGACAATGCTTATCACGTCACTCAAGGTGATGAGCTTGGGAGTATTTATCTTTTAGCGGTTTTGGAGATCTGCATGGTACTCAACACTGCTCCCTTCAAAGGGAAGGCTTGTGATGGCACAAAGGTCCATCACCAAATAAAGAAATATTCTTTGAACAAATTCAGTCACTGCCCAGGCGGCTCAAGGTGGGGGCACCATATTAACTGATATTCCCCACATGATAGGCTTCAGCTTGACCCCTACATTTGGGATTAGACTTTTTCCCATTGTGGCACAGTTTGACATCTTTCTTTATGATTAGGTGATGTTTTTTAATGACTTCTTGTGATTTTTTTTTATGGATACCAGCTTGGTAATGGCAAAAATATGTTTTAAAGTTATACCAAGACACAGAGGTTACATCATGAGCCTGTAACCATGAGAAAAATCTGGCAGAAAGTTTCCACCAGATTTTCCTGTCCTACAAAAGGAGAATATCAGGGGCCCCCTTCCCAGTTTTATGACAGTCCAATCGCTGAAGGCAGAACCAGTTACATAATTGCAGGCACCAATGCAAAATGAAAATGCAGGAATCCTTGTTTAAAAAATCACGAAGTATTATTTCAAGATGGCAACAGCAGAGCATTAAACCAAGCACAGGGCCCTTCTGGGTACTGGGGGCCCTTGCAACTGTGCAGATCTCATATGCCCATGAAGCCAGCTAGGGCCAAAGGCCTATATTCACATAGCATCTCTGTTTCCATATAATTTTGCAATTATGGTAAAAGTGATTGTTCTGACTTTCTTAGTTCCTTTGGTCTTCATAAAAGAATGACTAAAGAAATGGACCCTAGAATGTCTGCCTGGGTTTGTTTCTCTGCTTTTCCACTTTTACTAGCTTGCTGACTCTGGACAAGTTATTCAACATTTCTGTGCTTCGGTTTCCTGTAAATCTAAGATAACGATGGTACAACCCTCACAGGTTTCTTATGGGGATTAAGTGAGTTAATATTTGTAAAGTGTTTAGAGAAATGCCTGTAAACACACTGTACAGTATAACTGTTTAAGTAAAAATTTAAAAAGTGCTCTCAATCTCTAGCAGGCTAGGAATTTTTTATTTCAACTATTTTTGACCAGAGAACTACTATAACATCATTTTTCATACCATACTGTTTGATTCTCTAAAAGTAGAGTGACCAACTGTCCTGGTTTGCCTGGGGCTGAGAGGTTTCCTAGGACACAGGACTTTCAGTGCTAAAACCTCCCAGACCTCAGCAAACCTGAATGGTGGCCACTCTACAAAGTCTGATTTACTATGTTGACAAGAGAGGGAGAATTATATACAACTGAAAGAGAGAGGGACAGAGAGGGAGAGAGAGGGAGAGGGAGAGAGAAAGAGAGAGAGGGGGAAAGAGAGAGAGAGAGAGAAGACACAGAGGGAAAGAGAACACATATGTATTGCCAATAATTGAAGGCCGTTGTGCTGGGAGCTGAGACACATTAGGAAGAGTATTAGACTGTATTGAAGGTACCAAGAAGGAAAAGGATATTGTTGGCAGAGCATTAGTTTTCAGTACTGCATTAGTTCTGGGTGGTAGCCCCACTCTGTTCTTCATCCCACCATGCACCTCCCCACAGGGCAAGGAGGCCACAGGGCCAAGGAGGCATGCCTACTCCGACCCTATATGTCCCTTTCTTTCTCTGCCACCCTTAGAGCACCAGGACTCTGAAATCACCCGACCATGTAGTCCTGAGGCCTCTTTCAGGACCTGTGCTGACTCTTCCTTAAGGGGTCTGTCCACTTAAGGGTAAAGCACGCTAACCCTAGCCAAGATCATTAGCCACTAGATAATTGTTTGCAGGAGACAAAGAGGGAGCTTGTGTGTACTGAATGCTGTGTCTGCACATAACTACTGAGGCCCCTTATAGTTCAGGACGGAGTTGGGTGTGAGGGGAGAAGCAAGAGGGGAGTTTGGAAGACCACAGGCCAGAGGCTGGTTTCTTTGTAGAGTCTTGGGAATTCTCAATTTGAATATGGCCTTTCAGGTTGTTATGAAGGTATATTTGTCAAAGTAGGAACATAAGACTGATTTGATTTAATAGTCTGTTAGTTCAATTTATAACTTCTAAATACTTATGTCTATGATACAGTATGTGGACTTTTGCTCTAGGCCTTGCAAAGTTAACAGCAGGCCTATTAGTGCTAATGCCCTCCCATGATGAGAGCTAAACAGCCATTCCTTGGGAAAAACTTACATCATAGTCTGGGCCTCCTGAAAGAATTCATCTTCTGACATGGAGCCCTCCTTGATCATCTTAACAGCAACATCATACTGCCCCTTCCACTTGCCCAGCTGGACCACTCCAAACTGGCCACTTCCCAGCTCCTTCAACAAGGTAATCTCTTCTCTTTTCAGTTCCCAGATTCCTAACAAGGCAAGACAGACATTCTTTAGGATGAGCATAGAAAGCTTTGGGGCTAACAGCTTCCCAAGTGATTTCTTCTCCAATGGGAGTTTCACAGTGACAATATAAACAAGACTTTTTATTTTAAGTTGATAAATTAAAAAAAAAACCCGCTTAGTGATGTGGTTTTGTGGCTATGTGATAATGGCACCAGGGCAACACTATTCTTGAAGTAGCTACAGTTATTTGACAAGAAGGCTCAGAGTAAAAACAATTTGCCAACCAGAGGCATCTTGGAGAGGCTCAGCGTCAAAATGTACTCGATGTCCTTAGATTGGTAAAACATTGTTAGATTTTTTTTAATAAAAAATTGAACTGTGATCGCAGTGGATGTGGTCGTCCTAACACTCAAGGTTGAATACTGGCTCTGCTCAGTGGGCACAAAATCCAGGAAAAAGAAAGGACAGACAATGGGGTGCTGGAGGCTAATAATGGTGTCTGATAAGAAAACAAATTGATGATCTTCTTGGTGATTCTAGAAGCTTACAGATTTAAGTTGAGAGGACAGATTTTTTTTTTTTTTTAAAGAAAATCCTTCCTGATACAATCTAAACAGAGGCCTCCTTCCTGTCTTTCCTCCTTTTTTTTTTTTTTTTTTGCCAGTAAATTCACCATACATTTCAATAAAAAACGATGGAAAATGGAGTTTAAGAGCCCAAGAATGTATCCATACCATTTCCCAGGGACACAGAGTCAGGGACCTTGTCGGCCTTTGTTGACACAGGGTGGCGGAGCCGTGTGATCATGCCTGCAATGGAATCAGCATCATATCATCACATCATTATATCATATCCCATCACATTACGTAACATTGGTTCACAACTAGTCTCTCTCCAAAGTGGCTGAAAAAGCAGAGTTCAGAATGTTGTAATGCAGAGAGAGAATTCATTCATGTTGTAATTGTGCTTAACTTGACTAATTAGCTTAATGCAAAGGGAAAATTAAATGAATAAAACACTGTATGTGATTTTTAAAAATCCCATAGAAATTAATTGCATGATGGAATCTTTTAAAATTCTCCCCCTTCTTTTTTGCTATCTCTTTACAATCTTATACTTAAAATATGTATACACACAGCACATACATTTGACAAAAAATTCAAAAAATACAGAAGGGTAAAAAATAATAAGCCATCTGAATTTTTAAAAACTGAACCTATTACTAAGCTTCATTAAGTGGTCAAGTCATTTTAATTGTTTATATTTAGTTATGGTAAAACTGGGTTAAAATAATTATAAAATTTAATAGTGGCTTGAAAGAACCCATTAAAAATATATGTATATATGTTTTTTGCTTTAAATGTGGAATGCTCTCCAAGTCAAGGGACCTATCACACATGTACTTTTCCCCTCCTTCCTTTTTCTATATATTTGTCTGGTTTTTATATGAGTGGTCTCCAAACTTTTAAAATCCTTCACTTTTATCTTTTTTTCTTGTTTCTCTGCTTGATAAAAATCCTTCACCTTTAATCAACTAAATTAATTAATTAAAATGTAAAAATTAGTACATTTCTATAAAATATATATTTGGTGTGAATTATAAAAATAAACTCACAAACAGAAAATGTAAGAGAATGAGATAAAAATCCAAATATAAATAAACATCTTAATATTTCCTTCTGATATCCTGTGAAGTTTCCTGTGCATCCTCTGCAGTGGAATCATTTGACTTAGAGATGTCTCTTTGTGCAATACCTTTTACAAAAGGTACTTCTGAGGTACTACAGGTTAAAATAAACAATTGAGGAAATTGGGGCAAAGGAAAAACAACAGTAAGAGCCAAAATGAAAGCCAGAAGTGAGGCCAATTCACCTACATGCATGCAATCAAGTCATATAAAGTAGCGCAAATTAAGTGCTGAGCTTATGGCTTATTTTTACTCACTGTTGGAAATTCACCCAGCCACTGCTCTTAAGTGGCACTATTCTAGAAAACAGAGGGTATTTCTAGATGTATTTCCACCGGTTGATTAGGCAAAAATTAGAAGACTAATAGCACCCAGGGTTGGTGAGGATGAAAGAAAATGTTGTTAGTAGGATTGTACATTTCTGAAAAGCAGTTGGCAATCTGTACATTTTAAGTATTCTTAGCCTTTGTCTCAGAAATTCCATTTCTAGGGATTTGGCTATAGAACCACTCATATAGGTGGACAGAGCTATGCATGCAGAATTGTGCACTGAAACATCCATTATAATGTGAAAATACTGGACGTGATCCAACTGCTAATCAACAGAGGGCTAGGTGAATAAATTATGGGGTAACTATGATAGAATTCTACGCAGCTGTTAAATAGACCAAAATAAGCTCTTTGTGTTTGCATGGAAAGACTTCTAAGACATGTGGAGTAAAGAAAGCAAGCTGAGCAACATGTGTAGAATGATCTCATCTCTGTAAAAATGTAATGTATATACATAATATATAATTTCTATTTATATATGTAATGATTAGTAAGTGCTAGTGTCAGCATGCAAAAAACCCTGTCATAATAGACAACTGGTCCATGATCCAATGATAGGTATATATTTCTATAATATTTTAAATTTATAATCCTCTTGCTTCTATACACAGAAAAACCCTACAAATATTTTTATAAAGATAATTTATCTTTCTAAGTCACCCAGTTTACTCAATTTCATTCTTTCTGGCATTAAGAAGAGAATCATGTTATATTCCTGGGAATGTAAGCTAAAAATTATGATAGGCAAAAGACTTGAGAGGATTTTTTCCTACTTTCATGGTTCCCTATATAATTAAGAATATTAGGAGGATCAGTAGTATCCAAGAAAATTGATATTTTACAACAAGGGCCCATAAAAGAAAAACTAAAATAAGTTACCTGCTGAATTATGTTGATGATAATGAATAAGCTTTGGAATGGAATCAAAACAGTAGTTTTCTGCCAGGTATAATTTGCTCTCAGCATTTGTATGCACATGGTAATGTTTGACAGTTCCTTTTTTATCACTAATAACAGAAAGAATGTTAGAACATTTAAAATAAACAATTAAAGCTTGATTAAGCAAGGGTTAAATAATTATTTTAGATGCATTTGCAAATTTTGGAGAGGGAAGTCAGGGAGGGTTTCTCAGGCTTGGCATCTGGTGTTTTTCTCAGTCTTGACATCTGGTGTAACTATAGAAGTAATTATGGAAGAGAGTTCTTCTCTGAACTCAATGTATCTTTTGGTGCACATATGGATTTCATGTACAGTAAAATTCCAACTTTCCAGACTTCTCCTCCCTTAGTAAGTGTATAAAACTGGAATCTTTCTTTGATGATCGAGAGAGGCTTATAGTTCTTCAGGATCATTATTCTGAACATAAATTATCTTATAGGATAATAATGGAGGTGGAAATGAGAGAGGTAAAGGTGATTAGGCTGTTGGGTATTCTCACCCCAAAACATGGGAGGAGGCTCTTTTGGGGCATGCAGAATGAAGTAGGTGGGGATGTCCTTTAACTCCTCATGTGAACTTGTACCTTCTCCACATAAAACACTTTCTTCTTTTCCTCTGCTTTTATACAATAATGCTGAATTGATGCACGTTGATTTAAGCTAATCAGGAATAATACACCTGTCTTAGATTGTAGACAATGACATAGTGGTCAAGAACCAGGCTTTGAGTTTAGTTCTATCACTTGCTAGCTACCCTATATGGTTATGCCTGGCATATAAGAAACAGTTAATAAATTGTTGATGTATAGCAAACTAATGCAGGAACAGAAAACCAAATACCACATATTTTTACTTGTAAGTGGGAGATAAATGATGACAACACATGGACACATAGAGGAAAATAGTAGACACTGAGGCCTACTTGAGGGTAGAGGGTGGGAGGAGGGAGAAGAGCAGAAAAAATAACTATTGAATACTAGGCTTAGTACCTGGGTGATGAAATAATCTCTACAAGAAAGCCACATGACAAGAGTTTACCTATATAATAAACCTGCACATGTACCCATCAACTTAAAATAAAAGCTAAAAAAATTAAAAAATTGTTGCTGTAACATCAACCGAGTAAAAATTGCAAGTACAAAAGGAGAAACGGTTCTTCTCTTTGCTGCAAATGTTTAATCAGCTTTTGGTGTCAGCGTACAATTCACTCAAGGCTATTGATGAGGTTTCATAAAAGAGGGCTTCTGTATTCATTTGATTCTTTATCTATTTGCTGATTTATCTACCTGGCTACCTTAAAAAATGAATCTGTAGTCAAGAAACTCAACTAGGAGGACATCGGATACCAGGTTTGGCTGAAACTGCAGGGCCAGAGGGCCACAAAGCTTTTGATACTCAGTCAACAAAGTCCTCCTGATTCTTACTGAGTTGGCTTTAGCCAGCATCCAGGTGTTACCATGTGCAAAATAATGTATGAGATACACTGGGGACATGGATTCTGGCATTGGAAAGTGCTGTGGGACAATTCAGGGTACATCCTATTATCTCAAGGTAGGCACTCTGTAAAAAATTTCAAAATAAAATAATTTTTTTATTATTTAATTATTATAAATATACATATATGCACTGTGGGGTAGGGCACATGGGGAAGGCACCAAGGCAGACGATCATTCAATCTAGCTGCTAAAAAAGAGTTGCACACATAGAAATTTAAAAAAAGATCCGAATCAATATTTGACCAGATTCTTATTCCAAAACACTGGGGGTTCAGTGTAAACACAGAGGTGTAGATGAAGAAACATGACTTGGCTATTGGAAGCCCAGCTTCAAATTAGTCACTTATTAGCTCCAGGTAGGTCTTTATAAGCTCTTTTTGAACCTCAATCCTCTCATCTGCAATATGGTATAAATAAAAACAGCTTTCCCATTTGCTTTGGAGGATGATTAGAAGGGAAAAAAAAAAGAGCTAACTACCAATAAGAAAGTGGCTTGTAAAACTCTGGAGGAGGATTTTGATGATGATTTGCATGAGATGACTGTGGGGTGTCTTTTATGCCCAAGTGTTAGGGTACAGGGAGTGGAGCAGGTAGAACTACTCTTCCCCAGCAACAACAACAACAATAATAGTAAGTACTATTAGTTTATTAAGTGCTTACTATGTGTCAGGCACTGTTCTGGATATAATATATTAATTAACTCACTCCACTCATAGAACGTAACAATCATTATGTTCCCCTTTCAAATGAAGGAGTTGAGGCACAGAGGCTGAGAAACTTGCTCAATGTCACAAAGCCCTATTGAAATAGTAGAGCCAGGATTTGGATCTAGAAGTTTGGCTTCAAACAAGAACTTTTAGTCGCACAAAGAGGACAGAGCCCTGGAAGGAAGCTGTGTAGAGAACACAGCAGCACTGAGTCAACCTTCTGCTAACTCTGCACCCAGTGGAAGGGCTTACTAAGAACTGGACACTGGAGTAGGCATCTTTGCTCAGCAGGTGGCTAGGGCTGAGAGTATAGAGGCTCCATTGCTATTTTTTTTCTTTCTAGACTTAGACCTGAATGAAAGGGAATCACCTGAGAGTCTCTTAATAAACATTTACTGAGGCATGCTGTGCTCTGGGCACTCTGTTACTGCCTGGGGTGGGCAGGAGAGGATTAGCCAGAGAATGGCCTCTTGAAAGTAGTGGGGCAAGGATAGTGGGGCAGTGGGGTGAGAGTGGTGGAGGCAACTACAAATGGTCACATTCAATAGAAATACTTTGATTTAAAATTCCAGAGTTTAAAGATGATGTCTTATCCCAAAATGTGATTGTGACCAGCATATTCAAAGAATATACGCAGAAAGATAAAAGAAATTAATCCTCATCATACTTACTTCACAGCCTTACTAAATAAGGACACTGTGTACATTCCCACTTGGCTCGAATTTCTAACCATAAATGCTCCTTCTTTTCCCTGAAAAGGAAGGAAAATATAGAAGGAACAGAAAATATTTTCATCGTTCTTGAAAATGATTTTGCATGGTAGGTAGTTGGAAAATAAATCTTTTAGATTGACTTTATATATCACAAAGGGCACAGGTTTCTCACTCAATCTCTTTATAGATCTGCTCTATGTGTATGTGTATGAACTCTTCCTCTCCAATTAATATTTAACCCTATCACTTACTTTTCTCGGTGTTGTGCTTATGTAAGCTTAATGTTTTCATCTTTAAGAAATACAATTTAGAACCATGTATCACTGTATCATGCCTTTGGAAGGTTTTAGAAAACCAAAGATCCAGAATAAATCAGTTGTTAAAGTTCTATACTCAAGTTGTCTTTCTCAATGACTTGTGCTAATTCTAAGCAGATCAAGGTTCAGAAAGGGCAGATTATAAACTATGAATGTGACAAAACACCAAATGAAATCATTACATTCTCACTAGCACCCCTCAAAGAAATAAGTGTAATGCTTAGTGTTTTTATCAGGTTAAACTATATCAAAGTGTCATTTTTAGAAATCAAAAGAGTTTGCTACTGGCATTCCTTACCAATTAGTAATAAAGTCAGATAAACATATTCTGTATCACATCTGCTGTACTCTGGTCTAGGTGCTAATGAGCAGTGACAGAGCTGAGGTTAATGGCTACATTGACGGCCTCCGATAAATCATCTCTCTTATTCATGCTCTGAGCAGTCCCCTCCCATACTGACTCTAGGCTGAGCCATGTGATTTGCTATGACCAATGGGACCTTAGCAAACACAACAAAAGCAGAGACTCGAAAAGTGCTTGCACTGTGGGGCTGGTCCTCTTCAACCACTGCCTTGAGATCACCATGCTGTGAGGAGGCCCAAGTAAGGCACATGGAGAGACTGCTTGGGGAAGAACTGTGGAACTCCAGTTGACTGCCTCAGCTAAACCCAAGCCCCCAGTCAATCCACCACCCAAATGCAGCCACAGGAGTGCCCCTAAGCAAAACCTGCCTAAGAACTGCTGGCCCAGCTGACTCACAGAATCATGAGATATCATAAATCCCACTGTTTCAAGCCACTAAATTTAGGAGTGGTTTATTATGCAGCAATAGATAATGGACACAGAAGTAGTGGCTAGACATGAAGAGTCGGGCAACCCACAGACTGGACAAGCAACACTACAATGACTTGACTATATAATTAGCAGCAAGGTTTCTAAGAGAAATGCATCAACCTCTGGACCCCAAAATGCAAAGAGATTCTGTGAGGCTGTTTTAAAGACAAGACTATTTACCTTTTGTCTGAGTAACTGTTCAGATTGTGATCTTGAGATGTTACCAGCAAACCAGCTGCAAAAGGAAAAAAAATTATATGTGAGAATCAATAAGTTTTAGATTGTATAGCTTGACACTCAACTTTCTAATCTGTAAAATGAGGCATTGGCTTACCTCAGGGGTTTCCAAGCCTAACTGCTCCAGAGAATGATTTGAGGAACTTTTCAGAAATACAGATGCTTAAGTCCCCACTACCAAATTCTGATGTTGGGGTGGAGTCTGCACATCTAATTTTTAAATGGGCTGGCATTTAGGAATCTTTGGTTTTCTTCTAGGTGACTTCTAAGTTTTCCTACATTTTACCATTTTGAGTAAGGGCTAGAGATTAGACCTATGAAGAATATTCCAAGAGGAAAGTCAGGACTGCCAAGGATGAAAGCCCTTGTCTTCCAATCATATAATTTCCTTGTAATAATCTGATTATAACATCTATTTTCACATCAAATGCTTTTACTTTATATGTGGAGCTCAACAGGCCAAGAGCTGTTTCTCATGTGAGGGCAATAATGTCTGCGGCCTTTGGGCTTTAGACAGAACGTCCTACTTAGGAAATGAGTAAAAGTAGGGCATGAGGTGGGATGTAGCATGGGTTTGGGTGAGTGGGAGGACCCACTGGCTACAAGATAACATCTGCAGAGGAAAGAAGTACAAGAGGAGGGTGAGGGTAGAAGGGAGGAGTTATAGGAGAAATTCAATATAGAAGGTATCTCAGAACTTGGCAGGAATGGATGGGAAGTGATTCTTTGTATAATCTCTGTATGAGTTTTGGGAAGGGATGTCAGCTGGTGGACAGCTCAATAAAATAGAAAAAGCCTTAGGTCACCCAGCTTGGAGGTCTGGGTTCTAGGCATAACTTCCCTATGTGTAATTGTATGACTTTGAACAAGCCACTTGGCCTTGTTTGACCTTGGACTTCCCTACTTGTAAAACTAGGGAGAGGGTTGATCTTGATAAGTTTGAAAGTCTCTTTTAGCTCTACCATTATGGATACTGTATAACTAACACTTGAAATTTTAACTGGTCGTTTTTCTTATTAGTCAACATTTTAAGGTAATACTAGCTAATCAAAAGGCTCTTCAGGGGCTGTGACACAGGATATATACCTACAGGGGAATAGAAGGAAGAAAATCAAGAATCAGGAGAGAGGCCTGGACAGGCAAGGTGATATAACCTATGTACCCTATACATTATACCTCCCACACACATACAAACGTTGCCTGTGTCATAATTTTGCTGAGGACTGCCTCTTATTGTTTTAAATAATATTTCAGTATTTCAATGACAGAGCAGCAGAGCCCTAGGCCTAAGGTTTTTTTTTGTTTTGTTTTGTTTTTTGTTTTTTTGACAGGTTCTCACTCTGTCACATAGGCTGGAGTGCAGTGGTATGATCTCGGCTCACTACAGCCTCGACCTCCCAGGCTCAAGTGATCCTCCCACCTCAGGCTCCCAAGTAGTTGGGACTACAGGAATGGGCAACTACACCTGGCTAATTTTTGTATTTTTGTAGAGATGAGGTTTTGTCATGTTGCCCCGGCTGGTCTCAAACTTCTGAGCTCAAGCGATCTGACTAGCTCAGCCTCTCAAAGTGCTGGGATTATAGGCATGTGCCACTGTACCTGGCCAGGCCTAGTCTTAACACATGATTTTCTATCTAAATCTCAGTGCTTAGTGCTTCTGTCTTTAATGGAATTGACTAGAATTGCTCATGAAGTTATGGCCATAAAACAAAAACTCCCATGACACTGATAGAATAGGAAGCTGGGAGCATTAAGCACAATGTAAGGTGACTGAGTCCCAGATCCTATAGCCCTATAATCCCGAGATCCTTTTGGTATCTTTTTGATTTTGAAGAGGACAAGTCTTCCCTGAGAATTTCTTCAATGTCTGTCTCTCACATACCACTTGCATTCAGAAAAGATGGGAATAGAGACTGTCTAAATGGTCATATCTGGGCTTACCCAATCAGAGAAAGACTTCCAATTTATTTAAATGCTAAAGACTACAATCCACAATTAGAGGTTCACTCCCATTGGTTTAAGTCTTTGTGTTTCATTAAAGTGCAATTATCTTTGGAAATGACCACGCGTTGGTCATTCTCAGTCTTTTATGTCTTAGTATGAATTATTCCATCAATGCTTTCCTGAGAATAGATGTTAGGGAATAAAGTAAAGCCGAAAGAGATCTAGAAGGTGATAAAGAGACCATGCCACAAAGATGTGGAGGGTACAGCACATCTTCCCCAATGCAACAGGTATGGCTAGGGCCAGGCTGGGTTAGAGATGAGAGGAGGAGTGTAAACAGTAGCATGTACTTTGTAAAAGCTCTTGTTTCACATGTAACCAATAAATCAATAATACAACACTTATACAAAAACAGAACTGGAAATGTGCATAATCCTAATGTCCAAGTGAATTCTGTGCCATTGGTATCAAGTGTCTGAGAAATGCAACACGCTCTATTATTCCCACCTCTTCTTAACACTAATCTTTACATCTAGGAGACAATTATTTGTCCCTGTTTGTAGAATGATAGACCCTTAGATTTTGGAAAGAACCCTAATAGCCACTTAGGCCAACCTTCTCAGTATATTTGGGGTGACCACACGTTCTTATTTGCCCAGAAGTCCAGTTTATGCCTAATGTCCAGGTGTAATTTTTATTTTAATTTTTGTGAGTACATAGCAGGTATATATATATATATTTGTGTGTGTGTGTTTTTTTTTTTTTTTTTTTTGAGACGGAGTCTTGCTCCGTCGCCCAGGCTGGAGTGCAGTGGTGCCATCTCGGCTCACCATAGCAGGTATATATATTTATGGGGTACATGAGATGTTTTGATACAGACATGCAATGCATAATAATCACATCATGGAATATGGGGTATCCATCCCCTCAAGCATTTATCCTTTGAGTTACAACAATTAATTATACTCTTTAAGTTATTTTAAAATGTATAATTAAGTTATTATTAATGGGTGTAATTTTTAATAGTGCACTTTTTCTCTTTCTAAAGTATCCCAATTTTGATGTTAAATGAAAAGGTTGGCTGGGCGTGGTGGCTCACGCCTGTAATCCCAGCACTTTGGGAGGCCGAGGCGGGTGGATCACCTGAAGTCAGGAGTTCAAGACCAGCCTGGTGAACATGGCGAAACCCTGTCTCTACTAAAAATACAAAAATTAGCTGGGCGTGGTGGCAGGTGCCTGTAATCTTAGCTACTCGGGAGGCTGAGGCAGGAGAATTGCTTGAACCTAGGAGGTGGAGGTTGCAATGAGCCGAGATCGTGCCATTGCACTCCAGCCTGGGCAACAAGAGCAAAACTCTGTCTCAAAAAAAAAAAAAAAAAAAAATGACAAGGTCATCCTAAGAATAGAGATCTGTCGACATCAATATTGCCATGTTCAAGGTCTCATTTGTGCTACCCTGTAAAATTACTGCATCATTAATAACTTCTCCAAAAATATTACTCAATGTTAATAAGAGCTTTCAAACATCACCTTAATTAGAGGTCTCCAGGAAAGAAATAATGAGCAGAAACATTATATGCTACATCTAAAAAGATAAAGTGAAATGAGGGTGACTCTGGACATATGATAAATCCAATGAGTATTTGCATCCAATTTAGATAATCCAGTTTTGGGGAAAATATTTTCATTGGTAACAACCCAGCTGATTGTCACCTGTCATCTAGATAAATGACCCAGAACATTATGTGAGTTTACCCATGTAAATACAGCCTCCTGAGATGGTCTCAGCCATCTGTTTTAATGTCTTTGAGGAAGAGAGTAGAATGTCTAGTCTTAAAAGAACCCAGAAGACTTTCAATACTCACTCATAATCATCCAGGTTTTCCTCCTCTTCAGATGAGCTTGACTCAGGGAATTCCCTTAAGAAGAGTTGGGAAAAACGTGAGTGCAAAAAAGCACCAAGAAATAATCCAAGTGCCTAGCCATGCAATATCAAATCCCACCCTGATTTTATCCACCTAAATAACATTAGATTGTTAGGTTTCTCCTTCTGCACCTGGGAAGGTATCAACACAGCAACGGTAAAGAGAGAGTCACTCAAAAGTTGGGCTTATGCCAAGTTTTAATGAAAGAATGGTTCTTTGATACAGGAGATCCCCAGGAGGCCCCCAGAAGAACTTATATTTCTTTGACTTTTTCCAAAGAGTGGGCTCATGAAATAGATGAAGACTCCTTCAGAGATGGCTGTAGTATAAAGTTCAAAAAAAAATTGGGTTGTGTATATAGCTATTCTTATGGAAGAGTTATTCAACTCTAGGTTGCTTTTCTTCCTGCTAGAGATGCCTGGGTCAGGTATACTAATGTTTGTGCTACTACTGTTGTATGTCATGGATGCTGGCTAGGAAAAGTCAGTGCAAGAAAAACTAGAACCCAAAAGCCATCCATTCAGGGTTCAGAGAGGCAAACTACATAGACTTTTTTGGTTTATATTTACCTTAAGTACAAAGCCTAGCTGCAAAATTATTGCAAGTTTGGTTAGTTTTCCTGAAAATGGAAGCATATTCTGGATGTAGAGGAATATCTGAATTTGATTTACCATGAAATCTTTGAGGTGGTGTGATTTACATTTCTTTCTTTTTGGTTACTGCTTGCAACATCTTCACTGCTGCTGCTACTGCAAAAAAGAGACATTTTATAAGTTTATAAACATATGTCTACTTATAAATTTTAAATGGTAAAAGTAATTTTGTTCAGATATGTTTTAGCTTTATTTGACATTTTGACCCACACATTTCACTTGTTTGGGAAATTTAAGCTAATGAGTTACTGTCACATTTTGGTTCTTTCAGGCATTCCAATAAAAGCAGTAGTTTGGCAACATTTCTAAACAAAAGAAAATTGTTAATAATGGCTCATAATGACCCCAAATAATGGAAAATCTAGATGAATAAATCATCTTGACTGGATTTGCCCTGATTTTCTTATATATAATATGCAAGCATTCTGTCACTTATATATTTTAAAATAACTTATTTTCCTCTTAGCTATTGTGACTACAATTAAAATTCTTGAAAATGCTGATCTTTTTACTCCTTCTGGACACAGATGGATAAGGAGGATTTTCATCATCCTCTGCCATAGATCATTTTATCTCTTTTATTTGGGGTATTAAGCAGAGCATGAAGAAGTGCCTACCTCTCAAAGTTTAAAGGCTGTTTTATCTGGAATGTAGAACCTATTTCCTGTTTGCCTTCATAGTCCAGACTTTTTTCAAAACCACAGTTCATAGAAACAAGCTTCCTTAGCAAGGAAATGCTCTCCTGGCTCTATTTCAAGGAATGCCTAGATAAAGCCCTTAAACTCTAAAATGCCTCTCTCTCCACCTTCCCAAAGAGCCTTGCCCACTAGAATAGTTTTTATTTAGCCTTGTTGTTTCTAAAAACACTTAGAGAATGTCCATCAATAGTGCATCACTTACGTTTACCTAGTATCTATACAACTGGTACATACAGACATTAAAAATAATCAGGTAATTTGCACAACAATGTAAATGTACTTAACACTACCGAACTGTATGCTCAAAAATAATTAAGATGGTAAACTTTATGTTATGTATATTTCACCAAAATTAAATGAAAATGAAATTTTAAAAGTCAGGTGTATCCTCATGTATTCAAATAGGAAAAATGCTGAAGATGTCAAGTGAAAAGAACAAATGGCAAAGACTGTATTGTGAGACTTACTTGCTTTTGTATACACATGGCCACATGTGCATAGAAAACATTTTAGGGGAATGTAAATGGAATATTCTGTAATATTTGAATGATTTAATGGGAGCATAGATTATCTTACTAAACAGAAAATAGATTAAAAAGAAGCTCAGGGAAGATTGTAAGAATGACAGAAAGTTGATAAAAAGTATTATCCCATATATGAGCTGAGAATCATGGCTGCACTTTAAAAAGTCAAGCTCCATGAAGACCTTTTAGCAATTATTATAATTCACTTGCAGATGCAATACTGCTCATGCTAAGAGGTGATCAATCAATCCTTTGTTAAAATAACTAGCTTCCTGAAGTTCTAGGGAAAATCCACAGTTGGGACTAAACCTAAGGAGGTGCAAATCTAAGGGAGTGTCAAAAACTCAATAATGGCAGCAACCCCATGTGAATCAACAGTTCTTCCTGGTTATTTGAAAACAGGGCAGTCAGTTTCACTTCACACCTCTCTCAATGAATCACTGGAGTTTCTGTCAGGAAGGAGACCTGGAACACAATTAACATGACTTTCACTCTCCTTGCATTTGGGTTTACTGATCCTCTCCTTCCACAGGAATGGCTGGCTATGGCACACAAATGTAACCCCATCCCTCGGGCAGCAGGTATAAATTAATACACTAGGATTCTAGCTCCGCTTTGGAATGAAAGGGACATGGCTTATTATACTGAAAAAAAAAATCAAGAAGAATACACTTACATTATTTCAAATTACGTATGGCCCTGTATTATTGAAACTTTGAGTAACTGGCTTTAGGCAAAAATGATGATGATGGAAAGAAAAAAGGAATAAAAGGACATGGGAAAAATAACTAAGAAAAGAGATACATGATGAGTCAGAGAGATGCTCTGTATCCATTGTGGGGAAAGGCAGACATGACTTCCCTGCAGGGATGCTGATAACTGAGTGAGAAGATGGCAGAGAGTAGACAACATGATAGGAAGGAGGTCTGAGACAGGAAATAAGGAAGGGGAGTCACTTGACCCTTTCCATATGATCATCTTGCAATTCAATTCAACATTTATTGGGCATCAAGTGTAGGGCAAATTCAGTGCCATACCAAGAGATATATACATACACAATTTACATGTTGCCTTCAAGGAATTTTCAATTCTGGCTTTAGATAGAATCTTTAGGCTAAAAACTGTGAGAAGACTAATTAGGTCAGGAGAGGTGAGGTTGTACATTCCAAGAAGGCAAGCCATGGCCTTGCTTGAAATGCTATTTGCCATTTGGCTAGTGATACCGAAGCACATTACAAAAGTAAGCCCATCCTAAGCTCTTTCATATAAAGGATAGATTTTAAAGATTCTGTATTCTGGAACGTGGAGATATTTGGGGGAAAGGGAGGAGAAAGGGAAGGGAATACAATGATCATGCATTATTGAGAGCATTAGATTGGATAATCTAAATGGAAAATCTATGCTTCTCAGCCCCAGTGGGGCCACTGCTTCCCCAGGCTTCTGGCGCAAGCACTGAACATTTTCTGAGAGGACAGCCTAAGACCTGGATCAACAGCTTTGAGGCTGAGGTCCAGGGCAGCAGGGTAGTGTTTACTCTACATGCTGGGCAGCCCGTCTGAAAGCTGGGGATTACCTTTTCAGTTTTCTTACTTGCCACCAGTCAGGGAAGTCTTCCCTTGGAATATACTGCATGTTGAAGTTTGGCTGGGAGCCATAGATTTTCTTTGAGTTGCTGTCATATTGGGCTAGAGTGGTACTTGAAGATGGTGGCTGGGAGCCATAGTTTTTCTTTGATTCGTTGTCATATTGGGCTAGAGCAGTACTTGAAGATGGTGCATCCATTTTGAGAACAGGAACTGCCCGAGGTATCTTCAGCTTTGGAGGGGAAGAGATTTTAATACATCACAGTGAGGCACAGATTCAGGTACCAGGAACTGACAATTAAGTATATCAGTTCTTGAAAGAGAGAGAAAGGAAGGAGGGAAGGGAGGGAGGAAGGGAGGGAGGAAGGGAGAAAGGAAAGAGGCAAGGAAAGAAGAAAGGTATGAGCAAGGATATGGAGCAACTGGAACTCATACTTTTGCTGGTTGGAGTATGAAGTGGTACAACAACATTGGAAATTTGTTTGCAGAATCTAGTAAATCTGGATGTGCATCTGGCCATACCCTATGACTCATAAATTTTACGTATATATACCTAACAGGGAAACCAAAAGACCTGTAAAAGAATGTTCATAGCAGAATTATTTTAATTAGATAAAAACTAGAAACTGCCTACATGCCCATCAAGAGGATAAAATAATAAACATGTTGTGGTTGTTGAAGGCTGAATAATGGTCTCCCAAATATGTTCATGTCCTAATTCCCAGAACCTGTGAACACCTTACATGGTAAAAGAGACTTTGCAGATTGTAATTAAGTTAAGGATTTTGAGATGGGGTGACTATTCTGGATTTTGTGGGGGTGGGCCTGTTGTAATGAAAATGGCCCTTATAAAAGGGAGATAAGGTGGTCAGAGATCAGAGAGCTGTGAGGATGGAAGCAGAGGTTAGAGAGCAGAGGAGCTGCGACCTTCTGGTTCTGCAGACAGGGGAAGGAGCCAGGAACCAATAAATGTAAGTACCCCTTAGGAACTGGAAAATGCAGGGAAACAGAATCTTCCCTAAAGCTTCCAGAGGAAACACAGCTGTGCAGACCCATTTTAGACATATGATCTTCCAAACTATAAGAGAATAAATGTATGTTGCTTTAAGCCACTAAATTTGTGTGATAATTTTTTAGAACAGTAATAAGAAACCAAAACAGTTGTATATTCACACAACTGAATTCTATACGATGATGACAGTAAATACAATCACATACTAAAAAAATAAGCGAATCTCATAAATTGAAGAAAAGAAGACACACAATAAATGACTATACACTTTATAATTCCATTCATATAAAAGTCAAAATCAGGCAAACAATCTATGATGTTATAAATCAGGTTAGCAACTACTTTTGGAGGGTAGTAGTGACTGAAAGGGAACATCAGGGTGTCCCTGGGGTTCTGTGATGTTGTGTTTCTTTATCTGAGGGTGGATTATAGAGAAGTGTTCAGTTTGTGAAAATTCATCAAGCTGAACACTTAGGATTTGTGTGCTTTTCTATGTTAATGTTATATTTCAGTTAAAAATTCACAATATGTGTGTGTGTGTCTGTGTGTGCGTGTGTGACAGAAAGAGATGCATTTAATATTTTTTTCATGCTATATTTTACTTTTTCAGAAATTTCATTTACTTGGAGTTAAGGCTTTGACATTCTGGAAATTTTAATTATGCAGGACAGTGTTATTTATGAGCTGTGAAGTGGGCTATGTCCAAAGAAAAATGCACTGGGAAGTTCCTTAAATGGAAATCATTTAAGGATTGAACAGAACAGCTAGAGAGCTGATTTTTATTTCCTCCATTCAGAAAATAAGCCCTCTACTGAATACTCTGGTAAAAAACAAAACAAAGAAAGACGTACTTTACATGATACCCTCTGATCCCTGGTTCATTTGGGAAGCTTATAATCAAAACAGGCTTATGAACCCTTAGCCACTGATTTGCCTAACTGATAATTTTCAATATATTGGCCAAAAAGTTCCCTGCTGGAGGCTGGATGCAATGGTTTCTGGCTCTTAAATTATCTTCTGCTCTTAGAGTTGTCAAAAACAAACTTTAATGGTAATTCATCCTTTTTAAAGTGCAGAATTCAGTGACTTTTGTAAATTTATCAACTTTTATAACTACCACCACAGCCCAGTCTTTCCATCACTCCAATAAGATCCTTCATACCTCTTTGCAGTCAATTCTCATCCCTACTCCGGTCCCAGGCAACCACTGATCACCCTTTGTTTCTATAGATTTGCCTAATCTGGGTGTTTCTCCTAGGTGTTTTAGAAGGCAATACTTTTCAAGCTTCAGGACTGAAACATATTTTCAAACCCAAACAGCAATGTTGCTAATAACAAAGTAAAAACTCCTAACCATTATAATTGTTTCCTAGGGCTACCATGACAAATTGCTACAAGTTTGGTGGATTAGAACCACAAAAATGTATTATTTCACAGTTCTAGAGGCTAGAAGTCAAAATCAACGTTTCAGCATTGCCATACTTATTCTGAAGCCTCTAGGATAAAATCTTTCCTTGCCTCTTCCACCTTCTGGTGGTTCCAAGTTGCTATGGTTTGGATATTCGACCCCTCCAAATTTTATGTTGACCTGTGATCTCCAGTGTTGGAGGTAGAGCTTAATGGGAGGTATTTGGGTCACAGGGGCGAATCCCTCATTAATGGCCTAGTGCCATTCTCATGGTAGTGAATGAGTTCTCACTCTATGATTTCCCATGAGAGCTGGTTGTTGAAAAGAGCCTGCTATCTCCCCTCCCTCTCTCTTGTTTCTTCTCTCTCACCATACAATTTCTGCACACACTAGCTCCCCTTCCCTTCTGCCATGAGTGGAAGCAGCCTAAGGCCCTCATCAGATGCAGATGCCAGTGCTATGCTATTTATACAGCCTGCAGAACGGTGAGCCAAATAAACCTCTTTTCTTTATCAATTACCCAGCCTCAGGTATTCCTTAGTAGAACACAAACGGACTAAGAAACAGGTGTTCCTTGGCCTGTGGTAACATAACTCCAATCTCTTCCTAGGTCTTCACATGGCCTTCTCCTCTGCGTATCTCTCTGTGTCCTCTCATCTTACTAGTCATTGGATTTATGGCCCACTCTCATCTTTTGTGTGATTTCATCTTGATCTTTAACTAATTACATCTGCAAAGATCCTAGTTCCAATAAGGTCACATTCTGAGGTTCTACATGGATGTGAAATTTGGGGGACATTATTCAGTCTACTACAATAATGGATTATTTTTGTCTTTCATGTTGATTCATGAAAATTATGTGGCTTTTACTTAGAAAGAGAGAAGTGTGTGCAAATGTGTGTAGCTGAAAATAAGTACCCAAGACACCATAGATCCAATAGATGGGTGGAGATGTCCCCTTGCTTTCAGGTGAACTTCCAGAGAACCACTGGGAAGCCATTTTTTGTGTATCCTGGCATTTGAGGAGGCTCACACCTGCCTGGGAACCCCAAAAACAGAAGGCTGTGGCTATGAACCCAAGAGAGTAGAGCAAAAAGACAGCAGTAGCCTGTACTTCGAGAGAGAGCTACATACAGCTTAATTAACCAGAGCAATCAAGGTTTAGTTTGTTTTCTTATAGGCCAACTCCACCCTTGGGAAAAAGTTGGCTGACAGCCATCTTGAAAGATTGAGGGCTGAAAGTCCAAGAGCTGAGGATCAAGATCTCTCCCCTGTCATAAAACTACATATGGATCTGCCCTTCAGTAGGAAATTCCTAAAAGTCTCCCATGAGATAAAGAATCAGTGCTGGAAAACTCACTCAGATACCACCACCACCACCAAATCATGATAGAAACAGCTATGTGTGTCTTTTTTTAATTAGACCTCATCTTCCTTGGAACTAACTCTGAAAGGGCCATGAATCTCAGCCCCCCCAAAATCTCTCCCCAAAAGCATGCTGCCAGGTGATGCAGGCCCAAGCTAGGTGACGGATGTTTAACTTGGAATGATGTTTGCAGTCATGTGATAATAACATTGGATGGAACAATTCAGAGGCTGTTCTCATGATTACAAGTAATGGGGACATTTTTATCATTTGAGAGTGACTGCAAAACTATGGAATCTGGCAAAGACTTTATTTGGAAGCAGGGAAGAAAGCCCACTGAATAGTTTTAAAGGGATAATGGAGAGAAAGAATTATGTTGTTTTCTGCTTTTGTCCTATAGAGTTTCATTTCAACACCAGGATACTTCCACGAAGCAGTCTTGGCCATGTTGATGGTAAGGAAAGAATGACAGCTAATAACAGCTGCCTGTTATGTGTGATGCCATCTTAAGGACATCTCCCACATGCACCCATTTTTTTTTTTTGGTGACTATTTATGGGCTTACTGGCTAGGAAAAGACACAACAATGAAATGCAAAAATATGAGATGTTACAATGGTTCTATATTTGAATCCACTATTCAATACCACCCATAGCTATTATCTAGAGCTCATGGTTTTTCTCTCTTTGCTGAGAAGTCTAAATGAATTCCACATTTTCTAGTCCTGAATCTGGCAACTCTTGGTTTACTTAATATATCCTGACCATGAAAAACATTTTTAAAATGTTGACTTACCACTCTGTCCGGGAAGGTGGGAACTCTGTGTTTCTCTTCATTGACTGCAGTATGCAGATTAGCATCTGAACATTAAAACAAAGTAATATCAGAAGGAACTTTAAACAAAACAAAGAGAAGCACTCAATGTTATGAATTAAAAGAATGAACCAGCTTGTGTGAGCAATACTCCAGATTAAATGAATCCAGACACAACATCTGGAGTGATTCTGTAGCTTTCCTATACAAGGCCCAACTCCTATGTAGGCCATGTATCCTGGAAAGAGGATGGATCAAGGCATCTTGGACAAAAAGAAATAAAGACACCCAACTTTTTCTCTTTTAGTTGTTATGCCCATGGACTTCCCAGTAGCTCAGCAGAAGAAGCCAAGGGAATAAATTATACTTGGACAGATAGACAGTATTACAGCTGCTCAGGAGCTGCAACACCTCTACACTCTGTAGTTTTCCTCAGAGGCACAGCACCTGTGGCACCCAGAACACATGGTGAGTGTCATCCAGACAGAGCCTAGGAAGGCAATCCCAAGGCAGTGCTCTCTCTGGCCTTTTTCCTGCTCCTTCCAGAAAGTTAGGGCATGGTCAAGGCTGGAATCTGACCTGCTAGGTAATGATAATAGACCATAGACAAAACCACTGGGGAAAATGATTAATACCGTATGGAGACATTACTCCTCAGTCCCTTACAGTGGAGGGAAGACCCATGTGCAGCCAATCTGTATAGTTCATTAAATAACTATAATTCATGAGTATATAGAGCAATGTGATCTAGTTGAGATTAATAAATATTCATTGTATAGTCTAATTAAGATGGAAAATACAATGAATATTTATTAATTGATTTTTTGGGGGTAAAATGACCAGTATTAACATTAACATGATTGTTGGGTATCAATACTGTTATGAAGTGAATTTAAAAAATATTTTATGTGCCTGTATCTTTTCCAGTTCATGAAGTTCGATTCTGTAGCTGATCTTATTCAATTCTTTAAAGCCATTGTAATCCGGGCATATTTTGTCCAGGCTGGTAAAACTGTTACCAAAATAAGTTATCCTATTTTGTATTTATCGACAACTTTATGTTAAATAATTATAAACTTTAAATATATATAAGTCCCTCTTGTTTCCCTGGGAATACAACTCTGGATGGAATCTGATTTCACGTAAAGCAACCCCTTCTCTCATGTCATTAAGAAATTAACACACATATAGAGAATGGCAAACTGCTTTAAATATATATTTTAAAATTTGGCCATCATTTTAGTATATATGGTGATGAAAAGTGTTACTTAAATTATATCTTTCTTTTTTTTTTTTACATAATGTTGTTTTTTCAGTTTGTGATTTTTGTTATTTATAAGAAGAGCGAGCTGGTTTTCTTATCGAACTGGAAACCTAGCTGTTTGAACTATGATGACATATCTAACATATTCTACCTTTTTGGAGTTTATCTTGAACCAAGAAAAATTATGGGAGGAAATAACAGCTCATTGCTTGATTAATGATTCAAATTTAAAAAATTTTTCTCATGAAATGAAAGAATGGCAGATGTTAATATTGTTATTATCTTAATGGCTATGACTCAGTTGACCCTAGAATGAGATTTCATTTGTCACATAGCATCTGCAAGGCTGAATTTTCATGATGCCAACCAATCTGGCACATCTTGTTTTCTGGCAAGCTCTTCTGGCCTCTGGCAGGTTTAGCCTAATGGAGCACTATCCACCCAACGTCCAGTCCAACAGAGGAATCACACATTACATGCTTCCCAGAGGGTACATCCTGGGGCTGCTTTACAACTCTGCTGGCAACACAGGAACTTCCCGTCCACGAAGAACCCACTGTGGTATTTGACCAGCAGGTGGGGGTTACCCCTTATCTCTGAGGAGCAGACAGGAAGAAAACAAGACGTTAGCAAACGTTGATCCAAGAGGAGAAACATTCAGTAAGTGCTGTTATCACAGAACAATAAAAACCCCATTTGGCCAGCAACCAAGGTAAGAGCAAATGGTTCCGGAAGGATATAGGTCTTTCACTCAACAGTTAATAAGCCAAAAATAAAAAAGAAAAGTCTAACCACGAGTATGTTGACAACAACACAATTACATACCATTTTTGAAGAAAAAATAACTAGTAAAATGCATATACAGATCAGCTTGATGTTAGGATTTTAGAGATATATCTGTAAAGAAAGTGAGTGGGTTACAACACATGGTGTTTTCTTGTGGCAGAAGGGGAAGGGTGGGGCTAAATTTTAGCAAAAGGTTCTAAAAAAAAAGGCCTGGATAAACATACACTTCCATCTACTTTTTATTGTGAAAATTTTCAAATGTACAGAAAAGTTGCAAGAATAAGATTAACACAATGAGCATCCATATGCCTTTTACCTAGATTCACCAATTATTAACTGATTGCCACATTTGCTGTATCTCTTTCTCTCTGTACATATGTATTATTCTTTAAATTTTAAAATCATTATTATATTGTGCTTAATAATTTATGAGGAAGTAGTAGATGGTATGACCTAAATAATGTCATCCATAAATGCTTCAGCACATAACTTATATTAACAAGGATGTTCCCTTGTATAACTGTGATACGATTATCAAACTCAGGAAATTTAACACTGATACAATATTATTATTATTAATTTTTTAATTCTTTAATTTTTGTTTTACTTTAAGTTCTGGGATACATGTGCAGAACGTGCACGTTTGTTACATAGGGATACATGTGCCATGGTGGTTTGCTGCACCCATCAACCCATCATCTAGGTTTTAAGCCCCCCATGCGTTAGGTATCTGTCCTAATGCTCTCCCACTCCTTGCCCCTCATCCCCCAACAGGCCCTGGTGTGTGATGTTCTCCTCCCTGTGTCCGTGTGTTCTCATTGTTCAACTGTCACTTATGAGTGAGAACATGCGGTGATTGGTTTTCTGTTCCTATGTTAGTTTGCTGAGAATGATGGCTTCCAGCTTCATCCATGTCCCTGCAAAGGAGATGAACTCATTCTTTTTTATGGCTGCATTTCTTATTTAAAATATATTTCATCTTTAAAATTTTTCTAATTATTCCAGTAATGGCCTTTATAATCACTCACTTTTTTTTGATCAAGGATCCAATTCAAAATCAAACATGGCACTTAGTTTCCCTTAATTTAGAACTGTTTCTCATCCCTTCCTTGACTTCTGTGACTTTGACATATTTATACTAAGGAATGAATGGTTTATGGGGCTACTTTCCTAGGAATATATGCATATTTTAAAAAGCCATGGGAATAGGGCAATGTATAATTCAAATAAATGAAATTGTAATCTATAACAAATTAGCCTCTTTTGAAATACAACAGAGAAACCTACAAGATCTTAGTATATTTTAAGAAGAGTATCTAGGTGAGAAGGGCTGGTTCTATGTGTGCATTTAACTCTTTCTCTCTTGACTTTATGTTCATCTTGAGGTTTCCTTATGTTGATCCCAGGAGAGTTATGCTTATCCTTACAGTCCTCACTCAAGGAAGCGTATGGAGATAATAATTACTCTGCTGGGTCATTGGGAGGCTGTTAGATAATGTATGTAAAGCACCCAGCAGTGTTTGGCCCAGAGTAAGTAGGTGTTCAATAAACAGTGGGCTTTAGTGATATCATTCCCTTAATTTAACTTAGCTCAGTTTAGCTGAAAATTCTGGCATTAAAAAACTTTACTAATGAGAATTAAAGGGAAATTATGACAGAAATCACAAAAGGCAAAAAGAGTTAAAATTATAAAACATAAGTTTCCGATTTTGGTTCCAAACGGCCATTGCAATCTCTTGGGCACATTACTTGCCTTCCTGCTCTCTAAGCTTCTGGCCTCCACGTGTTGGGATTCCTATTATTTCCTTACTACATGGATTTGGTTTCCTGGGTAACTAATTCTTTTTCCAACCAAATCCAAAAGTCTACATTGCAACAGTCTCACCACCTAATAACGACAATAAGAGGAACTCATATATTCATATATCTATAGGACTTTACATTTATGTATTTTCCTTTACATATGTCCTCTAATTTAATCGATTCAAGAACCTGAGGGGTAGCTATTGTTATTACACCTCTCACAGAGTTAGGTAAACTGAAGTGCAGAGAGGTAGTACAATTGCTCAAGTTCACAAGCTTAATAAATAGCAGACCTGAGACTCAGCCTCAGGCTTTTTCTACTACATTACGAGGTACAGGTGCCAACTCCTCTGCAAAACCCCCTTCTGTTTTAATTTTTGGAAGGAAGAGCACATTTTTTCCACATCTGGTTAGCTGAATTCAGAAGCATGATAGTTGACACACACTCCTATGTTACCACTGAATCAGCCCAAACCTTCCAAGTGTAGGTTAACATCTGGAAAATTCTGTCTTAAATGTCTACCTCAGTTTATAATGCTTGAGCCAAATAGTAGACACAGAAGGCAGGAGGAGTCATTATAGCACAATGAAACTTTGTAGGGGAGAATATTTGAGCAGGAGAACCTCTTTGTTTTCCTGCAGCAGGTTGGTTGGCCTACTTGACAGCAAATCCCACGCACCTTCTTTCTCACTGTCTTCCAGCACAGAGACTGGAAAAAAAAAAGATACTGTCTTCTTGCCTCCTTTGTACACATCAATGGCCATCAGATATAGTTCTGGATGATGTGACATAAGCACAGGTTTGCAGGGAGGCTTCTGGGAAGGCTTGGAATCTCTCCTGCAGCCTCTAAGGATAACAGAGCAGAAAGCTAGGAGGAGCCTGCATCCCTACTGACTTCACTGAGTTGCTGCACTAGCCCTTGACTGACTGCCTATCTTTGCATTTGTTACTGTGGGAGAAGAACAAAAGTGAATTTGTTTCAGCAACTGTTTGATGTCTTTACCTGCAGCCCAAAATATCACTGACTGATACAAACCACTTATTGTGCATGGAGACAAACCACTTATTGTGCATATGGCAGCTGTAGTGATGGGGACTCTCTGCAGTTTTATGAGGGGCTAGGAGATGTGTTTTTTGCTTCTTTCTCTGCTCTTCCTTTACATTTCGTATATCTTCACATGAGCTTCTCAGACACATGAGATCTAGCAGGGCATGACCAAGAGCTGTACATAGGACATAGCACCTACCGCTCAGGAAATTCCACCAAAGGAGACTAAATGGGAAGCAGAATCTTAGAGCTCCTCCTAGAAGCCCTACAGTAACCACAGTGACTCATGTTTGTGCATAAGATATTTTAATATATTTATGAGTGTCTCATCTGTGGCTCGTGACTGCTCTAGGAGAAAAGAAATGTGATCTCCTATTTGACAGGTCAGGATTAACTTAAACCCAGAGATGGTAGATGATTTTATTAGGTGACACAGCAAAGCAGGACTTTGCTGCAGGTGTGTCTAACTCTAGAGGGGTTGCCTTTCTCATTTCAATGAGCTGGTGGTGGGTAGAGGGGAGCTTCTGTCCCCCAATGGACCACTTGCTACCCGCAGAATGGGTTGCTAAACCTCTTTATGCAAAGGAAAAATTAAGCCCTATGTGTGAGAAGGGTGTATTTGCATCAAAGTGGAGTAACTGTGTGTAATTTAAGGTGTACCAAGAAAGAACCATAACCTAAAACTTAAATAAAATAAAATAAAATAAAATAAAATAAAATAAAATAAAATCTTCCTCCATCTAGGAGCATAATACCTGAAATTTCACAAATGGAGCCATTCATTTGAGTTAAATATTGTCTTCACACCATTACCCATCTTGAAAATATCACAGAGGGAAATACTATAGTGCCAAATCATTAACAATGATTCTCTCCCTTCTACCAAAAGTTGTTACCAGGGCGGCCTAAACATCACTGAATAAAAGCTTCATTAAATCTTCAGTTTTGCCTAGCATTTACAATGTATTGGTTAAAAAATCAGGTTTAGGTAATTGAGTTCTGAGTCCCTCGTTACTGTATCTATGACATTGGCCATGTTTTAAAAACTTTACTTGTCTGAAAAATGGAGAATAACATTACCCCTTTCAATAGAGTTGTCAAGAGGGTTACCTTAAAAAATGTTTTACAAGCATTTGATAAAGTAGCTGGCAAATGGTAAATGCTCAGTATAAGTATTAGATGTAACTTTCTATAAACATCAAAAGTGTGGTAGCTACAGGACTTGACATAGCCCCATGATGACCTAGACTTTCCCCTGGTAAAGGAAAGCATACTGAGTGGAGAGCAGGTGGCCTGGCTTCCCCTAAGCTGCTGGGAAGGCACAATACTGGCTCTGTGCGGGCCAGGGAATCCGATCCACAGTCTTCCTGTATCTAACAATGAGAAAGCAAAAATGAGGATGAGTCTGACACATTCCCTGAGGTTGGTAGGAAAATCAGTAGATTGTCTCTTGGCATTGAGTCTTTTTACTGCCATGTCTCTCCTCCACCAAGCCTCAAAAAACGACTCTCTTTGATGACTTTTTTTTGACCTTTCTCTTTCAACATTTCTTTTTTTGAATTACCTTTTTGTAATGCTTTCAACCACTGACTTCGGCTCTCTTCATTTGATGCATAGACATAGAGAAGCCCATCTTTATAGACAATCTGGAAAGGAAAATATTTGGTGTGTTTATATATAATTGCACCATACTTCACTTTGGTGCACCTGCAAATTTTTTGTCATCCAAAAGAAACCTTGAGTTTGCTTATATAATATACATTAGCTCTGGAATTAGATGAAAAAAATTTGCTTAAAAAATCCTCCAGTTATCAATTTGTTTTATCCCAGACACTTCTATACTTTGGAAAATTACAGCGATGATGTACCTAATAGTATTGGTGAACACTGAGTTCTCATCAGGGACACCCTGGACTATGGACATTAATATGTTAGACATTACACGTGTCTTAGTATTGTTCTGGTCCATTTGCCTACGCAGTGCATGATTTCCTTACAGCCCATTGGAAAATGTTTAACTGCTCTATCTTTAAAAATACCTTCAGGGATGGAATGTTCTTTACTCTGCTATGTCATCTCTGCCAATATCCATATATTCTGATCATTATACAGTTTATACTTACATTGAGTAAAAATATGTCTCCCTGTTACTTCCATCTGTTTCATCATGTGGCACCCCAGGAATCCCCAAAATATATACTTTTCTGTTTCTTAAGACAAACGTTTAAACGTTTGAAGATTACAATATCTTCTCCAGATCCTTCTCTAGTTTATTCAACTCTTGTTGGTAAATATACACAGCGTTTGTTAAACACTTACTAGTTTCTGGGCTCTTTCCTAGCTACTTCAGTATTTTAATCTTATTTCAACTCTGTGAGAAATAGAAGTTGAGTATGTGTTTACGGTTGCACAAGTATAAGTGGTGGAACTAGGAACTCTGTGGGGGCTCCAAGCCTGTGATCTTTTGAGCACTATGCCTCTATGAGGTGAGTTTGCAGCATCTTCCATGAGCATGCCCTCCCCTGGTTTCTCCCAATTGGGTAATTTTTTAAATGAAAACAATGTTTATGTAGAGATGAGGTCTCGCTATGTTGCCCAGGCTAGTCTTGAACTCCCAGCCTTAAGTGATCCTCCCTCCTTGGCCTACCAAAGTGCTGGGATAACAGTCATGAACCACTGTGCCTGGCCTGGTAATATTTTTTCCAAATGGGAAGTTTGGGTTGTTAATCAACTGGATTATTGTATTTCATTTTTGGCCACAGGTTCCTAATACTAGCACTGGGTAGTCAGGCCATCTGAAAGACAATCCATCTACCTTTAGATCAGAAATGTAAGTTTTTATGCTATAAGAAAAGCAGGGCATGACTTAGATTAGGCCACTTCCAAAAGGTACTGCCAGCATACACTCCATACCATACCATTGTTTAAAATACTTCAGGGTAAAATGAAAACTTAGCATGGTCACCTCTCCAGGCTCAGCTCTTTCACTGTCACATGGGCTTCTCTATTCATAGGGACTACTTAGTGCTCTCTAAATGTGTCATACTATTTCACTCATCAGTGCCTTGACACCTGCTGCTTCCTTTGTCCCACTGTCCTTCTCATATTTGCTGGGTTAAATTTTACTTGTCCTTCCCAGCTTGAGTGTCACCTCCAGTAGAATATCTCTCTAGCCTCTTGGAGTGAGGAATGAAGCTTCCACATCCTGGGACTCCATGGATGCATTCTGCTGACCTCCACCTTAACACTCACCCTCACTGCTTTGTAATGGTCTGTGTATTAGTCTATTTTGCCACTTCCCTGTAAATGCCTTGGGGTAGGGGCAGTGTTTTGTTCCCCATAATATGCCTACTACTGTGTACCACATCGGAGATACTCGACAATGTTTGTTAAAAGAGATGATCAGACCTGAGGCAGGTCAGGTCACTGCGACTTACGCTCCTGTCTTGCTTCCGTTCCCTTCCCTCCAGGGAAGGCAGATTGGTGGACAGAATTTTAGCAAAATGCCCAACTCCCATGTGGGCATATTCCAAGCCTTGTTTAGATTATTTTGAAATATCATTATTTTTCCTAGATATACTGAGTTCATGATAGAAAAATTAAAGGAAGAACCATCCACCCAATGCAATGTTGTTCTTCCCTTTACCTGAAATGGGTACTGTCTCTCCACAGGCGTCTGCTCCTCGAGATTTACTTTCTCCACACATCTGATTTTCTTAATTTCAATTGAGCCTTTTCTGCTGCCCCTTTTCTGAATTAAAAAACAAAATGTAAGATACTTCCTGCAATACATCATGGTGTACAAGGAAAGGCATAAAGCTCAAGTTATGCTTGAGAGGGAGATTGGGGTAGGGGGTGGGCAATGGAGAGTCACTTCCTATTACTCCGTAATAGTCAAAATCCAATGACAACATAATCTATTCCTTGAGTCTGGACACAAACGCATATATTCCAGTGGTTAATAATCTTGTCTGATTATCTTGAAATGTGTTTCAAATCACCTACCATGTGGTTAATATACTCAGGAAAATCAAGATTTAACTTCTGCAAACCATCTTCATTTTGGCTCAATCTTATGACAGTATTTCAGTATTTTTACTATAGTAGAATTCTCAACTGTACAGGAATAGTCTTATTTCTAGCACTGTTTTAAGGCACTGTTGCCATTTAAGGCTGGGTAATTATTTGTTGTGAGGACTGTCCTGTGCACTGCAGGATGGTTAGCTGCATTCTTGGCCTCTACTCACTAGACGCCTTTAACACTTACTGTTCCTATCCCCCAGTTGGAATAACCCAAAATATCTCCAGTCTTTTCCCAATGTCACCTGGGGAGCAAAAATGCCCTCAGTTGAGAACCACTGTTCTAAAGTTATAATTTGCCTTAGTAAAGTTAACTAATGTTTTAAAATCCTTTATCTTGAATTCATTATACTTTCATTAAGAAAAGGTCATGTGATAACTGGATAGAAGAGGATCTTCACTGTGTAAGTTAAGAAACCTGATATTCTTTCATTATGATCAAGTACTTTGTGGAGACTGAGGAAAAATAACAAATAGTATAAAAATAATGGAACACATGATGTCTCACCATTTTGTCATATTCATAGTAGGAAAGGTTTGTTTTGGTCAAAACAAAAAGCCGTTCTTTGTAATTATTTGGTGACATTTTCTTCTTTTGCTGTGACCTTTTGAGAAGAAGTTCTTCTAGAATAGATTTTGTATCCATATTATCATCCTAAACAAAATAAATAATTAAAATGAGTATTTGCAGCATCTAGGTAAGTTCTCTTTAACCTTCAAATCTTTTCCTCAATGATTTCCTATTAAGGGATAATATAAATGCTAATTTTAATAAATGAGACTGATTTAGGATTATAGAATAAATTACACAATAGCTACAGTTTTTATGCTGCCTTTGCTTTGGGTTTTATAAATATGTTGATTTTTAAAAAGCACTTTATACATTTGACTCCTCCCACTGTGGATAATAAATTCATCATCTTTGCCCCATTCTCCAGACCACCTTATCAAAATGCTCCTTACTTTTTAAACATTCTATATGTATTGGTTGAATTAAATTGGATATAATAAAACTTCAGAAAATTTAACTCCAGACGGCTCACAATTTATGAAGTAATGGCCTGTAATTTGACCAAATTACCCAAACCACTATGAGACACTGACATTATTGTAAATAACATCTGCAGCCCCTGATCATGACCAGATCTTTAACATAAATTACACAGGTATAATTTTCAATATCTATGAGAATTTAAAATCAAAGTGAATGCCTAAGATAAGATAAAATGAGGAAAATGTATGAGGGTGCACTAACAGATGCTATCAAAAGAGATTTAAAAGACCTGAAAAAATGAGTACATTTACAAAGTAAAAACACCCTTCCTTTTTATCCCAAAATCATGTAAAACATTAAAACTTAAGGTATTTCTGAAAAATAAATGCATTAATTTTCTAATTCTACTAAGACAGTTACTGCAACCCTCAGTCTAATATCAGGTCTGATCATGAAAAGTAGCAATGTTGAGCAGTAGGCCAGAGAGACAAACTTTCTTATGTTCTTCTTTGTTTTGTCAAATTGCATCATTATTTGAATTCACATGCCCAATAGTTAAAATCTTTCTTTATTGATAATCCGAAGGCTTTACTCACCTTAGACTCGCTAGAGCCGAAGTATACGTGTGGGTCCTTAATTTTGACTCTCAAGCTCTAAGCAAAAAGTTACTGCTTTGAGGCACCATCACTCATATTCCCTCTGGCTATGCCAGGGTCATGCATTAAAAAGAAGATATTTGCATCCCACTCATCAGTCTTGATCAGGAAGCACCCACACAGGCATTGCTCTGTCTGCATGGAGGCGGGTGCCAAGTGAACCCATCCAATCACTAGAGGGCACTTCTCACTGGCCTGGGAGTACGATGGACCCACTATGGCAGAAGAGTGAAATGAAAGGGAGACTAAGAAATACAGCCTGGCATTGAATTAACCATGGTTGGCTCCAACCAGCTTTCCTCCTAACGTAGACCACACAACTCTGAAAGTGGAATTAAGAAAACCAGCTTTTATTATTTACTACATAGAACAAAAGATTATTTATTAATTCCTAAAATGTCCTCCAAGGGCATTATTTGATTTTTAGACAAAAGTAGTGGAAATCTTATCCATTCAATATAATAAAGTCTTAATTACTTTTTGCCTGGGATATTGTTTTAGCTATTTAAAAAGGATAATTATTTCACAAAAGTATAATGGGTTTCTTCTGAGTACAATGGGTGCTATTTGCCATGGTCACTTGTTTCTTTGCCCAGTGATCAAAGACAGGCAGAGATCAGGGTATAGTAGAGCCTATGGAGGTAGGTAGCATGCCTTCCTTTTATCTGTGCTTCCATTGTGAACTCTACATATCCACCTGCCCAGATAAGCTTATTTTCTACATCCAAAGTCTGTGGCCAGAAGAGAATTTGCTCGGAGTCTTATGGAAACAATGAGGGTCTACTTTTTTTGAGTGAAAGCCTCCTTTGGGGAGGCAATATCACACAGGGCATAGTTGTAGGGTACTTTTGCCTTTTATATTTCTGTATTTTACTAATGAAGCAGAAGGAGAAAACTGTGAAAACTCTTGTCAATTTTTTATATCCACAGCTGAAACATCATTCCTCAAAGCAGAGTGCTAATTAAATAGATCCGATTAGTTGAATAGAAAATTTACTTTTTAATTTTTTTAGATGCTGAATCAATTTGTGACATTAACAACACTATTTTAAAAATGTAAAAATCCCAATGTCCAAGGTTCTATTCAGTCTTTCCCGGTATTATGTGCTGGTATACATATTTTTCTGTCTATAGAACTTTCACACCTAGGCAGGGCACAGTGTCTCATGCCTGTAATCCCAGCATATTGCACATTAGGAGGCTGAGGAGGGAGGATCGCTTGAGGTCAGGAGTTTGAGACCAGCCTGGGAAACATAGTGAGATCCTGTCTCTAGAAAATTTTTTGACAAATTAGCAGACATGGTGGCATGCACCTGTAGTCCCAGCTACTAGGGAGGCTGAGGCAAGAGGATCACGCCACTGCACTCCAGCCTGGGCGATAGAGGGAGACCCTATCTTTTAAAAAAATAATAATCATAATAAAGAAAGAAAAAGAAAAGAAAAAACTTTTATGTGCATCACACTAAAGGTGAGAATTTTTGGAATTTTATATAAAAAATTAATAAGATGAGTCACAGAGACCACTGACAAATTCACAAAGTTGCCTCTGTATATCGAAAGGAAGAACATTGAGTAAAAAGGAAGGTATTGAGCCCTCAAGCACCTTCTCCAGTAAACCTCCAAGGGTTTACAAGCGTTGTTGCATCTGATGAAATATAACTTGTGAAATTTCAACATAATTGTTCATTTCAAAATCCTGCCCTTTATACATTTTTTGCTTTCATTTTAAGATTCATATGCAATATATGTTTATTCTATAAAGCCAAGAGATACAGACAGGGAAAAGAAAAACACAGCACATCTCTAGATGTTTTTCTTTTCAAATATTTATGTACATATGCTTATTTTCTCAAAGATGGGTTCACATACTGTGCACTTGAGTCTGTAATATGTTGTTCTCGTGTAACAAATACCTGAAGCCACACGTTTTTGAGGTACCCATCCAAAAGGAACAGTCCTTCAAAGCTCCACTCCCTAAGCTGGGCTACTGAGGCTTCCTAACAGTCTTGAAGGACCCCACCTTGATGACTCAAGCTTTTTTCATTTCCAGATCAGTTTCTTCTAAGATAAACCATGTGGTTTCTGCTCAGGCTTGGACTTGCCTTTCTCCTTCTATTTACTTCTGTCCCTTCCTTATACTTCTCCTTTCTCCTCTACATGGCCTAAATTCTAATTTGAAAACATTTCTATGGTCTCTCTTGATATAGAAGGATAGTTGGATAGTTGCTGATGATTAATTTTTAGAAATGCAATATCTTCCCCCCTTGTATTTTGACAATAAATAAACAGGGCTTACTGTTAAGTCAAATGCCTGTCCAACAACTAGCAAACCCTGCTCTTCTTACACTTATTTAGGGAAAATTCAGTTGGAAAGGTGAAACAAAAAACCTTTTATAGTAAAATGAGATCCTAAACCCAGTCAGTATTAACAAGAAATCTATTTCCATAAAGGAGCTAGTGGGATCTGGGTGGACTCTCATATTACCACCCACATAGAATAGACCTATCAATTTGCTTACCAAATAGCCCAGGCTGCCTATTTCCATAAACATATGAAACTAGAAAGTGATTAAGGCACAGAGGAGACACAAAAACCTGGCAGAAATCAATATAGTATTTCCTATAAGGAAGCCAGCAGCCATTCGTTAACCTCTTACATACATAAAACGTGTGTGTTGAATTAACATGACTTGTAATCACTATAGTTTTTTAGGATTTATAAGGAAATGATGTCATGAGAGTAAGAAGTTCAAGTCGGCAGTTCTATTTGGCATGCTTGATTTTGAGCCTACAGTGTGTCCAACATTGAGTGACTGGTTCCAGAAATAAAGATCAGCTGTCCGTGGCCCTGAGTGATGATGAACAAGTTTGAGAGATGGGCTCCATAACTAATTAATATGAAAGATTGCTGTGGGGTGGCAGACTCGGAAGGCATTGAGGAGGTTACAGAACTGTCATTTGTAAACTGTGTCACCCTGGCCAAACCCCTTCCCTGCACTAACCTTCAGTTTTCTGATCTGTAAAATGAGATAGGTAACAACTCTCTTACTTTACGGGACTTAAATGAGAAACCTTATGTGAAAGTATTTGGCACATTGTGGGTACCAACTATGTTTTAAAAAAGAAAAGATGGGGAAAAAAATGTAGGTGCTAGAGTAGAGTCTATTCGCTTTGCTATGAAAGGTCCAAGGAAGGAAAAGTTGTTTTTTTCTTAAGGTAACCAAGTAAGATATTTTAGAAGGGAGCACATTGAAATTAGACTTTGAAGGATGAGAGTGATTTTATGATAATGATCCTAGCCAATGCTTAAGGAGGGCTCACTATGTGCCAGGCTGTTTAGAGTTTCCTGGTCACAACTGCTCTATGGGGTAGGTCATGACACCTCCACCTTATGGAGTAGGCCAGAACACCCCCACCCTATGGGATATTTTGTGATACTCCCAGCCCATGGGATAGGTTGTGACACATTCACCCTATAGAGTAAGTTGTAATATCATTCCCTGCTTATAGCTTATGGAGCTGCAATAGATAAATAAATTGCCCAGGTCACACTGCTAGTGGGTGGAGCTAGATTTGAATCCCAGCAGTCTAACTCCACAGCCCATATTCGTGACCATGCTACTAATGGTAGAGAAGGACATGCCTGCTGTGTGACCCTCCTAAACCAGAAACTGCTCTAACCTAAATACAGGAAGGCAGTCACAGGATGTCAAATCTTATAGGAAACCTGGAAGTCATTTTACAGATGTAACACTGAGCCCCAGCAGCCTAAGTGACTTAGCCAGTACTGTTAACCAGTGACCTAAGAGGCATGGCCCTGGGAGCCAGCTTCAGGTGTCATACCTGTACACCATCCACTCCATGATGGCAGTCCCCAAACAGAGTAGGAGATATCTGTGTGTTCAGCCAAACATACTACAGCTTTGCTAAGGGACATAGTTTGGTGAAACTACCCATAAATCTGAGTCTTAACAGACCCGTGCAAGAGACATTTTATTGGAAATATCAGAAAGATGTTACCTATAATCTTTCAATAGGAATCTCCTGCTGAAAGGCAGTGTTAAATAGCAAAATTTGAAAACACATTCTGAAAATAGGTAAGAACATACAACCTCAAAAGTTGGAATAAATTCTCAGTGGTACAGAAAGGGAGCAGGAAACAGGATACCAAGGGAGACAGGGTTATCTAGTTAAATGGCCATTGGATAGTTCCCTCAACCAGGAAGTGTATTCTCTGACTGGCTCAGGGTGGTGCCTTTAAAAATTTATCTTTTAAAATTCAGAGATAAGGATAGCAATTCCTTACCCTTTGACTTGGTTTAGTTATCCTCTCTTACTTTACATGCCATATAGCTAAAGATTTTGGTAGGTGTCAAGATGTTAATACATGTGGTGGGAGGGCAGTAGAGCAGGAAGGGTGGGAAAGAAAGGGAAGACACTCCAAGTGGGTCGGGATCTGGAAGAGAAACTGGAGGGCCCTGTGACAAACTTGATCTTCAAATATTTGCCCAAATGCCAGGCCCGCTTATCTTCCTGCTAAATAACCGAACAAAATGTGATGGTAGGTTTAAACAAGAACAAAAAGTTTGACTGAGAATCAAGTAAAGTGGTTCAAAAAGTCTTAGGATGCTGGCCAAAGACAAATACTGGCTTCACAGAACCTGACAGATCCTTATTTCACATGATGTTATGCAGGAGAGGGAAAGTTAAAGTTGATCTTGGCATGATATGGACAGGAATCTTTTAACATTGACAGTCAAATTCTCAGCATCTTGGAGCATCATACCTTAATTGATCCAAAATAAGTGTATAAAAACCAGACACTTTGGGAAGATCATTTTTTCACAAAGAAGGCAAGAATCTTAATGCTAGTCCTTTTGGAGCTAAGTTTTGCTTTAGGTGTGAGATTAATCTTCAGTGCCCCATAGAGCTTTTCTAAGTCTTTTCTTCTTTTCAGTAACCTCTTTCTTTCTGCTCCCTCTCCTCTGCCTAGGGCACTCTCTCTAGGCGCTTTCCTTAGGAGAAAAGCAAAAAGTAATAAATCCATGAGCTAGCATCTCATGCTGAATTAATCATGTAACACTGCTTTCATGATGCCGGTTAGTGCAAGTGAAAGCACCGAGCTGGGTTCGAATCCCTGCTCTGTCTCTATGGAATCTGTCATGTTACTTAACCCAGCTAAACCTCAGTTTCCCCATCTGTAAAGGCAGTGAAACAATAATCACTTCGAAGGGTTATGAGTAGTCAAGAGAAAATGGCAGCCTAATGCCCAACACCCTAGTAGATATTCTAAAAACTTATGTCCCTTCTGATCACTCCATAGGCAAAGTTTTAAAAAAGACCATGGCAAAGTTAAAAAACTAAAGACAATGAAATAATAATGATCCTTAATGATAAAATTTTACTTCCCATCCCTCTGTCCCCAGCTCCTGGGTATAGGAGATAATGGGAGGCAGGAACACCTCCTCATGTATTGCCATGTCAACAAACACCAGTCCATAGTAGGTTTGTCACAGACTTTCCATCCTGAGACGAGTTACCATAAAACGAGGTTGAAACATCCCCTTATTGACTGTGTATTTGTGCCACCATATTTCCTACAAATAAATACTTGGATGTGACTCAAAGTGTGGTCCGTGCACTTGCATCATCTGGGCGCTCATTAGACATGCAGACTCTCAGTTCCCACCCGAGACCTCGCGCAGCCAAATCTTCATTTAAGCAAGATCCCCAGGTGATCCATGTGCACAGGAAAGCTTGAGAAGCACTTATATGGACCACAAAGTTGTACTTCTTTTCAAATCCAATGAAATCATTGTGGCCCACAAAATCTTTAAAAATTATATGGATGTGAGTACAACTGTATGGTTCACCTCCCTCCCACCTATCTCCATCTAAAATACACAAAGCACTTGATTTAGGGAGACCTCAGGAACCTAAGAGCAAATATTTGTAGCTAAAGTAACATCATAAAAACACAGTTAAAGAAGGTATAAGGAACATTTCTATGTCTCTTTGGAAGCAGTTATGAGGCCAATATGAAAGGCTATGGAAAGGCAATACCTAAAGAAGAGGATGGAGAAAATTAGCAGAGAATACACACAAAGCTAGATAGAACTGGTGGTGATACACAAACAACCTGAGAGCTTCCCTAACTGAGATTTTGAGCAAGGAGTGAATTTACAGTGAAATTATAGCAGTTTCAGCCATTGGCCTCCAAATTACCTGGTCCCATCTAAAGTCCCAGAGAAAGCCCTAGCAATTTCATATTAAAAATGTTGTACTATTTTTCTTAAAGTGAGCTTCCCAAAGTTTGTAACTTCAGGCCCCACAACACCAGAAACCAAACCTATTTTTCCCCATAGTATATGACACTGAGTAGCCACCTGCCGCTTAAACGCACCATCTCGGCTTGTTCCGTGCTTGCCTGGGTCCGCCGCGGTGGTTGGTCTGCTCTTGCAGGAACACAGCCGCGGCTGTCCTGTTTCCAGAAGCAAATTGTTTCACATTTTCCTGGCTGCCGGGTCAGAAATGGCTACATTACTCAGTGCCCCCAACACGTTTATTGTCCTACAGAGCCTTACACAATCCCACAGGAAACCACGCTCAACACTTAGCCAACACTTGTTGATCTGATTGAATGCAACAAAAACGGAGACAAAAGCATACTTCATAAAGTTTCCAATTTTGATAACTATAGCTCCCACTTTTCCCAGGCAGCTCTTGGGTACATGTGATAACCCTGCCTTTGTTTGTAGAGCTCTATGCTGGAAAGGACAAGAAAATATCTCGGCAAAACCTGACTGCTGACGCTGACTTCTCTCACACGAGCCAGGAAACCATTAGGTAATGCCAAAGTGCACAGAGAATATGCAATGAAAACTTCAACTCAACATTTGGACAAAGGAAGGCCAGAGAATATGTAAGAACAGTTCATATGATGGAAAAGAAGCTTATTTATATAGTTTAAATTATTAAGAAATCCAGAAATGGAAAATAGATTGTTTTTGCTAAGGTATGGTACACCTAGATCGCAATGAAAAAGTGTGTCACTTGACATCATTATGACAGACACAACTTTTGGCTTCCCCCATTCCAGTATTTTCTCTGGTGCATACTGGCTGGCCATTTGTAATAAATCTAAGGACATATTTTATGTCCTGCTATGGATAGCCAAGGAAAGTAATCATCCTTTTGGCATGCATTGACACACTGTGTTTACTTATAAATTGTTGCTTACTGTAACTTATTTGTAAGTGTCTATGATGTGAAGAAGTCTTGGGTTGGCAGAGGAGAGTGAAGCTACTGACTTTCAAAGAGGTATTCTTTTGAGTGTACATGGAATTAGCATCATTTCTAGTAATTCGTTCAGTCAAGTCTTATTTGAGAACCTGCCATGTGCTGAGCATTCCGTTAGGGGTTGGAGACACAAGAGCAAACAGAAGAGAGGCAGCCCACATCTTCAAGGGGCTTATGTGTGTGTGTGGGGGGGGGGACCACAAATAATGGTTTAATTACAGTAGAGTATGGGAAAAATAACTTGCAGAAATATTTTTTAATATTTCAGTTTGGAAACTAGAATTTTGGGAAGGGAAAGGAGTCCTTCAGAAGAATTCAAAAGAGTGTAACTTACATTCAAATAGCAAATTAAAGTCACTGATGGATTCCAAATAGCTCTCCATTCTTTAGGAATATAGTAGGTAGTCATTCAAAAAATTAAGGGTGAAGCAGGGCAAGAGTGGCACAACAACCTGGCCAAATAAATTAATTCTACACTCTGCTAATTAATTTCCTTTTCCACATGGCGATTTGTATTTACTTCACAACTTATATATGGTAATATGGCAAAAGTTCGATTCTAGAATAAAAAGTAAACTTAGGGTAGGGGAAGGAGGAGTTGGTGATATGGTTTGGCTGTGTCCTCACCCAAATCTCATTTTGAATTGTAGTTCCCATAATCCCCACATGTTGTGGGAGGGACCTAGTGGGAGGTAATTGAATCATGGGAGTGGGTGTTTTTACCATGCTGTCCTCATGACAGTGAATAAGTCTCACCAGATCTGATGGTTTTATAAAGGGCAGTTCCCCTGCACATGCACTCTTGCTTGCCACCAGGTAAGACATGCCTTTGTTCTGCTTTCACCTTCCACCATGATTGTGAGGCCTCCCCAGTCATATGGAACTGTGAGTCCATTAAACCTCTTTTCCTTTATAAATTACCCAGTCTTGAGTATTTCTTCATAGCAGTATGAAAATGGACTAATACAGTTGGTGTAACTGTGGAAAAACCTGGGCACAATCTCTTGGGATTTCCATCCCTTCTTGGGGCATAAAACACCCAAGGGCAGCTGGGAGGAGTGGTTTCCTCTAAGGCAAAATGTCACAGATTTATTTACTTATTCTATTCATTCACTTCCTCTGCTACTTCTCCTGTTTCTTTGGCTCTGTATTTTCCATGAGTTTAGTTACATCTTAACTTTTGGCAACCTGCTATTATGACAATATGACTTCATTTACTCAAATTATACTCTGCATTGTCATCTTTACTCAGTTAGAATTTTAGGAATTTTCTCCTAAGCTTGTTCACCCAAGCCTTATAGCAGGCCACAACTAAAGGGACATGGCATGGGATAATTTGACTTCATGATGTGAACAAGCCTGTTTACTTGTGCTTACATTTTTAAAATGAAAAAGAACCTGGTAGAATCCATTGTCAGAGAGAGAGAGAGAAAGGGGGAAGGGGAGAGAGAGAGAGAGGAAGAAAGAAAATGAGATAATCAGAGTCCTTCTGGCTTGTGGCTGACCTGTATTTTTCTCTCACTTTAGAAAATTCACTTGACTCATGGCTTTAAACACCATCTATATGCTTATGACAGCCAGGACCTCTTCCCTGAATTCCAGACTCATGTTTGACTGTCAACTTGTCCATCTGTACTTGGGATATCTGATATATATATGTCAAAACTTGTCCAAAGTTGACCTCCTTATTCACACCCACCCCCCCACCCCCAAAACTAGTTTTTCCTACAGTCTTCCTCTTCTCAGCTAATAAGAACTCTCCCCCTCCAGTTGCTCTGGCTAAAGAATATGGAGTCATCCTTAATTTTTACCCTTCTCTTGCACCAAACGTTCAATCCTTCATGTGATAAGGTTAGCACTATCCTCAAATGTACCCCGTTTGGCCACTTTTCAATACCTCTACTGCCACCTACTGGTCTGAGTTGCCACCACCCCTGGGGGAATATTGTACCAGTCTCCTGACTGTTCTTCCACCCTCGCCCCTGCAGTCTATTCTTCACTGAGTGGCCAGAGTGATTCTTTAAATGTAAGTCACATCTTAGCACTTCTCCAGTCTGAACTCTTCGCTTGTCCCCCCTGTTCTGGTCCCCTAGGACTGTCTCTGACATCATCACATGATTATTCTACTTCATCTTACCACTCCTAAAACTGGCATCTTTTCTACTCCTCCAATATTCTGAGCAACATCTGCTCCAGGGCCATTGCATTGGCAGTATCCTCTGCTTGGCAAACTGTCCCAGATATCTGACTGGCTCGTGTCCTCATTTCCAGGTTCTGCTTCTAATGGCATCTTCCTAATAGCCCTACGCAGACCACCCTGTTTAATATCACAGCCTCACCCTCCACCCAGCACTCCAATCTCCCTTACTCTGCTCTGTGTTTTCTTTCTTCTACAGGACTCATCACCTTATAGCATAATACATAATTTACTTATTTATTACCTTTATTATTTGTCTCTCCTCACTAAAGAGTAAGACCACAAGGGCTCCAACAGCTTATCTCTGCAGTTTGAACTTTGCTCATGGGTATCTCTTCTTTGGGGACATCACTCCATTACCTCCTGCATGTATTCCTTCTGGTGCTAAAATAATCTGCTTGTAAGTTGGGATCAGATGTGAATTATTCACACTTACTAGAATTGAAGATTAACATGTCACCTCTCCTAAGGGTGCTTGCATATCAAACTTCAGGTTCAGTGCCGGAACAAACTGCCCTGTTTTTAATGAAAGGAAATGGGTGAGTAGGAGGTGGAGGTAGACACAAAAATGTTTGTTGTTTCCTTTTGTTATCACCCATGTCCTGTCCTGTCACCCATGAAACCTTTACATAGGCTGTTGGCATTTTGTCAATCTTACTCCTGTTTTTCTAGTGGGAGGTAAGTGTTTGTGGTCTACATGGACTTGGCGAACTATGAGCCCCATGAGTTTTTGTGAATAAAATTTATTGGAACACAGCCACTATTCCTGCCCCACGGCCTTTGCATTGATGGTATCCTCTACTTGGCAAACTGTCAAGTGTTGTCTATGTCTGCTTTCAGTCTACAACGGCAGAGTTGAATAGTTGAGACAGAGATTGTATGCTCACAAAGTCTCAAATACTTACTATCTGGCCTTCACAGAAATAAATCACCAAACTCATACTCTGGAAGCATCCTGCCAGCTTTGGAAGTGATCTTGCATCTTGGAATTTAGTTTAACAGCTCAATTCAACAGAGAGTCACTTCATTTACTGTGTACAAGGTGCTAGAGTTGGAAGCAAAGAAAGTAGACAAAGGGGTATAACATTTTGGAATCCTTCTAGTTCTGATTCCCACTGTGACTCAAATTATTTTTTTCCTGATTGTATCTGAAACATTTCAAAATATAGAAAAGTTAAAAAAAGTTAAAGCACCAATACACCACCATCTGGATTCTACAACTGACATTTTGCTGTATTTGCTTTGTCATATATCAATCCGTTTATCCATCTCTCTATTCATCCATTAATTCACTTTGTTGTCATTCCTATTATTATTGCTGCTATTGTTATTTTTTGGTGCATTCAAAGTAAGTTGCGGACATCAGTACACTTAATCCATAAACACTAGTTAATGTACATAACATTAACTAGAGGTTGTTAGTTATTCAAATTATTTTTTAATTTTTACTCCAATACTGTGATCTAGAAAGCAGCCTCCATTCAGCCAGAAGACAAAACTTTATAAAAGCTGAAAACTGAGAAAGGTTATCAGGGTAATTGAGGTAAGTATCAGGGGAATCATTCACCTAAATTTCTCCAGTTTCCTGGTTCAGAGATGAATTGGCCTTTCAGGCCTGAGAGTATTTTGCTTGTGATGGATTCTAGAAAGTTCTGTGGCTCAAAGGAAAGGGTCATAAGCTATTTTTTTTTCAGAGACACTGCCAAAAACCCAAGGGAAAGATAGAGAAAAACACAATTATGAGTTTCATGCAACAGCTGATCACATGTAGCTTCTGGGTCAGGGCACTGGTCGATGGAACAGACCATGTCTGTGCAGAATGCTCTCATGAGGGTGGATATGGGAGTCACATGTGCTTATCTTTTCTGGATATCTTTGGATGTCTTTGACCACCCAGTGTATTTATGGCCTTCGTAAACTAGCATTGACAAAATAATCAGTCCTTGACTTGGAGCCAATTGATTTCCTGGGTTCAATGAGTCTGAGTTTTTAATATGGAATATTTCAGAGGCATTTGTCATCTAATGAATAGCAGCTACACTGCCCTGAAGGGCAAATTAACAAAATCTACAAGACAGAATTTTTGAGTTAATGGCTTGAAGAAGAAAGAAACAAAAATAATGAAGTGTTTAAGATGTCCATGTACTTTTTTTTTTTTTAATTTTTGAGACGGAGTTTCACTCTTGTTGCACAGGCTGGAGTGCAATGGCACGACCTCGGCTCACCGCAACCTCCATATCCTGGGTTCAAGCGATTCTCCTGCCTCAGTCTCCCGAGTAGCTGCGATTAGAGGCATGCGCCCCACGCCTGGCTAATTTTGTACTTTTAGTGGAGACAGGGTTTCTCCATTTTGGTCAGGGTGGTCTCGAACTCCCGACCTCAGGTGATCTGCCCGCCTCGGCCTCCCAAAGTGCTGAGATTACAGGCGTGAGCCACTGCGCCTGGCCCCATGTACTTCTATAATATGTATCTTTGAAAAGAAAATCAGTAAGTTTTACAGAGGAGGAAAATGAAATTCTTGAATAAAAAAGAAAAGAGTCAAAGTACATAAATAACGTGGTTGTCTTTAAAGATTATAATGGTGTTATTTGGAATCATTTAGGGAAGGCTTTGTTCATTGTCATACCAGCATGAGTTTTCTTTATGCTTCCCAAGATTCCAAAGGTGATCAACAGTCCGTCTACACACTCATATATTTAGCCGCCTACTCCACATCTTGATCTGGATGTCAATGACAGTGTGAAAAGTGCTCAAAGCTTAATATACAGAGTCACATTTCTCATCTCAAAACAGGACCCTGTTACAGTGAAACATTATACGCCCTTTGTTCATTTGTAAGAATTCTTCCCTCTCTCACCTTTGTTTCTCCTCATTTTAAGTCTTCTACCTTTTCAGATTTGTTCTTTTTCTTTTCTTTTCTTTCTTCTGCAGGGGCCTGTAAATGGAATTCCTGCATTGCTCTAACCATGTACACCCTTGGACTTAGCTTTTACCTGTAACTGACTTCTGAGAGACAAAGGGGAGAAACCGTCACTCCTAGTACACCTATTACAGCTGCAGAGGTGGAGGAGACAGTTGCAGAACTAGTTACAATGACGATAAGAAACAATACTTTGTTATTCCATAGCACTTTTAATGTTCATGTGTATTATCTCAGCTAGCCTTGAACCGCCTAAGTAAGGTGATGAGGACGAGTTTAAGCCCCACTGATATTTTAAAAGCCCAGAGAAAAGTGTTCGTTCTTCTACTAACTGTTCTTTTGGAGCAGGGGTCTGCATACTAGGCCTGCAGCCAAAATGAGTAGGTAGCCCACTACCTATTTTTGTATGGCCAGAGGGCTAAGAATGGTTTTTACATTTAGTGGTTTTACATTTAAGATGAAAAGAAGGATAATATTTTATGACAAGTAAAAATTACATGAACTCAAAATTGTATGAATTTTATGAATTTAAATTTCAGTATTCATTATTAAAGTTTTATTGAACTACAGCCACATTCATTTATTTGCCTGTTATCTATGGCTGCTTTCTTGCTACAAAGGCAAACTGGAGAATGTACATGGCCCGCAAAGTCAAAGTATTTACTATCTGGTCCTTCACAGACAAAGTTTGCCAACCTTATTTTAGAGACATCACTGTCTTTCCTTTCTCAAAACCAGGCAATGAGCCTTCTGGTGTTTAGAGAACAGAAACTGCAGCTATGTCTGTACCACTAGTTAATAATCCTAGTAATGAACTAGATCCCTTCACTGGCTTGTGCCAGCTCCTCATTCTCCTGGGAAAACTCTACAACGCCTGCCCACTGTGTTCCAACAACATACAAACTCTTAACCAATTATCTCCCCACTAGAGTGTGCCTTCTCTTCAGGCAGGAATAAAGACGTATGGCTGCCCGTCCCCACTCCCGCACTCCTTTTCTCGCAATTCCAACTGACAAACAGCAGGCAACTTATCTATGGAACAAACGATTCTGTAGTGCTTAGAATGTGACAGGCTCATTTAATTCTCATTGCAGCCTTATGAGGCTGGCACTATTATCATCACCATCCTCATTTTATAGAGGAGGAACCAGAGGCACAGAGAGGCTGAGCCACCTGTCCCAGGTCATGCCAAGTGGTGCCTCCCAGCGGTGGAGGCAGCACTGGAATCCGTGCCGCCAAGCTCCGCGGGCTGGGTGACAGGGAGACTACAGTTAAAAACAAATTTCCCACAAGACCGACCGGAGCACCGATCAGAGCACCTGCCCGGGCCACACATTTCCTCCTGGAGCACAGCAAGTGCCCCCTAAATTACCCGAGTGAGCATCTCTTCCCGGCACGAGACGCAGGGAGGCCAAAGGGCCGCCAAGCTGGCCTGGGAGAGGCGTAGGGCGGAGCGAGAGTGGAGTGACATTCCCTAAGGCGGAGCCCCAGGGTCCCCGAGACCCATAGACTCCCGCCTCCCGCCTCCCGCCTCCCGCCTCCCGCCTCCCGCCTCCCGCCTCGTCTAGGCCGCCGGCCGCGAAGCGCTGAGTCACGGTGAGGCGACTGGACCCACACTCTCTTAACCTGCCCTCCCTGCACTCGCTCCCGGCGGCTCTTCGCGTCCCGCCCACCCGCCGCTAAGGCTCCAGGTGCCGCTACCGCTGCGTGAGTACCTGGGGCCCCTGCAGGGGTCCACTAGGTGAGGGAATGCCGGCGGTCAGTTTGCAAAATCCTGCCTTCCCCAACTCACTTTAGACTCCTAGGGGAGATAACAAGAGATACTTAAATTGTACTACGAAATTTGGTGAAAATGGTAGACGGCTTTTCTTTCTGCAAAGCACTGAGATCTAAGTACCTCATCAGTTGTTCACATGCATACAATTTAATCGTAGGAGTCTGGAAGGACCCAGACATAATCTAGATGGGGATAAAGATACTTTCTGGTTGCGTTGATGTAGGTGATGACCGGCCTGTACTGCTTTAAGTATTAAGCTCGTTTCTGCGCCTTACATCCCATCACCCAATAAATATTTATTGATTACTATTCAGGGAGGATACATTTTAGGGTAGGCCTTGACTAAGTGGAGGGTATTGTGGAGTAGAGCCCTTCTGAATAACAGCAGCTAACATTCTCATAGCACTAACTGCACCCCTTTGAGGTAGGCAGTCTTATTCCATTTTACAGATAAAACTGAGCCACAGAGAAACTCAGGTTACACAGCTGATATGTGGTGAAGCTGAGATGCAAACCTAGGCTGTCTGGTTCCAGAGTCTGCTTTTTGCCAAAGCACCTCTCTTCGTTTCAGTAGGAATCTTTGAAGGAATTGGGTATATTTCACTTGAAGAAAAGATTTAAGGGATTGGGGGTACTGTTTGCAAACACTTAAAGTGGAAAAGGGATTGATTATATTCCTTCTGGGATAGTCCATTAGAACCTAGACCTCCCAAAGAGGAAAAGACTTTCGAATAACAAACTCTGGCTATAGGTAAGTCCTGAAATACGAGATGCATTGCCAAGAGCAGCTGGTCCATGACTTGCCTATGCTCTAGAAGACTTCATGAGTATGCTGAAAGATTTCTTGCCCAAAATGTTGGCCCTGAACTTCAGGAATAGATGGGTCTTTGAATTCAATGACCCTCGAAGATCCCTTTTAATGCCAAGATCTTCAGCATGTTCTGGCAAGAGTTAGGGACCTCTTTGTTTTTCTCCATGTTCTCTAAGGCGCCACACAAACCTCCCATCTGTCAGCCTCATTGGTAGCAACTACCTCAGGGGTGCTACCAGTGAGGCTGACAGATGGCACTGGGGAAGGGGTGGGAGATTGAGAGAATTCAATGAAGTAAGAAAGATAAAGTGTTCATTGGAGATTTTTAGTAAGTGGCCAACAGAGCTGCTAAAGTCATGCTTCACTTAACGATGGGGATAAGTTTTGAGAAATGCATTGTTAGGTGATTTTGTCATTGTGCAAACATCTTAGAGTGCACTTAGACAAACCTAGCTGGTATAACCTAGGTGTGTAGTAGGATATATGGTATAGCTTATTGTTCCTAGGCTACAAACCCATACAGCATGTTCCTGTACTGAATACTGAGGCAACTGCAACACCATGGTGAGTATTTGTGTATCTAAACATACCTAAACATAGAAAAGATACACAAAAATATGGCATTATAGTCTTATGGTACTACTGTCATACATACAGTCCATATATTGTTGACTGTGTAATGTTGACCTAAATGTCATTATGCGGCAGGCACATGACTATATTGCTAACCTTTGCACAACAAGTTAACTGTAGGATTACATGAGATAATTGTAAATAATTGGTAGGGTACTGGGCACCTAGTAGGTATGCATACATGTTCACCATCATTATGGTTGTTTTAAATCACCTAACCCAGGCCCTGCACATAGTAAGACATCAACAAATTGTAGCTGCTACTATTTTGTGCATCTAATCTTAATATCATTTATTTAGTAGTCCTTGGATGTTCCCTCCTTTATGACTTCTTTTTTTGTTGTCCTTCCTTTAGCCCTCCATCCTCTACAGCTCAGCATCAGAACACTCTCTTTGTAGACTCCGATATGGGGTCCTCCAAGAAAGTTACTCTCTCAGTGCTCAGCCGGGAGCAGTCGGAAGGGGTTGGAGCGAGGGTCCGGAGAAGCATTGGCCGACCCGAGGTATGCTAGTTGGGTGGCCGCTCCTTGTTTTCTTTTCAGAAGGGACTGGTGGGATGTTGATGGTGATTTGGGAAGAGAGGGCCAAGATAGTCATGAGCTGGCCTGTGGGGTGCATAAGTGCAAACTTTAAAGTTTGCAGTTGGGGGCAAACCAGCCCCAGCCCAAAGGGGGTTTCTGTAATGTGAATACAGAGGTCTTGGGCAGAAGGTGCAGCTGAGCTTCAGGAAATGTCTCTGCTTCTCTCTGCACACCAACGTGCCACCCTGGGCTGACGTGATATTGGCCTCAGCATGCATATCGCCAAACATGCCCACCACACAGCCCCTAAGTTTATTTGCCCACACTTCAAAGCACCAGGGAGTAACTCTGATTCTCAATTGCAAATTCCCAGGAGAGAGAATCTGATTGGCTCAGCATAGATCAGGTCTCCACTCCTGGCCAATCTGCTGTTGCCAAGGATTTAGTTTCATTGAGAGACTGCTGGGACCCAACTATGTAGATGTCTGGTGAGGGACACGTATAGATGGGTCTAGCTCTCAGAGAAGGTGATTATAGATTAGGTAGATGTCTTTCAACTTTAGAGAATGTTTTCATTTGAATATGGGAAATTTGGGATTTGTGGGGGAAATAAGTCTTATATGCACAGAAAGCTATCAGATGGTGGTCATAGCCCAGGGAATACAGCCCCTAGCACCATATCAGATCCCCAAAACATTTTCTAATAGAAGAAATACATTACAGAGATGGATTCCATTTTGAAAAGTGAGTCTGGTTTGTCCCTCTTCTTAAACTCTACTCTGACAATTTTCATGCTACTTTGTTGCTCGACTTAAGCTTTAAAAGGGTTACTTTCTCAACTTTTTAATCTTTGAAATGTATTTATAGGGTTCTAAAAAAACTCCTGGCCTTCCTCAATGAGTGCTGACCTACATTTTTGATGGGTTCAATTTTTTTAGTTATGTTTTAAATTGACAAATAAAAATTGTATATATTTACGATATACAAAATGATGTTTTGATAGGTGTCTATATTGTGGGATGGCTAAATCAAGCTAATTAACATATTCATTACCTCACATACTTATTTTTTTGTGATGAGAACACTTAAAGTCTCTCTTAGCCAATTTCAAGTATACATTGTTATTAACTGTAGTCACCATTTTGTGCAATGAATCTCTTGAACTCATTCCTCCTGACTGAAATTTTGCATCCTTTGACCAACATCTCTCCTTCCATATCCTCCCATCCCCTAGCCGGGGTAACCACCATTCTACTCTCTGCTTTTGTGAGTTTGATTTTTTTAGATTTCGCATATGAGTGAGACCATGCAGTAATTGTCTTTCTGTGCCTGGCTTATTTCACCTAGCATAATGTTGATTGGCCACTGAGGCAGAGGAAAAACTGTCAACACAACTCTCCATCAGCCCCATCAGGCCATTTCTCTTTCCAATTAGCTTCCTGTTTACACCTGAATGTCTTCTGAGGTCCATCAAACAGTGTTTTCTGAAGGATACCTGCAAACAAGATTATTCTAATGGCTAAATGCACAGGGAGTGTTGGGGAGATGCAGATAGAGGTGGTATCATATTCTACTAGGCTACATCACCAATAGAACAATTGGAAAGAATTTTGGAGCCCCAAACACACCTGTTAGTAAGCCACTATTATATATTGAGGGTAACTAACACTTTAATTAGCCCATCTGTCAGGAACACATCTGCTGAGAATTTCTTTATTGTTTTTGTCCTGTGAATCCCTTTGGCAGTTTGATGAAACCTATCAATTTCTTCTGAAAGCAATGTTTTAAAATACTTAAAATACATAGGATTACTAAAATAAAATATATAGGATTACCAAGGAAAACTTTTATACTGAAACATGGTTAAGAACAATTTTAAAAACTATTTCATAATTTGGTAATTTTACATTAAATAACACGATTTGCTGGCAGTTCTAGTAACTGCTGAATTTCAAAGCTGTGAAGAACATGAACAATATTTCGATATATCTACTAACAACTGTAATGTGATATGAAAATAACTTTGATTTCAATTGGTGACGGAGTCACAGGTACTGGTAATTTACTGTGGTGCATTGACTACATTCATAATTGAAGAAGTTAAATTTCAGTCTGGAGATGACAGTGATGGTTGCACAATGTAAATATATTTAATGCCACAAAACTGTACTCTTGAGATGGTTAAAATGCTAAATTTTATGTTATGTATATTTTACCACAATAAAAAAAAACAGAAAAAAAATTAGTAGAGGTTAGTGACAATAAAGATGTAATTTTTTAGCAGTCCAAGTTTACAACCCTTCTGAGTTCTATCAATGGTGCCAGGTAAGAGTCCATGGCTGATAACTTATGCTTTAAAAATCCCCATATTTTACTGATTCAGGTCTCCTGTACCCCAGGTATGACTCTACCCTAAGGAAAAATAAATGGTTAGGAATCATTCCTAATCCCATCAGCCTGGTTTAATTACTGTTGAGACAAAGGGTCTTTTTTTTGTTTGTTTCCATATAATTGTATATTTTACATCATGGGATTATATAGAATAAACAATTTTGTGTTCCAATGTTTTTTTTATTTAACAATGGTAGCATAAGGACTTCCCATGTTGTTATAAATTCTTCATAAACATCATTTTAATAGTTATGCCATATCCTGTGTATAAGCATAGCATTATTCTCTTACTTGTGAATCTATTTTTGACCATTTAGATTGTTGCCATATTATTTTTGCACTCTACATATTACCAACTTGCCAGAAAGGTAGACTCCCTAACCCTCCCATCAGCAGAGAATGAAAGCATCTGTCTAACATCAAGAGGTTACTTTTCTTTCTTTCTTTTTTTTTGAGACGGAGTTTCGCTCTTGTTGCCCAGGCTGGAGTGCAATGGCACGATCTCGGCTCACTGCAACCTCCGCCTCCCTGGTTCAAGTGATTCTCCTGCCTCAGCCTCCCGAGTCGCTGGGATTACAGGCATGCGCCACCACGCCTGGCTAATTTTGTATTTTTAGTAGAGACGGGGTTTCTCCATGTTGGTCAGGCTGGTCTCAAACTCCCAACCTCAGGTGATCCGCCCACCTCGGCCTCCCAAAGTGCTGGGATTACAGGCGTGAGCCACTGCGCCCGACCAAGAGGTTATTTTTCAAACTCTGCACCAAAGCTTCTGTCTCTAAAGAAATATCTCATAAACTTTGGACCCAGAGCTATTTTAGCATAGTGTCTACAACAGTGCTCAATATTCACAGCCGCAAGTGTTTTGACTCCTTTGGCTGCAAATGTGGAGATAGAAGAGGAATTTACAATGCTCTCACTGAGCCTTTCTGTGATTTAACAACAAGGAAGAGATGGAGTGGGGCTGGCCCACACTCTTCATTACAGTTATACGTGGGCCAGGCTAGCCAGACTGGAATTTGAATGGCTGAGTAGCATAGGTGCTAGGGAGTGGTTCCTCTGTGCTCCCAGCAGGAGGGAAATCCACTACTAATCTGCACTTGCTTCTATGCCCACTCCTGCTGCCAGACACTCCTCAGTGTAATGTGTTTCTCCATGGGTCACTCTTATTTTTATTTTGTTAATGAAGAATTTCAATCATCATAGAAAAGTAGAGAAATAGTATAATGAATCTCCATGTTCCTTGCATCCACAATGATCAACTCATGGCAATCTTATTTCATCTATATTATCATCCATTTCTCCCCTCAAAGTATTTTGAAGAGAATTCCAGCCATTATTTTATTTCACTTATAAATATTTCAATTTGTGTCTCTAAAAGATAACTTGGAAAAAAAACACTACAATCTCATTATCACACGAAAATTTTAAAAATCCCTTAATGTCATCAAATAGCCTTGACTAATCTTGTTCTTCACTGATTTAGCCTCTGTAGATGATGCTTTTCATTATCAAGGTCTCTAGATATTGAGTCAAGGAAGTGGGCCATATAGTCACAGCTCAAGTCCATTCAAGGCTGTATCTAGATCTCAGTCTAGGATATGTGCTGCAGTTTCCTTCTGCCTTCTCATTGTTATCCCCAGGTTCCAGTCTAGAGGCGAGTAAACCCAGAAGGTAGCCTGAGGTGTTGGAGTCTATCTTGAGGCGCCTGTTCCTTCAGCTGCTGCCGTATTGTCTTGATGTAGGCTGACCTAGAATCACCTGATTCTTGGCTACTACCATAGGCATTATTGCCCTTATATCAGTTAGGATTAGGTTCAACTGTGTGTAACAGAAAGCATCATCCAAAACCAATGATATACATAAGTAAGTGTTTGTTTCTCTTTTGTAAAGTGCCAAATAGGCACTCCAGGGTGGCCTTCCACTCTTATCAGGGACCTGTGTTCATTGTATCTTAGGTCATAATTCTTAGTACATTCTTAGTGCATCGCCGTATAGTCCAAGACAGCTGTTAGGGAAATGGCAACCATTTACCTTCTGGCAAAGAAAGGAGGAAGAGGGGAAGGGCAAAATGATACTCATCTGCTGTCCGTCCTCCTCTTAAAAGGAATTTTCCTTAAAAGTTCCACCCTGCAACTTCTACATTGTAGCTAGATTCAATCATATGAACACAACTAGCTACAAGAGACGCCATGGACCTAAAACAAGTACCACTCAGTATATTATGGAGTACCTTTTATGTACACAGAATTATTGTAAGTTCAGTGGAGCATCATAAAAAAGCATAGCATCGGTCCCATCCTCAAGGAACTATTATTCTTGGTAGCTACTTCCAGTGCTTCCTGTTGTAAATAAAATTCCAGGCTTTATTGTGGGAGTACCACATGCCTGAGGGGTGGTGGCCACAAGTTTTGACTGACCTCTTTTTTTTTTTTTTTGAGACAGTCTCTGTCTCCCTCTGCTCACTGCAACCTCTGCCTCCTGGGTTCAAGCAATTCTCGTGCCTCAGCCACCACGCCTATCTAATTTTTGTATTTTTAGTAGAGACAGGGTTTCACTATGTTGGCCAGGCTGGTCTCTAACTCACAGCCTCAAGGGATCCATCTGCCTCGGCCTCCCAAAGTGCTGGGATTATAGGCATGAGCCACCGCGCCTGGCCTGATTGGCCTTAAGAGACTAAAAGAAGTAGATTGGAAGCTGCCACTTGAATTCAGCAGCTAAAGCATTTAGAACTATTTGAATGAAAAATTCTCATGTGGCTCAAAAACGTTAAAAGATTGTCAATTTGATATGTAGAGAGAGAAAGATGTGAATGAATTGGGGACTTAGTGAAAACATTTTAGAAAATCAGAGTTTTGTAAATTAGATCTTGTCTACAGATAACACATGTTTATTTCACATGCTATTGAATCCGTGCTAAATGTTTAGAGAATGTTAGGAAGTTTGACGAGGACTAATACCCAGTACTGCAAATAACACTTTAGTACAACAGTCTAATGCAAGATATTCTTACTTTTTGGAGGGAAAATGTGTCTTACACATATCACCAATTTTCTGACAAGATAATCAATTCATCCTTCTGACTCTTACCTCAATCAGCCCCCTAGCTTCTTCAGTCGCTTTCTTGTGCTGGCTTTCTTCCTATGTGTGTTCATATTTCATGGATTGGTGACCAGAAGGATCAAATGGGCAATAAATATGACAAATAGTACTGATTTGGTCTGAATCTATGTGTCTTCCCTACTCCAAATTCCTATCCTGAAACCTAATACTCAGTATGACGGTATTAGGAGGGGAGGCCTCTGGGAGGTGTTAGGTCATGAGGGCAGAACCCTCAGGAATGGGATTAATGCCCTTATAAATGAGACCCCGGAGAGCTAGCTGACTCCTTCCACCACGTGGGACACAGCTACAAGGCACTGTGTCTGAACCAGAAAGTTGGCCCCTCACCAGACACCAAATTTGTTGGTGCCTTAATCTTGGACTTCTTAGCCTCCAGAACTGTGGGAAATTGATTTCAGTTGTTTATAATCCAGCCAGTTTATAGTATTATGTTATAGCAACTCAAATAGACTAAGACAGAAAATTGGCACTTAAATTGGGATCATTCTTCCATTGTCTTGAACAATAGGTCCTGGTTTCTGTTTTGATGGCTGACAAAGCTCCTTATTAAGTGGTGAAATGGTCATTTGGCCACACCCTTGGTGTTTTCTCCTGAACATGTTTCTCATTTTTATAATATGGGTAGGCTGAAAATTTTCCAAATCTTTAAGTTCTGCTTCTCTTTTGATTAACAATTCTGCCTTTAAATTATTTCTCTCTTCTTGCATTTTACTATATGCCATCAGGAGGAACCCTGTCCCTCAACGCTTTGTGTACAAATAGCATCAGCTAAACATCCAATTTCATTGCTTACAGGTTCTACCTTCCACAAAACACTAGGATATGAACACAGTTCAGCCAAGTTATTTGCCACTTTATAACAAGGGTAATCTTTCCTTCAGTTTTCAATAACATGTTTCTGTCTAAGACCTCATCAGAATGGCCTTTACTGTCCATATTTCTACAACAATCTGTTCAGGATTACTTAGGTATTCTTTAAGAAGATTGAGGCCGGGTGCAGTGGCTCACGCCTGTAATCCTACCACTTTGGGAGGCCGAGGTGGGTGGATCACTTGAGCTCAGGAGTTTGAGACTAGCCTGAGCAACATGGTGAAACCTCGTGTTTACAAAAAATACAAAAATTAGCTGGGCATGGTGGCTGGCACCTGTAGTCCCAGCTACTTGGGGCGCTGAGGTGGGGGCATTGCTTGAGCCCAGGAAGCAGAGGTTGCAGTGAGTCGAGATCATGCCACCGCACTCCAACACGGGCAACAGAATGAGACCCTGTCTCAAAAAAAAAAAAAAAAAAAGAAAGAAAGAAAAGAAAATTGGGACTCTATCTACAGCTCTCCTCTTTTCTTTCTGGGCCCTCACCAGAGTTGCTTTTAATGGTTCATTCACAGCAATGTAGGCTTTTGCTAGCATGACTTCAAGACTTCCAGCCTCTACTCTTTAAGCATTTCCAAGGCTACCTCCAGTTTTAGGTATTCATTACATCAGTGCTCCAAGTTCTTGATAACAATGAAAAACTACTGTTCTGTGGGTGGTGGATGGTGATAAGGGTAGGACTAAAAAGAGAGAGATCCTCTTGTTTTTCACAGTTTGACAGCAGGGCATATTTGCTCATATAAAACTCTTTGATACAAAGAAGCAATAAGTATTTCTTGATCTTGTCTTTACCCATATTTTAATAGAACCACAACAACACAGAATTTAAAAGTTATCTTAGAGCTTCAAACACTTTGTTTTGTACCTGGGGAAGTGATGGCTGTGATATTTATAGGACTGGTGCAGTATAACAGATACCACCCATCTATGTAGAACCTACAGTACTTTGGGCACTGGACCAGGTGTGCTACATTCATTGTTTTCAATCCTTATAATCTTCCAAGGTATATATTATCATGTGAGGAGAAAGCAATGTGTAATAAGGTATGAGAATTCTCAACCTCTCCTCCTACCAATCCCAGTTCTGTTCCTGGACATTTAATAAGCCGATGTGGAAAAATGAATGACAAGACTGAAAGGAAACAAATTTGTTTGGTTGATTTTCACTGGAAAGGGCAGAGACTTACTAGTGGAAGAGAAAAGAGTAAATACAGAAGGTGAGAGGAGAGGAGAAAAGGAAAGAGGTGTCTTCAGATGGTTTGAAGTGATTTGAAGAGTTAGGGAAAATGGAATCATGGGAGACAGATATATACATGGAGAGGGGTAAGAGGGATTTTAAACATATCTTTAAATTGAAGCCTCTTTTGGTGTTTTTGAGAGGATTCAATAAATAATTTGAATTTATTTTCAATTACTTTTAAATATTGGACTGGATGAAATACCAGGCCGAGATAGGCTACAAAGTGCCCCAGCTTTATATGGGTTGCAGTCCACATTTTCAAATGAAGAAATTGAGAATTGGTTAGGTTAAAATCTTGCAGTAGCTTGTTGAATTTTTATATATATATATATGTATGTATAATATATATGTTATGTATATGTGTGTGCATGTTTTTTCATAGAAAGTTAAAATAAGAAAGATAAAACCGGAGACTGAGACAGTTTCATACTTTCATTTCTAGTAATATGACAGAGTAGACATCCTGAAATAAATAACTTAAAATTAATTAGCTGAGCTGCCAAGGGGTTGCTGAAACTCTTAGAGTATAAAAACAATAAGAAAGAAAGAAAAAAATGGAAAATCTGAATAGTTTCATAGCCATAATGGTAATCGAATGAATATTTTAAAAGTTTATAACAAAGACAGCAGGACCAGAAGATTTTATAGACAAATTTTACAAAATATTTAAGGTGTAAATAGTTCTAATAATGCACAAACTCTCCAGGGGATGAAATCCAAGGAAGTGCTCCTCAAATCACTTCATGAAGCTGACATTACCTTGCTATCAGGACCAGACAAGGACAGCCAGTGAAAGCATAATTACATCACATTTATGAAAATGTTTGCAAGAATCATAGAAAATTAACCAACCAAATACAACAATGTATTAAAAGATAATATATCATGACCAAGTTTGGATTATCTGAAGAGAGCAAATTTGGTTTAATGTTAGAAAATCTATTTGTGTATTTTATTAACATTAAGAGGTTAAAGGAGAAAAAATCATATAAGTGTCTCAATAGTGTGGACAAGACATTCGACAGAATTCAACATCCATTCATGTTTAAAAAACAACTTTGTAAACTAGAAGTAGAAGGGTAACTCTTTAACTTTATGAAGGGAATCTATAAAACACCTGCATTAAACAACCAGATTACCAATAAAACTTTATAAAGCAATCTATGTAAAATCAGGGAGAAGACAAGGATGTCTACCACCACCATTTCTACTCAAGACTGTTGTAGAGATGCTTGCTTGTAAAAATACAACAAAAAGAAACAGAAAATATAACAATTGAAAATGAAAAAAAAATCCCTTCTTATTTGCTAATGGGTGTTATTCGAAATATTACTACCAAATATTCACTCCTTCTCTACAACAGGATTTTACACCCACATCCATTTTTAGGCACATTACCCATGAGACACATAGGAAGGGATTAAGTGCCCTCCTCCCTGACTTTGGGCTTGGCCATGTCACATGCTTTGACCAATGGGATGTGTTAATGTGATTGTGAATGGTTGACTTGACTTGCTTTTTGCTCCTGCCCTTGGCTATGAGAACATAATGCCCTCCATAGTGGCCACTGTTTCAGCTTGAGTCCCAGAGTGAGAAGACATGTCAAGGCCAGCCAGGCCCATAAAAACCCAGAGAAATTGCAGTCGGCCATGGCTTTAATCCAATGCAAGACAAATTTTTTTTGTGAACTATTAAGCAAAACTTTATTGATAAATACACTGGTGATATGAACATCTACAAAGAAAACCCAAAAGAAGCTACAGATGAATCATTAAAATTAATAAGAGCTTAGCAGGGTTCAAAAATCGCCTAGCACATTTCTAATTTCCAGCAGCAAACTGTTCAAAATATAATGTGTAAATGCTGTTTGCAGTAGAATTCCATTAAAAATACAAGTTAGCTAGAAAAATAATGTTTAAATATATGTAAGACCTTTATGGAGAAAATTGCAAATCCTTATTGAAATATGTTTAAAGACCTAAATAAATGGGGATAGCCATGGTTCTATTGAGGAAACATTGAGGAATACTCAATATTATATAAATGTCAGTTCTTCACAAATTGATCCGTAGATTAAAACTAATTCCAATCAAATGTTCAAAATTTTTCTTCATAGAATTTGATAAATTTCCTAAAATTTGTATAAAATAACATGGTCAAGAATAAGCAAGACAATCGCAAACATATGTTGATGACAGCCAGATATGTTTCTATCTCTCATTTGAGCTTGAGATTGATCTTTAGTTGCCTGCTAGCCTTTGCATAATATAATGTGCACTCAATATTAATAGTTCTATTTATACAGATAACATTTATATGGATATATCAAATTCAGTGTGACCTAAAATGAAGTCACCATAGCTATTTCAAGGCAGCTTCTATTATGTTCTTTAAGTGCTGAATGGCCCTACCATCTTCCCAGATACCATAGTTAAAAATTTTGGAGTCAGTTAATGCTCTTCCTTTTTGTCTCATAAATATCTACCCAGTCACTCAACCACTCTCCATCACTACTGCCATTGCCTTAGTTCTGGCCTTTGCCTTCGCTCAGACTATTTGAGATAACCTTCTAGATATTCTTTGTTTCCTGTCCTCCTTTACCAAACCATCTTCCACAGAGTGATCCTTCTAAATCTGATCATATCAAACTCTGATGAAAACTCCCATCACCTTCAGGATAAAATCCAAACTCTTTTAGGATTTGTCCTCCATCATCTGCCAATGTATCTCATAATTCCATATGCATCTTTTGCCCCAACAGATTAGTTTCCCTTAGTTCTTCAAGCATGCCAAGCTGTTTTTCTGCTTTTCTACCTGGAATATCTTTCCTTCTCCTTTTCTCCCATATACTTGATTAACTCAACCATGTACTTCAAGACAGAGATTAAGTGCCATATTCCTGAGTTTTCTGACCTTCTTTGATCCATTCCCACTCTCATATGTGTAAAATTGTCTTCCTCCAAAGCATTTATCGTCTTGTTGCAATAATTGATTTTCTAGTCTGTTCCCCTGTAAGATTATGAATCTGTTTAGGATACAGAATACATCTTGTTTGTACTTGACTATTTATATCTTAGATGATTATGAAATGTTTGTCCACTCTTTGCACTTCTCATAAAATGACAACTTTCTAGCACAATCCATGAGTCCTTGTGTGTGTGTGTGTGTGTGTATTAGTCCGTTTTCACGCTGCTGATAAGGACATACCCGAAACTGGGCAGTTTACAAAAGAAAGAGGTTTAGCTGGACTCAAACAACTCCATGTGGCTGGGGAGGCCTCACATTCATGGTGGAAGGCAAGGAGGAGCAAGTCACATCTTACATGGATGGCAGCAGGCAAAAAAAAAAAAGAGAGTTTGTGCCGAGAAACTCCCATTTTTAAAACAATCAGATCTCGTGAGACCCATTCACTATCACAAGAACAGCACAGGAAAGACCCGTCCCCATGATTCAGTCATCTCCCACTGAGTTGCTCCCACAACACATGGGAATTATGGGAGCTACAAGATGAGATCTGGGTGGGGACACGGAGCCAAACCATATCAGTGTTTATAAGAAGTTCTTCCTGAAAGCAATTTTTATTGTAAAAAGTTGCTCATTGGCTATGTAGTTTTCAATGAGGCTTGCTAGATCTGTTCATAAATGTAGCCCCTGGTAGTATGGTTTAAAAGACATATCTAATCTGCAAATTTTATTTTTATTTCAGTTAAAAAATCTGGATCCGTTTTTACTGTTTGATGAATTTGAAGGAGGTAGACCAGGAGGATTTCCTGATCATCCACATCGAGGTTTTGAAACAGTAAGTACAATAATTTGACTGCAGAAGTGTGTATTTTGAAATATACCTCTTTCTTCTAATAGAAAATTCAATTTTAAAAGCAATAAATAATAGGCTAAAAATTCATTTATAAGTTGCAGGCTATTTTACATAAGATATACTCAAATTTAAATATTTACGGTTTTTAGTATTCTTTGAATTTATGCCACCAAAAACATTCCTATTTGTGCAGTTAATAAATTGGCTTATTAAAATATTTTTGTAATTAAAATAATTCATTGGGGATAGAATAAACTATTTGTGATTAAAATACTTTTATATAGAAAACCTGTTTCTAATCATGTCACTACCCTCCAGTCTGGGCAACAGAGTGAGACCTTGTCTTAGAAAAAAAAAAAAGAAAGAAAAAAACCTGTTTCTATCTTGTTTCTACCCAAGAATGTTCAGATGTGTGTAACCTCCTGTAATATAAACTCCAAAAAACAATCTAAGAACTATACGAGTATTTATACTAACTTCTAAGGAATTATAGAATCAAGGGGTCCAAATATAACATAGCCTAAAAATTAGGATTTTAAGAACATACATATACATTTACTAGTTTAATTGCAAAATTTAGAGATTCTACTGAACACTTAATGTTCAGTTTTAGTTAGATACAGAAATAAAAATGTGTAACATAATATTGTGGCACTTTCAAAGATTCTCATTGTCCGCACACATACATTCTGTGGAAGCTCAGGGATTGTTACTTCCTAGTTACAATGTTTAACCATCTACTCACCAGAACAACCTGCATTAGTAGGGAAGAGACCAGGGCTTGTTAAAGGCTCAGTGTGTTTGTAAAGCCAATTAGTGAATGAGTAAGTATTTATTGAGTAAATATTTATTGGCTGGCGATATGCAGGCGTTGGTGTAGGGTGATCTTTTGTATGTTAGGGTGTGTTGTGTGTTGGGAAGTGTGGGCAGAAGGCAGAGTGAGGGAGGCTAAAGAAGGGTGAGGCATGATCCCTGCTTGCCTCATATGCAGTCTAGTTAAGGAGGTTAAAGATGTTTGGGAAAGAGGGCACCACCACAGTGTAAAAGGATAATGAACCAAAAAGTTTCTGGAAGTAGGATCAGGGTAGTTGGACTCTTTTCCCTTCCTCATTTAGCCATTCGCCTTCCAGTTCCCTTCTCTGCTAACACGTTTGAAGGCGCTGTGGCTTGCTTTGCAGCAATGATGGAAGCCATTCCTTTCACCTACCCTACACTCATGCTGGATTCTGACCCTGTTCCTGGAAGATGTCTCCACTCTGTGCTCCTGCTTGAGCTACTTCTTGTGTGCTCCATCCCATAGCTCCACTTACCACCTTACTAATCCTTCAAGGTCTTTTCGGATATCACCAGCTCCATCAAATTTTGCAGACAATCCCAACAGGATGTACTTTCTACTTCATTTGGTCCTCATCGCATTATATTTTTACCAGTCTCATGCACATTATGCCTTTTTGATGACCTTGATTGTATTCTGTCTGTCTTGCATTAGAATTGGGGATTGCCTCAACCTCCCCTCACATACCCAAGAGGATCATAAATTGCTTCAGCTGAGATCATTCTCTGTGTTCTCTATGTGGAGATACTTAGTAACTACTGGCTGAATTTAATTGGATAATAAAAAGTTGAAGACAATTAATATGTTAAATAAAATGAATGATTAAATATATTACTTTCATTTCCATTATGGAAAATGCTTTCTGGGGGGGAATGCTTTATAAATTATAAGGTACTCAGCTTTAAGCAACTCCCTGAAGGAGTGCAGCTGTAGAATATTAGTGTTTGGCTCTTTTAAGAATTTTCCTTAAAACTAACTGTAATTATTTGTCAGTTCATTTACTTGCTAAAATTTATTTGTAACCCCCAAATCAGTACTTGTGGTGCTTTTGTGTTAATTCGTGGGCATGTGTAGAGTGGCAAAAAATTTGAGCTGCCCAATGCACACATTCCCAGCTGAGGTTGAATGAAGCGATGCTCTTTTTTTCTTGTTTCACAAGAAAGTGACCTTTCACAGTACATTTAGTGCCACTTTGTCCACACTTTTGTGCTTTGTGTGGGTAATTCCACTGTTTAAAATGGTTCCCACACAGAATACACTAATGCTGTCTAGTGTTCCTAAGTGTAAGAAGGCTGAATGTGCCTTACGGAGAAAATATGTGTCTTAGATAAACTTTATTCAGGTATGAGTTGTAACACTCTTGGCCTAGAGTTCAATGTTAATTAATCAACAATATCTGTTAAATAAGGTGTCTTTAAAGAGAAATAAACATATAACAAAGCCATGTATTGATCAACTTAGCAAAATATTGTGACCAGAGGCTTGAAGGAACACAATCCTGTATTTATTCTAGGAGCAATGGTCTAGTATTCTCTAATTCAGTGATCATGGCAACTATATAGAACATTTTTCTATAAAAATGATGAGAATCAACTGTATCAGTTTTCCTCAGGAGTGTAGGTAAGCCAGAGACTCAAGTGGTAAGCAATTATCTCTTAATGTGAGCTTTAAAAGGCTGAAATTTAAAGCCAGGCCCACCTGTACGCTCTCATCACCTCCCTGGAGCATTTTCTAAATTATACAGGCTTGTAAATTTTGAAAATGCTGGCTAGGATAAAGAACAAATTTAGAATCACCTGTGATGTTAGCTCACCATCCAGAAATAGCTATTGTTTTTATTTTGATATATTTTCATTCAGTACTTTTTTTCTGGTACCACACTATGTTTTGCATCTTTTTGTTAGCTTAGTATTATACTATAAGCATTTAAAAATATTATTTAAAAAACTAATTTTAATGGCCTCATTAGGCATCTGCCATGATGGTTGTACCAACTGATATTACCACAGTGATGTGTTCTGAAGGTTCCTATTTTCCCTCAACATCACCAACATAAATGTATTTATTTGACTTTTCTTACCTTTGCCATTTTTACAAGTGAAAAATAATGCTTTATGATAGTTTTAATTTATATTTCTCTTATTTGAGCGAGATTGATTTTCTTTTCATTTTAAAACATTCATTCACCATACATATTTAATATTCTTGGCTTTTTTTTTCCTGCTGGGTTGCTGGTATTCTTTTTATTATTTTATAGATGCTCTTCACATATTAAGGAAGTCAGATCATTTTCAGTGATAGGAATTGCAATAGTGTTAAGAGGGATTTGGCTTGTTTTGTATGCCTTCAAAGGTAAACTTTCGAATACAAAGCATAGATACAAAATAGAAGGAAGAACTTTGTAACGATTAGTTATGCAAAGATAGAATAACTAATATAAGCATGCACTGGAGCAAGATAAGCATGTACTGAATGGTCACATACTTGATGTGTTATCAGGATCAAGGTCCTCAAAATAGTGATGTGCTGGAGCTCACATTTATTTATTTTTTAATAAAAATGAAACTTTACTAACACATGAGTATAAAATGTAACTAATATACATATTTTGAGTGCACACTCACATTTATTTTAACTGGTAGTGATACATGATCAAAGGAATGTGGAAAATATTATTCTATAAAATTCTCATTATCTCAGGTGTGACCCATGAACCAGCAGTGTTATCATTTGTAGCCTCAGTGTCCACTTCAGAGCTCTGGATCAGAATCTACATTTCTACATCATCAAATGATTGATATACACATTAAAATTTGAGGAATGCTGGTCTAGATCTTCCAAATCAGAAATACGATTCTATGAGATAAGTAAGAGAGAGAACCCAATTTTACTGGGTTAATGGCTAAGCCATTTTTAAACTTAACTCTTAGGTTTGAATAGCTATATATTTTTTATTAAAAATTTGCCTGAAAATTGAGAAGGCGTACTCTAGGGAAGAGGCACAGCTGGTGGTCACAACACAAAAGGAGAAATGCATTCAGTTTTTCCTACCAGGAGTTTGTTTTCTGGGGATGATTGTTTTTCAAAAGGCCTGAGTGGTGAAAGGTGAAATAGTTTTGCATTTACCCTGTTTCTGGTCAGGCCTGATATTGTGATTTGTTTAGGGCAACTTTAGTTATCAGAAACAAAGAACAATCAGAGACATGGGAAAGTCCTGCTAAAGTTTAGCTCGAAAAAGGAGGTACTTATAGATCGGACTCCGTTGATGAACCTCTCACCTACCCTAGGAAGAAACATGTGTTGTGCCTTTTGAAATCATCCTTAAATGATAGCCTCTGGACTTTTCAGGTTTTAGCACTGAAAGGCTCCTGTCCCCGGGAACCTCTCAGTCCTTAGCAAACTGAGATGATTGGTCACTCCTGTTTAATTAAGCTTAGGAACTATTAGGAGAAAACCATCCTGCCTGCTTTTCAGGGACATTTTAGGATGGCCTTGTCTACTGTGTTCTCAATTAGGCTGAGAAGTGTTTTTAAAATTTTTTCACTACAAGCCTCAGCAAGTTCTTTGATTTTGTTCACAAGAACAAAACCACCCTGTTTCCAAGGGTGTGCCCATCAGAAAAGCCACGCTCATAATTACTTGTTGGTAGCCGACAGTGTTTGCATGCAATGCCTAAACAATACCCAGGAGAGGAAGGGAAAGGTCCTGGTGATTCACACCCAAAATTTATGACCGGATTCAAACCTCCCACCTCCCACATAGCCTGTTTTTTTTCTAGCTTGCTGTGCACCACTTTCAAAAGCAAACCCTACCATCAAGGCTGAAAAAAAAAAGACTTGATTAAATTCAACATCCATTTTGGAAAACCGGGAAAGGATACTTTTTCAATATCATAAAGACTCTCTATTGTTCAGGGAGCATCTTTTGTTATATTTAACACTGAGATATTAGCTATATTCCTATTAATATGAGAAAGAAGACAGGACTGTCTACCAGTACCATCACAGTTTAATATGGTTCTGGAAACTATGAAGCTATTAAGTAAGAGTTACAGTGTTAGAAAGGAGGAGAAAAATTATTTGTAGGTAATAAAATAATAATGAAACTCACAGTGGCTTAATGTGGCTTTGGTTGGTGATATGACTGCAGGAGGGAGGAAGGCTCAGGATTTGTCCTGAAGTTGTGATTGTAGTGAAGCACACAAATCTTAGCATATATATTCATTTGGCATGATTTGAGAGTGAAGGTAACAGATATAAGAAGGAAGCTAAAGCCACCTCTACTCTCAAGACACCCCTTGGCACCACTGTACTAAGAATGTCAACCAAAACCTATTAGTAAATGGCTGGATATAAAATAACTATGAAAAATCAATAATTCTCCTGCTTAAAAGCAATAATCAGATATAATGGTGGTGTTAAAGCAAACTAAATATGGCTTGAGAAGGACTTTGTATTTCTATATTTGAGTCCTTGTGGACGCACCATAACCTAAATTAATAGATAGACAATATTGAAAACCTAACTTAGAAGTATGTGCCTGTAACAATAGCTGGGTCTTGGCTAATCCCAGCATCCATACTTCAACCACTCATACACTGCTGAGTGTTCAAACAAGGCAAACACTTGTTTGAACCAATCCAGCTGTTTCTGTACCTCACTTCTGATTTCTGTACGTCACTTTCCTTTTGTTGTCTATAAATTTGTTCTGACCACGTGGCATCCCTGGAGTCTCTCTGAATCTGCTGTGATTCTGGGGGCTGCCAGATCTGCTAATTATTTTTTTTCTTGGTCCGTTAAACTCTGTTAAATTTAATTTGTCTGAAGTTTTCTTTTAATAGGGGAAAGCATCGTACTCATAATGACGGTAAGAACCCGATGTAATTCCCTAGAAAAAAGTTATTCTCCTTTAACCCAGTAATCCTACTTCTATGACTCTATTTCTGGGAAAAATCCAAAGTAAGAAGAAAGGCTTATTAACAAATGTTTATTCTGGTACAGTTTTAAAAAAATAAAAAACAGAGGCTGGGCGCGGTGGCTCACGCCTGTAATCCCAGCATTTTGGGAGGCTGAGGCGGGCGGATCATGAGGTCAGGAGTTCGAGACCAGCTTGGCCAACATGGTGAAACCTTGTCTCCACTAAAAATACAAAAATTAACTGGGCGTGGTGGCAGGCGCCTGTAATCCCAGTTACTTGGGAGGCTGAGGCAGGAGAATCGTTTGAACCTGGGAGGCGGAGGTTGCAGTGAGCCAATATTGCGCTATTGCACTCCACCCTGGGCAACGAGCAAGACTCTGTCTCAAAAATAGATAAATAATTAAATAAATAAAAATAAAAACGTATTCAAAATAGTAGAGGAATAATTATATATCTAGAAATTATCTATAAGAAAATTATTATATATTTGAAAGATGGAATGTTATGCAGCATTATCTATAAAGACAAATATTGTAGCCAATTTAAATATTCATCAATCATAAACTATTTAGATTGTTTTTTTTTTAACCTCCACAACTAGTGACTTTTTGGGTGCATAATTCTTTGCTATGGGGGGCTGTTCCATGCATTGCAGGATGTTTAGCAGCGTCCTTGGCCTCTACCCACTCGGTGCCAATTGCATCTGCCTACACCCAGTTGTGACAATAAAAAAAAGTCTCCAGACATTGTCAACTGTCTTCTGGGGGTATGAGGGGGAAAATCACCCCTGGCTGAGAACCAGTACTTTAAATATATGTGTCCAATAGCATGGCTTACCATGCAGTCATTAAGGAGAATGACATGGCTTGATAGGTCCTAATGTAGAACAATCTTGATGATATTTGGAAAGTGACAGAGGCAAGGTGCACAATTTTTGTGGCATAGTGCAGCATTTATATAAAAAGCAAAAACTAGGCCTTTTTTCTTTTTTAAATGGCTTATTGCCAAGTTTATTGTGGGGAAGATGGATTATTATAATGAATGATTATTTCTACAGACTATCCTGATGCAAATAAAATAAAATTACAAAATACATGTTATAGTACCCAAAGAAGATGGTGTTTAGAGAGAAAATGAACACATCATAACAGGTACAAATACGTATTTACAAAGCTTTTTAAAAAGTAGTGGTTTATATATTTATAGGATTGTACAACCATCACTGCTGATTCCAGAACACTTTCATCGGCCCAGAAAGTAAACCTGAACTCATTATCAGTCTTTTCTCATTTTTCCTTCCTCCAGCTCCTAGGAACCACACTTTCTGTCTCTATTTATTTGTCTATTCTGACTATTTTATATAAAAGGAATCATATGGTATGTGGCCTTTTGTGTTTGCTCTCTTTCACTTAGCATAATGTTTTCAAGGTTCATTCAGTTTGTAGCATATATATTTCTTTATATGCCTGACTAATATTCTATTGTATTGTATGGATAGACCACATTTTGTTATCTAGTCATCCATTGGTGAACACTTGGGTTGTTTCCATTTACACCTTTATTCATGGACTTGCCTGGATTATCTCTGAAAGGACCCCCAAGTAACTCGTAATGTGACCTCTAGGGAAGGTTAGTGGGTGACAAGGGAAAGTTGTGGACAAGATTATTGGTTTTCGCTGAACGCTTTTTTTCTCTTTGTACCTTTAGAATGTTTCGTTGTATTTGTTAATTATTTAAGAAATTCATGTTTTCGAAATTCATGTTTTCAAAATTCCTTCTTCGCATACCAGCCATTCAGATATTTAAAGATAAACTATGCCCTCATGGTTAGTGAAGGTCCTGATGATCACTTGTTCTCCAGGAACTCTTGCTGAGGCCTCCTACTTGGTTTTGCCCTCTCCAGATAAAGTGAACCTTATCTGTGTTCTATTCCTGTCAACCAGATAAGCTAATAATATACGCCAATGTGTAATGGGGATGAGGACTTTCTCTAGGAAACATTTGTGCACCATTAGAGGGGCCCATGAGATTTAAGAGTGCCTTAAATCAAAAGCATAACTTTCTCCTCCACAACACGTTCCCTAGCTGAAAGGATATTAAAATAGTGAGTGCACTCATGAGTTTAGAAGTGGAGGCAGAGGACTTTCAATTTGCATGAAAGTTAGAAAATAATTAAGGAGGAACAAGATGGGTATAGTTGAAGAAGTTTCATGTTTTGAGGCAGAAGCTATCCCTTCTAACAGAAGGATCTGGGAGGGCTTCAGGGAAAATTTACCCATTTAGTAAGGCCTTAACCAATAAGTAAGATTTGACTCTCTGTATAGTGGAGGTAAAGGTGAAAGTCGCGGTATGGGGATATAGTAGAAACAGTGAGTCATCTAATCGGGCTTACAAATGGGATGTGGAAGGATGGGAAGTGGAGGAGTATTATAGAGTCTAAAATTTTAGGCTGGGCCATTACTGGGGAAGGCCCAAGCTTCGAAGCCCAAGCTTGATCTCTAGCTATAGATAATGAACAATATTTCACATCCTGATACTGTCAACTTAACACAATCATGTTAAAATAAAACCATCTTTAGCCTAAAAGTTCTGCTTTTTGTGGAGTGCTGTCTATGTCAGTGGTTCTCAGGTGGAGGTGATTTGTCCGTCTGGGTCATATGGCAATTTCTACACTTGATCTTAGCCAAAAGCCCGAGAAGCGACTCATTTGGCAATTTCTGTAGTCATTTCTGAGTGTCACAACTGGGGAGTGCTACTGCCATCTAGTGGGTAGAGGCCAGGGATGCTGCCAAACTTCCTACAGTGCACAGGACCGTTCCCACAGCAAAGAATTAAAGCCTCGTCTGTGTTAACAAGCGTAGGTCACATGAGGTAGAGTAGAAATTTCACTGAAATATTCTTTGAAAGTAGTCCAAATAAATTCCCAACAAATTTCCCTGTACATCCTACCCACACCATATTGCAATTACAAACAAAAACCATTCATGTCTTAAAGGCTACATTCCAAGAGTTTTTAAGTAGAAAAATTGAGTGTTGGGGGGGGTGGGGGGGTGGGGGGCCGGGGTGCACCGGGCGCGGTGGCTAACACCTGTAATCCCAGCACTTTTGGAGGCCAAGGCGGGTGGATCACTTGAGGTCAGGAGTTCAAGATCAGCCTGGCCAACATGGTGAAACCCTGTCTCTACTAAAAATACAAAAAATTAGCTGAGCGTGGTGGTGGGCGCCTGTAATCCTAGCTACTCGGGAGGCTGAGGCAGGAGATTTGCTTGAACTCAGGAGGTGGAGGTTGCAGTGAGCTGAGATCGCACCATTGCCCTCCAGCCTGGGCAACAAGAGTGAAACTCTGTCTCAAAAAAAAAAAAAAAAGAAAGAAAGAAAAATTGAGTGGGGGGAAATGTAATAAAGACTATAAGCCAACCATAAAAACATTATTTTATATCACCAAATATAAAATAAAGCTTTTCAAGTGAAACAAGAAATAAGTCCAAAGTAAATTAACATAGATCATTATATGATAAAAAGCTTCATGCAAATTGTCCACACTATTAACAAAGCTACTTCAGAGTCATCCAGTCAATAGACTCTTAGAATCACAGGCCTGTCTACACAGGATTAAACTTGAAGGAAATTTGCCATGCAACAGTATTAACTACTGATATATGAGAAGCTTCATATGTTGATACATTACCTGTAAGCCTCACAACAACCTTGAAAAGTAAAAATTGTTATCCCCCCCATTTTACAGATGAGGAAACTAAGGTCCAGGGAGGTGGTGACTTGCGAAGTTCACACAGGCCATACAGAGCAAGATTTGGTGGGCTCATATGATCCCAGACCCACATTTGTCCACTCTTTTTTGCTACCACTCCTTCTGGAAGAAAGTTCCCTTTCTATGTATCTGATATTTTCTCAATACTTTGGCACATTCAGATGATCAAAAGATTTTTCATACCATTAGAAATGAGATTGTACAGGTGACATAGACCATAAAACTATGAATAAACACCCCATACTCCTTCTGCCACTCACTTACTGCGGGACCTGTGCTTTCATGGTCCAGGGATCTGAATTTTCCTACCTGTAAGTGCAAAATAGTGCTCTCACTTGTCCTCTGAACTTCCAGTATAATGAGGAAATGGATTAGGTTGATTGTACCTGGCTATTTAAGGACAATCATTTACCTTACTTCTTATAGCTGCAACACTGTTCATGATCTAGTAGTAACATGATAATAAACTCATGTTTCAGTTGCTTATAACTTACTACAACCTAATTTTTCCCTCTTTCCGTATACCTTTTCTCCCCACCCTACCTTAATTTTTCCCCCCAAATTTCTTCTTTTTAAGACCCACCTGGGAGGATTCCTCCTCCACGAATTACTCCCTCATTCCTCTGGAATCTTTGTCACGATCAATCTTTCTTCTAGATTTGCTTGTACTTCTCTTTAGCTTTCATTTCTCTTGTCTGCATGTTTTAGTGGTTTATCTTCTGCTAGAGTGGTAGCTCCCTGAAGGTATGGAAGCAATGACCACTGTGTTCCTTCTAGATGATTCCTGACTTCCTTGTTGTGAGTTTGTAATGACATTTTATCTTGGGTGGGCCAGAACGAAAGAAAGAAAAAGAAAGGGGAGGGAGGAATGATTAGCAAAGTAGTGGGCCTTTTCCTAGAGATAAATTTATTGTATTTAAAAGATTGCTCTTTATTCAGATATTGCTATTTTTCCTTGTTTTGGTTGTTAGAATGGCCTTTCTTTTATGAAATGATGATCATAAGAGATAATTTTTACTTTTCATAATCTGAATTTAAAAGTTGGCACCACCACCCACCATTGAGGAGTATTCTATAAAATACTTCACCAGTACTCTTCAAAATTATCAAGCTCATGAAAAACAAAGAGTGAGAAACTGTCACAGATGGAAGAAACCAAAGGGACATGATGACATGGATCCTGGGCCAAAAATGAATATTCATAGAAAAACTGGTGAAAGCCACATAAGTGATATAGTTTAGTTAATGGCAATGTATCAATGTTGGTTTCTTAGTCTTGGCAAATGTTCTGAGGTTATATAATATGTTAATGGCAGGAGAAGCTGGGTGGACTCTCCATACTATCTTTACAATTGTTATGTAAACTTAAAAATTATTCCAAAGTTTAACTTTTATTTTTAAAAGACTAAGGAAGGCAAAAAATTGGCATCCCTCTCTCAGACCCCTTTATTATAAAATGTTTTATTGCTTCTTGATGTCCAAAATCCTGGGGCCTGGGGCCCAATAACATCAAGTACAATGATCACACTCACTAAAAGTTTGAGAAATTCAATCTACAGTGAATTGAATCAGGGAATCATAATAATAATGTACCCATAAAAAGGTGTCAGCTGCTTAATTAAATATTATTATAATGAAATTTTAACAAAATATTAAAAGGAAAATTGACATGAGTCTCTGAAACCTATTCCTCTGTAAGACCCCTGTGAGTCCCAAACCTGCCCAAGACCATATGTGCAAACCAGTGTTTTCAGGCACCTCATTCTTAGGTGTCTGCCTTAACAACTTTTAACTGGAGACTGTACTAAGCAGAAGAACTTCCCTCTACGCCACAACATAGCTGGTCCCTTAATGACTACATGGCAACCTGCCACAGTGACACACAGTCTTTAAGCAGAGATGCCATGCATGTGCTACAAGACATATTTAATAATCAGTGGATCTATTGGCAAGACATAGATCTGGTTTGGTGAGGTTTGATTTTCGGAAAAGAATGAGCACACATCATTTGTGTCAGCAGAGGGCTCTCTTAAGCAACAATAGTTCTGACTACCCATTTTTCTTCCTTAGGTACAGAGAGAACACTTTTTTATGTGGAAATTTGGGTAGTCATAGAAATTAGCAAACCATTCCCTTCAGGCCCCTTCAGTATAACATGGAAATTAAAACAATGGAAATGAACATCTTGAGCGCAGTTTTGCCAGATGTAGGTGGTGCCAGTTAAGAAGTTGGGCTGCCGATTACATGGCGACCCAGGCGTAGCTTGTCTGAAGAGATTCCCCAAAACATTTATTCCTGATCTGGGTTTGAAGAAGAAGGGGCATTCCTGGTCCTGGGGTTCTAGAAGCAGCTGGAAGTTTCTGAGGGAGTTTGTGATTCAGCTCTTTTGAGTAGTTAGGTTTGGGAATATGATTATCATAGAACCTTGATGTCCGTGTCAGAAATTTTAATCAGAGTGAAAGAAAAAAATAGGTTTGGGAGACTTGAGAATGGGAACAACGTAAAAAAATAAGAGACAAATAAGTCAGTTGTTCTTTTCTTTGTAGTTAGATGGTAGATAGAACTCTTTGATACCCACACCGAAGAAGGATTTCATGATCACCTCATCTCAGGATCCTGTAGCTTTGGGATCTTCCATAAACCTACTCCCTTCACTCAGAAATCATGAGGCCCATTTTCAGCTTTGTGTATATTAGCAGTAGGACCCTTTCTTTGCCTGAAATAGCCAGTTTGCCTGAAGCCATTGAAGTTGGCAAAGTCCCCTTGTTACCTGTGTGAAATCCCTGCAGTTCTGGCTCCTATTGCAATTGTCATGGGATTTCTCCTCTGAGACAAGCCCTGTGCTCCCAGCACATACGTTACTGGCAATATGCCGTCAGCATTTGTGAGGCAGCATGGGGGTGGGGGAGTTAAAGTAGTTTTATTCTCAGGGACAGATAATGTTGGTTTAGAGCCTTGTTCTGCTATTATGAACTGTAACCTTAATCTCACTAAGCCATGATGTTTTCATCAATAATATATAGGTGATCACATATTTCCGGGATCAGATGCTTTGTAAATGCTGAAACGCTATGCAAATATAAGATGCTATTCATCCATCCATCCATCGATTGATTGATCAATTCATTCATTCATTGAACAAATCTTCAGTGCCAGCTGTATGCTAGGCACCATTGTAGCTAAGTTAAAAAAGTAAGTTAAAAAAGTCCCTGCCTTCATGGGGCTTACATTCTCTTAATGAAGACAGACAATAAATGAATAACAAATAATTACATAATATAGTGTCCCATGGTGAAAAAGCTAGGAAGAAGAAACAAACCATGGTTGGAGGATAAAGAATTGATTGATAAATTAGACCAGATAGGCTGGTTGGAGGTGGCCTTTCTTAGGCAGTAACATTTGAACAGAGGCCTGAGTGAAGCGAGGAGGTGAACTATGAGACTATTGGAGGGGGTGGGGGGAACTATTCCAGGAAGCGTGAGTAAAGATGCACGAATAGGATCTCTGCCCACGGAGCTGTGGTGGCTGTGCCAACTCTAGAACTTACCCATCACCTGTTATGGGCCAGGTGCTTTGCATACATTACTCACTTAGTCCTTACCACTCTCGGAGAGCTCACCTCCCAGGTCTATGCTGTACATGAGGAGACTGAGCCTCCAAGAAGTGAAGGGACTTCACCCTGCATACCAAACCTGGTAAATGGCAAACCCGAGGTTTGCACCAGAGCCCCAAAGCCGGAGTAGTTTTTGGAGACAGGGCCACACCTGCAGGGGGCAGAGTGGCGGGAGTCTCTGAAGCACTGGTGCTTCTGCAGGGTGGTGGCAGGGAAATGTAAGGCAGGACCTGGTAGAGCTTTAAAATACTCGGATTTATCCATTGGCCGAATACCTGAACCGTGTTGGTTATCTTTTCCTTTTTGTTAAAACCACCTTTTGGAACTTGTGAAGGTGCGTATGTGGGGTTGGGATTGGGTGAGTCAGTTTAGTGGGGTGATTTTCCAGGTTTCTACTCAAGTCATGAAAACATTTTTGTAAAATAACTTGAGTCCTTAATTGTATGGATTCAGACATCCTTGAAGACCAGTTAGCAGCTTCTATTATGCAATATGTTCCTTGCTGGCATCTCTCATCAGCCATGACCTCAACTCGTGTTTTGTTTTGTTTTTCTCTTTTTCCTACCAAGCCACTAGTAGACCAAAAAAAAAAAAAAAAAAAAAAAAAAAAAAAAAAAAAAAAAAAAGCCACCATTTTAAAGCAAATGGAAATTAAAGGAAAACAGTTTTCCCTGTAATATAAACGTTTTGCTTTAAAGAAGAAGTCTTGCATCTTATTCCCAAACACTGAATGAGGTACTCAGACTCTGCCTTCTAGATACCAGCCAGAAAGAAACAACAAACTATATTATCTCTTGCGTTGTAATTCTTCAGAATTAATTTCTAGCTCCTTGAGGTACACCTTTCCTAAACTTCACATGGCAAGTGACACTTTTCTTTCATCACTATTGTGTGTTTTGTCTTTCTGCCCCCAAACACAAACACACAAGGAAATAAGAACTGACAAGGAAGCAAAAATATTTAGTAAAGACTCACGGAAAGAATTAGAAGGAGGAAAAGAGGAAGCAGGACCAAGAAGCACGTCAAGTGCTTTAAGAGAACACCTGTTTCAGATTACAAATTTCTTACTTAATTAGACACATGCAACTCTTGAGTTTAAACATAACACAATTCGTCAGCCACCCACGGCAATTCTCCAGGTGTTTGTGATTATGTAATGCCCTAAAAAATCATCTGGATTGTGTCAACTCTCAGAAGTACTGCTTCAGTTTTTTAAAAAATCCTCTACAGACATTAATTTATATGTAAAGTCTCAGTCTAGCATTTACACCACTTAGCAAAAAAACAAATAAAAGGTTATAATAAGTAAAACGTCAGTGGTTTCCTTGGTTTCTGATTTTTTTCCCCAAAGGCTGAAAGTATGTTTTTTGCTTTAAGTAGTAAAAGATAGGCATTTTGTATTCAATAAAACTTCATTGACTAGACTTCTCTAATTCAGATTTTATGATATTTAGGATAGGAGCAACGAGGTTGAATTGTATAACCAGGGAAAGGAACATCCACACTGCAAAAGTAGAGGAAAGGGGGGATAACTGTTTCCTGAATCTTTTTAAAAAAGTGTTGAAATTGCTTCCTAAAATCAAATTTGGAAAAAAAAATCTTGATGTCCACTTAGATTTTCATCCTTAAATGAGTCATACTCATCACAATTTACTTTTTAAAGTTGCTTGACATATTTTTAGATGGTTAGCAACCTGAAAGCCCTTAGGCTTGGATAATTGAAAAATATTTGGGGATGGAAAAGAATATGATTTGAAAGGGACTCCTTTGAGAGCCCAAAAGGGAGCTTCAGCCCAAACAGAATGGAGATTGCCTTTCTCATGCAATTATTTTAATTAAAAATGCATGTGCAGCAGGAAAAGAAAAGCAATTCTAGACACCACCCCTTATAGTTTGGCTGATTGTTTGAAATCTGGAAGCTTTTGTTTGTCCTCTTAAATTTTTAAGCTTTGTATTAGATCCTAAATGCTTTGTTCCTATTCTGACATAAGCTCTCTCTATAAAAAATGCAGATCTTTTCCACACAGTAACACATGTTAAAGTCGGAGCTGCATTGTCCTACATGTAGTATGGAATTACTCTTCTGATTCTTAGTGTTTCTCCTTGTGTCTCACTGCCTTTCTATTCAGCCCCAGTTCACCTAAGCAGGGAACAAGATACTCATCAGCGTCTATGTAAAATAAACTATACCACTTTCATCCACTGATTAGCGGCAGCATCTTTGTTTTTTCCAAAATAAAAAAGTTGTTTCCATTGTATAAAAGTCAATTAATTATTACAGAAAATTCAAACTGTCAGAAAAATGGGAAGAAACATATCTGAAATTCTACTATCTGGAGATGAACACTGTTCACATTGTGATGTATGTTCATCCGGGCACCTCCATGCGTACTAACACAACTGGATAATTTTATTTAAATGAGTCCATTTAAATGCATTGTTTTATTTGTCCCCTTTAAATAGAATTGCTGTTCTGTAACCTGCTTTTTCAGTTAAATAATATTTCATTTTTTTCTGTGTTAATAAATAAAGGTCTATATCACTTTTTAACAGTTGCATAGTATTCTCCTATATGGCTACACTATAATTTAGTTGTGTTACTTATTAACCTATCATCCAGAATGTCCCTGTGTTTTGTTATTACAGTAAATATTGCAGAGAATGGAATTGTGCAGAAAATCTTGTATTTTTTTGTTTCCTTAGATTCAAATCTCAGAAGTGTACTATTTGCATTTAAATCCTTCGTCTATTTGGAACATGTTTTTATATGTAGTGGGGGATTACTGTCTTTTCTCATATGGTCATTTGTTCCAACATCATTTACTGGGAAATACATCCTTGCCCCACTAATTTGAAATTGCTACTCTCACATATTAATTTGCTATACAAATGGGTCTCTTCTATCCCTGTGCCAATGTTGCATTGTTGCCATTACCATAGCAATTTCTCAGATGGGGATTTTAGACTTCAAACCTAGAACCTCTAATTTTTGTGGCCATCTGCCTGTGACCTGCTGGGGTAAAGGCCCTGCCTAGGCTATTCTGTTCACAGTATACCTCAATGATATTGTTCTGCAGGATGAAACGTGGTAAGTCCTTGTGTCAGCCAGCCCTGATTTGCACTGTATTATGTGCTCTGTAAATATTTTGATTCAAGAACTGGCATCCAATAAAGTTAGCTCAGGAAGAGGAGAGTTTATTATAAATCTGCAATATAAAACGTCAACAACATGACAGTAGCAAGGCTTTTATTGCTTTTAGTTTAGGTATTAGGAGGCATAATAAATAATAACTTGTTCTCCCAGCCTGAATTCTCAACCAATTGAGAAGATAAAGGAGTAAGAAAGATGGCAGACAAAAATACCTTTATTTCTGATAAAGCTGATACTGGAGAAGGTGGCTTATATATGCAGGCAGGTGGGCTTCTGAATACTGCACCTGAAAATAAGGCAGATTTACTCAGATCTCACCAGCTGTGCTAGATCCCTGTAGGCTACCACCACGGGTGCTAGTCCCTCTCACGGAGACAAGGAGAGAAAGAGGACACTTGCTTTCTGTGGGTAGGCTGACTCTCAAGAGGAGGGAGAGTGGAGGGGCTTGGCTCTGCAAACTCAATTTCTACTTTCAAATCTACCAGTCCTACTTACTATATGTCTTCCTCATGAGAATATAAGCTTCATGAAGACAATTACTGTATCTGTCTTCTCCACTTTTTTATCTCCCAACACAGTACCTAGGACATTAAGGACTTCAGTGAGTATTTGTTCAATGAATGTTGTTGGTGCACTTACCTTCTCAATATATTATTTTAAAATTATTGTATCATAGGTTTTATATATTTGAATTGATATCTTATGATTACGTCCTAAATATACAAATGTGTAGGGCAAAATAATAACCATTGCCGTTTATGATTTTTAAAACAACTTTTTGAATTTTCATATAAAAAAAGACTATTTAGGTCTACTTTTTATGCCTTAGGATAAAGCAAAAACATAGACAACAAAAACAATCTGACTTTGACATATTCGATGAGTGCTTGTATAGAGGAGGAAATAACAATTTTATTTGTGTAAAACAGCAATAACTGATGTATATGCTGAGAACTTCATAAATATTTTCTCTTCTCTTGCCTCGTGGGCATTTTTTGTTTTTCTTTCTTCTTTAAATCTTATAATATTTCCACTCTGTTGTTTATTGTGGATTTAGGTATTTCTTGAAGGAGTTACAGATAAATTTCCCAAATGCATACAAAATGGATGTCGAATCCAAATAGATTGTACAAAAAGAGCCCATGTCCTGACACACAACATTTTACGCTTTAAGTGCTAAATTGTGTATTTCAAATAACAATGTTGCCATGTTCCTGAGGTAATTTTAAATTCTTGCTAATTATTGGTATCTTTTAATCTTTATTTGCTAGAGTAATCACTATAGCCTTAAAATGAGAAGTTTTGAGTTGCTTGATTTTTCCCTTTAGTAGAATAATAAAATAAGAAGCGTTTAATTTTCTTCTGCTTTTTAGAGTTGATGCAAGTCTTGTTCTACCAAAAGGTACTGTGATTGCAGAAAGTCCTGGGAGGGTTTTTCTATCTACACAAAATGCCTACCATAGTTGACTACTGATTTTCAAATTCATTCTATCTAAATCTGTGCTATCAAAGGGAATTTTCTGTAAAGATGGAAATGTTCTATAATCTGCACTATCCAATATGATTGCCATTAGCCGGATGGGGCTTTTGAGCACCCAGAGTGTGGCAGGTGCACCTGAGGTGCTGAATTTTAAATTTTATTTAGTTTTGTTTTTGTTTTTGTTTTTGTTTTATTTATTTATTTATTTATTTATTTATTTATTTTTTGAGATGAAGTCTCACTCTTGTTGCCAAGGCTGGAGTGCAATGGTGTGATCTCGGCTCACTGCAACCTCCGCCTCTCGAGTTGAAGTGATTCTCCTGCTTCAGCCTCCCCAGTAGCTGGGATTACAGGCCCCTGCCACCACGCCTGGCTAATATTTTTGTAGTTTTAGTGGAGACAGGGTTTCACCATGTTGGCCAGGCTGGTCTTGAACTCCTGACCTCAGGCGATCCGCCCACCTTGGCCTCCCAAAGTGCTGGGATTACAGGTGTGAGCCACCACACCCAGCCAATTTTATTTAATTTTAATTAATTTAAACTTAAATAGCTACATGTCGCTAGTGGCTACTCTATTGGGTAGCATAGAATTTCTTTCCACTTTTAGATTTAGTATGGACATGTCCCTGGAAAAGTTGACTTTAATTTCTGTGAATTCATTTAACATATTTTATAAACATTTATTGAGCACCTAGCGAGTTTGTGTGCTTGGTGTCAGAAATATGTTTCCTTTGGATTTCCTGAGGCAGCTTTTTGGTGAAGGTGTGGAGACCTCACATATGTCATCCCACACACCTGTGTGAAGGACCCTGCTGGTTCAACAGGAGCTGTCTCTCTTTCACCCCGATCTCCAGGGCCCACCATGCCAGGGCCATCATCTGCTGGGCTGAAGGGGTGAGTGGCGGCTCTTTTCACTCAGCTGTGAGCTCTGGCAGGCTCAGGGATGCATCTGCTAGGAGGAAGGGGCACCTAGGTGAAATTCTCTCAAAGACATTGTATGGCTAATGTGGCCCAGTCACAGAGATTCTTTATCTCAGTTTACTCCACTTAGTTGCTCCTGACACTTTCCTCAACAAATTTTCTGTGGAAAAAGCAAACACGTCTTCACAGCTACCCAATAACTACTTTTTCTTTTTCCTTTTTTTCAAGCTTTATTGAGGTACAGTTGACAAATAAAAATTGTTTATATTCAAGGTGTACAACGTGATGATCTGATGTATGTATACATTGTGGAATGATTACCACAACCAAGCTAAGGTATCCATTACCTCACATAGTTACCTATTTTTGTGGTGAGAGCAGAGAAGATTACTCTCTTAGGAAATTTTAAGTGTACAATACTTACTGTTAATTCTAGTCACTATGCTGTGCTTTAGATCTTCAGAACATATTCATCTTGTCACTGCAAGTTTGTACCCTTTAATCAACATCTTCCCATGTTCCCTACCTCCTGACCCCTGGTAGCTACCCTTCTACTCTGTTTATGTGAGATCATGCAGTATTTGTCCCTCTGTGTCTGGCTTATTTCACTTAGCATAATATCCTCCAGGTTCATCCGTGTTGCTGAAAATGGCAAGATTTCCTTATTTTTTAAGGCTTACTAGTACTCCATTGTGTATATATACCACATTATCTATTTATTGGTCAACAGATACTCTAGTTATTTCTATATCTTGGCTATTATGAATAATGCTGCAATGAACATGGGAGTGTAAAATAACTCTTTGAGATAGTGATTTTATTTTGTTTGGATATATACCCAGGATGAGATTGCTGTGTTGTATAGGAGTTCTATTTTTCATCTTTTGAAGAACCTCCATATTCTTTTCCATAATGCCTATACTAATTTACCGTTCCACCAGCAATGTATAAGGATTCCCTTTTCTCCACACCCTCACCAACACTTGTTATCTTTTGACATTTTGCTAGTAGCTGTCCTAACATGTGAGATGATATCTCATTGTAGCTTTCATTTGCATTTTTCTGACAATGTTGACTACCTTTTCATACACCTGTTGGCCATTTGTATTCTTCCTTGGAAAAGTGTCTATTCAAGTCCTTTGCCTATTTTTTTTTTTAATGAAAAGGCAACTCACGGAATGGGAGAAAATGTTTGCAAACCATATTATCCAATAAGGGATTAAGTTCCAAAATATACAAGGAACTCATACAAGTCAGTAGGAATAATTAAATAATAACCCAATTTAAAAATAGGCAAAGGATCTACTTTTTTTCCTGTTTGTTTTTCAAAGGTATCCTACCTCCTGGAAGGGGGCAGCATGGCCCATGAAGACTTCTGTGGACACACTGGTAAAATGAACCCAGGAGATTTGCAGGTATGGCCAAGGACAAGGAATTGCTGGTGGTTTAGTAGTTTTTGGGTGCACATGCTTGATCCTGCCCACTTCCAGTACATTCACCCTTTCCACACTCTCTCTATTATATTCTTGACTTCTCCCTTTCTACATATTCTTTTACTCAGCCTGGAAACCACACAGGTCTCTTATATTCTTTTTTCACACTTTCCTTGACCCCTCAATCACTTTTTAGCTCCCACCTAGTCTTTTTCTTACATTTCTCAAAAGAGTAATCAGGAATGATATCCCAACTTCCTTATCTTTCATTCGTTTTGTACTTACTGAAATCAGATTTGGCCTCTCAGTAGCCTCTTCCAAATCTTTACTGAAGCTTTTCAGGTAATGGTCACTTGTGATGTCCCAATTGCCAAATTCAGTGATTGTTTCAGTCCTCATCTTTCTAGACCTCTCTGCTGCATTTGAGACAATTTATTATTTATCTTCCAACTCATTTGCAGGGTTAGGTGTTATCACTTAAGACAATGACCTTGAGCCCTCCATCATCCTAGTCTTGTCTGAGATATGTTACAATTAAAATCCCCTAAAATACTTGGGTCATATTTGCCAGTTTTGTAAGTCGAAACTCTATACCAGGTACTTTCTGGGATTTTATATGTATATGTTTTGAGGAATGATAAATTCACATATTTGAATCATAATATTTCAATGAAAGTGAAATTTAAAGACAAAAAAGCAAACGAAAAAAGTCATGGCGAAAAGTCAATAGTAACCTCTCACTGGAGCAGAACATGAAATGAAGACTGCTTGCAAAGATAGATATGATGACTGGAAATGTCCTGATCGTGGAAGTGGTGACTTCTGCCATCTGCACCATGGAGCTGCCTAGCAGCCATATGTGTGAGACATTGGTCAACACTTCTTCTACCACTATAACTTCACATTGATTAGGATGATGATTGCATAGTGTCTTTCAGTTTATTCAGAGTTTTCGTATGCATGATCTCTTTGCGATAAGTATTATTATTATTATCGTTTTGAGACAGGGCCTCACTCTCTTGCTCAGGCTGTAGTGCAATGGTACATTCACGGGTCACTGCAGCCTCGACCTCCCCAGCTCAAGCGATCCTTCCACCTTAGCTTCCCTAGTAGGTGGGACCATGGGTGCACAACACCACACCTGGCTAATTTTACTTTTTTGTAGAGGTGGGGTCTCGTTGTGTTGTCCAGGCTGGTCTCAAACTCCTAGGCTTAAGCGATCCACCTGCCTTGGCCTCCCAAAGTGCTTGGGTTACAAGCATGAGCCACTGTGCCCAGCAAAAAGAAGCATAATATTATTCTCATCTCATTTTTAAAAATGAGGAAATGGGGATTTAAAGATGTTTTTAAAAACAGATGCCCATGGCCTCAGAGCTAGTAAATGATGAGGATGGAAAGAAAACCCCATTCTCCCCTTCCAGATCCAATATATAGGCCATTTTAGGTAAGGTATTGCCAAACTAGCTCATATCTAAAAAGGATAACCAAGGTATTGAAAATATGAAGAAATGAACTTTTAAGGGAAAAGGAAAATGCTTAAAAATGGGAGGATGTCTTTGAGGGACACCAATAACTATCATTAGACAGAAGAAATGCAGCATAAGAGGGTGTTTAGGTATACCTTATACTGCATTAGAGCAGGGTCAACAAATTTTTTCTATAAAGGGCAAATGGGCTTTGGGGGCCATATGGCCTCTGTTGCCACTACCAGACTCTGTCATTGCAGCATGAAAGCAGACATAGACAGTATGTCAATGAATGGGCATGGCCGTGTGCCAATAAACCTTTACAAAAACAGGTGGCAGGTTAGATTGGGCCCCCAGGCTGTAGTTTGCCAACTCCTACATTAGAAGGTTTAACAAGCCTTTTCAAATGGGAGTAGAGGGAAATCTAGACTTCATGGAAGAAAAAAATCTTTGAAGTATGCGCTGGCCTCCTTTCAGATCCTTCAACTAATAATGCTCTTTCTTGTCTCAGATTCTTTTTCACATGCTGTTGTCTCTCTGTGGAATCCTCTTCCTCTTCCCCTTCCCCTGGCTAATTCTTACTCCTTGTTTGGATCTCAGCCTGAAGATTGCACCCTCAGATAAGCTGCCTTGAACGAGCAGGACACTTCATGTGCTCACAGAACCCTGTCATTCTTCGAAGCGCAAGCACAATTATAATGGCAATAATGATGCATGACATTGTTTGTCTAAGGATTTTTCCCCTGATGAGGGCTGTGTGGAAGATGCTTTTGATGGCCTGCCTCATAGCCCCTTGGCCCAACTGTGAGTTCAGGTGGTGATGGTCCCCGTATGTGTACAGTACCATCTCAAGTGCTGTTACTCTGTCTGAAGCTTTCTCCAGCCCTCACTGACCATATGTGGGCAGACCATATGTGTCAGTGATTTAACACTCCCCTGGGAACTCTTGGTCAGTGAAGGATGGGAATTAGAGTCTAAATACCCTAGCTTCCCCTCTTCTCCATGCAACAATTTGAAAGTACATACATGGTTCCCAGTGGGATTGAATTCCAGATGTCCACAGATGTAACCTTCTTATTAACAACTCTTTTTGGCTTTCTCCCTTGCCTCACTCTTCCCTACTCTCTCACTTGTGCTTTCTGCATCACTTTCCAAATAAACAACCTGCACATGTCTTTGTCTCAGGAACTTCTGTGGGAGAACTCAAACTAAGACAGGTAGGAAATGCATCTATGATGTTCATACCTTCATCTCCAGATTCCAAGATTTAGTCTTTGGGGCTGGTCCCTAATCTGCTCTTAATAAAGACATGAACAAACACTTGAAGAATCTGCACAACAGTGGAGGCAATAATTGTTTCTCCAAGTAGCAAGGGTTCCATTACTGGAACTGAGCAAGTACAGACACAAATTAACCATCCACAGTATAGTGGATACTGGGGACCTCCAAATGTATTTTTAGGCCCACATATTTATATCCTCCAATGTCTGGGAACACTGGCTGCTGATGGCTCACAGCTGCTTCCCTCCCTAGGAACTGCCCTCTGCAGCGGGAATTGCCTCACCCAAAGTTGTGCTTTCCACTTGGGGATGGCCCACAGTCAATGGTTTGCTGATGTGGGGATATAAAAACTTGGCCACATTGTCTCAAGTCGGGACAATTCTGAAGGTACATCTCAACTCCAGAGCTCCCTGTTGGATTGGCTAAAGCCTCTGTAGTAACTGCATTGCTGGTTGGCTTCTCCCCCTGCCCAATCCTGCTTTTTTCACTTCTTAAGTTGTATCTCCTGAGAACACAGCCCAGTATACTATCTTCCTGCAACTCCCCGTCTTAGAGCTTAATCTAAGACTCAGGGATGTCAAAGAGAGGATTCTTCCATTTGTGGGAATTCCAGTTCCAATGAGTTGATTTCAAGTGAGGAAGCACAGGAAGCATTTGCAAAGCTGGAAAGGGCCCCAGCAATTGTCACTGATGTTTATTATTCCTCTCGATGCCCAGGGGCTCTGATAGCAGCACTGGTAAGATGCCTCACTTAGTGATGGTGTAGTAATTGTTCCACCTATAGACTTATTAGGAGCTTGGTTATGTTTCCCTCTTGTTGGTTTGGTGTTTGCAGTGGATGACTGCGGGCCGGGGCATTCTGCACGCTGAGATGCCTTGCTCAGAGGAGCCAGCCCATGGCCTACAACTGTGGGTTAATTTGAGGAGCTCAGAGAAGATGGTGGAACCTCAATACCAGGAACTGAAAAGTGAAGAAATCCCTAAACCCAGTAAGGATGGTGTGACAGTTGCTGTCATTTCTGGAGAAGCCCTGGGAATAAAGGTAAGCCAGACTATTGTGTCTATTTAACCTGAGGCGTGCAGTGACATAAGGCTGGCCCCTTCTGGGTTGTTAGCGCTCACTAGGTTTGCCAAAATTCATGTCCCATGGGATGGACTTGATTCATAGTTGTCAGAATAAGTGCAACCTAAGAAAACTCAGAAATTTTTGCTGCATACAAACCCATAGAGTTAGGAAAATTACAAGAAAGCAAGCTCATATAAAGTTTGGTCAAGGAGCAATTTTCAAAGTGTGTCTTAATATGTATGCTGATTTAGCCTAATTCCTTTCACTTATAGTGCAATTTTATGCTTTAAATTATAGCTCCTTAGTACAGCAGGATTGCTACCTTTAAGAAACAAACAACCAAAAAGCAAGACTAAACTCCACAAAGATTTACGTAAATTACTTATGCCCAACTTAGTAATGTAAGGAAAGCACACTACTACATTGCAGAAAGTTTATTTTTAAATTTTAACTTGACAATTTGTCTAACCCATACATGACATGCCCTGTACATTCTTTTCAACTGGGACTTTATACTATTTGGGTTTATAGTCTCACCTTTTTGATTAAATAAATCAATTTAGGCTAAAGATTATGGATATATTTGTGGGAGGAAAGGGGTGTGGCAAATGCCATGTTAATTGTACACCAGAACTGCTCCTGAGGAGGATAAGATTCCTCACACCAACCAATTTGAGGTAGTGTGTTTTCTTAGGTGGGGTTTCCCAGAAGCAGACCCTGAGATGAAGATTCCCATCCAAGTGATTTTTAAGTAAGTGTTCCTAGGAGAACAGTAAAAGGAATCAGGACAAATTAGGGGAGGAAGTGAAGCAAGGCTGCCATCTCAGGCAAAGTCCTAACGAAGGTGGCTTTACCTTGATCCTGCAAGGGACTTTGAAGGATCAACGTGCCTCAGGGATGTCCGAGCCCATCCCTGGCAAGGGAGCCGGGCTTTCATGCTCCCTTACCCAATGGTCATTGGTTATGGCCATTAACTTTGAGGTGGAGGCACCGAAATGGTTAAAAGGGATCTGAGGGGATCTGGGAGAAGCCTTGACATCGGGTACTACACATGGAACCTGGCATTGAGTGCATCAAGATAATGGAAGTTACTCTGCCATTCTCCCAGTGCACAACCAGTACTTAAAACTATCTAAAACTAACTTCTGTAAATTTTAATTTTTTGATGTGTACCATCAGGGATAATGGCTTGGCAGTGGCTACTAACCAACCACTCAATGGGATGCATAGGATGGTTAACAGAATGGTCATGGTTATTGGTTGGGACTTACCAGTTTTTGTATTTCCTGAACTATAACCAAAGTTTTACTGTTTTTATTTATTTATTTATTTATTTTTACCTGTACCGTGCCTAGGTATATGGATTATTTTGTTTTGTGTTTCTAGTGCAAACAAAAGTAATTGAACAACAACAACAAAAAATCAAAGTTCACAAAGTTAAGCATACCTGACTGCTGTCCACACCCCTGGCAGACCTATTGCTTACTTTGCCGTTGGAAAAGACCCTTGGTTGTGTTTCTGTGACTCGTTTCTGTTTTTCCAAGCATTGGTCAGTGAGTGCCCTTTTCAGCTGTTTGTGAAGAGTTTCTTTCCCTTGAGCTCTGCAGAAGAGGGTTAAGATCCTGTGAGGACTTCCTGGTGTAGCAGCAAAAGATATTGTTCGGTATAGTATCAGGCAGAGTGGTCTACAGGGAGCTGAATTAATACAGATATGAAGCTGCTCACTCCATCTCACATGGTATTTTCCTTCCCTGCTTCCAGGACTCTGAGGTTTTAGGGACACACCTTTAGGGGATACTGAGATGGATAGTAGAGGGCAAGAAGCCCCCCTCTGCTTCAACCAAAGCACAAGACTTTGCCCGATTTCATATATTGTAATTGTCCATAAGATTTGATTTAGAAAAAGAGTTGAACTGTTGGCAGTTCAAAAGAGAAATCAGACCAGTGATTTAGTAGATTAGCAAAGCCAGTGATATCACGAATCCTTAGAGTTTACAACTACTTCTCATTTATAGAAATCATAAGGCAATTTAAAGTTGGAGCCAGTAAAGCACTTTTAAGCAGCAGACCATGTGGTCTTGTAATCACAGCCAAGGATAAGAGACCAGAGGTAATGTTTTAACTTTGTAAAATAATGTCTTAGTATCTGCCAGCTTCTATTATTTATTTTTGTTGAATAGAATCTCTGAAGTGAATTATGTTCTCCTAAGTAAATGATCAGTCTTTCTTATGAGTGAATTTTAATAATAATGCCTCTTAGAACCATGGGCAGCAGTAATTTAGATTTCAAGAGGCAGCGTGGTGCAGTGGTTACCTGCATGGACTCTGGAGATAGAATGCCTGGGTTGGAATCCTTACCATGAAATAGCTGTGTGGCCTTGGGCAAGGCAGTTGTTACCTTCTCTGGACCTCAGTGTCTCATCTATTAAATAGGAATTTTTGCGAAGATTAAGTGACTTTTTATACATTAAACTCTCAGAATAGTGCCAGACACATTGTAAGCATCATATAAGTGGCAGTTATTATTTTGATTAATTTACGGTAACTTGAACAGGAGCTGGGCTGAGATTTATGTCTGCCATCTAAGCTAAAGGGATTTGCTGTGATTTGGGAAGGGTTATTAACCTGCACTCAAGAAAGGACACCAGTAAGAGTCATTTTAAAGATAGGGAGCAACTGGCCATTACTTTGTGAGTCTCATAAGAAACATAGTTTTGCACATCTGAAGCCTTAATATCTGATTAACAAGGAATGACTGGGTCTTAAAAGGTCTAGACCTACCATAAAAAGAAACTGAATATTGTTTCGCATCAGGAAGACAATTTTAGGTTAAATTACAAGGTGAGGCTGAGAATATATATTTCAAGAGATTAATGTATTTATAACCAATACAGAGTCAACAACAACTTCCATCTCTGCAACTAAAATATCTAGAAAATGAAATTAGCAATAATTCCAGCACTTCGTCAACTTTAATATTCATGTGAATTACCTGAGGGTCTTGATAAAATGCAGACTCTGATTCAGCGCATCTGAGGTGGGATCTAAGAGTCTACATTTCTAACAGGCTCCCAGGTGATGCCAATACTGTGGTCTGGGGACCACTCTTTGGAACATGCATAATGGGCATGGGATCCAAGACACAGGAGTTTACCCATCTTGAGAAATCATTTGATTAAGCTCCTATAGAAGATGTCAAATGATCTAGTACTGTGAATTTTGGCAAATCTCATTTAGCTTTTCTGGACCTCAGTCCCGACATCCACAAAAAAGGTGAGGGGGGTTTTGAATAAGATACTGTCGCTTTTATGAGCAACAAAACTGCCTTTTTGATACTACCAAGGGTAGCTGTATGCCTGTTTCCCAGGTTGTATGTACCTGAGTATTTATTCAACCCTTGGAAAGCCAAGGCAGAACAAGATTCTGCCAGGACAGCACAGTCTAAAGTGAAGGCTGAACAGGGAGAAAAGGTTAAAATGGGATAGTTTGAATAGTTCCTGTCACTTTTGGAAGGTCAAAATCACATGTTTATTTCATGAAAGTATGAAATTCTCCAAACCCCATTCCATCCTTATCAGACAACTAATCAGCAATATTTATTGCCAGCTCTCTTTGGAACACAATTCTTTTTCCAAAAACACGCCTCTACTTGCCTCCTGCTGCTCTAAATTCTGTTGTCAGAAGCAAACCTTGAGGAGGCCTCAGCCCCACTGGGGTTAGAGAAAGGCAATCTGGAGCCAGATGGCCTTGGTTCAAGGCCAGCTCACCACTGACTCACTCTGAAGAAGTCACTTAAGATTGCTGTGCCTCAGTGTTCTCATCTGTAAAATGGAGAAGATTATAATGACCCAGTGCAGAGGGTTGCTGGGAGGATTAGGTTGGCTATTACTTGTGAAGTACTTAGAACTGGTGCAGAGTAAGCCCTCTACAAGTGGTTGCTATTTTCACTTCCATACAAAATCTTTGGGCAGTTTTCATGTGGCCTGCAAATGTAACCAAAAGAATCTTTCTTCTGATGGACAGTCTGTATATTCATGTGTTGGATGATAACCAAACTTTAAAAAATTTAATTTTCAAAAATGCCTGCTAAACATCTCATGTAATTCACTCAGATCATACCACTGTGCACTTAGCACCGGAAACAATGCCTGAGACATAACAGATGATCAATAAATATTTTCAAATGAGTAAATGAAATCATTAAAATATACATGGATGCTGGAATAAGAGAAATGAAGGTAAAGTATTAAGAAGATAGACAATATAGGGATTAAGAATGAGTGAAATAAGCTTAAAATGAGCTTACTAAAAAGTTAAGAGAACAATAAAATTAGCTAAATTATATGTTAAAATAAACTATTTAAGGGATTAGGAAGTAAGGAAATAAAAACCAGATTGATCTTTTTTTTTTTTCTTTAAATGTGGACTCTTTTGCAGGACCCAAATTGTTCTTGCAGGTTTCTTCAAGCAGTGACAATAATGGTGAACAAAGGTTCAGAGGCTTGTGGTTCCCCTTGGAAGTCCACAGGCAGGTGTCTTCTTATCTGCTTTAGCTTCTTCCATGTAGCTTTTCAGGGCATGGCTTGAGCTCCAGAATAGTGGATATACTTACCAGCTTTCTAGGCATTTCTTGTGGATATCTCCCCTCCCTTGCCGGTTTAGCTGTACAAGCATTGGAAGACCCCATGTCCCTCGGGCAATTCTTTCCTAGTCAACGAGCAACCTGCCCACTAATCGGCCTGTGTTGGTTGTGGGTTGACAAGTAATTTATAATCAAGCCTGTAATAATCCCCTGTGATTTGGATAGCTGATAGAGTCTCCTGGCTATAGCAAGCCACTGGTGCACACACACGATTTTTCCTGTACCAGAACTAGAGAGAAATAGCTGCCCACATTTTCCAGGTTTTGCTTTCATCCAAGACACTTTTAGGGGCTGGATGTTATTTGAAACACTTTATCACCAAAATGCAATTTTGTCAGTATTCCTTCTACCTTAACTTGATTAAAAATATATTTTATGTGGCTTTTGGGGGAATACTTTTATAGCACATGCAAACGGTAGTGGGTTTTGGGCAATCAGAATACTGGAAGGTAAACTTAAAACATTTTTGCATCTTAGTAAACTCAGAACATTTTCAGGGGAGATTTGACTTCTTTGATTATATTGGGCACATTTAAGGAGCTCCTCCCTCACCTGCCTTCCTGCATTTGCTTCCGTCCACTGTGTGATGTGGAGAGAGCTGGGCTCTTCCCACAGGAGGCTGCTCTTTTCTTCTCAAGCTCAAGAGAACAATATTTTGAAGTAGCATTAAAAAAACTATTAAATCATGGAAACAGGTAACATATACACACACACTTTTTTTGCCTTTGAAATATTTCAGCAAGTTCATGGATCTAGCTAAAAAAAAGAGAAATAACGGATACTCTCCTAATGGCAGAGAGTGTGAGAGGGGCACTGGGTTTCTGACATAGGGAGCTTGAGTAAACAGGCTCCAGCTGTCCCAGAGAGCAAGCAAAGGAAAAACAACACTTGCTTGGGAAGGAATTCTCCCTTCCAAAGACCTCTCTTTTAATTTATTGTATTTATAAATCAGAGCGCTCTGTGATAGATTTAAAAACTGGATATTTAACAAATGTTCCCTTTGGGGTGAGCGTAGCAGGGATAAGGATGGACCTGAAACTTCCCTCAGTATGTCTTTTAATTTTTACTTTTGAAAGATAGAAATGCTTACATATTTAAAATATCAAGTTAAACCAGAAGTGAAAAAAGAAACAAGTCTTAAAATCAAAAACAAATAGAAACAAGTGAAGAATCTAAAATTGGTATAAAGATATTGGCAACATAACCACACAGAGAAAACATTTATTTGAAGGGCTTTTAAACATGATTTCCTGGCTGTACGTTTTAGTGGGATATATTCTAAAGACAAAAAGAACAGCAAAAAATATTTTAAACTTTACTCCATAGTTTTTGTCGTTAGTGTTGGTTTTATAATTTCATAACAAGTTAATGTGTATTATGAAATAAAACAAATTAGTAAATTTGTTAATGTTTATAGAAATCAAGATTTTCAGTATAAGAAAAATGGATACAAATATAAAAGAGCTAAGAAAAATACTGTAATATTCAATGTTAAATTCAACATTAAATAGACATTTTAAAACAGTGGATGGCCATTATTTCTTTGAGGCAGTTTCTGGAAACAATATGATTTTATCATTTTAGGAGTCCAAGATTTTTGATGATGCAATTTATGTTTCTTTCTGATAACAACTCCATTCTCCACTGATTATTTCCATTGATTTTTTTATGGTTCATGTTTAATTCAATGCTATGAGAAGTGCTTTAAAAAGTTCCACCTAAGAAATTCACAATCACCCTAATGAATTCTGGTGAAATTACCCTTTTAAGACATTCTATAACTGTATTTTAATGGATAGATAGGAGGAGAAAGTAAAGGAAATATCCACATGAATCAGAGAGCTTCCTGGTCTCTTTCTGACACAGGGCAAGGGAGGAAGCAGAACATTTTGGGGAGAAAGAATTCTGCAAAATACTGTAGAAAAAAGGAGTTGAGGATTTCCCCATCTTCATCTCCTTGCTTCTATGCACCAAGGTCCAACCCAGGTCCCCTCTCTTTGGTGCAGCCTTCTCAGCTGTCCTGGCCGACAAGCATCTCAACTTCTGCCCAGATCCACACAGCCATTCTGTCTTCATAACTCATGAGATTTTTGGGCTGATGGCATTTAATTTACATGTCCCATTTCCCCTTAATTCCTATTAGGCACCTGCTGTGTGTACATCATGCAGTTCCCTGGAGATACAATGTGAGTAAGATACAACCACTGTCCTCAAAAATGCTCACAGTCTAGCTTGGGAGAGAAACCGGCAAACAGCAGAAGTATAATGTGACACAGGAAACACGAAAACAGCAGTATGTGAAAATCTCATGATACTCCAAAATAGGGAGAATCAATTCTGCTTGTGTGGATGGAGCAAGGGAAAGAAAGATTGGGCAGGGATCACATCTTGTAATGGCTTGTATAAAGACTTGGATAGTAAGAGTGCAGTGACTATTTAGGCGTCCTGATGCAGGCTGCATAGGCAACCAGATACTTGGTGGAGTTATGGCAGGGCAAGAGGAAGGAAATGATGCAAAATATGGGGATGGAGAAAAACCCAAGTTTGTGTACTTCTGGATTTTGCCTAAGGCCAACGTTTGTTGTATGCATATTCTTGCATCCTTCTCTCACAAGGTTTTAAATAGTAGGGCATGAGGTTAAGGTGCAGTGGCCTCCCCAGCATGCTATATGCAGTCCATCTCATCTCAGGTTTCATGAAGCAGTTCATTCTACCGGACGTGCCTGCTACTGCTGAGAAGGACGTGCCTTCTCAGGCCATGTAGCCTGAGAAGATGATCAGCAACATTCCACAGACAAGTGCAAAACTTGGCTTGGATTCACTGTTGAGAATAGGCACAATTAGGTCTGCTAGTCTTGTTTAGTAAATAGGAAGACACCAAAGAAATGTACCCAGCAACTTCAAAGAATTTGTCTTGTGGTAGGCAGCCGTAGTTGGCACTTCATTTGCAGTTAGGAATGTGCAAATAAACAGTGGTCAGGATCTGCTCAAATCAGCTGGACAAAAGCTTACTCTTGCCCAGGGCAGCCCACTCACCCCAGAAATACCATTCTTGGTGTGCACAAAGGGTGCCAGATGTTCTTATTCATTCAAGATGTCCCTGCTGACCTAATCCCTAAGAAGTACATTCCAGTCGTGGCGACAAGCCCTCTCCTTCCAGTGAATGAAGAATGGATAGGTGCACTTTTAAACCAGAAGTAACACCCTGTGCCATTCATACTTTGTTGGCCTTAGTAATCAGGATTGTAACTTAGCAGGGAAATTTAGACTAAGAGCATAATAAAAGCTATTAAAAAAAACCCAAAGTGTCAACTTCAATAAAGGTTAGTGGTCACTTTAGCATATTATTGTAATCACTTCTATGGCCATCGAGACTTGCCCTTTTAGGATATAGTATGTCTTTTCCCAGGAACACATTACATATTTTTTCTAACCACAGAAAAAAATGCAGGACAGCTTCAGAGAGCTGTCTTGAGACTCTTGCATGTTGCATTAAAAGCTGAGCTCTTATGGATATAAATAAAGTGGATGTCAGTATTTTAAAAACTGGTATCAGCCGCTGGGCGTGGTGGCTCACGCCTGTAATCCCAGCACTTTGGGAGGCCGAGGCGGGTGGATCACGAGGTCAGGAGATCGAGACCATCCTGGCTAACATGGTGAAACCCCGTCTCTACTAAAAATACAAAAACAAAATTAGCCAGGCGTGGTGGTGGGCGCCTGTAGTCCCAGCTACTCGGGAGGCTGAGGCAGGAGAACGGCGTGAACCCACGAGGCGGAGCTTGCAGTGAGCCGAGATCATGCCACTGCACTCCAGCCTGGGCCCTGGGCGACAGAGTGAGACTCCATCTCAAAAAACAAACAAACAAACAAAAAAAAACCCAACTGGTATCAACATATATGAAGCTATGTTGTTGATAGCTGCAAACACAGTACTTTATTTTGACCAAAGCAGAAATCCTTGGGATCATGTAGGTTTTGAATAATTTGATCAAACTCACACTCAAATGTGTTGAGCAAATTCAGGTTCAGATAAAATTCTGATTACTGGAAGCATTAGAAGTTTATAGTATGTAAATTATATCTCAATAAATCTGTTTTGAAAAGGAATTCTACTCCTGTGGACAGGTATAGGTACTCCAAGATAGCCAAGTATTTAGACATTTCAACTCAAATGAGTTCTAAATCATTGGTAGTAACGATTAAAGGAATAGCATGTTCTGTCATAAAAATCACAGGGAATCATTTTTTGCCATCCATTGCAGATCCAGGGGCTGTTCAGTATTCCTTTGGCTTAGTAAAATGAGATGAGTTCAGCAAACATTTACTGATGGCCAGCTGCATGCAAGACCCTATAGAGAGGTATGAGGGGAAAAGGTGAAAAAATCAGGGGGCTGGATGGATGCAATTGAAGGGAAAGACATATCAACTGATAGCATGAGTATACTGTGGTGAGTCAGCACACTAGAAATCATGGCAGGCTAATGGGAAAGCAGAGGACGAGGCTCAGTCCAATCTGGAGGTCCAAGAAAACAGGCCTAAGTCTAAAGGAGAAAACTGACTTGGCGAAGAAGGGTGGAATGTCTAGATCAAGCTTATTCAACTCGTGGCCCAGGACAACTTTGAATATGGCCCAACACAAATTTATAAACTTTCTTAAAACATTGTGAGATTTTTGTTTGTGATTTTTTTTCTTTTAGCTCATCAGCTATCATTAATGTTAGTGTATTTTATGTGTGGCCCAAGACAATTCTTCTTCCAGTGTGGCCCAGGGAAGCCATTTTGGCCACCCCTGGTCTAGATGGTGCAGAAGGAGACAGCATGAGTAGAGGTGTTTCTGCACAGAGAAACAGTGTTCAGTGGTATAAACCAATGCTTTAAGAAGGCCTTCAAAACACACGTTCATTTTCTAAAGTATGAAAATTGGAAAAGTTCTTATCTTTCCTATGTAAAATTTGTCTGGTACTTTGTGTGTTTCTCTCTCTTAGTTTTTTTAAACTTTTCAAATTTATTCTCTTTTGTTTTTAGAAATATCTTGAATAGGCTGGGCGTGGTGGCTAACGCCTGTAATCCCAGCACTTTGGGAGGCCGAGGCGGGTGGATCACGAGGTCAAGAGATCGAGACCATCCTGGCTAACACCGTGAAACCCCGTCTCTATTAAAAATGCAAAAAATTAGCCGGGCGTGGTGGCGAGTGCCTGTAGTCCCAGCTACTCGGGAGGCTGAGGCAGGAGAATGGCGTGAACCCAGGAGGCGGAGCTTGCAGTGAGCCGAGATCGCGCCACTGCACTCCAGCCTGGGCGACAGAGCGAGACTCCGTCTCAAAAAAAAGAAAAAAAAAAGAAATATCTTGAATATACTGAGGACGTTTCACCTGGACTAGTTGCTCATCTGTATTCTTTACCTTTTACCTCCCTCCCCGAGCCAACAAAACTCAAACACAATGCTCTCACGATGCCATCTAATGGAGTCTTTTGTATTGAGACTATGGCTGTTATGTTTGGAATACAATATGGACTGATTAAGATCTGGCTCCTCCAGATTTGTTGAGAAATAAAACAATGACAATTTACCTCTTTTTCGTAAAACCTTAAAGCCCCCTTGCTCTCTTTGTTTTGTTTTATTTTTATTATTATACTTTAAGTTCTGGGGTACATGTGCACAACGTGCAGGTTTGTTACATAGGCATACATGTGCCATGTTGGTTTGCTGCACCCATCAACTCGTCATTTACGTTGGGTATTTCTCCTAATGGTATCCCTCCCCCAGACCCGCACCCCCCGACCGGCCCCGGTGTGTGATGTTCCCCGCCCTGTGTCCAAGTGTTCTCATTGTTCAAGATGATCGTTTTTAACATTATGGAAGGAAACCATGATGGTCATAATTTTTCTACCCTAGATCAACTATAAATAGCAATTAGAGAAATTTAAATGCCTCTTTTTTAAAGGAAGCCATTTTGATGTCCAGAACAAGGCTCTTCTGTCCCACTGCCTTCAGTCACCTGCCTCTGATTAATTTTCTTCTCATCTCTGGGCTCTAAGAACAATACTGGCTTCCCCACCCAACCTCCCACCCCCACGTGTTATTCTCTAGTTACAAAGAAGCGATACACAGGACAGAGGGAGAGCTGGGCAGTGAAAAGGAGGAAGAAAACCCGACACTGTTTCTGCACCACCTTGGTTCCTTTAACATTGATTTTTGGGCCTTTCCACCCTGTCTCCACCAAACAGATTTCTTGTAAACTGCTCGCTGCCTCTGTTTCCTTAGGTTTTCTGCCAATTGAGTCCCCCAGCTAGATTCTTTTCCTCAGCAGCCTCCACTCTGGCTGTGGCAGCTCTGCTTGTCAGGAGTCAGCACCCACCTATGTTTTTGTCTGCCTTGGGAGACTTTGAGTGTCTCTAAGTAACTACCAAGACTTGGCTGGTGGATTTTCCCAGCATCAGATATGGATTTGAGGCCATCTGTTACATGTCAGTCCAAAAGAAGTTTTGAGCAAGAGTTCTGGTGACTGTCATTAAGTGTTTTCGTAGGTTTTAACTGACAAAGTCTGTCAGCCAAACAAAAGCAGACCAGTTTATTGAAGAGGGCCTAGAATTCAGTGGAAGTCAAATGTAGGGAGTTGAGGTTGAGAAGACCAAAAGATAACACAGGCATAGCCCAGAGATATTGTGGGTTCAGTTCCAGATCACTGTAATAAAGGGAATATTGCAATAAAGCGAATCACACATTTTTTTTTGCTTCCTAGTGCATATAAAAGTTATGTTTACACTATTTTGTAGTCTGTTAAGTATGCAATAGCATTATATCTAAAAAAGTACATACCTTAATTTAAACATACTTTTGTTGAAAAATGCTAATGATCATCTGAACCTCCAGCGCGTCCTAATGTTTCTGCTGATGGAGAATCTTGTCTCAGTGTTGGTGAGTGCTGACTGATTAGAGTGGTAGTTGCTGAAGGTTGGGGTGGCTGTGGCAATTTCTTAAAATCGGACAACAATGTTGTTTGCTGCATTGATTGACTCTTCCTTTCACGAAATATTTCTCTGTAGCATGTAATGCTGTTCGATTATATTTTACCCACAGTAGAACTTCTTTCAAAATTGGAGTCAATACTCTCCAACCCTTCCACTGCTTTATCAACTGAGTTTATCTGATATTTTAAAACTTTTGTTGTCATTTCCACAATGTTCACAGCATCTTCACCAGGAGGTTCCCTCTCAAGAAACTACTTTCTGTGCTCTTTGATAAGAGTCATCTCCTCATCTGCTGAAGTTTTGTCATGAGCTTGTAGCAATTCAGTCACATCTTCAGGCTCCACTTCTAATTCTAGTTCTCTTGCTATTCCCACCATATTTGCAGTGACTTCCTCCACTGAAGTCTTGAACCCCTTTAAAGTCACCCATTAGTGTTGGAATCAACTTCTACCAAACTCCTATTAATGTTGATATTTTGATCCCCTCCCATGAATCACAAATGTTCTTAATGGCATCTAGAGCAGCGAATCCTTTCCAGAAGGTTTTCAGCTTACTTTGCCCAGATCCATTAGAGGAATCACCATCTACGGCAGCTATAGCCTTATGAAATTTATAATTATAATTATTATACTTGTAATTAATAAAATAATTAATTGATGATGATTAATATCAATTAAATTATTGAATAGTAATTGTTAATAATATTATGATGAATTATAATAGGGAGTAATCTTGACTTTCAAGTCTGAAATAATAAGACTTGAAAGTTGAAATTACTCCTTGATTCATGGGCTGCTAAGTGGATGTTGTGTTAGCGGCACATTAATCTTGCACATCTCCATCAGAGCTCTTGGTTGACCAAATGCATTGTCAATGAGCAGTAATATTTTTAAAGGAATATTTTTTTTTCTGAATAGTAGGGCTCAATAATAGACTTAAATATTCAGCAAACCATGCTGTACACAGAATAGCTTTCATTCAGGTTTTGTTCTTCCATTTCTAGAACACAAGTAGTGTAGATTTAGCATAATTCTTAAGGGCCCTAGGATTTTTACAATGGTAAATGAACACTGGCTTCAACTTAAAGTCACCAGCTGCATTAACCCCTAATGAGAGAGAGTCAGCCTGTTCTTTGAAGCTTTGAAGACAAGCATCAACTTCTCTCTAGCTATGAAAGTCATAGATGGAATCTTTTTTCAATATAAGGCTGTTTCATCTACATTGAAAATCTGTTGTTTAGTGTAGCCACCTTCATCAATGATCTTAGCTAAATCTTCTGGATAACTTACTGCAGCTTCTCCATCAGCACTTGCTACTTTACCTTCTACTTTTATGTTATGGAGATGTCTTCTTTCCTTAAACCTCAATAACCAACCTCTGCTAGCTTCCAACTTTTCTTCTACAGTTTCCTCACCTCTCTCAGCCTTCACAGAAGTGAAGAGAGTTAAGGTCTTGCTCTGGATTGGACTTTGGCTTAAGGGAATGTTGTGGGTAGTTTGATCTTCCATCCAGACCACTCAAACTTTCTCCATATCAGCAATTAGGCTGTTTTGCTTTCTTATCATCTGTGTGTTCGCTGGAGTAGCACTTTTAATTTCCTTCAGAAACTTTTCCCTTGCATTCCCAACTTGGCTAACTGGTGCAAGAGGCCTAGCTCTTGGCCTATCTCGGCTTTTGACATGCCTTCCTCACTAAGCTTAATCATTTCTAGCTTTTTATTTAAAGTGAGAGACATATGACTCTTTCTTTCTCCTGAACACATCGAGGCCATTGTGGGGTTGTTAATTGGTCTCATTTCAATATTGTGTCTCAGAACAGGGAGACTCAAGGAGAGGGAGAGAGATGGAGAACGGCCAGTTGGGGGAGCAATCAGAACACACATTTATCAATTAAGTTCGATGTGTCTTATGTCGGCACAGTTCTGTGGTGCATCAAAACAATTTCAATAGTAACATCAAAGATCACAGATAATAGATATAGTGATAATGAAAAAGTTTGAAATATGTCAAGAATTACCAAAATGTGACACTGAGATGTGAGGTGAGCACATGCTGTTGGAAAAATGACACCAATAGGTTTGCTCAACATAGGGTTACCACAAACCTTCAATTTGTAAAAAAAAAAACAAAAAAAAAACCCATATATTTACAAAGCACAATAAAGGAAGTGTGATAAAACAAGGTATGCCTGTACGTCTTTCTTTCCCTCCCAAGTTCAGAACGAATTGAGAGGGAGACTGAGGAGTTGGCCAGATAGGGATCCAAATATCATCTTTCTTACCAGTAAAATCTAGATAAAAGCACACGACTTATATCTGAGACCTGTTGGGCTTCTTAATACTTCCCCAGCTTCATTAACCACGTCCAGAGGTGTACATACAGTCACAGGCATCTTCTTCAGAGGCAGGCTTACCTCTTGACAGAAGAAGAGAGAAAGAGAAAGAAAGAAAAAGAGCTCAGAAGGGCCTGAGCTGAGCATACTCAGTCCCTTGAATTACTCTTACCAGCTGGATCCCTGCCTCCCCCTCACCCTCAGGGATTAGTGAGAAAGGCAGAGAGCAGCTGGCAATATTGCCTCATGGGGATATTAGGGAGGGGTCTGGAGGCTCCTTCAAACATTCCCTGTTTTTTTTCTATTAACATATTAGAGTCGGACGCTTAGCCATGACTGCCTCCTCAAGGAAAGAGATGAGAAATTTATCAGTGTGGACCCCCTCACATAAAAACTAACTTCTGTTCTCTAGGATCAATTTTACCCCCAGAATGATCTGAAATGTATATGGAGAGTTTTTTGTTAAATTCACACCAAGGCATATCTGTCTTCTAGACTGCACATTCATTTTATCTAAATATTAAAATATCACGAATTTGAACATAAACCTCTCCTATCATCAAACTTCTAAGACAAAAGTAAAGTTCTGATCTAAAACCCCTTGCCCTTACAAATCACATTAAAATAAATTAGAATTAAAATTGCCTTCTAAATAAGATGCCAAAGCATCTTTATCCAATTTTAACCCTGCTTTGCTTGGGTAGAATAAGGATTTTCTTTTTTCTTTATGAGCATCTTAGCCTGAGTTGCCGACCCTGGACTGGATGTGGCTCCATCAGGTCTGCCAAACTTGAATCCATTCAACCTCAATTCTCATTCGTTTCACTTTAAAAATAGTCCCAAAAGGTAATAAAAGACACATTTATCACAATACCGGTTTTGGTTCCATGAAATTTTATTGCACAAGCAAATCTCCAAGCCTTAGAGCAGTTATATCTGTAGAAAATTGATGTATTTGGTCAGTTCAGAGCATTAACATAGTTGGGAGAACAAAACCATGTATCCATCCCGTCTCCATTCTCTGGGGGGAGACATTTCTCCTTTGTGTAAAGTTGTATGCTTGTGTTGGTGGTAACTCCAGGCACCAGATCTTAAGAAAATCCTGTACTCAACTATGGAAAGCTGATAAGAATATGAAGAAATGTTCCTCTCACCAATATGCAGAAAAATAGAAATTTGAATAATATGCTGCCACTTGACACCCTTCAAATTAAGAAAAAATACAAAGTTGGGTACTGTGAAGTGCTGGCAAGGATGGGAAGAAATGGAAACTTCATGTTTGGTAAGTGGGTGTAACTGTGTTCATTGTGGAGAGCAAGTTGACATTAGTCAATGAAGCTAACACTGCATATAGGGTATGCCCCAGAAATTTCACTCCTAGTATTTATTCAATCAAAACTTCACCAAGCAGACATATGACAGTGGTCATCCCAGCATCGTCAGTAATAGAAAGGAGTCAGAGTTGACATAGGTGTTCACCACTGAGAGAATGAATAAGTGAAATATGGTGGTTACATATGATGGAATATGGTGTAGCTGCCAGAAGCAGTGGGCTATATTCACTTGTAGTTATTAGCTCTCAGGAAAAAAAAATGAGGAATAAATCAGAAAAGAAAGCAGTTTAGCACACAATACTACTCATTTTTCAAGGACACCCATATATCTAAATAAATACACTGTGGGTAGATTGGAAGGATGTCCATTACATATGCTCAACTGAGAGCCAATGGGTAATGGTCTTGAGATGGGGGATGATGGGGGAAAATAACACAAAACAAGAGGGGTGCCCATGGATGTATGATGACCCTGTGCCATGGAATATAGTGTACAGCCAATTCAATTCCATGAACCCAGGGCCAGAGAGAGAGAGAGAGAGAGAGAGAGAGAGAGAGAGAGAAATTTGTGTCTAACACCAGCTTTTAACTTGGTTGGTGTAGGTGACCTCCTGTGTGGCTGATTTAAGGGATTCTAAAAAGCCCAACATATGACAGAAAATCTCACTATCATGTTATTAAAACTGTACCATTAGAGTCCATCCTTCAACAGTATGAGGGATTGAAAGGAGCATAGGCTGTGGAGTCAAGCACACCTAGGTTCAAATCTCAGCTCTGTTGTTTAATATATCTGTGACCTTGGGAAATTTATTTTGAGCTTTTATTTCCTCATCTGCCAAGTGGGGATGATAATACACAGTCCTTGAGGTTTTTGTAGGGTATTTAATGTGCCTAGCAACATAGAGGGTACTTAATAAATATTTCTTTCCTTTTCCCTTATCTATCTTTTCTTTTCCCACATTCCTTTTATTATTAGTCTTTACTGACAGCAAATCTCTAGAAATTCTTGGGATGGGAAATGAAAATGGCCAACATCTTTTATGGGCTTATGAGGTGCTAAGTTTTAAGTCAGAGCTGTCTAATAAAAATATAATGGAAGCAACGTGTAACTTCAAATTTCATAGTAAACATTTAAAAAGTAAAATAAAACAGGTAAGATTAATTTTAATAGCATATTTAATCCAATATATCCAAAATATTATCATTGCAACATGTAATCAATATAAAATTGTAATGAGATAGTTCACACTTTTTGTTACCAAGTCTTTGAAATCCAGTGTGTATTTTACACTTGCAGCACATCTGTGCAGACTGGCCACATTTCACGTACCCAATAGCCACACGCATTGAGTGGCAACTGTATTGGACAGTGAAGTTCTGAGTTCTTTATATGTGTCAATTCTTTTAATTCTGATTTAACTTGGGTTCTCTGGAAAACAAAGCCCAAGGCAAGTATTATTTGCAATCCCAGGGCAGTGGGAGTGAAGGAGAAGGAAAGTGAGACAGATTCTTGGCCCATGTAGGATGCCTGTTCAGAAAGCTGTACCTCAGAACTTTCTAAGGGAGCAAGAATTTGTCTGTTGCCCCACATCTTCCATTCCTCTTTGGTCGAAGTTTGCCCACGGGGAGCTAATTCCCTGCCCTTCTGGTTTGTGTCACCTGGCCCCTGCAGACAGCCTCTGAATAGGCCACATGTCCCATTCTATGGCTTGGATCTGTATCCAAGTGTGGGCATGAAGAGAGGATCCAGAGCCTCAGTAGGTCAGTTAGGTCAAGCCCAGACTCTGGAGCTTCTGGAACTCCCACCACTGAGAGGACAATCAAGACGATATCAGAACTTGACAGTAGGCTAGGAGAGGCCAAGGCATCTGGCGATGTCAACAGTTGCAACAATGATGGCACCTACAGGTCTCCATAAGAGGCCAAGGGCTGAGGAGCTATAATGAGGCTGAGCGACTCTGAGGAGGCATGTAAAATGCGTGCAATTGAATTCTCACAATGAGATAGGGAACTGAAACAGTGAGATTAGCAACTTGCCTAGGGTTACACATATAGTAAGTGACAGAACTGGGATTCTAACTGGATGGTCTGGCTCCAGGGTCTGTGCTCTTAATCACATGCTCACATAGATCCTTCACCAGTTTGGCACAGCCCAATAGAAATCAGATTTTTTTTGTTGAGAGAAGGTTTTTCTTGGAAACTTTTAAAGACTGAAAAGGCTTAAGCGGAGAGATACATGTTGAAGCGTTCAAAAGGAAAACCTTGGCCCATCTGTCATTTTGCCAAGGATCTGACCACTCCCTATTTGCACAGGAATTCATGAATGATCCCTGACCTGAGTTGGGGATATATACTGATCCCTTGCATAGTGCTCCAGGCTTTCAGCAGATTTGGTCAATTCTTCAATTTTTCTGAGCTGGTGCTGAATAGCAGGGAACTACTTCTCCTCTTGTTTGTGGATACACAGGAGGCCATATTCAATACTTTTAGGACCTGTTTGAATACTGTATTTAGATGGGTTGATGTGGTAAATTTGGGGATTGGGGAGTTGATCAAGGAAGAGACAGTTTCATGAGAAGCAGTAACATGCAAACTTTATTTGGGCAGTGCTCAGACAAGGTTGCATAAGAGGGAAACTTCCTCATAGCTGGAGATTTTCCAGAGACAGTGGCACAAGGCTACCACTCAGAAAGGAAACAGGGCAAGAGACCTGAAGAAGTAGGGGAAATCAGAGAGGAGGCTTACATGTCCAGGTGATATCACTCAACAGCAAGGTGAGGTTTCTCTGGATTAGAGAGTTCTGAAGGACATTAGCGGTTTGAGGTCTTATAGCTGGCTAGCAGATGTTGGTAATAGTTTATCTTATTTCTGGCTAGCAGATGTTGGGAATAGTTTCACAGTGTATATGAAGTAGGTAGGCTCTAAATGGCTGAAATTTTGTTCATTTTGGAATATATTTAAAGCAATTTGATATGTGAAAATTGGAGTTTGGCATCAGTGTTCTTTGGGCTAATGGTCGTATCCTAGTGTAAGAAAGTAACCAACATGGGGGCCATTTTCACCTAATATACAGGGGCTCTCTCTGGCCCATTTATATAATAGTTGTACAGAAAACTTTCAATTCATTCATTCAGCTCTTCCACTGCCATAATGGTGTATTAGTATACGAACAAAGTTCTTAGGGCAACACGAATCTAGAATTCCTAATAGAATGAGATGCTTTTCAAAGCCAACCACCACTTACTGTCCCATTTTCTTCGGTACTTTCATTTGAATCAGAATGTCAGGCAGCAATGAACCCCAAAGATAAGCTCTCCAACTCCACCACTTCGTAAATGAGAAAGCTGAAACCCAACTAGGCAAAAAGTCTTTCCCAAGGTCACACAGCTCATTGTGAAAGAAGACCAGACCCAAACTCAGGTTTCCTGAATTTTGCCCCATTTTATTTGAACACTTTCCCTGCCTTATCACACCATTCAGCCCTGATGCATAAGTTTGCTGAATGTATCTCTCTCCAGTTAGGGCATGCCTTAGCTCATTTTCGTGGAAGGAAGCTTCAAAATGACCATGTCTCTTTCTACACCAAAAGGGTACCTTCAGGCACATGCCTGTACAAGCAGACATCCCTGCCTGTCTGTGTCAGAACATCCTGCAAATGATCATGTAGAAGAAGCCCTAGACCATAATAAATTCCCCCTTCATTAATTTTAATCATAAAATTGAAGAAACATATCTATATGAAGGTATCCATACCCAGAGCTCTATGAAATATTTGCCAATGAGTTTCCCGTGTTACATCTTGATACACTTTCCTACAAGAACTCTTAAAAATATTTTAGTAAATAGCAAATGTGACTAATAAATATTAGAAGCCTTGTGAGGAATATTCTAGCATTGGTTAATAGATTTGCTGACTCAGTCTTGGAACACATTACCCATGGATTGGAGTTAACAAACAGGAAGGCTCTGTGTTAGCCTATTTGGGGGCCATTTGTGGTTTTATTATACTGTTGCCTTTATAGGGTTGTAGATGGATTATTTATACAAGACATGGGAATTTGTTCTTTTCCTGGTTTTAATTTTCCAAGAAATTAGAACATCTGTAACCCAAATTCAGGCAAGGATGCTGACTCAAAGGGTGAAGAAATCAAAGTCCAGTTTCACAATTAACATGTCTCTGGTTAAATTTCAGTACTGTGAGTCCCTGTCATCATCTTTATTCTCTTCCCATTTAGTCCTTCTTTCCTCACTACTCTTCCCATAAATAAAAGGTGAGAAAGAGAAGGACAAGAGTATTACCACTGATTAAAGGGCTGCTTGAAAAAGAATACTATAGACTGAATTTGGCTATGTTTAAAATTCTTGGTCAGCTAGACAGCTTGATGTTCAAGACTGTCCACAGTCTTTTATGGTTGATAGAAGTTAAAAATGTTTTTTGGCCCTCTCTAACTCCCACCCTACAAAGAGTCATTGGCATTTTGCCTAAGAGTTCCTTGTCTTCTCTTTGTGTAGCACTTCATGTATATGTCAAAATATGATTACAGAGTTTTAATCCTTCCCACAATATCTTTGGCACTGGGGATGGAAACTAATCTTTCCCATTGCTTATCAGAATTGTTTAAAATAATCAAGAATTCAGAAATCAAAGTGCTTTGGATTGGATACAGAAGACATCATTTTGTTGAAGAGCATCAGCCTATTCTAAAAATGAGTTAGAAGTTTGCTTTAAACAATATGGTAAATCTACTTTTCACTTCCTCAAAGCCTTACCATCTGCAGGAGAAATGAGAAAGTATGGCTCCCCATGCAGGGGCAATGGGATCTGGCAGTGAGTCTCCTGAGTGTGTATGGTAGTGCAGAGACTAGGTCTGTGCTGATGCATTTTTATCCCCAGTGCAAAGCTCAACAGATCACGAGAGTGGGAAGGTGGTAGAAGGAAGATGAGGACATTGGGAAGCCATAAGAACTGTACTAGATGACGACATGAGCTCCTCATGGAGTAGATCTTACTCTGTTAGTTGGGACTCCTGAGCTAGTAAATTAAGTGAACACTTGGTTTTCCCCATTGAGGCTCTTCCTTGTAAGTGGTAGAAGGAGAACCTACCTGAACTACAAAAGATTATCATCAATTGAGGAAAAGAAGAATAAGTCAACTGGGACAATTGGTTAACCATTTAATAAAAAGAAACCAGATTAGAGCTCGTTATCTGACAGTTAATTGTCAAAATAATTCCACATAGATTAAATAATTTTTTCTTTCTTTCTTTCTTTCTTTCTTTCTTTCTTTCTTTCTTTCTTTCTTTCTTTCTTTCTTTCTCTTTCTCTTCTTTCTTTCTTTTCTTTCTTTCTTCTTTTCTTTTTTTCTTTTCTTTTCTTTCTCTTTTTTTTTTTTTTTTGACAGAGTCTCACTGGAATGCAGTGATGCAACGTCAGTCTACTGCAATCTCCACCTCCCAGGTTCAAATGATTCTCCTGCCTCAGCTTCCTGAGTAGCTGGGATTACAGGCGCTCGCCACTACGCCTGGCTAATTTTTGTGTTTTTAGTAGAGACGGGGTTTCCTCATGTTGGCCAGGCTGGTCTCGAACTTCTGACCTCAAGAGATCTGCCTGCTTCAGCCTCCCCAAATGCTGGGATTACAGGCCTGAGCCAATGTACCCGGCCATAGATTAAATAATTTAATGTTAAACATTTTGAACTAGAAAAATATACACAAACATTTATATGATCCTTGGATGGGGAAAGACTTTCTAGGTTTAAAAGCATTGGAAGTAAAAGATGAATAGATTAGACCCATGTCAGAAACCTTGTAAATGAAATTAAAGGCCAAAAACAAACTGGGAGATAATAACTTTACTTTATTGAAAAAAAGAAAAAAACCTCCCATGTAAATTGATGAGAAGCATCAAACATCCTTGACTTCATAGCCGCCAATTTTCCATTCCCTCTCACAGTCACACATCACTGAAGATGTGTCTGCACATTTTATCTCCACTGTCCTACCTCCTTGATGTTCTCAACTTGACATCCATCCACACTGGTCCATTGAAACCAGTCACCACTGACTTCCATGTGGCCAAACCAGAGGTGGTAATCTCCTTCTCCTTCTCCCTCTCCCTCTCCTTCTTCCTCTCCCTCTCCCTCTCCTTCTTCCTCTCCCTCTCCCTGTCTTTCTTCTCCTTCTCCTTCTCCTTCTTCCTCCTCCTCCTTCCTCCTCCTTTTTCCTTCCTCCTCCTCCTCCTTCCTCCTCCTCCTTCTTCTATCTCCTCCTTCTTCTTTCTCCTCCTCCTTCTTTTTTTCTCCTCCTCCTTCTTTCTCCTTCCTCCTCCTTTTTCTCCTTCCTCCTCCTTCTTCTTTCTCCTTCCTCCTCCTTCTTCTATCTCCTCCTTCTTCTTTCTCCTCCTTCTTCTTTCTCCTCCTCCTTCTTTCTCCTTCCTCCTCCTCCTTCTTTCTCCTTCCTCCTCCTCCTTCTTTTCTCCTCCCTCCTCCTCCTTCTTTTCTCCTCCTTCTTCTTTCTCCTTCCTCCTCCTCCTTCTTTCTCCTTCCTCCTCCTCCTTCTTTCTCCTTCCTCCTCCTCCTTCTTTTCTCCTCCTTCTTCTTTCTCCTTCCTCCTCCTCTTTCTTTATCCTTCCTCGTCCTCCTCCTTCTTTCTCCTTCCTCCTCCTCCTTCTTTCTCCTCCCTCCTCCTCCTTCTTTCTCCTTCCTCCTCCTCCTCTTTTCTCCTTCCTCCTCCTCCTTCTTTCTCCTTCCTCCTCCTCCTTCTTTCTCCTTCCTCCTCCTCCTTCTTTCTCCTCCCTCCTCCTCCTTCTTTCTCCTCCCTCCTCCTCCTCCTTTCTCCTTCCTCCTCCTCCTCTTTTCTCCTTCCTTCTCCTCCTTCTTTCTCCTTCCTCCTCCTCCTCCTTCTTTCTCCTTCCTCCTCCTTATTTCTTTCTTTCTTTTATTTTCTTTCTTTCTTTCTCTTTCTCTTTCTTTTTTTCTTTCTTTCCTCCTCCTCCTTCCTCTTCCTCTTCCTCTTCCTCCTCCTCCTCTTCTTCTTCTTCTTCTTTTCTTCTTCTTCTTCTTCTCCTTCTTCTCCTTCTCCTTCTTCTTCTTTCTTTGGTTCCTTCTTCATGTCAGCTCTTCCTCTCCATGGCTTGATTGCTTTGTCTTTCTCCACAGCCTCTCTTTCTTTGGCTTCTGAGATAATACATTCTTGTGTCTATGGTTGCTCTTTGCTCCTTCTCAGTTTCCTTTCTCCAGGTGACACCATTTTCTTGGCCAGACCCTTAAACACTTCACTTCCCTGGATCTCAGTCCTGAGTCTTCTTTCATTGAGCATCTGCCTAAGTGAGCTTATTTATTTCATGGATTTAGATACCATGTATAGTCTGACAACTCCCAGATTGATATTCACAGTACAAGCCTCCCCTTCGAGCTCTATGTAGATTCTTATCTGCAACTGCCAACTTGACATCTCCATTTGCATGGTGCCCAGGCATGTCAAATTTAAAATAGCAAAAGTTGAAGTCTTGGTCTCCCCACCCTTACCTGTCTTGACAGCAAACAAACAACTTGTTTCTCTTCCAGTGTTCTCCATCTTAATAATTGGCACTGTCACTCACTGCTCAAAGTAGAAACATGATGGCCATCCTTATACCCACTGCCTCCAGTCCCTCAGCAAAAACTTTCTATCTCCAAATATATTATTTCAAATCTACCTATTTCTCTCCCATCTCTCTCTGGCCCACTCCAGCGTCCTCTTCAGGAGTCTCCTCTCCTCTATTCTTACTCCCTTCCAGTTCTTTATATAGTAGCTTAAGACATCTCTTTAAGATGAAAATTGGATCTGGTTCTTCTTCAATGTGTTCTCATTGTATTTTAAAGAAATCCCAAATGCCATACTATGGTCTATATCTGATTGAATCTTTCCTAACTTTCTAAACTTATGTCATTCGCTCCAGCAACCACTTTATGTCTGCCATGTTGCTCTCCTCTCAGTTTCTGAATACTTCAAGCTCTTTATGGCTTCATGGCCTTCACACATGCTATTCTCTTTTTTCTGCCCAGAAATCTCTTACCCTCAACTCTTCTTATTCAAGTCTTCACTTTAATGTAATCTCCCTAGTGAGGACTTCCTTTACTCTCCTCATTTTATTTTCTCTCTCTGCATCCTATTTATTTCTTTTCTAGCAAGTACCACATTTTAAAGTTTTATATTTAATTTGCTAAATTATCTTCTTCACTAGAAAGTAGTACTTCACAAGGGTTGAGCAGAACTGTTATTCAGCAATATATATCCAATGACTAGCACATTATAGATTCTCAACCAATATTTTTTGAATGAGGAAATTAATTGATAAGTGAATGAAAAGTTAAATAGGTTAATGAGCAGATAGTTTACTGAAAGAGAAATGCAAGTGGCCTTAATTAATACATACAATGCCCCTAAAATAGTGCCTGGTACATACTAAGCCCTCAACATATTTAGTTATTGCTATTGTTATATTAATAATAGTTACTATTATTTTAAAATTAATAATAATATCACCCAAACTAATAGTCAAATTTAAAGAGTAAGGAGATACCGATTTCTGCTTTTTAAATGAACTACAATGAAAAAAAATAAGATGATCAACACTTTGATGAGATGGGCACTTTTTAAATGTAGTTACCAAGTGATTTGGCAAAACCAATTTGGATGAAAGCAAGTTAGTATAACAAGTGATCAGATGATGATTTGTTCAAGAACAGATACTGCTAGATGTGGGTTGTTGAGATAATGGTATTTGTACTGTGGAGGTGGTGCCTTTAAACTTTTTTCTTCAGATTAAGCTTGTTTCCTTACTTTTTGTCCATTTTCCAAAGGTTTTGGGGGGGGGTGGTTATTTTTTAACTTTTACCTTTTTTCAGCAATTAATTTTTCCATTCTATGTTTGTGACAAGGAAAAAAAATGTGCAACAATAGGAGATCTGTTGGAATATGTTAACTTTCTAACAATAGGAGACTGGATGGGGAAAAAACGATTTAGAGCACATAAAGAGCTGAAAGGCTGCCCTGTGGTGTAGCAAAATTACCAAGACTAGGAAAAGCAGTGACTAGCAGTAGAGATTTTCAGCAAAATTGCTGTTTAACCAGATGATTATGTTGAACAATTTGCTTTTGGCCACAATGTCTTAACCTTTACACCTATAATTTCACTGTGAAGGAAAAAAATAGAAATGTAATCAAAGATTTATGTGCAAAGAGATTCGTCAAAAGTTAACATTGACACACAAAAACCCCATAAAACACAATGTCCAACATTAGGGGAATTGTCCAAAATGGGGGGTGCGTGTCTAGGAACAAGTAGAAACACTGTTTCTTTCTCTTATAGGATATTGGGGATTGGCAGTCATTAATACAGTTACTTAGAGTAAGTTCCTTAAGCAACATATTATAGTAAGGTTGACAATTTGAGTGCATTTCCTGAAAAATAACTAAATCATAAAGAGCTTTTGAAATAGTTCCCCCAAAGAATTGTGAATGCATTTATTACATTCACAATTTATTACATTCACAAAGCATTATGACACTACGTTGCTGCCACTTGCTTTTAGGGAGGGTCAAAGATGGTGGTAAAAACAGCAGCATTTGGGAATCAATGGGCAGCAGTTATCTGTCAAAGGAGCAGTGTCGAAATTCAAGATACTTCCTTTTCCACACTCATACATAGCAACGTAGCATGCTGCATTCTTTTTCTTGGGGAGATGTTTTTAAGCCACATAGCTTCCATGTGGAAGTGATTTCATCTCCTAATTAAGATCACATTTATGAATAAAAGCAGAGGAAGGAAGCCAGCTTGACAAGGGTATCCTACCAAAAGCCAGGGTAAATGGGAAGTCTTTGAAGGACATAAGATGAAGGTAGTTGGAGTTTGGAAGGAAGTGGTTTTATAGACCTTGTTTTGTGTTGGTTGTTTTGTGGTCATTATTGGAGTGGTGTCTGAGACTCATTATGGGTTTGGTTCTGACATATTTATAGGGAAGGAGAGACAAGGTTTTCCTGGATTTGGTAGCAGCCCTGTTGTAGGTTAGCCAAAATTTACCCTTAATCTCTTATGAAGAATTGAATTACTTACCTTCTAGAAATATTCCCTGCATAATATTTGAACCATAATATTTTAAGCCATTAGGCTTTTGAAATATAGGCTAAAACTTTAAAGGAAAGTTTCCTAAATACTTTCAACACAGGATTGTGAAATGGAAAGAAAGATGAAAGGGGAAGAGCTTTGGATTTTAGTACCTCTGCAGGCATTATTAATCAGAACTGAAACAGAAAAAAAGGAAAAAAAAAAAAAACAAATTCACTGATAGAATTTGAGTGCATTAGCTCTGTGCATGTTGCAACAGATTTATAGGGGAATATTTTCTTTTAGTTTCTTATGGACCAATTTGTTTGACTTGTGGAAATAGATTCATTGATAGCTAAGTTTTAACCAAAAAAGAATGATTTAATTAAATTATCATTCTATTTTGAGGTTCTATTAATAGTTTAATACTATACATAAAAATAAACAAAACAACACAGGAAACAATGTGCCTAATAGGAAGATTTCTTTATGGTTGAAAATCAGCAGTGTATGTAATGGAAAGACGGAATCCAGGTTTGCTCAAGGTACATTTGAGGCTGACATCATCACCTTTTTTTTTTTTTTTTTTCCCCTTGAGACGGAGTCTCGCTCTGCTGCCCAGGCTGGAGTGCAGTGGCAGGATCTCGGCTCACTGCAAGCTCCGCCTCCCAGGTTCACGCCCTTCTACCGCCTCAGCCTCCCGAGTAGCTGGGACTACAGGCGACCACCGCCACGCCCGGCTAATTTTTTGTATTTTTAATAGAGACGGGGTTTCACAGTGTTAGCCAGGATGATCTCGATCTCCTGATCTCGTGATCCACCCGCCTTGGCCTCTCAAAGTGCTGGGATTACAGGCGTGAGCCACTGCACCCGGCCTCATTATAGATTATTTTAAATAGAATAATATACATTCAGTTTTGAAGGCTTTGAGGTAGTTCATTATTCAAGACATATGTTATACTGACACCCTCAATGATCCAGTTCCCAATATGAAAAGAATACTAGAATTGGAATTCTGTTTTAGGTTAAAGATGTTGTGAAAAACATCTGCAAAATGAATTAAAAATTTCCTCTTAGACTTTTTCACACTGTGAGACAATAGAATATATTTTGTGGCTTTATTAAAGTCTCTCATTGGTTTCTGTTTAAAATTTTTAAGATGAATACATAAATGAATATAAAACGTTCTGTGTGAGTGTGAATACACCTGCATGTGTGCTTGTGCCTGTGTAGTTGCAATCTTAGAGAGGTAGCTACTATTTTTTGAACAATATGGATTAAGTTGAGAAGCAAGAGACAGGAAGGAAGATTCAGTTCAAGATTATTTTTATGGCCACATTCTGGGAGAGTGCTAGCAAAAATTAAAGCAAGAACCTCTTTGTGATGCATTTCTTCTCTGTTGGAAGGGATACTGCATCTGCCACTAAGGCAGAGGTTGAAAAAGATGCCTAAACCAAACAGGGATCTTTATCTGAAGGACAGCGAAATATTGCCTGAACAGAGGAGTCATTCGATATTATAAGAAGTTTACCCTTGATCTTTTTAGAGGTAATTTTAGAAGTCCTCATCAGACAAAACCAGCCCCTTTCCAGATGGTGCCTTATACACCTAATGATCCTAGAGAATCAGATCCTGTGCCCCTTGTGTGCTGCCCTTCTTTTATGTGTGTTTCAAGCTCTTCTGATTGATTGTGAATCTTTGGCCTCAGGTTGCACTTGATGTCACAGGTCTTTCTGGTTTCATTTACGTATACACGAGGGAATTTGCTTTTCTAGTCTTTGAAGCTGTATTAATGCAGCTTGACCTTCTAAGCCATGCAAAACTCTACCAGACCATTTTAAACCCCAAAGCTTCAATAGGAGACACTCAGAGGAAAGGAAAAAAATCTTTTGATAGTCAACATTACTCACGATTCTTTATTTCAAAATTTAATGTACAGACATATATTTTGACCATACCAAATTCACCTGTCCTGAAGAGACGCATTTTGCTACATGTAGGTAAAGATGTTGATGAATGCCCCATATATATATATATGTATACATACACACACATATGCACACACACACACTTGTGTGTGTGTATATGTATGTAAAATCCCATGTATAGTAATACGGTTATTGACAGTATATGGAATAGTAATACAGTTGTTGACAGTATATATATATGTGTGTGTGTGTGTTTGTGTATATATGTACTGTCAGTACATATATTCATATATCTCTTCATATATACGTATATCTACTGTCAATAACTGTATTACTATACATGGAGTTTTCCATTATGAAACATCATTCGATAAATATTTATTGAACACCTAGTATTTGACAGACATAGTGGGTTGGCCCTGAGAATTCAGTGGTAACAAAGGCAGAAATGTTCATGTCCTCATGGAGCTTGCATCATTATTCTCCACAAAATTATGCCTTTATCAAGGAGAGTAAATAATTCTGGGCTCCAGATTCTCTCTTTTTGTCTAAAAACGCATGTGTTTAATGAATGTAATCTTTTAATTAACATATAACGTATACACAGAGAAGTACACAGATCAAGTATACAGCTCAAAGAATGTTTACCAAGTAAATACACTCATAAAAGCAGCAGCCAGGTTAAGAAACAGAACATTACCAGCCCGCAGAAGCCCCTTTAAAATCCTTTTCTAGTTACTAACCTTCCCAAGGTAATTAATTTTCTGACTTCTGACGTCATAAATTAATTTTGGATTGTTCTGAACTTTGTAGAAATGGAATCATACGGTGTATGATCTTCTGTGTCTGTCTTCATTTGCTCAATATTATGCCTGTGAAATTCACCTGAGTTGTTGCATGTAATTGAGTTCATTCATTCTCTTTGGTGTATAGTATTCCAGTGTATATTACATTTCATTTATCCATTCTATTATTAAAGACATTTGGACTATTTCCAGTTTGGGGCTATTATCAGTTCTGTCACTATTAAGGTACTTGTGCCTGTCTTTAGGTGACTGTTAGGTATACACCTATGAGTTGGAATATTGGGTCATAGATGATGCATATATTCATCTGTGCTACACACGGCCAAGCAGCTTCCCAAAGTGTTTATACCAAGTTATAGTCCCACCATCAGTGTATGAAAATTCCAGTTACTACACATCCATGCCAAGCTTAAGGTTATGTGCTTTTTCATTTTCATATGCATTTTAAGTTTATAAAGTAGACTAGAACCACTGGAGCTTTGTGATAAACAATGAGACATCATAAAGTTTGTAGCAACAGTTCTAATCCCTTGAATTTTAGTCTATGCCAATGATTCAGGATGGTATTATATTAAATTAGAAACTCTGCTTAACTCTTGATGGAATAAAAGTTACTGTTTATAATGGAAAATCCTGCAAAAGTTTGCCTTTCTTACATTTGGAGTTGTGGCTTTTTCAGGCGAGCAGTGTCGGACCATTTTTGTTAGCCAGAGGGCCAAGTAAAAAAAAATAAAAAATATGTGCAGGCCACATTTTTAAATTTCAAAATGGAAATGGCTTTCTTGAGACATGGGGAAGAAACATACATTTGGTTGTGAGATAACCTACCATATCGAGTGGAAGACCGGAAGTGGGAAAGTTGGAGCAACTATTGGCCAGTAAAATGTTACTATTGGACCATATTTGAGAACTGGCTGTAGGGAGACAGCTGTCATCCTGAAATTAGCTTGTCAACCACATTGTAAAGCTAGGAGGGCTAACTTCCAGACCAAGACCTTTAAGAGGGGCTGTTTTAGCAGCCCACCTCGGCTTTAACACTTCCCTAGGAGAAACTATAAATATAATGGATCCAGGCCCAGGCCTATTACAGAAGGGCCAGCTGAAGGAAAGAAGAACCTTATTCTTAGAAAAAAACACTGATGGTTTCCTTTTCCTTTTCAGTCCAAGGTTTACACTCGCACACCAACCTTATATTTGGACTTCAAATTGGACCCAGGAGCAAAACATTCCCAACCTATCCCTAAAGGTATGATGGGTTCTGGGGTTTAGTAGTCATGTCAGGAAAAACAAAAACAAAGACAAAAACAAAAAACCAACAAGGGGCTGTTTTCTCTGGAATGTGCTTGTTTCTGAAACTCAGCACAAAGTTCTATGAACTCTTGTTTATGTTTAATTGTGTTTAAATTGACAAATACTGCTGGGACCTTCCAAGTTAAGAAAATCAGGAAGAGGCCGGGCACGGTGGCTCACGCCAGTAATCCCACCACTTTGGGAAGCCGAGACGGGTGGATCACGAGGTCAGGAGATCAAGACCATCCTGGCCAACATGGTGAAACCCCGTCTCTACTAAAAATACAAAAACTAGCTGGGCGTGGTGGCACACGCCTGTAGTCCCAGCTACTCGGGAGGCTGAGGCAGGAGAATCGCTTGAACCCGGGAGGCGGAGGTTGCAGTGAGCCGAGATCATGCCACTACTCTCCAGCCTGGGAGACACAGCGAGACTCCATCTCAAAAAAAAAAAAAAAAAAGAAAAAAAGAAAGAAAAGAAAATCAGGAAGAACTCACAGAATGTTAGGGCTAGACCTTGTGGGCCATACCCCTCAATTTACAGGTGTGGAAGGCCTAAAAGATGGGTCACTTGCTCAAGGCCACCCAAACACTTACTGGATGAGGTAGGGCAAGGAAAATACCCCTGTCTCCTGACTTTCCAGCTCCTATTGACTCACAGTGTTCCTGAAGGCAAATTCGGACCTGTGTTACTTATACACAAGTGCCCACTTGATTGAGATACAGATTTTGCTTGATATAGGTGTTGTTATGTAAAGGTTACCTTTAGATTGACATTTGAATCCAAAGAATAATTAAAAAGTCCCAAGTATTTAAGGCCTATTTTGTTCCTTTTTTTTTTTAATTCTGGCTAATTTTTACAATTGTTTTATTCTGTAGACATGGGGTCTCGCTCTGTTACCCAGGCTAAAGTGCAGTGGCATGATCATAGCTCACTGCAGCCTTGAACTCCTGGGCTTAAGTGATCCTCTTGCCTCAGCCTCCCATGTAACTGAGACTACAGATGTGTGCCACTACGCCCAGCTAATTTTTTAATTCTTTTGTAGAGATGGAGGTTTCACCACGTTGCCCAGGCTGGTCTCAGATTCCTGGCCTTAAGTCGATCCTTCTGCCTTGGCCTCCCAAAGCACTGGGATTTCAGGCATGAGCCATTGTGTCTGGTCTATTTTTAAATAATTTTACTTTTTTATTAACACACAATAGATGTACATATTTTCAGGGTACATGTGACAATTTAATATGTTCATATAATTTGTAAAGATCAAGTCAGTATAATTAGGATATTCATCACCTTAAATATTTGTCTTTTCTTTATGCTAGAAACATTTGAATTATTCTTTTCTAGCTGTTTGGAAATATACAAAGATTGTTGTAAACAATAGTCGTCCTACTGATCTATCAAACACCATATCTTATTTCTTCTATCAAATTGTATATTTGTACTTATTAATCAATCTCTCTTTATTCCTCCCAGACCCCTACCCTTCATGTCTTCTAGTAACCATCAGTCTTCATGAGATCTTTATGAGATCCACTTTTTTACTCCCATATAAGAGTGAGAACGTGTAATATTTGTCTTTCTGTGCCTGGCTTATTTAACTGAATGTCCTCTCCAGGTTGCTGCAGATGACAGGATTTCATTCTTTTTATGGCTGAATAATATTTCATTGTGTATTTATATCACATTTTCTTTATCCATTCATCTATTACTGGGCACTTAGGTTGATTCTACGTTTTGTACATTGTGAATAATGCTGCAATAAACATGAGAGTGTAGATATTTCTTTGATATATTGATTTTTTTCTTTTAAATAGGTACCCAGTAGTTGAATTGCTGGATTACATGGTAGTTCTATTTTTAGTTTTTTGAGGAACCTTCATACTGCTTTCCATAATGGTTGTACTAATTTACATTCTCACTGACTGTATACAAGGGTTCCCCTTTCTCCACATCCTCACCAGCATGTGTTATTCCCTTTTTGATAACAGCCATTTTAACTGGGGTGAGATGATGTCTCGTTGTGGTTTTGATTTGCATTTCTCTGATGATTAGTAATGTTGAGCATTTTGTTCATACACCTATTGCCCATTTGTATGTCTTCTTTTGAGAAATGTCTATTCCGAGCTTTTGCCCATTTTTAAATTGGATTTCTTTTTGCTATTGTATTGTTGAGCTCCTTATATATTCTGGTTATTCATCCCTTGTCAGATAGGTAGTTTGCAGATATTTTCTCCCATTCTGTGGGTTGTCTGTTCACTTTTTTTTTTTTTTTTTTTTTTTTTTTTTGAGACAGAGTCTTGCTCTGTCACCCAGGCTGGAGTACAGTGGCGTGACCTCTGCTCACTGCAACCTCTGCCTCCTAGGCTTAAGCAATTCTCCTGCTTCAGCTTTCCAAGTACCTGGGATTACAGGTGTGTGCCACCATGCCTGGCTAATTTTTGTATTTTTAGTACAGATGTGGTTTAACCATGTTGGCCAGGCTGGTCTTGAACTCCTGGCCTCAAGTGATCTGCCTGCCTCGGCCTCCCAAAGTGCTGGGATTACAGGCGTGAGCCACTGCACCCAGCCTCATGTTATTGATTGTTTCCTTTGCTGTGCAGAAGCTTTTGAGCTTGATATAATATCATTTGTCTATTTTTGCTTTGGTTACTTGTGCTTTTGAGGTCTTACACAAAATATCTTTGTCCAGTCCAATGTCCTGGAGATATTCCTCAATGTTTACTTGTAGTAGTTTCATATTTTGAGGTCTTAAATTTAAGTCTTTAATTCATTTTGATTTGATTTTTGTTTATGGCAAGAGATAGGGGTCTAATTTCATTCTTCAGCATATGAATATCCAGTTTTCCCAGCACCATTTATTGAAAAGACTGTCTATTCTTCAGTGTATGTTCTTAGCACCTTTGTCAAAAAATGAGTTCCATTGATCTATGTGTCTGTTTTTATGCCAATACCATGCTGATTTGATTACTATAGCTCTGTAGTATAATTTGAAGTCAGGCAGTGTGATGCCTCCAGCTTTGTTCATTTTGCTCAGGATTGCTTTGGCTATTTGGGGTCTTTTGTGGTTCCATATAAGTTTTAGGATTCATTTCTGTGAATGAGATTGGCATTTTGGTAGGGATTGCATTGAATCTGTAAATTGCTTTGGGTAGTATTGTCATTTTAATGATATTAATTCTTCCAATCCATGAGCACAGAATAGCTTTCAATTTTTTTGTGTCCTTTTCAATTTCTATCATCAGTGTTTTATAGTTTACCTTGTATAGATTTTTCACTTCTTTGGTTAAGTTGATTCCCAGGTATTTTATAATCTTTTTTTGTAACCATTGTAAATAGGATTGCTTTCTTGATTTTTTTTTTCAGATTGTTCACTCTTGGTGTATATAAATCCTACTAATTTTTGTATGTTGATTTTGTATCCTGCAACTTTACCAAATTTGTTTATTAGTTTTAATGGTTTTTTTTTGGTAGAGTCTTTAAGTTTTTCTTAGTGTAAGATGATGTAATCTGTGAACAAGATTAGTTTGACTTCTTCCTTTCTTATTTGAATGCCCTTTGTTTTTTTTTCTCTTGCCTAGTTGCTCTAGACAAGACTTCCAGTATTATGTTGAATAAAAGTGGTTAAAATGGGCATCTTTTTCTTGTTCCAGATCTCAGAAGAAAGAATTCAGTTTTTCAGCTGAATTCTTTCAATTTTTTCCCATTCAATGTGGTGATAGCTGTGGGTTTGTCATAATAAGGCCTTTATTATTTTGAGGTACATTCATTCTGTACCCAGTTTGTTAAAGGTTTTTGTCATAAAGAGATGTTGAATTTTATTGAATGCTTTTTCAGCATCTATTGAAATAATGATTTTTTTCTTCTTGATTCTGTTAATGTGATGTGTCACATTTATTGATTTGTGTATGTTGAATGTTGAAACATCCTTGCATTTTGGGATGAATCACACTTGATCATGGTGAACAATCATTTTAAGGTGCTGTTGAATTCAGTTTGCTAGTATTTTGTTGAGAGTTTTTGCATCTATGTTCATCAGCAATATTGACTTGTGGTTTTCTTTTTTTGTTGCGTTCTTGTCTGGTTTTGGTATCAGGGTAATGCTGGCCTCATAGGATAAATTTGGAAGTACTCCCTCCTCTTCAGTCTCTTTGAAGAGTTTCAGTAGGATTGGTATTAATTTGTCTTTAAATGTTTGGTAGAATTCAGCAGTGAGGCCATCAGATCTTGGGCTTTTTTTTTTTTTTATGGGAGACTTATTATGGCTTCTATCTCATTACTAGTTATTGCTTTGTTGAAGTTTTCTATTTCTTCATGGTTCAATCTTGGTAGGTTGTATGTATCCAGGAATTTATCAATTTTTTCTAGGTTTTCCAATTGCTTGGCATATAGTTGTTCATAGTAGTCTCTAATGATTCTTTGTATTTCTGTGGTCTCAGTTATTGTGTCTTCTTTTTCATTTCTGATTTTATTTATTTGGGTCTTCTCTCATTTATTCTTAGTCCAGCTAAAGGTTTGTCAATTTTATTTATCTTTTCAAAAAACCAACTTTTCACTTCATTGATCTTCTGTATTTTTTTGTCTCAATTTCATTTACTTCTACTCTGATCTTGATTATTTCTTTCCTTCTACTAATTTTGGATTCCATTCTGGCTATTTAAGTACAGAAAAATTTTAGATTAATTTGCTTAAACATAAGCCTTCACGATCCGTGATTTTTATAACAATAAGTATAAGTGTATGTGTGCTTTAACCTTTTAGTGCAGTGCTTTTATCTTTTACTTTTGAGTTGCTTTCCTCCAATCCCTTGTCCTCCCTTATCTATGTCCAGTACCCTCACCATATAGATCACAGGTATATCCTTGAATTATATCTTGCTGTATTTTTCTCCACACTTATTTTTCTACACTGACATATATGTGCATTCAAATATATGCAGATATAAGGTTATTTTGTCATTTTACTAAAATGGAATCGTAACTACTCTTTTACGTCCTATTTATTTGACTGAAAAATACCCATGGAAATCCTTCCCAATTTACTTATATAGCTCCTTTTGTTTTGTTTTGTTTAAGAGACAGGATTTCTCTGTGTCACCCAGGCTGGAGTAAAGTGGCACAATTATAGCTCACTGCAACCTCGAACTCCTGTGCCCAAGAGATCTTCCCACCCCAGCCTCCCAAGTAGCTAGGACTACAGGCACTCATCATTAATGGTGGCTCCTTTTAACAGTGATATTCTACATCATCTAAATACATACTATGATGTATTTAGCTATTTTCTATCAATGGAAATTCACTTTGTTCCTAGTGCTTGGCTACAGCAAACTGGTCTGCAATGAATACCTTGTGTATCTGCCTTCCCATGTGGAAATTTATTTTGATGAAACAGGTTTCCAGGGATGGTCACCAGGTCTATGCATGCTTAGTTTTAAAAGACATTGTCAGGTTGCAATCCAAAGAGGCAGTCACACTTTCTATTAGCAGCATATAGAATACCAGTTTCTCCACAATCCCACTAGCAGGAAGTGTATGGTTCATGTTCATTTTTGCTCTGCTCTCAGACATCACCTTATATTGCCTCCTGAGAGAATGTATATCTGTCAGTTTACAAAGCTGTATTTGCATTTTATTTTGTCATCATGAATTTTAAACCTGAGATTTGTTTTCAAGCACGTTTTGTTGTTGTTGTTGTCGTTGTTATTGTTTTGAGATGAAGTCTTGCTCTGTCACCCAGGCTGGAGTGCAGTGGTGTGATCTCGGCTCACTGCAACCTCTGCCTCCCAGGTTCAAGTGATTCTCCTGCTTCAGCCTCCCGAATACCTGAGACTACAGGCGCATGCCACCATGCCTGGCTAATTTTTGTATTTTTAGTAGCAATGGGGTTTGACCATGTTGCCCAGGCTGGTCTTGAACTCCTGACCTCAGGTGATCTGCCCACCTCGGCCTCCCAAAGTTGGGATTACAGGTGTGAGCCACTGCACCCAGCCTCAAACACTTTTTTTTTTGACACGGAGTTTTGCTCTTGTCGCCTAGGCTGGAGTGCAATGGCACAATCTCGGCTCACTGCAACCTCTGCCTCCCGGGTTCAAGCGATTCTCCTGCCTCAGCCTCCTGAGTAGCTGGGATTACAGGCACCCGCCACCACGCCCAACTAATTTTTGTATTTTTAGTAGAGATGGGGTTTCACCATGTTGGCCAGGCTGGTCTCAAACTCCTGACCTCAGGTAACCCATCCGCCTCAGCCTCCCAAAGTGCTGAGATTACAGGCATGAACTACCACACCCGGCCTCAAAAACATTTTTATAGGGATACAACAGGAAATAGCTTAGAATTGCACATTTAGCATTGAGCGTCTGTAAACCCACTTTAAACAAGTGTGTTATGAACCCAGCTATGAAGCAAAAGATCCTTTCTTTTCCAATACATCACTTTTAGTTATAGTGTTCTCTCTTTCTCAGTCTGTCTGTCTGTATCTCTCTCTCTCCCTCCCTCCCTCCCCTTTCTCTGTCTCTCTCTTACACACACACACACACACACACACACAGACTCATCCATGCTTCCACTGCATCAGGTGACAAATACAAAGTTTGAGGCTTCTCTGTTTAGTGCCAAACAATTAATTCAAGTATTATAAAGCATTCATTATTTGCTGCTTTGATAGTCCTGGCTGCCTGTCATCAGACATACTGGATGGTAAAATTATGCTGTACAAATTTTATTATGAAGTAATTCAAATCAAGGTCACCATTTGTCTTTTTTTTTTTTTTCCACCTTTCCAGGTCAAATTCCATCATAAACTCCAACGACTGTCTAAATTCTTTTTATTTGGGTGCTTTGTTGTATCAAATATTTCGTGAAATGTGTAGGCCATTGGCTGGGTCCTGGACATGTTTTGTTTATAATATTTGATTGTTTTGTTACTCATGGTAAAGGGATTTGACATGGATGTCTGGGTTATGTTTGGCTTTTGGCATAAGCTTTGCAGTCTAACTAATTTAATGTTGACTTGGTTGTATCATTAACAGACTAATTGGATAGCAATAGAAGCATACACTGCTACCATCCTATCCCTGATACTGGGAAAATGCATACATCCCAAGGGAAATCCAGTTAAGGGAGACTGAAAACGTTTCTCATGAATCAGACTAGGTTTTATCTGAGTTCCTTCCCATAAATACTATTTGAATCGATTTTTACCATCTCTTTATTTCCTTCAGGCTAGGCACGTTTCTCTTGGGTTGTGCTAATCTTGCAGAAAACAGATGTTTCATGCAGTGATGATTTGGAAGGCAGTTGATATCAGGAATTGAGCTGGACGGTGCATCACTTACAAAGAATCTAATTTGTCGAGTTTCTGACAGTACCAGATTCCTTTCACATTGGCCACACGTTTTTCATATTAGATCTTGGCTAAAATAAGAGTAAGTAGTTTTTTAATGGTGACTTTTACCATCTCTTGCAAGGCTCAAGGCAATCTGACTTTCCTTTTGCTGTAAACTGATTTACAGATAACACTGTTTGTTACCATTAATTATGAAGGACATAAATCTATATTTCTAGAAAAATATCAATCTTTTCCAAGAAACATGTGCCTTCTTGTCCTCATGTCCCCCTTGTCTTCTGAATGACTGTATCACAGTTTGGCCCTCAACAGCCACTCTGTTTATTTTCCTCATTTTCTTTTACAGCACCTTTGCCTCTAGATACTTAAAGGCAGGATCTGGAATGTTAAAAATGGAGAGCTGTTATGGGAAAATCTTGATATTATGAACCTTTTTGCTTTTCCTCACCTTATAACTTTTCCTTTACAGTATATATAGATCAATAAACAAAATTTCTTTAGAAACCATATAGTCTACCCCTCTGTGGTAGGCAAAATAATGTCCCCCCAAAGATGTCCACGTCCCAGTTTCCAGAATCTGTGTTTATGTTATGTTCCATGGCAAAAACGACTTTGCAGATGTGACTAAGTTAATGCTGCTGAGATAGGGCAATTAGCCTGGATGATGCAGGTGGATCCCGTATCATAAAGGAGAAACTAAATAAGAGAAACAGGGAGACGGAGTCAGAGTTAGAGAAGGACATGTGACAATAGAAGCAGAGGTCAGAGTGATGTGATTACTGGTTTTGAAAATGGAAGGGCCCACAAGCCAAGGATTAGTGGCAACCTCTAGAAGTTGAAAAAGGCAAGAAAACAAATTTCCCCCTACAGCCTCCAGGAAGAATACAGTCCTGCTTGATTTTAGACCTATGAGGCTCATTTTGGGGTTTCTGACCTCAAGAACTGTAAGATAAAAATTTTTGTTACTTTAAAGCACTAAGTTTTAGAGTAATTTGTTATAGCAGCAATAGGAAACTGATATACCAATATATTTTTGCTGCTGTGTTTACGGGGAAAAAAAAGGAAAGGAGCTACATCTTCCTTGATTAAAAAGTAGATTTTAATGCCATACATACAGTAGCTACTTGGTAAGTCACATTAGTATACATTTAAATAAATCTTATTGTATTAATTATCTATATGCTGCATAACAAATTATCCCCAAAACTTTGTGCCTTAGAACAACATGTATTGTCTTGCAATGTCTCTCAACTTAGCTGTGTACTGTTACAAGGCCATGATCAAAGTGTCAGCTGGGGGCTGGGCACTGCGGCTTACACCTGTAATCTTAATACTTTGGTAGGCTGAGGTGGGCAGATCACTCACGGCCAAAAGTTTGAGACCAGTCTGGCCAACATGGCAAAACCCCATCTCTACTAAAAATACAAAATTTAGCCAGGCATGGTCGTGCGGGCCTATAGTCCCAGCTACTGGGGGTGGAGGGGGGCGGGGGTTGGCTGAGGCATGAGAATTGCTTGAACCTGGGAGGTGGAGGTTGCAGTGAGCCAAGATCACCCACTTCACTCCTGCCTGGGTGGCAGAGCTAGACTCTGTCTCAGAAAAAAATAAATAAAGTGTCATCTGGGACTGTGGTCATCTCAAGGCTTGACTGGGAAGGATGTGCTTCCAAGCTCACACTCATGTGGTTGCTGGCAGCATTCAGTTCCTCAAGGGTTGCTGGCTAGAGTCTGCTCTCTGTTTTTGGCCACATGGGGCTCTATATAGGGCAGCTGACAACATGACCACTGACTTCCTCAGAAGGCGCAAGGATGAGCAAGATGGAAGCCAGAGACTTTATGTAACCTAATCTCAGAAGTGACATTGCATCAGTTTTGCTATATTCTACTGGTTAGAAGCAAGACTCTAGCCACAGCCCATACTCAGAGAGAGGGAATTACATAGGGCAATACGGGAGGCAGGATCAGGGAGACGTCTTAGAGTCGACCTCCACACTTATGATCTTGGTTGAAAGTACCACACATTTTTCCATATTCTCTCTCCATATTCCATTTTCTCTCTCTCATTTGTGACTTTTAAAAATGACTTGAGTAAACCTCGAAAAATGCATAGTGATTTTTTCCACAGGCTTCTTGCCTGTTTTTTCATAGTCTTTCTCTACTTTCAAGGAGAATGCCCCAAACATGAATGATTCATGTAGAATTTTACATTTTGAGTCTTTTCATAGAAAGCAAAAGCCGATTTAATTCATGAGTAATTTTTTTTCAGAGCTCTCTACTTCCCAGCAGTACATTAGACTATTCAATCATAGTTCCCTTCATACTTAGAATATATACATAACAGTTATGGATGTAAATCTATAGGTCTTCAGAACAGTGATTAACGTGAATCAGAGCCTGAAATATAAAATTATTCAGGAAGAACTTTAACATCATTTTCCTTTGACTGGGTTGTCTTTTTCATACTGATTTGTAAGAGCTCTTTATATATTCTGAATACTAGTCATTGTCAGTTATTTGTGTTGTAAATGTCTTTCCTGCCTTTTTTTTAACCTTTCTATACTATGTTTCTCTATTTTAATAAGTAAAAATGCTTTAAATGTATCAGTTGGCTCCTTAATGATTAGTGGTTTCTGTGGCTTCTTTAATCATCTTTCCCTAACCCAAGATCATAAAAATGTACTCTCTACTATAAGTGCTTTGTTGTTTTGCCTTTCATATTGATACATTTATTTCACCTGGAATGGTTTTTTAAATTATTTTTTAAATTGACTGGTAAAATTGTATGTATTTATCATGTACAACTTGATGTTTTGAAGTATTTATACACTGTGGAATGACTGAATTTAACTAATTAACATACATTACCTCACATAGTTATCATTTTTGTGATAAGAACACTTTATGTTCCCTCTCTTAGCATTTTTCAAGAATACAATACATTGTTATTAACTGTAGTCACCATGTTGTACAATAGATCTCTTGAACTTATTTCTACTATTTAACTGAAATTTTGTATCCTTTGATGAAATTGGTTTTCATGTATGGTAAGATACAATTACATTTTTTAAAACATGGTTTGAAACAGAGGAAAAAATGGCAAAAATCCATGATGGAGAATGCCATGAACATTTTAAGGGGTTCACAGTTCACTGAATCATCATATAGTAATAACAATCATTATAGCTAACATTTATTAAATGCCTACTGTTTGCCAGAAACTGCTCTAAGAACCTTCCCTGTCCTAAGAATTAACACCTGTAATCCTCACGACCCTATGAGGTAAGGATTATGATTACCTCATTTTTCAGATGAGGAAACTGAGGTACAAAGAGATTAAGTAACTTACTCAATATCAATTAGCTAGTGAGTAATGGGACTGAGTTTCTGCTAGGACTCTTAACTGCCGTCTTGTCCTGCATCAAACAAAAACATGGACCTTTAGTGAACAGTACTCTATTAGTAGTGTCTTGGGCATACTGGTAAATAAATCCAAGATTTTGCACATAGGTTAGAAAAACGACTATTCTTGAAAATTTTTAGATGAGTAATATCATCAGTACGAAAATTGTGTTGTGTTTTTCCGTTATGTCACCTTTAGGAGAGAACAGATTAAATTGATGATCAATGTAAACTAAAAACCTATTCTAATAATTTAAATATGTTTCAATTTTGGCAGGGGTGTATTTTTTTTCATATTTTACAGGGGCTTTTAAAAAATATTTTTCTCAGGCTGGGCATGGTGGCTCACACTTGTAATCCACACACTTTGGGGGACTGAGGCAGGCGAATCACTTGAGGCCAGGAGTTCGAGACAAGCCTAGGCAACAAAGTGAGACTCTGTAATTTTAAAAAAAGACCTCTTTCTCTTAAAAACAGTTAGGTGTCCAAACACATCCTGAAGTAATCTTAGGGTTATTTATGACATTCCCTGCTAATTTCAGGTTTCTATTATTTTTTGAACATTTATTTAATCCTTAAAATTCTGTATATTTCAGATCTTAATAGTCTATAAACTTGGCTTCAATCTAAGTTCGAATGCCTAAACTAGTTTCTGTTTTAGAGTGCTAAAATAGAATTTTATGATTATGTCTACATTATTTGAATTATTTTCTGATTTTTTTTCTGAGCAATTAAAAATCAGTTGTGAATACTGTATGTCTGAAGAGGAGACAAGTTTTGTTCAAATAAAACCAAGAAATAGTAGTAGCATATATTGCTTTAGTTAAAAACTTTATTAAATGTCTTGATGAGAAAACCTCAATGTATCATTGTACACTTAGTCTCTAAAGAGCAGGATACAATTATTATGTGTTGATTTTAAACTTTTTTTAAAGAGCAGGATAAGCTTCTAGGGCGCTCTAATACATTTGTAGTACTATTGTATTAGCAAGAAAATAATCAGCAGGGATTTCCCTCCAGCGGGCTAGGCTTCATTCTGGGCATGCAGAAGGCTGTATTCTGAGTTTACATTCTGAAGAGCTTATATTGCTTATATATTTCTCATTCAAAATGTTAAATTTCATTTATTTCTTAGTTTTCCTGTTAGCTTCTGATGCAATGAGTGTTCAGTATTATGAATGTGGACCAAACCATAAGACAGGGTTCTCCTATAGGCTTACTTAAAATACGGGATCCTGAGGGATGGCTCTTAATGTTGTATGCCCATGGCTTATAAACAGCCTGTAGTATGATCGTTCTGTAATGTATAAAGTGCATTCTGAGTCTATTTTATTCTGGAAAACCAATTGTCTCAAGTGTTTTGATGTGTATACCATTGTGTTATATAGTTGGGCATTTTATTATTGGTGTCACTCATCAAATTTGGTAAAATGGGCATTCTCATTTTTTTCCAATGGAATTCTCACAAGTTCAGGTAATAACCTATCTCTTTCCCAGACTGTGGAGTTACAAAGTTGACATTTCTTTATCTTGCTGTTTATGTTCAGTTATAAGATGGGGGTTAAATGCCTATTCTTGGCAAGCTAGTAGATCTTATGGTGAACTGTCACTTGCTGTATGATCAGGCAACCCAACTTATGTCACCAATTCTAGTCTGCAGTGTTTGGTGGGACACAGACAGCATCCTTAATGCCATGAGGTTCTTGATGAGGACGTTTTGGGAGAAGTCCCAAAATGCAGACTTCTTTTGGGAAATGATGACCCTGCTGAGCTTTGCTCCACAGTTGAAGAGACTAATTGGCTTGGTGTGAGGGGGGTGCAGCAGGGAGCTTGGGGCCATCTCCATAGCAACGACCCTTCTCTGGCCTGGGTCACAGCCTCATCAGAATTGTGTAACTTCTCCACATGCACAGATTTAAAGGAAAGTGGAAAGAGAAGAAAGGGGCAGGAAAATGAACTGATATTTGTTAAATACCTCCTAAGTGCCTGGCATTGTGTAGAGAAGATTAAAAACATATAACACACATATGCATATACAGATGTATATGGACATTTATATATGTTTATACAGACATACAATAGAAACAGTATGTTTGATGTTTCCTCGTTAGACTGTGTTCATCACAACAACTCTGTGTTATACGTATTCATTCCTTATTTTACAAACCAGCAAACAGGCTTGAAGAGATGAAGAGTCTGGTCCTAGATCTCCCTGAGGGTGATGCACTGATGTTGAAACAGGAACTTTCTGCCTGTAATGGTGTGTGCTCATTTTTGTTGCTGTTTTATGGTTGCTTAGTTGGTTTGTTTTCTGTGGTTCTCCACAAAGCCTCCTTTAAGATTTGCTGCTGCGCTTTGTTTCCCCACTCCCCAAGAGAGAGTTGCTTGGATAGAATTAAATATGGAGGCAGGGCAGGCAGAGAGGCCATGATACTGGAGAAATGTAGGACCACATTGAGAAGAGTCTGTCTGTCAGAAGTTTGGGCTTGTCCTGGGAGAACAGGGAGCCATTGAAGGATTTTAAGTGGAGATTCTAAAAAGGTGCAATTTACGAGTGTAGAAAACGGATTGGCAGCAACCACTTAGGGGAACATTTTTTTCACCAGTATGGTTTTTATCTTAAAGAAAAGATAGATATGAAATAAATATGGCAAACATATATGTTCATTATTTCATCCTTTGTGCTCTTCTGAATTAAAAATTAAAGTATTGAAAATAAATGAAAATTCTCTAAATCTGGGAGGGACAGGGATTAGCAAACAATTCAGTCTAATGAAGAAACATCAAATAAACCCAAACTGAGAGACATTCGATAAAATAACTGGTCTGTACTTTTAATGAAAGAAAAAGACTGAGGAACTGTTTCAAATGAAAGAAGATTAGACATGACAACTAAGTGCAGCGTGTGATCGCAGATTGGATCCTGGCCTAGAAATTTATTTCTCCTTTTCCATAAAAGGCATTACTCAGATGATTGACACAATTTGAATATCTGTACATAGATAGTAGCATTGTATCAATGTCAATTTCATAATTTTCATAAGTGCACTATACTTTTGTAAGAAAATATCTTTGTTTTTAGGAAATACATACTGAAAATTATTTCAAGGTAAAGGGGCTACAAGTCTGCAAATTACTCTCAAATAGTTCAGAAAAAAAAAAGAATGACATATATTTATAGCAAGAAGAATGATAAAGCATATATGTTAACATGTTAGCTTTGGGGGAATCTAGGTGAATGGTGTACAATAATTCTCTGTAGTATTTTTGCAACTTTTTGGTGTGTCTGAAATTATTTTAAAATAAAAATTAAAAAGAATTTGGTGGAAGGAGGAGCGGGAGGGAAGAACCAGGCAGGTCTGCCTCTTGTCCTAGGAGGCCAGGGTTGAGGTCCAAGATGAGGGAGTTACCTGCCAAAGCTGATGCGGGGACTTCCGGTGGGGTGGGGGTTGCGGGTATGGGAGGAGGATCTTAGGAACCAGGGTTGCTTTGGGGTCTGGCAATTAGTGTGATCCAGAGTTTGTGAAGGGTTGCAATCTCTCCTTAGCCCAGTTGCCCTTATCTCTGTTAATGGTGTTGGTGTGTCACCAGGCCATGTTTTTCTATTTTTTCTGCACATACAGGTGTAAGGAATACTTGTAAGTTCATTGGAATAATGAACTCCAAGACTGAGGCAGAAGGAAAATGACCTGGGTTAAGGCAAGGAATGTAGGCTAAGGAAAGCTCTCACTAGGGACGTTTGCAAGAATTAGGAGCCTCCCTGGAAATGAGAGCAACTGCCACAGAAAATGATTTACATATTTTTTAAAAGTTTTGGGTTTTTAATGTTTGGCTAAAGGAGGTCTGACTTAAAATGCGTTGCTGACTTAACTGTCCTAGGGGGCCAGAACGAAAATGTGACCTCCCTCCCAACTCATTTTATTTGTCACTGCCCAAGGGAAGGGAAGAGCTTTTCAGCTGCAAAGAGACGGTAGCTTGCAGACCACATTTGTAGGAGAAAGGAAAATGTAGCAGGGTGTGAACTCTGACAAAGCAATAAAAATTGGAGGATGACATCAATTCTTGGTGCAGGACATAAAAGTGGGAGGAGAGGTGAGGGGAAAAAAGAAAGATGAGAAGGACCTGAAAATCTCACAAGAGATCTCTTCGTTAATGCAATCCTGCTCTTAACAGAGAAGGAATTCTCATAAAATGTGGCTGTTGTTAAACATATAGTAAGCATTCATGAAATTTGGCATTTGTTTTCTTTTGCAGCAAGCTTAAGAAACAAAGCTTAGTGGAAATTAAACAAATGAATAGAAGCAAGTGCAGATGGGCATCATGCTAAAAAGAAAGAAAAAAGTAAATTGCCTTCATTCCTATTCCATGCCCTCTAACACTCTGTGCTTTCCAATCAGCAACATGAATTGTGTTATTACTGGCAAAGATGGACACTATATCCTAACAGAAGACTTTTACAAGGAGTAAAAATATATGAACGCACTTAGTAAATTGACTTAGGCCATTCCTTTAAGCAAATGTTTGGTCTTTCCAGATCATGTAAAGAGATAAAAAAGGAAAGAAAACAGATCTAGGCAATTATTTGTGGACTAGATTTCTGCTTGGAGGGTGAACAGGAAGCAAAGCAGGTAGAGGAGAAATGAGATTAGAACAATCAAAATGAACTCATATAAAAGCCTAGTTGAACCATTGAGAGTTTTGAGGTTTTGTCAAATGTGGTAACCATTTTTTAATACCTTTAAACCATGAATAGAGGATTCGTTGTATAAATTATGACATGTCCTTACAATGGAATGCATGCAGTTTTTCCCAAGGATGAGTTACTTCTCTATGTTTTGACATGGAAAGGTATCCAAAATACAATATTGAGTTAGTTCTAGTTTGTTTGTTTTGTTTTGTTTTGTTTTTTCCGAGACAGAGTCTTGCTCTGTCGCCCAGGCTGGAGTGCTGTGGCGAGATCTCGGCTCACTGCAACCTCTGCCTCCCAGGTTCAAGCAATTTTCCTGCCTCAGCCTCCCAAGTAGCTGGGATTACAGGCACGTGCCACCACACCTGGCTAATTTTTGTATTCTTAGTAGAGATGGGGTTTCACCATGTTGGCCAGGCTGGTCTCGAACTCTTGACCTCGTGATCTGCTCGCCTTGGCCCTCCGAAGTGCTGGGATTACAGGCGTGAGCCACCGCGCCCAACCCGAGTTAGTTCTAGTTTTTAAGGAAATAACTTATAGTGCATAAAAGAAAAAAAAAACTGAAAGCACAGATACCAAATTGCTAACAATATTTACGTCAGGGTAGGAATGAAGATTGCAGAAAGATTTTCAGTTTAGATGTCCCACACTTTCATATTCTTAAAATATTTTTAAATTAATGTTTTTTTTATAATCAGAAAAAATGAAGCTATTGGTGCTCTGAAAAAGACACTTAAACAATTGTGGCGAAACTTTTGAAAAAGCAGAGAAGAAAGGGGTTTGGTTGTAGAGTGTGATTATAAGTCAGGCTAAATAGAAGTAGAAAAGCTTAGCATTCATTAGAAAACAAAGAAAGAAGTGCTCCAGCAGAGCCAGCCCATCCAGATAAGACATGGGATCTGGCTGTAAATTGTTAGTATGTGTTTTCAGCATCTACCATGGACCTCCCCCTGCCAAAGGTGCACAATTTGCACACCCCGGCTATGCCTTATTCATTTTTGTATCTTCCTCTAAAGTACATGCCCATGGTAGATGTTCAGTAAATGATGGTAGACCAAGCTCGGAAGACTAAGTATGAGTGGGTTAAGATGGGAGAAAAACGCCTATAATCCCAGCACTTTGGGAGGCCGAGGCGGGTGGATCACGAGGTCAGGAGATCGAGATCATCCTGGCTGACACGGTGAAACCCCGTCTCTACTAAAAAATACAAAAAAAAAATTAGCCGGGCGTGGTGGCGGGCGCCTGTAGTCCCAGCTACTCGGGAGGCTGAGGCAGGAGAATGGCGTGAACCCGGGAGGCGGAGCTTGCAGTGAGCCGAGATCGCGCCACTGCACTCCAGCCTGGGCGACAGAGCGAGACTCCGTCTCAAAATAAATAAATAAATAAATAAATAAATAAATAAATAAATAATGGGAGAAAAACGAGCAAGCTATGAATAAGTAACATTACTTTCAGAGAGCTTAAACTCATTCTAGTAAAATCTCAGAGAGGAAAAACTGTGAAACAGGAGGATGGGAAAATATTCTCTGGCACTTGCTCAAGTGTGTTTGTTTTGCCATCCTTCAGATTTTCTTAGTGAGACTTAATTTACGTTTTCTCAGTTATAGCTTTTCTTTTGTATCCAGTTGGGCATTTCAAGCCATCTGCCATGACAATCATATCCTTGGAACATATTTTGGCCTCCTTGCTCCTTCTGCACTTGCCTTTGTTTACTCTGTCATCATGCTGACTCCTCCAGAGACTCCAGTGTGGGCTCTGTCCTTCCAGCATTGAACTGTGCCCTGCATTCTCTTTCCAGATCTCCTTTTCCACTGAAGGCACGTGGAGGGATATCATGATTCCATTTCGACTGTGCCTTTTCTAGGTTCATATGTCTCAGTGGAAACACAGCATCTCTTCTGAACCATGGGTACAATACATAAACATCCATGAAAATCAAGTGTTGGTGCTGAGAGTGCAAATAGCCTATTGTGAGTGATTTTGATTTCTTGGGTCATGGTAGGCATCTGGTGAATTCTATGTACTCTCTTCCCAGAAAAGTGTACACACTTGAAAAACGGTGAACAATTCCAGGGAGTTCACAGGCCATCCTGGAGCCCATTTATATCCCTAAGATTATGTATTCCTGCATCCCTGGAACTGATGCATATTCTATGTTAGGATAGAAAAAAAGAAGGAGTTCACTGGAACCAGAATGCAACTAGAATGCACTGGAACTAGAATGCAAGTAAGTACAAAAAAGCAGGCCGGGTACGGTGGCTCACACCTGTAATCCCAGCACTTTGGGAGGTCAAGGCGGGCGGATCACCTGAGGTCAGGAGTTTGAGACCAGCCTGGCCAACATGGTGAAACCCCATCTCTACTAAATAATTTTATAAATACAAAAATTAGCCAGATGCGGTGGCATGTGCCTGTAATCCCAGCTACTAGGAAGGCTGAGGCAGGAGAATCGCTTGAATCTGGGAGGCAGAGGTTGCAGTGAGCTGAGATGGCACCACTGCACTCCAGCTCAAGAAAAAAAGCATATTTCTCGCATCAACTTCACACTTCAGACACACTGGAGGCACAACAAATGGAAGATAAAGCCAGACTGGAGTATTGCAGTTACTATCATAACATTACAACTGGAAGGAATAGTTTGTTTGATAATACAGCTTGTAGCCTATAGATACACAGCCAAGTGAATTGTACACTGTACTTTGGGTGCTTCTTAAATATTTGGGACCAAGTCATTTAGGTTTAGGGGTATGTCTGTGTTTGTGTGTGAGAAAGAGAATGAGTGTCAGTGTATATTTTAAACAGTTCACAGAACTTAAATCTTAAAATGTCTATCTAAAGGGAAAAAAAGGATTTCATCTCCAAATTTATCTTTGTGTTTGTAATACGTATATGTCTTTGTTCCTTCTGGCATTATGGACACTAACATTTTAATGTTGCTGGTCCTTTCCAGGGTGGACAAGCTTCATTTACACGATATCTGGAGATGTGTATATTGGTAAGTTATGGCTATATCACTTAGGGCTCAATTGCAATTTAATTTAAACTACTGAAGGGAGAAAAGGTAGGATGACACCATTTTATGTAATTGAATACTATGCCACCTTCTCTCCCACACTAGCCCTCTCTATATCCCAGCACAGGTATGCCCAGGGCAGGGTGCCTTTCAGCTTACAGAACATTCAGTGAGGGAAGAGAATATGAACACCAGTCATGACACATCCTGTGCACAGATGAAAGTCCAGGCACCATTATGTGTTTTGATACCTCGCTAAGACGTTGGCAACCTCCATACTGATAAAGGGATGGAGCTACAGTGGACTCCAAGGGGAGCAGGAATCTGCCTATCTCCTGGGAGAAGGAAGTGGAAGGAGGTGAATTTGCAATGCTAGTTTCCTCTGAGAAATCTCAAAAGTGGCTTTTTTCTCTTCTTCCGAGGGTTGTATATGTGTTGCTTGTTGAGTCTAATCAAGAAAAGATATTTGAGACCTAACCAATGCTCATTTTATAGATGAGGAATGTGAAATCTAAGAAAGTTGTTTAACTTGCCAGGGTTACGCATTGGTAGACGTGGGACCAGAATCAAGGTCTCCTCAGTCCTGCTCTCCACGCTCCACCCCATACCTTTTGTTCAATGACAATGCAGAGATAGCACCATCTAACTTGTCTTTTCAAGTATAAATCCCTTAGCGAACCCAGCAGCAGAAGGGACAGAGCGGGTGGGAAAGAGGGGCTTGCAGAGCAGCCTGGCTCCTGCCTGGGTCTACTCCTCCCCTTCCCATCCTCCTAAAAGCAGCCATGGGTTCCCGTAAAAGGCTCTTGGTAGGATTGGGAGAAAACAGCTATAGCAGATGCTGTTGGTACCCCACCCACACCCCTGGGCCCTTACTTCCTGAGTGCCCACTGACCAACTAACAATAGCCAGTATCTGTGTCACTTTGCCTGAAGGCTTTTCTCTGAAACCAATCAGGGCAGGATGAAAGTACTGGAGAATTAACATTCCCAGAAGCTACCTCACCCATCAGGCAGGATAACTCTGAAGCCTGTGTGAAAAGCCATTTACTAGTTTCCCAGTGGGATTACAGCCAAGCCACCTGAGTGTGCTTGATGACATACCCTTCATTGTCCATCTTCCCTTTTCTGTCTAACTCTCCTGACTCTGAACTGTTGTTTCCTGAGATCATCTCCCAGATAAATTCCTTGTACCAGAATATATGCATCTCCAGTTATACTTCTGAGACACCTCAGAGAACCAGCCTCTTGTTTTCTCCTCCTCATCCCCACAGACGGTTATGGGTGGTGTGGATGGGGTGGGGCATCTCAAGGTACAGGCCAAGAATCCCCATTTCTGAGACCCTCTGCAGCTGGGTGCTCTCCACCCGCTCCTGCAGGGATGCCAGCACTGAACTTTCTGGAGCCCTAACATGGCCACCTCCTTGGGCAATACACTCCCAGCTCCAGGCAGCTGGCTTACAGATAACATCTGCTGAGGGATAGAAGGCCACACCCAGAGCTATTTAAACCATTCCTTTTATTCTCCAAAAAGGATGTTCAATTGCCTGAAATTATTCTTCTGGAAAATAATTGTAATGCAAACTCATGCATTTTGAATTTATTCCTAATAAAGTACAAATGGGCTTAGTTCCCTTTTCAGTGAATAGCATTTCAATTAGGAGTCAGGAGCAAAATTCATTTAGTTTAGCACTGGAGAAAGTGTGAAAAAAAGTCTTGTAGTAGTATCATAAGTTTATATGTACACAGCTTAAACTATATTAACCATCTGGAAGAGATGATACATTATTTGTTTTTATGATCTTCTGAAAATCCTGAGAAAAACATAGTGCTTTATAAAAATAGAAAAAAACATTTTTATGGAGGTGGTGCTCCCGATTTATGATTTCAAGAGCAACAAAATAATCTGCACAAATGGAAATGAAGAAAGCACATGAATTTTAAGGTGGTAAGGATAACAGAAATGTTTGTGCAGAATGAGAAAAAGCAGGGAGAAGCAAACTTTCTGTAAAAGGACAGATAGCAAATATTTTCATCTTTGCAAGGCATATAGTCTCAGTTGCAACTACTTAGCCCTGCCCGTGTCTCACAGAAGCAGCCACAGATGATACATAAACAAATTGGGTGGCTATTCCAATAAAACTTCATTTATGGTCACTGAAATGTGAATTTCATGTTTTTTCATGTGTCATGAAAGGCTATTTAGTTTGTTTCAACCATTTATAATAGTGAAAATTTTTCTTAGCCTGTGGGCTCTACCAAAGGTGACAGTTGATTTTGGTTTAAATGAATTGCAGAGAATGAAAGGGAAAGAAATTAACGAGTAATTGCCAAAACCTGTTTTAAGCAGTAGTTAGAGCCTTGTTTCCTGACAGAACTTTAGCCTGAGAAGTTAACAAGTGAAATGCTCTGCAATTCTCGGTGTAAGAATGACCCACACATCCACTTGTTTTTCTTGAGATGAGGCAGGATTTTCCTGAGTCATTTCTATTTACTGACCTGGTCCCCCCTCGTGACCATGGGCCACACTGCAAAACATCTGGCAGGGGATGGGTCTGTAGCCTTGGAGCAAAGTTGCATCTGTCTAGAATAAACTGGACTGTGAAGAGAATCCAGCTCACACAACTGGCCTCTTGGGACTGTGCTTTAACCAGTGAGTGGCTGGCTAAATGACCTCATTTGAATTTTATCTCCTTCCCTTCCTCCTACCAACACCCTAATGGGGGGGGCAGTTAATGAGAAAAACAAAAGGGCAAGAACAAATCATCAGAGAAAAAGAAATGACGCAACAGAAATAGCTCTTGAATAAGCACTGACTTATAAAATCAATAGAGAAAATCCAGAAAATGTTTTCTGACTTCACTGCCTCAATTTTATCTTCCTTATAAAACTAGGTTGGCACCAATGAACCACAGATGGCAGGAAGTGATAAGCAAGGAATTGTCTTTTTCAAAATGTCAAACATGTTCAGTTGAAGTAGATGTAATTAATATATATATACTTAGTGTATCGGGCTGGAATAAATGGGCTGCAACTTGGGTCAAGGAAATAATCTGAGGAGACTGCATAAAATGGAAATTTAGGAGGGCTATTAAAATATTAACTGATTACAGGAAGTGCTTAAAAGACATTGATAAATTTAGTTTGACTACAAACAGGTGGAGTTTTGAACATTAGAAAATGCTCCACAGCCGGGCATGGTGGTTCACGCCTGTAATCCCAGCACTTTGGGAGGCTGAGGCAGGCAGATCACTTGAGGCTGGGAGTTTGCGACCAGCCTGGCCAACATGGTGAAACCCCCATCTCCAGTAAAAATACAAAAATTAGCTGGGTGTGGTGGTGCACGCCTGTAATCCCAGCTACACGGGAGGCTGAGGCAGGAGAATCACTTGAACCCGGAAAGCAGAGGTTGCAGTGATCCGAGACTGTGCCACTGCATTCCAGCCTAGGCAACAGAGTGGGACTCTTGTCTGAAAAAAAGAAAAAAAAAAAAAAGAAAGGGGGAAAAAAAAAAAGAAAATGCTGGATGTTTAACTAGTTGTCAAAGTAAGTCAGTCATTTTAAAGGTAAAGGTAAGTATTGTGAGGCTATGTAATTGTCCTCTAATGACACCCTGAAGAAAAAGAGTTAACAGAGCTAAAATAAGACTAGTAGAATTCTCATTTTCTTATTCAAAGAAAGTATTCATTTGAGACTCATCTGAAAGTACTCACTTTGTGCTTTTCAAGGATCTTCTTAATTTTTAATATATTTGCTTTTTCCAACAATGAAGAGCCTTCTAAGCTGACTATTGAATAGTAATTTTAAAAAGTGTGCAACAGAGGGAGAGACCTTTGACAACAATCTTTTGCTGAGGCAAAAAGTTCTTTGACTAGCCCACAGCTGGAATCTGTGTATCATATGATAAAAAAAGAAGTCAAAAGAAAATAAAAAATACACTGTCAGAAAACCAGTAGATCCCACAGATACTAGTACCAAATCTCTTCCCTGCAGCTGTGCTGAAAATTACTTTACACATTAATGCAGAGATCAAAAGGATAGAAAAGTTTACATCCTGTATCCTTGAAGCTTGGTAGAGTTTATCAGCTTGAATTCTAGTCTCCTAGAAGGCCTGATATCAAGTATACTGTTGGTGCTTAGAAAATCTTTAGAAATCTAAAAACATTTGTTTGTGTTTATTGAAATGAACTGGCTTACAAAGGCAGTAAAATGTTTTGAATTCATTTAAATAACTAATGATTCACGCTTAGTTTGTGCTAACGTTTTGAGCACAAACTTCTGTGCTCTGGTTTTGGGTGATATTAAGCAGTTTGAAACGGGCTCTGGATCTTGCAGTAAAGGCGGGGAAACAAGTGTGCACCAGCAGGCCTCATAATTGACCTCCATTTATCCAACTAACTGAATTGCCCAGTGCTCTTCATTCTATGGTGAATACTTTGAGGAAGGTGCTTGAACACCCAGGATGATCCGCTCCTCCCTGGTCTTCCTGCTCATAGCTGCTCCCATCAGCTTTAAGTAGTGGACTTAAAGGCACCTATGTTTGTTCTCAGTCCATTTATGCTAGTTGCACCAATAATTGAAATTATGTAATTTAATTAAACAGTTGTAAATTAATGAAATAAATGTGAAAAGAGAGTTGGTATTTCCAGAATAACTAAGGCAGATGCTTTGTAAAAGTGAATTGCTAAAGGAAATGCCTTTGACACGGAAAGACAAACATCACATGTTCTCAGTTCTTTGTGGGATCTAAAGATCAAAACAATATGAACTCATGAATGTAGAGAATAGAAAGAAGGTTACCATGAGTTCATGAGGCTGGGAACGGTAGTTGGGGGCTGGGCGGGGGGAGGTGGGGATGGTTAATGGGTACAAAAAAATAGAAAGAATGAATAAGATCTACTATTTTACAGCACAACAGGGTGACTATAGTCAATAATAATTTAATCGCAAATTTTAAAATAACTACAGGAGTGTAATTGGATTGTTTGTAACACAAAGTATAAATGCTTGAAGGGATGGATACTCCCCATGCTCCACGATGTGACTGTTCTGCATTGCATGCCTGAATCAAAACATCTCATATACCCCATAAATATATACACCTACTATGTACCCACAAACATTGAAAATTGAATAATAAGAAAATGCCTTTGAATTTGTGAAAGATTTGGGGAAACTCTAATAATCTAATGGGTGGTGCATTATGGGTATGCTTTAAAAAGAAAATGCTTCAATCAAGTCAGTAAACCCACCTTAACTGTATTTCTTTCTTTCTTTTTTTCCATTCAAGCACTCCTCCCACCTGTCTCCTGAGTAGCTGGAATGACAGGTGTGCACCACCACACCTAAAAATGTTTTGTACAGACGGGGTCTCCCTATGTTGCCCAGGCTGGTCTTGAACTCCTGGGCTCAAGCAATCCTCCTGCCTTGGCCTCCCAAATTGCTACAGGAGTATTTCTAAACATTTACAAACAAATACACATTTATGCTTTAATTTAAAATAAAATGTTTGAGGCAGTTTGACTGTCTTTTTCAATTAACAATCTCAATTGCATCAGATAAGAAGGCTTCAACTATACACATAAAATTGATAATATCAAACCTATGATAGAAGTACTAGAGTGTATAGAACAGAGGATAAATAGGACAGCAATTCTTATAAATAGAAAAAAAGGAAAAGAAAAATTGGCATTTGCAGAAAAGTTGTACAGCAATTAATCAGACACTGAAGATGCAGCACTAACTTTAAAATAGGTTTTAAAGTATTTCGCCCTTTTATGACTATTTAGGCAAAAAAATTGCAATTAAATTGTTTTCAGTTAATTTTTTCCTTAACTGTGCTATTAGATTTAACATTCTTGGCAGTGATTCCCAATGGAAACTATTTGTTATCTGATTTGGGTCTATTTATAATTGAAAGTAGTCAGAAACAATAAGATATGTTTTTTGAGACTTATTTTAGGTTCAGGAGATAACCAGATGGGTGAATAATATAAAAATGATCTGGAAATAAAGATAGAATCAATCTTTGCTTTCTGTGACCGTGACCCTGTTTTAAACATTTCATGTAATAATACAGAAGCTAAAAGTACACTTGCAGTTATTATTAACCTGGAACCCTGACTCCAGTGTCTATAAGAAAGGTTTACCTTGGTTAGGCGCAGTGGCTCATGCCTGTAATCCCAGCACTTGGGGAGACCGAGGTGGGAGGATTGCTTGAGCCCAGGAGTTTGAGACCGGCCTGGGCAACATGATAAGATCCTGCCTCTACCAAAAAAAATTTTTTTAACTAGCTGGGCATGGTAGTGCATGCCTGTGGTCCCAGCTACTTGGGAGGTTGAGGTGGGAGGATCAATTAAGCCGCAGAGGTTGAGGCTGCAGTGAGCTGTGATTACACCACTGCACTTCAGACTTGGCAACAGAGTAAGACTCTGTCTCAAAAGAAAATAAATAAATAAAAATAAAGATTTACAGCAGGGCGCAGTGGCTCACACCTGTAATCCCAGCACTTTGGGAGATCAAGGGGGGCAGATCACGAGGTCAGGAGATCGAGACCATCCTGGCTAACATGGTGAAACCCCATCTCTACTAAAAATACAAAAAATTAGCCGGGCTTGGTGGCACGTGCCTGTAGTCCCAGCTACTCAGGAGGCTGAGACAGAATAATCGCGGGAGGCAGAGGTTGCAGTGAGCTGAGGTTGCGCCACTGTACTCCAGTCTGGGCGACAGAGAGAGACTCTGTCTCAAAAATAAATAAATAAATAAATATTTACCTTAGAGTGGAGCATTTCAAATGACCTCTTTAGTATCAACACTGAGATTGCAAAGAGAATGGGCAGAAATTGCATCCCACATACGATTAGAGTTAGAGCCCTTTAGACAAGCTAAACTCTTTGTTGCTGAATTAAGATTTCCTCACAGACCAATGAACACCATAGTCAAGCAAGCTCCCCTGATAGGGGGCGCAGAGAAATACGAATTCAGCATTATTTTTGAGCACTCTTTTGCCAGCTCACTCCATTAAAACATAGCGAAGGGGTTTATAAACTGTTTTGGTTTATGTATCATGAAACATCCTACATGACAAAATTATGGGCCAGGAGTGGATCACGTGGGTAATGGGTGTTATATATGAATTAGTTGAAGATAAAGACATGTTTCATTGCTCCCAGGGGATCTCAGTAAAGCACACTTAATAAAATGCTGCTCTGTATCACAGTTAAAAATATTACTCAACTCTAAATGAGATTTTTTTAAACTCCCAGACCTCTCTTTTATTGCCAAATCCCTGCATAAGTGGAAAATCAGTGGAGTTCTATCATTTGTTTCCACGACGTTTGTTGACCTAAATCTTTGATGGAGGAGAAACCTTTAGTATTATGCTGGGGCTGGCTCTTGCTAGTTTGCAGGAGCTGATTGTGTGCCTTCCCTGGCCTCACATTAGTAGGTTGAAATTGGCCACAGTGGGAGTATTTACACCACAGATATTGGCACACACTTACAAATCAGGTTAGTTCTCCCCTTTACTCCTGAAAGCCAACTGTTAAACATTATCCAGCACACTACTTCCTCTGAGACAGAAGTTGTTAATCTTTTTACTGCCATGGACCTTTCTGACATCTGCCAAGCCTCCTGCCTCCTCAAATAATGTTTTTAAAGTCAGTGCAGTTATGAAAATGTTAAAAGAACAGGTTTAGGATATAGCTATATGTGTGCTTCTTTAATGACATTTGACATAACATGATCTAGTAGCAGGCCTGCCCAAAATTTTAAGTAATAATTAACAGAAACTATATTTTGAGATATCTACAAAACCATAATGTGATATGAAAATATCTATGATGTCTGCTGCAGACAAAGTCATCAGCCCAGCTAATACTACTGTGGCTTGTTGGCTACATTCATGATTGAAGGAAAACATACGTTTCAATTTAGGTGTTAGTGAAAGTAAACATGTAATTTATCTCCTATCGAAGTCCACCCATGCCCTGAATTGTATCCATAGACCCCCTTGGGAGGACATTGACTCCACGTTAAGAACTCCTGCTCTGTTAGAATCCTATTTCATGTGTGCAAGCATCAGAATGAACCCTGCTGCCTCATATTGGTTATTTCCAAAGTGGACGTGAGAAGGTCTTCTCTAGAAAATATGGTTGTTTGGACTCCAACCAATATGTCCAAAATTCACAAATTATGTTTCTGTTTACATAATAATTGCTCAAGCTATTGTTTTCATTTAAATAAGCATTTCCTTATTGATTATTCAGCTCCAACTTGTCACGTGAATGCCCTTATTTACATCCCAAAAGGGCATGCAGGTGTATCTCCCAAGACATTTTATGGGCTGCTCATTCAATTTGAAATCTTCTCTCTCTTGCCCATTAACGTATCGGGGTTTTTCCCAACTGAAAGACCTAGTCCAAATCTCACCCCCTCTCTACAGCCTTCTGTGGTGCACTTTGGCCTCTCCAATCTGTAGCCTCCTCTTGCAGAACCACTCTTGCAATCTTCAAGTCACTACATTCTTCTGCTCCTAGTGAGAATCATGTTAGACTTTTCTCTCTCCAACTGTTGCCAAATCCTTTAGATTTCTTTTTCAACTCCACCTGTCAAATCCATCCCTATCTTTCTGTTGCCACTTTTTCAATTCAGAGTGTAATTCATTTTCACTTAGACTGTTACAGCAAACTCCTAACAGGTCATCCTAACTTCAGTGTTGTCCCCTCCAATTCACTCCACATTCTGCCATCAGAGTGATTTCTCCAAGACACAGATCTGGTAATTTCACGCACACACACACACACACCCTCCTCAAGGGCTGTCAATTTTATACAGATAAACATGTGTTTAAAGGCTTTCCCTGATTTGAAGACAGCTTACGTTTCCATCGTTCTTCCCAAAAGACTGTTCCAGGAATGGTAGAATTTTCACTGCACTCTTTTCTCTTGTCTAGAATGCCCTTCTCCCCAGATTTGCCTCTTGTGGTTTATCTAATCCTACAGAGCTCTGTTCAAGTCTTACCTCCTCCACAACAAATATCTGTGGTCCCTAGACCTGCACAAGCCCCCATCACCCCTGTTCTCTTATTGAACTTTGCTTATGAATTTATCGTTGCCTTTAAGAGACACTTTCATTTGTATTATTTTATTTGTAAACCTCAGTATAGAAGAGATGGAAATTTATCTATCCTGAATATTCCCACAACATTTAGAACAGGGTCTTTTTTTTATACTTTAAGTTCTAGGGTACATGTGCACAACGTGCAGGTTTGTTACATATGTATACATGTGTCATGTTGGTGTGCTGCACCCATTAACTCATCATTTACGTTAGGTATATCTCCTAATGCTATCCCTCCCCCCTCCCCCTACCCCAGGGTCTTATTCAGAGTTCAATAGCTATTATTCAATAGCTATCCAATTTACTTATTTTTCAGTTGAATTATTCTCTGATTATTTTGTGTGTATAGATTTAGTTTGCTCCAATGGGATTTTGAATTATTTCTATGAAAGGAATCTACTTTGCATGTCTCTGTATTGTCCCATAGTACTAGGCAATTGTAGGTACTCAATTAATACTTGTGGAAATGAATTAATTATGGCATTTGATAATTTTTCTAACTATTCTTAATTCTTATAAAGTTTATAATTTACCTAAGGAAACATGAGCACATAATGCCAAGGACTTTGCTTATCAATTAAAGTGTAAATGGAAACACAACGCAGGATTCATCTCCTTGTCCTTTTTCAAAATTGAAAACAAACTAGTTTCAGGCTTTAATAATAGCAAATATAATTAACCAAGAGATTCAAGAAAATTACTAAGTCTGTTATTTCTCAAATTAAAATAAATGTTGTTCTGCTATATAGTTAACCAAGTAAGTAACCATATAACAAATGTACTATAATAGGTATTAAATTAGTGGGTCATTGGTTTTTTAGGGCCCGATGATGCACAACAAAAAATAGAACCTCATCACACAGCAGTGCTTGGAGAAGGTGACAGTGTCCAGGTGGAGAACAAGGTAAGTGTGTTATTTTCCTTTAACTTTCTTAACATGTACTTTCTACTGGTTTCCAAGAAAATGCCTAAATGTTGTGGATAACTGAAAGTTTTTCTCTCTTCCTTGGAGAAGAAATTATACCAGAAGTTTATCATGTCTTTTCATTAATTTCTGCTATTTCTATGGGTTTATTTTAAAGTTTTATCTTTATTGATTCTTTATCTTCAGAAATCATATAAAGTCCCTATTGTTTACTCCTGGAAATTTGAATCTGGAAGCAACACATCTTTGTTGTCTCTTAATTTTCTTTCTTTATACAATTGATTTATTTTGTTTTTAGCATAAGTGAAAATAGATCAGCCCTATAGAAGTAGAAATATGAATCTACATGCATACTCACATAGAGCCCTTTGAAAAGAATCCCCACTTTGGCAGGGCGCGGTGGCTCACGTCTGTAATCGCAGCACTTTGGGAGGCCGAGGCGGGTGGATCACGAGGTCAGGAAATCGAGACCATCCTGGCTAAAACGGTGAAATCCCTTCTCCACTAAAAATACAAAAAATTAGCAGGGCGTGGTGGCAGGCGCCTGTGGTCCCAACTACTCGGGAGGCTGAGGCAGGAGAATGGCGTGAACCCGGGAGACGGAGCTTGCAGTGAGCCGAGATCACGCCACTGCACTCCAGCCTGGGCGACAGAGTGAGACTCCGTCTCAAAAAAAAAAAAAAAAAAAAAGAAAAAGAAAAAGAAAAGAATCCCCACTTTGAACTGAGAGGAAGATAGGATGCATTTCATAGTCTTTTTGTGATGAATCCCTGCTCTTTAAGTAAAGTTTCTGATATTTTAGGAGTCTTGGGAGGTTTTTAATTCCCAAGTTTCCAAGTTTCTTTGTCATGTCTATTTCATTCCCTTGAGTAATTGAATCACCATGTTGTGAGTCTGTTTAGTCAATCTGACTGCTTTATGTCATTCTTATAAAGAGAATTGAGGAGAAAATTGTGCAAAAGCTCCTGAAAAAAACAAACTTTGAAAACTATTTCAGTGTGTGGATGACTAGTGCCGAGGCAGTCTGACTGACTTCTGGCCTTCTGATCCTGCCTGTTGTTATAGAACACAGTGGATTTGAGGAGTTATTAGATCTTAGCCCACTTTTCTGGCAGCAATCTACTGCTGCTTTAATCATCTGCAGCACCACCATGAACTGTGAGGTAAACGGAAGAAAAACCTCATGAGCACTAGAAAAATGCATATGTCAGGGTCAGTGCCCTTTAATATTAGACTCAGCCATATGAAACTGCCACTTTTGACCTACAAAAATGTCTATTGTATATCTTTCAATCCAATGTAGGAAAGAGGCATGAAAGCTACACATAGGCCAGAACCTACTGATATCAGAGTGGTTTGTCACATTATCTGGCTTAACTTGGCAACCTCAGTTCTTCCTATAATACACAGAGAGCACATTGCAGATAAGGAGTTGGAAGCTAAAACAGAACACCAGAAAGAAGTGATGAAGGGAGTCAGAAGAACAGGTGCAGCCAACATAGAAAAGAGTCAGCTAAAACCATCAATTCACTGGCAAGCAGCACTCCTGGCTCCAGTGGCATCATTCTATTATGTGCAATTCTGTAATTGTTGCTGTGTATAAGCATAGCCCGAGCCATCAAAACCTTAGAAAGATTTCTATGAAAAAATTGATATTAAAAAATCAGCATTTAAAGGCAGCATGTGTCACTTATATCCACACAATAGTAGAAAGTCCCCTTTAGATTACAGCAGAAAAGAAATTCTGAAGGTTTGAATCTTGGCTTTACTACTTGTTAGCTGTTGTGACTTTGGACACGTTTGTAAAGCCCTCTGAGCTTCAGTTTCTTTGTCTGCAAAATTAAAATAATACTACCAACTGCAAGTGATTGTTAGAAAGAATATTTGAGATTACGTATATTACAAGTCTACTCCAGATTGAGCATGGGGGTCAGTAAATTATGTCCAATAGGCCAAATCCAAACCTTTTTCATAAAGTTTTATTGGACCACAGCCACACCCATTCATTTCCATATTGTCTATAGGTTCTTTCATCCAGTAACAGTGGAATTGAGTAGTTGTGACAAATAAAGCCTAAAACTCTCTGGCCCTTTACAGAAAAAGTTTGGTTTACTACGTTGTAGATGCTCAATAATGGTAACTGGAAAGTTTATGTATCCAAATATCTAATTTGATAGTCATACCACATACATGTTACCTAATAAGGATTTATACAGTAGACCTGAAGGCTTAGGGCACGTAACAGTTCCTACAGGTAGAAGAAGGCTCCAAGAGACCCTGACTCACTCATGCTCCAAGCCAGTGTTATCCTCACTTGGACCTAGCATTAGCCTGAGGATTTGATAAAGAAGGAAGATGTGACTGCCCAGTGCTGCGCCAATCCCATTTCCACTAAACTGTGGTCAAGAATGAGAAGCTGATTTTTTGCCTGGCTTTTTTTCTGGCTCTGTTCTTCCTGCACTTTTACTACTCCTCCTTTCTGTGTTCTCCACCATCACACCCATTTGACTACTGGTTGACCAGTAGTATGGGCAGTATCTCCTATAGTGGCCAATCTCCAGGACAGGAGAGGAGGACAAGGAAGGGATGATGCAAAAGACTACAGCTTCTTTCTGCCCCAGGTTTCCCTGTTCCATCTTAGAACTTTTTCAGAGTTCTTAGAGATTGGAATCAACTCCAGACTACTCTGGACATTTAATCCTGGGCTGGTACCAGTCATCCCAGAATAGCTTCTGTTTCAAGGGCTAAGGCTTCCTGTGCTGCTTTGACCTACTGATGGTACTCTGGACTTTCTCTTAAGATGATGGTTGCCCTGATGGCTCCACGATCAGGAGTACAAGAGTTTGATATGAAAGGCTTCATCTCACCCTTAGGCTTATGTTTATAGTGGTGTACTATTGAGAAGGTCTTAAGCCTCATGGATTAGCAAACTCACCCGTAGTGGACCAAGGAAGACAATCAATACCTCACTGGCTGTCATCAAAGCCATACTTCACTGTAACAGTGCTTTTTAACTGGCACTATTCATGGAAAACTCATTAATATAATAAAGATTAACATTTGACTATATATAGCATTTGATCAAAATAAACATTGAAAGACAGAAATAAAACAAAACATCCTGTTAAAACTAGAGAAAACTTTTTTGCTTGTTTATGTGTAAAAGTTCATGATGAAATAAACCACTAAATTTTTAAGCTGATAACAGTTACTTGTTTGATCTTTTCATTGGCCCAAGAAGTATAAACAATGAAGTCTGGTAGGAACAAATGCATGCAATAAGTCACGCTAAAGCACAGTTTCTTTCTGGTAATTTTTTTCAGGTAATATATCACTATAATCAATGTTATTGATGCAAAAACATGCCCTTTGATCAGCAGTCCCCAACCTTTTTGGCATCAGGGACCAATTTCCTGGAAGACAATTTTTCCTCAGACGGGGGTGGCTGGGAATGGTTTGGGGATGCTTCAAGTGCATTACCTTTATTGTGTACTTTATTTCTATTATTATTACATTGTAATATATAATGAAATAATTCTATAACTCACCATAATGTAGAATCAGTAGGAGCCCTGAATTTGTTTTCCTGCAACTAGATGGTCCCATCCGGGGGTGATGGGAGACAGTGACAGATCATTAGGTATTGGATTCTTATAAGGAGTTTGCAAACTAGATCCCTCACATGTGCAGTTCACAACAGGGTTTGTGCTCCTATGAGAATCCAGCACCACTGCTGATCTGACAGGAGGCAGAGCTGGGGTGGTAATTCGGGCAATGGGGAGTGGCTGTACATACAGATGAAGCTTCACTACCTCACCTGCCACTCACCTGTTGTGCAGCCCAGTTCCTAACAGACCACCAATTGGTACTGGTCCATGGCCTGGGAGTTGGGGACCTCTGCCTTAGATTCATACTCAGAGTCCTACTGCCATCTTGAGCTTTATATTTATAGTTGATCAAACTGAGTAGCTACTCATAGTTTAGAAGTTATCAACATATTAAGGGAACCATAAAACTTTCATCTGGGCTTTGGTTATTTATTGTTGGTATCAGCGGAACTCGAGACATATCTTGGCAAAAATACTTATGGAATAACAAGAGCAACTTAAAAAAGTAAATTATTAAGTAAACCCAGAAGAGCTTAACTCTGTACCAGAAACTCTGAGAAGGTGCACCAAAGCAAAAGACATGGTGCCAAAAGATGGTGAATGTTAGTTGGGATGAAGTAGTAAGTGGACCTCTGCTACTTTTATATGGGTTTTTAAAATCAAATCCCGTAAAGGCATTTAGAACCATGCAAGGACTTGGGTCTTAAATGAGTATTTAATTCTCTTGGCTTTTGCATGATTTTCATCATTTGACGCCATCGAGAAGGTCATCACAGACAAGGGCTTTTCAAGATAACAGCAACTGAGACTTTCAGCCACATCATCACTGTATTTTCTGGAATATCTGGAAAGATTATTAGATTTCACCAAAGAAGGCGAGTTAAGGAAAGAAAATGTCATCTAGGTTCATGTTTGCATATTTTGACAGCTAGTTGGGTTATGGATAAGTAAAGTGATGGTACATAAATAAATATAGGCCTTGCAATGGTTAAACAGAGACTTTTTAAAACGTAAAGAAGTGATCAAAACATCATAACTGAGTGGATGTATTAAATGACCCCAGCCCTGAGGTTGTAGGGAGTAAATCAAGACTTTTGAAGAAACCATTCTACCCTACAGTCCCATTTATTTTTTAAGTTGAAGGCAGGAAAGGGAAACAAATTTCAGTCATGTGAAATACAGTAGTTTTTATTAAATACATGGAATATTAAGGAATTAATTATTAATTTTATTGAATCCAGTAATAAATCTTCTGGAACTAGTAACATTATAATAATTTCTAATTAAAGGGCTTTGCATTAGAAGTATGATATAGTATAATATGGACTTACATATTTAGAAATATGCTATATTATTAGAATTGGGGTGAAGTTTCAAAAATTTTGAAGGCTTCATTTTAAAGTGCGTAATCATTTTGGCTTTGTTTATTGTTTTATTCTGAATAAGACATATCTAAAAGAAGCCTGAAAAGAGATATATAATGTTCAGTTATCTATTAGTGAGTAACCACGCTAAAATTTAGTGGCTTAAAATAACAATCATTTATTATTTCTCCATGTGATGGGGAGTTCTAATGCCGGTTTCTCTGGGGTCACTCATGTGGCTGGCAGGCTGGGAGCTGGGCTCTGCTGGGGCTGTTGTTTAGAGATGCCTCAGTTCTGCTCTAGGTGGCCCCTCCATTTGGCTAGCTTGGGATTCCTCGCGAGAGGGCAGTCACAAGACAGCTTCCCAGAGCATTTGCATATGGGAGGAGCTGTGGAAATGAAGATAGAAAAGCAGAAGCTGGGGAATCAGAGAAGTCACCAACCAGTTAATCTGGAATGTCAAGCATATTCAGGCACTAAAATGAGGCCACAAAAGAAGTCTAGTGGAGAAGTCTGTAGTTCTGCAGCCTAGTGTCTAGGGATGGGGCTGCGGCCGCTCTTAGCAGAATTAGCAGTCAGCAAGAAGAGCTGGACATAGCATGCAGGAGGATGACGACAGGCTAAAGTCTAGCAGCACCTCTGACTACCTGTTACAACTAACCGCCACATTGTCTCAACTTAACTAAGTTACCAGGGCACAAAACATCACATATAAGTATATCTAAGTACATACGTAATTCACTTCTGATGGAACTACAGTTCTCCTTAATTTCAAATCAAACATCCATTTCTAATAAATAAAATTACTGAAAAGTGTATATATATATATGATATATGTATGATTTTGATAGATAGGACTCTTACAATTATAACATGTGAATTACTTAAAATACTTAGTTTTATATAATGAAATGATCTAATGATTGTTAAACCAGAAATGCATTTGATTACAAAACAATTCCCCAAACACAAACTTTAGAAAATATATATGTTTCCTTTTAACTTTTAAAATTAGCAAATTTTTGTAGCAATTTAAAAAAAATACAGAAAAGCATAAAGAAGAAAATAAAATTTGCTTTAATTCCCATTATTCAGAAATAATAAATGCTAACATTTTGGTATTTTTAAACCATAGTATATACATACCATTTTGTGATATTTACAAAACTTACAACACATTATGAACATTTTATTACACACTTAAATATTTGTCGAGAAAATGAATTTTAATGGCCACTTGGTAGTTTTTCTTATAAACATATAATTATTTAACCAACCCCTCATTTTTGGAGAAATGTTTTCAATTTCTGCTGTGATAAATAGTGCTACAATAGTGAAATTCCCTTACACTATATTGCTAAAACTGTCATTACTGGATCAGAGGACATTAGCAATATTGGGGGTTTTGAGTCATATTGTCAAATTGCTCTCTGGAAGGATTACTGCACCAATTGAAAATCTCCCAAACGATATATGAAAGTGTATTTTTCCCTGTATCCATACTAACACTGGATATTATGGTTAATATTTTTTCCAGTTTCAGGAAAAAAATTGAATCCTTAATTCTAAGCAAAAACTTTTAGAGACTTTAACGTAATAGGACCCTTTTGGAGGGAAATTTGCTTGAGCAGATGTCCCTTGGATTCTCTCTTTTTATAAGGTTCCATTTAGTGCAATATTTCTGGGGCATATTTTACATTATTAGTAATAATTTTCAAAAGTAATAAAATCTTATTTTGGATTTGCATAACTAATCTTCCCTTTTAAAAATTATATGGTTACTGAGAAATCATAAATCCCATGATAAGCCATTTAATCACATGGTTTGTCATGAAGATATTTCCAGTTAAAGAAATCTTAATTTAAGTTCTCCTTTTTAAATTTGAGAATGTTAATATTTTGGTGGCCTGGACTTATTCTTGAGTTCTACTTGCTACTAAACAACTTAAGAAATAAACATGTCTATACTGAGTGTTGCACAGAAAATATTTTTCAAAATTATATTCAGAATTAGGAACATCGCCTATTTGGCTAGCATGTCAATTTCAAGTTGTTCACAATTTGACCTTCGAAAATAAGCCTGCTTATTGTTTAATGTTTTCTTTGTTAACTTTAGGATCCCAAGAGAAGCCACTTTGTCTTAATTGCTGGGGAGCCATTAAGAGAACCAGTTGTCCAACATGGTAAGACCAAAATGACAATGATTTTCTTGGTTGATTTTCCTTTTCTTTGAAAACAGTATACATGTATACTATTGTTGGGAAGAATAGCTGGGTTTTTTTGTCCTGTCTCTCCATCTATAAATCTGAGAATTGTTTAATTTTTCTGTCATCAGAGGGAAATATATATGTGATGTTTATTCATCTCTTTTTTTTTAAAGAAACATTTCTTAGATACCTATTATGTGTAGGATATTGAGTTTGGAACTGTGAGAAGAACAAAAATAGTATTTTTGTATTATGTCATAGGGAATTTTAACTTGAAAAAAGAGTCTGCAGTCTATTGGGAACTTTAACATCCTTTTTATCTTTATCAAAAATAAAGGTGATTTCAATACTGTCCTGTAGTCTATTGCATTTATAGTAAAAAATATGAAACTCTTAAGAATAGTATTTTTAAGAAAATGGTTGTTATTTTTTGTTTATTTAAAAAAATGAGTAGAGGTAACTGATATAGCAGAAATAGTACTATACTTAGAGGCAGAAAATCCTGGCTTAAGTACCCATAACGATTACTTCAACTCTTTGGGTTTTGACTTCTTCATATCTTTGTTGTTTGATTAAATGAGGAACATCTAAAAGCAATTAAAACCCATTTTATTATTTAGATAAATGCTTACAAAACATATGTCCACTTCACCAATTATTAAATTCAACATGCATTAAAATCCCATTGCATTTCGCTGCCTTGCATGAATTCCCAGGTACACACAATGATTGCAGATAAACCCCAACTGCTCATGAATTTAAAGAACACGGACTGCTTTAAAAATATTCTTTTTTGTTCTACTAACTACTTCAGGGGGAACATTAAATTGTACCCTGCCTTGCCTGTAGCATTTGACAACCATTTTGTACGCATCCGATTTCCATTCCAAAGGTTTGTGGTTCTTGTTTCCTTTCTCTCAACTGAAAAGCACTGCAATATTATAGTTTGTTTTTTGGAAAAAGCCTTCAGACAAACTGAGTAGGGTCATAATCTTTATTCCTAGTAACTAACATTTAGGTGGGAAAAACATGTGTGAGATGGAAGTCTTATTTTAGGCAATCTCCTCTGTACCAATAATGAAAAGCAAGAGTCTAACTGAATTAGGTGACAGATCAAAGGAGTGGGACTGCTCAAAGCCACCCTACACTGGGGTCATGTGGATCCTCTCCCAGTGGCTTGGAACACAGGGACACTAGGTATGCCTGCACATACAAACTCAGAGTAATCAGACAAAATAAATATGTCCCTTGAAAGTTCAGTTACTGAGAAGCAAAGCATTTTGTTTTTGTTTTTTAACTTTTAAAAACTCAGAAATTTAAGTTTTTCTTTTACTTAGGTGTGTTTAAAGGCAGCCACAACCATCTCTTGATTGGGCACTTGCACAGATCTTATGAATTAGCTAAGACCCTTTCTCCTCTTATCATCGTGTGTCCTTAATTGTTCATCCACAGATCAAGCACAGGAAGTCATAGAATGTTAGGATAGAAAATAACCTTAGCCATGATGTAGTCATGCCTCTTTTATAGATGAGGAAAGTAAAATCCAGATATTTTATTTATTTGCTTAACAGATACTTGCATAGAATTTACTATTTCCTAGACATTGGTTAAAGCACTTTCCTAATGTTAATCCGTTTAACCTTCAAAACAACCCTCTGAGTTTGGTACTCTCATGCCCATTTTACAGATGAAGAAGCAGAAGGTCAAAGGTTCATTGGCTTACTCAAGGTCACATAGCTGGATTCACACTCAGGCTGTCTGTTTTCCAAACACCCTGCCCTTCTGCCTCTTACCATGCTGGTCGTCCATTGCTCTACCCTGTAGCTTCTCTAATGGAAAGCGATTGTTAGCAGTGGAGCTGGGACTCGAACCCTAGTCTCCTGACCCCATGTCTTATGTTCGCTCCACTATACCAAAGTTCTACATAACAAGAGGTTAGACACACCATTTTATACAAGAGGGGGGCTTCAGAGGCTTAATTAGAGAAGTGATGAAAGCTATAATTTGAAAGAGAACTATAGATAACTATCAAATAATTTTCTTGTTCACAACCCTTGTAGTTGATCAATTTAAAAACACGCTTTCTGGATTCAGTTTTCTCCTTGAAGATTTGAGGAGATAAGCTTCATCAGTTAGCTTTAGGGGACTCCAAGCTTCCAATGCTTCCCTGTATAACAGAGGTTTTACTTGTTTCCTAAAGTGTGGTCCATGGACCAGCAGTATCAGCATCACTTGGGAGATAGTTAGAAATGCAGAATCTCAGGCCTCACTCCAGACCTCCTGAATCAGAATCTGCATTTTAATAAGATTCCCAGCTGATTCATGTGCACATTATAAATTGAGAAACATGACAGACTACCCCAGAAAGTGTCAAAATGGAAGCCTAGAAGCACACCATTCTTACAGAAAATAGTTGGGGGATGGGAGTACTGCTCCACAAGTCCCAACCATAGCAAAATTATGAGGCACAAGAATTTGGTCCTTGACTCAGTACCTGCTCCCATCTTCCAAGTTGCATTTCCCTTTCCACTGCGTGTCCTTTAAAAAGTTGGCTTCCCCAGGGTACCCTCTTGGGTTTATTGTTTATTCTGCATATGTTAACTCTCTTTTTCTTTCCTACTCGATATAGTCCAAACCTCCATTTCCAGATGAAATTTCTCTCATGAGCTCCAGATCCATAGTTTCAACAATGTACCAAAAACCTCTGCTTGGGAAACCACTTTATTGTCTCTAGTACCTCTATGTTAAAATACTCAGAACTGGGCCGGGCGCAGTGGCTTATGCCTGTAATCCCAGCACTTTGGGAGGTCGAGGCTGGCGGATCACTTGAGGTCAGGAGTTTGAGACCAGCCTCGCCAACATGGTGAAAACCCATCTCTACTAAAAATACAAAAATTTAGCCGGACATGGTGGTGCGTGCCTGTAATCCCAGCTACTGGGGAGGCTGAGGTGTGAGAATTACTTGAACCCGGGAGGCGGAGGTTGCAGTGAGCCAAGATCGCACCACTCACCACTGCACTCCAGCCTGGGTGACAGAGCAAGACTCGGTCTCAAAAAAAAAAAAAAAAAAAAAAAAAAAAAGAAAAGAAAAGAAAAGAAAAACAAAACAAAAATATCCAGAACCAAACACCTTGCTCCATCCAAAGCCTCCCATGTCCTGTATCTCAAATACCCTTAACAATTCCACCATTGACTCAGCCTCCCAAATTAGACACCTGCTCTTCTACCCTGATGCCAAAGTCTTCTTTAAAAATTATAAATCATATTATATTACTCCCTACTTAACCTTACAGTGATTCATAATCACCTGCAAAAGTAGGTCCAAACTTCTTCCTGTAGATTGCATCCAAAGCCCAGAAGGGTCTGGTTTCTTCCTATATTTCAGATCGCCATTTTTTCCCCCTTTGATCCCTCCTTCCACCACTGTACCCCTATCCCCTCCAGTATTCCTCCAGCATACTAAGCCTGAACATGCCTTTCCTCCATGTATGACTGCTCAAACATCACTCCCTCTGTGAATCCTTTCTTGGATTTCTCCTCCTCCCCCTTTCTGTGTTGATTTTATAGTTTTTACACTTTTATCCTTCCATATTTCAAACAGTTTTGTAATGATTTCTTTTCATATCTGTGTGATAGATTTGAGTCCTTGAGGAGAGGGAGTCTGCCATTTATTTGTCTTTCATCTGTATGTCTCTAGCTGCTAGCACAATGTCTGTCATTTAATGGGCATTCAATACGTAATAGATAGGTAACTGAATGAATGGATTTAGATGCCTGGGTGTTTTCTTTCTACTTGTATTCTATTCCCCACATCCTCTCCAAAGATTTCAGTATCATCAAGACATATTATCCTGTGTCTTCCTTCTGAAGATTTAAATTATAGTGATCACCAAATCCATGTTGATATGATAACAATGGTTAAGAAGTTTGAATATGTTATTTTCTCTAAGCAATACAGTTATATATTAATCAGACTCTCCCAGAGAAAGCCCCTTAGAGCAGGCAGTTCCATAAAAGGAATGTCAGGAACTTCTGCAGCCTGGATGAGGACATACACTGAGAGAACAAGTCTGTCAACTGCTCTAACGACAGTGTCAATGCCACATAAAAGCTGGCCTTGTTCATCTAGCAGATCATGGGGTTGAGACAGTCCAGTGCCTCTCTGCCCCTACAATATATGAAGAAAGGGGAAGAAACACACATTGCCTCCTGGTAGATTAGGGGAGGAATTCTTGTACATTTTTAGCAAAATCTGAGTTCAGACCCAGCAATTAGACAAAAGGGTCAGCAAACTATGGTCCATGGGCTACATCTGCCCACTGCATGTTTTTGTAAATGAAGTTTTATTGGGACACAGCCATACCTATTCACTTTTGCATTATCTATGGCTGCTTTTGCACTTTGATGAAAGAGTTGAGTAGTTGAGACAGACACTGTTTGACCCACAAAATCTAAAATACATACTATCTAGCCCTTCCTAGCAAACATTTGCCAACCCCGAGAAAACTTTTAAAAAAATGATGCTTTTTGACTTGAAATTTTTATAATCTTCTGTTTATTGTCAATAGGTGCTGCTAATTTTCAAAAAATGACTTAGAATCCTCAAATAAGTGTACAGCCTTATATGCTGCTTAGACACCAAAGCTATGATAAGATTTGTCAGTTCTTTGTACCAGATGGGTTCAATTCTTGACATCAGCTAATGTCATAAAAATAACTACAAAAATGGTTGTAATAGAACCAAATCTAAGACTCTTTTTAATAAAAAAGATCACCATTGCTGGTGAGAAACCTATACTGAATGGGTGAGATGCCATTGCATTTATCTGAAGTTTCGTCTTTATAATCAATAATCATACACAATCCTAGTCAAGAAACTCATCTTATAGTCCTTGGGGATTGAACACTGTGAAAATAAACTTTTACTCTTCGGATGTGCTTGGATTTTGTTTTAAATTAAGAACTACAGAAATATATATCATTTCTAGTGGTAGAGGAAAATATTACCACCCAGAACTTTCTGAATGTCTCTTTCTGCCCTAGGTCCATTTGTGATGAACACCAATGAAGAGATTTCTCAAGCCATTCTTGATTTCAGAAACGCAAAAAATGGATTTGAAAGGGCCAAAACCTGGAAATCAAAGATTGGGAACTAGTGGAAAGCAGAAGAGCAGGTCTCGATGTGTCCTAGAATTTTGCCATTTGTGAGATTGAGCCATTGAAGGCATTCCATTTCTAAAGCTTATTTAGCCGGTGCTTCTAAAGAATTCCACACTAAAGTGATAACATGGTTTTTGTAACAATAAATGTAGGATACTTCCTGGCACATGCAAATAAACCTAATCATTGTTTCTTTAAAAATCGGTGTTTTTCATTTGAAATACCTAAGTTACTAAGCTTCTGTTTAAAAAGTCGTTTTGTGTATGTTTGCCTTTTTTTGCATGTATGGATGGATGTTTTTATTATTTTTGTGCATGTGCAGGTTTTAAAAATCATATTTGATTGCTTTCTGTGTGTCATTGGCAGCAGATGCATGAGCATCTGAGGTCCCTTCTTAAGCAATCCTACTGAGATACAAAGGTCAAAGCTATGTGCTGGGGTTTCATGTTACAGGTTATCTGCTTTAAAATAACGGCAGCCCTGAACATTTGAGTCAGTTCTTAAAACTGCCCTGCTATTGGTAGGGACGCAACAGGATTACAGCCAAGACTTCTCTGCATTTTCTGCCAAAATCTGTGTCAGATTTAAGACACATGCTTCTGCAAGCTTCCATGAAGGTTGTACAAAAAAGTTTCAATCCAGAGTTGGGTTCCAGCTTTCTGTAGCTGTAAGCATTGGTGGCCACACCACCTCCTTACAAAGCAACTAGAACCTGCGGCATACGGTGGAGAGATTTTTTTAATTTTCTGGACATGAAGTAAATTTAGAGTGCTTTCTAATTTCAGGTAGAAGACATATCCACCTTCTGATTATTTTTGGAGCATGAGAACATTTTAATTTTTTTCATCTCTCTCTCCCCACCCCTAAGATTGTGCAAAAAAAGCGTACCTTGCCTAATTGAAATAATTTCGTTGGATTTTGATCAGAACTGATTATTTGGTTTTCTATGTGAAGTTTTGAGGTTTCAAACTTTCCTTCTGGAGAATGCCTTTTGAAACAATTTTCTCTAGCTGCCTGATGTCAACTGCTTAGTAATCAGTGGATATTGAAATATTCAAAATGTACAGAGAGTGGGTAGTGGTGAATATTTTCATGATGTTGTACGTCCAGCTGGTGCAGGGCTCCAGTAATGAACATGGACCAGTGAAGGTAGGTGAGCTCAATTTTTAATGTGATGAAGTTCTTTTTATTGGCTCATACAGAGGACTTTCTTTGCCCTCACTATTTTTGAAACAATATAAAAATGCAGAACCATCCTAGTAGTGGACTGGACAGGATATATCGTGCATTTATTGGTGACTATTCTGTTTCTTAGTCTTATTAAACTTCTGGCCATGAGTATTTGAAAATGCTGGGGTGGGGGTTGGTTGTTTTTTGAAGTTATGGTAGAACATGAGCAGTCCGGAATCTTTTTGGATGGAGCAGTTTCTCCTCGGTTGCATATGCAGATGGCACAGTGGTTTTTTAATGAAACATTGATTTGTTTTTATGACTGATAACTTTGTGGACCATTTATTTTCAGGTCTTTGTGAGCAGCAGAGGTTAGTTTATTCGTTTGGTAAATTGAAAATTGCAGTGCTTTCTATGAACATTTTCTATCTGCTGTTGCAAATTACCAATTGCTGCCATCCAGAAAAATGTTTTCTCAGAGAGTGTTTGGTTTTTTCGCTTCTTGAAAGGTGTAAAATTCAACACTAATCAAATCTTTGGTTCTATGAGCAAGCGTCAAATAGAGCTTAACGAACTGAGAGTAATGCAAAAAATTAACCAGAATGTTGCTGACTGCTGGAACAATACTTAGCCCAATTTTATGCATTTCATAGATTATATATATTTTAAGCTTCTATTTTGAAAATGATTCGAATGTAATTGTTTTGACTGAAGTGGTGCTAAATCATTATTGATTTAGGAACTTCTGGCCTTGAAAAGAATTAAATGTGAGTTTGAGTTTTTGTAGCTGTTGTTTAGGACATGCATTTTCAACAGGGGTGATATCGCCCCCAGCAGGGGAAAATTGGTTCGTGGAGGGATGAAAAAGTTTTACTCTTGATACATCACGCACAGACGTACATAGAGTACATATGGTATGTATTTTAAAATACGTTATACATTCAAATTTCATAGGGGAAAAATGTCTTCAAGGGCTCCTGGCTGGCGTTGGTGGCCTGGCGAGGGTGGGGGTTGATATTTAAAAATGTTGAACACTGAGCTGGAGGTGAGTAGGAAGTCACCTTATCTGGCAGCCAGCAGTTTTCTAACTTTTCAAATTCCAAATTTACATGGGAGAAATCACAGTGTTCGGCTCCATTTTACTGCCACCAGCCTTGATATTGGATCTCAAGGCCAGATTGTAGGTAAATGGGAATCTGATTGTAAGCATAGGTAACAGGAGAAAACAGTCTGACTTGTTTGAAGCAAGTAAGACTTTTCAGACTGTCCAGCTTTTTCGTAAGTTCATAAGACGGAAATCCTTTAGATGTGCTGGGCTCCTCCAGTTTTAAAATATTTCCATTTTCCTTGTAAAACATCACTTTATCTGATGGTATAATAAAGGAGACTCTGAATTGTTGGACATAAGTCATATTCTTTAGGTTGCTCAGCTCTTTTAAAGAGCACAGCACCAAGAATGTCTCAGGTGTCCTGGGCACTGTGAAGTTTTATTTATTTATTTATTTGTTTATTTATTTATTTATTTGAGACGGAGTCTCGCTCTGTCACCCAGGCTGGAGTGCAGTGATGCAATCTCAGCTCACTGCAACCTCTGCCTCCCGGGTTCAAGCGATTCTCCTGCCTCAGCCTCTCGAGTAGCTGGGATTACAGGCACGTGCCACCATGCCGGGCTAAGTTTTTGTATTTTTAGTAGAGACAGGGTTTCACTGTGTTAGCCAGAATGGTCTCAATCTCCTGACCTCATGATCTGCCCGCCTTGGCCTCCCAAAGTGCTGGGATTACAGGCGTGAGCCACCGCGCCCGGCTGGCACTGCGAAGTTTTAAATGCTTTGAATGTACTGTTAATATATAAATTTGTTGAATGGAGCAACGAAAGAAAGCAGCTGAATTTGCATGTGACAGAAAACAAGTCATTACACGTGGAGGATGCAGCATTATATACTTACTAATATGATTAGCAATTTTTTTCATTCTATGCTTACTGATACGATTAGCAATTTTTTTTTCAGAATATATCAGAATTTCCTTTAAAAAGTGAAGCTACATATACTGAACTTATATCCACCCAACCCCTCGCTCAATTAAATTATTTGTGATATGAAGGAAAGGATTGCCTATAGCTAAACAGAAGTTTTGGCATAGATATGACTGAGTGGTAAGGGATAATGAGATATATAATATTGGTTATAGTTTTCTTTTTTCCCCAACTTTTAAGAAAAGAAAATCTAAGAGGAAATAATGTTTCTAAATGTTAAAGTTCTTCTTGTTAAAATTAAAATGTAGTGTGAAAACATATTCATGGTGGTAATGGTTTAGGGTGGTGGTATTTGAATTTTTTTTTTTTTTTTACTTTTTGACATAAAATGTTTTATTTATTATAAGAAATTCATAGTCTTCCTCAGTACTTGGTCCATATGTATTTCTTTCTCCTCACTCTCGCCTCTTCTAACCACCTCTTTTCCAGAATGGATGGTGATGCCAATTTTGCTCCTAGGTTGTCCTCCAGCCACCCCCAGCCCAGTTTTCACTTTCTAGCTTTGAAGATTGTCCACTTTTCCAGCTTAGACTAGCATTGCCTCTACGATAGTTCTAGGTATCTGTGAAGATTTTTTTTTTTCCTGTAGCAATCATGAAATAGCTACTAGTGCTCTGGACGATTGTGCTTAATGCCATTTGGGTGTAAGGCCTCCTCATTTCATTAGTCTTACCACTTGTGCTTGCAAGGATAGCGGTTTGGAGTCAGCAGTGCATGGAACATGTGAACTGAGACAAATCTGTTTGAAAATCTCAACTTAAGATTTCAAATCCACTGTGTATACTATTTAGCTCTTTAAGTTTCTCCGTCTAAGAAGAACACGTTTTCCTCTAGAAATAAGGTTAAACCAGTACGTATGCATGGTTCATTAATATAATCAGATTACAGCCTAGATGTGGAATTTATTTCTGTTTCTATTTTCTCCAGCTTTTTAATACAGCTCAGACAGTCATATACAGTTGTACACGACGTGCACTGCACAACTCTAGGGTGCTCCATGCATATAGACACATCTGTATGTGACAGCCCTAAGTACAATGTGGTAGACACTCTGGACATTTGGTAAATAAGTATCTACATCCTCACTCTCCTCTCATTCACATTGGCCTTCTGGCCAGCACTATTTCTGGTTTATTTAATAAAAAATTCTTGTCCCCAGAAATTTTGTGAGTCTTCTGAAGATGCTGGGGGAAAGCCAGCCTTCATAAATCTTTTCAATGTCACTAATGAAGACATGTCACTATTGCAACAAAGGAATACCAGGCAATGGTAGGCTTTCACAACTTTTTTCTGACAGAATTTGTTTCTTTCTGCTTTATCTTCCCTGTATACTATCTTTTTTTATCCACCCTCTTTCTTAATTACACTGGTAGAAGAATATTGGTAGGTGATGGAGTCATTCACATTCTGTGTAAGACTAGAATCAGTCCAAGATCCACAGGAACATGGGATACTTCTTTCATGAGAAGCCACATGGCTCACAAGACTTCTTTACCTTTGTGTTACTTGCCTTCTCCTGAAATTGTCTCTACAGTGAATCAAATAACAAGGACTGAGGTGTATTTTCCATCTTTAATTCCAGGAAGCAGTCCCACTCCTTCTCCCTGCCCTATTTCCAGTTCCAAAGTCACGTACAGGGAAGTCCATTGACTTTGATGTTGGTCAAATGGCCCCACAAGCTCTTGTCCATTTTTCTGTCAGACAGAGTCCTTGGCACAAAAGACATCTGAAATACTTTCCATTAATTTCTTCTTTATTTATGACCTTGTAGTTAAGTGTGTTGAATTATATGCTTCTATACACATCTGTTTTAATCCAGTTACTCACTTATAACTGGTGACTGAAACTTTTATATCACTATAGCGTATTCTTGGTACCCAGGATACAATAGAATCCTCAATATCTTATATCTTCGATGTAGTACTTCCTTGTATGACTTATTTCTTAACATAAAAATCCTGTTTTAGACCTGTGTATAAACCTTTACTATAAATCCCAAAGACAATTTCTGGAATGAGAATATAGTATTTGCCCACACACATGATTCCATGTAGAACTTGAGGTAATAAGATCTGGGACTCCCAGATACATTTATTATTACCACAATTGGATAGAGGTGCTACAGAAATAGGCACACAAATGACAGTAAAATTGTTTCTGAGCACATTTCTAGGCTCCACTTTTTTCTACAACTTAGGATGAACAGAGAGAGTGGAAACTGTATATAATTGGGAATGTGACTGAGATGAGACAAAGATGAGATGGAAGCATTTCTTCTTCCCTTGCCTTTCTGGTGGTAAGTTCACTCTTCTGTCTTCCTTGCCACTAGTTCTTGCAGTCCCTACCAAGACACTAGGGCATTATACAGCAAACACACCCTGAGGCCCCCTGCTACTGCATCATGAAAGCCTTAGCTGGTTGTGATGTCCTAGTTCATAAAGAATCTGCCTTGTCTCTCATTAGAGCTTTCTAATATTTGACAATTCGTTCATTTATTTTTTTCAACAGGTATTTATTGGGCATCTATATATCTAGGCACTGATCTAGGAGCTGGGAATGAAGCAGGAAATAAGTCTAGGGGCTGGGAATACAGCAGGAAGTAAGACAATGTTTCAATTCTCTTGGAATTTGCATTCCAAGTGTGATGGGTAGAGGCAGACAATATGCAACTCTGTAACATGTCAGTTGTGATAAATGCTATGAAGAAAATCAAGTAGGGGGAGCGGATACAGTACTGAATAAATCAGAGGAGACCTTTCTGATTCAGTTATGTCTCTACAGAGTCCTGAAGGAAATAAGAGAGACAGAGGCAACCATCAGTGCAGTGGCCATGGTGGGCGCAGCAAGTTGGCTTCGATGTCTGGGTATTAGCCAGAGAGCCGGTGCAGCTGGAGGTGGGGTGAGTGGAGGCCAGAAGTGCAGTTGTTGAGGTTGGAGAAGTAGCCAGGGAAGATCATGTAAGGTGTGACTGTGTTCCCATAAAACTTTATGGACACTAAAAATTGAACTTTATGTAATTTTCCTGCATCATGAAATTTTTTTTAAAAAAATTGTTTTAACCATTGGAAAATGTAAAAAATTGTTCTTAGCTAACAGGCCATACAAAAACAGGCTGCAGGTTAGATTTGGCTCATGGGTCATAGTTTGGCAATTGTGTTATATATAAATTATTACACTATTTTATCTTCATCATGGTACACATCCATACCTGACATGTTTTATTTGCCTGTGTATACATTTATTGCTTTGTCGCCATCTACTAGAATACAAGTTTTTTGAGAAAAGGAGCTCTTAATTGTCTTGTTTACTGCAGCATCCCAATCACCTGTGAAAAGCCTGTAATAGAGTAGATACTAAAAACAATATTTGTTGACTGATTGATGGACTAGACCTCAGGATTTTTAGATATCCAGGATCAGGATATGAACTACTGCATTAAATCATCTCCAACATCTACTCTCATGATGGCTTGTCTCACTTCATGATTTAAAAAAAATTCTAAAGCATTTTTAAGGCAGTATATTCACCCTGTGCTATTTTCCTGTGGACATACGATAGGATTTGTGTGGATGTATCAAAGACTTCTCCACTGTCCTTCCAGGCACATCCTATGAAGCGTTCCCTTTTAGGAGCCACAGGTATAGAAGGAAGTCATCTGAGCCCATTATTCCAGCCTGTTGGTAACAGAAAGAGAGACGAGCAAAGTAGCATCTGGCTGCACAGGGGTCTGGACAAAACTTCAACATCTTGATGTTTTCCTTCATCCCTGAGATCCTTAGAAATGCTACCTACGCTTTCATTTTATGCTAGGTGGTTTGTAAAATCATGGTAAATTATGGCAAAATACTCTGGTCAGATACTTTATCAGGTTAGGCCAGGATATGCTGTGAAAACAAACCCCCAAAATCTTGATGGATTCATAAACAACAGAGACTTATTTATTGCTTATACCACATGACCAGCCTGGTTCATCTGGGGTCAACTCCACATGGGGATGAAGCTGGCTGAGTATCCAATCTTGAATGTTAGGAATCACTATGACAGAGGGAGAGAGAGCCCCAGAGAGCCTCACCCTGGCACTTAAATTCTCTGGCCCAGAAGTGACACATATTACTTCTAGTTGCAGCCCCTTGACCCACTGCCCCATCTAGCCACAAAGGGCCAGGAGGTGCAATCCCACCATGCACTCAGAAGGCAGAGAGATGGAAATATTTGACAAACCGTATTAATGACTGTGACACATGGTGAGTTCTTCACATTGGTGACTTCTAAGTGCTTCTGAACACACCTTTGACTGTAGAATGTCAAAAACATTCCCAATTTTACAGCAGTGCTGGAAAATGAATTGTATTGAGACAACTTGGGAGGAGTAGAAGGAGATGGAATAAAAAAAATTCACTGATTTCTGTCATGTGTCATGCCTCCTTTAATGCATGGAAGAACGTATACTTTGCTTAGAAAATCACATTACCACATTCAGAACAACTTTAGTGAAGATGGGAAACAACCATGGCTGGTCAATGGGGTAAAGTGTGCTGAAGGAAGACAGGTTTATTTCTCAGGAGGCATCTTCTCCCTGGGAAAAGGAAAGACACATATTCATCTCAGTAAATATTTGTGGAATGTCTACCATGTGCCAGACATATGAGTGGAAATGATGTTTTTATAAAATAAAGATGTCTTAAGTATTTGCATGTCTTACTAACAGTCAGGGAGTTCAATTTGGCCAGTGGGAAGGATAATTTTATGCCTGAAACTTTAGTAATGTAAATTTTTATGCTGATTCTCTTTTTGTCATTCGCTGAGTATTCCTAAGTAACTATAACACTCACATATTGGAGATAAGTATTGGTTTCCTGAAATCTAGGTTTGGCTAACATTGCTTCTGGAAAGAGAAAATGACATGTGTTGAATGTCCCTATGGCAAATTCTTGCTGTTACTTACTGTTCCATTATGGAGAGTGTTAGAAAGAGTGTAATTTTGATTGAATGAATATGCTAAAAAAACACCCTAAATAAGAAACTGCACAAAAGAACAGAGTGGAATGAAAAAGTGAAAACAACTTTGCAATGGTGTGCTTCATTTATAAGTACATTGTCACAGCAAGACTAGGGATGATTGGGCATCTTAGAGAGTGCAGAGGATGTTGATAAGGAAGAGGAAGAGGAGATCAGTGGATTTTGATGTGGGATACTAGATCCTTAGGGAAGAAATGTGAAAGAGGATATGCTGGGCTGACTGCCACTGGCATAGCAAGGCTGCTTTGTAGAAGGGACAATAAAGTTTTGCATAAGGATCCTTTCCCCATCCAATGGATTATGCTATACTTTCGCTGGAATAGGGCTGTAGCAGTTAGCTATTACCACAATAATGCTGTGTAACAAAGCAGTCCAAATTTCAGTGGCTTAAAACATCACTACCTTATTCTCACTTATGTCTCCGAGTCAGCTGGGAGTCAGAGGATTAAGGCTCAAAGCATAGGTTTGGTGCAGGTCAGCCCCACGTGTCTCTCATCCTCCTTTGATCAGTGGGCTAGCAGGAGCGTGTGCTTGCAGTGATGGTGGAAATAGAAAAACGTGCAATCATAGGTGAGTTTCAAGCCTCTCCTTGCATCATGTCTTGTAATGTCTCATTGGTCAATAGGGCTGGGAAATATATCCCTCCCTCAGAGAGTCAAGAGTGGAAATGAAATTGTTTTTAACAATAGCCTAATCACCATAAAGGCTTTGGGTGGCACAGTGGGCCCTCGATCTTGGAGATCAGTGATAGATTGTAACAGACCTCAGAAACCCCTTGGGGTTATTCAGAGCACACTTCTAGAGGGTCTGGGGTTGTCTTGCCATTCAAGCCCATCCCACACCCATCTGCCCCCACATATCCTGAGCACAGTTATGTCAAGTGAGAACAGAGGCATTTGAGTGGAGCACAGATTTCAAACACATAAAGGCAGGGCATGGCCATCTCCCCCAGGGCTAGATGATCTGGCTGGGAGAAAACCACGAGCAGTCTTCATCAAATTGGAGGATGTGGAGGTCCCAGGCATTTAGTCCCCTAGTATGTCCTTAAAAAATCCAGACAGCCATGCACACACACTCACACAAATGCACACGCACACACACATACATTCACACACACTTTTCCTGCATTTGTATTTCCTTTCCTCAGTCTAAATTTAATTAAACAACTTGGATTTCATATATATTCATTTAAATATAGAATTGCATAAAGCAAAGAGCCACCAGAACCACCAATGGTAGCATGAGGCCTCTGAAATGAAAGATGAGCCCACCCCAACCTTAAATGGCCAGGTTTCTGGATTTCAGAGAAGCAAGATCAGACCCTTGGCAGGTTCCATCTGAGCAGCCACAGCAGCCATAGCTACAGCAATAATTATTAGAAAGTGTGCGTTCTCCCTGCCCTAGTTAGTACACCCTATACCACCAGGTGTCATCTGTTCTAGGTAAAGTCAGACCCTAATGACAAAACATCAAAATGTAAAATGTGGGTTGTTTTTTTCTTTACACACTTCTAAAGACATGTAAAGCCTGAGCAGATACCTTAAAATTCATCTTCTATCTGAAAATACCTCCTAGAACCATTTTAAAAAGGAGATGGAGGCAAGGTGGAGAGAAAAAGTTTGTCTTTGATTTACCGTGGGAAAGTTGTCTTTAAAAATTTTTTTAATGTTTATTTACTATGATTGGAGTTGCCGTGTCTTACTCTTCTCAAGCTCATCTGTCTGGCTCCTAAGGAATATCAGGGGCCCTAAAACACAGACTTCTAAACCCCAACACATAGGACACACCTATGTGTGGAAAGAAAGGAAAGAGGAAGGAAAGAAAGGAATGCAACATTTATTGTGTGCCTACCGTATACCTGACCCTTTCCTACATAGGACCACATATAATCTCTTCATGAGCTTTATGAGGTGACTATTATTAACAATGCTGCTTTATAAATGAGGAAACCAAGCCTTAAGGAAGTCAAATACCATATCCTCAGTCAAATAGCTAAAAAAAAAAAAAAAGAAAGAAAGGGTAGTGCCTGGATTCAAAGACAGCTTATTTTTTTAACTTATAGAGTAATATGGATTTTTTTCCCTTTTGGTGTGTAGTTCTATGAATTCTAACACATGTAGAGATTTATATAACCACAACCATAATTAGGATACAGAACTATTCCATCACCCCCCAAAAATTCACTTAGGTTATCCTTTTATAGTCAGACCCTCCTCCCAGCCTCCCAACCTCTGGCAATCACTGATCTGTTCTCCTTCACTGTCGTTTTGTATTTTTGGTTTACTGTCATTTTGGTTTTTTGGGAATGTCATGTAAATGGAATCATACGGTATGTAACAGTTTGAGATTGGCTTCTTTCATTCATACTGCCTTTGAGATTCTACCAATGTCCCAGTAGTTCATTCCTTTTTATTGCTGAGTAGTATTCCGTCGATTGCTGAACCGTTCACCCATTGAATGACACATAAGTTGTTTCTAGTTTTTTGGCTATTGTGAATAAAGCTACTACCAACATTCATGTACATGTATTTATGTGAACATAAGGCTTCATTTATCAAGGGTAAAATCCCCAGAAGTAGGACTGTTGGGTCATATGGTGAACATATGTTTATAAGAAACTGCAAACACATTTTCCAGAGTGTTATACCATTCAAAGCCAGTTTTGAACAATTCAAATCTATGCTTTCTCCTTTCCAGTAAGCTGTTTCTCCAGATGACAGAGTGGTTTACTATATTAGGCAAAGCTTCATCTTGGGGAATTTTATTTCCAACTGAGAGCTATGGGAGGCAAAGTCACAAAACTTCAGCTCAGACTCACAAATCTAACTTGATCTGGGAAGATACCTCGACAGGTGGGGGAGGGACAACATCTGCTGAGGAAGGCTGGGAGTGGAGTGAGACATTGCTACTTGGACCCCAAAACCAGGAAAAATTTGGTGGTTTTGGTTGAGTCTGAACCATCAGGTTAAACAGGAAATGCAAAATCCTCTTCCAGTGAAACAGAAGAAGCTGCTAAGAGGTAGAGGGAGCATGGAACTATTTGTATTGCAACCGAATCCACCTCCCCAAATCCACTGCAAAGGGAAATTGCTGACTGCAGTGTCCCTGAACTCCAGGGTAAGTAAGAAGAGAACCACGCCCCCCCCCCCCCCCCCCCGAGGGAACACTTGTAAATTTTTAAGCAAATCTAGGGAAAGTTGTGTGAAATGTATCCCTTCCGTAACTCACCCTAAAGCTTCTGGGTATTCTAAATATGCAAATTCTATTCATCACACCCTTTTATCACCAAGCTTCCTGAAGACATATTGCCAACACAATTTGACAAAGAAAATAGCACCAACAGCTTTTTAAAGCCTTGGAAGGATAGTCTCAGACTCATGGCTCTCAAGAGGTCCAGGGATGAATTTAGCAAAGCTGGCCTCCTTTTCCATATATATAGAACAAGAGGATTGTTAATAGCATGGGATTGGAATGGCTCAAGAAAAGCTTTTTGCAGCCTTTGAGAAAAGTAGCCAGGGTCCCCCCTTAAACCTTCTTTGCTGATGGCCTTACAGCTCAAAACCAGCACTGGAACCAGCTAGGTACTCCTAAACCAAAGCCTCTTCCACTTGGCATGTATATTTATATTCTCATATCTTCTTTCAAATACCTTTTAGGGTTGCCTTTTGAAAGGATTATAATTTATAATTTTTTGTTGAATTCAGTAGGTTAAAGCAGTACCTATTATCTTTAATTTTATTTTGAAAAATTGGTTGGTTTGGCTTTTTGGGAATTTGAGAGGCAAATTAGTCTGTCATTTAGGATGGTATCACATAAGGCAGCCAACTTCATCATGCTATTTAGCCTGAAAAGCGATATTGTTGGTCTTCAACCATGAAAAAGTCGTACAGGTTGGGAGCTGACCTGCAAACGGTCAGGTATCTTGAGATAGGAAAAGGATTTACAAATCCAGGTCAGCAAGATACTCATACAACTATTTTGAACCCAAGGTATACATCAAATAGATTTAAAGACTAAGACTATTTCTGAGCATGCATCGACCATTTGAAGACTAGTGGACTTGTATGAAGTTCGGGAGTTAACCTGGGTCTTGTAACTTAAAAACAGCATTTCTCATGCCGTAAATTAGTAGTAGAGAGACAATATAGAGAGTTCCTATATAACCCATCTTCCTCTAAGGCTAACACCTGGGAAGTTTTTTTAAAAAATCCTGATAGCAAAGCTGCAGCCCAGACCCAAAAAATGAGAATCTCTGAGTTAGGATTCGAGCATCAGTATTTCTTTGAAGCTTATTCCCAGGTAGATTCAAGAAGAAGCCAAGATTTTGAACCCCTGCTTTATTATTTTTTTTTTTGGTGAGAGCTTTAAGGGCACAAAATGTTTATAGCTACAAGTTATACATGTATTATAAATTGTATATAATGATACAAAGTGCTAACTAAATAGATGGAGAACGCATAATCACTTTGGCTCAGTTAATCCAATAATTTCCACAATGGGTTCATGAAAAAACTCATCTGACTGGCTAAGTCTTCAATTCTCATTTTTTTAGAATAGTAAATATTTTTACTGCAATCACAGGAACTTGTTGCACTTTCCAATGTGCAAGTTTGTGCAGTTTTGCTCTTGATTCTATTTACAAATATCTTAAGCCAGTTTTCATGAAACATATGAAAAATGAAGCCTGCCTTTTTGTCCCCAAATTGTAAATAGGTGTAAAGCTTTTTAAACATTAATTTCACAATTTCAACAGTTAATTGTTGAATTCTCCTTTCCAATACACAATGTTTTCGTTCAACACAAATCTGGGTAGTAGTAAAACGTTCATCCCGTGTGTTAGGGCTACAGATACATACTACATGCTCTCATAATAAATTCTACTGTTATGATGTATTCATTTTTTAAGTAATTTTCCATAATTTCACTGATGCTTTAAGAAAAAGAGCAACACTATGTTTCTTTTTAACGTTGAAAGAAATCATAAATATACCCAGGTTCAATGGCACTACTGATAGAACTGCTGCTGAATTTGGAAAGAGCACAATGCACTAGCTGTAAGAAGTCAGTTTCAGGTAAAGAATAATTTTACTTTTCCCTCCTGTAATACCAATTTCACACTGTAGCAGTTTAGCTAGTCAGTTCTCCTAACTTTCTGTCCTTTCCAATTTTATTCAGGCTTTTCAAAAATCAGTGAGCCATCAGATTTACTTTCTTCCCAAAGAAATTCAAATATGAATGCTTGAAATAAATAGGTTATAGAAGGCAAATCAAGTGTTATCAGGTTTAAGATTAAGACAGAAACATGGTCTAATAAAAAGATGTCCAAAATTATTTAGACATCAAATGCTAGAAAGAAAAAAGAAAATTACTTGCAAAGCTGTTTAGGATATATCATCTTTCTTAAAGATTGCCAGCTATATTCTTGAAAAAAAGATAAAAATTTTCTTGTTTAATCCACATGTTATTTTCCACTATAACATTAATTTTACAAACGTTGATGTGAGAGAGAAGAGTTAGATAGTTTCTGCAAACTGGCAAACCTGGCTGTGATAGTGTTTTAATTCAAGTTGACCTGATGCACTTAATAGATTGCTAGTTTTAAAATTAACAATGTGAACCCCTGCTTTAAACCCTTCTCAAAGTGCAGTCAGCCAATCAACAGTATTGCCATCACCTGGGAACTTGTTAGAAACCACTTTGTCAAACTCATTTCCTGGTATGACAATGAATCTGGCTACAGCAACAGGGTGGTGGACCTCATGGTCCACATGGCCTCCAAGGAGTAACACCCCAGGACCATCAGCCCCAGTGAGAGCATGAGAGAAAGAGAGAGGCCCTCAGCTGCTTGGGAATCCCTGCCACACTCAGTCCCCACCACACTGAGAATCTCCTCTCCTCACAATTTCCATGCAGACCCCCCGAAGAGGAAAGGGCCTAGGGAGCTCCACTTTGTCGTGTACCACCAATAAAGTTCCCTGTACTCAGCCAAAAAAAAAGAAAGAAAGAAAAAAGAAAAAGAAGTGCAGCATGCTGTCTTGCCCCAAACCCACTGCATCAGAATCTGCATTTTAACAAGATCCCCAGGTATGCACATTAAGTTTTGAGAGGCAGTACTACATATAAAATATTCAACAGACCACACAAACCTGGGCCCAATTGCTATTTGTCAGATACATGTATGTATTTATTACTTATAAATTCCTTCATCAGATATGTATTACATGCTTATTACTTTAAAAAGATGAATCAGACACATATCCTACCCTCAAAGAGCTCTCAGTCTAGGAAGGGAAATACAATGTGTTCATAAATAATATAGTCTAAGTTAGGGACTTCATAAAATGCTTGATGGAAGAAGTGGCATTTATTTTGGACCTGGAATGAGAACTGAAAGAAGATATTCAAAAGACAAGTGATGTAGCGATGTAGTTTGAATACATGAATAATCTCAGGGTTACTTTTTCTATAGCTTTTAGTGAATCAAGTTGTTTATTCATACATTTAATAAATATTTATTCAGCTCTTACTATTGCTATAAGACAGATACCATTACTGCTCAGGTGGTTTTTACAACCTAGTGGGGAAGACAAGCAGATAACAAGAAATGACACAATTCATTAGTGTTACTGGTAGCGTTGTGAAGGACAAGGATGGGGTGCTAGAAATCCATGTGACAGACCAGACCTAGGCAGGGGTGGGAGTTATGGAGGAGGTTTCCCTGAGTAGGTAACATCTAAGCTGGGAAAGATTTAGTTAGACAAAGAGTGAATGGCATTCCAGGCAAAGGAAACAGCATGGACTAAGGTCAAAACAAGAAGATATGAATGAAAGAGCAAGTTGATAAAATGGATGTCCAGTAATATTCCATCGTTCAACTATGCAACATTTTTCATTGCCTCCCAAATTGGGTCAAAGTAGCCTGGTCTTCACGCCTCCAGTCCTTCCTCTTTTTATAAATTTTATACAACTATATTGATATAGAATTTACTTACTATAAAATTTCATTCAAGTATATTAGTAAATTTACTGAGTTGTATAGCTATCATCCACATAAGGTCCATTATGCCCCTTTGCAATGAACCCTCCATTCTCACTCCCAGCCTCAGGCAGCCAATAATCTATTTTCTGTCTCTATGGGCTGGAAACTTAGGAGTGGAATTGGTTGGTTGTATAATAAATTTAGCTTATTAGAGAACTGCTGAACTCTTTTCCAAAGCAACAATACAATTTTACAGTTTCATCAGCCATGTGTGAGGGTTCCTGTTGCTCCGTATCCCTTACAACACTCGGTATTGTCAGTCTTTTTGTTTATAGCCATTCTACTGGGTGTGAAGTGGTATCTCATTTCACCAGCCCCTCTTCCTAACTTATTTGCCAGATTCCCCACTCCTAAACCTGCTCTATGCAAAACCAAAGTGAACCCCTTGCTGTTTTTTTTTTCACTGAGGCTCATTGATATCCCCAAATTATGCCTTTCTTCACACTTTGAATGTGTTACTTGACTGGATATGTATTTTTGGTGAAGGAGAGGGGCTGGAAATTGAGAGATCAAATTGGTAGGAGTACAGAAGGCCTTTGACTTCCTCACAACATGGGACACTCCTAAGTTTCTCCTACAAACCCCACCACTATACCTTTCCAAATATCTTGCCTGCCATCTTGGTCACCCACGACCTAAATTAATACTTAGGAAGCTATGGAGATGCTCATGCTTCCTCAGGGGAGAATGCTGTGTGAACTTAGAAATTAACAAAAGGAGAAATGACTACCCTTGAAATTGTACCACAGAAAGGAGCATACATTCAAATGATGGTGAAGTCTTATTAAAAAGACTTTAAGCCTCCCAATTTAGAAGCTGGCTTGTGGTAGCCAAGAAATTAGAGAATGATTTGTTATTTAAGAGTGAAATTGCTAGTAGTCTTGAATTAATTACCATAAAAAAGCTGCCACTGTAATAAAAAGCAGAGATCTGGTAACCCTGCTTCACTTTCTTCCTCTTGATGAAAGCCTTTTAATTATTTTAATTTTGATTAACACTTCCATCAGAAAATAGGAAGAAATTAGGAGCAATTCACTTGGCAAAGGTTTAGTAATTAAAACCACTGAAATCAATGGTTTAAGTATGTATTTGGGATAATCACACTGTTTAATTTTTATTTTTGTCTTACCCAAGTGGATAACATAAAGTTCATTATACAAAAATCAACCAGTGCAGAAAGCCGACTGGAAACAAACAACCATTCTTGAACCCTTTGAAAATGTATGCCCTTGATGAATTAGTTGTCAGGTTTCTACTTATGTTTAATTGTTAGTACTTCCACTTAAAATAGCAAAATGACTGTCTGCAATTTCTGTTATTTCAAACTAGGTTTTAAATTCTGGGGTTGAAAGTAAGCTTAAATAACTCTGAGTACTTGAGTAAACACTGCATTTTTTATGATGAGGCAAGTTGTACGAGCCATTTAATTACTTTAATTCAATCCAGAGATTTGATATTTTCTCCTGAGTTCTCACAGTTGGATAGTTTAAAAATATTTCTAAGATTGAATTGAATCCTGTAAGAACTATAATAAAACCATACATCTGCCTGTTTTCTCTTTCTTTCTCTTTCTCTTTCTCTCCTTTCTTTCTTTATTTTCTCTTTCTTTCTTTCTTTCCTTTCTTTCTTTCTTTTCTTTCTTTCTTTCCTTTCTTTCTTTCTTTCTCTTTCTTTCTTTCTCTCTTTCTTTCTCTCTTTCTTTCTCTCTTTCCTTTCTTTCTTTCTTTCTTCTTTCTTTCTTTCTTTCTTTCTTTCTTTCTTTCTTTCTTTCTTTCTTTCTTTCTTTCTTTCTTTCTTTCTTTCTTTCTTTCTTTCTTTCTTTCTTTCTTTCTTTCTTTCTTTCTTTCTTTCTCTTTCTTCCTTTCTTTTTCTTTCTTTTTTTTTCCAAGATCTCGCTTGTTGCCCAGGCTGGAGTGCAAGTGGCGAGATCATGGTTCACTGCAACCTTGGCCTCCCCAGGCTCAGGTGATTCTTTCACCTCAGTCTCCTGAGTAGCTGGGAGTACAGGCATGCACCAGCATGTCTGGCTAATTTTTGTATTTTTAGTAGAGACAGGGTCTCACCATGTGTCCAGTCTGGTCTTGAACTCTTGGGCTCAAGCAATCCTCCTGCCTCAGCTTCCCAAAGTGCTGGGATTACCAGTGTAAGCCACCATGCCTGGCCTTGTATTTTTGGATAGTACTGAGTGAAATTTGCCTCAATACATAAAAATCCTTTCAATATACTTCAACTCTAAAATCTTTAAAAAGCTGCTTGGTTTCATTATTTTCACGTGGAAGCAGCATTGTCACAAAGTTTTATTTTGAAGACTGAATTGTATACGGAGTACTGTCCAACTAAAAGAGAATGAATAATCAGGAAAAGAGAGACTATTGACAAATAAGACTTAATGGAGAAGCATTGAATTTCAAGCTGCCAGAGACATTAACAATTGCTCAGTTTCATCTCCAGATTTCTTGGATGAAGAAGCTGTGGCAAGCCAATTTCACAAACCCGATCTATGATCCTCATGCTCCCCACTCCACTCACTCCCAGAATTTTGCCTTGATTCAAACTTTATAGAAAAGTGAGAAACCACAGGTATGAGCTCACTGAGCTTCCCAGGCAGTCTTGCCATCTACAAACCCATGTCATTCTTATTTTTCTCTTGTTTCTGACGGTGATCCTCTCATCTAGTCACACTACATCCACTTATCTCTGGCACTTATGTCAAAACAACCCCTCTAGGTCCTGCCTTAGCGCTCCTGCATATGCTTTCTCTTTCTTCCTGTCTGTTGCCTCTTTCCACCAGCTTATAATTCTCCCGCCTTTATTAAAAACATGCACCCACAGACACACACTCACATCTGGATTCCCAAGTACGATAACCTTGTAGACTCATGTTTTCAGATCATTCTTAGTCCATAGAATATAAAATTGATTGAATGATGGCAAACATCTGCAGATGACAATCATTTACAGAAATGGCACTAAAGCCATGAAGCTGAAGCTGCAGGACTTATGGATCTGAGCTAGAAGACAGGGGCCATCAAAAATTCAGCTTCAGTTGGAAATGGGTTCTTTTAGTGCACTACATCAGATTCATGAAAGAGGAAGGAAGAGTTACTGCTCATTGCTGCCTGGAGCTGTGACTTCTATGAAATTACTTAACAGGGGGCAAAGGAGGAAGCAGATACTTCCTTGCAACTAGGACGTGAGCTGAGCTGATCCCTGAATCATAAATACTCAACAAGATTCGGATTCAGGACCTAGGGAATCACGGGGTACAACCATAAAACTTCTAAATGTTGGAGAAAGAATAATGAGAAAGAAAAATGAATCTCTGAATGAAAATGGAACTACTAACCAAAATTCCAAATCACGTTGATACAATTATTACTAAGAATGACAGCAACAAAATGAATAATCAGGATATGTCATACCTATAAAGTTAAAATCTAAAATAATTTGAAGAAATATTTAAATATATTTAGAACCCTCAAAGAGATAAAGAAATAATATTGATAAAATTAAAATGACAAACTAGGGGCCGGGAGCGGTGGCTCACGCCTGTAATCCCAGCACTGTGGGAGGCCGAGCTGGGTGGATCACAAGGTCAGGAGATCGAGACCATCCTGGCTAACACGGTGAAACCCTGTCTCTACTAAAAATACAAAAACAAAATTAGCCCGGCGTGGTGGTGGGCGCCTGTAGTCCCAGCTACTGGGGAGGCTGAGGTGGGAGAATGGCGTGAACCCGGGAGGTGGAGCTTGCAGTGAGCCGAGATCGCACCACTGCACTCCAGCCTGGGCTACAGAATGAGACTCAGTCTCAAAAAAAAAAAAAAAAAAAAAAAGACAAACTAGGAAGAATATAAAGAAATGTAACAGAAAGTAGATGGGAAGAAGAATGAAGTAGAAATGCTTGAAATTAGAAATATGGTGATTGAAATTAAAACCTTAACAAAGTAAACTCTAGACTCACAACAACTGGAGAGTTGGTGATTGGAAAGATGAACCAATTAATTTACCCATAACACATTAGAGAGAGGTGAAGGGGAAAAAAATAGCTAAATATAAAAGCACATTTAAGAGACATGTAAGATGATTAAAAGCCTTCAACATTTTTCAAAAAAGAGAGTAGAGACAATATTATAGGTGGAATAATGAAAATGATAATGGCTGAGAATATTAAAGAATTGAGAATAAAAAAGACAAGTGGCCTCAGATTGAAACTGCCATGAAGGTCTCTGTCTCAAATTCTCAACTCTGCTTTTGTAGTATGAAAGCGGCCATAGACAATAAGTAAATGAATGGACATGGCTGTGTGTCAATACAACTTGATTTACAAAAACAGGCAGGCAGCAGGCTAAATTGGGCTGGGAGGTCATAGTTTGACAGCTCTTGATCTAAAGAATAATAATTGTTGGCCAGGCGAAGTGGCTCATGTCTGTAATCACAACACTTTGGGCAGCCAAGGCAGGCAGATCACTTGAGCCCAGGAGTTCAAGACTAGCCTGCGCAACATGGTGAAACCCCTTCTCTACTAAAAGTACAAAAATTAGCCGGGCATGGTGGCAGGCTCCTGTAGTCCCAGCTACTCAGGAGGCCGAGGCAGGGGAATCGTTTGAACCTGGGAGGCTGAGGTTGCAGTGAGCGGAGATGGTGCCACTGCACTCCAGCCTGGACGACAGAGCCAGACTCGGTCTCGAAAATAAATAAATAAATAATAACCTTTGTTTACATTTTCATGTATATGTCTCCAGATGTTCTTCATATATCCATATAAGTATGTATATATGATGTACATAAGTACAAAAGTAAAAATACATAAGTAATTTTAAAAGAGGTTATAGCATAACTGAATCACCCACGACTTAGACCACACTGGCTCTTCTGAGTACCCATTTTTGGACAACTCTCAGTGTCCACTAGCATGTCTAAAAAAAGTTTCTACTCCTAAAATGCTAATGCATGATGTAGATTTTAACTGCAGCTTTTGAGGCTCAGTGGAGGAGAGTGTACATCACACTACCCAATGCAAAGCCTTTTAACAGCCCCTTTTGCTCATCTTTGTTTTCCTCCACTGTTCCTCACCCTGCAGCAGGCAGCTGACATTCCCCTTTCCCTTCCACCCTCCTCTCTCAGCACTGGTCCTTTGCCTCCTCCCTCATCCCAGCTCTACAAATGGCCTCAGCCTGCATATTCCAACCACCCAGCAAAACAAACATCTAGTAACTACAGGGTCAGCAAGAGAAAATCCGAGGCCCTAGACATAGACAGATCACCTTATCATTTCTCCAGCACATTCCAAGAAGGATCTTAATTCGTTCTGTCCCAATATACCTCTACATCCTTTGTTTTGATGATCACATAGAATTCATTGTATGCATATATCATTATTTATATAACTAAGCCCCCAATTTTGAAAAAGAGGCTACATACTGAAAATCTTTTATCTACCAAGTCTTTTTTTTTCTTACAAACCCATCCAATACAGTTGCACTGTATCCGCCAATACAGTTCATGCAACTATATGGAAAGCAAACTCTAGAAGAGTATTTGATAACTCTGTAAGAGTATTAAACTCTTACACTTCTAGAGTGTAAAACTCCAGAAAAGTATTTTGTCAGAAAAAAAATCATGTTTTTGCAATAGTAGGTTTTAAAAGAAAACAAAGAAAGAGGGTTAGAAGTAAGAAAATTCAGGTTATCAGGGGCTTGGTATCTTTTTTTTGTGACTGTAGTCAGGTTACCCAGGCCTTTGTGGATCAATTTCCCAAACAAATAACAGAGATGAAAACAACTGTCATTAGCTACTGTCACAAAAATAATATGATAAACATGTATTCATTTCCTATGGCTGCCATAACTAATTATCACAAACTTGGTGGCTTAAAATAACAGAAATTTATTTTTTCACAGCTCCAGAGTTCAGAATTCCAAAATGGAAGGGTCAGCAAGGCTGCATGCCCTCCAAACACTCTTGGAGAGAATCTTTTCTTGCTTCATCCAGCTTCTGATGGCTCTAGGCAATCCCCCGCTTGTGACTGCATCACTCCAGTCTCTGCCTCCATCTTCAAATGGCATTCCTCTGTGTCCCTGTCTTCTCTTCTGCCTCTTATAAGGACACTTGTCATTGTACAGTATTTAGGGTCCACATAGATAATCCAGGAGGATCTCATTTTAAGATCCTTAACTTCATTACATCTGTACAGATCCTTTGTCCAAATTAAGGTAATGTTCACAGGTTCTGTGGGTTAGGATGTGGACATATCATTTTGAGGCCCACCATTCAATGCACTACAATTTTTTTTGTAAGTGTTCTGAGAACCCAGGAAGAATAAGTAAATCCTCTGATTCAATCAAAAATGAGCAGAATGTGAACCAAAAATACTAGAAGATATCCTTTTTCCTAGGCACTGGCATACATTTCAATAGTATCTCTAATTACTTTACAGATGTATTTACACTTCTAAGTGTCAGCAATGAAGATTATTATGACAAATTTAAAATTTAGCAACTTGTTTTTAAACTGGTATTTTTGTTTTTTTAAGCGGTCATCTCAGTCCACATTAGAACGATCTGAACAGCAGATCAGGGCTGCTTCTAGTTTGGAGGAACTACTTCGAATTACTCACTCTGAGGACTGGAAGCTGTGGAGATGCAGGCTGAGGCTCAAAAGTTTTACCAGTATGGACTCTCGCTCAGCATCCCATCGGTCGACTAGGTTTGCGGCAACTTTCTATGACATTGAAACACTAAAAGGTAGGTATGTGGATGTGGAGACAAATTCTTTCTCTTTATCAGATAGTGACAAACACACTTACTTTCTCCAAAAGTCTGCATAGGGCAGACACGTGTCAGAGGGAGAATGAAAGTCGGTCTTTGATTTCCAGTATTAGTGCAGAATCTTGATTTTTTAATGTTTGCTTCACAGAGAAATATAGTCAATATGATTTTGAGATAAAAAACACAAAAGAACATCACAAAATATAGAAATAAATTTAACTCAAGGATGTGGGGGCAAAGAAAACCCAGGAAGACTATTGTTCTCAATAGAAAAAAAATCATCAGGTTTACTTAGAAAATAAAACCTGGGGATTCATCCACAAGGAGTATTCTACTGCCATACATACATAGATAAAAACCAAAGATGGCCAGGCATGGTAGCTCATGCCTGTAATCCCAGCACTTTGGGAGGCCAAGGAAGGCAGATCGCTTGAGCCCAGGAGTTTGAGACCAGCCTAGGCAACATGATGAGACCCCATCTCTACAAAAAAATAGAAAAAAATAGCTGAGCATTGTGGTACGTGCCTGTATTCCCAGCTACTTGGGAGGCTGAGGTGGGAGGATCGGCTGAGCCCAGGAGGTCGAGGCTACAGTGAGCCATGATCATGCTACTGCACTCCAGCCTGGGCAACAGAGCAAGATCCTGTCTCAAAAAAACCACCACCCCCGAACCAATAGATTAGGTATAGCTTTTTTTTATTTCTTCAAAGTTGTGTGATTTTTAGTAAAAGTGAAAAGTAAAAGTTGGACACTGAGTTGTAATATTGGATACTGGTATTGCTAGGAGAATAACGAAGGGAGAAAATTCTCAAGACAAAATGATCAAAACTCCAGACTAGAAAATAACATAATTTGAAATAAGGGTAATGATCGTTCCCTAGTAACATATGAAGATTCTTTAAAAGAAAATCAGGCCAGGTGTGGTGGATGACACCTGTAATCCCAGCACTTTGGGAGGTCGAGGCAGGTGGATCACCTGAGGTCAGGAGTTCGAGACCAGTCTGACCAACATGGTGAAAACCCATCTCTACTAAAAATACAAAATTAGCCAGGCATGGCGGTGCATGCCTGTAATCCCAACTACTTGGGAGGCTGAGGCAGGAGAATTGCTTGAACCTGGGAGGCGGGTTCAAGAATTGCAGTGAGCCAAGATTGCACCATTGCACTCCAGCCTGGGCAACAAGAGTGAAACTCCATCTTAAAACAAACAAACAAACAAACAAACAAAGAAAACCAGTGTGAGTAGGTACTGTCATAATGAATAAAATGCTTGTCAAGTAAAGTTCTGTGGTTTCTGATTAGGCACTTAATTTTTTGATGTCATGTCAAAACAACACAAGAAGCTGCTATAGCATTGCTGATCTAGCATTCTAGATTTGATTACCATGATTACCTGGTAACTGACTATATATATAGCATAATTCATATTAACCACTAGGCCAAAACTATTTTTTCTTTCTACCTAAAATTGTATTTGTTTTTTCCCATTTGTAAAAAGATGTTGGGGTTGCACAGACCTCTGTTGTTGGCTGTGGGGAAAGCTGTGCATAGATGGGGACATATTCTTCGGTAGCACCTTGGGCATGAGTGTGAAGAGGATTCTTTGTGTTCATGTGTATGACTGTGTGTCTAAGTGAGTTGACGTGCTAGGAACCATAGCCTCGAGCTCACTTCAGACAGGAATTTGAAGCTCTAGATGTTTCTATGTGGTGAATTAATATAGCCTTCACGAGAACAAAGGGTTGGCACCTCATCTAGAGGTCAAAGGCCTTAACCAGATTACCTGACTGAAGGCCTGAGGTGAACCTGGAGCTATTTCATGAAGATGAATGTTACCATAAAACCAAGACTAGGTGATCTAAAAAAAGTCAATGACATTGACATTTTCTAAGGAGAAAACCATTAAAATATCACGGAATTTGCAAACCCTATGAATTTATCTCGTAATTTCTAGGGGATCATCTAAAGTTATTTACTAAGTTAGAAGCAGTAAATAATGAAATCAGCATGTTACACCAATTAGAATTTGTTATCAACTCTCCCTTGTGGATTTCAAGGTAATTTCCTGAGGCAGAGCAGTCCTGCTGGGAAGTAGTAAAGAATAGTAGAGTTATGAAGCCTTTAATCAGTGATGTTGGTCATAATTGCATATGATTTTGATTAAAAGCTTACCACTCCAATTTCAAAACTTAGTTTTATAAAAAGAGAAAAAGCAAATGGAAAGCAATCTTTAAGTAGAATTTTAAATTGGGAATATTTTCATAGGTTGGTTTCTTGTTTTTTCAAGGATTCATGATTAATTGTAGTGAATTAAATAATAACCATAATAATACTTAATTGAGTAATTTATCTTTCATGTGTTCAGCCTTCAGGCTTTTTATATAAATATTAATAATCAGAAATTTTTAAAAAGGTTTCTTGGGGGCTGGGCACAGTGGCTCACGCCTTTAATCCCAGCACTTTGGGAGGCTGAGGTGGGCGGATCACAAGGTTAAGAGATCAAGACCAGCCTGGCCAACATGGTGAAACCCCGTCTCTACTAAAAAATACAAAAATTAGCTGGGCATGGTGGCACATACCTGTAATCCCAGCTAGTTGGAAGGCTGAGGCAGGAGAATCGCTTGAACCCAGGAGGTGGAGGTTGCAGTGAGCCTAGATCGCGCTGCTGCACTCCAGCCTGGCAACAGAGCGAGACCCCGTCTCAAAACAAAAAAAAAAGTTTCTCGGGATAGAATGTTTTATTGTGAGGAAAAAAATTAAAAAAACAAAGTTTAGGTAGACTGTGTAGTATAATGCAGTGCTCCAGACAACTCCTATTATGTTTTCTGTGATTGAAGAAGCAACATAGGAAAAAATTGGTATTAAGGGATGAAAAAGGAGAAAGGATATGGAGAAGATGTTATAAGGGAATAATTTAGGGACTAGGGTCACATCTCAAATGGTAATATTGTATCAGTATACTTCAAGCAGAGGTTTTCTCTATCCCTTCTATTCCCCTATATGGGAATTCAGAATAATCTCAGGAGAGTTCTTGAAAATGCAGTAAAAATAAAGGAGAGTTTGCCTATTGTTGCATAACACATTACCACAAAACTTAGCTACTTAAAACAATATTTATCTCAGTTTCTGTGGGCCAGAAATGCTGACATGGCCTAGATCAGTTTTTCTGCTTCAGATGTTTCTGGAGGCTGCAGTTAAGATGTTGGCTTGGGCTGCAGGCATCTTAGGGAACAGCTGAAGCAGACTGTGCTTTCAAGTTCAGTCAGCTGTTGTTTGCAGGACTCAATTCCTCACAGGCTGTTGGACTGAGGGTCTTAGTTCCTCGCTGGCTATTGGCCAGAGGCTGCCCCAAGTCCTTGTCCTGTGGACCTTTCTAACATGGCGGCAAACTAACACAAGAACAGAAAACCAAACACCGCATGTTCTCACTCATAAGTAGGAGTTGAACAATGAGAACACATATACGCAAGGAGGGGAACATCAAAAACCAGGGCCTGTTGGTAGGTGGGGGGCAAAGGGAGGGAGAGCATTAGGACAAATACCTAATGCACGTGGAGCTTGAAACCTAGATGACGGGTTGATGGGTGCAGCAAACCACCATGGCACATGCATACCTATGTAACAAACCTGCACGTTCTGCACATGTATCCCAGAACTTAAAGTAAAATAAGCTAAAAAAAAAAAAAAAAAAAAAAAAAAAAAAAAAAAAGCCTGCAAGTGGAGAAGGAGAAGGAGAGAGTGTGTGTGTGAGAAAGTGAGACAGAGTAAGAAAGAAGAGAGCTTGCAATAAGTAGAAACAAAACTGCAATCTTTTTTAACTTCACCATGGAAGTGGTATCCTATCACTTTTGCTGTATTCTCTTCGTAAGAAGCAAGTTACTAGGTTCAGCTCACACACAAGGGGAAGAGATTTACACAAGGGCATGACAATCAGGAGGTGGGGACCACTGGGGGTTAGTTTCAAAGCTGCCTACCACAAGAGATTTTCACCAGCACCACATCCCCACATACAATAAATAAACTCTACAGTTCAATGGCAAGCTACAAGGAAGTCTTTGTGTTGCCTTTATCATAAAATTGAATCTTTCCCCCAAAACACCTGTAGAAAGGCTATGCAGCATTAAGTATCAAAGGGTCAAAATCTAATTTAAAAAATAAATTATGAGAGAAAAGCAAGTACTGTTTTACAAGAAAGTATATAATTTTTTTTATTCTCATATGCTTCTTTTTTTGTTACCTTCAGATTAACTATGGCCAAAGCATTGCTCATTCTATTAATAAGAACAGGCTTATTTCATCATTTACATAAATATCAGTATCGGGCACTTGCAAATGAGAAAACTCTGATTTGAGGAAGGATTAGTTTCACTTCAATTTCCATTTATGCGTTTGCCAAGTTTAAATCCTACTGTAGTTACTTAAGCAACCAACAGAAACGTATTTCTTGATGATGCTAAAACCTACCTACACCTGGCTTTAAGCAGAAGAAATGCTATCCAGCTGTATCCTGTAAATTGCTTGATAAATAATATTTACATGTTACTTCTTTACATGCTTCTATTTACTTCCCTATTAGCAAGCTTCTCCAGATGTATTCAATGTAATTATGTACAGGACATGGTGTTCTACCTCAAAGGGAAATAAAATGCTTACATTCTACAAAGGTATGGTATAAATGGGAAAGAGCACAGAGATTGGTTGTAACTTCTCTGCAAACAATCTTTGGTTAAAGGACTGACAAAAAATATCCATCTAGTAAAAGAAACAAGCAGTAGAAATGTGAAAATGACTGTGTTGAGCATAACCCTGGCACATGTTGGCACACCAGGGCCATTCCACCTGCTAGCCCCAGTGAGCTTTCTCTCTGCAGTTATAGATGAAGAATGGCAAAGAACTCAGTGCAGCCCTAGAGAAACGTGTGTGGAGGTGGCCAGTGAGCTGGGGAAGAGTACCAACACATTCTTCAAGCCCCCTTGTGTGAACGTGTTCCGATGTGGTGGCTGTTGCAATGAAGAGAGCCTTATCTGTATGAACACCAGCACCTCGTACATTTCCAAACAGGTATGAGGACATCGGCAAGCCTGCCATCTCTAAAGCCCTGATGATAATAGCGTTGATAGCTACAACAACCTTGTTGCCAAACACTGTACTAAATGCTTTATGTGCATAATCGCATTTAATCTTTGAAACAAGTCAAGAGGGTATTTTATGCTCCTTTATAGATGAGGAAACTGAGGCTCAGAGAGGTAACTTACTTATCCAAGTTTATACGGCTGATAAATAGCAGAGCTGGGATTCAAACCCAGGTCTGTGGGAGGCCAGAGCCTGAACTCTTATCAGTTATTGTCTCTCTGATGCTATAATGTCAAGACTCAGAAAGCCATACGGAAGTTAGTAGGACAGGACGTTAAAAGGAATGAAGATAGCTGTGCTGTCTTGTGTATCCATCAGGTTCTGTGTTGCTCAAATGGAGTGATTGAGAAAAGTTTAATGAAGGTTGTGGGCAGAATTGGGGAAAGAGGGATGGGACAGTGAAGCACCTGAAGCTAGCAAAAAGGGGGAGATTTCCCCACCCTTAGACTGAGGAGACAAGGGGAGGGAGCAGTTATGGGAACCCAGAGGGAAAGCAGAGAAGAGGGTTGCTGGACTGGCCACTGTCAACTCTTAGCCTGGCAGGGAGTGGGGGCAGGGGCTGGGAGAGGCAAGAGGGTTTATAGATGTAGCCCATGGAGGGCAGTGTCCTGGGGCAGAGAGCCTGATGGGGAAGGAAGGAGAGAGGATGGTGTCTCTGGAGGGGCAAAGAGAGAATATCTAGCACAAAAGACATTTGGAAATAATTCTGCAGTCCCCATGAAAGAAATAATTTAGCCCTCTTCATCTTATAAAACTCCCTTTGCTTAGTAGGTAAGTTTTCCTTTCTCTGGTTACCATGTTTTTAATAAATGTCTCATATGAGAGCAGTAGTAACAAACTTGGGAAAGCAATACTAAAAAACTGTACATCAAACTACATTATTTTTGGTATCTCTTGCAAATTCCTTGAATGTTGATATAGTTATTTAATTGTCAGTTTGCCTATATGATTTATTCTCCTTTTAACTGTAAAAAGAGGTAGTACAAGAAATTACATGCACCGAATATATCCATGTTAGGTAATTTTTTTTATGCTGATTTGTTTTGTTAATAGATTTACTTATCCTTAATTTTGTTCCTCCACCCTCTAAAATATCCTTTAAACTGGAGAGTTTCTTTTTCTAAATTCTTTTAGAGAATCTTGGAGCTTGTGCGAATTTTAACCTCTACTATTTGACAATTAGAAAAAAAAAATGACCCAAGTAGGGCTAAGCATCAATTCTTAGTAGAAAAAAAAGCTTGCATAATGTAAGAGGGTTTAGTTCATGATCATGTGATTCCCTAGAGCATAGCCAAAAAATTGTGCAAGAAGATGAAGTTTATGCCAAGTAAACACTACAAAAACACTCTCACTTAGACTCATGGAAGTTCCATTACATATTGAGATGTCAGAATAAACACAACCTTAATGGATTGCTTCCACTTAATAGATAGTTGAGTACTTCATTTTGACTGCTGTACTCAACAAATGATTAATTTCATGCAATGTACTTAAGTTTAAGTGTACAGCAGTTTTTCTTCCAAATATGTATTTTAATAGTAGTTTTTAAAAAACTATCTCTCACCCCAAAGTTATGGACTATTTGGCAAACCACCTCTTAGAAACAAAGCGAACAAATGAATACTCTATGTAGTAAGGACTACATGGAATGGTGATTGAATGGACAATGCATTAAAATCAACTTCAAACTCATCCACACATCATAGAACCACTCAAGAAAGTTGTATAATCTCTCTGTACATCTGTTTCTTCACCTGTAAGATGGGGATAATAAAAACCCACCCCATAATGTTATAAGGGGTAAATGAGTTGACATGAAAGCACTTACAACAGGGCCTGGCCTATGGAAAGCATAGAAAGAGTGATATACATGTTAGCTATAATTATTTGTTTGGGCATCATGATCTTGTATCAGTCAGCTATTAATACACAATGCTATATAACAAACACACTAAAACTCAGTGGTTCCAAGCAACAATGATTTATTCTCACTTATGTATCTGAGGTTCAGTTAGTTTAGGGTGGATTCAGCTGGGCTTGACTCTGAGCTGCAGTGTGAGTCCAAGTCAACTTCTATGTTTCCCATCGCTTGGACCAGCAAGCCTGCCAGATTATGTTCTTTTCATGGCTACAGCATAAGTTTGAGAAAACAAGCCCCATAAAACATGTACAGTTCAAATTTGTACTTCTGTCATGTCTGCTAACATCCCACTAGCCAAAGAAAGTGACGTGGCCAAATACAAAGTCAAGAGACAGGAAACTATATTTCTTCAATAGAGATGGTATGAGAAGGGATGAATAAATAGTTTGAATAATAACCTATTCTAATAAAATCCTAAAGAAACTGCATAGCTTTAATCTCATTTAACCCTTACGATTTACACTCAAATTTAAAGCAGGAGCAGGGATTAACAGTACCATTTTACAAGGGTATCAATGATCAAAAAGTTAAAAGATTTGACCAAACTTAAACACTTCATAAAGTTAGATGAGCCTATTTAGTTCCATTCTTAATGGACAACTTGGCTAAAGTCATTGCCATAAATGACAAAGGCAAAAATTCAGACTAGAACAACTTTAAAAATAATATATAAAATTAAAAATATATATTGTGGTTATCTTTCTCTGCTGTAGCTCTTTGAGATATCAGTGCCTTTGACATCAGTACCTGAATTAGTGCCTGTTAAAGTTGCCAATCATACAGGTTGTAAGTGCTTGCCAACAGCCCCCCGCCATCCATACTCAATTATCAGAAGATCCATCCAGATCCCTGAGGAAGATCGGTAAGCACTTTTGTTTTTTTTTTTATAGTGGATTATGCTTGTTCTTGCCTTGCCAGAACTGTGTGTAGAGGATATTTCATTAATGTAGAGTTATCAATTTATCTTCAAATTATTCATATTTTAGCTTCTAACCTGAACCTACTGGTAATAACTGGCAAATACATATTTTTATTAGATGTTAGATATATATTGTGGTAGTACCAAAACGCTCAGTGGTATGAGCTCGTCATGTCCACTCGTAGACACATTTGTTCTTAATATACATAGTCTACTGCAGGTGTAAAACCGCTCTAACCTCAAATTTAGCACATGCTCCAGAACAAGCATTAAATACAACTTATTTCAAGCTGTTTGTATATTTACATCCTGAAATGAGAGAAAACAAAGAAGATTCCTGGAGTTACTGGGAAGTGACAAAACTAGCAGCACGTGAGTTTTGCAACTTTCTAATCTTTCCCCCTTAAGATTACCAAATGGAAAACCCTTATTTTAAATTAAAATGACTTAAAATTAATTTGGCTTTGAAATTCTCTTGAGATTAATTTTGTGATTATTTATAAGACAAACGACAAAACCAAAGGTAAGGATCACTTATTTGAAGAAAAAAAAGGATTTAATATAAAGAAACAAGTAAAGGGTAACTGAATGAAAAGATCATTAGTTAGATACTTAGACTTTGCAAAAGTAAAACAATAAATATATTGTGTGAGTGGCAAGTAAAACAGTAAGCTGGTGATTAGTTAACACTGAACCAAGAAGACACCTCCGCCTCTCTCCAGCAGAAAAGAAAACTTGTAGAAAAGCAACATTTATTCTCAAGATGTTCCTGCTGTTCTGGCCAATGCTTTTATCTTTATTTTAAAGAAAATAATCTTAGGGGCCGGGCACGGTGGCTCATGCCTGTAATCCCAGCAGTTTGGGAGGCCAAGGCAGGTGAATCACGAGGTCAGGAGATCGAGACCATCCTGGCTAACACGGTGAAACCCCGTCTCTACTAAAAATATAAAAAAAAATTAGCCAGGTGTGCTGGTGGGTGCCTGTAGTCCCAGTTACTTGGGAGGCTGAGGCAGGAGAATGGCGTGAACCCGAGAGGTGGAGCTTGCAGTGAGCTGAGATCGCGCCACTGCACTCCAGCCTGGGCGACAGAGCGAGACTCCGTCAAAAAATAAAAAAAAAAAAAAAATCTTAGGAGGTATGTTAGAACATATTTAATTTTGGTAAATAAACTGTTGACAGCTATAATTTGCATAGTTTTAACATATATCATCTTAAGAAGATTACAATTTCCAAAATTACAGTTTAGTTTCTAAACATTTCCACGTAGAATATTTATAATTACAGAATCACTATCTAGTAAGATGCAGTTCATAAATACAAATTAAGCTCCTTTAAAATCTTTTTTTTTTTTTGAGACGGAGTTTCGCTCTTGTTGCCCAGGCTGGAGTGCAATGGCGAGATCTCGGCTCACTGCAACCTCTGCCTCCCAGGTTCAAGTGATTCTCCTGCCTCAGCCTCCCGAGTAGCTGGGATTACAGGCATGTGCCGCCATGCCCGGCTAATTTTGCATTTTTTAGTAGAGATGGGGTTCCTCCGTATTGGTCAGGCTGGTCTCAAACGCCCGACCTCAGGTGATCTGCCCACCTCGGACTCCCAAAGTGCTGGGATTACAGGCGTGAGCCACTGCGCCTGGCCCGCTCCTTTAAAATCTTAACTCTTCTCACATCCTTATCATTTTGTGGTGAGAACATTTGAAATTTACTCTCTTAGCAGTTTTGAAATATAAAATACATTATTATTATTGACTATAGTTACCATGCTGTGCAATAGATCTCAAAACTTTATTTATCCAAACTGAGAATAAAAAGCAAAAAAAAAATTTAAAAAATCTTAACTATTATCTACTCAGGAATTTATTTAATGTTCCAAAGTTTTGATTATCCTTGAAAGCTTTTAAATCTGGTTCATTGTTTTCTTTTCCTAGCTGTTCCCATTCCAAGAAACTGTGTCCTATTGACATGCTATGGGATAGCAACAAATGTAAATGTGTTTTACAGGAGGAGAATCCACTTGCTGGAACAGAAGGTAATGATAGTAGTAGTAAAATAATAACAGTAATAATAAAAGTAGCAACAATAGCAGCAACCGTTATTGAGTACCTAGTATGACCAGACAATGTTGTAAATCTTTTATATGTTTTAACTCATTTAATTCTCACAACAACCCTATAATATACTATTGTTATTTCTTTTTTTACAATTACAAAATGGACACACCAAGATATCGAGTAATTTCCTCAAGGTCACACAGCTGAGAGTGATAGAAGTGGTCAGATTCCAGAACCCTCTGTACCATAATCATGTAGTAAGTCCATCAATGCATCACTCTGCTTTTTAATCTCAAAGAAAAGCCCAGAGTGATTGGAGCATCCTGAAACACTGAAATTGAAAGGGGATGTTAAACTTGAATGAAAGCTGCTTCGGAACTAAATACTAGTCAACTGCAGTTTACTAATTTATTTGTATAAAAGTCTCACAGGAACAAAAAGTAATTTTGGACTTGGTTTTTGTCAGCTGCATCATATGAAAACACACCAGTAATTTGAAAAAAGAAATGGGGGAATAAGAGAAAACTTCTTCTGGAATTAGGGCAAAGCAAAAGCAAAATATGGCTATTGGTCTAAGGGGAGCTGGGAGCAAAATGAGATATAGTCAAATTGTCATTGCTCATAATCCGTAATTCTGTGACTTTGGGTGATGAACATTTGCTTGAAAATGAATTCATTTTAACTTATTTTCCAGAGAGCTTTACATGGTTCCACCAAAAAAAAAAAAAAAAAAAAAGAGAGAAAGAAAAAAAAAGTCACAAGTAGTCATGCAGTTTTAACCTTGCTTGTTTTAAACTATAATCTACAAGCAAGAACAGTAAGGGCTAAACTCTAAGAAAGCTGTCCTAAAAACTGTAAATAGCAACCTACTCTCCATTCTTCTGCCTCTCAGCTTCCTTCTAAATGTTTTCATGAAAGCTCAACCCAGAGCATGTGGGGAAATTTAATATTTATGTAGTTTAAATGCCCATGCCGATCTTGAATGTTCTTTACACCCTTCCCACCAAGTGTTCAGCCATCCTCTACCAGAACATACATCAGTTATTTGGAGACTTGCCATCCAATGAGGCAGCACCAAGGGGTGAGCACACTCCTGTTGTTATACTGAACTGAAATCTCTCTCTAGAACAAAACAGACTGCCCAATGGAATACAGTAAGAGTCATATATGTAACTCACATTTTACATTACTCACATTAAAAAGGTAAAAAGAAACAAGTGAAATTTATCTTAATATATTTTATTTAATCCAATCTATCCAATGTACTATTATTTCAACATGCAATCAATATAAAAAATTTATGAGCTAGCCTGCATTCTTTGTGCTAAGTCTTTGAAATCCAGTGTGTGTTGTACACTTACAGCACATCTCAATTTAGACTCTGTTTCATGCCCAATAGTCACATATGGCCCATAGCTACCTTGTTGGACAGCCCAGCTCAAGAGCATCAACTCATTAGTTCAGGTTTTACCCTGTAGAACCATGTAAAACAAATCTAATTCTTTCTCCATGTGGCTCATGTTTTAATAGTGTTAGAAAATTATTGTGGGGTTGGCCGGGAATGGTGGCTCATGCCTGTAATCCTAGCACTTTGGGAGGCCGAGACGGGAGGATCACTTGAGGTTGGGAGTTTGAAAACCAGCCTGGCCAGCATGGCGAAATCCCATCTCTACTACTACTAAAAAATAAAAATAAAAAAAATAAAAATAAAAATAGCTGGGCGTGGTGATGTGCGCCTATAGTCCCAGCTACTCAGGAGGCTGAGGCATGAGAATCTCTTGAACCTGGGAGGCAGAGGTTGCAGTGAGCCGAGATCATGCCACCGCACTCGGGCCTGGATGACAGAGTGAGACTCTGCCTCCAAAAAAAGAAAGAAAGAAAGAGAGAGAAAAAGAAAAAGAAAAAAGAAAAGAAAGAAAAAGAAAGAGAGAGAAAGAAAGAAGGAAAGAGAAAGAAAGAAAGTAAGTTACTGTGGGAAGGGCAATATATTTAGAGCTTAAAGGCTCTAGCTGAGGATTTCCTAGCACAAAGCCTCTGAGACGGTTTTGTACCGAGGAGGTTTGTAGGCAGGCACAAGGCATTAAAGGGTAAAGAGAGAGGCAGCAGACCACAGCGCAGTTGCTAAGAGGCATCAGCCTAAGCCAATGGGAAGTTGAAGCTGGGAACCCCTGCGGGGGTAAGTCTTAAATCTAGGTGAAGAGGCTGAGCCCTGTAGACCGTTCATTGGCTGCCTTGGAGAGGGGATGTAGCCTTAGGTGAGGCAGCTTATTTCTGCTGTAGATAATTCTTGGGAAGGCACTCAGCCAGTACACGTGTATAGAGGGTGGAAAGAAGAATAGGGAAGAAGAGAAGTGCTGCTCTAAGCAGGGGGTATATGAGCACTCAGGGCTGGAGGTGAGAGAACATACTGGAAGAAGTTCAGCATGGTGGGGATATAATGGGTGGGGACATAATGGGGAAGGGGCTGGTTAGATATGAGAGAAGAAGCTGGACAGGCTTACAGGGGCAAAGCAGAAGGACCTTGTAATTCTTGCGTGGGAGCTTGAATGTGATACTAAGGACAAAGGGAAACCACACAACTGGCTCAAGCAGGAGTGACAGTACCCATTACAATTTTAACAAAATCATATCAGCAACAGTGTAGAAGAGGATGCGTTGACTCGGGGCGGGGAAAGAGGCAGGAAACCTTTTGGAAAGTTGTAGCAATGATCTAAGTGAGAGGCGCAGGGTGGACTGGATCACAATTGTTTCTCATTCTCATCTCCCATAAGTCCCCAATGTGGACCAAGTTCACATTCATTTCTCCAGTGGCCCCATCAAATTGATGGCATTTACTGAGCTTACTGCTCACTATACTTTTTTTCCACACATGTGACTGTTAAGCCAACTGCCTTTTCTACAGTGACTTCTCTTGCCCAGATGAGCACATTTAGGTTAGTGAATCCAAGTCTAATTTAATTGAGTCTTGTTAGATTCAGGTCATTGCTCTAAATTGTTAAAACAAACGATATACACAAACACACACACACACACAAAAGAATAAATTGAGGAGGTCCCAATTCTGTGTTTTAAAATACTTAATATGTCCCTTCCTTCTTGAAGAGAGCTACAATTTCAAGAATTTATTTTGAAAAAATTCTATCAGTTTATTGATAAAAATGGTAAAAGGAACAAAGCTGAGAACAGAACATATCACCAAACTCTCTAGGGACGGAAATCAATACATAATACTTCAGGATATCACCCTCAGCTACTTGCTGTTCCACCACCAGTTCTCTTGCATCCAGTCTTTGTTTCTTTTAACTTGGCTATAAGGATGTGAGCACAGTCTCTGCCAAACAGCCTGCTGAAGTTCTGCAAACACCTTGTGGATTGTGTTTCCCTAAACAACCCTGTCCGACAGTGGCCTTGGGCCTGTCTGAAGTATTCTTAGTGAACTTCTGCTGCCACCTAGTGATCATTGTGAATTTTTAAAGAGCCTCTTTATCCTTTTAACAAGTTATTCTTGTCTTGCCCCAAAGCAACATCTGCCTCACTGGCATATGACTTACAAAGCTCACATTTTTCCTCTTCACAAAGTTCAAAATGGGGATATCTCAGATTTAGCCTTCCAGCACCCATTCTCAAACGTCGTCCATTACAGAACAGTTTAAACTATAAAGTTGAACCACACGAGATTGTCATTTTGATATGTCATTAAAGTCAGATATTGGCAAGAACATATGGTTTAACCCAATGTCTTGGAATGCTGGATGGGATTCCCAGAAGCTCCATACATCAGCCTGCTTCAGGACCCTTTTATTACACCAAATAAACCCAACAAACATCCATAGAGTGCCTATTTTATATCAGAACAATGAGACCTGCTCCTTCTCCTTCAGGACATTTTACTTAATGGGGGAAACATACAAGTAAACAGACAAATGTAATCAGTGCAAGAAAGAATCGGACGGAAATATGCACAGGATAAGGACACTTAGCTAGACCTGCAGACATTGGGAAAGATGTCAGCGAAAAGGGATGGCAGAAGGAAAGACAAGGCCAAAGGCATGGGACTGGGAGGCACTGGAATATTAGGGCAACAGAAAGTGCTGTCATTTGGTACAAATGGAACACACAGGATATATGAGAGCAAGAAACAGAAGATGAGTCTGTAAGGTTATTATGGTCCAGTTCATGGAGGGTCTTGTATGTCCTGGTGGGAAAATTGGTTTTTATTGTGGGAAGGGAACCTTTTAATGCATTGAAAGCAGTGGAATGAAGTGATTTGGTTTGCATTTGTTAATCATGTGAAGAAGAATAGGTTGGAGGGATAAAACTTGTGGTGGTGAGATGAGTGACAGAGCGACAGCCATCTACACAAGAAACACAGGGTACAGACTGAATTGTGGCAGTGGTAGTGGGGATGGAAAATAAAGAACAAATTTAGAGAGGCAGAACTGAGTGGACATGATGCTCAGACTTACCAGAGCAGGTGAGTCAAAAATGATGTCACCATTCCCTAAATGAGGCAAACTGGGAGAGAAGCAGTTTTTCTCTGGGGAGAAAACTACTAAACATGTACGTCCCTCCAAAACCTTCAAGAATGCTAAAGGGACAGAGTCAAGTTCTTCCAAAGTTTCTGTCTCTTCTATTTATTTTGCAATGAGTTTCAACTTGTTAATCAGAAATGGATTTGGAGTAGTAGCTATTCAATTGTTTTATACACCTTCTAGAAGAAATATTTGTCAGCTGAGTATGTCAAAAACTTCTCAAACCCTCCCCTTTACCTGAATGTATCTTCCAGCAGATGTTGGTGGAATCAAAGTTCATTGTTGCTCCTATACCTTTTATACTAGTGTTATGATCTGCAGTGAGGACATGCATTACTATTGCTACCCCTGGCCTGGAATGTGTGAGGTGTATTTCTACAACACCAATTATTTTGTCTGTCTCTCCTTTTAATCTCCACCAAAAAATGGAGACAGCTAGACTCATAACCCTTAGACATCCTATATTTTATTACTAATACTTGGTTGTGGAAGTTTGCATTTTAAGCAAGTCATCAACATAAAAATCTCTAAAAATATTTTATGAAGAATATTCAGCTTATGATATTTTAAAAATCACAAACCTAAGAAAACACACAAACCTGTGTTTGTATTGTGAAATCAGAGGTTAATCTCCCTCACCCTGTGAAAAAATTAGGGTCATAAATCTATAGGAAAGAGACTGGGTGAATCCAAGTTAGTTACGGATGACATAAAAGATACAATCAACTTTGATGATCCAATTATCCACACTACAGCTATCTGACCAACACGTTTCTGTTTCTCTTTAGACCACTCTCATCTCCAGGAACCAGCTCTCTGTGGGCCACACATGATGTTTGACGAAGATCGTTGCGAGTGTGTCTGTAAAACACCATGTCCCAAAGATCTAATCCAGCACCCCAAAAACTGCAGTTGCTTTGAGTGCAAAGAAAGTCTGGAGACCTGCTGCCAGAAGCACAAGCTATTTCACCCAGACACCTGCAGGTAAATGCCTTGAGTTGTCTTGCCTTTACTCATGACATTTAATGTAAATGCCATTTTAATTTGGTGGGATTCCTTAGTAAGCTAATTTTTCCCCTTAGTGCTTGAGTCCCTTTTGGATAAGAGAACAGAGGTTTAGCAGCTAAGGAATAAGCAAGAGTATACAGAATCATGATTAATCATGAAATTAAGAAAATCCTGCCTGCTATTATGTGTTTAGAGCTTTTTTTTTTTTTTTTTTTTTTTTTTTTAGAGGGAGTCTCACTCTGTCTCCAGGCTGGAGTGCAGTGGCGCGATCTGGGCTCACTGCAACCTCCGACTCTCTGGTTCAGGGGAGTCTCCTGCCTCAGCCTCCTGAGTAGCTGGGATTACAGGCACGTGCCACCACACCCAGCTAATTTTTGTATTTCAGTAGAGACGGGGTTTCACCATGTTGGCCAGGATAGTCTTGATCTCCTGACCTCATGATCCACCCGCCTCAGCCTCCCAAAGTGCTGGGATTACAGGCATGAGCCACCGCGCCCACCCGGGGTTTAGAGCTCTTAAACAACAATGAAATTGGTAAAATTTAAGCAATTATTAGGATATTGCTTAATAATAATATTTTAGGAAGGGGAGGTTTCAGATCATCAACCTGTTTAGTTCAATCTCTCATTGTATATGTCTATGTATGTTTGTTTTTTTTCTTTAATGAAGGGAATGTCATTGGATTTATATAGCAAGTAATTTATTCATGAATAGAACACTTGGAGGTTACTGATTCACTTTAGTGGATTTTGAATCCATGTGGGATAACCATGCAGGATTTTATACTGACATTTTAAATAAATGTCTGAAAAACTTCCTCTGAAAACTTAATCAAATCAGAACAGTTATTCTTTTGAATCTAGTCATTGATTCTGAATTCTCATCTTTATTTTCTTTTGCAACAGCTGTGAGGACAGATGCCCCTTTCATACCAGAACATGTGCAAATGGCAAAACAGCGTGTGCAAAGCATTGCCGCTTTCCAAAGGAGAAAAGGGCTGCCCAGGGGCCCCACAGCCGGAAGAATCCTTGATTCAGTGTTCCAAGTTCCCTATCCCTGTCATTTTTAACAGCATGCTGCTTTGCCAAGTTGCTGTCACTGTTTTTTTCCCAGGTGTTAAAAAAAAATCCATTTTACAAAGCACCACAGTGAATCCAGACCAACCTTCCATTCACACCAGCTGAGTCCCTGGTTCATTGATGGATGTCTTCTAGCTGCAGATGCCTCTGCACACCAAGGAATGGAGAGGAGGGGACCCATGCAATCCTTTTGTTTAGTTTTGTTTTTGTTTTTTGGTGAATGAGAAAGGTGTGCTGGTCATGGAATGGCAGGTGCCATATGACTGATTACTCAGAGCAGATGAGGAAAACTGTAGTCTCTGAGTCCTTTGCTAATCGCAACTCTTGTGAATTGTTCTGATTCTTTCTTATGCAGAATTTGATTCGTATGATCAGTACTGACTTTCTGATTACTGTCCAGCTTATAGTCTTCCAGTTTAATGAACTACCATCTGATGTTGCATATTTAAGTGTATTTAAAGAAAATAAACACCATTATTCAAGCCATATAATTTTATGTCATTTAATATGTTTCCACTCCATATTTATGCTAAAGAAAAAGTGTTTTAAAGAAAGAAAGGAATTTTGAAGTGGAAGGTGCAGGGAGAGACACAAACACTGGACCTCAGTTTTGGGAAACCAAGGGAATAGCTCTCAGAAAGGTTAAGATCTTAAATGAGGCTAAGCAAATGTGACCCAAGAATCCACTGCAAATCACTCTGTGCTTTGAGATTAAATTGAACTTGACCTGATCCCCATCCCATGGCAGAGGGGAACCCATCCATGCCCTTGACCTCTTTCCTTGACCTCTTTGAGAGTTTGCATTTTTTCTAGCCACCTCTGGCTCCAAGTTTCTGCACTTACTCAAATCTCAGTGTCATGGACACCCCAACTCTCATGGCAACACAGTTCTTCTCTCTGTTCTACAGCTATCGCTTTTTTTTTTTTTTTTTTTAGACCGAGTCTCACTCTGTCGCCAGGCTGGAGTGCAGTGGTGCGATCTTGGTTCACTGCAACCTCTGCCTCCCAGGTTCAAGTGATTCTCCTGCCTCAGCCTCCTGAGTAGCTGGGTCTACAGATGCACACCACCATGCCCAGCTAATTTTTGTATTCTTACTAGAGACGGGTTTTCACCGTGTTGGCCAGGATGGTCTCAAGCTCTTGACCTTGTGATCCACCCTCCTCGGCCTCCCAAAGTGCTAGGATTACAGGCATAAGCCAGTGCGCTCGGCCACATAAAGCCTTTTTCCTCAAAGTACTCCTACATCTAATTTGTTGGTGATGTAGACTTTATTGAAATTTTGCCATAACAGAGATAATTTAGCAGCATTAGCAGGTTTGTTATGTATTAAATAACTTAAAATTAATCCCTGCGTAGTATCTTGCATAGATAGATATGTGTATAGACACACACAACCCATTATGGTACTTACAACACATTTGTGTAAATAGTTGTGTTCCTGTTTATCTCCCCACCATACGGAGACCTCATTATGATTGGAAACTGTGTCCTGATAAAATTTGTGTAACCCAACTTTCTCAGGCCAGAACACCCTGGAACAGTACAATCAAAAGGAGAAAGACAATGATAAACAATGGAATGGTAAACAAATGTGGCCCCACGGTAGTGGCATTGTTTGATCCTGGCCCAAATCCCTACCCTTCCTCTGCCAGGGTTTCTAAGCAGTTCTTGAATTCTTCCTTCATTCACTGAAATTCTCTGAAGCCTGGGGTTCCAGGTCCTTTGATGTTTCCCTGGCTTTAACTCTCAGTCCCTGCCCTGGGGACATGAGCTAACCTTCACCTGGCCTTGGAACCACTCCCCACTGTGCTGCCATTGTCATTGCTCTTGTCATTTACTGGTGCCAACCCAGTCACTCCTCTTTTGCCACTGTTCTTTTTGCCCTCACTTTATGACCTTGATGTCAACAGGCTTCTTCCTTCTCATTTTACTGTATTTTTAATCAGGCTTCTGAAAATGCTTGCACATAACTTCGTTTTTTAAAACATACTTGGCATTCGACTCTTTGCCTTTTCATTCAGTTTCTACCACTCCCAAATTCTCCATGATATTTGGTTAAATTCCTTTGAGATCTGGGGCAGAAGACAATTCAAGGATACCACACAATTAAAGGAGTTACCTTGCTTATCCTCGACTGGTAAAAAGAGGGGATGTATCACTAAGGAGAAAAGACCTGAATTTAAGGACAGACTCTGCCACCTAAACACATTGTAAGCCTGAACAATGTCATCAATCCTCAGTTTTCTCATCTGTCAAATGTAAATGATAATCTCATTTCCCTAAATCTCAGAATTGATAATTTCATTAGAGTTACGATTAGTGAAAAAAAATTGAGCAATACAATGTACCTTATAGCTCAAAGGAATTATTCTGAAGGAAAAAAGCAAGACTGAGCAAATCTAGAAGCTTGGGACCTCTGAGATGTTCTTGGCTTATACTGGATCCTTGGATCTGTCCTAAAACCAACTCAAACCATGTTTTGGCTCGAAATGCCTCTGGCTTCATAATTGCCATTTAGATGGAGATTATCGTAGGGAATTCTAAGCTAAGCCAAAACTCAATGTGATCTGGCTTTGTGCCTCTAAAACCCCTCCCTCTTCTTCCTCCTTAATTCCCAATTGCCATCAAGACCTGCACTTGGATCCCTGACGCTGGGTCAGGATGGGTCTGGTCCTTGAGGGCGGAGGTGGGGTAACTGGCCTGTTGCTTTGTTAGAGTTCACTAGACATTGCATAGGAATATTTGTCATACTAACAGCCCTGGAACGTGAGTTGAAAATCCTCAACTTGTTGCAAACTAAAAGTAAGTGAGAAACTCCAAGAGCTTTAAGCAAACACAGTAAATGCCAGCAATGCATGATGTCCCTGATTACGCCACAGGGCCAGAGAATTATTAATGTGACAGCACACATCATGAATCTATGACTAAAACAGTGTGGCAGGAGGCCCTTTAGAGATGGAAACAGATTAGGCAGCATGATGATCAGAGTTGAATGAAGATTAAAATACTGTCTCAGAGACTTGATAAAGGAAATTACACAAACATTACGTTTTAATGCCCTTAAGAAAAGCCATAGTTCAGTGAAAATTGTGAGCTTAATAGATTTGGTCAGCAAGAGCTGGACTTTGTCTAATTTAGTCTTAATCCTCAGTGTGAGAACAATGTCTCGCATATATTAGGTACTCAATAAATAACTATTTAATAAATAATAAATTATTACGTTGATTTTGTGGCCAGCGAATGAAATTATCTCTTTAAAAAGTGAAGAGTAATTTTACATAGCTCATGTTTTTCAAACTCAGCTAAATTATATGCATGTCTGAATTATTCAGATGTTGCAACTCTAGAAAGGAATTTAATCTATTCTCAAAATATTTATGAAATGAAAAGGAGCAAAAAAATTCTGTTATTTGACCCTTATTAATGGCTTAGTGAAAGAAAGTCTGCCTTTGGTAATTTTATCACTGATATTGTTTGTTCTGAAACAGTGGTCAGTAAGCTATGGCCTGTAGGCCACTTTCAGCTCACTGCCTGTTGTTTTGGTAAATACTGCTTTATTGGAACACAGTTATGCTCATTTGTTGATGTGTTGTCTATGACTACTTTTACTACAACAGCAGAGTTGAGTAGTTGGGGACAGAGACTGTATGGCTTGCAATGCCTAAAATATTTACTCTTTGGTCCATTACAGAAAAAGTTAGCCAACCCCTTGTGTAAAAATATTTCTTATTTTATCACGTCATCAATGAACATTAAATATAATGAATTAGACTGCTTCTTGAACCCCTATAAGAAATGGCACTGTTACCTGGCCTTGATCGATTGTTGGAATCAACTGGCCTCACCTTATTTGAGTCATTGTGTAGTGTGCAACCCAATGAAGCTAAAAAGTTACAATGATTTAAATTTCAGGTTTCCACAACTCAAATAAAGTCATGGATACATTTATTGATGGGTTCTAGTTATGTTTGTGGTATATCTCTAAAATGTTAGTGTTGATGGCGTGGACTCTAAATACAGATAGTGCATAAACACATTAGTTTTTTTTGTTTGTTTGTTTTTTCTCTCTCTTTTTTCCAATGCCCTGGGTAAAGTAAATACTCCTAAAGAGTAAGGGGATTTTTTTTTTTCTTTTTTTTTTGAGACAGAGTCTCACTCTGTCACCCAGGCTGGAGTGCAGTGGCACAATCTCGGCTCACTGCAACCTCCGCCTCCCAAGTTCAAGTGATTCTGCTGCCTCGGCCTCCTGAGTAGCTGAGATTACAGGCTACAGGCACCCGCCACAATGCCTAGCTAATTTTTGTACTTTTAGTAGAGACGGGGTTTCACTATGTTAGCCAGGATGGTCTCGATCTCCTGACCTTGTGATCCGCCCGCCTTGGCCTCCCAAAGTGCTGGGATTACAGGTGTGAGCCACCGTGCCCGGACTGGGATTTTTTTTTTTTTTTTTTTTTTGTTATAGCATAAGCCCACAAGGACAGGGTAAATGATAAAGTCAACAGAAACAACAGTGTTCTGAAAGCTGAAAAGCATGTAGATAAGTTGTAAATGATTTGGCCGACCTGAAAAAAAAATAATTTAAGCCAACAGTCTGGAAAGATGAGTTCCCAAAAGCTCAGAAGTGGGTGTCCCAAGCACCTCTAGAAGTGGGAGGGATGAGAGGGGTGCTAAAATGAGGTTCATTCCAAAAATCTGTATAAGAAACAGTTTGATCCCAAATCTTCTCCCACATTCCCTGTGGTGGAGTGACTGCTCCTTCCAAGCCCAGGCAAAAGATGGGGTATTAGTCATTTGGCTAAGGTAAAAGAGAGAGCATCCTGAATGGGGGATGCCTGACATCCATGAGGGCAGGGTGCTGAACTAACAAGAGGATTAAGTGAACGCGTACATACTAGGTGCAACCACAATTCAGGCAGTTGGATCTGTACTTGAAAAGTGCTTCTCTAGGGGGAATCTTACCAGCCTAAGAGAAAAGACCTAAAAAGGACTAAAAATTAGCTGGGGGAGGGACTATCAAATGGAACAACCCAATCAGGTCAACAAGCCCCATTCCTGGGCTCAGACCTCAGATCAGCTCCTTTGTCCCTTTCTTTTAAGTATGAGCAAGCAACTATGAATTCCCAGACCTCCAGGGGAAATTTCAAACATGAAAGAGAGTAAAACACACAGAAAAAGGCAATTTGGAGGAAACAGAAGAAAACTTCACATCATTAATAGCCAGGGGGTGAGGGAAGAAGGTGAGACAGTGCAACGAATAAATAAAATGAAGGTGTTATTAAAAAAGAAAATGTCAGAGGACATAATAGAGCCCTAGGAAACTAAAACTACTATAATAAATTGAAAAATCAATAGAAAAAAAGGAAGACAGAGTTGAAGAAATTTCCTATGAAGTAGAATAAATAAGAAATTAAAAGTGAAAAGATAAGAAGGTCTAACATCAGAATAACTGAAGTTACAGGAAATGAGAAGAGACACAATAGGAGATGTAATCAACAATTTAAAAATTCAAGAGAATTTCGAAGCACATGAGTTGGCAAGTGAAAAGGCTCTCTGAGTCTCTAGTCCAAAAGGTGAAACTATGCCTATACCAAGGCACAAAATGATGAAATTTCAGGACACAGGAGACTAAGAGATAATGTATAAGTTTCCAGAGTAAAGAAAAATTATGATAATTTCAAACAAAGGGCCAGGAATCAGAATGAAATTAGTTTTTTCAATAGCAACACCAAAAGCTAGCAGGCTAGAGCAATGCTGCTAAACTTCTGATGGAAAATAATTTCCAGCCTACTATTTGGCACCCAAACTATCAATAAAATTGGAGGGCTGAAAAATAAATTTTCAGACATTAAAGTTCTTAGAAAATCCCCCGATCTCCTATGCACTCTTCTTTAGGAGGCTACTGGAGGACGGTCTTCAAAAAAGGGTGCTAAAACAAAAAGAAGACATCACTCAAACAAATCCCAATATCCCGTGATTTTCCTTGTCTCTCTTTTTTTTTTCTTGCCACGAGAAAACATCAGGTCCTCATTGCCTCTAGTCTAGAGCTAGTTTCTTAAGCTATAATGTGCATACTAATCATTCCAGATATTGTTAAATTGCAGATTCTGATTCAGCAGGTCTGGAGAATCTGAGAGTCTGCATTTCTGACCAGCTTCCAGTTGCTGTTGTTGATCTGCAGCCCCTACTTTAAATTGCAAGGAGGCTTCTGGACTACTGGAACAGCCTAACTGGTCTCTTCTCCAGCTGTGCCACTCTTTCACCTTCCTTTTCTCCAGTTCTGGGAACAATCTTCCTAGGATAAAGCTTTGATTGTGGTTTGACATTTCATCTCATATTCTGCATCAAAAAGAAGTAACTGCCTTAGTTACTCTTTTCCACCACACTAACCTTTGTTTCAACAGTGTGTAGCCTAAAGTTTATCAATATGAGTTTTAAAAATGTTAGTAACATCTTCATGTTCAAAGTATCTAACTGATTCTTTTATATCCACTGGTGTTTGTTTAATTTCTGCATGTTTTTATTTCCAAATTCTTATTCTTTTAAAAATGTCGTTTCAAAAATTATTTGAATTGCGTCTAGAGTGAATTCTTCTTCCATTGTTACATTTGTGTGTTGTCTTTCTTAATATTACATATCTTCCATTGTTTTTGAATTTTGGTTTATAAACCAATCTTGAGAGCTCTCTCTCTCGCTCTCACTCTCACTCTCTCCTCTCCCCGTGTGTGTGTGCGCGCGCGCTTATATCCCCCAGACTAGCAGTGATAGTGGAAAATTGCAAATTATGTTGCTTGGCTCAGTTCTGTTAGCAAAGTTATATCCCCAGACTGTTGGCAAAAAATTCTTTCAATTTCTATTCACAAGTAGGGGAGATGGTTAAGCAACAAGGCTTGGTTATCTATTGCTATGTAACAAATCACCCAAAAACTTAATGTTTTGAGACAATAACGATTTATTATTTCTCATAATTCTGTGGGTTAGTTAGGATCAGCTAAGTGGTTCTTTCCACATAATAGGCTGAAGTCACTCCAGTGGTTATATTAAGTTGGGAACTCACTTACTGCTGGAATGCCCAAGATGACCTCTCATTCTTCAGGGTTTCTCTCCATGTGGCTTGCCATTATCCAATATCTTGTCTGAGCTTCACAGCATGGTCATTGGCTTTCAAGAGGAAAGGTTCCAACAAGATGCATCCCAGTAAATAAACACTTATTAAGCATCTGTGGCATCTCATTTGGCCATTCCAGTCACATGCCCAAACCCAGAGCCAATGTGGGAGAGGGTTAGACAAGGTTGCCAATATGGAATACTGGTTTATTGAAGGTCACCATTGTAACAGTCTCTCACAAAACTGGTTCCTGTATCAAGCCACACATGGAACCCTGTTAGTCTATTATTCTACAGGGGCTGAACCCTGGTTCACATCTTCCTGCTGGCACATACAGAATCCAGGACCTATGTGGCTTTGTTCCTGATCACCATTTTGCATATTGGTTCTGTTTCTGATACAAGGAAATGTTTATCTTCTTGTTTAAATCACAGGTAAAACATTAAATTTTCTCATTTATATTGTATCACTTATTGTCATATTTGAAGCAGAATCAGGAGTTAGGAGTCTCAAAACACTAATTGAAAATGTGATCTTGGCTGGAAGTCCGCCTCAACATCAAGCCCGTTTACCTTAGTAAGATCTTCTACCAGTTTGCTCTAACCTTCACTGAAAATGCCACTCTTCTTCTGTCTGTCCACTTTCCCTTCTCTTTTCCTTTGTCATTACAAAGCAGTGTTTTCTGGACAGCACCTGTCTGTACCTCATTCATGTTGTTCTTGGAATTGTCCTGTTCCCAAGATTTGCATGACACCATCTACTTATTCTTCTAGCTAAATGCTGGCAGCTAGAAATACTCTTTCCCTTTGAACTCCCAGTATTTTTCTTATATTTCTCTTATGGCATTTATCACTTCCTGCTTTTTATCATAGATATTTACATATGCCTTAACTCTGTCTTGGTTCCTTGCAAGTAAAGCTCATGCCAGGTTTTCTCTGCATCGTGCTTTGTACACAGATCGTAGGCTCTCAAGACATATTTGTTGCCTTCCCACTCCAAGATTATCCCAAAGAGCTAATTTACATATGAAGTTGCAAAAAACTGAATTTCAAGGGAAGATGATATCTACATTTATTTTACATCTTCATCATCTCAGGTCATTTAATACTAAAACTGGTACCAATTGCCCTCATATTTTATTAAGTGCAATCAGAATATAATGTATAAGTATCTTAGTCTAATTTTAGTGATTCCGGAGAAAATTCTCTCAAGACATACCTTGAGACCATACATTTAGGCAGGATGCCATAATTAGAATCATCTCCAGATTTATATCTTAATCTTGCTACTACAAATTTCTTTTGACTTTTTAGAATATAGCCTTAAATGGAGACCTTTACTTAACTGACTATAAATGAAGTCATGTACCGAGGTGAGGTTGTGAACCCTTGGGAGTTGGAATCATGATTTATTTATCTTTTAATACTCAGTGCCTAGGACAGAAGCTGGAGCTTTAAATAAATGTTCAATGTTTTCAGACTTTGTTGGAACAGCCTGCAGGCTCCTCAATGCCCTCCCCCACAGAGACTCAGCAACAGTGTGCCTCTATTAATATCTATTTATAAAGGTCAGCCTATTCTATATTTGAAACACAAAGAACCTTTTAAGAAAGGTGGATTTCTTTTGACTATTGATAACATGTATAGGAAAAGCTAGAAAAAATAAAAAGCTGTTGAAACACAGGGACTATGCTTAATATTTCCTGTATTCCCCACAAGGCCTTTTACAGAGCAGACATCCAGTAAATGTTTGATGATAAAAATAAGAAATATTTGTTATATTTTGAAAAAAGATTCATGATGGAATTTCAAATGTGTATTGTGATCAGAACTATGGCAGGGGCAAACCAGGGGCTCAATAAATGAGGCTTAACCCTCATTTATACCTTCCAGGATTTCTACCCCCACTCTTTGTCTTAAAACTTATTACAAAAATGAAAAGGAGGCCAAAGCAATGCTGTACCTATCTGGTAATGTCGCTGTTATCTGTGAAACCATCTACAAATTATAAAGCTTAATTAAGTGTCCTTGAGTCTTCATCACTGTAATTCTCCGATGCTTCATCAGTATTAACACAGGGCAAAGTATCTATTGCTACTCTAGCCTTACTCATCAACTCATTAATTTGCTTCAAATCCCACAACTAAAATGCTCTTTCAATGATGTTATTGCACTGTAATTTGTATAAGGTACACTCCATGAAATACTTTCAATACATTTTATTGTGAGCATCTAATATGTGTCAGGGAGCGTGCTGACATTGGGTAAAGAAATTCATGTATTAAACTAAAACTTCCTCAACATCCATTACCAAGAACAGATCCTGCCTCAGTTTACTATCTGGCAGGGAAGGCAGACATTTAACAAGCAAATACAATTTCCGTTTTCAGAAAGAAGTCCATGTGAGATCTCAAGAGACAAGTAATCAAGGATCAGGGTGAGGAGGGAGAATGCAATCAGGCAAACAACTTGAATATCTGATAAATGCTATACCAGCATGTGGCCAAAGTACTATTAAAATTAAAAAGTGAGAGTATTTCATTCTCTGGAGGCTTGGGGAAAGCATCAGAAAGGAGCAGACATTTTCAGGGATGAATAGGCTTACACTAGGCTTAATAAAATGGGTGCCAGTAATGGTGGCGGTGATGGTACTCAGAAAGGAATTTGTTCTCGAAAACGCACGTATGGCAGGGATGGGGGACTCCAAGTACCAGCTGTGACGCATGGATGACCATCACACCACTCTCACTGATTCTTTAGCTTCCTAGTCAAGCACCATCACAACTAGTTGAACCAGTTCGAGTGGGAGTTGATATTTCAGATCAGACCTTGTATGTTTCCCTCAGAGTGTAGAGTTGCCATATAAATAACAAGATGTCTAGTTAAATTTACATGTCAGATAAAAAAACGAATGTGTAGTGAAGTCCCCAATATTTGGTACATGCTTGTATTAACCATCATTTGTGCTTTATCTGAAATTAAAACTTCATAGTTTCATCTGTTTTGACTTTTTGTGTATTTTTATTTGGGTATTTTTATTTATTTATCTGGCAAACGTCCCAGAGCGGTAAGAACCGGCACCGTTCTGCCGTGGCACAGCTGATTACAAACAAAGTCTCTCCAATCAGAAGCAAGCGCGGAGAGAACTGGCGTCCGGAATAGAGACGCTGTAACCAGGAAACCAGGGTGAGCACCCACCCTACCGTTGGCCGCTTCTAGGAGACGGGCGCAGGCGCGCGCTGACGTTGCATCCCGCGCTTAAGGGTGGGGACGACAGAGCGTCGCTCTCGGACGTGACCTCAGCGCCTCTTTGTGATTGGCTGCCTCGGGGACGCGGCCCTTGGGCGCGGACGCCCTAGATTGGTGCTGCGGGACAGCAGGGAGGGACTCCGGCTGCAGCCGCGGGAGGTCCGGACACTGGCGGCCATGGAACTCACCGGTGAGTGCGCGTCGCGCCGCCCCTCTCTAGCGCTCTGGGCCGCTTCCGGATGGGGCTGTTCTGCGCGCGTGGGATCGTGGCGGGTGGTGGAGGGGGTGAAACCGACCCGGCTCGAAGCCCGGAAGTTGGGTCGGAGAGTCTCCAGAGTAGGTTGGGGCTGAGGGTGCATTTAGGGCGGACGCGCTGGGTTCCTTGGCTCAGGCGGGTGCGTCGAGGGACTCGGGTCTCCGGAACCTCGGGCCTGAGACCAACGTCCACTCTCTGGCTGTTTTCCTTCTCTCTTTGGGCCTGGCCAGTCCCCGCCATGAACCCAGCGGGGTCGCTGTCTGAGCAGGGGTATCCCCTCCTTGGCCCGAGCGACCTCTCAGGGAATCAGGGAATGAAGCTCAGACAGTGCCCAGGAATTGTCAGTGGAAGTACCATTCTCTTGACCCACAACTCCTGCCAGGTCTCCCTAAGGTTCTTCAGGAACCTCTACTGCTAATGATTGCCCGGGGGTCGTTGGTCGTGGTCGAGAGTTTTACGATAGTGTCTTCTTTGCCACTTTAAGTGGCTGGGTGGGAACCTTGGACAAATCACTCAACTTGTCTGGGTTCTCATTTGTAAAACGAGAGAGGTATTCACTAGAGCTCCAAGCCTCATTTCGGCTTTAAGAGCTAAGATTCTGCGATTGTGCAGCATATTGAACTTTTATGTCAAAGATGTTTGGAGTGAAAACCTGGCGGAAGTGGGCAGACTCCTCAGAACGTTGCAGGCTAATGACAAAATTTTAAATGGTATCATTTGGTTCATTACTCACTGTTTTTGCTATCGTTCATCTTTTAAAACTGGTAGAACTGGAAGTTCGGGTTTAGGTGACCACAGTAAGAAAATGTTAGTTAAGCCACCTAAAAGTACAAACTTGGGGAATTTCAATATTTGATAGTATTGAATCTTAATTAGTAAACTCAGGTCAACAAACACTTCTGGAGTCTTTCTGAGAGTGTATTTAAAGTGTAGATGAGGCCGGGCACGGTGGCTCACACCTGTAATCCCAGCAGTTTGGGAGGCCGAGGCTGGCGGATCACCTGAGGTCAGGGGTTCGAGACCAGCCTGGCCAACATGATGAAATCCCGTCTCTACTAAAAATACAAAAATTAGCTGGGCGTCGTGGTGTGCGCCTGTAATTCCAGCTATTCAGGAGGCTGAAGTGGGAGAATCGCCTGAACTCGGGAGGCAGAGGCTGCAGTGAGACGAGATCGCTCCACTGCACACTAGCCTGGGCAACAGAGTGAGACTTCGTCTCAAAAAAAAAAAAAAAAAAAGTAGATGAATTTGTTGGAGAGATTAGACGGTTAAGCCTTTGCACATACAGTTAATTGGCATTTTCTGAGTTTGCAGGTGAAACCGGAAACTCAGAGCTTTAGGATGGCTTCTCATTGTACAGTTGTTTGTTTTCTGGAGCCTTGGAAATCTCATTTGTAAAGCTGAGGAAGATTTTGACTAGATATCCAAGATTCTTTTTAGCTTTAGATGTCTAAGAATGTACAATAGTACTAAATATTGAGTGGGCATTTCACATTAATAAGGCTTTAGGGGACCCCTGAGATAAACATTTTGCACTTTAAATTGAGAAAATGGTCCCAGATACAGCCCATCTCTAGTTTAGCCTTTATCTTTAGACACCACACTGAAGGGAGGGACACTCATTGAGTTTGAAAGGCCTGCATAACTGATAGAAAAGTTTAAAAAGTGAAGGGAGCAGTTACATAATCACCCTCTTTGGTTTTTGTGTTTGTTTTTTGTTTTTGTTTTGTTTTGTTTTTTTGAGATGGAGTCTTGCTGTGTCACCCCGGCTGGAGTGCAGCGGCGCAATCTCGGCTCACTGCAACTTCAGCCTCCTGGGTTCAAGCGATTCTCCTGCCTCAGCCTCCTGAGTAGCTAGGACCACAGGCAGGCACCACCACGCCCAGCTAATTTTTGTATTTTTAATAGAGATGAGGTTTCTTCATGTTGGCCAGGCTGGTCTTGAACTCCTGACCTCAGGTGATCCACCCACCTAGGTCTCCCAAAGTGCTAGGATTAAAGGCGTGAGCCACCGCACCCGGCCTAAATAATCACCGTCTTTGAATAAGGAAGGAGAACATGTGGATTGTTTGCAGCATGTGCTCTGGTGACATTTGAAAAAGGTGCTCTCAAAAAGATAGTTCGAGCTCCAGGTGTGTTTTAGTGTAAACCACAAAGGTAATACTAGCAAAACTTTATGAGATAAATTGAATCAGTGGCTAAGCTATAGAGCAGGGGTTGGCAAACTTTTGTAGAGTACCAGATGGTAAATATTTTCAGCTCTGTGGGTCATATGGTCTCTGTTGCAGCTACTCTGCTCTTGTAGCACAAAAGTAGCCATTCACATAAATGAATGGGCACACCTATGATCCTATAACACTTTACAAAAACAGGCAGTGGACCAGTATAACCGAGTTTGGATCCTGGCCTGTTTTAGTTGTCTGTTATTTTTTACCAAACCACCCCAAGACGATGTAAAACAATAGCCATTTTGGTATTTTTCATGATACTGCAGTGAGCTAGGCTCAGCTGAGTGGTTCTCTTGGTCTTGCCAGTGGTCACTAGGAGGCTGCATTTAGCTGGTAAGTTGGCTGGATGGCTGGGCCTCTGGCTCTTTCCATGTAGTCTCAGAGCTCTTCCTTCTCCATATTGTCTCTTCCCTTGCCCCTCTAGCACAGTAGATGGATTTCTTACATGTTGGCTTAGGATATCTAAGAGTGCACAAGTGAAAACCACCACACCTTGGAAACCACCACACCTTGTTTAGGCTGAGGCCAAAAATTTGCACATCACTTTCACTACCTTCTATGGGCTAAACCAGGTCCAAGTGCAAGGGGAAGGGACTATACTATAGAAGGGCATAAATACCAGAAGACATGACCGCTAATTAATCAGACTGCTACATTGTGTTACCTCTAAGCACTGAATAACTGAACAAATTTCTTAACCCCTTTAAGCTTTAGACTTTCCATTTATAAGATGGAGTTGATAACTCATGGAGTCTTGGTGAGGCCGCAATAAGATATAGAAGAGTCTTAGCATGTAGTAGCTGATGTATAGTGGCCGTTTAATAAGTATTAATAGAAGCTGGTAAAGTGTAAGAGTAAAGGGGAAGTATATAAACGTGTGTATGTATGTGTGTATATATACTTAATTATTGGAAGAGACTGGTTTGTTAACATGGTAAACCATGATATGCTGTGGTATAACAAACTTACTATTTAAAGTTACATGTAGCAGTATTTTTAGGGCAAAATTAAGACTTCGTAGAACCTAGTTTTGTTGTATGTAAATGCCAAGCAAGTAAACGTCAAATGAGTAAATTGGTGATATGCTTTGTTTTTAATTCTGGGGAAAGCTAACAAATTTACATTAACATTAAAACAGTATCTATGTCTGGATTTGTAATATGGAATGTGTTTTGTTTCTGAGCTGAGATCCTGTTTTACTCTTTTTCAGGTAATAGAGGACACATCTCTTAACTGGGTTGCGCTAAGAACTGATGTCTAAACCTTCTCAGCATGGCCTGTAGAGGAGGAGCTGGGGATGGCCATCGTGCCTCAGCTACACTGTCTCGGGTTAGCCCTGGAAGTCTTTACACATGTAGAACCCATACCCATAATATATGCATGGTATCTGACTTTTTCTACCCAAATATGGGAGGCGTGGAAAGCCACATTTACCAGCTCTCTCAGTGCCTGATTGAAAGAGGGCACAAAGTTATAATTGTCACCCATGCTTATGGAAATCGAAAAGGCATCCGTTACCTCACCAATGGCCTCAAAGTCTATTACTTGCCTCTGAAAGTCATGTACAACCAGTCTACAGCCACGACCCTCTTTCACAGTCTGCCACTGCTCAGGTACATATTTGTTCGGGAGAGAGTCACGATAATCCATTCACATAGTTCTTTTTCTGCTATGGCCCATGATGCTCTCTTCCACGCCAAGACAATGGGGCTTCAGACAGTCTTCACGGACCATTCCCTTTTTGGATTTGCTGATGTCAGCTCGGTGCTTACAAACAAGCTTCTAACCGTGTCTCTTTGTGATACAAACCACATCATTTGTGTGTCTTATACTAGTAAGGAAAATACTGTACTAAGAGCAGCACTGAATCCTGAAATAGTGTCCGTCATTCCTAATGCTGTAGATCCTACTGACTTCACTCCAGACCCATTTAGAAGGCATGATAGTATAACTATTGTTGTTGTCAGCAGACTTGTTTACAGAAAAGGTAATGAAATGATAGCTATAATTGCATTGTAGACTTTTTTCCCTATAGAAAGCTGTTGAATACTTGTATATAATGATTGTTTGGCTTTTCATTTTGTTTTATGGTTTTATAATGCTATAAATTATAGCAAAGTAAGTTCTAATATTGGTTTATATATCCAAGAAGAGAGATTTTTCAGGATGGTGGTAAATGCTGTCCCCCAACCTTTGATGTTTTAATGGTTACTAAAAATAAGAATAACCTGATGCTGTTAAATTTCAGGTCTTTTTAAAAATTAAAACAGCCCTGCACATATGGTAAAGAAGTAAAGGGCAGGCCGTGTACGGTGGTTCACACCTGTAAGCCCAACACTTTGGGAGGCTGAGGCAGGCAGATCACGGGGTCAGGAGATTGAGACCATCCTGGCTAACATGGTGAAACCCTGTCTTAACTAAAAATACAAAAAATTAGCTGGGCATGGTGGCGGGTGCCTGTAGTCCGAGCTACTCCGGAGGCTGAGGTAGGAGAATGGCGTGAACCCGGGAGGCAGAGCTTGCAGTGAGCCGAGATTGTGCCACTGCACTCCAGCCTGGGCGACAGAAAGAGACTCCGTCTCTAAAGAAAAAAAAAAGAAGTAAAGGGCAGAGCTCACACATGGCTTTTTTCTTCTGATTGCCAAAGTAATGTCTTTTCATTGCAGATATTTTGGAAACTAAGAAAAGCACAAAGGTGAAAACTAAAATCAGCTGTAACTGTATTATTCAGAGATACCCTAATGAGTATTTTGATTTATAGCTTTCCTGTCTTTTTTATGTGTACGTACATATACTGAAAATCAGTGGGCTTGCTCTGCACGTTACTGTATTGTAGCTTGCTTGTTTCATTTCATCATGTATAAGACATTAATAACATATTGGCAGGTAAGTGATGAAGAAAAGGGGATTAGATGTCCTGGGATCAGATGATGGGTCTGTCCTGCTGTGTGATTGAGGACAAGTTGCTTAACATCTCTAAGTCTCAGTTTTTTCATTTGTGTAATTTAAGCAACATTGGGAACCTTGCAAGGATTCATTGATAGTTCCTATAAACTATTAGCCTAGTTTGTAACTGTCCACTATTATCAAGGAGGTTTTTTGGTTTTTTTTTTTGAGACGGAGTCTCACACTGTCACCCCCTGGGCTGGAGTGCAGTGACGCGATCTCAGCTCACTGCAACCTCCGCCTCCCAGGTTCAAGCGATTCTCCTGCCTCAGCCTCCCAAGTAGCTGGGATTACAGGCGCCCACCACCAAGCCCAGCTAATTTTTTGTATTTTTAGTAGAGACAAGGTTTCACTATGTTGGCCAGGCTGGTCTCAAACTCCTGACCTCGTGATCCGCCTGCCTCGGCCTCCCAAAATGCTGGGATTACAGGCGTGAGCCACTGCACCTGGCCAAGGAGGCTGTTTTTTGTACCTCTACAGCACTTAATGGACACTGCAGTTGAATGTGTGGAGGCTTGTTTACTAAAAGTCTGACACAGTCTGGTTATAAAAAAGTGTCTTCTGAGTGCTATTTGAAAACCTGTCCACTAATTAAAAGTGTCATTTATAGTAGGGAATCATTAAAAAAATACATAAATACATACCCCCTTAAATAGTTAATATTTGAATTAAACTCAAAATATTAATACACACTGAGTTGCCAGTAGTTTGATGTAGGATTGCAGGCTTTGAGTGCTGGGCCACTGGTTCCAGCTGCATCTTGTACACTCTCCTTCATAAAATATAATCTACCATTGCTACTTTGAGTTTCTTTTGAGTGGGGTCAGAACTTAAAGGCATATGAACTGATACGCTTCAGGAGTTTTAATTTGTTTTCAATTTTATACAGTAGTTTAGAACACCCCTCATCTGCCAAGAACTTTTTTCTGTGACATTCCTTTATTGGATTTTTCAAACTGTTCAGCTTAGTTTTTGTGGATACTCTTTTTGTCAGTTTATATGATAATGAATTAAGTTACTGAACACGACGATAACAAGTACAACTGACATCAAACAGATGTGTGAACAAACAATGGATTCTTGACAAGCACTGAACTCAGTGGTGTGCCAGTGTGCTAGGGAGTGGCCTAAAATCTAGATGTGGGCCTTGGTCGGTTTATGTTTGGAATGGAGAACCTTGATTGACCCAGCAGTCCATTTAAGTGGAGGTTGGCAAGGAAACTTGGCCAGAACTTCATTTTCTGGTTTGAAGGCAATGACATGCTTTCATTCTTTAATCAGGGACATGTGAACCGACTGGCATTCTGTATTCTGAATTCCTCCTGGGACATTAGTGATGTGTTTTTTTGTAACTTAGGAAATGTACCTAATTTATTTTTTAACCAAATAGCATATCTTCTTGAGATGGCTAGCTGAGAAAGAGTATGACACATGTGTGATCAAGGATCAGCAAAATTAACTACCTATACAAAGATTAAACTTGTTACCTTTACTTCCCTAATGTGGTATTTTAATCAGCTGAGCTAACCTCCAATGGAGTGGTGGTATGGCCTTTCCTGTACTCAATTCAGTAATTGAACAGTTATTTATCGAACCCTTTCCGGATGCCAGGCACCCTGCAGAAGGTAACATTCTGAGAAGGAACAGCCATGCCTGTAGCCCAAAAGTGAGTAGTTGTATTAATGGTCCGTTCCTTATTAACAAATTAATTTCCTCAGGAGTTTATTGGACCGGATATCAAAGTCCCACTGGAATGTCTTAAGTGAGAGAGAGGATAAATCAAAGTTTTCCTCATCCAGGCTTTTTGGCTGTCTTTTTCCTGAGCCTCCTCTTCCAAGCCTGTTTTGCTCTCAGTCAGGATTTACCAGCACTCTGCACGTGTAGGCACGCTTGCCTGCTTCCTTCTGTAGTGGTAATGACAACTTACATTTGTATTCTGCAGTGGATAAAGCCTGTTCGTGGTACAATACCTCATTTGACCCTCCCAACAACTGTAGGGTAGATGTTATCTACATGAAATTGAGTCTCAGAGAGGGTAAGTAACTCACCCAGGTTACACAGTAAGTAACAGAGATGACACACGAGTTCAGCTTTTCTTGAGCTAAGTTCTCTTCCTCCACCCATGTCCAGCCACTCATATCCTAGGTGTAGATCAGAAGGTTCTTAAAAATATTGTTAGACTGAGCTTTAAAAGCAGTTTGAATCAGAGATTTTCATTGTCTGTTTTGTGTTCACATGGTAGTCGAAAGTCTCTAGGTTCCATTGCGTTATACCCTTCTTAGAGGCTCCAGAATAAATTTTTTTATAGTGGTGGGGAAAAGCCCTTATATTCTTAGAATAAGAATATAGATCATTGGTAATAGTAATCAGTTCCATTTCTTATGAGATAGTTGTCAGGATTAAATGACATAATGAATTTAAAGTATATTGCCTGTCATAGCAAGCACTCTGTTACTGTTAGCTATTATCATTTATGACTATTGCTCTATGTTGTATTTTGTTTGTTTGAAGAATGGGCTCTTAACCTTGTATGAGAAAGAAAAGGGTGAGGAAGAAAATGGATTGAAGGAATTGTAGGAGACTAAATGTTAAAAGTCATTAAACTACCTTCTGGTTTATCTAGAAATCCAATTGAGTGATTTGTTAGTAGACATGAAACAAAGATAGCTATGATTTTAATGAGAAGCCTTCATATTCAGAAAAGCTGCGTGGGAATTTGATACATACAATGATAGTTTGAAAGTACTAGCAGAGTTTACTTAATGAATTCTACTTTGTATTATTTAATAAAAATGACCCTATATATATATGTCATTTCTCCTGTCATCTATTTTATAACTGATCTGCCTATTTGGGGTGGAAGATTAAGAAATGCAATTCTTATGTGTGTGTGCATTTTTAAAATTAATAAACTTAGCTCTAGATGGATTATTTTATATTTACTTTAACTTTTTTTTTTTTTTTTTTTGAGACGGAGTCTCGCTCTGTCGCCCAGGCTGGAGTGCAGTGGCGCAGTCTCGGCTCACTGCAAGCTCCGCCTCTCGGGTTCACGCCATTCTCCTGCCTCAGCCTCCCGCGTAGCTGGGACTACAGGCGCCCACCACCACATCCGGCTAATTTTTTGTATTTTTAGTAGAGACGGGGTTTCACCGTGTTAGCCAGGATGGTTTCAATCTCCTGACCTCGTGATCTGCCTGCCTCGGCCTCCCAAAGTGCTGGGATTACAGGCGTGAGCCACCGCGCCCTGCCTACTCTTACTTTTGAATATGTACGATTTGTAATTGTTAATGAACTAGATTCGCAAATAGTGTTGACATTGTTGTGACTTTGGATAGCTACTCACTTTTTCAGACTAATAGGGCATGATTTACTTTATTGTTTTCTATTACCTGAGATTGTGTTCATATATATTATAAGAAAATCATTTTGGAGAAAAACGGAACCAAGATGCATCCTTTTGTTCTATGGACTGTAGTGATCTAACAGTTGATGCCCTGCCGCCTTCATTTACCCTCATTCCAGGAAAGTGGGCTATAGCTGGTTTGAACTTAAATTTTGCTGATAATGTAGTGTTCACTGCAAAATTCTCTGTACCAGCCACATTTTAAACAAAGTGGAAGCAGCAGTTAGATTTCGTTGCTTAGCCTTTTCCTGTGGCAGTAAGTGGAATCACAGACTGATAGAATTTTATAGCTGAAAGAGACTTTAGGTACATAGGTATCTTTATTTTATAGATCATGAAACTTCCCCACGATCAATGGGCTTGCTGGTAAAAAAGCTGGGACAAGACCCAGATCTCCAATCAGCTGCCTGCTCTGGAGAAAACGAACTCAAACCTTAGCCACCTTAAATGTACCTTTTTTAGAAGTATGCAATGTGTAAACACAAGTGAATAACTTAAAGAATAGTCTGTTGAGATGAAACAGAATAGTCCATGTTTTGGGTGTGTGGAAGGTAATGCATGTCAAGGTCTATGTCTTCAAGAATTATAACTCTTGGGGGACCACTGCCAGTTTGCAAACAATTCCACTCCTGGAAAAGGTTTAAGAGAGTTTCTCTCCTTTATGGAGTGCATAGCTAATACTTTTCAAAATGAGTGGATTCTCAGTAGTTCTGGTGAATTTTTTTAAGTTTAAATAATATTTCCAACATTCAACTTTATATTTTCAGGGATCGATTTGCTTAGTGGTATAATACCTGAACTCTGTCAGAAATATCCAGATTTAAATTTCATAATTGGAGGAGAGGGACCAAAGAGAATCGTTTTGGAAGAAGTTCGGGAAAGATACCAGCTGCATGACAGGTATTGATGAATTTCATGTTGTCTTGAGGGAGAAGATGTCAATTATCTCTATTTGGTTTTAACTGCATGCGTACGTTAGGTGTGTTGCTTCTCCTACATGTAATTGATATACATATAATTGATATAAATCTAATGCAAGGACTGTTTTCAAAATTTTTATATAAAATAGGAAACCTAGTTAAAGAATTCACAATTTTATTTTTTCCATTAGCCCAATATTATTTGACTTTGGGGAACCATTGTTGGAGGCACCATGAAAGGCACAAAAAACAACTGCTTTAACTGGAAGCGTTTGCAGATTTCCAGGCCATACTGTGTAGTGATTTAAGTAATAGGGCTCAAATCATGTAAATTGCTCTGCACATACAGATTTGGACAAGTCTCTTCCTCAATAACTTACACAACACAAGGCATGTACGTGTAAAGCATCAATTTTAATAAAAAGGCTATTTTCCTGTTTAGAAATGGCACTTTAACTTTAAATTATCAAAGTTTATTAATATTATTACATGCAGACTAGTTTTGGAGAAGATAAAGTTTGATATGTGTAACAAAAGTTAGAAATAATGTTCGCTGTATGAGTTTTAACCCAACTGCTTTATACGGCTGTTTCTATTAGATCAGTGTTTGGTGATACTAATCTTTTGAGGTGGAGAACATTAGCAGCAATAAGACTTTAAGTGTAATATAAATAGCAGACTTGGTTTATAAATTAATTTTCTTTTGTGGCATGAGTTTTCACTCCTTTCTTCCCCTCTCATTTATAAAATCAGGGTGCGTCTTTTGGGAGCTTTAGAACACAAGGATGTTAGAAATGTCTTAGTTCAAGGACATATTTTTCTGAATACCTCCCTTACTGAAGCATTCTGCATGGCGATCGTGGAAGCAGCCAGTTGTGGTTTACAGGTAAAAAGCTTTGAGGACATTCGTGGTTGGGATTTCTGTGTATTTGGAAAAATAATGAGACACATTCCATAATAATGTTTTAACTGGTTTTATTGATCTTCCTGAGGTATGATTATGGTGGAGTATGTGTTCTTTCTTTCTTTTTAAGGTTGTAAGTACCAGAGTTGGTGGAATTCCTGAGGTGCTTCCAGAAAACCTTATTATTTTATGTGAGCCTTCAGTAAAATCTTTGTGTGAAGGATTGGAAAGGGCTATTTTCCAACTGAAGTCAGGGACATTGCCAGCTCCAGAAAACATCCATAACATAGTAAAGACTTTCTACACCTGGAGGAATGTTGCGGAAAGAACTGAAAAGGTATGTCACATGCTGAGAAAAGATTGTGTCTGAACTCTTACTTGATGTTTCACATGCACATTTGCTTTTTCTTACATAGATGTTTACCATTTCTGTTCTATTGCTTAAGTTGATGAAATCTCTTCCAGATGAAAAGAAACAGATTTTGGTACACACACCGGACTAAGTGTCTAGTCAAATTATTGCATTTGACATTTGAAAATAGCAGTAATACAGGCTAGCCCCCTCATTAAACTGGGCATAAAGAAGTTACAGAATTTTCTAAAAGTCACAATGAGTAGAGACAAGACGAGTATTAAATCTACTCTTAGATATTTTCTTGAAGCTGTTGATAATTCTAAAGCAAACAACTCTATTAGAAAATGCATGGTTTTGCTGATTGCAGCAACTTTATAACTTGTGAATATTTAATTCAGGCTACTTCCTAAACCTCTTGTAGCCCTTTTGCTAACTACTGTGATTTTCTCCAGGAAAAGGATTTTTGCATCTTTGGGCTGATTGAGAACATAGTAAGTTAGAATTCAAAATGTACGTGACAAACGTGGGAAAAATCACAAATAAAAAGCAGCAACAGAGAATTTCCAAAAGGACGGGTATAGGAAATAGATTAACAGCCTTAGGTAGGAGATTACAGTTGTGGAATGCTTCCTGAATTTGAATTAGGGACTGCTTTTATTCTCAGTTTCATCCTTTACATCCTTTTCATGATGTTCTCTGCCTCATGCCTCTTATTACCATGTAACAAGCTGAACAGAAACAACTCAGCTTCTTAGTATGCAGAAATTGTGAACCAGAAAGATAATCAGGTGGAACATGGAGAAGGTAGTTTAGAGTAATGCTACCAACGTGATATTCAGTGGAACAATGAGTTTTTAGCCTAGAGTAGATAGCAAGTTAGAGCTGAGGAGAATAGCTCTTTACTGTAAGGCTTTCTTACTTGGTTTGAATGATGAATTCCAGTATATAAGATGAACTCATATTTGAATGGAAGTTCTAAAAACTTATCTCTAAAAATTGTCTTACACATTTTCCATTGAAACATGAGATGTTTGCAACAGTCAAACATTTTTTACTGAAGCATTTTGAGACATTCTGACCTACAAGTCTTGTACTATCTCCCCCACATGAAACATGGAAAGTTGGAGTCTAGTGCTTACCTGTTGGGAGTACATGTCAGAGTCCCCGGGCAGCCTTTTCAGACTCTCTCTACTCCTGTCCCCCTGCCTCCCCAACCACTCCCTAGATTCCAATGTTATCCTTTAGGAGCAGAGATAGAATTGGGGGTATAATTGGCAGGGATGTTTGGTCAGACAGGTTATTTTGATGATGCCATCCTGACCCCCACTCCCTTTGAGAACCACGGCACTGTTAAGTTGTCACTTGACCTTCTTGATTGACATCGTATAAACCCCAGAAGCTTGAGCCACTGTAGGTAATAAGTTAACAGGGAAAGAACTATGGTGACGGTTTGTCAGCATATATTAAAGGGGCTAATTGGGATTTTTTTGGTAACCACATTTTTCTTTTAGTTATACTTAAAGTAATAGTACAGCATCTGTATTTTTTTAATTCTATGGCGATTTATAATACACTTTTAGAAAAAAGTAAATCCTTGCCTATAATGGATTGTCATCGCTAACATTCTCTTCATAGTAGTAAATTGTTATTTTATCACTTAAAACTAGAAGTAGATTAATTGACCTGAAATAAAGCTGGACAAAAAAGTCAGTTTGTAGTTACTCTTTTAACCCTATGACATTTTAATTCATTTCAACTCCTCCTTCTTAGTTTAACTGTGCTATTTAGGAAATCGATCATGAAATTAATTTGGAGTTCATGCTGTAAACATACTTTTTCAATTGCAATTCACCAGTCTCAGCATAATTCTCAACATAATTCTGATTAAAATGTTTGTATTCAGAACGTCCTCAGGGTAAAAGAGCTGGGTGAAAACATGCCATACCTTTCAAGGGCTGTTGACCTGTACAACATACACTGCATGTTGTAACTTTCTCCAAAGGAGACGGTTTAAAGGTCTAATATATGAGACTAAGCACAAGTAATACTCAAATTACAAAATATGAATGTTGGCCCATTTGATGTGTTCTGAACAAGTATTTTTAAAGATTTTTAGTTTTTGACATTTTAGAGCTTAGTACTTAGCAGTGTTTTAAAAAGCAAGCCACCTACTTCGAGTTCTCAGCAAAAAACGTTATTTCATTTGCCAATGTTTGACCTATACTACTACTGACAGTATGTTTAAAGATCTTTGTTTTTTGGTATTTTAGAGCTTAGTACTTAGCAGTGTTTTAAAAAGCAAGCCACCTACTTGCTCAGCAAAAAACGTTATTTCATTTGCCAACGTTTGACCTATACTATCTGCTGAAATTTCCCCCATCTCTTTATCTTCTTTTATTTGAAATCCATGAAATGCTTCTGTATATTCTCACCATCCATGCTCAGCAACATGTACAGCCTCATGTGGCTGTTGAAAGAGGAGCCTCTGTGTTCCCAGAAGTATGCTAGATTCTAGCTCTCTGCTTGTGGTTGATGTCTGCCAGATGCCGGTGAGAGCATCTCAGCTTAGTCAAGGAATCTTCAAAGGCAAATCCTGCTTCAGTACTGCTGAAGTCACTGCTGAATTAAATATTGACCCTACAGTAGTGACCCCAAAAGCTGTTCAGACTTTGCGGGACTTGGGAATTCTAGTAGTTGGCTAAAATTGATGGTGACTCCCTAGGGGAGAAGAACTGTGGCTTATTCTTTGTATCACACAGCCTCTAGCCCGGTGTTTTGCCCAGAATAAGTACCCAATAAGTTTTGAATGAAATGGCAATAATTATCGTGATTAAGTTCATTAAGGGTATCATTACTATAACAACAACAACAAAACACAAGCAACTTTTGTTTGCATTTGTTTATAAAATGCTCCTGCAGGATCGGGTCATTGTTTATCGTGGGACGGGTGATGGGTGAAAGTGCTCACACTTGGCTTCTCTCCCTCCAGGTATATGACCGGGTATCAGTGGAAGCTGTGTTGCCAATGGACAAACGACTGGACAGACTTATTTCTCACTGTGGCCCAGTAACAGGCTACATCTTTGCTTTGTTGGCAGTTTTCAACTTCCTCTTCCTCATTTTCTTGAGATGGATGACTCCAGATTCTATCATTGATGTTGCAGTAGATGCCACTGGGCCACGGAGTGCCTGGACTAATAACTATTCTCACAGTAAAAGAGGGAGTGAGAATAATGAGATATCTGAAACCAGGTAGAAGAAAGCCTAGACTGTAAGATTTTAAACATTTGTAATAGTTCTATAAAGACTCTGGAAAATAACCTTGCTTTTGGGGGTTTTTGTTTTTTTAGAGTTAATTTAGTAAGTTATGCTACCTCTATATCATTCAATATTTTCTGTTGAGGAAAGATAAAAATTTATGCAATTCCTGAGTGTAGAAACTTCTTGCACTTATTTAAAATTTAGGAGAGAACATTTAAGCCACTCAGGTATGAAATTTTTCAGACTACTGAAATCCCTGTAGCAGAGATGTTTTAACATTATATTTTGAGAGCTTTGGGTGCTGAAGGGCCAAACGTTTTCTGGGCATTTTTTGGCCAGTTTTTAATGTTACACCATTAGACACTCACCAGATGTTTACAAGTTTTCTTTAGGGAACTACAACAATTATATGAACTGTTTTATATCATGTTCATATACATTTATTAGGAATCTAAATCGTGTCTTTAAACATTTATTAGGTTCACTCAGTAGGTGTTACATATAATTAACAGGTTCCTTGAGTAAGATAGTCCATCAGTTATGAGCACATTTTGAACCCCTGCTCTGTGTAGAATGTTGAACTAGATGCTTCCTGCCATTAAGGAGCAGGGGTGCATTCACTCTTTGTTTACCATTCAAATGGCTTACTTCATCGTGATCGTGGTTGATACGAGATCAATATCCAACATGCCAAAAATGCTCATGCCAGTTAATGCCAGGAAAAAAGTCACCGACACACTACTAGTACTTTGTTCCTGTTGTATGCATTCTCCTAGGTAGAGCCTTCATCTTCAGTTGTGTTTATGAAGATATTTTTTGCTTTTTAAATACTGGGGACCGATACCACTGTTGATAGTGCAGAGAAACCCTCCACATTTTTCAGTGCATAATTGAGTTTTCTATAAATGCCTTCGTGTTTTCTGAGCAGAATGTACGAGGTGTGCCATCCCAAAACCAGCTGCTACCCTGTCCTTTTAATGTAAGTCAGTCCCCTTCACTGTGGCCTCGCTGATGTCTGATAAGTATTGTCAGTGTGCAAAAGGCTTTACTTCAGAATGTTTTATTTATAGCAAACTAAGTTGAAAATTTTAGGAACAGTCTTTGTGGGTGGATGTTATTAACTGTAATTGTTGTTGCCCAGAGCCATGGGTTTTTTAACCCCAAATTATCCACATGGTGTGTATTATGAATTCTTTGAACTCTTACGGTTTTTGTGAGAAAAAGACTGTGAATTCAAAACAATGAGGCACTTGTGGGTGCACTACATAGATTCTGACAGTGTTGTGATTCTGTATAGGATTTTTAAAAATGACAACATTCACAAAATTTATTACTTTTTAAAAAATAACATGCCTATTAACTGGTTGCACTGATATAAAAGAAATATATTTGTGTTTTGTTTGTACTAAAATGCAAAAGCAAGAGTGCAATTTTTAAAATCTAGAAGTTAGGGGTTTTGTTGGAGAAAAATGGACTGATCTTTAAACTATTCAGTCTTATTGGGATTTTTATGCATAGAAACTCACATATAAACATGAAATAAACAGTGCCAATATTCATAGTAAAGTGAGAAACTATAATATTTGGCCATTATTCTATTCAACAGGTTTTAGAGGCACGCCACCATTTTTTCCTTATATTTTTGCTTAATTTTTAAAAATTGTCATTTAATTCTTAAATTCTCATTTATTTGAGATGGAAATAAGATCTAAAGTTAGTTGCCTTTGCCTGTAAAACATGTGATTTGCAAATTATTATTTTTCTTTTTTTTTTTTAACAAATGGAAGTAAATTTGTTTCACTAAATCTTAATTTTCAACCTTTCTGGATACCTTAATTGTAACTGTCAGTGTTGCACTGGTCGGTATGTGGAAACACATTGCTCTACCCTGCTACTTACGTTGATTTTAAAGTGAATTTACGGTGATGAAGAATTTGTGAAAAATATATTGTATTTCTTTTGATGTTTCAAAAGGTTGCCTATGAAAAACTGATTTGTTAAAACATGCTACGTGTCCAAAAATAAAGACCAGAATGACATTTTGATAATTTTCTGAGTTTGTCTTATTTTATGAACAGACTATTATTTACTAGTGGAACAGGCTATCCCTGCCCCCGACACATTCTTTTTCAGTGCAGTTTGGATGTGTTGCTTGGTCTATTAGTAAAACAAGAAATACCCTTTGGGCGATGAATTACTCTGTCATTTTTTGTTTCTAGAATATCTTCTCTCTCTTACTCATGGAATAGCAAGTTCAATTGTGCCTTTGTTTCCTTACCCAAATAAGCCCTTGTTTTTCACTGCCCTAGCATTATCACGTGAGACAAAGGAAAATATCTACAAACTATACCGTGCTTTCTACTTTGCCCAACACAAATTCGTAAACTTTCTTAAAACATTATGAGACTTGTGACTTTCTTTTTTTTTTCTTTTTAGCTCATCAGCTATTAGTGTATTTTCATTTATTTATTTATTTATTTTTGAGAATAAGTTTCGCTCTTGTTGCCCAGGCTGGAGTGCAGTGGCACGATCTTGGCTTACTGCAACCTCCGCCTCCCGGGTTCAAATGATTCTCCCGCCTCAACCTCCTGAGTAGCTGGAATTACAGGCGCCCACCACCACACTGGCTAACTTTAGTATTTTTTAGTAGAGATGGGGTTTCACCATTTTGGCCAGGCTGATCTCGAACTCCTGATCTCATGATCTGCTGTTAGTGTATTTTATGTGTGGCCCAAGACAATTCTTCCAATGTGGCCCAGGGAAGCCAAAAGACTGGACATCCCTGATTTAGTTTCTCCCACCCCTTTTGTGGGAAGCAGTGGAAAGCAGTCACCTACGTTTATGTTTTGATTTATCTTATGCCAAAACTTATTTTTGGCAAAGTCAGCGTAGTATAGGTCTGTGTTTACTTTTGTGAAATATTTTTAAAGCCTCTTTATCCATCTCTGCATTCCCAAATGGATGTGGCTAGATGTTAAATTGTATCATCCTGTGGCTGGATTTTTTAATATAAAATTATGAAAAAGTTCTATGTAGAATTTGATTTGTAGCCTATAGTACTTGAGGGAACTGATTTTTATCCTTTATCATTTCTATTTGGGTATGGCTCAGTGGTTCTCAACTAGGGTTTGGGGGGACAGTTTTGTTTCCCGGGGGACATCTGGCAATGTCTGGTTGTTACTACTAGATGGGGTGGGGCATTGGCATCAAGTGAGTAGAGGTCAGGGTTGCTGCTAAGCATTCCACGATGCTCTGGGCCATCCCCCACAACAGATGTATCTGTCCCAAAATGTCAATAGTGCTGAGGCTGAGAAACCTTGGTGCTGTTGATGATTTCATGTGTGAAAGAGCATGAATCAACTGTCCTTATATATCAGTAGCCTTTTATGCCCATCACAAATGTAATGTTCAAATATAGTAAAGATGGTCTTGCTGGGCATGGTGGCTCACGCCTGTAATCCCAGCACTTTGGTAGGCTGAGGCGGGCGGATCACGAGGTCAGGAGATCGAGACCATCCTGGCTAACACGGTGAAACCCCGAGTCTACTAAAAATACAAAAAATTAGCTGGGCGTGGTGGCGGGCGCCTGTAGTCCCAGCTACTTGGGAGGCTGAGGCAGGAGAATGGTGTGAACCTGGGAGGCAGAGCTTGCAGTGAGCCGAGATCGCGCCACTGCACTCCAGCCTGGGAGACAGAGCCGAGACTCCATCTCAAAAAAAAAAAAAAAAAGATGGTCTCTCAGAAATAGTATAGACATCCATTTGAACCTTAATAAAGCTGAGCTTCTCATGGCCAACTTTTTTGGCGTGTAAAACATAGGACAGCCATGTTTTAAATGAAAAGACCAAAACAAGGTTGAATAATGTTGTAGAACAATATACATCACTGGTCTGACATGACTAAATGATTGCCTACTTAGAGTATAATTGAACAAAGATAAACGAAAAGGACTAAAAGAGTTGTATTCATGTATTTTCATACACTGGCATTCTACCAGGTAATATAAGCTCAGTAAAGTAAATCTTATGTTAATATCTGTTCCTTGAGAGTTAAGACGACTCAAGGTCTTTATAGTGCTCTGATACACTGAAATCGATGAGCTGTATGTTGTGACTCAAGGTTGTATTCTTACATGTCAGCTTTTTAATGTAGTGAAACAGTTCTTAACCAGGCAGTCATTCTAATTTGCCTGCATGCTAGGAGAAATTCCCATATTTTTGCATAAAGCATTTGTTAAGATTTATTAGGCCGCTTGTATAACTATATTTTGGCTTGTCTTTTCAATTGATTTTAAAAATTTACAAAATCTAACATAGCCAAGAATGAAGGCAGAGACCTAGAGTGATGAGGAAAACTAAAAATAAACCCATTTCACTTGTGTTGGCCAGCTGATAAGAGAAAATTGCCCAACTAGAGAAGGTTGATTCATGAAATATTTGGGTACTTCATCCAGAACCTAGGACATCTCTTTTGTCCATTTCACTATGACTCTTCCATGATCAAGGATAGCCCACATTTTTCAGAAATGGGCACCACCTTTACCAATGCTTGAAATGCAAGTGAATGATCAGGAGGGAACCTTGCCATGGGACCTTGTCCCAGATGGAACTACCATGGCGAGTAGTCTGATGCTTCTAGTGTGACACTTTTACTTGGAAAGGCATCCAAGATAGGCCTTTTATTAAATACAGGCTTGGCCAGATGCAGTGGCTCACACCTGTAATCCTAGCACTTTGGGAAGCCAAGGTGGGCGGATCACCTGAGGTCAGGGGTTCGAGACCAGCCTGGCCAACATGGCGAAACCTCGTCTCTACTAAAAATATGAAAATTATCCAGGCGTGGTGACGCATGCCTGTAATCTCAGCTTCTCGGGAGTCTGAGGCAGGAGAATCGCTTGAACCCGGGAGGCAGAGGTTGCAGTGAGCCACGATCGCACCACTGCACTCCAGCCTGGGCAACAGAGTAAGACTCCATCTTAAAACTAAATACATACATACATGCATGCATACATACATACATACATACATACATACATACAGCTTTGGGGTAAATTGTCTTTTTTTTTTTTTGAGACAGAATCTTGCTCTTGTCACCCAGGCTGGAGTGCAGTGGCGCAATCTCGGCTCACTGCAACCTCCGCCTCCCAGGTTCAAGCAATTCTCCTGCCTCAGCCTCCCGAGTAGCTGGGATTACAGGCACCTGCCACCACACCCAGCTAATTTTTGTACTTTTAGTAGAGACGGGGGTTTCGCCATGTTGGCCAGGCTGGTCTCAAACTCCTGACCTCAGGTGATCCGCCTGCTTCAGCCTCCCAAAGTGCTGGGATTAAAGGCGTGAACCACCGCGCCCGGCCAGGTAAATGGTCTTTTTTAACTGGTCATATTTTAGATTTGGATTTAATCCTCTATAAACTTCAGAATTAAGAGAAAATGAAATGCTCCAGGGAGTAGTATTTCCCACTTAGAACATACAGCATATTTGCACTTTTTTTGTATGTCAAATAACTTGCTTTGTTTCTGTGGAAGCCGAGAAGTTTCTATCTTTCCAACCCTGCTTTCTAACATAAAATAGGAAAAATAGGGGTTTAGGAGTATAAAATGTTTGGATATGAATCTTATTTGTTAGTACTGAGTTATGTAGTTCTAGAACTATTGGATGTTTCTGGTTAGAAGGAAGTTTCTTTAGTTTATTTAACACTGCTGTGGAGTCAGCACATGCAGTCGCCAAATCAGTTAGATTAGAACCTACAAACTGAGTTCTCGGTAACAGGAGTACTGAGTGCTAGAAGGTTTAAAATAGATGTCATATGATACCAATTATAACTCAGTGAAATTTTACAGTCCTAGGACCCTATACAGAGCATAAGCCAAAATGGAAGATGGTCCTGTTTTCTATGGCTTTAAAAATATTTTTATTACAATGTTTGCTACCTTTTTTTTCTTTAAGCTTTTAATTAAAGTTTTTTTGGCTCTCCTAACCCATTTCTATATCGTCAAAGGAAATAGAAAAGAAGCGGCTAGGATAGCAGAAGAGATCTATGGTGGAATTTCAGGTAAAAGTACATGAATTTGTTCCTAATATTTAAAGAAAATCCCTCCTAGATAATTCATATGACTAGTATTTCTGGAAGGCAGATTATATTTATACTTTGATTTTAAGTGGGTAGTTTGAAAAATTGTCACTTAAAGTAGCAAATGCTGTTGGCTGCATCAATTTGTGGAGGATTTTCAGCTTTATTTTTTGCAAGTTCGTAGATCTTGTAGCAGTTGTTATTTAAGAAGTAAATAGGTAGTGGCTTACTAAGAGTATTTTGAGAAACTTCATTTCTACTAGCCAAAGTAATTACTTGTATATAATTATTTTCTTTAATATTTTAAAGCAAACTTTAACAATGAAGGGCATTCTAACCAGACTAAATTCTCTCAGGAAATAGAATGACTAATAAATTATAATTAAAGCAGCAAACGTGGCAAGCTATGTGTATTTTTTTTTGCTGTCATTTGCAACTAGAATTGATTAACCACTCGTCACTGTCAGGAAAAGCTCTTCACTAAACCCATTTTATATGGTAGCGTGCAAACCACTCCAAACAAAGTTTATTCTAACATGAAATGCCAAGATTTGGGCAAAACATTTTAAATTCTCATGCTTTGTAGAGAATAGTGTCCATTTCTTTCAAGAAATGGTTTACTTTAATTGTAGTGAGATGCTACAAAAGTAAATGAGTCAGATATCCCTGTCACTGCTGGGATTGTCACTTAATAGAGGAGTATTTATTCATAAACAGAGTTCAGAATTTCCCCATGTATTTTTAGTGTTTGCAGGGGTTCCAGGATTACATCATTCTTTATCTAGTATCCATTTCAATTTGCATCCAGGATTCTCTTTCAAAATAGTCTTATGTGATTCCAATACACTAGACAACTCAGAAGACACTAGACAACAGCAGTCTTATCTAAAGAAATAAGACCTCCAAGGACGAAGCATCAGAATGCTTCAATTAACTGGGGAAAATGAGAAGAATTGTGAAGTTTCAGAAAGTATCAGAAGGTCCGGACCATGGAAAGAGATTTCTTTTGGGGATTATATTTGTCACACATTTCAGGGAGGTATGTTACTTTGACTAGTTACAAAAAAAAAAAAAAAAAAAGTAATGTTTCTGTTAAGTTTCAAGTTAAGCATGATCTGAAAAGTTATCTTCAAATTTAATTTGTCAATTTGGGCAAGGGCTTTCTAAAATTTTCAGTAATAGTTTTGGTGTTCTCATAGATAAATCATTCTTCTGGTCTAAATTAGATGAAGTCCAACAAAGTTAATATTGGCAAGAACATGTTAAAAATGTTTTCTCCTGTTGCACCTGCGCATTATTTCTGTCTTTGTGGTCTTTAATTAAGTGCACTCTTTTTTTTTTTTTTTTTTTTTTTGAGATGGAGTCTCGCTCTGTAGCCCTGGCTGGAGTGCAGTGGCACCAACTCGGCTCACTGCAACCTCCGCCTCCCAGGTCCCAGTTCAAGCAATTCTCCTGTCTTAGCCTCCTGAGTAGCTGGGATTACAGGCACACGCCACCATGCCCAGCTAATTTTTTTGTATTTTTAGTAGAGACAGGGTTTCACCATGTTGGCCAGGCTGGTCTTGAACTCCTGACCTCGTGATCCGCCCGCCTCGGCCTTGCAAAGTGCTGAGATTACAGGCGTGAGCCACCGCGCCCGGCCTCAAGTGCACTCTTAAAAAAGGTATAAAACCTCCTTATAGTCAAAACCCATGTAAGCATGGTTTGCATTTAATCTGGAGCTGGAATACAAATCTCTTAAATACAGTTCATTTATTCTGTAGTGCAAATATCTTTACTTGTTCAATCTCTTAAAATAGTTTAATTTGCAAGTAGCATAGTATTCTAAGGTCAAAAACATTTTTCAATTATTGTTAAAGAGGCAGGGAATGGTGCATGTTAATTTCCCAGTTTTATTTCTTTCATATATATGTGTATGTGTGTGTGTGTGTGTGTATACATATACACGAATCCCTCCACCCCCAAGTTTATCAAGATTTGGTAAATAAGCCTTTCTGTTTTTTTGTTTGTTTTGAGATGGATTCTTGCTCTGTCACCCAGGCTGGAGTTTAGTGGCATGATCTTGGCTCAGTGCAACCTCCTCCTCTGGGGTTCAAACAATTCTCGTGCCTCAGCCTCCTGAGTAGCTGGGATTATAGGCGCACGCCACCATGCCCGGCTAATTTTTGTATTTTTAGTAGAGATGGGGTTTCGGTATGTTGGCCAGGCTGGTCTCGAACTCCTGACCTTGAGTGATCCGCCCACCTTGCCCTCCCAAAGTGCTGGGATTATAAGTGTGAGCCCCTGTGCCCAGCCACTAAATAAGTCTTTCTATAAGAATGTAGGCAGTAACATGCCCGGACCAGTATTTTTCACATGGTTCTGTGTTTTTTCTTTTGATACCACTGTTAACAGTCAGATACTATATTATTACAAATCTTCCCCTGCCCCACAAAATACTTAAAAAATAACAACTCTTTATTCAAAACCCAGTCCTTTAAATATTAATGCAACTAGGCCAATACACCTAAACAATAAATCCTCCTCAATCCCTCAGTCTCTCTAATTCCTAAATTATCCCATAACAATATATTTAAAGTTAGGCGTATTAAAAATCAAGAATAAAATTTTGTGAAAGTGTTAAACTCAAACCAGAAATCAAACTCAAACCAGAAATCACCTTTGCTTTTGGTCACTTTTGCACTGGTCAGACAAATGTTTGTTGGGAAAATATATGACATTTAATCAGTAAATTAGCTAATTGACTTACAAAAGTCCCAGCCCAAGGTTAAGTTTCTTGAGTCTGCTAGCATATGCTATTCCTGTAAACTATTGTCAGCAATGTCAAAAGCAAGGAAGGGCAGGAAAAACGTAGCCAGCACACAGGTTAGACTTTCATAGGTCCAGAGCACTCTTTTTTTTTTTTTTTTTTTTTTGGAAGCTGCATTTAACACCACATGCCTCATTAAATATCATTCTTTGTGCTGTAAAACCTTTTGGAAAGTTTTTTTTGTTTGTTTGTTTGTTTTGTGCAGTGGGCAGGTGGGGGTGGATTTCATAGTCTGGAATACATTATTTTATATGTCTTTGCAGCTTAAACTATTACATTTGCTGTTCGCTCATCATGTTGAATTAAGCCATGGTTGACTGTTATTAGTTTTGGTTTTTAAGCTTCTTTGTTTATTTTGTCTATTATATGTATATAGTTTTTTCTTTTTTAAAGTTTAATACATTGTCCTTGGCCTTTGGTGTTATGCCTAGAGCACCAGATGGATCACTGGATCCCACCTTCAGTCCATAGATATTTCTGCAGGCGCTTTCTCAGGAGAGATGTGTTGTATGATTTTTCAAGCTTTGCTAATTTGTATTAAGCTATGTTTAGTACTGTGACTTGGTCATCAAGAAAGAAAATATAGTGTAGATACAGATTGATCATCTGTTCTTCATAACCCTTCAGCCAGCCATGTTTCAGAATTCAATAGCTTCTGAATGTTAGAAAGATCATACAATGTGCATACTGTCTATTACACAGCACTTCTGGTGGGGCCTGGAGCTGCCTCCCACAATCAAACATTTTGATCTTTCTATAGTCAACATATAAGTATTCACACCTGGTGGAAATATAAAGAAAAATAATAAATTGCTTAACCTGAGTCCTGGCCATGCTTTGCTGCTAAACAAGTTTGCATCAAAGTTGGGGTAAAGCTTGGTTTTCAGAATTGGAGGAACTTTACAAGTGCAGATAAGACGTTGTAGAACTGTAGTGCCCTCTTTCAAAAAAAAAAAAAAAAGGCTATTTTAAGCTGTGTCTAAAAAATCAGTCCTATTCTACGTTTTATGCTTAAAATCACTTGTTGATGGACTGATCATGATTTGACAGCTATGCCTCTGCCTAACTCAGCATTCTGAATCCTTTTTCCTGTCTTTTCCATTCCAATAGGATCGCCTTTGTTTCATTCTTGCCCAAACCTCGACCTAGCCTTCTGCTCTTATTTAGTTTTGCTGGTTGTCTCCACAAACATTGGCCTAACCATCCTCAAAGTTGCATATCAGGTGCCTGCTGGCTTTTCCTAGGTTGGGACAACCAGTCCTTGGCAGAGGCTCTGCCTTCCACCAGTCTCCTTTAGCTCAGCTCTCCCGCCCTTAAGAGTTCAAAGAAGCCTTCTTTCTAATACACTGCAACATAGTTAATTGTGTCTAACACAGCTCACTGTGTCTCATCTCCTCTCTAGGACTGGACATTCTGGAGAATATTTATTTTAACTCAGTTTTATTACAATATTTTAGATATCTCAGGAAATATATTCTATTTTCCCAGTTACCTTTGTTTCACATAAAATACCATTAATTCTGCTAGGCTCTTGCCTGTATTTTGGTTCAAAATTTAAATTCCTTATGAATTTTCTTTTCCTTAATAAATGCTACAGAAGATGTTGTTTCGTATGATTTTATTTTTTATTTTTTGAGATGGAGTTTTGCTCTTATTGCCCAAGCTGGAGTGCAGTGATGTGATCTCGGCTCACTGCAACCTCTGCCTCCTGGGTTCAAGTGATTCTCCTGCCTCAGCCTCCTGACTAGCTGGGAGTACAGGCGCCTGCCACCACACTGGCTAATTTTTGTATTTTTAGTAGAGACAGGGTTTCACCATGTTGGCCAGGCTGGTCTCGAACTCCTGACCTTAGGTGATCCACCTGCCTCGGCCTCCCAAAGTGCTGGGATTACAGGCATGAGCCGCCGTGCCCAGCCATTGGGTCATCTTTTTAAATAAAAAAACAGTAATCTGAAATATTTGTTGAAATTAGAGTAAAAATTACAAAAACAGTTTAATCGTTTTTTATCTCAAATGGTTGGCACTTAGACAACTGTACTCCATCTGAACCAATGTTATTGAAATATATATGGTTTTAGAAGTTGTTGTGAAGTTGTCATTCAAACAGTCTGTGATACAAATCACATTCTGAGAAAAATTCAAAGGGGGAAATTAAAAAGTACTTGAACATTTTCCGTACACCTCATCAGGAATAAGCAAACATATTTGTAGAGTAAACTATCTTCATAATGTGTTTGCAGCCCTGTGACATGGGCAGTCTGCCAAAAAACTAAAAATAGATTGCCTTAGAAGAGAATGATTGAGTCCTACTTAAGCATTCATTTATTTGGAGAGCTCAGTTGCATACTCCTGAAGGGAATGGAAAAACTCCCAAGCTGCCAAGTAACTTTTATCCTCAATTTCTCACAATTATCTCCAATTTGCAAAATGAGAATGGTAAGAGTGAGAGACTCTGTTGGGAACAAGGATAGAAAAGCAGGAGACCCCACTGTGGCAGTTTCTGGAAAAGGGTTCTGTGTGAAAACCCTTGAAGGTCCTTTGAAGCAAGTTCTGAGAAATAATGGAACTAGAAAGGCTACTTTCTTGAGAGTTACTTTGTTTCCAGTTGGGAAACGAAAAGGATTTCTACTTTTTTTTTTGAGTTGGAGTCTCGCTCTGTTGCCCAGGCTGGAGTGCAGTGGCGCGATCTCGGCTCACTGCAAGCTCTGTCTCCCGGGTTCACGCCATTCTCCTGCCTCAGCCTCCCAAGTAGCTGGGACTACAGGCGCCCGCCACCACGCCTGGCTAATTTTTTGTATTTTTAGTAGACACGGGGTTTCACCATGTTAGCCAGGATGGTCTCGATCTCCTGACCTCGTGATCCACCCACCTCAGCCTCCCAAAGTGCTGGGATTACAGGCGTGAGCCACTGCGCCCTGCCCTGGATTTCTACTTTTAGGGCGGTACAATTGATTTATTTCACACCATTTATAGCAGTGGTCCCCAACCTTTTTGGCACCAGGGACCGGTTTCATGGAAGACAATTTTTCCATGGACCTGGGTGTGGGGGGATGGTTTTGGGATGATTCTTGTGCATTACATTTATTGTGCACTTTATTCGTATTATTATTACATTGTAATATATAATTAAATAATTATACAACTCACCATAATGTAGAATCTGTGGGAGCCCTGAGCTTGTTTTCCTGCAACTAGATGGTCCCATCTAGGGGTGATGGGAGACAGCGACAGATCATATTAGACTCATAAGGAGCATACAACCTAGATCCCTTGTATGTGCAGTTCACACTCTTATAAGAATCTAGTACCGCTGATGATCTGACAGGAGGCAGAGCTCAGGAGGTAATGCAAGCAATCAGGAGTGGCTGTAAATACAGAAGAAGCATCCGGGTACAGTGGCTCACGCCTGTAATGCCAGCATTTTGGGAGGCCGAGGCAAGTGGATCACTTGAGGTCAGGAGTTCAAGACCAGCCTGGGCAACATGGCGAAATCCCGTCTCTACTAAAAATACAAAAATTAGCTGGGAGTGGTGGTGTGTGTCTGTAGTCCCAGCTACTTGGGAGGCTGAGGCCGGAGAATCGCTTGAACCTGGGAGGCAGAGGTCGCAGTAAGCCAAGATTGCACCACTGCACTCCAGCCTGGGGGACAGAGCAAGACTCCATCTCAAAAAAAAAAAAAAAAAGAAGCTTCACTTGCTCACTTGCTGCTCACCTCCTGCTGTGCAGCCCGGTTCCTAACAGGCCACGGAAAGGCCCAGGGGTTAGGGACCCCTGATTTATAGAGAGGAGGTGGATGTCAGAGCAACCCAAGACAAGTCAATGTACCACGAGAATAAGGAGAAATTAAAAACCAATAGTTCTTAAAACCAGAACAAGGTGTGTTCTAAAGTCCCCATAACTAGGGTTTCAGTCCCATTTCTGATACTTCCTAGCCATGAGACAGCTTCATGTGGAGCAGTGGTTGTCATGCATTTTGGGGTGTTACCATTCATAAAAGCAAGGCTCTTCCCCCTTCACTGGAAACTATGGGATGGGTACTCTAGGAGCAATACAAGTTTAGATAAGGGGCATTCAAAAGGAGGGGAGCCTAGTATTTCACTCTCAAGTTGGAAATCTGCTTAGAGAGACAACTTGCTGAACGCCCCATGCCACATGAATATGAGGAAGAGAATTGGAAAGCAGCAGTGTGGTGAGGGAGAAGCTCAGAACAACCACCATTCCCTCTTTCTTGGTGGAATGAAAGATGGCACCACAGGCTTGTTACCTTGATCTCAGAGGCACAGGATCGGAGTTGGGGACATCAGAGGATGCTGCAGTGATGACAGACACTAGAAGAGGTGGCCAAATGCCAATGGATAGAAAAGGTGCATGGGTGTAAGCCCCAGTGTGAAGGGCATGCCACAGACCTGGAGTGAGGCCTGAAGTTGAGACTGATCAAGCAGGACCAGCCTCCTCTTCCAGTTAACACTTCCCATCTCATTTCCCTTTCCTGTCCCTCTTGTTTCTCCCCACTCCCAAGGCACTAGAGAGTTGGACCCTAGAAGAAGGAGGTGGGAAGCATGTGAAGAACATGCTGCCCTTCTGTCTCCAGCTGCTGGGGGGGCTGGAGAAGGCCATACCCTGCCCTGTGAGTGGAAAAAGGCTAGGAGCTGTGAAGAGGATCGGAGATTACAGTTAGAAAGAGGGCTAGTCTGTGTTACTTTAGAAACTCTTCATGAAAGTATGATGTAAATACAGAGACATGCACAAATCCTAAGTGAACAACTGCATAAATTTTCACAAAGTGAACACAATCAGGAACCAGCACCTAAGAGCAAGAAATTGCATATTATCAGCATGGCCCCCACCATGCCCTCTTGCAAACAGTCCTCACCCCTCCTCCGGGTGCTTTTGACTCCTAACACTCAAGGCAAGTTTCCCTTCCTTGTGTACTTTATAGCAGGGGTCTCCAACCCCCAGGCCACAGACCAGTACCAGTCCATGGCCTGTTAGGAACTGGGCCATACAGCAGGAGGTGAGCGGCAGGTGAGGGACATTACCGCTTGAGCTCCGCCTTCTGTCAGATCAGTGGTGGCATTAGATTCTCATAGGAGTGTGAGCCCTATTGTGAACTGCACATGTGAGGGACCTAGATTACACTCTCTTTATGAGAATCTAATGCCTGATGATCTGAGGTGGAACAGTGTCATCCTGAAACCATCCCCTGCCCACCCTCATCTGTGGAAAAATTGTCTTCCACGACACCAGTCCTTGGTAGCAAAAAGGTTGGGGACTGCTGCTTTATAGAAACCAAATCACACGGTACATGTTCTTTTGTGTCTGGCTTCTTTCACTCAACATTAGGTTTGTGAGATTTATCCATGTTGTGTATATAAGTTGAGTCTAATGGGACTGATAAGTAACGGAAAGTTACTAGAAATTGAGGATCACCACAGCCCACTTGGAGACAAGTTTTAGAAATAATGAAAACGTTCATGTTGATAACCTAAGTTAACTCTTTTAATTGCAAGTTGCCACATAAATCTTGTTTTTATTTCTAAATGGAATACTTACAGTACCTTCAAGTGACTCAGGTTGACTGGTTATTGTCAGAACAATGAAATGACAAAGCCAAGGTTATGGGTTTGCCTCTTCCATTGGTCAGGGTGCCGAGCTGGCAGCCATGGGTAAAGACTGTCCCACCAGCCCCAGTGCACGCGTTCACTTCCAAGAGCAATTAGGCAAGAGCGTAACATGTCTGAAGTACATTTCATATTGAATGAGATGCAGATGTATTAGAGGAAAAGCCTCACTAATTGGTCATTATATGCATACATTGTCTCATTTCCAGTTTATGCAAATTATAAATATCCAAAGAGTTGTTGTTGTTGTTTTTTGAGACGGAGTATCACTGTGTCACCCAAGCTGGAGTGCAATGGCGTGATCTTGGCTCACTGCAACCTCCACCTCCCAGGTTCAAGTGATTCTCCTGCCTCAGTCTCCCAAGTAGCTGGGATTACAGGCGCCTACCACCATGCCGGGCTAATTTTTGTATTTTTAGTAGAGACGGGGTTTCGTGTTGGCCAGGCTGGTTTCAAACTCCTGACCTCAGGTGATCCACCTGCCTCAGCCTCCCAAAGTGCTGGGATTACAGCGTGAGCCACTGCGCCCGGCCTCAAAGAGATTTTAAAATATTCTGCTTGTCAACTTTCAACCAACTAAAGACAAGGGTAAATACAAATGCAATATATGCTCATGTTAAAAATTTTTATCTGTTTTTGAAATACCATTCGACTCAGCAATCCCATTACTGGGTATATACCTAAAGGCATATGAATTGTTCTGTTATAAAGACACATGCATGCATATGTTCATTACAGCACTATTCACAATAACAAAGACATGGACTCAACCCAAATGCCCACCAATGACAGACTGGATAAAGAAAATGTGGTACATATACATTATGCAATACTATCTAGTCATAAAAAAGAATGAGATCATGTCCTTTGCAGAGACATGGATGGAGCTGGAGGCCACTATCCTTAGAAAACTAACAGGAACAGAAAACCAAATGCCACATGTTCTCACTTATAAGTGGAGCTAAATGATGAGAACACATGGACACGTAGAGGGGAACAACATACACTGGGGCCTATCGGAGGGTAGAGGGTAGGAGGAGGGAGACAATCAGGAAAAATAACTAAAGGATACTAGGCTTAATACCTGGGTGATGAAATACTCTGTAAAACAAACCCCCATGGCACAAGTTTACCTATGGAACAAACCTGCACATCCTGCACATGTACCCCTGAACTTAAAAGTCAAAAAACATGAAATTGATGATGTCTATTGCATATAATTATTTTCTTTGGAAATTTTTTTATCTGTTTTTCTTTGTTATTATAAAAAGCAATACACATTCATATCAGGAGTATGGGATCACCAGTGATTCTATCTATCTATCTAATCTTTTTTTCTCTTGTTAAAATGTTTGGAAATAATTTCAACCGACAGAAAAGTTACAAGAACAGTACAAAAAATTCCGCTTCTCTTCACCCAGAGACTCCATTCATGCTTAGCCAACTGTCCTAATATAGCAAAAGGATCAGGTGTCTTGCCTTTAGATAGCGCATTTCGTCATCCCTTTCAATCTGGAACTGTTCCTCAGTCTCTCCAATTATTTTGTAAAATGTCCCCTCAGTTTGGGTTGGTGCACAGTTTCCTCCTTATTAGATTTTGGTTATGCATTTTGGGCAGAAATACCACAGAAGCGGTGGTGTGTTCCTCCTCATTATGTTTCTTCTTATGGGACATGATGTTACTCATCGCATTCCATCAGATGACAATCTGTTCCATCACTGGTGTTAACTTTGCTGATGTTAACTTTGATCACTTGGGCAAAGTGATGTCTACAATTCTGTTCTATAAAATTACCCGTGTTCCTTTTTTAATTAGTCATTATTTTGCAGGGAGATGAGTTGAAGCTGATTCTATTATTTCTTCAATTTCTAAGTTGGGATTTTATTATAAGAAAGCACTTTCTCTTCTCTGTCTTTATATATTCATTTATATCAGTGAGGACTTCTAGATTACCATTTTATTTGATAGGATATAATCTCTTATCTCATTGTTTATTTTGATAATCAGGTTGTCCCATATTTGGCCGGTGGAAGCCCCATCAAGCCAGCATCTGTGTCTTTTTGTCACCCAGGCTAGAGTACAGTGGCATAATCTTGGCTCACTGCAACCTCTGCCTCCCGGGTTCAAGCGATTCTTCTGCCTCAGCCTCCTGAGTAGCTGGCACTACAGGCGTGTGCCACCACACCCGGCTAATTTTTGTATTTTTATCAGAGACAGGGTTTCACCATGTTGGCCAGGCTGGTCTCGAACTCCTAACCTCGTGATCCACCTGCCTCAGCTTCCCAAAGTGCTGGGATTACAGGCGTGAGCCTGGCCAGCACTTTCTTACTTTCTTGGAAGATGTTTAAGGCCCATCTTATATTTTACCTGGCCCAGACCTGGGATCAACATTTCTCTAAGGAGTCCTGGTTCAGGTTTTCTCAGTGCACCATGCTAAAAAAATATGTATATACGCACATCTATGTTTTACATTTAAATTTACTTTTATATCTAGATATATTGAAAATCACATTTTCATGCTAATTGCTCCAATATCAATCCAACCCTGTAAAGTGCATTCAAGTTTTCCCCATTTTCAGAACCTAAAGGGTGAGAGAAGTTCATACATTGAGTTTCAGTGTAGGAAGAGGGCTTATTGAAATGTTTCTAACCCTGATTCTCATCCACTGGAAAAATTCTTTCTTTCCTTAAGGCCTTCAGTTATTTCAAATTCACACAATTCCATTTTTGCTGGGATTTTCGTTTCACCAAGTTTATAGGTATGGAAACCTGAGTTTTTAACACCATCAGGATCACCCACAAGAGGTTGAGGAGACTTTGTGTTAAATCCAAATTATATTACATTCTATTCAGTGCATGAAAAGCACAACCATAATGTGAAAAAGTCCTACATTTTGCAAACTGGAGTAGGTTTTCTTCCAAAATAATTGATTGCCCTTTGGCAGGTTTAATGGGGGGGGTTACTTCTCAAATCCTCATTTAAACTAGTTAGTCTTGTTTGCAGATAAGCAATTATAAGAAAAATATGTCTGGAAGGCAGCTCTAAGGCTGTTCCTTATGGCACTGCTCTACTGTGCCTACTTACTAATCATACAATGTCTGGAGCACCTAACATCATGGTTGTATTTGACTGGCCTACTTAAAGACCAATGCACTTGGACAAATATCAGATTATTATATTTCCATTTTACCAGTAAGGAAACTAGGGTTCAAGTAATTTTGGTAACTTGCTGAATTTGGCAGAGAAAGTGATCAAGGTAGGACTTGAACCCTAGCAGTCTGGCTCCACTGGCCCATGCTCAGTCATCACACTAAGCTGCCCACAACAAAGCTTTTAGGGAAAAACTTTTGGGAGATTAAATTGTCTGAAAAATGACATTCTACATTATAATAGATATGTCTTCATTATCAAATGAAGCAGATAAAATTACCTAGGGAATTTGGGGAAAAAACCATTTTCACTGATCCCTCAGAGCAAGCTTGTCCAACTCGCGGCCCAGGATGGCTGTGAATGTGGCCCAACACAAATTCATAAATTTTCGTAAAACTTACAAGATTTTTTTGTGATTTTTTTTAGCTCATCAGATATTGTTAGTATTAGTATATTTCATGTGTGGCCCAAGACAATTCTTCCAATGCGGCCCAGGGAAACCAAAATATTGGAAACCCCTGCCTTAGAGTCTCCTTCATAATACACAGGCTGTTGAGTCTTTGGGGTGTGGATGAAGGTGGAAGGCGGGGGAAGGATAAAAATGTGGAAGCTCATTGACTTTCTTGGCCCTTCATTTTGTCTTATATAGAGCTATCGGATTCAAGCACTGGGCACTATATTTTTGAACTAAATCTATTGCTTATTAAAATTGCCTCCCAAAAGCCAGAGAGATTGACTGTTCCTTCTCTTGGCACAAACCACCAAACCGTAAAGGACTTTACATTCAGTAGCTTGTCTCCCTGAAAGTGGCTGACGAGAGAGCCTGATGTGTGATACCTGCTTCCCTCCTCTTCCCTCCTCTTCCCTCCTCTTCCCCCCTCTTCCCCCCTCTTCCCCCAAATCTCCTCTCACAGTGGGTGGGCAGCATGGACAAGTTGCAGGAAGAAGTCTCCAGGCCTTGACTTTGAGCTTGATTTGTGTTTCAGATTGCTGGGCTGATCGATCCCCACTACATGAAGCTGCAGCTCAGGGGCGCTTACTGGCCCTTAAAACTTTAATTGCACAAGTAAGTGAACTGAAGACTTGATCCTTCATGCTTATGCTATAATTACACATCATTCTTTATTAGCTTTGGCTGTAGCAGAGGTGTGGCTCACCCTATCCAGGTCCCACCATTGCCATTCGAGGCATGTATGTCCTCTCATACCTCACTGCCTGTCCTCCTCCTGCCTCTCCTTTCCTGGAGAGCTCCTTCATTTTCGGCCCAGTTCCCTCCTTTTCCTCTGGGCCTTCCTTTACCTCATAAGAAGTTTCCCTATGAGGAATGATAGAGAATGCTCTCAAATGTTTGTTGCACTAACTCACCTCATGCTCTTCCAGCATGCATTAGCACCAGCAGTCCTGAAGTTAAGTTAGTCAGCTATTGCTGCCTAAAAAATGACCTCAAAGCATAATGGCTGAAAACAACAGATACTTGGATTTTCATGGTTTCTGTGGGCCAGGGAGCAGCTTAGCTAGGTGATTCTGGCTCTGGGTCTCTCACAGGCTGCCACGTGTCAGCCAGGGCTGCAGTCATCTCATGGCTCAAGGGGGGCAGGATCTACTTTCAAACTCACTCACGTGGTTGTTGGGAAACCTCAATTCCTTGCCACATCAGCCTCTCCACAGGGCTGTGTCATAAGATGGCAGCTGGCTTCTCCCAGAGAGAGTGCAAGAGGTACCTAAGAAGGAAGTCACAGTTGTTTTATAACCTCATCTCCGAAGTGACATTCTGCCACTTCTGCCATATTCTACTCATTAGGTGTGAGTCAACAAGTCCAGCCCACACTCAAGGGGCAGGGATTATACATGGGAGGCAATGCCTAGATTCCAAGATTACTGGGTGCTATCTTAGAGGTTGCCTATCCCAATGATACACTATTTTAAGAACAAGCATTAAAATAGGTTGACAATGGGTAAATCTGACTCCCCAGGGAACATTTATTGAAGTCTTAGTTATGAAGGCTACTTTATTTATATTTATGACTACATCCCCAGCACCTTGAAAAACGAGTAGGGGCCTGGTAAGTATTTGTGAAATGAATGAATGAAAGTATGCAGGCTCCATTTGCTTTGTATGTTTTAGGGTCTACATTTATACAGAGGAGGTAAGCCATCATGTCTTTCTTCCACAACTAGGCAATCATCTGGCTTTCTTGCTACTTTGAATTTAAACAGCTGGGTGCACTGCTCTCTCTCTCTTTCTCTTTTTCTTTCTTTCTCTCTCTCTGTCTCTCTCTCTCTGTCTGTGTGTGCATGTGTGTGTATTTTTCATTTATTTGTTTTTTGATTTCTCCTTTATGAGTTGTGTTACTTCTTAAAAAGTAGAGGTAAATGGAAATCATCACTGCCAGCAATGATCAAATGAACTTTGTACCTGATTTTATCACTTGCTTATTTATTTTTAAGTACTTTAAATTTGATATGATTTGATTACTTTTAATATGTAATATATTCACATAGTTCAAAAATTAAAATTATCTAAAAAGGTGGACTGGCCGGATGTGGTGGCTCACGCCTATAATCCTAGCACTTTAGGAGGCCGAGGTGGGTGGATCACCTGAGGTCAGGAGTTCGAGACCAGCCTGGGCAACATGGTGAAACCCCGTCTGTACTAAAAGTACAAAAATTAGCCAGGCGTGGTGGTGGGTGCCTATAATCCCAGCTACTTGGGAGGCTGAGGCAGGAAAATCGTTTGAACCTGGGGGGGTGGAGGTTGCAGTGAGCCGAGATCGCGCCACTTCACTCCAGCCTGGGTGAAAGAGTAAAACTCTCTCTCAATAAAATAAATAAATAAATAAAATTTAAAAGGTGCACAATGAAACGTCTTGCACCCACCTTTTCTCTCTCAGTCTCCCACCTCAATACTTTCATTGGTATATTTTTAATAGGCTTTTTAAATTTTTGTATAATTTTAAAGAAGAGTTGAAAAGGATACAGAGAGTTCCCATATACACTGTACCCTTCACCCAACTTCCTTTAATATTGACATCTTACATAGCTATGGTACATTAGTCAAAAATACGAAGTTAACATTGATACAATACCACTGACTAAACTGCACACTATTGTGATTTCACCAGTTTTTCCTCTTGTGTCCTATTTCTGTTCCAGGATCCCACATTGCACTAACTATACTTAATAAGTATATTAGCTTCAATAATATGATTAAATGTGTAAAGGGGCATTCTTTATAGAAAAGTTCAACTTTTTCTTTTACACCCCTACTTCTTTACCCTTATACACTGTTAAAAAATGTATTTGTCTACTTTTACAAACTTTATTTTACATTTAGATAATATGATCGATGTGAGTAAAACATTAAACCGATGTGAGTAAAACATTAAGCTAATGTGAGTAAATGTGAGTAAAACATTAAACCAAGATTCAGGAGCTCTTGGTTACACTGCTGGCTGTCACTGACAACCAGTCTTAAAAAGTATTTGAACATTCTACTCCTCCATTTTCTCATGCACAGTTGAGGTGATCTACTCTAGATGATCTTTCAGGCCTTTCCAGCATTACATTTCTACAATTTGAGGGATTCTGAGATTTTGCACCATAACAGTTTTTTTCTAGCACACTTCTGCCACCTTGTGGACTAGTCTGTTTTTTCTTATTTTCTCAAAAGGAAAAGAAAAATGAAAAGACTTTTTCTAACTCTTATTAGATGCCCAGTTTGAAATATGTAGCACAGCTCTAGAGTAATGATGTCATATTCAGGACATGAAAATAGACAGAATTCAGGAGTCAAAAAGAGGCCTTATGATGAAGGGACAATTCTGGGAAATCACAGCTGCTGGCCACAGCAAGGATGCAGCCAGAGATCTGGCAGGAGATGGTGGCCGTGTAAGTAGGAGTTTGGGGTTCAGGGTCATGGCATTGGGTTTTGGAAGCTTTCGGTTGGTCAGTTACAAGGCAGAGGATCAAAAGCAGGACTCAGCTGGGAAGGACAGACTAGGGATCTAATTCCTTTTATAAATCAAAAATAAAATTCTAAGCCCCACCCCCGCCGCCCCAACCATCTGAATGTACCCCTCCTCTCAGCCAGGGCATTCCAAAACTAACCTGAAAAATTGGTTCAGGCCATGACAGGAAAGGAGGGTTGAACATGCCTCATTATACCCTCCTCCCTTTTGGAACTCAGGAAAAGATGACCAGAATTTAACATCAACACAGACCTTAAGTATGATAAGAAACATTTACAATCTATTCTCTCTGAAGCCTGCTACCTGGAGGCTTCATCCACATGATAAAACTTTTGTCTCCACAACCCCTTATTGTAACCCAGACAGACATTTCTATGATAATAACTCTTTCAACCAATTGCCAATCAGAAAAATTTTCAATCTGTCTATAATCTGGAGCCCCAGGCCCCCACTTTGAGTTGTCCAACCTTCCCAGGCCAAACAAATGTACATTTTACATGTATTTGATTGATGTCTCATGTCTCCCTAAAATGTATAAAACTAGGCTGTGCCCTGACTACCCTGGGCACATATTCTCTGGATCTCCTGAGAGCTTGTCACAGGCCATTGGTCACTCATATTTGGCTCAGAATAAATAAATCTCCTCAAATATTTTACAGAGTTTGACTGTTTTTGTCAACACTTTTGCAGATAGAAAGTGATCATCAGAGGGAGGGAAACGGTAAGAGCCAAGTTGTTAAAATCAGGTTATGAAGTCAGAGTTGTCCAGCAGCTAGGCTGACCTTGTCATCTGTCACATGGAGTCCAGGACAAGGAAGGGAAACATGGTAGTATGGGGAGGGAGAATGTGTTAGGACGGGGTGGAGGCACTCATACCTGGGTGAGGAAATGAAGGTTAGGAGAAGTCCGCTGGCCCCGGACTCTAGGACTTCAGAGACCTCTGCACACAGTGGAGTCATGGCTGAAGCAGTGCTGCTACTCCACAGCACATGAATCCTAGGAGCACAGTCTACTTACTCTTAAGCCTGGGAGTTATTGTTTTGTTCCAGATCCAGTTCGACCTCCTGAACTTGTCTGCACTCCATCATCTATACCTCATAACTACTGTTGTTCACAGCCACAGCAGGCCCATGCCAGCCTGTTCCTAGACTCATAGTGACATCTCTGTGGCTCTCCTTGCTTTGGTCTTACATCCCTACTCCTGCAATCAGCCCTCCATGCTGCTACCAGTAGGCTTCTAAAAAGGCTAATCTATTAGCTCCAGACCCTCTGCAGCCTAGCAGACTTCATAGGTGCTCCATTTCCTCTAAGACATGCCCTCCTTGTTTGGAAATCAAAGCCTTTCATGACCTAGCTCCAGCTTACTGTCCTCCTTCGTCTCCTCCCATCTCCTGCTTCTACTTTCTGTGGATTCTTTCTGTTCCAGAAATCCAACTGTGGCCCTGCCACAGGAAGCAACAGGAAATAACAGGAAATAACTTCCTGTTGCTTCCTGAATTTGCAGTTTCTATTCTCTCCTAATGGCATACTCTTTCTTGGTCTTCACAGCTTGAAACATTTTATGCTTCAAGTCTTAGCTAAATACTACCTCATTTGCAAGGTTTTTCTTACTCCCCAAGCCAGATTCAAGGATATCCTATGCTCCCAAACTAATTTTGAACATGCTTCCAGTATAACAATATTCTTGCTCTTTGTTCTTTCATTTCTGCCTCCCCAGTAGGCTCTGGGAGAAGAGAGACCCATGTCATAAGTTTTGAAGACCCAGGTCCTAGTCCATTACCTGCTCCAGAATGTGGAATTAACATTTTTTTGGATAAATGAATGTGAGGCTCTCACGCTGTCTTTAGGCTCCCCTGATGGTAACTTCTACTTCTCTCTCTATGGTGCTAATATTACACCCACAGACTGAAAATGTCAGAAACATGCGAAACAACATTGTTTTCATTGCTATCACTAATGCAGTATTTCACTCTCTTCCGCTGGGCTTGGTGGCTTGCACTTGAAATCCCAGCTACTCAGGATGCTGAAGCAGGAAGATCACTTGAGGCCAGGAGTTTGAGACCAGCCTGGGCAACATAGTGAGACCCCAGTCTGTAAAAAGTAAATAAACTCTCTTCTTTCTAAATTATAGGGTGTCAATGTGAACCTCGTGACAATTAACCGGGTGTCTTCTCTCCACGAGGCATGCCTTGGAGGTCACGTGGCCTGTGCCAAAGCCTTATTGGAAAATGGTGCACACGTGAGTACTGCCCCTGCCCACTTAGGTCTGTCTGGCCAGATGCATCTGTTAATGTTTAATGATAGTTTACCTTCCAGATGGCTTACCCACTGTGGGTATGGGCTGGGCTGGTTCTATCCATGTCCGTATTCCATCATTTAGGCTACTCCTCTCTCTTCAGCTTACACCCCTGTGTGTAAATATTCAGACATGGCAACTCACAGGAACATTTTAAAACTGTGTTGCTGACCTTAAGAAATCTTTATTGTACCATGTTTTTTTTTTTTTTTTTTTTTGAGACGGAGTCTCGCTCTGTCGCCCAGGCTGGAGTGCAGTGGCACAATCTCCGCTCACTGCAAGCTCTGCCTCCCGGGTTCACGCCATTCTCCTGCCTCAGCCTCCCCAGCAGCTGGGACTACAAGCACACACCGCCACGCCCGGCTAATTTTTGTATTTTTAGTAGAGACGGAGTTTCACTGTGTTAGCCAGGATGGTCTCGATCTCCTGACCTTGTGATCCGCCCGCCTCGGCCTCCCAAAGTGCTGGGATTACAGGCGTGAGCCACTGTGCCCGGCCTTGTACCATGTTTTCTTTATGCATTCATCTGTTGATGGACACTTGGGTTGCTTTCAGGTCTTCGCAATTGTGAACAGTGCTGCATCAGGCATGGGAGTGCGGATATCTCTTGGATATACTGTTTTCCTTTCTTCTGGGTATATACCCAGCAGTAAGATTGTTGGATCATATGGCATCTCTATTTTTAGTTTTCTGATGAACCTCCAAACTGTTCCCCATAATGGTTGTACTAATTTATAATCCCATTAACACTGTATGAGGCTTAATAACAAGATTTTAAAGAACAATGGAAAACACTCTTAATTCAACACCTTAAATGAACAACTATTTTTATTGAGCAAAATTATCAAAATAAACGAGCTTTTAATAAATAATACATTGGAGGAAACCTACAGAATTGAACTTTATCTTATTTTAAATTTATCTCCAAACTTTTTTCAAAGGGTGACTGAGGTGCAATATATAATACAGATATAGAATCATTAAAGAATCTATTCTGTATAGATACAGAATAGAATCATAAAATCACAACTTCTAAAAATCTTCTGTATTTAGTTGCCGGATGTTCCTTGTTTCTAATTTTGTTGTTTAACTCAGTCCTTGCATTATTTACTTTATGAGCTGCAATGTTTTTAAGTGCTTAATGACAATTTAAAACATTTTATATGGAAATTGGGTTTCTACATGTAGAACTGAATATAAAAGTCTTCCTTGTGAAAACTAATTTTCCTGATGCCGTCATGGTCGTGCATTTTCTTTTTTCGTTTTTTTTTCCATCTGTTTATTTTAGACAGAGTCTCACTAACACTGTTGCCCAAGCTGGAGTGCAGTGGCACAATCTCAGCTCACTGCAACCTCCACTTCCCAGATTCGAACGATTCCCCTGCCTCAGCCTCCTGAGTAACTGGGATTACAGATGCCCGCCACCACGTCCAGCTAATTTTTGTATTTTTAGTGCAGTAATTTTTGTATTTTTAGTGAAAACAGTGATGCTGGTTTCAGACTCCTGACCTCAGGTGATCCACCCGCCTTGGCCTCCCAAAGTTCTGGGATTATAGGTGTGAGCCACCGTGCCCTGCCAAGTGGTCGTGCATTTTCATTAGGTAGTGCTTCTCTAAGTTACCACTCAGTCAGCTCATGGGTAATGATGAAGGAAGGCTGTGTGAGAGCCATTTCCTCTCAAGCTAGATGACTGGAGTCACAGGCAGACTGCTGACAATATCAGGTCAGAGAGGAGGTTTTGTTGGGCACAAAGAGAAGAATAAGACATGTTTCCTTGTCTTTGTCAATTTTATAAAGAAACAGCCAATAAATACTGTAGCACACCATTTAACATTTAAATCAGAATGAGAAATGAAATAAGAGAAAGTTGGTCCATCAGTAGAAAGTCCCCCACAATTGGCAGTCTCATGAATACCTCAAACTCAGTACATCTGTAACTGAGCTTATCATGTTCTTCCCTCTGGGACCTGCTCCTCATCTTGGGTTCCTAGTTTCAGAGGCCTGGTGAAACATCCTCTTGGTTTCCCAAGCTGCAAACCTGAGAGTCATCTTATTTCTTTCATCTCCCTATCTAATTAATTTAAAAATCCTGCTAATTTTACTTTCTAAGTTTTTCCCAAGTCTATCCTCTCCTTTGTCCTATTCCCATAGTCATCTAAATTATTTATTATATTTTCAAAATGATTTCTTTTTGGCCAGGCACAGTGGCTCACGCCTATAATCCCAGCACTTTGGGAGGGCGAGGCAGGTGGATCACGAGATCAAGAGATCAAGACCATCCTGGCCAACATGGTGAAACCCTGTCTCTACTAAAAATACAAAAACTAGCTGGGCATGGTGGCACGCGCCTGTAGTCCCAGCTTCTTGGGAGCCTAAGGCAGCAGAATCTCTTGAACCCAGGAGGCGGAGGTTGCAGTGAGCCGAGATCACACCACTGCACTCCAGCCTGGCAAGAGAGCAAGACTCTGTCTAAAAAATAAAAAAATAAAAAAAAATTCTTTTTGTGTTTGTCTTTCCTAATAGAATTCAGCCTACTCAAGGAAAGGCAATTGTTCAGCTTACCCAAGGAGAGGCAATTGTCTTATCATTGTTTCCAAAACATTAGCACCTAGTAGATGCTCAATAAATGTTTGTTGACGTGAACTAAGAGAGAAATTTATAGGAAATCACATAAGAAGACAACTTCCTAGACTGAGGGTGAGGAAGAAACTTAGTAAAACACAAATCAAACTAGTCCTACCAAATATTTTTTAGTAAAAATATAGAAACCCCTAGCAATATGAATTTACACACATTTTCCTCTGACCTTGTCTGTCTCTGCCATCTTAACATCTTATCTTTAACTTTCCAGTTTAATGGGGGTTAGGCTGGGTGTGGTGGCTCACACCTGTAATCCCTGCCCTTTGGCAGGCTGAGGCAGGAGGATCATTTGAGGAGTTTGCCCAGGAGTTTGAGACCAGCCTGGGCAACATAGCTAGATCTTGTCTACAAATAGTTTTTCTAAATTTGTGGGTCATGGTGGTGCACGCCTGTAGTCCCAGCTGCTCAGGAGGCTGAGGCAGGAGAATCATTTGAGCCTAGGAATTCGAGGCTGCAGTGAGCTATGATCATGACACTGCACTCCAGCCTGGATAGCAGAGCAAGACCCTGTTTCATGGGTTATATTGCAACTCTGGAAACAAGTCTTTTTTTGTGTCCAAAGCAAGGACATTTAGAATCCTGATTATCACAAGCATGCATCCTTAGTTGTTGAAGCAAAATTGTTTCACATCACAAACTTGACTGTCCTATATTTCAATGGCATCAGAGGCTCCCTACCACTCCTGCGGTTCTCGATGTTCTTTCCAATCTATTGCTGATACACAAAGATGTCTCCCAGCCCTGCTGGTTCTCATGTGCTTCCCACATCCCTACAAGGTACCAAAGATGGTTGCAGACACCATGTTGATGGCTATTTTCTTTTCTTTTTTTTATTTAATCTTTTTATTGTGTTTATTTTTATTTTTTATTATACTTTAAGTTTTAGAGTACATGTGCACAACGTGCAGGTTTGTTACATATGTATACATGTGCCATGTTGGTGTGCTGCACCCATTAACTCGTCATTTACATCCTAATGCTATCCCTCCCCGCTCCCCCCACCCCACAACAGTCCCCGGTGTGTGATGTTCCTTCCTGTGGAACCAACCCAAATGTCCAACAATGATAGACTGGATTAAGAAAATGTTGATGGCTATTTTCTATGTCCCTTTGGCTTGGTCATGCTATCTCTAGAAGTAACAGCTGGCATGCGTAATTTGCGTGGATTATAGTAGACCAGAGAGGAAGTTGTGGCAGAAAGACAGTAGATCTGTGGAGAATTGCCAAGGATTTTGTAAGCATGGATTTTGGGACCACAGCTAGCTGATTTCTCCAGTGCTTTTGGTTCCTGCCATGTTTGTTCATGATTCAGAGGGGAGTCATATTAATGGAAAATGGAAAATGGAAACAATTGTTGTTGCAAATGCTTATTGAGTGCTTACTGGGTGACACGTAATGTTTTAAGTGTTTAACATATAGTAACTCGCTCGATCCACCCAATAACTTCATGAGGTTTCATAATACTGTAAAGATGTGGAGTTCCCTCACTCATTCACCAGCGTGGGGAATTCCTCTAGGCAAATACATAGGAAGACATACTTGGAGATGGTGAGAATGAAATAACAAATTCTCTGGGTCTCTCTTTGCCCATCATTAGGTCAATGGAGTGACAGTTCACGGAGCCACACCCCTCTTCAATGCTTGCTGCAGCGGCAGTGCTGCATGTGTCAATGTGCTGCTGGAGTTCGGAGCCAAGGCCCAGTTCGAGGTGCACCTGGCCTCACCCATCCATGAGGCAGTGAAGAGAGGTAAACGAGCCACCACAATGCATGTGAAACATTGATGGGCTCACTCCAGTCTGTATGAATCAATGGTCTAGTGTTAGTCATTCAAGGGTGACCCTGATCTTCCTCACCGTTAGAATATGTGTGGCCTAGAAATCCCACAGCAGTAACTTCAATTTGCCTAAATCTTCCGGAAATACCAGTGTGGCACAAAAGAGCCCTACTTATAACTTCGGAATGCTTTCCTGACTCCAATTTCCCATTTCCTGTGGATGGTCTATTGGCAGGCCTTTCCAGAGCCTCTTTGCTGGTGTTTTGGTGGCAGCTGGTACAGCCAAGGCAGTAGTTCTGACTTCCCTGAATTGTACTATGCTTATGTCTCTGTCCTTAGTAGGCAAGAATAGCTTATCCTCTAAAGCCCATAAAATACCAACCACTAACCTAAAATAAACTATGAAAGTATCTGAAAGCCAAGGCTGATACTATCTCTAATGGAATAGTAAATGTAACTGTTCATAATAAGTTACACAATCTAGATGGGCTGATGACTTCAAGGTCATAGTTATTGAAAAGAAAAGGCTGCAACTTTCCAAAGTATAGCATTGGTAATCTTGAAGCTGACTCTAGACTCCTGTGTTGTCAGTTAATTTCCACGTGAAGGAAAATAGTAAATTTAAGGAATTTAAAGACTGTATGCACAGACTAGACCTGAACAAGAAGATGCCACTGAAAGGAGGCCATTTGTCAAAGGTTACACCCAAAGAGTAACATTTTGATAATAGCAGGTGAGGGAGTTGTTCTCTTATACTGAGATCAGAAATATAATGGTGAAGTTAAAATACTCTAGAATAGCGATCTTTGCTGGTGTAATTGGAGATGAAATATTTTATTTCAAAAAGCAAAAGTGAAAGATTTGTTCCAGATTATTAAACATGTCACTTGCCAATTTTTTCCAGTGGTTTAGTTTAAATGATGCAAAAGACCCAAATCTAAATTTATCTATGTATTTTATGTTCTAAATGTATTTAATACATATTTATTAATTAATAGTTGATGTTAGTCATTTCCCAAACATCATGTAAGTCCTTTAAGTTGTAGAGTAATGAACTACTTTGGAAATGATATAAATGTCTTTCTTTCTTTCTTTTTTTTTTTTTTAAACAGAGTCTCATGCTATTGCCCAGGCTGGAGTGCAGTGGCACGATTTCTGCTCATTGCAATCTCTGGCTCCCGGGTTCAAGCGATTCTCCTGCCTCAGCCTCCCCAGTAGCTGGGATTACAGGTGCCCACCACCACAGTTGACTAATTTTTGTATTTTTAGTAGAGACCGGGTTTCACCATGTTGGCCACTCTGGTCTCGAACTCCTGACCTCAGGTGATCCACCTGACTTGGCCTCCCAAAGTGCTGGGATTACGGGCATGAGCCACCGTGCTCAGCCATATAAGTCTTTTTTTTTGTTTTTATTTTTTTATTTTTTGAGACAGAGTCTTGCTCTGTCTCACAGGCTGGAGTGCAATCGCACAATCTCGGCTCACTGCAACCTCCGCCTCCTGGGTTCAAGCAATTCTCCTGCCTCAGCCTCCCAAGTAGCTGAGATTACAGGCACCTGTCACAGTGCCCAGCTAATTTTTGTATTTTTTAGTAGAGACAGAGTTTCATCACGTTGGCCAGGCTGGTCTCAAACTCCTGACCTCAGGTGATCCACCCGCATCAGCCTTCCAAAGTGCTGGTATTACAAAAAGTCTTTATTAAAAATTTAATATTGATTTGAAGTAAATTTTTGAAGCAAAAATTAATATTATTTGTATTTCCATACAAATGTTTAAAAGCTGATAAGTACTGGGAATGGTTTGAATTAATTAAGTATGTCTGCAGTGCTTGACTGATTATATTTGGAGCTTTTGGTATCTGTGTGCCTATAAAACATATATATGCTCATAATAAACACATAATTTGTGTGTCTCTGTATATTTTTCTGTATTGTAAAAGCATGTTAATGATAAATATCCGCAGAATGTAAGCATGATTAGCAAATTCATTATTTTATACACTTGTATTAGTGCTATTTAACTTTTCTGTATTCATTTTTAAAACTTTCTGAGAATATTTAAATTTAACTCAAACTAGGCTGTTTCTTGTTCTTCAAAAAAAAGACAAGAATTATTCAAAAATGTATATTAAATACCCTGTATTTTCCAAGTAGTTTTAGGGGCTTACTAGATATTATTTCTGGATTCTTATAGCTCTAAACCTCTATGAACAAGCTGAGTCATAGTTTGAGTCAATACCTTGACATATTGATGCTGTAATTCAGGTATAATATTTAATTATGTGAACAAATAGTTTGAATCGACAGTCCTGATTTGTACATTTTAATGCATATTTATACTTAATTTAGAATTTGTGATAAATCAGGTAGGTCTAAAATGAAGCTTACTTTTATGTTATCTACAAAAAATAGGTTGGCTAAATTAATTAGTAATGACACGATTTTTTAGGGAGATATTTAAATCTTCAAAGAGAACTAACTCTTTGTAAGCTCCCATCAATACCTCAGAAGCACTCTCTCCTGAACAAAGCATTCACAGGTTGCAAATTTATCATGTCCATGTATTTATTGGGCAAACTCTCAAAAGAGAATGCTTGCTTACATAGTTGTTGTTAGCCACTGAATATGAAAGTGTATTTAAATATATTCTATACTTAAGACTTCTTTATTCTTTCTCATAGGTATTTTCCAGACTAACCAAAATAAGGTTGCAGGCCATATATCCAATCTCATACGCATGGATAAAGAAGAGAATGAGAGATTTGCAATGGAGAGGGGACAGGGTTCTCTTGGGTTTGAGCACTAGCTTTTCAGAGTAATAATAGGCCTAGTAGTTTGTCCCTCTGGGTCTTGTCACTTCCATTTGTAAAATGGTGGCATCATTCTGGAGAGTGATTTCAACTGTGCTACTTGGAGTCCTTAGTTTAGTTAAAGTTAACTCGGGCTGTAAAGAGGAGCTGGAGTGGGGAAGCATGGGCATGCTCCTCTTTTTATTGGTATTATTTTGGTGGTTTCTACCTAAGATTTCCAAAAACAAACACAAAAATGTTTTTCTGCTGCAAAAAGAGATCTAGGTTATTTAATTAATTTATTTATTTATTTATTTTGAGACAGAGTCTCGCTTTGTCGGCCAGGCTGGAGTGCAGTGGCGCTATCTCGGCTCACTGTAACCTCCACCTCCAGGGTTCAAGCGATTCTCATGCCTCAGCTTCCCGAGTAGCTGGGATTATGGGTGTGTGCCACCACACCCAGCTAATTTTTGTATTTTTAGTAGAGATGGGGTTTCACCATGTTGGCCAGGCTGGTCTCGAACTCCTGACCTCAGGTAATCCGCCCGTCTCGGCCTCCCAAAAAGCTGAGATTACAGGCGTGAGCCACCACACCCGGCCAACCTAGGTTATTTCTAAAGCCCATTTCAGATAAGCAATGCTGTAATTCTGTTAATATTTAATATGTCCCTTACTTGAGTGAGGGTATCTTGTGTTCCACCAGGTCACAGAGAGTGCATGGAGATCCTGCTGGCAAATAATGTTAACATTGACCATGAGGTGCCTCAGCTCGGAACTCCCCTATATGTAGCCTGCACCTACCAGAGGGTAGACTGTGTGAAGAAACTTCTAGAATTAGGTAATTTCCAAAATTATTTTCATGAAGAAACCTGTTAACTTTGTTGATTTTCTATAGCTTCAAAGATGAAGTTCTTGTCATGGTTGAAAAATATTCGGTTAGCATTTTATGTTTGAATGCTAAAAACAAAACTTCTCTAGAGAAATGAGTGTCTGTATTTCTCAGTCCTGCTTCCTTTGATGTTAACTCCATTTACCTGGTATTGTTCTCCCTGGTTGTCACAAGATAGCTGCCAGCAATACCTGGGTTTACAGCCCTCCTTATCCGTACACAGCAAGAAAGAGCATTGGCTCTTTTTAAGTCACATGCCCATCTTTGAACCCCTCATGGGGGCCAAGGGAATACAATATATTGATTAGTTTAGGCCTAGATTTCAGCCTACTCTGCATTTATTAGGCTTCACTGGAAACACAAGAACTGAAACTCACAAGAGGGTGGTTTCCCTTCAGGAAATCTAGGTATGCTTGCCAGGAAGATGCTGGACAGTAAAAACAACAGACATTTGCTACAGGCTAGTTTGTATCTATCCTGCTACAGTATCTAGTCATTTTAAAAGCAATTCTAAAAGGCATATACAGAAACCGAGAGTCCGTGGAAAAATGAAATATCTTTTTTTTTTCGAGATGAAATTTCGCTCTTATTGCCCAGGTTGGAGTGCAATGGCGCGACCTCAGCACACTGCAACCTCTACCTCCAGGGTTCAAGTGATTCTCCTGCCCCAGCCTCTGGAGTAGCTGGGATTACAGGCGCACACCACCACACCTGGCTAATTTATTGTATTTTTAGTAGAGACAGGGTTTTACCATGTTGGCCAGGCTGGTCTCGAACTCCTGACCTCAGGTGATCCACCCGCCTCAGCCTCCCAAAGTGCTGGGATTACAGGTGTGAGCCACTGTGCCCAGCTGGAAAAATGAAATATCTTGAAACTATTCTTTGGTTAAAGATTCAACAAACTTAGCCCCTGACATAAAGGTGGAGATTGTAGTAAAAACCTTTAGTTGTGAATTTTTATCTTGAGGAAGTTTTTATCTTTTTTATTTCCCGTCATTTACTATTCTCTATAGTAAGTTCAGAAATCATTTTTTGAGCCCCAAATGATATAAATACTAAATAAACTTAGCTTTATCTTTTGCCCCAAAACATAATAACTATGTAACAGGAGCCTCAAATACTTTATTTTGTATGCCACACAGTTTGTATGGGAAAGCAAGTATTTAAAATGACTAAAAATATCTATATTCACTTTTCTCACCAAAGAATTTCAAGTAGTCTTAGTAGGCATTGCTGAGGTTCTAGGCTTAAGTTGCTTATTTTCAAAGATTTGTCAAATATGTCATGGTACTTAAAATGTCTTTATATGCAATGACTATATTTGAAGCTCATTGTGCTTTACATTACGATTTAGTGTTGAATTGTGGCCATCTGTTTTGTTAAGGAGCCAGTGTCGACCATGGCCAGTGGCTGGACACCCCACTCCATGCTGCGGCGAGGCAGTCCAATGTGGAGGTCATCCACCTACTAACCGACTACGGAGCTAACCTGAAGCGTAGAAATGCTCAGGGCAAAAGTGCGCTTGATCTGGCGGCTCCAAAAAGCAGCGTGGAGCAGGCGCTCTTGCTCTGTGAAGGTAACCAAGGGCTGGGTATCCATTCCTCTCCCATAAGCACATTCTCTCCCCTTCCTGTCTCATCTGTAGCATTTTTTCCGTTTTCTTTTCTCTTTTTAATTGAAGGTGTCATTGTGGGAGGTGATAGGCCCTGCCGTCACTGACCTGTCTTCTGGGATTTTATATGCTGTGTATATTCACTAACAACCAAAGGGCATTTACATATAACCAGAGTGTTGCTTTGTATTTTACATAACAAGAAAATAACCAGAAAACCGGCCAGGCGTGGTGGCTCACGCCTGTAATCCCAGCACTTTGGGAGGCTGAGGCGGGTGGATCACAAGGTCAGGAGTTTGAGACCAGCCTGGCCAACATGGTGAAATCCTGTCTCTACTAAAAATACAGAAATTAGCCAGGTGTGGTGGCTGGCGCCTGTAGTTCCAGCTACTTGGGAGGCTGAGGCAGGAGAATCACTTGAACCTGGGAGGCGGAGGTTGCAATGAGCAGAGATCACACCGCTGCATTCCAGCCTGGGCGACAGAGCGAGACTTCATCTCAAAAAAAGAAAACCAGAAAACCTTGTTTATACCCCGAAAATCTTGAATTTCCATTTCTATCCTGGCATAAGCATATGATTGAGCAAACCAAAACTCTGCTTTGTAATATTGGGAGACAATCTGATGGCAAATTCAAAAGACTTGAGTCAGAGTCAGTAGGGGAGGACACAGAGTGTTTCAGAAACCCGACTAAATGGTGAGGTTGCTTGCCTGTTCTCCAGATCAGGGAGTAGGTGGCTCTGCATTCTTATTTGCTTCATTCCCGTTTCCACCATGAGCATTAAGAGCAACTACTGATGCCAGAAGAGGTAAGGCGAGCATCTGAAATTCAGAAGAGAACCTCTATGTCTATACAGTAAGAAAATATTTTCTGAGCCTATATTGATTATTTGTGTGCTTGAAGAATATTAAAGATAATTATAATTATTCAGCTTTACGTGTGCCAGGCACTGGGCTAAATTTGAAACATAGATCAATCTCACTGAATTTTTAAAACTTTAGAGCAGTGGGAACTTTATATGGTAGTAGCTGGTTGCTATGCCAGGTACAAATGGGAAAAGAAAAGCATTGACAAGGTCACACAGCTAGCTACATAATAGAATTAGGTAGGTTTCTGAGCCATCTGACCCCAGAATGTGCACTTTCTTTTTCTTTTTTTGAGATGGAGTCTCACTCTGTCTCCAGGCTGGAGTGCAGTGGTGCGATCTCGGCTCACTGCAACCTCTGCCTCCTGGGTTCAAGCTATTTTTCTGCCTCAGCCTCCTGAGTAGCTGGGACTACAGGCATGCACCACCACACCCAGCTAATTTTTGTATTTTTAGTAGAGATGGGGTTTCACCATGTTAGCCAGGATGGTCTCGATCTCTTGACCTTGTGATCCGCCCGCCTCGGCCTCCCAAAGTGCTGGGATTACAGGTGTGAGCCACTGCACCCGGCCATCAGAATGTGCACTCTTAATGTTATAAGGCCCCAACCCTGAATCTTCTGAAACATTCAGTGAGGAGGGTCTTATTTCACTCACCAGTTCCATTTTGTGAAACCACTCCATCATATATACCTTCCAAGTAGAATGCTTGGTTTTAACCATTTTAGGAATAGTCTTTCTAAATCAGTGCTTCTTAAGATTTAACATGCATATCAGTTCACTTGAGGATTTCCTTAAAATACAGATTCTCATTCAGGAGGTCTAGGATGGGACCTGTGACTCTGCATGTCTAGCAGGCTCCCACGTGATGTTGATGGTACTGGTCTGAGGACCACACTTTGCGTACCACTGGTCTAGATTATTATTATTGTTATTATTATTATTTTAGATGGAGTTTTGCTCTTGTTGCCCAGGCTGGAGTGCAGTGGCGTGATCTCGGCTCACTGCAACCTCCGCCTCCCGGGTTCTAGCAATTCTCCTGCTTCAGCCTCCTGAGTAGCTGCGATTACAGGTGCACGCCACCATGCCCAGCTAATTTTTTTGTATTTTTAGTAGAGATGGGGTTTCATCATGTTGGCTAGGCTGGTCTCGAACTCCTGACCTCAGGTGATCCACCCGCCTCAGCCTCCCAAAGTGCAGGGATTTCAGGCGTGAGCCACTGTGCCTGGCCAGGATTATTTTCAATAGTCTAGGGATCATTAATCATTGTTCTTTTATTTGAATCTTCACCAGAAGAATTATGATCTTCCTTAGCAGATCCGAGCTTGGAAATACCAGGTACTTTCCAACTGTTAGTAGAGACTATAGTTTATAGAAGTTTTCACATTTCCTATTTTCTTCCATCAAAAATGTTTCTAGGACTAGGATTTGTAGACCTGGATATCCTGGACACGGCCTAGCTCCTCTGTCCTTTGTCTTCATAAATATAGCCACTTGCTCTAGAAAGATTAATACTGGCTGGGCGCGGTGGCTCACGCCTGTAATCCCAGCACTTTGGGAGGCCCAGGCGGGTGGATCACGAAGTCAGGAGTTCAAGACCAGCCTGGCTAAGATGGTGAAACCCTGTCTCTACTAAAAATACAAAAATTAGCCGGGTGTGGTGGCATCCGCCTGTAATTCCACCTACCTGGGAGGCTGAGGCAGAGAACTGCCTAAACCCGGGAGGCAGAGGTTGCAGTGAGCTGAGATTGCACCACTGCATTTCAGCCTGGGCGACAGAGTGAGATTCCGTCAAAAAAAAAAAAAAAAAAAAAAAGAAAGATTAAATACCAACTACATCAGAGTTCACTCTGCTGTCAGTGTCTCTAGGCACTGGACAGTTTGTCTACATTACCATTTTGCAGAGGAGGTTAAGTAGGACAACAGGTAAAGAAGTTTTCTATTCTTGCTTCCCAAGATTTTAATTAAGATCGATTGTTTGGTCCTCCAGGTAGCTCTCATGGATGCTCCTTGGCAATGTGAAGCCAAATGTTAACCTGGCTATTCGCATATGCAGTCCATCATTTTTCATGGGGTGTGAGATGCTGTTACAGTGGATTTTTTTGAAAAGGAAAACATTGTGTAGACCAGTAATTAGGTTTTCTTGAAGAGATCTTTATTGATACAGTCAGGTTAGGAAATAATGACTGTGCAACTAGTATTGCAGCCAAAAGCTCATTCATCCTATTCAGCCATATTCTGGACTCTCATCAGCTGATTTTCCTTAAGGATTCAGAGCCATTCAAAGCCATGAGCATGATGATTCTGTGAGACTCCGTGAGAGTCCATGAGACTGAGTTTCAGGGAACAATAGGGTCTGACTTGAGTCCTTCTTGCAGATCTCTATTGAGCTGGAATCCTTGCAAGAATAAAGGGCCTCTTCAGATTTAAGTTGAGACCCAGCCAGCACCACCTCATGGGCAGCTAGAGCCGGTAGGTCCAGGAGTACTTTGAGGGCTGCATATCTGGCCCCTGGCACATCTCCTAACACTGCCTCTGTCACCAAGCAGGTGGAACTTCCCCGCTGACACCCTTTCCATATTGTCCCTCTGTTCTGTGGCTCTGTCTTGGAATCCTGCGTGTTCAGTCCTTCCATTTGCATTTTCTCCTTGGCCAGTGTATTACTTTCTCTCTTTCTTTTTTTTTTTGAGGCGGAGTCTCGCTCTGTCGCCCAGGCTGGAGTGCAGTGGCCAGATCTCGGCTCACTGCAAGCTCTGCCTCCCGGATTCACGCCATTCTTCTGCCTCAGCCTCCCGAGTTGCTGGGACTACAGGCGCCCGCCACCACACCCGGCTAATTTTTTTGTATTTTTAGTAGAGACGAGGTTTCACCGTGTTAGCCAGGATGGTCTCCATCTCCTGACCTCGTGATCTGCCCGCCTTGGCCTCCCAAAGTGCTGGGATTACAGGCGTGAGCCACTGCGCCCGGCCCCGTGTATCACTTTCATTGGCACATTCAATACATGAATGAGATGCATTCCCTTTAGACCCCACACCTCATTTCTAACTTGCCTCTGGTTAGCTTCATTCTTCAACATTGGTAATCCAAGTACCATTGGAAGATTAACAAAGAAATGCATCCCTTCCAGAGGGGCAAATCAGGATCTGCCGTCTGTATTTAGTGTCTGCTACCTCATTCTATAGTTCCTATACAGATCCAGCTTCTCTTCTGCTTTTAGAAAATTTCCGCCTCTTCCAGTTCTCTGATTTCCCCCTTCCACCCCACCTCCCACCACCATGAAGTTAACACCATTTTTATTTCTCTCTCAGGCCCACCTGCTCTTTCCCAGCTTTGCCGCCTGTGTGTCCGGAAGTGTCTCGGTCGAGCATGTCATCAAGCCATCCACAAGCTACATCTGCCAGAGCCACTCGAACGATTCCTCCTATACCAATAGTCCTAAGTGTTCCTAGGAAGATACTTGGAATGACACAGATTGTTGTCTGCTGTACCTAGAGTACCTAATGTAGAAGCTCAACAGCTAGACTCTTAGTAACTTTAAATGAGCTCAGTTGAAGTAAATCCCCCATGAGCTAGAACACTTGAGGAGTGGAAACTCCTGGTTAATTTAATGTTCTCATTAACCAAGGGGCAAGTAGAAACCGTTTAGCTTTTAGCTCTTGTTGTTAAGAAACTTAAAAAAACTGTGAAGTAGAGTGAAAACAATAGGCTATTTTTTGATGATTCGGGATCTTCTTGTACCTAAAAGTCAACATTCTGAATATTGTATAGACACATATAAATTCAGGTGGATAAGATTATAACAAATGTTAGGTATTCCAAGATATGTTCTTGATTTAGTTCCTTCCTTCAGCCCTTCCCCACTTTTTTCTTTCTTTCCTTGAATAAATCTGGTATAATTTTGATTTTATATATATATACACATGCACTCATATATTTAATGTTTTCAAAGTCCTTAATATATATAGTTCATATATATGTTTTCAAAGCCCTTAATATATGTATAAAGCTTATATATATATGTTTTCAAAGTTCTTTATATATAAAGTTATATATGTTTATATAGACTTTATATATACATACATATATACAGTTAAGGACTTCAAAAACATTGTAGTTAACTGAGGCTTCCAGTTACTGCGGTCCTGGTTGATAAGAAAGACTTTGGAAGAGATCAGTGCACCCAGAGGTTGGCATCTATTGCTTATTGCTTCTGATATTAAATGCTGTTATTTGAAGTAAGCAGTTCTAGGATTGAGAACACTGGGTGTCCCCAACAACCTGAACCCACAGTCATTGTCTGAGGCATGTTGCAACCCAAGCACTGGCTTATTTTCAAAGTCAAGATCCTCAGGGTTTTTGAAATAATTACATACTGATGCCAGTCACCAAAGTGGGCTCAATCCTGGGCCAATATTTTTTTCTGTGGATAGGGGCCCAAAATAAGCACAAAGGTATATAAAAAGAGGCTTCTCCTTTTCTGTCTTCTCCTTCTTCTCATTTCTCTCTCCTTCTGTCACCCCTCCTCTTCCTCTATTCTTTCTCTTTTTTGTGAATTTAGAACATGGGAACTGGATAGACTTTTAATTATTATAAGTATTACTGTCATGGTTCAGTATTCAGTTCTAAAATGAAAATTCCCTCTCAGATCATCCTAAGACTCATTTCACACATGTATTTTTTTTCCTCAAATTTTCTAGACCTTTGGCTCTCAACTGGAGACAATTTTGCCCCACTCCCACTGAGACATTTGTCAATGTCTGCAGACATGTTTACTTGCAACAACTGGGGGAGAATTGCTACTGTCATCTAGAGGGTGGAGACGAGGGATGCAGCTAATCACCCTACAGTGCACAGGAGCCCGCAGCAAAGAATTATCAGATCTGGCCGGGCACGGTGGCTCACGCCTGTAATCCCAGCATTTTGGGAGGCCGAGGCAGGCAGATCGCAATGTCAGGAGTTCGAGACCAGCCTGGCCAATATGGTGAAACCCCGTCTCTACTAAAAATACAAAAGTTAGCCAGGCATGGTGGCAGGCGCCTATAGTCCCAGCTACTTGAGAGGCTGAGGCAGGAGAATAACTTGAACCCGGGAGGTGGAGATTGCAGTGAGCCAAGATCACGCCACTGCACTCCAGCCTGGGTGACAGAGCGAGACTCTGTCTCAAAAAAAAAAGAAAGAAAGAAAAACAAAAAAGAATTATCAGGTTCAAAATGTCAATAGTGCCGAGAGTGAGAAACCCTTCTCTAAGCCTGTGCTATTCAATACAGTAGCTACTAGCTACATATGGCTAATGAGCACAGGAATTGTGGATAGGCTGAATTAAGATGTGTTGTAAGTGTAAAATACATATTACATTTTAGTGATTGAGTAAAAAAAGAATATGAAATATTATGAACTTTGTTTTGTTTTCTTTTTTTAGACGGAGTTTCACTTTTGTCATCCAGGCTCAAGTGCAATGGTATGACCTTGGCTCATTGCAACCTCTAAACCTGTGCTATTCAATACAGTAGCTAGTAGCCACATATGGCTAATGAGCACAGGAATTGTGGCTAGGCTGCATTAAGATGTGTTGCACGTGTAAAATACATATTACATTTTAATGATTGAGTAAAAAAAAATATGAAATACATGAACTTTTTTCTTTTCTTTTCTTTTTTGAGACGAAGTTTTGCTTTTGTCACCCAGGCTTGAGTGCAATGGCACGATCTCGGCTCACTGCAACGTCTGCCCCTCAGGTTCATGCGATTCTTCTGCCTCAGCCTCCGGAGTAGCTGGGATTGCAGGCATCTGCCACTATGCCCGGCTAATTTTCGGTATTTTTAGTAGAGATGGGGTTTTACCATGTTGGCCAGGCTGGTCTCAAACTCCTGACCTCAACTGGTCCACCTGCCTCTTCTTTTTTGTTTTATTTTTTATTTTTTTGTTTTGAAATATTAATAGCTTTTGATGTTGTATTTTTAATTTTTTGAAAACTTCCATACTGTTTTCCATAGTGGTTGTAGTAATTTACATTCCCACCAATAGTGTATAAGAATTCCCTTTTCTCCACATCTGTGCCAGCATTTGTTATTTTCTATTTTTTGGATAGCCATTCTAACTGGGGTAAGATGATACCTCATTGTGGTTTTGATTTGCATTTTCCTGATGATTAGTGATGTTGAGCATTCTTTCATTTACCTGTTGGCCATTTGTATGTCTTTTTTTGGAGAAATGTCTATTCAGATCCTTTGCCCATTTTAAAATCAGATTATTTGTTTTGTTGTTGTCAAGTATGATCCAGCAATCCCATTACTGGATATTTATCAAAAAGAAAGGAAATCAATGTATGGAAGAGGTAGTTGCACCTCCATGTTTATTGTAGCTCTATTCAGAAGAGCAAGATATGAAATCAACTTAAATTGTCTGTCAACAGATCAATGGATAAAGAAAATGGTATATATACAAAATGAAATACTATTCAGCCTTAAAAAAGAAGGAAATTCTGTCATTTGCAGCAACATGGATAAGCCTGGAGGACATTATGTTAAGTAAGTCACGCACAGAAAGATAAACACCATATGTTCTTGCTTACATGTGGAAGCTAAAAAAATTGAGCTCACAGAAACAGAGAGTAGAATTATGCTTATTAGAGGCTGGGAAGGGTAGTGGGGAGGGGACAATAGGGCATGTTGGTTAATGGATACAAAATTATAATTGGCTAGAAGAAATAATTTCTAGTGTTTCATAGCACTGTAGGGTAAATGTGGTTAACAATAATTTATTATGTATTTTCAAAAATCTAGAAGAGAAGATTTTGAATGTTCATAGCAGAAATGATAAATGTTTGAGGTGATGGATATGCTAATCACCCTGATTTGATTACTTCTAGGTATTAAAATATCAGTCTGTACCCCGTAAATATATACAGTTATTACATACCAAATAAAATTAAATGAAAAAACTTTTTTGCTGATCACACAATGAAATAATCTTTTCAATATATTAGGTTAAATAGAATATATTATTAAAATTAATTTCACTGGCTTTCTTTTTACTTTTTTAGTGTGACTATAATAACATTTTACATTACATGTGTGGCTCACATTACATTTCTATTAACAGTACTCTAGATCATTTTCTGATTTTTACAATTTTGGAATATCTAATAATCTTAATTAGTTAATTATCTGGGGGAAAAGGTTACATTTTAATCTTACATCATATTTCCAAAACAAATCTTGTTTTTTAAAAAAAAGTTAAAAAAATTAAATAATGCTATAAAAATACTATAAGAAAATTACATGAATATACATGAAAGGGAAAGCATTTTTGAAATATATGAAAGGCAGAAAGGTTAAAGGAAAATACTGATAAACTGGAATACATCAAAAATTATGTTGCAAAAAATGCCATATATAAAATGAAATGGCAAACCAAAATAGAGGAAAACTGTATGTGACATTTATAGCAGATCAAAAGTCAATATTCTAGGGCAAAGGAGACCGTCACATCTCACCCTTAGCTTTCTCCTTTTCCCAGTGGAGAATTTTGGTGAACAAGGATGTAAATATTACCCAAACCTTCAGTAAAGTCTAAAATGTATATGATACCTTGTGCATTTTTTAGAAGATATTAAGGAAAGAACCTAGATTATTTATCTGGCTCTACATGCTATAATATATGTATTGCATGATGTGGTGGCAAAACAATATGTAAACTTACCTGTTTCGGGTGGGATCAAATTCTCCTTCTATGAGAGATGTGACGAGAAAAACTGAAGAGCGTTTGCAAACCTTAGGAAAGTCAATTTTCACAAATCTTGAGGAAGGTACAGCGTAAGTCCAATGGCCATGAAAGGAGGTACAATTCAATGTGCCCTAAATATTAAAGGGCAGAATGATCTCAGCTGATATCTACATTTCAACATATAAAGAGTTCATTTACAAATCAATAAGAATAATATAGGTTCATGAATAGAAATATTAGCAAAGGGAATGAATAGTAAACTTATCAAATAACATACAAATAAATAGTCATAAGAATGTTAAAGATGGAAAATTGATTGAAAGAAAGGATGGATTTGAAACAGGATGAGGAGCCATTTGAGCCATCATTAGCCATGGAACGATCAAGGAGGAAAGAACGGACAGTCTCTTCCTATCATAGAATGTTTAGGAATTGGAGGCTTTCCTTCAAAGTGTTCTCGCGAGTGCATTTTTTTTTTTTTTTTTTTTTGTCATCTGAGATCTTGCTGAATGTCTGAGTACTGTGTTAAGCCCCGGGAGGCTCTAGGACATTCAACCAGTCTGTGACCCCAGGGAAGTGTTCCATTGCCCACTGCAACTGCAGACCATGGATGCCACAAATCATTTGTATGGACCTCCCAACAGTGGTAGGCCTGTATTTGTGTTGGGGGAAGAGGTGGCACTCAAATCCTGAACAACCATTCACCAGAATCCATCTGATTGTCCAGGTCTCTGAATCCTAGAGTGGTGCCGATGTCTTACAATTTATGAATGAAAGTATTAGACAAGAGGTAATCTTTAAGTCCTTTTAAGGCCTAATCCATTAAGCTATATTTAGACCATCAGACTAATCATCTGGTTTTTATGATATTTTGTTACCAACTTTAGATCTAGGTTTGTTCTGCTTGCATGCAGTAAACCAATCACTGTGACATGGGTTTTGCAAAAGAGAAAAGATTTATTCACAAGGCTGCCAAGCAAGAAAGCAGGAGAACAACTCTCAAATCCACCTTCCCAAAGATAAGCCTTAGCTGTATTTCCGGGTTAGGGAAGTGGGGTGGTCTAAGGCATGGGGAAAAGTAATTGACAGTGGGGAAAAAAGTAACAGGTTTATTCTGCGCAAGCATAGCCAGGGCTCATGACATTACATAGGACATATAAACCCAAAATAGTGGCATTAGCATGATCTGAGGGTGGCATTTTTGGTCTTCTGACATTCAGAAGGCCATTTCTCAGGCACTTGTGGAGGCCTAGTTGAAGAGCCAGTGGCCTTAACTGGTTTGAACTGGACAGGAGCTGGCCCAGGTTCCTGAAAAACAACTGAAGCAATCATTACTGTGGTGAACTATGAATGTTATTTATAAAGTAGGCAGTGAAGGTTAAGTTTCAGTGTTCAGCAGGGTGGCATTCAACTACTGTAGCCTTCAGCTTCATGAAAAAAGAAAAGAAATAACAAAAAGCAAGCCACCAAAAGCAAGCAGGGCGGACAGACCTGATCAAATTAACCCTTCGGTTTCCATTTTGCCTGTGGTTTGGGGTTCTTAGATACTAATACAGATTATTTCATTTTTTACACTATATGGGATGTTTTCTTCCCAAAACAGTATAATGTTTACAATTTCAGTCATATTTGAAGCGCCCTAAGATAGCTTCTCAATTAATTCCTTTAACACATTTTTTACTCAGCATCTACTATGTGCCAGACACTGTAGAACATTGTGAAAGACAGACATGCTGTTTGCTTCCAAAAAACTCATGTGTTAGTGAGGACAACAGGGAATAAACAATACAAATATCATATCAGGAAGTGATAAAAAGAAAAATAAAGCAGATTAAAGAGTGATGAAAGAGGCTTACTATTTTAGATAAGCTGGTTAGGCAAGGTCCCTGGCAGGGTGACTGAATTTTAGAATAACTAACTACTCACATATGTATATAATATTTATTAGTTAACTTTTACCGTTAAGATTTTTCAGTATTTTAAGTACATCATATTTTTTATTCCTTTGCCTGATTTAACATAGATTTCCTATTATAAAAGTATCTATGATTCTGGCTTTTCCCGTAAACCATATTGTAATGATTTTCTGTTTCAAACCCTTTGGGACAACCTTTTAAAATATATCATATTCCTTAAGTATTTCCATATTGTTAGATACTTAAATTATTTCCAGTTTCTTGCTATTATAGATAACATTGATGTGAACCTCATTTTAAAATAAATCTTCAAAAATGTTTGAAGTATTTCTTAGATTTCCAGAAGCGTGATTTACATATAAAAACTATTTAAAATAATAGTTTAAAATAATTTAAAATATATACACAATGAATCATTTTAAGGAATGAATATTTTCATGCCAAATACCCAATATTGCCTATCCATAAACCATCTGACTATGTCTATGTAGACACATATGTATTTACCATCTATTTAGCTAGCTATTATTTATATGACTGTATCAGTCCATCATCTACCTTTACCTATTATTTGAAAAAAATAGGCCGGGCGCGGTGGCTCATGCCTGTAATCCCAGCACTTTGGGAGGCTGCGGCGGGCGGATCACGAGGTCAGGAGATAGAGACCATCCTGGCTAACATGGTGAAACCCCGTCTCTACTAAAAAATACAAAAAATTAGCCAGGCGTGTTGGCGGACACCTGTAGTCCCAGCTACTCGGGAGGCTGAGGCAGGAGAATGGCGTGAACCCGGGAGGCGGAGCTTGCAGTGAGCCAAGATCGCACCACTGCACTCCAGCCTGGGCAACCGAGCAAGACTCCGTCTCAAAAAAAAATAAATAAATAAAAAATAAGCTTGCTATGTCACTTGAAGATTTAAGTCTCAACACCTTCTAAATCCCTTAAATTATTTAAATGTTTAGGTATGTAATCCAACGTCTCTAATTTTGGTTCACATTTGATTAAGGAATTGTTTCTCCCAAAGTAATTCTCCTCTCTTATATTTCTAATATGGCTTTGTCAAATAAACATGAGATTTGTACATGAATCTTTTTTCAGTAACAATGCTCATTGCTGAGAAGATTTTATGAATTGAATGCAAAGAGAATAGCTGACACTTCAGAGACATCGCCTGAAGCTGCCATGGTGAGGGATGAATCGCTGAATAACCACAGCTTGTCGGGGAGGATGCTCTCCACACTGCAAGACTTCACGTTTTTACCCATTGCATTATCACTGCCAGGGGCTGCACTTGCATGGATATATTCCATTTGCATATGGAATACATCATCTCCTTCCCTTAGCAGAGCCTGCACCAGGACAAATACACAGATCATACTTGAAATAGTAGCTTCTTATTTTAACAAATTTGCTTGTAAACAAATGTACACCAGGTCTTAATTTCCATTTATTAATTTTTCTTCTCCCACCATTGTTATATCCTGAAGTTTCCATCTTACAAAAAATTTTCAATAAAACAATGAATATCTGTATGCCCATCACCTCAATTCACCAATTGTTAGCATTTTGCTACATTTGCTTCTCTATGTATGTGTGTATGCACACACACATATATACAAGTACATGTACATACATGTACATGCATATATACACACATATACATATACAGGCATGTATACACATACATATGCATATAGAAATGTATACACATATATACATATATAAATGCACATGTGCACACACACCCATATATGTAAACTCATATGATTAATACATATCCATATATTAAAAAAAAGAACGATTTGTAAGTTGTGGGCATCATGATCCTTCACCAGGGCTAGGATCAGGATTAGGTGAATAAGGCAAAAAATTTAAGGGGGCAACAAAAAGTCATTAATGTGCATATTTTAGTGCACTGTTTTGAAAAGTCAACGTTAAGGCAAAAAGCCCATGATAGCCAAAATAACAAAGTTTCAAATAAAGACAGGCTCTTGTTGTTTATGTCCCTGCATTATTGTGCAATGAGAATAGTGTTTCCAATCAGCCTCTGGTTCTGGGATATGTGGCTGCTGGGTTTTTGAGGAGTGACAATGCCCTGCAAACAGATTGGGCAACGCAGGCTTTATATATACTCACGTGTTTTGACTGCGCAGCTTACATTAACTTTTTATACTTGGTGCAAAATATGCATAAAGGCATACATTTCCCTTTTGGCCTCTTGCTCCCATATGGTTCCGCACAGAGCAGTTCAGTGTGCATCTCCTAAGAACACAGAGATTCTCCTATGGAACTGTGGTGTAGTGATCACACACAGGAGGTTTGACACTAGTGCACTACAACTATCCTGTATATCCAGATTTAAGTTCTCACACTTGTGGCATTAATGATATATTTTCTGTCATGCTCCACCATTCAGGATCTCCTTGAGGATCATGCATCGAACGTAGTTATCAAGTCTCTTTATTCTCTTTTAATCTAGAAAGCTTCCTGTCCCCGCTTTTGACTTTCATGCCATTGGCATTTTTGAAGTGTCCAGCCCCATTGTTATGTGATTATCTCTCAATTTTGATCCACCTGATTGTTTCCTCAAGAATACTGCATAATGCCAGATTTTTTAAAAAACACATTCTTATTTGAGTCTTATTGTACTGCTTGGCGGAGTAGGACTGACTGACTTCTCTCTAAAGCAGTAGAAGCAGAGTATTCCACGTTGTCAGAGCAGATGTATACCTTTTAGGTGTTAAAGGTTTTGTGCTAGAAAAATTGCCAGCTGAAATAAGAAGCAGCTTCAGCTCCTGGACCAACTTTGACTGATTGGAAGTGACTTTGAAGGCTCCCCCAAGGTCTCAGTGTAACTGAGCATCCCAGCCTCAAAATGCATTTTAAAACTTTTTTTTTTTCTTTCTTGCTTTCAGCGTTGAAACATACTTTGAAACTCTTTGTTTCTCTCTTTTCCACCAGGCACTTTTGTGAACAGTGCTCACTTATCTAATTATATGCTTGCTTAGAAATTCCAGGGGGCAATTTTTAAGCCAAAAAAAAGGCACAGAGACCCAGCAGCGGAATCCTCCTGCTTGGGGGAGTTATGAACAGTTAGCCCACCACTACCGGGCAGAAGTGAGGATGACACAAACTGGACTTCCGGGCCGGCGATTAGTAAAGATAGCCTTGGGCAAGAGACACACAGAGCTCTTCCCTCCCTTGATATTCCCACATTTTCCCACACCTTTTTCCTGCATAAACCCCTTCACTCAGCCCAAAAAGTTGGAACCGTCTTTCAAAGGCAGGCCATTCTCCAACTGGTAATGTGTCCGGAGCTGGTTCCTTCCAGTGGGTTCTTGGTCTTGCTGACTTCAAGAATGAAACCACGGACCTTCGTGGTGAGTGTTACAGCTCTTAAAGGTGGCACAGACCCAAAGAGTGAGCAGCAGCAAGATTTATTGTGGAGAGTGAAAGAACGAAGCTGCCACAGGGTGGAAGCAGACCCGAGCGGGTTGCTGCTGCTGGCTGGGGGTGGCCAGCTTTTATTCCCTTATTTGTCCCCGCCCACCTCCTGCAGATTGGTCCATTTTACAGAGCACTGATTGGTCCATTTTACAGAGTGCTGATTGGTGCATTTACAATCCTTTAGCTAGACACAGAGCACCAATTGGTGCGTTTTTACAGAGTGCTAATTGGTGCATTTACAATCCTTTGGACACAGAACGCTGATTGGTGCATTTTTAAGTGCTGATTGGTGCATTTACAATCCTTTAGCTAGACACAGAGTGCTGATTGGTGCATTTTTACAGAGTACTGATTGGTGTGCTTACAATCCTTTAGCTAGATGCAGAGCACTGATTGGTGCGTTTTTATGGAGTGCTGATTGGTGCATTTACAATCCTTTAGCTAGACACAGAGCACTGATTGGTGCGTTTTTATGGAGTGCTGATTGGTCCTTTTACAATTCTTTAGCTAGACACAAAAGTTCTCCAAGTCCCCACTCCACCCAGGAATTCCAGCTGGCTTCACCTCTCAGCAGCATTTAGATAAAGTTGATTTCTTTTCACCATACCTCTCGCTTCTTGAGTTTTCAGCCTCTTAGCAGCTAGACTTGAGCCGGCTACACTGGGGAGGAAAGAGTCTCCTAAACTATACCTGAGGTGTGCCTTGGACATCTAAGTGAGGGGTGGGGCAGAGGCCCTGGCTAGTGTGAACACTGCTCCTGGTGAGGAATGACTGTGGCCTTATCATCTGCTGCAGGCAACGATCATTCTGTTTTCTAACCTAACCTGTGCCAATTTCACTGAACATCCAGACACACACACTGACACACACCAAGGCTGACTAGAAGTTGGTAAGATTGCTCTTCTCTTATGGCTGTTGGTAAGCCAACCAATTTCTCCATAATCAAAGCTCATACACATGTGATTCAACTTTATCCTCATACAAATCCACAAATGCATGAACTCCCCTTGTAAAGAACTGTTGTTAAACAGTTTAAAAATTCATCTCCAATCCTCCTATTCACTAGTGTTGATCAACATCATAAATAAAATGAGAAGATTAAAGGCTGATGAATTAATTCCCTCCCAGGTAGTAGGGAAACAACCTGGAAATCTTCTTTATTGTCATTTTGGAACTTAATTTTGAATATGGAAAAGCCTTATCTACTTGGAATTTAATTAAAAGTAAATAAAGAAGCTGTACTACAAAGATTTTACTGGGAAGGAAAGGAAACAGTATCCAGTTTCCCCATTGTGCCCTTCTGTTCAACTCCTCATCCAGTCTGTGCTGGGAATCAGTTCCTCACTCTCTGCCAAACAAATGTATCATTCTTCAGATCTTTCCTGATGGAGTGGTAAAGAATTTGTATGCTTATGGCCTTCTCAGTTAATTCTGCAAATAGAGATAGAGGGAAGTTTAGTAGTGTTTATCCAAATTTTAAATGAGCAGCCTCTTTTCAAAAAGTGCAATTTGTATTGAGATCATTACAGATTCACATGCAGTTGTAAGAAATCACATAGAGATCTCCAGTGCACTTTGCCCAGTTTCCCTCAATGGTGACTTTTTGCAACAGTATAGTACAATATTGTAACTGGGAAATCAACATTCATACAATCTACTGATCTTATTCAATTCCCCAGTTTTACTTGTACTCATTCCTGTGTGTGTCTTCAGTTTTATACAGTTTATTACATGTGCATAAGTATGCCTTTGACTTAGCATTTCCACTCTTAGGAATCTCTCCTCTAGAAATATTTGCCTATGTGCACAAAGCCACATGTACAAAAATATGAACTTTAGTCCTTTCATAGTACTAACAGAAATAATGACATTCTGCTTGCATCATTAGGAGCATAATTAAATACTTCTGGCACAATATAGAATGCTATGCAACAGTGAATAAAGACAGGAGCATAGCTATAAAAGCTGATATGGAAAGCTCTCCCAGACAAAATAAGTGTAAAAAGCATAGAATAATAGAATAATATAGGGGCCGGGTGCGGTGGCTCACGCCTGTAATCCTAGCACTTTGGGAGGCCAAGGCAGGGGGATCACGTGAGGTCAGGAGTTCGAGGCCAGCCTGGCCAACATGGTGAAACCCTGTTTCTACTAAAAATACTAAAATTAGCTGGGCACAGTGGTGCGCTCCTGTAATCCCAGCTACTCAGGAGGCTGAGGCGGGAGAATTGCTTGAGCTCGGGAGGTGAAAGTTGCGGTGAGCCGAGAGGACACCATGGCACTCGAGTCCAGGTGACAAAGTGACACCCTGTCTCAAAAAAAAGAATAATATAGGTACATTTATGTGGAAAATGTAAATCGATAAATGTGCATACATGTGTATGCATATAAATGCCTTTAAAAACGTGAATTACACCCCTCAAACTGTTAATAAGAGCCACCAAATGTTTTAACTGAGACTCCGTAAATCTAAAACATCTAGGCCTCATCTTTGGCATTAAGACAAATCTGCAATCACTTCACAGCCAGTCTATGCTTGAGACTTAACTCAGAGCCTTCCCCCATGGGGATGAAAAATCCTCTTCTACCTGGAAGAGAGGAATGGTGGGAGTCTAGAGGTGCCTGTCAGCCTGAAGTAGCACCCAGGGGTGTGAGGCAACTGAGTTTATCTGAAAAGACATGGACACAGAACATCCAAATGTTGTTTTTTTTTTTGAGGTGGAGTCTCGCACTGTCCCCTGGGCTAGAGTGCAGTGGCATGATCTTGGCTCACTGCAACCTCTGCCTCCTGGGTTCAAGCGATTCTCCTGCCTCAGCATCCCAAGTAGCTGGGATTACAGGCGCCTGCCACCAGGTCCAGCTAATTTTTTGTATTTTTAGTAGAGACGGGGTTTCACTACGTTAGTCAGGCGGGTCTCAAACTCCTGACCTCGTGATCCGCCCGCCTTGGCCTCCCAAAGTGCTGGGATTACAGGCATGAGCCACCGCGCCCGGCCCCAAATGTTTTGTGTAAGCAAAAACAGCAAAACGTTAACAAAATAAATTTTAGTAATTCACAATGAAAAGATAGCAGGTCTCTTCCACATCTCAGGCCACCTAGCAATCCATTTTTCCAATTGCAACCGTTCATTATTTATTTAGAAGTTAAAATAAAATGAGTAGAGGAAGGGTGAGGTAGGACATTTAGTGAAATTCTTGCAGCTGAAAGGAACAAATGGTTCTTTCCAAAGGTACATTTTTTGTAACATATAGACACATTTTCCCATAAGAAACTCCCAGCACAATTGAAAGCACATGTACAGATGGCCAGGGCGTGCTGTGCATGTTACTGTGCAAGCAATTCAGCAGGGCTGCTGCAAAACCAGCTTTCTCAGCTCTGGGTGCTCGGGCTTGTCTCCATAACAAGCTACCATGTAACAAACGGATCTCAGCAGGGTGAATAACAGTTGCAGAAAGTGAGCTGTTTCCTTCACCCCCACCCTGCTCCCTTCACTCTCAAAAGTTACAAACTGAGTTTCCTTCCTGATAAACTCCAAGGCTTCCTCACTGATTGGTCTCAGTTTGGGAAAGGACGTGACATCAGCAACTTCGCAGACTTAGGGCTGGAGGGTTCTTGTGGCCTCTGGCGGGCCTCCAGCCAGTTAGGTAAAGCGTGTGTGTGTGTTTGTGTGTGCGTGTGTACACGAGCGCGTGCCTCTCTTTGACCACAGGTAGCACTCAGATTACCCTGCCTGCTCTGTTCTTTGCTGCAGACCATTTGACCAGAACGTGTGCAGCTCAGCCAGCCGCAGAGCTGGAATTTTTCAGGAGCAGGGGGAGCATGGAGTTTGGACTTTGCTGAGCAACTGAAGTGGAGCGCAGAGCTTGCTCGCTTAGGAGAGAGCATCATGGATGGCAAACAAGGGGGCATGGATGGGAGCAAGCCCGCGGGGCCAAGGGACTCTCCTGACATCAGGCTTCTTTCAAACCCATTGATGGGCGGTGAGTCATAGGGGCAGTGGAATCAGCCCTGGGGAGGTTGGCTAATGTGCTTAGGAGAGGAGGGTTGGGCAGTTTCAGTGGCTCTGTGTGAGGTGTCCATGGGGCTGTTACTGGGCAGATGTCCACAGCTCACTGGTATATATTCTTTACACAGCTGTTCAAAAATGTGTACACTTCTTTGTGCAGAATCCTACAGACAAGACAAATTCAATTGTCACAAATTATTCTCCAGTGAAAATTTCAGCTCCCAGGAATCATTCTTTGTGGGTCAAATGCATTATTTATTAAATTGGAGGTTTGAAAGTTACTTATAAATAGAAAAATTTTTAATGCTAAAACTTTTTAATTTGTAAGTCTTAGGTGTTTAGCATTTAGGTGGAGCAGGCTTTATAAATGATGTTCAAACACTGAGCACTGACTGAGTCACTTTCAAAAGAGACAAAAGAGACTGTTTTACTTAAAACATTGGAGAATCGTCTTACAGGTATTGTTCTCATCTGTCAAGTGGTGTCTGTGCTAATGTACAGAATCCCACAAATACACACTTTGGTGAGCATTCAGCAGGTGCCTGCTGGCTGAAAGGATTCTGAAAAATGGGTTTAGGCATTTGCACACAGGTTCTTATAAATAATTGTATATTGGTTAGTAATATACTGGTTAACTCTCCAGCCCCAAGTCTGCAAAGTTGCTGATGTCATGTCCTTTCCCAAACTGAGACCAATCAGTGAGGAAGCCTTGGAGTTTATCAGGAAGGAAACTCAAAGTTCGTAACTTTCGGAGAGCAAAGGGAGCAGGGTGAGGGTGAAGGCAACAGCTCACTTTCTGCAACTGTTGTTCACCCTGTTGAGATCCTTGGGGGCTCGTTACGGAGACAAGCCCCAGCACCCAGAGCTGGGAAAGCTGGTGTTGCAGCAGCCCTGCTGAATTGCTGTATTTATTATTTATTAATTTTTTTTTTCTTTTTGAGACGGAGTCTTGCTCTGTGGCCCAGGCTGGAGTGCAGTGGCGCGATGTCGACTCACTGCAACCTCCGCTTTCTGGGTTCAGGCCTATATAGGCGGGGCGCGGTGGTTTACGCCTGTAATCCCAGCACTTTGGGAGGCCGAGGCGGGCGGATCACGAGGTCAGGATACCATCCTGGCCAACATGATGAAACTCCGTCGCTACCTAAAATACAAAAATAAGCTGGGTGTGATGGCACATGCCTGTAATCCCAGCTACTCGGGAGGCTGAGGCAGGAGAATCACTTGAACCCGGGAGGTGGAGGTTGCAGTGCACCGAGATCTCACCACAGGACTCCAGCCTGGCGACAGAGTGAGACTCCGTATCAAAAAAAAAAAAAAAAAGAAAAAAATACATACCTGGTATACTGTCCACAGCACCTGTTGATCAAAGGGGCAATAAACAGGGACTCTGAAGTCAGTCAGGGTTTTTTGTTTTGTTTTGTTTTTTTGAGACGGAGTCTCATTCTGTTGCCTGGGCTGGAGTGCAATGGCGAGATCTCGGCTCACTGCAACCTCCGCCTCCCGGGTTCAGGCGATTCTCGTGCCTCAGCCTTCCGAGTAGCTGGGATTATAGGCGCCTGCCACCACACCCGGCTAATTTTTGTATTTTTAGTAGAGACGGGGTTTCACCACGTTGGCCAGGCTGGTCTAGAACTCCTGACCTCAGGTGATCTGCCCGCCTGGGCCTCCCAAAGTGCTGGGATTACAGGCGTGAGCCACCATGCCCGGCCGTCAGTCAGGGTTTATTAATCTACTATACAGGTACCAAAAGGGTAAAAATCGAAGAAATAAAACACAAAACGCCTTCCCTTTGACTGAGCAGACTAGCCTGCTCATTCATTCATTCATTTATCCAATTTCACTTATAAAATGAGCAGAGTACTCAATGGTGAGTGGGATTTAGATCCACAAAGGCAGAACTGGATTAATCAGCAGATGCATTGAGCATGAGTTTGGAGAACTAGGAAAGCACGAGTGGCACCAAAAAATCACTTTTTACAAAGAATTTCTTTTTTTTTTTTTGTTCTTTTTTTTTTGAAATGGAGTTTCACTCTGTCACCCAGGCTGGAATGCAGTGGAGCAATCTCAGCTCACTGCAAACTCCACCTTCCCGTGTTCAAGCGACTCTCCTGCCTCAGCCTCCTGAGTAGCTGGGATTACAGGCGTCTGCCACCACATCTGGCTGATTTTTGTATTTTTAGTAGAGACGGGGTTTCACCATGTTGGCCAGGCTGGTCTTGAACTCCTGACCTCAAGTGATCTGCCTCCTTTGGCCTCCCAAAGTGCTGGGATTACAGGTGTGAGCCACCACGCCCAGCCACTTTTTACAAGGAATTTTAAATATATATATATATATATTTTTTTTTACATATACTTTTTTTTTAGACGGAGTCTCGCTCTGTTACAAGGCTGGAGTGCAGTGGCACCATCTCGGCTCACTGCAACCTTGGCCTCCTGGGTTCAAGCAATTCTGCCTCAGGAGGGAGAGGCAGGGACTAGGTGGGACTACAGGCACACGCCTGGCTAATTATTTATTTATTTATTTATTTTTTGTATTTTAGTAGAGACGGGGTTTCACCATGTTGCCCAGGCTGGTCTCCAACTCCTGAGCTCAGGGAAGTCTGCCCGCCTCGGCCTCCCAAAGCTCTAGGATTACAGGTGTGAGCCACCGTGCCCGGCCGATAAATATATTTTTAAAGTAGCAAACCAATCATTATGGGAAAGAATCGGTAATTTGGTTGACTTCTGCACCGTTATTTTATAGCTAAGTATTGTATTTACCTTGTTTCCACATGGGAGAGAGGCACCAGCCACTTTTCACTGTTCAGGGTTTCTTTTTCTTTTCTTTTTTCTTTTTTCTTTTTGAGACGGAGTCTCGCTCTGTTACCAGGCTGGAGTGCAGTGGCACCATCTCGGCTCACTGCAACCTCGGCCTTCTGAGTTCAAGCAATTCTCCTGCCTCAGGAGGGAGAGGCAGGGACTAGGTGGGACTACAGGCACACACCTGGCTAATTTTTTTGGGTTTTTTTTTTTTTTTTTTTTGTATTTTAGTAGAGACAGGGTTTCACCATGTTGTCCAGGCTGGTCTCCAACTCCTGAGCTCAGGGAAGTCTGCCCGCCTCGGCCTCCCAAAGTGCTAGGATTACAGGTGTGAGCCACCGTGCCCGGCCGATAAATATATTTTTAAAACAGCAAACCAATCATTATGGGAAAGAATCGGTAATTTGGTTGACTTCTGCACTGTTATTTTATAGCTAAGTATTGTATTTATTTTTGTTTCCACATGGGAGAGAGGCACCAGCCACTTTTCACTGTTCAGGGTTTCTTTTTCTTTTTCTTTTCTTTTCTTTTTTTTTTTTTTGAGACGGAGTCTCGCTCTGTCGCCCAGGCTGGAGTGCAGTGGCAAGATCTCGGCTCACTGCAAGCTCCACCTTCCGGGTTCACGCCATTCTCCTGCCTCAGCCTCCTGAGTAGCTGGGACTGCAGGCGCCCGCCACCACGCCCGGCTAATTTTTTGTATTTTTAGTAGAGACGGGGTTTCACCATGTTAGCCAGGATGGTCTCAATCTCCTGACCTCGTGATCCGCCCGGCTTGGCCTCCCAAAGTGCTGGGATTACAGGCGTGAGCCAACTGTTCAGGGTTTCTAAAGTTCCTAATGCAACCCTGGTGGGGTCAGGGTGGGTGAGTGGGAGTGGGCAGGTGTTATACTCAAAGGCATGGTGCTTGTAAAGTGAACACGTTGTTACAGCTAGAGTGCAAAATGTGAATGTCTTAGGGAGTCTAGTGAGAACAAGTTTGAAGAGTTGGAGTGGCAGATAAAGCTTGAAGAGCTAAGTGGAGGAGGTCAGGCTTCATGAGGCAGGGAATTGAGAGCCATTGGTGGTTCTAGAGCAGAGACCTGGTAATAAGGCTGTAGGTGAATCAACATGGTAGCCACAGCTGGGATAGATTGTGTTGGAATCGTGGGAGATTGTTGCATTCATCCAGTGGTTCTCAAATTCTCATGTGCCTCTACATCACCTGGAGAGCTTATTAAAATACAGATAATGCAGCTTCTGGCTGGGCGCGGTGGCTCACGCTTGTAATCCCAGCACTTTGGGAGGCTGAGGTGGGCGGATCACTTGAGGTCAGGAGTTCGAGACCAGCCTATCCAACATGGTGAAACCCCATCTCTACTAAAAATACAAAAATTTGGCTGGGTGCGGTGCCTCACACCTGTAATCCCAGCACTTTGGGAGGCCGAGGCAGGCGGATCACCTGAGGTTGGGAGTTCCAGACCAGCCTGACCAACATGGAGAAACCCAGTCTTTACTAAAAATACAAAATTAGCCGGGCATGGTGATGCATGCCTGTAATCCCAGCTACCCGGGAGGCTGAGGCAGGAAAGTCGCTTAAACCCCAGAGGCAGAAGTTGTAGTGAGCCGAGATCACGCCATTGCACTCCAACCTGGGCAACAAGAGCGAAACTCTGTCTCAAAAACAAAAAAAAAAAAAAAAAAAAAAATTAGCTGGGTGTGTTGGCACGTGCCTGTAGTCCCAGCTACTTAGGAGGCCCAGGCAGGAGAATTGCTTGAACTTGGGAGGGCGGAGGTTGCAATGAGCTGAGATCATGCCACTGTACTCCCACCTGGGCAACAGAGCGAGACTCTGTCTCAAAAAAAAAAAAAAGCAGATGATGCAGCTTTTGATGAAGTGGTAGGCCTGGGGTGGGGGCCTAGGAATCTGCATTCATAACAAACTCCCAGGTGACATGGATGGTACTGGTCAGGGACCATACTTTGAAAACCACTGCACTAATCCAACCATGAAACTTACATTTGAATCGAACTTTGGAAATGACAGAGAAAGGGCGATGATTTCAAAGGAAAGATAAATCAGCGTATGCTGTTTGATTAAATGTTGGAACTAACAGAAGGCAGGCAAAATTCTAAGGTTCTCAAGCCCAAAGTAATGTCAGATAAGCTAGATAAGAGGGAAGTTGGAAAGGAAGTTGCCTTGGATGCAGGATGAGGAGGGGAGAATACAGAATTCTGTTTTGGACATGGTAGTGCCAACAATGATGCCCAGTGTACAGTATGATGACATGGGACTGAGACTTAGGAATGATCACAGGTTAGAAGCCAGAGACCTCAGAATGTTCTACAGAGTGGCTGTGGTTGAAACCTACGGAAGGGAGAAATTGTCTAATGGCCAAGAGCTGAGAGTCAACCAAGGATGGAACCCTGGGACAGGCCTCCAGTTGATGAAGTAGGATCAGTAAGTTGGACAGAGAAGCAGAAAGAGATTCTGGATGTTGTAATTACACAGGTACTAAGGGAAGAGAAGTTTTCAAAGAAGTAGAAGTCACAAGGGTAGGTGCCTGGATACTTCTGGTCTCTTACCTCCTGTTGTGAATCTGACTGGCAAATTGCTACTCACCTTCTACACCCAGCTGAGCCATTGCCCCCATGAAGCCCTCCTAGACTTTCCATCTCTCCCTACTCAAGTTGAGTCATTCTCCGTCTGCTTTGCATCAGTCCTGCCCCTTGGGTAAAACCTCAATTGTAGTTGGTTGCTTTTGTTTATGCTTCCGAGGTCTTAACCTTGGTGAAGTGTGGAATGCGGAACGCTCAGAATGCTGTTTTCAAATAGCTGTGCCAAGAAACTCAGCTCAGGTGAAGCTTGTCCCTTCGCACAAGGCCAAGTTAGAGGAGAAAATAGGGCCCAGGTGTGGATCATCTTGCTGCTCCTACCTCCATCTGCAGGCGTTTTTCTGCCCACTTCCCTGGGGGTAGGGAGGGAGGAAAGGCTATGAAAATGGGCAACCAACTCTTCATAGAGATTTGTTTAATGTTAGACTCTCCTGTCCAAGGAGCAGGGAAAGAATGTCTTAATTTTTTCCTGAAAGTAGCTTGTTACGAGTTGAATTGTGTCCCCTGAAAATATATATGGTTAAATTCTTAACCCCCTGTGCCTCAGAACGTGACCTTATTAGTTAAGATTAGTTAAGATGAGGTCAAGTAGGGTAGGATGGACCTTAATCCAACATGACCAGAGTCCCTATAAGAAAAGGAGAAGGAGACACATGGAGAATGCTATGTGACAACAGAGGCAGAGATAGGAGTGAAGCATCTAGAAGCCAAGGAACACCAAGGACTGATGGCCACTGCCAGAAGCTAGAAGAGGCAAGGGAAGGATTTTTCCCTAGAGCCTTTGGATAGAGTATGGCCCTGTCCACACCCTGATTTCAGACTTGTAGCCAACTGCTAGCCTCTAGGACTCAGCGACAACAAACTTCTGTTCTTTTAAGCCACCCAGTTTGTGGTGTTTTGTTATGGTATCTCTAGGAGACTAATTTATACCTACTCATAGAAACTTAGGAAAATACATTGAAGGATAAACTAACCACCCATAATTCCACCAAGCAGGTAACCACTGTTCCCAGTGTTAGTGTCTATCTTTTGGGGTTTTGCCTGAAGACTGACAACTGTAGAGATATTTCTATCCTTGCAAAATTGAGCCCACCCTGTAGAGAGTATTCACATTTAAACAGAAGACAAGCTAGAACAGGTATTGAAAGAAAACAATTTTATTATCTTATGGTGAATTTTTAGATATTGGGGCACCTCAGGAGGGGTGAGTTTTCTGGGGGAAAACCTGCCTGTTGAGACAGAATGGGTGATAATGTGAGGGCCCTTTGGAGAAGGCAGCTTTATATTGAGAGAAAGAGAGAGAAGAGAGAGGGAGACAGGAAAGAGGAGAGAGAGAAGAGAGAGAAGAAAGAGGAGAGGAGAGGCTGGATGATGGAACTGGAGAAAGAACTGCAGTGGACAGGCCTGACTTGCCCAAGAGTTGCCTCAGTGGGCCTTTCTGTTTGTTTCTGACTGTAAGCCTCTTGTTTCTTTTTCTCCTCTTTCTGTTTGTCCTGGGATCAAACCAAGGTCCACAATAATTGTGAACACAGCACCCAGATCCTTTCCAGGTTCTGGCAGGTTGGTTCATGCCACTGAATCCACCCTTATTGTGTCCTGAAGACTGAAGGCAAATACTCCTGTCCCCTCAGAGCAACCCAACTTCTTTTTTGTCTCCTTGACTTTGCAAAACGTTTCTCAGGATGGGTAGATTTTATGCTACTGCCCAGCATTCACTGGGGTTCTCAGAACATCAGTAATAGCTATTTTCAGAATGTACCAATTAGTGCATCTTAAATCTCTTTTGAAATAATGGAAATGAAAAAAATGTTCCACAAATTACAATAAAAATGAAATGGCAGCCTCCCTAATGTGCTCCAGGTTTGATGAGGGTACAATTTAAAAGAAAGATAAGTTTAATGGCACTACTTGGAGGACTTGTGGAGTGGTTTCATTACAAGAGCTCCCTGCCCCATTTTACCCATGAGCCACAGTACCGGATCCATGGCATTGCCAGTGACCTCATTTGACATGTATTTTTTGGCAGTAAAACCAATAGACCGTGGCTGAACCAGTGTTGGGAAAGAGCCCTTAATATATGCCAAGGACTTGGATAATGTGTTACATACAGTTAATGACCCCTGAGTATCAAAGACTTGGGTGGGGTCAGTGGAAAAGGATGTCGTGACCTTGAATCTCCCCTTAATGAATTTTAGATAGTCTCCTACTATGAGCATTGTCCATGTTCTGGCAGGAAAATAGGTCCCCTTTCCTGCTTGTTTTCTGCCCTTTTCAGCTGCCAGTTAGCAGGAAAGCGAGGGCAACTGCTTTTGGGTTTAACTGGGCATGTGGTGAGCCTACAGCTCATTGCCTGCTTGGGGTGTGGGCTCTGGAAAATCATGAAGAAAGAAGCATTTCCCAGGTCCGCCAGACAGACACTCATTTGGATCCCTAAAGAGACATGTCTCACTCAGCTATCTTTTCAGTGTTTTCCAGAGTAAAAGAGAGTGTGTGTGGACTAATCCATGTTGCAAATTATGGTGTTTGCTAATACACACACACGTACACACAATCTATGCTCTCTGAATGTTAGAAAAATGTTAAACTAGGCCAGGCGCAGTGGCTCATGCCTATAATCCCAGCACTTTGGGAGGCTGAGGCACATGGATCACTTGAGGTCAGGAGTTGGAGACCAACCTGGCCAACATGGTGAAATCCTGTCTCTACTAAAATTACAAAAATTAGCTGAGTGTGATGGTGTGCACCTGTAGTCCCAGTTACTTGAGAGGCTGAGGCAGGAGAACCACTTGAACCCGGGAGGCGGAGGTTGCAGTGAGACAAGATTGCCCCACTGTACTCCAGCCTGGGTGACAGAATGAGACTCCGTCTCAAAAAACAAACAAAACATTACACACAAAGAAAAATGTTAAATTATTCATTGTCACTACTGTAAATTTTCACATAATCACTCATTTGTTCTGAGACCTGCTAAGGTCAAAGTCCTTGTATAAATTTGAGATGGATTTTGGTTTTACAGGGACTCACGTCTTTCTTCTGGGCAGGAGCATAGGCATACTGTGACAGGCTTAACAAACTCTGAGCTGAAATGACTTTAAGTTAGAAGGGGAAGCCTCATATACTGCTGATGGGAATATAAAGTAGGGCAGCCACTTTGGAAGATAGTCTCAAACATTGTGTTACCATATCATACAGCAATTCTTTTAGGTGCATATTCAGGAGAATTGAAAACATATATCTGCTCAAAAACTTGTACATGAATGTTTATAGCAGCATTATTAATAATAGCCAAGAAGTAGAAATGACACAAATTTCTATCAACTGATGAATGAATAAATAAAATGTGGCTTATGCATACAATGGAATTATTTGGCCAAAGAAAAAGGAATGAAGTACTGATGCATGCTACAATACAACATGGACGAAACTTTGAAACATTATGCTAAATAAAAGAAGCCAGTTGCAAAGTACCACATACTGTATGGTTTCATTTATATGAAATGTCCAGAATAGGCAAATCCATAGAGACAGAAAGTAGATCCATGGCTGCCAGGGGCTGAGGGAAGTAGAACTGTGGAGTGACTGCTAATGGGCGCAGAGTTTCTTTCTGGGGTGATGAAAATGTTCTAAAATTGATTGTGGTGTTGGTTGCATAGCTCTGAATATACTGAAAACTGCTGAATTGTACACATTAAATGGGTGTATTGTATGGTATGTGAATTATATCTCAATACAGCTGCTTGCTAGCTAGCTAGCTAGAGATATTCATATTGTCAGCCCCTCACACTACGTGTACCAGGACAACACTCTGTACTTCTCAAAGACACAAGCTGTCTCTGCTCTGTAAACACTACATTCTGCAGAGGTGCAAACTCAGATAGCCTTTGTTATTCTCTTGGAGAAGTACGTACTTCTTTATTTGCCCCCAATAGAAAGAGTAATGGTCCCATGATGAATGAGCAGAAAGTAAGACCATTTGTGGCTACACTTCATAAGTGCGTCATTTTTATGAAATCTGAACAGTTACAAATTAGGACCCAATTTACCTGCCTGGACTGTTTAGGCTGTCGACAATAATAATCTTAGGGAGCTTTAAGAGAGGTTGGGGAATGTGGCAGCTGTATTTCTTAGCAGCTGAGCACTTGGGAAAAAAAGTGGATTAATCATCATACATATGGTGATCCATCAGGAGACATTTGCAAATCTATTGAAAACTGATTTTCAAAACCTTTCTCAATTTGTGGCTCTTTGTTCTCATTCAAGATTTTGTGTGAATAGTATTTGGCATTATCAGCACCAACAGGGTGGAATTAGTTGTCCTTTTAATTCTAATTTGGAGATCAATCTTTCCATATCCGCAGTCCGAATTTTAGCTTCCAAGCCCTAGAATCAGCAGTATTATTCCAGAAATAATTAGGAACCTCAGAGAATGCCGTGAGGACATTGAGTATCTATTAAGCGTGAGGTTTTGACGGTACGAAAAGCCATTTCACTTATGATGTACCTTGTCTCAAGCACCTTTAGTGACCCCAGAAGGAAAGCATTGGATGGGCGGTATGTAGATGGGCTCATTTGTCTTCCTTTTATGTTCTAAATGCTTAATGAATCCATCTGGAAGAATGGTAATTTGCTTACTAATACAGATTTTCCAGGGCACTGATGGCTTCAGGTGGCAGACGGGCCTCATGTGTTAAGTACAAAGTGTTAAGCCCACATGTGTTAAGTACAAAGGATACTTCATAGCCTTTCAGTTTGCAAGGTACAGATAGTAAGTACCCTCCTTCTCCAGGTCTTCTCAGTTTTTAGGAGCTATTAGCTTCCATGCAAGGCATAACTGGCATCAGACCTTTCTACCTTGTTTGTGTGTAGTGTGTTTGGCGAAGCAGGTGGAGCTGGAGCTGAAGCAAGTTCAGGCACGCCTCCCTCACATTTCTACTGGAAATCAGATGAAGCTTGAGATGAGAAAAAATCAGATCTATGCCTCATTCAGTTATATTCATATTCAATTAAGAGAGAGGAAAGCATTTAATGGGTTGGGATTGGGTTTTCAGGCCTCTTTCCTAAGAATTTGTTTTCCTTCTATGTGGTTGTAGAATAAATTTGCTATTTTATTTTATTTTTTTGAGACAGAGTCTCACTGTGTCGCCCAGGCTGGAGTGCAGTGGCATGATCTCGGCTCACTGCAACCTCCGCCTCCTGGGTTCAACCGATTCTCCTGCCTCAGCCTTCCGAGTAGCTGGGATTATAGGCATAAGCCACCACACCCAGCTAATTTTTACATTTTTAGTAGAGATGGTGTTTCACCATGTTGCAAGGCTGGTCTCGAACTCCTGACCTCAGGTGATCTGCCCACCTCGGCCTCTCAAAGTGCTGGGATTGCAGGTGTGAGCCACCATACCCAGTGTAAATTTGCTATTTTAAATGGCAATGATGATGAGGTGTAATCAAGACGCTCTGTTTAGTGTTAGGGCAGGATAATCATAGTAGCTAGTATGTATTGAGCCATGGTAAGTACAGGTTGAGCATCCCTTCTCTGAGATCCTTGGGACCAGGAGTGTTTCCAATTTTTTCAGATGTTGGAATATTTGCATATACATAATGACTTATCTTGTGGATGGTACTCAAGTCTAAACACGAAATTCATTTATGTTTTATATACACCTTACGCACATAACCTGAAGGTAATTTTATATAACATTTAAATAAGTTTGTGCATGAAACAAAGTTTTGACTGCAACCCATCACATGTCAGGTGTGGAATTTTCCACTTGTGGCATCACGTTAGCACTCAAGAAGCTTTGGATTTTGGAGCATTTTGGATTTGAGAGTTTTGGGTTAAGGATGCTCAACCTGTATATTATATATTAGGGATGCTCAACTTGTAACTTTACAGAGAAGGAAACTGGGGCACTGGGCCTTTCCCGGGACCCACGGGTCAGAAAAGGTGAAGCAGGTTTGAATTAAGAAGTTTCTTTAACCACCTTGGCATGCTGCCTTTGGGGGTAAATAATGTCCCTGTTTCAAGGTGAGACTGAACACTGATTTGTGCTTAATATTAGGACAGGAGATAATCTATAAATAGATATGGTTCTGTTTAGATTTGATTCCAAACCTAATGGTGTATGTAATTACATGATTACTACTATTAATACAGAACACTGTTTGCTGAGATGCCAAAGTCTGTATTTCATGCAGGAAACTAGACTGGCAGCTACAGCTTAACACACTAATGTTGGTAATTAGTGAAGCTCTCGCTTAACTAAATGGGCCATTTGCCTTTGAAACCAGTGTGTAAATAGAAATAGAGTAATCTGTCATCCCAATCCACCTCTTTTGTCCTTAGTTTGAGGACTGGCTGTAGTTCTTTCCCAAGCTATCCAGACATTTCAAACAAACTGTGCACAAAAAATATTAATAAAGAAGAGAAATGCTGAATTCCTGACGGGAATTTTGGTTGAGTGAATCCAATGTCTCCATCCAGGGCCTGTTAGGCTCTTATTGATGGGCAAGGACAAGCCTCTGGGTCTAAGTGCATTAGCAGGATATAACCCATTCCTCCCTTTCCATACAGATGCTGTGTCTGATTGGTCTCCTATGCATGAAGCTGCAATCCACGGACATCAGCTGTCTCTGAGGAACCTCATCAGCCAGGTAGCTTTTTGAAAATACAATACAGAAGAAACCTATCAAAATATTAAAACAAATGTGTGACATAACAACATAGGGACTTTTAAATTAATTCATTAAATAGAAGACCTAGTGGTGATTCTAGTAACTACCATAATGCCTAAATAGGATGAATATATATTTTGAGATATTTTAGATGTCTACAACAATTGTAATACAATAGAAAATATCTGTAATTTCTATTGGAGATAACCCTACATAATACTATTACTACTGTGGTTTGTTGTCTACATTCTGAACTGAAGGATATGCTAAATTTCAGATAGAGATGAGTGAGAATAAATGTGCTTTAAAAAAATCCAATTTCATAGACCTATCTAGAGTCAGAAGTCCTCCTATAAGAAAATAATTTCTAAAGAAAAATTTCATACTATCCTAAGCCACTATCTTAAGCCATTTTTGGTAGCAGCAGTCTATTATAAATAGATTATAACACTAACTCTAGCTAAAAGAAGTTAGGCTACTTCTCAGATAAAATTAGAAATTTACCCTATTTTGATAGCACGAAAAATGATCACTGCAGCTTTTATATATCACTTGTTAAATTGGACAGATACTCATTTACATTCAGTATTTATGTGTTTATGAAACATCAGCCAGAACCATGTCTCCAAGTTCTATCACATTATTTGTGTAAGATGTCTTTTTAGAGCCCCGGTTTCTGCTTTCATAAAATGAGTATTCTAATACCTACCTAGGTCAGTCCACCCCATAACTCAATAACAAACCATCCCAAAACTCAGTGACGTGATACAGTAACCATTATTTCTTGCTGATGTGTGTTCGTGTCAGTTCATCTGGTCTGGGCTTGGCTGGGCTTGGCTCCCAGCTGTGGGTTGGGTGTAGCCCTGCTGCACATCTCTTTCATCCTTCTTGGACCACTGGCTACCTGAGGAATTATTTTCTCTTGGCAAAACGCTGGAGCACAGCAGGACAAGCCCAACCATGCAAGAATACTTCCAATCTGTTCATGTCACATCTGCTAACATCCCACTGGTCAAGTCACATGACCACATCCAAAGTCAAGGCTCAAGAGAAGTACATTTTGTCAACTAAGAGTAGTTGATGACTGAAAATGGATATATTAAAGTTAAGCCATTCAATCTTTTTTTTAAAACTAAGAACTGACTGTGGACTGAACACTGTGAAGTAATGGGTTAATTACCTTATGATTTTATATGACTCAGACTTGTTAATAATTTAGACAAATCACAGTTAATTTAAGTCAGAACTGTAACTATAAATGAGTTTCTAACTTTACAGAAGGAACCTCTCTGTAATGTGAATATGTGGTGAAAACTTTGTTTTGTGTTACGAATAGCTGTGTTGTTGTATTTCATTTACCTGGATTTATGTATAAATACCTAAATGCTGGTTTTATTATTATTATTATTATTTTTTGAGATGGAGTTTCACTCTTGTTGCCCAGTCTGGAGTGCAGTGGCGCGATCTCGGCTCACTGCAACCTCCGCCTCCTGGGTTGAAGCAATTCTGCCTCAGCCTCCCGAGTAGCTGGGACTACAGGCATGTGCCACCACGCCCGGCTAATTTTATATTTTTAGTAGAGATGAGGTTTCACCATGTTGGTCAGGCTGGTCTCAAACTGCTGACCTCAGGTAATCCATCAGCCTTAGCCTCCCAAAGTGCTGGGATTACAGGCATGAGCCACCGTGCCTGGTCTAAATGCCGGTTTTACAATGGCAGTTGTGCCTGGAGGAGTATGCACATTTTCCTATTGGTTGTTTTTATGGTTGCCTTTTGCCCAAGTTCTGTAGCTCGGCCTGCCTTCTCCCAACTTGAGTCTGATACACTTGCATGATTTTTGCTTCATGTGACAATCATACCCCTCTTGTGGCATTGACAAAGCTACTTTCTATAAGTGTGATGACCGTGAGAAAATAAGGTATTTTCTCCTGCCAGTTGTACATTTAAGTCTTAGGTATGAATAGCAAAGTAAGAAATGACATATTCTTTTCTTTGATCATGACAAGAGTTGGCAAATTTTTTTTTTTTTTTTTTTTGAGACAGAGTCTCGCTGTCGCCCAGGCTGGAGTGCAGTGGCGCGATCTCGGCTCACTGCAGGCTTCGCCCCCTGGGGTTCACACCATTCTCTTGCCTCAGCCTCCCGAGTAGCTGGGACTACAGGCACCCGCCACCTTGCCCGGCTAATTTTTTGTATTTTTAGTAGAGACGGGGTTTCACCGTGTTAGCCAGGATGGTCTCGATCTCCTGACCTCGTGATCCGCGCGCCTCGGCCTCCCGAAGTGCTGGGGTTACAGGCGTGAGCCACCGCGCCAGGCCAAGAGTTGGCAAATTTTTTTCAGTAAAGGATCAGACAGTAAATATTTTAGGCCGGGAGGCTGAGGCAGGAGAATGGCGTGAACCCAGGAGGTGGAGTTTGCAGTGACCCGAGATCGCGCCACTGCACTCCAGCCTGGGCGACAGAGCAGCAATACTCCGTCTCAAAAAAAAAAAAAAAAAAAAAAGAATTTTAGGCTTTGCGAACCATGCAGTCTCTGTTGGAAGTACCTAACTCTGCTGTTTAGCAGAAAAGCAGTTGTAGACAATATGTAAATGAATGGGCATGGCTGTGTTCTGATAAAACTTTGCTTGTGGATGCTGAAATTTGAATTTCATAAAATTTTCATGTGTCACAAAATATTCCTTTGATTTCTTTTAAACCATTAAAAATGTAGAAACCATTCCTAGCTACAGAAGCAGGTTGTAGGCTAGATTTGACTCTGTAGGCTACTGTTTGCTGACCCCTTTGTCAAAACTATGATAGAGCTAGGAAATCTAAGAAAAACAATTAAATGTCAGGAAAAGGAGAGTTTTTTTGAGAAAAAAAAATTGGGTGAAACTGATATTTTTATTACAAATATTATTAAATCCTGTGTGTTACTAAATACTTACGTTTAAAGAGCAATTATATTAGTTAATAGGTACACTTCAATTTCCTAAAATAATAAAGCACATTTAGGCTTCCTAAAAGGTACATGCAGTCTATTTCTTTTCCCTTGCAGTTTCAAAATTTCCTTTTAATTGTCTCACAAGGTAGAGCCACTTGTGAATATGTTAAAATTTAATAATTGCTTGTTAAAACTTAGCAATTTGGGCCACGCTGACTTTAAAAAAATTGAGAAATTTCATAAACAAGCATAAAATAACTTAAACACGTGTGCAGTTGAATAAAAAGTGATGATGATGAGAATATTGCCATGTGACTGCCTCCCCAGGTCAGGAAATGGAAAAATAGCACATTGCTGGCTCCTCCAAAGACTCACCCATCCCTCCCCTTATTGTGCTTTCTAGAACACAATCCTGTCCCTCTTCCACAGGAGTAACCATTATCTCGATTTCCTTGTTTTCTTTATGGTTTTACTCTATATATTATGTCTTCTGAAACAATATGGGGTAGTTTTGCCTAATTTTGAACTTTAAATTGATGTAATCATTCAGTGTGTATGCTTTTGGATTTTGCTTCTTTTGCTCAACATTATTTTTGCAAGCATCACCCTTGTAGTGCTTGCCATTATAATTTGTCAGGTGTAATCTTTCCACTGAAAGATTATACCAAAGTTAATTAATTCAGTCCATTGTTGATGGACATTTGGTTTGTTTGCAGTTTTTGACTATTATGGCCAATGCTGTTGTGAATATTCTTGTATATTTATCTAGATGTATATATACCTAAGAGTCAAATAGCTGAATCATAGGCATATGCATTGTCAGCTCTAATAGATACAGTCAAACTGTTTTCCTGAGTGGTTATACCATATCACACTCCCACCAGTAGTGTGGCAGTTTTTTTTTTTTTTTTTAAAGTCAATATAAACACCTTAGTGTAACATCTGACTTTGAGCCAGGTCAACTTTGTCATAGTACTGGAATGGTGGCTGAAAAACAGCCCCAGGGTACTGTTGCTTTGCACCCCTTACTCTGACTATTTCCCCTCCTTCAGGGGTGGCCTGTGAACATCATCACGGCAGATCATGTTTCCCCACTCCATGAAGCCTGTCTTGGAGGTCATCCCTCTTGTGTAAAGATTTTATTAAAGCATGGAGCTCAGGTAAGGGCAGCTGAAACAACATCTTAGAAACCAAGAATGAAAAATGACTATGTATATCCCTTCTGAATAACTTCCAGCACTTTCGATTAGACTGATTTGAAATATGAAGACAGTTGTTTTTCAAGAAAATTATGTTCATCAGGCTTGTTTGCTTTAGTGATAGATGGATGAAATACTTAATTTTTAGTCACGCTTACAGTCTATATCATTTTCTTTATCATACACTACTAATAAATAGTTATTAGACTTCTGTCTTCATTGTTATGGCCGGAAGGTAATGAAATATTCTGGACAGCACACATTTGCCTGGGATGGCTAGGATGTCTGAGGAGACAGAAAATCTATGTGGTCATTCATCCTTTAGCTGGCAACCTGGACTTGTTCACATGGTAGCAGGGATTGCAAGAGCAGCAAAAATAGACCTGTTTTGTGTTAGGCAACTGAATGGTGGGTTGGGGGAAATTATGGGCTTGCTATCTTCTGACAACAGCAAATGCAAAGTCCCAGAAATGATAGTGAGCAATTTTTACATCTTGAAGTCATTCCTTATGGCAGGACAGTAGAGTAGATGAGAGAGTTCAGAACATAAGCAACCTTGTCCATGCCAAAAAAAGAATGGGCTTTGTCCTGAGATCAGTAAAGAGCCAGAGGTGTGTGCATTGCCAGATTTATATTTGGGTTAAGAAAACATTCAAAACTTGGAAACAGGGAACGTGTCAAGGTGAAGCAAGAGACACCTAGGGTACAAACTTGAAAGAGGTGCTTGCTCTCAGGGTCCTGCACTATTTGTGTGACTCCAAAAATGAATATGTCCTTAAATTTTTTACCCTGGACAACTTTTGTGCCTCACTCTAGTCCTGGCCCTGCTTGGAAGTAGAGTTTGAGAATGAATTCATTGTCTTCACAATATCATTGCTTAAAAGATTTACCAAATAATCATTTAATGATATACAAGAATGTGTCTGCACTTGGCTTTTCTATTCACTATTTAATTATAGCCTAAACACTGTGAAGTTAGACATTAACTTCGAAATTTCTGTCTGATTTCCAACATTAGAAAAGATAGCCTCAAAGATTATAGTTTTGTGGCCCTATAGGACATTAACCAGTTTTTATGTTTTTATTTTTTTAATTTTTGAGATGGAGTCTTGCTCTGTCGCCCAGGCTGGAGTACAGTGGCACGAACTCAGCTCCCTGCAACCTCCGCCTCCCGGGTTTGAGTGATACTCCTGCCTCAGCCTCCTGAGTAGCTGGGATTATAGGCACGCACCACCACACTTGGCTCATTTTTGTATTTTTAGTAGAGATGGGGTTTCATCATGTTATCATGTTGCCCAGGTTGGTCTCGAACTTCTGACCTCAGGTGACCCGCCCACCTTGGTCTCCCAAAGTGCTGGGATTACAGGTGTGAGCCACCGTGCCCGGCGGAGTTTTGTATCTATTAGCAAATATATTTCAGCAGTCCATTGACTATATAAGTTTTTCTTTTTTCTTTCTTTTTTTGAGACAGAGTCTCACTCTGTCGCCCAGGCTGGAGTGCAGTGGCGTGATCTCGGCTCACTGCAACCTCTGCCTCCCAGGTTCAAGTAATTCTCCTGCCTCAGCCTCCCGAGTAGCTGGGACTACAGGCACATGCTGCCATGCCGGGCTAATTTTTTGTATCTTAATAGAGACCGGGTTTCACCATGTTGCCCAGGCTGGTCTTGAACTCCTGAGCTCAGGCAATCTGCCTGCCTCAGCCTCCCAAAGTGCTGGGATTACAGGCGTGAGCCACTGTGCCTGGCCAAATGTTTTTTTGAGCCAGCCTTACCGTCTTACTGGTTCCCTCATTAATGAATGAGTTGAATAAAATCTTTGGTATGTGTTAATTCTATATTTGTATGAAAGTCAAGTTTTTTAAAGTTTTCTAAATTATACTTTAAGAATATCCTAACTTACACAGCTAATAATTTCAACAATTTCCTCACAGCAGCAAGAGTAATCTTCTTGCACCCGTTAAGAAATTGAATTGGTGTGGGATGGGTCTAGGAAAGAAGTTTAAAATAGGGATTAATTTGTAAGCGATTGAAATTATCCTAACTAGTTTCAAAGTTCATGTTCCTGGGGAAGGCATGGAGGAGATAGAACACTGAGTAACATTTTCGATGCTTTATAGCCACTCCCTAATTCCATTTTTCACAAAAACCTGTGGCATTTGGTACTTATTTCTCCATTCTATAGCTGAGGAATTTAAGGCTCAGAGATGTTAAATAACATCTTCAGATTGGTGGACCCTACCTTTGAACCCAAAACATCCCCCTTCCTGTCTTCATCCTGGAGCTTCTTTTACCAGGTGAATGGTGTGACAACAGACTGGCACACTCCACTGTTTAATGCTTGTGTCAGCGGCAGCCGGGATTGTGTGAATTTGCTTCTGCAGCATGGAGCCAGCGTTCAACCTGAGAGTGATCTGGCATCCCCCATCCATGAAGCTGCTAGGAGAGGTAAATCTGTTGAGAATTTTTTTTTTTTTCTACCCACTCCTTCAAGGGACATCTTAACTGCTGAAAGAAAGAAAAGGAGATATATTTTAGAGCAGTAGTTCTCAAAATGGAGTCCCAGGACTGGAAGCATCAGCATGACCTGGCCTGCAAATGCAGATACTTCGGCCTCACTCCAGCCCCATTGAATCAGTAACTGGGGATGGGGCTCAGCCATCTGTATTTTGTTTAATAAGCCCTCCAGCTGCTTTCTGGTGCACAGTAAGTTTGAGTGCCTCCCTTTTAGAGCATTTTGAATGTTTTTCACTGCTGTATTACTGGAAACAGGGCTTGGCACATAGTAGACTATCCATCAATATTTGTGGAATCCGTTGTTATACCCGTGACCTTATAGAAATCAAGTTATTTCATAAAACAAATTATATTCTTCTATTTCAGGGCCTTAAAGAACATTGTCTCAGTGACACTTAAGTTTGCCAAATGAAATAAGCTTTCAATTTTTGAAACTATTTGATGTTGTATACAGTTTGGGATAATTCTTTTCATTAAAGCCATAATTTTTCTGATAGTCTTAGCTCATAAAATCACAAGTTTTTATTTTCTCCAATATTTATCATCATCATAATGACCATACCTTGCCAGAGGGCTTTCTATTTCTCCAGTGGCTTTCACAGAATGGCTTCCCATTTGACTGGACCAACCCACTTATAATGATCTCCCAAAGCATTAATATTTATTTGAGAACATCTTAACTCATCATATTCGCTGCATACATAGAACTAAAATATAGCAAGAGAAACATAGAGGAGCAATGTCGAAAATATGACATTCTGGACCAAGGAAGTGTGATTCAGCTTTCGCCTAGTTTTTCAGATTGGGCCCTGCTCATGTTGGATTTGGCAGTTTCTTCTAAGCCTTGCCTATACCCGCTGTGGCTTGTTTCTCCCGGGCCCGCCTTTGGAGAGGTTGTAAGTTTCCTTCTCTTTCCCGTGGCCCACACTGTGCCCTTTATTCTTCAGTTCCACCTTCAGGTCCTGTTCCTCCATATCTCTCCCCAACTCTCACTTCAATTTCTGTACCTAGACAAACTACAAAGCCACAGACAATTGAAAAAGGTGGATGGTTGCTGGTTGGTTACCATGGCTAGTAAACTCAAATGGAGTTTCACCTGTAGTTGCAGATTGCATCCTATGGTCAAACCATTAACTGATAGCAGTGGTTAAAATCACTCCTGATTTGGTTAGGCCCGGTGGCTCACGCCTGTAATCCCAGCACTTTGGGAGGCCGAGGCAGGCAGATCATGAGGTCAGGAGATTGAGACCATCCTGGCTAACACGGTGAAACCCCCTCTCTACTAAAAATACAAAAAAATTAGCAGGGTGTGGTGGCGGGCGCCTGTAGTCCCAGCTACTTGGGAGGCTGAGGCAGGAGAATGGCGTGAACCCGGGAGGTAGAGCTTGCAGTAAGCCAAGATTTCGCCACTGCACTCCAGCCTGGGGGACAGAGCGAGACTCCGTCTCTAAAATAAAATAAAATAAAATGTAATAAAATAAAATCACTCCTGATTCTAATTAAAGGAAATAGCTTTTAGTCCCCTGGATAAGCTGCTGCCAAATTTAATGCAAAATGGGGATGGCATTGTCTTTCTAGCTAAGGGAACTTGTATTGTAACTGTTTTTCTCTTGCTTTGGGCTGCAGGCCACGTGGAGTGTGTTGACTCTCTTATAGCTTATGGGGGCAACATTGACCATAAGATCAGCCACCTGGGCACTCCACTCTATTTGGCTTGTCAAAACCAACAGAAAGCCTGTGTCAAGAAGCTTCTGGAGTCAGGTAAAGCAAAAAAGCAAACCAAAACAAGAAAAGAAAATGAAAAGTAAATTAAATGTATTTTAAACATCTTACTGCTATAGGAGAGAAATTAGTGTGGGCAATGGAGTTGGACAAGGTCAGGGTTCATATTGACTGTGTTCCCTTGGAGAATTATTTCACACTGTTTGAACTTTAGTTCTCTCACTTATAACGAGGATGAGGATGATGATGATGATGATGATGAGGATGATGATGATAATGCCTCTTCTCAGGGTGGTCCTCAATGATTATTAGTTTCTCCTGCCTTTCCTCTGTCTCCCTCCATTTGGCCAGTCACATTATTAAGCCCTGCATAACTTGCAAAGCTGTTGGATTAGTGTTGAATCTTCCTATTTGGGACCTTCACCAGTTCTCTTTGATTGAGATATTGAACTTGCCCCATTGCAAATATTATATTTCCCTTGAAAAGGCCTATGTATCCTTGTTTCTTTTCACCTCCCTGCTGTTGTCCAGCCCCCTTCTCAACACCTGGAACACCATTTCATCACGTCTTTAATTATCTGAGTCCTATTTATTCTTTAAGGCTTCAGTAATCTGTTTCCCAGTGAATGTTGTTATAGTCCTTATTGCCTCCTACTCATCTGGCAGGCATTGCTATGAATTAAGAGATGCAATCTCTGTCTCTCCCCGACTGCCCACCCCACCTCTGCCACTCTGGGCAGATTTTAAGCCTCTAGCCTGGAAAGGGCCATGTTTGATATCCCTCACAAAGTCAAGAACAATACAAGGCCAGATCAGTTAACATTTGTTGAGTGGACATGGATTTTCATTTTACCAGAGGGATGGCAGCTCAGGCAAAGCCACATGTTCCCACATGTCACAGTGAAAGCTAGGCTCTGGGCTGGGGTGGGGATTTGTTAAGAGTGTAGGAGTGGAATTGGGTGGGGACAGTCCTAGAAATCCACCTTACTCCTGAAAGGGAGAACTTTGCCACCTTCCCTGTGATCTTTGGATTGGCCAGTCCAATCCAGGGGATACCCCCATGAGTTCGTTGCTTTTCAAAGTCCAAATCACCAGTCCGAAGTGCCCGGTTTTACACCTTGTGGCAGCTGCACACCAGGTGAGTTTGGCTGCTTGGTGTAGGCTGGATTTCACCATCTAGCCTCTCCGTCAGGCTGTACTGGCTAATACTTAGGTTCCATTAATAATAATGTGGAGCTTTTATGTCACTAGGATTTTTCTTATATGCATCATGCCTATGTACAGTGCTGAAAGGCAAATTTTTAACTTTCTATGCTATATTCCTCATGCCGTACATTCAATAACATTATCAGGTGGGATTTTCCCCACATTATTAAATGGAATCAAATCATCTCCCATTTTTCCAGGATTGCTGTGCTCAATATGGATCCCCTCTTGTTAGGAAATTTTGGGGCTCGGGGCTTTGAAAAGCCCCGATGGTTGGATTCTGCTCCTTGCTGACTCTTTTGTTCTTGTGACTGTTTAGGAGCGGACGTGAACCAAGGGAAAGGTCAGGATTCGCCACTTCATGCAGTGGCCAGGACAGCCAGTGAAGAGCTGGCCTGCCTGCTCATGGATTTTGGAGCGGACACCCAGGCCAAGAATGCTGAAGGCAAACGTCCTGTGGAGCTGGTGTCTCCAGAGAGCCCCTTGGCCCAGCTCTTCTTGGAGAGAGAAGGTGCTTCTTTGCCAAAACCTAAGCCCTAATCTGTTGACATCCCTTGAGGCTCTAGTAGAAGGCAGGTATTTGGCAATTTCTGGCTCCCATTCCTATAAAAAGATCATTCTCTGACATCACCAAATCTGGGGAAGTTGAGATAATTCAATATTCAATGAGATACAGTACTGGTCACAGTACAGTAAATAATCGTCCTGCTATTTAGCATATTGGATACAGGTTTTTGGGATGATCTAATATTCATTATGGGGTAGGCCAGTTTTTTAAAAATTAAGATACTGTTTTAAAATTTTAGTATTACATTTATTTAAAACATGCTTTAGAATGAGGCAGCAGAGGTCTCTTTGGGGTTGTATGAGGCCCCAGGATATCTTGTTGAACCACAGATGGGCCAGACTACTGGACACTTGGTTTCTGGGCTTAAAATGCAGCTCTTTAAGAGTTTAGGGTTCACACCAATCCAAAGATATTTACTATTATAAATTAACCAATGATAAGTCCACACTTCTCTATAAGTAAGAACTGAGACTCCTAACCGGAACAATGAAATATTGTGGTTGAGCAGTGTGTATGGAACTAGGGCTTTGAGGCCTGGGCTGGGCTGGGGAACAAAGACACCTGAAGTTGGGGAGCCACCCTCTTGGAATCTTCATGGGCTCAGAGGCAGTTGAGCAACCAGCTCAGTACTTCTTTTCTTACCGGAGTGTGGACTCTGAAGTCTTAGGGATTCTGGGACTTTGAAGCAGGCCTTCCTACCAGAAGGGTTCTGATGTTATACAATCTAGTTATTTTCTCCCCACATGATGAGCAGTAAGGTTGGCTTTGGGCAGAACTGTAAAGTGGGCTAAGGAATCCTTCTTCCTCCTACTCTCACTGCCCCAGGGTACTTACACTCAAGGCCTATGCTCCTGAGCAGTGCTGGTCAGGCAGAAAAGATTGACTCCAGGCACAAGGAACAGTCCAGTAGAGGCCCCTTTCAGTTAAGCAGTGGGATAATCACGGAGCAGTTCTATCTGCATTTTAATAATTACTTGCTTTGAAAAAGTTTTATGCCTATGAGGCCCATAAAAATATCTTAATTTAAAAATCAGAATAAAAAATGAATAGAACAACATGGATTGTAATCATCTTTATACCAACACAGTTGTGAAATAGAATTTTTAATTGTTTTAATTGAGAAAGGGATTCACAAAGGCAAAAGTGCCTCAGGTCCCCCTCAGTCATAATGTAGGGCATACATTAATGTAGGATGTATGTGTCCCCTCCTCCATCAAACAACCTCATAGCATTCTCAAATTGCCTCCCCTGGCTTTTCCCTTCTGCTTTGTTTCCCAGAGCCATTCCTAGAGACAGTAATTACTTTAATTTTGAATTTATGTTTTGCATGGTGACAGTGTGGCCTATGATCCCACTAGTTTATGAGGTGTCATTTGCTGCTGGAGAGAATCGCCACTTGTTTTGCCTCCATGAGTCAATTTTGGGGTTTTGGTGTAGTCACCTCTCAGAGGGCTCGGAGACCACAGGAAATGGGGTCAGGCAAGTGCAGAAAACTAGACCTGTGGATTGCTCACAGCAGTTTCTGTCTCTGGGTGCCCCTAAATTCATTTGCTTCAATCCACCTGTTTCTCTGTTTCCTGGGGAAGGGAATTTATTCAATTACTGTCCTCTTTCAATGGTATGGCAACAGGAGAATGTTGGTAAAACCCAACCATGTTCTGAATTGGGCTTTGTGTGGGTGTTAGAAAAGGTAAGATTTTCCCGTTTTCTGAGAAAAGGGAAAAGATTTCAAGAATATTACCACCTCACCCTTGATAAGCATCCAAAGCAGTGTTTGCTCAATTAAAACCTAGAAATGACTGTCAGCCCAGCATGACTGCAGCCCCCATCCCCCTCACCCAGTGCACTTTGGCTTTAAAACATCAATGGTTGTTGCTGGCCGGGCACGGTGGCTCACGCCTGTAATCTCCACACTTTGGGAGGCCAAGGTGGGCGGGTCATGAGGTCAGGAGACCGAGACCATCCTGGTTAACACGGTGAAACCCCGTTTCTACTAAAAATACAAAAAATTTAGCCAGGCGTGGTGGCAGGCGCCTGCAGTCCCAGGAGGCTGAGGCAGGAGAATGGTGTAAACCTGGGAAGTGGAGCTTGCAGTGAGCCGAGATCACACTACTGCACTCCAGCCTGGGCGACAGAGTGAGACTCCGTCTCAAAAAACAAAAAATAAAACATCAATGGTTGTTGGTGGGAGAAAAAAGAAGTCAAGGCCCGAAAGAATATGCCAATTCATAAATATACAATTAGCTGGTTTTATTATCGAGCAAAGCAAACCCCTTGAATATTTGCAGGTGCCAGCAAGTGACTGCAAATCTGTAGTGGGTTTTCAGCTGTGTCTATGGACTTGAAGCTACAGTTGTTTTACATTGTCTCGCTTGTAGTAAACAGCAGCATTCAGTTGGCATCAGTAGTTATTAATACACTGAGTTTCCTGTGACATCCCGCTTTTCTTAATTCTCTATCAGGCCTGCTCTGAGATCTTGTTATTTGTAATGCTTTATCAGTACCTCCTACGGTTGCCTCTGACAGCGTTTCTAGCACAGATGATCAGTCACATCTTTCAACATTCCTTAGTGAGGCTAGATTAGGTTCAGTTTCCCCACAGTGTGCTTTTTGCTGCTTGTTAATATGTGCCTTGAGAACACTGGGAAGCCATTCATTATTAGATGCTTTGAGTATACTGGGCATCATCTCATAGGTGCCTTACTCCAACAGGGCTCTTCTGTTAGGGCCTGGTTTAAAATACTGCAAGTATTTTTTTGATTGTATATGTGTCGAGTTCCATCTCTCCTTGTTCTGCATCATCTTGAGAGATTAAGTTAACTCGGTTGATCCTGTAGTTGGTATTGCTATAGGAAAATAGAGACCACAGTATCCTTTTGGCTGTATTCTCAACCCTGACCGCACACTCAGATGACCTCGGGCACATGCCTTTAGAAAATCCAGATGCTTGGGCTTCACCGGACAATAATTGAAGCAACATCTCTGGTTGGGGGGACTCAGCATCCATGTAGTTGAATGTACCCCCACCACAGGTGAGTCTGAAGTGCTACCTGGATTGAGGGCTACGGCTTTATGGAGTTCTTGAGGGTATATAGTTTTGCTTTTTAAAAAATAACCAAAAGAAGATGCCCATTACAATTTGATGCAGGAACGGGGGTAGGGGCGTGGAAAATCATTCCCCATCCTTTTGCCCTATAACAGAGTTTCTCAACCTTGACACTATTGACATTTTGGATCAGTTAGGGGCTGTCCTGTGTACTCTGGGATGTTTAGAAGCATCCTTGGCCTCTCCCATTAGATGCCAGTAGCACCCTTCCTCAAGTTTTGGCAACCAAAAATGTCTCCAGACACTGCCAAATGTCCCCTAAGGAGCAAAATGATCTCCTCCTCCTTTCCTTCCCTGAGCCTCCTCCCAGTTGTGAACCACTGTCCTAAAATGTAAGCTGTTGGGTGTTCCCTAAGCAAGGTTTGTGCTAGCTAGTTAACTTTTCACCTGTGAATTGAAGCATTGGAATAGCTCTGAATACAGGATATAAAAACAAACACGACTTAACATACTCTTAGGATTCACTGTGAGCTCATTATATTTGAGTACCTTAATTTGCTCAAGTTATAAAATAAAAATGTTTGCATCTAGAAATATGCCCTTATTTTTAAAGGTAAAAGATTAAGAATACCATTAAACATAAATTTTATTTTTATTATTGGAATTTTTGTGTAGCTGTGTAATTCCCAAGTTAGCTTATTTAAGCCTCCATTAGTGAGGCTAAGCTTTAAATTTCTTTCATTCTGTTCTAAATTAAAACCTAACAAGCTTATTTCAATTAGCTACCAGAAAAGAGAGAACATTGCCTAAAAATGCCTTCTACAAAAAAAAACCCCAGAAAATGGTCTTAAATAGTTTAATATTATTTCCTTATAACAATGTTCTATCTTGGATGCTTTTTTTAAAAAAAAGGAGAAGTCTTAGATCAATAACACCATTGTATGACTTGTCTTATGATCTTTCTCCAGGGCCCCCTTCTTTGATGCAGTTATGCCGCCTTAGAATTCGGAAGTGCTTTGGAATCCAGCAGCATCATAAGATAACCAAACTCGTCCTCCCAGAGGATCTGAAACAGTTTCTCCTACATCTTTAAATGCATCAACGGAATGGATTCACAAACGACATGAAAACATTATTGAGTGTTGTAGCCACTAGAATTTTAAAATCAAGTTGGATTTATAGAGTTTGACTAGTTTTTTCGATTAGATTTGTATTTGTTATAAGCTTGTTTATAGAGTTTGACTAATTTTTTCTATTCAATTTGTATTTGTTAAACTCTGAAGCCAGGGTTGAAACACACTGCATACGTTTGTATTATTAGTTAGAAGGCATGAAGACTTTTTTCCCTGCTTGGGGAATGTCATAAGTTATTGTTTTGCATATCTACTGCATGCCAAGCACTTTCTGCATCATCTAATTTAGCCCTCACAGCAACTGGGTCAAGATGTCCAATTTTCCAGAGCAAGGATAGAGGAGTCAAATTCAAATACAGGTTTTCTGACATTAACTTATGTGATGACTTGATCGAGGCAGGATTTTCCAGCATCACTGTCCTTGTTCCATCTCTGCTATATGGGAATGAAAATAAATATATTTCTTGGTTTGTCTAATTAGTTTTACCTTCCTGTTCTTACGACAAAACCACTACTGTCCTAGCATAGTGTGGGGGCCAGTTCTTTTTTTCAACCCAAACACTATACATATTAAGCATATTCTAGAACCTTGCTGCTTAATACAGTAGCCACTAATTCAGTGGTTCTCCACTGGGGTTAATTTTGTTTCCCAGGGATGTTCAACAATAACTGGAGACATTTTGTTTGTCACAATTGAGGAGGGGGTGCTACAGGCATGAAGTGGGTAGAAGTCTGGAATGCTGCATAGCCTCTTACAATGTACAGGACAGCCCCACCGCAAATAACTTTCCAGTCCAAAATGCTAATATTGTAGTGCCCAGGTTGAGAAACCCTGCTGTAGCCATGTGCCTATTTAAAAATGTAAATTAAGTAAAATTAGGTAAAATTAAAAATCCAGTTTCTCAGTGTCATTAGCCACATTTCAGGTATAAAATATGCACAAATGGCTAGTGGCTACTGTATTGAACAGTGCAGGTACAGATTATTGCAGAAGAAAGTTCCATTGCCCCATTGAACAGATTTCTATTGGACAGTGCTCTTTGGAGGCTCGATGAATGGATTTTTAACTGCCTTTCAGTTTCAGATTTACAGGAACACTGGTATAATTTAGTAATAATGGCTGTAGTTTCAGTTATCTCTCTGAGAGATGAATTTGGGGCTCCTTTGCATCAATCAAAAGAAAATATTGTAACTCCTTAAGTCAAATCCTTACCTGTAAGATTACATATGGTCTATATCTCTAAATCTATTTCCAATATAATTTTTCTGTAATTTTTAATTTAATTTGCTATATGAAAGACTCCAGAATATTACTCTAAAATGCACAGCTAGTTCCCCAGCAGATGGCACTGTTGCCACATAGTCACTTAAGCGAAAGGTTTGCTCCTCCTAAATGACCCATCATAAAATGGTTTACAACATAAGCTCTGGAAATTTCCATTCAAGAATGAAAACTTCTTAGTGATAGATTCCACTGACACCGGGTTTCCTTCTCTTCCTATGTACACAATAATTCAAATGTGACTTCACAGAACTTTACCTCTCCTACTTCTTTTTAACAGAACTTTACCTCCTACTTAAAAAAAAATTCTTCATCTGATCATGTTTACATGTACTGCTTAGGATTTATGCAGTTAATTAACATCAACATCCTGCCACTAGGTAATTCTTTTAGTTCATTTACTTAGAAAATATGTGATGAATTCCCGTGTCTTTTATCAGGCACTATTCTAGGCACCAGGGTGGTAAGGAACGCAACAGGTAAAGATATTTGATTTCTTGGATGTTACGCTCTGGTCAGAGTCATCTGCTAAGGGTGAGGAGCTGTAGACATTTTGCTATGGTTTTCTTTTTGAAAGCACCAGTTTAGAAAATAGCATGGTTTCTCATATAAAATGTATCAGACCCTTGCTTATGTTAATCCTCCCTCAGTCAAATCCACCGAGTTTAACCCAGAACTGTAACAGTTATTAGAACAGCATTTTTTTCTTCTTAGATAGTCCAGGCAGTTAATCAATTTGCAAGTCCATATAATAGATGGTCATCCCTACAGATGGGAAAAACACCGTTACCACTTCACTCATAGCAATTTAGGAAAATTTCAAATGACCTCGCTTAGCCATGCTCAAAAAGAATATTATATTTAAATAAAGACTGTTATGAGTCTAGATGTGGTTATATTTATAAGTGGCATATACCTTTGAGTGCTTTATCATTCCAACCTGGCACAACCTCATAAATTCTATCATCAAAGCTGGTTAAGTGGCATTGAATAGACCCTACCTTTATGAATGATGGACATAAACTCATGAACCCATCTTTTTTAAATGATCATTTTGTCTGTTTTTAGATTGCAAACAACACATTTATTGTCAACCAATCTCATTGTCATTGTACAACATATTCCTTGCTTTTATTCAGTACGCATGCTGGCTACTTGGTGCCCATAGCTAGCACAATTCATGTTACAATGAAAGGAAGGCAAGAGGAAGGGACCAGGAAAGGATGGCTTATTTCTTCAGGGTTTGTAATGGGGCTAATTGACATGGGCTGATACTCCATGTACCACGTCGCAGTAGCCAGCCATTAAGTAGACATTAGGGGCTCAGAAATGAGGGTCTAAGATGTGCTCAGCTGTCTACTCTGGAGCATGAGGTTTCAGCCTTCATAATATGATAAAAGCCTAGCATTAGGGCTTCAGCCTCAGACCAGGCCAGCATCAAAACCAACTAAATAATAGCTCCCATTCTAGAGGGCTTGCTGAAAGCTAGGCATGATGCATTACTGATTTATAAACCTTCCCTCAAACCCTCACAGTTCTTATCCTGATTTTATGGATGGGGGTGCAGAGGGGTTAAGGAACTTAACAAAGTCAGTAGGTGGTGAAGCTGGAGTTTAATGCAGAAGCCAGGGCTGTTAATCAGTACACACTCCACCTTCTCTTTTCTTCAGTGAATCCCAGTGTACTGGTCACTGGGTCCTAAAAACACCCTGCTTAATTTCCTGGTAGGTCTTGGAAAGTGGAGGTGGAGCCAAGTCTGTAGGTCAGAGGTCCCAGTGTGATACCGGGAGGCTGTGCCAGGTTTGGGCCTGGACATCACACAGCCCTTTACCTTATCACATGAACCAGCCTGGGAGGCCCCAAACTTGGTGCCTCCTGAGGCAAATGGGTCAGCCTTATTCTGCCAGTGATGCTGGTGAGCACAGAATGACGACGCCTTCCCATAAGACCAAACCTAACATGGCAAATGAACTTTTTTCTGAACTGGTATTATTTTGGATTGACTTAGTGACAAAGTCTTTCCCTGTAATGTGGGAGGGTGGAGGAGAAGCTTCCTGGGCTTTGGACAAAATTGGCTGCTTATTTCCTAATTGTATATTTCTTTTCTTTCCTCTGTAATAGTTTTCTATTGCATGTAACAAATGATCACAAACTTAAGTGGCTTAAAATAACACCAATTGATTATCTCGTAATTTCTGTAGGTCAGAATTTCAGGGATGGGGTGGCTGCATTCTCGGCTTTGGAGGTCTCACATGGCTGCAATCAAGGTGTTGGCTAGGGCAACGGTTTTCATCTGGGGCTCAGAGGTCTTCTGAGCTCATTGGTTGTTGGCAGAATTCAGTTCCTTGCAGCTGTAGGACTGAGGTCTCTCTTTTCCTGCTAGTTGTCAGCCGAGATTACTCTCATCGTCTAAAGACCACTGACAGTTTTTTGACATGTGGCCCTTTCCACAGGATATTCTTGATGTCGATGTGCACGTTCTTCCAGGCCAGGTGGAGTGCATCTCCCTGACTTCCTACCTTGTGACCAGCTGGCTGGCAAAAGCTCTACTTCTAAAGGGCTCACCTGATTAGGACAGGCCCACCCTGTAATTTGGGACCTTAATTATATCTTCAAAATCACTTCAAAGCACCACCTAGGATAGTGTTTGATTGAATAACTGGCAAAAGAAATATGTACACCAGAGGCTTAGAATCTTGGGGGCATCTTAGAATTCTGCCCACCAAACCTGTTAATACCTAATAGCCATCAGTTCTGTGTTGATTTGTCTGAAGTACAATACATAATACTATAATTATGATTCTTTTTTTTTTGACACAGCATCTCGCTCTGTCACCCAGGCTGGAGTGCATTGGCACCAGCTCAGCTCACTGCAACCTCTGCCTCCCGGGTTTGAGCAATTCTCCTGCCTCAGCCTCCCAAGTAGCTGGGACTACAGGTGCAGGCCATCACACCTGGCTAATTTTTGTACTTTTAGTAGAGACGGGGTTTCACCATATTGGCCAGGCTGGTCTCGAACTTCTGACCTCAGATGATCCGTCCGCCTCGGCCTCCCGAACTGCTGGGATTACAGGCGTGAGCCACTGCGCCCGGCCATGATTATTTCTTTTTTTTTTGCCCCCACCCCCCCCACCACCTGCCCTGCATAATGATTATTTTTATTCCGTCCAACATGCATACACTGCTTACTCCATGCCAGGCATGGCCCTAAGAATTTCACAAACATCAACTCATATAATACTTATAATAATTCTATTATATAGGTGCTGTTATTATATCCATTTTACAGCTACGGAAACTGGGGCACAGAGAGGTCAAGCAACTTCCCCAAGGTCATACGCTTCTGTCAGTTTCCTTTAATCACATCAAGCCTAGATCATCAAGTTTGGCAGTGTGATGAATGAAAGTCCAGGTGGGGCCAGGAAGTGGGACTTCTCAGCCTTGACTCTTCCCTTTGGGGCCTTCTCACTAAGTACAGGGCCACTGGCATGCTCACCTAGCGGGTGTGGTGTGGTGGGGGAGTGCTGTTCTCTCTTCTGCTGGCCTTCATGACTCTTCTATAAATCTAAGCAAGAAAGTTTCAAGTAGGCAGATGTTTTACAAGAGGCTTCATTAAAGTTTGTGGAAACGAAGAGGGAAGCTGAGTTTGCTACAGGTTCACCTCCTGGCCTAGCTTTTGGCCAACATCCCTGGGATAGAGGACATTGGTGCCTTACCTCTCCTGACTTCACTTATCTGTGATGTTTCCTCCACATCCTGGCGAGTGAAGCCCGGAGAGGAACAGAGCCTCCCTTCTGTTCAAGGCCCACCTCCCACACTCTGGTTTCCTGTCTCATTCCACGGTGGTGTCACTGGGAGTGACTAGCTCCTACTCATTGTGAAATAGACTTACTTCATGACCACAGACCAATTTTATCATATGGCTGAGGTTCCTGCAAATTCCAGAGGCTTGCACCTTCAGAGATAGGGTAGGGGGGCTTTCTGTTAGATGTAACCTGAATTTTTTTTTTTTTTTTTTTGTGAGTAAAGAACAGGAACAGCTAGGGCTTCCTATGTCTTGCTTCCATCCTGCCCTTCAGGGTGTTTGGACTGGGGAACTAAGGAAGTCAGTCTCAGGATTGGTTCTGCCTTGGGATCTTCTGGATGAGAAACAAGGCCAAAATCCTTGGCAGGGTCCTCTCAGTACAGAAAAGGGTTCAATCTTCATGCTATCGCCTCTATGATGTGATAAAGGAGAAGAATGTGTTACTACCTAATATACCCTCCAAGACCTTTCGACTCCTTCAAGTATATAAATTCTCACTGATTTGACAAGATTGATTTTCTACCCTTTACTTTGCAAAATCCATTGTGAGACCGAAGCAAGTAAAATTGATTTATGCTCACTTCCTTTCCCACCCAAGGCCTCTTTGCTCATTCCTGAAGATATGAGATTTTCTAACTTTCAATGCCCTTTTGAAAAGCTTGGGGTTTTTTTAGTACAGTAAAAATCAGATGGTTCTACAGGTCTGTGTGGGAATTTTAATGTGATATTCTAAGTGTTGATGTGTCATTCATTCAAGAAGACACCTCTGTTGTATCATACTTGGCAGCCTAAGTATTTACATTGTAAATGTTGAGCTATGACCATGAAAACTGGGGATAGTATAGTATCACCCTGATTTTCATTCAATTCACATTTTGTGCATTTCACTTAAGGATGTGCTTCAGAAAGCCAGTGGTAGAAATTTATTCCTCCGAGTTGCATTGTACAGAATCAAATATAGCGGGTCTGCATTTTACTTTTCAACATAAGGTTTAAAGAATGTCCTTTTTAGTTCTCTAAAGAGAATTTAATTGATCCTTAACCACCATCAGCCTGGCTGGAAATTCAACATTAGTTGCAATATGGGCTCCACTGAAGGGTTAAGCAGAGATATCACGGGTTTGTGTTGCCCAGAACATACAAGAAGGGCCCTTTGGTCTTAGGTCCAGGTGGCCGCTAATGATGTTTGTAGTCTAGGTCCATGTGGTTCTTTGGAGGCAGGAGGCTCCGAGGCAACCATGTAACATAATGCTCAGGCTGGGGCTGGGAGCCCTAGTGCCTGAGACCCAGCCTTCCTACAGAGACCCTGTAGCCATTCCCTCTTAATGCTGTGCCACCTCTCCAACACAAGCTGTTATGTGGAAAGAGGACATGAGCACCAGCTTCTGGGACCCATTCCCAAACCCCAGATCCCCTTTAGTCTTGGAGAATTAAAGTCTCTCCATGTTAGCAAACTCCACCCTAGGTCTCCAAGTGCTCTCTGTCTTCTAATCCTGGGAAAATCTAGCATGATTCCCTCAGTGAGTTTCAGAGATGCAAGCCAAGAAAGTGGGCACTCATCACAGAAGGCACCTGCCTCTGGGGAACCATAACCTTCAACTCTGCAGCACAAATGTTCCTGAGCCCAGAGAAATACAAGTTTGGATAATTTCTATTCGCCAACAAAACAGAAAAAGTGATTATAGGGAGGTGACTTTGGAGGTTGGAGAATAAGAAAGATGTAAAGTAATTGTCTCCAAGAGTGGGAAAGTTAATGTTACTAGATAAACATGGTAGGCTTGTTAGGTATGTTGAGTGCCCACTTGAGCACCGTGGTCATGCTTGTTTTCCTCCAGCCATATTTAGTGCTCAGGTACAGCTGTAGCATGGGTAAAGAACTGGGAAAGAGGAACAATGGAGTTAAGGGAGTATCCAAGAGTATGACTGCTGTCTAAACTGCGCAAGGAGGGATAGGAAGACTTGTGAGGGCAGGGCTGGTGGATGGTGAAAAAGTGATAGGGCCAATGGACTGGAGGTTCTAGTGGTCTCAGTGAGTCAAAGAACTATTGGTGTCTGGGGTACTAGAGTGAGTGAATTAGAGAGAGAGAGAGGGCTTGATGGTTAGTGAGAGGCTCGAAATCAAGATTTTAGAGGTAGTTTGGTTATTGGAGATGGCAGACTCTAAGAGAAAGTGGGTGGATTAAGTGATGTAGATGAAAAGATCATTGGAAGTGAAGACTTCAAGGGACAGAGATGCTAGGATGCAGGGTTAATTGTCTTCGCTATGAGTGGAAAAGTTGTCAAGAAGAATGACAAGCATCAACGATTAAAAGGAAGATAGAAATGGCTTTTATCCAAAAGACAGACAATAACAATTTCTGGCAAGGATGTGGAGAAAAGGGAACCCTCATACACTGCTGGTAGGAATGTAAATTAGTGTAACCACTATGGAGAACAGTTTGGAGGTTTCCCAAAAAACTAAAAATAGAGCTACTATATGATCCAACAATCTCATTCCGAGGTATATAACCGAAAAGAAAAGAAATCAGGATATAGAAGAGATATCTGCACTCCCATGTATATTGAAGCACCATTCATAATAGCCAATATTTGGAAGCAACTTAAGTGTCCATCAACAGATGAATGAATAAAGAAAATGTGGTACATAAGCACAATGGAGTACTATTCAGCCATAAAAAAACTGAGATCCTGTCATTTGCAACAATATGGTTGGATCTAATAACCAGACGTTTCTTTTCTTTTCTTTTTCTTTTTCTTTTTTTTTTTTTTTGAGACAGAGTCACACTCTGTTGCCCAGGCTGGAGTGCAGTGGCGCTATCTCGGCTCACTGCAACCTCCGCCTCCTGGTAATAACCAGACATTTCTTGATGACCACAACAAGGAGGAGTGGGGGATTGTGTCCTCTGATGGTATGTATGTAAAAAAAACCTAGATGTTTGACAGAGAAGAACAAGAAATGATCTAAAACAGAGGTTGACAAACAATGGTTAGCAGACGGAATCCATCTTGCCGCCTGTTTTTGTAAATAAAACTTTATTGGCAATTGGCTACACCCATTAATTTACATATTGTCTATGGCTGCTTCAGCATGTCAGAAGAGTTGAGAGGTTGTCACAGAGAGAAGATGGCCTGAATAACTTAAATTATTTACTATCTGGTCCTTTACAGAAAAAGTTTTCTGACCCCGATCTATAATTAGCAATGAAGAGCAAAACATTAACCTCACAATGAGAAGTAAGCACAATTAATATAACAATAATTTTTATTGCCACACGAATGTCAAATCCTTCTGCTCCTTCTGCTCTAGATCATCAAATCAAACATTTTGGCTCAATTGATTTTTTTCACAGTCAATCTATTCACTGGATGGCTGAAATGATAGAATGGCTGCTTGTTTTACCTTTATGTGTGTATATATTTTTTCTTTTGAGCCTAGGCCAGCTTACATGATTGATTTAGAGGTAAATTTCATAATGTGCAGATCCAGAGCACCATTCATTTAAAAAGTAAACTGCAGACTATGGCACTATTCTTTGGTTTGTTATGGTACTGAGTAAAGATGCTAGTGGATCTGTCTTCCATGACTGATTTCCTATTCAATCTTACCTTGTTCCCTGTTGTTAGTCTTGAGAATATGAAACCGTCCTACATTGCTTTGCCCGCTGTCTAATGAGACAGGGATGCACAGCACTCTCAGGGTAGTCAATCTATATGCTTATCAGTGGTCACTGGTGTTTCTTCTTTGGACAATTTGAATCAAGCAATACAAAGACTCAGAGAATGGACAACTGAGTCAGATAAGTGATAGGACACCAGAGTAAGTATGCATGTATGTGTATTGTTAAACTTCCTGAAACTATCTTCTTCATTCCTGCTTTTCCTGGAACCTATACAGCTTCCTCTTCTATGAGATCTTTATCCTTTTACTTAACCTAATTTGAGTAGATTCTGTTCGTTAGAATCTAATGATTACTAAGAGCATGTGTGTCCAGTTCTTGGTCATAAGTGGGTCTATTGGCTTGTCTCTTCCAGGATTTCAGATAAGATGTGTTCCCCAGGCCAGCAGTCCTTCATGCCGCTTGTCATAAGGAGAAAAGAACATGGAGAGAGCAGCATAGATGCAAATCAGCCTTTACTCGTTGGAAGACCATTGCTGGCAGGAACCTAACTGAAACAGAGCCAACAGGTACAGTCCTCTTCCAATATCCTTGGGGAATTGGTTCCAGGATCACTGTTGGATACTAAAATCCACAGATGCTCAAGTCCCTGACATAAAACGATACAGGATTTTCATATAACCTAGGCACATCCTCCCATGTACTTTAAATCATCTCTAGATTACTTAAAATACTGAATACAATATAAATGCTATATAAATAGTTATTATACTGTATTTTTAATTGTTATGTTTTAATTGTTTTTTTTCAATATTTTTGAAATCTCTGGATGCAGAACCCATGAATATGGAGGGCTGATGCTATACAGTCTGTAACAGATATACTTTTCTAGTCTTTTTTTATTTTGAGATGGAGTCTCGCTCTGTCACCCAGGCTGGAGTGCTGTGGCTCAATCTCGGCTCACTGCAAGCTCTGCCTGCCAGGTTCACGCCATTCTCCTGCCTCAGCCTCCTGAGTCGCTGGGACTACAGGCGCCCGCCACCACGCCTGGCTAATTTTTTGTATTTTTAGTAGAGATGGGGTTTCACCGTGTTAGCCAGGATGGTCTCGATCTCCTGACCTCGTGATCTGCCCGCCTTGGCCTCCCAAAGTGCTGGGATTACAGGCTACTTTTCTAGTCTTAATGGAAAGGACTGACACCCAAATAGCAAGGGTTGCTAGAGTCATTTGCCACCCAAGGATAGTCTGGGTATTCTCTCAGACAAAGCTAAGAGTAATCATTTGAGATGAAAATGGTTTCCTTGGAATATTTTTATTAACTAGAGCATCACCTTGGTGGCTTTCCTCCCTGCATTTTCCAGAACTGACATTAACTGTGGTGTTTGTAGGAATGTAATTCAAATGTGGCTGTTATCAGTTATATTCTGGACCTAACTGCTGGTGATTAAAAAAAATTAAAAAAAAGTTTTCTGCACGGCCCCTAGCTACCAACAGTTAGTGATGTAAGCAGTCCCTGTTGTGCCCTTCGGTTCATTAATAAGCTCTTCTGATCCAATCGCTGCCTATGTTAGTTGGGTTTAGTGAAAATGTACTCTGTACTCTGGGGATTTAGCAGCAGACGAGAGGAAGAACCAAACATGTGCCAGTACCAGCTACAGGGAAGACACTACACCAGGGTTTTGGAAAGACTTTGACCAGTGGAAATCTCGATTTGTCTGTTTCCAAGGCTTTAAATATGCTCTTTTCCCTTGCCTGGTCAATGATGACATTGTTCACTCTGATTAATGAATAAGCAATTCTCTGTCTTTAGCTCAATAATCTGTGGATTGAAGGCAGCTGTTCTACTATGGATCCTCACCAGTGGCAGTAATGCTAAATTGGTTGCTCAATGATGCTGGCAGATAATTTTCCTTGAGCCGTGAATTTCTGTGTCTCATGTGATTTCCACTCTAGGTCAGGACTAGAGACAGCTACTTTGAGAGAAAAACTTTGGCTTGATGTGAGACTTCCAACTGTACTGTGCTAAAAGAAGTCATTAAAACAAACAGCTTTTTCTGTAACTTTCATCTTCTTAGGCTTGTCATAGAGGGCAAAGGTCCCTCTTTAAGCGGAGAGTCACGGAAGAATGACTCAGAAATCAGTTAGGACGCTTGTTTCCCCCAATGAGAATAACAGAACAATATATGATATATGGCTGCTTTCAATATAGAAAGCACTTCATCACATACTTTACCTGACCACCAGAGGCAACATAATGACATTTCGTCATGGACACTAGTCGAGTAGTGATGTGCTGGTAAAATGTTTAACATCCAAATCCGCAGTAAAAAATTACAAGCACTTGGTTTGTAGTGTTTGCCAATTTCTGTGGTATAGAAATGCCTACCATGGCCAGTTTCAAGATACCAACATGACATAACCGAATGCAAAATTTGGGAACAAATTTGCACATCCAGCTTTTAGGAGCCAATACCACTGACTCCAGTCATGACTGCCTTCTGGGGACAGTTAGACTATGTGCAATGAGGCTGGCTTTTGTTAACTGCTTCAGAAGAATGCCAGCTTGTGGGGAGAGTTAAGGGAGATGTTTTGATGATGTCCCTCACACAAAGGTGTGCCTCACTTTTATGGCTTAAACGCAAGCTAAGGACAAAGTTGTTTATTTATTTATTTATTGAGACGGAGTCTCGTGCCTGTCCCCAGGCTGGAGTGCAATGGCGCGATCTCGGCTCACTGCAACCTCTGCCCCCCACGTTCAAGCGATTCTCCTGCCTCAGCCACCCGAGTAGCTGGGATTACAGGAGCATGCCACCAGACCCAGCTAATTTTTGTATTTTTAGTAGAGACGGGGTTTCACCATGTTGGCCAGGCTGGTCACAAACTCCAAGCTGTTTAATTTGATGAGGCTTCATTTGGCCACTCTAGGTAAATTGTGTGTCACTGACTACTATTTCAGTTTCTTATTGTGACAGTACAGAATTGTAGAAAGAAGTTGGTATTGGGGTGGGGGTGTGGCATGTTAGTGGAAAGACCTTGCTTCTATACCCAACTCTTCCAATTACTGGCTATTTTACTCTTGGGAAAATTATTTACCACCTGTCCCCTTTCCTTCCTTCCCAACAGCTTATGAATAGCGACCAGCCAGCAGCTTCTTCCCAACCAACTCAATAGCAAACCTGTAGTGTTGTGTGGCCAGGTGCCATGGCTCACGCCTGTAATCCCAGCACTTTTGGAGATTGAGGCAGGAGGTTCACTTGAGTCCAGGAGTTCAAGACCTATAGCATTGTGTATTTTGCTTTTCATCTTCTCTACTCTCCCTCTGGGAGTTTAAACAATAGGACACTGATTGGAAGACAGAAACAAGATGTTAGCAAACTCAGGAAACCTGGAGCAAACAGTTGCCTTTGAAAGGATTTCACTGCTTTGACATTGGAAATGGGATTTTCCCATTTCAAAAAAATGAATATAATTTGATCATTGGAATCACTAATCACTTTTGAATTCACTAATCTTTTTAATACAATTCAAAGCAGTTGCTCTCAAACTGTAAAATCACACACAGAAATTGGAAAAATACTGATTCCCCAGGCCACAGACTTGATGATTTAGAATCCCAATCAGGGTGGGGAGTGGAGAGGAAGGGCAGACTCTATATTTAAAAAAAAACTCCTCAGATTACTCTGATACAGATAAATCTTGGGAAATCATTACTCTAGAGCAAAGAAGGACTTGGTTATTATTCAACAGGGTAGCACTCAAAGTTAAACTGTATTTTCCAGAGCATCAGTCCAAATGGAGGCTTCGACAGAGTAATGTTTTCAGTGATAAGAAGCCAAATCTCTGTATCAGTGCTCCATCGAAGCAGCTTACCATCAAATTTTGAGATCCCCCAAACTCACTGCTAGTGTCCCTGACTGAAAACCCCTGTGGTGCTTGCCAATTGCCAGTCATTCTGTTCGCCCAGCCCTCAAGCAAAGTCCCTGAAAAAACAAACGCTTCTGAAAGTATTAGAGAACCTGAAAGAGATACCACACCTGAGTGACTCTGATTACCTTCTGAGGCTGAAATAGCTGTCAGAAAGAGAAGCTCTTAGCCACTTGCAGCCCTTCATGGGCATCACTTTTTGGTCTTGAGTCAATGTAGATTAGGTGCATCAATTCCTATTGCAGCTGACCATCAGCTAACATCTCTGTTCCTTATGATAACTGACTTGAGTATAATCAGCAGGTGAACACACGCTCTATCGTTGTCCATCTTTCTAAGCTTCTGTGTATTCATTTTCAGCCTCAGAGCTGGGCCAAAACAGCCTTGAACTCAAAGCGATTTTTCGACTCTGCATTTTTATTTAATTCATTCATTTATTCATCAAATATTTGCTACAGTACAGACAATGAAGATACTGCATTAAAAAAAAAATTAAGCCAGAAACCCTGCTGTCATGGAGTCTCCCAGTGAGATGATAATAAAAATAATAAGCAAAGTAACAAATACATATGTAATATGATGAACAAAATAAGTAAGTAAAAAATATAATATGTCAGATGGTGATAGGTGCCATGGAGACAAGTAACTCAGCATCAAGGAGGAGAAAGAATTGAGGGTAGGGATTGTGCACTAATGATGGTGGCAGTTAAACAGCACTTGATTGCTAAAAAATACTCACAGAACCCTAAATGACAATGCTTAAATATCTGGAGTTTATTACAGGAAAAGGATATAATTGAGAAAGAGCATTAATGTAAGGTTATCCATCACAGCCAATGGCTACATGGTAACAAGGGATTGGAGAGATCAAGAGTAGGACTGTCTTCCCTCCATAAGGGCCCTGGTAGGATGCACTCTTGTTTTCTGATCAGCAGCCAGTATCTCCTTGAACCTGGAAACCCAAAATGGAGATTTGACTGAATATTTTTTTTCTTTTTTGAGGCGACGTCTTGCTCTGTCACCCAAGCTGGAGTGCAGTGGCGCAATCTCGGCTCACTGCAACCTCCACCTCTCGGGTTCAAGTGATTCTCCTGCCTCAGCCTCCCAAGTAGCTGGGACTACAGGCATGCGCCACCACGTCTGGCAAATTTTTGTATTTTTAGTAGAGACGGGGTTTCACGATGTTGGCCAGGCTGGTCTCAAACTCCTGACCTTGTGATCCGCCCACCTCGGCCTCCCAAAGTACTGGGATTACTGACTGGAGATTTTTAAAAATATATATTTATTTTGCTGGCTACATATACATACTCCTGCTGTGTAACCAGCCTTAGCAGCAGAGACCTCTGGGGGTTGGGGGCTGGGGGGCTCACCCTGACCAGGTGCAGATCACCAATCTCATGGTTATCAATAAACAATGCTGACAAGCTGGTACAAACCTCCCCAAACTCCTCATACCCATGGTTACACAGCAATACTATTAACCAATGGGTTTCATGCCTTGGCCAGGGATCAGTGCCATATAGATACAGGTGCATTTCTTATTTCAACAGAATAACTTAGGCCAATTCTATAAGTGCTGCAATTAACTCTCACAGCACAGATTGCAATTCCAAGTAGCAATTCTAAATTCTAAATTGCAATTCTAAATAGCAGGTCAAAATCTCAAGGTGGTGACAAAGACAGCTACACAGAAAGTTAAACGAAACTTTTTTTTTTTTTTCTTTCAGGCAGGAAGATCAGTAAGCACAAAGGCCCTGAGGCAGGACCGTATTCAGAGAAAAGCAGGGGGGCAGTCTCTGAGATCAAGACTGAATGAATGATGGGGAAACAGATGATCTCAAAGTTGTAAGGAGCAGATGCTGGGTGGAAATCTGAATTACATTGTCTTCCAAATGTTTTAAAATTCTGCCTTGCTTTTTCCCTTCATATTGCAATGGAGTATGTCAGTTCATTAGATCTGTGGTTCTTAACCTGGGAGTCTATGGATAGAATTCAGGAGTCCTGTAAATTTAAATTTTAAAAATCTAGTTTTTATTAAACTCCAACTGAAATTGAACATCTCTCTTCATTAGGAATGCAGGCAACTAGAATAGTATTAGTAGTACCTGTACCTCTGTCATCCATAAATATCACAGAGTTTTTTTTTTAAATTCAAAATAGAGTCTTTCTTTGTCACTCAGGCTGGAGCGCAATGGTGTGATCATAACTCACTGCAGGCTTGAACTCCCAAGCTCAAGTGATCTTCCTTCCTCAGCCTCCCCAGTAGCTGGGAGTACAGGTGCATGCCACCATACCCAGCATTTATTTTATTTTATTTTTTAGTAGAGACAAGGTCTTGCTATGTTGCCCAGGCTGGTCTTGAATTCCCGGGCTCAAGCAATACTCCCCTCTTGGCTTCCCAAAGTGCTGGGATTACACGGGTGAGCTACAATGCCTGGCCTCACAGAGACTTTTACATCAGATTATAGTTGTTGCAAATATTCTGAAATCATCTTTTATGGTCATGATTTCTTTGAAATTACTGTGGTTATTAACCTGCTACTAGATTGCACATGATCATGGTTTTCCTGTCTCCAGATCAAATGATGAAGTTGAGTGTTTTCACAACTGAAGTTTAACACAAAAATGTCTGGAGCATCCTGATGTCTCTGAGAGATTATCTTCACCTTGTAAACTGAGCTATGGAAGTTTTAATTCCATTTGGAACAATGTGTCTCCATGGATGGCCTTTTCAACATTTGCAACCCTTAAAACAAAAAATTGGTGTTGACTGGATATTCATTATAATATGCCTCTAACCTTATCAAAGACGACTCCACAGTTTAATGTTCTTTTTGAAGCTAAACAACAGCCTTCACACAAAAATGTCTTTAAAAAGTCCTGTAATCTGCGTATATATTTTATTTGTTGTTATTTAGGGTGATAACAAAGAAGCACTTGTATTATACCATAAATTTATTCATTTCATTTATTTTTAAAGATTTATTAAGGTATACTTTGCATACAATTCATAGAACTTTACCAGCCAGAAAAAAAAAACCTGAGTTTCTATTAGCTGTTGCAAACATATATGCAAGGTCTCCAGGATAACAGCTGTTATCTTGAGAAATTGAATTTTCCAGTGCCAGGTAAGGTTGATGAAGTATTAGCTCCTGAATGGAATATATCATATAAGATTTGACAAGCTTGAATTCATACCTAATGTTCTCAAAAGGGGTAGGAAATGATTGGAGAGCAATCAGGGAGTGTTCCCAAAGAGGCCCTGAACAATGTGAAAGCAGATAAATAAGAAAATGCACCCCATTAGCAGGTCACAAATGGACTGGAATTGGCTTGTCATTGCTGAGAGTAAAATGAAAGCTTAAGGAGATGTGTGAACACAGCACAGAACTCATACCAGTGCTGATTTTTTCCTCTCAGGTACCCAGAGAAATGTGTTTAGTGATTGGCTATTCAGAAGTGCATTTGCCCAAAGGCCCTATTTAAATAAAGGAAAAGAGCCTGCTCGATCGTGCCCCCTATGCTGAGAAATATAAGACCCATAGTTCTGTTTTAGTCGTTAATTTGGGCTCTAACCACATCTGACAATGGTCTAAATTCAATGCTTACAACCAACATTTAACCAAGCAGCCCTTTTTCCACTCTGTACGATACAGTGGAATCGTCTAGGGTTCTCTTGGGCTCACTGAATTCTTGAGTCTGCAGTGGTCTTCATCTGGGGGCTATTCGGCCCCTTCCCAGGGAACATTTGACAATATCTGGGGATACTTTCAGTTGTTACAACTGGAAGGTGCTTCTGGCATCTACTGCATAGAGGCCAGGGATGCTGCTAAACATCCTACGATGTACAGAATAGCCCATGACAATAATGATCTGGCCGAGAACGTGAGTAGTGCTAAGAATGAGAAGCTCCACTGTAAAGGATGGTGCACATAACTGCATAGGAGTGTCAGGTTCGCAGAGATGAGGGTCTTTAGGGAGGAGCCGAAGTGTCCAGGTAGAGAACAGAGGAAAAGGCATACCATTTTGTCTCTTCTGACACATTTTCAAACACAACTCTGCTCTGCATTTCAGATTGTTTCATGGAAATGACTTGTTTCTTTCCTGATTTCATCTTCCTTGTGGATACAAAAGGGGCAGCCAAGATCAGGGAAGGTTTACAGCAAGGCTCTGCAACACCTGGAAAAGCATCCACCCACATTTGGAGCTCCTGTGTTTAATTAATCTTACACTAAAATGTCAATATGTTATCAATTAATATTCACTTATTACATTTCAATCATAGTATATTGTATATACTAATATATGCCCTCTTCCTCTTAATTAATATTATTTTTAGCTCCTATTTAAATAAGGAACTTGAATGAGTCCTAACTCATGTCGTGGACTGGCTGGGTGATAAAAGAGTTTTCAAACAACATTCTAACCCTGACCTACAGTCAAGGTTAGAGTTGCTCTGTCTTTCCCTATGGAAAGGAAAAGCCATGCAGGGACAATGAAAATGAATGCGAGAGAAATAAAGAAGCATGACTCACAGAGTTGTGGGATATGGGAATAGTATTCAGACAGGACCTACAGTGGATTGAGAAATAGGACAAACTTGTAGTGAGTGGCATCCTTAATCACCTCTGGTGGTGCCTTTTGCCTACATAGAATCCATGGCCCATTTGTCTAACTATCTTGTGGTCTATCGGCTGCTAATTACTTCTGCTCTGACATTTGTTAATGAAAACCCAGGATATTTCCTAGCAAATTGCAGGTTCTGGAAAATAGAAAATTCTCAAGACACAAAGGAATGGCTTCCAAATGTCATATTTTTGTAGGTTGGAAGAACAGATATTGGGATTCAGATGGACATTTAGAGGATCTCTTAATCACTGCCTAGGGTGTCCCCTGCCTCTGTTCACTTATGCAATATGGCTCACTCTTGCACCACATATTTTATAATCCAGAAATCCCTAGGTAGTCTCATCCAGTCCCATGATGTAAATGCCACCTGTATATCAAGGACTCTCAAACATAAGAACAGAGAAGTGACCATCTGATTTAGCTATCATCAATATCATAATCAAACAGCAACTCGGCTTGAGTTTGAAATTTGATCATTTTGGGTTGAGAAAAAAGTGGTAGGTGAGGAAGTGAAGATGGCCATTATCTCAAGAAGAAACCAGTGGTGAAGTTCAGGTGAAGGGAAGCTCTTGGCTGATTCTTGAGGAAAATGCCCCTAATACCTGCATCACACCTGCTTGGCCTACCTCTGATTTCAGCTGCTGCTGAGATGGACAGTTCCTTGCAAATCTAGACTCAGCTTGCACTTACAAGGCCCCACCTCAAGCACACACCTTTCTGCATGCTGCTTCAAGGTCTCTTCTGACATCTCAGAAACTTGCTAGGCCCTTGTATGAGCACAGATCAGAAATATGAGGGAAGTACCCCTAGGAATACCCCCACAATAGGGGAAAGGAACCAATGTAGAAATACTTCAACCTCCCATCTTGAGGGTGGCCATTTTTTCTGCTTCTCTGGTGGAATGGAGCGCCCATTCAGTACAGCGGTGACTTCAATAATGCATCCTGAGATGGGCTTTCTCTCCTTCCCTGTCCTACTCTTTCCACTCACTCATTCATGCCTCATTGCTACTGCCAAATGCTTTTGTTTGGATCTTGTCATAACCAGTGCTGGCTCTGCAATCTCGGCACATTAGAGTTTTACTGAGCATGTTCACAAACTCTACTACAGTCCCTCTGTGGACACTGAGTAACATCCCAGCTCTTTTAAGATCTCCCCTGTACTACGGGTACTCAAAGAATAGAAACTATAATACATCCCCCAAGTGCCTTGTCATCAGGGTTCCAGTTTCATTCTGTCGATGAGGGCACAATTTAAAAGGCTATTATTTTCCAGTGGTGGTTGGAGACAGGTGACAGGGGCTGCAATGGACCCCTGAAATTTGCCTATTTCAGCACTGCATGCTTCTGAGGCCATTGGTGGCAATTCCTGTGACTCCTGTGCTTTGTGATGAATTTCCCTGATTTTCTCTCCTCCAACGCTCCCAGAAGTTGTGTAAGTTTCTAATTCCCTATGACAAATTTCTTCTTGCTCAAAATACCTAGAGTGGTTTCTGTTTTTATGGCCAAATCCTGATTAATATACATATGTTATCTGATTTTATTGAGAGAAAAAGTCTAAGAATTAAATTTGACTTGCAAATGTTGATGGTTAATAGGTGAGGGGAAGATAACGAGATCCAGTTCAGGTAACAAAGCAGAGGTATTTTGAGAGCTGTTAGGAAAATGAAGGAAACAGATTACATTGAATGTCAAGATGAAAATCATTTCAAGAGAAGGGAGATCTTGATGATGAATATTCTGTTGTCTCCCAAGAGATGCCAGCCTGTATCAAGCTGATGGATATAAAACAGTGAAGGTTTAAAAGTCAAGGAATTGGAGCCCTCCATAAGTCCTTGCAGGTGAATGAAGGAGGAAAGAAGAATCAACTGTGGAAACCTCATTAACATGCATGTAGTGACTGTGTTATCTGACTTCTCATGGGAACTGATGCAGTGAAACTGGGAATTGTGTACTGTGTGGTGCAGTGAGATGAAAAATACAATTTACTACACAAATTGAGAATTCTGGGTTACACGGCAGTTCATAAATCTATCAGATAATGCTTCCTTGACAGATCGGGAAGGTAGTGGTTTAAAATATAGTAGTTTAAAAGCTCTTCAGGTTTACTGGAGAATGGGATGAAAGCTTCTGTTTTCCTGTTTGTTGGAGTAAAATACTATATGAGTCCAAATGCTTGAGTCATATAAAGAGTATGTTTCCATGGTAGCCAATTGTTTGACATTCTCTATATAAAGCTTTTTAAATTGCATTATTCACCTAATATTTGAGGCAAAATCCTTAAGCCAATGATCCTTATTTAAAATCTATTATTTTGGTAAAATGTTGAGGGCAAACTTACATACTGCACTCCAATAAAAGGCACGTGTATTAATCAGGGTTCTCCTGAGAAACAGAACAAATAGGATGGATGTATAGACTGATAGATAGATGATTGATAGGTAGATAGATTGATGATAGGTTAATTGACAGACAGATTTGTCATAAGAAATTGGCTCATATGATTGTAGAGGCTGAAAAGTTTCGAGATCTGCAGTCAGCAAGCTAGAGATCCAGGAGAATTGGTGGCATAGTTCTAGTCTGACAGCCAGCAGGCTCAAGACCCAGGAAGTACTGATGGTTCAGTTCGAGTCTAAAGCCATGGGAAAAATGATGTCCCAGCTCTAAGGTAGTCAGGCAGGAGAAGTTCCCACTTATTCAGCCTGTTATTCTATTCAGGCCTTCAACTGATTGGATGACGCCTACCCACACTAAGGAGGGCAATCTACTTCACTCAGTCTACCAATTAAAATGTTAATATCATCCAGAAACACCCTCACAAACATAGTGAAAATAATATTTTTCTAAATATCTGGGCATCCTATGACCCAATCAAGTTGACACATAAAATTAAACATCACGACATGCAAATACTGTGAAAGGGAATAAGTAATTTCTGGCTAACATCCAGAGCAGATACATGTATTCACTTGATACACATTTCCAGGCCCAAACTCAGGAAGAATTCCTGTTTTAGTTGCCAGAGGTATATTGACCCTATTTTCAAGAATTTCCTATTCTACAAAGAGAAACAGACATTTGAGACAGTGTGTGCATTGCAATACAAGAGGTATAGACAGGATGCAGAGGGAGCACAGACAAGGTGTTTGGAGGGAACTGGAGATGGGTTGTTGGAATAGATGGCACCCAATCTGTGTCTTTTTAAAATTTATATTTTTATTTTATTTTTTATTGTTTGTGGGTACATAGTAGGTGTATATATTTATGGGATACATGAGATGTTTTGATACAGGCATGCAATGTGAAATAAGCACACCTGATCTGTGTCTTAAAGAACCAGCAACATTTTACTAGAAGGAGAAGAGGATACAAAAGGTATGTCAAATGACAGAGGCAAGAAAGAGAAGAGCACATTCAAGAAATTACAATTAGTTATCATGAGGATTAAAAGGCATAATGCATTTAAGCACTAATGAAATAACAGCTCTGCACACCAATATCTGCCACTCAGTAAATGCTAATCCTGGTCTACCTCTCCCCTTTCCTTTATTGTTGCTGCATATTGTTTGAGGAAACCAGGAGATTTTCAAATGTCAGACAATATGTGGATAACAGAGAAGTACTTCCATGTAATTCACTACCCTTAAAGAAATCATTTCTGCCTTGTAGAAGCTGTACCTTAACAGATGTTTCAGAGTGAATTTATATTCATCATATCAAGCATTGCCTTGCAATGTGGGATGCTTTTCAAAAGCCTCTTTCGGGTGAACAGATTGTGTTGCTGCTGAGGGAATTCACAGGAATGAGGCAATCACTGTAATTCAAACAATTTCTCCTCATTTAAGAGCACCAATTGTTTATATTAGTACTGACATGATCCATTTATGAAGCATCTTAGCACAGTTGTCTCTGAAATTTTGGGCTGTCAAATGGTCATCAGAACTGAGTTGACTCTAATTGTAAACAAGATCCTTCTGATCTCTTCATCAAAATCTTTACTGAATAGCTACCATGTTTGGACTCACTTGGATGGCTTTTATGTGATACCACAACATGAGAAAAATGTGGCAAAAATTCCTATTCACTAAGCAGCATTATTAGAATGCCTATCATACTATGCTGGCAATAGGAATGTAGGAATAAATAAGACCCCTCCCCCAAGCAAACAATTCTCAGTCTAGTAGGGGAGAGAGATGCATAAACAAATGTGTATGTGCACCCACAAGTGATATGCTCCTTCAACTGTGAACTGGGTTAATACCTTAGGTTTGACTTTCATACACCAAACTGTTACAGTGGGTGCTATGTCTGCTTCATAAACATTGCATTTTTTAAATGCATCGTTATAAGAAAGTAATGAATTCTTTGCAGCTCAGTAAGCTGATAAAGCTGTTCATAACAACTTCTTGATAATCCATCAGATGTCTAATTTAACTTTCACTTTTCCTTCTCATCTTCTTTATTCAGAAACTTACTGTATGTTGAATGAAGTCCAACTCAGGCTGTTTTTTATGATGCTGTCGAATGAGATAGTAGGATAGTGATCACTTGAGTGGCCATGGCATGCCTAGAAATTTGCACCTGACTTTCTAGAGAACAACGGAAAGAAGCATACAATGATCTGATTTGTGTTGCATAAACGTTATTTCAGCAGTGGGATACTTGGTAGATAAGAAGGAATGAATAAAACTGGAGGGAGAAAGTCTAGTTAGGAGATGATGGCATTAATTCCACTGAAAATTGATGAGGTCCTGATCCAAGCCTGTAACATTGGGGTGGAGCAGAGGGGATGGATGTGAAGAAGGAAATGTTAAAGAGGTAGAATAAGCATGCCAGTGGAAACTGGACATCAAGTAAGAAGGAGAGGAAGTAGACTAGGATGACACCCAAGTTTCTGACTCAAGTTCCTGTCTAGATGCTGATTCTATAAATCAGAATGGGCTTATGGGAGAAGGAGTTTCTTTTGCATTGGTGGGTTGGGGAGGGATAATTAGTTGTCCTTTGGATATGTAGAATAGAAAGTTTCTGAGATATTAGCAGTCAGATGATGATTTGGCACTGGACGTCAAGAAGGCCTGGCAGTAGATGATAGGAAAAGTTATGAGTTTGGTTGAGAATTCCCAGAGAGTATATGCAGCATGAGAAGGGAACAACAAACTGAAAGATCTTTTGGTGATTTTATTCATGTCCCTGATTTTATAATTTTGAAGGGCTCAGTTCTCTCTCTCTCTTTCTGTCTCTCTCTCCTCCATGTAGTCTTATCCAGCCCTGTGATGTAAATGCCACCTGTGTACCAACGACTCTAAAACATAAGAACTGAGAAGTGACCATATGATTTGGCTATCATCAATATGATAATCAAACAGCAACTCAGCTTCATTGATTTGAAATTTGATCATGGTGTATTGAGAAAAAATGGTAGGTGAGGAAGTGGAGATGGCCATTATCTCAAGAAGAAACCAGTGATGAAGTTCAGGGGAAGGGAAGCTCTTGGCTGATCCTTAAGGAAGATACCCCTAGTACCTGCATCACACACCCCCAATACCTCCTTGGTCTACCTCAGATTTCAGCTGCTGCTGAGGTGGACAGTTCCTTGCAAATCTAGAGCCAGCTTGCACTGACAAGGCCCCAACTCAAGCCCACACCTTTCTGCATGCTGCTTCAAGGTTTCTTCTGACACCCTAGAAGCTCACTAGGCCTTCATATGAGCACAGACAAAAAATACGAGGGAGGTACCCTCAGTAACTACCCCACAATGGGGGAAGGGAGCTAATGTGGAAATACTTCAACCTCCCATCTTGAGGGTGGTCATTTTTTTTTTTTTTCCTGCTTCTCTGGTGGAATGAAGCTCCCATTTAGTACAGTAGTGACTTCAATAATGCATCCTGAGATGGGCTTTTCCTCCTTCCCTTTCCTACTTTTTTTCACTCACTCATTCATTGTTTTCTGGTATCACCTCTCAAGCTGTCTCAGGCTCTTATTTTGGGGCAATCCAATTGAGACATCTCATTCTGACTCTTGATAGCTTCACCTGAACTTCATCCTAATTAAGCCAGATATCCAGATTTCATCTTTTAGCAACATGTCCAAATGGAAGGGTGTAGTGAGTAACTTCGGAAGACATTTGAGCATCTGCCCACTGACCAGTAAAGAAGCTCATGCTTTTCCAGAAGACAAGAGACAGGAGTAGTTGGTACTAGGTCTTGGCTTCAGAATTCTTCATTCTGCAAACCCTGACCCTGCAATGACACTTCATGGGAAACAGTACCAGTTCCAAGTGTCTCTACTCCTAAAATGCCCCTCCCAGGGTGCTTCATCTTATGTTTCAGAGAAAGTCTACTTTCCCAAAGTAGAATAAGATTATTAATTCCTGGTTAATATTAACTGGTTCTAATAGTTCATGGAATAAAAAGGGTAAGTTCCCACAAATACGACATATTCCCTAGGGTATTTAATTTTTAGTATTATTCCTAAGGAAGGAAAGTGAAGAGAAGTGATAATGGTGGAAATTTTAATTTATTTTAAGCACTCTTTGTTAGCTATAAGTTAAATCTAACAAGTAGTCATTTATTTATTCATTCACATTTTCAATAAACATTGATTAAATTCCTTCTTTTTATAAGACAACATGTTGGCTATACAAAGATGAACAGAACATAGCCCTGTTTCAAGGGACTCATAGCCTAGTGGGTATGTTTGAAAGTTCACACAAAGTATGAGTGAATCCTCACAATGCTTACAGAGTGGTCGATAGGAAAAAACAGTATGTGGGTTTTCTTTTAAACTCACTATTTATTTATTAAAATAAAAGAAGCAGCCAGGCGTGGTGGCTCACGCCTGTAATCGCAGCACTTTGGGAGGCTGAGGCAGGTGGATCACGAGGTCAGGAGTTCGACACCAGTCTGGCCAACAAGGTGAAACCCTGTCTCTACTAAAAATACAAAAATTAGCCGGGCATGGTGGCGCGAGCCTGTTATCTCAGCTACTCGGGAAGCTGAGGCAGGAGAATCGCTTGAACTGGGGAGGCAGAGGTTGCAGTGAGTTGAAAAGGCACCATTGCACTCCAGCCTGGGCAACAAGAGTGAAACTCTGTCTCATAATAATAATAATAATCATAATAACAATAAATTAACTGGGCGTCGTGGCACAGGCCTGTAATCCCAGCTACTTTGGAGGCTGAGGCAGGAGAATTGCTTGAACCTGGGAGGCGGAGGTTGCAGTGAGCTGACATTGCGACATTGCACTCCAGCTTGGGTGACAGGGCAAGACTCCATCTCAAAAATAAAATAAAATAAAATAAGCTAATGTCTATTGAGTGCTTACCATGCCAAACACTGTTTTAAGTACTTTACATGAGTTAATTCATCTAATCCTAATCATAACCCTAAAGGAGGACACTGCCCCATTACACAGATGTAGAAACTAAGGACTAGTTGAGTAAGTTGGTCAAGGTCACATAGCAAATAAGTGGCGGAACTGAAATTTGAACTCAGTGTTGCTCCATAGCCCAAATATTTAACTGTAATTTTATACTACTGATCTTTCTACCTTTCTATAGCTCTGTCTCTTCTACCCATGCATCTCATCCATTCATTCATCCATCCATCTACTATCCATTAATCTACTCATCCATCCACCTACTTACCCATTCAGACATCCATCCATTTATTCAACCATCACTATTTTATTCCAAAAGAGGAATTAAAGATGTTCACAAAGAAATAAGTAGGTAACCATATGATATCAAAAGCCCCATGAAAGATAATTTGGTTAAAGGGATCAGGAAATTTGTTATAAAACTTGAAATATAGTATGATTTTGAGAGACCAGGGTGAAGTGAAGAATAAAAGGGGACATTTCCAGCAAAGATGATCAAGGATCAGCATATGTGTGAAATGAAGACATTGTTGTGGATGACTCTGATGCTAGTGATGATAAAGATGATTAATAAGATAAAACTTCACACTTCTTCTTATTTTGTTCTTACAACTACCCCGTTAAATAAAATGAAAGTGCTATATAAACAGTAGAGTCTTTTCAAATGTAAGGTATTATTATAGAGGTGGGTGCAGGGACACTTCCTTTGTCTTATACATCTCTAAGACCAAGCACTATTAGGTCTTGAACCAGAGATTGACCAAAAAATTAAGTAGCTGGCTAGGCTGATTTGAGTGTGGCTGGGGATTTGATTATATTTTGCTGTTTCTGCATTTCTGGCCAAAGTGTTGCTGTGGAGCCTGGTTTGTTAATCTGTACACATGTGGTCTGCAGCTGCAGTTTAAATAAAGCCCACTTATTCCTTGTTTCTTGCCAAAATGGAGCTATAGCATCTTTTTGAGTCCAGTGAAAATATAAACAGACTCCTCCCAGAAGGTTCCAGTTTGTCATGTCATCAAACAACAGCCCCCTGGTGCCTTTCTCCTTGTTACCAACTGCCCATGTCACAACAGAGTCACCTAGGGCAGGTCTCCTTCCCTTTTTTATACCATTGAGTTGCAAGATTTCACTTCTCTGCTAGTCTTTTTACAGCCCCAGAGTGAAGGGATTGAGATAATCAGTTTTGACTCTTCTGGGTTACTCTACCTGGCCATTTTATCACAGCCTTCAAAGTTCTGGGCTTTGAATTTGCTACAGGATCCATATCATTGTAACAGACTCTTCTATGTACACTCTGTTGGTGAACTGACCTCACCTGAATGCTCCTTTCTGTTGAGAATATTGTGTCCTAGCAAATGGATTAACTATGGTTGGATTTTCAACTAGCACAATTTTTTAAGCCACTTGGAGGACACCTGAGATTTCTAGTCCTGAGCCTATAGCTCGCCATTAGGGCCCAGCATGGTCCCAGTGGCCTGCAGGGGTTTGTGGTAGAGAGAACATAGATCGATTCATTTCTGTTCTGTGGCAAGGATCTTGCCAACGTCAGCAGTTGCAACCCATTTTAGTGAAGTTTTTAAGTCTTGGGATAGCTCCTTCCAGTTTGCAGGCTTATGGTCACTGTCAGCTGGTGATGAAAAGACATTTTTTTTGAATGCGCTGTATGTGTTATAGACTGAACAACTTCCCTTCAAGACCTCTGCTCTCTGGGAACATGGCTGCACTATTTCCAAGCATTCCTTGAGGTTCATTGAGGTCACGTGACTGTGTGTGACCAGTGGAATGCAGACAGAAGCCCTGGCTCATGAAAACCTCCACTGTGTTCCTCCATATTCTTTCTCGTCTGAAAGTTTAGATAGGAGTACACCCTGTGGAGGACACTTTGGGAACTACACACTGAAGACAGTGCAGCCACAAGATTAAAGAAATCTGGGCCCTGAATTACCACTTTGAGAAAAGTTGCATACTGTTTACACTGCACTGAAACTTTACGTAAGAAATAAACCATTACTATGTTAGGCCACAAAATTTGGAGGTGTATCTGTTAAAGTAGCAAGTGTTAGCTTGTCTAACAGATGGTGTGAGGGACTGGATGTTTCGTAGGAATTGATGCTTTGAGGGAATTCTGCTATAGGAGAAAGGTAGACAAAACAGAAGGGAATTCCATGACTAGGGAGTTCCATGTGAATGGTTTACACACCCACCAGTGTACCACAATACTACCAGAGGATGTGTAACAAATTCAAGTCCCTGAGATCTGCCCATGAGACAGTACCATTAAATAGAGCTGGGAAGAAGCACAGGAATATGCATTTTAAACATTAGCCTACATGATTTGATTCAACTGGACCAGGAAGGGTATTTTGAGAAATGGAGAGAACCTGATCTTGCACAAAGGTAAGGATATTTTTATCAAATGAATAATTAAATGAACAAGGAGCAGGGGAAGAGAAAGCAAAAATGAAATTATTATAAGTGGGGAGACATCAGAGAAAAAGCAAATAGCAGAGAAAAGCCTGGCCCTGAGGCACATTAGAAGGTGGTGACATTTTGTCACAGGTGGCTGGGGCTGATGATGGTAGATTAGGCATATGGAGTGTGCTCCTGAGCTTGCCAGCCCTAATTTCCCAGGGGAAGTCCTCTGTTTTGAGGAGCTTGCCTTTCACCAGGCATTTTATGTACATCCTGCTGTCACCGTCCGCTTACAAGCTGCTCCTCTGCTAGAGGCATTTTCATGGCTAATGGCATTGACTTTATTTGAGATTCTTGGGGCAACAGAAAACAGAGAACACCATGTAGACAAATTTTAAATCAGTTGCCACACTTCAGCTTTTTCTCATTTGCTGCACAAAATTTAATTTAAGCCAAAGAGATGAGATTTATCTGATGCTGCAGCCTCTTTATCTTGCTTTTCTTATGCCCAGGTAATAAGGCCACCTCCTTTGCTTTGCTACAATGAGTATCATTTTGTAATCCACCCAGGGCCCTGATGGTGCTAATGGCCAACCAGGGTCAGGCAAAGAGCAGAGAAGGGGTTAAGTTAACATTGATAGCTAAGGGGTCAGGATGAAAACCACCTTGAGTAATAAGAGTAGATGCCACTTAGAGACTAGAAGTGGTAAGAGATAAATATCGGGGCATGAGGATGGAGAACATGAAGATAACATATCAGGTGGACTAACAACTCCAGCAGGCTACTTGACTGCTGCTACTTGACTGCATGCAGATGTTGCACTATCTGCACCTTCTTGATCAGGCTGTCTTAAAGGTTTTGCATGTCCTCTGTCAATGTTCTAGTAAGTTTCCTTCAAAATAAACAAAATGCCCATAAGTCCAAATGTCCAATAAAGTTGATTGGACTGTTAGTCATTGACATTGTATCTTTAAGAGTCTACATTGTACCAGTGTTTTAGGTGAGCAGTTCTCCAGGAATGTCAACTAGAATAAATCTTCATTTTTTAAAAATATTATAATAGAAATATTGTCATTGTGATGTCATATCAAGTAATTATAATAAGGGCTATGATTTATGGAACACTCAATGTGTAGTTCATACCATACAAAGTACTTTACATATGTTGCCTTATTCAATTCTAACAACAACTTTGTGAGACCAAGACCTTGAAGCAACCAGGTTAGGGTCAAGGAAACTGAATCTTAAAGAAGCAAGAAACATGTCCAAGGTCTCAAACCTAGTAAACAGCAGAGCTGGTGTCTGAACCTAAGCCTGAAGAGCTTCAGTATCAACAATTTAAAAACATTTTTTTTCCAGCTAACTTTTGTTGGAGGGGCTATAATGAACCTTTATACACATAATATCCTTTAGTCTTCCCAACAGACCCAGGGAGTAGGTATTATGATCCCACCCTTTTTTTTATGAAGGAAATAAGGGGCAGAGAGATTAGATGCCTTGCCCAAGATCATACGACTCTTAAGTAAGATAGAGCTGTGATATATTGATCTCACAAGTTTCTGGCTGGCCTTTTAACTGCTGTTCTCTGCTGTTTGTCTTGTAAGTCAAGCTGCAAGTTGGAGCTTCCTTCAGTCTTCACTGTCCCTGCCTGTCAACCTGTTAGATGAGCCATTTGAGGGAGGGCATCCTTTATTATTTAAAACTCCAGTCTCTAAGTTGCTGATACTTCTGGAGTTGTAAGGCTCTAGGGAGCTAGGGAGCTTCTGTGAGGGGTCTGGGAGATTAATTTGGTGGAAATGCTGGCAAAAGAGAACGTGAAATGGTGGATGCTTCAGAGAGCTAAAATAAATTGCTGTTTGTGTGTATTTCCTTCTCATAACACTCCTGGGGGTTGAATAAAGAAAAGCTATCAGATGCTGGCCCCAGCCGCAGTGCTGTCCCAGGAGCCATAAAAAGCCCTGTCTGAACTGAGGCCAGGTATTTGCCTGAAAAAGGAACTCAGGAGTGTATAGAAATATATATGCAGCTGGCATCAAATGGGGGAAATGTTTAATCTGCCTTGTGAATAGATTAACAGTTGGCTTCAAGAAGGTGCTTCTGACTTTTGGCTGCATAGACCAGGAGGAGAGGCTGTGCTACATAATGAGGATTAGGACCAAGGGGGAATTAATTGTGTATCTGCAATTAGTACAAAATAGCCATAAAATTATTTCCAGGAAGAGCCAGACTTCCTTATGTCAAACAGGGATTGAAAAAATTAGCCACACAGACCTTTCCTAACATTGTTGGAAAGTGTTTGCTTTCAAAAGTAGCATGGCATACAGCTGGGCCGCCCAGTACAGTGGCTACTAGCCCCACATGGCTATGGGGCACTTGAAATGTGGCCAGTCCAAATTGAGATGTGCTGTAAGAATAAAAAGACATACTGATTTCAAAGACCTAGTAGGAAGAAAAAGCCAAATATCTTTTTGATAATCTTTCGATACTGATTACATATCAACATGATAATATTTTGGATACATATGGCTAAATAAAATATGTTATAAAAATTAATTTTGCCTGTTTACTTTTGCTTTTTAAAATGTGACTACTAGAAAATTTGAAATTACATATGTGGCTCACATTCTATTTCTATTGGAAGACAGTGCTCTTGCTCTAGAATTTGAGCATGAGCTTTGAGGTACAACAATATTGGCTTGAAAGTATCTATGCCATTCATTTGCTGTATAATTCTGGCAGAAAAACACTTTCTGAGCTTGTTTCCATTTATGTAAAATGGGCAAACTAATACCTACACGTCAGGGTTATGATGGTAAAGGAATGAGCGTATGGAAAGCTGCTGGCAGCATGGCCTGCACTGGATAAACATTAATTTTTTTTCTTACTTGCTCTCTTGCCACATATTTTCAAAAACAGGAGGGAAATGACTTTGACTTTTGGTTTCTATAAACTAGCAAACCTAGCAAACTGTCATTGAAGTGCAAAGAAAAATAAAGGTATTCTTGGATATGCAGAGACTCCTGGAGTCTCTTTGAAATGATTATCTAAAGAAGGGTGCCAAGAGAATAAAAATGTAAGGAGAGAGAGAGAGAGAGAGAGAGAGAGAGAGAAAGAAAGGTGGATTAAGAATAGCAGTAGTAAACAAAATTCCAGAAAAATTATTAAGTTATTAATTGTTGTACATGATTATAGATGCAAAAGAGAAATAATAATAATAGTACAGTTTTGGTTCTAAAATCCTAGGTGTTACACGGAAGATAAAAAAGAGAAAAGGAGAGAAGTGAGAGCTCTGTCTTGTTCAGGAAGAGGATTTAGATACTGATTAACTTTGAATACAAGTAAAATATTATCATTTAAAATATAATTTTGTTAAAAATATAATAGTATCAACTGGTACAACAGAAAATGATGATTAGTTCTAGATTACTATAGGAAAGTTAAATGGAGCAAAAAATAGTCAATCAACAGAACAGTAGGCAAGGAAGTAAAAAGAGAAAACCAAAAGAAGTCCTCGTAAATAGAAAGAATGAACTAAGATGGTATGAATAAATTTAAGAATATTAATAATCATATTAAATGTGGGTGCTTTAAGTACACCTTTAAAAAAAGAAAAAACTCAGATTGGTTAAACAAATTAAAACTCCAGCTGTTTGCTGTTTACAAGAAATAACCGTAAAATAAAATAATGGAATAGTGAAAAAGGAAAGGATTGAAAAGATGTACAATAAAATGCTAAAATGAAAGATAAAGGACAAAAGAAAGAAAGGGAAGGAATATTAATATTATTAAAATAAAAGTGAAGGTCAATAGTTGTGAAAGAGAAAAATAGTTCATATTGACAATAGATAGATTTCTTTAAGATGATTTGACAACTGCGAACAACAGATCTTTGAAATGTACAAAGGCAAAACTCATGGAAATACAGAGTAATAGACAAATCCCAAAACATATTTAGAAAATTTAATACAATTTCCCAGAAACTGATATCAAAAATACAAAAGCATTGGTATGTAGAGCTTCTAATTACACATTTATGAAGCTTAACTTTATATATTTTCATAACCAACAAACCACAGATAATATTCTTTCCAAACATACATGACAACAAATTCTCCAAAACAGAAATCACAGGCCATATTTTCTGATCACAATGCAACCAAATTAGAATTAATGACAAAATAAAAACCAAAGTAAGAAAAATTATTCTTGTGATGAAGAAGAAAAAACGGAAATTATAAGGTCACTCAAGGTCAATGAAGGCCCTACAAAAAACACAAAGCATGCAGGGTGTGGCCATAGAAAGGCTTGAAGAAAAATATATAGTTATAAATACATTTCTTAGAGAAGCAGAGAGGATGAAATTAGCATTGAAATCCAAAACTCAATAAAAGAACAATGGGAAAAACCTAAATGAAGTAGAAATAATAAATTATAAAGAAAGATGAAGTAGATATTAATGATATTGTTCTATAAAATATAGAGTTGATCAATAGAACATAATCCTCAGTATTTTAAAATACCCCCCAATAGTCTATCCTTTCACAAGTCTGATGTTAAGAAAAATTAAGAAGACATAAATAATCTTAAGGATTTAAAAACAGGATATAATATGAAATACAAAGGAAATTTCCATCATGAGAAGATTCAATATACAACTTTGTATTAACACATTTTAAAATTTAGATGAAATTAAAGAGTTTTTAGAATATATGAATTCCCAAAATTGACTCAAGATGTGTCAAAATGAAATACAATAGGCTGGGCGCTGTGGCTCATGTCTGTAATTCCAGAACTTTGGGAGGCCGAGGTGGTGGATCACAAGGTCAAGAGATTGAGACCATTCTGGCCAACATGGTGAAACCCCATCTCAACTAAAAAAAATACAAAAATTAGCTGGGCGTGGTGGCACGTGCCTGTAGTCCCAGCTACTTGGGAGGCTGAGGCAGGAGAATCGCTTGAACCTGGGAGGCAGAGGTTGCAGTGAGCCGAGATCGCGCCACCGCACTCCAGCCCGGCAACAGAGCAAGACTCCATCTCAAAAAAAAAAAAAAAAAAGAAAGAAAGAAAAAAGAAATACAATAATAATCAACAGAATAAATTAAAATGATACTCAAAGGTTTATACCCAGAAATAGTCTACATTCAGGTGCCATTTTTTGAGCATTTTTTCCAAAACCTTTAGGTTCAGTTAGCTAGTTAGCGTCCACGCTTTGTGAACTACTGCAGAGCATATAAAAGCATGAAAAGCATGTGGTCAATTTTGGAATAGGTGTGGTGTGGTGCTGAAAAAAATGTATATTCTGTTGATTTGGGGTGGAGAGTTCTGTAGATGTCTATTAGGTCTGCTTGGTGCAGAGCTGAGTTCAATTCCTGGGTATCCTTGTTGACTTTCTGTCTCGTTGATCTGTTTAATGTTGACAGTGGGGTGTTAAAGTCTCCCATTATTAATGTGTGGGAGTCTAAGTCTCTTTGTAGGTCACTCAGGACTTGCTTTATGAATCTGGGTGCTCCTGTATTGGGTGCATATATATTTAGGATAGTTAGCTCTTCTTGTTGAATTGATCCCTTTACCATTATGTAATGGCCTTCTTTGTCTCTTTTGATCTTCGTTGGTTTAAAGTCTGTTTTATCAGAGACTAGGATTGCAACCCCTGCCTTTTTTCGCTTTCCATTTGCTTGGTAGATCTTCCTCCATCCTTTTATTTTGAGCCTATGTGTGTCTCTGCACGTCAGATGGGTTTCCTGAATACAGCACACTGATGGGTCTTGACTCTTTATCCAATTTGAAAGTCTGTGTCTTTTAATTGGAGCATTTAGTCCATTTACATTTAAAATTAATATTGTTATGTGTGAATTTGATCCTGTCATTATGATGTTAGCTGGTTATTTTGGTCGTTAGTTGATGCAGTTTCTTCCTAGTCTCGATGGTCTTTACATTTTGGCATGATTTTGCAGCGGCTGGTACCAGTTGTTCCTTTCCATGTTTAGCGCTTCCTTCAGGAGCTCTTTTAGGGCAGGCCTGGTGGTGACAAAATCTCTCAGCATTTGCTTGTCTGTAAAGTATTTTATTTCTCCTTCACTTATGAAGCTTAGTTTGGCTGGATATGAAATTCTGGGTTGAAAATTCTTTTCTTTAAGAATGTTGAATATTGGCCCCCACTCTCTTCTGGCTTGTAGAGTTTCTGCCAAGAGATCCACTGTTAGTCTGATGGGCTTCCCTTTGAGGGTAACCCGACCTTTCTCTCTGGCTGCCCTTAACATTTTTTCCTTCATTTCAACTTTGGTGAATTTGACAATTATGTGTCTTGGAGTTGCTCTTCTCGAGGAGTATCTTTGTGGCGTTCTCTGTATTTCCTGAATCTGAATGTTGGCCTGTCTTGCTAGATTGGTGAAGTTCTCCTGGATAATATCCTGCAGAGTGTTTTCCAACTTGCTTCCATTCCCCCGTCACTTTCAGGTACACCAATCAGACGTAGATTTGGTCTTTTCACATAGTCCCATATTTCTTGGAGTCTTTGCTCATTTCTTTTTATTCTTTTTTCTCTAAACTTCCCTTCTCGCTTAATTTTATTTAAAGCTCTCCTCAGCAAATGTAAAAGAACAGAAATTATAACAAACTGTCTCTCAGATCACAGTGCAATCAAACTAGAACGCTGGATTAAGAATGTCACTCAAAATCGCTCAACTACATGGAAACTGAACAACCTGCTCCTGAATGACTACTGGGTACATAATGAAATGAAGGCAGAAATAAAGATGTTCTTTGAAACCAACGAGAACAAAGACACAACATACCAGAATCTCTGGGATGCATTCAAAGCAGTGTGTAAAGGGAAATTTATAGCACTAAATGCCCACAAGAGAAAGCAGGAAAGATCCAAAATTGACACACTAACATCACAATTAAAAGAACTAGAAAAGCAAGAGCAAACACATTCAAAAGCTAGCAGAAGTCAAGAAATAACTAAAATCAGAGCAGAACTGAAGGAAATAGAGACACAAAAAACCCTTCAAAAAATTAATGAATCCAGGAGCTGGTTTTTTGAAAGGATCAACAAAATTGATAGACCGCTAGCAAGACTAATAAAGAAAAAAAGAGAGAAGAATCAAATAGATGCAATAAAAAATGATAAAGGGGATATCACCACCGATCCCACAGAAATACAAAGTACCATCAGAGAATACTACAAACACCTCTACACAAATAAACTAGAAAATCTAGAAGAAATGGATAAATTCCTTGACACATACACTCTGCCAAGACTAAACCAGGAAGAAGTTGAATCTCTGAATAGACCAATAACAGGAGCTGAAATTGTGGCAATAATCAATAGCTTACCAACCAAAAAGAGTCCAGGACCAGATGGATTCACAGCCGAATTCTACCAGAGGTACGAGGAGGAACTGGTACCATTCCTTCTGAAACTATTCCAATCAATAGAAAAAGAGGGAATCCTCCCTAACTCATTTTATGAGGCCAGCATCATCCTGATACCAAAGCCGGGCAGAGACACACCAAAAAAGAGAATTTTAGACCAATATCCTTGATGAACATAGATGCAAAAATCCTCAATAAAATACTGGCAAACCGAATCCAGCAGCACATCAAAAAGCTTATCCACCATGATCAAGTGGGCTTCATCCCTGGGATGCAAGGCTGATTCAATATACACAAATCAACAAATGTAATCCAGCATATAAACAGAACCAAAGACAAAAACCACATGATTATCTCAATAGATGCAGAAAAGGCCTTTGACAAAATTCAACAACCCTTCATGCTAAAAACTCTCAATAAATTAGGTATTGATGGGACGTATCTCAAAATAATAAGAGCTATCTATGACAAACCCACAGCCAATATCATACTGAATGGACAAAAACTGGAAGCATTCCCTTTGAAAACTGGCACAAGACAGGGATGCCCTCTCTCACCACTCCTATTCAACATAGTGTTGGAAGTTCTGGCCAGGGCAATTAGGCAGGAGAAGGAAATAATGGGTATTCAATTAGGAAAAAAGGAAGTCAAATTGTTCCTGTTTGCAGACGACATGATTGTATATCTAGAAAACCCTGTCGTCTCAGCCCCAAATCTCCTTAAGCTGATAAGCAACTTCAGCAAAGTCTCAGGATACAAAATCAATGTACAAAAATCACAAGCATTCTTATACACCAACAACAGATAAACAGAGAGCCAAATCATGAGTGAACTCCCATTCACAATTGCTTCAAAGAGAATAAAATACCTAGGAATCCACCTTACAAGGGACGTGAAGGACCTCTTCAAGGAGAACTACAAACCACTGCTCAAGGAAATAAAAGAGGATACAAACAAATGGAAGAACATTCCATGCTCATGGGTAGGAAGAATCAATATCGTGAAAATGGCCATACTGCCCAAGGTAATTTATAGATTCAATGCCATTCCCATCAAGCTACCAATGACTTTCTTCACAGAATTGGAAAAAACTACTTTAAAGTTCACATGGATCCAAAAAAGAGCCTGCATCGCCAAGTCAATCCTAAGCCAAAAGAACAAAGCTGGAGGCATCACGCTACCTGACTTCAAACTATACTACAAGGCTACAGTAGCCAAAACAGCATGGTACTGGTACCAAAACAGAGATATAGATCAACGGAACAGAACGGAGCCCTCAGAAATAATGCTGCATATCTACAACTATCTGATCTTTGACAAACCTGAGAAAAACAAGCAATGGGGAAAGGATTCCCTATTTAATAAATGGTGCTGGGAAAACTGGCTAGCCATATGTAGAAAGCTGAAACTGGATCCCTTCCTTACACCTTATACAAAAATCAATTCAAGATGGATTAAAGACTTAAACGTTAGACCTAAAACCATAAAAACCCTAGAAGAAAACCTAGGCATTACCATTCAGGACATAGGCATGGGCAAGGACTTCATGTCTAAAACACCAAAAGCAACAGCAACAAAAGCCAGAATTGACAAATGGGATCTAATTAAACTAAAGAGCTTCTGCACAGCAAAAGAAACTACCATCAGAGTGAACAGGCAACCTTACAAAATGGGAGAAAATTTTCGCAGCCTACTCATCTGACAAAGGGCTAATATCCAGAATGTACAATGAACCCCAACAAATTTACAAGAAAAAACAAACAACCCCATCAAAAAGTGGGCGAAGGACATGAACAGACACTTCTCGAAAGAAGACATTTATGCAGCCAAAAAACACATGAAAAAATGCTCACCATCACTGGCCATCAGAGAAATGCAAATCAAAACCACAATGAGATACCATCTCACACCAGTTAGAATGACAATCATTAAAAAGTCAGGAAACAACAGGTGCTGGAGAGGATGTGGAGAAATAGGAACACTTTTACACTGTTGGTGGGACTGTAAACTAGTTTAACTATTGTGGAAGTCAGTGTGGCGATTCCTCAGGGATCTAGAACTAGAAATTCCATTTGACCCAGCCATCCTATTACTGGGTATATACCCAAAGGACTATAAATCATGCTGCTATAAAGACACATGCACACGTATGTTTATTGCGGCATTTTTCACAATAGCAAAGACTTGGAACCAACCCAAATGTCCAACAATGATAGACTGGATTAAGAAAATGTGGCACATATACACCATGGAATACTATGCAGCCATAAAAAATGATGAGTTCATGTCCTCTGTAGGGACATGGATGAAATTGGAAATCATCATTCTCAGTAAACTATCGCAAGAACAAAAAACCAAACACCGCATATTCTCACTCATAGGTGGGAATTGAACAATGAGAACACATGGACACAGGAAGGGGAACATCACACTCTGGGGACTGTTGTGGGGTGGGGGGAGGGGGGAGGGATAGCATTGGGAGATATACCTAATGCTAGATGACGAGTTAGTGGGTGCAGCGCACCAGCATGGCACATGTATACATATGTAACTAACCTGCACATTGTGTACATGTACCCTAAAACTTAAAGTATAATAATAATAATAAAAATAAAATTTAGAAAAAAGCATGAAAAGCTACCAGACTCACTTTTTGAGGCTAGTGTTATACTAATAGAAGAATCAGAAAACTATCACACGCACACACACATGCAGACATACACACACATACACACACACACACACACACACACACAATTGGCCAACCTAACACATAAGCTTGTATGCAGAAGTCCTAAGTAAATTTGGCATTTGAAATCCAGAAGTGTATTACATCAGCATTGCAAAATGATTAAGTAGGGCTTATCCAAGTAATGCAAGGGTGTTTAGAATTCGGACATTGATAAATGTTACTTATGATAGCAACACATTAAAGGGGTCAAACTTAATAATCATCTCATGCATGCTAAAAAATCACTTGATAATTAAATGTAAAACTGATTTCTCCTGTACTTTTTAGAGAAATGTAAGAAGCATTTTTATCAAATCCGGGGAGGATACAAAATGTCAAAATTGCCAAAGCAGGAAGACAGGGAAAAGACACAAGAGGCGTAAATACAGAAAGAAAGGAGAAAAATATCTTTGCCTGAAGATAATACTGATTAGCTGCTTTGAAAATCCAATAGATTTCTCTGGAAATGATTAAAATTATGAAGAATGTTCATATAATTAAGAAGCTATAAAAACACAAACATTAACAGTCTTCTTGTACTATCAACAACTTGAAAATGACATTTTTAAAAGATTGTACTCATAATACAAGTAACAATAAAGAATACACTTAAGGCCGGGGGCAGTGGCTCACGCCTGTAATCCCAGAACTTTGGGAGGCCCAGGTGGGCGGATCAAGAGATCAGGAGTTCGAGACCAGCCTGACCAACATGGTGCTAAAAATACAAAAATTAGCTGAGCATGGTATCGTGTGCCTGTAATCCCAGCTACTCGGAAGGCTGAGGCAGGAGAATCACTTGAACCTGGGAGACAGAGGTTGCAGTGAGTCGAGAAGGCGCCATTGCACTCCAACCTGGCGGACAGAGGGAGACACTGGCAAAAAACAAAAAAACAAAAACAAAAACAAACAAACAAAAACCTAAAAAAACCCAAAAACAACAACAACAACAACAACACCACCACCACTTAAAAAAATAAAACCGGGACTAACCCTAATACAATTTATAAGACTTAGATGAAAAAAATTTAAAGAGAAATCTTTCCTGAAGGATATTAAATAATATCTGAAAATGAAGTTATATCATGTTTCTGGATGATAAAACTCAATGTTGTAGAGATATAAGCTTTGCCAAATTCATTTATAAGTTCAGCAATTTCCAACTCAAAATTCCCACATGAACTTTTAAAAGGAAGTTGACAATCGAACCCCATAATTCATATAGAGTAAAAAATGTATTAAAAAAAGAGCCTTTTCTGCATCTATTGAGATAATCATGTGGTTTTTGTCTTTGGTTCTGTTTATATGCTGGATTACATTTATTGATTTGCGTATATTGAACCAGCCTTGCATCCCAGGGATGAAGCCCACTTGATCATGGTGGATAAGCTTTTTGATGTGCTGCTGGATTCTGTTTGCCAGTATCTTATTGAGGATTTTTGCATCAATGTTCATCAAGGATATTGGTCTAAAATTCTCTTTTTTTGTTGTGTCTCTGCCAGGCTTTGGTATCAGGATGATGCTGGCCTCATAAAATGAGTTAGGGAGGATTCCCTCTTTTTCTATTGATTGGAATAGTTTCAGAAGGAATGGTACCAGCTCCTCCTTGTACCTCTGGTAGAATTCGGCTGTGAACCCATCTGGTCCTGGACTTTTTTTGGTTGGTAAGCTATTGATTATTGCCACAATTTCAGCTCCTGTTATTGGTCTATTCAGAGATTCAACTTCTTCCTGGTTTAGTCTTGGGAGGGTGTATGTGTTGAGGAATTTATCCATTTCTTCTAGATTTTCTAGTTTATTTGCATAGAGGTGTTTGTAATATTCTCTGATGGTAGTTTGTATTTCTGTGGGATCGGTGGTGATATCCCCTTTATCATTTTTTATTGCATCTATTTGATTCTTCTCTCTTTTTTTCTTTATTAATCTTGCTAGCGGTCTATCAATTTTGTTGATCCTTTCAAAAAACCAGCTCCTGGATTCATTTATTTTTTGAAGGGTTTTTTGTGTCTCTATTTCCTTCAGTTCTGCTCTGATTTTAGTTATTTCTTGCCTTCTGCTAGCTTTTGAATGTGTTTGCTCTTGCTTTTCTAGTTCTTTTAATTGTGATGTTAGGGTGTCAATTTTGGATCTTTCCTGCTTTCTCTTGTGGGCATTTAGTGCTATAAATTTCCCTCTACACACTGCTTTGAATGCATCCCAGAGATTCTGGTATGTTGTGTCTTGGTTCTCGTTGGTTTCAAAGAACATCTTTATTTCTGCCTTCATTTCGTTATGTACCCAGTAGTCATTCAGGAGCAGGTTGTTCAGTTTCCACATAGTTGAGCGGTTTTGAGTGAGATTCTTAATCCTGAGTTCTAGCTTGATTGCACTGTGATCTGAGAGATGGTTTGTTATAATTTCTGTTCTTTTACATTTATTGAGGAGAGCTTTACTTCCAAGTATATGGTCAATTTTGGAATAGGTGTGGTGTGGTGCTGAAAAAAATGTATATTCTGTTGATTTGGGGTGGAGAGTTCTGTAGATGTCTATTAGGTCTGCTTGGTGCAGAGCTGAGTTCAATTCCTGGGTATCCTTGTTGACTTTCTGTCTCGTTGATCTGTCTAATGTTGACAGTGGGGTGTTAAAGTCTCCCATTATTAATGTGTGGGAGTCTAAGTCTCTTTGTAGGTCACTCAGGACTTGCTTTATGAATCTGGGTGCTCCTGTATTGGGTGCATATATATTTAGGATAGTTAGCTCTTCTTGTTGAATTGATCCCTTTACCATTATGTAATGGCCTTCTTTGTCTCTTTTGATCTTCGTTGGTTTAAAGTCTGTTTTATCAGAGACTAGGATTGCAACCCCTGCCTTTTTTCGCTTTCCATTTGCTTGGTAGATCTTCCTCCATCCTTTTATTTTGAGCCTATGTGTGTCTCTGCACGTCAGATGGGTTTCCTGAATACAGCACACTGATGGGTCTTGACTCTTTATCCAATTTGAAAGTCTGTGTCTTTTAATTGGAGCATTTAGTCCATTTACATTTAAAGTTAATATTGTTATGTGTGAATTGACAAAATTCAACAACCCTTCATGCTAAAAACTCTCAATAAATTAGGAATTGATGGGACGTATCTCAAAATAATAAGAGCTATTTATGACAAACCCACAGCTAATATCATACTGAATGGGCAAAAACTGGAAGCATTCCCTTTGAAAACTGGCACAAGACAGGGATGCCCTCTCTCGCCACTTCTATTCAATATAGTGTTGGAAGTTCTGGCCAGGGCAATTAGGCAGGAGAAGGAAATCAAGGGTATTCAATTAGGAAAAGAGGAAGTCAAATTGTCCTTGTTTGCAGATGACATGATAGTATATCTAGAAAACCCCATTGTCTCAGCCCAAAATCTCCTTAAGCTGATAAGCAACTTCAGCAAAGTCTCAGGATACAAAATCAATGTGCAAAAATCACAAGCATTCTTATACATCAATAACAGACAAACAGAGAGCCAAATCATGAGTGAACTCCCATTCACAATTGCTTCAAAGAGAATAAAATACCTAGGAATCCAACTTACAAGGGATGTGAAAGACCTCTTCAAGGAGAACTACAAACCACTGCTCCAGGAAATAAAAGAGGATACAAACAAGTGGAAGAACATTCCATGCTCATGGGTAGGAAGAATCAATATCATGAAAATGGCCATCCTTCCCAAGGTAATTTACAGATTCAATGCCATCCCCATCAAGCTACCAATGACTTTCTTCACAGAATTGGAAAAAACTACTTTAAAGTTCATATGGAACCAAAAAAGAGCCCGCATCGCCAAGTCAATCCTAAGCCAAAAGAACAAAGCTGGAGGCATCACACTACCTGACTTCAAACTATACTACAAGGCTACAGTAACCAAAACAGCATGGTACTGGTACCAAAACAGAGATATAGATCAATGGAACAGAACAGAGCCGTCAGAAATAATTCCACATATCTACAAGTATCTGATCTTTGACAAACCTGACAAAAACAAGAAATGGGGAAAGGATTCCCTATTTAATAAATGGTGCTGGGAAAACTGGCTAGCCATATGTAGAAAGCTGAAACTGGATCCCTTCCTTACACCTTATACAAAAATCAATTCAAGATGGATTAAAGACTTAAACGTTAGACCTAAAACCATAAAAACCCTAGAAGAAAACCTAGGCATTACCATTCAGGACATAGGCATGGGCAAGGACTTCATGTCTAAAACACCAAAAGCAACAGCAACAAAAGCCAGAATTGACAAATGGGATCTAATTAAACTAAAGAGCTTCTGCACAGCAAAAGAAACTACCATCAGAGTGAACAGGCAACCTTACAAAATGGGAGAAAATTTTCGCAGCCTACTCATCTGACAAAGGGCTAATATCCAGAATGTACAATGAACCCCAACAAATTTACAAGAAAAAACAAACAACCCCATCAAAAAGTGGGCGAAGGACATGAACAGACACTTCTCGAAAGAAGACATTTATGCAGCCAAAAAACACATGAAAAAATGCTCACCATCACTGGCCATCAGAGAAATGCAAATCAAAACCACAATGAGATACCATCTCACACCAGTTAGAATGACAATCATTAAAAAGTCAGGAAACAACAGGTGCTGGAGAGGATGTGGAGAAATAGGAACACTTTTACACTGTTGGTGGGACTGTAAACTAGTTTAACTATTGTGGAAGTCAGTGTGGCGATTCCTCAGGGATCTAGAACTAGAAATTCCATTTGACCCAGCCATCCTATTACTGGGTATATACCCAAAGGACTATAAATCATGCTGCTATAAAGACACATGCACACGTATGTTTATTGCGGCATTTTTCACAATAGCAAAGACTTGGAACCAACCCAAATGTCCAACAATGATAGACTGGATTAAGAAAATGTGGCACATATACACCATGGAATACTATGCAGCCATAAAAAATGATGAGTTCATGTCCTCTGTAGGGACATGGATGAAATTGGAAATCATCATTCTCAGTAAACTATCGCAAGAACAAAAAACCAAACACCGCATATTCTCACTCATAGGTGGGAATTGAACAATGAGAACACATGGACACAGGAAGGGGAACATCACACTCTGGGGACTGTTGTGGGGTGGGGGGAGGGGGGAGGGATAGCATTGGGAGATATACCTAATGCTAGATGACGAGTTAGTGGGTGCAGCGCACCAGCATGGCACATGTATACATATGTAACTAACCTGCACATTGTGTACATGTACCCTAAAACTTAAAGTATAATAATAATAATAAAAATAAAATTTAGAAAAAAGCATGAAAAGCTACCAGACTCACTTTTTGAGGCTAGTGTTATACTGATAGAAGAATCAGAAAACTATCACACGCACACACACATGCAGACATACACACACATACACACACACACACACACACACACACAATTGGCCAACCTAACACATAAGCTTGTATGCAGAAGTCCTAAGTAAATTTGGCATTTGAAATCCAGAAGTGTATTACATCAGCATTGCAAAATGATTAAGTAGGGCTTATCCAAGTAATGCAAGGGTGTTTAGAATTCGGACATTGATAAATGTTACTTATGATAGCAACACATTAAAGGGGTCAAACTTAATAATCATCTCATGCATGCTAAAAAATCACTTGATAATTAAATGTAAAACTGATTTCTCCTGTACTTTTTAGAGAAATGTAAGAAGCATTTTTATCAAATCCGGGGAGGATACAAAATGTCAAAATTGCCAAAGCAGGAAGACAGGGAAAAGACACAAGAGGCGTAAATACAGAAAGAAAGGAGAAAAATATCTTTGCCTGAAGATAATACTGATTAGCTGCTTTGAAAATCCAATAGATTTCTCTGGAAATGATTAAAATTATGAAGAATGTTCATATAATTAAGAAGCTATAAAAACACAAACATTAACAGTCTTCTTGTACTATCAACAACTTGAAAATGACATTTTTAAAAGATTGTACTCATAATACAAGTAACAATAAAGAATACACTTAAGGCCGGGGGCAGTGGCTCACGCCTGTAATCCCAGAACTTTGGGAGGCCCAGGTGGGCGGATCAAGAGATCAGGAGTTCGAGACCAGCCTGACCAACATGGTGCTAAAAATACAAAAATTAGCTGAGCATGGTATCGTGTGCCTGTAATCCCAGCTACTCGGAAGGCTGAGGCAGGAGAATCACTTGAACCTGGGAGACAGAGGTTGCAGTGAGTCGAGAAGGCGCCATTGCACTCCAACCTGGCGGACAGAGGGAGACACTGGCAAAAAACAAAAAAACAAAAACAAAAACAAACAAACAAAAACCTAAAAAAACCCAAAAACAACAACAACAACAACAACACCACCACCACTTAAAAAAATAAAACCGGGACTAACCCTAATACAATTTATAAGACTTAGATGAAAAAAATTTAAAGAGAAATCTTTCCTGAAGGATATTAAATAATATCTGAAAATGAAGTTATATCATGTTTCTGGATGATAAAACTCAATGTTGTAGAGATATAAGCTTTGCCAAATTCATTTATAAGTTCAGCAATTTCCAACTCAAAATTCCCACATGAACTTTTAAAAGGAAGTTGACAATCGAACCCCATAATTCATATAGAGTAAAAAATGTATTAAAAAAAGAGCCTTTTCTGCATCTATTGAGATAATCATGTGGTTTTTGTCTTTGGTTCTGTTTATATGCTGGATTACATTTATTGATTTGCGTATATTGAACCAGCCTTGCATCCCAGGGATGAAGCCCACTTGATCATGGTGGATAAGCTTTTTGATGTGCTGCTGGATTCTGTTTGCCAGTATCTTATTGAGGATTTTTGCATCAATGTTCATCAAGGATATTGGTCTAAAATTCTCTTTTTTTGTTGTGTCTCTGCCAGGCTTTGGTATCAGGATGATGCTGGCCTCATAAAATGAGTTAGGGAGGATTCCCTCTTTTTCTATTGATTGGAATAGTTTCAGAAGGAATGGTACCAGCTCCTCCTTGTACCTCTGGTAGAATTCGGCTGTGAACCCATCTGGTCCTGGACTTTTTTTGGTTGGTAAGCTATTGATTATTGCCACAATTTCAGCTCCTGTTATTGGTCTATTCAGAGATTCAACTTCTTCCTGGTTTAGTCTTGGGAGGGTGTATGTGTTGAGGAATTTATCCATTTCTTCTAGATTTTCTAGTTTATTTGCATAGAGGTGTTTGTAATATTCTCTGATGGTAGTTTGTATTTCTGTGGGATCGGTGGTGATATCCCCTTTATCATTTTTTATTGCATCTATTTGATTCTTCTCTCTTTTTTTCTTTATTAATCTTGCTAGCGGTCTATCAATTTTGTTGATCCTTTCAAAAAACCAGCTCCTGGATTCATTTATTTTTTGAAGGGTTTTTTGTGTCTCTATTTCCTTCAGTTCTGCTCTGATTTTAGTTATTTCTTGCCTTCTGCTAGCTTTTGAATGTGTTTGCTCTTGCTTTTCTAGTTCTTTTAATTGTGATGTTAGGGTGTCAATTTTGGATCTTTCCTGCTTTCTCTTGTGGGCATTTAGTGCTATAAATTTCCCTCTACACACTGCTTTGAATGCATCCCAGAGATTCTGGTATGTTGTGTCTTGGTTCTCGTTGGTTTCAAAGAACATCTTTATTTCTGCCTTCATTTCGTTATGTACCCAGTAGTCATTCAGGAGCAGGTTGTTCAGTTTCCACATAGTTGAGCGGTTTTGAGTGAGATTCTTAATCCTGAGTTCTAGCTTGATTGCACTGTGATCTGAGAGATGGTTTGTTATAATTTCTGTTCTTTTACATTTATTGAGGAGAGCTTTACTTCCAAGTATATGGTCAATTTTGGAATAGGTGTGGTGTGGTGCTGAAAAAAATGTATATTCTGTTGATTTGGGGTGGAGAGTTCTGTAGATGTCTATTAGGTCTGCTTGGTGCAGAGCTGAGTTCAATTCCTGGGTATCCTTGTTGACTTTCTGTCTCGTTGATCTGTCTAATGTTGACAGTGGGGTGTTAAAGTCTCCCATTATTAATGTGTGGGAGTCTAAGTCTCTTTGTAGGTCACTCAGGACTTGCTTTATGAATCTGGGTGCTCCTGTATTGGGTGCATATATATTTAGGATAGTTAGCTCTTCTTGTTGAATTGATCCCTTTACCATTATGTAATGGCCTTCTTTGTCTCTTTTGATCTTCGTTGGTTTAAAGTCTGTTTTATCAGAGACTAGGATTGCAACCCCTGCCTTTTTTCGCTTTCCATTTGCTTGGTAGATCTTCCTCCATCCTTTTATTTTGAGCCTATGTGTGTCTCTGCACGTCAGATGGGTTTCCTGAATACAGCACACTGATGGGTCTTGACTCTTTATCCAATTTGAAAGTCTGTGTCTTTTAATTGGAGCATTTAGTCCATTTACATTTAAAGTTAATATTGTTATGTGTGAATTGACAAAATTCAACAACCCTTCATGCTAAAAACTCTCAATAAATTAGGAATTGATGGGACGTATCTCAAAATAATAAGAGCTATTTATGACAAACCCACAGCTAATATCATACTGAATGGGCAAAAACTGGAAGCATTCCCTTTGAAAACTGGCACAAGACAGGGATGCCCTCTCTCGCCACTTCTATTCAATATAGTGTTGGAAGTTCTGGCCAGGGCAATTAGGCAGGAGAAGGAAATCAAGGGTATTCAATTAGGAAAAGAGGAAGTCAAATTGTCCTTGTTTGCAGATGACATGATAGTATATCTAGAAAACCCCATTGTCTCAGCCCAAAATCTCCTTAAGCTGATAAGCAACTTCAGCAAAGTCTCAGGATACAAAATCAATGTGCAAAAATCACAAGCATTCTTATACATCAATAACAGACAAACAGAGAGCCAAATCATGAGTGAACTCCCATTCACAATTGCTTCAAAGAGAATAAAATACCTAGGAATCCAACTTACAAGGGATGTGAAAGACCTCTTCAAGGAGAACTACAAACCACTGCTCCAGGAAATAAAAGAGGATACAAACAAGTGGAAGAACATTCCATGCTCATGGGTAGGAAGAATCAATATCATGAAAATGGCCATCCTTCCCAAGGTAATTTACAGATTCAATGCCATCCCCATCAAGCTACCAATGACTTTCTTCACAGAATTGGAAAAAACTACTTTAAAGTTCATATGGAACCAAAAAAGAGCCCGCATCGCCAAGTCAATCCTAAGCCAAAAGAACAAAGCTGGAGGCATCACACTACCTGACTTCAAACTATACTACAAGGCTACAGTAACCAAAACAGCATGGTACTGGTACCAAAACAGAGATATAGATCAATGGAACAGAACAGAGCCGTCAGAAATAATTCCACATATCTACAAGTATCTGATCTTTGACAAACCTGACAAAAACAAGAAATGGGGAAAGGATTCCCTATTTAATAAATGGTGCTGGGAAAACTGGCTAGCCATATGTAGAAAGCTGAAACTGGATCCCTTCCTTACACCTTATACAAAAATCAATTCAAGATGGATTAAAGACTTAAATGTTAGACCTAAAACCATAAAAACCCTAGAAGAAAACCTAGGCATTACCATTCAGGACATAGGCATGGGCAAGGACTTCATGTCTAAAACACCAAAAGCAATGGCAACAAAAGCCAAAATTGACAAATGGGATCTAATTAAACTAAAGAGCTTCTGCACAGCAAAGGAAACTACCATCAGAGTGAACAGGCAACCTACAAATTGGGAGAACATTTTCGCAACCTACTCATCTGACAAAGGGCTAATATCCAGAATCTACAATGAACTCAAACAAATTTACAAGAAAAAAACAAACAACCCCATCAAAAAGTGGGCGAAGGACATGAACAGACACTTCTCAAAAGAAGACATTTATGCAGCCAAAAAACACATGAAAAAATGCTCACCATCACTGGCCATCAGAGAAATGCAAATCAAAACCACAATGAGATACCATCTCACACCAGTTAGAATGGCAATCATTAAAAAGTCAGGAAACAACAGGTGCTGGAGAGGATGTGGAGAAATAGGAACACTTTTACACTGTTGGTGGGACTGTAAACTAGTTCAACCCTTGTGGAAGTCAGTGTGGCGATTCCTCAGGGATCTAGAACTAGAAATTCCATTCGACCCAGCCATCCCATTACTGGGTATATACCCAAAGGACTATAAATCATGCTGCTATAAAGACACATGCACACGTATGTTTATTGCTGCATTATTCACAATAGCAAAGACTTGGAACCAACCCAAATGTCCAACAATGATAGACTGGATTAAGAAAATGTGGCACATATACACCATGGAATACTATGCAGCCATAAAAAATGATGAGTTCACGTCCTTTGTAGGGACATGGGTGAAACTGGAAATCATCATTCTTAGTAAACTATCGCAAGAACAAAAAACCAAACACCGCATATTCTCACTCATAGCTGGGAATTGAACAATGAGAACACATGGACACAGGAAGGGGAACATCACACTTCGGGGACTGTTGTGGGGTGGGGGGAGGGGGGAGGGATAGCATTGGGAGATATACCTAATGCTAGATGACGAGTTGGTGGGTGCAGCGCACCAGCATGGCACATGTATACATATGTAACTTACCTGCACATTGCACACATGTACCATAAAACCTAAAGTATAATAATGATAATAATAATAATAATAATAAAAGAAAAAAAAAAAAAGAGCCAAGAGAGTTTTTAAAAGGAATATTGAAGACAACTTGCCATATTAGAAACAAAATATTTTATACTATGTAAGGCTACAGGACTTCAAACAAAATTGATAGTACTTAAAACAAACAGAGATGGATTAATAGAACAGAAAAGGGAATTCAGGAACTGAGGCGTGTTTATTTATAACTGGTAGATAACTAAATTTACCTGGAAAAGGTGAACTAGTCAGAAAATGAAATTGATAAAATTTGCCATCTACATGGAAAATCAATATGTTAAATTCCTAACTCACACAATGTTATTTTTATATATTTATTTAAATTATTTATGGGCCAGGCACAGTGGCTCATGCCTGTAATCCTATCACTTTGGGAGGCTGAGGCAGGTGGATTGCTTGAGCTCAGGAGTTTGAGACCAGCTTGGCCAATATGGCGAAACCCCGTCTCTACTAAAAATACAAAAATCAGCCAGGCGTGGTGGTGTGTGCCTGTGGTGCCAGCTACTTGGGGGACTGAGGTGGGAAGATTGCTTGAACCCAGGAGGAGGCTGCAGTGAGCCGAGATCGTGCCACTGCACTCCAGCCTGGGTGACAAAGTGAGACCTTGTCTCAAACAAATAAACAAACAAGCAAAAATTTATTTATTTATTTACTAAACAATACATTTCAATTGGATTTAAGAGCTATATGTAAAATCAAAATTGTGAAAGCACTAAAGAGAATTTAGGAGAACATAAATGACATAAAATAATATCCAAACTTTATTATTATTTAAATAGAAAAGAGAAACCACAACACAATACATATTATGTATCATGTCAAAGTAGAGAAAAAGTGAAACATGGGCAAATAATTAGATTAATACTTATATTATGTTACAATTGACTACAGGATTCAGTAAAGGAACATACTGTGCAGGTTAGTCTAAAAGCAATAGGCTCTATCATATACCCTAAGTGTATAGCAGGCTGTACCATCTACATTTGTGTAAGTACACTCTGTGATGTTCACACAAGGACAAAATCACCTAATGACACATTTCTCAGAATGTATCCCTGTTGCTAAGTGATGCATGACTATAATTATATTTGTAACACAAAACCACAGAAAAAGTATTATAGCATAAATGAAGGACTGGAATGGTACATAACTGTTTGTAAGGAGTGATGACCTTTAGGGAGGGGTTTGTGAAGGGGGTATGGGTAGTGATTTGGGTACTTTGCTGCTTAACTCTTCAGGGCTGTCCAATAGAACTTTCCGTGATGAACCAGGAAGGAAGTGCTCTATATTCGTGCTGTTCAGTTCAGTAGCCACTAGTGACATGTGGATGTTGAGCACCTGAAACGTGGCTAGTGCGACTAAGAGGATGAATCTTTAATTTTACTTGTTTTTTATTTTAAATAGCCACAGAAAACTAGTGGCTACTCTGTTGGCCAATGCAGTTCTATATGCTTTTGTTTGTAAAACATTTTTTAATAATAAAAATGCCCACTTTTGTTATGGCTTAGGTTATGTTGTGATAACCAACTTCCCTGAAAAATATCTCTGACTTAATGAAGGTTTATTTCCTTCTCACATTACACATATTCATCACAAGTTGGCTAGGGCATGGGGAAGGTTCTGTTCTATGTCTCATCGTTCTAGGACCCAGGCTGACAAAGCCTATACTATCAGGAGTCTCATTAGTCATTGTGGTGAGAGGAATGAAATGATAGGAGGTCTCAGTGGCAATTTAAATCTTTCTTTTGGAAGGAATTAATACATGTCCATTTTTGCATTTGCGAGTGTCATGGCCACTTTGAGTTCAAGAGGGTGGAGAAATACAAACAGACTCAATGCCCAGAAAGTGGAGAATTTACAAACAGCCCTAATGTTTACAACATTTGTATACTTTTCTTTTTAATTAAGTAAAGAAGAAAGAAAAACCAAGTGAACAGACAGGAGCTTAGGCCTCTATGGTAACATTCATAAGTGTAATCAATATTCACAAAGTACTCACCCGTTTTCTTCCTCATTTGAATAAAAAAGTTATCTTCGTTTATAGAACTGGAGAACTCAGAATATGCTGAAAAAGTAGGTTACTGCTTCTACAGCTATTATGGTTGAATACCTGGGGAAATATTTCAACAGGATTTAACATTTTTAATCTTGTATTCAGGTTGATACTGAATACACATCTATTGTTTTCAAATAATAATTTATTTCAAGAAAATATATGAAATTACTGATAATACTATGATTAATGATGTTTCTGCAACTGTGTGCATGTGTCTTCTAGTAATATGATAGTGTGTGGTTTTGATGGCATCTGGAAAAAATTGGTGGAAGAGAGAATTCACTATTCATTTCCACTCTTCAATGAATGCAAATGAAAGCAATGTTATATAAAAAGAGTATAAAATACTCACTGAAAAAAAAATGTGAAGGTAAATGAACCAGGAATTCAGGCCACACTAACTCTGAAGAATGGGTCTCTAAGTCCCTGTGAGAACTGATTTTGCTTACTCTGTGCAGGTTTGAGTCTGATAAGGAGCTAATACAGGGGGAAAACATTTTATCCTACAGAACCTAACTTTATCTTGTTGGAAGTCTAGGCACTAATGGGAGAATAAATTCAGTCACTCTGAATACATTACTGACTCTTCAATTCAGAATTTATAGAAGAGAAACATGGTGCTTTATCAGTGACTGCTTACTGCACCTGTCTAGTAGCTAGCACATTGCCTAGTCTGACTAAATCCTACATTCACTTGGTGATATCATTTAAGGCTCCTTTCTGCTATTGAGCTGTGCTTGAAATTCAGTGTGTCTTAAACCAGGTCTATGTCAGAGCACTTAACTCTTTGAATAGGAATGAGTACTAAAAGAATAAGTTGAAGCCCGCTGACCAAACACCCCCAAGAACACATCTTTACTCAAACAAATTAGGTTTATTGAGCTTGGTGCCTTAAGGGATACCATCCCCCAGAAGAACTCCAGATCTGGAAGGCCCTCCTTAGAGGGTTTAGACTTGTGCTAAATCCTCCAAGAAGAATTTAAGGAATCAAGACCTCTTCTAGATTCTCTGTTAACAAGAAGATAGAACAAGACAATTTGGTGACTGAATATCTTATTAATATTCATCTAGAAGGCAGGAAGATTAAAGCAAGGCTTGAATGGTCATTGGTAAAGAAGTGGCAGTCACTTACGGTGATGAGAAGAGAGGGGTTTTAAATCATTTTTGTGGTTATGGAATTAGCCTTCTCCAAGACATGGTCATAAGGTGGCCTTATGGAAACATAGTTTATTTTTTGTAAGCTTTACTTATGGTCAGTTGAGAATATCAGGGTTGACTTCAATAGGACTATCTTTAACTTTCTGAGGCACACAACTACTTTCTTGTTCAGAAGGGCTTTTGGACCTGTCTCCAGCCTCCTGTATTTAATTACTCTATTAGATTGACTTTCATTGGAATTTCAGAGAAAGACTAAGCTGTTGAGGTTTTTGGAGGAAAGAAGAACCTCACCAGATATTTCTAAGCTGTTGTGGGCGTGTGATGGGCTTCAGGTAAAATACATGCTTACAAGGCCAGGCGTGGTGGCTCATGCCTGTAATCCCAGCACTTTGGGAGGCCGAGGCGGGCGGATCATGAGGTCAAGAGATCGAGACCATCCTGGCCAACATGGTGAAACCCCATCTCTACTAAAAATGCAAAAAAAAAAAAAAAAATTAGCTGGGCGTGGTGGTGTGCGCCTGTAGTCCCAGCTACTTGGGAGGCTGAGGCAGGAGAATTGTTTGAACCCAGGAGGTGAGGTGGAGGTTGCAGTGAGCCAAGGTCGTGCTAGTGCACTTCAGCCTGGGGACAGAGCGAGACTCTGTCTGAAAAAAAAGACATGCTTACAGGGTGAACCTGAAAGTGATAACCATCCAACTCTATACATGAGTTGACTTATGTCCAGATGAGCACTTTTAGATGCCTACCACCTGTACACACATGGAGGAGAAATGTGGTCCCAATTCCTCCTCCCTCCCTATATCCATATTCTCGCACTGGCCTTATCATTGTATATATTCTCACCTTTTGGTTTTGGCCTTGGCCATGTATCAGTAAAATTTTAGCAGATGTGATGCAAAGCAGAAAAGACTCTTTTGAGGAAATGGATTAAAATCAAGATCTGAAAGATGAGAAGAAGTTAGCTAAGCAAAGGAAGATGTCATGTGTGAGGAGGATGAGCTTTCTAGGAAGAGGCAAGAGGACTTAATGAGATCTGGGAGAGGAGAGAACAGAATTCAATGGAGGGGGAGTGCATTAAGATTGGTGAGAAAGGCAGGGATTAGAAGACAGTCTTATAGACTGTACAGCAGATTTGAAAATGTATCCTAATAGTAATGGAAAGCTATGGAAGTGAGTTTAGCTTGGGAGTGGCATGATCTAATTTACTTTTTTGAAAGATCTCTTTGTTTGCAGAGTTGTTATTATAATTAGGGTTAGAATTTGGGACAAATGAGTCCTAGCATTTTTCCGTCTTTGTCAGGATGCCATACAATACAAATTGGCTCTCTCATTTGTTCCATTAAAATCAATGACTTTGTTTAGGCAAAGTGGCTCCTGGATATCATCCCAGAGAGGGGTTGAAGGGTTCTTCATAATGAAAATAAGAGAGTAGCCAAGAGGATTGATTTTGGAGTGAGCCAACAGTCCTTGGTGACACCAGGCCAAGCAAAGGAGGGCCATTAGACTGGGTTTAGAAAGCTATGGCTGTCAGTAACTAAGAGGATGCCATTTTCTTCCAAGTGTAACTCATTGTGGAAATGAGGTGGATAAGAATAAAGGGTATCTTTCTGTATGAGAACTGAAAAGACATAACCCTTTCCAGCGTAGCCTCTTTCTGATTATTCAGATTTAGATTTCATCTGGAGGCGTAGTTTTTGCTATGTCATATGTCAGAATATTAGATTCTCTCATTTAGAAACTCAAGAGGGCTGATATGACATATCCTTTCACAGGAAAACAAAATCAAGCCGAAAGTGAGATCAGATGACACTAACTCTTAGAAACTTGAAATTCTGAGAACAGGAAATGAAATTACGAGAAGAAAATTGGCTTGTTTATTTAGGTTGGCTTGTTTGTTTTTCAAAATAAAGAATTTTAGAAACAGTCAAAAATGGGCTGTGGATTGCTGATTTTGCTGGTTACTTTAGGTTTGGGGACTGATTTGCCTTTCTAACCTGATAGTATCCATGCCTTTATTTCCAGAATGAATAACTTATGATGGGAACTTTAGTTGCACTAAAGTTGTCTGCAGGCTAAAATGTTACATAATTGTTAGGAGAGCACATTTTAGGACATTGAACTGTGCAAAAGTGTAAACTGTGTTAAAGGTTGACAGAGGTTGTAAGAGCTTCTCAAGTAGAGACCCGTTGACATTTTGGGCTGGATAATTCTTTGTTCTGTGAGGGGTTGTCCTGTGCATTGTTAGATGTTTAACAGCAACCTGGGCCTATACCCACTACATGCCAATAACACCCTCCACACATAAACAACAGTAACTGTCAAAAATGCCACCAGATAATGTGAATGTTCCCTGGGATGCCAAATTACCCCACATTGTGAACTATTGGACTAAATACTATAGAAACAGTTTGTGAAATGACTGTTGGGCAGATTTTAACCTGTTATTACTTTTCTTGACTATGCCCAAGTAGAAGATAGGCTGTTTATACGTAGGTACAGAGCTCCACACCAGCACAAGGGAAGACTTCTGAATATGTTACCCTATGGTTTTCATCATTGCTGAAGCTATGAGTGAACACTTGGGTGAAATGTCAAAGGTATTTGTTGAGTTTTAGAAAATCTTTTACTGGTCCCTGATGAGGGTGAAAGAATTTAAAAGATGTAGTGTGTGTGTGTGTGTGTGTGTGTGTGTGTGTGTGTGTGTAGAGAGAGAGAGAGAGACTCAAGGTCTATTTTTAGAACAGCATGAGAAAAACTCTAAATTCTATGTATTATATGCATTTTACACGTGACAGAATATAAAAAACTAAATATCCATTGAAAAAATCCTCATTAAAGTTGAGTTTGCTTTTTCTATTTACCTTTAGATATTAGGGCAGGGAATGAGAAATGCTGTGGCTTACCAGAATGAAAGACTGCTGGATGAGGTCATGTGTGATTATGTTTAAGAACACGCAGAAAGGGCCAAATAAAACTGGTGACCACAAACAAGTGGTAAAGGAAATTGAGAGGGTGGATTTAGAAATTACTTTCATTCAGAGAATTACTGGGATATGAAATGAGAAACTTGGCTTCCTAGAGAAATAGCTGAAGTCACCAAGTGTCAGGTAATTTGAAATAGTGAGGGATGACTCATAGCGTGTCTTTGTAGAGTTTGCCTAGCCTGAAATACTGATGGGAAGATTATTCCAAGGAAATTAATAAGATAAATCTAAATGTTAGCAAATTACCAAAGACAGCTAAAGATGAAAATGGAGAATACAAATAATCCATTGTTTAAACAAGAATGAAACACCTATCTGCAAATAATCTTCCTACATCTAGAGGGGTTGCATAGTGGTGAAGGGCGTGAGCTCTTGAAACAGACTGCTTATGGTAGGAACCCAGCTCCATAACTTGTTAGCTGTGTAGGCTTCAGCACACTATTTAATTTCTCTGCTTCAGTGTCCTCATTTATAAAATTGGAAGAATAATAACAGTATCTACCTTACAGGGTTGTTGTGTGGATTAAATAAGTTAAAATGCAAAGCAGTTAAAACTTTTTTTCTTTTTAGAAAATATTAGTTTTAATTAATTCTACAGAGTAAATTTTAGCTATTATTATTAATTGAAAGCTCAAGGGAATATGATTTGCTTATAGTCATAGATATAGTTAGATACAAATTTAGGACCTGGGCTTTCACTTCACATCATTTTCTCTTATGTCAAGAAGCTGTTCCCTTCCATATAATGTATCTGTGTATGCGTGTTTTTCATCTCTCTCTCTCTCTCTCTCTGTGTGTGTGTGTGTGTGTAGATTGGTAGAGATAAGAGCTAGACATAGAGGGATAATAGTACAACACAATTATGTATTCTTTTGTATCAGTTTTATAGCACTATCATACATGAGTCTCTAACCAATTTTATGGTGTAAGGTAAAAATAAATTCCCATTTTATAGACACAGGAATAGAGCTTCAGTAGAAAAGTTAAGAAATTTACCCCAGATATCAGAGCCTATGAGTAGAAAAATTGGAATTAAAAACTGGGGTTTCTGATTCCCATTCTGTGCTTCTACCCATGGTTAAAGCTGAATGCAGGAGACATGACAGTAGAAGGGTAACTGGGGTTCCTGGAAGCACATTGGCCTGAAGTCCTGCAGGCAAGTGCTGTCAGGAAGGGACAGCATCTGTCTAAGTCCTTTTTTTTCTTTCTTCTGCAGAGAGCTCTTGAATCTATTCATTTAACCTCAACCTCTTCCCCACCCGCCATAATGTCTCACCTGGTTTCCCACCTTCTGACTGGTCAATCCAATTGCTGCCATAATGATGATTCTAAGGACCAAATCTGATCAGGTCACTCTTGTCCACATTTCCACCCTCATCCCTTCAGGGACTCTCCATCCCCTTTAGACCAAGCAACCTCCTCCAGGGCAATTACAGCCCTTCAAATCTGGTCTGTGCTCCCTTATCAAGACTCACCTATTCCCACTACCCCTATGGTCCCTCCATGGTGAACTATTATTTCAATCTTCTCTAATGCATCATAGTCTCTTTTCTTCCTGCCCTCTACATGTAGCTCTCTTGAAGCATTAAACACTTTGTATCTTAACTATCTCTGTGGGCTTTGAAAAATGGATAGTGTCATCAGGCAATGAAACTTGGGCAGAAGACCTTGGCAAAATCAGTCATTATTAATATTTAACAGATATTAACATTATTGCTCTGAGTAGATGCTATAAATTGGCCTTGGGAGAGTTATAGTTTCTGCCAGTTCAATACATTTAAATTCTAACTCTGGAGCCAACATTTTCTAAAGTCTCCTCCACACTTTGTAAATTGGAAAACCAAGCAACTCTCTGCAGAGATTCTGCTTTTCCATCACTCCCTCACCTCATCCCCAACATAAGAGCCTCTCTGATTCTCAGAGAAGGCACATCTGGCTCTATTTGCAGTCTGGGCTCCCTTCCCTCAACGGGCTTGTGCATGCAGCTAAACTGAACAGTCTGGGATCCATGTCTTTCCATAGACTTTCTTCTCCCATTCTCAGGAGTGGAAAACTAGAGGAGCTGGAACTTCAGGCTTCGTCCATAAGCCAAGGCTGGTGACTCTTCCCAGCTCTCTTCTTCTAGTTCTCAATTGCTTCTAGGAATGCTCAAGATAACTCACATTGTCTCACCCTGTCACTCTAACTGGGGCCCTGCCTCCCTTACTCCTCAGGGGTGATTCATATTTTTGAGATTTATAGAAATGGCAAGAGTTTGTGAGCAGTACATGGCTTATCTGGATACATTTTACAATAATAAAATGTTAGATCAGCTTGACCAAAAAAATGGAAGATTTATCTTAACATCTGATATGGATTGGCTGTGTCCCCACCTAAATTTCATCTTGAATTGTAGCTCCCATAATCCCCAAGTGTCATGGCAGGGATCCAGTGGGAGGTAATTGAATCATGGGGGGCAGGGTTTTTCCATTCTGTTCTTATGATATTGAATAAGTCTCATAAGATCTTGATCACTTTTCCCTTCCACAAGATATCACACTGCTCCATTACATTGATGACATTATGCTGATTGGATCCAGTGAGCGAGAAGTAGCAAACACACTGGACTTATTGGTGAGGCACTTGTGTTCCAGGGAATGGGAAATAAATCTGACAAAATTCAGGGACCTTTTACATTGGTAAAATTTCTAGGGGTCCAGTGGTGTGGGGCCTGTCGAGATATTCCTTCCAAGGTGAAGGATAGGTTGCCTCATTTGGCCCCTCCTACAACCAAGAAAGAGGCACAACACCTAGTGGGCCTGTTTGGATTTTGGAGGCAACACATTCCTCACTTGGGTATGTTACTCTGGCCCATTTATTGAGTGACCTGAAAGGCTGCCAGTTTTGAGTGGTGCCTAGAACAGGAGAAGGCTCTGCAACAGGTCCAGGCTGCTATGCAAGCTGCTCTGCCACTTGGGCCATATGACCCAGCAGACCCCCATAAGTGAATCACAGGCCCAGAAACCTAGGAGGAAAAAACGATTTTGTGGGCTGGGCCCAGGGCCTTGCTTCTTTGTGCAGTCTCGAGACTTGGTGCCCTACCTCCCTGCCTGCCAGCTGTGGCTAAAAGGGTCCAAGATATAGCTCAAGCAGTTGCTTCAGAGGGTGCAAGCCCCAAGCTTTAGCAGCTTACACGTGGTGTTGGGCCTGCAGGTGCACAGAAGTCAAGAATTGAGGTTTGAGAACCTCTGCTTAGATTTTAGAGGATGTATGGAAATACCTGGATGTCTAGGCTAAAGTTTTCTGCGGAGGCGGAGCCCTCATGGAGAACCTCTGCTAGGGGAGTGCAGAAGCGAAATGTGGGGTTGGAGCCCCCACACAGACTTCCCACTGGGGCACTACCTAGTGGAGCTGTGAGAAGAGGGCCACCATCCTCCAGAACCCAGAGTGGTAGATCCATCAACAGCTTGCACTATGCACCTGGAAAAGCCACAGACAATACCAGCCATGAAAGCAGCCAGGAGGGGGACTGTACCCTGGAAAGTCACAAGGGTGGAGCTGCACAAGTTCATGGGAACCCACCTCTTGCATCAGCATGACCTGGATGTGAGACATAGGGTCAAAGGAGATCACTTTGGAGGTTTAAGATTTGACTGCCCTGCTGGATTTCAGACTTGCATGGGGCCTTTAGCTCCTTCGTTTGGACCAATTTCTCCCATTTGGAATGGTTGTTTTTACCTAATGCCTGTGCCCTCATTGTATCTAGGAAGTAACTAACTTACTTTTGATTTTACAGGCTCATTGGTGGAAGGGACTTGCATTGTCTCAGATGAGACTTTGGACTGTGGACTTTAGAGTTAATGCTGAAATGAGTTAAGACTTTGGGGGACTGTTGGGAAGGCATGATTGGTTTTGAAATGTGAGGACATAAGATTTGGGAGGGGCCAGGTGTGGAATGATGTGCCCCCACCTAAATCTCATCTTGAATTGTAGCTCCCATAATCCTCACATGTTGTGGGAGGGACCCAGTGGGAGGTAATTGAATCATGGGGGCAGGTTTTTCCCATGCTGTTCTTGTAAGTCTCACAAGATCTGATGGTTTTATAAAGGGGAGTTCCCCTGCACATGCTCTCTTGCCTGCCACTGTGTAAGACGTACCTTTGTTCCTCCTTCATCTTTCACCATGATGGTGAGGCCTCCCCAGCCATGTGAAACTGTGAGTCCATTAAACTTCTTTTTCTTTATAAATTACCCAGTCTCAGTTATTTCTTCATAGCAGTATGAAAATGGACTAATATAGCATCTCAATCTAGGTTCTTTGGTTCCACTCAAGTGTGGAAAGAATAAACTGACAAAAAGTCAAAATTCTAACTGCATGTGTCCTGGGTCTTCAGAACAACTTAATAATATAAAGCAAATGAAAGCTTGAGGCTTTTGGATATTATGGAAAGATCTTAAAATTACATGGACATTGTTGTTCAGATCATAATTATTTTCTCAGTTAATTTTCTGGTTCATGGTGAAATTTGTCCACTACACATCACAAGTGATTATTATTTCTTCTTAATATAAAGTGACAATAGACTAAGATGGAAAATAAGTTTTCACTTCAATTGTATATGTGACATATTGAGACAATATTCATTGATATATAACCTAGAAAATAAAGGCAGAAGTCTGATTTCAAAGCATACTGTAACTGGAAATATTCACATTCATGTTCTCAAATATAAAATAATCTAGAATATAAACTTCCTATTTGTTTTATTTTTTGTTGTTGCCTTTATGCCTTTTAGGCTGCTCATCTTTTTTTGATAAGATATGAAGTCTTATATTTACCTGTCTAACTTACTGACATGACTCTAACTTCCAGAGGACAGGGAATCTTTCTTTCCTGTTGGTACATCCAGCTTTATCACTGATAGAACCTTCAGCTAGTATCATAGGAGGGAAAAGAGTGTGGTTTACAGTATAAAGTTCAACCAGTGGTGATTTTGCTCCTAAAGACGTTTGTGGTTGTCACAACTAGGGGGTTTGCTACTGGCTCTAGGCGGTAGAAGCCAGAGATGCTGCCAAACATCCTCCAATCACAGATCAGCAAGGAAACAGATTATCCCCAACTCTAGAGCCTCCAGGAGAAGGGCAGCTCTGCCAACACCTTGATTTTAACCCAGTGAGACCCATTTTTGACTTTTGATCTCCAGAACTGTAAGATAATACAATTGTGCTGTTTTAAGCCACTAAGTTTGTGGTGATTTGTTGCAGCAGCATTAGGAAAATAGTACAAATAGGAACAGGCAATTTGCAGAATAGGAAATAGAAATGCCAACAACTATACAAAAACAAACTGAAACTCAGAAATTAAAATGAGACACTATTTCAAACCCATCAAACTGATAGTCATAAAAATATCTGACAATGCAAAATGTTGGAAAGATGTGATATGAAAATAACTTTTCTTACTGCTGAATTTTGGCTAGAAATATGAAAAATTTATTATTGTTAAAAATGTGTATGGCCTGGAGCGCCATGATTTTGCTTTGAAGGATAAATCCTTGAGAAAAATATGGCACAGTTTCACCAGGAGAGCTCTAGAACAATGTGCATTGCAGCATCATCTATAATTACAAAACGACTGGGGGAAACCCTGATTATTGGCTAACAGAGGAATTTATAAATACGTTATTCTAAGTGTATAGATTAAATACATTGGTTAGAATGAATAAATGTAAATAGACCAGGCACAGTGGCTCACACCTGTAATCCTAGCACCTTGGGAGCCCAAGGCAGGAGGATCTCTTGAGCTCAGGAGTTCAAGACCAGCCTGGGCAACACAGCAAGATCTTGTTTCTACAAAAAATAAAAATAAAAAAATTAGCTGAGTGTGGTGGTGCACACCTGTAGTCCCAGCTACTCAGGAGGCTGAGGTGGGAGCCTGAGCCCAGAAGTCAGAGGCTGCAGTGAGCTATGATCACACCAGCGTACTCCAGCCTGGATGACAGAGTTAGAAAAACCAAAAGAATGAATAAACGTAAAACATATGTTTCAATACAGGCCAACCTTCAAAACACACTGTTGAGTATTAGAGCAATTTGCAGTCAGATACACACCGTATAATAACATTCATCTAACTTTAAACACATAAAACCAAACACCGCATGTTCTCACTCATAGGTGGCAATTGAACAATGAGAACACACTGCATGTTCTCACTCATAGGTGGGAATTGAACAATGAGAACACATGGACACAGGAAGGGGAACATCACACACCAGGGACTGTTGTGCAGGGGGGAGAGGGGGGAGGGATAGCATTAGGAGATATACCTAATGCTAAATGACGAGTTAATGGGTGCAGCACACCAACATGGCACATGTATACATATGTAACAAACCTGCACGTTGTGCACATGTACCCTAAAACTTAAAGTATAATAATAATAAAAAAAGGAAAAAAAAAGCACCATTAAGTGTTCATGGATGTCTATTTTTGTAGTAAAATATGAAACATAGGCAGCAGGTTGCACACCCCTCTGTGCTGGCAGTTGACTATGGAAAGTGTGGGAGATGGATCTAGAAAAGATGAAGGAGATTTCAACTACATCATTAATGTTCTACTGACTACAATGTCAAAACACAAAAATAAAAATAATGCCATGAAATACTTTTCCCCTTTTTTGTTGGCTGGTACACAGGTGTTTCTTATATTTTTCTTTCTCTTTTTGCCTTAAAATTTTTTAAAATACAAGCATAAAACCCAAACGATGGGCATAGAAAAGAAAGTGATCATATTGAAATTGGTTTAGAATAAACCCTAGGTTAAAAGTTATGTTCAAAACAGCCGGGCGCGGTGGCTCACGCCTGTAATCCCAGCACTTTGGGAGGCCGAGGCGGGTGGATCACGAGGTCAGGAGATCGAGACCATCCTGGCTAACACGGTGAAACCCCGTCTCTACTAAAAAATACAAAAAATTAGCCGGGGGTGGTGGCGGGCACCTGTAGTCCCAGCTACTCAGGAGGCTGAGGCAGGAGAATGGCATGAACCCGGGAGGCAGAGCTTGCAGCGAGCAGAAATCGCGCTGCTGCACTCCAGCCTGGGTGACAGAGCGAGACTCCATCTCAGAAAAGATAAAAAAAAAAAAAAGAAAAACAAAAAAGCTTATGTTCAAAACTCATCAACTCCACTTCAGAACTCAGGAAATACCTTGATGCATTACTTCTGACAAGTTTCTTCAGGAATGAAATTAGCACTGGCTTATACAAACATGGCATAACTGAGCATTACTCAAATTTGTATCACGTTTTTCAGTCAAGAAAATTCTTTGACATGTATTATCCCAACTGATTTTCCAAAGACTCCTATCAGTTAGGTAAGGCAGATCTTCTGAACAATCCTGTTTTCCAGGTGAAAAGAATGGAGTCCCAGAAAAGACAAAATGACTTGACCAAGGTCAGTAAGCAGCAAAAGTCTGAACCTGAATGCATGCTTTTTTATTCTAAATACCATGCTTTTTGTACTATAACAACTACCTCCTGGGATGAGAAAGAGCTGGTTCTTGTTGTTTTGTTTTGGTTTTTGTTTTTTAAAGAAGCCCTAGATGTTTTTTAGTTGACACAAGCACCATAAAAGTCTGTGTTGTTCATTGGCCACTTAAACAAGCAAGAAAATAAGCAAACAAAAAAATGATTTTTATTCTGGGTCAATATTTAGTACAGTGTTCTATAGAGACTTGTCCCAATGTTTAAACTTTATTGGATAATGTCCTGGGCAAGGAATTTGAAGATGGGTATTCATAAACAAGGAACAGATGAGGATTATAAGATAATAAAATGTGGTAGTCATGTTAAATGTGGAATCATTAAATGATCCAGTCATGTTTCACAGGGAAATGAGAAACATTAGGGGAAGTGGTAGCTGTCTTTAACTTTTTGAAAGATTTCCAAGTAGAAGAGAAAAGGAAAAACACAGAGCTAGAGCCAAAGTAAGGAAGTGATACAGTGATGCCAGCTCTCAGCTAAGACTATAGAACTTCTCAAATAGAGAGCTGTTCAAAACAAACAAACAAGCAAAAACCCAATGATGGAATGGGCTGTTTCAGCAGAGTCTAAGCAGAAACTGGATGAATGGTTTTCAGCAACGCTTAAGAGGAAATACTTATGCTTATTTTGGAAGAAGCACTTAACTAGGTGAGACAAATGAAATCATTCTCTGCCTATCATTCTCCCTAACACATGTCTAAAATGTGGAAGAAGAAATTTACTCACACAGTTCTGGAGTCCCCTCCAGCAAGGGGCTTTGAAGTAATAGAGATTCCCTCTAGATTTTACAAATTGTGTGTGTGTGTGTGTGTGTGTGTGTGTGTGTGTGTGCCTGAAAGAGAGAATGGAGAAGATACACTTGAGAAGATGTTGGAGAGAGGTATGCTTTCTGGTTCTGTTGTGCAAACCTACTCTTGTAGGGTCTCTCAAGCTTAGGTCAGGTATGTGACTGAGAATGCCACAAAAGAAGGTAAAGGAACAGATAGGTATCATTTGTCATTGGGACTCCAGAGCTTGGTAGGAACATACACAAATAAGTGGACCATGGTAGAGAATTGAGGCCAGATGGCTGACTGGAAAACTGATCACAGGATTCTGCATATAGCATTGTCAAATTGCAGTATTGCGAGTCAGTACACTGCTTGATATGAGTATAGGATTGGGAAATGCAAGGGAGGAATAAGCCAAAGAAACTTGGATGCTTGAATTCATCTGTTACATCTGGAGGCTTATGTGGGAAAAATAGTAGGTTGACCTGAGTCATGTGGACAACAGAAAGCAGATCCGATATCTCCATTTGGTCCTCCATTTTCTGTAGAAATACAATACAAAATTTCAACACAATTTCCTTAGTAAGTTTATTTTGCTCTTCCCACCTTCGTTCCGGTATGCTACCATCTCACCATGCCCTTCTAGAGATCCCCTTGCTCTTGCTGACATTAACATTATTCTTTCTGAGGAGTTACTGTATGCAGTTTAACTAAATTATGGTCATTTGTATGCACATTAAAGTGGGAGATGTACTGCCTTACAAATGTATAATCTTGGCTCAAATCAGGACTATATGTGAATTAGTTTAACTATACAGCAACCAACAAAAAAGCAGCTATTTTAAACCTGAATGTTTCCAAATTTTATTATAAAATCTAGTCGTGTACCTGAGCAGAGTGAATACTGAACCATGCTGGCAAAGGTAAAAGATGAGGATGTTGCTTTATACCAGTGTGGAAAGAAAGCTAGTGAACTTGTGGAGCCTAGTTTTAAGAAGACACTACTCCTTTCTTTTTGCAAATTTCAAGCCAAGGGTGGAGGATGAAAAGAGAGAGAGAGAAAGAGGGAGGGAGAGAGAGAGAGGGAGATCAGAAAACCTACCTACCTAGGGAAGTTTTCTTTAGTGGCTGCTTCTCAGAACATGGCCTATTTTGTCACAAAATCCTTTGGGACCACTGAAAATGATGGAATGGTAGGTACTCCCACTTCTAGTGTTGATGGCTTGTGATGCATCAAAGGAGGCTGATTGTCTACTAAATTAAATCATACTTCCTGGGATTACCTCAGTTTTTCAAAGAGGGCTTCCTTGATGCTCTGAGGATATTTAATATTGAACTAAAAATTATAGTATGATGAGTATTGTGGCTAACTCTCCAGAATCTAGTCTACCCCAACCGCTTAGCCTCTAAGACAGTCATGAAAATTCCATCTTTCTTGGCAGTAATTATTTCAGGGCTGAGCAGGCCTAAGCTACTTTGGACCAAAGACGTGCCGGGAGAGACTTGCTTGGGGTGTGTGGGAAGGAAGCTTCACCAGTCTTAGGAGAGACCCATGAAGAGCCTCCCTCTCACTTGATAGACATAACTGAAGGTGGACGGGGTAGGTATAGATTCCTACCTGCAGCTGTCCTACAACTACAAGGGGAGCATGCCTTAGGATGAATTCAACCCTATAGGCTTGAGAAGAAGTTATTTCTTTCTTTTTTATTTTTTTTGCAAGTTTCAAAGCCTCAGATGGGAGAAAGAGAAAGAACTCAAGTCCTTGATGGCACAGCTGAATCCCTGAAGCTCACACTACTTCTTGTCCCATGTGTTATTACATTTCTTCCCTGCCAAAGTCAGTTTGATGTGAGGTTCATTGCTGCCCACAGTCATGAACGCCCAAAGTGGTACAAATCACTGGTAAGAATCCTCTCTTTTTGGCAAGTACAGCACAGCGATGTAATTAGTATGGATTCACAATCGTCATTTCTGAAGTGATGCTATTTAAAATCACAGGCACTTATCCCAGGTGAAAGAATACAATTTTTACCAACTATAATGAGATTCAACAATTACAGCAGAGTAATTTTGAAAACAGATGTCATGATACTCCCATCTTGTGCAGAGCTTATTTTAGTATTTTTATTGGCAATTCTTCACAAACTGCTCAGGGCTGCTGTAGCTGTAATTGATAAGACTGATCACATCATGAAGAACATTAGCATGCTAAATTCATTTCAACTTTCAGATTGCATTTATTGTAGATTCTGTGTGAAGGCTCTCATTGCTTTGACTTGAAAAGTTCAAAATAGGACTCAGTTTCACATTTTATTATCTCTACCTTAAACCATTCCTAGCACCCCATGTCTTAACATGTCTGGAATTTGAGTCTCAGGGAAGAAGGTGATTTTAGCAGTTTCTTGGCAAGCTGGTAACTGATTAGATTTGTTATGGATGAAACAGAGTGTCTAGGGCCATTACTCCTAAAAAGAAGCCAGTGGCATAACATCTTTAAAGTTAATGCATAAGCTGCTTATCAAATATTAATATTCATGATTCCCAATGTGTTAGTTTTCTTTCTTTGGATGGCCTTTCCTTCTTTTCTCTGCTAACTCAAATCTTTCTTATCCTCTGATTTATAAGACTTAGCTCAAGTAAAATTCCTTCTTTAAGCCTTCTCTAGCTGAGTCATACCATAGATTGGAGGATAAGCTGGTGCCATATTGACAAAATGGGTCCTTAAACTCCAGCAGATCATTTCAGCACATAGTAACTGTGGGCAATTAGACAGTCAGTGTTGCATAGCCCTGACTCTGAATTATAGATCCACCCTGACCTCTGAGCCTTATTTAGTGTTCTCATCTGTAAAATGGAGAAATTGATAGTATGTAATTCAAAGGTGATTATGAGGATGAAATGGGATAATCCAAATAAGGCCTTAATCTAGCACCTAACACATGAAGAATGTTCAACTAAAGTTGTAATAATTACAGTATACACATAAGATTTCAGTGGGTCGAGATACATACACTTTTTGGGTTTGTAGAATTCCTTTTATTTGTACCTTGTCCCAATTTTGCTTGTAAAAGAAAAATCTGTGTTTTATTTCCTTGGCTCTGCTCAGGCTCTGGGTTTCATATTTAATAATGGAAACTTCTCCCTAATCAAATGATTTGATATCTTCACAGTATAAAGGGGGCAATTGTACTTAATTTATGTGACAATTTTACTTACTTTATTCTTACAAATATGCACACACGTACATATAAAATCAATATTCATAAGTAACAACTAACTACTGAATTTCTTTTGATATGGCTTAGTGTGACCCCCTCGGCAACTGCGGGCAGGAGGGTATACATGCTACACATAACATGTTTCTACAAGACAAATGCTTCATGGGTTGTATAAGCAAAGTAGTTTCATTAGAAGCAGAAACGATTGTCTTGCAAGATAAATGAGGACCAGTGACATCCAAAATTTACTTTCAATGAGTAATTGCCTCACATTAATATCTTCTCTGGTTTCTGGATTATTCTTTTGAGAAAACACAGAATGATGGCTAGAGTGCAAACTTGGAAACTTAGATATAAATCCTGGCTCCACCACTTACTTTCTGGGTGACCTTGGGCAACTCATTTAACTTCTGACTGACTTCTTATTTTTTCTCAGCACTATTTTCCAACAAAAGGAGCTAAAGTATCTCCTCGATTATCCAGTATTATGCAGTAAGGGGCTAACTCAACCTGACTTCAGACCTCTTCCATTGAAAACTGTTTTTGCTTTTGTTGCAGAAGGACTTTTTAGGTCACCAATTTCACTCAATACCTTACTCAATTAACCAGTATTGGAAATTCTATTAATAATATTCAGGAAAAAATAGCATTATTCACCATCCTCTTCAGTTACTCTCAATCACATCACTAAAGGTAATAATGGAAAATAGAGACCATCCAGGAAGTTATCCAGTATTTCTAATAATTATTTGATTAAAGTGTGCATTCCTGGTAGAATATTTCTGGGATGAATTTAGGGGGGATTCCATGCTTGCATATTTATTAATGTTTACCAGGCAAGTGCTCACAGTGAAGTTAGAAGATGTGAGTGGAATCACTTACCCAACTCTTGTCACTCTCTTTTGTTACAAATAAAATAACATATGCAGAGGGCTTTGAACGTCCCAGTGCCCTGTATGTAAAGAAATCATGAAAGAAATTTTATCACCTTGAAGTGGATAAAGGAGAGCATGTAATTTATGTAGAAAAAATCCAGTGCATAAAACCACAAATAAATTAAAAGGCAAACAGTAAAACAAGAAAAAATTTGCAACACATATAAAACTAACTAATTTCCCTACTAAATATATTGGTCATGAAATCTACAAGAAAAGACAAACAATCCAATAGAAAAATAGTCAAAGGTCACAAACAGTTCATAGAGAATAAAATACAAATATTTTATAAACAAAGGGATAATCTGTTTTGCTCCCAGTTAAGAAAATGAAAATAAAACATTAGTTACCATTTTTCACCTATCATATCAGCACAAAGTTCTATGATATCCATTGTTGGTGTGGGTATGGGTAAGCGGTAACAGGTGTAGCCTTGGGGCAAACTCTTCCGTAGACAATTTATCAATTTTTGTCAAAATTGCAAATGCCATTTAACTGAATGATGCCTTGTATAGGGATTTGTCTTATATATATTCTTGCATCTCAAGCATGTACAGAGCCACATGTTTGAGACTATTTACTGCAGAGCACAGTTTATAACAGTAAGAGGCTGAGAAAAGTTTAACCATCCACCACTGGAAACTGACAAAATACATGATGGAACACCTGTGCAATGGCTTACTAGGCAGCTAATAAAAACTAGGTCATTAGAATGATCTCTAAGACACATTACTAACTAGACAGCATATTGATTAAATAGGACTAAGAAACATTTCAACCAAATGCAATACATGGACCTTGTTTGAATCCTTATAACAAACCAACTTTGAAAGTGCATTTATGAACCATTAAGGGATATTTGAACACTGACTGGATATTTCCATAATACTAAATAGTTATTTTATTTTGTTAGGCTTGATAATGATGTTAAGGGTATGAAAAGAAGAACTCTTGTATTCCAAAGAAGCATAATGAAGCATTCTGAGTGAAATGATATAGTGTTTGGGATTTGTTTAATAACTATCTATGAATTGTAAAGATTAATACTTGATTAATTGTGGGAAGGAAAAGGAGTATAGATGAGACAAGGTTGGCCCTGCACAAAAGATTACTGTAGCTGGATAATGGGTACTTCATTAACTGAGGTTTTGTTGGAGCTTTGTTAAACTATTATTTACCTTTTGAGTGTTTGAAATGTTCCCTAATAAAGGTCAAAACTAAAATCTAATAACTGAAACTTTTAAAAGTTACGATAAACATTTAAAAACTAAACAAAACAAAAAAGCAAGATAGATAATTATGAATATAGAAGGTAAAAAATGCATCTGCATATAATTGATAACGGTTTTTTTTCTGGGGAGGGAATAGGGAGCTTAAAGTGGAAGCAATATTTACTTTTCAAAATTCTGCTAATGTTTGAAAACAATGGTACAAAAATAAGGTTCTATACAAATATTAAATTTGCTGTTAGAAATAACGTATGCCACAGTTAAATCCAAATAAGCTAAGGTTCTCAGCAGGGCCATCCAGTTAGCACATTTATTAATTTAGGTCCTGCTTAGACTTCTACTGACAACCTAATTATTTTAATTAAAGTTTTCAGCTTGCTTGCAAATCATTTAGTTCTTGGTAGAAAATGATAATACAGAAAACACATTCTTTTATATTTATTTATATACAATTTATTTAAAATATTTTATTGAATATTTTAATTAAATATATAATTAAATCTGCATGCTTGATTTAATCCATGAAACATTTATTAGAATATATGTATGTGTTACATATATATAGAGAGAGACCGTGCACAACTTTTCAAATAAACAGAAAAATAGAAGCATAATGGAAATACACCACGTAGATTTTCCCATATTTTCTTCATCTATTTTGTCTGAAGTATTTTAAAGTAACTTACAGACATTACAACATCTCATCCCCTAAATACCTAAGTATGCATCTCTGATAAAATAATGAGTCTTTATATGATCATAATATCTTTTTAAATCTAACAAAATTAACAATAATTCCCTAATGTCATATATAACTCAATTCATGTTCAAATTTCTACAATTGCCAAACCAGGATCCAAACAAGAAGCATGCATTCCATGTGATTGTTGTCTCTCTTAAATCTCTTTTAATCTAAAAACATTTTTTTCATCCCATTGACCTGCTGAAGAAACCAGGCCAAAAGTCCCCATAGGGGAGCATCACCAGAAGGAGATAAGTATAATGGATTCCACCAAATGGAATGACACTTGGTTCTCTCCAGGTTTCCTGCTAGCTGAGACTGGTGGCTGTCCTTCCTCCTAGGGGAAGGTACTGCACATAGCCTTAACTTTCCACAAGGCTGCCAGGCTCTATCAGCAGATGCTTTCAACTACCTACAGTGCTTGTCTGTCACTTTCCTGAGCCCACAATTCCCAGGCTCCTCCTACTTGCAAAGCCAATCATGAAAAGAATTCCCTCTTTTATAATATCATACATAATGCCTTCTGCTCTGCACACATCCTACTGTGGAAGCTTCTGCCTATAAGTTCTAGCCTACACCATGCAAAGATTGTTGGTGTTTTCCTAACACCTTTGGTGATCAGTGGAGCCCAACTACTTCACATAATAGTTCCACTTCCTAGACTTGTTCAATTGTTACCTCTTGGTGTCATTTCACTTGTTTCTCTATCCCCTATGTTTCCTGTAAACTGGAAGTCAAATATTTAGGCTTGATATAATTAACATAAAACACATATTGGAAGGAACTTCAGTAAGTCATTGTGTGTATTTCCTATGACATCACCTCGTAAGTTCTGATTGTCCCATTCGTATTAAAAAATGACGACTGATCACTGGGCTAAGTTGGTAACAACCGGATCCCTCCCTTGTTAAGTTACATTGCCCCTCTGGCAAACAGTTTGTAGTATCTGAGGTGATTCTCTAATAACATGTGATTATCCAATTCCCCATCACCAGTTTACCTAGTGGTTTTAACGTATGTGGATAATCCTTGTCTGAATGAAGGGCTACATGAGAGGCTACCAATTGATGGCTTTCTAATTTAATCATTTATTCTACACTTGTCAGCTGTCATTATAGTTTGAGAAAGAGCTTTCTCATTAGCTATGTTAATTTGGTTACTCAAATATGATTCCAATAGCAAACCAAGATAAATGTTTCTGTTTCTTCAATACAAATTCCAGGGTAAGTAATAGGTGTAATAATCTTCTGCAAAGATGGCAAAAGAGTGTTTTCTTGTTTCCTTCTTACAGACACATGGATTTTAATATAGTTAATGTATTTCAATCCGTGATAGCCATTTTTTGGAAGACATACCGTTTTCATGTATTGCAGCGAAGGTGTATGAACTTGCCAACTAATTTTAGTTGGAATAATATGAAAATTAATTTGAATTCTTCAAAAATATACTGCCTCATTATTTCTTTTGGATTCTTAAATGGCCCCAAATTTGGTCAATGGGAGCCCCTTCAAGCTAGCTTCCATGCTCTCCTGACTAAATCCCATTAATATTGGAGTGCTTCCTTGCTTTCTGGCTCAACAGGCTGTCCGAAGTTCACCTTGCATTTCCCATATCCTATGCTTAAAAATAGCAGTTTCTCTAAATAGCCCTTCTTCTCTTCAATAGTTTATAGCATTTAGGGATCATAGCTTTTGATGTGTCATTATTTCCAGGTGTTATCAGAAGATAGCCTTAGAAGACACACACACACACACACACAGACACACACACATACAGACACACACACACATAATGAGTATATCGATTTTTCCAGTTTAAATTTAACATTACAGAATTTCTACTTATTTAGTTTTACACCTTTAGTTCTTTTATACTGAATAATCTTGGGCTATGTAATATACTTACTTTAATATACAAAAATAGTTTCAAGATAACAATGCAGTATTATCACTAAGCATAAAACTGCTGGATGATGTTTAAGATTTCTTTGCATTTCTTTTTCTTCCTTATAATGTACGCCCTAAGGATGCAAAGTCAAAGGACTGTGTTTAAAAGACACTTGAAATAATTATTTTCTCTGGTTATATTACCAATTTGATATTGAATTAGGTTCATTTGTTTTCAAATTTTAGAAGTTTTCTTCTTTTTTGACACTATGCAATTAAAATTTTTTTAATTATGGAGGAAACCAGTTATTTTTATGAACGTGAGTTCTTAAATTCTTAGCCAACCCTCCAATAGTTAACCTTCACTGTGGACCTCTGCCCAGAACTTCTATTCCTTGAATTTTCAGTCGGTTCTCCAGGCTCTAGATATTGGCCTTTGAGTAAACCTTTAGAGTAATTATATATTTATAGATAATTATTGAGTTCAGATACTTGCCTGAAAATATTGCCTGTAATTTCACCCCCTTTTTAAATTATTATTATTGTACTTTAAGTTTTAGGGTACATGTGCACAATGTGCAGGTTAGTTACATATGTATACGTGTGCCGTGCTGGTGTGCTGCACCCATCAACTCGTCATTTAGCATTAGATATATCTCCTAATGCTATCCCTCCCCCCTCCCCCACCCCACAACAGTCCCCAGAGTGTGATGTTCCCCTCCCTGTGTCCATGTGTTCTCATTGTTCAATTCCCACCTATGAGTGAGAACATGCGGTGTTTGGTTTTTTGTCCTTGCGATAGTTTACTGAGAATGATGATTTCCAATTTCATCCATGTCCCTACAAAGGACATGAACTCATCATTTTTTATGGCTGCATAGTATTCCATGGTGTATATGTGCCACATTTTCTTAATCCAGTCTATCATTGTTGGACATTTGGGTTGGTTCCAAGTCTTTGCTATTGTGAATAGTGCTGCAATAAACATATGTGTGCATGTGTCTTTATAGCAGCATGATTTATAGTCTTTTGGGTATATACCCAGTAATGGGATGGCTGGGTCAAATGGTATTTTTAGTTCTAGATCCCTGAGGAATCGCCACACTGTCTTCCACAATGGTTGAACTAGTTTACAGTCCCACCAACAGTATAAAACTGTTCCTATTTCTCCACATCCTCTCCAGCACTTGTTGTTTCCTGACTTTTTAATGATTGCCATTCTAACTGGTGAGAGATGGTATCTCATTGTGGTTTTGATTTGCATTTCTCTGATGGCCAGTGATGGTGAGCATTTTTAATTTCTTCTCCACAAATTCTAGGTCATTTTCTTCAAATATGCTTAAGGGTTTTGAAACTGATAGTAGAGTACCAACTGGAAGGAGAATCACAAGATTTCAATAAAATTGAAAGGAGGTAGAGAGGCCCCTGGATGTGTCTTGTCCTATGAGACAAGTCTTCTCATAGGCAGAACTTGTTTTCAGCTTCTGCACACCCACGTGGCTGAACACATTATTTACAGTAGGCATTCATCCTGATTAGTCAGTTCTCATGCCTGAAGAGTCATGAAATATTTTTTAATATCGTTCCTTTTCGAGGCATAGGATTTCATCTCCCAAGTCAATCCTATCTACAGTGGGAACCTTTCTGAATAAAGATAAGCAAGAACAAACTTCTTATGAGATTAAAACTTCACAAGGAGCCTGCTGAGTAAATCTGAACTGATTGAGTTTACTTCATATAATTTTATCCAAGAAGATTAAATATAGTTGTTTTCTAGTGCAAACTAATTAGATTCTCCCTTGTGTCCATTGATGGAACACACATTTTGTTTTCATAAAGACAACACAGTTTTCATGGTAATGTGCCTCTGGTTCTGGCAGAGAATGAGAAAAGATGCTGTTGAAAATTGATTGCCTTGTTTTCTCTCTTTAGATTATAGACTGAACTACTGAAGGTGTTCTTGGAGCATGCAGTTTGGATGTACTTTACCTTTGAAGAGTGAAGGTGGAAAAGACTAAAGAAAGTAATCAATAAAACATTAAAATTCCTATAGAAATATATGGACACCTTTTTACCAAGTCTCTGGAAAATAATGATCAGGAATAATAAAGCTAGTCAAAGTTGAGAGAAGTCTTGGGAGCTAACAACTTTTCTGCATGTGAAGCTCGCACAGGGTTACTGGAGGTGACGGATGGAAGTTTTGAGGATCCGACTAGGGCAGGGCAGACGTGCAAGTGGGCTTTAACAAAAATGACAAGCATTGTTTGTTTGAGCCATTATTTGAGAGTCTCTAGCTGGCAGGTGAATCTAATCTTACCTGACACAATGATATAAACAAGCACTTTTACTATAAGTAATTGGGTCAAAAATCACAAAAGCAGACAAAAATCAAAACAAAATAAAACTGAGAAGTGAGGGGAGTAGGAATTTTCTCTCATCTCCCATGAAGTTGTTAGTAGATATTGTGCCATTTTAGATTTTTGAAATTAATACATATATTTTAAAGAGATAAATTGTGTTTATCAAAATTATAATTTAAAATAAAATACATAACTATAAATTTACCAGAATGAAGCTGGGAGATGACAAAGACAACAATGATGATGTAAAAAAGGAAAAAAGAAAATGTCAAGGAAGTCCTAGCCAGATCAGTTAGGCAAGAGAAAGAAATAAAGGGTATCCAAATTGGAAAAGAGGAAGGCAAATTATCTCTGTTTGCAGATGATATGATCATATATCTTGAAAATCCTAAAGACTCCTCCAAAAGACTCCTAGATTTGATAAACAAATTCAGTAAAGTCTCAGGTTACAAAGTCAATGTACACAAATCAACAGCACTGCTATATACATCAGCAACGACCAAGCTGAGAATAAAATCAAGAACTCAATCCCTTTTACAACAGCTGCAAAAAAAAAAAAAAAAAAAAAAAAATTGAAGTACCTAGGAATATACTTAGCCAAGGAGGTAAAAGATCTCTACAAGGGGAGCTATAAAACACTGCTGAAAGAAATAATAGATGACACAAACAAATGGAAACACATCCCATGCTCTTTGGTTGGAAGAATCAATATTGTGAAAATGACAATACTGCCCAAAGCAATCTACAGATTCAATGCAATTCTCATCAAAATATCAACATAACAATAGCTGAAAAATATTAAAATACTTAGGAATATACCTAACAAAGGAGTTGAAAGACCTCTACAAGGCAAACACAAAACACTACTGAAAGAAATCATAAACGACACAAACAAACGTAAACACATCCAGTGCTCATGGATGGGTAGAATCAATACTGTGAAAATGGAACAGAATAGAGAACTCAGAAATAAAGTCAAATATGTACAGCCAACTGATCTTTGACAAAGCATACAAAAACATACACTGGGGAATGGACATCCTATTTAATAAACGGTGCTGGGAAAACTGACAAACCACATGTAGAAGAATGAAACTGGATTCATATCTCTCATTATGTATTACTTTCAAATGTAAAAACCACAATTACTTTTGCACCAACCTAATAAAAAAATCAACTCAGGATGGATCAAAGACTTAAATATAAGACACGAAACCATAAAATGTCTAGAAGACAACGTTGGAAAAACTCTTCTAGACATCGACCTAGGCAAAGGCGTTATGACTAAGACCCCAAAAGCAAGTGCAACAGAAACAAAAAATAAATGAATGGAACCTAATTAAACTAAAAAGCTTCTGCACAGCAAAAGAATAATAAAAGTAAACAGATAACCCACAGAATGGGAGAAAATATTTGCAAACTATGCATCCAGCAAAGGACTGTACTGTAGTTTCCAGAATCTACAAGGAACTTAAACAAATCAGCAAGGAAAAAAAAAAATCTCATCAAAAAGGGGGCAAAGAACATGAATAAACATTTCTCAAAAGAAGATATACAAATGGTTAACAAACACATGAAAAAATGCTCAACACGATGAACGTTTGTTCAATTGTGCATTGTGTTGAGCATTTAAATAATTAAAACCACAATGAGATACCACCTTACTCCTGCAAGAATGACCACTAATGAAAAGTCAAAAAACAATAGATGTTGGCATAGATGTGGGGAAAAGGGAATGCTTGTATACTGCTGGTGGGAACATAAATTAATGCAATCTCTGTGGAAAGATTGGAGTATGGAGATTCCTTAAAGAATTAAAAAGTAGATCTACCATTTAATCCAGCTATTCCACTCGTGGGTATCTACCCAAAGGAAAAGGAGTCATTATATGAAAAAGACACTTGCACATGTATGTTTATAGCAGGACAATTTCCATATTGCAAAGATGCTCAGTGCCCATCAACTAATGAGTAGATAGAGAAAATGTGGTATATATACACCATGAAATACTACTCAGCCATAAAAAGAAACTAAATGATGTTTTTTTGCAGCAAGCTGGATGAAGCTGGAGGCCATTCTTCTAAGTGAAGTAATACAGGAGTGGAAAACCAAAAACCGTATGTTTCACTTGTAAGTGGGAGCTAAGCTATGAATCCACAAAGGCATACAGAGTAATGTAATGGACACTGGAGACTCGGAAAGGGGGACTAGGGATAAAAAACTATATATTAGGTACCATGTACACTACTTGGTTGATGGGTGCACTAAAATCTCAGAATTCACCACTATATAATTCATCCATGTAGCAGAAAAACACTTGTACCCAAAAAGCTATTGAAATAAACATTAAAAAAAATAAAAAAATGTCAAGGAAGCACTTAAAAATAAACATCATGAAAGGTTATTCATAATCCAATATATTAACTTTATTATTAAATTTAAAATAATAAATTTATTTATTAAAAGATAAAACTCTGAGTATTTAAAAACAAGAAGTATGCTGTGTACAAGAAAAAGGTATAATGAATACAAATATATGTGGAATATAAGAGAAAATTTATACAAAAAGAATCAGAATGATTAAAAATAAAAGAATATGGGAAATATATTAGGCAAATGCAAATTAAAATCAAACAAGGGCTTAATTAGAAATTTAAAATCATTAACTAAGACAAAAGGATCACTTTAAAACAATAAAGTGTGAAATACACAGCAAAGATATAAATATCAGAAGCCAGGCAGGGCGCGGTGGCTCATGCCTATAATCCCAGCACTTTGGGAGGCCGAGGCGGGTGGATCACGAGGTCAGGAGATCGAGACCATCCTGGCTAACATGGTGAAACCCCGTCTGTACTAAAAATACAAAAAAAATTAGCCGGGCGTGGTGGCGGGCGCCTGTAGTCCCAGCTACTCGGGAGGCTGAGGCAGGAGAATGGCGTGAACCCAGGAGGTGGAGCTTGCAGTGACCCGAGATCGCACCACTGCACTCCAGGCTGGGTGACAGAGCCGGATTCCGTTTCAAAAAAAAAAAAAAAAAAGATATCGAGACCATCCTGGCCAACATGGTGAAACCCCGTCTCTACTAAAAACACAAAAATTAGCCCAGGCCTGGTGGCACGTGCCTGTAGTCCCAGCTACTCAGGAGGCTGAGGCAGGAGAATCGCTTGAACCTGGGAGGCGGAGGTTGCAGTGAAGTGAGATCACTCCACTGCACTCCAGCCTGGCAACAGAGTGAGACTCCGTCTAAAAAAAAAAAAAAAAAAAAAAAAAAAAAAAAAAAAAAAATTAGAAGCCACTATATCACAGTTAACACAACATCAAGAAGTATTTTTTTAAAGTTTTGCAAGAAATAGAATAATAGTGGTAGAGTGTATCATACATCTCTCTGTCTCTGATAGGTAGAGCACATACAAATAAATTAAGTCTATTAATTAAGTCTATTTAGAGTTTAGCAGCCACTTCTCCTTGCCTATTTTTCCTGTCTTTCTCAGTAACAGATCCCTTTATTGTTGGGAGCATCAGTGTGCCCAGACTTTTAAATAAACTGTATTTTTCAGCATCCCTTGAGGATGAAGGAGCCTCAATGAGAGGTAAGCAGTAATTACTGGGTTAGGTTTCCAGGAAAGTTTTTCGAAAGGGAACTAACTTAGGTAGGTGGGAGGCCAGTACCGTTTTCTCATTCTCTCTTCTTCTTCTTTCTGGTCCTAATGATAAGTCTTTTTCTTCTTCAATGTATCAACATGGTAGTTATAACTTGTAATTGTTAATACCAAACATTTAAAAAACTTCAATTTTTTAACTGAATGAAACTGGTTAAAGTGTCTTATTTCTTCACATGCTGGTGGATTTTTTGAAGATATTTTATTTAACATTCTCATATCAGTATTTGAAGAGATTTAGCTATAGTTTTCTACTGATTTCTTCAACAGCTTTTGGTATATTTATTTTATCTTCCTCTGATAAATACACTCTGATCTTACCTTGAGGAAATCCCTTCTCTCATGCCATAAGATTCTAGAAAGACTGTCTATCATCGCTCTCCAGCCTTTTCTCCCACATCCGTGAGAAGACTCACAGTAATCAGTCAAAGTAATCTATTCTGACCACAGTGATTACTTTATAGGCCAGCATATAACCCCATGTAAGCCAATCATAATCTTCCTAAGATTCAACATATTGGCACTGCTTCTCCAGCGACATAGAGAGATAATAAATTCAGAAAGTGAGAAGTGGAGATGAGTAGAAGTGAGAGATGGGTAGAAATCAATCCTTGTTGACAGTTTAGTCTGAGGATCCAGTCATTCCTGATCTACCAACAAAGTTTTCAATTATATTGCCCAACAAATTCTCCTTTGTGCATAAATTAATTGGAATTTGGTTTTGTCACTTCTGGCCAAAGGAAGCCTGATATATACAGCCTTGATGTTCATCAATCAGAACTGGTTAAAGATATTATAGCAGATAAATGCAATAGAGAATTATTTAGACTTTAGAAAGGATAGCGGAGATCTATAGCTGTTGTTATGGAAAGATAGTCATATTATTGAGTGAAAAAATCAGTATTTTAGTATGATTCCATTTAAGTAAAGAACATATTTTTATATTTAACATATAACATATATTTAGCCATGTGTCTATGTGTGTGTGTATGTGTATATAGATGGTCCCTGACATATGATCCTTCAACTTATGATATTTTGACTTTATGATTGCACAAAAGTGATATGTGTTCTGTAGAAAATTCACCTCGAGTGGCCATACAAACATTCCATTTTTCTCTTTTAGTACAGTATTCAATAAATTACATGAACTATTTAACACTTTATTATAAAATAAGCTTTGTGTTAGATAACTTTGCTCAATTGGAAGCTAATGTGTGTTCTGGGCACGTTTAAGGCAGGCTATTCTAAGCTATGATGTTCAGCAGGTTAAGTGTCTTAAACGCATTTTTGATTTATAATACCTTCAACTTACAATGGATTTATTGGGAGTGTAACCCCATTGTAAGTTGAGGAGCATCTCTCTCTCTCTCTCTCTCTCTCTCTCTCTCTCTGTGTGCGTGTGTGTGTGTGTGTGTTTGTGTGTAATTTTTAATCCCCAGTACAAAAGCACTAGAAGGAACTCAGCTGAGAAGACTGGTGAAGCAAGCCAGAAATGAGCTCTGCTGAATTTTTTTGTTCTTCTACAAGGTTTTACTTAAGACTGAATAATGGGGACTCTGGGAATTGAACTTAGGTGATAAATGATAAAAAAAAATCAAAGTAGCTCTGTAACTGAATTTGTTGTTTGCCTATAAAAGGAGAGCTATGTCACTCATGTGTGAGTTCAGCACATCTCCCTGAGCAGAAATTTAAAAGGTGAGATACAGGGCAAAAAAGAGGAAGTTCACCAAATAAGGCAAGTCATGAGTATAGTTCTCTGGTTGGCACTGATGTCAGGAAGCTGGCTTCATACAGGTTTGGGATTGGTTGCTTAAAAGTCTAATGAGCCCAAGGTCAATCAGTAGATGCAATCGTATTCTCACGTTCAATACCTAAAAAAGTTTTCCATTAATAGATGTCATCTTACCTATGTTGAGGTCATAAGATTGGATCATATCTTTGCAGTTGAGTAAGTGTTTGCACCTAGAAAATATGTCATTCTCCCTCTTGATCAGACTGAAAGGAGGTTAATTTGGTGTATGAAATGAGGATTGATTGGGTTGCCATTATAGTGGAGTAAAGAATTCTTCTCTGTCTGAAACCTAGGATCGGGGTGATACATGAAGAAGCCCCTGAGCTTCTAGTGGTAGGAGATAAGCTTCCCTGTAAAGCCTGGCTGGGAGCAAAGCTGAAAACTCACCTCCTCAGGGACCCTAAAGATGGGTCTTTATTTGGGTACTGCTATCAAACTATTCTGTTTTTCACTTTTTTCTATTATCGCCAGCTTTACAAGAAAGTCTCATAAAAGGCATAGCCTGGTTTGTGTTATACTGACATGAGATATGGAAGACGGTATATACTTTACTTGGGATAAGCAGGGTGATAGGATATTAGTGTTCCCTTCTGAAAAGTTCAGGATGGGAAAGAAGTAGCAGTCACCTGGCAAGGATAGCAATGCCCTGAAGAGCCACGATCCAGTTCACAATACTACTTAGTGAGTGTGGAGGCAGCAGGTTGGCCATGTAGTGGGGATGTTGGAGTGGAATAGTACTTCCCAGCATGTGTGAGGTATGGTCTTGAATCTCTGATATGGCTGGTGCAGGGCACTTGGCAATAAAGATATATAGGCATATGATCCCAACAATTTCGTGTGTGTGTGTGTGCATGTGCATGTGCATGTGCATGTGAGTGTGTGTGTGTAGACCATGAGAAGGGAAATGAAGGGGAAATTGAGGAGGGCAGCAATTTGAAAAGATGTTCAAAGTTTTCAAACATCTTAACTGTGATGTGGCTTCAACTTATTATTGATTTCTTCTTTGTGCTGTTCTGGTTCTTTGAGTTATCTTTTTAAATAATTAGAATTTGTCAATAAAATATTTTTATATGGGCTGAAAAAGGAACTAAATTTTTAGGCTATCTGATATTTAGCAGCATTTAGCAGGAATTACATTTGCTATATCATGTCTAATTTTGGAACAGACTCTTCATCTTTGGAAAACATTCCTTACAATGTGGAAAGGTCAGTGAGCCTTTTTATGAGACAAGAGTTCAGATTTTCTCCTTACTGGTCAACAACTAAATGACTTCAAATGAGTTTCTTTACTTCTTTAAACTATTTCCTTATCAGTGAAACAGAAAGGTAATTTCTATTCTATGTAGTAGACATCAGGTATAATTGAATTGTATGTACATACTACGAATTATTATGAAAAGTTTAGGTTTTATTAGTGTTATTATTATTGTTACTTGTACTGGAATTATGATGATGTAAAGTTTCAGTGACATAATTTGTTTTCCCCATTGGATATCTGGCTGCTAAAAACGATGAAAAGACTTAATACAGGCTTTCAAAAGAAAGCAAATAAAACTTAGGGCAAAAAAAGAGGAATTGGATTTGTGAACTGGATTTTAATATGTAGTGTGTGAACTACCTTACAGAGATGACTTAGAGCACTCAATAAAGGCTCGTTGGTTGGTTCATTTAATTTAGAACAGCAAAATCCGTGAACATCAACATTGGCCCATCTACCCAGAAAGGGCTTTGTGAAACAAATAGCTTTTGGTCAACAGGGCTGATGACAGTATGAGAAATTCAATATACTCCACATCTATTTGTATATATTAGATTGGAATATTGTGGCTTTTGTGGCAATCTGTGGCAGAAATCAAGTATTTCAGCTGCAAGTTGAAAGTACATGTCAGTTTACTGAATGAAAAAATATACATTGTGTCACTACTTAAAAATATAATGAGGAGTATAAATTGTTTATATGGATAAGGCAGTAATGAAATACTGTGCAGCAAAATACATTTATTCTGGTCAAATATTCTAAAAACTACTTGCAAAGCTCCTTTTAAAGTGTGACAATCTCCAGAACTCCTATAGGTCAATAAAAAAGACACAAAGCTCAGTAAAAACTAGGCAAAAGACTGGAACAGACACTTCATTGAGGATGCTATATGAGTGGTCAATAAGCCCATGAAAATATTTTCATCATTAGTCATCAGGAAAATGCAAATTAAAAGCACAATGAAATACTCCACAGATTCATCAGAATAGCTGTTGATAAAGATGTGGAAGAAATGAATCAATTTTCTCTTACTGGTAGAAATGTGAAACGGTACAACCACTTGGGAAAACAGTATACTTTTCTTATAAAGTTAAACTCGCACCTACTTTGGACCCAGAAATTCTACTTCTAAGTATTCACCCCAAAGAAATGCAAATATATATTCAACAAAGTGTAGTTGAACCAGCTCTGGCTCAGAGCTTCTGTGTTCCAGTCTTGACTCTATGGGGGTTTCAGCAGGTTCTGTAATTTCTCTGAGCTCTACCTTCTAATTGTACAAGGACTGCTGGAATTAGGTAATTTCTAAGCTTGCTTAAAGCCATAGCCTTGCTAAGATTATCTGAAGTGCTCCCTTGTGATATGACTCTCATCTTAGGAGTCATGAAAGCTGTGCCCACTAGCTGCCAGCATGAATAAGGGCTCAGATTGCAAGTAGTTCAAAATGTTTGGTAGCTCTTCAGGAATTGTCTCCTTTTCAGAGGAAAGCTCTTCCTCATCCCCTTCCCACAAGGGCTCAAGGGGAATGAGGGTAGATTTGGGTTAGAGAGCATATTTCTGATTATATGTCTGCATACATTAATAAATATACTCATTAACAAATATTTATTGAACACTTGTTACATACAAGGCATTGTGTTGAGAATTGACTTTTGAAGGATACACAGCTATTAATGAGACACATCTTCTCTCCTCAAGGAGACAACCATCTAATTAGAAAATAGATTTTAAAATATCATAAGGATACATGACAATATACATCTCACAGGTGAGATAGACAAAAAGGGCTGCAAACCAGAAAGACATTAAAAATTAGTTCCAGTGGGAGAAAGGAGTGCATAAAGGAACTTTTTTCATGAAGAACTTAGCAGTGGAGCTGTACCTTAAGACATGAGTTGGTTTTTACCATGTAGAAATGGTGGAGGAAAAGAGAGGAAAATGCATGGTGATATGTCCTGGGAATGATGAAAAACTGGATACACCTGGATAGAGGATGATTGGAGCATGGTAATGGGAGAAAAGATTCAGTTCAGACAATGAAAGCCTTGGCATGCTATTTGTGATGTTTGGACTTTATTTTGTGGATGTTTAGGACACTTCCTGGTACTGACAATATTCCAAAGAACAATTTACCTAGATTAGGGCTCAGCAAACTCTAGCATGAATGTCAAATTTGGCCTGTGGCCTATGTTTGTACAGCCTGCAAGCTAGGAATGATTTTTTGTATTTATAGCTGGTTGGAAAAAATCCAAAGAAAAATATTTAATGACAATGGAAAATTACATGAAATTCACATTTTAGTATCCATAAGTACAACTTTATCAGAACACATTTCAGTATCCATAAATATAGTCACACTAATTTATTTATGTATTGTCTATGGCTGCTTTTGTGCTCCAGTAGTGGAGTTGAACAGAAACAGTGTGACCTGCAAAGCCTGAAATGTTTACTATTTGGCTCTTTACAGAAACAATTTGCCAGCCCCTGGCCTAGATAATCAAAATCTGAAACTTGTTTAAGAACTTTGTTTTTATTGATCACCTAAGGCAAAACAAAACAGAAACCCACCACTCTTTAGCTATCTGGCCCTTTTGGTTTTCTTCTTATTCATAAGGTAACCCAGTATACTTTATTAAAAATTCTTTGCAGCCAAAATCATGATAATCCATGACAGGCTTTTCTTAAGATAAAAATTTTAAAAGGAAGGCGCTAAAAATAATCCATAGGGCAGAGAAATGCTAGAGTAACTATAATTCAGGGCATAATCTGTGACTATAAACTATAAATCACACAGGCTGCATGACAACCAATGTATATGAGCAGAAATGAATTTATCCAAGGAAAGAATGGGCAAAGTGTTTTGTGGAGTGGTTTACTCCTGGCTTTTAAACACAGACTGTCTTGTTCATAGGCAGTGTCTTCAAAACTCAGTGGCAACTAGGCTTAGGTCATGATTTGAGAAGGTTATTTTGCTCCCAGGAAATAAAGAGTTTGGAATAGAAGGTTGTGGGCTCATCATTGAAAATTACTCCATTATAAAACAAAGGAATAAGTTTGTCACTGGCTCCCCACAGCATCCTAAAAAAAAAAATCCTGGAGGGTTTTCCTTATCTGCTAGATAGAAACAAATAGAAAAAAAAAAAAAAAACCCAAACACTAAAAGGCCTTTAAGGCTGAGAATTAGTTTTGATTTTTATTTCTCCTGTAGCAACTTGCAACAAGTTGTCACCATCATCATCATCATCATGTTCGCCATCCTCACTATCATCATTGTAGCCATCAGTTTTTGAGCATGCTAGAAGCCTTATATTCATGTTTACTTCTAATCTGATCAATGGTCTTACAAGATAAATATATCATAGATGAGGGAGTTGAAGCTTAGAAAAGTACTTTACCTTGCCTGACACAATGACAGGGCTGGATTTGAACCTTGGTCTATTAATGCCACAGTCTAGGTTGTTTTCCCACTACAGCACTACCTCCTAAGCCTCCATGATGGCATATGTAGAGGCTAGGTGAGTATTTTCTAAAATTAATTTATTTTTTAAATTGTGGTAGAAAACACAAAATGTATCATCTTAATTATTTTTAAGTGTACAGTTCAGTAGTGTTAAGTATATTCACATTGGTGTGTGATAGATCTCTAGAACTTTTTCATCTTGGAAAATTGAAATTATTCCCATTGAACAACAACTACCCCTTTCCCTTTCTTCCCAGTCCCAGAAAACCACTACTCTATTTTCTGTTTCTATGAGTTTGACTATATTCCATATCTTATATAAGTGGAATCATACAGTATTTGTCTTTTTGTGACTGACTTATGTTACTTAGCATAATGTCTTCAAAGTTCATCCATGATGTAGCATGTGAAGGAATTTTCTTCTTTTTTGAGGCTGAACAATATTCCATTGTAAGTATACACCATGATTTCTTTTTCCATTCATCCATTGATGGACATTTGGGTTGCTTCCACCTCTTGGTTTTTGTAACTAATACTGTAATAAATATGAATATGAAAATATTTCTTTGAGTTCTGTTTTCAATTAGTTTGGATATCTCCCCAGAAGTGGGATTGCTGGGTTATACCATAAGTCTATTTTTTTTAGGAACTACCACACTGTTTTCCATAGCAGTTGCACTTTTTTTTCATTTCCTCTTGGTGAACGTTTTTGAATACATGTAAACCTGAATGTCTTCATTGCCCTAGACATATCAACAATGAAGTGAGTCTAAAAATCCTAGTCAACACTAGATTAATTAAAAGAAAAGGCCCGTCAGAATTATGGAGCATCTGAATTATAAGACATTTTAAAATTAAGTGCCTTTTGTTTCATGCAGATATTTAGAAACAAAATAAAGTAGCTTGTCATTTTATCTAGCAAAGACTCTTTAGGGCTCTATTTAAGGAAAAGAGAAAAATGATGTAGAATTAGAAATGTCTGTTAGTATGAATCAAATCCACAATAAATGTCCAATAGTAATTGTCTCAAATCTATGCAGCATTTATCCAGAGCAGGCAAACTCTGGCCAAAATCCTAAATCATTTACCAATGGTGCCAAATCAGTGGAATCTGAAATTGAGACTGCTAAGCATTAAAATGTCCCCTAAATAAAATTCAAGCAGTTGTGTCTAAAACGATCCTTGACCTACCACGGTGTGGCCATTTTATCTCACAGACTGAATTACGTTATCAGGAATCTTCTTTTTCATTTCTGAATCGGTATTTTTCATTCATTTTTAAGTAACCATTTTTTATGCTGATCTTGTGGACACGTTTGATGAATCTTTGGCATCGTTTAGACTTGTAGGTTTTTAAGAGCCCTCTACAAATGATGTCAGCTGCTCTATCTTCCACTGACATTGCATTTGTCCCGCATTACTCATTGCATTTTGAATAGCTAGCTGAACTGTCTTTGGGTATATAAGTAGATCTTTTTTTTTCTATGTAAGTGAGGGTTACAAATCTTTTGGGCGGATGGTAGGGAATAGAAGGAAAGGCAGAATATTTGGGAGAATGCGCTTTTTATTTCATTGAGAGCTACAGGACTCACCTCATAATGCAGCAATTTTGCATGGGAGGAAATGAAAAGGGATACTGAAATTAATTCTTCTTTGTACTTTCTCATATCTATTTAGCCTGAAAGATGCAGAATCGTAAATACATAATTGGGAAAGGGCAGACTGGCCTGGAGCAACAATCTGGGCCCAGATAACACCAGACACAGTTAGGAGTTCAGAAGCTGAAGGGTTCTATTCCTCACCTTGACAGAAAATCACTTGGTATATGATCATCTAACTTTCTGAGCACACTTAAGGGCTCAAGGCTATAGCTGCGGCCACGCAGGAAGGTTATAAGGCATGAAGTCATTAACATAGCCTATGACATTTGTACCTTATGATGGAACATCACTGAACTTGGAATTGGAAATCCTGGGTTCAAATTCTGGCTCTGCCTCTAATTGACTGGATGACACTGAACAGCTGTTCTCTGAATCTCCTTCCCTGTCTGGAAAATGAGGATGAGCATGGAATTTAGTCTTGCTTCTCAAACTGTATGGGTGAAGGACCAGGTGTTTTATTTCCAATTCATCATCAACTGATACTTTTGGTAAATATAATAAGAATATATTACTTAAAATTATGTGTTTAGATATCAGTAATGTCAAATTGTGATGCAAGTTTCTACATGTTTACTGTCAACTTCTGTACCTATCTCATTGTGGACTTACAATAAACATTTGTTTTGAGTGGGCACTGGTACTCAGGCCATATTTTAAGTAACACTGGTGTAGAGCACATGTTGGCAAACTACAGCCTGCAGGTCAAATATGGCCCATTGCATATTTTTGCAAATTGAGTTTTCTTGGCACACAGCCATGGCCACTTGCTTATGTATTGTTCATGGCTGTTTTCACTGCTACAATGGCAGAGCTGAGTTGTGATGAAGACCCTGTGGTGCCCAAAATATTTAATACCTGGCCCTTTATGAAAAAATTTGTGTACCTAGGTTTAGAGGGGACAGAAAAATAAGGGAGCTGGATTAATTTTCTAAGGCCCTTTCAAGCACAAAGAAATAATAATTCTGCCAAAATGCTTGGTAACAGGGAAAATTGGCTGTCTGACCCTGAAAGAGAAATAGCCAGAAAATGCTGTCCCTTTCAGCAAAATAGATGTCCTATAAAGACATTCTGTTCCAAACAGCAGTCTTTTTTTCTATCCCCTCATATTTCTAATATTCCAGTGTATTCCTCCTGTGTACTCTAATTACATAAACAATTGTATGTCTGGTCACCTGGGGTCAATGTCTAGCTTTCTGGCTACCTCTTTGTTAAATTCTTGGAAATGTACCCTCTTTTATTTGTCTCATTTTAAAAACTCACCCTATTCCTAAGCAATTATGAAGTCTCTGTTTATCACCAATACCTTTCTGGAGCGAGCTGCAGTTTGTGGGTAGGATTCTGGTGGTTCTTTCTAGTTGAATAGCCTTCATTTGTGGAGGTTCAAGAAGCCCTAATAGCATCCCTCTTTGCTACTTGGGATTTAGAGCCACAGGGAAAACCAATATTTAGGATATTGGAGAATGTGGCTTATATTTGTGGACACGTGGACTTCTTAATGCATATCTCTACAATAAATCAGACTTAATGTACCAATTCATTGCATTCCTGAAAACCATAGGTCTCTGATACAAGGGTATAGACAAGAGAAATAAAAAACCTATACCCTCTGCAGGCAGGCTAAGAAGAGGATAAAGGAGAAGGATTATGCAAGCTCATTTTGTTATCTCATACCAAACAGGTAAGTCATTCTCATATGGAGAGGCCAGGAGGACTACATTAATTGTTATCCCTCCATGTGAAGGCCACATCAGACATGAAGAGGACTAAATACTCCCAAGCCCAATATCACCCACTATGAAAAATCTTCATTGGTTCATTTTACAACCTACTCTGCTGTGGAAAGGTAGCTCAACTGGCTGCCCATTTACTGGCCTAATTTGAGAATCCTGTTACCACAAGGAATTAGAGAATTCTGGAATAACATTGTGATGGAAGAGAATTGGCTCTCTGAACATCAGGGAGACTAGAAAGTGAACAAAGTTTTTATTCTGAGCCAAGTTGTGTCTAACAGTGGTCTCTTTGTTTTCCTTCAACAAAACTGTCCTGGCACCATATTTATTACCTCAGTGATTAACTCAATTATCTATCCAGCCTTCCATGCTAGAAGTATCAAGTTCTTTCCAGACTTTTCCATTTGATTAGTCATGAACTTTGGTATTTCTACCACAAATCCTTTTTGAAACTTTCCTCCGTCCCCTTCCCCACCACAACTTCCTTAGTTTAAGCCCTGAACAAAAAGCAATTAAAACATATTTCCTGCAACAGACATTTTCCCCCTTATCACCTCTCTCTGGTTTTAGCATCTCTATGGTGGACAGTTCCCTGCACCATAAATGTATTCAACCTCAAGGACAGAGAGCATTGCTTTTCTTTTCTGCCCTAGGGCCCTAGAGGCCCTCTTAACCTCTGGACAAGCACAGCTGGAGGTGCTAGGAGTTAACATCCAGTGGTGGCAACCTTCAAGTGGAGAGTCTTTGGATAAGTGCTCTAGCCATTGTCCCCCCTCTTTCAGAGGAACAATTCTGAGAAACATTCTACATGGATGCTCAGAGAGTTCCCAATAAGTTTGAATTCAAGTTACCCATGGTGGTAACAAGCTTATTCATGCAGTTTTTAATTATATTTTTCTCCTTCCCTGACTCATTTACCCTGCTTTCTTATTTCTACTTTCTGGGACTACCTCTCAAATAAATCACCTGCACTCTAGTCCCTGTCTCAGGCTCTGCTTTGGAGGAAACACAAACTAACTAATTATTTATGAAGCAAGAATTTTTTATTACTAAAACCTGAAGCATGAATTGGTAAAGTAACTTGTTGAAAATTTTATTTCTAGAATGTGTCATAGCTAAGGATAGATCCAGGTCCAGTGTTTTCACCTTACTGGTATCTCCTTTTCACCTAAGATCCAAAGAATTTTCCACATAATACTTCATTTATCTGTATAAAATTTCAGTTGCGTTAATAGGCATAGGGTATGTTACAATCCAATTGTGGAAAGTAGCCTCTTTGCAATTAGGCACAATGGTAAATACTCATCTGATTATCTGATTATGTTGTTCAAGTGCTAAGACCCATTTACAGTGATTCAAAAATGGATACCTTATCAGCTCTTTATTTGTTTCTTTTCTGAACCATTTATATAACAAGTATCGTTTGCCAAGTTGCATTTCTTGAAATACAGCCAAATGAAGCACTTTATAAATAAAAGAGGCCACTCAAATAATTTATTATCATTCAAAAATTATTGAAAATGCTCCAAAGCTGAACAATTAAGCTTGCAAATATAAATAATCAAGGTAAGCTTCCTTAATTAAAGAAATTTAAATTAGCTTTAAACTCTAAGCTCTAATTTCTATTAAGCCGAAAAGAAAATCCTTGTCCCGTTGTGAACAATTTTTATTCTGTCTTTCTAGGTTTTTAAAAAAATATCAGAAATATGGAGACAGAAAAAAGACTGGTGGAAGACATTTGCCTAGCATCCTGGATGTTGTAAATAGTAGGCAGAAGAAGACAATAGCCTAGAAATGCCCTCTCAGCTTCTCTGGTCTTGTAACCACACAAGTGAAATGGGAAATTGGGCCAAGGAAAATGAGCATATAGGTCAGAAGTCGAGCAGAAAACAGTACACTGAGCCAGGAGTTTTGAAGAGATATTTTTACTGAAGGAATTATTTAGAATTATGGGTAGACTTAATGGAACCATTAAAGGATGTTGGGGCACCAGAGTGTAACAACATCAGGAAGATGTTAGCACCCTTAGCCGTGATGAGACAAAGGAGGGAACAGAGCTACCAAGCACAGTGATAGCTGCAACCATAGAAGAGGGGACACTCACAGGAAATGTGATCACAGAAGAATAGTATGGAGCTGGGAGAGAGCCAGGGGAATAATTACTTTGATCTTTTAAAAAGTTTTCTGTGCTCTGATTGCTCTCCAGGTATACCTCCCGTTAGTTGAACGCAACCAGAAGCCAGAGGTATAGGGGGCTAATTGATGAAGCCCATAGAAGTCAGCCTCCTAGGGCACAGAGAAGGGCAAAGAAGATGGAGCAAAGATCTAAGGGCTGGTGAAGGAAGGGAGAGGTACTCCCCTTGCTTACTCACACATAAATAAATCCTGAAGCAAAATTTGCTTCATGGAAGCTTTAGCTCCTAAAAGGGTAGGACTTAGACCCAGCACTTACAGTAACCAAAAAAGAAGCACTTGAAGTAGTTTTTTAACCTAAAGTTTAGGTTATTCACTAATGTTTAGGTGACAGTCTATATACATTTGGGTACAGATTTTAGCAGAGGACTATCATATGGGTAGATGGCAATAAGTGCTCATGAAACAAATTGGTTTCTGTTTTCCTTAATATTTGAAATACTAGCACTACACAAATCTTTTCTCAGTTGACTTGCTATTGCATCCACCTCCAAAAAGTTTATTTGTTCAAACTGGACAAAAATATTTTATTTTTTCACATATTTTCATCAGGAAAATGGAGAAATCAATAGATGAGTTCCTAGGGAATGTTTTTGCCCTGGCGGACTTCGGCTTTTGTTGGAGTGTGGTGTCATGCTCATAAGTTTTCTGCAATTTTTCCATTCACTTATTCATTCAATGAACACTTGCTGAGCCTAATATAAAAGGATCCTTGCCTTGGTCAATATTGCCTGCTAGTTTAGGAGATAGATAAGAAACAAGTAAATGCTTTAACAAAATATGTGCAGATTATGATCAGCATTGTTCAGGAAATGAAAATGGTTGGGGGCTGAAATATAATTAGGAACAGAACCATCTCAAGTAGATAAGGTGGTCAGGGAACATCACTTTGAGAAGAGAACACAAAAACTGAGACATGAAGGATGAGAAGGAGTTGGACCTGCAAAGTCCAAGGGCAGTTGTAACCCAGACAGAGGGAATAGTAAATGCAAGAGCCTCGTGTCAGGAAAGGGCTTTAGTCTTATGACAGTGTATCGCCATCTTCCCTTAGGACAAGGTGACATGGAGGTACTTCAAAAAATATGAATTTTGGGGGCTCCATCCCAGATACACTGAATAAGGATCTAGAGGAGAGCCCTGGGAAATAGTTGCATGTTATCATTAGGAACATTTGGGAAACCCTGCCCATAAAGAACTATCAGTGATATTTAGACTGTACAGTGGTATATCTCAAGGAGATGAGGGCTGAGTGTAAAGAATGCTGTGCAATTTTGTTGGTTTTTCATAGTGCCTTATTTCAGAGGTGGCAGCCTCTGAGAAGCAGTGGCCAAATTTAGCAAGCTCAAATGTATCAGACACAACCTGCTTCCTGGGCCCTAGGGCTGCCATCTGCTTTAGATACACAAGTCCCAAAATATGGTTGGCAGAATTCCAAAGATGGCCTTCTAAGATTCCCATCCCCTGATTATTCAATCAAACACTAATCTAGGTATTAACATGAAGGGACTTTGTCAATGTAATTTTGGCTACTGGACCGTGAAACATGGAGAGGAACCTAGATTACTCAGATGGGTTCAGTCTAATCACAGAAGACCTTACAGGCAATGAATTTTCTCCAGCTGAAGTTAGAAGAGAGATGAAACAAAAGAGAAATGCAGATTAGGCCTTCAGAGAGATGCAACAGAAACAAAATTGGGAAGATTTGAGCCATAAAAAGAACTTGACTGGCTTGTGCTGGAGGAGGGGGCCACATAGAATAAGAAGGAACATGGGCAGCCTCTAGGAGCAAAAACCCTGGTTGATAGCCAGAAAGGAAATGGGAACCTCAGTCCTACAATCACAAGGATGTGAAAACTTGAATAACTCTGGAAACTGGTATTTCCCAGAGCCTCTTAATAAGAGCTCAGTCAGCCAACAGCTTGATTTTGGGCCTGTTAAACATGAAGGTGAGAAACCAGCTAAGCCTTCAAGGACTTCTGACCTACAGAACTGTAAGACAATAAATTTGTGTTCTTGTAAGCCACTAGATTTGTGGTAATTTGTTTTGGTGGCAGTGGAACTCATACAGGAAGTAACAGTCAAGTTTAGCAGTACCCAACCTTAAGGCCACTCTACACCATCATTATTAGGATTCTACCAATGATTTAGTAAATTGAGCCATGTACTACTGGTCACAGAACTTTTCTGAAACTCAAATTTCTGATCTTTAAATTGGAGATAAAATTGTCCTCAACTAACAGAGTGGACCGAAAACTCCAATGAGATATAAACTTTGAAACACTGTGCAAACATAAAGAGGCTGCTCCCATAGACTTGGAGGTATAATTATGCCTTTTGGCAAAGCACTTGCACTTTTTTTTTTTTTTTTTTTGCACAGTTTTAGGCCCTTTATTTGATTTTCATCCAGTGCAATGTTGGACAAAAAAATAGTAAGAACAGGAATCCTCACCTTGTTCCTGGTTTTGAGGAGAAACAACTCATCATTTCTCTGTTAAATATAGTGCTAGGAATGCCCTTCATTAATTTTAGGAAGTTCCTCTTATTCCTAGTTTCTGAGAGTTTTTATCATGAATAGACGTTGAATTTTGTCAGATGGTTTTTCTATATCCATTGAAATAATCATATGGTTTTTTCTTTATTCTCTTAATGTGATTAACTTTTCAGTTTATTTTCAAATGTTTAACATTGCATTTCTGGAATAAACCTAAATTAATTATAATATATAATTATTTTTGTGTTTTGTTGGATTTATTCTTATAAATTTTTTTCCTTCGTATTGTCTTGGATTTGCTTTGGTAATAATTTAAGGATTTTTTTTTTTTTTTGCGATAGTACTTAGCACATTTTTTTTCTTTTTATCGTTATTATTATTATTATTATTATTATTATACTTTAGGCTCTATGGTACATGTGCGCAACGTGCAGGTAAGTTACATATATATACATGTGCCATGCTGGTGCGCTGCACCCACCAACTCGTCATCTAGCATTAGGTGTATCTCCCAATGCTATCCTCCCCCTCCCCCCACCCCACAACAGTCCCCGAAGTGTGATGTTCCCCTTCCTGTGTCCATGTGTTCTCATTGTTCAATTCCCACCTATGAGTGAGAATATGCGGTGTTTGGTTTTTTGTTCTTGCGATAGTTTACTGAGAATGATGGTTTCCAATTTCATCCATGTCCCTACAAAGGACATGAACTCATCATTTTTTATGGCTGCATAGTATTCCATGGTGTATATGTGCCACATTTTCTTAATCCAGTCTATCATTGTTGGACATTTGGCTTGCTTCCAAGTCTTTGCTATTGTGAAAAATGGTGCAATAAACATACGTGTGCATGTGTCTTTATAGCAGCATGATTTATAGTCCTTTGGGTATATACCCAGTAATGGGATGGCTGGGTCAAATGGTATTTCTAGTTCTAGATCCCTGAGGAATCGCCACACTGACTTCCACAAGGGTTGAACTAGTTTACAGTCCCACCAACAGTGTAAAAGTGTTCCTGTTTCTCCACATCCTCTCCAGCACCTGTTGTTTCCTGACTTTTTAATGATTGCCATTCTAACTGGTGTGAGATGGTATCTCATTGTGGTTTTGATTTGCATTTCTCTGATGGCCAGTGATGGTGAGCATTTTTTCATGTGTTTTTTGGCTGCATAAATGTCTTCTTTTGAGAAGTGTCTGTTCATGTCCTTCGCCCACTTTTTGATGGGGTTGTTTGTTTTTTTCTTGTAAATTTGTTGGAGTTGATTGTAGATTCTGGATATTAGCCCTTTGTCAGATGAGTAGGTTGCGAAAATTTTCTCCCATTTTGTAGGTTGCCTGTTCACTCTGATGGTAGTTTCCTTTGCTGAAAGCACTTGCACTTTAAGCTCTTTGCCTTTGTTATGAGTTGGGTTGCCTGGGAAGCAAACTTGGAGATGGTGTAGAATGGAACTTGAAGTTAAAGTCAGAGGTATTTATTAGGGAGTGTTTGGATACCTTCCAACACCTACAGAAGGAAGCAGGATTGGGCTAGGGAGAAGTTGAGCTGGAATGTAGTCCCATTAGCAATCCATAGGAACTTTGGAGCTGGGTGTCCCTTCAAAATTGTCCAGGGATAAGCCCAAGGTCTGAGTCTTTATGCATCCTGGGTCAATTATCATTGAATGAGATTGCCCTGGAAAAAAATGCATGGGCTTGACTTAGTCAGCTAGATTTAGCTGAGATAGTCCCCAGTGAGGGCTGACAGCTGATAGCATTCCCAACAGCTGGGGGTGTCTAGGCAATTCATCAGTGTTGATAACATTCCTGATAATTTGGGGTGTATGATAAGATGTCTTTCAATCACAAAAAGGAAATCATATTTCTTCAGGTACCATGTTGATTTCTAAATCTCTTTTGTGGCCCAGCAGTTCTGTTTCATGCAAGATAAATGATGTTCTGTTATCAGTATCCCACTCCTAAGTCTCAACAATCTCTTGGATCAGTTCATTCTTTAGGGCCTCCCAATGCCATAGATTCCTTTGCCAGATTGGAGACTGCTTAAATACTTTAACATGTATATCTGCCAACACCATTGTATTAGTTCATTTTCACACTGCTATAAAGAACTACCTAAGACTCGGTAATTTATAAAGAAAAGAGGTTTAATTGACTCACAGTTCTGCATCGCTAGGGAAGCCTCAGGAAACTTACAATCATGGTGGAAGGCGAAGGGGAAGCAACCATGTCTTACCATGGCAAAACAGGAGAGAGAGAGAGAAAGAGAGAGAGAAGAAAGTCACACACTTTTAAACCATCAGATGTCATGAGAACTCACTATCACCAGAGCAGCATGAGGGAAATCCACACCCATGATCCAATCACCTCTCACCAGGTGCCTCCCTTGACATGTGGGGATTACAATTTCAGATAAGATTTGGGTGGAGACACAGAGCCAAACCATATCAACCATGCCAAAGAAATGACGGTGGGAAGGAACTAAGGAAACTCCCTTAGGAGCCCTCTTAAAATGCCTGTGGGCTAAATGCTTAAATGAACGGAACAACAACTGGCATCCCTAAGGCTCCAATTTGCTATACTATAAGGGAACATTTTGTGCAGTGGTGGCCACAGAATTCCAGAAGAGTTTCAGGAGAGGCAGTTTAATATTTCATATTCTCAGCCTCTTCACTTTTTCAAGTAGCATAATCAACTGGAAATATCTTCTGTCGTTGGAGTGTTTTTGTACCATACTCCAAGTCTTGCAACTTACTCTGAAATGTGAGGGCTGAAATGTTTTGGTAATGTGATTAAGAAGGAAAAAACTAGCGAAAGAAAGAAAAAGGACAAAAGCAATGTGCTTTTTAAACATCTTATTTAGTCCTTTTCATGAGACTGCCAGTTTTGTGCCATTAGAATCAGCATTAATCCTTCCCTGTCTATCAGGTTATCAGATTATTATAGGGATTGGAACATGTTAACCTGCACTGAAACCTTTGGTATAATAAAGACATCATATTTTGACTCAGGGATTTTTGATTAATAAACCTTTCCCAAATAATTTCCAAAGTGAATTTTTTTAATCAACAAAAGTATGAGTAAGACGTACTCTCATTTCTTAAAGAATTGTAGATAAAGGGAGAGGACAGATTTTCTAAGTAGAGAACATGTCATTTTGGTCTCTCCTCACATGTCCCATAGGCAAATCATTTGTCTAAATTCGATTCTCTCAATAAATCTATTCCTCTTTTTGTATTTCCTGTTTTGGTAAGTAGCACCTAAGTTGAAACTTAGGAATTAAAGAAAGTGAAAGTAAAGAAAAATTCTGAGAAGAAGGTGTTCAAAAGAGTTAGGGAAGACAATTTTCTGTAGATTGAACAAGAAAATGCCTTCAGAGTGAAAGAGAAAACCAAGCAGCCAACATAATAAAAAAAACCCTACATATTTTATGATATTTTCCAGAACACCAAGAATAAATAGAAAAGTCTAAACACTCTCAAAGGCAAATACAAGTTGCTTGGAATAGAACAAGAATTAAACCACCATCCTTCTTTACATCAGTAACACCAGATGCTATACACTACAGGGATCATGTAATTAATTTATTGCCGAAACCAGGACATTTTATCTAGATCGGTCTCGGGATAACAGGTGTAAACTGGAACTACCACAGGTAAACTGGGATGCATGGTCACTTCACTAAAAGCTGTTAAAAACAGGAATTTCAAAATTCTGATGGAAAATGTCTTTAATCTAAAATTTCACAAATAGAGAATGCAACAAACCAGTATGAGGGCAGAATGAAGACTTTAGATATGCAAGAAAGTTTGACACCAATCCATTTTCTGGGGGGAAATTACTTGAAAATGTATTTATTTTTTAAAAAGGATAAAATGAGCCAATTAGATAGACAACAGATAGAGAAAATAGAGTATCTAAGAGAAAACAGGAGTAAAAAGAAGCTCCAAGGTGATGGGACAGAGAAATAAATCTGAGCATAACAAAGCTGAGTGGACTTAGTGAACATCCAGCCCAGTTAGAGGAGAGAGGACACACACCGGAAGATGGAGGGTCTAAGAAGAAAATGTCCATATATAAGGAGAATCAGCAGAAGAGACAACAGGAACAGTTTGGTGATTATATAAAGAAAATGCCGTTAGTATAGTACATAAAAGAAGACAATCAATTCAAACCTAACCCTAGAAACATTCTCCTCTGAAAGCCATAAGAAGCAAATGTATTATAATAAAACCTAATATTTATTGAGAAGTTACTATGTGTAGGCATTATATATTTTACATATACTAATCACTTAAATAGTCATAGGAACCCTATGAGGTAGCTAAAATTATTTTCCCCTATTTTTCAGATGAGGTAATGGAGGCAGAATGAGGTTGCTCATCCAGGGTTACACAGATAATACAGGCAGAGCTAGGATTTCGATAGTCAGCCTCTAGCTGTCTGCTTTCAGAGAATATCATTTGGTTCTAGAATAAAGAATATTTGGTTAAATGAATGTTAACAAATCTTATATGTTTTTAGCTTTTAGAATTAATATATAAATAAATCACAAGCAACTTAACTGTCCTTACAAGTCAGGATATAAATGTTATGCGAAGGAAAGACATATTTGACTATTTCCAGGACGTTGGAAGATGAAAGGGAAGGAGGAGACATGGAAGGAAGGATGGGACAATAGTATCCTTGTCTAACAAAATGGGAAGAAAAGAGAAAGAGTCTATATTTGATAGTCCCAGGCATAGAGGTTTAAAATGCTGTTTAAGTTACAAAGGTGACCACTCTTGTCACTATCTTTGGTGAAATACTGAGGGGAAGTGAGTAGTAGTTAAGTCGGTTAAGTCTACATCTAAAAATCAAGAAATCAATAAAAATTGCTTAAGATTGATCAATAAAATGTCAGTATGAGCAATTTATTGAGAAATATAGAAGTACCTATCAGAGAAACAAAATTAGAAATAGCGGTTTCTTCCAGGGAAAACAACTACAGTTTTTCCTCATGGAATAAAACAACTTCTTTCATGTTATTTTATTTTTAGGGATATTACTTTGCACATATTAGTTTGATAAGCCAGAGAAAGAGAAGATGCAACATCAGCAATTTAGTTTCAGGAAAACAACATCATCCATTGCATTAAATAAAATGTAGCTAATTTGGATTCCATTGTCATTGTAACTTTGATCATATTTAACTTGTAAATTTGTTTTGATTTTATAATAGAATAAAAGCATAAGGATTGTATGTTCAGTTTAATGTATGTACATTTCAAAATATCATTAGAATAAAAAATGCCGTGTGTCAACTCTGAGAGGCCAAACCATTTTTTTTCTATCATTACATCACTCAAGTTTGAAGAATACTACTTCACTGTAAGGGGTCTAACTACTTTGGTACAACTCATTACTCAAGGCTTGGTTCAACTGCATCTCTTCTCTGAAGCCTTTCCTCAACCTTCTAGGCAGAATTGATGATGGCCTTTTTTGGGTCCCACTGTACATACATTATACGTGTATTTATTACAGTTTATTTTTTTCATAGAGCTATTTGTTTACACAGATGTTTATGATTACTAGACCAAAAGTGCTTATGAGTAGGGCTCATAGCTTATTCTTCTGTATCCCCAGAAACCAGCTCACAGCCCATCACATGCAAGGAGCCTAGCAAATGTTTGCCAAATCAATGGGTGGTAGCAGTGATAATATTCTCCTGGCTTTCATAGTTCCATTCAGTTTTTAACCATCAGATTGGAAAAGCACAAGGTACTTTATCCACCGTGGCTAAAAAGCTTTCTAGAAATAGGAAAAACTTTAAGATGAGGTTTAAGTCTTATAATTAGATTTATGGCAGATTAAAGGCTCATAAAAAGGAGTTGCCTTAAACTCTTCTCCTGAGTGCCTGTATCCCTGTAGAAATAAGGCAGTGGTGTCATTCTATGCAGGTATAGTAAATATTGGTACAATGGGAGAACATCCTAGCATTTAATGACACATCATAGTTACTAAACGCATGATGAACACAGATTTTCACTTCAACTGAAGGAAGGAAATTTAACATTTCCTGGCCCCATTCTTAACACCCACCTTATAGTTATCCTTCACCCAGATAAAAATGAATCTGGCTTATTGGTATATCTACTTAAGAAAGGATACAATACAACTGCAATACAAGAAAAATGAAGAGGTAAAATTGTTGAATTTTTTTGAAAAGGACAAACTCAAAAAAGGAAGCAGTGACTCTAGCGACACATTCCTATTGGTTGAAATTGGTGAGACTGTTGAGATTGTTATTTGTTGCCTCCCCATCCCCCCAGCATTGTCGATGCACTCATCCATTCATTAATTCATTTTGCAATAATTATCAGACACCAATTAGGAACAAAATGTTGCTCTACCACCGTGGCTGATTCACAAGTAAGATTTAGCCCTAATAAACCAGAGTTAGAGCTTCATGCAATTTGTCTTCTGACCAACCAGTCTATGTTACTTGCAGTGTTACAAGCTGGCTTTGACAAAAGGAAACATTCTCTGTCTATTGATTACAACTTTTAAAAATGTACTTAAGTAGCTCACAGGCAGGTATTTAAACAAAAACATGATAGCTCCTTGGGAGTCATTGAAGCTGGCTTAGTTGCTTTATTCTAAAAAAAAAAAAAATCCAAAAGCCCTTTGTTTTATTGTGATCTCAATTATAGCACTTCCTCAAAGGATAGTACCTAAGAAAAGCCACTACGTATTATGGTAAAACCCTTATGTGATACTTAACCCTACAAACTTTAATAATATCTCACTAATATTCCCACTCCTGAAAAAAGTAAATTTCATTAAGAATTCAGGAATAAGACCACTTTTCTTAAATCTTTGCTTTTTAAAATTGGAATTTCTAGAGAGTGATCTAGTTGGAAACAGCGACATTTGAAAAAATAAGGTTTATTCAGTTCCTTCTGAAAGTATTGATTATATTTTTCACTGAAGTTGCTTCGAAACATTCTTAAAGGTCTGGATTAGGTATTTATGGAAACCTCTTACTCTTTAAGTTATGGAGTTTACATTAAAAAACTGTAACTGATCCTCAACCAAGTGTCAGACAAGAATATCTGAAGAACATTAAAAATTATTTTGAATTTATTTCCTTTCATGTGTCATCTTCTTTAGCCCCAGTTTACTTTCAACTACCGATGCTTTTATAAGAAGATTCATTCAAAATATAGGCATCAGATATTCACTAATACTAAATATTTTCCATTCTCCTAAACTAAGGCCAGGTTAATATCTCCCATGTCTTTTTTTTCGTCTATTCAATGCCGTGTTTTTTGGTGATTTTGCTGTTTGAAATGGCTCCCAAGTATAGTGCTGAAGTGCTGTCTACTGTTCCTAAGTGCAAAAATGCTGTAATATGTTTTATGGAGAAAATAGGTGTGTTAGATAAGATTCATTCAGGCATGAGTGATAGTGCTTCTGGCCATGAGTCAAGGTAGTTAATCAACAATATGTATTAAACAAAGTGTCTTTAAACAGAAATACACAAAACAAGGTAATGTATTAATCAGTTGATGAAAATGTAACCAGATGCTACAGAAACCCAATCCAGTATTTCCCTTAGGAACAATGGTTCTGTATTTGCTCATTCAGCGTTCATGGTGACTTTATAGAACATTAACTACTGTAAGTAATGAGAATTGACTGTACTCTAAATGCCTAGTACTTAGTTGGGGCTAAACATATACTTATTCATTTGTCATTTTTCTGTATGCATAAGGATAAAATGATAAAATTTTCTTTGAGGGGTGAAGGGACGGCTGCTTCCCCATCCTCCTCTTCTTAGAGTGTTTCCTTGTAAACATAATAGGGCCAATGAGTGGGCCAACCTTTTTACTTTACAATGAAAGGTTTGAGGCCTTCTGTTCCTTGGTAACATAAACATATACCTCCAAAATTAACTGTCTCATGAAGTGTACAGGAAACTATTGCAAGGTAAATCAATTTATCTCCCAAGGAGATAAGACAAGATTGAATTATTCTTTCTTCTGCCTCACTGTAGAAACTTGGATCAAATTCTGTCAAGATGTTGTAGGTACTTTTGAGCTACCTTAAATGCAAGTAAATCTGGTAGGGCTTACTCTAAAAAATTGTGTTCCCTGTCTCTTCTATATTGGTACAGAAGGGTCTTTTGTTGGTAGGACTATTTTATTTTATTTTATTTTTTGAGACAGAGTCTCGCTCTGTTGCCCAGGCTGGAGTGCAGTGGCACAATCTCGGCTCACTGCAAGCTCCACCTCCCGGGTTCACGCCATTCTCCTGCCTCAGCCTCCCGAGTAACTGGGACTACAGGCGCCCACCACCACGCCTGGCTAATTTTTGTGCTTTTAGTAGAGACGGGGTTTCACATTGTTAGCCAGGATGGTCTCAATCTCCTGACCTCGTGATCCGTCCGCCTCAGCCTCCCAAAGTGCTGGGATTACAGGCGTGAGCCACCGTGCCCAGCCTATTTTATTTCTTAAATGTATGTTTGAGTTTTATTCTGGGGAGGCTGTTATTCTTTAATTTCTTGGGATTGTTTGTATCTGTCAATGACTGAATGGCTTTTTTGGCTTTGCTATTATGCCGTTCAAATTATACTAATGCACCTGTTAAGTTAAAGTGGTTATGCTTGTGGGCTCTCAGTAAATCAATTTTGCTGCTGAATAATGAAGCAGTTCAGGTTTTCCATATTTCTGTGTCTATTTGGAAACCAGAAAAATGGATGTCTGGATATTTTGCAAAGTGTCTGATGATCCTATTTGTTGATTGAGAATGTTGCAGGCATGGGAAGAAAGGTTGCTTAGACTCTAAATTGTATGGCATGATTCTCAGTTACTGGCTCCAGCTATGAGCCAGATGTCTGATTTTTCTAGGAGATATGTAAATTCAATAATTTAAGATAGAAACTAATTCAGGACTCCATTGATTCATCTTGACTGTTTTGAAGAACCCATTTCACTAAAGGATGATGCCAGTGATGCTTGCTTTTACTCATCAACCTGTCCCCTCCTCCCCTATGCACTTCTTTGCCTGGAGATGTTCTGAGTGGTGTCTGAGTCAGTGATTCAGGACACTGCTGCCCACAGGGCAGGGTTTCCTAACCATCCTTTGTTGTGATGGGAGCTGTCCTGTGCACTGTAGGATGTTTAGCAACATCCCTGGCCTCAACCCACTAAATGCCAGTAGCATGCCCCCTTCCAGTTGTGACAACCGAAAATCCCTAGACATTGCCAAATGTCCCCTGGTCCCTGCTGAGAAGCACTCTTTAGGGAGAGAAGGTGTATCTGTGCTAAGCTGAGGTTTCCAGTGTTTCCTGTCTCTAAGATTGAAAGTAAATGAGCCTTAAGGGCAGCAACAGAAGCTCATAAGTACCTGCCACTGAGGAAGCCCCCTTGGTTGTCCTAAGAGGAAATGTGACTACCACATGACAAAGGTTCTTCTTAGAAGTTTGTTGGGCTGTTCACAACTTGCCAGCATGTAGGGAACAGCACCTGTTGTGTATCTCGGTTTTCTTGTCTACACGGGGAATAAAACACTGCCCCTTAAACAAATTTTATTTTGTTTTTCTTTTAGTTTCTTTTCTGCCTCATAGAGGACAACAAGCTTAGCAGCTTCTGGAAGATAAAGAACAATGTGAGCATCTGAATTTCATCCCTTCTCAGTTCTCTAGAGCTCTTAACCTTAATAGTTGGGAGCTTCCCTTTTTCAATAGTTCCTTTCTTAGGACCTTTGTCCAATCAAGTTAATTGGCTTACCATGGAAAGGCAGAAGAGCATGGTGACTAAGATAATAGACCCAGTTTAAAGCCTGGCTCTGCCACTCACTTTGTGTGACTTTGATTGGCTGTTTAATTTCTGGGTGGCTTAGGTTTCTTCTTTTAAAAATGCTGATAATAATATTACCATTCTTACATGATTGTTGAGAATTTTGAATGAGTTAATATCCTCATAGCACTTGGCATAGTGATGCAAGGAAAAAATTTGTACTTCAGTGGTAACCTACATGCCTTTCCCCTTTATCTATTTTGATTCTGTGGGAGTTCAGTTACAACTCTCACTTGTAGATAACTGATAGCAATGCAAAAGGATTCTTGTCTATAGACATGAAAATGTCCAATCATTCGTGTTGCAGTCATTGAATCCCTTTTATTTCACTGTTTCTCTCAGTAGAGGCCATGGGGAGCTGACATCTTTGGCTATTCTTCCTTTCAGTGTCTATGTAATAAATTGCCTGAATCTAAAAAGGATTCATGTTTCTTTACTGGTCAAATCTGCCAGGCCTTGGCCTTACCTTGTGCTTGACAACCAGAATTTGAAATTAGGTTTCCCTGACTTTCCAAAGTCTATCTGTTTGTCACTGTATCTCTTTACACTCCTGGATATTATTTTCTTAATAGCCTGCCATCTTTTAACTATCCTTTTTTTGCAGTAAGATTTATGATTGAGTGTTAGTGTCCATCTGAAACAGAATGCACAAACGTCTGTGGCCTCCATCCCAGCCTGTATTCCTTATCTACTTCTGCATAACACCTTACCCCAAAACTTAGCAGCTTGAAATAACACATGGCTTATGCGGTCATGAATTTAGGCATAGCTTAGGTATATGGGTCCTCTGGTTTTGGGACTCTTACAACCCTGTAATTAAGGTGCCAATCGAGGCTATGATTTTTTTTACCTGAAGCTCAACTAGAAAAGGATCTGCATCCAAGCTCACTCACATGGTTGTTGTCAGGATTCAGTTCTTCAAGGACGGTTGGACTGAGACATCAGTTCCCTGGTGGCTGTTGGCCTGAGGCTTCCCTCAGTTCCTTAAACTGTGGGCTTTTCCAACATGGCAAGTTACTTTATCAAAGTGTGCAAGCTAAGAAGGCAATAAAGAAAGCCTGCTGAGGTGACATCTCATCCTTTTCCATATTCTATTCACTGTTTTCTGCCCACTCTTTATTTTTTATTTTATTTATTATTTTCATTTATTGTATTTAATTATTTATTTATTTATTTATTTATTTGTTTATTTAGAGATGGAGTCTCGCTCTTGTCGCCCAGGCTGGAGTGCAGTGGCACGATCTCAGCTCACTGCAGCCTCTGCCTCCTGGGTTCAAGCAATTCTCCTGCCTCAGCCTCCCAAGTAGCTGGGATTACAGGCGCACACCATCATGCCCGGCGAATTTTTATATTTTTAGTATAGATGGGGTTTCGCCGTGTTGGCCAGTCTGGTCTCAAACTGCTGACCTCAGGTGATCCGCCCGCCTCGGCCTCCCAAAGCGCTGGGATTACAGGTGTGAACCTCTTATCAGGAAAGAAGTATACAAGGGTGTGAACACCAGAAAGTGGGAATCACTAGTGACCATCTTAGAAGTCTGCTTATCACACAACCAACTGTTAACCAAATCCGTGGGCTCCAGCCAGGCACAATCTGAACCAAATCTCAAGGGGCGTACAATAGAACCATAACCCAAAATCCCCCAGGTCTTACAAGCAGGGGTAGAAATGAGGTAACATTATCATTAATGCCCAAATATAGCTGGATCATAGTCCCTATCTGCTGACACCAGACCTCCAGCCTTTCCCTCAAAGTCAACTTTGGTTATTTCTGAGAGTCCACAAGGAGTATCTCACACGGTCTCATGAATGAGCCCTCCTTAGTCTTTGGTTGCAACTTTGAAGAAATGCAACCAGGCACTGACATTATCACTGGTGCTCTGTCAGAAGTATTCCCAAAGATGGGAAAGGAAACCCTCAAGATGTTATATAGGACTTGTTTCCTTCAGACCTCATTGCACTTCTGAAGCCATCTTCTACAAAATGAACAAACACTTGACAGAATGCTCCCGCCCTGCTCTAAGTCACAACTTGGATACCCAGATAGTACTGCTTATGTCCCAATGTTCCTGCTGTGTAAAGCCTCCTCTATTTGATTCAGATCCCCTTGCTCAAATCAGGTTGAGGAATGTGTATCATATCATCTTCTTTACCTTTTCATCCCTCCCGTCTCCACTCCCAGGTGCTCAAAACTCCCTTAACACGTTCCATCCATGTTAATAACTAGAGTCAGTCTTTAGGAAAAAGCCCTGATTTGGATCACTTGCCAGTTTTCATGGTATCAATGTTTCTAGCATGCATGATTACAAACTACAAATGTGATATCACTGAACATGGGGTTGGGAGATGTGCACAATCAGTTCTATGCAAATCGGTACAAGCTAGTTCCAGCATATCTCCGAAGGGCCAGTGGCCCAGGAGACACAGCCACATCCTGGACTAGCTGGAACTTCACTACACGCTCTGTATTGGAATTTTGCTCCTATGTGGTAGGGCGTAGAATTAAATCACTTTACTGGTACTCCAGTCATGACTATGGCTTTTGTACATTCCTTTCATGGAAATTGCTTTTACTGCAAAATGGCCTGAATCTCATTATCCTCAGAGAAAAGTCTGAGGTGTTCAGAAAGCTCTCAAAGTTAACAGTCCCTTTAAGATTTGTACCCTAAAACTTAAAGTATAATAATAATAAAAAAAGAAGATTAACTTCCTGTTTCCCCAAATACTCATGAACTCAAGGCTACTTCCCAGACTTCATTGTTCCTCTTGGTTTTTTATATTTCTACTCTATATTCCTCCATGTTAGCTGAGATTGAAACACTGAGTTTCTACCAAGTTTCTTCCTTCTTGGTTTTGACTAGGAGTTTATCTTATTGATAAGGGACATTACTACCCCATGTAAGTCGATCCAGTATCTTTTTTTGAGGGGTGGCTTGCCCCTCTACTCTAAATATGATCGTGGATTCACTGCCCTTTAACACACAAAGCTTATTGAGATTTGGAGAAGAGCCAGGCAGCCACATACTTCTTTCTAATTTCACAGCTCTGTGACCTTGGGTGAATTACCTAACTTCCCCAAGTCTGACAATCTCTGTATGTTTAGTGGAGATAAGATTACTTATCTCCTCAGTTTGTTATGAGGACATAAATTAGATGATGGATATAAAGTTTCAGGCATAGAGTAGGTGCTTGTCAAAAAGTATTATTTGCCAATTAAAAATAAAAATTTAAAAAGCATTAAAAATATCTCCAAATACCCTATCATTGCTTTTATTATTATTATTACTATTATTTCATTTCTCTCTCTCTATCCATTTCTAAGCATGGATGAGTCTTCTATCCATGAATTCAGGGTTGGGTTGGACTGGAATTAGTTGCTCTAGCTTGGGCCGAGGGCCGGAGTGGGCATTTAATGAAGGACACCTGCAAGAGAAGAATGTTGCCCCTGTATGGTGGCTCAAAACCTGGAGTCACATTTGGTTTTGTTTTTTAACACATTTTTGCACTTTTTAAAATATAAAAATATAACCTGCTCATCTTAGAACAGAAAAATATGCAGACATATGTTTTAAAAAGCTAATAGTCCACTTTCTTCCCCTATTTCTGTTTTTGAAAGCAATGTATTTATTCTTCCATAAATCTCACATGCTTACACAAATGTAAATACACACATATAAGGCTTTCCTTGACGTTTATTTTTATAAAATAGGTTTCTAAGATACTCATTACTCTGCAACTTGTTTTTTCCCCTTAATAATACATCATATGAATAGTATTTGCTTTTTTTGGTAGGCACTGAATAATAGTTACTGAAATATTCATTTGTGAAATAAGACTATAAAACTCTTTTGTTGTAACAACTTTATTGAAATATTATTCACACACCATACAATTCACCCATTTAAAGCATAGAATCCAATACTTTTTTAGTACATTCACAGAGCTGTATAATCAATACCACAATCAATTTTAGAACATTCCATTACTCCCCAAAGAAACCCAACACCCTTTAGCAACTGTCCTCCATTTCCCCGCAAACTCCTCCATTCCCCACCAGACCTAGGCAACCACTAATCTACTTTTCATAATCTATCTTCTGTCTCTATAGATTTGCCTGTTCTGGATATTTCCTATAAATTGAATCATACCATACTGGCTTCCTTCTCTTAGCATAATGTTTTCGTTTCATCCATGTTGTAGCATGTATCACTACTTCATTCATTTTTACTGCTGAATTACATTCCATTGTGTGGCTATACCTCATTCTATTTATGGATTCATCAGTTGATAGACATTTGTGTTGTCTCCAGTTTTTGGCTATTATAAATAATGCTGCTATGAACATTCGTACATATCACTTGCTTTAGAACCCTCAATTTTCTGGTCATCTGTCAACCTCTTTGCCAGAACTAATTCTCCAGTCATACCAATGCCAAGTAAATCCTCTTTCATACCCTCAGTGTTTCAGGAATGTCTACTCCTCAACAGAACCATGTAGATCTTAATTTAGGGATGTTCCCTGGTGATCAAGCTTTAATTAAACACTAGCTCTGCATGTTTTATGGCAGATGAAAATACCAGACACTAATTTTGAAAATAGTTTTTTTCCCCAATGGCAAAAATAAATTTTTACCTATCTGACAATTTGGTTTCATAGATGTAATAAGGAGATATCCTGAAGGAAAACATGAATAATCACAACTCTACAGTCAGTTCAAATCTCTTTCTGCATCAAATATCCAGCTGTCTGGAACATCTGGATTTTTTAATCTCCTAAAAGTATGTCCAAGATGGTACTTATCCCACCCCTCGACAAGCCCATTTTTACTCCTGTATTCCCTACAATGGCAGATGGCACCAGCATACAGGCTGTTGCTTAAGTCACAAATCTGGTAAATGCCCTAGACTTTTCCAACAACCCATTCTGCATATGATCAATCATCCAAGGCACATCAAGCTATCTGAAATAGCTCTTTAATTCTTCCTCTTCTCTTCATTCTCATTGCCATTATGTTAATTCAAGTTATCACAATATGCCATTGTGCACTATGACCTCTTGAAACACACATTGTTGCATGTTTCAGTGTTCCTTTGCCTATGGCATCCTTCCTGCTCTTGTGTGCCTGGTTAACATCAAGCCGAATTTTAAGACTCAACTCAAATGTCACCTTCTCTGGAATTCCTTTGCCTTCCTTCTCATTCGAGTTGGATGAGTTTCCCTTCTTTGCTCCTTGGCATCCTGTTCTTAGTTTTATTTTAGCACACAAAACATTCTAGTGTAGCTATTGATTTAACTGTTTATTTCTTCTTTCATTCGATCTGAAAATCTTCCTTCATTTTTTATCACAGTAGGTCACACATTATTAGGACCAAACAAATGTTTGTTTAATAAATGAATGAATAATTAATTTTGTATATAAAAAAGAAAAATTGGAATGAGTGATCAGTTTTTCACTTACAAATATATATGAGGAACTTCCTTATTAGAGCTCAGCTACTTATCTGTAACATCAATCTTAAATTCAAAGTTGCTTATATAAATATGTAACTGTTTCCATCTTTGCTTTTCCCATTGGATTTGATAAATTTTAATGCTTAAATTCTGAATAATTGGAGGGACTCCTTGAAATGTGTGTATGTGTGTAATAAGTCCATTAATAGTAATATCCAACTAAAGAATATTTTTAAATGAGCAAAGTAATAGAATATATCCATTAAGTTTCCATTAAGTCCCTCTGTGAAAGTGAACACTATGCATTTGTTAAGGGTTCCTTAATGAAATACCATTAACCCAAATACTTCAGAAATTAATATGAAACTCTCCACACAGAATATCTTATAGAAGTATAGGCCTTGTTATGTAGTCCCATGGTCAGAACTAATCAATTCCATAAGTTTATTATACTGAAGAGATTAAATTTCATGCCTTGCTAAAGATTAATAGAAAAATATTATTAGAGTTGTACACATTATTTATTAATCTAATGAGATGATTGTCTCTTTGTAGCAAAAAGAACTTTAGAATTAAAGTGTTACAGAAGATCTTGAACCTTTCATATAGAGGGAAAAATGAGTGAACAAGGAGAATGTACTAAATAAATGTTTTTGGGGACATCCTTACCATAATTCTATAGGTGTAAGAAATAATAATTTACTTTATCTATCCTATGAAAGAGAACACTCTGCAAAATACTAATTTGTTACTTCTGTGTCAAGAGGACAAAATTCACCCTTTTCTGTACTTGAAAACTCTATTGATGTGTTGGAGAATTGTAAGAATTATAGTAAACTCATGGAAGCTCTGGAAAAAGGCTCTGGTGTCACCATCAGATCATACATTTTGAGGCATATCTGGAAGTTTAAAAAATTGAATTGTACTAATGGAAAAAGCAGAGGGGAAAACCCTCAAGCCCACTCAAGCAGGTGAGGAGACGTGAGTAGAAAGGATTTCACAGGAAAGATTAAGGCTGCAGAGGGAGAGACAGAAGATTACTTGGTGTCTGGTGGAGCGGCTGGGTGACTACAGAGGGACTACTACTACTGTGGGTGTCTGCTGGGAGTTCCTAGTATGGTCAATAGGGCCAGAGGGGAAACAAAGTGTCCAGGGAACTTGTGGCCACAATTAACATGGTAAAGAAAAGAGAAATTGTCTCTGGTGGAGGTGAAAATCTTCAAGAACTCAACTCCAGAGAAACTTGCTATTTCCTCGGTTGAGAGACATCTTCAAACTCCTGTCCTCCAGCTATATATGAGAAGTCACTTTCCATTTCCCACTCACACATCACACGAAGGGTGAAATCAAGGCACAACCACAAAGTCTGCCTTCTTACTCATAGGTGAAATGTGGGAGGGAGTGTGGGGTGGGGGTGGGGAATGCCAGGGGAGCAGTGATCCTCTGTTGCTGAAGAAACTGTCACTAGGTATCAATATTCATAAATTTATATTGTTGTTTCTAGGCAGGAATGGGCAGCCAAGAACGACCAACAGCATGAAAGATGGGCTCCAAAGCAAATCAGCACAGCAATGAACCTACAGGATTATGTATGAATGTATGTATATATGAAATGAAGAGGAACTGAAAGTCTAATTAATAATCTCAGGAAGTTAAAACAAATATTGCAGTCATAAACAGAGCATACAGCTTAAATAAAAAATTCTATCAGCAAACAAGATCTTGGTAATTAGAAACAACTGTAACCCTCCTTCTGGGTATAGGTTTAAAAGAACTGAAATCTGGACCTCAAAAAAATATCTGCACTCCCATGTTCATTGTAGCATAATTCGCAGTAGCCAAGATATGGAAACAACCTAAATATCCACTGATGAATGAATGGGTAAAGAAAATGTGATATATATATACACACACACACACACACACACACACACCTACAGTGGGATACTATTTAGCCTTAAAATATAAGTAAATCCTGCCATATGTGACAACATAAATAATTATCCATTATCCTCAACATGAACATTATCCATGTTAAGGACATTATGCTAAGTGAAATAAGCCAGTCACAGAAGAACAAATACTGCATAACACCATTTATATGAAATCTCTAAAACAGTTAAACTCATAGAAGCAGAGAGTATATCAGTGGTTGTCAAAGGGTGGGGTAGAGGGAAATGGGAAGTTGTTGTTCAATAGGCATAAAGTTTCAGTTATGCAAGATGAATATGTTCTGGAGAACTGTTGTACAACCTTGTGCCTAGAGTTAACTATACTGTACTATACAGTTAAAAATCTACGAAGGTAGAGCTCAAGTTAAGTGCTCTTACAACCAGCAAAAAAGGGAATGGGGAAACAAGGCAACTTTTAGAGGTGATGAATATGTCTAGTATCTTGACTGTGGTGATGGTTTCATAAGCACAGGCATATGTATATGTTCAAACTCATCAAATTGTATACATCAAATATGTATAGTTTTAAAAGTTATATTTAAAAGTATAACTAATCATTTAAAGTACTTATTAGAATTTCTCTTGACATTGGACATGACTAAAAAGAAAATGTGTAATTTAGAGGACAAAATTTTGGACTTTTCCTAGAAGAGAAAGTTTAAAAGAAAAAAAAGATGGACATTTTGAGAGGAAAAATAAGCGAAACAGAAAAAAAAAGAGGCTACGCATAAACATTTACTAGAAACATAAGAAAGAATGATCAGAAATAATGGTGAAGAAAAATATAATTAAAAAGAGAAGAACATTCCTCTGCCATGAAAACTTCAATCTTATTATTGACACTGAAAAGGGGGAAGGAAATAAGAAGTATCTCCCACTTTTTGATGTTTTGGCAGTGCCTTACTTTGGCTGTACTCAGTGGAAACCAGTTGGCAAGAGAGCACAGACTCTCCAGGGTCACAGAGCCAGGCTAAGAACGGGAAGGATTTGACAGTGAAAAAGATAAAGTAGCTTCCCTCAAAGTTATTACATTTTACTGAGGCAGTGTATTAGGATTCTGAAAGGAAAGCAGAAACCACTCTAGGTATTCAAGGAATTTAATGCAAGGATTGAGTATTACAAAACAATTAGAAAGGTGGGAGGAGCCAGAGAAGACGCACACTAGATCCCTGTCTTGTCACTAGGTTTCATGGATTGAGGATGTTGCCAATGCTGACCAGGTCAGGAATTGCAGGAAGCTGCGCAAAACGTCATCTGTGCTGTGATTCTGCCTGCCATCACCAAGAAGGAATGATGGTTCTACTTTGCTCTTGCCTTCTAAATCTCATTGATTCTCATTATCAGAACCTGGAGTGGAATACAGTAGGCAAGAGACTCAGAAGAATGTAGTTTCCAGGTCCCCAGCCCCTGTGAAAAGCGCAGATTAAGGTGAGGGGGGAATGGTTCTGACTACCAACAGACAATCCAGAAAAAAGGTTGATGTGAGGTTAATAAACAAATAGATATACAATGACAAATATATAAAGTGACGTGAAGAAAAATAAAACAGAGAAGGGGCAAAAAGTGGTAGGACTGCTCTTTCAGAGAGAATGGCCAAGACCAGCTGCTCTGGGGAGATAACACTGAACAGAGACTTGAACGAAGTGAGGGTGAGAGCCATGGGGTTCACTGATGAAAGAGCATTTCCTGCAGAGGGACCTGCCAATGGAAAGGCCTTGAGGCAGGGAGGTGCTTGGAAGGTTAGAGGAACAGTGAGGCAGCAGTGTGACTGGAGTGTAGCAAAAAAGGGAGACATGAAGTAGATGAAATTACAGAAGTAGCCATGGGCTGAATTAGTCAGTCTTGTGGGCCATGGTAAAAACTTGAGATTTTTTTTCTTTTTTTTTTTTTTTTTTTTTTTTTTTTGAGACGGAGTCTCGCTCTTTCAGCCAGGCTGGAGTGCAGTGGCGCTATCTCGGCTCACTGCAAGCTCCTCCTCCCGGGTTCACGCCATTCTCCTGCCTCAGCCTCCCGAGTAGCTGGGACTACAGGTGGCCTGCCACGGCGCCCGGCTAATTTTTTTTATTTTTAGTAAAGACGAGGTTTCACCGTGTTAGCCAGGATGGTCTCGATCTCCTGACCTCTTGATCTGCCCGCCTCGGCCTCCGAAAGTGCTGGGATTACAGGCGTGAGCCACCGCGCCCGGCCTTTTTTTCTATTGATATAAAGCTATTGGAATATTTTGAGAAAGGAAATGTCTGAATTTGACATGCATTAAATTTATTTCCTTGACCTCTAGGGGTAGAAGAACTATGGGAAACAAGAGTGGCGGCAAAGACACCATTTGAAAGCCATTGTAGATCTTCAGGTGAGAAAGCTGATGGTGGTAGTGGGGAGGTGGTGAGAAAGGATTGGATTCAGGTGTCTTTTGAAACTAGAGCTGACGGGATTTTGCTGATGAACTAACTGCTTGGGGCAAGAGAGAAGGAGAGGAGTCAAGGTTGATTTCGAGTCACTAAAAAAATGGTGGGGCCATTTACTAAGATGGGGACACTGGGGACAACAGCTGTGCAATGAAGTCAAAGGGCAAGTTTTATGCATGTTAAGTTTGAGACGCCTACAAAAATATCCAAGAGGAAATGTTGAGGAGTTCGTGAGATACGGAAGTCTAGCGTTCAGAGGTGAGGCTGAGGTGGAGGTAAAGATTTGGAACCTTTTTTAGTATACAGGTGGTCTTTCAGCCATGGTGCCAAGTGAGACCCTCCAGGGCTGGTTATTATTCAAGGTAGCTACTCTTAGGAAAAATCTGCTATGTGTGTGTTACCTTCTAACTCACTTTTGAATTATTTAAAGTTGCTTCTGGTATGAAATAATAGAGTCCACTGGAAGAAAAAACTCTGAAGCTAATTCTCAATTGCTTATACAAAGAGCATTCAATGCAACAGAATATAGATTTCCTTGTTTGCACATAATTAGTTTTCATCTAATCTTTCTCTTTCCAATAACCTAATTCTTTCATCATTTCCAGGAACGCCTTTTCTACATTTGACATTTCTAGAAGCTTGTGTGATGTCTATTGAACAATTTATCCTTTAAATATGATCATGCTATCTAATTTGTGTTTAAAAATCCCTAATCCAGTGCACCCCTTACCTTATTTCCTACAGGCTCTTTGGCCTGCAAGAGAAAGTAGATTTTTCTCTCCTCAGAGACACTTGCCAAAGCTGCATTAAGAAGAAAAGAATGAAATCTGTTTGATCTTAGAGACATGCTGTTTTGTAGATAATGAAAACAAATGAAGCATAACAGTTAATTTTGTTCTTTCTATCACAGACGGGGCCTCCTGTTAAAGAAATCTCTCAGTCAAATAAATTATTTTATTTGACACCACAGACCTAGAGAATTCAACAGCTAATGTGGTCACCCTCTCTATTTTCATTTAAAGATAGATAAGGCAGGACAACTCATATTTGCTTCCCAACCTCCATGACTCTCTGAGCTCTAGACATTTTAAATTCCAAAACCTCTGATCACCATTGCCTATTTTTAAACAATGAAAGGCTGGAAAATTATTCTTCTCTGTAGTCTACAAGATAGATATCAGCACCTGAGAGAAGCACTAGAGACCTTCATGTTTTAAATGGCTTGTCTTTCCGAGGTTCCCAGGTCGCATTTTCTTTGTTTTAAAGAAAGGTCAGTGCAAAAATAAATGAATTGCAACAAAGAGAAATACTAGGTAAATACAGCAGAAAAAAAGCCCAGAGGATTGGAGAAAAGGCAGGAGTGAGGGGTGAACTAAATATCAGTTGATGGGTTCTGAAAAAGGAATTTCACACTTACAAAAATTCTTCTAGAAATCATTATGAATCTATTTTGCAAAAGCTTAAAAACAATGGCCTTAAAGCCAAAGTTAGATCCCTTTGAAAAGTAGAATATTTTCATGAAATTATTCTCTGTAATGTTTTGAATGTCTCCCTCATGAATCCTTGCCCATTTGAATGCCCTTGTGTAGAGAGGAAAGAACCTGAGAATCAAAGAATATCTGATGTGTTCACATCAAACACAGACATTCCTCCATGTCCATGATTAGAGGCTTAGGATCATCGCTGCTGACCAATGATTTACCAGGACTCTCTGGTTTTTCCCTAGAGATAATTATGCAAAATTATTTTTGTTTATGCAAATCAGATTATACAGTACACAATATGCAGCAATCACTTATGTAATTTCACAATATGACATGCTTGTCTTTCCATGCCAATATGTGTGGCTCTGATACCTTCTTTTTAAAGACTGCATCATATTCACTTAAATTAGTGATTCCTAATTTACGGCGGCCAGGGGCTGGGGTTGTGGGGACGGGGATTTTGCTCGCTAGGGGGCAGTTGGTAACTTCTGGAGATATTTTTGGTTGTTATAACTGGGCAGAAGGTACTGATGAGTGAGGGCCAGGGATGTTGCTCAGCATCCTACACTGCACAGGACAGCCCTCACAAACAAGAGTGTCAGCATTGCTGAGGTTGAGAAACCCTGGAAATAGATGTGCCACAATTTACTTAACAAAATTTCTATTAGTGGACATTCGGAGTATTCCCAATTCTATCTACTACAGTAGCAGTGAATACACAAGAATCTGTATGTTTGTGTATCATTCCAAATATTACTTTAGGATAAATGCCTAGAAGAATAATTTCTTGGTAAAAGATTATACCACTGAGAGGTTATATACATTGCCAACTTGAACTATAAAAGGTTATATGAATTTATATTTCTTCCAAGAATATGTGAAGATGAAACCATATTCTTGGAAACCACTCATAACCTCCATTGGATATTATTAATTTGTTTAAGCTTTGCCAAAGTTTTTGATATATGGATGTCACTTCTTTATTGTTATTTGAAATTTATTAATTGCTAGTGAGTTTAACCATATTTTCAAATGTTTATTGGGCTTCAGTTTTTTTCTTTTGTGAATTGTTCACATCCTTGATAATTTATCTATTGAGTTAGTTATCTTTATCATTGTGATTTGAAAGAACTTTGTCTCTTATATGTGTTAACAAATATTTTTTCCTAGTTTGCCATTTGTATTTTAGCATTTATAATTTTTGGATATGTGGAGGTGTTACATTTGAAAGAAGCAAATTTATCGTTATTCAAATATTTTTCCCTAGAGTTTGTGTCATATTTAGAAATGCTTTCTCCACCCCCAGATGATTAAAAATACACCTATGTTCTCTTCTAGTACTTTTATAGTTCCTTTTTGGTCTGTTTGTCAGTTTTACATCTAATCATTTACATCTAGCTCAACTACCTTTAGTATAAATGATATTAACCTACTGACTTCTAATATAGCTATCACAGCTTCACAGGAACAAGTCGAATGGAGATTCTCATTGCCAAAAATAAGTTTCTAACCTCACCATCTGTAATCCATTCTGGAACACTAGCCAGATTTCTTCATAACATCACCCACAGGCAGGAATGATGCCTAACACTTGTTAAGTGTTAAGCTTGTTAAGTTTAATAACTTATGAGATTTCACAGTATTTTTTGTATTTCACATTATTTTATTTATTCATATTATTTCATTTAGTCACATTTCATATTGTTTTATTTTACCTTCACATCACACCTTAAAGCAGGTTGTATTATCCCCACTTTACGGATGAGGCACACTTTAGGCTGTCAGCTTGGCTGTACATTTCTTGAGAGTGGTCACTATTTTCTCCCCTCTAGTGTGGGACACTAGATTTATTGAATAAATGCCTGGATGGCCTGAGGTTACTTTACTATGTAAAGGAGATGAGCAGATTGGTTGGATGGTTGGTACTTCTTATCTTTACTTTATTTGGCTATAACTTAATCCCAACATCAGCCTCAAGATAAATTGCCTGCAAAATACTAGCTGATTTAGTTATACTATTTATCCTTTTTGTACATATATATGTATAAAGATATGTCAATTTATTGCTAATTTAAAATAACACCAAATTAAAATTAGCATGGGATGTGGATGTTTAAGGATCAATAAGTTAATACTTTTGAGAGATTTAGAGTCCATCAGCTCACATGTTTGGGGGGAGCTTACACACTAAAATTATTGCTAGAACACTAAACAGGATGTCTTGGTGAGAGAGAGAGAAAGAATGAAATTTGTATCCAAATAAATCATAATCATATTTTTATCTAAAAACATTTCTACTTCTGTCCAAGAAAGATAGACAATTCAATTCTTTTGCAAATGACTTGCTATGGTCCCCTGATCACAATAAAATTTAACTCCTAACTACATATTCCCAACATATGGACCACAAGCCAAATTAATTCCTGACTACTAGCCCACTGGAAGAGAAATGCCTAGATGACTTCGAAGTGCTTATAACTGCATGAAGACCAGGGCCACTTTGTACGTGGCTATGGAAACAGGCAGTTGTGTTGGTGTCCTTAAAATCAAGTCCACTCACTTGGTCAAAATGATCATGTGCCAAATTGTCAAGGAACATTGTATGAATGATATGAGGAGATCTTCAGATGCATGCCCCTTTGACTTGTGATTGAATGGTTAGGGCCAGAAGTGGATAGATTCTGACTTTTTGAGTGGTCAGCACTATCGCCATTATTTTTTTGGGGAAATTCTTCTATGAGAAAATGCCAGGAGTATGTCTAAACAGAAGCCTTTTGTATTCATAGCTAGTTGCATCTGTAACCACCAGACAAGAGATAAAAACTGATAAAAGCTACAGCCTTGGGGATATAACTCCATCCCTGAGGTCTCCTCAGAGCCTCAGCTTTATACAAAATTTCTATTTCACTCTCAGCCAGCTGTTCAAAGTACAAGAATCTATTTCCCTGATGGGCAAGGAATCTCAGGATAGAAAACATATTCAGAACAAGATTACAGAATTGTACTTTTTCTTCAGTAAAAAAAACCATTTTTTTTCTTGCTTCTACAGAACATCCACAGTTGAGTCCAAATACATTTCAGTCAGATGTCCTTAAGAAAACAAGGTCTTTGGGGCTGATCTCAGACACACTGCAAAGCTCTGTTTGAGACTTTCTTTCCCATGCCCGTTGTCTCAGCCTGTTGCTTCATCTTCCAGAATCCTTTAAAGTTACCTTTTCTTTGGATTTACTACGAGGTTCAGTGCCACCAGGTGGTTCTTCCCAATTCTTCATGTTAGTCAATTTCCTGGTTTGACTTTGCCACTTAAGGACTTAGCTCTGTTCCTGAATCTTGATCTGAGTTAATCTTGATCTGAATTAAGTCCTGGATGGCAGAAGATGGAATGAGGGGGTGGAAGGGGCAGAAGATTAAACAGAATATCAATTAGAAGCTGTGTTTGTGGTGCTTATATTTTCAAGTAAGAGAAAATCCCAACCCAAACTCCCAATAAAAAGGGGACTTACTAGTTATCATAACTTCACATTAGTAATAGATAATTTTCAAAACAATTCCACATGTATTATTTCACTTTATTATAAAATACTCCTCTTTGCAAAATTGTTTATCACCGCACTTCAACTGAAAAAGTGCAATTCCGAAGGTGTGTTGCCAAGGGTTACATGGCCACTAGGTGGCGAGATGAGATTCAGATTGAGGCTTCGGAACTGATGTTCTACTATACCTCGCCACTACCAGGATTGTTTTAAGTGAGAGTTGGAAGTGGGAAACAAAAAGAAGAAAATGCAGAATAAGAAGGCAGTGACGGGGGAGACTCTGGCGCATTTCAATTAAGGACAAATTGTATAGATTTATGTTTTTTTTTTAAATGAGGAGAAATTACTGAGAGCAAGAATGGGGAGAGTGTGGTAGGGAGCTGGCTTCCTAGAGAAGGCTGGGGAATGGGGCTGGTGTTGGGGTGGGAGTCAGCAACTAAAGGCCAAATCCACCTCTTCATGGTCTGACCTTCCAGTGATACAAACCCTGCACATACAATGCGTTCCTTATATTTTGGCTTCTATTTACTTATGTTGAAACAGGTCTTTATGAACTTATACCATACAAAGATGTGGTACCATGTTTGCCAAAACAATTATCCAAGGTCACACAGACCATTTGCAGATATTTCAACTCAAGAGCTCTGTCCTCACCTGTCACAGTAGGGACACTTTCATTCAGAAGGAGGGAAACCAACTGAGAAGGGGCAGAAAGGAGTCACCTTTATATTGAATTGCTTAAAATGAGTTCAGCTAGTCTCCTGAACTTTGCCAGTGCTGCCTTCATAGCCGACAACAGCTGTCTTTTGATTTGAAGTTTTGCTTTCCTTGTAAGATCTTTAAAAAAAAAACAAACCAAAAACCCTTTTCTCCAAGAGTTTTCATTAATTCAGGATGAGTTAGTTCCCATGCTTCTGTTTTTCTGCCTGTGACATGGTTTGTGGTCAGCTGCTAGATTAAATAGTGAAGGCTCACTCTGAAGATCTCAATTGGAGCCACAAAGAAGTTACTGGAAGAAAGAGAAACAGAAAGAACTGAAGAGTGGTTGTGTAATCACCCACATAAAACAACTTGCCTCTAGGTGACTGGTGTGGCGTATTTGATTAAAACCCTTTCCAAAATGACCTTTTCTCCACCCGCGTGTACTATGCATCTTTCAAAGTCTGAGCTGGGAGGCTTGATAAGAAAGGGCAAGCCTTGACAGGGCTTCTGGGGTGTGATTCACTTGATAAACTTGCAGACCCTGGTGCAGGGCTTGGAGGTGAAAGTGGGAAAGATAGAGCAGAAAATGCAGAATAGTTAGGTAGTGAGGGAGGAGACCTCCCTCTTCAGGGCTGACTGCGCTGACCTTTGGGAGCACTCTCTTTTTTGACTTCCTTCCAGTTGTGTGTGTGTATGTGTGCATGGGGAAGTGTAGAGGACATCTTCTTAATCTCTACCTTGTGCTCAGATGATACAAGCTAGTAATTCAGGGGCATCGCACATACACACAAACTGTAACTCAAGCTTGAAAAGAATAAACTCAAGACAGAAACAATATTTCAGAGATCCTAGCACATAGATTCACTTGAATACACATGTATTCTCCCATCCTCATATTTCCATGTAGATCTTAGCATGGACATCTTTACTTATTTTTTAATGTATTTGCAATGTGGGTTTGACAGAGATGAGTATTTCAAAAGTATTACCTGGGATGTATTTTTATATACTTGTCTCACTGAAATATGGAAATCTAATCAGTAGAAAAACTATACAAGGATGATAGGCTCCTATAGACTATGATTTAAGGGGCTTTTGGAAAAGATTTCCAGATTTTTTTGAAATTACATCCAGTCAGAAGACTATAGCATTTTCTCTGTTAGTGGTTGCCAGCTTAGTTTCCACATTTTAAAATGAGGCTACTGAGAACTACAGTGACTGAAAAGCTTTCATTGCAGCAAAAATGTATTAATATGATCCCGTATCTGTGCCTAACACTGGGACTTGTATTGCTATAGCAAACTAGTTTTGTCATTTAGAGTCATTTTTTCAAATTTCACAAGGAGAAGATTATCACATACAGGTATTTTGTTTGTTTGTTTTCTTTTTTTTTTCTTTTTATTTATTTATTTATTTATTTTTTCTTTTTATTATTATTATTATTATTATTATTATTATTATTATACTTTAGGCTCTATGGTACATGTGTGCAACGTGCAGGTAAGTTACATCTGTATACATGTGCCATGCTGGTGCGCTGCACCCACCAACTCGTCATCTAGCATTAGGTATATCTCCCAATGCTATCCCTCCCCCCTCCCCCCACCCCACAACAGTCCCCAGAGTGTGATGTTCCCCTTCCTGTGTCCATGTGTTCTCATTGTTCAATTCCCACCTATGAGTGAGAATATGTGGTGTTTAGTTTTTTGTTCTTGCGATAGTTTACTGAGAATGATGATTTCCAATTTCATCCATGTCCCTACAAAGGACATGAACTCATCATTTTTTATGGCTGCATAATATTCCATGGTGTATATGTGCCACATTTTCTTAATCCAGTCTATCATTGTTGGACATTTGGGTTGGTTCCAAGTCTTTGCTATTGTGAATAATGCCGCAATAAACATACGTGTGCATGTGTCTTTATAGCAGCATGATTTATAGTCCTTTGGGTATATACCCAGTAATGGGATGGCTGGGTCAAATGGAATTTCTAGTTCTAGATCCCTGAGGAATCGCCACACTGACTTCCACAAGGGTTGAACTAGTTTACAGTCCCACCAACAGTGTAAAAGTGTTCCTATTTCTCCACATCCTCTCCAGCACCTGTTGTTTCCTGACTTTTTAATGATTGCCATTCTAACTGGTGTGAGATGGTATCTCATTGTGGTTTTGATTTGCATTTCTCTGACGGCCAGTGATGGTGAGCATTTTTTCATGTGTTTTTTGGCTGCATAAATGTCTTCTTTTGAGAAGTGTCTGTTCATGTCCTTCGCCCACTTTTTGATGGGGTTGTTTGTTTTTTTCTTGTAAATTTGTTGGAGTTGATTGTAGATTCTGGATATTAGCCCTTTGTCAGATGAGTAGGTTGCGAAAATTTTCTCCCATTTTGTAGGTTGCCTGTTCACTCTGATGGTAGTTTCCTTTGCTGTGCAGAAGCTCTTTAGTTTAATTAGATCCCATTTGTCAATTACATACAGGTATTAAACGATAAAAAAAAAAAGCTCTGCCCTTTGGCTTCTTTAAGTGGAGCTTTTTATTCATTTATTTTTATTTTTTGAGATGGAATTTCCCTCTTGTTGCCCAGGCTGGAGTGCAGTGACATGATGTCGTCTCACTGCAACCTCCGCCTCTGAGGTTCAAGTGATTCTCCTGCCTCAGCCTCCCAAGAGGCTGGGATTACAGGTGCTTGCCACCACACCTGACTAATTTTTGCATTTTTAGTAGAGACAGGATTTCTCCATGTGAGCCAGGCTGGTCTCAAACTCCTGACCTCAGGTGATCCACCCCACCTTGGCCTCCCAAAGTGCTGGGATTACAGGCGTAAGCCACCATGCCTGGCCTAAGTGGAGCTTTTTAGGTTGTGATTCCTTTCCAATTAATTTCTATAAAAGGCCTTTTGAGACCCAGAGCAGAGGTGGAAGAGAGGAGGTCTCACTGAGAGGTCCCATGGGGCAGAGATCAGGACCACATCTCATCTTTCATGTCTGCAATCTCCAGGATGACCCAGTTCTTGGAAGACTTCATTTGGCGCTCTGTTATTTAAGGAAGGGAGGGCACTACCATGGGAAGATTCTTATGTTTTCTCCTATTTTTGTGTGTTTCATTTTGTTTCTCAGCTACCATTTTGATTTCTCTAAGTACTGATCACTAGTTTTCCCTTCTTCCACCTTCTGGGTTCCCCATCCCCAGCTTCTATAATAGTGTATCACAATAATGCTTCATACCAAACCACCCCAAAAGTCAATACCTTTAAGCAACAATCATTTGTTCTGGTGTTCACAGTTCTGTGGTTTGGGTGCAACTAGACTGGGCTAGGCTGGTATCTAGGCTCCAGGTTCCAGGCTTTAGGTTCCAGATCTCAAGATCTAGGATCTAGGTTGAATCCAGCTTTGTTTGACATGTGTCTTATCTTCCCTGGACCAGTGGCTACCCAGAGCATGGGTGAACACCACATGTCCCATTCAGATACCCGAGATCAAGAAACAGTAATTATGTGGGGCACATTTTTCTTGTGGCAATGCACCAGACTGCAAAAGGACAAACTCAATAGAGCAAACACATTTCAAGCCTCTGGTTATATTATAGCCACTAACATCCAATTGTCCAAAACAAGTCACATGGCCAAACCCAATGTTAAGAGGTCAGGGAAGTAAGAGTGTGAGTATATAATGCTACTTCAGTTGAGTGAGAAACTAGGGACAAATAATTCAATTTTCCACAAATAGGAAGTATCACAATGTTCTGAAATTGTTTAACTTTATCTACTCAAACTGGACTGATCAGCTTGAGAATAGAGCCCAATTCTTGCCCACCTCCGAATTTACACACCTAGCATAAGACTTGCATTTATATGAAGCACTAGATAAATTATTCCAGAAATAGAGTACTCAATATATTATTCTAGAACTATAAAAAGATATGGAAATAATTTTCTCAAAGCTCCTTTTGAAAAGAGGGAAAGAGAACAGCAAGGATAGCTATCCCTTTTTGTTGGTGACTGCTGCAGTTTCTTCCCCTCCTGCTTATTCATCTTTATTCTTTTCAGCAAGGGTTAAGATTTCCAGATTTTGAAGCTATTGGCTCATCTTGCAGGAGGCCATCATAGCAGGCAAAATCTTTACTCTGACTTTCATCTCCCTGTATTTCTCGACACCTGTGTGGATGCTTGCTGTTTTTGTTTACATAATCAGAACAGCAATGTTCCCCAGGAAAACAGTTTTTTTTTTTTTTGCTTTTTTATGAAACTTCTTGAAATTAGATGGGCCCTAAAAAAAAGATGTGATTGTCTTGAGGCTTTTTGTTCCCCCATGAAACTGACACGAAATAGAAATTCTAGCTTTCTATTTTCCTCTGTGATCCTGGGCCTCAAAACATTTTAAATCTAATGCTAAAATAACAACCAGATATCCCCCTTGATATTATGTGTATTAGGGGTTTTCAACATTACAGGAGACCTGGAGAATGCCAGTCTTTATTAATTGAATAAAAGTGACAGTCATTTATGAAGCACCTACTTTTGCCTTCTATAAAGAATTCAAAGACCAACTAATCACATTTATCCCCCAATGGCTATCTTTGGCAGGAAACCCGGTGGAGTCCCACATGTCCCCTGGCCATTCAAGATTGTTGTATCGGCCGGGCACGGTGGCTCTTGCCTGTAATCCCAGCACTTTGGGAGGCCGAGGCGGGCAGATCACGAGGTCAGGAGATTGAGACCATCCTGGCTAACACGGTGAAACCCCGTCTCTACTAAAAATACAAAAAACTAGCCGGGCATGGTGGTGGGAGCCTGTAGTCCCAGCTACTCCGGAGGCTGAGGCAGGAGAATAGCGTGAACCTGGGAGGCGGAGCTTGCAGCGAGCAGAGATCGCGCCACTGCAATCCAGCCTGGGTGCCACTGGGTGACAGAGCGAGACTCCGTCTCAAAAAAAAAAAAAAAAAAAAAAAAAAAAGATTGTCGTATCCCCTGTGGTAGGTACAGAACAATTGGCCTTCAAAGATATTCATGTCCAAATCCTCAGAACCTGTGCATATGGTGCCTTATATGAAAAATAGGACTTTGTAGACATTATTAAGTTAATGATTTTAAGATGGGGAGATTATCTTGGATTATCTGGGTAGGCCCAACGCAGTCACAAGGATCCTTATAATAGGAAGGCAGGAAGGTCAGAATCAGAGAAGGAGATAGAGCTTTAAAAATGAAAGAAGGGCCATGAGCAAAGGAATCTAGGTGGCTTGCAGAAGCTGGGAAAGTCAAGGAAACCGATTGTCCCCTAAAGTTTCCAGAAGGAATGCAGCCCTACTAACACATTTTAAACTGCTGCTCTCAAAAAATTATAAGATTATAAATCTATGTTGTTTTAAGCCACTAAGTTTGTAGTCATTGGAAATGAATACACCTCTCAAAGGCTTTCTACTGCAAATACTGGACTCTGTCTATGGAAGCAGACTTGTTCATGCACTGGACAGGCCATGTGTGCCAAGCAATTAAGCCTCAAGGAACACCCTCCACCAATGACTAACATGAGGAATATGCTAATTTCTGTGCCCCTCAGGTTCAGAGACACGTTCTGGATCATCGCCAGAGGTCTCAAGCTGGAGTGATATCCAGCTGCTCATAGCAGTGATCTACCCAGTAATCCCCCCTTTCCCTTTCCTGTTTTTCTTCTCCTCTCCCCTACCAGTGCTTCCAGAGATTGCCTCCCCAATGTCTTACTTGTCTCAGGGTTCATTTGTTGGGGAACACAGCCTAAGACACCTACTTGAAAGCCCAGATGAATGTGTGCTGAAGGCCTTCTCTGGTAGAGATTGGGGGTGGGGGTCATAAAAATCTTTATTGTATCTTTAAGGGAAGACAGAGAAAGTTTTTATCCATAAAAACTGTGATAAATAGGAAGCTGTAAAATGACAGTGGAAGATTAATTGGAGCTCTAGAAAAGGAAATAACTAACTTATTTAAAAATTTGCTCATTTGGCCGGGCAGGACGACTCATGCCTGTAATCCCAGCACTTTGGGAGACCAAAGCAGGTGGATCACTTGAGGTCAGGAGTTCAAGACCAGCCTGGCTAGCATGGTGAAACCCTGTCTCTACTAAAAATACAAAAATTAGTCGGGCATGGTATTGTGTGCCTGTAGTCCTAGCCACTCAGGAGGCTGAGGCAAGAGAATCGCTTGAATGCGAGAGGCGAAAGTTGCAGTGAGCCGAGATCATGCCACTGCATTCCAGCCTGGGCGACAGAGTGAGAATCCATCTCAAAAAAAGAAATTGCTCATTAATTTGATGACACTTATCCCATAAGATTATCTATGGACCTTTAAAATCAGAGATACAACATGTGGGTATTGTTTTCTTCATAGATCAACAGGTGAACAAAAGATAATTTCAACCTAAATAAATATGCAAAATAAATGTAATGTTCTGATTTTTGTGAAAATCAAGTAAAATAGAAAGGTTTATGTGCACATCCTGACATTGGCTTGTTAATATTAATAATAGCTTAGAGTTTTTAGCCATTCGCAGTTGCCTCCCATCTTTTATCTCAGGCAATACAAATGCTACATTCAAAAGTGCAATTCCTGTTGTGTGGGTCATTTAACATCCATGACAAGGGAGTCTTAATGCTGTAGAGCAAGGGATGCAGAGTGTTTCAGCATCATTCGGATAAAGCAAATAGCAACTTTAACCACCATTCTTTCAACTACTTCATCTTATCAGCAAACCAGCTGGCAACAAGAGTATGTTTTTTTTTCTCTTAGCAGTAGAATTGCTATTTTTGTAAGAGATTTCTCATATATTTTCTTCTTATTCCAGAATGAAGCTCATTGCTTATTTCAGGATTAGAATACTTCAGCTGCAAAATGTGAGTAGTTTGATATTTAAATATTAAATGACCAAAACCTTTTACTTTTGAAGCTTAAGAAAGTAACAATTGTATTGTTCCACTTGGCATCCCATCTAGACCTATCTCTTGTGTGTATGAATGGTCTGGGGTATATTTAGTAGATATTTTCTACTAATGAAATTAGAATTGCAATAAAAATATTATTATGATGATGTCATTTTATTGAGCACTTATTTTTTTTAAATGAGGTTAGTCAGTCTCTGTGCTCCAGATACTCCATCATTAAAATAAGACTATTTTCTTTTACTCATTCATTCATTTATTATTTCTATAGGTTTAGGAGTACACGTGGTTTTTGGTTACATTAATAAATTGTATAGTGGTGGAGTCTGGACTTTTAGTGTACTTGTCACCCAAATAGTGTACATTGTACCCAATAGTTAATTTTACCTCCCTCATCCCCCTCCCACTTACCCACTTTCTGAGCCTCCGATGTCCACTATGCTCCTCTATATGCCCCTCTGTATCCACAGCTTAGCTCCTACTTGTATGTGAGAACATGCAGTATTAGGTTTTCTGTTCCTTAGTTACTTTGCTTAGGATAATGGCCTCCAGTTCTATCCAAGTTGCTGCAAAAGACACTACTTTGTTCTTTTTTATGGCTGAGTGATATATATATATCATATATATAATCATATGTATATGATAATATATTATCATATACATGTGATAATATATTATCATATACATGTGATAATATATTATCATATATATGTGATAATATATTATCATATATATCATATACACGTGATTATATATGTTATCATATATATGATAACATATATAATCATATATATATATATATATATACACACATCACATTTTCTTTATCCACTCAGCAGTTGATGGGCACTTAGGTTGATTCTGTATCTTTGCAATTATGAATTATGTAGCAATAAACATATGAGTGCAGGTATCTTTTTTACATAATGACTTATTTTCCACTGGGTGGATACCCAGTAGTGGGATTGCTGGATCAAATTGTAAATCTACTTTTAGTTCCTTGAAAAATCTTCATACTGTTTTCCATGGAGATTGTACTAAATGACATTCCCACCAACAGTGTATAAGCGTTTCTTTTCACCACATCCACACCAACATCTATTGTTTTGCGACTTTTTAACAATGGCCATTCTGACTGGGATAAGGTGGTATCTCACTGTGTGTGTGTGTGTGTGTGTGTGTGTGTGTGTGTTTAATTTTTTAATTTCCATAGGTTATGGGGGAATAGGTGGTGTCTGGTCACATGAGTAAATTCTTTAGTGGTGATTGTGAGATTTTGGTGCACCCATCACCCAAGCAGTATACACTGCACCCTATTTGCAGTCTTTTATCCCTCGCCTCCTTCCCACCCTTTCCCCCTGAGTCTCCAAAATCCATTGTGTCATTCTTATGCCTTTGCATCCTCATAGGTTAGATCCTGCTTATGAGTGAGAACGTAAGATGTTTACTTGTCCATTCCTGAGTTACTTAGAATAACAGTCTCCAATGTCATCCAGGTCACTGCAAATGCCATTAATTCATTCCTTTTTATGGCTGAATAGTATTCCATCACATATATATATCACAGTTTCTTTATCCACTTGTTGATTGATGGGCATTTGGGTTGGTTCCATGTTTTTGCAATTGTGAATTGTGCTGCTATAAACATGCATGTGCAAGTATCTTTTTGATATAATGACTTCTTTTCTTCTGGGTAGATACCCAGTAGTGGGACTGCTGGATCAAATGGTAGATCTTCTTTTAGTTCTTTAAGGAATCTCTACACTGTTTTCCATAGTAGTTATACTAGTTTACATTTTCACCAGCAGTGTAGAAGTGTTCTCTGTTCACTGCATCCATGCCAACATCTACTGTTTTTTGAATTTTTTTTTTTTTTTTTTTTGAGATGGAGTCTCGCTCTGTCACCCAGGCTGGAGTGCAGTGGTGAGATCTCGGCTCACTGCAAGCTCCGCCTCCTAGGTTCACGCCATTCTCCTGCCTCAGCCTGCCGAGTAGCTGGGACTACAGGCGCCTGCTACCATGCCCGACTAATTTTTTGTATTTTTAGTAGGGATGGGGTTTTACTGTATTAGCCAGGATGGTCCCGATCTCCTGACCTCGTGATCTGCCTGCCTTGGTCTCCCAAAGTGCTGGGATTACAGGCGTGAGCCACTGCGCCTGGCCTGTTTTTTTGTTTTTTTATGATGGTCATTTGCAGGAGTAAGATGGTATTGCATTGTGGTTTTGATTTGCATTTCCCTGATCATTAGTGATGTTAAGCATTTTTTCATATGTTTGTTGGCCATTTGTGTATCTTCTTTTGAAAATTGTCTATTCATGTCCTTAGCCCACTTTTGAAGTTACTATGGCTAGAGTCATGGTGGAGGAAATGCAGTTCTGTACCAGTTCAACTACCTGTAATATTTTTAATATTTTAATATTTTTTACCTCATGTTTTTTCCATAGGTTATTTCATGCAAACTTAATACAACCTATTATCCCACATTTATATCTCTAGCTCAGACCCTTCTGCTAAGATCCAAATTCATGTTGCCATCTGCCATCTGTCATCTCAATGACAGAAGTATAAGAAACCTCATATTTCAATTTTTTTTAGATGGGGTCTCACTGTGTTGCCCAGGCTGGCCTCAAACTCCTAGGCTCTGCCTCCCGAGTAGCTGGGGCTACAGGTTTGCCCCACAGTGCCCAACTAGAAATGTTGCATTTCCAAAATGGAATATTGATCTTTCTTGCCACCCCTTACCATTCTGCAACTCCTCCAATATTGTGAGCCTAAAGCTATGGCATTGCTATTTGTTTAGTTCTCATCCCACAAACTTGAGATTCATTCTTGGTATCTCCTTCCTTCCTACCCTCTTACACTCAATTGATCATCATGTTTTGTTGATTCTACTTTTTGAATCCACCTCTTTCTCTCCATCTCTGTCTTAAGCATCCTGATTCATGTACCCATCAATTCTTGCAATGGCTTGAGCCATTGCAGTACTCTTCTTCACTAGTTGTCCCAGGGTCACTCTAACCCCAAGTCTGTCTTTAATTTGTTAAATTACTATGAACTACTTAATAGAGAAAAAGTTAACATACACTTATGTAACTCCAAAAACTATCACTCACCACTTTTTTACAGAGATAAATATTAGGTTTTTTATAGATTTTACAGAGATGAGTATTTTCCATTTCTTTCTTCAGACCTCTTTTAAAAGAAGGAAAACAGTGCAAATAGAACTAAATCTCTTTCCCCTCCTCCTATCCCTTTTTCCTCCCTCTTTTCCCTGAAGGTGGTATATATCATTCCTATAAATGTTTATTTGCTTTTGCCTCCATGTATAGATCCTTAATATAATGTATTGCTTAGTATGTTTTAAAATGTACACAAACTGTAGTTTGTCCATACAATGGAGTACTTTGTTGCAGTCAAAACAAATAAACTAGATCTGTATTTATTGACAGATTTCAAAAACATAATATTACGGTTAAAATATGTTGAAAAAGAACCTTTATAGTCTTTTCTCCTTCCTGTATAAAAGCACAAAGATTGAGTGGCCTTTTAAAACTAGGAACCTGGCCATGCTTTAATATTAGGAAACTGTCTTCATGTTGCTCTTAGGAAAAAGTTCAAAATCCTTGGTATGACCTGCATAGACCCTCACTACCTGGCTGCTACCTTGCTTTTCAGCGCTTGTATATGTATCCACTCTACTCCTCAATCATTAGGCTTCATCTGTTCTGTGGGTTCTCCAGGATTCTTACTGCCTTTTCTCCCCAATTGTAGGAATTGGCCAGTCCCCCAAACCTAGCCAATTCCTACAATTCCTTAATACTCAACTCTAATTTCCTTTCCTTGCAGAGTCTGCTTCTGACTTGACTTGCAGGTCCCCTCACCTCTACGTCTTAATGAAGCCTTCCTTCTAGATAGGCCTTCAGCAGCATTGTTCAATAGAAGTTTCTGTGATTATGGAAAAGTTTTATATATATATAATATATACACTGATCTAATATACCATGGATATATCACTATATGATATACCACATGTGACTAATGAGCACTTGAAATGTGGCTAGTGAGACTGTAGAACTGAATTTTTAATTTTAACGGATTTAAATTTAAATAGTCATATATGGCCAGTGGCTACATATTAGACTGTGCAGCTCTAGGGTGCATACTTTTCCTTCAAATCACTTCTTACCAGGTACTTATATATTTACCTATGTGAGTGGTAGTTTAACGTCTGTCTTCTGAAACTCTGGGCTCTGTGATGGAAGGACCCTGTCTGCCATGTTCATCAGCAGCATTTAGCAGAATGCCTGACACATAAGACACACTAAATAACTGCTCATTGAATAAATGAATGAATCACTTTGTATTTTTCTCTAAGGAGTTTTCTTTATCTACTAGATAAGAAAATCCCTTTCAGAATTGTGAGTCAGGAGAATGACAAGATAAATTTTGCATTTTAGAAAAAGGATGCTGACAGCCAAGGAAGGATGGATACAAGTGGCTGACAGAAAGGGAGATCAAAAGTTTAGTGCATTCATCTTAGCAATAAACAGTGCTAGCATAACTTATAGGAAAGTTGTTAGTGATGCAGCGCGTATTTAGGAGGCTGGGTATTAATGAAATAGGAAGCATATGGGAGAGAAAGAGTGTCTCAGTTTATCCCCTAACCCCCAAAGCAGACAAAGGCTTGGGTGCTGGTGGTTATTTGGGAGGTGGTCCCAGAAACTACAAGCAAGGAAGGTGGGGATGTGAGACCGGGAAGAAAGAAAAGCCAATAAAGAGTGAACTAATGGTCAGGTTACTGCTGGGGGCAATTGGGACTCAATACCATTGGGACCTTCTGAGGAACTGTGTGGTACACACTTCACAATTGTTCTGTAAGAGGATGAGAAGGCAGGGCCATTTATTCACTGGCTCTCTTATTTTGTAGAGGTGTTCCCCCTGAGACCATTGGCTCCTGTGGGCATCAGTGTTAGGCATCTGTGGCTAAGCAAGCACCTGTACTGTCCAAAAAAGTGCTCAGAGAACTGACATGCAGGTGCTTAAGGAAGGAGGTTGCCAGCCAGCCAGGAATCATCTTCCTCAGCTGCAGCACTGAGTGATATAGAACATGGCGTCAACTGCATTGATTCCAAAATGACTCTAAAACCAATCCCAGGTTTCTGACCTGGGCAGCTGAATGAAATTGTGCATTATTCCTGAGAAGTGGGAGATGTTAAAGAAGGTGGGGAAAACTTAAGAGCAAATACCACTATAACCTAGTTCTTTTGCATTTTCACCAATGTTTCCTCTGCTACACTGTGGACATGGCAGGTCCACATGAGCAACGCACCACCATTCCAGAACACAGCCTCCCTCTAAGCATCTGTGGCCCCATCACCCAAACTCTCCCTATGGCAAGTAAGATCAGGATGAATTAATATTGGATATTCTAACATCATCTTTCCTAACATCCAACACACTTGTACTTAAATAGAATAGTGTGGTACACAGAATTCTAAAATGGCTGCAAGATTCCTGTCCTCTCGGTGTACATGTCCTGTGTAATTTCCTCCCTCTTGATTGTAGGCAGGACCTGGAATATGGTGAAATATCACTCCCATGATTAGCTTACATTATATGGTAAAGGTAAAGAGATGTTGCAAATGTAAATACGATAAGGTCACTGCTCAGTTAACTTTGAGTTAATTAAAAGAGAGATGATCTTGGGTGGACCTAAACAAATTAGTTGAGCCCTTTAAAAGAGGGTCTAGAGCAGCAGTCCCCTACCTTTTTGGCACCAGGGATCAATTTCATGGAAGACAATTTTTTTTCCACAGACAGGGGGGTGGGGGCGTTTTTGGGATGAAACTGTTCCACCTCAGATCATCAGGCATTAGTTAGAGTCTCATATGGAACACACAACCTAGATCCCTCGCAGGCACAGTTCACAAGAGGGTTCTCATTCTTATGATAATCTAATGCCATCACTGATCTGACAGGAAGCGGAGCTCAGGTGGTAATGCTCACTCGCCTGCCACCCACCTCCTTCTGTGTGGCTCAGTTCCTAACAGGCCACAGATTAGTACTTGTCCATGGCCTGAGGTTGGGGACCCCTGGTCTAGAGGTCAGAGAGTTTCTCCTGCTGGCCTTGTAGAAGTATGCTGCCATATTGTGAGAAGGCCCACAAAGAGGGACATGTAGCAAGGACTTGAGGACAACTTTGAGAAGCTAAGAGTGGTCCCTGATAGCCAGCAAGAAAATGGAGACCTCAAGACCTCAATCCTGCAACCACAAGGAAATGAGCCTTTCCTGAAGGAGCTTGGAAATGGATTATTTCCTATTTGAACCTCCAAATAGAAATGTAGTATGGCTAACACCAGGCTGATTGCAACCTTTTAAGACCCCAAATAGAGGACCTATGTAGGCCATGCCTGGACTCCTGACCCATGGAAAATGTGGGATAGTAAATGTATGTTATTTCATGCTGCTAAGATTGTTGTAATTTGTTATATAACAATAAAAACTAATATAGGTAGTGATTAAAAGAAGGAGTTCTGGAATCTGATTCACCTTGCTCTTCATGTACCTTGGGCCTATAGCTGAGAATTTGTGTGTCTCAGTTTCCTTATCTGTAAAATGGGAATAAAAATACAACTTATACAATTTTTAAGTATTAAGTTCAGTTTCTGCCATTAAGCCAGAACTCAACTAACTCAGCTATTATTATGATATTATTACGACATTATCATCATCATCAACAGCAACAAAAATTAGATTTTGAATTAAATAAAACTGAATACAATTGATTTTTTGGTAATGAGCTATGATGGACTAACCCACTCAGAATAGAACAATTTTATGAAAATTAATTAGGCATCTACTATGTTCTTGGGAGAAGAGGATGAATAAAGCTAAGTTCTTGCATATAAATAGCACATGCACTTAAAAACAGTGAGGATTTATGAAGAAAAATTTTAGGCAATGTAACATATATGTTGAGTTTTTTTTTCAAAATTACTAAAGCATGGCATACATAACACTGCACAAATCCTACGCGTACAGCTGAAAACAAATTATAACAAACTTTCATGTAACTGGCACCCAGATAAAGAAAACAGAACATTACCAGCATCCAGCAGCCCCACCTTGTTCCCCTTTTGACTGACTACCCAAGGTAACCCCTCTACTGACTTCTTATACCATAGACTAACTTTGTATGTTTTTGAACTTTGTATAAATGAAATCACAAAATATGTTCTTTATTGTATCTGACTTCTTTTGTTTAACGTTGTGTTGGTGAGATTCATCCATATTGTTGCACATAGTTGTAGATCATTTATTCTTTTCTATATAGTATTCCATTGTGTGAATAGCTCACAATATCTCCATTCTACTACTGATGGGCATTTGTATAGTTTCTGGTTTTTGTTGATTACAAGTAGTGTTATATGAACATGCTAAGAGACATTTTTGGTGTATATTTATATACACATTTCTGCTGGGCATATGCATAGAAGTGGAATCAGTTTTGAAATAACAATATGACTAATCAATATCAACAGCAGCAAAGTAACTCCAGGTGCTAGAGGAATAAATGAGACAGTCAACAGGGTGGAGGCAGCCAGGCAAGGAGTATGGGTGGTTGTGCATCCTGAACCAGCACCAGAAGAATCAGTCAATGAAGGCTGAGCTGGAGTAGATTACATCCTCCAGGATGAAAAGGAGCAGAGACCACACACCAAGCTTATAGTGACAGATACATTGTTATTGACTGAAAGAACATTCTCACATTGAATGCCATTGGGACATGTGTCAGTGTGGCATTTGGGCAGACCATATACAAATAAAGTGGAAAGACAAAGTATCTTATTGGGCCAAAACATTAAAAAAAATCATTTTCCAGTATTAGGTGTATGAGCTATGGCCGAGAAAATGCTCTCTTAACCAACACCTGTTTCACTTTCTTCTTTCTAGGCACAAAGGAAAACTACATTTCCTAGCCTTGTAGCTGAGGCCATCTGACTGGGCTCTAGCTAATGGGATGTGGGCATAAGAATGAATATTACTTCCTGGCCTGGATATAAAACTTGCTATGTAATCTCGTAGTCAGTCTCTTTCCCTCTGATGAAAGTCCATGAAATGAGTCTCTCCAACCATCACTAGATTGTGATGACAAACCTTTGTTACAATAGACTACTGAGATTTTAGTGTTAGTTTATTACTGCTGTATGGTTTGGCCTACCTTGACTACAATCATAAGCAATAAGAGAGGCTATTGAGAAATTTTATAACCTAGACCTGCCCAGACCTGTAACTATTCAAACTATGGCTATACTGCCTTTAACCAGGTCTATTGATAGTCATGATAACTTGCTGAGCACCTCAGGGCCTTTCTTACCACCTATTCTCCCAACATCTCTGCAAGATAGACAGGCAACAGGAGGAAACTCAGGTTCAAAGAAGGTCTGAAATTGAGTCAAAGTCATACCTCTGGTAAGTGGCAGGTTGAAATCCGATCCAGGGTTTCCCAACACCAGAACCCTCTTTTTGCTATTCCTCCTCCTGTCTTTTTAGGCTATAAAAAGGTATTTTTACCTGGGTTTTCCCAGAAGCCAACCCTGAGGCAAGGATTCCAGTGCAAGTAGTTTACTTTGGGGGTGATCCAAGGAAACACCTGTAGAGAAGTACAAGGAAAGAGAAGGCAACTAATAAAGAGTGTTTTGCCAAGGCAGTTAGCACCAGAGAAAACTGGGTCTCAATTGGAGAGGGAAACTCTAAGTAAGTGTAGAACATATTTTTCAGTGTTATCCATCCTGAGAGGTGAGAAAGCTAGGGTATCTATATAGCAGTGTTCCTCAAACTTTAGCTTGTATCAGAATCACCAGAAAGCTTGTGCAAACAGATTGCTGGGCCCTATCCACAGTGTTTCTCATTCAGTAGGTCTCAGGTGGGGTTTGATAATTTGCATTTCTAACAAATTTGCTGGTGATGCTGATGCTGCTGGTCCAGGGGCCACACTTTGAGAACCACTGTTACTAATGTTTCCATGTGAAATTTCTTCCCCTGAATTTCTTAAGAAACTTATGTGCTTTTCTGAATTCTGAATCCTGAGATAAATCCATTGACAAATTGGGAAAATGGGGAACAATATTATAATTCTCCTGTAGCAATTAAAACAACTCTCAACCTACAGATCATGGTTTCAAAAGAACACACTGATGTTGAGTCAAAAGCAAGGGCAAAAGTGTAAGCAAAAACTCACACATGTAGTAAAAGGTTAAGGTCAGCCTTTCTAGCAACAGAGACAGGAGTATGCAGCAGAGAAGTCGTCACAATATAGTTGGTCAGTCTTGCTTGTATCTGTTGCCATGTTAGGTGTAGTGTGTTTGTGGTTCTGTCTGTTGCTAACAGTGAGTCATTCTGGAAAATAAAATAAATATTCATAAGTTTATATCCATAACTATACCTTGTGAAGCATACTGGATGGAAGGTATGTTCAGCACCTGTAGTTGGCTTAGAGCTCCTAACCTAGGGTCCCTTCACTCACCTGTGATACACCGGACTGTGAAATCAGATGTACATTAGAATAACAAGTTTTAGAAGCAAAATAAGTCACTACATTGGCAATTTCAATATGTGATTCTGGGTACTGTGGTTAAGCTTGTTAAGAGATCTGAATGTTGCATTATTCAAATAATATCCAATAATACTCATTGGCATTTCCAGTCTTTGAATATTCACTAGAGTCCACAGTTCTTTGTAAATACTACTAAATGTAACATATATTATTCATTAAATATTTTTTAGATATCTGTAATAATAAGTAAAGAATATAAAGAACACTAAAGTATTTAAAGGGTAATTTATAATCTGGGGAATTCCCGAGAATTCCTAACTATTTCCATTTGTTTTTTCAACTGTTGAAGAATTTGGAAACATTATTGTACATCAACTTCTATCCCTCATTGTTGGGAACTGTGTATAGGGAGAGATAGTTATCCAACATTTTCCCCCTTGTGGAGCACACAGGCAAAGCAAGTTCTGGCTACAGAGGAAGCCAGAAGGGTTATGATGGGGCAGCTGACATAAGAGGACATTATCAAAAAGATGAAAGTTAACAAGGGTTGGGGGGCATGTGTCAAAAAAGGAACACTTGTGCACTGTTGGTGGGAATGTACATTATTAATACAGCCATTATGGAAATAGTGTGGAAGTTTCTCAGAAAACTGAAAATATAACTAATGTATGACCCAGTAATCCTACTTCTGAGTATTTATCAAAGGAATTGGAATCAGTATGTCAAAGAGATTTCTGCACTCCCGTGTTCATTGTAGCATTATTTACAATAGCCAATATTTGGAACCAATGTAGGTGTCCATCATCCGATGAATGGACAAAGAAAATGTGGTATATGTACACAATGGTTACTATTCAGCCTTAAGGAGAAATCCTGTCACTTATGATAATGTGGATGATATGGTTTGAATATGTGTCCCTTCCAAATCTCATGTTGAAATGTGGTCCCCAATGTTGGAGTTGGGGCCTGGTGAAAGGTGTTTGGATCATGGAGACGGATCCCTCATGAATGGCTTGGCATCATCCCCTTGGTGATAAGTGAGCTCTTGTTCTGAGTTCACACATGATCTGGTTGTAAAGTGTGCAGCACCTGCCCTCACCCTCTCTCTCTCTCTTGCTCCCGCAACAACCATGTGAGACACCTGCTCCCACTTCACCTTCTGCCATGAGTAAAAGCTCCCTGAGACCTCCCTAGAAGCTGAGCAGTTGCTGGCATCATACTTCCTGTATAGCCTGCAGAACTCTGAGCCAATTAAACCTCTTTTCTTTATAAATTACCCAGCCTCACGTATTTCTTTATAGCAATGCAAGAATGGCTTAACACAGCGGATGATCCTGGAGGACATATGTTAAGTGAAATAAAGTAGGCACAGAAAGACAAATACTGAATGGTCTCATTTATATGTGGAAACTAAAAAAGTTGAACTCATTGAAGTAGAGAGTAGAATGATAGCTACCAGAATCTGGGGGAAGGGGATGATTGGGGAAAGGGTAGATGTTGATCAAAGGGTACAAAATTTCAGTTAAACAGAAGGAATAAGCTTTAATCTATTGCAAAGAACTGTAGTATTAATATATTAAAAATGGTGACTATAATAAATAATAATAATGCATTATATATTTCAAAATTGCTAAGAGTAGATTTTAAATTTTTCACCACAAAAAATAAGTATGTAAAGTGACAGATTTGTTGATCTGATTTAATCATTCCACATGGTAAACATATATCAAAATATCACATTATATCCCATAAATGTATACAATTATCATTTGTCAATTCAAAATAAAACAAATAAGAGAAGATGCAAGTATTGGGGGAGGGGTTGGACTGAATTACTCCTTAAAAATAGCTTTATTGAGGTATAATTTATATACCATAAAATTCAGCCATTTAAATTGTACAATTCTATGATTTTTAGTAAATTTATTATAGAGTTGTGAGACTATCATCACAATTCAGTTTGAGAACATTTTCATCACCACCCAAATATTTTTATGCCCATTTTCAGTCAACTCCAGCTACCCAGGCCAAGTGCCAAGCATCCATTAATCTGCTTCAATTATTTTTAAGGGATTTGCTGACCCCAAGATTCTATGAAACTAGAATTCTGAGACTTGGGCACAGATACAGTGCCCAAAATGTAAGCTCACTCCAGGAAATTCCAAAGGCATTTTTTTTTTTCTGAGAACACACGCCTTCCTTGTACTTGCCATTTTGACACTTAGCAGCTTTCCTCATTACCGCACTTTTCACACTGAGCAGCTTTGCACCTGTTGATTATTTTGCTGTTAACTGAGACTCTGGTATCCTAGAAATACTGAGGGTGAAAAGGCTGTGTCACATATTATAAATATCAGCTTCTTTGCTAATGTAGGCACTTCGCTTCCAGATAATTCATTATGGATGAAATCAACAGAACACAAGGTTTTGAAAACTTTGAAGTACCAGATGTTTTCTTCTGGGCTTTCCGTAGAATGTTATCTTGTCCTGACTTTATAGACAAAATGCATTTAAACCTTGTTCTCTCCATCTCAGTGGAAAAAATATTGATGTTGCAATTAGAGATACCTGGAGTTTTGCTACCTATCCCTGAGAATGTGCATTCGTGTTGGAAACTGAGGTAACCTTTCTGGGACTGGGGATATTCTGTTATTCTGTTCTTCAGCTCCTGTAAAAGCCCAGGAAGCCAGTTTTGTTCCAATAGGTAACTTCACAGTTGGGGTCAGATCCTTGATCAAATCTATATTATCAAATAAATATGACTAGGAAAGTGCCATCAAAATTAAGAAACAAATGTAAATTTCTAGGATAACATAAAATAGCAAATTCATTTCCACATCCTATAAAATGGATACATATTTTCCCCTAGCCTGTTTTCTCCTCTGTAAAAATAGCCCTAATCATAGCACACTCTGAAGTATAAGAGTTAAATGTATTAGAGAATAAGGAAATAGAATGCGTATAGCATTTAAGATACATGTAGTACATTTTATTTTTCTTCTATTGTTTATATTGATTAAATGAGAAGTTCCACTTTGCTAATCTAGACAAACCATAAACAAAATTTACAGGTTCTGTTGCATTTCTATGACAATAAAGACAAAGTATAAATGAAAAAAATAGATTTATTTGACTTCACAAAGTAAAACAAAGCATTAAAAAAACCTTTGTCAAAAAACACCAAAAAACGTAATTTTAAAAGCATTTAATCAATTAAGAAACAAATTTGCAATATGTATAATAGATGAATTAATAGTATTAATTAAAAAATTAGCTGGGCGTGCTGGTATACACCTGTAGTCCCAGCTACCCAGGAGGCTGAGGCAGGAGGATTGCTTGAGCCCAGGAGGTTGAGGCTACAGTGAGCCACCATTGCACACTGAACTCCAGCCTGGACAACAGAGGAAGACAGCAAGACCCTGTCTCAAAAAAACAGTGAATAGTATTAATGTATAAAGTACACAGAAATTTCAGTAAAAACAAATGAATAAGAAATTCACTGAAATGATGTACCTACAAATATATTTTAAAAGTTTACCCTTGCTAAATTTTTAAAAATGCAAACTGCTTTTATAGCAAGATACTATTTTTCACCCACCAAATTAGAAATGATTGAAAGGGTCGGTAATTCTCAGTGATGAGGACAATGTGGAAAAACATACACTCTAATACACTGCTTTGTGGTATTGAGAATTAATGCAATCTTTGTGTGTGGGAGACTTGTCAAACGTATTTATATCCATTGACCTAACAATTCAATTTCTAAAACTCTTTCCTAGGGAAACAATTAGTAATATGCTCAAATATTTACCCATATAATGCTAAAGGTGGACTATGTGGGGTTTTTGGTTTTATCTAAAAATTTAAAATACCCTAGATACCCAATAGGAAGAATTAAGTGTTATGTGTATTCACCAGAATCTTATGCAGCTAATAAAAATTATAAGAGAATCATTAATGACAGTGTGGGTTTTTTAAAAAAAAAACCTCTTTAGAGAGATATGATGAAACCTGACAGTAGAGTTTGAATATTTCCCTATAATAAATAGGACTTAAAAATTAACACGAGGATGTAACCTGAGTTGAGCTTCTTTCTTTATAAAAGGATGCATAATTGATCTGAAATATTTTAATATCTTTGACTATCTTTGACAAACTATGAAAACATCATAGTTTGTAGAGGAGAGATCATGAGTTCTGTCTTTGCTAATAACTTTATCATTTGTGCCTAGCATGATGCCTGCCATATAGCAGGTGATCAATATTTGTAGGATGATTTAAGTAGAAATTTCCTAGGTTAGACTATTCTTCTTTTCTTTGCTTTTGAAGTGTAGCTAAGTGGTCTGATGAGTGCTGGGGACTGTTAGTGTTGAATTCATCCTTAGGGCTGTTTTGGCACAGGCTGACAGCATTACATCTTTCCATCTATCCCTCAGATACTCCCCCACCTCATATCACAGCCACATATCATGATATGAACGCTACAAATGTTGACTCAGTGTACAAAATAGTTAACTATGGTATCTTCTTTAATCAACGGGGGGAAAATGGCCTCAGTTGCCCTTTTATACTTCCTATACCTCCTGCTTTAATCTTACAATTGTTTTCAAACTGTCCTTTTGGTCTTTCTGGATGGTTCCTTCTGTTATCACATGAATACACTGGGCTTTAGCCATTTCCTCCTCCTCATATTTTCTTTCTCTATTCTCTGAGCTGAACTTTTTTAATACCCAGCACTACAAAAGAAACTATATGAATCCTGAGAAATGAATAAAATTAATGTTCCTTTGGGAAGGAAGAGGATTAATATAGAGGAAGCCCCACCCAACGTGAAGAGGAACATGTGGCCCACTTCACCAGCATTGGAGAATTATGTGCAGGAGAAGAAAGGCAGACAGTCAGACACAGGTATTATGGCTCCCCTGCCCTGTGCCAAATCCAGAGTATCAGTCGTAGTGCTGGTAGTAGAAGGACTGAGGAGGGATCTAAAAACAGGGGCTTTTTTCTTCTTCCCATTTGGGATTCTTGGGAGATATCACATCTCACAGTGTTCCTGCATCAACATGGCTGACCAACTAAAAGAAAAACAAGTGTTGTGGCATGGTAAGGCAGAAAGAAATTAGTGAGTTTCTAATTCTGCACTGAGTTAGTGTCCAGCAACTCCTGTCTCTTCTGTGTCATGGAAGCCAAGAAGTTCTAACAGTCCCAGGGTTGTAAGGAGGACACACAAAGTAGCTGGTGTTATCTGTAGGTAAGCCCACCGAGAATGTTGCTATAGGGGAAGTGAGTGACCCAGTAGTGAATGGTTTCATGGCATAACAACAGCACTAGCTATTGGATGGGTATTGCAGCCACACTTCTTGAGATTATACAGTGATCGGGAGAACCAAATGGGCAAATTCAGCTGAGAGGACACCCCCAGCCCTGAGACCACAAAATCACCAGCTGCAAACTTTAGCAAATGCCAGCAGGGCAAGCAATGACCAGTGAACAAGGTTACTATCACCACTGGCCGGTACATCCATACCATGGAATGTTATCCAGTAATAAAAAGGAAAGCTATTAATATGCATAACAACTTGGATGAACCTGAAGGAAATTATGATGGGTAAAGAAGCCAATCTGAAAAGATTATATAATTCAATTTATATAAATAAAAACATTTTACATACATATATTTGTCATTCTTGAAATAACAAATTATTGAGATAGAGAACAGATTAGTGGTGCCAGGAGTTAAGACTGGAGGGAAGGGAACAGGTATAGCTTATAAGGGAGTAACAGAAAGGAGCCTTGTGGTGATGGAACAGTTGTATATTTTGATTTTGGTGGTGGTTACATGAAGGTACACATGTGATCAAATTGCACAGAACTACACACACACACACAAACTCAAATAGGTGCATATGAGAAAAGTGAAATATTAATAAAGTCTATATTGTATCAATGTCACTTTCCTGCTTTTGATGTACTATGGTTTTGCCAGATGTTACTATTGGGAGAAGCTGAGTGAGGGTACATGGGACCTACCTGTATATTTTTGGCAATTTCCTGTGAACTTATAATTTCAAAACAAAAATTTAAAGCAAAATATTTCTGTATGAGTAAGATATGATTAATTAGTAGGATTAAGTTTCTCTCCATTATTCATTCAGGTGAGAGATCAAGAGGAACATTAGATTAATTATAAGAAGTAAAAAGATACATTTCTCTAGGGACACCTATGTGTATTTATAAATCTGTGACTATATATGAAGGTGAGTTTATTCATTTGTTTGACATAAGTGAAAACATATGTTACAAGCTATTTTACATCCATTTGGCTTTTTTCACCTTTAGCAATGTGTCTTGCATTTGTTGTCTGTCAATACATATAGGTCCACCTTATCCTATTCATTTAAATGGCTGATTTGTACTCATTCCTTGGATATGCCAGGCTATACATTAATTATGTAACCATTTCCTCACTGATGAGCTTTGAAAATCAAGCTGCAGTGAAAATCCTCCTACATTTGTCTTTGCAAGCATATATCTGTAAAAAAAAATTCTGAAGTGGATTTACAGTTATATTAGAGACACACTGATGGTAAGACTCACGCACATGCCAATCAATCAAACCGATAACTTGGTTTAGGATAAATAAGGACCTGGATACACAGATGTTTGTACTGTTGAGAGTGAAGCATCCTGGATGGAAGGTATGTTCAGCACCTGTCGTTGGCTTAGAGCGCCTACCCTAGGGTCCCTTCACCCACCTGTGATACACTGGACTGTGAAATCAGATGTGAAGTCCCTCCTGCAGTGGATCTGATCAAGTCTCAGGAGCTATCCTCCAACTTACTCACAACTTTTTGTATATGCCACATTTCTGTATGCAGGTATTCCCTGATATTCATTCACCATCACCTTTTGATGTATCATTACTTTGTCAAACTTGAAAACTAACATGTCTGTTTTAAGAAAAAAGTCAGTGTGCAATAAATATATAATTTATTTACGTTTTTGGATAGCTCTTTTTCTGGAGTTCATGGTTAAGGTGCCCTCCTTCCAGAAATCTCCACTAAATATGAACAACTGCTCTTATGGGGCCCAAGATTTGAACATCACCTTTCTATACATTTCTACCAGAGTGTACTTGGCAGAGATAGTATAGAATAATGATTAACAGCAAGGGCTTCAGTATTAGGTTGACATTTCCAATCTTACCTTGCCCGCTCACACAGTACAGAGCAGGAAGTCAAAACCCATCAGTCTGGTCCTAGAGTCTCTTAACCAGTTTCAGTTATATATTGCTGTGTAAATTCTGTGTAATGAATAATCACGAAAAAAACCAGTGCCAGACAACAAAGAACTGTTTATTTCTTGCATATCTGTGGGTTAGCTGATCTGGGCTGGCCTCAGCAGAGCTTCCCTGGCTGGAATCAGCAGAGTAGTCAAGATATGTTCTTATGGTGATGGTAGAAGTTTAAGAAGGCAAGATGCACTACGCAAGTGCATTTCAAGTCCCCACTTAATGTTATGACCAATTATACCCATTGGCCAAAGCAAGGCTTATGGCCAAGCCTGATGTCAAGGGGTAAGGAAGGAGGTGAGAGTTACTACAGACACACATGGCAAAATGTGTGGCTACAGAGAAAGGTGGAGATTTGAGGCCAATAATACAATCTGCTACAACCATCATACTAATGCTGCTTCCAATATGTTTTGTGATTATTACTCGTTTTCAGTAGCCCATCAGAGTCTCTATGGAGCATACTGCATCTTTCCTGCTTTTTATAAACCAATAAGGTTGTTTCTTCTTATTTATCTTTATGCACAATGGATTGAAAGGCACTACTGTGGTCTCCTGGTATCTGTATATAACCAGGGATAGCATGTTATAGGATATTAGTTCTACTCTTTTTGTATTGGCTAGGAGTGTTTTTGGCTACAGTTAGAGAATTCACAGCTACCAGTGGTTTAAATAATAAATAAATTCCATTATTTTACACAACAAGAAAACTGGTGGTTCCATGTTTGGTGTGATGGCTCAATGAAGCCTTCAAAAATTCAGGATCTTTCTATCATTCTATTCTGTCATCGTCAGCCTGTTGGTTTTTCTGCTTTAGGTTACTGCCTTATGGTCACAACATGGCTGCTTCAGTTCCAAGCATCAGAACATCCCATTTCCAAATTCAAGTCAGAAAGAAGAGTAAAGGAGCTGTACTAGAGAGTACTCCTCACATATTTATCCCTCTGTAAGTAAGAGAGACCTTCTGCAGAAGCTCCTGGCAGACTTCTTCATCCATCTAGCTGACTGGAATTGTGTCACATGGACAACCGTAGTTATAGGAGAGACCAGGAATATTAGTATTTATTTCTTTTAACTCTTTCACAAAAAAGTGGCAAAGGAGAAGAGGTTGAGATGACCCCTGTGTGCCAATTGACACCCTCTACCATACTTTTTTCACTATTCCGAGACATTATTTCAGGGCTTCATAACTCTAACTTTAGACTCTCCTCACATTTTTCAGATTCCCAGGTTAGCTGAAGAGGAGAGGGATTATGCCCTTTTTTCTGAAAAATCCTAGTATAGCCCTCCTGTGGACTTATGAGTTAAGTAGATTTTTCCCACCACTTTGGGATCTTATTTTTTCATTTTTTGTTTGTTTTAGTATTTGTTTATTATCCCAGAAATTGTAGTATAACCACAACAATGATGAAACCATGTAATTATTTTGAATAACTGAAAAAGACAAGAGAACAATCCAGAGCCTTTATTTTAAAAAGTCAGCACTGAATTTCTTAAGAGTATTCAATCAGAAAGAAGTCTACTGAGACACTACCTTTGGGATATAATTGAGCAATTACAGAGCTCCCCAAATAGCAAACACTGAAAAGAAAAACTCAATTTTAACTAACAACACATACACCTATAAACAAAAGGCTTTATTTAACCTGATTCTCATTAATACAACTAAAATCTATTTCCATTTACTTGTGGAAAAAAGATTGATTTTTTCATTTCTGCCTTAGAGAAACACTGATAATTACACTCTGAAAAAATATCACTCACATACAATGTCTTCTTCCCCAATGTGCCATCAGATTAAAATTACTCATCCCCCAATTCAGACATACATTTCTCTTGTCAGAACATATAAATTAGGGACAAAATACAACCTGCATATTAGAATGAATAAGAACACATGTCAACAGATCAAATTTTAAAAATTGGCAAGTCTCTCTAAAAATGTGTTTATATATGTATATGTAATGAAGGAAAATGAAAGGGCCTGGGAAACAAAAGGAATTTTTACTTAATTTGATTTTATTTTAGAGATTGAATTTACAGTCAATTCTAAATTTCTACATCTTATTTTTACAGCATAAAAAGAAGCTGATGTCTGGTCCTTAAATATATCTGCTTAATATATCCATATACATGGAAGCCCATCACATCTTCAATAAGATCATTTCTACCTACGACCAAAGCTTATAGCACTGCAGTAGCAGTCAGTGTCGTTCATTACTGACCACTTCAAAGTTTGATCCAGTTCACTTCTTGAGAACCTCAACTGCTGATGGTGCTAAGATGTTGCCACATGATAGCTAACATTTGACATGTTACTTAGTGCCAGGCATTGTTCTAAGTGTTTTACCTGTGTCATCTCATTTAGTCTTCAGGACAACACTGTATATATATAAACATTTGTATATATTTACATTATTATATCTATTTATTTGAGGAATTCATATATAGATAAAAGCTTAGTCAATTGAAAGCAAATGTTTCTAGATGCCTTTCTCCAGCTCTATTTCTTGCCTTTACAAATTGCAAGAAAAGTGTACTCAAAACTGAAGTACTCTGTCCTCATCCAAAGATGTCCGATAATGTGTGGGCCAAAGGTGGTTGGCACTGATTCTGTATAGGGGTGGGACAGAATGTGGCACTGTTCTCACCTTGTTTTGCTTTGTTGTTGGACCCTCCAAAAGGCCTGACTTGGGTAAAGGTAGATTTTAAGAATAATGTAAGTGGAATGTATCTATGTGGATTTTATCATTTTAAGATGTAACGCAAACACTTCATTTCAACTTGAGATTCAACCCCTAAATCCCCTAAGGGAGAGAATATTATATTTTAACAAAATGCCATGTAACTACACAATTAACATAAGGCTTTGAATAGACTACTAGTTGTGGATTTGACCTGCCCATGAATATTCACCCACAAAAGTGACAGCCATATCAGTTCTCTGTGATAAGTGCCTCACTGTCACTCCAAGCAACTGGTCACTGCTGACTGTTAGAGGACAACATATGTACCAAGCTAGGGCAACCATATTTTCTGTCCTAGAAATTAAGAATCAGATTCCTTCCACCATCTTGCAGCCTGTGGAGACCTGTTGGGAACAGGACTTCTAAAAGGCAAAGATGTCTGGAAGGCTATGGTCCAAGGTCATTTCGCTGTCTGTAAGTGGGGTCTCTAGAACCAAAGGGAGCACACATTTCTTCTTAAAATTGAAGGTGTTTATGCCTGAGATGAAACTGAATTCTATTTGGGCAAGAAATGTGCTTATGTACGCAAAGGGAAGAACAACACAGTGACTCCTGGTGGTAAACCAAACAAAGCCATAATAATCTGGGGAAAGGTAATTCAGGCCCATGGAAACAGTGGCATGGTTTGTTCCAAATTCCAAAGCAATCCTCCTGCTAAGGCCATTGGACACAAAATCCGTGTGATGCTGTATCCCTCAAGGATTTAAACTAATGAAAAGTAAATAAATGAAAGTGGATTTGTGCTCTTGTAAAAAAAAAAAAAGAATCAGGATTCAGAAAAGGATAGAAATCCTCTGTGTCTGGCTTAAACTGAGGGCATGGAAATCCAGGGTCTGTGGAGGGGTGACACTGAGCACAAAGAAACAAAGATAGTTGAGGAAAGAAAAAGAGAGTAAAATACATGAGCAGGGAGAAGATGTCCTGAGAGACCATATGCTATCATATAGTGGGAGAGAAACAGAGACAAAAGGGAAACTACCTTTGTTCTTCAGGTCAGGGTTTCTGTTTCCTGCTGCTGGGATTCCAAGTACTGTATGTGCTTTAAAACTTTGCTTCAGCTCATTTAAAGTGAGACTCTTTTATTTACCCTAAAAGGAACTTGATTGACTGTTCCAGGTTTCAGAAATATGAACTCTCTAGATGAATGTTGCCTGTTAAAGTTTTTCAGCTTCACTCTGATACCTCTGGGCACTCGTATAAGCTCTCACAGAAAAGCTTAAAAACTTTTATTTTAAGGCTAATGGCTTGGAGTTGGACTAGGTGACTTCTAAGAGCCCCTTCAACCCTGCAATTCTAGAGTGCTTTGCCACATAGTTAGAGAGATTTTTATACCTTAGAAGGGGCTACATTGAGCATTATCTCAGAGAAATGGCTGTGTTCACACAAAACCTGTAATGAATATTCATGGCAGCGTTATTAATAATACCCAAAACACTGGACACAGAACAAACATCTTTCAACAAGTAAATAATTAAACCATGGTCCATATGATGGGATACTACTCATCAATAAACAACAAAAATTATTATTATTATTATTATGGAAATTATTATTTTCAACTTTTAGATTCAGGTGCATGTGCAGGTTTGTTTTTGGGCATATTACGTGATGCTGAGGTTTGAGGTATGATTGATCTCGTCACTTAGGTACTGACCAGAGTACCCAACAGATAGTTTTTAAACCCTTGTACCCCTCCCACCCCACTCTAATAGTCCCCAGTTTCTATTATTGCCATCTTTATATCCATGAGTACTCAATGTTTAGCTCCCACTTACAGGTGAGAACATGGGGTATTTGGTTTTCTGTTCCTGCATTAATTCACTTAGGATAATGGCCTCCAGCTGCATCCATGTTGCTACAAAGGATATGATTTTGTTCTTTTTTATGGCTGTCTAGTATTCCATGGTGTACATGTACCACATTTTCTTGATCTAATCCACCATTGATGGGCACCTAAGTTGATTCCATGTCTCTGCTATTGTGAATAGTGCTGCATTTAACATGAAAGTGTATATGTCTTTTTGGTAGAAAGGTTTGTTTTCTTTTGAATATATACCCCTTTTCTCCCGAGAGCACTTCTTTACTTCAATAAACCACAAACATCCAAAATTCTGAAGCTTGCCTTCTAGGGAACCTAATACAAGACAGAAGCTTGGCAGTGGCCAACGAGTTAGTTTTTTTTTTTTTGGAATAACTGATTAACATTAATTTCGTAAGAATGCCTGCTCTGCTTTTCAGATGCTTAAAATGACTGAAAAGAGGTATTTGCCAAAAAACTGATGCTATCCAACAAGTTAGTTCACCTGGACAGATTGACTCAGACACAGGTATTAAATCTTCATGCTTGGGTCTATGGGAAGGTTATGTTAAACCCCCAGATTCCAGTTTCACAAGATATTTCCTACAAAGCAGAGCTTAGCAAACTAGGGACCATGGGCCACATCTGGCCTGCAGCCCATTTTTGTATAACCCATGAGCTAAGAATGGTTTTATATTTTTAAATGGCTGAAAGAAAAACTAAAAGAAGAATATTTGTGGCATGTGAAAATTATATGCAATTCAGATTTCAGCATCCATAAATACAGTTTTATTGAAAGCCAACCATAACCATTTGTTTACATTTTGTCTGTGGCTGCTTTCAAGCTAAGACAGCAAAGTGGAGTAGTTGACGCAGACACCATGTGGCCTGCAGAGCCTAAAATATTTGCCACAGTATTTGCCTTTACAGAAAATGTTGCTGAACCTGCTGTAAAAGAATGAAGGGCTTGAGTCCTGTTATGTTTGATGGAGCTCATTCTGAATAGCTAATTCCAGTTGTTACAAAATTTCTGTTTTTCTGGGCTAACAAGTTTCAACTGAGCAGAGAACAAGGAAGTAGTCGTGTATGTGGCTAATGGGGTAGGGGACATTGAATCAGAAGTAAAAATCCACAATGAGAAAAAGGAACATTGCAGCCTTGAAAGATCCACAGTCAGTCTCTGCCACTAAGAGAAAGGAAGAGGCTGACTTGCGACAGAGCAGACTTGGAAAGCTGGGAATAAGGGAGGGGGCTAGCAATGAACTCAGAGCTAAAACAACTGAAAGTCAGTAATTGCCTTTCAATAGTGTCTAAGCCCCAGGAGCTCCATTAAAGCAGCCAAAATGGATTGAATTCCCACTGGGGGAGACGCTTGCCATTGATCGTGCAGACCCATCCAGCAATCCTGCGTCTTAGCAGGAATTATTACTCTCCAAGAAATCCTGCCCAGAAGCCTGCGTCCATCACTTTCCCAGTGACTGAAGAAAGCATCCTAGGCAGGATGAAGATGGCATGATAGATTCCTGCAGCACAAGCCAAAAAGGGGAGAATGCGTGAAGGTGAGATCACTTAAATTCAACTCACATGTGTTTGATACAGAGCAAGGGTTTTGCATACCTGTTATTACTCAATTATGAGCCCCAATTGATATATGGAGAAACTAAGATTTGGACAATTTTAAAAAATGTATGCAGGATCACAGTATTAGTAAGTGAAAGTTATTTGAAAGTAGCAATGTTAGCAAACTAGACAGTCATCATGAGGTGAGAGAAAAAGTGACAAGGGGAAGAGGGAGGTGGTGAGGGGAATCCCGCTGCACAGAGGACCCAAGTGGCCACCCCTGGATCTTGGCATTGGACTCCATAGATTCAGGCCAGCTACTAGAGTGGGCCTGGGACCAGGGGTGGACACATTAAGGAGGCTGGAGACAAAGAAAACAATTCAAGCTCTAATGTGGATGAATATATAGTTCCCTAGAATATGTAGTGTTTTCAGAAAAGAAAAGACTTCATGCATAGTGATTAAAAACATGGACCCTGGAACCAAACTGCTTACCTACTTAGCTGTGTGACCTTGGGCAAGTCACCTAACTTCTCTGTACTTCAGAAAAATGGGACTAGCAATAGTACTTGTCCCATGAGGTCACTATGAAGATTAAAATGGATTAATATTTGTAAAATGAAAATATAACTTTATTAAACAGGTAGTGGAGATTATTTGTATGTGCTTATGAACAATGAAACACCAGTTTTCCAGGAAAAAAAAAAAAAAACCTTTAAAGGTTTAATTTGTAGCATTTGTTGATTCCTTTGGTATAAATACTCCCACCATGTCAGGTTTTAAGTTACCAATGTAGCATAATTGAATGCAAAATTAAGAAGGAGTATGTATAGTAGCATACCATTACATGGTATTTCCACCATACAGATACAATACATATAATTGATCTCAAGAGCATAATCATATAATCCAGTAAAATAATTAGGACGATTTGAGTACTACCTTTGCTTTTAAAATCATTCATTTAATTGTAAGTTTATATAATTTAATTTTTAATATAGGCTATGTTTAACAATTGGCTGTCAATTCCTGAAATTTTAACAATTGTCCCTCATGAGCTGGTATAAGGCAAATTCAGTACACCAATAACGTGCACTTTTGAGACACTAGTCCTGTCTGTGTGGCAAAGGAAAAAGATCTGTGGAAAGAGTCCTATGATGGTTAATTTTATGCGTCAACTTGACTGGGCCATGGGGTACCCAGATATTTGGTCAAACATGATTCTGGGTATTTTTGTGAGGGTGTTTTTAGGTGAGATTAACATTTAAATTGGTAGACTAAGTAAAGAAGATTCCCCTTCCTAATGTGCATGGGCCTCATCCAGTCAGTTGAGTTTAGTCATCAGAGACATGGAAATCAAAGCAACAGCTAGACACCACTTCACACACACTAGGACAGGTATAATTTAAAAGTCAGATAGTAACAAGTGTTGGTGAGGATATGGAAAAAAATGGAACTCTTATAACAGTTTTGGAGGGAATGTAAAATGGTGCAATCATTTTGGAAGATAGTCTGGCATTTCCTCAAAAGGTTAAACATAAGGTTTTCGTTTGACCCAGCTATCCCAATCTTAGGTACACACTCAAGAGAAAGAAAAACATGTGTCCACAATTAAAACTTGTACATGAGTGTTCACAACAACATTATTCATTATAGCCAAAAGTGTAAACAATCCAAATGTTTATCAATTGATTAGTGGATAAATGAAAGGTAGCACATTCATGTAATGAAACCGTAAAAAGGAATGCGGTACTGACGCATGCTGCAATGTGGATGAACCTTGAAAACATTGCGTTAAGTGAAAGAAGCCAGTCACAAAATATGACGTTATATGATTTCATTTATATGAAATGTCCAGAATAGGTAAATTTACAGAGTCAGAAAGTAGCAGTTGCCTTGAGCTGAAGGGGATGTGGGGATTGTTAAAGGGGATGAGGTGACAATTAAAGGGCACAGGGTTTCTCTTTGAGGTGATCAAAATGTTTAAAATTGATTGTGGTGATGGTTGCACAACTCTGTGAATATACTAAAAAACTACTGAATTGCACACTTTAAAGGGGTGAATTGCATGGCATGTGAGTTGTATGTCACTAAAGCTGTTACCAAAACAATAGTTAATATAGACATTAAATAGACATCAAATAGTCAAATTTACCAAATAAACTAATAGCCCATGGTTCTGACCATAAAGTAGAGAATGAAGCTATGTATTTATATAATAGTTTGATATTTTCCACTGTGAAGATTTGAATATTTATATCTAATTTGCCTTTTCCTCCCATTTTCTTATTGTTCTCCTCTATCATGAAAACTTCTTGTATGAAAAATAACAAATATTTAAATCATAATTAGTTGACAAATGAATGGACTGAATTTGAAATTATTTTCCAATTTTCACATATGTATTCTGTTAGAAATTTCAGATTATATAGGGATTATCTATATTATTTATTGATAAAAATAATCCATATGAGATAATCAATGCATTATTAAGTTCAATAATGTTTCACAGACATGCATAATTAGCATTTTCTATTTACATTGCTTAATAAAAATAGAATCTCTTAGCATTCTGATGATTGCATTAATTTGTAACACGTGATGGCACATAAAGAAAGGACATTTTAAGTCTTCATTAATGGACTGGAAGAGAAAATAAAAAGCAGGCTCATTAAATTCTCCACTGTTACTCAATTAGAAAGTTTCCCACACTGGGAAAGACAGTAAAGTTACACAAACAGATCTAGAGAGTGTGAGTTGATGTGAACAAGAATAAAACTATGGGAATTTAACCCGATCAATGACAAGGTAATATACTTGAAGGAGATAAAATAACTATAATGTATTTGAAGGATAGTGTGACCAAAGATAACTAGAAATTTCAGGATAAATACACATAGAAGTAAACATTCAATCTGACACAAAGAGCCTATAGTCCATATTGGACATAAGATCCCAACATAGGAATTTAAATGGCAAAAGTGGAGTACATGTAATGAAAACCATACTCACATAGTGGTTAAGAACCTGGGGTCTGGAGTCAGAGAGCTCGAGTCCGAACCTTCATTCTGCCATTTAGTTATACAAATTAACTTACTTCTCTCCACTTCATTCTCCTAATATATAAAATATAGATAGTAACTTCTTTTCTCACGGGAATGAAGAATATAATCCTGGCTGAGGAACCTAATACAGTGTCTGGAACTCAAGGACCAATACATGTCAGCAATTCTAACTACTATATTATTATTTTTATTACTATTTCAGCAGCCTCCTAGTGATTGTTCTTGACTCCAGTCAATACTCCACTCTGTCAGAGTAGTCTTTCTAATAAATAAATGTGAAACTATTATATTTTTATTTAAAACATTCCACTGACTGCATGAAGCCTATGGTCCAAAGTCCAAATCATTTACATGGCACAAAAGGCTCTTCAAGCTCCAGCTTCAGTCCCTTTGCTACATTATTCTAGGTATTCCCTTCTGTGCACGTTGTCTTTCAGTTGACCCAAGCTTTTACTTCTCTTAGAGCTGCAAATCTTTACACAGATTATTCCTTTTTGCCAAAATGGGAGAAAAAAAAATTCCTGTTAAGAATTGTGAAAGATTTGTAATTTCTACCCTACTAGAAACCTGGCAAGTTAGTGTGGATTTCACGGAAGCAGTCAGAGGACAGTAAGTCCCTGTGTTAGAGACAAAGACCTTTATTACTCCCAGTACAGCACAAAGCATGAGTTCATGCTTGTGTCAGTTTTCCTTGACCCCCAAATCCCACAAAGGCAACACAGAGAGACCCAAATAGATGTTACACACCTAAGTCACAGCTGAGAGACCTTAATATTAGAAAACCAAAGTATTTTATAAATGGCTGCAAGCAAACCTCCCTGATCTTTGCCCCAGATGGAGACATTATCTTTATTATACTGCGTAGCAAACAAATCTGCCACCTGTTCTGGAGAGGGACACAATTTCTAGCTTCCAAGGCTCTAAAAGCATATTTGCCTAAAATTACAGATTATAAAACAAAAAACAACAGGCTGTCTCTATTTAAAATATTAATATTTTTCATTATGAATTTTTGCATTAAATTAGATTTTTAAAAAATATTGCATTAAAATATTTACTTTGATGACTGAACTTTTGGCATCCCTATGCATATAGGTTTCCTAGTGCATATAAAAGTTATGTTTACACTACAATTTGTCCATTAAGTGTTCAATAGCATTATGCTAAAAATAATGTACATACTTGAATTTAAAAATAATTTACTGCTAAAAAAATGCTAACAATCACCTGAACATTCAGTGAATCATAATCTTTTTGCTGGAGGAGGGTCTTGCCTCAATGTTGATAGCTGCTGACTGATCAGGGTGGTGGTTGCTGAAGGTTGAGCTGGCTGTAACAATTTCTTAAAATAAGACAACAATGAAGTTTGCCATATTAATCGGCTCTTCCTTTCATGAAAGATTTCTCTGTAGCATGTGATGCTGTTTGATAGCATTTTACCCACAGTGGAACTTCTTTTGACATTGGATTCAGTCCTTTTAACCCCTGCCACTGCTTTATCAACTATGTTGATATACTATTCTAAATCCTTTGTTGTCATTCCCACGATGTTCACAGCATCTTCAGCAGAGATAGATTCCATCTCAAGAAACCACTTTATTTGCTCATCCATAAGAAGTAACTCCTCATCCTTTAAAGTTTTATCATGAGAAAGCAGGAATTCAGTCACATCTTCAGGATCCACTTCTAATTTCTAGTTTTCTTGCTATTCCTACCACATCTGCAGCTACTTCTTCCACTGAAGTCTTGAACCGCTTGAAGTCATCCATGAGGTTGGAATAAACTTCTTCTAAACTCCTGGAAGTTTGACCTCCTCCCATGAATCATGAATGTTTTTAATGGCATCTAGAATAGTGAATCCTTTCTAGAAAATTTTCAATTTATTTTGCTCAGTTCTATCAGGGGAATCATTATATATGGCAGCCATAGACTTACAAAATGTATTTCTTAAATAGTAAGACTGGAAAGTCAAAATTACTTCTTGATTGATGGGCTGCAGAATGGCTGTTGTGGCAGCAGGCATGAAAACAACATTAACCTCCTTGTACATCTCCATCAGAGCTCTTGGGAGACCAGGTACATTATTAATGAACAGTAATATTTTGAATTTTTAAATATTCAGTAAACCATGCTGTAAACAGATGTACTGTCATCCAGGCTTTGTTGTTCCATTTCTAGAGCACAGACTGACTAGATTTAGCATAATTCTTAAAAGCCCTGAGATTTTCTGAATGATAAATCAGCATTGACTTCAATTTAAAGTCACCAGTTATATTAGCCCCTAAGAAGAAAGTCAGCATGTCCTTTGAATCTTTGAAAGCAGGCACAGGCACTGACTTTTCCTCCCTAGCTGTGAAAGTCCTAGATGGCATCTTTTCCCAATAGAAAGCTATTTCATATACACTGAAAATCTGTTGTTTAGTGTAGTCACCTTCATCAATTACCTTTGCTAGATCTTCTGGATAACTTGCTGCAGCTTCTTCATTGGCACTTGCTGCTTCATCTTCTACTTTTATGTTAAGGAGATGGTTTCTTTCTTTAAATGTCATGAACCAACTTTTACTAGCCTCTAACTAGTCTTCTTCAGCTTCCTCACCTCTCTTAGTGTTCACAGAATTAAAGAGAGTTTGGGCCTCACTCTGGATTAGGCTTTGGCTTAAGTGAATGTTGTCACTGATTTGATCTTCTATCCAGACTGCCCACTTTCTCCATATCAGCAATAAGTTTGTTTCACTTTCTTATTACTCGTGTGTTCATTTAGGTAGCACTTTTAATTTCCTTCAAGAATTTTTCCTTTGCATTCACAACTTGGTTAACTGGTGCAAGAGGTTTAGCTTTTGGTCTATCTATCTTGGCTTTCAACGTGCCTTTCTCATGAAGCTTAATCCATTTTAGCTGTTGATTTAAAGTGATAGACATGTGACTCTTCCTTTCCCTTGAAAACTTAGAGGTCGTCGTAGGGTTATTAACTGGCCAAATTTCAATATTGTTGTGTCTCAGGGAACAGGAAGACCTGAGGAGAGGGGGAGAAATGGAATGGCTTATCAGTGTAGCAGTTAGAACACACACAAAACATTGATTAAGTTCACTGTCTTCTATAGGTGTGGCTTATGGTACCCCAAAACATTTACAATAGTAACTTCAAAGATCACTGATCACAGTTCACCATAACAGAGACAATAACAAGGAAAAAGTTTGTAATATTGTGAGAATTATCAAAATGTAACACAGAGACGTGAAATGATCCCATGCCATTAGAAAAATGGTGCTGATATACTTGCTCAATGCAGAGTGGCCACAAACCTTCAATTTGTAAAAACACAGGAAACATTTGACCAAAATGGGAGAGTAGAAACAATATAGTTTCACTCTCTCACATAGAAAACCAAAAACAATATCTGACAACAAGATTATCACCAGTAATATTCCAGAACTCAATTTTGAGGCTAATGCAATCCCTGGAACCACAGAGAAGTGTAAAACTTTGAGCATATGTTAAAAGAAATAGACTTCTCAATGTCCCTCCCCAAACCTGCCAGGCACTGCTGCAAAAAATTCCTTCTGGACTCACAGTTTCTATACAGAAAAAAGTAAGATAGAGGCATACATCCAGCTTCCCCACCATCTTAGTTTCTTTTGCAAGAAAACCATTCCCGCCTCAAACCACAGGAAGCATCATCAGTGCCTGTATGGAGAAAAACTTCTGAGAGCACCTAGAGACACAGAGGGAGGCTTAACTAGCAAACACAGCCTATAAAACCCTGTGTTTTATCTCAGCCAGAGGAGATATCAAATCAGAGTGGCTGATCAGCAGCATCATACTGTAGGAAGCATGTTCTGTGGGTCTTATGGACATGAACCTCTAGCTAGGCTTCCCACACAGCTGGGATATCCTTTGGGACACCCACTTCGATCAGAGATGGGCAGAACTCCCTACATATGGGAGAGCTGAGGCAAGCCATGGTGTAAGGCACCATCTAGTGCCAAAAAGGAGGCATTAATTTAAGATTAAGAGGACTCAACAGGCATATTGTAAGGAACCTCTAAGCAAACATACCCAAGAAAGAATAAAACAAGCTAGACAGCAAATACTAGAAAATATAACTAATCTTTCAATATGAAAACATAAACATACATCCACAGGAAACAGTGGCAAACAGGGAACCATGCCCTCCCCAGATGAACAAAGCAAGGGTCCAGTGACTGATCCTAACAAGATGGCAATGTGTGAGCTCTTAGACCAAGAATTCAAACTAGAAGTTCTAAGGAAACTCAGTGAACTCCAAGATAACATCTAAAAGCATCTGAAATTTATCAGAAAAAATTAACAAAGAGATTGAAATAATTTTTAAAAATCAAACAGAAATCCTGGATTTTAGAAGTACATTTGCTAAACTGAAAAATGCATTACAGGCTCTCAACAGCAAAATGTAACAGAAGAAAGAATCAGTGAGTTCAAAGAGAAGAGATTTGAAAATATACAGTCAGAGGATAAAAAAAGAAAAAAGAATAAAAAGGAATGAAGAACACCTACAAGATGTAGATAAAAACCTGAAAGGAGCAAATCTAAGAATTATTGGCATTCAAGAGGGACTTGAGAACAAGCAAAAGATAGAAATCTTTTTTTCAAAAACCAGTAAATGAAAACTTTCCAAATATAGAGAAAAGTAAAAATATTCAGGCACAGGAAGGTTAGAGATCACGAAGAAGATTCAAGTCAAACAAGACTAACCCAAGGCATTACAATATTCAAACTTTCAAAGGTCAATGACAAAGAGAGGATCCTAAAAGCAGCAAGAGAAAAGAAGCAAATAACCTATAAGGAGCTCCAATTCATTAGCTGACAGTCGTCTCAGCAGAAATATGCAGGCCAGGAGGGAGTGGGATAACATATTCAAAGTGCTGAAGAAAAAAAAACTGTCATCCAAGAATACTTACCCAGCAAAGCTTTCCATCAAACATGAAAGACAGATAGTCTTTCTCAGACAAACAAAAGGTGAGGGAATTCATCACTAGACCAGCCTTACAAGAAATGCTAAAGGTGTTGCGGGAAGTCAGGGACCCCGAACGGAGGGACCTGCTGAAGCTGTGACAGAAGAACATAAATTGTGAAGATTTCATGGACATTTATCACTTCCCCCATTAATACTCTTATAATTTCCTATGCCTGTCTTTACTTTAATCTCTTAATTCGGTCATCTTCGTAAGCTGAGGATGTATGCCGCCTCAGGACCCTGTGATGATTGTGTTAACTGCACAAATTGTTCCTAAAGCATGTGTGTTTGAACGATATGAAATCTGGGCACCTTAAGAACAGGAAAACAGTGATTTTCAGGGAACAAGGGAGATAACCTTAAAGTCTGGCTGCCTGTGGGCTGAGCAGGACAGAGCCATATTTCTCTTATTACCAAAAATGGGTAAGAGAAATACCACTGAATTCTTTCCCCAGTAAGGAATATTAATAATTAACCACCCTGGGAAAAGAATGCATTCCCGGCAGGGGGGCCTCTAGAATGGCTGCTCTGGGGGTGTCTGCCTTATGCAGTTGCAGATAAGGGATGAAACACGCCCTGGCCTCCTGCGGTGCCCCCAGGCTTGCTAGGATTAGGAAATTCCAGCCTGGTGAATTCTAGTCAGACCAGTTCTCTGCTCTTGAACCCTGTTAAGATGTTTATCAATGACAGTGTGTGCCCAGTGGGACATGGACCTTCACTAGCAATTCTAGTTTCGCCCTGACCTTGTGATCTCACCCTGACCTTCTGCCTTGTGATCTTTTGTTGCCCTTGAAGCACGTGATCTCTGTGACCCACACCCTATTCATACACTCCCTTCGCTTTGAAAACTGCTAATAAAAACTTGCTGGTTTTATGGTTCAGGGGGCATCACGGAACCTGCTGACATGTGATGTCTCCCCCGGAAACCCAGCTTTAAAATTTCTCTCTTTTTTACTCTTTCCCTTTATTTCTAAGACCCTCCGACACTTAAGGAAATAGAAAAGAACCTCTGTTGAATTATCGGGGGAATTCTTTCACTGGAAGAAAAGGACACTAACATGCAAAAAGATATCATTCAAAGGTGTCAAACTCAGCTAAAAGTACACAAACAAATTTAGAATTACTCTAATACCCTAAATGATGAGTGGATTACACATCATATATATAAATGATTAGATGACAAATATATACATGTATATATGATTAGAATAGAAATCTATCAAAATAATAATAGCAGAAACCTGTTAAGAGAAAGCAATGTAAAAAGATATAAATTGTGACAATAAAAAGTAAAAATGTAAGAGGTAGAATTAAAGGGTAAATTAAAGATTTTTTGTTGTTTTTTATTTGTTTCTTTTCTTTGTGATCAAAGTTAAGTTGTCATCTGTTTAACATAATTTGTTATATCTGTACAATGTGTTGTTTTGATATGTGTATACAATGTGGAATAATTAAATCAAGCTAATTAGCATATCCATCACATCATTTACCTATCATTTTTATGGTGAGACATTTGAACTTTACTCTCTTATTTTGAAATATACAATATATTATTATTGGCTATGATCACCCTGCCATGCAATAGATCTCAAAACTTATTCCTCCTGTCTTTCTGAAACTTTGTGCCTTTGATTACACAACTCCCCTTTCCCTTCCTCCTGACCCCTCCAGCCTCTGTAACCATCATTCTACTCTCTGTTTCTTTCTTTTTTTTGTTTGAGATGGAGTCTAGCTATGTGAGTTCAACTTTTTTAGATTCCACATGTAAGTGAGATTATAAGGGATTTGTCTTTCTGTGCCTGGTTTATTTCATTTAGCATAATGTCGTCTAGATTCACCCATGTTGTTGCAAATAACAGTATTGTTCCCCTTTTTAAGGCTGAACAGTATTCCATTGTGCATTTTTACCACATTTTCTTTATCCATTCATTTGATGAGGAATGCCTAGGTTGATTTCACATCTTGGCTATTGTGAATAATGCTATGAACATGGGAATGCAGATACCTCTTCAGCACACTGATATCAATTCCTTTGGATAGGTACCCAGAGGTTGGATACTGGATCATATGGTAAGTTTATTTTTAGTTTTTTGAGAAATCTCTACACCATTTTACATAATGGCTGTATTAACTTACATTCCCACCAACAGTATGCAAGGGTTCCCTTTTCTCCTAACCCTCACCAACACTTATATTTCATCTTTTTGATAAAAGCCATTCTAACAGGTGTGAGATGATATCGCACTGTAGTTTTAATTTGCATTTCGCCAAGGAGTAGTGATGCTGAGCATTTTTTCATGTGCCTGTTGGCCGTTTTTATGCCTTCCTTTCAGAAATGTCTGTTCAAGTCTTTTGCCCATTTTAAATAAAGCTATTTGTTTCCTTGCTATTGAGTTGAGTTCCTCATATATTTTGAATATTAATTCTTTATTAAATGTATGATTGCAAATATTTTCTTCCATTCTGTGGGTTGTCTCTTTTTATTATTATTATTATACTTTAAGTTCTGGGATACATGTGCAGAACATGCAGGTTTGTTACATGGGTATACATGTGCCATGGCGGTTTGCTGCACCCATCAACCTGTTATCTACATTAGATATTTCTCCTAATGCTATCCCTCCCCTAGCCGCCCCCCACCCCTCAACAGGCCCCCGGTGTGTGATGTTCCCCTCCCTGTGTCCATGTGTTCTCATTGTTCAATTCCCACTTATGAGTTCTCATTGTTCAATTCCCACTTATGAGTGAGAACATGCGGTGTTCAGTTTTCTGTTCCTGTGTTAGAGTGCTGAGAATGATGGTTTCCAGTTGATTCCTTTGCTGTGCAGACACTTTACAGTTTGATGCCATCCCATTTGTCTATTTTTGCTTCTGTTGCCTGTGCGTTTGTGCTCATATTGGAAAAAAAAAATCCTTGCCCAAACCAATGTTGTGAAGCTTCTTCTCTATGAAACCCTTATTTCTATCAGCCTCTGCATTTCCTCACCTACTAAATAGTGTGATCAAGCAAAACTGTATACCTCCTCTACCTATAAATGTTTTCTTACTTTTCCCTGGGTGGATATTTAGAATTTAAGTATTTTGTTAAGAATTTAAGTATTTCTTTGATCCATTGATCTGTTGCTTCTGTATTTTGAGTTAAACAATATCCATCTAGAGATATTTTTAGAACTCATAGGAAGGCTATTCTGGTCACAATGTGCCAAAATCTATTGGTAGAAAGAGGGTAGAGGCAGCCTGAAATGGAACGTGTGTAATCACTACATAGAAAAATGGATTCTTCCTTTTTTCTTCTATAAATCTTCCCTCCTTCCTTCCGTCCTTCCTTCCTTCCTTCCTTCTTTCCTTCCTTCCTTCATTCCACAATCCGACATAGAATTACAGACACCTAAAACCATATGTAAACAGGACAGCAGTGTAAGCATATCTGAGAAATCTGCACTCCATGTTACAAAAACATGATTGATTTGGGGGAAAGTTTTAAATATGTATAAACTGGCCAGCCTTATATATAATCACTCACTTAATTGCAGGCTGAATGACACTTTTGCAAAGTGAATATTAAAGAATATTTAATTTATTTATTTTATTACTTATGTATATCCAGAAGGAATGGGGCAATGAGAATAGAAAGAACTAATTAAATGTCTCAGTGAACTGGCAAGTAGATGAGACTTGTTCATAAGCTTGATACACTGCATAATTTGGCTGCAATTTGGGGAGGAGAAAATCCCCAGTGCTTAAGATTCTAATTTTTCTCTGTGGGGTTAAACCTATAGATGCCTACCATTAGCTGAAAATAAACGGAGTTTACTTTCTGGGAGAAACATGTATGGTATTTCTGCCTAGCTTCTATTCAATGATTTTCTAGGTAATTATCGAAGTTTTTGCTGTCAGCAATCACATTATGAAGTCAAATGACTCAGGTTTATAAAGATATTTAACCCATTGCTACAAAGTATATCTGAACTTCTCAAAAGGGAGATGTTTAGTGTCCACTAACTCTAAACAAATGCCTACCCTATGACCCAGCAATATTACACTCCTAGGTTTATATGTAAGAGAAATGAGAATTTATGTCCATCAACAAACATAACCAAAAAAGTTTACAGCATCTTCATTCATAGCAGCCCCAACTTGGAACACCCAAATGTCCATCAATAGTAGAAAGGAAACTAAAGTGTGGCATATTCATACAATGGAATACTCCACAGCAATGAAAAAGAAAACTGCTGATATATGCAGCACAAGGGATAACTCTCCCATGTATTTTGGTGAATGAAGGAAGCCAGACACAGAGGGTGCATGCTGTACATGATAAAGAATTAAAAATAAATGGCGGGATGTGGTGGCTCATGCCTGTAATCCTAGTACTTTGGCCGATTGAGATGGGCGGATCACCTGAGGTCAGGAGTTCGAGACCAGCCTGACCAACATGGAGAAATCCCGTCTCTACTAAAAATACAAAAATTAGCCAGTCGTGGTGGCACATGCTGGTAATCTCAGCTACTCAGGAGGCTGAGGCAGGAGAATCGCTTGAATCTGGGAGGTGGAGGTTGCGGTGAGCCGAGATCGCGCCATTGCACTCCAGCCTGGGCAACAAGAGTGAAACTCCGTCTGAAAAAAAAAAAAAAAACTGATGGTGATGGAAATTAGAAGAGCAGTTATTGTTATGGAGTGAGGGTGGGGGAGTGGGCCATTGACAAGGAGGAGGCATGAAGGAGCCTCCTGGGGTGCTAGAAATGTTCTAGATCTTGATCTGGGTGGTTACACAGGTTTGAATGGTACCCTTTTGTATACTTTACACAGCTTACTGTACATGTGTTATACCTCAGCAAAGAGCAATAAATAAATACATCCATACACTTTTACAGGGGAAGACTTTTTCCCACTACTAAGTACATAGCCAGAGAGAGACCACTGGTGTCCAGTGAATCTCACAGATTTTGCGTGGGGTCAGGATGAAGCTATGGACAGATGTCCATGGGTGGGAGTTAGCAGAGGCAATTGTGCTTGGCACTCCAAGCCTCTTCCCTTTTTAAAAAATGCATATTCCTTATCCTCTTTGGCCTTCTTGATCATCTGGGCTATGTCATATAGAAAAAGGATGTTACCATGGGGTGGGTCAGGGAGAGAGAAGGGGCAGGAAAAAAAATGAGTTTCATAAGCTTCGGTGCAGAGAGAACCCGGAGCACAGACAAAAAATGAATTGTGGTAAGACAGAGCTAGGTTTATTCCCAAGCCGACTAGATAAAGATTTGCCAGTTAAGGCAGAGAACAAGAGTTGAAGAGAAAGCAAGGAGTGAGACGATGTGGGTCCTTGAGAAAGAAGCCCTGTCCTCTTCACAAAACTCCCAGGTAGGTAGTGTGACCCAAAAGCATATCTGCATTGCTTCTCAATTTCTTTTTCTGAATGCCTTGCTGATTCTATATTTCCCTTTTTCATTGATTGTGAGTGTTCCCAAATGATCAACTTTGAATGTTCTGTTTTCCTTCCTCTAGATTATATTGAGCCAGAATCATAAGTTTTTCTATTCAAATCATGTCACAAACGAAAAAAGTGATTGTTGAATTCATACTCACATTTCCTTATAAAATTCACTTTCCAAAAATTTGATTCAAAACTCTTTCTCACGAGGTGTGGTGGCTCACACCTGTAATCCCAGCACTTTGGGAGGCTGAGGTGGGTGGATCATGAGGTCAAGAGTTCGAGTCCAGCCTGGTCAACATGGTGAGACCCCATATCTACCAAAAAAAATACAAAAATTAGCCGAGCATGGTTGTGTGCACCTGTAGTCCCAGCTACTCGGGAAGCTGAGGCAGGAGAATTGCTTGAACCCGGGATGTGGAGGTTGCAGTGAGCTGAGATCGCACCACTGCACCCCAGCCTGGGTGACAGAGTGAGACTCTGTCTCAAAAACAAAACAAAACAAAACAAAACAAAACAAAAAACTCATTCTCCTATAGATTGAGTATTCTTTTTTCTTTTCTTTCTTTCTTTCTTTTTTCTTTCTTCCTTCCTTCCTTCCTTTCTTTCTTTCTATTTCCTTTCTTTCTTTCTTTCTTTCTTTTTTTTTTTTTTTTTGATGGAGTCTCACTCTATCACCCAGGCTGGAGTGCAGTGGCACGATCTTGGCTCACTGCAACCTCCACCTCCTGGGTTCAAGCCATTCTCCTGCCTCAGCCTCCCGAGTAGCTGGGATTACAGGCACCCACCACCATGCCTGGCTAATTTTTGTATTTTTAGTAGAGACGGGGTTTCACCATATTGGCCAGGCTGGTCTCGAACTCCTGACTTTGTGATCCGCCCGCCTTGGCCTCCCAAAGTGCTGGGATTACAGGCATGAGCCACCATGCCTGGCCCGTATTCTTTTAAATTTTATGACTGATTGGTATCATTACTACAAATCTATCTATCTATCTATCTATCATCTATCTATATTCTCAACAAAAAATAATTTAAAATACATATTGAGAAAATAGAAAAAAAATACTTCCTAATAGTAGATATTTTCATATTGGAGAGTAAAATAAGTTTTGGCCTGCTTATCTGAGACAGTTGAGCAGGGAATTTATTCATATCTGTTACGATAAATGTTCTCCGTGTTTCTCTTGTGCTGGAAGAGACTTGACGGATTGTTCATAGCATTTTGGTCTTTTGATTTTGGTGCCATATATAGGCATAACTAGAGACATGGATGGAGTTTGGTTTTCAATTAAAGACTAATTCAGGAATCCAACATTTATTGATGGCTGTGCCAGAAAGACTTTGAATTTCAAAATACATGGTAGGCCAGCAAGCACATGGCAATTAACCTTAGACATGAGGATTTTCTGATGGACAAATTAATGCTGAAATGGTACATATTGTTATGTATCGACCCAAGAGTTACCATTTTCTTGGTCACATGTTAACATTTTTAAAATCATATTTCTCATTTCATCAACATAATGACAGTATCACAGTAACACAAAGCTTTATATTTGTCTTCTTTCTGAAACACAACATTATTGAATTACAAATACAAATCAAGTTCTCTTACAGCTCTCAGGTATAGATATATTCCTCTGAAAGTGGGCCAAATTGAGAGAATCACTGCATTTGTGAAATCCACCATACATTTCAGATTTGATACTTCACACATCATCAAAAGGTTGTCAGAAAATCAAGAGACAGAAATTTAGAGATGGAATGTAGCATTTCTGAGTCAGTGTCAGATTTATTAAGTCTTGGTTTCCAAGACTTTGTAGGAGGAGAACCTTAGCAGTATGAGCGGGGAGAAATTTTTGTCTTTAAAAGGCATAGCAGTGATTTCTAGTATTACAGTTAATAGCCAGGATGTGTTTATATTGTTCAAAGTCTCTATTTGTACATCATCACAATATGCAAGTCTATAAAACCAAAGGAAGCACACTGTCATTGTTTGCCTTCTTCACAAAGTGTATTGAACAGTAGCTGGAAATTAGTAACTCACTGAATACACTTCGAGTTTATATTTTTTTACTTGAATCATTCTACTCATATCCTGTCCGTTAATATTCCTTCTTTTGTGGATGTAATGGGGAAAAAGTTAATGTTAAAACTGGTGGAAATCTTCCATTTTTTTAACTGCATGTGTGTGGATTTGTAACTTTTTTCCTCAACATCTTCTTCTGGAATGGGAAGAGCTAAAGGCATAACAGTTACTATCATGTTTTTAATTTAGATTATCAAAGTTTAGAAAGGGAAACATCACCCGTTTATTTAGGCACACTCTATAGCCTACTTATCATTGTAATTTTGTTTCTGGTTGGTGACACTTTTATTTGTATTATTTCTGATTTGCAGGCTTGAAGCCACAAAGCAATTGGCCCTCCCTCTTTCTTACTCGGTCATCCCTACATTTGCCATGGCCTAACCCGTTAAGATAGCAATTGCTCAAGAAGACTTGGGTCACACTGAAGATCCTACAGTCACATCTCAGTAATGCCACATTAGTTCCTGTTGGAGATGGTGGTTTTTAATTTTTCATTGAGTACAATGGCACTAATGTTTAATGTACAATCTCTGTCTTTGAGTATATGGAGTGTCAGTAAAATTTCAACTTCTCTGCTGTTTCCAGGAATCTGCTGGGCATACATACCTTTCATAGCTGTGAAATAAGAAAGAAATCAAGCTCTTATGGGGTTACCACTTCCCATTTCCTATCTGAGAAAGGATCATGTTTTGAAAAGGGCCTGGTCTTTGAAGTTGGGCAGGTCAAGTTTTGAGTTATATCTCTGCTCTGTGACCTTGGATGAATTAACTTCTGAATATCAGCTTTCTACTCTGAGAAAACACAGCAAAACAAACCTAAATACAGCAGATCTTGCTTTTCTGAAAAAAAAAAACAAAAAAACAGCAGAACCAACACAATGTTGCTGTGATGAATAAAAGCACTAAAGCATGTAAAGTGCTAATTAATATTAGTTCATAGGAGATGCTCAACCACTGTCGATTCTAAGTTTTGCTCTCTTCACACAAGCCTTGCTTCTCTCACTCTTTTTATTACATTAATTTAATAAAGGTCAGTTGAGTATCTATTATAGGATTCACTCTGTGGAAGGTCATGGGGAAAATACAAAGATGAATGACACAGTCCTGTCCCTAAGAAAAACATTCTAGTATGTTCTTTCTCAACTTTGGCTGCACCTTAGAATAACCAGAGGAGCTGTAAAGAATGTCAGTGTCGAGGACATGCTGAAGGTCAATTATGTTGGAATCTCTGGGTGGAACCCCAGGATCACTATTTCTTAAAGTACCCTAGGTAATTCCAATGTGCATCCAAATTGAGAATCACCATTCTAGAAATAAGTCAGATGTACAACCTAGAGTTATAAAATCCAATTCTGTTTGATACAGAGGATTCAGGGCCAATGAGATGGACAGGCTAAATCATGAAGGATCTGGTACACCATCTTAAAGAATTTAGCTTTATCTTAAAGATGATGTAAAAGCAACATTCTGTTCATTCTTAATCAGAAAGAACATTCTGATTAAGCTTCTAGAATTATTCCTCTGGCATACATGTGAAGGTGTTGTGGTTAGTGCTGCCCCACTCATATCCCTTTGGACTTTATTATTGTGGACTTCCAATAAACTGCCCAATGGCCTTTTTTGGCTGAAGAAATCCTATTCTTTCTCTGCACCAGTGTGCAGCAAACTAGGAGTATGGAAGAATTAAGCAACCAACACTCTTGACTGCTGCAGTAGTCACCAGGGACTTGCAGGGGTTGGTGGATAAACATCCCACACCCCTTGGGTGAGATAATTCTGGAGTATGTGGTCTATATGGTCTCCTAGAGTTTCCAAGCAAGACTTAACTGCAGTTGCCCACAGTGCTAACTAACTTGACAATGTACCTTTATTTGGATTCTTTCTTTTCTCTGTCTCATTTTCCTACTTCTATACTATACAATTTCTCAACATGGACACTATTGACATCTGGTGCTAGATAATACTTCATTGTGCAAGATTGATGTGGTAGGGGGTGCTGTCCTGTGCACTGTAGAATGTTTAGCAACATCCCTGGTCTCTATGCATTAGATGCCAGTATCACCACCCATCTGTCAAAGTTGTAACGACCAAAAATGCGTCCAGATATTTCCAAATGCCTCTGGGGGAATAAATTACTCCCTACCCCTCCAGGTTTAAAACCACTGTCCTACCAGTATTTCCTGATTTCACCTCCATAATGAACTATTTATCCTTGAAATTTTGTCTCTAGATCCACTTCTGGGGAACATAAACCAGGCAGAGAAGTTGAAGAGGGAGACACCAGGGACATGGAGATCAATTGTAGGATAATCATATCAGTCTGAGACAGAAAAGATAACAGTCTGAACCTTCAGTGAAGCTGAAGTAATGGAGACGGAGAGGTGGATTTCAGAGATTCCAAGAAGTGTAATTCATTGGGACTTGGAACTTCAGTATACATGAGAAATGAGGAAGAAAAAGAAATTTAGCATGACCTTTGTGGGGCCATTCAATGACAGGAAATTCAGAAGCAAAACAGGATTTAAAAATAAAATATATTCTTTTAGGGGATTTGTGGGAAGATGGAGGTGTTGGATTCTATTTTGTATCTTAGTTCAGAGCCGTTATTGTAATGTCAGCATTCCTCTAACTTTCCAGGAGAAAGGTTGCCTTAGATCAGTGGTTCTGAATCTTGGCTGCACAATGGGATCACCTGGGAACTTTTAAAAATCTGATACCTCAGCCCCCACACTCACAGATTTCGATTGAATTTGTCTGGGGTGTGACCTAGGCATCAGGATATATAAAGCTCCTGAGTGATTCCAATGTGCAGTCAATACTGAGAAATCCAATAAAATTAAACAAAATTAGAGGAATTGTTTAGAGAGAGGATCCCCCGCACTTCATGCACATGCACACACACACACACACACACACACACACACACACACGCACAAACACTCCTCAACCTTTTCCTACTACAAATATGGCCATGCTATTAATGGTCACCCTGTAAAATGATGCTAAAGATAATGCTTAATTAAATAGTTAAAAGTATTGAACACCTCCTCTGTCCAGGTACTTTTCTAAGCACTTCTTATGCTTTGTCTCATTTAACCCTCACAAAAACCATATGAGATAGTACTATTTTATACCCATTTTACAGATGAAGATATTGAGTCTTAAGGCCTTTGGCTTAGTAAAACCTTGTACGTGGTCCGGGGCTTCCTGCCTGACTCCAGAGCCCAATCTTTCAGCCACAACACTAGATGGTAAGTTTAAATTCTTCTTTTTGTCTAAGACTCTCAGCTTATTGGGAAATTTAAAATATGAATAAGTTTGAAGAATAAAATGCAGCATTTTACAGTCTAAGTGACAACCAAAGCTTTTCTACAGGTCACACAAACCAGACGGATTCGACATGATCAGGCTAGAAAATGATGACCGCCTTTCCAGGTCTAAAAATATGTTTCTATTCTCTCAGATTCACACCAGAGTCAGAGCTTATCTGAGAAAGACTAAAGGTTTCGATGTCATTTTATAAAGCTTTATGGGATTATGTTGTTTTATTTAACTGCTTTTTTGGTAGATAAATTGATGATGATAATCATTTATTTTTTTAAGTTCTGTATACATTTGAGTAGGGGGATGCTAACAGTGAAAGTAACATCTACTCTGTTTCTCCTGACATGGTGGTTTCCAGGAGTTTACTCTATCCCATTATGCTTTTAAGTTTCCACTGTTTTTTGAAGTTCAATAATAAAGAGAATTATGAGAAAATAACTTTACAGACATTAGACGTCTTACTTTGAAGCATATGACATGTGGTCTATTTACCCACTTCTCTTTGCTTTTTTATAGCATCTTTTTTCCAAGGAGTGTGAAATATTTCAAAAATATTTCTTTTGCCTTCATTTTTTTGATATTAAAAATGGAAAGGCATATTAGAGGGATTTAATATTTTCTTTTTATTGTGTGGATCTTAGGGAAAAATTACCAAGTGGCATTCATTCTTTAAGAAGTGTTGAGAATTATGATTTTTTTTGTATAGTCCTTGATTTTTTAAAAATTTTATTTTATTATTTTTATACTTTAAGTTTTAGGGTACATGTGCACAACGTGCAGGTTAGTTACATATGTATACACGTGCCATGTTGGTGCGCTGCACCCACTAACTCGTCATCTAGCATTAGGTATATCTCCTAATGCTATCCCTCCCCCCTCCCCCACCCCACAACAGGCCCCAGTGTGTGATGTTCCCCTTCCTGTGTCCATGTGTTCTCATTGTTCAATTCCCACCTATGAGTGAGAACATGCGGTGTTTGGTTTTCTGTCCTTGCGATAGTTTGCTGAGAATGATGGTTTCCAGCTTCATCCATGTCCCTACAAAGGACATGAACTCATCGTTTTTTATGGCTGCATAGTATTCCATGGTGTATATGTGCCACATTTTCTTAATCCAGTCTATCCTTGTTGGACATTTGGGTTGGTTCCAAGTCTTTGCTGTTGTGAATAGTGCCGCAATAAACATACGTGTGCATGTGTCTTTATAGCAGCATGATTTATAATCCTTTGGGTATATACCCAGTAATGGGATGGCTGGGTCAAATGGTATTTCCACTTCTAGATCCCTGAGGAATTGCCACACTGACTTCCACAATGGTTGAACTAGTTTACAGTCCCACCAACAGTGTAAAAGTGTTCCTATTTCTCCACATCCTCTCTAGCACCTGTTGTTTCCTGACTTTTTAATGATAGCCATTCTAACTGGTGTGAGATGGTATCTCATTGTGGTTTTGATTTGCATTTCTCTGATGGCCAGTGATGATGAGCATTTTTTCATGTGTTTTTTGGCTGCATAAATGTCTTCTTTTGAGAAGTGTCTGTTCATACTCTTTGCCCACTTTTTGATGGGGTTGCTTGTTTTCTTCTTGTAAATTTGTTTGAGTTCATTGTAGATTCTGGATATTAGCCCTTTGTCAGATGAGTAGGTTGCAAAAGTTTTCTCCCATTGTGTAGGTTGCCTGTTCACTCTGATGGTAGTTTCTTTTGCTGTGCAGAAGCTCTTTAGTTTAATTAGATCCCATTTGTCAATTTTGGCTTCTGTTGCCATTGCTTTTGGTGTTTTAGACATGAAGTCCTTGCCCATGCCTACGTCCTGAATGGTATTGCCTAGGTTTTCTTCTAGAGTTTTTATGGTTTTAGGTCTAACATGTAAGTCTTTAATCCATCTGGAATTAATTTTTGTATAAGGTGTAAGGAAGGGATCCAGTTTCAGCTTTCTACATATGGCTAGCCAGTTTTCCCAGCACCATTTATTAAATAGGGAATCCTTTCCCCATTGCTTATTTTTCTCAGGTTTGTCAAAGATTAGATAGTTGTAGATATGCAGCATTATTTCTGAGGGCTCTGTTCTGTTCCATTGGTCTATATCTCTTTTGGTACCAGTACCATGCTGTTTTGGTTACTGTAGCCTTGTAGTATAGTTTGAAGACAGGTAGCGTGATGCCTCCAGCTTTTTCTTTTGGCTTAGGATTGACTTGGCAATGCGGGCTCTTTTTTGGTTCCATATGAAAATTAAAGTAGTTTTTTCCAATTCTGTGAAGAAAGTCATTGGTAGCTTGATGGGAATGGCATTGAATCTATAAATTACCCTGGACAGTATGGCCATTTTTACGATATTGATTCTTCCTACCCATGAGCATGGAATGTTCTTCCATTTGTTTGTATCCTTTTATTTCCTTGAGCAGTGGTTTGTAGTTCTCCTTGAAGAGGTCTTTCACATCCCTTGTAAGTTGGATTCCTAGGTATTTTATTCTCTTTGAAGCAATTGTGAATGGGAGTTCACTCATGATTTGGCTCTCTGTTGGTCTGTTATTGGTGTATAAGAATGCTTGTGATTTTTGCACATTGATTTTGTATCCTGAGACTTTGCTGAAGTTGCTTATCAGCATAAGGAGATTTTGGGCTGAGACAATGGGGTTTTCTAGATATACAATCATGTCACCTGCAAACAGGGACAATTTGACTTCCTCTTTTCCTAACTGAATACCCTTTATTTCCTTCTCCTGCCTGATTGCCCTGGCCAGAAATTCCAACACTATGTTGAATAGGAGTGGTGAGAGAGGGCATCCCTGTCTTGTGCCAGTTTTCAAAGGGAATGCTTCCAGTTTTTGCCCATTCAGTATGATATTGGCTGTGCATTTGTCATAGATAGCTCTTATTATTTTGAGATACGTCCCATCAATACCTAATTTATTGAGAGTTTTTAGCATGAAAGGCTGTTGAATTTTGTCAAAGGCCTTTTCTGCATCTATTGAGATAATCATGTGGTTTTTGTCTTTGGTTCTGTTTATGTGCTGGATTACATTTATTGATTTGCATATGTTGAACCAGCCTTGCATCCCAGGGATGAAGCCCACTTGATCATGGTGGATAAGCTTTTTGATGTGTTGCTGGATTCGGTTTGCCAGTATTTTATTGAGGATTTTTGCATCGATGTTCATCAAAGATATTGGTCTAAAATTCTCTTTTTTTGTTGCGTCTCTGCCAGGCTTTGGTATCAGGATGATGCTGGTCTCATAAAATGAGTTAGGGAGGATTCCCTCTTTTTCTATTGATTGGAATAGTTTCAGAAGGAATGGTACCAGCTCCTCCGTATACCTCTGGTAGAATTCGGCTGTAAATCCATCTGGTCCTGGACTTTTTTTGGTTGGTAGGCTATTAATTATTGCCTCAATTTCAGAGCCTGTTATTGGTCTATTCAGAGATTCAACTTCTTCCTGGTTTAGTCTTGGGAGGGTGTATGTGTTGAGGAATTCATTCATTTCTTCTAGATTTTCTAGTTTATTTGCATAGAGATGTTTATAGTATTCTCTGATGGTAGTTTGTATTTCTGTTGGATTGGTGGTGATATCCCCTTTGTCATTTTTTATTGTGTCTATTTGATTCTTCTCTCTTTTCTTCATTAGTCTTGCTAGCGGTGTCTCAATTTTGTTGATCTTTTCAAAAAACCAGCTCCTGGATTCATTTATTTTTTTAAGGGTTTTTAAAAAAATTTATTTATTTATTTATTATTATTATACTTTAGGATTTAGGGTACATGTGTGCAATGTGCAGGTTAGTTACATATGTATACATGTGCCATGCTGGTGCGCTGCACCCACTAAATCGTCATCTAGCATTAGGTATATCTCCCAGTGCTATCCCTCCCCCCTCCCCCCACCCCACAACAGTCCCCAGAGTGTGATGTTCCCCTTCCTGTGTCCATGTGTTCTCATTGTTCAATTCCCACCTATGAGTGAGAATACGCGGTGTTTGATTTTTTGTTCTTGCGATAGTTTACTGAGAATGATGATTTCCAATTTCATCCATGTCCCTACAAAGGACATGAACTCATCATTTTTTATGGCTGCATAGTATTCCATGGTATATATGTGCCACATTTTCTTAATCCAGTCTATCATTGTTGGACATTTGGGTTGGTTCCAAGTCTTTGCTATTGTGTCTCTATTTCCTTCCATTCTGCTTTGATTTTAGTTATTTCTTGCCTTCTGCTAGCTTTTGAATGTGTTTGCTCTTGCTTCTCTAGTTCTTTTAGTTGTGATGTTAGGGTGTCAATTTTAGATCTTTCCTGCTTTCTCTTGTGGGCATTTAGTGCTATAAATTTCCCTCTACACACTGCTTTGAATGTGTCCCAGAGATTCTGGTATTTTGTGTCTTTGCTCTCGTTGGTTTCAAAGAACATCTTTATTTCTGCCTTCATTTCGTTATGTACCCAGTAGTCATTCAGGAGCAGATTGTTCAGTTCCCCTGTAGTTGAGTGGTTTTGAGTGAGTTTCTTAATCCTGACTTCTAGTTTGATTGCACTGTGGTCTGAGAGACAGTTTGTTATAATTTCTGTTATTTTATATTTGCTGAGGAGTGCTTTACTTCCAACTATGTGCTCAATTTTGGAATAGGTGTGGTGTGGTGCTGAAAAGAATGTATATTCTGTTGATTTAGGGTGGAGAGTTCTGTAGATGTCTATTAGGTCCGCTTGGTGCAGAGCTGAGTTCAATTCCTGGATATCCTTGTTAACTTTCTGTCTCATTGATCTGTCTAATGTTGACAGTGGGGTGTTAAAGTCTCCCATTATTATTGTGTGGGATTCTAAGTCTCTTTGTAGGTCTCTAAGGACTTGCTTTATGAATCTGGGTGCTCCTGTATTGGATGCATATATATTTAGGATAGTTAGTTCTTCTTGTTGAATTGATCCCTTTACCATTATGTAATGGCCTTCTTTGTCTCTTTTGATCTTTGTTGGTTTAAAGTCTGTTTTATGAGAGACTAGGATTGCAACCCCTGCCTTTTTTTATTTTCCATTTGCTTGGTAGATCTTCCTCCATCCCTTGATTTTGAGCTTATATGTGTCTCTGCACATGAGATGGGTTTCCTGAATACAGCACACTGATGGGTCTTGACTCTTTATCCAATTTGCCAGTCTGTGTCTTTTAATTGGAGCATTTAGCCCATTTACATTTAAGGTTAGTATTGTTATGTGTGAATTTGATCCTGTCATTATGATATTAGCTGGTTATTTCGCTCTTTAGTTGATGCAGTTTCTTCCTAGCCTCGATGGTCTTTACAATTTGGCATGTTTTTGCAGTGGCTGGTACTGGTTGTTCCTTTCCATGTTTAGTGCTTCCTTCAGGAGCTCTTTTAGGGCAGGCCTGGTGGTGACAAAATCTCTCAGCATTTGCTTGTCTGTAAAGTATTTTATTTCTCCTTCACTTATGAAGCTTAGTTTGGCTGGATATGAAATTCTGGGTTGAAAATTCTTTTCTTTAAGAATGTTGAATATTGGCCCCCACTCTCTTCTGGCTTGTAGAGTTTCTGCCAAGAGATCCACTGTTAGTCTGATGGGCTTCCCTTTGTGGGTAACCCCACCTTTCCCTCTGGCTGCCCTCAACATTTTTTCCTTCATTTCAACTTTGGTGAATCTGACAATTATGTGTCTTGGAGTTGCTCTTCTCGAGGAGTATCTTTGTGGCGTTCTCTGTATTTCCTGAATCTGAATGTTGGTCTGCCTTGCTAGATTGGGGAAGTTCTCCTGGATAATATCCTGCAGAGTGTTTTCCAACTTGGTTCCATTCTCCCCGTCAGTTTCAGGTACACCAATCAGACGTAGATTTGGTCTTTTCACATAGTCCCATATTTCTTGGAGGCTTTGTTCGTTTCTTTTTTTTCTTTTTTCTCTAAACTTCTCTTCACGCTTCATTTCATTCATTTCGTCTTCCATCGCTGATACTGTTTCTTCCAGTTGATCACATCGGTTACTGAGGCTTGTGCATTCATCACATAGTTCTCATGCCATGGTTTTCAGCTCCATCAGGTCCTTTAAGGACTTCTCTGCGTTGGTTATTCTAGTTATCCATTCGTCTAGTTTTTTTCCAAAGTTTTTAACTTCTTTGTCATTGTTTTGAACTTCCTCCTTTAGCTCGGAGTAGTTTGATCTTCTGAAGCCTTCTCTCAACTCGTCAAAGTCATTCTCCGTCCAGCTTTGTTCCATTGCTGGTGAGGAGCTGCGTTCCTTTGGAGGAGGAGAGGCGCTCTGATTTTTAGAGTTTCTGGTTTTTCTGCTCTTTTTTTTCCCCCCATCTTTGTGGTTTAATCTACCTTTGGTCTTTGAGGATGGTGACGTACAGATGGGGTTTTGGTGTGGATGTCCTTTCTGTTTGTTAGTTTTCCCTCTAACAGTCAGGACCCTCAGCTGCAGGTCTGTTGGAGTTTGCTGAAGGTCCACTCCAGACCCTGTTTGCCTGGGTATCAGCAGCAGTGGCTGCAGAACAGCAGATATTGGTGAACCACAAATGCTGCTGCCTGATCGTTCATCTGGAAGTTTTGTCTCAGAGGAGTACCCGGCCATGTGAGGTGTCAGTCCGCCCCTACTGGGGGGTGCCTCCCAGTTAGGCTACTCAGGGGTCAGGGACCCACTTGAGGAGGCAGTCTGCCCGTTCTCAGATCTCAAGCTGCGTGCTGGGAGAACCACTACTCTCTTCAAAGTTGTCAGACAGGGACATTTAAGTCTGCAGAGGTTATTGTTGTCTTTTGTTTGTCTGTGCCCTGCCCCCAGAGGTGGAGCCTACAGAGGCAGGCAGGCCTCCTTGAGCTGTGGTGGGCTCCACCCAGTTCGAGCTTCCCGGCCGCTTTGTTTACCTACTGAAGCCTGGGCAATGGCGTGCGCCCCTCCCCAAGCCTCGCTGCCACCTTGCAGTTTGATCTCAGACTGCTGTGCTAGCAATGAGTGAGGCTCCATGGGCGTAGGACCCTCTGAGCCAGGTGCGGGATATAATCTCCTGGTGTGCAGTTTGTTAAGCCCATTGGAAAAATGCAGTATTAGGGTGTGAGTGACCCGATTTTCCAGGTGCCGTCTGTCACCCCTTTCTTTGACTAGAAAAGGGAATTCCCTGACCCCTTGTGCTTGCCGGGTGAGGTGATGCCTCGCCCTGCTTCAGCTCACGCACGGTGTGCTGCACGCACTGTCCTGCACCCACTGTGCAGCACTCCCCAGTGAGATAAACCTGGTACCTCAGTTGGAAATGCAGAAATCACCCGTCTTCTGCGTCACTCATTCTGGGAGCTGTTCCTATTTGGCCATCTTGGCTCCACCCCCGAGAATTATGATTTTTATGCTAAATTCTCTAAGCCTGGTATCCACATTTTCTTATATGATACCTACATGAGCAAGTGCTGTGTGCAATGCCATCATCTACCACATGGTTTGTGGACTGAGACTACATAGGTCGAGGGTTCATACCCTTTCTACAAAGGGCCAGATAGTAAACATTTTAGGCCTTGTAGACCATACAGTCTCTGCTGCAATTACTCAACAACTGTGTTACAGTGTGAAAGCAGTCACAGGCAACATATAAACAAATAAGCACGACGGCATTCCAATAGAACTTTATTCACAAAAATAGGAGATGGTTCAAATTTGGCCATCGAGGCTGTAGTTTTCTAACCCTGGTGTAAAATCATACAAGAAAGGCCCTAATCTTTGCTTCCAGTTCAAAGTACTAATTCCACTTTTCATTCGTGTGTGCACTTCAAAGCTGTCAGATAGAAATCTCTAAATAGGAGTGATTAGGTTATATAAAAAAACACAGCTGGGCAAATCCTATTACGGTTATCCCAAATGACTTCAACCACCTTGCCAGTCCTTGCTTGCTTGGATTCAGCCTAATCGCACAAGCTTGAGTTAGAAAGATAACCTAAGTGAAGTTTGGGCGTGGCTTGCTGCCCAACAGCAATAAACTTAAGATATTTAAAACAAAGAAAGCAGATGATTTTCAAGGTCGTTTCACTTCCAAAATTCCAGGGTATGTCTAAGGCCATCTACTCATTCATCACAGAAAAGGACCTATGGCCAAAAATGTGGCCTTTGAGGTGACCACACTCAGAACCTAACTAAGTTCTGCTGGTCACTAATTTAATGCTAATAAAAACAGTGGTTACCTTATATTGAGCATTATAATCTGTCTTTTTTTTCTCACATAAACCTTACTGATGTCTCTGAAGTAAGATACTCTTATCCCTTTACAGTTAAGACCACTGAGGTTTAGTCTCCCCAAAATCACTCAACTAGTGAGTGGTGGAATTAGTATTCAGACCCATGTGTTCTGACTGCAAAACCTGTATTCTTTCTACTTGAAAAGCTCCCTCCCCACATAGTGCTCTGATAGCAATAATAGTATCAGCATTATGAACAAAAATAGCTAATTGAGAGTTACAAGGTGCCTGGCACTATTCTAATTTCTTTATAGGTGTGAATTCATTTCCCTCTCCCACAGGCCTACCAAGTATGTCCTCTTGCCATTCCCATTTTCTAGCTGGGAGGCACATATAATGACCCAAATAACCAATCTCAAGGCAATTCCTAGAGTTGGAAAGCACCATTCAGTCCAAGTGGAAACAGCCTACACAGGAAACACTCCCTTTATTTTCCAGTGTCAGAAAAGAAAGAAAAACCACTGAGATCTAGAGAAGCAGTTATGTCCCAGCCTGGCTTTGCATTCTAACTGCATCCTTCCTTTCTCTACTCACCCTTTCATGTCAGTTCCTTTTGTGCTGATAAATTCTACTCTCCCTGGAGTCTTTAATATGCTGTCTGGTGAATCTCACACCAAAACTATACATTTTGGAGATCTCACATGGACAACAGAGACAGAAAATAGATCTGTCTCTCTGTCAAGACATCAGATAAACCAGTTACTTCCTTCTGCCTCTTCCTTCACATTGCTCTGCCAAAAGCCACACAACAATGGCACCAGAGAAACTCACATGGCGCTCTAGAGCCCAGGTATTCACAACATGCAAGGCAGATACCACAAAAGGAGAAGGGGGAAAAAGGGCTATACAAATCATCAGCCATGTCAAGTAGCTTTAACTATGAACATGGAGGTGCCTTTTCAAAATGTCTCCATAGGGAGTTTTTTTTTTGTTTGTTTGTTTGTTTGTTTTTGCTGTTGCTGTGGTAAATGGCGATAACATCAAGTTTAAATCTGCTAGGATTTGAATGTATGTGTCCCTCTAAAATTCATGTTGGAACTTAAGTCCTAAGCGATGGTATTAAGTGGTGGGGCCTTTTGAGAAGTGATTAAATCATAAGGATTCTACCCTTGTGAGTGGAATTAATGCCCTTATAAAAGAGTCTTCAGAGAGCTGTCTGGTGTTTCCATCTCTTCTGCCGTATGAGGACACAGCAACATTCCAAGCACCATCTTGGAATCAGAGAGAAGCCCTCACCAGACGCTAAATCTGCCAGTGCCTTGATTTCTGACTTCCTAGCCTCCAAAACTGTGGAAATAAATTTCTATTACGTATTGATAAATAACCCAATCTAATATATTTTATTATAGCAGCCATGAATGAACTAAGACAAAATCTAATCTCTGCCATGAAAGAAACTAAGTGTCCTGTGTACCCTCTCTCAGAAGGGGGATTGTGAGGGGACAAAACTTACCCATCATCTCTTCTCAAATTTTCTACTGCCCACCCTTCTTGCATTCATTCTGATGATCTTTCCATGTCTGAGTAAAAGAGTTGCAAAGCTTGGAAGTGCCAGATTAACTGGGACTGCTTGTTGTGAACTAATGGATAATTAGACCTAAATGGCAGTTATGGGTTAGGTACCATCCCCACAACATAGCTACAAGGTTACAATACCAATGTCAGATAAAATGCTGCTTCACAAACAGGTATTTTAATTTTCTTAACTTTTTACTTTTAAATAATTTTAGACTTAGAGAAGAATTCCTAAAATACTGTAGAGAGTTTCTCTCAGTATAGAATAGTATAGAAACCTTTGCTCAGTTTCCTCTAATGATTATATTTGCATAGCCATGGTACAGTTATCAAAACCAGGAAATTAACATTGATACAAAACTGTTAACTAATCGTATTAGTTCGTTTTTATGCTGCTGGTAAAGACATACCTGAGACTGGGAAGAAAAAGAGGTTTAATTGGACCTACAGTTCCACATGGTTGGGGAGGCCTCAGGATCACGGCCGGAGGTGAAAAGCACTTCTTACATGCTGGTGGCAAGAGGAAATGAGGAAGACGCAAAAGCAGAGTCCTCTGATAAAACCATCAGATCTCGTGAGACTTATTCACTACCATAAGAACAGCATGTGGGAAACTGCCCCCATGATTCAAATTATCTCCCACCAGGTCCCTCCCATAACATGTGGGAATAATGGGGGTACAATCCAAGATGATATTTGGGTGGGGAAACAGAGCCAAACCATATCATTCTGCCCCTGTCCCCTCCAAATCTCATGTCCTCACATTTCAAAACCAATCATGCCTTCCCAACAGTCTCCCAAAGTCTTAACTCATTTCAGCATTAACTCAAAAGTCCATAGTCCAAAGTATTACCTGAGACAAGGCAAGTTCCTTCCACCTATGAGCCTGTAAAATCAAAAGCAAATTAGTTACTTCCTAGATGCAATGGGGATGCAGGCATTGGGTAAATACAGCCATTCCAAATGTGGGAAACTGGACAAAACAAAGGGGCTACCGGCCCCATACAAGTCCAAAATCCAGCAGGGCAGTCGTATCTTAAAGCTCCAAAATGATCTCCTTTGAGGCTATGTCTTGCATCTGGGTCACAGTGAGGCAAGAGGTGGATTCCCACGGTCTTGGACAGCTCCGCCCCTGTGGCTTTGCAGGGTACAGCCTCTCTCCCAGCTACTTTCACAGGCTGGCGTTGAGTGTCTGCGGCTTTTCCAGGTGCACTGTGCAGGCTGTTGGTGGATCTACCATTCTGGGGTCTGGAGGACGGTGGCCCTCTTCTTGCAGCTCCACTAGATGGTGCCCCAGTAGGGACTCTGTGTGGGGGCTCCCACCCCACATTTCCCTTCCAGACTGCCCTAGCAGAGGTTCTCCATGGGTGCCCTGCCCCTGCAGCAAACTTCTGCCCAGGCATCCAGGCGCTTCCATACATCTTCTGAAATCTAGGCGGAGGTTCCCAAACCTCAGTTCTTGACTTCTGTGCTCTTACAGGCTCGACACTACATGGAAGTTGCCAAGGCTTGAGGCTTGCACCCTCTGAAGCCACAACCCGAGGTCTATGTTGGCCCCTTTCAGCCAAAGCTGGAGCAGCTGGGATGCAGGGCTCCAAGTCCCTAGGCTGCACACAGCATGGGGAACCTGGGCCTGGCCCACAAAACCATTTTCTCCTAGGCCTCCAGGCCTGTAATGGGAGGGGCTGCCCTGTCAGAGGTGAAGACCTCTGACATGCCCTGGAAAAATTTTTCCCATTTTCTTGGGGATTAACATTTGGCTCCTCATTACTTATGCAAATTTCTGTAGACAGCTCGAATTTCTCCTCAGAAAATGGGTTTTTCTTTTCTATTGCATTATCAGGCTGCAAATTTTCCAAACTTTGTTGCTGTTTCCCTTTTAAAACTGAATGCTTTTAATAGCATCCAAGTCACCTCCTGAATGCTTTGCTGCTTAGAAATTTCTTCCACCAAATACCCTAAATAATCTTTCTCAAGTTCAAAGTTCCACAAATCTCTAGGGCTGGTGCAAAATGCCACCAGTCTCTTTGCTAAAACATAACAAGAGTCACCTTTGCTCCAGTTCCCAACAAGTTCCTCATCTCCATCTGAGACCACCTCAGCCTGGACCTTATTGTCCATATCCCTATTAGGCTTTTGGTCAAAGCCATTCAACAAGTCTCTAGTAAGTTCCAAACTTTCCCACATTTTCCTGTCTTCTTCCGAGCCCTCCAAACTGTTCCAACCTCTGCCTGTTACCCAGTTCCAACATCACTTCCACATTTTTTGGTATCTTTTCAGCAACGCCCCACTCTACTGGTATCAATTTACTGTATTAGTTCATTTTTACACTGCTGGTAAAGACATATCCCAGACTGGGAAGAAAAAGAGGGCTTAATTAGACTTACAGTTCCACATGGCTGGGGAGGCCTCAGAATCATGGCAGGAGGCAAAAGGCACTTCTTACATGGCAATGGCAAGAGAAAATGAGGAAGATGCAAAAGCAGAAACCCCTGATAAAACCATCTGATCTCATGAGACTTATTTACTACCACGAAAACAGCATGGGGTAAACTGTCCCCATAATTCAAATTATCTCCCACTGGGTCCCTCCCACAACACGTGGGAATTATGGGAGTATAATTCAAGATGTACGCAGAGCCATACCATATCACTAACCTACAGGTCTTTTGTGACTTTCTCCAGTTTCCCCACTAATGTTCTTTTCCTGTTCCTGGTTCCCACATTAAATTTAGGTTTTTTTCTCTTGAATCTCTGCCAATGTGTGATACAGGGAGGTTAAATGGCATGCCAAAGGCTATACAGTTATTAGTAGAACTGAGGTTTTTGAACCCAGAGATATCTTTATGAAAACCACATTTTTAATCATTATACTGCTGTCCTAGGTTTCCTTTTGGACATCAAGCGGACTGTACATAATTAAAAAATAAATGTCTAAGTTTTGTGCCTTTGAGAGTTCAAAAATTTATTTGTTTTAGCAGGTACCATTATATTAACTAATATATGGGGCCTCTTTGGGTCAGTATAGTAGTATAGAATTATACTACTAGGTTAATGATATAGTACGGAGTTAGCCCAAGACTATGCTATACCTGACAAAAGAAAGCAACATTAAGTGTACTTGTCCTTTAATTTAGGCCCTCGCTTTTACATACCTTCATTTATCTTTGATTATCTTAAGAACTAAGCAATTGTTACAAATATGAATTTGAAATAAATTTACTTTTCAAAATAAAATAGATGTCACAAAATACTTTTATAAAATGGTGGAGAGGGTAGAGTAGAGGTTGTGTATTAGGAAATCCAATATACTTATTAAGAAGTATCTTATAATTTCATAAAAGAGGAATCACTACTTTAGCACATCATTAATGCCAAACATTTTCAAGACTTTCTATTGTATATGTCTCTTAAGTCCCATATCAGCACATTGGAATATTAAATTGGAAGTTGGAATCATTAATCAACAAAATGAAGTTAGTGCTAGGAAATTTGCATGGGAGCCAATTAGAGCATAGCCTGTGGGATACAATATAATAAAAATTCAGCCTTGGGATGTAGCACCAAACAGAACATTTTCCTAGAAGAAGCACTCTACTAGAGGTGACTTCTTCATTTCTAGCATCATGTTTGGTCAAGGATTTGGAGAAATAGCCCAATATGCTATACGAGAGTATTTTTTTTTAACTTTACCTGTATGAACATACGGGCCTTTCATTTTCCAAATCATACTTGGTTGTAGACCAAGCGCTTAATGAAGTACAAGGAAGAGAAAAGCATTTGAAAAAATTTACCTGAAAAAAGCATCTGTGAAATTGCATTTTTTCTTTCCTCTTTTCAGCCTTCCCTCTCCAGAGAATAAGAGGCCAATAACGTGCCCTCAGCCTGTTCATAGGCTGTTTGGAGTGCAGATATCCCTCGACATTCAGCAACTATGGGTAGGTGGAATGAGGTGTAGGTATCAAAGATGCTGAGGCAGGCCGGCGCTGGCAAACTTATTTACAATTGGATGAAAAGCAGGGATGGTTTCACTTGTCTTCGTGGCCCTGGACCTAGCAGAGAACATGACAGGCTTGTTTCACGTACTGGTGTGGCAACCATGAAAATATGCCTCTTACATCTCCAACTGCAGAGAGTGATAGCACCAGCTTCTGCACTCTAAAAGCCATCACTATACTTTATAAGAAGGGGTTCATTGTCCACTGCTGCTGATTCGTGAACTTCACTTTAAAAAATATCACTCATCACTTTTTTCGTTGTCCACTGCTGCTGATTCCTGAACTTCACTTTTAAAAATATCACTCATCACTTATGCCAAAATTTTTGTTGAAATTTGGTTACTAATTCCATTTTCCATAATACAAATCAGTTGTTCTTGCCAATTTTTGAAACTTTTGCTTTTCAATAGATTTCAATGGGTTCAAAAGCCAGTAAACGTTTGCATTTTAAAGACTTTTTCATTTTAAAAATATTTAATGTCAATGATTTCTATACATGTTTGTGATAATATTTTTTATAAGTGATATATCATTTCGGGTAATAAAGTTACATAATGCTGGAAAATTTTCCACACGTTTATTTGAAAATGCTTTCTACATAAAATATCTCTTTGGTAAATCAGTTACTTTTGCACACTTTGCTAAAATGTTAATATGTACTTTGAAGAGACACATTGGTGCATTAATTTTGTTTAAATCTGCTAAGTAGCCAACTATTAGCAGCCACCCTGTTATTATGCAAAACTGCCACTCTTTGCCAGAAAACTAGGACACTGACTTTCTTATGAAAGAAAAATACATTATAAATCGTTAAGTTGATAATGATTTTCAGTACTTTTCCACAAGATAACCAGAAAATTCTACAGCAAAAACAGAATGTTACACTTTTATTACAAAGCCTTATAAAGATTCTACAGTTTAAAGCTTTTGTTTTTATAAAAGAAAACTTGATGACATCTGGTAGTGCATAAATTGCAGTAAATCACAATGTGCCAATGCTGAATAAAAGATCAATCCCTCCACATTTTGATATTCCCTTTGTCCTTCATGATATCTAATGGGCTGGCTATGATCATGTGACATATGATTGAATGAGCATGCCAGTGTTAATGTTTATACAAAATGTTAGTAATGCCTAATATGTTATATAGATGAAAATAACACAAATTGATCTCATATGCTTCCCTGTATCCTTATTACGGGAATTATAGCCAGAGTGGTAAGCATCTTACTGGCTGGTGGTTAAGGATGTTTTCATTCTTGGTAAGCGAGGAGTTTGGGTTTTACCATGCATGCAGGAACTGGAGACAGGTCTTCAATTTATGAAAGGTAAGCAATAAAAGCCAAAATTCGGCTGCACGCGGTGGCTCACGTCTGTAATCCCAGCACTTTGGGAGGTCGAGGTAGGTGGATCACGAGGTCAAGAGATTGAGACCATCCTGGCCAACATGGTGAAACCCCGTCTCTACTAAAAGTACAAAAATTAGCTGGGCATGGTGGCGTGCATATGTAGTCCCAGCTACTCGGGAGGCTGAGGCAGGAGAATTGCTTGAACCTAGGAGGCGGAGGTTGCAGTGAGTAGAGATTGTGCCACTGCCCTCCAGCCTGGCAACAGAGCGAGACTCTGTACCCACGCCCCTCCCAAAAAAAATTCTTGCATAAAGTCAAAGTTCTCAAAGAGTTGCATATATAGGCCAAGAGTTGAAAAGTTCAATCCATTAGCATATGGCAACAAAGAAACTTCTCTGCTCATGAATGGGTTTTGGGTAGAAACGGAAATGTCTCCCTTTCCATTCTATAATTATGGGTCTATGTCTCACATGATTAACAGTTAGAATTTAAACTGTTTGGGATCAGGAATGTCTGAGCTGAAAAATTAACACAGAACTTGAGTCTAGGCCAGTGATAGTGTTAAGACACCTGCAAGGAGCAAATATAAAATTGCTCTGGGATGGGTATGCCCTCCTCCCAAGCAACAGGGGTTTCCAACAGATAAGCCACCCCTGAACATGAGTTTACGACGGTGTTAAATGTTTTCCAATTATCCCTCCAGGTTTGCTCTCCATCCTTCTTTACCCTGCTTTTCCCCCAACAGACTAACCTCTATCTACTGCGTCACCTGGGTTTCCTGTCTTCTCACTGGGTTCAGCTAGTGGGAGGTAATGCAGGAGATTCAGGGACAGAAGAATAGCAAGATCATGATATTTGTTCCCTTAGCTACATCCATGCAGGGCCACTGGTTGGCAGTGTCTGCTTTCCTCTAGTAAGGCATGTGTCTTGTCAGGCTACCCTTTCTTCCAGCTATGGGTCTGGTAATCACTCCCTCCCTGTGCCATTCAGGCTTAGGGATAGCAATAGCTCCATGTTTTACCATCTTTTGGCTGCTCTTAGCCCTGGCCATACCTTTATAAATAATTTTGTGTTAAACTCTCCACAATTACTGTATTTGATGAAGCATCTTCTTCCTGCCCGAAATTTGACTGATATACTATTGATAATTTTAAAAGTGAATATTAATGATAAAAATTGAGGACAAAACCTACCATGAGCCAAGAGTTCACAGACCTAACAAATAGGATAATTAGAACTCAAAGAATGTCAATACTAAAACAATTTATTGGACACTATAAAAATATATATTTAACATAATTAAAAACTAAAGAAGCAATAAAAATTAGAAAAAGAACAAGATACTATGAAAGAAGAACAGAGATTTGAAAAATAACCAAATATAATTTCATGGAGAGATGAAGAGACGGAAAATATGAAAGTGGGGTTAAGAGACATTGAGAGATTGGCAGAGAGGCAATATATACAGAATAATAGCTGAGAACTTTTCATAATGGATTACAGACATAATTCCCAAAATTTAAAAAGTATAACATGTCTTGAGTAGAATAAGCCCATATCCAGACATATCTAGTGAATCTAGAATAAAATAAACCCGTATCTAGACATATCTAGTGAAACTGCAGACAAAGAAACAAACAGAACATTTTAAAAGCAGCCAAAAAGAAAAGCCAGGTTATTCATAATACCAATAATAAGACGGACAGTTGACTTTGCAACAGCAGTAATATAGACCAAGTAACATTGGAATAATATCTTCAAAATAATTAGAGAAATTAACTGTCATTGATAATTTTATATTCAGCTAAAAATACCATTCAAATTCAGGGGAAAATAAGAACTTTGAAAAAGTGATTCATTTCTTACATAACATTTATGTTATAAAACTGACTTAATAAAAGAAAACATAACTACTAAAGAAATAGAATCAATAATCTAAAATCTATTTACAAAATGAACACCAGGCCCAGATTGTTTTACAGGCAAGTTTTGCTTAAAATGCAAAGAACCTAAAAGAGACATGGGCAAAACATGATGTATTAGTCCATTTTCATGCTGCCGATAAAGACATACCAAAGAGTGAGAAGAAAAAGAGGGTTTAATTGGACTTACAGTTCCACATGGCTGGGGAGGCCTCAGAATCATGGCAGGAGGCAAAAGTCACTTCTTACATGGCGGCAGCAAGAGAAAATGAGGAAGATGCAAAAGCAGAAATCCCTGATAAAACCATCAGATCTCATGAGATTTATTTACTACCATGAGAATAGTATGGGGGAAGCCGCCCCCATGATTCAAATTATCTCCCACTGGGTCCCTCCCACAACACATGGGAATTATGGGAGTACAATTCAAGATGATATTTGGGTGGGGACACAGAGCCCAACCGCATCACATTAATAGATAACCCAGAGAAACAAAATTCACAGTGGCTAATAAACCATATGGAAAATTATGATCAGAGAAATGCAAATGCAAACAATAATGAAATATCATTATGCCAGTCTCAGGTTGGCAAAAATTAAATCTGAAAACATCAAATGTTGGCAAGAGTTGAACATAAACAGGAATTCAAAGGCTTTAATGATAGACTATAAACTGGTTTATTTACTTTGGGCAACATTTTTGCAATAGTTAATAAAGATTCAGATAAACATACACATTGGGTAATTTCATTTCTAAAAACTTGTACACATGTGTACAATAAAACAAATGCAAGATAATTTAGTGGAACATTAGAGATAATCTAATCCTCCCTCCATGAAATAATGGATAACTGTAATATTCAGAAAATAGATCTTGTAAATAGTGAAGATGCATAAACTAGGTCTGCATACATTACAGAACAAAATGTTGAAGAAGCAAGGCACACAACATGTATCACTATATCATTTATATAAGAAGTTAAAAACAAACAAACAATAATGCAATTTACCTATGAATTTATGCTTATGTGGTTAAAGTTAAAAACATACATGAAACAAACCATATCAACTTCAGGAGGAGAGGGAAGAGATCGAGTGGTTATAGCTGTATCTGTAACACTTTAGTAAAAGTAGAGATAGGAAAAAAGTACAACATTCTACTTGTTTAATCTTGGTGTAGTTATAAGAGTATATGATTTTCTATACTTTAACTGTATGTTTGAAAAATGTTTGATATTTCAAGGCAAAATAAAGCTACTATGTTCTCATAAATCACCAAAATATTTTTCTTAAGCATTACATTCTTATTATCTTCTTTACACCAGTAGCAGAGTAGTGATATTGTTTGCCTGTGTCACCACCCAAAATCTCATCTTGAATTGTAATAATCCCCACATGTCAAGGGCAGGACCAGGTGAAAATAATTTAATTATGGGGGGTGGTTTCCCTCATACTGTTCTTGTGATAGTGAGTGAGTTCTCACGAGATCTGATGGTTTTATAAGAGGCTTCCCCCTTTCCCTCTGCTCTCATTCTCTCCCCTGCCGCCCTGTGAGATGGTGCCTTCTGCCGTGATTTTAAGTTTCCTGAGGCCTCCCCAGCCATGTGGAACTGTGAGTCAATTAAACCTCTTTCCTTTATAAATTACCCAATCTCGGGTATTTCTTCATAGCAGCGTGAGAACAGGCTAATACAAGTAGAATAGTCAAATCTATTTCTAAGCAGTTTTACTATACATTAAATTTATATGACCTACACTGGTATTCAAAGCTGTGTGTTACACCTGCTTCCTACCCTCTGGGATATAAGTAGGGGTAGAAATGGTTTGCCTTGAATTTGTAGATGAGCATCTGACAATAAATGTTTCCTGTGAGACTATGCCACCTGCTTGCTGTATAGCCTGTTAACAAGCAGAAAGGAGGCCACTGAGTCACCACGTTTCCACTTTACCCCTTGAGACACTCCTTGCTCTTATTCTGTTCTGGCTGCTGGATTTCTATCCCTTTCCTCTCCTGTGAAAGTACTGGCTGGTGATGCTAATTTGAGAGAAGAAAATGTAGGAGAAAAACCACCTGCAGCCAAAGGAACTATATGAGTTCTTATGAACTCATTATTATACATAAAAGTTAGAAATGTTGATTGAACTCAGCTCATTGCATTTCTATTTCTAACTTTTTCAACACTAAAGAGCCTGCTCCATGCACACGCTGGCAGTTTCAAACTGCACTGAAGGATTGCTATATCCCAGGAGGGAACATTGGCAGTTGTTTCTGGGAACCTGTTGAAATTCAAAACTGAGTATGAATAAAGGCTTGGACCACTGAGTGAGAAAGAGCCTTGAACAGTCTGTTTCGTTATACAATGAAAGGTATTTGCTTTAAGGCAATAAAAGTATTCAACTTTGGATACGATTGGGAAAAGAAAACATTTACAACCAGGTGGTCTAATTTAAAAAATGCAGCCCACAGATTTGTTCAGTGTCTTTCTAGATACTGGCAAGAGACACAGAAGGAAGAAATTGAGTACATCAAATATTACGTGTAGGCTCTGCCACTCAAGTAGTTTTAAATCCAGATAAGGAAAGAGGGCACATGTATATAAAACAGAAGAACAGGCAGAAAATTCTGATGACATTCCCATGTTTGCATGTCTTGATCTCCAACTTGCCAGTAAGCTTGCTCCAAACAGCAAATATATATTGGGCTCCTATTATGTGCCAAGTGTTGAGAGAAGCACAGGAGACATAAAATCAAGTCAGACAAGGTCCTTGCCTTGATCTATAGGTAGAGAAAGAACACTTAAATAATGATTCTAATATTAGGTGAAATGTGCTATAAGAGAGGACCATCACAGCACAGGAGAGGGACTCAGGGTGGACAGAATCTTGGGACATGAATAACTGTTAGCCAGGCAAATAAGTGGTTCATAGAAGATTATTCTAGGCACAATTAAAAGCATGAGCTAAAGGTTTTGAGGGGTGGAACATCATGAAGTTTGAAAGCGAATCAAGTCCTTTTTATTCTTTCACCTGAGCTTTAAACAGTGGCTCTTAAAACAGGAAATAGAATGCTCTGAAACACTTTGTGTAAAATATTTGTGTTTCCATTCAGAATTTACTCTCCCTCTTATTCCTGAAACTACATGCAAAATGTGAGGAAGGGGACAAAGGGATAAGGACAGCTACCAGTTTTTTTGTTTGTTTCTTGGCTCTAGGACAGCTACCAGTTTTTTTGTTTGTTTCTTGGCTCTTCAGTGCCTAGCTCATTGTCTGGGATGGATAGATGGATGGATTGATGAATGGACAGAAAGACAGAAGACAGAAATTTTGTACACACACACATATCTATATATATGTCTATCTGTCTAGAAGGCTTGTTGAATTGAGTTGAACCACTAACTAACAAATACAAATTAAATTGTGTTATTTACTTCAGTTAATGGAGGTGGGATAGGTTGTTTGATTTTCTAAGTCCTCCCACCTTTACATCTAAAGGCTTTATGACATTGAAAATTAGGAGATACCAGGTTGATAGGGTCAGATGTTATATCAGTGAACAGGGAAAGGGAATTCCCCTTCTATCATCAGCTTAAATGTATGCTGGGCTTCCTACAGAAATGTAAACTTATTATATGTATTGACTGCTGTCAATGCCAAGTATTTAGAACTGTTAGGTTTATTACTTTCAAATTTCATCCTGTGCTTTGGTGCCTGAGGCAAGTTAGGAACAGACACCAAGGTGGTGATGCTTCACTCTCACCCACCATAATTAAAAAGTTTTCAATGACTTCTCCACACTCTTGATCCCATGGGAGAAAAATAATTTCTTTTTCACACAGAGGTTAAATATATTATTAGATATGTTGACAATTTTATATATATAACTATAAGATCTCTTCCACAGAGTAAAAGAAATCTTTCACTTCCCACATTTTGCCTTCTTCATCATTAATGTGTTCTGTCCCAAATCTTCATTTTTGCCTCTCTCCTCAAATAACATTCTCTGGTGGACAAAACTTACTTCGGTGAACGTGGTCTTTGAGTTTCATACTCTAAATACTGATAATTTTTGGCACCCAAACTGGTTTTGGTTTCCGATTGCTGTTAAAAGTAGCACATCATAAAATATCATGAGTTTCAGGTCTCTAGAAGGCAGAAAAGTCATAAAAGCAATAGAAAGAACCTGGTATAAGTGAAACTAATTTTTAAAAAGAAGATATGTATGTATATACAGATACTCCTCGATTTATGATGGGGTTATGTCCCATAACACTTACAGTAGCCTATGTTTGGACAAAATCATCTAACGCAAAGCTTATTTTATAATAAAGTGTTGACTATCTCATGGTTGTTTATCCTTGTGATCACATGGCTGACTGGGAACTGCCCAACATTGCAAGAACGAATCCTACAAGAACTTATTGTGAGCCAGGGAAAAGATCAAAATTCAAAATTAAAGGTGTGGTTTCTACTGAATGTCTATTACTTTCTCACCATTATAAAGTCGAAAAATAGTAAGCCAAGGACTGCTTGTATATATAAATATATATGTGTGTGTATATATATATATGTATGTATGTATCTTAATCATGGGTAACTTGCAATCCTTAGCTATAGCCTTTTGTTCTCAAAAAAGTAAAAGGATCCTCAAAAAGAGGGGCAATGTTAACAGGAATCCACACAACCTGTTAAGAGCTAACAGGAATCCACACAACCTGTTAAGAAGTCTTTTTCTGTAGATAAGCATCAATCAAGAGACAGAAATCACACCAGTAATTTTAACAGAGAGAATTTAATATGAAGAATTGTTAACTAGGTATAGTGTTAATTACACAACTGAAAAGGTTAAAAGAGAAAACGCTAAGGTACTGTAGTTGCGGGAAGCAGCTGTTATCCCTGAGGGAACAAAGAGAAGAGGTTAGGATTGTACCATTTTAGAAGTCTGGGAGAGAAGGGGCCCATGGAGTTAGAACTCTGAGCCCTGAGAAAGGCACACTGCCTGGTGGTTGCTGGTGTCTCAGGGTGATGGTGGAGCAAAATAAGGCTGACCCTGAATGTGTTGAACAAGTGAAAATTGACTTCAGGTGCTGTTAAAGGAAGGCCTGGCCACTGCCAGAGTAAAGATGTGAGGCTGGGTTGATGGCAATATGAAACAGGAATCCAACGGGAAGCCCATGGGAAGCAAACAGTAAGCGGACAGGAAAAACCAAGGCTCTCTCCCTTATCTGGACTAACGATCAGCTTCTGGCGACCCCTAGTGACAGGGCCAAAGAGGGATCAGCTGGCAAAGTAGAAATGTGTGGTGCAGAGTTCAAGCCCTAGCATCACAGAGCAGGAAACAGAAGGGCAAGTTTGGAGCTGGATAACAATACTTTAATAATTGGCACTTAAGTTTGCAGAAGAAACCCCATCTACAGTGTGGGTTGGTTGTGAAATTAAAGTACTGTCTGACTAAGAACCCAGAAGGCGACCATTCTGGATGGCCATGCTGATTGATTCAACATCATCTAATGGTCCCTAATGATTTATTTGAGCCAAACCCCAAACCCCTTGCTAGTGATTTGTATAAAAATGAGTTTTTCATATTTTATGTTTAACTTAAAAGTTCTATATGCCCTTCAGCAAATTAAGTAGTTCAGTGCCAGTATTTTTAATAAGCCACAGTCACTGGCGTTAGGGCTTGAATCCAAAGGCCGGACGTGTAACAAATGTGGGCCTCTTATGCCTGCTTCATATCAAAAGCAGAAGTGAAAGAATTTTTGAAAAGTGTAAGAAAGTCACTTACAATGGGAAAAAACCTAAGCAAAACACAACAAGAAAAGGAGCAAGATAAGTTTGGTTGTTTTCACTGCTCAATCAACATTATTCTGGGGGTCCTAGCCAGTGCATTTAGACAAGAAAAAATAAATAAGATGTATGAATACAAGAAACTGTCATAATTCACAGTTTATATCATTATTCACCTAGAAAGGCCAATTCAATCAACTCAAACCCTAATATAACATTAGAGTTCAGTAAGTAAGCTAGATGTAAGATTAACATACACCAATCAATAGCTTTGCTTTAAACTAGCCAAAACCAGTTAGAAAATGTAGTAATTAACAAAAAAAATTACAGAGTTTATTCACAGCACTATTGGAAACTTTGAAATACTATATAAAATTAAGTAAATTCTTTAGCAGAGATATATTCTCTGGGGTCCCTAAGAATCATTTGTGTGTTTTCAATTCTAGTATCATCTGTAAAAGCAATATAAATGCATTCTGTATCATCTATATCAGGGGTTAGTAAATTACAGGCCATGGGCCAAATCCTGGATGTGGTTGGTTTTGTAAACAAAGTTTTATTAGAACACAATCACACTCATTCATTCATACACATATTGTGTGTGACTGTGTTTGCACTATGTTTTCAGAATTGAGTAGTTGCAACAGACACACTTTTGCCCACCAAGTGGAGAATATTTATTCTCTGGCCCATTATAGAAAATATTTACTGACCACTGATCTGTATGATTACATTATAAATGAGCCCAGTCCGTATTTGCATTTGTGTCCCTAATCACACTGGTACTTGATGTGACTATATTTAACTCTTAACATGCTGGCTGATAAGCAGATCTGTTTCCAGATTGGAATTCCTACATCAAAATGGGAACCATCTTCTGACCACACTGTGCTCTTGTTTAACAGTGAAAAGGCCAAAACTTATGTCTTGCAGTTATAATTTACATGTATAACACTTTCATGGAATAAGACTTGCTTTGTAATTTATTTAGTAAGTTGAAAGTTGTTTGATATAATCAAATCATCATAGTAAAGATTAGTAATATACTACTTTAATTGTCATGGGCTAAAGAGAAATGTACCAAAGAGGACTTAAGGCAAAAATGATATGTTTTTACCCAGTAATGTCAGAGTGTGTGTCCATGAAAATGTTTTCCAGTAGAGTTATTAGAAAATCTTCGGGAGACTTGAGTCCTTGCATGGCTCTGTCTAGCACAGGTAGAACAAACTGAAAAGGTATCCTAATGATAATCACCATTGTTGCCATATGGTCAGTTGGGATGCAATTATCTCATTTTTTGTACTCAACAAGGGATTTATTTTCAGTAACTATAACAGTAAATATGCAATAAATAATTGTTAAGTTGCCTTTTTAAATAACTGTATTTTGTTTTTTACTATTAATTAGCTTAAAATGGTACAGAACTGATTATTGTAAACACATTTGTTGTGAAAAAGGAAACTTAGCATTAATGATAATGACTAGGACTCAAGTCATGGCCCACTATCTTTAAAATAAAGTAAAATAAAATCATGTTGAACAATAGCATACTACGAAACATCTGAATGCATCTTTACAAATAAGATGTATGTTTCAACAAAGTTACATCATATATTAACTTAATGTTGTTCAATTAAAATTTTCTAGCAGTTTGAATTTGATTTTAGACTTAATGGTCTCCAGAACTGTGGGAGAATAAATTTCTGTTGTTTTAAACCACCAAGTTTGTGGTCGTTTGTTAATAACGGCCCTAGGAAACTAATACATAGCTCTTCTCAGATAATGTTTGCTGGCCCCTGATTTAGATATTTTTTGGTAGACCAGAGTTTCTAGTATAATCATCACAATCTGCCAATTGATCTCAAAGCCTTTTCTGGTAGACCTTTATCATTGTCCCACCACCCCATTCTCACCAACACATAAACATGCACAATATGCGCATGCACACACACACACACACTCCACAGACCTTCTGTGTGGGGAGGGTAGGATAGCCAGTAGTAGCCTCCACACATTCCTTCTCATTGTCTCCAGCCCAGATAGCTTGAATTATCAAGTTCGGCTCCCACACTTATCACCCCAAAGCCCAACCCAGAGGCTTTGAGTGGGGGAAAAAAAAAACACACAAAAAAACCCAGCAGCTAGCTAGGGGATCCTTGGTCTATTTTTTCTTTAAAGGGTAGAGTACACAATATAGTATAATGATCACAATGTTATGGATTTTTTTGGGTGTGTACAGTCTAGAAAGTGTTTTGTAAAATTAAAAAGGAAAGGTGACATACATTAAAACAAATCACCCACCAGCAGCTAAAGCAATGGCTCAAAAAGCTCTGAAAATTTTAACTGGTTTACTATGCCTGTGTAATTTTCTTTTAATGACTACTTAGCAGGCAAAGGAAGAACAGAGATTGGGGCTTCTATAAGAGTATTCTCAACGATTCCCTTAATAGCTGACTATTACCAATAAAGCTATAGGCAGCTTTAGCCAACATGAAATTATAATGTTAGTAGATAAAAATAGTTACCATAGTTGACTTTCTCCCACTGGAAAAAATTTCAACTGCCTACAGCTATCCCTCATAGGGGTTTGGTAACAAAGCACATAGGCGTGGTTTTATCTGATAACTTCAGGATGCTGTGGCATCAATGAAAATTAAGTTGGAGTTGTTAAAATACGCCGTCAGGGAACTTGATGTTGCTACAGCTGATATCCCTGTACCCATTTTTTTTTCTTAAAAGAAAAAAGGTATCTCTCTTAAGGTGTGTAAGCATTCAGTGATGAATGGAAGGAATTGACAATACAGACTCCTAACTCCTGATACCAGCAAACCTCTATTTTGTGCAACTTCAGAGCAGTGAAATTTCCCTTCAATGTAATTGACAACTTATTTGAGGTAAAAATGACAAAAGAAAAAAATCCTGGTTTAAAACTGAGTTGTGATCTTTTTTTTTAAATCTCCATCAAGAAGTTTACTAAGTGATGGCAACTGGAGGATCATGGATGTTTTTCAAGTATGTGTTTTGTTCAGCACAAGGTTCATATAATGGAGAGTTACTGACACCAGGCTATATATTTATTATTATTAAAAACTGGTGAAGATATTCTACTGTGAGGTCACTCAGGATGTAATCACTGGTTTCAGAGTGGTTTAATTCAACCATTTGAAATTTGGCTGATGAATTTATATTTTGTCACAAATAATAATGCAATTTGTTTTTGTCTAATAACCTCATTTACATTTTCACATTGCTAGAAGCCTACCCACCTTATTTTTAATGTTTTTCTGATAACATAAGTAACAAATGTTCATTGTTAAAAATATGTGAAAAATTCAAAAAGCCCAAAGATTAAAATAAATCATGATGCATACTATAACCCCTGAGTTTAATATGTAGGCAGATCTACTTCCAGTTTTTCTGTATACAATATAAATATATATTCGTAACATGCACTTTAAATTTTATATGTGTACAATGTATGTGTATGTACAAACTTTTAAAGTAAAACTAGATGTATATTTTACATGCCACTTTGCAACCTACCACTTTTCTTTCCTTCTTTTTTTTTTTTTAGCCTGATGAAATCTTGTTTATTCTGAAACATAATTGGTCAACAATAAACATATGATTTTAGAACCTTTCTTGTTTGAATGGCAGGAATGAGTGAAAGATTAGGAGGCCATTGTGTGGGAGGAAGGAATAAAAGAGTAGGAAATAAGAAAGGCTGGAAAGAATCAAAGATGAGCTGGGGTTACTTAATTTTTTTGAGTGAGGTGAGGCATATTTTCTTTCAACTGGATTTGGGCCAACAGGCCCTGCTCCAAGTCCTTTGGCCCTGTGTAGCTGAGGGGTAGGAGATGATAAGCTTTGAGCCAGCTTGGCTTTGAGTGGCAGACCAAATATTGAGTGATGTTTTCTCCAAAACACAGCAGAGTTTCTTAAGAAAAACTTGATTCTAAGAGAATTAATGACTACAAGTGTCAGAGTTATTTTAAATCTCTACACAATAGATAAAGATAAGGGAGCACCAAGTAAATAATACACTCATCTTCCAAAATGTCAGCATTTGCTGGATATAGCAGTTCATCATTTTAAGGTAGGAGTCATCTAAATGGAAATGGGTCGTTTGATAATGATTTATTATGAACTTCTAAGAGCAGATAAATATTTTAGGGTCCATATTAGAAGACAGGTATCCTACTTCGCAGTAGAATGGGAAAAGCTATTGGGTCACGTGATAATGCAACAGCAAATCATTGAGTTTGGATTTTTATTGAGATCTTTTAGCATCTTTCTCATCCTCAAATTTGTACCTCTGGAGCCTCAGGTGGCAGAGTTTTCTTTTTTTTCTTTTTAGTTTCTTTTCCTTCTAGTTTCCATATTTGTAATCTGTTTCATTTTTTACATTTTGTTTTGAAAAACATGAAGAACCAAGTTCCTACTGGACAAAACAAAAACAAAAGCAGGCAAATAGAAGAGAACGAACACAATTATCTGGTCCTTTTCATTTGGAAATCGGTCATTCATGGCAATCAGTATCTGCACATGAACTTATCATCAGAAAAGGAAAACAGATCTGTATTTTTAAAGGACTTTTATCAACCACACAACTAAATCCTTGTAACTTTTAACTATATTTAGTATTCTCTTTTTTCTCACATAAGTAATTAAGAATATGTTCCTTGTATTTGTCCAACTTTTTTTTGAAAGTTCAAAAAGATTTCCCCATATTCTTACCTCATTATCAAAGGCTTTTTTTTTCTTCTTTTTAAAATTTAATTTTAAGTTCGAGGATACATGTGTAGGATGTGCAGGTTTGTTATATAGGTAAACGTGTGCCATGGTGGTTTACTGCATCTATCAACCCATTGCCTTGGTATTAAGCCCAGTATGCATTAGCTATTTATCCTGATGCTCTCCCTCCCCCTACCCCCCTGACAGGGGGCATTTGGGTTGATTTTATGTCTTTGCTATTGTGAATAGTACTGCAATGAACATATGTGTGCATGTATCTTTATAATATAATGATTTATATTATTTTGGGCAATCAAATGGTATTTCTGGTTCTATGTCTTTGAGGAATTGCCACACTGTCTTCCACAATGGTTGAACTAATTTACATACTCACCAACAGTGTAAAAGCATTCCTATTTCTCCACAGCCTTGCCAGCATCTGTTGTTTCTTGGCTTTTTAATAATCAGCGTTCTGACTGGCATGAGATGGTATCTCGTTGTGGTTTTGATTTGCATTTCTCTGATGTTGAGTTTTTTTCATATGTTTGTTGGCTGCATAAATGTCTTCTTTTGAGAAGTGTCTGTTCATGTCCTTTGCCTACTTTTTAATGAGTTTTTTCTTGTAAATTTAAGTTCCTTGTAGATTCTGGATATTAGGCTTCCATCAGATGGATAGATTTCAAAATTTTTCTCCCACTCTTTAGGTAGGTTGGCTGTTCACCCTGATGACAGTTTATTTTGCTGCACAGAAGCTCTTTAGTTTAATCAGATCCCATTTGTCAATTTTTGCTTTTGTTGCAATTGCTTTTGGTGTTTTCATCATGAAATCTTTGCCCATGCCTATGTACTGAATGTATTACCTAGATTTTCTTCTAGGGTTTTTATAGTTTTGGGTTTTACATTTAAGTCTTTAATCCATCTTGCATTAATTTTTGTATAAGGTGTAAGGAAGGGGTCCAGTTTCAATTTTCTGCATATGGCTAGCCAGTTTTCCCAGCACCATTTATTAAATAGGTAATCCTTTCCTCATTGCTTGTTTTTGTCAGGTTTGTTGAAGGTCAGATCATTATAGATATGTGGTCTTATTTCTGAGATCTCTATTCTGTTCTATTGGTCTATGTGTCTGTTTTTGTACCAGTACCATGCTGTTTTGTTTACTGTGGCCTTGTGATATAGTTTGAAGTCTGGTAGTGTGATGCCTCCAGCTTTATTCTTTTTGCTTAGTATTGCCTTGGCTATATGGGCTCTTTTTTGGTTCCAGGTGAATTTTAAAATTTTTTTCTAATTCTGTGAAGAATGTCAATGGTAGTTTAATGGAAATAGCATTGAATCTATAAATTACTTGGGGCACTATGGCCATTTTCATGATATTGATTCTTCCTATCCATGAGCATGGAATGTTTTTCCATTTGTTTGTGTCTTCTCTTATTTCCTTGAGCAGTGGATTGATCCTACCACTTTTCACTCAACATGATATTGCTAACATTTTTCATGACCCTGAATATTCTCTACAATTTCAACTTGTATTTCTTTCTAGTAGTTCATTATATGACCATATCATAATTACCTTAACCAAGTCCCTATTGTGGAAAATTTAGGTTATTTCCAATTTTTTCCAATTATAAACAGGGCTCTGCAAATATGTTGATGTTGTATCTTTGTGCACAACCATGGCTATTTAGGAGAAATTTCTAGAAGTAGAATTGCTGAATCAATGGATGTGTACATTTTGAGCTTAACTGAACTCAAAAATCCTTTAAATATTTATTCTCCATGGGTACTTTTTTAAAAAGATTTCTTTTCATCGAAGTTTTCAGATCTAGATATAGAACATTTCTAGCCCTCCAGAAGGCTCCTTTTTGGTTCCTACCAATCTGTACCCACCATACATACACATCCCAAAAGTAACCACTGTTCTAACTTCTATCACTACAGACCAGTTTGCCTATTCTTTAACTTCATATAAACAGAATCATACAATATGTACTCTGTGTATGGCTTCTTGTACTAATTATGTCCGTGAGATTCATCCATGTTGTGTACGTATCAGTAATTTGTTCTTTATAATTGCTGTATATTAGTCCATTGTACGAATGTGTTTAAAATACCACCATTTATATATCCATTCTCCAGTTAATGGACATTTGGGTTGTTTCCTGTTTGGGGCTATTATTAATAAAGTTGTTATAAACCTTCTTATACATGTCTTTCCTGGGCATTTACACTCATTTCTCTTGGAATTACTGGATCACAGAGTAGGTGTATGTTTAGAAATATGTCTTCTTAATTGAGGGCAGAAAATCATGTGAGGAAAGGAAAAATTAACCTCCTGAGTGTAGGAATGGGTGCTAGCAGGTGCCAACAGAGAGGGAGAGCTGGTCCAGACCACCTCTGTTGTCCTGGGCACTGAAGCAGCCAGGAAGGTGGATCATAGTGATAAAGTATTCAGGAGCTTGGCCAATAATACCATTACAAAAAAACTCCCCGGGCCAATTTTAAGGCTGGCAATCCCCTCTAAAATATGTGTTTCCTTCAGAGGCAGGCAGAAAAATAAACAAGACTAGCAGGTATGGAAATTTTGGAACAGACTCCCTACAGTAGTAGCTGAGGTCCTCTGAGTTACTTCTATCTCAAGACAAGTGCACTTTAATATTTTTCTTCCATAAATATGAAAGAAGAAAAGCTCTACAGTAATCTAAGATGCTGTTTTTCTAGGAGTCTTATAATGCTATGCAAAGTGCTGATTCATGACAAGATAAGAAGCTTGCATCAGAATGTAAATGAATGCACTGCTTACCTTATCAAGAAGATCTTCATATCAAAAAAAGTTAGATGAATTAAATAATGTGCTTACTGACATAGTTGATTTACATGCTGGCACAAGCTTCTTATCTCATCACAGATCAATAAGAGTTCACTAACAGGCAGCTGAACTCCAGACCATGTGGACTTTGGAGTAACATGATCTGCGTTCAAATACTCACTGTGCCACTTACTATGTGACCTTCCATACATTTATTTCTTAAAGTTTAGTTTCCTCATCTGTAAAATAGGAATGATAATAGTACCTACACATGGGGGCCTATGAGGAATCTGAGTGCACACATGGAAAGTGCTTGTTTTTGGCACAAAATAAATGGTTCTGTTTGCGTATGCAATCAGACTCTATGAAATGTGGTTGGATCCAGAGTGCACTTCAGCATCTGAGCTCCAGTGTTTCCCTGTGCAGTACAGGCCCTGCAAGAAATGGATGAGAATACAATTTCCAAAATTGCTAAGCAATCGTAATACCTTCCTACAAGAATAAATTTCATGTTCTGTATAGAGCATTAAGCATTGCTTTGCCATCTCATTTGAGAAAATATGTCACCAAATTAGCATATGCCTTCTCCTTATCTTTCTACATTAAGTCGATTTATTTACATGTCTTTCTCTCCCACCATTGGGATGGTGAATTCCTCAAGGGTAAAGGCTTGGACTAATTTGCTTAGTATTTCTTGCATGTCTGGCACATGGTAGAGTTAACGCATTTTTATTGAACATGTGGAATGTCAGGTACCTGACATTAACTAGGGATATGAGACAGTACAATCCTTTATCTATTATAATTAGGCTGACCTTTCCAGATGAATAAGTAATTTCTCTGCGTTGTTTAGCCAACCCTGAATTACAATTGTTGGTATTTGACAATTAATTAGGATATGCTAATGTTAAAATGTAAGCACTATCAGGTGTGTGTCAAACAAAAGATAGATGGGAAGCCAGAAGTGATATATGACATATCCAATTTTCATAAGGTCATTCAACATTTAGAATCCCCTACTGCTGCTTTCTCTACAACCAAGCAGAATTTTGATAATCTATTTTTGCATTATTTGAAGATAGCATAAAGTTCAGTGAAGATTCTTGTCTAAAATATATTCCTTAGTAAAAGGTGATCTATCCCACCCAATTTATTAACCTCCTTATGTTCTTTTGACCTCTTATGCCTTGCTGATCCTTGGTGAAGTGCTTCATTGAGAGGCCCACTGCTCTCCTGTTTGCTTCATCTCCCAATACCTCAGTCTCATTCACAGTAAGGGTAGTGCTCTGGAATGGGCTTATCGCACAAACGTTGAGCAGCTTCAGTGTCCAAACAGACTGAACTTACAAGCCCTGACTTGTCACACAACTTCAGAACTCAGCTGCGGGCTGTACCTTGGGGTATGGGACCTGGGAAAGTTAATGCTCTGTGGGACAGGCATTATGGGGAAGCTAACAAATAACCTTTTCACCCTTCCTCCTCGCCAGTAGACTGCTCCATTAAGTCTGTCCAGTGAACAGACCAGCTGCATTTTCTTGTGAAGCTGTGGCCAGCTTGGTAATATCCAGTGCTATGCTTGGAAAGTGTTTAAAAACTGACTCTCTAGACAAAAGTAAAGCCATGATTTGTAGTATTTGCCAATTTCCATGGCATAAATATTTCCACCATGGCCAATTTTAAACAATCAAGGTGATGTCACTGGACATGGATTTGGAAAGAGACACACACAATTGGCTCTGGTGACAACTGAGCAGCCCTGATGACACTTCACTCTTTTTGCCTTTTCTCATATCCTGATTTACTTCCTTTTTCCTCCTACTTTTGCTGCCCTGGGATTGTACCCATACAGATTGCATATGGTCTATGACATATAGCTCGTAGACTGCTGCAGAACCTAAGCTAAAATGAGAAGCTTGTGATTACTATTTCTGCATTATATCTATATAGCTGATCCAATTATTTCTTCTTCATTGTGAAAATTTTCAAGTTGAAAAATCTGACCCAAAGATATACAGAAATATCCCTTGTAGGATACAGAGCAAATAGTTGACAATGAGGAACTGTGAACCAAAAGGGATAAAATGCATGCGGAGAGGAAAATTTCCATCAAATGCCAAGTTTTAATCCAGAGTCTGTCTCCCTGCTGTTATCAATATTATATTACTAAATAGTTGATTAATAGAGATAGTTCCTTTTTGCTTCATGGAATAAAAATTGAAGACTTCATGGTGGGTTTTTTTAAGTGTCAGGGGAAAGGAAGGGTCAAAACAAAGGGTTATGTGGACTTCGGGGACCAAAAAAATGGAAGAAAATTAGAATATTTGACGAAGTTTTGAGGAGTGGATTCTATTGGTGCCCCACCCAGACCCCCTTTACCAATGGGCTCACCCAATCCCCAGCTGCAGTGAGTGTTGGTTGCTTGTCTTCCAAAGTGACTTTCTTCTCTTGAGCATTGTCTTCCAAAGAGTGGCCATCTGGCCGGGAAGGTTATGCTCAAACCCTGGCACTAGTCAGAGGCCAGTGACTGACACACACAGGTGTACAAATGGTTGGCCCACTTACCACAACATGAAAATAAATTTGTAATCTCAATGAGTGCTCTTCATTGAGATTAAGCAGAACTTAATCTCCATCACATCCTTGTTTAGCTTTCTCCTCCAATCCATCCTGCTTCCCTTACTTCCCTTGTCTTGAGAGCACTTGCTCAATAAGTGACATTCACAAGCATTTCTGTCTTAGGTTCTGCTCCTAGGAAACCCAACTGAAGACATTTTGTATTTAAGGTTTTCTTTACTTAAGATTGAAGAGCTCATCACAATATAGTCTCTCTTTATCAGAGTGTACTTATGAAGGAGAAAGACAAAGATAATTTGATAACATGTCTGGGCTAAGCTTGATCTTTGAAAGTATTTTTCTCAGTCTTTAGGGTAGAATCAAAGGTGGTGCCATTCATCTGTAGAGGGTGCCAGTGTTTCAAAGACATGCAAATAGATAGATCTATCTTAACTTGACAAGCAGATTATATAATCGATTAGGAAGATGGCATTAGCATTTCAGATAGAGAGGTTAAATGGCTTACTCAAAGTCTTTTGCCTTAACTGGATAGCAAAACATAACTTTTTTATGAGAAACGAAGCTGGAAACTGGCCCATTGGGTTGAAACACTCACTTGCTGCCTATTTTTACTAGTTCCCTCCCTGTCTTGCTGCCCACCTCTGTAGTCATGATGTGGGACTTGCTAATATCCAGCTGCCTAGAATTCCTTGACTTGCTAATTTATAATAATAATAATGAATACCACATCTGGGCCAGATTCTCTTTATTTAATCCTCACAAGAAATTGATGGCAAAAGTATTATTATCAAAATTATTAATAAAATTCAAGTCATCTAGCAAGTGTGTGGCAATCAGAAATTTAACAATAGTTAACATCTCCTTAGGTATTTGCCCTTATCTGTTTAAAATAACTAGCAGGGAGTTGTAAGCAATAACAGAATGCTGTGCTGGTCTGTTGTTTGCCCTCAGATCTATTCTTTGGCCTCTTCCCACTCTTCCCTGTAGCAAAAGGTGTTGAACTCCACAGACTGCGTTTCCCAGTCTGTCACAAGTCAGCTGGCTTCCAAACTGGGTTTGGTCAATAGGAGGCACTGATGGGAGATTGAAGGGCTGGAGGGAGAAGCCAAGGTATTTCTCCCCTCCCTCCTCACCTTGCTTTTCTGGCAATAGTCATGTGTCATCCATAGTCATGGATTCTTCTAAACAGACCTACTAAGGCTTCAGTTTCCATCGGCTGAGCCCAGCTCCTGAGCACTCATAAGCCACCTCCTTCCTCTGTGCTTCCAGCCTATGGGTGGCTTCCTACCATTGTTAATCCATGAGTTGCCCCACTATTATATGTTTGGCTTGTGCTCTTCCAACATCTATATAACCAATTCCCTGCATTAAAATCCCTCTGTTGAAATGCTTGAGTGGTTTCTCCATGTTGGCTAGTCTCTGACCAATATGGATGCAAATCACACATCATAATCTATAGCAGTACTGTCAAATACAATAGTTACTAGCCCAAATTGAGATGGGCTATATGTGTAAAATATACACTGGATTCTGAGTAGTTAGTGTGGAAAAAAATGAATGTAAAATATTTCAAGAATTTATTGATTTTATATTGATAATCTAGATATATTGGGTTGAATAAAACGTTATTAAAATTATTTTTACCTCTTTCTGTTTCCTTTCTTTAATGTGGCTACTAGGAAATTTAAAATTACATATGTAGCTTGCATCTGTTTCTTGAATTCTATTTCTATTGGATAGATATCCGCAGAATCATGCATCCTATGTAGCCTATGTGTATTGACTTTGAGTTTGGTCTTATAGATTGAGCAAGTGAATTTAGCTGGAAGGGTATGACCTGATGGACAATACTGAGAAAGTATTGCCTGCTCAGAGATTAGAGCTGTCTAGAAGGAGAACTGGGAAAGTGAATAGAATATGCAAATCCAGAGGAAAAAGACAAATATTTTCCTCATCAGCAGCACCTTGGTGGCCAAGCAGAGCCCTGAAATAGAACTACCAGTAGACAAAGCTGATGCAAACGACAGTTGAGAGGCCAGCAGTCTGAGGTTACAATTTGATAGTGTCAAATAAAAAACAAATTCAGACTTAGTAAGGATAGGCTTTATTCAAAAGGGTTATTGCAAGGCAGGAAAAGGGACTATTGTAATAGGGAGGATGCTCTGCGCTGGCCATAAGGTCTGCAAGTGTCTCAAGGCTTAGGCAAAAAGGGTTTTTCTTTTTCTTATTTATTTATTTATTTATTTATTTATTCATTCACTCATTTGGTGGCTCAAACTGAAAATGAGCCGAAGTTTCAGGACCAAGGGTGAGAAAGAAGTTGGACCGAAGCTTGCTTAACAAGCATCTGGTTTTGATTGATCAGTGGAACAAGCAGTTCAGCTAATCATGTATGAGACAAAGAATGGGAATGTACAGGGTCTGTGTCTGGCCTTCTCACAGGTAAACAAGGAGACACCCATGGCCCTTATCTAAGTCATATGGGGAAAGATAGTTATTTGCAGTAAGCCAGTTTCTGAAACACAAAGGAGTGGGGACGTTTCTTTGACTGGCACTATTTCCCAGGGTCACACGGGTAAGGTTAAGTTCAATGTTGCTAATAGCTTATCAAAAACTGAGTTCAGTGGCTTTGTTTTCCTGCCCCCAAACCTACTTCTTTCTCCTCTAGTTACTAGTGTCTCCATCCCCAAGATGCCCAGGTACAAAACCTCAGCCATCATACACACCTCTTCTCTTTCTGGCCCCTCAGCTATCTGCTCAGCCTGCAGATCTGGAGGAGTATCTTCCTCCCCGAGGTTGCTTCTGTCTGCCATTCTGTACCTAGGTTGCCCTGCCCAGGCCCTTATCACCAGGGCCTTATTACCTCACACTCATTTGCTACAGCAGCTTCCTATTGGGTCTCCCTGCCTCCTGCCAGAGCATATCTGCAGCTAAAATTCAGTCACGCCCTGTCTGTGCACAGAAGCCCTTAGCAGCTCTGCACTGCCTGCAGGTTAACACTCAAACTTCCCACCTCACTTCTGAAGCCCACCCACAAGGTGGCCTAAGACCTCCCATGCCTCTAGATACAAGCTCCATCCAACTACCTACTTAAGTCTGAACATTCCATGAGCTTTTCTATCCGTAATCCATTCCTTCCCTTGTTCAGTCTAACTGAGATGACTTTCCACCCCTTCTTCCCATTTTTGACTGCAGAAATCCAATCTTTCCTTTAGGTGTAGCTCTAGAGCTGCCAGCCATATCCATGCAGCTCAGTGTTTCTCTCTGGCTTACATTATTTTCTCCATTTTTTTTCTGTGTTTACATAGCATTTTGTTTGTATATGGTGGTCTGCTTGGGTTTCTAATTTAATGATTTGCATTTTTAGTGATGTGTAAACATACACATCTCCCCTGCAATTTGTAAATTCCTTGAAAGTAGGGATGTGTCTCAGTGATCTGTGAGTTGTCTCAGACTGGCACAGTCACTGACCCTTGTTAAGCAATTGAATTACATTTTAACAGATACTTTTGAAATGGCCCAACTTTATATAGATGTTTTTGTGTTACATATTAAGAACCAAAACAACAACAAAAATACCTCCTTAAAAGTTTGCCAACATTTGTGAACCCCTGGGGTAAGAGCAAGCACATTTAATTCCTTTTAAATACAGCTTAAGTACAAAATGGAAGGTATACAACTCTTCGTGACCAATTCTTTTTGATAAAAGAGGATACTTTCAATAGAAGGGAAAAAAGTTTATAGGATTAAGTAAATTAATTTTCCATCTATCTAGAACAATCAAATATCCAAACTTTGTACTATCTGGAGATATATACATATAGAGAGAGAGAGAGAGCGAGAGCAAGAGCGAGAGAGCAAGAGAGCCCTATTGAGTAGTTTTTGTAATAGTGGGGGAAAAAATGCTACAATTTAAATCTATCCTGTCAAACTCCTTTAATGTTAAACTGTAAACAAATCTTTATTTAAGTCAATCTCACAGCACTGACCACTTTCAGTTTAGAGCTTAGATTATCTTTCAGAAAATGAAGCTGGAGGTTGTGTTGACATAAAGGAAATGTCATTTGTGAAATCCCTGCATTAACTGAGCTCTTCTGGGAAGTGACTTCTGCTGGAGCTCAGAGGCAAATGTCTATCTTTGGAGGAAGCACACATTTATGTCATGTCACAAAGTCCCTTAACAGTAAGTGGCTGAGGATGCCTTCAAGTAATATTTTTAAAAGAATCACCGCAGAAGAAGGATACAATCAACATAATAAACTCTTAGGGTCTAATAAAGACAAAGACGACAAACCCAGCCTCCTCTATCAAATAACAGACATCAGCTTATAGAGTTTAATTAGATATGTGGATGAAGTTGTATGCTTACAGATTCATTACTCTGGACAAAATTAGGTGACATATTTTTCCACTATGATAATCTAGTATTGAATACAAAGCAATTTTTATGGGATTTTTTTTTTCTCACTGATTTTAGGAATCATTGTAGAAATTTTCAGAAAATCAAGAAAAGCATAAATAAAAAATGACTTGTAACCCCATCTCTCAAAAAGAATTCTATTCATATTTTGGAGCATATCATTTCAGTTTTTTTTCTATGCAAATATGCACTTTAAAAAATAATAACAGTATTGTAACTGCCATTTTGTTGTTTTTTGTTGGCTTCCCACTTGAAGCAATGGTTCTCAGCCCTGCCTGTGCTTTAGAATCCCTGGCGGGTTTGAAAAACATAGAGGAGTTGTGAATACCTCATGAAGAGTCTTGTGAATACGTAATGAAGAGTTCTGTCTTGGACCAGACGTTCTTAACCTCGGCTGCACATTAGAATCCCCTGGGGAGGTTTTACAAGTTCCCATGCCCCAGCCACACCCAGACCAATTGTATCAGAATCTCTGGGGTTGGAACCCCAGTAATTTTTTTTAAGTTCCCAGGTGATTCTAACAGATGGCCAAGGTTAAAAACCTTGGCTTTGGGGTGGTGGGTTACACATCAATCAATCAGGCTTTCTTAAAATTCTCTTAGATGGTGGGCTCAGTGGCATGCACCTGTAGTCTCAGGTACTTGGGAGACTGAGATGGGAGGGTTGACTTGAGCCCAGGAGTTTGAGATCAGCCTGGGCAACATAATAAGACCTTGCCTCAAAAAAAAAAAAAAAAGTTTCTCAGGTGATTTTCACATATTCTTAGGGTGGAAAAACCTATACCCAGAACTTAAAATTCACTTGGTACCATTTTAAGCTGTGACTGTACCTAGCTAGGTGCCACCTAGGTAGGTGTCATAAGTAGGTCCATCTGCTTGTTCTCCCTTTGGTCTAGGGTGGCCCATCATTCAGTTCACTTTCCTAAGATATCAAAAGATTTTAAGGAGTAGGTGTAGTGAATGCACAGAAAAAGCCGGCCTAGCCTAGCAGGAATATGGTGTAACAATAAAATCAACCAATTAGTTCATGCTGCTTCTTGGTAGAGAGCAGTGATTCTCAATTTTGGATGCATAATAGATTCCCTGGGCCTATAATAATCCTGATGTCCAGGCTGCACCCCAGACTACTTAAATCCAAAACTCTGAGGAGGGGAACTTAGGCATAAGTAATGTTCAAACTCTCAAACAATTCCAAGGATATGTACAGTCACGATGGAGACTCACTAATTTAGACCAGGGCTTCTTTTTTTAAATTTTTTTATTATTATACTTTAAGTTCTAGGGTACATGTGCACAACGTGCAGGTTTGTTACATAGGTATACATGTGCCATGTTTGCTGTACCCATTAACTCATCATTTACATTAGTTATTTCTCCTAATGCTATCTCTCCCCCTGCCACCTACCCCACAACAGGCCCCTGTGTGTGATGTTCCCCACCCTGTGTCCAAGTGTTCTCATTGTTCAGTTCCCACCTGTAAGTGAGAACATGCGGTGTTTGGTTTTCTGTCCTTGTGATAGTTTGCTCAGAATGATGGTTTCCAGCTTCATCCATGTCCCTGCAAAGGACTTGAACTCATCCTTTTTTATGGCTGCATAGTATTCCATGGTGTATATGTGCCACATTTTCTTAATCCAGTCTATCACTGATGGACATTTGGGTTGGTTCCAAGTTTTTGCTATTGTGAATAGTGCCACAATAAACATACGTGTGCATGTGTCTTTATACTAGCATGATTTATAATCCTTTGGGTATATACCCAGTAATGGGATGGCTGGGTCAAATGGTATTTCTAGTTCTAGATCCTTGAGGAATGGCCACATTGTCTTCCACAATGGTTGAACTAGTTTACAGTCCTACCATCAGTGTAAAAGCATTCCTATTTCTCCACATCCTCTCCAGCATCTATCATTTCCTGACTTTTTAATGATCGCCATTCTAACTGGTGTGAGATGGTATCTCATTGTGGTTTTGATTTGCATTTCTCTGATGGCCAGTGATGATAAGCATTTTTTCATGTGTTTTTTGGCTGCATAAATGTCTTCTTTTGAGAAGTCCGTTCATATCCTTTGCCCATTTTTTGATGGGGTTGTTTTTTTTCTTGTAAATTTGTTTGAGTTCTTTGTAGATTCTGGATATTAGCCCTTTGTCAGATGGGTAGATGGCAAAAATTTTCTCCCATTCTGTAGTAGACCAGGGCTTCTTAAAGGGTGATCTGCAGATGGGCAACCTCAGCAGCACCTGGACTGTGTGAGTAATGCTGACTCTCAGGCTCCACCCAAACTCTGCTGAATCAGAAACTCAGGAGTAGGGCCTGGTGATCTAAGGGATGCTGGTGATCAATTTTGAGAACCACTAGTTTAGAGATTTCTAGCCAAACATTCTTTTTTTCTTTTCAATTTTCTGGTCCTTGGGTGTAAAGATCTGTGTTCATCACACTGCTCAATTTGTGTCACATGGTCATCTGTGGTGTGTTTTCTTATTGTTTTATTTATTTTATCACCTTTAGCCCCATTTAATTTTCTCAACAAGCCTGTGAGAGCAGTATATTCCCCTTTTTTATAATTTTTCATTTTTGTGGGTACATAATAGGTGTATATATTTATGGGTTACCTTTTTTAGGGATTAGAGAAACTGAGGCTCAGGAAAGATCATTTCTAAAGCAAGATCTTCTTAGTTCAGAGTCTTCAGTCTACCACTTCTGGGCTGCCTTCAAAAATTACCAGTGAAAATGCAAATGCCATGAGACAGAGCAAATGCCTAACCTGTTAGCAGCCAACATTTCTGGGACTTAGCTGGCATTGCCTGTGAGACCAGGTAGCTGGAAGGTAGGACCAAAGGTTATTCATTCAGAGCCAGTGATGGTGGAGGGTCACTCTGATGCCAAAGGAGGCAAAATGGGAGCAAGGATGATGGGAGTGCCAAAGGAAGGAGAGGTGAAGGTGGGTTAGAATTTGACCTAACTCTACTTTAGATGAAGGCAGCTGTTGTTCCTGGTATCCTCAGGCCCTTGGGCATTGTATTATTCCATTCTCACACTGCTACAACAAAACTTCCTGGGACTGGGTAATTTATAAAGGAAAGAAGTTACTTAATATGTAACATAAAACATCTAGATAAAGTTAGACCATTTCAAAAGTGTCTGTTAAAATTTAATTCAATTGCTTAGCATGGGTCAGGGCTGACTCACAGTTCTGCCTGGCTGGGGAGGCCTCAGGAAACTTACAATCATGGCAGAAGGGGAAGCAAACACGTCCTTCTTCACATGGCGCCAGGAGAGAGAAGTACCAAGAGAAGGGGGAAGCCCCTATAAAACCATTAGATCACATGAGAACTCACTCACTATCATGAGAACAGCATGGGGGAAACTGCCCTCGTGATTCAATTATCTCCACCTGGTCCCATCCTTGACATGTGGGGATTATTACAATTCAAGGTGAGATTTGGGTGGGGACATAGAGCTAAACCATATCAGGCTCCCATCACAAGGCAAAATAGTGTTTTGTGTTCTCTGAGAGAAGCCTGATCTCTCTGGGGAAAGTCTTTTGGGGACACGGCTATCAAGATTTATGGCATGTTCTGGGAGAATGGTCACTGCTAGGCAGTAGTATCATGAGCAGAGCATAAGCACTGCTGTATCAGCTGCAGTACATAGGAAGTGTACCTAAAAATGTCTGAGCAGTACTATTCAGGGGCAGTCATTCTCCTTATTAAAGGAGTCTTGGAAATGTGCTGTTAAATTTGTAACTCCACCTTTGCATTAAAAATGTTGCAATTATAGCATTTTCCTGTTTATGTTTACTGCTCAGCACTACATCCATGGCATGGCATTTTGGTAAAGAATGGTATTTCTCAAGTAGGGGATTTTAGATGTTTGGAGTTCTGATATTGGGCTTTCAGAGGAGGTAAGTCCTTCATAGCAGTTTATTAAACTTATCTTTTGGTGGTGATTTTATAATTAATTCAGACATAATATGGATTAGCAGGATAATCACTTTTAAGAAATATGTTGAGCTCTTACTGTTTAGAGTTATCATTTTATTTTAGTAGTTGTCACAATCCAATCAAGCAAGTTCCATTGTCATCCCCATTTCAAAGATAAATGAAGTTTGCACAGAGGGGCAAATTAACGAGCTTTGAGTTAGTAAAAAGAGGAGTCACCACTAATGACTTAATCTTGCCTCTGTCTTAGTGTCGATTTCAATTGTCCCACTAGTAATGAGGCAAAACAGAGACAGACTTAATAACATAGATCATCAATTACACCAGAATAAAGGCCAATTACATCCCAGTGTGCAGTATGAACAGGTGTCACAGTAGTTCAGGGAGGGAGATGTGTGGTTGGAAAATTTAATGAACCCTAAGAGAAAAGGTTTTTCTCCAAAAAGATTTAAGCAAACTGGGTGTTCAGTGTCTTTGATTGCTAAAGAAATCTGCTAATAGCTGCTTGGAAGAGAAGCAGGACCTATGTCTATATTGCTTGACATTTGCTAGCTACTGTTTGGTTCCATTTACTAATTGCCTCTTTGTTGGGGGATTAAACCTTGTTACTTGCTACATGTAAGTGATAGCCACAGATAGTTGGTGTGTTGTTTACATCTCGATATATAACACTTATTACCTGTTATTTCTGATTAATGGCTCATGTTTAGCAAATATGGAAAATGGTTCTGAAGATCCTGTCCCAAAAATACTAACCTATGCCACTTGGTAAAGAAATAACCACTTTGGGGCTATGATAAGATAAACACCATATGAAAGAAACCAGAGCCATAACTTATCAACCAAGCTGTGTGCAAAATCAGCCCCTCATATAGAGCCTATGTCTGTTCCTCCTAAAGGCTTTTATTTCAAACCGGCATTCTCCATGTGCTAGTTTCCTCATTAATGAGTAATGAACTTTGGTGTTCAGATTAATTTGTTTAAGAAATTTTTGCTTCAATAATCTTCACAGGTCACATGGAAGGAAAGGAGGGCCTGACTCAAAAGAACTGACACCATGGAAGTTCACTTCTTATTCATGTTTCAAGTGGCTATTTCAGCAAAAAGGAGGGAAAATCCAATGTCAATGACACCTATGTTTTTATACTTTTAATTATTTTGTACATTTGTTTTAGTTCTCTCAGTTCATGTATTAATTGATTCATTAATTCAACAAGTGTATGACCTCAGAGAACTTAAGTTCTAGAGAGGGGAAGCCAGGCAATAAACAAGAACACTTAAGAGAAAGGAATGTGCTGTGTGGAAGAATAAAGCAGAGGACAGTTTGGGTAATGGGTTCTATTTCAGACATGGTGATGAGAGACGTTTCTTGAGGGAGATGACATTTGAGCAAAGGCTTGAATAAAGTGAGGGAGCCATGAAATGATATGGGAGAGGAACATTTCAGATAGAGAAATAAGAGTGGGAAAAAATGTACTTCAATAGAAAACTATACGTTGTTTAGAGCAATGACTCCTAACTGAGGGTGGTTATGTCCTCCAGGTGACACCTGGTGATATCTGGAGATATTTTTGGTTGTCAAAACTGTTGGGTGGGGGGTGTCATTGGCATCTCGCGGGTAGAGGTCAGGGATGCCTCTCAACGTCCTCCAACATACAGAACAGTTCCCCTCCACAATCAAGAATGGTTTAAAACACACCCTTCTGGGTTATTTCATTCTGATTTTATGGGGCTCTATGCCTTTCTTTATCTTTGAGTTATTGCACAATTCTGTTAAGTGGTATATAAGTGACAGAAATGCAAAATAATGCTGGTCTGTAGAGATGTAATAAAGTTTTTCTATGGGGGTTTAATCAACTTCCTTCCCCCAATGAGAAAAAGACTGATTTTTGCCTCCATTTACAAATTCTCTCAATATCCATGATCTATAAATGTGCCTGTTGGATTCATTTTTGAATTGGCTGTGACATCTTACTGGTTCTCTCATTGTTAATGAGTTAAATAAAATCTTTAACACATGCTCATTTAATACCTGTATGAGAGTCATTATATTTTTTGAAAATTGTTCTTTAACATAAGTAAGTGCAAACACCTTGAAGAATAACCTTGGCTTTTTTTGAGAAACAGAGGAAGAAGAGAATGGAGAACATTTGAGGGAGAGTGCTATAGTGTGAATGTCTCCCCCAAAAAGCATATGTTGGAAATTTAATCTCCAATGCAATAGTATTGAGAGGTGGAGCCTAATGAGGGGTATTTAGGTCATGGGGGGCTCCATCCTCACAAATGGATTAATGCTGATTATAAAAAGCCTTGAGGCTACGAGTTCAATCTCTGCCCTTTCTTGTTCTTCCACCTTCTGCCATGGGATGACACAGCAAGAAGGCCCTCACAAGATGCCAGCCCCTCAATCTTAGATTTCCCAGCCTCCAGAACTGTAAGAAATAAATTTCTGTTCACTATAAATTATCCAATCAGGAGACCAATTATGAGGTGCTCCAAATAATCCAGGGAAGAGAGAATGGTGGTTTTGACCCACGAAGTATTGAGCAAGGTGATGAGATATGTTCAGATTTGGGATGGTGAATCTTGATATGTATACCCAGAGGACTTGCTGAAGCTATGTTGTCTAATTAGGTAGCCACCAATCACATGTAGGTATCAAGTACTTGCAAAGTGGCTAATTTGAAATGAGATGTGCTATAAATGCAAAATACACACCAGATTTTGAAAATGGAGTAAGAAAAAATGATATAAAATGTCTCAGTAATATTTGTTTTTGTAGACTACATGTTGAAATTATAATATTTTGGATATTATCATTTAAATTGATTTCACCCATTTTTAAACATTTTAAAAATGTGGCTACTAGAGATTTTCAAATTACCTCTGTGCTCACATTATATTAGACATTGCAGTGTTGAAGAATGGCAAGTGGGCTGTTCAATTCAAGAAAGGTAAAATCTATACCTCTGAAAATTTTTAAACTGATCAAAAACATTGAAGAAAAGCAGTTGTTTCTGATCTACTTAACACTACCTAACAGTCATTCTTCCATAGTAGGGGAGGGAATTTAATTGATCTAAGTTTTTGTTTATGTGTAATATAAATACATAAACACAGAAATATAAATACATGTACAATAATAAAACGAAGGGATGCTTCAGGAATCTTGAAGAAAAAGAGGATTAGTATCTCCTTTATGTTTGAAAAGCAGGGGAAAGATAAGTAGAGTAGTAGTTAGGAAACCTGAGTTCTAGTCCTTCTTAAGTATAATACTCTAGTAAACTATGACCATGGAAAAGCCACTACCTTTTCTGAATCAGTTCATGCTATCTCTTTGACCTATGTCAGAGTGTCACTGGAAGCCCTCAAGGGCAGGCACTATTATCTCATTCAGCTTTGTATTTTCCATAATAATGCCTTACATAATGAAATGATAAATGGTGGTCTTTGTTGAATTGAAGAAGATTCAAACTGTAGTCCTATCTTTGAGAGAGTAAATCAGCTTCCTTAAGCCTCAGTTTTCTTCATCTTTAAAATAGAGATAATGTTACCAGCAGCAAGTTCAAGTGGGCACCACAGTCCTCGATCCTTATCTTCTTGGGAGAAAGAATTCAGCCAAGAGACAGAAGTAGATTTAAGGCAGAGATGGGAGTTTATTGAAGCAAAGTAAAGTATACTTGATAGGGACCAGGTGGGCAAATTGAAGGATTTGAGTGCCCTGCCTGATCGTTGGCTCAGGGCTCTTATAGATGTACTATTTCCTTTTTTAATTCCAGTCTCTTCCTCTCATGTCTCCCTGGGCAGGCTGTTGGTTAATTGCTCCATGCGCAGGGTCTTGCCAGTATCTGGGAGGGACCGCATGCACCCTTTGGTGGTAGAAGTTATACACATGCCCTCTTAGGGCAATTTTCTCTTACTGATCTAGCGCCCCCAGTGGAAGGTCATATACAGGTCAAACTCCACCATTTTGCCCTTTACTATGCACGCCCCTTAACTGTGCATGCCTGGAAATGTCCCCAGAGAAAGGTCAAACTCTGCCATTTTAAGTTCTTATTGGGATTTGTTTTGTTTGTTTTTGTTTTCGTTTTTTTTTCCCCGGGACGGAGTCTTGCTCTGTTGTCCAGGCTGGAGTGCAGTGGCGCGATCTCGGCTCACTGCAACCTCCACCCCCGGGTCTTTTTTTTTCTTTGTTTTTTTTTCAGTTTTTTTTTTTTTTTTTCTGAGATGGAGTCTTGCTCTGTCGCCCAGGCTGGAGTGCAGTGGCACAATCTCGGCTCACTGCAAGCTCCGCCTCCTGGGTTCACGCCATTCTCCTGCCTCAGCCTCCCAAGTAGCTGGGACTACAGATGCCCGCCACCACATGGGGCTAATTTTTTGTGTTTTTAGTAGAGACGGGGTTTCATTGTGTTAGCCAGGATGGTCTCAATCTCCTGACCTCGTGATCTGCCCACCTCAGCCTCCCAAAGTGCTGGGATTACAAGCGTGAGCCACCGCGCCTGGCATTCCCTGGGTTTTTTTTTTTTTTTAAAGCAGTTCTCCTGCCTCAGCCTCTGGAGTAGCTGGGAATATAGGCACTCGCCACCACACCCGGCTAATTTTTGTATTTTTCATAGAGATGGGGTTTCCCCATGTTGGCCAGGCTGGTCTCGAACTGCTGACCTCATGACCCGCCCACCTCGGCTTCCCAAAGTGCTGGGATTACAGGCATGAGCCACTGAGAAGTTGTTGCCCACAAGCTCAAGATGTCTCCTGTTTTTTAGGAAAATTTCCCCTCCCTGTCACCAGCTACCTGACAATCACCTGACGGTCACCTGCCATTATTTGGGGTCCTATCCTGCCCTGCTCTTATCTGCCTATCTACCTACTCTAACAATGATAGTTGTATATGACTTATAGGGTAGTTGTAAGCCTTAAATTAAAAAATTTGTGTTAAGTACTGTATCAATTTCCTAGGGCTACCATAACAAAGCACCACCAATTAGGTGGCTTAAAACAAAGGAAATTTATTCTCTCACAGTTCTGGAGGTCAGAAGTCCAAAATGAAGGTGTTGATAGGGCTATGTTCTCTCTGAATTCTCTAGGGAAGGATCCTTCCTTGCTTCTTCCACCTTCTGGTTGCCTCAGGAATTCCTTGGCTTGTGGTAAAATAACTCCAATCTCTGCCTAAGTCTTCACATTGCCATCTTTCCTCTGTGTTTGTGTCCGAATTTTCCTGTTTTCATAAGGATACCAGTCATATTTGATTAGGATCCACCCTTAATCTCAACCTGATTACATCTACAAAGACCATATTTCTAAATAAGGTCACATTCACAGGTATCAGAGTTAGGATTTCAACATATATTAGGGGTTGAGGGGACACAATTCAATCCATAACAAGTACTTTTTAGAGGACCTGGCACACAACTAATACTCATTCTTGCTATTTTTAATTGTTTAGAACAGAGTTCAACAAACTACTGGCAGTGGACCAAATCAAGCCTGCCACCCATTTGTTTACACATTATCTGTGTCTGCTTTTGTGCTTCAAGGGCAAAGTTGTGGCAGATACCATACAGCCTGCAAAGCCTAACGTATTTACTATCTGATTTTTTTTTTTTTTTGATGGAGTCTTGCTCTGTCACCCACCCAGGCTGGAGTGCAGTGGTGTGATCTCAGCTGACTGCAACCTCCACCTCCTGGGTTCAAGCGATTCTCCTGCCTCAGCCTCCAGGCATGTGCCACCACACCCAGCTAATTTTTGTATTTTTAGTAGATATGGGGTTTTGCCATGTTGGCCAGGCTGGTTTTGAACTCCTGACCTCAGGTGATCCACCTGCCTTGGCCCCCCAAAGTACTGGGATTACAGGCATGAGCCACTGCACCTGGCCTACTATCTTGAGTCCTTACTCAGTAAGTTTGCTGATGCTTGGTCTAGAGTCTAACTCTTGGAAGTGTGATCCATTGCATTAGCATCACCTAGAAGCTTGTTAGAAATGCAACATCTCAGGCCCCATCTCAGACCTACTGAATCAGAACCTGAATTTTAGCAAGATCCCCTGGTAATTTGTATACACATTTATATTTGAGAATCACTGATCTAGAAATTATCTTTAAATGACTTACAATCGATTCTTGTCCATCTTTAGTTTTTAAAAAGTTTGCCCATTTTTTTTTCATTTTTGGAAAATGGTAATACTTGTATGTAGTAAAAACTTCAAATATAGAGTGACAATTTATAGAATTCTTTTTAATTCCTTGTTTTTACCCCCAAAAATACCATACTGTATACATTGTTATGTACCTAGCTTTCACACATAATAACATACTTAAGACCTAGCCTCATCAATACATAAATCCAGCCCAATCATTTGAATGGCTACATGATATTCAATTTAGCATATATACAATATTTTATTTAGTCCCCTTATAATGAATTTACAGTGAAAAAGTTTTCCATTTACTGAAGTTATTTTTATGATCACTGTTTTTCTGTGGACAACTTCAAATTTATCATTGTCTTCCAGAGTATGGTTAGTTGAAAACATACTATGCTGGATTCTTTGTAGGCCCCAAATATTGGCTCTTTCAATGAATTCATCAGAAAATTTTATAGAATCAAATATGGTAGAAATTGAAATTTGGGGGATTATGGAGGGAGTCAGAAGTAGCACAGCTCCATTCAAGTCCTTGGGCTGGGATCTTCCCGTTGCCTCTCCAGATCTATCCTGCACCTTTCTGGATGTTGCACTTTGTCATCTCCCTTCCAATTTAGCCAATGAGGAGCCCTAGCAGGATGGTTTTTTCCCCGCTCTTATTTCATCTGATACTTCCAGGATTCCTGTTGAAGGTCAATGTTTTTTTCATAGGTGGGTTTTTCTATATGATTTTCTTTTTCCAGTTTTCTGGAATCTCAATCTCACCTTATCCCTGTAGGCTTAGGAATAGAAACAGCTTCCCTGCACCCAGTCCTGTGATATGCTCTCCATAGCTTTGTAAATAATCTCCTTGTAAACAGACTTTTTTCAAGTCATCCAAAATTGAGTTTGATTTCCTGTTGTATTGATACAATTCCCTTCCCGCTTGTACTCGCCAGCTGTGGGAAGTAGTGAATGGACCAGGTTTTACATACCATACAAGTAATTACTTTGGTAATGCAGGTTGAGGAATCCTGGAAAATATTTAGCTATCTGGCTCCAAAGACATTTTATCTTTGACTCCTGAATCAGTTAGGATCTTCTGATTGCAAGTAACAGAAAGTCCAATTCCAACTGGGTTAGAACCAAAAAGGGATTAAACTGTCACAAGCAAATGAAAAGTGCAAGGATCAATTTGGCTTCAGGCTCAGCTAACCAGTAAGCCCAGGAGCAGGAGGCTTGTCACCAGCAGCTGTTACTTTGATATCTTTTTTATCTGTTCTTTATGTTGGCTTTATGCTTAGGCTCCCATAGGAGGCCAAAATGTAGGCTTCAGACCTACGTTTTCCTGATTTAAGATCAGCGGGAAAGAGAGAGAGAGTCTTCTCCAAAAGCCTTCATAGAAGTCTGATTTCTCATTCTCACTGGCTCAACTTGGTCTTTAGCTCATCTCTGAATAAAGCACTGGGCATGTCCCTGGGGGAAAAAAAGAGAAAACTATTTATCGAGCACATAATGTGTGGCAAACATGGTTCTAAGCATTTCTCCCATGCGATAGGCATTATTATTGTGTCTATTTTACTGAAGAAGGAAGTGAGACATATAAAGATGATGTCCCAGAGCTAATAAGTGGTAAAGCAGAGAGTAAAACCTGGGTAGTCTTGCCCCTTTCCCAAATATAAACCACTTTACTCTTTGGGCTGTCTGGCTTGGTCCTGATTCTCACGACCACCTCTGGAGCTGGGGTGATGTCAGCTTCACATAAACGTCTATGGATGTGAAGTAGCAGAGTAAATGTCTTCTCACTGGTTGCAATCTCTTTCCCAGTTCCAACCCTGGAACGGAAGGCTGTCTGTTCTAGGATGGCAGCCAAGTGATAGGGTTCACCTTGGGTTCTGGGAGACCACGGCAGGAGCATAATTTTCTGACAGAAACAGCCCTGTACACCAAGAGCCAGAAGGACAGAGAAAGTGAAGTCCCTTGGGAAAACCAAAGATCAATAGAGGTAAAACCCAAATGCAGCAGTCAGAAGCAGCAAACAAATAGGGACCACAGAGTCTCCATCACTCAATGAATTAGTGAAGACAGCACACAAATGTCAAGTACAAAGAGTTGGATTATCAAACTTTAGACTTCTTCAGGGTTTGGGATGAGAAATTCTACAAGTGGAAATCAAGTCATGACTACTTAATGTGAAGAAGAATGGATTTTGTTTTAATGGATAGAGAAAAGACTGAAGACAAATACAAACTTCAAAGTAGGAGGAATGAGTAATATAGGTGCACCGTTGCTAAGGAAACATTTTCTTAATTGGAAAAAGATGAACTTTTTTATATGCACACAAGGATCAGCCTCTGACAACACCCCCACTTTCTCCCCAACAATTTTTCTGATGTAGAGTACAAGAAAGTTCCATATTTTGGAGAAGAAGAGATTAAACATTAATGTTTCAAACTTGTGATGGGGAAGGATTTGAATTGTTTTATGTATAAATATGAATGGTGAAGACTAACATGAGATCTGTTTTCTTTTCTGACTCCAAGAGGAAGATGCCTCTCCCTGAAAGAAGCTTTAAAAATCTTTCCACTTGTGGTGTGCTTAGAGACCCTTAGCCACCATGGTCGTGAACACGAGTGCTCAGAGAATTCAGATGCAAGTGCACAGCTCAGAGATGCAGAGGTGTCTTGGTCAATGATTTCAAGAATCAATAAGGAGAAGCTTAAGAACTTTCAGTGATTAGATGCATAGAAAAAGTATTCACACTAGCTTTTGCCTGGTCTTAGCTCTATGATATAAGCCCTCACAAAGTTCTTAGTTTAGGAGACAGAAACTGACTTCAAACGCACTGTATGTGCTTTACAGCAAAGATTTTTACCACTAGCTGCACTTATCCTGGGAGCTTGAATAAATGCCTAAGGCTGGCCCCAACCCAGATCAATTCAAACAGGATCTTTGGGAGAAGGGGTCCCAGCCTCCATGTTGTTTAGAAACTCCCCAGGTGATTCTAATGTGTGGCCCATGTGCAAACCTCTGTTTTAATTTGGGGTATGTATGTGTACTTAGTAAACTGTATACCATTTTCAATAGAGTATTATCCACAATAAAGCGCCATACACAGTGAATCCAGTTAGCATTTTCATTCACTCCAGCAATCCCTGCAGGTATTGGTACTTACGGATATGTGGACTCAGTGTAAACTACTCACTCTTAGTGTCTTGGTTTTCATTCCAAGAGTGTGAAAAATGGTGCATGTAGCACCCTCCTCCCCTTAGAGAATTCTGGATTAATTAGATTCATTTTGATGTGAAGATGTTACTTGTTTCTTAACAGAGACCAAGGTATTAAAATATAGAAAGCCAAGTATAGCCTTTCATTAGAGAATTAGAAAAAAACTTTTTATGTGGAGAAAAATAAGGTACTTTGTAGATAAGTATGTTAGGCCCAGTTTCATAATTAATTGGAAATAGAAAGAGAAAACTGAACATCTTACCTCAGAAAGATCCCTTGTTGAGGTCAACATTTTTGATGGAAGCGTTTCTGAGTGAGATAAAATATGAGCACTGTATGCAAAGTTAGCCTTCTGGAAACTTTGGAGATGCCAAATCCTAGGATTTTGATGTTCTAAAATGGAAGACAAGAAAAAAGTCTTCTCAGGTAAGAAGTCTGAATGGGGTAAGTAATATCAAAAGAGTAATCAAGAAGCTTCTTAACTTGTATGTTTGTGTTTGTACTTATCTCTTTCTCAATTTTTCTTTTTTACCTGTTTTTCAAATAGAGTTATTATAGTACATTAGGAATGTATACTAATTTTCTTTTAAAGAGTTACATTTTTATAGAAAAGAAAAGTTAAATGACTGGATCATATGCTGGCTGGCTCTGTTGATGCCATGGGAAAGAATTGGTTTGGCCATAGCTTAAGGAACTAGACATATTATGCAAAGGGCAGAGTATAAAATGTAGGGCAAAGGCACATCACCAGTCCTCCAGACCAGTGTCACCATTGTACCCACAAGGAGACCAAGTTTCAGAGATTTTAAGCGTATAATTTGTAAGTGCACAATTAAAATTCAGAAGTTTACCCAACTGAAGTTAGAGGGAGCACAGTCCACACACAACTACCCTCACTTCTGACACTAATTACAAATTCCGGGGGTTCCGAAAACCACTTTCACATTCAATACTTTACTAGAATGACTCGGAACTCGCCAAAAGCTGCTGAACTCATGATTATGGTTTACCGCAAGGAAAAGAAACAGATTAAATTCAGCCAAAGAAGGAAGCACATAGGGCAAAAATCAGAAAAAGTACCAAATGCAGAGCTTTCATTGTCCTCTCCCCATGGAGTCATGAATAGCATTACTTTGCTTGTATCCATGGTGACAATATGTATGGAAATCTTTCCAACCAGGGAAGCTCACCTAAGCTTTGGTGTCCAGAATTTTTACTGGGGCTTGATCACATATTGCCCATATGGATGACCTCCTCCAGAGGTAGAACTGATGTCGTATGGCCCCATCATTAAACTATCTGTGACCAAGGTTCTCAGATAAAGACATTCTTATTGGGTATGACATTCCAAGGGCCTAGAGATTACCTCCTAATAGCCAAGAACAAAGGCCAGTCCTCTCTTTGGGTAAGGTTTATTTTTCACTGCACAGCAGTGGGGAATAACCAAGTTCTTTAAACTACTATAACTCTCAGGTCTTCATATGACAAATATTAATAACACTATGATATGTTCTTACACATTGAGTGCTTATCAAGTGTGATGATGCCTAGAGTTGGGACTTTTACATTCATTTATGTAACTGAATCTTGAGTTATATCATTCGATTTTGTGAGGTAGGCACTATTACCTTTGATTTATGAAATGACAGAGAGTTTGGGTACTTTGGCAGGGACTCATATGTATTAATAGAGTTAAATTCAACCTTTGTTGGTGAGACTCCAAGCCCTTTTTTAACCACAGAACTTCACGCCTTCTAGTTAGCATGCTTTGAATAAAATAATTCAGGGCAAAGTGTTGGCATAAAAATGAATTAAAAAAACAATTATACTGAAGATGACTTCTTAAATTCTATCAGCACTTAAATGTTAAAAAGATGGTTAATCACTAACTACCTTTGCCTAGGATAACACAGAAAGCTATTAGGCATTGAAATATCAGCCTTGTGGGGATATGTGAAGAAAGCATAAAGGTGAAAGGATTTTTTTTCTTCTTTTGTAAGGTTTGGCATTGAGTCTTAATCATTACAAAGAAGTTGAAATCTAATCTGTCTTGAGTGGTAGACATAGTGGGCATTTGTCTCCATTTGGAATATTTCAGTATTATAATTTTCACCTACCAAACCTTTATGGGGCGAGTATAAGAATTAACAATGTGATTTGAAAGAGCTCCCAGCTATTGCTAATAAAGGTGAGGAATAAGAATAAAATGTTCACAGAGAAACTACTAAATATGCATGTTGCTCAAAGGTGAATTTGTTCCACTAATTTGTGGGCTGGTAGAATTATTTTTGCTGGAGTGTCCCTTTGAATGTCACCTGAATAATACATGATTTTGTACTTTTATTGTCATCACAGTGTCTTCCGTTGCTGTGAATCTGAGAGTTTTAAAGGAATGAGATGTTTTCCATTTCTGGAAAAGAAATAGTGTGAAGAGGCAGGCTAGCAAGTTGAGTGTCCATAAGAATAGATCAGAAATGAAGAAAGCTCATATTTTATTTAAGTGCTACTTATGGGGATGATAAAAACGCTATTAGAATGTAAGATTGACCCTTCATTCCAGGACATTCTCTCTTTTCCAGAAAAAAAAAAAGAAAAAAAACCCACTAAGTCAAAATGAATCTACCATGTCCTTCAATACTCATAGCCTATGTTATAGGCCATTCTTGGAGTAAGCCAGCATCATTCTAATGAATATGACCTTGTTTTGACAGAAAATAATGTGAACCCAGATTTGCCTGTTATTTTTAAACTGGTATTAAAATGCTGTCTATTTAGATATTGATTATTTGTCCATAAACAGCCTCCTTTCTGTAAGATCTCAAAAGGAAATTGAGTGTGTATATGAAAAAATTAACTTTGATAGCCATGCTAGTTTTATGTTTTTTAACTAGTCCTATTTTCCTCAGCAATCCCAATTCCAATAATTTATGTCATGTATACACTAGCAAAAATATGAAAAGACATATGCACAAGACTATTCATTGCAGCTCTATTCATAATGGCAAAAGACTGGAAACACCCAAATGTCCATAATTAGGAGACTGATTGAATAGACTAAGGTACACCCACACAACAGAGAACAGTGCAGCTCTGAAAAGAATTGTGAGATATCTGTAAATATTGTTTTGGAATCATTTCCAGGACATATTCTCAAGTGGAAAAAAACAAGGTATAAAAAGCACATATACTATTCTACTAATCAACTAAGAAAATAAGATTATCTATGGGGGCCAGGCGCAGTGGCTCGTACCTGTAATCCCAGCACTTTGGGAGGCTGAGACGGGTGGATCACAAGGTTAGGAGTTCGAGACCAGCGTGGCCAAGATGGTGAATCCCCGTCTCTACTAAAAATACAAAAAATAGTCAGGTGCAGTGGCAGGCACCTGTAATCCCAACTACTCAGGAGGCTGAGGCAGGAGAATCACTTCCTGGGAGGCAGAGGTTGCAGTGAGCCGAGATCACGCCACTGCACTCTAGCCTGGGTGACAGAGCAAGACTCTGTCTCAAAAAGAAAAAAAAAAAAAGATTATCTACGCATATTTGTTTATAATAATAAAAACAAAGGTTAAACAAAAACTTTTAAAAAGGAGAAAAAAAGAGAAAAAGGATGGAAGGGACAGAAATATAAACTAGACTTCCATGATTAAGCCTTGCATTGTATATTTGACAAAAATTAAAAATAAAATAAAGATTGTGAGTTTTCCTTTTGGGGTGATGAAAATGTTCTAGAATTACCTGATCTGAAATCAGTTTCACTTGGCTGAAACCAAGATGTCAGCAGGACCACACTCCTTCTGGAGGCTCTACAGAATTGATACGGCCTGGCTATGTCCCATCCAAATCTCATCTTGAACTGTAGTTCTCATAATCCCCATGTGTTGTAGGAGGGACCCAGTGGGAGGTAATTGAATCATGGGGTTGGTTACCTCCATTCTGTTCTCGTGATAGTGAGTTCTCATGAGATCTGATGGTTTTATAAGGGGCTTTCCCCCACTTTACTCTGCATTTCTTGTTGCTGCCATGTGAAGAGGGATGTATTTGACTCCCCTTCCACCATGATTGTAAGTTTTCTGAGGCCTCCCCAGTTCTGCTGAACTGTGAGTCAATTAAACCTCTTTCCTTTATAAATTACCCAGTCTTGGGTATGTCTTTATTAGCAGCATGGGAACGGACTAATACAGGGATAATCTGTTTTCTTGCTTTTTCCAGCTTCTAAAGCTGTATACCTTGCCTCATGGTCCACTTCCTCCATCTTGAAGTCCAACAGTGTGGCAACTTCAAATCTCTCTGCTTCCATTGTCACATCACTTTCTGTGTCAAATCTACCTTTGCCTCCCTTTTATAAGGAAACTCGTGATTGCTTTTAGGGCCCATCTCGATAATCCAGGATAATACCCCTGTCTTAAGGTCTTTAACTTAATCACATCTGCAAAGACCTTTTCTCATATAAGGTAACATTTACAAGTTGCAGAAATATGTACATGTGAAATAATATGTTGACTAGGATTTGTTTTAAAATATTTTAGAAAGGGTAGAGATGAAACAAGAATGACAGAATTATGACAATTTTTGAAGTTGAGTGATGGTGATATGGGGCTTATGCCATTTTCTCTACTTTTGCATATATTTGAAATTTTCCAATGAAGTCTTTTTTTTTTTTTTTTGAGACAGAGTCTCACTCTGTTGTCCAGGCTCGAGTACAGTGGTGTGATATCAGCTCACTGCAACTTCTGCCTCCTGGATTCAAGCGATTCTCCCACCTCAGCCTCCTGCGTAGCTGGGATTGCAGGTGCCCGCCACCATGGCCAGCTAATTTTTATATTTTTGGTAGAGATGTGGTTTCACCATGTTGGCCAGACTGGTCTCGAACTCCTGACCTCAGGTGATCCACCCACCTCAGCCTCCCAAAGTGCTGAGATTACAAGCGTGAGCCACCTTGCCTGGCCCCAGTGAGTCTTAAAATAAGTAAATAAAGAGACAAAAAACATGGCCTCTTTTCAAATAGCATGTGGTATGTGGCTATTCTTAATTGCAAGTCATGTTGCCTCCATATTTCCCTGAGTTAAGTGCCTAGTACTGTAAGTAAAGTGCTAAAGGCTGAAAGGATAAGACCTTAATAAAGGCTTTGGGGTCAAGTATGAGCACAACAGAGAGAGACAGACTTAGATTTGGAGGACCAGAATGGCTTTTCCCTCCTGTACAACTACGTGGCTTGTGCCAAGTTAATTAACCTCTGTAAACTTTGGCTCTCTCATCTGAAGAGGAAAGTAAGAATATTACCTACCTTATAGGGTTGTGTGAGAGAAAATGAGATAATCAATAAAAAGACCTTAGCACTTTGGCAGTACCTGGCATCATTTGACAATTCCTGGCAAATGATGGGAATGCCTTTCTAAAACAGTTTCCATTTTCTTTTCAGACATCACTTGTTTGTGCTTCTGCCTTCCGGCCTGGTTACCCTGTTTCTTCCGCTGACCTTTTTTTGGATGGCAATTCTCATCTTAGTTTATATTTCCCTGAAAACAGAGTCCCAAACAAGGACTTGAGAGAAGGGCAATTTATTTGGGAAGTTTTTCACTGTTAGGGTTTCTAGATTTAGCAAATAAAAATCCAGAATGCCCAGTTTTCTTTACAGATAAACAATGAATACTTTTTTATTGTAAGTATATACCATTTGAGAGATATTTTTAGACATTTAACTGAATGTCCTATATTTTATCTGACAGCTTTATCCCAGGGGGCAGAGGGAAGAAAATGAGCAGTGTTCTAGTCCATTCAGATTGCTATAGCAAATGACCACAGACTGAGTGGCTTACAAACAATAGAAATGTATTTCTCAGTTCTGGAGGCTGGGAAGTCCAAGATAAAAGGTGCCGCAGGTCCGATGTCTGGTGAGGGCCTTCTTCCTTCATAGATAGATGTGTTCTCACCAGTGTACCCTCACATGGTGGAATGGGCAAGGGAGCTCTCTCAGGCCTTTTTTATGAGGACACTAATCCCACTCATGAGGGCTCCACTCTTATGACCCAATCACCTCCTAAAGGCCCCACCTCCTAATACCATCATCTGGAGATTAGGATTTCAACATATGAATTTTATGGGAACATAAGTATTCCAACCATAGCAAGCAGTGGGACATAAAGGAAAGAGAATCTAAAAAAGAGCATGTTAATGAGTCATTAAAGACCACTATTAAGTAACTAAGGCTCAATCCTAGCAATCCTAAAACTGACCCTCTGAGAAACCACATAGAATACGACTCAGAATTGTCTTTTCTGTGGAAGGTGAGGCTAGTGCCTTCTTCCAGAAGATTGCCCTTGGGGAATTTAACTTCTCAGCACCTCTTTTTTTTTTTTTTTTTTTTTTTTTTTTTCTGAGACAGGGTCTCTCACTCTGTCACCCAGGCTGGAGTGCAGTGCAGTGGCATGATCTCAGCTCACTGCAGCCTTGGCCTCCTGGGCTCAAGCAATCCTCCCGCCTCAGCCCTCTAAGTAGCTGGGACTACAGGCATGCGCCAGCATACCCAGCTAATTATTTTTTGTTGTTGTTGTTTGTTTGTTTGTAGGGACAGGGTTTCACCACATTGCCCAGGCTGGTCTCAAATTCCTGAGCTCAAGCAATCCGCCTGCCTTGGCTTCCCAAAGTACTTCTCAGCACTTATGAACTGTTCCTTGTTTGGGCTGTGCAACCACCCACAGCTTCAGAAAAAGCCCTATTTACATATTTCCATATGACCTTCATTTTTTTCTTATAGCCCTTTTCACAACCGTCAATTGTTTTTGTGATTATTCCCTCCATTAAATTAAGCTCCTCAAAGACAGAATCTTATTTTTTTCACTTATGTAGCCTCAGAGCTTGGCACAGTGTCAACTGTGTTGACATAAGAAATATGTGTTAGTTGCCATTGCTGTGCAGTGGTTGTTCACAAAGGAATAGTACTCTTAGACCCTGGGAGGTTGTAGACCCAAGTGACTCCAATGGGTGGTAAGATTAATGGTCTCATAAGTGCTCCATTGGGTGGAATGAGGTGCTTCTCCAAAGCTTCTAGACGTATTCCTCCCCCTTTTTCCTGTCTCTCAATCTTAATGCCTGTGATCCCAACTGGTTGGCTGATACAAAAGAGTTGGTGTAACTCCACTCAAAATTAAATCTGCCACTATAACTATCTTTTGAGGTCTCCCTACTGTGCATATAGTACCTACCACAGTAGATGCTGTGGAAGATGCACACATGAATTAGACAGGGGTCCTCCTCCTACTCTCCAAGAACTAACCATCCTCTGAATGAGACATGTGAAAAGCTTTAACATGGGGTAGAAATGAAGTATAGGGATGCACTGCCTGTCTTCCCCACATCCCTGACAGTTTTTTGCACTAGTCTGTGAATTAAATATCCCTGTTCCACTTCCCAGAGCAATCCAGGTTTAGATAGGAAATACATAGGCACCTGACTTATGAGGCTGAACTGGAATGTGGTCCCTGAAGGTTCCTCCATTGCCGCTGTGAGGTCTGTGATGTTATCTGATGAGTGCAGACCACTGGATTCCTGTGTTCTCTCTGTGGCAGGTCACTCATCCTCCCCATTTATATCTAATTCCTGGCAACTGGGTACCTAGCCAGAGTTCTTCCTTTGCCCTAGCCTCTATGTTCCCCAGAAGTAGTGTTATGCTTCTGCTTTGCTTTCCTCTCCATTTGTAATTCCTCTTCCACTAGTCTGTCTGGTTCCTAGCTCTTCTTGAAAATCCAGAGCCTATTTTTGTCCTCCTTCACAATACTTACTGCTAGAATTTGAATGTTTGTCCCCTCCAAAACTCATTTTGAATCTTAACCCTCAATGTGGTGGTATTGAGAGGCAAGGTTTTTAAGAGGTGATTGAATCATGAGGACTCTGACCTCAGGAATGGATTAATCCACCCATTGATTAATAAATTAATGGATTAACGGGTTGCTATATTAATGGGTTCTTACGGGAGTTGGACTGGTAGCTTTGTAAGAAGAGGAAGGGAGACCTGAGCTGGCAGGCTAAGCTTCCTTGCCATGTGATGCCCTGTACCACTTCAGAACTCTGCAGAGTCTCTATCAGCAAGAAGGCCCTCACCAGATTTGGCCTCTCAACCTTGGACTTCCCAATCTCTATAATTGTGAAAAATAAAGTCCTTTTCTTTATAAATCACCCAGTTTCGGGTGTTCGTTTTTTTTTTTTTTTTTTTGAGACAAGTCTCGTTCTGTCGCCTAAGCTGGAGTGCATTAGCACGATCTCGGCTCACTACATCCTCTGCCTCCTGGGTTCAAAATATTCTCCTGCCTCAGCCTCCCAAGTAGCTAGGATTACAGGCATGCACCACCATGCCCAGCTAATTTTTGTATTTTTAGTAAAGGCAGGGTTTCACCATGTTTGTCAGGCTGGTCTTGAATTCCTGACCTCAGGTGATCCACCTGCCTCGGCCTCCTAAAGTGCTGGGGTTACATGGCGTGAGCCACCATGCCTGGCCTCAGGTGTTCTTTTATAAGCAATAGATAATGGACTAATACACTCACTAAATCAAGTGTCCTATCACTGGATGAGGTACCAACTGCCTATGGACAGGCTCCCAGACACTTGCCCATTGGGTCTTCCAAGGAGCGAGAGCCAGGGTCACCTATGAAAAACTTCATCTCCCAGAAAGGACAGGGATTACCTCCCTTGGTTCCTGAGAGTAAGCATTTGCCTGAACCGAAGCATAGGTCACTATACCCTTGAATGCTATCCATACCCTGTAGCCATACCTCTTCTAACAGCCCAGTCTATCACTCTTTTGGCCAGTCAGGTTTAGTGCCAGGCCCCAGCTTCCATCCCCACCACGAAACCTGCCTGGCATGGTTTGTGTAAACCCACAAGCCTCATTAAGTGGTCCTAAAAGTTGGTACCCTGGGGGTTATAGGCAAGGAAACGAATGACTCTGACTGACATGAGCTGGGATCATTGGGAAAATGGCAGGTACTCTGAAAATGAGTAGGACTTCCAAAGCTGGATAACCAGTATTTGGTGTATTCTCTCAGTAGCTATTTGAATCTATTAAAAATACATCAGTCTTTGCTTCTTTCTCTCTGTTTGCTCTCTGCTCACCGATATCTCTGTTGGAAATATTTAGGTGCCTCCAATATCCTTTTATGGTGAATCCTTCAGAATCCCAGAAGGTGGCAGAAGCTTTGAAATCACATGGGAAAGGATTGCTCTCTATTTTGAATTAAGGGGATTACTCCATGATAATGCTCCTCCTTACTATGAATTTTTTGGACATGAAAATGGTGGCATTTCTTTCATAAGCTAATTTGTTTGAGATTTTGCATTCATATGCAAATATTTAGCTTCGGGATCTGTATTCAATTTCTCAATTAAATTTTTAGGCAGAGCCAAATTAGCTGTACAAACACATAGTATATTTGTAATTTTTGCTCATTTTAATCATGGTTTCAGTCAGCTCTAAGCAGGACAATTTATTTTCCTACCTGCAGATGGTTTGCAAAACATAGAAAAAAAATAGTTTCAACTTTGTTGATTGCATTTATATTTTTCCGGGAAAATTTGTAGTAGCATTATCTTATTTCCTTTAAATTTAATATGTTTTCTTCAGATAATTTTATATATGAAGAGAGATACACCATGCTGTTTTAATAGAAAATTTTCAGAATTATTTCCTCCAAATTATCCCATCTCCCTTTCAGAGGAAATAAATTTACTTATGATACATGAATCAAATATAGATTTATAATTTTTCCATCCATTTTTTTCTTATCTTAAAAACCAAACACATACTCAATCAAAAAGAAAGCTGTACTTGCTATTAACATTGCTACATCAATATATTCCTTAAGGAGTGCTATGCTAAAATGCATTTTTGAGATTTAAATTCTTCATATCCTTGTATGAACTCTTCTAAGTCTAGCCAATCTATACATTATATCCATTCAGTATTTTACACTTTTACCTGATCTGAAATGATAAAATAGGAAAATAGAGAAACTCAAGCTTTTACAGACTCTACTATAATGTCCATGGAATGGTGATTTGGGATTAGAAAGGAAACCAAAAAGCAACACTATTTTGATTTCTTTGAAATGAAAAATACTGTTGATACTTACCCTTACTGGTATGTTGTGCAGGCACCAAAACCTACTCTGTAATATCCAGGAAAAATTAAATATATACAGGTGAAAGATATCTGTAGACTTGTACCATCTTGAGACTAGGTTATAATGAGACAAACCTATTGCAATTTTCTCCAGCAAGGCCAAGGAGTTCTGAGTTCATCTGGCAGCTTCTGTTGGATTTAGGAAATTCAGAGCTGGCCAGTTAGTCTCCCTCTATCCTCATTCCCAGCATATACATCTGTATATAGGACTAAAGAAGAAAGGGAAGGAAGGAAAAGGATATTGTTGCCTACCATTCTCCATCTGTCCTCACCCTACAACCTTCCTGTACAGAGATTGCCTTATTGAGTCTAGAGAATAAACAAACACAACAGGAGCCCCAAAGAAGGCAAAAGTGGATCTTATAATTTCCCTTTCTCTTTCTGTAACACATCTCCTATACTGAGTCATAGCCCCATCATTGACACTTAGTGTTTGACTGAAATCATGCTATTCACATGAGAAGGAAGATTTTATCAGGTTGGCCTTAGACACCAGTTTCAGGATAGGGGAAGGGAGTTTCTGGGGAGCATGCATTTCATTTCCAAATGTATCAGTCAAAGTAAATCTAGCTGTTGGAAGATTCCTTATATTTAGTAAAAATCAATAGAGTAATGTGCTCATACCATATTTCCTCATGAGCAAGTTTTCAAGTTTCCTGTAGGCCTTTCCCCAGGCTCCCTATCAGAACTTGCATTTTCCTTTTGAACAAACCGTTCTGCTGGAAATGCAGTCATGCAGGAGAATATTGTATCACTCAGTTAATCTCAGTGCCATAGGCAAAGACCTTACCTCTAATTCTACAAAAGGTACCTCTTTTGCCCTTTCTAGTTAATTCCTCTACTCTTAGAGGTCAAAGTAAAAGTGATACTATGGATTTTTTTTTCTTTTCAGTGATAATGAAATGCTGTCAAACTATTTGGGGGCAGGGTGTGTAAAGATGGTATGGGGATATGACAGAATGATATTAGAGAATGTCCAGGTATCTGTATATCTTAGCCTGGGATTTTCCAAAAGTAAAGCCTAAGGGAAAAGCTTGGTGCAGAGGGTTTACTTCAGACCTGTCTTTGTCCAGTCAGGCTGCTATAACAAATTTCTGTAGACTGGATGGCTTATAAACAATGGAAATTTATTTCTCATAGATCTTGAGGCTGGAAATCTGAGATCATGGTGCCAGCATGGTCAAGTTCTGGTAAGGGATGTCTTCTGGGTTGTAGACAGCCAACTTCTTCTTGTGTCCTCACATGGCAGAAGGGTAAGGGTCTCTCTGGGGCCTCTTTTATAAGGGCACTAATTCCCTTCATGGGGACTCTGGTCTCATAACCCAATTACCTTCCAAAGTCCCCATCTCCTAATACTACCGTACTGGGGATTAGGATTTCAACATATGAATTTTAGGAGGACACACACATTCAGACTATAACAAGACCTGATCCAGAGACATGGGAGAGAAAGACTAGCATGTGTGTATGTGAGGGAGGATGAGGAGATCATGGAAAAATAAAAAGCCAATGCAAAAATATTTTATTGAGTCAGCTTCCACTATAGATTATTTGCACTTGATTACCTAGGACCCTCCCAGGAGACTTATGAGATGCATCTCAGAACTGTCTGTCTAGAGCACCAACGAGAGAACCTTTATCCTTCAGTTGCCCACCCCACTGGCCAAGGATGAATCTATGGGTATTCTCATTCCCAAACACACTTCCTGGTTGTATGTGCATGAGGGCCAAATGGATTTGTCTGAGTGGCTTATGCTGTGCTGTCACAGAAGCATCAGCACAGGAAGAGGCATGGCTTGTGGCAAGACTCGGTCAGGTTGCATCTGTGTGAAGCTGCTGGCCACCACAGCACAGAAAACATAACCAAAACACTGTGCCAGCCTTCCTTGGGATGCTTCATTAGTTATGAAAAGCAAGCTGTTCCCCTAACCTAGATCCATCCCTACAAAATCATTTTTATTAACTCATAAGAACTCCACTAGAAATTTACCTTTTATACATATGGACCATGGAATACTACACAGCCGTGAAAAAAGAGTAAAATCATGTCCTTTGTAGCAACATGGATGCTGCTGGAGGCCATCATCCTAAGTGAATTGATGTAGGAACAGAAAACCAAATCTCGCATGTTCTCATTTGTAAGTGGGAGCTAAACATTGGGTACACAAGGACATACAGATGGCAACAATAGACACTAGGGACTAATAGAGGGGGAGAGAGGGGGAAAAGAGTCGACAAACTTACCTATTGAGTCCTATGCTTACTACCTCGGTGACGCGATCAATTGTACAATAAACCTCAGCAGCACTCAGTATACCCATGTAACAAACTTGCACAGGTACCCTCTGAATCTTAAATAAGAGTTGAAATTATTATTATTTATTTATTTTTATTTTATTTTATTTATTTATTTATTTATTTATTTATTTATTTATTTATTTTGAGATGGAGTCTCGCTCTGTCGCCCAGGCTGGAGTGCAGTGGCGTGGTCTCGGCTCACTGCAAGCTCCGCCTCCCAGGTTCAAGCCATTCTCCTGCCTCAGCCTCCTGAGTAGCTGGGACTACCGGCGCCTGCCATCACGCCCGGCTAATTTTTTTGTATTTTTAGTGGAGATGGGGTTTCACCGTGTTAGCCAGGATGGTCTCGATCTCCTGACCTCGTGATCCACCCGCCTCGGCCTCCCAAAGTGCTGGGATTACAGGCGTGAGCTACCGCGCCCGGCCAAGAGTTGAAATTATTTTTTAAAAATCCTAGTTTGCTGAGAGCTTTTTAAAACATAAAAATTATGAATGGAAAAGAAAAAATTACCTCATAAATTTCCCAAAGCTGTCATACAATCACCCATAAAATATACATATCCCATTTGTTCCCATACCACAGTATGTTCTATATAATCTCTGTTTAAAAAAAAAATCTTGGCCAGGCACTGTGGCTCACACCTGTAATCCCAGCACTTTGGGAGGCCAAAGTGGGTGGATCACTTGAGCCCAGGAGTTTGAGACCAGCCTGGGCAACAATGGTGAAGCCACATCTCTACCAAAAAAATGCAAAAATTAGCTGGGCATGGTGGCATGTGCCTGTAGTCCCAGCTACTTGAAGGCTGAGGTGGGAGAATTGATTGAGCCCTGGAGGTCAATGCTGCAGTGAGCCATCATAGTTCCACTGCACTCCAGCCTAGTGGACAGAGTGAGACTGTCTCAAAAAGAAAACCTTAATATGCCTATTGTTGGTGAATTCAGTATTACATTGTATTAGTCAGAATCTTTGGGCTAATACAGTGAAAGAAACATGACTCAAATAATCCAAGGCAAAGAAAACAAAAGAATAACTTTAGTGGTTTGGTTTGCATAATAATCATGAAGTCTTAAGGTAAAATTAACTTAAGGCTCATCTACATCCAGGGTCTCAAATGATACCACCAGATCTCCCTCTTCCTCTCTCCCTTCTGTCTGTCCTCCTGTCTTTTTCCCTATGTCTTGACTGTTAACCATGTTCAACCACATAGCTTGTGATTCAAAGTCTTGTGTAAGTATCTGTTTGGGCCTTAGCCCAATCACTATTGGGAGAAATATAAGATATCATGATTGGCAAGTTGTCTGAGTCTGTTCAAGCTGCTATAACAAAATACCTTAGATTAGGTAGCTTACAGGCTACAGAAATTTATTTCTCACAGTTCTGGAGGCTCGAAAGTCCAAGATCAAGGTACTAGCAGATTCAGTGTCTGGTGAGGGCTGGTTCTTCATAGACAGCACCTTCTCACTGTGTCCTCATATGGTGCAAGGAGCAAGGCAGTTCTCTGGGGTCTCTTTTATAAGGAAGCCCATTTTAAAATCCCTTTCATGAGGGGTCTACCCTCATGACCTGATTACCTCCCAAAGGCCCTACCTCCTAATACCATCACCTTGGTGATTAGGATTCAACATATGAATTTGGGGGAGGACATAAACATTCAGACCAAAGCACAAGGCCTGGGTCAAATGCCCACTCTTGCAGCCCAGGTGATATTCTAGGGTTGTCAGTCCCATCAGAATCAAGTGTGCTGTGGGAGTGACAGGTCCCAAAAGAAAGAGTTGTGCCAGGCATAAAAAGCAATGACATCCAATGCTTTCCCATGAGTAAGGCTTCTGGTAATGCCTTCCCTTTCAAGTAACAAAACTTTGTACTTTTAATTTTTATAAAAGTACTTATATAAATGCATAAAAATCTCATTTTATGCTTTTTTGCTTTCCTTACTTTTTCCTCCCTCCTTCTGACCTTCTCTGTTCATTTTACATTTTTGTCCCCATAGACAACTAATGTTAACAATGTAATATATATAATTGTTGTATATTTTTTCTTTACGCTCATGTAATCATAACAAACATACATATGCATATTATATATATACAGATATGTGATCCATAAATTACAATAAATTTTGCCCACTAAGGGACATCTGGCAATGTCTGTAGATATTTTTGGTTTTCACAACTGAGGGGATGCTACCAGCATGTAGTGGGTAGAGGCCAGGGATGCTGTTCAACATCCTACAGTGCACAGGACAGTTCCCTACAACAAAGAATTATCCAGCCCAAAATGGCAACAGTATAGAGTTTAAGAAACTTTGATATGTGCACATACATATAAGTTTTGGTCATTGTTTATAAAATTGAGATCATATTAAACCCACAAATTGAAATCGTATTAAACCCACATTTCTGGATCTTGTTTCTCTCACTCAACACTACCTTATTAAAATAATTAAAAAGAAATTGGTATAGCATGAGTTAACTGCATAATGGTTGCTTAATATTTCATCATATGATTGTAATCTACTTAACCATTCACTGTGGACAACTAGAACTTAATTCTGTTGGGGAGCTCTCAGAGAAAACATGCTTCAGTATCTTAATATCCAAGGGTTAGGGAGCTGGGATATTTATACCAATTCCTACCAGTGATTGGTTGTGGGCTACTCTTAGGGAGCATTAACTCCTCAGTACTTTGCAGGTGTGTGAAAGCAGGCTCCAGAAACAATCTTGGACAAATAAATGCATGCACTGCCTATTGGAAGGTAGGCTGGTAGGCAATGAGGCAGTAAGGAGGGCAGATGGAGTCTGGACACACTGCTGACATCTGCCATAACCCTTGAAATACATATCTTTATTTACAGTACTCTTATTTTTGTGGGAGAGTCTTTTAATAGAGGGATTGCTAAGTGTGTTAGGGTAGTCATACTTCTCCACAGAAATAGAGCCAATAGGAGAGAGAGAGAGAGAGAGAGAGAGAGAGAGAGGTATATATGATTTAAAATTAAATATTGACAAATCTCTATAAATTTTAATACATACACACACAGAGAGAGATAGAGAGATTATAAAGAATTAGCTCATGATTGTGGAGGCTAGGAAATTCCTTGATCTGGCATCTGCAAAGTAGAGACCCACGAAAGCCAATCTGAATCCAAAGGCCTGAGAACCAGGAGAGCCAATGGTGTAAGTTCAGTCTGAAGGCAGGAAAAGACTAATGTCCCAGCTCAAGCAGTCAAGCAAAGAGTGAATTCTCCCTTCGCCTGCCTGTTTGTTCTATTGAGGTTCTCAAGGGATTGTATAATGCTCACTCACTTTGGGGAGGGCCATCTGTTTTACACAGTTTACTGATTCAAATGCTAATCTCATCTGGAAACACCCACACAGACACAAGAATAATGTTTAGCCAAATATCTGGGTACTCTCACGGCCCAGTCAAGTTGACACAAAATTAACCATCTCACTGAGTTAAAGTATATATTTATATTAATTTCAATCAATCCTACCTGATTGCTTTCCAAAATAATTGTCATAATTCACATTTCCAATAGCAATTTTGTAATTGCTATTTTCCCCAGTATTCCCGTCAGCAACAAGTATTATGAGCCTTTAGAATTGTTGTCAGTCTTACAAATATAACATGATATTTTGTTACTTAAAAAGGTTTTATCCTAATATTTTCGTTTGGCCAAATGAATTTACCCTCCTGAAAATGTCTCTTCAGATTCTTCATCCATTCTTTTTGTAGGTTATTTTTTTCCATTTTGACAACTTTTAAGAGTTTTTTTTGTGTTATTTATACTAAACCACTATCTGTTCTCTGTGTTACAAAATTTTTTTCAAGTCTATTGTTTGTGTATTAAGACTTTGTTAAAATATTTTTTGTAATACACAAGTTTTTATAGAACATTTTCTGGATATACTATATTTTGATGAATCAAAGATGTCAAAAACCTTTATTATTTATCACTAATTTTTCTTAAAAAAACACTGGCAATTAAATTGAAACGATGTTTTGTCATGAATTCAAATTTTAGTTGTAGAAGGAACTTTTTCTGATCTTTAATATTGACAGTATAATTGTGGGACACACTAAAGAACATTGGGTTTTGTTAGCATTGATTACTTGACTCTTATATTTCCTCTACTCAATTATATGTCCCTAGAAGTTTAGCATCAGCTTCTGTTCAGAGTCAACAGGAAATCTCTGACACATTGATTTTAGGCTCCTTAACAATAGCACCTCATTGGTATGAGAGTGGCCTCTCATACCTTTGAAATGTATTTTATCTTTTCCAAAAAGTTTGGCAATTTCTCCAGTCTCTATTGCAGGGCTTGGTGTTGATAGGCAATATTTTCTCATATATCTCAACTGCAAAATGTAATGTAGTTTCATCCACTTGTGAGCATCTGCCTTCCTGGTCCCATAAAGCCCTTGGTTGTTGCTCTATGTGAAGTGTGGATCTGGTTATTCTTACAGATAGTAATGATGATTTGCTTCTCTGTAACAAAGTCACATCCCTATACTGTTTGTATGCCTCAATAAGTATTTGTTAAATGAATTAAAGAAAAGAATGACCTCTATACCTTATTTCATTAAAATTTTTCTCCCTCATAGAGTCTTTTAAAATCACTAGTCTAGATTTTACCTTTTCTCTTTCCCTTCCCAAATTTTTAAGTATAATAGCTTTATTGAAATATAATTCACATACCTTACAATTCACCGATTTAATGTGCAGAATTCAATTGTTTTTATTACATTCATAGAGATGTGCAACCACCACTACAATCAATTTCAGAACATTTTCATTACCTTTAAAATAAAGCCTTGTTATAAAAGAGAAAGAAAGGCATGTTTGTGTCTTGCTTTCATTTGTGAAGGATAACTTAACAAATAAAGAATTCCATGTTGGCAGTTAAAGGGAAAAAAAGAAACCTTCATACCCATTAGCAGTCACCTCTAGTTTCCAGAACTCCCAGCCCTACACACCCACTAGTTTATGTTCCATCTTGCATATTTGCTTTCCTGGATGTTTCATACAAATGGAATCATATAGTACGTACCTTTTGTGACTGGCTTCTTTCACTTAGCATATTTTTAAGGCTCATCCATATTGTAGTATGTATTAGTATTTCATTCCTTTTTATTACCAAATAATATTTCTTTGTATTGATAGACTACATTTTATTCATGCATTCATCAGTTAATAGCCATTTGGGTTGTTTCTACTTTTTGGCTACTATAAATAATGCTCCACGTTTTTGTGTGGACATATGTTTTTATTTCTTTTGGATACATACCTAGGAGTAGAATTGCTGGATCATATGGCAATTCTATGTTTAACTTTTTAAGGAATTGGCATCTCACAAGATGTTTAAGGTAATATCTTTATAAAAGGCAGCAGAAACAAGGAGAAGGATGATAAGGGAAGGGTGTTCAGAGGGCAATTATGATCAATATGTAAAAAGACAACTGATAAATACATAATTCCTTAAATAATGATTGAGCACCTGCCATGTGCTAAAGTGCTGGTCTGGGTGCCAGGGCTACTGCAAGAGAGGATAGACAACAAATAAATTAGGAAATAAATAAACAATGATTTCAACTAGTGAAAAATGCCAAGAAAATAAAACAAGATGATATGATGGGGGAGGACAGGAGAGGATAATATTAGATAGGACAGTCAGGAAGGACTTTCTAAGGAAACCTCTTTTGAGGTTGAGACCTGAAAGGTAACAAGGTGCTCTTATTGTACCTTTGCAAAGCAGTTGCACTAATTCACGAAGTATTTTATCTTCATTTGACAACTTAGGAAAAAATAAAAAATGAATAATAGTATATCATTGCCTGCTGCTATTTGAGTGGAAAACATGAAATGATGTCCTTTAAAACTTTCTATAAAGTAGAATAAATTGCCTTTTGTGTACATTTTTCTATATATAAAAATGTACATAAATTTATATATAAATATATAATATATAATATATATTACATTCTATTATAGATTATTTTTATATTATATGTTATATATAATATAATATAATATAATAATATATGTATATTATATTATCATATTATATATTATATAATTGTATATTATATAATATATAACATATAAATATAATACAATAATATCATATATAATATATAATAAATATATTATATGTAATATATAGTATATAATATAAATATAATACAATAACAATATAATACAATAATATAATATATTTATAATATATAATATATAATATATATAATGTCATATATAATATATTAATTATATATAGTATATTATATTAATAATTTATATTATATATATTATATATATAAATAGGATGTTGCTTTGCTGCCTACGCTGATCTGAAACTTTTTGCTTCAAGAAATCCTCCTGCCCTGGCCTCCCAAAGTGCTGGGATTACAGGAGTGAGCCACTGTACCCAGCTAATGTTCATTTTTTCTATCTCTTTTATTTTCTAGGAATTGCAGTCATTACATTTGGTAGGTGTGAACTATCATGTCTCTATCTTTATTGTAAAGTAAATCCCATGATTGAGGAATCTTCTATAGTCTCCTTACTGTTTATGTACTCAATCTGTGGTTAACATTCTTTGGTATATTATTTGTGGAAATTCTCAGCAAGAGACAAAACAGTCTCTTTCTACAGTAGTAGTAAATCCAGGAAATGAAAATATGATGTGTTATCAGCATCCATATTTGTCCAAGGATATGGACCAAAAGACCAAAGTAATTTGAGTGTTCACTAGCAAAGAAAAGATAAGCTTTGTTCTGGGTAGAACCACAATAACAACAATTAGTCAAGTTTCTATCAGGTTACATTGCACAAAGCATACCCAGGATGGTTTGATTAAAGCTGAAGCTTTCCTAAAGCTGCGAAGCTGAATTTAGATACGGAATTGCCTGAAGGTAAGACAATAAACTGAAAAGCAACTGTGATTCTATGTTAGTCTGTCTCACACCCTGCCTGTTATAATTCTTCCCTCCTTGCCACTATCCCACTTTTTCTGGAATTTATCCCTACAAAGACCATTTTGGGAAGCTTTTGTTGGACAACACCATTCATTCATTCAGCAAATATTTATTGAGCACCTTCAGACAAACTGTCTTCCCACACAGATCTCAGTGATGGGGGAAGAAAATAAACAAGGAGCAAATAATACAGTTTTTTAAAGGGATAAGAACTATAAAGGAAAAAAAGAGCAAGATAGTGAGGAAGAAATTGAGGATGTGGGGTGAAATTTAGGTTGGTCATGGAAGGTCTACATAGCACTACTCACTGCTCCACAAGAGCCTTACCACTCCTTTCTTTGCTTAAAGAACATTGGTTTCCCTCTAAAGCAAGTGTCCATATGCTTTAGTGAAAGGCAGGCCCATCTGCACCTCAAGGGCTAAATCTTAACTGGTTTGAGCCCATTGTGGTGGTTCTATCTCTCTTGCCAGTGATTGGTTTAGGACGGGGACAGTGAGGCAATCTTGGTCAATGAGATTCAAGGGAAAGTTGGCTGGAGGCTTCTGGAACCATTGTCCCCCATTTTACACAGAGACATGAGGAAAATATATTGTCTCCTTCAGCCTTTAGATGTTTGAGGGGTGATGCTTGGAGCTTCACTTGGAGTGAAGCTAGAGGCTTCTTGCAACTATGAGAGGGAAGACTGAAGATGGAAAAGCAAAAAGATAGAAAAAATTTTAGTCCCAGAAATCTCTGAATCACTTAATTGGTGTACTCTGGAGCCACACTACCTCCAGACTTCTTATTATGTGACATAAATATGTTCACTTGTTATTTAATCCATTTGAGTTAGTTTGTCTATTGCTTATAGTCCAAGGCATCTCTGTAGAAGATAATATGTGAGTGGAGATGTGAATGATAGAAGAGCAATTCAATTGAAAGTCATCTTGCTCTCTTAGTTCATTACTATGTGATCTTCTTCCAAGAGAACCACAGGACCAAGATATGAGGAGACCTAGATGACTGTTGTAGGACCCCAGGCATCTAGGCAATGTCTTGTTTATAATTGCCACATGGAGGAATCCTAGAGTCTGGAAAGCTTAGCAAAGTTCATGATTTTATAATTAGCTTTGTTGTAAGCATAAGTGATTTAAAAAATGTGTAAGATATTCTGGGTTAATGATAGTCCTGGGAGTCTGGATCCAAAAATGAACATCCTTTTGTAGTAAAAACTCAATGTTATCAAGTTCTCAGGACTGTTCAGATTTTATTGTACTTATCTAAGAATACACTTGTTACTGAAATTCCTATAAGAGATATGACTTTATTTCAAATCATAAGCTAACAGCAGCCAAAGATTACAGGTATTCATGCCTCAAATAAGAGTAGAGGTAATGCTGATTACATAGAGCGTATGGGAAATATTGAGGTTATGGAAGATAACCAGGTTATTATTCAAGTGCAGTCTACTCATAGGGATGACATTTATTTACTTATTTATTTTAAACCCAACTCTCTCCAGATTTTAAAAAACTTAAAAATCCATTCATCTTTATCTTTACTTATTTTTTGCAAAAGTAATATATGGATTCATTCTATGTGGACAAAATAAGACAACATCAAAAAAAAGGCCTCATTAATTCTCACACATTCCTATCTGCAGACATAATAATAATAATTAGGATTAATTGAGAACTTAATATGCACCAGAGATTGTGTTAAGTGCTTTTATATTATTTTATTTAATCTCATACCCACCTCATGTGGTTGGTACTGTTATTTTTCCTGTTTTCCAAATAAAGAATCTGAGGCCCAGAGAAGTTAAGAAACTTTCCCAAGATTCTTCATAAGTGATAGGGAGGGGATCAAAAGCTGGGCAGTCTAATTGCAGGGCACATGCTACTAAGCTCGGTGCTTTTCTCCATTGATATAAATCCTCTTCATTCCTGTCATAAACATGAGTCACCTTGCATTAAGCATGTATGTAGGTGTTTGTATTTACTATTTTTTGACAGATTAGAAGTTGGTGAATAACAAATGCCAAAAGATACTGGGCACAAAATGGAGCTCTGAGATGGTTGATGAAAGATGAGAAAGATGCAAGGAGGAGCAAAGGAAGAAATGATTGGGGAACAAACTAAAATGAATGAAGGCGATTAGAGAATTAAATGTGTAAGCACTATGATAATCATGGAAACAAGAAAGGATGCAATGAGGTGGTGACTCTATACAATTTCTGAAAGGGTCAGAGACTGCAGAGAAAAGGGGATTTTTAGCTCTCTTCATGCCACATAATGGTATTGTGTAGTTGTTTTGAATACATTTTATAGACAAAGATTCCTAATCCTGTGGTCAAATAGCCCTTGAATTCTAGATACTTGGCTGAATTGTACTGATGATTAGGTGATGAAAACATTGTACAGTGGAATCTACAACGTGACTATTCCCAAGAGGGCAGTCTAAATAATGAAGAGTGTGTTCTATTCCTTGGCTAGTAACAACAGGCAATATCCATAGCAACCACAGCAGCAATCTCTTCATAAAACCTCATGTGTATTGTGTGTGTGCTTGTGTGTGTTTAGAATGTATTCAATAAATATTGACTATTGTGTTTAGAAAAAAAGTTATGAGAATACGCCTGTGATAGACATCTATGACCGCCTACTCAAGACCATTCCCTCTTTTTCATACCTATCAAAACCCTAATTTTACTTAGGCAAAATTGGGTCCATAACTTGGGGGTAAACTGTGATGGATCTAAACCATAAAAGCAATCCTATTCTCTTTTGGTCAGTGATACGTTGAGGGATGAGTGTGTGACTCAGTGTGACAAAAGAAATGGAATGGAAAGTCTGTAGGGGAGCTTCTGGGGAAGCAAAATTTCAAATCAATATAAAGAAAATGCTTTTTGCTCATCCCTCCACTTCCTGCTTTGGATATTGTCTTGAGGATGTTATATTTAGAGCTGGACCAATATAAACAGGGAAGGTAAAGGCATGCTCCTTGATGACATCATTACACTGCCGAGCTAGTACTGGATCACCTACCAACAGACTTCACGTAACAAATAGTAAATGTCTTCATGTTAGTTGGGTTTTCTGTGACTTGTGTCACCTAAAAAAGACATAACAAATGAAGAAGTGAATGGATGAATGCTGAACTACATTCATATAAACATACCTGAATTATTTATTGTATTTTTTATGACTCATTATTATATCTTAAATACACATCATATTGACTGTCATTCAATCAATACTTATTAAAATTAATGAATAAATGATGAATGGAAATGAAAATACAAAAATCAAAATCTAAGATAAACTTTACTGGATAAACTTTGACGATTGTTCCATAAAATGATGTATTATAATGTCTAAGATCAGCAAGTATTCAGAGCTGCTGCAAATTGCCAAATACATTTTTTATTTGGCTGGATATATGCTAAATTTAAGAAATGGAATGCAAATAAGCAGAGACTAAAAGCTTTTGCTGGCTCTGACATACGGTATTTTGGCAGAGGACAAACTCAATAGTGAAACTAAAGAATTCATTGTAAATTGAAAAGACTGATCTAAAAATTCAGCTTACATCATCTTTTAATATATCTCAATCACCTAGAAGAATATATGTAGCATTGTGAGGGAATATGTTGATCTGTTACTCCCATTTGAAAATGAAATTCTTCCATATCAGTATTACTTAAATACTGCCTAAAGAAGCCAAGCATGCTTCATCCTTTAGTCTTTCCTGCTTAGCTTCTCAGCAGGTTGTTTTAGATTAAAAACTATACAATAAATCATTTGATGCATGTAATAATTTTTATATTATTTGCTAAATTTTTGCCAGCTAATACATATAGGTAATAATCATGATTACAGATCATGTGGGAGTGAAGAAAACATAAAGTGCAGAAGTTGACATATCTATCAACAATGGCCCCAAAGATGAGTAGTCAGTTTGTCAAATTGATTATCCTTTTTAAAACTTATATGCTCATCCTCTCACTCTCATTTATTTCCTTCCCATAGGCTTTTAAATGTCACCCTTTAAAACAACAAAATAATCACTCCTAACCTTGCATCTTAATCTAGCCAACTTCAAATCTTCCTTGTACTCATCTCCAAATTTCCTGAGTTATCCATACTATTTGAAGGCAGATGAAGTCAGTGCCTCACCCAACTCCTCTAAGCGCTCAGCTTCCAGTACAGTCCAGTGGCATCTTATTAGGTTGATGCAAAAGTAATTGCAATTTTTGCCATTAAAAAATACTTTAAGCAGCCAGGACACCCTACCTGGGGACTTCTCTCCAGTCTAGTGCAAGGCACTCCAGAGGGTTATGGGAATTTGTGCCCCTGGGAATATCCCTCAGCCAATGATGGGTGTGAGCTGGAGGATAAATATGCATGTCTTAGTCCCTGAGTGAGGACAAGCCTAACTCTGAGGTATGTTCTAGATTGTGTCCCAGAGGTCCCCAACAGGGCTGAATCTCAGTTAACCACAGCAACAATCTGCTCAGTACCTCACCCTTTACTCTCTTCCTTCCTTTCCCTTCCCTTCCCTTTTCACTTACTCTTGCTTCCTAGGATTGCCTTTCCCCAAAGACCCACTTCAACTCAAATTCTTGTCCTAGGATCTGCTTTTGGAGGAGCTCAACCTAAGACATATCCAACATATTCACTTCCATTTCATCTCCTCTCATCACTCTCCAACCACTCCCACATTGGTTCTGTTCCATCACATCACAGAAAATCTCCATGTCAATGAATGCAAAGGGAATTTTCAACCCTTACTTAGTCTCTAAGCGACATTACACAAATTAATTGCATCCACCTTTTTGAAACATACTCTTGACACCTTGACACTGTATACCATTGGTTTTCTTTTACCTCTCTGCCTATTTCTGCCTAGTTTACCTTGCAGGCTCATCAATGTTGAAGTCCCTCAAGGCTTGATTCTGCAACTACTCTTCTTACTCTAAATTTTCTCTGATTTCATCTACTTCTTCATTTTCAGTTACCACTCATAAGGAAATGAGTCACACATTCATATCTTCAGCTCAAACCTTTGGTCTGCATTCCAGATTTGCATATCTAATTTTCTAGTTTATGTCTCTTCAATATCTTAAAGGCATCTCAAACTCAACATGATCCAAAAGAAAATACGATTTTTCCACCAACACCCTGTACCATCCTATTGGTATCTATTTCTAGGAAGTTAACAGTACCCATTCAGCTTTGAAAAGCTGAAACCTAGTAATCATTCTCAATTCATCCCTCTTTTTCATCATCATCCCACAACATGTCTAATCCATCATTAATTCAATCCTTTTGATTTTACCACCTAAATATTTTTGAAACCATTGACTTCTGTCTCTTACCATCTTCTGAACCTCTGCAAACACCTCCTAACTTGCTTGCCCACTTGCCCTGCACCACTGTCTGTGATTCATTATCAACAGTACAGTCAAAGTGGTATAATTATTTCCACCCTCATCCCCATCTTCAGATTTAAAACACTTTAAAGGCTTTTCATTACTCATCAAGTAGACACGAGATCCTTAGTCTACCCCCACAAGATTGTGCCCATCTGGCCTCTACCTGTTTTTTCAGCCTCATCTTGTCCTAGACTTTCCCTTCATCTCCCTGGTCTGGCCATAGTGACTTTTCTTGTGCTCCTTCATACATAGTCCTTAACATGGGGTCCTTGTATATACTGTTTTCTCTTCTTAAAACACTTCCTTTCCCCCTTCATTTGTTCCATACTTACTAATTTTTCAGATCTTAGATGAATTGCTACTTCCTTAGGGATGTTTTCATTCACCTATGTGACCAGGCTAAATCCTAATATAAGTTTTCATCACAGTACATATCTGTCTTAAATTACAATTATGACAGCTGAGATTCATAGTTATTTGTTCAATAAATGAATAACTGCATTGAATGAGTGAATGAAGAAAAGTTATAATCCCAAAACTAAAGGAATCTTATTTTCTTCTGTTATGGGCTGAATTGTGCCCCTCTCCCCAATTCATGAAGCCTTAACCTCCAGTACCTCAGAATATGACTGTATTAGAAGATAGCATCTTTAAAGAGGTAATTAAGTTAAAATGGGGTCATTCAGTCATTACTTGATATGACTGACTGGTACTCTTTTTTTTTTTTTTTCTTGACAGGGTCTCACTCTGTCACCCAGGCTGGAGTGTAGTGGTGCCATCACTCCTCACTGCATTGCACCCTCAACCTTCCAGGCTCAAGTGATCCTCCTGCCTCAGCCTCCTGAGTAGCTGAGACTACAGGAGCGCACCACCACGCCCAGCTAATTTTTGTATTTTTTGTAGAGACGGGGGTTCACCATGTTGCTCAGGCTGGCCTCGAACTCCTGGACTCAAGCAGCACTTTCTTATAAGAAGAGAAGATTAGGACATAGAAAACACAGGCCAAGGGATGACACACAGACACAGACACATAGAGAAAACAGCCATCTGCAAGCCAAAATGAGAGGCCTCAGAAAAAAACAGCCCTGCTAACACCTTCATCTTGGACTTCTGGTCTTCAGAACTGTGAAAAAATAAATTTATGTTGTTTAAGCCACCAAATCTGTGGTACTTTGTTATAGCATCCCTAGCAAACTGATACATCTCTTTTACCTCAATGGGTTGGTGTGCACTATCTTGGAATGCACCCAACACTATCTCATGCCTCAAAAACTCTTCCCACATACTTTGCCAAATACAGCTTCTGACTGCCAGGATGTTCCCATCTGCTCTAAAAGAAGCAGTATTCATCACTGTCCCATGTGTTCAGTGTGAAAGCCAATCTTTATAAATTGAGGGATGAAATAACCTTGGTGTTATGTGTAGTACCCTCACTATATGGATATGGATCAAAAGTATATGAAAGAAGTCTCTTAAGACAGTACGTTTTAAGGAAGCTGCCTTTAAGCCATTTGACACCTTTGTTGTTAGGGGAATGTACTGTTTCCCTCTCTTTTTTAAGAACAAACAATAATATTTCCTACAAATCTTGTGACCAAGAATCCTAATATTCCTACTTTATTTGTTTTGCTCAGAGCAAACACAACTGGTAAAGTCTCGTGTTTGAAATTATAAGATAGATACTTTAAATGGAAAGATGGCATTGGTCAGGAGTAGGATATTATAGGGCTATTTGTTTATTTTTAGAGAATTAGAGGTATTTTAGAGAATGTCGTGACTTATTAATTTGTGAAAATGATAGTATTAATAGTAGGACAAGCGTTCTCTTTGAGTATGTTGTATCATTTCCGTGAGAGATGCTATAAGCGGCTAATAGCCTAACTTTAAAGCTAGCCATCTTTTCAAATATAATTAATATTTCTCTGTGTTATTCTTAATGCTCCATTAACTAGTGCAGAGTAAGTGGTCCTACTGCCAAAAGCCTTTTTCATTAAATGGAAAATACATTTACTCACTCTGTGAATTAATTAAAGCCATATGGAATTTAGAGCAGAAAATTCTGACTTACACATTTTGTTTTAGAGAGATTTAGAAAATATAGAGCCATTTGTGCCCAACAGGACTCCCATATGCTTTCATATCTTAAAACAAAAATACAGAAACAAACGTTTCAACTTTTTCTCAACTATCACAATTTTCATGTGTATGATTACAGCAAGATTCCAAGTTGTATGTGATTAATAGCAATGAGATACACTGAACATCAAAACCTTTGGAAGGAGGGGGATTCTTTGATGGGTTTTCTCCTGATTCCATAAATCTCTAATATGTTAGAAGTTTGAATATGGGAATGGGGACTGGCTCATGGTTAGTTTAGATGATGGATGGTTATATTCCTGGCCTGAAAGAAATTGTGTGACTGCCCAATTCAATAGCTATGCAGGGCCAGATATGGTACCCACTCTGGGAATCCAAGGAAACAGAAATCTATACTAAGTCTTTATCCACTAGAGGTACACAGGTGTGCAGTAGGGAGGCCCACACATGACTGATTGATTACTCCAGAATTTGTATGAAGATGTGACTGTGTGGCTTAGGCAATGGAAAACATTGAGGACTTGTGTCTTCTGCATATCTGTCATTGCTCCTTAGCTCAATAACTATTCATCAAGCCCCTACCATGGGCCAAGCAAACAGAGTAGGTGAGATGCCCCAACACATAATAATGTGACATACAGTGAGATGACTCTGGCCCTCTCTCACTGCTTGTTCAAGGACGGCCACCTCCAAGGATTGATGTTCATTTATGAACATCTTTTGAGGGAATTTGCTTATTTTCGTCACGTATCTCCAAAGGTACCATTCCCCATCTAACACTAAACATTTAAAACCCCCTTCATATCTTTTCCAAGGCCTAGGATATCAGTTCTCAAACTAGAGCATATACCAGGATCACTTGTTAAAACAGGACTTGTTAAAACAGATTGCTAAGCCCTAGCTTCAGAGTTTCCAATTCAGTAGGTCTGGGGTGCAACCCAAGAATTTACATTTTTAACAAGTTCCCAGGTGATGATACTGTTGATCTTGGCACCACACTTTTAGAACCCCTGGGCCATGACACAGCCATCCCCAAGCAGTCAGAATCCCCATTGTTCTTACCTAAATACTACTCCAGGCCCTCTCAGCTCTTCTGTGGTGAAGACATCTCCCAAGTTTTTCACGACCCAAAATGCCCCACTTAAAAATGAAAAGAGAAGAATCACTGGAAGGAGAAAGCCCTCTATCATGATTTCATCACTAGTTGAAGTAATTTTACCTCCATCTTAATGACAGACAATTTATTGAACACTTGCTATGTGCTAGAACTCTGAATAACAACAGTTAACATATACTGAGTAGTTATCTGTGTGTTAAGCACTAGTAATAGTAATTTAAATATATTATTTCATTTGATCCTCACTATGACTTGTTTTATAGGTAAGGAAATGAAGGTATAGATATGCTATAATTATCCCAGAGACATGTGACATATAGCTAGTAAACAGTGGAGCCATAAATATAAAACCAAGAAAATGTAAATTTTTAACCATTAAGATATATTACCTTTCAACATGTCTCTTGTATCTTTGTCTGTCTGTCTATATATCTATCTACCTAAATTTCACTTAATGTTCACAAAAAGCTTAAAAAGCAGAAACTATTAGTCCCATTTGTGGCAAATGAAGCTCAGAGGCATTAATAACTTGCCCACAAGGTCAGGGATAGATGAGAACATAGCCTGGCTGACTCCTGAGCACTTGCTTCTGGCATATAGTGGGTTATACTTGCCTTAGTAGGCAGGAATGGCTATTGTCCTCCCAATGCTCATTGTGTGTCCTTGACCTGGTTAGGGCTCCTCCCCAAAGTGGATGAAATGAACAGGGAAAGATGAGTATGGAGCCACTAGGGTTCATACCATCTGAATGACAATGTACTCTTGTCAAAGGATTAGAACAGTTCCTCAAACAGACAGATGGTTGGCCAAAATTTCCCCAAGTGCCAAGAATTTGGCAGCAGTTGTTGAGTGAGGGGCCATTTTATCTTGGGATTTTGGTTGTAAAGTCTAAAATGATTGCTCTGCGGGGACTAACTGGCCCACACTTGGGCCCATCAAGATGCAGGGAATTCCTGAGACCCCAGATTGTAACTTATAGTAAAATTACTTCTCCCTCATGCAGACTAAAGAACTCATTCCCCTAGCTGCTAAAAAAGTTAATGACTGACAAATCACAGCTGAGTCCCCCTCCAGAAGTTGTTCTTGGCCGAGGAGAATCACTTCATCTGAGTTTATGTTTCCTTAGGTAGCAGGGGGACATCCCCTATCCAATGAATGGTTGATGCAGGGGCATAAAGATATTCCTAGTTGCAATTCAGGATATCTCTGCAAAGCCATCCCAGCTCCAGAGATCCTAGGGTGACCACCCTGGGATCCTCTTGTGACTGTCTGAGGCCCAGCTTCTTCCACCCAGCCTGATTCCTTCCCTTCCCTCACAGATGTTGATTCCAAGACCATATCCCAATAGACTTCCTATGTGCTAATCCCCATCTCAGCATCTGCTTTTCAGACTTTCCCTAATACCTGAGACACCAGTTTTTAGGGGAAATGCTAGAGGGTACTGTCACCTCCCATAATTACTTCTCTTTCCCTCACCTACTTAGTGACTCATAGAGAGGGTCTGGAGAAATGGTATCAAAGATGATAGACAAAATAAAACTGACTGAGATCACAGCCAGCATACTAGATTTACTCAGAAGCTCCAGTGGTTTAAATACATTTGTCAGAGATGCAGCCACAATATCTGAGACAGAGTGGAGTAAAGCTGACTTGTGCTATAATGAACACTTCTCATTTTAATTTGTGGGAAAATTTGTTTGTATTGAAAGAAATTCTTTAAAACTCTCTACTCCAGCGTCTAGTTGTTTTTTCTCTTTTTCTCTCTCTCCTCCCTGCCTTTCTCCCTTCCTTCCTTCTTTCTTTTCTCACTTGTTTACTTGCCTGCTCACTTGCTCTCTTGCTTTTGTCAGAGCTTCTGCCTTCACCAGAACTTTTAGCTAATAAAAATGTGTTTGCCAAGCCGACTCCCAGAAGTCGGATGCAACATTATTGAATTCTAAATTTTATATAACATGGGCTGTAATCAAGGTGGGGATCCTTACAGAAAAGTTATTAGCTTTGGGGATAGAAAGCTCAACAGAAGCATAATAATTAAATTGGCTCCCTGTTTTTATTTTATTGAGAACACTAAGCTATATTGATCTTCTTTCAAACCAGATGGTGATTCATGCAGCCCCTTGCAGATATTTTCTGAAGTGCTAATAGTAAAAGAAATAAACTTGACAATTCTACTCCAATGCACTAAGAGATATTAGAAAATCCCAATACTTAGAACTTCAAAGTGTCTGGCTTGGGGTTCTAAATGGCTTCAAGTGGGAGGACTCAACTGGGAGATGCTAGTTCTTTATCTGGTGGTTCTCCCAACATGGAGAAAATCTAAGAAGAGAACAAGATGAGTATAGAGTGTCAGTTTTGCAAGATTAAAAGGTTCCAGATATCTATTTTGCAATAATGTAAATATAGTTAACCCTACCAAACTGTACACTTAAAATGGTGTAAAGGATAACTTTTATATTTTGTTTTACACCAAAATTAAAAATAAAATAATTTTTAAAATATATAAACAACAGAAATTTATTGCTCACAGTTTTGGAGGCTGGGAAGTCCACAAATCAAGGTACCACCAGTCCTCTGGTGAGAACTCACTCTCTGCTTCAAAGATGGCATCGTCTAGCTGTGTCTTCACATGGTGGAAGGGAAATACTAAAATAAATTTTTTAAAAACAGTGAGAAGCCAGGAGCAGTGGCTCACGCCTGCAATCCCAGAACTTTGGGAAGTTGAGGTGGGCAGATTGCTTGAGGCTACGAGTTCAAGACCAGCCTGGGCAACATGGTGAAATCCCATCTCTACCAAACATACAAAAAATTAGCTAGGTGTAGTGGCGCATGCCTATAGTCCCAGCTACTTGGGAGGCTGAAGTGGGAGGATCACCTGAGCCCAGGATGTCAAGGCTGCAGTGGCTGAGATTACACCACTGCATTACATCCTGGGTGATAGGAGTGAGACCCTGTCATGGTTAAAACAAACAAACAAACAAAATAAAATAAAATAAAAAAAAAAACTCAGGGACAGGCATAATATAGTAAATGACCTACTTAATGCTTTTGCTTGCAGCTCAGACCTGATCCTAGCAGGAGTCTTGTATAGAAATCTCTGAGTCCTGAATAACTCCCTACTTTCTCTAGATGTTTCTCCTAGACCCACTCTTCTGCCCAATTTTCTTATCTTCTAAACTTGATTCGCAAGCCTGTACCTCAACTGTTCTTGTTCAGTTTTCATCTCCCAGGACCACCTTCTCCCTCTGCACTCTATTGAATGTGTCCCCTCAATATTGAATGGCCTCCTCATGATCTGACATTTACTTTGCATTGGATCTCCTTATAGAGGTGTCCATTTGTATACTGAGCCAGGAGCTACCAGCAGCTCATGCTTCATGGTTTCCAGCCTCCTGATCTTTCAGAAGGGGGGTTTCTGCCTGAAATGCCCCACCCCCACACTCAGGAAGTTAGAAACACCCTCTATTTTGCTCACACACCCCCATTTGGCCCCTGGCCGTGTTGTCTTATAATTGTCTATTTATATTTTATCTGCTTACATTTCTGTTTCTGCAGCCAATATGAGACTGTGAGCAATATGAGGGCTATAATTGGTGTATAGCTGACTAGAAAGCTATTTTATTTTTGTTTCTATGATAAGATAGAGGGCTTCTTTTTAATTTCACAGATTTTGATAATCCTGATAAAAGTGAGTTGATTCTGAGAATGAATTCGGCTAGAGAAAGGAATATTTCATTATTGAGCACATATGAATTGTAGAAGACATTGTTCTGATTGTATATTTCATAAAATTATAAAACTTATTAGATAATTGCCATAATATAATTTTATTGATTGTCTCCAAGAGAAAAAAAAGTACAATAGTCTTTCAGTATTTATCTACTATGGAATATTGTTTTTTAAAAAAATAAAAGTCAGCCGGGCACGGTGGCTCACGCCTGTAATCTCAGCACTTTGGGAGGCTGAGGCAGGCGGATCACGAGGTCAGGAAATCGAGACCATCCTGGTTAACACGGTGAAACCCCGTCTCTACTACAAATACAAAAAAATTAGCCGGGCGTGGTGGTGGGCGCCTGTAGTCCCAGCTACTCAGGAGGCTGAGGCAGGAGAATGGCGTGAACCCGGGAGGTGGAGCTTGCAGTGAGCCGAGATAGCGCCACTGCACTCCAGCCTGGGCGACAGAGCGAGACTCTGTCTCAAAATAATAATGAGTAATAAATAAATGAATAAATAAATAAAAGTCTTAGTGTTAGTGTAAATAAATGGGCTGTGGCATAAAATTATTTCTTTTCCTGTCAACATGCTTTATTCAGTCTTTCTTAAATCTATGTCACTCTTACTAAATTTACATCTCAAAAAAAATCTATTTGCTGTCACCTTCTTTTAGCTAATTATTGACATGAAAGCTATTAATCCCAAAGAGATCTGGAGCCTAGGATTTCTAAAAATAGAGAATGAACTAGATAGAATGCAGAATTTGTTTTTTTTTTATTTTTTAATCAGTTATATTTTTATGTGTAAAGTTATACTGCCAATATTATGCACATATAATGTTTTTACAAATTTATATAAAACCAGATGGCCACCATATCATTTACTGCTTCCATTGAAAACCACTTTCTCCTCTTATAGCTGATTTATTTTTATGTAACTATTCTGTTTCTCCAAATAACACATTTGTTTCAATAATTGCTACTTCTTGATTTTTTTTTATTATACTTTAGGTTTTAGGGTACATGTGCACAATGCATGTCCTTTGTGGGGACATGGATGAAATTGGAAATCATCATTCTCAGTAAACTATCACAAGAACAAAAAACCAAACACCGCATATTCTCACTCATAGGTGGGAATTGATATTTTATCTTAGGCATTATTAATTGACTTCCCACAGTGGCAAATGAGCAGTCACCATTCTCCCCTTTTCTCAGTATTCTTATATCTTAATTCTAGTTAGACTATTATTGTTTACCTTATTATGGCTATGTAAATACTACTTATGGGTGAGTTTGTAGTAAAATATGATTACTTTTCCTTTCATAAATTTTTTATCCTCTTGTGATTGATAATTGCCTCATTTATTGCATAGGAATGCTAGTTTTCCACATACTTAGCATTAAACATTACTTAATTTCCATGCATTCTGGCAACTGTCTGAATCTCTTCTCAAGAGCCTCAGTCACATCAGGTGCTCTGTGATGTCCATTTTTCTTGTAAAACCTCTCCCAGTACTTTCTGATAAGTGCTACTCTGGATGAGCTGCCTCTGTGCCTGCTTCACTACTGGCATGCTGAAGAATATCTTTCCCTCATTACTATGCTGGTTCTCCTGAGTCCTGTATTAGGGGACTTCTTCACTGTAAAGCATACTTTGCATAGCTTCCTAATAAAGATTATAAAATGGTAGGTAAGTTTGGGAGACCTTTTTGTCTCCCCAGTTGACTGATAATTTGGTTGCGTGTAGAATTCTAGGTTTTAAAATCATTTTTAAAATGTTTTTTAAATTGACAAATGACACTGTATGTTTTTGTGTACAACAAGATGTTTTGAAGTATATATGCACTGTGAGATGGTTAACTTCAGCTAATTAACAAATGCACTACTTCATTTAGATATCTATTTTGTGGTAAGATCATATAACATCTATTTTTTACATTTTTAAGACTATAATATGTCATTCTTAACTATAATCACCTTGCTGTATAATAGCACTCTTGAAATTTGCTTATCCTATCTAACTATAATTATGTGTCCTTTGATCAAGATTTTATCATCCTTCCCTTTCCAATCATCCCAGCCTCTGGTAACTACCGTTTCTACTATCTAGTTCTGAGGTTGAATTTTTTTAGATTCCACATATGTGTGGGATCATGTGGTATTTGTTATTCTGTGCCTGGCTTGTTTCATTTAACATGTTCTTCAAGCTTACTCATGTTGCTGCAAATGACAGGATTTCATTCTTTTTAATGGCTGCACATTATTCCACTATGTATATATAGCACGTTTTCCTTGTCCATTCATCCACTGATGAACACAGGTTGATTCCATATCTTGGATATTGTGATAGTGCTGCAATAAACATGAGAATGGAGATATCTCTTTGATATTACTGATTTCATTTCCTTTAGCTATATACCCAGTAGTGGGATAGCTGAATCATATGGTAGTTTTATTTTTAATTTTTTGAGAAACCTCCATGCTGTTTTCCATAATGGCTGTAATAATTTACATTCTCATCAACAGTGTATATTTGTTTGGGTTCTTTATATATTTTAAATATTAATCCCTTATCAGATATATAGTTTGCAAATATTTTCTCCCATTCTGTAGGTTGTATCTTCACTCTGTTGATTATTTCCTTTGCTGTGCAATCTGATGTTTCTTTGTTGATTTTTTGCTGCAACTAGGATGTTGATGTCCCCTACTACTTTTGTATTGCAGTCTTATCCCTCCCTTGTTATCTATTATTTGCTTTATATATTTAAGTGGTTCAATATTTGGTGCATATATAATTGCAATTGTTATATCCTCTCGCTGAATCAACCCGTTTCTCATTATATCATGACATTTTTTGTCTCTTTTTAAATTTTTGACTTGAAAGTCTATTTTATCTGCTATAAGTATAATTAATTCTGCTCTCTTTTGGTTTCTGCTGGCATGGTGTATCTTTTTCCATCCCTTCACTTTCAGTCTATGTGTTTTCTTACAGGTGAAGTGAGTCTTCTGTAGGCGGCACATAGCTAGGTCTTTTTTTTTTTTTAAATCCATTTGGCCACTCTGTGTCTTTTAATTGGAGAAATTAACCCATTTACATTCAAGGTAATTACTGATAGGTAAGGTCTTACTATTGCCATTTTGTTACTTGTTCTCTAGTTGTTTTCTAGATCCTTTCTTCCTCTATTACTGTCTTCTTTTGTGGTTAAGTGATTTTTCTCTAGTAGTATATTTTGATTCCTTGATTTTTATTTTTAGTGTATCTTTCACAGGTTTTTGTTTTGTGGCTACCTAAATTAGGCCTACATAAAACATCTTATAAGAGCTTATTTTAAACTGATAACCACCTAACTGATCACAAACAAACAAACAAAAAACTCTACACTTTAACTGTACTTCCCATTACTATATTTTGAATTTTTGATGTCACAATTTACATATTTTATTGCCTTTCCTTTAACAAATTATTATAGTTATTATTTTTGATAGTTTTTTATCTTCATACTAAAAATATAAGTGATTTATAACCACTGGTATATTATTAGAGTATTCTGAGTTTCACTGGGTACTTACTTTTACCAATGAGTTTTATGCTTTTAGCTGTTTTAATGTTACTCATTAATATCCTTTTCTTTGAATTTGAAGAACTCCCGTTATTTCTTGTAAAACTGGTCTGGTGGTAATGAACTCTCTCAGCTTTTGTTCGTCAAGGAAAGTTGTTATCTTTCCTTCATTTTGGAAGTATAGCTTTGCTGGGTACAGTTTCCTTGGTTGACAATTTCTTTCCTATAGCACTTTGAATATATTATCCCACTCCCTCCTTGCCTATAAGCTTCTGCTGAGAAGGCTGTTGCTAGGTGTGTTAGAATTCCCTTATATGTTACTTGCTTCTTTTTTCTTTCTGCTTTCAGAATCCTTTCTTTGTCTTGATTTTTCACCATTCAATTATAATATGTTCTGTAGTACTTTTATTTGGATTGAATCTGATTGATGACTTTTGACCTTCCTGTACCTGGATATTTATATATTTCTCCAGGTTTGAAATTTTTTTTGCTATTATTTCTTTAAATATGCTTCCTGCCCCTTTGTTATTCTCTACCCCCTTTTGAATTCCAGTGACCTGAATATTTGTTCTTCTGATGCTGTCTCACAAATCACATGAGCTTTCTTTTTTCCTTTCTATTCTTTTTGCTATTTTCTTTTCTGACTATAGGTTTTCAAATAGCCTGTCTTCTAGTACACTGATTCTTTCTTCTGCTCAATCAATTCTGCATTGATAGTCTCTATTGCATTTTTCATTTCGTTCATTGTATTTTTCACCTTCAGGACTTCTGGGGTTTTTATTATTTCAATCTCTCTGTTAAATGTCTCTAATAAAATTCTGAATTGTTTCTCTGTATTTTCTTGAAATTCGCTGAGCTTTTTAAAAACAGCTATTTTGAATTATTTGTTTGGGAGGTCATTAATCTTCATCTCTTTGGGGCCAATCACCGGCATCTTATTTTGTCTGCTTGCTGAGGTTATATTTCCCTGAGTATTCTTGTTTCTTTCACTCATGCACTGATGTCCATATCTTAAAAGATTAGGTATTTATTTTAGTTTTCACAGTTTGGCTTTGTGACCATCCTTCTACATTAGGTATGTCCAGAAATTCTGAGCAGACTGACTATTGGTCCCTAGGCCCATGACAGCTGCAGTTGTTTCAGCACCAGAGAGTGCCTTAAGCCCAGGTTCACTGAAAGTCACATGAGGACTCTGAGGCTGGCATAATGCCTTACCTGAAACTGCTGAGGGAAGACTCAAGGAGGATACCTGGGATACTGGTAAAAGCTGTCTAGGGGCTTGAGCCCAAGAGCCTCATGGACCATGCCTCCTGCTGTATGGCACTGCTGAGTGGCCTCTCTAGTATGGTGCTTGTTCTGGCCATAATGAAGAGCAACCAGAGTCCTGCACTGGCCACTGTGAACCCCACCCCTATTCTTTGTCTCTAGCTGACCTCAGATGGCTTAGCCATGCTGGCACTCACAGTACTTTCTGTGGAATGAAACAGAAGTGAGCCTCCTGCATATAGTCTCAGAATGTTGGGGAAGCCAAATGTCTACCTTCAACTCACTTTTTCCACTATTGAAATCATGAGTCCAGGGGAATTCTCCATGTGTAATGCTGTGCTTGCTTGGGGGAAGGACATCATAGTCAAACAGAATCATTCTCCTTACCATCTGATCATGGTTCTTCTCAGTTCTGCAGTTCAAGGGACCATCACAGTCTCACTCCTAAGTTCTGAGATATTTCGGGTGGTAATCTTGCTTCTGGATAATCTTGCTAGTTGTGATTCTATGGAGGAGAGTGAGTCCAGATAACACCTACTCTGCCATTTTGCTGATGTCACTCCTTGGAAATCATTTTTAAAGCATTATTCCATTGTCTTCTAGCTTACAGTAATGCTATTGAGAAGTGTTAAATTATTTTAATTCCTAATTATTAGTATGTGACATGCTCATTCTCTCCCTCTCTCCCTCCCTCTCTCCCTCCCTCCATCAATTTGTATTTGTATATAGGATCTTTTTATACCCATAATACTGAATTTCTTGTTGAAGAGTCCTCGTATGTTTATTTAGTCTATTTTCCTATTTGCTCGGTGAGAGATTTTTTTCCAATTTGGAAACACATATCATATGATTCTGAACACTTTCTTGAATTATTTTATTGGTGATTTTTGCCTCTCTGTTCTTTTCTGTCTTTTTACAACTCCTATAATTTGGATTGTGGACCTGCTGGGCTGGTCCTTTAGTTTTCTTTGCTGTCTTATTTTTATATCTCTTTTTAAAAAAATTACTTCCTGGAAGAGTTCTTGAAATCTATCCCTCAATACAATTATTGAGGTTTTCATTCATGTTATAATTTTTTTAATTTTTAAGGGTGTATTTATCTTCTGAATGTTCCTTTTTATAATATCATATTCTCCTTTTATGTTTGTAGTATCTTCTTTGATGATATTAGTGATAGATTTTAAGGGTTTTTTGTACTATCCCTGCATAGTCACTGTAATCTCTAACTTGCTTTTCTTTTCTTTTTTTACCTTGTTTACATCTACTTTATTTTTTATTTTATATATATATATATTTTATTATACTTTAAGTTCTAGGGTACATGTTCCCAATGTGCAGGTTTGTTACATATGTATACATGTGCCATGTTGGTGTGCTGCACCCATTAACTCATCATTTACATTAGGTATATCTCCTAATGCTATCCCTCCCCACTCCCCCTACCCCACAACAGGCCCCGGTGTGTGATGTTCCCCTTCCTGTGTCCAAGTGTTCTCATTGTTCAATTCCCACCTATGAGTGAGAACATGCGGTGTTTGGTTTTTTGCCCTTGTGATAGTTTGCTGAGAATGATGGTTTCCAGCTTCATCCATGTCCCTACAAAGGACATGAACTCATCATTTTTTGTGGCTGCATAGTATTCCATGGTGTATATGTGCCACATTTTCTTAATCCAGTCTAACTTGCTTTTCTTCTGGTAGGTTGTTTTTGGTATCAATATTGTTTATTATATGCTTTCCTCAGATGCCTGGTAATACTTGGTGTCTGCTTATATTTAAGAATGTGGGATTAAATATATAACTGGAAGCTCTGTCCAATCAGAGTCTCTCATCCCCCTGGATGAATTATTAATTCAGGCATGAGCATATTATTCTGAGCCAGATTAATCAGTATCCTCCTTAGATGATGGGGAAAACTACTTCTCATTCCTGAGATGATTACTAAGCTAACAGAACATGAGTCTCAACTTTCTGGTGTCGTCTTGGCCTACACATGTAAAGAGCTTTCAAGAGATTGAGAAATATACAGAATATAGATGGCAACAGTTGAAGTCCTGCATTTCATTAAATACAACCCTAACTTCTTCATAACCTCACCTACTGTACCTTCTGTTTATTTGGGGGTTTATGTTCTTAAATTATTTTGAGTTGGGTTCTTGTGACTTTTAACTGAAAGATTTTTGACAGATAAAACATATTCCACAACATTTCTGTGCCTTCCTAAAAATAATGTAATTTATGCCACCTACAATTGCAAAAGGTCATCAACTATTCATCATTTTCACTTCAGCTTTCTCCTAAAGGCTCGTGTACCCTGTGAGTTCCAGTGTGTCAGCCAGTGTCCGATATAGCAACAGTGAGAATGTATGATATGGAAACTGACATAAAAATATCATCTGCAAGTAACAGTGATAAATTCACATTTTCTTTGAGGGCCATCTCCTTTTCCTCAAAGATCTCATTCAGTTCTGGGCTATTTCAATGGGGAGAAATTGTGCCAAAGATTGTTCTCCAATTTTTTATTTTTTCACTCTGGCTGATTTACTCTTGAGAATGTATATGTTAATGCCCCTTTCTTAGAATTTTACTGTACTTAGTTTGTTTGTAATAACAGTGTGAACATCCCTTATTCATAATGTTCTTATTTCCCAGATGCAACTATTCTTGATCTTCAGTATATTTACATAACCACTTTAAAACTCATACTTCTTACACAATTTCCAGTTACTCTTTTAGCAGGTGGGAAATAACTTCTCAATTTGAGAGGCATGTCTATTATTTAGAAAATTCTGATTTAGATTCCTCTACAATAAATGAGAATTTTAAATACCATAATGATTTTCACTTTTTTTCTTGAGCCATGTCTGAATGTAAAATATTCTTTAGCTTTCCAGTGCTTCTAAAGATAGCTTTCTCTTAAACTTCAAATTTCTGCAAAATCAGGTTGCTTTGCAAAGCAGCTGAAAGTCTGTGTCTCACACTCTGTATCCCCACAGGGCTTGATGTATTTTCTGTGTCCATAAAAAGGGGCTGGAGAATCATGACTAATTTTACTTGGAAACAGTTTTGCCCATCGAAAATACTTTTAAAGATTTGTGTAATCAATATGCCTGATTTTGAAAACGTAAAAATGGTGTTTATCATATTTATTAGCCAGCAACCTCACACATGAGCCTCTGGGCGTGCTTACAAAATCCAAAGGCTGGAGAAAAAGAGACCATCATTCACTGAGGTGCACATTCTCCAGTAAGTGTCATAAAATAAGAAATATGCTCTTATTTCAAAGCCAATAAATAAGGCTTTGGAAATAGGGCCAGAATTTTAAAATAAGGGATGAGCATCACCAAAAAGAGGCAAAACATTTGGAGGCCTCAGAGAGAAGAACCAGACATCCTCCAAACATCACCTTCTGATGGCTAAGACCCCAAGAGGATTTTTCAATCCCTGACTGCCCTCCCTCCTATTCCCCTCTTTTATTTCTGTGGGATCTATGACCTTATTCCACCTATTTTCTTTTTTTTTACCTTTTATCACATTTTCCATTTTGAAGATTTCTATTATTTATACTCTCCCAAAATACAGCTCTGTGGCTAAACGTATTTTGATTATTATTTTTTCCTTGAGTTTGGTGTGATTTAAAAATATCTATTAATTTTTAGTCATTTTATCTAGAGGCAAGCCCAGAATGCATCCTAATTTAGGACAACTTGCTAATATTACTACAGGGAAACAGATAAAAAATGATACATGGGCACATACATAGATTTAAAAATTGAGACAAACCCCAGTCTAAATACTTCCATTACCTCTTCTCTCAAGGATTCTAGAAAGTATCTACCTCCATCCTCTACATCTCCAGAAGATACAACAATAAGCCATTTCTTTAAAACCCTCACTTTCTTCTTCTTCCTTCAGGTAGTGTAAAGATTGTTATAGAGTGTGATCTATAAAGCAATGTGATATTTTCTATCTTTAGGAGATGAAGTGTCCGTGCAATCTGGTTGTGCAAAAGAAACAGATCCATCTATACCCATGTCATTGTCCTAATTTTTCCTGATGGCCTAAAGGCAGAGGGTTGCTGGTTACCCTGATCATAAGGCTGCAATTCTAAAAATATATTTTTTCTGAAATAACAGTGTGGTGGATAATAAAAGTGATAGCCTTGGAATCAAGAGCTGATGCTTCTAGATGTGTAAAATATAGACGGTTAGATTAGATCATATTAAGGTATTTTCCAGCTGTAAAACATTTTATGCTGTATGTCAATATGACTAATATCCTTTTGGAAGCACTTTCTCTCCTACTGTTCTTTTTGTTTTCCAAAAACTATCTTATTTTGTGAAAGACCTTTGTGAAACTCTCACGTTGTAGAATATGGTAAGTCTATCCCCTTCAATCCCTCCATTATACCTCTCTCCTTCTAAGGACAGTGGGAACGTTAAATCAACTAAACCCTGTAATTCTAAGCTCTCTTGACTTAATATGATTACATGGGGTTAAGAGCTCTGAACAGCTATACAGACACTCTCTCATCTTGTTTTTCCAAGAGGATTTTGTTCTTGACCTTCAAGAGTTGAAATAACTCAACAATAAAATATTGAGGATTTTGTAGTAACTGTTTCTCTATACCACAAACAGTTTTCCTTGGCACAGCGCTTTCATCAGAGAAATTTCCAATGTAATGGTGAGCATCCTCACAGATAAGTATTTTGACTTTCACTCTGGGACAGTGTATGGGGAGACATGAGCTGGATTTATGCTTCAATATTATTAGATAAGCTTCTGCCAAACATTTTTTTCTTGAGGTTAGAACCATTCTAACACAGGCACTTGAGTTTTATTCATCTCTGAAGTCACTTCCATAACTGGTTTATTGAGAAGAAGAGTATAAATAAGACTCAATTTATTCTTTCTCCCATCACTACTTTCAACTATGTGCTGTCATATCGCTCTTCCCTGGCAAATAGTGAATCACTTAATGGATATCCTGAAAGATGCCATTAACTTCTGGTGGCTTTCAGTTACTTCAAGAGCAGTCCAGGTTAAAGCTTTAATCTCAGATTCGACTTATAACTTACCTTGTCACTGCCCCCAAAACAAGCTTAAACTGAGACAACTTAAGCTATTGGAGAGGAGCTTAATCAGCTGTGAGACGTGATTTTTTAAAATTCCACTTCTAGGACTACTGACAGACGCATAGAGGAGAGATAGGGGAAAAAACAAGTGCCTCTTTATTTAAAGTGGTTATTTTCATCCCCTTTGGCTATCATAGTGTTGCTGGCTAACACTGTCTCATTGTTGATGTCCATATGGCCGCCATCCAAATGAGCCAAATGCTGGATTTCTGGTGGAGTGAGGGTTTGAGGGTATAGGCTTTTGGAGATGGGGTACTTCAGGGGTTTTTTCTTCTGTCCACAACTCTGAAGAGGCTGAGAGTTTCAGTAACAGCCCTTTCTAACTTCCCCTCAGCTGCTAGAGTTTTTTGTTCTTGGGGATACCTGGAATGATGGGAAGCTATCTTGGGTAGCATTGTGTCAGGATGAATCAAATCCATTTGCTATACTATTATGGTTCCCCACAAGCAAGCTCTTAAATAAGTAATGCCAGAAAAGGAGTAAGGAAGACCGACAGTGAAGGGAAGACAGCTTTAATAGTGAATTAGCAATCAAGTTACCCTTAGGGAAGTTAGACCTCAATTTACTGGGAAGTACAAAAGCCAGTATAGAATGTGAGTCTTAGAATTATCCTGCCCAAGGGGTAAGGGAACTGAATATTATATAGAAATCTCTGTCAGTCATTGGTTTAGGGTTACTCTCAGGGATGTAAATTTCCCAGCATTTCTGGCTTGCATCAGCATGGGCAAGTTGGACTCCCATGGCAATAAAAAGCTCTTGTTCAAAAAGACACAGATGCTCAAAGTAGGAAGGCCCATCAACTGAGCCAATCTTCAAACCCCACAATCAAGGGTGTACAGTTTCCAGGGCCACTCTGTTTCAGGCTGTAGATCTGAGTAGCTGCAGAGTGGCTGGAGTAGCTCTGTAACACAGGCCTCACTCCCCAGCTCAGGGACTGTAGCTATGTGGCCACATTTTCCTCATGGCAGGCATTAGAGATTCACAGAGGGGTGGAGGGAAGCACCAAAGATCTCTTGAGATTTAGCCTTTGAACTACTTCTCTGTCACTTCTGCCTACTCATCATTGGCCAAATCCAGCATCAATAAGGAGATGAGGAGAATACTATTTCTCCTATAGAAATACGGTAGGGGGCAGGGGAGGTGAATATTTGCTAAACAATAATCTAATCTACCACACAAGGTCTCTGAGCATGAAAAAATTTAAGAGTACCAAAATCAGTAGTAACAAATGTCCATAGAGAACACAAAAGTAGCTATTGCATTTGGTGGTTAAAGATGCCATTGATACCTTCAAGAGCATATTTTTACTAGAATAGAAAAGATCAAAATAAGATTTTTTGGTAGCTATTAGAAAAATTTAAATAGTATTCATTTATTTATAATGAATACTTATATTACATGTCTTATAATAATTAATGTATTCGTTGTAGTAAAATGTTAAAAGGTAATAACTGAGACAGCTGATTTATGCACCTCTTTCTAAAAGCTTAGCAAAGAGAAAAATGAGACAATTGGACAAGAGTCAGAGGAAAGAGTCAGTGAATGGCACAGAAAATATATGTTAACCTTTGATAGGAGAAAAGAAAAAACATTATGAAGAAAAAAAGAGGGGATTAATTGCAAAAGCAAATGTCCTGAGGAGGCTAGAATTCATTCTGGCAAAGAATTTCTGAGGCTAAAAAGAAGAGAATGACAAATGTGGCAAGCAATGTCAAAGAAATACATTTCTAAGGCCTTTTTGACAGAGTTCTAAGCTAATTATTCATTAAGATGCTGAAATTTATTTGGTGCTCCTTGTGTGCCAGGCACTGTGCTAAGTGCTATGAGGTGCCCTATTTCCTTATCCCCATGTTATTATACAATGAAGGAACTTGTCTCCAGCTACACAGTTGCTATGTGCAGGGAGTCAGGAATCAAACCCAGACCTCAGCTCCCATATTGTTCCCACCATGTTAACAGTCAGAAATCTACCGTTTTACATTAAAGACACAAGGGCCTCATGGAGAAATTACTTATTCTAGGGCTACAGCAGGGAAGACAGGATGAGACAAGATGAGCCTGGAGCATTGTATAGTGCCAGAAAGCAAGGAAGTACTCAGAAAACAAAAGGATAAGGATATGACAAAGAAACACAGGAGCCAACCTGAACATGCTCCCAGTGATCAAAACTGGAAAACTTTGAGTAAGAAAATAAAGTAGTATTGGATTATAACCCAAATTATAAAATAAATAGTCATGCATCCATATTGATATAATACTTAGATATCTCCTTCCAGGAGGTGGAGTTTAATTCCCCTCTATCCCTAGTGTGAAGTAGTTTTAGGGAATCAAAGTAGTAACTTTATAGTGGAGAAAACCTGGCAGACAGCACCCTATCCACATTATTAAGGTTAACATTACCAATGATAAGTCATGTAGATATCACGTATTCCCTGATGTGATGTGATGTGGTGTGAAAGCTACTTCCTCTGTGGTTCTCTTTCTCTAAAATCTATATCTCCACTACAAATCATGAGAAAACATCAGACAAACTGATGTTTTCCCAAATTGAGGATGATTTTACATAATACCTGACCAGTTGTCTTCAAAACTAACAAGATCAGGGAAAGTCTTAGAAAATGTCACAGACCAGAAATTCTATGAAACATGAAAACTAAATGCAATATGATAGAATGAATGGGATTCTGGAATACAAAAAGAGCTTTAGTGAAAAAACTGGTGAAATCCAAATAAAGTCTGCAATTTAGTTAATAGTTTAAAAAAAGTGAAGGGGGTGCAATCTGAATAAAAACGAAATGTAGGCATAGAATACTGTGTTATTGTTTATTACTTATCATTAAAACAGCAACGATACTTTGATGGAGTATTCCATTCTTCTTCAAACTCTTTCCCATATATCACAGCGCCCCCAGATGTAAAGTAGCACAGATTTTATTGTCCTTATTTTACCATATCATTCAATACTCGCAATCTGCTGGGCACAGTCCGTAATAGATTAGGTATAGTATCATATAACTCACATAATCCTTACAACAACTCTATGAGGTAGTTACTATTGTATCCCATTTTCTAGAGGAGGATACTGAGGCACAGAGAGGTTAATTGATTTGCCCAAGTTAGCATAGCTAATATGCAGAAAAACCTGCCTATGAGCAGAGGTGGTTGGCTTTATGTCTTGCACATAACTACTAAGCTACAGTGCATTAAGTATTTGGGTTCAGAAAGGTTAAGTGATTGATTGGCTCAAAGTCATAAAGTTGGTTGGTTCAGAACTGAGACTAGAACTGAGGGCTCCTGGTTCCCAGCCCAGTGCTTTGCCTCTATTTCCAGGTACCACCATCCACATATTTTTTTTTTCTTTTTCCAAAGCACAGTGAAATTCTTGGAATTTCAGAAGCCAATCTGAACATGTTCCCAGTGGCCAAAGCAGAAACAACTTGAGCAACAAAATAAATAAAGTAGTATTGAATTATAATCCAAAGTATGAAACAAATAGGCATGCATCCATAGTGATACAAAGAAATGATCAAATAAAACAATAAAATTGAGGAAATGCATTTCCAAATTTAGCAGCAATTATAACAACAGACATTTATAAAGGGCATTTTAATTTCCCAAGTTCTCTTACCCATGTGTTCTCCCCAGAGTCTCACAAAACCTGGTAAGTTTGGTTTTGTTATCTATCTTTTGTAAGTGAGGAAATTGAGATTACACTGAAGTTTACTCAGCTAGTTTAGGAAGAGCTGGGACACTATTATTTCATGTTTCCTTGAATTCTTAAAAAGAGAGAATTGCACAATGAAGCCACCAAAATGATGATGTAGAAGCAAGCTGGCTTTACTCCCCTCAACAGAAGATCAAAAATAAATACACAGCACTGAGAGCATCACCAGCAATATCCCAGAACTCAAATATGAGGATGGGAAAGTTCCTGGAGCCACAGAGAAATATTTTAAAGACTCCATGCAGCTGGTAAAATAATTACACTTTTTATCTGCAACACCCTTCCTCCAAACTTTCAAGCACCAAGTGTGTGGAAAATTTTCCCCAAACTCATTGTTACTAACCTGGAAAAGTGACATTGTAGTGGACAGCCAGCTTTCCCACCACCTTCGGTTATCTAGAAGGAGAGGTCAGTCCCTGCCTCAACCTACTGGAAAAAAAGGATTGTAGTAAGGCAAAATCCTGCCAACTTGTCAATAATCACTGCTGTACCAAGTACTACATATTAATTGATTCTTCTTAGATATACCACCTCCATCACAATGACGACAAACCAAATTGGGTAGTTTAGAATGAGAATAGGAGATAAACAAGATCAAGACCAATAGTGGCCATTTTCTACAATTTCTACCCAGATTTCAGAAACAGGAAAATAAAACCAAATCATTGTAAGGCAAAAGTCTACTATAACATAGTGAGATAATAGATCAAATCTCTCAAAACTGAGTTTTTTTTTTTTTAATTCTAGTGCCCTATAAGGTACCTCATATAAAAATTGATAGTATGCTGGTCATGGTGGCTCACATCTGTAATCTCAGCACTTTGGGAGGCTGAGGTGGGAGGATTACTTGAAGCCAGGAGTTCGAGATCAGCCTGGGCAACAAAGAAAGACCCAATCTCTATTTAAAAATCTTTAATTAAAAAATCAGTTTTTAGATTGGTATTTAGTAACTAATTTTAAAAATCAGGGCAGTAAGTGATGCAATGTTGGGGAGTGGGATGATTTTTAGACTCAGACTCTAGCATGTGGGATTTATTAGGTGAGATGTTTAATTGTAATGATAAAATCTTTATGAGGCTGTTGTTTAAAAATGAGAACATTTATGTCCTTTGCATAATATACTGACATTCAATAATCTTTATATTTTTATTTATATTATTATTAAATGAATGTATTTTCCTGCTTTAGAGAATCCACAGATGCCTTCTTTTCCCCAGAATAGAAATGTCAACCTTGAGATTTGTTATTTCTCCATACTTGTTGTCATCCCATGCTTTCAAAATTAATGTACCAAAGAATTACTTGTTTAATGCTCATAAAACCACTTCTTAGGCTATTTACTTGGAAATGAGTTCCATGGAGGGGAAATCATCAGGCAATAAGGCAGGAGGAGAATTTCCTCTATATATGATATTAAGGAAGTGTTACAAATATTGAACTAGCAGGTATTTCAGATGAAGTACATGCCTTTCAAATGACGAAATTCATGTGAAGCAGAAAGGTAGAGACAAGTCCAGTTTGTTAAACAATCTTAAAATATAGAGGTATGAATAACTTCAAATATATACAGCTTCTGCCTTCACACATGAAAGGAGTTTTATTCCAGTAACTATGGTTACCTTATATACTACTCAGATCTCATAAAGTGAAAGAGACGAGGGAAGAGTAAAGTTGAAATCTATTGAGATAAATAATGCGGAGACTCGTAACATAATGAAATTTCTCTTTGTTTTTAAGATTTAGATTTGCATGGACACTGATCTAGTTATTTCTGTATATGTCTTTAACCTGTATCAGGACTACACCTTGACCAGGTAGATAGTGGTGTTTTATAATCTAAAATAGCAAAGCTTCTCATGGAAAAAGTATACTGACTGGTGGTGCGATAATGGGAATAATTGGAAGAGTAGGGCTGTAAAAGTAAGAGAAAAAATTTAATTAAGCATAGCATATAAATCTTACGAAGCAATACAAATCACATGTATATAAAGAGGACACACTGTTATAATTAAGAATAGAAAAACAAATAAGGTACTCCCTTCCAGCATAAAGAAATAAGTGAATTCAAAAAGATGAATTGCATGACTGCATGGTTAATGAATCATTCAGTGCAAGCCTGTGCATTTAGCTGGGACAGGGGTTCCAGGAATCTGGCAATGGGATCTAAACTCATTCTTATCCTTGCTATGGTTTAATATCACCTGGTTTTACCAGAGCATCTGTTTATTCCAGCTAAAATATTGATGGAAATTATTCTCGGATCCATGGATGATTCTGAGAATCCTTCTGTTAGATGGTACTTCTTTTGTCAATTTAGGAAAGTTCATTCAAGAGAACATTCAGATTATACCTTCTACCTCTGCTTCCCAAGGTGGGATTCCTTCCTATTTTTGTAGAAAATAAGAATTTTAAGAAAGGCCCTTAATATTATCTGAAATTTTCACTAATATTTCTTAGTCCATTAACCCTCCTACTCTCTACAATGTCTATTTTTCATTTAAAAGGTATTGAGCTAAACCATTTATATATTAAAAGGGCAAAGAGTACAAGAGAACTTATAAATAAAAAGAATGATCCCATATAAGCATCCAGTGCTACTCCGTAATGGGATTCTTTGTTTCTATTTTCAGTTCTTCTAATGATGATCTTTGTAATTCTAAATAGTATTCTTGACTTATTAAGATAATTTTTATAAACATCTTCTATGAAATATGAGAAATAGCTCATTATATACTATCCTCCACCTATCTCCCATATACTATATCCAATGTTTGATAGTTGTTATTCTAAGTTTTTCTCTTGGTTACTTTTGTAACTTCAAATAATGTATTTATATTTCTATTTTTGCTCCATCAGAACTAAGATACTCTTTAGTTTGAATTTCAACCTTTATGTAAGATAACAATATTTTTCTCCTGAAAAGGGGAAAATGGCAACAGAAAACAAATGAAACAAATATAAAACAAATACATTTAATCTTTAACATACAAATAATCACATTACATGTAAATGGTGTAAACACTCCAATTAAAAAACAGAAATTGTCAGATTGAATCAAGACCTAACTATATACTGTCTACAAGAAACTCACTTAATTTAAAAAAAAAATTTCCCAGTTTTATTGAAGTATAACTGATAAAGAATGTATATATTTGGGTATACAATGTGATTATTTGACATATGTATACATTGTGAAATAATTACCACAATCTAATTAACACATCCATTACTTCAAATAGTTACCAGTGTATAGATGGGGAGGGGAGGGGAGGACACTTAAGATCTATTCTCTTAGCAAATTTCAAATATACAATACAGTATTATTAACTATAATTGCCATGCTGTACATTAGATTCCCAGAACTTATTCCTCTTATACCTGAAAATTTGTACCCTTTGACCAAAATCTTCCCATTTTCCCTACTCCCCAGCCCCTGGAAACCACTGTTCTACTCTCTTCTTCTACAAGTTTAACTTTTTTCTATCTCACACCTATTAGGATGACTATTATAGAAAAGACAATAGATAACAAGTGTTGGTGAAAATGTGGAGAAAAGGGAACTCTTGTACACTTTTGGTGGGAATGTAAATGGGTACCACCATTCTGGAAAACAGTAAGAGAATTCCTCAAAAACAAAAACAGAGCTACCATGTCATCCAGAAACTCACTTTGAATATAAAAATATACAAAAGTCAAAAGTATCTTTAGAAGTTTCTTTCTGAATCAGTCCCTCAAAAAAAAAAAGAAAAAATTACCTGTAGAAGGATGAAAAAGGTATATCATAATAACACTAATCAAAATAAATCTGAAGTGCCTATATTAATATCAGACAAAGTAGATTTCAGAGAAAAGCATATTATCAGGTATAAACAGGCCAGTTTCACATGATAAAGGGATAAATGAATCAAGAGAACATCATGGTTCTAAATGACTGTAGACCTAAAACAGAGTTTCAAGATATATGAAGCAAAAATTGATAGAACTCCAAGAAAAAATAAATACCCACAGTTACAGTAATAGATTTCAATATTTCTCTCTCAATAATTGATAGAACAAGACAGAAAATTCACAAGGATAGAGAAGACATAAGCAACATGATCAACCAATTTGACCTAATTGATATTTAAAGAACAAACCATCAAACAACAGCAAAAAAATGCACATGAAACATTTACCAAGATAGATTATATTCTGGGCCATAAAACAAACAACAATAAATTTAAAAGGATTTAAATTGTACAAAGCATGCCATCTGACCAGAATGGAATTAAATGAGAAATAAGTAAAGAAAGATATCTGGAAAATTCTCCAAATATTTGGAAACTAAATTTATTAATTTGCTAGAGCTGCTGTAACAAAGTACCAGAAAATAGGTGGCTTAGACAACAGAAAGTTATTGTCTCACAGTTCTGGAGGCTGGAAGTCCAAAATCAAGGTGTTAATAGGCTTGGTTCCTTTTGAGAGCTGTGAGGCAAAATCTGTCCTATGCCTCTATCCTAGTTTCTAGTGGTTTGCATTCCTTGGCCTATGGAAACATAACTCCAATATTCATATGGAATTCTCTGTGTAGGTGTGTGTCTGTGCCCAAATTTGCCTTTTTAATAAGAATATTATAAGGACACCAGTCATATTGAAGTAGGACCCACCTTAATGACCTAATTTAATGTGATTATCTGTAAAAGCTCTATTTCCAAATAAGGTCACATTAATGCTGGAGGTTAGAATTTCAACATCTTTTGGGAGGAGGAATACAATTCAACTCATAACACTAAATAACACACTTCTAAACAACCCATAGGTCAAAGAAGAAATCCTTAAGAAGATATTTGGAACAAAATGAAAATGAAAGCACAAAACACCAATATTTGTGGGATGTGCTAAGAAAATACTTAAAGGGAAATTTTTAGCACTAAGCACTTATACTGGAAAAGAAGAAAAATCTCAGCTTCTATCTTAAACTAATAAAAGAAGAGCAAATAATCCCAATATAAGCAGAAGAAAGGAAATAATAAAGATAAGCGGAAAACAATGAAATATACAACAGAAAACAGAAACTCCAAAAGCTAGTTCCTTGAGAACTAGCTAATAAAAGAAGAGCAAATTATCCCAAAACAAATGGAAAAAAGGAAATAGTAAAGATAAGCAGAAAATAATGAAATATACAACAGAAAACAAATGCCAAAAGCTAGTTCCTTGATAACATTATAAACCTCTAACCATACTAATCAGAAAAAAAGAGAGAAGACATAAATTACTAATATCAGGAGTGAAAGATGACATTACTCTGTAGCCTACAGAGATTAAAATGATAATAAGGGAATATTATAAACAACTTTGTGCCAATAAATTCTGTAACACAAATGAGAGGGGCAATCTCTTGAAAAACACAAACTTACAAAGCCTACTCAAGAAGAGTTAGGTATCCTTAAGAACCATACATCTATTACAGAAATTAAATTTTTTAAATCTTATGCTGGCCTAATTTTCATTCCTTTACAGTTATCCCATTGTTGTTGTTTTACTTTTCTTCTCTCTATAGAGAAAGAGGATTCCAGGATCCCTTCTTTATTCTTTGTAGTGGACATTTCTTTTTTCCTTCTCGCAATCTATTTCTCTTTCTACCTTTCAAACAACCTCATATTTCCATTGGAAATCCATGGGTTTTAGTAGCATTTACTTTTCTCCAAGATGCGTGGGTCAAACATATGAATTAGAACAAACCAGCCGGAACATTTCATCTTTCTGGCCATGTTATCTGTTTATGGGTAGGTGCATGACCTATGCCTGTTAAACCTGAATAAATCTCAGTGTTTTTCTGGAAACTCTGAAACACAAACTCTTTCTCATATGGACCCTATGGTATACAAATGTGAAGCCTGGAACTTTTCTTTCTTAACTTTTATTGTAAGTTCAGGGGTACATGTACAAGATGTGCAGATTTGTTGCATAGGTAAACGTGTCATGGAGGTTTGTTGTACAGATTATTTAATCACCCAGATACTAAGCCTAGTATCTGTTATTTTTTCTGAGCTTCTCCCTCTTCCCGTCCTCCACCTACTGATAGTGTGTGTTGTTCTCCTCTGTGTCCATGTGTTCTCATCATTTAGCTCATTTACTTTTACTTTACTTTTAAGTGTGAACATACAGTATTTGGTTTTCTGTTCCTGTGTTAGTTTGCTAAGGATAATGGCCTCCAACTCCATCCATGCCCTGCAAAGGACATGATCTCGTTCTTTTTTATGGCTTCATAGTATTCCATGGTATATATGTACCACATTCCCTTTGTCCGTTCTATAATTGATGGGCATTTAGGTTGATTCCATGTCTTTGCTATTGTGAATAGTGCTGCAATGAACATATGTGTGCATATGTCTTTATATTAGAACATTTATATTCCTTTGGATATATACCTAGTAATGGGATTGCTGAGTGGAATGATATTTCTGCCTTTAGGTCTCTGAGGAATCACCACATTGTCTTCTACAATGGTTGAACTAATTTACATGCCCACCAACAGTGCAAAAGTGTTCTTTCTTCGCAACCACGCCAGCATCTGTTATTTTTTGACTTTTTAGTAATAGCCATTCTGACTGGAGTGAGATGGTATCTCATTGTGGTTTTTATTTGCATTTCTCTAATGATCAGTGATGTTGAGCTTTTTTTCATATGATTGTTAACTGCATGTATGTCTTTTGAGAAGTGTCTGGTCATGTCCTTTGCCCACTTTTTTAATAGCGATTTTTCTTGTAAATTTAAGTTCCTTATAGATGCTGGATATTAGACCTTTGTCAGATATATAGTTTGCAAAAATTTTCTCCCATTCTGTAGGTTGTTTGTTCACTCTGATGATAGTTTCTTTTGCTGTGCAGAAGCTCTTTAGTTTAATTAGATCCAATTTATCAGTTTTTGATTTTGTTGCAATTGCTTTCGGCATCTTCACCATGAAATCTTCGCCCATGCCTATGTCCTGAATGGTATTGCCTAGGTTGTCTTCCAGGGTTTTGACAGTTGGTGGTTCTACATTTAAGTCGTTAATCCATCTTGAGTTAATTTTTGTATATGGTATAAGGAAGGGGTCCAGTTTCAATTTTCTGCATATGGCTAGCCAGTTATTCCAGCACCATTTATTGAATAGAGAATTCTTTCCCCATTGCTTGTTTTTGTCAGGTTTGTTGAAGATCAGATAGTTGTAGGTGAGCAGTCTTATTTCTGGGTTTTCTATTCTGTCCATTGGGCTGTGTGTCTTGTTCTTGTACCAGTACCGTGCTGTTTTGGCTACTGTAACCCTGTAGAATAATCATGTAGCGTGATGCCTCCGGCTTTTTTCTTTTTGCTTAGGATTGCCTTGGTTATTTGATCTCTTTTTTGGTTCCATATGAATTTTAAAATAGTTTTCACTAGTTCTCTGAGGAGCATCAATGGTAGTTTAACAGGAAAAGCAAATTGCTTTGTGCAGTATGGCCATTTTAACGATATTGATTCTTCCTATCCATGAGCATGAAATGTTTTTCTATTTGTTTGTGTCATCTCTGATTTCTTTGAGCAGTGGTTTGTAGTTCTACTTGTAGAGATCTTTCATCTTCCTTGTTAGCTGTATTCCTAGGTATTTTATTTTTTTGTGGCAATTGTGAATGGGAGTTTGTCTGTGATTTGAAGCCTGGAACTTCTATTACCATTTTGCCACCATGGAGAAAGCCTGTCTGGGAAGAATGCTGACTCTTGAAGGGAAGCCCTGAGAGAATGACCAAAAAATGAAGCCAGAGCCCTGCTCAAACTACACCTAAAGCATAATATTCAGTCAGGTGAGCTCTCTGTCTCCACCACACACCCAGCAGATAATCTTTCCTTTAATTTCAAAGAGGAAATAAAAAGTATTGAATGAAGCTGGGCACGGTGGCTCATGCCTGTAGTCCCAGCACTTTGGGAGGCCAAGGTGGTCAGATCTCTTGAGGTCAGGGGTTGGAGACCAGCCTGGCCAACATGGCAAAATGCTGTCTCTACTACAAATACAAAAATTAGCCAGGTGTGGTGGCACACGCCTGTAATCCCAGCTACTTGGGAGGCTGAGGTGGTAAAATCGCTTGAACCCAGGAGGCAGAGGTTGCAGTGAGATGGTGCCACTGCACTTCAGCCTGGGCAACAGAGCAAGACTCCGTCTCAAAAAAAAAAAAAAAGAGAGAGAGAGAGAGAGAGATAAAGAAATTATTAGACAGGAAATTAATTGACTGCCCATCACAAAATTTATAAACCAAATTTACAATGGCAAAATATCCCTTCCTCTTTAAGCCTCAAGTCTCCCCCATTATCCGGATTCCAGATTTCTCTTCATTTAGCATTCAAGCTTACTTAGGCCCTGCCCAATTAAAAATTTCTCACTGTATCTGATTTTTGCATCAAATTATTGCCCTGTTTTTCTTCTCTCTCTTCTTATCCAAATTTTTCAAAAGAATGCTCAATACTTAACATTTCCACCCCTTCACTTTTATCTCACACTTTGCTTTGTGGTTCAACATATTCCACATGTTCAAAATTGCTTTTTCCAAGGTGATTGGTGACCTGCATGTTGCTAAGTCCAATGAACTTCTCAGACTCCTGACAATTCCCCACCTACCTTGGATACTATTGTCCTCTCTCTTTCTGAAAATACTCTCTTTCTTTGATTTATGTACACTATGCCCTCCTGGACACTCTTTTTGTTTTTTATTTTTCTGGATACATAGGTGTAGATATTTATGGGGTACATGAGATATTTTGATAAAGGCATACAGTGTGTAATAATTACATCAGAGTAAATGGGGTATCCATCACCCCATTTATCCCTTGTGTTACAAACAATCCAATTTACTCTTTTAGTTATGTTTAAATGTATGATTAAATTATTACTGACTACAGTCACTCTGTTGTGCTACCAAATACTAGATCTTATTCATTCTTTCTAACTATTTTTTATACACTTTAACCATCTCCACCTTCCTCACCCACCCACCCAGTACCCTTCCCAGCCTCTGGTAACCATCATCTGATGCTCTATCTCCATGAGTTCAATGCTTTTAAATTTTCAGCTCCCATCAATAAGTGAGAATGTGCAAAGTTTGTCTTTCTGTGCCTGGCTTATTCCACTTAACATAATGTCTTCCAGTTCCATCCATGTTGTTGTCAATGACAGGATCTTACATTTATTTATTTATTTATTTATTTATTTATTTATTTATTTTGAGATGGAGTCTTGCTCTGTCGCCAGGCTGGAGTGCAGTGGCGCAATCTCAGATCACTGCAACCTCCACCTCCCGGATTCAAGCGATTCCCCTGCCTCAACCTCCCAAGTAGCTACAGGTGTGCACCACCACGCCCAGCTAATTTGTTGTATTTTAGTAGGGATGGGGTTTCAGCATGTTGGCCAGGATGGTCTCAATCTCTTGACCTCATGATCCACCCACTTTGGCCTCCCAAAGTGCTAGGATTACAGGTGTGAGTCACCGCGCCTGGCCCTCACTCATTTTTTATAGGTGAGTAGCACTCCATTGTGTATAGGTACATTTTCTTTATCCATTTGTCTGTTGATGGACACTTAGGTTGCTTCCAAATCTTGACTACTGTAAATAGTGCTGCAATAAACATGGGAGTGCAAATATCTCTTTGATATACTGATTTCCTTTCTTTTGTATGTATACCCAGTAGTAGGATTGCTAGGTCATATTTTTATGATCTGGTTTTATTTTTAGTTTTTTTAAGAACCTCCAAACTGTTCTCCATAGTGGTTGTATTAATTTAAATTCCCACCAACAGTATATGAGGGTTCCCTTTTCTTCACATCCTCACCAGCATTTGTTATTGCTTGTCTTTTAGATAAAAGGCATTTTAATTGGGATGAGATGATATCTCATTGTAGTTTTGATTTGCATTTCTCTGATGATCATTGATGTTGACCACCTTTTCATACACCTGTTTGCCATTTGTATGTCTTCTTTTGAGAAATATCTATTCAGATATTTGGCCCATTTTGAAATTAGATTATCAGATTTTTTTTTCCTGTAGAGTTGTTTGAGCTCCTTATATATTCTGGCTTTTAATCTCTTGTCAGTTTTCAAATATTTTCTCCCATTCTGTGAGTTTTCTCTTCACTTTGTTGACTGTTTCCTTTGCAGCACAGAAGTTTTTTAACTTGATGTGATCCCATTTGTCCATCTTTGCTTTAGTTACCTGTGCTTGTGGGATATTACTCAAGAAATCTCTGCCTAGGCCAATATCCTGGAGAGTTTCCCCAATGTTTTATTTAGTAGTTGCATAGCTTGAGGTCTTAGATTTAAATCTTTAATCTATTTTGATTTGATTTTGGTATATGGTAAGAGATAGGGGTCTAGCTTCTTTCTTCTGCATATGGATATCCAGTTTTCCCAGCACCACTTATTGAAGAGACTGTCCTTTCCCCAATATATGTTCGTGGCACTTTTCTCAAAATGAGTTCACTGTGGACATATATATTTGTTTCTAGGTTCTCTATTCTGTTTCATTGGTCTGTGTGTCTATTTTTATGCCAGTGTCATGCTGGTTTGGTTACTATAGCTCTGCGATATAACTTGAAGTCAGCTAATGTGATTTCTCAAGCTTTGTTCTTTTTGCTCAAGATAGCTTTGGCTATTCTGGGTCTTTTATGGTTCTGTATAAATGTTAGGATTTTTTTTTCTGTTTCTTCAAAGAATGTCATTGGTATTTTGATAGGGATTGCATTGAATCTATAGATTGCTTTGGGTAGTATGGACATGTTAACAGTGTTGGTGCTTCCAATCCATAAACATGGAATATATTTCCATTTCTTGTGTTTTCTTCAATTTCTTTCATCAATGATTTGTACTTTTCATTGTAGAGATCTTAAACTTCTTTAGTTAATTTAATTCATAGGTATTTAATTTTATTTGTAGCTATTTTAAATGGGATTCGTTTTTCATTTCTTTTTCAGATTGTTCACTGTTGACATATAGAAATGCTACTGATTTTTGTACAGTGATTTTTGTATCCTGCAACTTTACTGAATTTGTTTATCAGTTCTAATAGCTTTTTGGTGGAGTCTTTAGGTTTTTCCAAATATAAAATGATATCATCAGAAAACAAGGATAATTTGACTTCTTCCTTTCCAATGTGGATGCCCTTTCTTTCTTTCTCTTGTCTGATGGCTCTAGCTAGGAATTCCAGTATCATGTTGAATAACTGGTGAAAATGGGCATCCTTGTCATGTTCCGCATCTTAGAGGAAAGGCTTTCAGTTTTTCCCTATTCAGTATGATACTAGCTGTGGGTCTGTCATATATGGCTTTTATTATGTTGATGTATGTTCCTTCTATACCCAGATTTTTAAGAGTTTTTATCATGAAAGGATGTTGAATTTTATCAAATGCTTTTTCAGCATCAATTGAAATGATCATATATTTTTTGTCTTTTATTCTTTTGATATGATGTTTCGCATTGACTGATTTGCAAACATGGAACCATCCTTGCATCCCTGGGATAAATCCTACTTAGTCATGATGAATGATCTTTTTAACATGTTGTTGAATTTGGTTTGCTAGTATTTTGTTGAGGATTTTTGCATCAGTGTTCATCAGGGATATTGGCTTGTAGTTTTCTTTTTTGAATATGTCTTTGGTTTCAGTATCAGGGTAATACTGGCCTCATAGAACACTTTTGGAAGTATTCTCTCCTCTTCTATTTTTTTGAATAGTTTGAGTTGGATTGGTGTTAGTTCTTTGAATGTTTGGTAAAATTCAGCCGTGAAGCCATAAGTTCCTGGGCATTTCTTTGCTGGGATACTCTAGTATGGCTTCAGTTGCATTACTTGTTATCAGTGTGTTCAGGTTTTGTATTTCTTCATAGTTCAATCTCAGCAGGTTGTATGTGTCTGGGAATTTATCCATTTAGCCTAAATTTTCCAATTTATTGGCATATACTTCCTCATAGTGGCCTCTAATGATCACTTGAATGTCTGCTGTATTGGTTGTAACGTCTCCTCTTTCATCTCTGATTTTATTTATTTGAGTCTTTTCTCTTTTTTCTTAGTTTGGCTAAAGGTTTGTCAAATTTGTTTATCTTTTCAAAAAAAACTTTTAATTGATCTTTTGTAGTGTTTTGTTTCAATTTTATTTATTTCTGCTCTGATTTTTATTATTTCTTTTCTTCTACTAACTTTGGGTTTCATTTGCCCTTGCTTTTCTAGTTCTTAAAGATGCATTATTATGTTGTTTATTTGAAGTTTTTTTACTTTTTGTATAAGAACTTATAGCTATCAACTCCCCTTTTAGTACTGCTTTCACTGTATTGCATAGGTTTTGGTATGTAGTGTTTCCATTATCACTTAGTAGATTTCCTCTACAATCTTCTCAAGTGCTAAAGGTAGACAACCTAAGAGTCAAAATTTGACGACTCTGCCACTCTCCATCATGTCTTGTCATAAAGTAAGAGAATGAAAGAATCATTTGATAGGAAGTTGTGAACTGAAAGAGGAACTTCAGAATCCAAAATTTTAGAGGTAGAAAAGTTTCAGGCAGTGGTATGTTTTTAAAAGTGACAAGAATCATAGAAGGCTTAAGTAGATGGGGAAGTGAGGGTCACTGGATTGAAACAGGACAACTATGAGATTGACATCTTGGAAGTTTCTCCATCTTGCTAGAAAAAAAAATACTCTTAGCTCTCTGCATGTATTTTAATCAAAGAACATACATCAGTTTTTCCAAATTAACATTTTTTGGTGCAAAATGTTTCACCGGGAATTAGTGGGCATGTATTTCTAAATGATTTCCAGCAACATGCAAACAAACCATAAGATGGAATAGTGACACCCTTTACTGTTTAGCATTAAATTGCCCACCTCCTTTTCCCAATTAGGAGAAAGTGATTTCTTTCTCCTAACCCTGCCCTTTGAAAGTAGAACTAATTTAAAGTTCTGGTCTCTTAGCAACCATAGTTGATTCACACACTTAGTGCGAATAGTAGATGTGCCTTTCTGAAAAGATTTGAAGTTACTATCTAAGCTTCCCAGAGCATGCTTTTAAAAGGTACTTAAACAGCATATAGCAAGGTCATACTTTATTCATAGTCTTTATGGCAATTAAATCTATTCCAAGTTTCTTGGCTGCCCACTCTTACCTAGCTGCAGTGGTAAAACACACATTTGCTTGCTTTAATTCAGGGATTTGCATTCTAACTTAGTCTTCTATGCCACTCATAATAAAATTTTAGCAAACTGTGATTCATTATAATACCGTATTCTTCTAGCCAGTATACTGGTTGATGTGGAAGTACATTTTGACTAAAGACCTACTGCCTTGTTCAAGAGTCAACTTCTAAACTTCTTAACTCAGGCCGCAAACTTTGCTAAAAAAACTCTTGTCATATCCAAAGTTATGAATTATAGTAGTAGAGGAAGCTGTCCAAAATGGCACAGTAAGCTGTTTGCAGAAAATTTAGTTTTAGACAAGTGTTTTTGTTGTTATTGTTTTTCTTCCTTTTTCCAGGCCAGAAATACAAATTCACATAATTGCTTTCAACACACATCAGTGAGAGGAAGGTCAAAAGTTTTCAAGTTTGATTTTTGTGTTTACCCCGTAGGCTCCAACACTTAGTCAGGGGCTTTCAAAATGATTGAATTTGATTTCTTTTATTTTTCTCCAAATAGCAAATGCTTGGTCAGTAGTTTAAGGAAATTAATATAAACATCTTACAGATGATGTGGAAAGAAAGTACAAAGAATTGGAGAAAAAAGTCAAGTAATTTTCAAGCAAGCTTGAGGATAGAGCTCAAAACTGAAAAGAAAATTCATTAGTGAATAAAGTCCCTCCCAGATGTTAAAGGCTTCTGGGACCATTTGTAGTCTTTTGACCCTATTCAGTCACCTACTTTTTTGTTCCTTTCATCTTTAACTATAGCATTTTCCAATCATACTCCTTGTTGATAACTCTAACTAAACAAAAGAAGTAAAACTCCCTTAGTCTACCTTTGTTCTATTTTGGCTCAGCTGGTTTGAAATAAGCTATCTCTAACAGAGGCCCAGGTACACTAGGCATCTGCTATGCTTTTGATGTTTGGACCCTTCAAATCTCAGGTTGAAATTTGATCCCTAATGTTGAAGTTGGGGCCTAATGGGAGATTTTGGATCATGGGGGCAGATTCCTCATAAACAGATTAATGTCCTCCCTCAGGGTTGAGTGAGTTGTCACTCTATTTGCTTCCACAAGAGCTGGTTGTTAAAAAGAGCCTGGCACCTTCCTGCTCTCTCTCTTGCTTCCTTTCTTGCCATGTGCTCTCTGCACATAAGAGCTCTCCTTCACCTTCCACCATGAGTGGAAACATCTGGAGGCCCTTGCCAGATGCAGATGCCCAATCTTGAACTTTCCAACCAAGAGAACAGTGAGCTAAGTGAACCTCTTTTCTTTATAAATTACCTAGTCTCAGGTATTTCTTTAGAGCAACACAAAATGAACTAAGACAGCACCCATTAAATATTTATGGCATGAATAAACTCATCTTTCTGAAATATCAGTGAGATAAGTTTCTATAATGTATCATCTTGTGATAGAACATACAAAATGGTCATAAAACATAAACATGTAGTTTAACAAACTATTAAAAAAACATCAATGTGTCTTCCTCCATGCCAGAACAATAGAATGGCATCTTCCCCATAGAAGCCCTCCATCTGTCTCTTTCTGAGCATAATACTAGCCTACCCACTACCAATGACCACTATGTTGACTTTCATACTGCTAATAATTGTTTAATGTGGCCTGTTTTAAAAATATGTGTCAGTGGGATCATATAGTATTAGCCTAGCTTCTTTAGCTCAGTCTTTTGTGTTTAAGAGCTATCCATCTATATAGTTTATTCATTGCTTCCTGTATAGTATACCATGATATAAACCTACCCCTATTTTTTTTTATCATTTCTACTATTGAGTTGTTCCTGTGTGGAGCTTCTATTAACTATGTTATTATGAACATTCTAATGCATGTTTCCTGGTGCATGTAAGCATGCATTTATGTGAGATACAAACACCTATAAATGGAATTGCTAGGTCATAGACTATACACATTTTCAGATGTACTATCAGACATTATTCAAAGGTGATTTTACAATGCATATTCCCATCAACAGTACATGAGAGTTCTCATTGCTCCACATCCTTGTTAATAATTGGCAATGCCACTTTTCTGCCCACTCCCTCATTCCCTCTCCCGAGTGCCACTCTGGCTGCAGTGCACTTGCTCTGAGTTCCAGGCTCCTGCTAAGCTAGCACAGTCTCCCTTCAGCCACCATTATGATTATCTACTGGGACCTCATCAGACACAATGAGATGTTCTCTGACATTTACAAAATATGAAAGATCATGGACCAGCTGTCCTTGGAGGTAGAGGGAAAAATAGTTGATAAGACAGAGGGTAACATTGATGACTCACTCACTGGTGGAAATGCCTCCACTGAAGGCCTCAAGGGTGAAGGTACCAAAAGCACAGTCATCACTGGTGTTGACATTGTCATGAACCATCACTTGTAGGAAACCAGCTTCACAAAAGAAGAAGTACACCAAACATTACATGAAATCAATTAAAGGCAGACTTGAAGAACAGAAAGCAGAAAGAGTAAAAGCTTTTATGACAGGGCCTGCAGAACAAATCAAGCACATCTTTGCTAATTTCAAAAACTACCAATTCTTCACTGGTGAAAACATGGATACTAATGGTATGGTGGCTCTACTGGACTACCATGAGAATAGTATGATCCATATATGGTTTTCTTTAAGGATGGTTTAGAAATGGAAAAGTATTAACAAATTTGGTGGTTACTTTGGATCAGTTGCCTGTCATCATAACTGGCTGCTGCTTGTCATCCACACAACACTAGGACTGATATCATCTTGAGCATCTCATTTACTGTGACTGTGATTTATTTGGAGTAGAGGCATTGTTTTTAAGAAAAAAAAACATGTCAGTTGTCTAAAAATAAAATGCATTTGAACTCATTTGAGAGAATGCCACCTAGTTTAATACATATTTAAACTAAATCTATTCTGTAATGTTCCTGGAGAAGCTAGAGCCTGGTTGTAGGCCACTACTAGAAAGTATAAGACTGTTTTCAGGTAACTTGTACAGTAGAAACTACTTTTGGGATTAGAATCTAAAAAAATCAATAATAAAAAGTTTTAATTCTGAACTGCAGTAAAGGAAAAGACCATGCTAATATTAATGCCAACATTTTAAGTGAAGCCTTATACATTTCCTCACCTACAACAGAGTAGTTAAGTCTGGAAGAGATTACCAAGAGAATAAAAAGAAACTAACTCAGCCTGAAAGAAATACTTGGCAATGCTATATATTTAAAAAATGTTCACCATACTCATACATGTGTATTATCAGATGTTTTATTTTTGCCACTCCAATGGGTATGTAGTGCCAGTACATTGTGGTTTTAATCTGCATTTACCTAATTACCAATGAAGTTGAGCATTTTTCCATGTGCTACTATTTCCTCTATTGGGATGTGCCTGTTCAGGTGGTTTTCCCATTTTTCCTTTGCATTGTCTGTCTTTTTGTTATTAATTTGAAAAAGGTTTTTATATATTCAATAGGAAGGTTGATCTTAATTATCTAGTTCACCCTCATGAGAAACTGCAAGCACTTACGTGTACATTTTATCTGTGTGCACTTTATGGTCTCAGTTTCCTTGGTGGCTCACAGTGACCGGCTACCTGGAAAACTGAAAAAAGATTAAAGTAATGCACTAAAATCTATTCAATTTTAATATATCTGTTATTTTAATTTCTATGCAGCTCTATTGTCAACATTTTCCCTTCTTTTTTCATTTCATGTAATAAGTTTACTTAGCAACCATTTTATGACTTGTAAATTTCTATCAATTAGTCCATCTTATTTTTCACAAGTACAAAGGCAAGTTCAATTATACTTTTCTACAGAACCAAGTTTACAATATGTGTAATATTGAATTAAAAGAGATAATGATTAGCATACTATAATGATTATTACATAAACACTCTAAAGTGATTAGCACATAAAAAACTCAATGATATTTCTTATTAGACTCCATTTAAAAACAGCGTTATTTATTGACCATTTGTGGTTTGAAAAACAAACAGCATTATTATTATCTTCCTGAATCCTGATTCCTTAAATTTAGATATTCTATGTCTTGTTAAAGTTCTAGGAATCAGAACTTTGACTAACCAGAATATTTTATTTTCTCTAAAATATTGCACACCTATACTCTCACTAAAAATCTAGAAGAGATAAATCTTTAAATGGTCTTTTATGTAAGGCTTATAAAATCCATTTCAATATACTTTCAATGATCCTTTATCTTTGCAAACATTCTTTCTATTTTTCCTCTTTGGGGGCTTTATCAAAAGAGAAAGCATTCATTAATCTGAGAATAATATTAGTCCTCTAGAGGATTTGGTTTCATATGGAACCCTGTCTTCTGTGGCTATATAGAAAATTGCAAAAGGATAGTCACATAAATGAAAACGTAACTCAAATATCAATAAGTTTTAAATTTCTGATCGTTTTGCAGCTCATCAGGCTGAAAACTTGCAAGACTGAAAAAAAATTAGTAGTTAGCTATAGAAAGCAATTTCTGGCAACTATCTCTAAAGATAAATAATTCTAATAAAGAAGAGTATTTCTTCTGATCCTTTTGAAGGGTTTCTGCTTGCTTTAGAACACACTTGGAACAGAATGGCACCAAAGGCTTCAAATATTAATATCTCAATGGCATCACTTGAAATTATCCTGGAGGAAGTTTATGAACTACAGAACCTCCTTCTTTACTAGTTAGGTCCTAAGTTGCCCTCATGGGTATTTTACAAAATGTAAATGCTCAATGCTTTGATAGGCGCCATCAGTTTTATAGCAGTATAGGATTCTTTTATTACAATTTGTCTTTAAAATCAAAGGTTCATCATCCTCAATATGAAGACCTGCAAGGCTAACATCTGAAGGGCTTTAGTAACTTTTTCCAACACTACTTTAGCTCTAAAGCATCATAATATTTATTTCTCATTCTTTTCAGAGAACAAATTTTATAATGCATTTAAATATGTCCTCATACAATTTCAGCATGACAGAAAATGTATAGAGACTATTTGAAAAGTGTAGAATTTGATGAGATTCATTTATCAACCATATGAAACTGGATGCTAGGCAGTATAATCTATATTTCCTCTTGGAGCTGGAATATTTATACTACTACTGTAAGGGGCCAAATTCTAATAGGACATAGGCAATCTATTAAAAAATGACTTAACTAAGAGTGAGAAAAAAATCTATGCTGAATTTACATTACTATTCTAAGTTTAAATATGGTAAGTTTTTTCTATCATGGAAATAAAATGTAATGACCCAAATACATTCTTACTATAGCATTCATAAAATACCAAGTGAACAAGGTAATAGAATATTATTAATTTAAGCAGGAGAATTTTTAAATAACAAAGCCAAATTAAATATTTCATGGTAAATTAACTCATCTACAACACTGACCATTAAAGGCAAATATCAAGGTCTCCTTTACTAAAGAGCAGAGAAAAGCCTACCTGGAAGTGTCCACATCTTTTTTAAAAAGGGTAAAACTTTCCATAAGATACAAGTAGAGGTTCCAAGATGGCCGAATATGAACAACTCCAGTCTACAGCTCCCAACATGAGCAACACAGAAGACAGGTGATTTCTGCATTTCCAACTGGGGTACTGGGTTCATCTCACTGGGGCTTGTCAAAGAGTGGGTGCAGCCCACAGAGAGTGAGCCGAAGCAGGGCGGGGCATTGCCTCACCCGGGAAGCACAAGGGGTCGGGGAATTCCCTTTCCTCGCCAAGGGAAGCTGTGACAGATGGTACCTGGAAAATCAGGACACTCCCACCGTAATACTACACTTTTCCAACAGTCTTAGCAAATGGCACACCAGGAGATTATATCCCACGCCTGGCTCGGAGGGTCCCAAGCCCACAGAGCCTTGCTCACTGCTAGCACAGCAGTCTGAGATCGAACTGCAAGGCGGCAGCAAGGCTGGGGGAGGGGCGTCCACCATTGCTGAGGCTTGAGTAGGTAAACAAAGCCACCAGGAAGCTCGAACTGGATGGAGCCCACTGCAACTCAAGCAGGCCTGCCTGCCTCTGTAGACTCCACCTCAAGGGGCGAGTCATAGCTGAACAAAAGGCAGCAGAAACTTCTGCAGACTTAAACCTCCCTGTCTGACAGCTTTGAAGAGAGTAGTGGTTCCCCCAGCATGGAGTTTGAGATCTGAGAACAGACAGACTGCCTCCTCAAGTGGGTCCCTGAACCCCAAGTAGCCTGACCCAGTAGGGGCCAACTGACACCTCATAAGGCTGGGTGCCCCTGTGAGACGAAGCTTCCAGAGGAAGGATCAGACAGCAACATTTGCCGTTCTGCAATATTTGCTGTTCTGCAGCCTCCGCTGGTGATACCCAGGCAAACAGGTTCTGGAGTGGACCTCCAACAAACTCCAACAGACCTGCAGCTGAGGGTCCTCACTGTTAGAAGGAAAACTAACAAACAGAAAGGACATCCACACCAAAACCCCATCTGTACGTCACCATCATCAAAGACCAAAGGTAGATAAAACCACAAAGATGGGGAGAAACCAGAGCAGTAAAGCTGAAAATTCTAAAATTCAGAGTGCCTCTTCTCCTCCAAAGGAACGCAGCTCCTCGCTAGCAATGGAACAAAGGTGGATGGAGAATGACTTTGATGAGTTGAGAGAAGAAGGCTTCAGATGATCGGTAATAACGAACTTCTCAGAGCTAAAGGAGGATGTTTGAACCCATCACAAAGAAGTTAAAACTTGAAAAAAGATTAGATGAATGACTAACTAGAATAAACAGCGTAGAGAAGACCTTAAATGACCTGATGGAGCTGAAAACCATGGCACGAGAATTACGTGACGCATGCACAAGCTTCAGTAGCCGATTTGATCAACTGGGAGAAAGGGTATCAGTGATTGAACATCAAATGAATGAAATGAAGCGAGTAGAGACATTTAGAGAAAAAAGAGTGAAAAGAAACAAACAAAGCCTCCAAGAAATATGGGAATATGTGAAAAGACCAAATCTACGTCTGATTGGTGTACCTGAAAGTGACGGGGAGAATGGAACCAAGTTGGAAAATGCTCTTCAGGATATTATCCAGGAGAACTTCCCCAACCTAGCAAGGCAGGCCAACATTCAAATTCAGGAAATACAGAGAATGCCACACAGATGCTCCTCGAGAAGAGCAACTCCAAGACACATAATTGTCAGATTCACGAAAGCTGAAATGAAGGAAAAAATGTTAAGGGCAGCCAGAGGGAAAGGTCGGGTTACCCACAAAGGGAAGCCCATCAGACTAACAGTGGATGTCTCGGCAGAAACTCTACAAGCCAGAAGAGTGGGGGTCAATATTCAACATTCTTAAAGAAAAGAATTTTCAACCCAGAATTTCATTTCCAGCCAAACTAAGCTTCATAAGTAAAGGAGAAATAAAATCCTTTACAGACAAGGAAATGCTGAGAGATTTTGTCACCACCAGGCCTGCCTTACAAGAGCTCCTGAAGGAAGCACTAAACATGGAAAGGAACAACCGGTACCAGTCCCTGCAAAAACATGCCAAATTGTAAAGATCATCGATGCTAGGAAGAAACTGCATCAACTAATGAGCAAAATAACCAGCTAACATCAAAATGACAGGATCAAATTCACACATAACAATAATAACCTTAAATGTAAGTGCGCTAAATGCTCCAATTAAAAGACTGGCAAATTGGATAAAGAGTCAAGACCCATCAATGTGTTCTATTCAGGAGACCCATCTCACATGCAGAGACACACATAGGCTCAAAATAAAGGGATGGAGGAAGATCTACCAAGCAAATGGAAAACAAAACAAAACAAAAAGTAGAGGTTGCAATCCTAGTCTCTGATAAAACAGACTTTGAACCAACAAAGATCGAAAGAGACAAAGAAGTCCATTACATAATGGTAAAGGGATCAATTCAACAAGAAGAGCTAACTATCCTAAATATATATGCATGCAATACAGGAGCACCCAGATTCATAAAGCAAGTCCTTAGAGACGAACAAAGAGACTTAGACTCCCACACAATCATAATGGGAGACTTTAACACCCCACTGTCAACATTAGACAGATCAATGAGACAGAAAGTTAACAAGGATACCCAGGAATTGAACTCAGCTCTGCACCAAGTGAGCCTAATAGACATCTATAGAACTCTCCACCCCATATCAACAGAATATACATTCTTCTCAGCACCACATCACACTTATTCCAAAATTCACCGCATAGTTGGAAGTAAGCACTCCTCAGAAAATGTAAAAGAACAGAAATCGTAACAAACTGTCTCTCAGACCACAGTGCAATCAAATTACAACTCAGGATTAAGAAACTCACTCAAAACCACTCAACTACCCGGAAACTGAACAACTGCTCCTGAATGACTACTGGGTATGTAACGAAAACACAGCAGAAATAAAGATGTTCTTAGAAACCAATGAGAACAAAGACATAACATACCAGAATCTCAGGGACACATTTAAAGCAGTGTGTAGAGGGAAATTTATAGCACTAAATGCCCACAAGAGAAAGCAGAAAAGATCCAAAATTGACACTCTAACATCACAATTAAAAGAACTAGAGAAGCAAGAGCAAACACATTCAAAAGCTAGCAGAAGGCAAGAAATAACTAAGATCAGAGCAGAACTGAAGGAGATAGAGACACAAAAAACCCTTAAAAAATCAATGAATTCAGGGGCTGGTTTTTTGAAAAGATCAACAATATTGATAGACCGCTAGCAAGACTAATAAACAAGAAAAGAGAGAAGAGTCAAATAGATGCAATAAAATATGATAAAGGGGATATCACCACCGATCCCACAGAAATACAAACTACCATCAGAGAATACTGTAAAGACCTCTATGCAAATAAACTAGAAAATCTAGAAGAAATGGATAAATTCCTCAACACATACACCCTCCCAAGACTAAATCAGAAAGAAGTTGAATCTCTGAAGAGACCAATAACAGGCTCTGAAATTGAGGCAATAATTAATAGCCTACAACCAAAAAAAGTCCAGGACCAGATGAATTCAAAGCCCAATTCTACCAGAGGTACAAAAAGGAGCTCGTACCATTCCTTCTGAAACTATTCCAATCAATAGAAAAAGAGGGAATCCTCCCTAAGTCATTTTATGAGGCCAGCATCATCCTGATACCAAAGCCTGGCAGAGACACAACAAAAAAAGAGAATTTTAGACCAATATCCTTGATGAACATTGATGCAAAAATCCTCAATAAAATACTGGCAAACCAAATCCAGCAGCACATCAAAAGGCTTATCCACCACAATCAAGTTGGCTTCATCCCTGGGATGCAAGTCTGGTTCAACGCATGCAAATCAATAAACGTAATCCATCATATAAACAGAACCAAAGACAAAAACCAAATGATTATCTCAATAGATGCAGAAAAGGCCTTTGACAAAATTCAACAGCCCTTCATGCTAAAAACTCTCAATAAACTAGGTATTGATGGGACATATCTCAAAATAATAAGAGCTATTTATGACAAACCCACAGCCAATATCATCCTGAATGGGCAAAAACTGGAAGCATTCCCTTTGAAAACCGGCACAAGACAGGGATGCCCTCTCTCACCACTCCTATTCAACATAGTGTTGGAAGTTCTGGCCAGGGCAATCAGGCAGGAGAAAGAAATAAAGGGTATTCGATTAGGAAAAGAGGAAGTCAAATTGTCTCTGTTTGCAGATGACGTGATTGTATATTTAGAAAACCTCATTGTCTCATCCCAAAATCTCCTTAAGCTGATAAGCAACTTCAGCAAAGGCTCAGGATACAAAATCAATGTGCAAAAATCACAAGCACTCCTATAAACCAATAACAGACAAACAGAGAGCCAAATCATGAGTGAACTCCCATTGACAATTGCTACAAAGAGAATAAAATACCTAGGAATCCAACTTACAAGGGATGTGAAAGACCTCTTCAAGGAGAACTACAAACCACTGCTCAACGAAATAAAAGAGGACACAAATGGAAGAACATTCCATGCTCATGGATAGGAAGAATCAATATCATGAAAATGGCCATACTGCCCAAGGTAATTTATAGATTCAATGCCATCCCCATCAAGCTACCAATGACTTTCTTCACAGAATTGGAAAAAAAACACTTTAAGGTTCATATGGAACCAAAAGAGAGCCCACATTGCCAAGACAATCCCAAGCCAAAAGAACAAAGCTGGAGGCATCACGCTACCTGACTTCAAACTATACTACAAGGCTACAGTAACCAAAACAGCATGGTACTGGTACCAAAACAGAGATAGAGACAAATGGAACAGAACAGAGCCCTCAGAAATAATACCACACATCTACAACCATCTGGTCTTTGACAAACCTGAGAAAAACAAGAAATGGGGAAAGGATTCCCTATTTAATAAATGGTGCTGGGAAAACGGGCTAGCCATATGTAGAAAGCTGAAACTGGATCCCTTCCTTACACCTTATACAAAAATTAATTGAAGATGGATTAAAGACTTACATGTTAGACCTAAAACCATAAAAACCCTAGAAGAAAACCTAGGCAATACCATTCAGGACGTAGGCATGGGCAAGGACTTCATGTCTAAAACACCAAAAACAATGGCAACAAAAGCCAAAATTGACAAATGGGATCTAATTAAACTACAGAGCTTCTGTACAGCAAAAGAAACTACCATCAGAGTGAATAGGCAACCTGCAGAATGGGAGAAAATTTTTACAATCTGCCCATCTGACAAAGGGCTAATATCCAGAATCTACAGAGAACTTAAACAAATGTACAGGAAAAAATCAAACAACCCCATCAAAAAGTGGGCAAAGGATATGAACAGACACTTCTCAAAAGAAGACATTTATGCAGCCAAAAGACACATGAAAAAATGCTCATCATCACTGGCCATCAGAGAAATGCAAATCAAAACCACAATGAGATACCATCTCACACCAGTTAGGATGGCGATCATTAAAAAGTCTGGAAACAACAGGTGCTGGAGAGGATGTGGAGAAATAGGAACACTTTTACACTGTTGGTGGGACTGTAAACTAGTTCAACCATTGTGGAAGACAGTGTGGCAACTCCTCAAGGATCTAGAACTAGAAATACCACTTGACCCAGCCATCCCATTACTGGGTATATACCCAAAGGATTATAAATCATGCTGCTATAAAGACACATGCACACATATGTTTATTGTGGCACTATTCACAATAGCAAAGACTTGGAACTAACCCAAATGTCCATCAATGATAGACTTGATTAAGAAAATGTGGCACATATACACCATGGAATACTATGCAGCCATAAAAAAGGGATGAGTTCATGTCCTTTGTAGAGACATGGATGAAGCTGGAAACCATCATTCTGAGCAAACTATCACAAGGACAGAAAACCAAACACTGCATGTGATCTCACTCATAGGTGGGAACTGAACAATGAGAACACCTGGACACAGGGTGGGGAACATCACACACCAGGGCCTGTCATGGGAGAGAGGGGAGGGATAGCATTAGGAGATATACCTAATGTAAATGACAAGTTAATGAGTGCAGCACACCAACATGGCACATGTATACATATGTAACAAATCTGCATGTTTTGCACATGTACCCTAGAACTTAAAATATAATTAAAAAAAAATTTTAAAAAAGATACAAGTATAAAGATTAAGAACTGTCAAAACGTAAACCTGTGCACAGTAAAAATTTTAAAGGGTTTACTTGAGCAAACAGCAATTCATGATTTGGACGGCTTCAAATTGGAAGTGGTTCAAAGGTTCTGCTGAGGGAATGCAAGGGGAGGCCTTCATAAGATGAATAAGAAAGTAAAGCAAGGAGAATATTTGATTGGGTACAGTTATGGAGTTGCCTTATTTGTGTATCCTGCAGGAAAGTCCCTAGTTATATAAGTTAATTTATGGCTTCTGATTGGTTAGCCTTAAGTTTCATTTTTTTTCTCTAATATAGGCATTTATAAGAAATAGTCCAAGTTAACGTTTGCTTATGTTTTTGCAAATCAAGCAAGGTTAAGGTCATTTATGAGGTCTAACTGGCTTTGTCTTCCCAAGGATTCTTCAGGCCCAGTCTCTATTTACTTTAACAGGGCACATGCACTAAAACTCAAATTATTTGGTTAAAATTTCAGTTTCTCTTTTTGATGAGACAAGTCTTCAGGCAAATTATTGCCTTCTGGTATTTATTTTAAACATTTTTTTGAAATACAGTAGACATACATAAAAGAATATTAAAATATTTTATACTCATTTCTCAAAATAAACATGTTAAAATGTTTAATTAAAGAAATAAAACCATGGATCCTATTCAACATAGTATTGGAAGTTCTGGCCAGGGCAATCAGGCAAGAGAAAGAAATAAAGGGTATTTAAATAGGAAGAGAGGAAGTCAAATTGTCTCTGTTTGCAGACGACATGAATGTATATTTAGAAAACCCCATCGTCTCAGCCCAAAATCTCCTTAAGCTGATAAGCAACTTCAGCAAAGTCTCAGGATACAAAATCAATGTGCAAAAATCACAAGCACTCCTATAAACCAATAACAGACAAACAGAGAGCCAAATCATGAGCGAACTCCCATTGACAATTGCTACAAAGAGAATAAAATACCTAGGAATCCAACTTACAAGGGATGTGAAGGACCTCTTCAAGGAGAACTACAAACCACTGCTCAAGGAAATAAGAGAAGACACAAACAAATGGAAAAACATTCCATTCTCATGGATAGGAAGAATCCATATTGTGAAAATGGCCATATTGCCCAAAGTAATTCATAGATTCAATGTTATGCCCATCAAGCTACCATTGACTTTCTTCGTAGAATTAGAAAAAAAAACTAGTTTAAACTTCATATGGAACCAAAAAACAGCCCGTATAGCCAAGATAATCCTAAGCCAAAAGAACAAAGCTGGAGGCATCATGCTACCTGACTTCAAACTATAGTACAAGTTTACAGTAAGGAAAACAGCATGGTACTGGTACCAAAACAGAAATATAGACCAATGGAACAGAACAGAGCCCTCAGAAATAAAGCCACATGTGTACAACCATCTGATCTTTGACAAACCTGACAAAAACAGGCAATGGGGAAAGGATTCCCTATTTAATAAATGGTGTTGGGAAAACTGGCTAGCCATATGCAGAAAACTGAAACTGAACCCCTTCCTTAAACCTTATACAAAAATTAACTCAACCTGGATTAAGGACTCAAACGTAAGATCTAAAACCATAAAAACCCTAGAAGAAAACCTAGGCAATACCATTCAGGACATAGGCATAGGCAAAGACTTCATGACTAAAACACCAAAAGCAATGCCAACAAAAGCCAAAATTGACAAATGGGGTATAAATAAACTAAAGAGCTTCTGCACAGCAAAAGAAACCATCATCAGAGTGAACAGGCAGCCTACAGGATGGGAGAAAATTTTTGCAATCTATCCACCTGACAAAGGGCTAATATCTAGAATCTACAAAGAACTTAAGCAAATTTACAAGAAAAAAAACAACCCCATCAAAAAGTGGGTGAAGGATATGAACAGACACTTCTCAAAAGAAAACATTTATGGCCGGGCGTGGTGGCTCACACCTGTAATCCCAGCACTTTTGGAGGCTGAGACAGGTGGATCACAGGGTCAGGAGTTCAAGACCAGCCTGGCCAACATAGTGAAACCCCATCACTACTAAAAATACAAAAAAATTATCCGGGCGTGGTGGCAGGCACCTGTAATCCCAGCTACTTGGGAGGCTGAGGCAAGGACAATCCCTTGAACCTGGGAGGTGGAGGTTGCAGTGAGCCAAGATCATGCCACTGAGCTCCAGCCCAGGCGACAGTGCAAGACTCTGTCTCAAAAAAAAAAAAGACATTTATGCAGCCAACAAAAATATGAAAAAAAAACCTCATTGTCACTGGTCATTAGAGAAATGCAAATCAAAACCACAATGAGATACCATCTCATGCCAGTTAGAATGGCGATCATTAAAAAGTCAGGAAACAAGAGATGCTAGAGAGGATGTGGAGAAATAGGAATGCTTTTACACTGTTGGTGGGAGCGTAAATTAGTTCAACCATTGTGGAAGACAGTGTGGCGATTCCTCAAGGATCTAGAACCAGAAATACCATTTGACCCAGCAATCCCATTACTGGTATATACCCAAAGGATTATAAATCATTCTACTATAAAGACATATGCACATGTATGTTTATTGCAGCACTATTCACAATAGCAAAGACTTGGAACCAACCCATATGTCCACCAATGATAGACTGGATAAAGAAAATGTGGTACATATACACCATGGAATACTATGCAGCCATAAAAAAAGATGAGTTCATGTCCTTTTCAGGGAAATGGATGAAGCTGGAAACCATCATTCTCAGCAAAGTAACACAGGAACAGAAAACCAAACACTGCATGTTCTCACTCATAAGTGGGAGATGAACAATGAGAACACATGGACACAGGGAGGGGAACATCACACACTGGGATCTGTCGGGGTGGGGAGCTAGGGGAGGGATAGCATTAGGAGAAATACTTAATGTAGATGATGGGTTGATGGGTGCAGCAAACCACCATGGCACGTGTATACCTATGTAACAAACCTGCATGTTCTGCACGTGTATCCCAGAACTTAAAGTATAATTTTAAAAAAACTTAAAAAAAGCAAACAATCATTGTAATAAAGTTATTCTCCTGCATAAAAATATAAAAATAAAACCATGGAGATATATAAGTTGATATAAAATATGCTATAAAATATGCTTGTGGAGAGCTATATTTAAAATAACTGGATGCATAAGAATTTGAGTTTGGCACTTGTAGCCTCCCAGCACTCTGTGAAGAAGTAAGAAACATAGGGGCCATTATACAGAGGTCATATTTGGGGCCATTATACAGAGGTCATATTATACAGAGGTCAACATAGGGGCCATTATACAGAGGTCATATTATACAGAGGTCATACTTGGCTCATTTGTATAATAGTGCATCAAAATAATACTGTGCCCTTTTTGTTCTTCACTCATAACCTCACTTTTCCAAAGTGATTATTTTCAGGCCAGGTGCAGTGGCTCATGTCTGTGAGCAGTGGCTCACCAGCACTTTGGGAGCCCAAGGTGGGAGGATTGCTGAAGGTCAGGAGTTCAAGACCAGCCTGGGCAACACAGCAAGACACCCATCTCTACAAAAAAAAAAATTGTTTTTAAACATGAAAACCTTTGGTGGCTAAGAGGAAGGACTTTTGATTCAATAAGCCTAAGTTCAGTTACAGTATTTTCTATTCCAGCATTTTCTAGCTGTGAGATTCTGGGCAGGGTATGTAAACAGCTATTGATTTCCTTATTGGGAAAGTGCAAATAATAATAGTGACCTTACAGATTTGATATAAGAAATAAGTAAAAGAATGCATGCAAAATATTGGTCCAGTGTCAAAAATATAGTAAGCACTCAATTAAACCTAACCATTAGTATTATTTCTGCAAGTATATAAGTTCAGTCATATGAAGCTACCATTTTTGCTTGTCAATAATGGTCAAATATCAGCACTTTCTTCTAGTTCAACCTAATGTACACCATGAAAATCTTCCTAATCTTGAGACCTGGTGGTTTACTTTCCAAAGCTTTGATTCAATGAGCTGGAAGCCTGCACCTGCTTTCCTAACCCTTAGCTACATTTAGAATTCTCTGAACCTAAAAGCATTTGTCATCTTGTACTATTTCTTTCATTATTGTGAGCAAGGCTCTTCTGTGTCACATTCCCCCTGTGAGAATCTGGGTTTTTGCTGTTCTTACCAAGAGATGGGCAAACTACAGCTATTGGCCACATTGGTTGCCACCCACTTTTGTAAATAAAGCAATGTTGGAACAACAGCTATGCTTGTGGGAAAATACTGTTTCTCTACACTCACACAACCCTTCTGACCCCAAATATGTGGATTTTTTCCCGCACCAAATAATTCTGCAATTCTCTGGACACCAGCTAGATGTCCTACTATTCAACTCAATTCTGACACTACCTGGAGTTAGTGTCAAATCCCACAAGTTAAGGGCTTAGTCCCATAAGACTATACCCACCTCAAATGCCAGTCACAAGTCCAACCATCCACACTTCTGGACAACCAGCTATAAATTGAGGATTCCCACGGCCCACTCCTCAGGTTTGGTAATTTGCAAGGGTGGCTCAAAGAATTTTAAAAAAAAGCACTTCACTTGATGTTTACCAGTTTAGTATAAAGGATACAAATCAGGAACAGCCAGAAGGAAGAGATGCACAAGGCAAGTTATGGGGTGGGGGGACATGTGGAGCTTCTGTGCCCTCTCTGGGTACACCAACCTCCCAGTACCCTGATGTGTTCACCAATCCTGACACTCATCAAATCTCTTTTCTCAAGACTTTTTATAGAGCTTAATCTCCAGCTCCCTCCTCACCTTCCCAGAAGTCTGTGGCTGGGGTAAAATTTCCAATCACTTGGTTTTTCTGGTGACCAACCAGCCCCATCTTGAGGATATCTAGGGACCCCACCCTAAGTCACCTCATTAGCGTAAACTCAGGTCTGATTAAAAGGGGCTCTTTATGACTAACAAAAGACACTTCTATTACTCAGGAAATTCCAAGGATTTTATGAGCTCTGTGGCAGGAACTGGAGACAGAGACCAAATCTATTTATTATACCACAGTGCTTGTTTATTCATGTATTGGCTATGGCTGTTTCTGCCCTACAACAGCAGAGCTGAGTAGTTGCAACAAAGAGAGCATGGTTCACAAAGCTGAAAATAGTTATTTTCTGGCCCTTTACAGGCAAAGTTTGCCTACCCCTGGTTTAGGCTACAGGTTTGCAAATTAGAGTACACACCTCTCAAGATGATCTATCATAGTTCAGGGGAAAAATTCAAACTTCTATTTAAGATTATTGTTCTCTAAAAAAAAAAAGGGAAGGGAAATAGGATTTTCTAGTATGTCACATAAGGGCTTACACTGGCCCCCTCATTCCTTCCATCTGTCCTGTCCATGAGACATCTGGAGAGAGTACTGGAATCCCACAATCAGGAGGAATGGTCAGTGGTGCCTCTACTTTCATTTTTTTGCTATCAGTGTATGGTGACAGATGGCCTCTGCAAATGTCTGTCTACAGATTGTATTATCTAGCGGTAACTGACTTAAATCTCTGAAATGTATAAGTGGCTTTGAAAGATACCAGTAAACAATAATATTAATAAGATAATACTAATAATGCAAACATCAGAGAGAAAATAAGATTTACATCAGTCACATGAGTAATGAAAATCAATCAAAGCTGATGAAAAATCAGCTAAAAAAAATTTAAAATTATCAAGATTACCTGAAATAAGGGTTTTCATACAGTATGATTAAGAATGGAACTTGTTAAGCATCTATCATGTTTAAGATATTAGTGAATTAAAATATGAAGCATCCTAATTAGCAAGACATTTAATATCTATTTTTCTTCACCTTTTTCATATTAATTTGCAAATTTGCTTTTGTTTGTAATGTACATACTATATTAAACTATACTATAAGCATATAATTTAAAAATAAATACATAACCGAACATATAACAGTAGGTGGGTACTCAAATTTCCCTTTATTTTCTACTTAGATCAGTGCACAATGAGTTGAAATTGGGCACCATTAGTCTAGGCTTCCATATAGTGGGGCTTCTTTTGTATTCCACAGGGAAGGGATAGAAGCAGAAAAGTTTCTGTGGGATGGAGTTCCTGATGGCATTATTGAGAGTTGTTTTGGCAAAAGTGGTGCTGGGAAATGAGTAAATGTGAAAGAAGTTCAGACACAAAGTTTAGTTTAAAGGAAACGGAAAAGGGGGCAGTTTCTAGGAGTGAACGTGAGATAGAAATGGAATCAAAGGAATTTTTTAATTTTTTCCATATGAAAGAGACTTGATCATGATTAAAAGCTAATAGAGCTGGGCGCGGTGGCTCATGCCTGTAATCTCAACACTTTGGGAAGCTGAGGCAGGCAGATCACTGGAGGGCAGGAGTTGGAGACCAGCCTGGGCAACATGGCGAAACACCCCCCCGCCCCCGACCCACCGTCTCTACTAAAAATACAAAAATTAGCTGGGGGAGTGGCGCATGCCTCTAGTCCCCATTACTTGGGAGGCTGATGCAGGAGGATTTCTTGGAGCCTGGGAGGCAGAGGTTGTAGTGAGTTGAGAGCCCACCACTGCGCTCCAGCCTGGGTGACAGGAGTGAAACCTTGTCTCAAAAAAAAAAAAAAAAAAAGGTAATAGAGCCATTGCTTAAAAATTAGCTGTGTTTTGTCCGGGCGTGGTGGCTCACGCCTGTAATCCCAGCACTTTGGGAGGCTGAGGTGGGCGGATCACCTGAGGTCGGGAGTTCAAGACCAGCCTGGCCAACATGGAGAAACCCTATCTCTACTAAAAAAGTACAAAATTAGCCAGGCATGGTGGTGCATGGCTGTAATCTCAGCTACTTGGGAGGCTGAGGCAGGAGAATCGCTTGATGCCGGGAGACGGAGGTTGCAGTGAGCCGAGATCACACCATTGCACTCCAGCCTGGGCAAAAAGAGTGAAATTCTGTCTGAAAAAAAAAAAAATTAGCTGTGTTCTGATGTTAACACCATCTTATTCACATATTATAACACTGGACCTCTTAAATTGTTAGACAAACTTCCTGTGGTCTCTGTGTGTGGAGGAAGAAAATGGGTAGAAATTGTTAAATAATAGCACATGCTGTCTAGTATATGTATATATATATGTATACATATATATATATATTTCACTATTCACATCTATTTACTATTCAGCAAATATTTATTGAACATGTACTATGTGCCATACCCTGAGAGATGCTTGGGATACAGAGGTAAACAAGATCAACAAGGCCCCACCATATATTCTTGTGGAGAAAACAGACTGTAATCAGGTTAAAATAAATAATGTAATTTTAGGTAGGGTTAAGTTCTCTGAAGAAAATAAAGCAGGGTAAAAGTGGAGAGAGATTAAGATATCGGGGTGGGAGCATTTGAGAAGGGGTAATCTAGGAAGGCCTTTCTGTGAATCAATGGTGGTCAGAGGACTGAATTATAAGGAAGGGGGCATCCCCTGGGAGGAGAGCATTTCAGGGAGAAGGACCATAAAATACAAGTATGATACAGGAACAATCTTAGCAAGGAAGCCAAGACTGTCCCCAAAAAAAGTGAATGAAGAAATCAGGGAAAGCCCTGATATTGGGGAAGTGGATGGTGGCCTGGTATGTGATGTACCATGAAGGGCCTGCCAAGGGATTTATTAAGTGTGCTATAGGAAGTCATTGGATGGTTTTATGCAGAAGAATGGCATAATTTTACCTGTACTTTGTTATAAACCTTGCTCAACTTTTGCCAGTAATATCTTTCCCACTCCAACTTTAATAAAGAACCAGTTTTGTTCTAAGGGTCCAGCTGTCTGTCATAACAGATTTTCCATGGGATGGAGTCTTGCTTTGCTTGTTCTTGGTGGCCAATGAGTGCAGCTTTGGAGAGAGTTATTAGGGTGTGTGATTCTATCATGATGTCTGCCTCTTGCCAACATCCATTGAAAGCAGTCAGTTGAAGGGTGACATGAGCCACAGAAACTATCTTAGTGGCATTTTGCACCTGATTAAGTCAGGAGAAATGCTCCTGGCAGTACGAAAATGTCCATCACCTGCTCACTTGCTGATGCATGAGGGAGAGAGGGGAACCTCCAAGAAAGGAGTTAGACATAAAATTCAATTCAACTTGATATTGTATCTGAGGACCCATGAGGTCAAATCAACCACAAAAGAGATTCCTGAGAATCCCAGGCCAGATACTTGGTGTTTGTTAAGAAGCTGGCATGGGCCAACCATGGTGGCTCATGAGTGTAATCCCAGAGCTTTTGAAGGTTGAGGTGGGAGGATCATTTGAGGCCATGAGTTTGAGACCAGTGGGCAACATAGCCAGACCCTGTCTCTACAAAAAATAAGAAAATTAGCCAGGCATGATAGCACATGCCTGTCGTCCCAGCTACTGGGGAGGCTGTGGTGGGAGAATTGCTTGAACCCAGAAGGTCAAGACTGCAATGGGGTGTGATCACAACTCTGTACTCCAGCCTGAGTGACAGAGCAAGACTCTGTCTCTAAAAAAAAAAAAAAAAAAAAATAGAAAAAGAAAAAAATAAACTAAAATTTTAAAACCCATAAATATATATACCTACTATGTACCCATAACAGGTAAAAATTTTGAGGTTGAACCTTTAAAAAATAATAATAATAATTTTAAAATAAAAATTTAAGGCCAGGCATGGTGGCTCACACCTGTAATCCCAGCACTTTGGGAGGCCAAGATCACCTGAGGTCGGGAGTTCGAGACCAGCCTGACCAACATGGAGAAACCCCATCTCTACTAAAAATACAAAATTAGCTGGGCGTGGTGGTGCATGCCTGTAATCCCAGCTACTCTGGAGGCTGAGGCAGGAGAATCACTTCAACCCAGGAGGCAGAGGTTGCAGTGAGCCGAGATGGCACCATTGCATTCCAGCCTGGGCAACAAGAGCGAAGCTCCGTCTCAAAAAAAATAATAATAAATAAAAAGAAATGACATCTCACAGAAAGGCATGTAAACCAGTGGAATAGACATTGGAGTGTGAGCTGCTGGCTCAGAATATGTCAAAACATTTGTAATCATCCTTTCCTACCTAACCTGGTTTTGTTTTATTCATTTTGCATAAAAGCTTGCCTTTCACTTGGGCTTTAATCTGTTGATGAGAAGAGATGCCTCAAAGCTGGCTTCTGGCACTGTTGTGGGGCTTTTACAAGGGAAAGCTCTGAGTCATTGTAGTAAAATATCTACAGAAAAATTACTGGACCCAGAAATTATGGAATAGCCTGCAAAATCTCAACAGAATGCAGAGGGTGCATGTGACCTGTATAAATTCAGCCTAAGAATGCAGATGATGCTTCTAACCTCAATGTTTCTGATTTTCTACACCATGCAAAAGGTAATTCTTCTGGAACTAGCCTCAGGCATAGATATGTGTTTAATGATGGAATTATTCAGTTTAGTAACTGCTGTGGTCTGAGTGTGTCCCCTGAAAATCCATATATTGAAATGTAATCATCAATGTGATCATTTTAAGAGGTAGGGTTCTTAGGAGGTGATTTAGTTGTAAGTGCAGATCCCTCATAAATGATCTGCAGTGTGAGGTGTGAGGGAGCTGTTTGCCCCTTCTACCATGTTAGAACACAGGAAGAGGGTACCATCTAGAAGAAAGAGTACCACACCAGACACCTAATCTGACTGCACCTTGATCTTGGACTTCCCATTCTCCAGAATTGTGAGCAACAAATTTCTGTTGTTTGCAAATTACCCAGTCCAAAGTATTTTGTTGTAGCAGCCGTAGAGACTAAGACAGTGAGTGACATGGAATGTAGTGGGCAAGGGAAATGCTGGAGGGGCAAGCTTTTATAGACTTCTCGAGACCTCTTTCTCTGTGTGTTGTGAAAGATGATAGCTGACAGTTAACAAATACTATTTTTTTGAGATATTATAGGGTTCAACTATAATATTTCTTAAGGTTTACAAGCCTGCTCAGTTTATTCTCAAAAACTGTTTCTCTTCTTTCCTGGAAGAATAAAAGCACACTCCTTCAGTTTTAATAATCCTGATAACAGTCCTGGAAAAAATGAGTTTTAAAAATATACTGCCAGGCTGGCAATGGGAAGTGGGAATCTCAGGAAATGAGGAGGGCTCAATCTGGCTTTCACAATGAGGATATCTGATGATCCTCAAGTTCTATTTTAGAGGTTGCATGGGATCAGGGGAACAGAGAATAAAGCCTAGGGAAAACTAAGGTGAACAGCTTAATAGGAGATACGGAAGATCTTCAGGATCATCCATAAAACTAGGATCCTGAAGAGCTTCACCTGTAGGGTTAGGATGAACAAGAAATAAACCTATAATGCAAAGAAGACAGAAAACTTACCTGCCTCCACCTTTTTTCCTGGATAGAAAAAAGAGAAGGGAACTAGGCATACTGATAACATGCCTAGAAATCACTACATTACAGCTACATATGGCAACTTGGCTAAAATCTCAAAAATATAACACTGATGAAAAAATAGCAAGTCACAAAAGAACACATGTGGTATTATTCCATTCATGTAGAGTTATACCACACCAGTCACATTGCATTAAGAGCCCACCCTGCTCCAGTATGACCTCATCTTTACTGATTATGTCTACAATGACCCTATTTCCATATAGGGTACATTTTGAAGTATTGGGAGTTAGGAATTCAGCATATCTTTTGGAGAGACACAATTTAACCCATAACAGCACAGGACAGTCCCCCACAACAAAGAATTATCCCATCCAAAATGTCAATAGTCTTCCTTTTGAGAATCCCTGGAGTAAGGCAATAAAGCAAGCAAGGGAATGATTAACACATAATTCTGAATACTTCCTGGGGGTAGAGGAATAGAGAAATACAAGACTGGAGAGGAGTACACAGGACATTTCAAAAATCTTAGAATGCTATCTTCAGCTTAGTGGTGAGTACACAGATATGCACTTTCTTATCCTGAAATATATATTACCTATAATTTTTGCCTTTATGACGAAATATTTTTAAGATTATAAATTCAAAAATTATGAGGATACAGGTAAGTTATAAGAGTATAGAAATAGGTATAGGCCAGGTGCAGTGTTTCACGCCTGTAATCCCAGCACTTTGGAGGCTGAGGTGGGCAGATCACTTGAGCCCAGAAGTTTGAGACCAACCTGGGCAACATGATGAGATCTCCTCTCTACTAAAAATAAAAAAAAAATTAGCTGAGTGTGGTGGCTCATGCCTCTGGTGCCACCTACTCAAGAAGCTGAAGCAGGAGATCAGTTGAGGCTGAAGTGAGCTGTGATCACACCACTGCACTCCAGCCTGGGTGACAGAGTGAGACCCTGTCTCAAAAAAAAAAGAAAAAAAGAAAAAAATTGGTACAGAAGAAACTGGGACTTTTGATGAATTTAGTCGTTCATTCATTTATTTTAGGTTCACATGAGGTTATGTTTAGATGTGTTACTTTGGGTTTCAGCCAGGAGTAATGGTGAAAAATTGACCATGTAGTTTGCCAAGTGTGAGCTAGCTGAGAGTTGCTTCTTATAACCATGACACATGTTTTCAAGATTCCCCAGTGGTTAGGAATCCCTGATTCTGCTAGATTCCTACTCTATTCAGCTAGTTTCATTCCTGAGAAAGAACGCACAAACTACAGACACATGCGTACCTTTCACTAGTGGTCTCCTCTTCCAGACCCTGAAGCAGCACAGTACAGTGAATGTGGGCATAAGATCTGGAGGCAGACTGCCTAGGTTTTGCATCTTGGCTCTGTTACTTACAGTATGGTCAAGTTAATTTTTCTGAGCTTTGGTTTTTGTCATTGTAAAATGAGGATATTAATAGTGCTCACTAATAGAATTGTTCTGAAGAATAAATGAGGTAATGTGTGTAAAACTTTGTCAAAGTGGTGGCATATGTTGAACAGTTAATATTGTTAGTTCTCCTCCTCCTTCTTCTCCTCATTATCACTGTTGTCCCTTCCTTGTTTCTTTCTTTGATGAGGTCACTTCGGCAATGTGTGAACCTGTCTTTTCATCCTTTTTGTTCTTAAAACAAAGACAGGAAGCATACCCCAGCAACCAGCAACTCTTTGCTCCTTAATTAGCTCCCACTATCTATTCTCTTAGTACAGAAACTTTCCCAAGCCTCATGGCAACAGTCTAGCAGCATAGAGCCATGGAAAGAGAGAGATTCATTAGGAAGAGAATATTTTAATCTCCTCCAACAAACTCCTTGCTTTCCAGGATGAGATGCTGGCACAGTGTGTCCTTAATGACTCGTGGTTGTCTTCACCTACCCCAACATTCTGCTTCTCCATGGTGGGTGGAGTTGTGATAATTGGGAGACATATTTGTTAAAATATTGATAGCTGCTATAACAAACAACAAAAAGAAACAGAATGGCTTAGTCACAAAAGAAATATATTTCTGCATCAAGTAAAGTCAAAGTGGGGTACTCCCAATTGGCAGGAAGCTCCCTTATATGGTTTGGCTCTGTGTCCCCACCCATCTCATCTTGTAGCTCCCATAATTCCCACCTGTTGTGGGAGGACTTGGTGGGAGATAATTGAATCATGGGGGTGGGTCTTTCCTGTGCTGTTCTCGTGGTAGTGAATAAGTCTCATGAGATCTGATGGTTTTAAAAATGGGAGTTTCCCTGCACAAGCTTTCTTGTCTTGTCTGCTGCCATGTGAGATGTGCCTTTCACCTTCTGCCGTGATTATGAGGCCTCCCCAGCCACGTGGAACTGTAAGTCTATTAAATCTCTCTTTTTTTGTAAATTGCCCAGTCTCGTGTATGTCTTTATCAGCAGCATGAAAACAGACTAATACAGTAAATTGGTACTGGTAGAGTGGGGCACTGCTGAAGAGATACCTGAAAATGTGGAAGCAACTTTGGAACTGAGTAACAGGCAGAGGTTGGAACAGTGTGGAGGCCTCAGAAGAAGGCAGGAAAATGTGGGAAAATTTGGAACTTCCTAGAGACTTGTTGAATGACTTGACCAAAATGCTGATGATAATATGGACAATGAAATCCAGGCTGAGGTGGTCTCAGATGGAGATGAGAAACTTGTTGGGAACTAGAGCAAAGGTGACTCTTGTTATGTTTTAGCAAAGAGACTGGTGGCATTTTGCACCTGCTCTAGAGATTTGTGGAACTTTGAACTTGAGAGAGATGATTAGGATATCTGGTGGAAGAAATTTCTAAGCAGCAAAGCATTCAAGAGGTAACTTGGGTGCTGTTAAAGGCATTCAGATTTATAAGGGAAGCAGAGCATAAAAGCTTAGAAAATTTGCAGCTGGACAATGCAATAGAAAAGAAAATCCCATTTTCTGAGGAGAAATCCAAGCCAGCTGCAGAAATTTGCATAAGTAACAAGCAGCTGAATGTTAATCTCCAAGACAATGGGGAAAATGTCTCCAGGGCGTGTCAGAGGTTTTCATGGCAGCCCCTCCTGTTACAGGCCCAGAGGCCTAGGAGGAAAAAGTGGTTCTGTGGGCTGGGCCCTGTGTCCTCCTGCTGTGTCTAGCCTAGGGACTTGTCCTGCATCCCAGCTGCTCCAGCCACAGCTGAAAGGAGCCAATGTAGAGCTCAGGCTGTGGCTTCAGAGGGTACAAGCCTCAAGCCTTGGCATCTTCCATGTGATGTTGAGCCTGCCAGCACACAGAAGTCAAGAATTGGGGTTTGGGAACCTCCACCTAGATTTCAGAGGATGTATGAAAATGCCTGGATGTCCAGGCAGAAGTTTTCTGCAGGGGTGGGGCTCTCCTGGAGAACCTCTGCTAGGGCAGCGTGGAAGGGAAATGTGGGGTCAGAGCTCCCACAGAGAATCCCTACTGTGGCACTGCCTAGTGGAGCTGTGAGAAGAGGGCCACCATCCTTCAAACCCTAGAATGGTAGATCCAGCAACAGATTGCACCGTGCACCTGGAAAAGCTGCAGACACTCAATGCCAGCCCATGAAAGGCAGCTGGGATGGAGACTGTGCCCTGCAAAGCCACAGACGCAGAGCTGCCTGAGACTGTGGGAATACACCTCTTGCATCAGCATGCCATGGATTTGTCACATGGAATCAAAGGAGATCATTTTGGAACCTTAAGATTTGACTGCCCTGCTGGATTTTGGACTTGCATGGGGCCTATAGCCCCTTTGTTTTGGCCAATTTCTCCCATTTGGAACTGCTGTATTTACCCAATGCCTGTACCCCCATTGTATCTAGGAAGTAACTAACTTGCTTTGGTTTTACAGACTCATAGGCAGAAGGGGCTTGCCTAGTCTCAGATGAGACTTTGGACTGTGGACTTTTGAGTTAATGCTGAAATGAGTTAAGACTTTGGGGGACTGTTGGGAAGGCATGATTGGTTTTGAAATGTGAAGACATGAGATTTGGGAGGGGCCAGAGGCACAATGATATGGTTTGGCTCTGTGCCCCCACCCCCCCTACCAAATTTCATCTTATAGCTCCCATAATTCCTATGTGTTGTGGGAGGGACCCAGTGAGAGATAATTCAATCATGGGAGTGGGTCTTTCCCATGCTGTTTTCATGATAGTGAATAAGTCTCATGAGATATGATGGTTTTAAAAATGGGAGTTTCCCTACATAAGCTCTCTTCTCTTGTCTGCCACTATGTGAGATGTGCCTTTTACCTTCCACCATGATTGTGAGGCCTCCCCAGCCACATGGAACTGTCATTCCCTTACACCTCTTTCTTTTGTAAATTGCCCAGGCTCAGGTATGTCTTTATCAGCAGCCTGAAAATGGACTAGTGTGCTCCCCTTCCACCTTATGGCTCTGCCATCTTCAACACGTGGCTTCCAAGTTGCTGAGTTCATTTTCATCAAATTGGCACAGAGGAAAGTGTTTGGAAGTTCACGCAAGGAGAGATTTTTATGGACCAAGTCTGCACACATCATTTCTACTCACATTCCATTGGCTAAAGTCCAGTCACATGGGGGTTGGGATAAGTAGACTAGTTAGGAAAATGATGATAGGATTTGGTGAACAGCTAGCTTAGGAAAAAAGAAGGGGATGTCATTGAATAATATATGCTCAAAGCAAATCATATATTTCATAGAATTATAGTGGTAGAAGGCTATGGTTTGAATGTGTCCCCCAAATTTCATGTGTTGGAAATATAATCTCCAAATTAATATTTTGATGATATTTGGAGGTGGGGTCTTTGGGAGGTAGTTAGGATTAGATAAAGTCATCAGGGAGGCCCCCCCCATGATGGGACTGGTGGCTTTATAAAAAGAAGAGATGCCAGACATTATGGTGCATACCTGTAATACCAGCACTTTTGGAGGCCAAGGTGGGAAGATCACTTGTGGCTAGGAGTTTGAGACCAGCCTGGGCAACAGAGCAAGACCCTGTCTTTACAAAAAAAATTAAAAATTGGCCAGGCATGGTGGTGTGCACCTGTGGTCCCAACCACTCAGGAGGCTGGGGTGGGAGGATTGCTTGAACCTGGGGAGGCTGAAGCTGCAGTGAGCCATGATCACACCGCTGCACTCCAGCCTGGGTGACAAAGTGAGAACCTGTCTCGGAAAATAAAAAAAGAGGAAGAGAGGCCAGAACTTTCAGACTCTTGCCTTCTTGAGATGTGATGCCCTCCACCACATTATGACATAGCAAGAAGGCATTCACCAGATACCAGCACTTTGATATTGGACTGTCCAGCCTCCAGAACTGTAAGAGATAAGTTTCTTTTCTGTACAAATTACCTAGTCTGTGATATTCTGTTATAGCGACAGAAAAAAAAACTAAGACATGGAAGGAGGGGAAATACCTGATTACTTGGAAAATCATTCGCAAGACTTAGCCTGGTGCAAATTACATGGAAAGACATCCTGTCCCCTGAAAACTGATTTTACTGCACAATGGTAAACATAGGGTTTCTAAGCATTCATTTAATTCAACAGCCTATCTAAAGGGGCACAATATGCTATTCTAGGAAACTCTGGGGCATATCATGCAGTGATACTACATAAGAGAAATTAGGATTTCAGCTGTTTCTGGAGCTTCTTTAACTCCTCACCAGAAACAGGATATTAACACTATCAATGGGAACTGAATATCAGACATTCTCCTGACATTTTCTGGTGCTTACTAAGACTACTGGCAAGCAGAAGTAGGCAAGTCTCAGCAGTAGGAGGTCTTTGCCTTCAATACAGCACAACTTTGCCAGTCATTTTAGCTGGTTTTCTTACACTTGAGATACATTCTAGCGTCAGCACCATCTGGGAGAGTATTAGACATACAAAATCTCAGGCCCTACCCCAGACCAGATCTACTGAATCAGAATCTGCATGATCTTCAGGGAAATCCTGTACAATTTGGAATTTCAGAAGTGCTGCTGTGGGATACTGATTCTTCTTCTTGTTTTTTTGTTTTTTTTTTTTTTTTAAGAAACAGGTCACAGTCACTCAGGCTGGAGTACAGTGGCATAATCATAGATCACTGCAGCCTCAGCCTCCTGGACTCAAGTGATCCTCCCATCTTAGCCTTCCTTGAGCTGGGACTAGAAGTGCATGCCACCCCCGCCCAGATAATTTTGTTTATTTTTTGTACAGATAGTAGTGGCGGGGCGGGCAGAGGTTGGGGAGTCTCACTATGTTGCTCAGGCTGGTCTCAAACTCCTGAGCTCAAGCTATCCTCCTGCCTTGACCTCCCAAAGCACTGGGATTATAGATGTAAGCCACTGCGCCGGCCTGGAATACTGATTCTCAAACTTGGCTGCACATTGGAATCACCAGGGAAACTTCAAAAAATGCCAATGTTTGGGTCCACCTGAGGAGATTCTGTTTATATTGGCCTGGGTTATTGCCTGGGCATTGGAATTAATAAGAGCTCCCCAGGTGATGCTGTTTTGCAGTTAAATTTGAGAACCACTGCTTTAAATGGCCCACTTTCTCACTAAAGTTTTCTCCTTGATCATTGTGGACACTTGTTTAAAGGACTCTTATAGTATTTGTTTGATATCTAATCTGATAGTCCAGATCAATTCACCTTAAACTGAGAAAGACCAGGAGTATTTTATGGACCTTGGTTAGCAGAGCTGCTGACCATGATGTCGCAGCTGGGAGCTATACTCTTGCAAAAGGCCTGGGCTAGTGAACAATACCTGTATGTTTACCCTAAAGACCACTACAGGTAAATTACCACCTTCTCCCTCGTTGGCATAGGCGTAGACAGAAAAAAGAAGTTTCAGGCTGGGCGCAGTGGCTCACGCCTGTAATCCTAGCTCCTCAGGAGGCTGAGGCAGGAGAATCGCTTGAACCCAGGAGGTGGAGGTTGCAGTGAGCCGAGATCACGCCACTGCACTCCAGCCTGGGTGGCAGAGTGAGACTCTGTCTCAAAAAGCAAAAAAAGAAGAAAGGAGTTTCAAATGAGTTTTTTCTTCCATTCGTCTGCATCATTTTCTCAGAACACAAAATTGATATAATTGTCTGATTTGTTGGAAACAACCACGTATTTCAGTTTTTAATTCTGTATAGAAATAGATAACTTTTCCGGCATTTTTTCCACTCAGAAAACATCCTAAAAATGTTAGAGGACATCCGTTTATTTAATTTCGCACCCTTCCCCGATCCTATCCTATGCTTAATAAACAATGAAAGAGTAAACCTGGGTTGCTCATGACTGCTTTGTAAAAATGTACAAGAAGATTGCTTGAAAAATGTACAAGAAGATTGCCTTCAGTATTAAAAACTTGGCTTGCATTTATTCTTATGTTGTACTGCCCTGTGTTGTTGATTTTATTCACGGTAAGTTAACCAAACCAAATCAGAGCCTAGGGCGGTGATTTATCTGTGGACCCTGAGCCAGCATCATCATTATCCCCTGAGAACTTGCTGGAAATGCAAATTTTATGTCTCACCCCAGGTTTTTAAAAAGTCCTTTAGGTGATTCTGATGTATATTCACGTTTGAGAAATGCTGGTTAAGAGTTCAAGGGGAAAATAACCCACCAAGTTTTGCTACCTTCTGTCTGTGACTTTGGGAAGTTTTTCTGATCTCTGTGAGCCTCAGTTTCCTTATCTATAAAGTAGCAGTAATAACAGTAGTAACTAATCTGTGGAACTGCCATAAGATTTACATGTAATAATTAAAGGAAAGGAATTTATGGCATATAATTATCATTACTTGTTATTATCCATTTGTGTATTCCTTCATTCTATAAACAGTTTTCTATTGAGCACTTCACATGCCAGAATTGTCTTAGGTACCACAGATGCAAAGTGGGACAGGGCTCCATACTTACCCCTAAGAGGTTCATGTTCTAATGGAAGAGTCATACAGAAAAAGCGGGGAGTTCCTAATTAGAGTAAATAAGTGCTTGGATGGTCTTCTTTTCAGAGAGCCAAGCACCTGTGAAGAAGGGCAGGGAGAATAAAGGGTCTGTCTATGTGGTGTATACAATTCAGATAGAGTCTGAATCTGGAAGCAGAAGTTCCAATCCCAGGTTAGTTCTTCCCGGCTGTAAGGCCCAAGGTCACTTCACTTAACCTCTCTGGGCACTGGGTTCTTAACTACAAAATGAGCGGATGGTCTAAAATAATTTCTGATATACCTCCTGCTACAGATACCTATAGGGGAGTGGAAAATTGCCTCCTTCCCCCTTCTAAGTTCTTTGGCTGGGCTACAAATTAAATTGACGTAAGACAGATTAACAGGAGAAAACTGTATTTAATTATGTATGTATCTGTGAGAGCCCCACAAAATATGAAAGTCTAAGAAGGGCTAGATGATTGAAGCTTCTATGGCATCCTGAGCTACACAAAGAAAGAAAGGCTTGGGGCTTCTGGGGGTGGTGGAGACAAGTTACGGGAGGGTGAGAAGAGGAAATATATGGTAACTAAAGATTGCCTTCTTATGCAGGTAAGGGTCTCTCTGGAGCAGCTCTGTTCCTGAGACAGATAACTTTACTGATGAAAATTTCCCGGAAGATGTAAATTTCTTTTACAAAGGTACAGCTTCTCAGAGCTACTCCTGTGTCTGCAATTTCTCAAAATAACCAGCTAATAATCAAGAGCTCAAAGAGAAATATTTTGGGGTGATGCGTCCTGAGCCCCAACATACCTAAGAGTTAAAAGACTCAAAACAAAAGAACCAAGCAGATGTTATAACCAGTTAAAAGAAATATCCAGGCCGGGCGCGGTGGCTCATGCCTGTAATCCCAGTACTTTGGGAGGCTGAGGCAGGCGGATCACGAGGTCAGGAGATCGAGACCATCCTGCCTAACACGGTGAAACCCCGTCTCTACTAAAAAAAAAATACAAAAAATTAGCCGGGCGTGGTGGCGGGCACCTGTAGTCTCAGCTACTCAGGAGGCTGAGGCAGAAGAATGGCGTGAACCTGGGAGGCAGAGCTTGCAGTGAGCCGAGATTGCACCACTGCACTCCAGCCTGGGTGACAGAGCGAGATTCTGTCTCAAAAAAAAAAAAAAAAAAAAAAATCCAAAAAATAGACACAGTTATAGATTAATATCAAACTAAATGTGCAAATGTAGATCATTATATAACAAAAAATTTGGACTGGCTTTTGTCCTCATCATTTCCTGGAAAGGAGCTTCTAAATCCTCGAAATTTCTCAAATGATAAAAGTGTCTCTGCCAGATTGGCAGCTGGCATCTATAGAGAGGGAAGTCTTGTTGAGGACTGTGCCCTTAACCTGTGGAGTCTGCACTAAATCCAGGTGGTTAGTATCAGAACTGTATTACAGTATTGTATATAAAACCAAAACCAACTTTTGCCTCAGTGGAAGAAGGAAGTTGATTGAACCTCCAAGAAACAAAATTTGCCTGCATATAACCAAAAATTGTTTTGCTGTTGGTTATCTATAGCTTACAGAGTTGTAAAATAGCTTTCATAGAATCAGAATAAAATAATGGGGAAAGGTGAGCTATAGACAACGCATAGTTTCCCATTGAAGCACTAATTTTTCTTTACGTATCTTCTTTGCATAAAGAAGAAGTGGAACTTGAGAGATCATTAAATCCGTCCTCCTGCATCAAGGAGAGTCTACCTAAAACCAGCTCTGGCTGATGAGTAAATAATGGCAAAGTCCCGAATTTAAATCTTCAAAGAAGATAAACTTCATCTCCATTCACACCATATTTCAACATCACAAACTTCCCAACTAGAAAATTCTTTCAGATGTGTGACTCAGCACAACCCTGTGGACATTAATAATCATGAAATTTGTAAATAAATAACCAAAACCTTCCTGCTTAGTTCTTCAGGACTAGTCTGTCCTTCATATAAAAGATGAGCATCTCATCCACAAAACAACATTTCTTTGTCTTCCCAGTCTCCCCCACCCACCCACTCATTCTGCTTTCTGCATTTGGAGTTTGGTATTTCCATTTATGCCCCCATGTGTTTTTTTATACATTGTTTTCCTTGTTTAGTAGTCAGCTACTGCTTTGTATGTGAAATCAGAAGTTCTCATCACATGGTCACATCATGGGCATCCAAAGTCAGCATCTTCCATGTGACTTCAAATCCCATGCTAACTTGACTTACTGGTGATCCAAATATATTTAAAAAAAAAAAAAGATACTTGGGTATAAGTCCCCAGAGTCATGTGTAAATCATCCTTAAAATTTAACAAAATACCTGTAAATTATCCTCACAGTAGCGGCCCTCAGGTTGTGGTCCTTGGGGACTTGTTGGAGATGCAAATTCTCAGATCCCACCCTGGACCTACAGAACTCAAAACAGACCAGGTGTGTTTTAACAGGCCATCCAGGTGATTCTGATGCATGCTGAAGTGTGAGAATCATTTGTATAGATTTTTTTTTTTTTTTTTTTTTTGACAGTCTCGCTCTGTCGCCCAGGCTGGAGTGCAGTGGTGTGATCTCGGCTCACTGCAACCTCCTCCTCCCAGGTTCAAGCAGTTCTCCTGCCGCGGCATCCTGAGTAGCTGGGATTACAAGCACCTGCCACCACGTTTGGCTGATTTTTGTATTTTTAGTAGACATAGGGTTTCACCATGTTGGCCAGGCTGGTCTTAAACTCCTGACCTCAAGAGATTCACCTGCCTTGACCTCCCAAAGTGCTAGGATTACAGGTGTGAGCCACCGCGCCTGGCCCATTTGTATAGATTTTTAATTTTACTAGAATTTGAACCACAGATAGTCAGGAAAAGCCAGTGTGTATAACGAAAAATGCAATTGCTTCTCGTCTCTGTTTCTGGCCATGACCTGGTTAAACAGCTTTGCAGGCAGAAACTCTGAACTTTTTAGCTGAACCTAATAGAGAGTCATTCTGCTCCCTGATTTAGTAAACTCTTTACCCCAGGACAGACTACCCCTTATGTAGAAAATATATATGTACATTCATATATTTTTATATATATTTATAAAATCAATGGGAAATTTAGAAATACCAATGCTTATTCTAACCTTTATTTATATTCTGACTTCACATCATCATCTGCATGTGGAAAGAGCTTCCAGTGGGCTCAGCTGGGAAAAACCATCACAGTGTCTCCTAGATATTTAAAAGCTTGCTTTCAGAATGCTCAGCTCGAGAAAATTGGGGACCACAAGCTTTCAATCCACATGTTTGCCTGCCTTTAGCCATGGTTCTTAGAGCCCCTGCTACACACTCTTCCTTGCTGTATACATCACACTCCTCTTGCCTGTACGACTTATCTTCTGGCACTTATCCCTTTCAGTAAGAGGTTGGACTTTTAATCGTAGCATAAAGCATATGATTCTCTCTTATAATATCTATTTAAATTTCTTTTCTCTTTCAAGTCTCCCTAAAGATTGCTCCCAGGGGTGGTGATTCCTCTCAGATGCTCATCTTGAAACTGAAAGTGCCCACTGAATGGGGATGAAAAGAATATTTTAGCATGGGATAATATCTTCTACTATTATGGAATCTGGAAATGAACGCAAGCAGATATATTCAAAATGAGGCTGTGCAATTATGCACATCAGATGAAAATGGCAGTCTGCAGGTGGCATACCACTTTGGAGGTGTGATCACAAACACCAAATCCCTCAGGAGATGAGGTAGAGGCAGTTAGTACTTAAATTAGTTTATCTTTAATTTGCATTTGATGTTGGCCCACTAGGAGGTAGAGGGTTGATGAGTTGAGAGTTACTGTTTTGCAGAAGAGCTACTTTCCCTTCAACACATCTGGAGACTTGGCGTGTTCATGAACTCTGCATAGTTTACACAGGAGACTCTTTGATGCACTGTCAGTGTCTTAGCTGCATGTGTAGGGGTGATTCAGATTTGGAATATAGGGTTCCAAATAATGATGCATCTATGAACATTCTCTGTTGCACCATGTTGTAATGAGTCCTTAGCTTGAACATAAGACATTCTACGGGCCTACTTCTTGTTGACTGTTTTGTTAGGATCTTTGGTACAAAAGTCAGTTTTGCATCACTAAATAAAATATCACATTGACCAGTGGTTTTCAAACTTAGCTAAACATTAGACTCTTTAGAGACTTAAAAATCTCAATGCCTAGATTGCACCCCAGACAATTTACATCAGGCTTTCTGGGGTTAGGGCCCAGACATTGGTGTTTTTTAAAGATCTCCAGGAGATTTTAATGTGCAGCAAAATTTGAGAATCACTGGCTTGGGTGCAGGGGCAAAGGGAACTTCCCCTGTGCCCTCTGGAGGTTTGATTAATTTGAGTCTATGAAAATGTGCCAACAATAGATTGACAGCAGAAAGTCATATAAGGTTATTACATGTACAAGGGCATCACAGGAACGTGAGTACCCAATAACCCAATGAGATATAAAGCTTATATACCCTTCTTCATAAAGGAGAGGAAAGTGGGGAATGTAGGCAATTTTAAGTATAAGCAATTTTTAGAGGAGATGAATGGGTCCGATGAACAGACAATATCCTGAGACAGAGTTCATCGGGGTTCTGGTGGTATCAACTCTAGTTTTCTTTCTAGAGAGTTACTCTTCCCCATTTGATGAGATTCTAGGGAGGGGGCTCAAAACCATTGCATTCCTTCTGGAGGAACTTCCCTTAGTCAGATAAGGGACCTTCAGAGAAAGCCCCTCCCTGTACTTAGGGAGAGGCAGAAGGCTGAGAAAGGAAGGCAGGAAAAGTTCAGAGAAATGTTGGTTCTGAAGCTGCTTCTTTTGTTCAAAGTACTCAGTATGTCCATTAGGTGTGGACATACTGTAGTCCCAGCTCTTAGGGAGGGAGAGATGGGAGGATAGCTTGAGCCTAGGAGTTGGAGACCTGCCTGGGCAATATAATGAGACCCTGTTCTCCACAAACACACACAAACAATACTCAGTATGTCCAAGTGCCATACTTTGGGATATTGTTTTCTGATCCTCAACATGAGCAGTTTCATGGCAGTTGGATGGGTGGTTGTGGGCTCAAAGTAGACAAATCCATTTGTAAGGGAAAGGGGATATTATGCTGTGCACTGGTAATAAGGCTAAGTGAAAATGGTTTCCCAGCCTTACAAATAGAAACAGTAGTCAACCAGGCATGGTGGCTCATGCCAAGAATCTTATCACTTTGGGAGGCCAAGGTGGGAGGATCACTTAAGCCCAGAAGTTCAAGACCAGCCTGGGCAACATAGTGAGACCCCATCTCTATAAAAAATTTTTTTTAATTTGCTTAGCATGGTGGTGCATGCCTGTAGTCCCAGTTACTTGGGAGGCTGAAGTGGGAGGATGGCTTGAGCCCAGGAGGTCGAGGCTCCAGTGAGCAGTGATTGCACCAGTTTACTCTAGCCTGGATAACAGAGTGAGACCATGTCTCAAAAAATAAATAAAAATAAAAATAAATAAAGTAAGGCTGGGTGTGGTGGCTCACGCCTGTAATCCCAGCACTTTGGGAGGCTAAGGCGGGTGGATCACTTGAGATCAGGAGTTCAAGACAAGCCTGGCCAACATTATGAAACCCTGTCTCTACCAAAACTACAAAAATTAGCCTCGTGTGGTGGTGGGCACCTGTAGTCCCAGCTACTTGGGAGGCTAAGGCAGGAGAATCACTTGAACCCAGGAGGCAGAGGTTGCAGTGAGCCAAGATCATACCACCGCACTCCAACCTGGGTGACAAGAATGAGATTCCATCTCTAAATTAACTAATTAATTAAATAAAGTAGTTAGCGAAATTGAAGAGACCAAACTGGGTCTTCCTCCCTCCCCCAACCTATAAAGTGTTCTCCTCCCTATGGAAGCATTCAATCATCAGTGTGCAAGAACACAGATGATAGCTCTGTTGAAGATAATGGAGGATAAATGCCTAAACTGGTGGTTTTCAACCTTGACTGCATGTTAGAAGTACTTGGGGACCTTAAAAAATCCCTGTGACCTGGCCGTATCCCAGAACAATTAAATCAGAATCATTGGATGTCAGACATCAGGATGTTGAAAATCTCTCCCAGTTAATTCCAACTTGCAGGCAGGATTGAGACCCAGTGGCCTGAAACAGGGGTTCTCTAAATTCTGTATATTTAGAATCCTCTGGGAGATTTTCTATAAGTCCTGATGCCTAAGCCACACTCCACAGCAATAAAATAAGAATCTCCAGGGCAAGACCCAGATATCAACATTTTATAAGCACCCCAGGTGAGTCCGATGTGCAGACAACAAATTTGAAAACTAGTAGTTGGAAAGAGAAGTTAATGGAGAAAAAAAGAGGATGCAGAAAAGCATCAACTAATAATTATATCCACCTGGTCAATTTGCCCAAATCCTGTTCTTTGTGGAGACTAGAAATAGCTAGATCTATAGCTGCAACATAAACCATCCTGAGAACAAGCTGCATTCATTCTCTTATTTGGAGATTGAGTGTGAAGATAACTCTCAATCAGAAAACTCCACATCAGCATTTTTCCTCACCTGGCTTCAGGCTCTATTTTAAAAATTTCTATTAAGCTATACTCTTTATCCTAGGAGAATTGTTCTTAACCTTGGCTGCACATTAAAATCACATAGGGGAGATTTTACACTCTCACTGCCCAGGTCACACTCCAAGCCATTTAAATCAGAGTCTGGTGGGTGAAAGAGGTTGAATGGGGGTGGTGTTTGTACTTTTTAAAATTGAAATTTATACTGAGATTATTGTAGACTCATATGCATTGGTTTTAATTTGCATTTTCCTAATGGCTAATGTTGTTGAACATCTTTTCATGTGCTTATTTGCCATCTATATATCCTCTTTGGTCAGATATATGTTCATATCTTTTCCCCATATTCTAATTCAATTATTTGTATTTGTACTGTTGAGTTTGGGAGCTGTCTAGATCTTCTCCATACTTCATGAGACGTGGGTTTACAAATGTGTTCTCCCAGGTTGTATCTTGTCTTTTTACTCTCATTACATGGGCTAACACAGAGCAGAAGTTTGTGATTTTGATGAAGTCCAACTTACTTTTCCTTTTATAGACTGTGCTTTTTAATGAAGCCAAAGAACGTGTTGCCTAGCCTTAGACCCTGAGGATCTTCCTCTATATTTTCCTATAGAAATTTTATAGCTTTACATTTTACATTTAAATCTATACACTGAGTTAATTTTTGTGTAAGATGTAGGGTTTCAGTCTAGGGTCTTTTTATTTTTTTCTTTCTTTGCCTGTGGATATTGAAGCATCCATATCTTTTAAAATCTCTCTAAGCAGCCAAGGCTGAGAACCAGTAGCGTGGTGACTGAAATTAGAAATGTCAACTCTAAGGCCTTCATGACCATCACAATAAGATTTAAAAAGAACAACAGAAATCTGTGCTTTTAGACCAGCACTGTCTAATAGAAATGTAAAACTAGGCTGGATGTGGTGGCTCATACCTGTAATCCCAGCATCTTGGGAGGCCGAGGCAGGAGGATCGCTTGAGCTCAGGAGTTCCAGATTAGCCTGGGCAACATAGTAAGACCCTGTCTCTATAAAAATTTTAAAAAGCAAATTAGCCGATCATGGTGGCACACACCTGTAGTCCCAGCTACTTGGGAGGCTGAGGTGGGAGGATCATTTGAACCCAGGTGGTGGAGGCTACAGTGAGCCGAGACGGTGCCACTGTACTCCAGCTTGAGTGACAGAGCAAGATCCTGTCTCTAAATAAATAAATAAATAAAACAAGTCACATAAAAATTTAAAAATTTCTAGTAACCTCATTAAAAATCTTTCAAAGGTTAATTAATTTTAATACAATGTTTTATTTAACCCAGTACGTCCAAAATATCATTTTAACTTGTAGTCAATATACAAATTATGAATGAGACATTTTGTATCCTTTTTTCTGGACTAAGTCTTCAAAATGTAGTATGTATTTTACATTTTCAGGACGTCTCAATTTGGACTCGCTACATTTCAAGTGCTTAATAGCTACATTTACTTAGTGCCTACCAAATTGGCAGTATAGTTTTAGACAAAGGCAGTCTTGTTTCCCACCCCCATTCTTTGCATGTTTGTTGACTGAATATTAAATTTCTGTGCTGTTTCTTCCTGGCACAACTATAGGACTATTCATTTCAAATAATACAGGCTGTATTTAGAAAACCTTGCTTCTGCTTAAAGCGGGATGAAACAACTCCTTTCTAGACAAATACATTCATAGTGGAATGTGCTGCCATAAATATTTATGTTGGGCTGACAGTGATGGGCCCACAGCCTTGGAGCCATGATGTCTTCCCTCATGCTTTGATTCTTATCTTATTTTTCCTCAACTAAAGTTATTAAATTCGCATGAGTTTGCACAGTGTTCTAAATTCATAAGGGCCTTGTTTATAGATGAAACTGTGCAGCAGTAAGGGTGGGACAAAGTAAATCTTATATGACATCATTTAAACTGTCTAAGGAACAAAGAGCTGAACAACACTGATTTCCATTCCACAAAATAAAGCATGCCAGTTTAAATAAATGTACCTTTAGCCATATCTACAGCATGGACTAGAACAGTTTCTCAACATCAGCACTATTGATATTTTGGATTTTAAAGTTTTTAACAATTTTTATTCTTTGTTGTGAGGGGCTGTCCTGTGCCTTGTAGGATGTTTAGCATCATCTCTGGTCTCCAGTAATCACACTCCCACCCCAGATGTGACAACCAAAAATATCTTCAGATATTGCCACATGACCTTTGGGAGTCAAAATGATCTCCAGTTGAGAATCACTGGACCACAATGAAATGAATTTCTGATGTATGCATGGAAGTTTCCTTCTTTGTTTTTTCCTTTTTTCTTCTTTCTGGCCAAATTTGAAACTTTATATGACTAATAGTATTTCTTTAATATTAAATATTAATATTATAGAATGCCAAGCTCTCTAACTTGTTTTCCTCTTTGGGGGGAAATTATATTGTCTAAAAGTGCCTGTGATATTCTTTGGTCATTGATAAAACAGCACCGAAGCCATTTTCACACGGTTCCCAAGAAATCTGGACAGAAATAGAGTAATCATTAGGCATTCCTCAGGCTGTACTTGGTGCCACTTCCTTGTAACCACAAGTCACGTAACACCAGATCCTGACCATTTCCAGCCCCATTGTTCCTATCAATAGGATCTCTGACATTAGAAATCACAAGCCTTCTGTTTAAGAATTGTTTCAGCAGGTCCTGAATTCCAGTGAAACAGCTGGTACCAACCAATATGAAGTCCCCTGCAGAGGAACCCAATCAGTGTGAGAACACAGCTTCTTCATCTCCCTGTCCCACGACTTCACCCTGCACTTTTCAAGCAATCAACTATCTCCACACTCTGGCCCACTCCAAAACCCTTAAAGCCCCTAGCCCCAGACTCCTTGGAGAGATGGATTTTGAGTTTCCTCCCATCTTCTTGTTCATTGTCCCTATGATTAAACCTTTTTCTCTGCTACAACCTGGTGCCTTGGTGTATTGATTTGCTGTGTGCCTCCAGCAACAGACCTCTTACAGTTACAGTACCCTTCGTTTCAGGCCATGGTACTATAAACTCTTTGAGATACAGAAATAGGACAGATTCTTATCTAATCTTTGAATCTTTGATATAAAATTTATCTTCTGAAACAGCCCTCTATATTCTGCTTGGTGAATTCCTGCTCATCCTACAAGGCCAGTTCAAATGCCTCCTCATGTATGAAAACTTTGCTAATTTCCCAAGGCAGAAAAATGACCCTTTGTCAGAGGTTTCTTAGATTTTTGCCAAAGCTCCTCTAAAAGCATCTATTCATTATTATAGTCATCCCTGAATAGTGAATGAATGCATGATTCCAAGTGACATTACAGGTAGGGGTTTTGAGGCATGGCAAACTTTGATTAAACTGGGAAGTGTGTTTTATATATGCACAGACAATGTACAGAGCAAAAGTAACCAGTAAGTGGAGACATGCTTGGGACATGGCCAAGAAGCTCTCCAAAAAAGTTAAAAAAAATCATAGAGGATTGACAGTGTCTCTAATGGAAACCAAAGACCAAAATAGTTAAAAAAAAAAGATCATCGGTGCTGCTCACACTCTTAAGTAAATTGGAATCAATGTAGCAAACTCATCTGATTCTGTGATCAGTGATTTTCAAGATGTACAGACCAAAACAATGAATATCCTTTACGGTCAAGAATCTCTGAATAAAATGTTATGTTGGTGCTGAAATAGTCATTTACACAAAACATCACTGAATTAAAATTTTATAGCTTTGCTTTATCTCACTGCACATCAGAGAGATGTCTAAACTTAAGTGGGAGTGTCTGACTAAGCTAGAATCTTTGGAAGAACCATAAATCAATTCCCTTCTACCTGTGATAAATAACAGGATCCCAAACAGGCCATATTTTGCTTTTTTAAGTACCAAAATCAATCTGCCCTTAAGAAGGAATACTCAACTCAGTGATTCTCTAACTTTAAACCACTTGAGAATTATAGATACTAACAAGCATCTGGATCTCCTGGAGGATTCTGATTCAGATCTGGGTGGGGCTTTAGAATGTGCGCTGCTAATAAGCCCTGAGCTGAGATGATTCTGATTTGGGTAGGTCAATGATCTCTCTTGGAAAGAAAACAATGAACTCTAACCCAGTGGTTCTCAGCCACAGTGGGAGAGGGAGGAGGGAGGCCTCAGCAGTTGATGGGGGAATTTTGGAATTTTGCCCCCAAGGACCTTTGGCAATGTCTACAGAGTTTGGATGACAATGGCGGTGGGGGTTGGGGGAGTTAGTTCTATTGGCTTCTAGTAGGTAGAGGCCAGGGACACTGCTAAACCCCTGCAGTGCTAGAACAGCCTTCTGCGGTTAAGGAATCCTGGGATAAAAACCTTGGCTACACAGAATTACCTGGGGAGCTTTAGAAAATTCTTCTGTCTCACCCTTAAACAATCTAATTAGTCTGGCATGTAGCATGGGCCTCTGGGCTTTTAAAACTCCCAAAGTGGGCTGGGCATGGTGGCTTACACCTGTAATCCCAGATATTTGGGAGGCTGAGGTGGGAAGATTTGCTTGAGCCCAGGAGTTTGAGACCAGCCTAGGCAATATCGTGAGACCCTCTCTCTATAAAAAATTTAAAAATTAGCTGGGCATGATGGTGCACACCTGTGGTCCTAGTTACTAAGTAAGCTGAGGTGGGAGGATTGATTGAGCCCAGGAGATCGAGGCTGCAGTGAGTCACAGTTGTGCCTGTGCCAGCCTGGGTGATAGAGCGAGACCCTGTCTCAAAACAAACAACAAAAAACAATGAAAATAAAGTAAAACTCCCAAAGTGATCTTTAATGTGAAACCAGGGTTGGAAATCATGAGTATAGGCCAATGGTCCTCAAACCTGTTGTATCAGAATAATCAGGATAGTTTTAAGAAATATATTGAATAGATTGCAGGGCCCCACCCTTAGAGTGTAGGTCTAAGGTAGGATCTGAGAATTTGCATTGCTATGTTTCTAGGTGATACTGATGATGCTAGTTTATTTATTTATTTTTTTTTGAAACGGAGTCTCACTCTGTTTCCCAGGCTGGAGTGCAGTGGCACGATCTCGGCTCACTGCAACCTCTGCCTCTCAGGTTCAAGCAATTCTCCTGCCTCAGCCTCCTGAGTAGCTGGGATTACAGGCGCGTGCCACCACACCCAGCTAATTTTTTGTATTTTTAGTAGAGATGGGGTTTCACCATGTTGGCCAGGTTGGTCTCGAACTCCTGACCTCAAGTGATCAGCCCGCCTTGGCCTCCCAAAGTGCTGGAATTACCGGCGTGAGCCACCGCACCCAGCTGACACTGCTAGTTTAGAGACCACAATTTGAGGCTGTCTTGTGAGGCACTGGGAAGTAACTCCCTCTGTTTGGTCCCATTCTGATTCACCATTTTAATTTTGGGGCCAGTAAACTAGAAATAGTATTGATGACATAAATGTTCTTCTGCCAAAATGAAGAAAACAGATCAGGTCATTGAATGAAAAGTGAAATTAAATGATTTCTAGTAGCAATGAGAATGCAAATAAGCATAAACAGCAATAGATAAATCACTTCATGTTTTTGTTTAGCAAAACTTGTTAGGGCCTGTTTATATGTATTTGAAAAAAATATTTTCCAAGAAGCTTGAACAGTAAATTCAAGTCCAACAGGAAAATAATTTTAATTGAGATGGTTGCCAGAAGGGTCAATAGAGAAGTTTTTGTAATGGGAACATCTCAGCATTGCTTTCAAATTCATGCTAACACACGTTCTGAATAAGAGCCTGAGAAATTAAAAAAAAAAACGAAAACAAAACTAGCTGTCAGAAAAACTGGTCATAGGAGAAAAGAGTCATGAGACCCTCCTGCTGCAAAATAATCATACTGTGCTTCTCTGTTTGCTCTGCCATGAAGAATCTGAGGGTGTCAAGAGGAAGAAGAAAGCCTCTTTGACTCAAAAAAGAGCAGAAAGTTTTTATCAAATCTAACTGTGTAAGCATGTGAGCATGTAATTTTTCTGTTTGTCGTTCTGATGGGAAGAAGCAAGTTATCAGCTGAGAAGAGGAAAGAAGAATGAACAAGAAAGAAAAGAAAGAAGAAAGAAAGAAAAGAAAAAAGAAAAGAAAGAAGGAAAGAAAGAGAGAGGGGAAGGATGGAAAGATGAATGGAAGGGAGGAAGAGAGAAAGGGAGGGAGGGAGGGAGGGAGGGAGGGTGGGTTGGTCTTTGGCCCTAAACTGGCTTAGGTTCTGAGTTTAGATAAATCTTTAGATCAGGGATTCTCAACCTCAGCACTGTTGACATTTGAGACCCGAACATTCTTTCCTGTGGAGGCTGTTCCTGTGCATTGTAGGATGTTTAGCAGCATCCCTTGTCTCTACCCACACCAGATGCCAGTATTATTCCCCCTATGCCAGTCGTGACAACCAAAAATGTCTCCAGACATTGCCAAATGTCTTCTGGGAAACAAAACTCCCCTGATTGAGAACCACAGCTTTAGATGATCTAACCCAGATTAAAACATTTACACAGTGCTTCCCAAATTTTCGGTAGGGAAAACCAGTTTTTAAAACAATTTCCTATTTATTGTGAACCCATACATCTTTAAAACACACTAACATTTACTTACTTAAAAATAAAGTAACAAAAGGACAAAAAATACAAAAACATTTTTTATTATCAGATTGAAATATAATTCATTTACTCTGTAAAGGTGACAATATTTCCAAGTACTCTCAACTTCCATACTTAAATGAGCAAGTAATGAATAATGAACCAGGCTGGTACTCAGTGGCACTAATCTGGAGGAAATCAGAGAAAAAAATGCATTCAATTAAGAAATATTTGCAGCATAGTAAGAAATTGTTCTAAAGTCTATATTTCTTACATGTTATTCAGGTTTTTGTCATCTTTAAGTTATATTATTTAAGTTAGCTTTAGTAGTTTTGTTGGCAACCTCTATTTAATTTTTAAAGGGAGTAAATGACTTTAGAAAAGCATGTTAATTTATAGCTGTTATCCCAGGAAAGCTGGCTATGAAGACTCCAGCTGAGATACTGCATTTGACTTGTAGATAGTACATCATTTCTTTGATTCATTGATTAATTAATGAATTCAGTGCATATTTGTTCTACAACCCACTGAGTATCAGATGTTGGGCTAGGCCCCGGGGATCCAAACATCAGTGAGAAAGAAACTCCACTTATGAAGGAAGGTACTGCCATTCAGGAAACCTTCCTGGAGGGAATGAGACCTCAGCAGAGTCAATAGAACGAGTAACAATCCAGGAGGAGAAGCAGGAAAGACTGAGAGCATTTCAGACAGAGGGTGCTGCGTGGGAGATGGTCAGCAGATTAGTCATCACCCCTCCAAGGAACTGAAAGTAAAATATGGCTGAAGCTGAGAGTAGGAAGGGAAGGAGCATGAGCTGAGGCTGTAGAAATAATGCAGGGGGCCGGGCACGGTGGCTCATGCCTGTAATCACAGCACTTTGAGAGGCCGAGGCAGGTGGATCACTTGAGGTCAGGAGTTTGAGACCAGCCTAGCCAATATGGTGAAACCCCATCTCTACTAAAAACACAAAAATTAGCCGGGCATGGTGGCGTGCTCCTGTAGTCTCAGCTACTCTGGAGGCTGAGGTGGGAGAATCGCTTGAAACTGGGAGGCGGAGGCTGCAGTGAGCAGAGATTGCACTGGCCATGATAGTTGCTGAAATTCTACCCATCACATCTTCACATCTGCACTCCAAGTCAATACTCCACTTCCTAATTTTATCTTATTTTTAAATTTTTTTGTGGAGACAGGATCTCGCTGGTCTTGAACTCTTGGCCTCAAGTGATCCTCCCACCTCGGCTTCCTAAAGTGTTGGGATTACAGGCATGAGCCATCACACCCAGCACTGCTTCTTAATTTTAAAGGGGCCTGTCTTCAAATCTCACATCATACTTCAATTTATATATTACTGACCAGAACTTGTTACATATTTATACCTTGTTGTGAAGGAGGCTAGGCAGTGTATTATTTTTTTTTCCTGGACTGCAATGTACTGTATATTCTCTGACAAAAAATCAGAACTCTGTGACAAAGCAAATAGAAGAGAATGTACATTTGGTATCCATATCTCTCTGAAAGACTGCCATAATCAGGTTTACATTTTAGGAATATCATTCTGACTAGGGTGGAGAGTAGGTTGTAAGGAAAGAAGACTGGAGCCAGGTAGATCAACAATGAGGTAGTGGAACACTCTAGGGCCAGGAATGGCGAACTGTGAACTATAAACTAAATCCAGCCCACTGCCTGTTTTTGTAAATAAAATTTTGTTACAACACAATCATGTCCATGTATTTGCATGTTATCCGTGGCCGCTTTTGCTATACAGCAGCAGAGTTGAGTTGTTGCAGCAGAGACCCTGTGGTCTGCAAAGTCTAAAATATTTACTATCTGGCCCTTTACAGAAAAATATTGCCAACTCCTGCTCTAGAGAAGCAGCAAGTAGTGTTGGAGGAAACACACACTTTCAGGAGACATCGAGGAGTTAGAAAGTGTAAGTGATTTGCGAGTATGGAGGATTAGAGGCACAGTTTGGAGCTCTGGCTGGAGTAGGCAGAGCACTTCTGAAATCCTCAGCAGTGACCAGATCACTGTCTAGCAGATCAGGTTTCCATGAAAGGGTTCTTATGAGACTTGAGATTCATCACTTATAGTTCATTAACCAAACAAAAAAAATTATTCGGGTTTTGAGCTCTTAGCTTTGATGAATAAAAATTGAAAGAGGACTAGTGTCCATTTTAAAGGTGAAGAAAATGAACATAGAAACATGGAATGTTTATGACGTGTAAGACCCTGTGCTAGAAATGCATTTATCGTATCTGTTTATACTCAGTGACAATTCATTTGTTAATTTTGCTTTTTGATGTTGGCTAAAAAATATTTTTAAAGTATCAAAAAATTATACCACCAATGTTTCACAATTTGTTTTTGTTTTATATCCTTATTAAAAGTTTTAGTTATAAAAAAGTATAGTAGTATCATGAGCTTATTAAACAATGTAAGACAGAAAATTTGGGGAAAAATCTGTCTTCTACCATTAGATACAATTGCTGTTAATTCACTGTATTTTCTTTTCATTTTTTTTCCTTTCTGGAAAGATTAAGCATTTTCTTTTAAATTATACTTTCCAATAGTTATATATACTGCTTTCTTCACTTAAATTCTGTCACTTTTTTTTAAATTATGTGATCTTTGTTTGCATTATTTTGGGTACAAAACCATTCTGAAGATTTATGGGAGGTGCTTGGATTTGCACAGGTGTGTGTGCATTTCACAAGCCCTATATTTTCTAATTGGAGAGGTAAATCTATAACATAATATCCTGCTACCCCACCATCTGCTCAAAGGACTTTTTGAGTCAAGAGGCCTTTTGCAGTACAACCCAACACTTACCTCATTTGGGAACTAGGAATCTGATCTTTGTGTTGGCAGCAAAGCTCTTCCAAGAGAGTTGCTGCTTTCATTCAGTGGCTATTTCTAGAATCTATTTATAGATGCGAACTTGCCCTTTTATTCTCTCCTTGTGAGTGGCAGGCAGGGTTGCTGTACCACACAAAACAACTCTTCTTTCCCATCTGCCTTCCTGTGACATTTTTTTGGACCTAATCATAATCTAAAGGTCTTGCCCGTTTCTTCCACGCTGGGAATACTTGGTAGCTAGCCCTAGTTTAGGAAATCCTTTTTTAATAGAGGAAAATTGAAATGGCCTAAGATTAGATTGCAGTGATGGTTGCAAAACTCTGTAATATATTGAAAACCACTCAACTATAAACTTTAAATAGTGAATTTTATGCTATATGAACTATATCTCAATAAATCTGTCAAAATAATTAAAAAAGAAAAAGAGACAAGTTAGTAGTGTTATGGCTTTTGTTTGTTTGTTTTGAGACGGAGTCTCACTCTGTCACCCAGGCTGGAGTGCAGTGGCGCCATCTCTGCTCACCGTAACCTCCGCCTCCTAGGTTCAAGTGATTCTCCTGCCTCAGCCTCCTGAGTAGCTGGGACTATGGGCACGTGCCACCACACCCAGATAATTTTTTTTTGTATTTTTGGTAGGGACAGGGTTTCACCGTATTGGTCAGGCTACTCTTCAACTCCTGACCTCAGGTGATCTGCCCGCCTCGGCCTCCCAAAGTGCTGGGATTACAGGTGTGAGCCACTGTGCCCAGCCTAGTTATGGTTTATCTAAAGGAGCTAAACAAGAAATTGAGTGATTTCACAGATCCAGCAAAGCAAAATTCGTTTAATTAGCACCAAAATGAAACACACTCACTTAATAAGGGTGATTGCCAAGGGAGAGTTTAGGTGGTATTTTCTGTTTCCAAGGACCATCCTATGTGGTAGTGTGTAAACAGAGGCTGGGTGCAGTGGCTCACACCTGTAATCCCAGTACTTTGGGAGGACGAGGTGGGTGGATCACCTGAGGTCAGGAGTTCAAGACCAGCCTGACCAAAATGTTTCGTGAAATCCCATCTCTACTAAAAATACAAAAATTAGCTGGGTGTGGTGGTGGGTGCCTATAATCCCAGCTACTCAGGAGGCTGAGGCAGGAGAATCGCTTGAACCCAAGAGGCAGAGGTTGCAGTGAGCCGAGATCGCGCCATTGCACTCCAACCTGGGTGACAAGAGTGAAACTCTATCTCAAAAAAAAAAAAAAGAAAGAAACAAAAAACAAACAGTACCTGTTCAGGTATTTTCTTAAAAAGTTCTAAATGGTACCTATTCAGGTATCTCTCTCTCTCTCTCTCTCTTTTATTTTTTTTCTTAAGACAGGGTCTCACTCTGTTGCCTAGGTTGTTGTGCAGTGGTGCAATCATAGCTCACTGCAGCTTCGACTTCCCTGGGCTTAGGTGATCCTCCCACCTCAGCCTCCCAAGTAGCTGGGACTACAGGCATGTGCCATCATGCCTGGTTAATTTTTTTGTATTTGTTGTAGAGACGGGGTTTGACCATGTTACCCAGTCTGGTCTCGACCTCCGGGACTTAATCAGTCCACCTGCCTCAACCTCCCGAAATGCTGGGCTTACAGGCACGAGTTGCCATGCTTGGCCAAGGTATTTCTTTTATATGTGCTCTGGTGCTCTGGAGAGCTTCAGAATGTTGAATAACTGGTTTCTAGAATAAGCTCTGTTTTGTTCATGGGTTTTGAACATTAAACAAATCCACTAATTCTCAATGGAGCATTAAACGTCTGAATTCATTTTGCAAAGCTGAATGTCAAAGTGGCTTTTTAAAGTGAGAATAAACGTAAACCCATTTATTACCAGTGATCACACCAGCAGTTCTAACAACTGGACTCAGCCAATTGGAGGTCAGGGAATACCCTGCATTTTTTTACTGTGCTAGATTAATCCCACACAGGATTAATCCCACCAGTGTGAAAGTGAGTTAATCATTAATGTCTTCAAGATGATGCAGGGGTGTGTTGTGAGTCAATTGGTGTTCTAAGCTGTTTGCCCTATGGAAGATTTGCATTTTTGTGTATTTGATGAATGTTTATTGCATGCCTATCTTCTTTCAGATGCTACATTTACAGGGTGTGTTTTGTTAGACTACGGTAAGCTGTTTTCCACAGAAACTTCTTAGAAATTTGTTTCTCTTGTTCTTCTCCCATCACCAAGAGCCCACCCTCTAAATAGTGTAGTTCATCAGCTAGCTCCCTGCGTGACATATCTATGCAAGTGAGAAGGAAAGAGTTAACAGCTGATCTGCAATCCAGCCTTTCTCACCCAGGGGGACACACCAGAGAGAAATGACCAGGTCGCATGTCCTTGTGAATTTGCTAATTGGACTTCCTGATGGTATTTGCAAATGGGAGTCCTTATCTATAGAATGCTTTTGTCAAGGTTTGTCTAGGCTTATTTACAGTAAACACACCTAGAATCTGTGAATTTCTGGAGCATGGCCAGCTGGAAAATGTCATCTTTAGTGATCATGGTATAAAATGAAGATGTTTCATGACAAAAATAGCTCCTTTTGTGGAAATAGTGTCTCTCCACTTCTCACCTTATGACACTTAGAGATATCCTATGTTAAATCTGGGCTAGGATCATTTCACCCTACAGCTGTGATTCCCTGAGAACAGACAGCACATCTTATCCCTCTTTGTGACAATGTCCAGCACAGTACACAGTACCTAGAAAAGACTCAATAAATATGTAATTCATTTTAAAGAATATACATACATAACATAGCCCACTTATAAATGGCCGTAAACTACTTGGCTAGCAAAACCCACAAAAGATCATAACAGTTTTAACCACAACTGTTGCAGCCAAGAAAATGTTTAACAGTCAAATAAAATGAGAAGGCATTTAGAAAAAAAAAAAAGACTTTTAGGTTAGGTGCAATGGCTCACACCTGTAATCTTAGCACTTTTGGAGGCTGAGGTGGGAGGATTGCCTAAGCCCAGGAGCTCAAGACCAGCCTGGGCAACATGGCAAAACCCTGTCTCTACTAAAAATACAAAAATTAGCTGGGCATGGTGGCGCACACCTGTAGTCCCAGCTACTTGGGAGGCTGAGGTGGGAGGATGGCTTGACCCCAGAAGGCAGAGGTTGCAGTGAGCCAAGATCACCACACTCCAGCCTGGGAGACAGAGCGAGACAGACCCTGTCTCAAAAAACGAGAGACAAAAAAAGACTTTTGAATAAAAGGTAGGAGTCTTTTTGATGAATGTTTTCCAAACTTTAACGTGCATATGAATCACTTGGGAACCTGTGATCTTGTGAACATGTAGATTCTGATTCATCTGGGAGGAGTCCTGAGATGTGTCTTTTCTAAAATTTCTAAAGGCTTGTTACTCAAAGTGTGGTCTAGGCACTTCGGCATCAGCATAACCTAGGTGTTTGTTAGAAATGCAGAATCTACAGCCCTATCCCAGCCCTTCTTAAATCAGATTCTGGCTCCTTTTTCAATGATTCTTTCGAAAACACTCTTGGCAAAGGTCCAAGGACTTCTTATTGATCTTTCTCTAAGGTTACCTGGCCCTGCTTAAGAAGTGGTATTTCTTTGATGGCTCTATATCTCCATTATAATTGATTGGCTTTTCCAAACTTATTGCTAAGGGGACACAAGCCACATTTTTATTCCTACTTTTTCTGAAACCATAGAACTTTGAACTTTCAGTCCCTTTGATTCAAGCGTGTCTGCTTTGGGACTGCCTAGCAAACAGTGTAATACTCTTACACATGCTGTTTACTGGAGGTCAGGAAAATACAATATTGGCTAATGAGTCCCATGGGCAAGAAAAAGAACTCAGAAATTTCATGTATAATCTAGTCAAAGAACATTAGATTCAATAAGTAGCAGAAAGATGTGCCTGGGGTAAATAAAATGTGTTTGGATATAGGAAGCTCAGAGTTACTTTTTTTTTCTGGACCCTTTAATAAAAAATGTATATTGATTTTAAGCCATGAAATGAAAGGGTTAATGGGTACAATTAGCCAAAACTCTGCTACAAATTGAAATTCAAAGATGTAAGTGAAAAAGAAAATACTACTGGAATGAAGGTGAAGAACTCAGCAGAATTTCTGTCTTCAGAGAAACAGCAATGTGGAAAAGAAGACTCAAAAAGGAAATGCCATTAACATACACAGAGAAGCAGGCTGAGATGAAAGAATTACGTGCAGTTAAATCCAAGTCTGTCAATACTTACAAAATACCATTAGCTTTAAGCAAGTATTATCTACATACTTACATTTAGGATCTATAATGAAGTCCCCTAAATGCATAGGAACCTCATAATGCCCCTGATGTCTACTTGGATTTGCCCCTAAGTCAATGAAAGCCAAAGGCAGGTGTGTGTCCTGTGGGTAATAACTGCCTAACTGCCAGGAGCTTGCACCCCAAGCTATGTGTGGGTTGGCTGAAGTCCTGCTGAGCAGCGAGCAGAGAGCAATAATGGCTGGTTGTCATGATGAGCTTCCATCCCAGAGAGTCTCAAACACGTTTCACATATTTAACCAATCCACAGAAAGATGACAGACAAAAATTAGTCCATATAGGGATAAGAAGGAAGAGAGAGTCAGATGTATGCAATCTGGCCCTGACTAAACTATGAGTTGCTGTAGCGGGCAAAATAGGACACAGAAATGCAAATCCACAGAAAGGTCTTCAAGATTACATGCAGCTTTTAGTTAAAATACACATGCTGTCACATCCAATTAATTTTACAAATGGAATTAAGAAAATGAGAATACAAAGGTCTATCCTGGGCTTTAGCAGTAAATCTCCTCTCCTTTATTTACCAGTGTTGTGGAATTTTAACTTTGACCATCACCTTCAGCTCTGTTTTACATTTCTGTTGCAGATTGGGCTTACAGGCACACAGGGACCCTTCAACTCTGTGTTAAAATCCCCAACACAATGTATTCTCAGGATATTTAGTCCCAAAATGTAGTGCTTGAAAAGCAGATTCCATGGTTTTATAAATTTGGGAAATACATAATATTCTCAGAGATTTGTCATACACATTAGTACACTAAAGATTCTGAGAAATTCTATGGGAAAAAACTTTAATTTTGTTTAACGCAATGTTTCTCAAAATAACATGGCAAGGGAAACTTTGTGGCCCAGTGTAAACTATGGAATTAGTGTTCTAAGGGACCTACTTGAGAAAATGCAGGCCTACAGAGATAGAAAACAGCGCCTGAAAAACTGCTCTAGCATGATATTAATGGGGCATAGTTGTCCCTGCTGTGATGTGAGTAGAGGGTAAGAAAAGCTGGGGGAAGCTCCCTGTTCATTAAACATTTGGGTGAGTCCAAACACTATCCTGCTGTAGTGAGTCCATGACAGAAGAAATGTTTTTGCGAGTCTTGGAGAGACAAGGGCTCTACTGACCTATAATTCCCATTAGAGCTGCAGACCAGCTATTCCAGATTCTTTGAGAACAGCCACTGTCTCTTATACATGCTTTTCCCCCTAGAGCACCGAGTTATATGCTTTGCCAAAAGCTGTGCTTGATGAATGTCAGTTGATTGATGTACATGAGGCAAAAAGCTGGAAATGAAGAAAAGGAAGGCTGGCCTAGAACTTAAAAATAGTCTATTTTTAAAAGTTCAGAAATATTTTCATCAGATAGGCTCCACCCAAGTGGCAAGTACGGTATTGTGCTATGTGTTGGGGACTAGATGGTGAATACTTCATGGAGTTTATAGTCTAATTGGGAATGAGGCATTATAAAAATTGTACATGTTTTTAAATGCAAGCTATAATGAGTGTTATGAAGAAAACATGGTGGCATCATGGGAGCATCTGATAAGGGGACCTGACTACCTACATTCCTGGGATGAGGGATTCATTCTCTGAGCAAATGATGAGCTGAGAGCAATCCTGAAGCGGTAAAGGTGAAAGGCTGAGATGAAGAATTCCAAGCAGAGAATGGGATTGAACAATGAAGAGGGAGCAAGGAGAACGAGGCCAGAAAGCAGGCAACCGCCAATCATTCAGGACTTTGTAGGACAAGTTAGGAAGTTTAATCATTGTTCAAAAGCCATGAAAGCAACTGGAAGCTTTTAATCAGGGAAGAGGTATGACTGGATGTGCAGTTTCAATAGGCCCGGAATATTCCTGAATCAGTATGGAGAAAGGATTGTAGAAGATGCCCAGAGACCACTTGAGATTGTTGCAGGAGTCCAAGTGACAGAGCTGTTGATTGAAGTGAGGGTGGCAATGAAGAGGGAGAATTGGAAAGGGGTGGGCTCTGTGGTGTCAAGGATAGAGTTCAGTTTCTAGCTGGTTTAAATGGATGGAGGTCCCCTCATTAGATTCTCCCATGACACCACCATGTTTTCTTCATAAAACTCATTACAGCTTGTATTTAAAAATTCGTACAATTTTTATTAATGCCTCACTCCCCATTAGACTATACACTCCATGAAGTATTCACCATCTAGTCCCCAGCACGTAGCATAATACAGTACTTGTCACATGGGTGGAGCCTAGCCTAGCCTACCATCCATTGAGATGAGGATGGAAGACAAGGCTATAGGTTGGTTTTGACATTTTCTGATGGATACCTGGAAATGCTGAGTTGATACTGGGTATGTGTGTCTAGACTTAAAATGGGAAGTCTGGGTTAGAAATATACAAGGGTTAATGGCTTATTGATGGTAATTGCAGCCATGGTCTGGAGGAGTTAACCTAAAGGGGAGCTAGGAAAGAGAGTTCAGTTCTGACTTCAACATCTTAAAGACTTGGCGAAGGAAGATGAGCCAGTAAAGGAAACTGAAGAATATCACTGGGAGAAAAAAGCAGGAGTTTGTTGTCTCACAAAACTTGTGGCTGATATAGTCAAATGCTGCTGCAAGAACTCACTTCAGACTCAAGTCGAAGCGGGTCCATTGGAAGAAGCAACAAGGAGGTCGTTGCTGCGCCATAGCAAGTACACTGTACTGTTTTGCCAGAGTGATGGATGTAAACAATAGACTGGAGTGTGACCACAAGGAGAGGGATGCCAGTGGAAATGACCTGAGGGCCCTTTTTAGAGGTTTGTCTAAGAGGAAGATCAGATTTCAGTTTGGATTTTGGCCCTGACTATGTGAGCGACCTCACTTATATCTTAATTCTTAGAATGAAGAGGGTCTGTTCCACTCCACACATGTAGAATGGTAAATAAAAATGTTTTTCTTTCATTCATTCTCAATTCTCTTGTGCTTCTTAAAGCAAGAGAATCTTGCTGATGTGATTCTAGTTTTAAAGACATAGTACATATATTTATTAGACTACATGACCCCCTCCTCCTGGCAAAATAATAAAAAGTAAACCAAATACTTTACCTGGTGTTAAAAATGAATGTTTAATTCACCAAGATATGAGTTATTATGGCCATTTCTGTTGTGGCACCTTCCTAATGATTTTTTTTTTTTTTTTTTTTTTTTTGAGACGGAGTTTTGCTCTTGTTGCCCAGGCTGGAGTACAAAGGCGCGATCTTGGCTCACGGCAACCTCTGCCTCTTGGGTTCAAGCATTCTCCTCCTCAGCCTCCCGAGTAGCTGGAAATACAGGCATGCGCCACCATGCCCGGCTAATTTTGTATTTTTAGTAGAGACGGGGTTTCTCCATGTTGGTCAGGCTGGTCTCTAACTCCCTACCTCAGGTGATCCACCCACCTCGGCCTCCCAAAGTGCTGGGATTACAGGCATGAGCCACCGAACCCAGCTGACACCTTCCTAATGATTTTTAAAGAACAGTTCTAACTATACTCAATTCCATCCTAAGCACTGACTTTAGAATATAGCTCCTTCGTAAGATGCACTTCCACCTTTAATGACTAAGTTCTTAAGCAGTTTAAGAAATCCCAGAGCAGTAAATACTGGATTTGCAAGGAAGATTTGCTTTTTATGTCAATTTCCTTTCACTTATCCTTTTTAGTAACTTACCAGTTCAGTCACATTTTAAAAAATTAAATTCTGCTGGACTGTGTTATACTATTGTTATTGCTTCTAATAATAGCTTCCTTCCTCTGCACCCCCACTAAAAGGAAGTAGCTGGAGTCACAGAATCTAGAATATTGGAAAAGTACCCAAAACACATTTTTGACATTAGTTTATGACTGAAAACAGTTATTTGGTATTTGATTCAAGTTGTTCAACCATATTGCATGGTAGTGGGTGAAGGCAGTTCAGGGCAAATTTCATAAGTTCTACTGAACGAATCTCTATGATAGTATTAGAGTGAAAACTTGATGCAGAAAAAGATAAATAGGTACTGGATTGAGAAACAGAAATGATTGGCTTCTTGGTTTGTTGTAGTCTCAGATTCAGCAATGAAAGGGTCAGGCATAATATTAGGAGTTTTGGAAATTTCTTGCATTCAGAAACTCATTAAGAATACACACATATGTACATGATTTCCAAAATGAACCAAGAAATCAGTGGGATTTTTAAACACATATACATGTATACATAGCTCCAGAACAACCTGAAAATGTGCAGAGAACTTTCTGGTATAATAGAATTCAAGGCACTAGAATTTAATCCAAAGTAAATTGGACAGTATAAATGTTGGATATCACGATGCAGGTTTCTGTAAGAATTGTTTCCTTTCTTTTTTTTAAATAGCTTTAACCTTCTTATTTACTTACATCCACGGAGAATATTTATGTCTAAGAAAACTAACTCAACTGAAGCAAATGGATTATTCTGAAAGAAAAGGGAAAGTTAAAAAAGCTAATTGCTTTCACTAGAGCTTCATTTATAAAAGAACACAATTACTGGAAGTACCCTTTGTCCTAGCAAATTAACTCATTGTGAGAATCTTTCTTAAGTACTTTTTATGATTGAATAAATGTTTAAAATAGTGGTGACATACTTTCCTCTAACAATTTACTTATAAAAGTTTGAATACTTGTGTGAACTGAAGCTGCGAGACTAGAGAAAGCCAACTAAGATAGAGATATGTTGTCTCAACACCTGCCATTTGGTGCCTGATAAAGAAGTTCTAGTTTATTTCCTTTCAGGTGTGTTGTGGAACATCTGTGAATTCAAAGCTGTCAATCACACTGCTTAAGGTTGAGTTCAGCTTTTCAACCCTCTGTTTCCTGGGGGACTGAATTGGATGAGTTTGCAGGTCCCACCCAACATACACCAAGCATCTCTCCTTGAGTACGGGGGTGGGGTGTTGCTTGTGAATGTGATGGGGTATCACTCCCATGATTAAGAAGGATTTTGCAGGTATAATTAAGGTTCTGAATAAACTACCTTAGAGTTGATCCCAAGGGTTATTGTCCTGGGTGGGCTTGACTTAATCAGGTGAGCCCTTAAAAGGAACTCGGCCCTTTCTGAAGGAAGATTGGAGGTAGCAACAGTCATGCTGTAAACTGCCTATAGGAGTGGGGAGCTGCAAAGACCTGGGAGGGGCCTCTAGGAGCTGAGAGTAGTCCCTTTTGCTAGCAAACTGACAACCTCAGTCCTATAGTCACAAGGAAATGAATTGTGCCAACAACTTGAAGGCACTTGAAAGTGCATCTTTACCTAGTGGAGCCTCCAGGGAGGATGCAGTCAGCTGACATCTTGATTTCAGACTACTGAGCCCCTGAGCAGAGAACCCAGCCATGCTGTACCACTGCAACCCACAGAAACTGTGAGATGGTAATAAATTTGTGCTGTTTTAAGCTGCTAAGCTTGTGGAAATTTTTTATATGGCAATAGAAAACTAACATATGTGCTCTGATTTTATTAAATACAAGACCTGTTCAGGCTACTAGATTATGGCTCCTGAGACAACTGGTGGCAACACACCCTACTATATGCCCTTCTACAGAGAGATGAATAAACCTCCCTGAAGGTTGATGCTGCACATCAAACCACTCCACAAAGCAAACATATGTTAACCTGTATGTTTAAAACCTTTCTGAAAATAAGGTCTGTGATACGGTTTGAATTTGCATCCCCACCCAAATCTCATGCCAAATTGGGGAATGTTGGAGGAGGGGCCTGGTGGGAGGCGACTGGATTGTGGGGGTGGATTTCCCCCTTACTATTCTTGTGATAGTGAGTTCTCATGAGATTTGGTTTTTAAAAAGTGTGTAGCACCTCCCCCTTCTCTCTCTTCCTCCTGCACCAGCCACGTAAGACGTGCCTGCTTCTGCTTTGTCTTCTCCCATGATTGTAAGTTTCCTGAGGCTTCCCCAGCCATGCTTCCTGTGTAGCCTGCAGAGCCGTGAGCCAATCAAGCCTTTCTTTATAAATTACCCAGTCTTAGGTAGTTCTTTATAGCAGTGTGAGAATGGACTAATGCAGTCTGTCTGTAGGTTAGAATACCAAAAAACTTCCAGCCAAGGGTCCTGAGTGGCTATTTTACTTTGTCACCTCTGCTTCTCAAGTATTTTATCTTCATTCTTTTTTCTTCTCATACTGTTGGTGAAAGTAAAGCTCTCAGACCTACCTGTTCAGCATTTTAACCTACTACTCAAATGTGGCAGCTCTGGGCAGTTATGACAGCATTGGACTTGAAAGATTAAACTCTTTGTTCTGACACCAACTAGTCATGTTACTTTGGGAAAAAATTACTTCCTGGACCCTTGGTTTCCTTATCTATAAAAGACAAGATGTTATGATGTATTCCACTTATGACCAAAAAATTATTTGGTATCTGACTCAAGTTGCTCAACCATATTTGCATGTTATGACAAGTATGTTTTGTCTTGAGACTGCTCAAGATAAGCGTGGGAAAACTGCTGGTTTCAAGGACCACTCAAATTTTCCCTCCAGGAAGACTTGAAAATGTGCACAAATCTTGTCCCTATGGGTCAGGGAGCTATTTCTCTGTATTCTTGTCAGTTAAATCAGTCGTCTTCAAATATTTTAACACGTGGAAGAAATTGGTCTCACTCTTCATGGCAGGCAACATGGGCGGGGAATAAGGAAGGTATGAGACTCTTTGGACATTACAGGGAGATAATTTTTATTCAACATAAGGACAAATTAAGATGCAGCTGTGAAAGAACTGATTTGATAATTTTATTGAGGTGCCAAGAATGCAAGAGTAGATAAAAAACAGGAAAAAGTTTAGAGAATTGACAAGGAGGTGGAGGCAACATATTAACAAAGCAAGGCTAGACTCCATGGATGCTTTAAATGCATTATTTCCTCTCATTCTCACACCCAACCTGTGGAGTAGTACTATGATTATCACTTAGGGAAGCAGGCTGAAACTGGCTAACTTTCGCAAGTCACACAGGTAGTCTTACCTCAGAGCCCTCACTCCTAACAACCATTGTTTCAGTTGGAACAGAAGATTTCTAGTGTGTCTCTTTGGGCCAGGGAGAGAGGGGGAGCCCTGTGCTTTTGAGGGCCCATATTGTTCTGATGTCAGGAAACCTAGAGTTGATGGTAAACATTTAAGGGAGAAAGAGCTGAAGACTGTTGTAAAGTAACCAATCCTTTCCTACCTAGCTGGAGATTTTCCTGACAGGAGCTCTAGTCTCCTAGAAAATTGTGCCCTTTAGGGATGGAGACCACCCTGTCACATCCTGGGTCGGTATGGTGTTTGTTGGCAGGTTAACATTCTTTGTGGCTCTATTTTGAATTCATCAGAGGGTTGGGACTCTTTAACCACCTGATTTTGTTATCTTCACATATTTTTCAGTGTAGCAAAGGGACCTGTCCCATTCATGCTATTTTTATGGAGAGGTAGCTGCCATTTGGGAGGTTGTGTATTTCAGTGGTGACAGACCAGACATCAACAACCCTGAGAACCTCTAACATCACCATCCTGGGCTTCCCTGCTGCCCCTCTGCAACACCCCCCAGGTCCCAGGTCCTGAGCAGTCCTGAGCATGTGCCTGATTTCAGAATGATCAGTGCCACACTGCTATCTTCCCTGTGTGTCTGGCAGTCAGGCAGACTTCTTGTTAGCCTGCCTCCTGCTTGCTGCTGTCAGAGAGAACTATGTGTGGATACTAGGATTGGGGAAACTACGTGGCAATTCTGACTCATTGCAGCTCCAGCAACAGGCTCCACAATGAGCTGTAAGCATGACAGTGGGTCCAATGCTATGTCTGGGGAAAACGAAGAACTACACTGAAGAGCAGCTACACCCGACACGGGGACGAGGAGAAACAGGACACACTAAAGGACAGGCTAACCTGACACTGAATTGTATCTTTGGAGGCCTGCAGCACTGTCCTTATAAAAATGCAAAGCAGATCCAAAAGAAATTACTATGATCTTTAAAAGGTCAGAGTGAGGTTGAATATTGATTTTCTTTAAGATGCTTTATCAATTAGAGACCAGAGGTTTTTTCCTGATGATATTTATTTCATAAATGTAATTATTTTTCTAAAACATATTAAAATAGAAAACATGTTCTTTTAATCAATTTATACAAAGAAAATACCAATATAGTAATAAAAATACTGAAAACATATGAAAAGCACCAGAACATTAGAGAAATTACACTGGCAACAATTCTAGGAATATATATTTTTTGTAGTTGTACAATAAAGTGCTATTAAATCCAGTCAAAATTAGTGGCAATATATAAAAACAGTTATGGTAGTATGAAATTTGAGGCCAGGTTTACCAGCAATCGCATTTTTAGGCTACTTGCAGATCAAGGTAATGATATTTCACTAATGCTTTCATGGGAAATCTATTAATTTCCATTCCTAAGTGAAAACAAGTATCTAAATCTAAATGTTGGTTCCTTGGTAATTTGGTCATGAATAGGTAATGACATGATTAAAAATAAAATTACTGATTAGAGTACCAAAAATAATCATGCAATTATGATTAAAGGAAAACAAATGAAGACAGAATAAAATCAAGTGTAAATATAAGATTAATCAAGACAAGTACAAACGTTTGGATGCCTTTGATTTTATAGTTAATTTTCAGTAATCCTGCTTAGTCACACTTAATAGACACACAAACATTAACAAGATATGTTATTAAATTCAACTGACCAGACATTGAGCAAGGATATTTTAGTGGGTCAACATAATTTTTCATATGAAACATTAAAGGGACACCGTTAGGACAATACATTTTCAATCTTGGCTAATTATTTCCTCATTTATTTGCCAAGGAACAGAAAACATACACAACTACTTTGGGATTAGATTATATTAAGGCCAAAAATCTACCATGTAAGGGGAAGCCACTGTGCACACACACAGGGAGATACTGTGCACAGTACTTAGGGTGGACTGCAGTCCGTTTCACAGCTGGAGGTGGCAAACTGAAACAGAAAAGCCCAAATTAAGACAAAGTAGCACACCAGTGTCCTTTTAAGGTTTTATTTCCTAGGCCAATTTTGAAAGAACTGTTATATCATTCTTCATAACTCAATTTTGGAATCAACTTCTTGAAGACGAAAGCCAACAACACTATCCTTCAGAACAGTAATAAAATCTCCAAACATGGCTCAATCGAAACTCAACATTTTACAGGCAGACTGTTTTTTCTTTCATATAAAGTAGATGTACATGTGAACCAACATAGACCCAAACTGGTCATATTAATGAGAAAACAAACTCATTTCATTGCCTCTGCTACTGCAAGGTGTATCTTTTTAGGATTTTAGGAATACCGGGTGGGTACTACCATATCAAAGGCAGAATATCAAGTAAGTCAATTGGTCCTCCTAGTTTGAAGGTTTCACAGATCATCGTGAGTTACATTTTTCGTTCTTTAAATGGAGAGCTGACACCTGGGCATCTATGTTTCTTTTTGTTTTATTTTTTTCTTTTCACCCTTCTAGATACTCTAGTATTTTGTATATTTCCTTGTCATGGGCTGACTTTTACAAGGAACATTTTAAAATCTAAATTTATTATCCTGCTTAGCATCTCAAACAACTAACCTTTCAAAAAAATTTATATCTAACACCTTTCATTTAGAAATGAGGAGGGAGACAGTGCAATTCATGGTCCACAGAGACTCCTCTGCTCTGGAATGGGGGTGAAGATGGGACAATAGAGGGTCAGGCCTTTATAATAAATTAGGCAAAAGGTTCAGTGTCCAGCTATAGTGGACAACATGAAACGCCATAAAAATGACTGGATAGGGGGACTGCTTGAGACTTTTCTTTTGGGCATTACTAACAGAATTCAAAGATATTCCAACCACGCTTAGTTTTCCAAATTCTACTGAAATGAGAGTGTTCATAAAAAAGCCTGAGATTAATAAAAGGCAGGCTGTTAAGGAACACTGAGAAACAAAGGTTAAGGTGGTTTGGCATTAAATCGGTTTACATTCCAAAAGAATACTGACCATCACTGGGAGGAATTCTCAAAATTACAAAGTCATGGTTGCATAAATTCCTCTATATAAGTGTGTTTTCTTTCTCAATATACATGTTCTTCTATATACATAGTATAGAAAAGCTAGTAAGTCAGCTCAGCTATAATAATTCTGTCATAAAAAAGCAGATTACATTTTTTGGCTGCAACAAAGCATGTTACTTATACTTTTCAGTTTAGCTAATGTATTTACACGATAAAACTTAAGCTTTAAAAGTATTCAGATCAAAAGGAAAAAATAAATTATATTTAAACTATTAATTTACACAATGGATATGCCTTTACTTACTTTACTAAATAGCTATAGTCTCTTATAATCAATTTCTCCAGCATTTCTTTATTCTAGCAGTTTATTTTCAAGACATGTATGTGTTCCCCTCCACGTGCTGCATATTTCCTTTTAGGAAGCACAGATGTGCAATGTTTTTAGTAGCTTGGTAGAGTTTTAGGTCTGTTACTTTTTCCAACTAATGGACGAAGGAACCGTGGTTCCTACCCGGCACCACTTCTTTAACTGTACAATAAATAGAAGAAAGAGGTGACAAAAGCAAGCAAGAGCATTGTTAAGGAAAGCAGCAGCTGCTGGAACCAGATACAACGCTGAACTTGGTCTTCAAGCTTCCTATTGCTTTCTAGTAAACGACTGAGCTGAAGAGGGAAGAAGGGATGAAAGATTTATATCAATAAAACAGTCATTAATCATGGGCATGACAAACAGGAATACTAGAAATCCAAACACTGAAAGGATGGGGCCCACTACTCTGTAAGGCTGGTGGAAGGAGGGGGAAGTGCAACAGGGCATTAGATTTGTTTGGTGGACAGATATGTCTATACTTATTCTCATTTTGAGAGGTCTAAATTTCTAGTTGAGACAGGAGCAGAGGAGTCAGTTCCTAGAGGTACAGAAACCCTTAAGCAGCCCTCAGCTACTCAGAGAGCCCCTCTGTCTCTTTCAAATTTAAATGCACTACTTGGTACTTTTTTCTGCAAGACTGAATTATTTGATACTCCCCAAAGCACCTTGTGCTTTGCTAAAAATGGCCAGAGCTTTCAAATGGTTAGTAGATCTCCAAAAATAACTCACTGCTTACACCATTTCTTTTCTTTTTTTACTGAGAAATGGTCTTGTTCTATTACCCAGGCTGGAGTGCAGTGGCATGATCATGGCTCACTGCAGCCTTGACCTCCCAGGCTCAAGCAATCCTCCTGCCTCAGCTGGGACTACAGATGTGTGCCACCACACCTGGCTAATTTTTAATTTCTTTGTACAGACAGGGTCTCGCTATATTGCCCAGACTGGCCTCAAACTCCTGGGCTCAAGTGATCCTCCTGCCTCGGCCTCCCAAAGTGCTGGGATTACAGGCAGCACCACACCTGGCCTGCTTACCATTTCTGATTTGGCATCTCTTCACAAAGAACAGTATTTCTGTCGTGTCTATGCCAAATGTTTTTCCTTATGTCCGTGAGAAAAAAAGGAATTTCTAATGCTGATCAGCATTAACAACTTCGTTTGGGGAGGAAGAAAGTATACTTACTTGTAGACATATATCTTCACTGGTTTTATCTGACATGTTGAAAGCATTGTCTTTTAACGTAAGAGTGTTTGGTTTACTGCTTTCAACAGTATGGCATCTTAACCTATTAAAATCCAAAGAAAACATAACTTCTTAAAAAGTTAATGAATTTTCTTATAAAAGTAAAATATAAAATGAAAACAGTTAAACACAGAAGTCTATGTAACAGAGGTAAAAGTCCTCATTCGTCTTCCCCAGGCTCACCTAAGACAGCTGCTCTGTGTATATGTATCTTCCAGCTTCACTAATTAATGCACGTATAAGGAACACAACATATTGCAGACACCACTCAGTAAAATTCAAATGAAAGTTTTTATATGGTATTCAGTAGAATTCATCCAAATATCTTATGATTTGAAGGAAATCACCCTTTCTAGATAGGAGAAAGGTACTTTCCTTGAGCTTCAGTACCCTACCACCAAGCCTCCCTCCCACTTTCTGCAGGAGAACAGTGATCTCGCAGTTATAGAAAAGCAAGCCATCAGTAATTGGTGAAGCAAAAAACAAAGAAAACAAAGCAACTCGAACATAACAAAACCAAAAATAACCCTTCATTTTGAGGGACTGTTTCATAAGAACTTCAAATTAATCTACAACACCTTTTATACCAGTGTTTCTTACCCTTTCAAAATATCCCCATAACCACGTCTTTGAACAAAAGAAAAACTCTTGATAAAAACAGAAAGTAGGCCCTCCTGTAATACAATTTGAAAATTTAAATATTACATGTAAAAACAAGGCAGGCTGCTGACCTCCATCTGCGTCTCCCTCCTCTGGACTAAGGCTAATCTCCCCTGTTTTGGTCCCCCACACACTTTCAGCCTTCTCAGGAAGTTCACTGTTCATAATCTATTTTCATGATCTATCAGCTAAGCTTTTGATTTTTTGTAGAGAGGAGGTTTCCCTATGTTGCCCAGGCTGGTCTTGGACTCCTGAGCTCAAGCAGTCCTCCCACCTCAGCCTCTGAAAGTATTAGGATTACAGGTGTGAGCCACTGTGCCTGGCCCTGAAGATTTCATTCAACCATAGCCATTATCAGGTTTCCCAGCTTCTCCTCTATAAAGCAGGAAAAACGCCTTCCTCCCTCACAGGGCTGTCTTCATGACGGAATGAATCAATATGTCTAAAGCATCTAGAACAGTGCTGGCATACAGCAAATTCCACTTTAGTGTGAACTTGGTATCACTGCCCACTGTCTAGTTTCTATACAGTACCCAGAATAATCCTTTAAAAAAATAAGCCCGGATCACCTCATGGCTCTGCTTAGTGCCGACTAATAGTTTTTCCTCTCACTCGGAAGTCCTCTCCATAGGGACGATCTGATATCCTACTATCGCTGTCCCCATCTCTCACCATGCTCCTCCCTTACTGGAGTCAAGAGACAGTGACTTCCTTGTTGTTCCTCCCAAAGGCCAAGAACACTCCTTTTGCATTTGTTGTTCTGTCTGGAAAGGTCTCTGTCCAGTTATCTATGTGGCTTGCTCTCTCATTTCCTTCAGGGCCTACTCTAATGTCATTGGAGTGGCCATCCTTAACTACCCTATAAAGCAGGATTTCTTAACCTCGGCACTACGGACATTTGGGGCCAGATCATTTTTGGGGGATGGGGCTGTCCTGTGTACTGCTAGTGGTTTAGCAGCATCCCTATGCTGCCCCCATTAGATGCCCATTGTACCCCATCCCCCAGTTGTGACAACCAAAATTGTCTCCAGACATTGACAAATGTCCCCTGGGGGGAAAAATGGGAGCACTCCAATAAACCATAATTCCAATTTAAAAAAAGCAAAATAAAACTACAATACAGCCTCTTCTATTCTCCTTTTCTACATATCTTTTCAAGAAATTTGTCACAACCTGATACATCTATATATATGCACATACATGTATATATCTATATATGCAAGTTTTTCCCCCTCTTAAATAGGATAATGTCCATAACCAATTTTTCTCACTAGATTTGTTTTCTAAAATATATCACAGATGTCTTTCCACGTCAGAACAAATAGACTGACTGTACCTTTTTGAGTGGTTGCAGCACGCTTTAGTGTGGATATACTCAAATGTATCTCACTATTGCTTTACTGGTTACCATTTAGATTCTTTCTTTCCAGTTTTTCACTATTACAAACAATGCTGCAAAAAACATTCTAGTATGTAAGGTAAGCGTTCCTACAGGGAGAACTGCTGAGACAATCTGTGTTTATGATCTGGACAGATCCAGACTCTTGCACTGGCCTGCAAATGAGTTTCTGCTATCAGTGACCTCCTTGAGCAACACCAGGTCTCTTTCATCTGGGCATCCCCAGAGGCTTGCAGGGCACCCAGCAGATGCAAGAAGAAAGGGAGGCCACCTGGTCCATGGAGGCACTTTTCTCTTTCTGATTCTTCCCACCACATTTGAGAAGAATGTGAGGAAAAAGCTTACCTATGTTCCATCACTTTGTTTCTGGGAACTTCTTTCCAAAACTGAGTTAATTCTGCTGGGCCTGTGCCAGATGACTGTTCCATTTCTGCAGCCATTATCAGAAAACGGTCTTGGGCAGAGACTGTTAAACCTGCATTCCAAAAGGGTAATTCAGCATATAAACAGGAACCTTCAAAGGGGTTGGATATGCATGTGGTTTAAAGCATTATTCTGGAACTCAACATTAAGGAAAAAGAAGAAAATGGAATTATCTTTAAAAAGGAAAAAGTTCTAAAAGTGAGGAATTTCTCCTTTGAAATTCAATTTCAATTGGTGTCAGTTTAAACAATTTTACTTGTTAGAAACAATTACATTTTAATGCTGGAAAGGGCTTTAGAGACCTCTTTGACTATCCCATTTCACATGTGGGAAAACAGATGTCTACAGTGAGGTGAGGTGACTTGTGTTACTCTGCTAATTTCTAGATTCTAGCCCGACATTTCTGCTGACTCAGAGCCAAGGTCCAGGTCCCCTTCCCCCCACCATACCCAACACCTGCTGTGGCTACTAAGTGACAACTCACCCCCATGGGGAGACACAACTATATCCACTGATGCACCCGGGTCACAGCTGCTATTGCTTGGCTTGACTCTGTATTTTTCTGGAGCCGTTGTTCTCACCTATTTATAAACACAGTAGTCACATAACAACCTTTATGCTTTTCTGGGGGGAAATGGCTTAAGAATGACTTTAAAAAAATTTTTTTTATTTTTATTTTTATTATACTTTAAGTTTTAGGGTACATGCGCACAATGTGCAGGTTTGTTACATATGTATACATGTGTCATGTTGGTGTGCTGCACCCATTAACTTGTCATTTAACATTAGGTATATCTCCCTAAAAAAAAAAATTAGCAGTGAATAATTAATGAACAAAGAGTTTACAAAGTAACATTGATGGTTATGCATAGAAGGTATTTTTTCCCCACTAACAGGAAAAAAGCATCTCGACCTATCTAAAAACATATAAGTCAAACTGTCATTCAGACTCCCTCTTAAATAAAACAATCCATCTGTTAAATATTTATCCTGTTAATTACCTGAATTTAATGACATAAATTCACAAAAACAGAATGCACATTAGATTGCATGTTATTAATACAATGGTGTTCAGAAATTAAAAAACAGTAGATAATCAAAGCCCATCAGGAACATCCTGGTAGTTACATCTAAATTAAATAGAAGATTTAAGGCAGGAAAACCTATAATATGGGGTAGTGCCGGACTTAGTCTTGTTACACTTAATGCTCAGTATCAGGTTAATATCCGATATAAACTACACTCCAGAATATACCACACTTGGGGAAAATGCACTATCAATTTTATAGTTTTATGTTTCACTGTTATTATAAATTAAATTATTCACATAGTAAAGAGTAATTTTTCTTGGGTTGTTATTTACAACAAACATTAAACCCTTGTATTAACTTAGACATTAACCTATTACTGCACGTAAAAGATTCAGATACAGACCTCAGGGAAAATTTTTTGATAAAGCTATGCCACTTGGTTAGAAGCAGAAGGTAGTACAACATGCCTAAAAATTGTCATAAATAAAAACACTGTACAAGTTCAAAATTTTCAATCTTTCAATTAGAATATGTCTAAAATCACTTCCCATGTCAAATTCTCAAACCTAATTTATTGTATCTTTGAGATATTTACCTTAAATGCCACTATATTTTTAGTTACATTTGTCAACACTATTAAGGTTTTCTTCTCTCCGGATTCTGTACTTCCAAAGTACAGTTCTTCTGCTGGGCTAGGGAGTGACAAAAACATAAGACATTTGTAATAATCAGAATAAATGATAATCTAATCATTAGGTTGAAGAAAAATATTTAGTTAATATCTTATGCTCATTTGTATAAAGACATTTCACCAAAAAAGACTTACAAAACAATTACCTAATACAATTTTGTATTTTAATCTTACTGATTCAATGCACACTATTTAAAAAGTCCTACGGTTTTCCCCAAGATCAAAAGCAAACCAGGAAGAACAGAAGAGAGAATTATGAAGGCTCTGATTAATCCTATAATCAGCATTATCTTAAGGTGCACTTATTTAAACTATTTGGAAGGTTATAGATAATAAAGCAAAGAAGATATTGCTGCTTCAACTTTACCTAATTACAAATAATTAGAATGAGGCATATTTCTATACACCAACAGAAAAGAGCATAACTTAAAAAGAAAGATGATTAAGAATGTATTTAACAGAATAATTTCTCACTATGTAGCAGCTTTTCTAAGTAATAGGGAAGGAGAAAAGTACACATAAAAGTAAGTTTGGGATGGGAGCTGTAGGAAGAACTAATCAAATAGTAAAATCAGTGAGCTTCAATATTTAAATTTTACTATTACTTTCCATTGTAATGCCTATGACCTAAAAAAAAATTTAAAAGATTCAAGCAGTTTGTGTAGTTTAGTTACATTAGCCAAATTGTATCAGGTGGCTCAAAACAATGGGAAGAATAGTGTTTTTGTTTTATATAAAAAGGTGAATAATTTAACTAAAGTGAATTTTCAGCGAGCCCTTGATTTTGAGATACATCTTTAAATAGGTTAATTTTATATCAGGAATGTCTGTACCTTGGGGGTGTTTTTTAATCTAACTAACACATGTTTTTAAGAATGAGCTCTCCCAAAAGGGCTGTGCCTAGTTTTGGACAAGGTGGTAAATTTGCATGGTTGCTGGCTTTCTTCTAGAGCCCAATCATAAGTAAGTCATAGAAAACCACAAGGTTATGGATCTCATTGTTCTTAGTAACCAGCACAACAACTGTGAGCAGCTCCAGGAAGACAGAGGTTGGTTAGGTCTTTGTGTCTGTGTAGGAGCAGCTCTGGGACTTCATCGGGGGCGGAGGAAGGGAGGAGCAGAGCCCGATGTGCAGCTGAAAAGCTGTCTGGCTTTCTCCCTAGCCTGCTTTTCCTGTCATACCTCTACAATTACAGGCAAGGACCTATGATGTGACAGGTTTACAGTGAAAACAGAATGTGTAACTTCCAAATAAGTAGAGAGAAAAATGGGAACAAGTAAACAAACAAAAAAGATAAACTCCAAAGGGGGAAAATGGGAAAGAAAAACCATGAAAAACAGAAAATGCATGCGCATCTATGTCTCTCTTGCTTGCTGTCTTTCATACATATAGATGGCGGAGATAAATCCAAATATAACAGTAATCAAAATATATGTCAACAAGCTAATATTATCAATTAGAGAATGTCAGATTAGATTTTTTAAAAGTCTGGCTATATTGTTCATAAGAGATATACATAAAACATAGCTATACAGAAAGGTTTCAAGTAAAGGGACAGAAAATGCTACATAAGATCATAAAGTTGGTGTAGCAATTTAACGTAAGGCAAAATACATTTACCAACCAAAAACATCATCAGTGAGAAAAAGGTCTTTATACAATGCTGAAAGAAACAACCTGGAATCTTTTGAATCAAATAACCTAGCAGAAAAATAGAGATGTCCTGAAGTTTGGCTTTAGTCACAAACCTATTTTTCTAGTTCATCTTTGGCTTCTGGAAAGTAAAATCAACAAATCCTTACTTTAGTGTCATTTCTGGCATTCCTGAACTTGGGCAAGTCTAATAGTATCAGTAATGTGAGGAAAATACATGCCATTCAGATTTATTAATATATAAATATTTAGTTTTATTATCTGATGTGTGATGAGAGCCTTTTAAAGACACTCAACATAATAAAAGAAAGCAAGGTAGCTAAAAATATCCACTATGTCTGCAAACCAAGGTAAGTCTTCAGATAACTCTTGGTTTTATATTTCTACAGTTTCAAAAACCAAATAGAAGTTTTCTTAATTTTGTGGCTCCCTCAAGGTGATCAAGATACGTTATAAAATTATAGCTGATAAAATCTTTGATGATTACCTGATGTGTAGTAAGGGGCCTTTAAATACACTCAATGGTTTCTTGAAAGCTCTCATTTTTGAATCAACTTTTTCATTTTCTTCTGCTTTGGAAGTAGATTCGGTTGGGTTAATCTAAAGACAAAAAAAAAGGATAACTATTTAGCATATATTAACATGACCATTAACATCTATTTTAGTGCCTACTATTATACATAACATAGGTTACTCTAGAAAATACAATATGGTCATTCCCTTAAGAGTCTTTAAATTTTTCTAAATTATAACATTGTATTTATCCATCTATCAAGTTCCTGATTACTTGTAAAAAGAGTGACAACTACAAAGTGCTCTTTTAAAAATTAGAGAAAGGAACTAAATCAAAGTAAAGTTTTAAATTAATTACTTTTAGACAAATAAAAAAATTTTAGATAAAACAATTACTTCTAGATGTGTTTTGCTAGTCTTTATACAAAAGCATGGAATCAGCCTTTATTTTATTTTGAGACAAAGTCTCACTCTGTCACCCAGGTCAGAGTGCAGTGGCACAATCACAGCTCACTACAGCCTTGACCTCCTGGGCTCAAGCGATCTTCCCAACTCAGCCTCCAGAGTAGGTGGGATGACAGGTGTGTACTATCACGTCTGGCTAATTTTTTATTTTTTGTAGAGACAGGGCCTCCCTATGTTGCTCGGGCTGGTCTCAAACTCCGGTGCTCAAGCGATCCTTCCACCTCAGCCTCAGAAAGTGCTCGGATTACAGGTATAAGACACAGGCCCTGGCCTGGAATCAGACTTAAATACACTAAAGTGGTGCTTCTGGTCAGCTAATCCCATCCTTCCTCTTTCTTTTTACACACAAAAATGTGGAAGGGTAGCAGGTTAAGTGAATTACCCAAAATCACACAGCTGGCTAGTGGCAGAATTGGGGATAGACCACATCTTGTGATTCAGTTTCATTTTATTTATAAAGCTACCTTTTTAAGAAGAGGTGTTTGTTCTTCATTAGAAATTGTTTCCAATGTTTCTTTGCCATCACTTTCTATGTCTTCTTTACTTGAAGTTTCATCCTCACTGGTAATAGGCCCATTCTCACACAATGGGGTCTGGAAGTCATCATCTACTAGTGGTGGATAGCTATACTTGAAAGGATCCTACAAGAAAATAATTTCACATGAGCCTACTAAATGGTGGGTAGAGAAATAACTCTCTTAGTAGATTTACAATTCATTACTTTGGCCAAGAAAAAACGGACTTAATTAGATCATGAAATTTAAAACAAAGAAAGCATTTCAAACTAGAAAGAAAAAGAGCAATAAGTGGTGTGGGACAATTGGCTAGCCATCTATACAGAATCACCTTAGATCTTTAGCTCGCTCTCTACACCAAAAAGAATTTCAGATGGATAAAAGCTTTAAATGTGTATGTGTGTGTGTGTGTGTGTGTGTGTGTGTGTGTGTGTATTTTTAAAGAACTATATAAGTTCTGTAACAATACAGAAGAGGGATACAGAATACACTGAAAAAGAATGAAAATTGTCTTTTGAATCATAAGAAAGTTTTCAACATCACTTATAATTAAAGAAATGCAAATTAAAATGACAGTGAAATATTTTTTACCTGAGACTGGCAATGATTACAAAAAAGAGAATATGCGATGCTGGCAAGGAGGTGGTTCAAGAATTCTCACACATTGGTAAATGGGCACAATCTCTTTAGAGGAAATTTGGCAACAGCTATCTAAATTAAAAACTACTCACAGATTTTTTTCTAGGAGTTTATTCTGTATGCATTCTCGCTGCACACATATATTAAGAATTATTACAACGATATTCACTGCAGCAAAACTAGTAATGGCAAAAAATTAGAACACAACTATCAGTGCAGCCCTTTAAAAGAGGAGTGATTAAATAAATTATGTTATATCCATCCACACAGTGGAATATTTTGGTTTAAAAATGAGAGAGACCTCTGTGAATCAATATGGTGTAACCTGCAAAATAAAAGATATGAAAAAAGTACAACTGGACAACACATATGGTATGTGACCATTGTGTAAAAAACTGTAATAGATAACTCCAGAGGGATAGAAAACTTGATGGTGACTGCCTTTAGGGAGTGGCAGTGGGCACGGACCTGGGAAGGCAGATGTAGTTTTCATGGTACTGTTATACTTTTCAATCTCTGGTATTGTATTTACTTTATTAAAAAATCATGTATATGTATTACTTTTTGAAAAAAAAACTTAAAAATTAATGTTAAAAAATAGTAGTCCTACTAAAATTTTGACTGTAATTCTGAAGAAACATATCACTAAGGACAGAGAGGGGAAATAAAATAACCTTTTCTATACATAAAATTAACATTATTTAAAATGTTATGAATTATATTAATTATAATTATTTAAGATATAACAATTTTATGAGCAAATTATTAAAAATAAATAAAATCACATTTTAAATCAAGCATAGCACCTGAAATGAAGTGTATTTGGTTTTTCTAGGTGAAAATGTGAAATACAAAGCCTTAGAATAAGAAAGAAGCAGACTTCAAATTAAAAATACCTGTTCAGGTCTTTTCTAATCAAAGACAATAAACAGAAGGACATATCAAAACTATTCCTCTTGCTAGTTCTGATTGAATACAATTTTGCCAGGCAGGCAGTATAAAAAATAGCTTGCAAAAAAATCAAATAAGTGAAATATTATGAAGTTAACCCAAAGCGTACCAAGTCCATAAGTTGTACAGTTTTTCTATAAGTAGTAAAAATCAGCTCAAAAAAAGCTGGATAGTATATGCTTAATAGTATCTTTTTAACTAAAAAGACTGTTGAACAGCAAACAATTGGAAGCACACTAAAGACACATCAAGAGGAAATTCACTAACTTATGTCTAGATAGTAGAATACTATGCAGCCATAAATGAGTATGAGAGCCTGCTACATATTGATTTGGAATAAGACATGCTGTGAAGAGAAAAGCAGGATGCACACTAGCACATAAATACACTAACTTTAGAAGAGATGAGAGGGAGAAAAAATTATATACTATACTTGTTTATATGGGTAATACATATCCCTGCAAATTAATACAAGAAATTCAGCTGGGGAGGGAATATGGTGGTTGGAAATAGAAGTAGGAGGTGATATTTTTACTGAAGACTTATTTCTCATTATTCTTCTGAATACTCTTCAGTTTAGAACCACATAAATATATTACCTATTAAAAAATAAAAAATTAACAACTTTAAAACTTCAAAAATGTGTGTAACACTACTTGCTATTTTGGGGGTATCTGTGATATTTCTTTGCATATTATGATACTACTTTTCTTTTTCCCTTGAGGAAAGTATACAGCCCAATGTGCCATTATCCAGTATTGTTTTATAAACAAGTTTCAAATATTATACTTACCGTTCCACCCATGTGGGGAGGCAGGTATTCTACACTGACATAGTCCTGGACTTCATTTTTGCTTGTAAACTTCAACAAGCTCACTGCTTCTGGACCAAGCCAGGTTTTCACAATTTTGAAAGCAGCTGAAGAAAAACCAGTCACTTCATTAAAATTCTCATCATTCCTATTCTCAATTAATTTACCATAAATGCTAACCCAGGTCTTCTGAAATCAGTTTGGGCTATAATCTGTTAATATTTATCTTTATGTGATGTACTTAATTAACATTCTCTAATTTCTGTAGGCGTTTACATTGTGGCTCTCCCTTATGGGTTTCAAATGTTCCATGAAGATTCAGGAAGATTAAATTACCCTGATGTTCATTAATAAACTTATCAGGGTTTTGGCCTCTGAACAAATCCATCAATGATCCCAACTATTTACATTTCCAGACACTGAATCAAACAGCAATATGATTCAGGAAATAACTGCACAATAGTATGGAAAGAGTCATTTACCTTATGGTTCTGATAAACTCTCTATCTGAAAAACAGCCCTTCTTATTATGAGTGTGAGCTGGATCCAGCCTTCCTTTCTAACCCTACACTTCTCTGCCTCTATCTCAGGCCTTGCAGTTTATATAATTGTGGGAAACTTACAAAATCTCAAAAATAAACTGGTTTTTAAATTTTTTTTGAGACAGAGTCTCATTCTGTCACCCAGGCTGGAGTGCAGTGGCAGGAACTGCACTGTTCTGTTATCAAACACAGCTGTTTGGTAATTACAATCTTGTTCTGTCATGTCATTTCTTATTTATGCTTAATTTTTAAACCTCATTTTCACTGTGACAATCTAAGTACATTTTTAAGAAATTAAAAGAGAAATACTGCATTAAATTTGCAAAACTGTCAATTAAAAAACAGAAAATAAGAACAGTATGATAAACATTAAATGGTTCAGAGAAGTATCTTTTTATTTTAGCTAACTATAAGTTTTTTACATAACATTTAAATTTTCATTAATTTCAATTTAAAATGTGAGTTGACATGTTTGAAACTATGCTACTTTAATTTGATAAATCTGATTTTTCATGACTTTATTGAGATACAATTTACATGCCATAAAATCCCCTCTTTATACCAGTCAATGGTTTTTAGTATATTCGCAGAATTGTGCAACCACCACCACCACCACAATCTAATCCAGAACATTTTCATCACACCAAAAAGAACCTTCATATAGCAATCTCTCTTTATGCTTCCTTCTCCAAGTCCTTAGCAACTACTAATCTATTTTCTGTCTTCACGGATTTGCTTATTTTGGACATTTTATATAAATGAAACCATACAACATGGCTTTTTCTACTGGCTTTGTTCACTTGGCACGTTTTCAAGTTTCATTCATAATGTAGCATGTATCAGTACTTAATTCCCTTTTATGACTGAATAATTGTCCATTTTATAGATATGCAATATTTGTTTATCCATTCAGCAACTGATGAATATTTAGGCTGTTTCCACTTTTTGTTATTATGAATAATGCTGCCATGAACATTTGTGTACAAGTTTTTCTGTAGACATATGTTGTCACTTCTCTTGGACATATACTAAGGAGTGGAATTCTGGGTCATATGGTAATTCTATGTTTAGCTACCAAACTGTTTTCTGATGTGGCCAGACCATCTTAACATTCTCACCAGCAGTGTATGAGGCTTCCAATGTCTCCACATCCTTGCCAATACCTGTTATTATGTCTTTTTGATTCTAGCCACCCTAGTAGGTGTGAAATCACACCTCACTTGGTTTTGACTTGCATTTATCTAATGACTACTGATGCTCAGCATCTCTTTATGTGCTTATTGCCCATTTGTTTATCTTCTTTAGAAAAACATCTATTCAAATATTTCACTCGTTTAATTGGGTTACTTTTTTTTTTTTTTTTTGAGACAGAGTTTTACTCTTGTTGCCCAGGTTGGAGTGCAATGGCACTATCTTGGCTCACTGCAACCTCTGCCTCCCGGGTTCAAGCGATTCTCCTGCCTCAGCTTCCCAAGTAGCTGGGATTACAGGCATGTGCCACCACGCTTGGATAATTTTCTATTTTTAGTAGAGATGGGGTTTTACCATGTTAGCCAGGCTGGTCTCCAACTTCTGACCTCAGGTGATCTGCCCACCTCGGCCTCCCAAAGTGCTAGGATTACAGGCGTGAGTCACCATGCCCAGCCACTTGTCTTTTTAACATTGCATTGTAAGAGTTCTTTATACATTCTAGAATAAGTCCCTTATCAAATGTATGGTTTGTAAATGATTTCTTCCATTCTGAGAATTGTCTTTTCACCTACTTGGTAGTGTCCTTAAAGGCACAAGTTTTCAATTTTAATGCAGTCCAATGTTATCTGTTTATTTTGTTGCTTGTGCTTTTGTTGTCATATCTAAGAAACCATTGCCCAATCCAAGCACAAGGATTTAATCCTGTGTTTCTTCTAAGAGATTTAGCTCTTACATTTAGGTCTCTGATTCATTTTGAGTTAATTTTTATATATGATGTGAGGTGGGGTCCAACTTCATTCCTTTGAATGTGGATACCCAGTTGTCCTAGCACCTTTTATTTAAAAAGCCTTATTTCTCTACTGAATAGTCTTGGCACCATTGTAAAAAAAAAAAATCAACTGACCATAATAAACATTAGGGTTTATATCTGGACCCTCAATTCAATTTCACTGATCTATACGTTTATCCTTATGCCCATACATGCCCAATGTCTTGATTGCTGTAGCTTTGTAGTAAATTTTGAAATCAGGAAGTGTTAAGTCCTCCAACTCTGTGTTTCTATTTCAAGATTTGACTACTTTGGGTTTCTTGCATTTTCATATGAATTTTGGGACAAACATATCCATTTCTGCAAAAAAGGCAGCTGGGCTTTTGATAGGGACTGCACTGAATCAGTAGATCAATTTGGGAAGTGTTGACCTCTTAACAATACAGTCGGCCCTCCATATCCACAGGTTTCACATCCATGGATTTTTGATTGACCAACCACAATTGAAAATATTAAAAAATAAATAAAACCAATACGACAAAAATATAAATAAGAAACAATAGAGTAGAACAACTATATAGCACTCACACTGTGTTACGTATAATAAATAATCTAAAGATGATTTAAAGTATATAGGAGGGGCCAGGTATGATGGCTTATGCCTGTAATCCTAGCACTTTGGGAGGGCGGGGCAGGCAGATCACTTGAGGTTCAAGACTAGACCAGCTTGGCCAATGTGGTGAAACCCTGTGTCTACCAAAAATATAAAAATTAGCCAGGTGTGGTGGTAGGTGCCTGTAGTCCCAGCTACTTGGGAGGCTGAGGCAGGAGAATTGTTTGAACCTGGGAGGCAGGGGATGCAGTGAGCTGAGATTGTGCTAATGTACTCCAGCCTAGGTGACAGAATGAGACTCATCTCAAAAAAAAAAAAAAAGAAGGTATACAGGAAGACGTGTGTCAGTTACACGCAAATACTATACCATTTTATATGAGGGACTTGAGCATCCAAGGATTCTGGAGTCTGTGGTGGTGGTGGGGGAGGGGTTCTGGAACCAGTCTCCCATGGATACTGAAGAAAGACTGTATTAAGTCTTCCAATCCATGAACAACATGTCCTTTTATTTATGTAAGGCTTGAATGTACTAAAATGGTGTTTTGTAATTTTCAGTGTCCTTGTCTTGAACTTCTTTTATTAATAGAAGTGGTAAGAGCAGAGTGTTGTCTTGTTCCTGATCTTAGGGGGAAAGCATCCATTCTTTCCCTGCTAAGTAGATGTTAGCTGTGGGTTTTCATAGATTCAGGTTTTTCATACCTGCCCTTTATAAACAGGTGGAGGAAGTTATTTTCTGTGAAGGATTAGCCTTACCCAAAGAGAGGTCTGCACTTCGCCCTCAGCTTCTGAGAGATAATCTTCTTGCCTGATAGGATTGTCTTTGTTTGTCTGGGGGCTTTGAGTGACAATGGGACAATATGACTTAGGGTAGGAACTGGCCATAGAAGAAAGACCAACAGTGTGATTCAGGGTAGGGGTTTGGGTTGCACAGTATCAGTAGACCTTGGGGGAGACTGAAGACTAAGATCAACCACATGGGCAATCAATCATGCTTACATAATGGAGTTCCAATAAAAACTCTGAACACTGAGGCTTGGGTGAGCTTCCCAGGTTGACATACTCCATGCACATTGCCACACACTGATGCCAGTGAAGTAATATGCTCAACATTTGGTACTTCCCTGGACTCTGCCCTACACCTTACTTTCCGTGGTTGACCTTAATCTAAATTCTTTCCCGGTAATAAACCACACTTGTGAGTATAATAGTTTTCAGTGAGCTCTCAGAGTCCTTCACTAGAATTATCAAATCTAAGGGCAATTTTGAGCACCTCCTGAACTTGCAGTTTGTGTCAGAAATGGGGGTGGTCTTGTGTGGACTACTGTGGTCTAACTTGGCAGTTGTTTCAACTCTTTGCACCTTATGTTGCTAGTTTGAGTACTTTTATCATGAGAGGGTACTAGATTTTGTCAAATGCTTTTTCTGTGTCTTTTGAGATGATCACATCATTTTCCCCTTCATTATATTAATATGGTAGATTACATTAGTTGATTTTCATATGTTGAGCCCACTTGGTCATGGTGTATAATCCTTTTTATACGCTGCTGGATTCAATTTGCTAGTACTTCGTTGAGGGCTGTTGCATCTATTTTCATAAGGAATACCAGTCTGTAGTTTTCTTTTCCTGTGATGTTTGGTATTATGGTTATACTTGCCTCATAAAATAAGTTGGAAAGTATTCCCTCTTCTTCTATTTCTTGGAAGAATTTGTGAAGGATTCATGTTGATTCTTCTTTAAATATTTCACATAATTTACCAGTGAAGCCATCTGGGCCTGGGCTTTTCTTCGTGGGAAGTTTTTTTTGATTACTAATTCAACTTCCTTTTTTATATTTCTATTCTGATTCTTCTTGAATTAGTTTCAGTAGTTTGTGTCTTTCTAAGAATTTGTTCACTTCATGTAGGTTATCTAATTTCTTTGCATATAATTATTCACAGTATCTCCCTATAGTCCTTTTTATTTCTTTAAGGTCAATAGTAATGTCCCTTCTTTCATTACAGATTTTAATACTTTGAGTCTTTCCTTTTCTTCTTTATTAGCTAAAGGTTTGTCAATTGTGTTGCATTTTTCAAAGAACCAAATTTTGGATTTGTTGATTTTCTCTATTGCTTTCTATGTAACAACTGACTTTTGCAAACACAAATGAGAATGTACATTCTGAAAATAACATTCAATTTACAGTAATTTTAAAGTTGGTCAAGACAGTTTATCGATCAATGGCTTTTTCAAAAAAATTTTACCAAAAAATATATCATGACTGTCAAAAGGGTCATGTCACTACAGTGATTTGGGGTGAGTTTCAGACTGATTCCACCTTCTTTCTCAACACCTGAAGCCCATGAGAAAACCTAGACAAGGCCTGTGTTCTGTGACATACCTTATCTGTGCACGACAAATTGAGGCTTCTGACTAGAGTATTTGAGGCTGTTGTTATTTTTTTTTTTTAAGAGATGGGTATCATTATGTTGCCCAGGCTGGCCTCAAACTCATGGGCTCAAGTGATCCTCCTGCCTCAGCCTCCTGAGTAGCTAGGACTATAGCCGTGCAACACCATGCCTGGCAAGGCTGTTTTTAAAGAAGACTAATGGGTGCCCCCAGATCCTGGGTATAAAATTTTAGCCCTGTTTGCTTAGGAATAGCCTTTGAGTGTTCTAGCTCCAGTCTCTTAAGAGTGCGTGCAAAGGACAATATAAACATTATTTTAAACAATTGTAGAAATATGGCTAAATTGGCAAAGTAAAGGAAATTAGACATTTTGTTTTAGGAAAGTATAAATATACTCACCATTCATTAACCAAGGCATATCAAAGATCACTATTTTTGCTGAAAGATGAAAAAAAATTCATTGAATGTGAATCAGTAACTATAATATCACTCATACTGGCCTAGAAAAAACTGGTCATCTAAATTTAAGTAAAAACTGAGCTTGTTGTCTGAGCTCTAATTCAGTGAAGTATATAGTATCATGAATAGTATTCCATGTGGTGCTGGAACTGAACTAGCATGTCACAATGGTGAGGTGCCAGCCCAGCAGGAAGACTTGTGGGAAATCAATAGTGCACTGTCACTGTCCTCTGGTAAACAGCCTATTCTTTTGTCACTCACTGCTTTTGTTGTTTGCAGGGAGGTACAAAAGAAAACAGTTAAGTGGCTAAATGGAGTCTTTGGATGTGGCATGTCAAAGTAGTGCTGAGGCCACTGAACTTTAAAATCATTTCCAGGTCTAATTTATGGTTTCAATTATAATTTTCTAGAGATTCTATTGTTAAACCAGTCTCACAGTTGCCCCCTCCCCTTTTAATACATCACTACATTTTCAGAAACAAAAATTATTTCTACTTTATATCATGAGCTCCAGGAAGCTAATAATTCCAAAGTATACATAAGTATTATTTATACACTGAGCTGAAGATACTAAACAGCCCTATTAACAACTGAGACAATTGTGAGAAAGAACCAGAAACCGCAAAGATTTTTGAGATTCAATTCATTCCTCTATTCCAGAGGAATCAGAATGTAATTTCACTCTTCTCTGAGCAAAGAACCTCTTACAGTTGTTGCATTAATGTAGGACAAGTAAAGTACATATAAGGAAAAAGGCATCTGTAAAGAGGCACCCTGGTGCTTAATACCTCAGTCTTCGTCTGGGATATGCTTAAAATAATGTGGACTCAAGATTTTAAGATATAATAGTTATTCTTCATGACGATTTTGAAGCATAATGAATTAAGATTCCACGAAATTCAATGTCAGCAAAACTATATTATGTAGGTAGAATATATATATATGTGTGTGTGTATATATATATAAAATCTCTAGTTAAGATGAATAGTATTACAATTCACCTTTATATAGATCTATTAACTTTTTAATAGTTCTCTCAAAAGAATCTCAGATGTATTTTACAAAGTAATAATGATATTTATACTATTGATAAGTGGCTCTTCACAAACTCCTTTAGATATTTCAATGATCAAGTGGATATTTTTTCATTTTGTCCATAGAGCAACAAACTAAAACTATGGGGTAGTGATTCCCTACTGACCAATGACTGGCACTGCTCAGGAGGCCTTAAGGAATCAGGGTACATGCCAGATACAGGAAAAATCCATAAGGAACTGAAGGTAGTACAGGTTCCCCAAATTGGACACTATTGATCATTCTTTTTACCTAAAAATATTCATGAATATTCTCTCTGAAAAGATGAGAGTATAGAGCTAGGGGTGGCACTGACTCTTGATATCCATTATGCTTTTTGTCTATTCCTCACTTCACATTAACAATAAAATTAATATGCCAAATTAAGATAATTTAGGGATTTTATGCTAAAGTCACCTGAGTCACGAGTCCCAAAAGACCCAATTTGCTGTTTTCTAGGAGTACGCTCAGGCAGATCTGTAAATTCCCATTTTCTGACGTCCCTGTTGCCTCTCTTCTGTCTTTTCACTTTTAAACCATTGGGGTTAAATATACTTGACTGTTTATGTGAGTTGGCATCTCGGCTTCCCTAGGGGGAACCCATCATACAAATTCAACAAGTAAAAAATGGACTATATAAGGTTTAGGAGTTCTTCATTCAGGTAATTAATGGAATAGTCACAATGAAAAACAAACAAACTCCAAATGCCAGATTCAAATGTAGTACCTTCTAGTCAAGTATTTTCTTAATGACAATTTTTAAATAGCAATTGGTAACAACAGTATACTTTATATATCAATATTGCTTATCATACAGTGCACTTTATCAATACTGCTTATCTCTTCTTGTATGCAAGAAGTTTCATACAATAAATACTATTTGAAATGAATTTCTAAATTGAAATATTAGTAAAAATGAGACAATTCTGAAATAAATGTATGCTTTTATGTACCTATGTGTGTGAGTGGGTGTGTGTGTTATAGGATGCCATATATATGGTTTAGAACTTAAACTCTTAAAATTAACTGTGAAGGACAATGAATACTTATGAAAAACTTTCCTCTGTATGTGTTAGAATAATGTCTATGAACATATTTAAAATTCTTCATCAGAAAACAAAGTTTCAGGTATGAAAGTCTATAATAACATAAGGCTCCACAATTCTCAGACATTGTTTACAGTTTCAATATGTTATATTTTTATAAAGGAGTAAGTTACTTACAGAGGTATTTAGGGTAATAAACCTTAAAGCAGTTGATGATAAAGCGTACAAAGTCCATGTCCTAAAATAAAGATTAAATCTTTAAGACTGTCCACATTAGAGAACTTAAAATTGCACATTTCTAAAGGTGATAAATTATTAAATACAAATGAGACAATTATTAAATTCTTTAAAAAGTAAGCTCATATGTAAATATCTATATTCTCAAGGATTAAGGTTTTAGGTCATTAAGCTATTTATAATAATCAGCCCTAAAACTGACTTGAAGAAACCAGATGCTTAGTGATGTTTTAAAATTATTCACATTACCTCAAACTACTTACATACTTCAGGCTACTAAGGCAACAGGGCATAAAATGGATCTAAAAGCAATCTCCATAGAGAAATTCTAAAAATCTGTTGAATAATTAAAGAATTATTGAAACAAGTATACAGTTTATAATCAGACTACTTGGGATAATAATACACATGTATGTAAATTCTCATATATTTGCTTTTTAATCCTAATTTTTACACCTCATAATAGTGTCAATGAAATATATTTTATCAACCTTTTTTTAACACAATACTTAACCTAATCACATTGGCCTGCTGTATCTACTCCATTTCTGGCTTTTTTCATTTTATTTAGAGACCTAGAATTAGTTTTTTAGTTTACATTCCAGTGTTGTTCACTGATTCTGATTTCTAGGAGACTACAAACATAGCTATCTGGTTGGTTCTACTGCTTTGAGCACAGCAACAGGAAATTAGGTCATTAAGGTTATTATTTCCATGGGTCATTTCACTCCATGGCCACATACTGATTCACTAATTCTGATTGGCCATCTTATAAAGACTGTGGGATGAAAGATACAACCAAGCAAACTGAAATCCATCACAATTACTAGAAAGGTGGGTTTTCCTAGAGATAAGTGTCTATAAATTCATCCCTGGAATGTTAGTTGCAGCATCTTTAATTGCAATACACTAAAAGTAAGCGTCCTTAACTATCTTAAGTATTTGTTATGGGTATATATATAATAATACCTTTGTGTGTGTGTATATATACATATATATATATATATAAAATACCTTTGTGTGTATATATATATATAATATATATTATACATAATAATATATGTATAAGGTATATATATACCTTTGTGTGTATATATATATAATACAAAGGTATATATATATAATAATACCTTTGTAACTAATCATTATAGCCACTGTGCATGGAGTTTTCATAATTGGTAGTTAAGTAACAGTCAAAGAAAATAGCTGAAAAGAACCAGTTATATAAAAATTTGGTTACCTAGTTTATAATTTATGGCCCCCAGAGACTGTCTAAATAGTCTTGGTATAACATTCTTGTTTCTATCATTTATTTAATTGAATATCCTTCTTCGTAAAATCGTGAGTTACTGCTAATTCAAGTGGATATGATAAGATGTCACTGGTGTATTCTATTAATGGGGACTACAAGAAATAGCTCCATCAACCCTATTGCTCAGCATTCTATAAGGATGTTTTCGAGGCTGTTATTCATTATCTTGTAAAACGTCCTTTTGAGGACCCATGAAAGACTTTCTAGTTCAAGTATTAGGAATGGATATACTTCTAAGACACTGGTTGTGAAGGATGGCCGCTGAATAACTTTAAATGATTGCATTTCTTTCAGGCAGGCAGCTGAAAGCTTAGAGCCAAACTGGTGTCCCAACTCTAACAAATGATTTTCTTATTTTTTGCCTTGAAATTTATAAGCTCACCTAAATTCTTTGTGACATCTTTATAAGCTCACTTAAATTCTTTGTGAATCATGAAAGGGTCATTTATGAAAATAAATTATTCAGTAAGATTCAAGTATTTTAAAACAATAATGACTTAAATACTTAGTAGTGCAAATACACCTTATTTACAAATTAAAGATGGTGAGATATAAGTAGCTTGAAAAAATAAAACAGTTCAAGTCAATTCTCTGTCCTTACACTTGGCAACAAAAATATTAACATTTATTCTTCATGATTCTGGGTTAATAATTAGGAAACTATCATATCCAAAGGATAAAAGAATCATGATTTATTTTTATGGAATATTTATTTATCTAGGCAAATTGATTTTGATTTTGGATATAAAATAATTTACTCTCTCTAATTTAAAACCACTGACATGGAAACTAGGTTGGAAAACTCCAGGGCAACGGATCCTTGAAAAACAAAGAGAGAAATAGAAACATGAAAAAAAATTTGTGGTCCTACCACCGCAAGAAAGCTCTTGTTAGCAGTTCTCTCTAGCTTGTTTTGTGTTTGTTATGTCTACAGTTTCCTTTGTTGGGCTACGTATTACCATAGTATAGTATACATACATATTATAGTATGTATAATCATACAGCTTTTTTCATCTCAGAAAAAAATGTTCTCTCCAATATTACCATAAATTCCTTAAAAACACCATTTTACATAGCTATATGTATACTCCATCAACTAGATATACCATAATTTGCCATTTCATCATGTTGAACATTTATACTTTTTTCTAATTTTTCATTACTTTAAATGACACTGAGAAAATATTTTGATGTATGATACTTTTTCTGTACCCAGGATTATTTCTTTAGAATAGATTTCCAGAAGTTGGTTCCAAGGCAAAGAATATAAATACAAACACTTTAAGGTTCTTAACATAATTTGCCAAATGGAATTCCAAAAAGATTTCAACACTGCCCTAAGCACATTTGTGAATACATTACTGCTATCAGAATCAGCCACAGATTAAATATAAGAGACAGTAGTTAGAATAAATGTGCCGAGTGATCTCAATTGCTGCTGAAGGGTTTGTAGGTATCACTAAGGTCACAAGGACCCAAATTAAAGACAGGTAGGTTTTACTTATTCAAGCTTGGCAAAATCACCTGAAGAAAACTGGTTTCCAAAGCTAACCAAATCAAATCAAACAGATAGAAAACAAATCCAAACAAGCAAACAAAAACACTCAATAAAATCACAAAGTGTTATATGTGCAAAACTCGTGAACATCTTGCAACTGTAAAACAAGGTATGAATATAACAAATTCGAGATGGTATATTACCTTACTTGATATTTCCTGAATATATCACTATGTGGCACACACCAGGGCAGGTGCTATAGGATATTAGCTTTGATATCAAAGTTCACAGTTATCACATCGATTCATACCTTGCCAGCCTCGACATGCTATCTCTCCATCCCGTGTCTCAGACAAGGAACATTTCTAGGAAATTGACAGTTTCAACGCCAAATACAGAAACAAATTTAATTCCCTGCAAACCCTATTCCATGTTTGACTACACTCACACTGCAAGGCGAAAAAATAAATCCCTAATATAAGTTAGTTAGCTCAATTTTACAGCAATATGTGGTTGGCAGCAAGGACAGGAGAAAGGGAGGAAGCCATGATAAACACTGATTTGGAATGAATGAAAAATGCTTACAATGCTATTTATTCCAGTTTCTGACAGGTCAAACATCACTGTTACAGGTTTCCCATTTTCCCTCTTAGCATAACGTTCCAACCAGAATGCTATGAGCTTCTTTTTGTCCGATATGGTTTTCTGGTCTTTTACATGATACTTCACCCTGATCCAGACTTTAAGCAGAAGATAAAAATAAGAACAGGACTTATGGCATTATAATATTATTATACATATATATTGCCTTTCCCTTGACATTTTTCATTTACAATTCATTTTATTTCTTAGATCAAAAACATCTCTTTCTTATTTTCAATGAGAAACAGTTGCACTTGGGAGCCTTAAATTGAAGAGTAGCAGAGAGATAGACTGTTTCCCTTAGGAAATAAACAAATTTCACTTGTAAGAGGGAAAAGAAAATACAGGTGAACAAACACTATTTGATAATAATCTAAATGTGCTCTGCATTGTGCTTAACAAAAAAGAAAGTCATTGCTTTTGTTGAGCACTGGAAAAAGTGTTCCATCCAGAGGAAAGATATTGACACAGGGCGATGGAGGCATGAGCCAGTGCCGTGCACGTGTGTGGAGCACGGTAAACTGTTCAGGTGGTGGTAGCTAAGATGAAATGGGATGAGTGGTGAGAGGAGAAGCTAAATAAGAAAGAACTGGACTTGAAGGACTGTGAATGAAACTCTACGGCACTTTGATTTTCCTATTTTAGAACACCTTTCAGGCAATAGCACAGAAGGTAGAGTGGAGGAGGCAGAGAAGGAAACCCACCAGGTTATGACCTGGGAAGGGACTGGGGCAAAGGTGTAGTAGTTAGAAAGTGAATTGAGGAAGTAGTATGGTAAGTATGGAAAAAAAGCCAAATTGAAGCTATATTAGAGGAAGAGCCAATGAGTGGGCCTGAGGTGGGCAATACAGAAAGTGAGCAAGTGGACGGGCATGGATGTTCAGTAGTGTGTTGTGCTAAAGGCTGCTGACAGGTGGGAGCAGTCAGTGGGTAGCTAGGTATGCGCATGTGGCCTGGGGATAGTGTGGGGTCAATACTGTGCCGGGGGAGGTAGCTAAAGTGCCAAGATGCTCGTGATTGATCACCCAAGGAGACTGTATCAGCTGTAAAGTAAAAGAAGCAAGAAAGGAATAAAGCCTAGGAAACACCTTTAAGGGACAGGTGGAAGAAGAAAAATGAGAAAAAAAGGTTGAAAAGGAGGAGGTGGCAGTAAGAGGAAAATGCAAAAAGAGTATTGCTCAAACAGAGACAGACCACATGCTATGGAGGAGTGAAGATGAGTGCAGGACATCTGTTCAGTATGGGGCTTGAACGTGCCTGCCAAGTTGCATCCCTGGTATAAAACCAGGCTGGATTTGGTGCAAGTGGGAGAGAGGTATAACAGGGGAGTCACCGGAACAAAAGAGATGATTGTTACTGTTCCTTTCATTATAATACACAGTTCAGAAAAAGCTAGAGTGAGATTATGGGAGACTCGAAAAGGAAAAGGCCTATTTAGCAACCTTTAGCGACTATCAAAAAAATTCTCCATAAAAATACTAAGATGAGTTTTAATATCACAGTCAGATTAAAAAGAAGATAATGACTCTGAATTAAATAACTTTGTTTATGCTGTAGGATGCAGCATTTATTTTTTGCCTTTATTGCCTACTTTATTATAATGCAAACAATATGCACAGCTACTAAGTATCTAACACTCTGTAAAAATGGTCCTGCCAATCCCTCATTGCAGAAGACTTGAGGAGTGCTACAGATGGAGAAAGTTCTGCCAATTCTTAATTCAGTTGACATAGATATCTCAATCTCAAAATCTTGAAAAGTCAGAACATAAATTAAATTTACTTACACAATTTGTTACCTTCTTTGTCATAACCATGGAGATAAATAACACCAATTTCCAATAACCATCTGGGAATGGAGGATTCATTAAGGTCTAAAAAGTGGTAAGCTTTGATCAGTAGTTGTAATTTAGGGGTTTAAAAATAAAACTCATAATGTAAAGATATAATGTTATGTAGTAGTTCTGATCTTTAAAAATGATATAATGTACCCAAACATTCAAAAAGAAAATCTCTGGCAATATAAAGTGGTGTTTCCTACCAAGCAAACAAACTAAATAATGACACAGGTGACCAAAATGGACAAACTCCATTTCCCTTGACAGGTCATTATTTATATGGATACATTTCCACATTTTGATTGTTTCACATAATGACTTGCAAACAAATATCACTATCAGAGTTTCCAGAGAACATTCTAGTAAATATCCACATTGCAGCCTCAGAATTAGTAGAAAAAAATCACTTCGGTTTCTTTAGTAAAATGGTATTTTTCTATTAGGTTCATGCAAAAGTAACTGTGGTATCTGCAGTTAAACATAATGGCAAACGCTGCAATTACTTTTGCACCAATCTAATACGAAGTTTGTTATCTAGTAGACTTTAATGCATTTAAAAACCTTTAGGAAAGTGGAAAATACGTCAAGAAAAATGGCCAGGCATGGTGACTCATGTAATCCCAGCACTTTGGGAGGCCAACACGGGAGTATCATTTGAGGCCAGGAGTTTGAGACCAGCCTGGGCAACACAGTGAGACAACCTCTCTACAAAGATAAAAATATAAAAATTAGACCGGGTGCGGTGGCTCACGCCTGTAATCCCAGCACTTTGGGAGGCCGAGAAGGGTGGATCACGAGGTCAGGAGATTGAGACCATCCTGGCTAACATGGTGAAACCCTGTCTCTGCTAAAAATACAAAAAATTAGCCAGGCTTGGTGGTGGGCGCCTGTAGTCCCAGCTACTTGGAAGGCTGAGGCAGGAGAATGGCGTGAACTCAGGAGGCAGAGCTTGTAGTGAGCCGAGATCACGCCATGCACTCCAGCCTGAGCGACAGAGCAAGACTCAGTCTCAAAAAAAAAAAAAAAAAAAAAAAAAAAAATCAATAAATAAAAATTAGCCAGGCATGGTGTCACATGCCTGTCGTCCCAGCTACTCAGGAGGCTGAGGTGGGAGGCTCATCTGAGCCCAGACATTGAAGGCTGCAATGAGCTATGATCACAACACTGCATTCCAGCCTAGGTGACAGAGCAAGACCCTGCCTCAAAATAAAATGAAGGAAAGAAAAGAGAAGATAAGAAAAGAAAACAAAAAATGTGAGAACTTGAACTTCAGCAGGAGGAACAAACAGAGTACCTCTCCAGTTTTTGGGGAGGCTAAGGACCAACATAGCAAGGCAGCAAATGCTAATGCTTTTGTTTCATTCACCAGCAGTACCTTAAGACCTTTCAAAGATTTATCTTTCCCCATCCCCTTTTACCATATCTCTGCTATTTTTCACCAGAAAATAGCAATTCTGTGTAAGAAAACAAACATTGTTGAGTTTAAATATTTATTCGGTATTTAAATCGTTTAAAAATATCAGATTTATATTTCTTTCTTTGGTTAATAAATGCTTCACTGCTGAAATTACCTACAGTTGTTAAATTTCCAATCACATTATTTTTTTACTAATCCCCTTTTCAGGGATTCCTTCTGCAAGCATGAAGAGTGAGGAGAGTATCTGCTCTGGATTTATGGTTGACTATTTTGTGTTAAGTCTTCAGATTGAAGTCACTTCAGAGGTTATAATCCTCAAGGACAGAAAATTCTGCTTTATGCCTAACTGAAATCAGAAGTTATGCCAGTTTCTTCTTGTTCAATTTTTTGGAGGAGAGAACTAACAGGTCTTCATATACTTGAAGACCATTATAAAACTCCAAGACTTGAAACTCCCACTTTTGGAAAAAAATTCTATCTAGTAGCAGACTTACAAATTAACAACTTAAGGCTGCATGTACCCCAAAATATGTACATCTACTATGTACCCACAAAAATAAAAACAATATAAAGAGAAGACTGTGATAGGCTTCCTTGGGGATAAGCTTGCATTTTTGGGGTGACTCTCATTCATTTAACAATTCTATATGGTGTACCTATTAACCTATTAGCACAAGGAACTGTGGGGATAGAGAAAGGCATAGGCAACAACTGAGAAAAATGGACAGTATCTCCTTATTTCTAGGCCTAGTAGCAAAGATAGTCTTGCTATTGCTTAATGGTACTGAATTAAACACAGATTAGGAAACTCTGCTGTGAATGAAGAATCTGAGTGTGATTCTGCTCTCTGGTGATCTGATTTCCTTATGAATGATCCCACTTAAAAGACTTATAAGCTGTTCCTTTGAAAGTATTACTGGGTCTTTATAAATAATTATATTCTGGTGTTTATGATGACTGCTAGGAATATGTGCAAATACATGATTAGATAAATGTAAAACAATGCCATTTATACAGGATATATTACAGTCAAGGTTAAATTGAACAGCTTACCGTTGACAGAAATTTCTTTCCTCCACTGAAAACTCTCATCGAGCATCTTCAGTGTTTCATCTACAATATTATGTCTCCAAGATAAGTAACTTTCAACCCAGTTATCATCTTGTTGTAGCCTTTCAACATCACGTGCATCATATTTATCTGACTTATCTAGGGAAAAAACAGTAATAAACATCCAAGTCAGATTAATTCTGCAGTGAAAAATAACCACTAATGGCAAAGGAGAAGAAAGACTTTGAAGACAAAGTTAAGCTATTTGAGGATAGACTCAGGGACGTAGTTCAGATAAAAGTGCCATTTAAAAGACTGATGGTGCTATTGTTTGGATATGGTTTGCTTGGTTCCCCCAAGTCTCTTGTTGAAATCTGATGCCCAGTGTTGGAGGTGGGGCCTGGTGGGAGGTGTTTGGGTCATGGGGAGGACCCCTCAAGAGTGGTTTGGTGTCATTCTCATGACAACGACTGAATTCTTGCTCTTAGTTCCCGCACGAACTGATTGTTGAAAAGAGCCTGGCACCTCCTCCTTTCTTGCCTTTTCTCTCACCATGTGATGCCTGCTTTCCTTCATCTTACGTCATGAGTGGAATCTTCCTGAGGTCCTGACCAGAAGCAGATACTGACACCATACTTCTTGTATAGCCTGCAGAACCATGGGCCAAATAAACCTCTTTTCTTTATAAATCACTCAGCCTCACGTATTCCTTTATAGCAACACAAATGGACTAAGACTGATGGAATTTCCAAGTGTGAGGAGAATACAGTTATCTAAAGACTGCAGGTTTAAGTAAGCCACTACAGATGTTAAAAATTACACCAGAGTAAAATATTTGGTACAGCCCTCTCTAAAACTATATACCAACATCTGGGAAGATAAATTATGTTATCTGAACTTGAAATTCTTAAGTCAATGAAAAATGAAGGAATTTCATATGTAAAGAAATAACTAAGTTGTACTTTAAAAAGACATTTGTTTGGCAAGTGTCATTAAAAAAAAATTAAGTAGGCCAGGCGTGGTGGCTCATGCCTGTAATCCCAGCACTTTGGGAGGCTGAGGCGGGCGGATCACCTGAGGTCAGGAATTTGAACCAGCCTGGGCAACATGGAGAAACCCCGTCTCTACTAAAAATACAAAAATTAGCCCGGCATGGTGGCGCACCCTGTAGTCCCAGCTACCCGGGTGGCTGAGGCAAGAGAATCATTTGAACCCGGGAGGTGGAGGTTGCAGTGAGCTGAGATCGTGCCACTGCACTCCAGCCTGGGTGACAGAGTGAGATTCTGTCTAAAAAAATAAATAAATAAATAAAATTAAATACAAAAATAAAGACAAACAAAGAAAAAACAACAACAATAAAAAACAGTAAAAAAAAATTAACTAAGTACCTATGGAAAACTGATCATGTATGCCATATTACGGTATTTACTATTTTCAGACTCGGGCCAACACATTTTCAATAATTTCTTGGAATAATTATTTCTAATAACAATAATTTCTCATCAGTTGCTCACACACACACTATATTCCCACTAACTTGCATAGCAGACATTCCTCCTTCTTTGCCCTGCTTTATTATTCTGTAACTGAACTTTCCTTGTCTCTGCACATCCAAATGCTACCATTCTGCAAGTCTCCTTTCAAATGCTCCCTTTTCCATAAAATTTTCCCTGAGTCCAGAAGTATTAGGTTGGTGCAAAAGCAATTACTTTTATGGAACTTGAACTAAGCTTTTCTTAAGGTGCTTACCACTTTTACCTTGAAATACAGTTACTAGCACGGAAGACATATTTCCCAAATAGACAGTAGAGACAGATAGTCTATACATCTGAGCATCCTCCAAAGCAGATTACAGTAGTGCCAATGAAAAGGCCTTCCATAAACATCTGTTGATGGAATCTATTCCTTCTCATTTTTTTCTCAGTTAGTCATACCCTCCTAAGGTTCATACAAAAAACAAAACAAAACAAAACAAAGCAAAACAACTTCAGGAAATTCCCTGGCTCCTTTATTTCCTTTTCTTCTGCATCTAGTTAGTTGCAGGTTTTATGGATCCTATCTCTTCTTGATTTGCACTGCCTTATTTCAGGCCCTCAGAGATAATAGCTGAAAGGCCAGGAAAATACAGAATGCATTCAGAGAATTGTCTTCTTTGAGTCTCAATTTCCTTATCTTTAAGCTATTTTATATACTCACAATGCTGTGTGAGGATCGGATGAAAAAGTATATATTTAAAGCACTAATTTTATATATTTAAAGCACTAAATTTAGTGGAAATTTAAAGCACTATAAAATATAAGAAGAGGCCATAAATCATGCATTTGTAAGAGTGCTGCTTTGGATATGGCTTTTAATAGCTGGGTTGTATTTTTCTAATCTATAAAATGAGTGGTTCTGTGGTAGGTAATCTTAGAGATTGTTGTTTAGCTCTGCTATTTGAAAATTCATCAGTATTCAAAGCACATTTTTTACAATTTTTTTCAAGTAAAAAGTGTGGCCTATGAAACAGGTGACTAATTCAGCTGGCAACTCAAACATACTTAGCATGCAGAAGTGTTTTATGCACACTTCCCGATTTTGTCACACAGAACATTGAAAGGACATGTACTCAAGGGTCAAAACTTAATACAATTTACTGTTTTATCAGGGACTTTCTAAAATAAAATTGTCTCTTTTTTTTTAAACTAAGAGTGCTGACAATGAGGACTACAATGACTACCTGCCTTGATTTGGGCGAAGCAGCCAGTACTGATTACACACCATTGTTTCTGTGTAATCAGTGCAAATGTAAAGAAAGTGAAAAAGTCAAATGATATCTTAGCATTATTATGAAAATAGTTTTGACCTCATAGCTTTCTGAGTCTTGGGCATCCCCTAGGGTCCCCAGATATATTCTAAAAACCAATTACTTAGAACAATATATGGCAAGTGGTAAAAACTCAGTAAATAGTAGCCATATTAAGAAGAATAAAACACTATTGTTGTTGTTGTCATTTTTTACCACCACTGCTAGTACCATCACTAGGGAATACCATAAACAAATGAATGCCCATTACTAAGAAATTTAAAGCCCACGGCTCTTTGATAGCTTTCAGCAATGTTGATCTTTGAAATTAGAAATCCCCATTTATATTAAAATGATTTTTATTAATGTTCTTACATATAACATGCTAGTTGTTGACCATTTACCCCTAGACAAATAGAAATGAAATCAGAGTAGGGGAAAGAAAAGAGAAGACAAAGATTTGACAGCTAGGCACATGGGGGTTGGGGGAGAGAGGCAGGAGAAAAGTAGAGGCAGAAGAGGACAGAGGACAATGGGATAGAGGAGAGGGTTGAGGGGGAAGAGAGGGGGAAAGACGAATAGAATGAGACACAGAGAAAAGAAAGGTGAGGGAGGTAAAAATAGAAGAGGCAGAGAAAGAAACAGAATAAACTGAGCATTGAAGGTAAGAAAAACATAGCCTAGAAGCACAAGGCCAAGGGTGATAAATAATTGTGCTTATATCAACACAATTTGCTGCTTTCACACACAGCCCTCAGACAACTGAGCCCTCAAGAGATTGGAAATTTCAGAAAACCAGTCCTTGGGTAAGTTCAGATGTGCTATGGTTTGAAGCAAGCCTCTCCTAAATTCAGGTGTTGCCAATGTGACAGGATTAAGAGTAGGGCCTTTAAGAGGTGATTAGGCCATAAGGGTTCCTCCCTCATGAATGGCATTAAGGCCCTTATAAAAGAGGCTTCATGCGGCAGTGTCCTCCTCTTGCCCTTCCACTTGCTGTCACAGGAGGACACAGCAAGAAGGCCCTTACTAGACACCAAGTACTGGCACCTTGATCGGAGACTTCCCAGCCTCCAAAACTGAGAAAATAAATTTCTGTTCTTTATAAATTACCCTGTTCTGTTCTTTATAAATCACTTAGCCTCAGGTATTCCTTTATAGCAAGACAAACGGACTAAGACTGATGAAATTTCAGGTATTTTGTTACAGCATCACAAAATGGACTAAGACAAGATGTTACAGAAAGATGCTAAAGATGTATACCCAAAAGGTTATCTAAAGATACAAAAACACACATGCATGCACACAAACACACACACACCCCTAGGACATTTTTTTGAAAAACTTTACCTATCAACAATTAAAGTGTAGAGATGAGGGTGAGAAGGTGTATTATTCAGGGTTCTCTAGAGGGACAGAACTAATAGGATAGATATATATATTTACTCGGTTAGTCTGTTTTCATAATGGCTGCTGATAAAGACATACCTGAGACTGGAAAGAAAAAGAGGTTTAATGGACTTACAGTTCCACATGGCTAGGGAGGCCTCACAATCATGGCAGAAGGCAAGGAGGAGCAAGTCATGTCTTACATGGATGGTGGCAAGCAAAGAGAGAGGTTGTGCAGGGAAACTCCCATTTTTAAAACCACCAGATCTCGTGAGACTCATTCACTATCATGAGAACAGCGCAGGAAAGACCTGCCCCCATAATTCAATCACCTCCCACCAGGTTTCTCCCACAACACATGGGAATTGTGGGAGTTATAATTCAAGATGAGATTTGGGTGGGGAGAGAGCCAAACCATATCAGAAGGGTTCAGTTTTATAAAAAGGTGTGTGTGTGTGTGTGTGTGTGTGTGTGTGTGTATTCTCCCAATACTTGTCCTCATACACGGATGATACCTTGTCTCATAATACCAGTGAAAACCACATCAAAAACAACATTAATTCCAAGTGGTAGATTTTTAAGCCTCATCTCTGTATTTCTTTAAAATAGCTAATTTCAGCCAATCCTTCATGAAGAAACCTTCTTAATGAAGTATCAGCACCCTATGGTTCATTGGCCCTTTCTACTATTTATTTGTTCTAATATGAATTTTGCTCTGTAAATTGTTCTTCTATTTATACAAGTGTATTACCACCAAATAAATTGTAAAGTCCATAATTTGGCAGAGAAAGAACTAAAGGTACATGACAATGGTGATATGTCTCTAGGAACATACAGTATTAAATGTTCTAAGGCAAAGACGACCTGTCTCATCTTTTCTCGTCTCTCCATACACATGCATATGTGTGTGTTCTTTCTCACTCACTGTTTCTCTCTCACACACAATTTTTTAAATAAAAAAATAATATTTTTTAAAAATTGTGTTGTAAGATAAAGAAACTATAGTTCTTACTTGTAAAATAGCAAACTTTATTATGAACTTTTCTTTTTTTCTCTTGCATTTGTTGGCCAGTGATGTTACCAACAGGTCAGAAACTGTGTTTTAAGGCTAACAATGTGAGAAAATTTCTGGCCACATTCAGGATATAGAGTAGAATGATGGACTTGGAAGACCCATGCCACTATGTATAGTGAAGCTAAGCAAGTCACTCTAGGCTTTCTATTCTTCTCTGTAAAATGAAAATGAGGTCTGTCTACCTACAGTCTCAGAAAGATCAAGAACACTGAAAAACTTAAACACTGTACAAATGAATTTCCATCAACATACAATAGAATGCTAACTATGAAAAGAAGACTAAATTCAAATTTACCTATTAGTTAACCAGTAAGGAAAATCTTGGAAGTATATTGTTATTACAAATGTGCCTAAATTTCAGATAAAGGTTGAAAAAATATAGAAGTATTCTAATAATGAAAACTAGAGAACAGTTAATGTTCCAAAGCAGCAAACATATAACTCTAGATCATTATAGTAGTTTAAAACATCTTAGGATCTCTTATTTCTCCATGACTCTGAGCATAGATCCACTGAAAGTCCTTCTGGGGCATTAAGAGAGCATTTGTATCGGATGGACTATTTCTATTAGCTGGACCTCGTAAATGTCAGTAATGGGTGTGATCAAGACAAAAGAACAAAATATTCCTTCAAGATTATTCTCTGCTAGTTGGCCACAACCTATTCTGAATCTCCACTTTCTTGTGAAACTGGTGAGACTGAGACAGGTAATCTTTTACAGCAGGATTAAGCCATTGGTCTATAGCAGTGATTCTTCAACTTCAGCACATATCAGAATGATTAGGAAGGCTTATTAAAACCGGGATTACTGGGCCCCACCCCTAGACTGTCTAATTCTGGGTGGGATCTGACAATTGGTATTTGTAACCAGTTCCTACATACTGCTGATGCTGCTGGTCAGGGACCACACTTTGAGAACTGTTGTTCTACTGCAGGAGCTGGCAAACTTATTCTGTATAGGCCCAGATGGCAAATATCTAAGACTCTGAGGGCCATATTATATTATTATTATATTCTCTGTTGCTGATTTTTCTCTCTCTCTCTCGCGTGTGTGTGTGTGCGTGTGTGTGTGTGTGTGTGTGTAACAACCCTTTAAAAGGCTTGGCTCAAGGGTCATACAAAAACAGGACTTTGCTGATCTCTGGTCTATTGTAAAAACGGGAGGTGCTTTCTGCTTCAGTTCTTATCCTTCAAGAGCTGGATTCCTTAGTACACTTGAACAAGCAAAGCTAAACTTTCAAAACTGTTCTCCAGGTCCTCATCAGTCACCAGCCAGTTATCCAGGTTAATTAGATATAATGGACCTTGGTCTATTCCTGTATATTACAGACTCTGCCTCAAGGTCTTGGCATAAGCCCACTATCTATAATCATTCACTTGGCTCATTTTGGTCAAATGGGAGGATGTAAAGCCAATTTCATCAAAACTAATAGGATAATAGTAAGAGTCAGTCATTTTGAGAGGAGCTCCTCAAAAAGGGGATGGCATGAGAGGAGTGGGACTGATGCTGTCTCTTCTACTAAGCTCCATGAGGTCAGGGACTTTGAAAAGTCACACCCTGCTCCCTCCAACTCTGCCCAACACACAGTAAGTACATGCTAAATCTTTGTTACTGAATGATTAGCCATGTACAAGTCTATCCCCTAGTAGATCTTGAGTTCATTGAGGATCCAGAACTTCACTAATAAACTGTTTTATTTCCTTCCCTTTTGAAAAGTTAAAAATTACAGAATAGAAAATAATGTTAACAAATATTTATGTAGCTGTAACCCAAAATTAACAAATATTAAGTTATTCGCTTCAGTTTTTTTTTAATAAAAGGACTAGAATGTCATAGATAAAGCTGAAGTTACCCTTGATCTTCCCATAAAAGCCTTGCATTTCTTTGCTAGATTAGGCAGTTTAGAGGATTTTGTATTGTTATCATAAGCCTATGACAAGATTGGCAAACTTTATACCTCATATTTTCCTGCCACATTCATAACTAAGTTATCCTATATAATGTAGTTATTGAAATAATAGCATAAATCATTGTCTTTTTCCTGACTTTATAGGAATTATTCTAAAGTTCCCCAATTAAACATGACATTTGCTGTAGGTTTTTAGAAGATACACTTAACTTTAAGTACTCTAGAATTTCCATTGTGATGTCCTCTTTAACCCATGGGTTATTTAGCAGAAGAATTACACACATTGCTGAGAAGTTGGTAATCCATGGATTATTTAGAGGTATGTTATTCTAGTTTCCTATCATATGACATGTTTTTAAGTACCTATTATTGTGACTTCTGATGTAGTTGCTTAATAATGTATGGGCATGGTCTGTATGATGTAGCTTCTTTGGAATTTTCTGAGACCCCCTTTATGACTTAGTATGTGGCGAATGTTTGCAAAAACTCTGAAAGTACAAATATATATTCAAAAAGTATATATTCTCTACTAGATGGGCAGGAGAGTCTATATACTCATATACATACACACACACATATATATCTATAATCAAATTTGCTCATTGTAGTGTTAAAATCTTCTAAATCTTAAATATTTCTTGCCTGCTAGTTCTATTTCTGAAAGAGGGTTGTTAAAATCATTCAACACGTTTGTAGATTTCTTGAGTTCCCCTTATGATTCTGGGTGCTTTTTGCTTTGAGTATTTTAAGGTTATATGGTTAGGTAGTTTTTTATGTTGTTAGTTCCTAGGTGTTATACCCTTTTACGGTTCCTTTTATCACAAATAGTATCTCTTTTTATATGTATTAATGTCTTTCACCCTAAGTAACATTTTACCTAAAGTACTGCTGAAACAACATTACTTTCGGTTAATATTTGTTTTGTATATCTTTTTCCATCTATTTTCAACCTTTCTACATTAATTTATTTTAGATTAGTCTCTTTTAGACTGCATGCAGTTAAGATCTTTAAAAATTTAATCTGATATCTAATATGTAGAAATCAGTTTATATTTATAGTAACTATTGATAAAGTTGGGATTATTTCTGCTGCCTTCCTCTGTGTTTTCTGGTAACCATGCTGCTTTTTTTCTCCTTTTCTGCTTCTTCCTGGAGAGGACTTTTCCTCCATTCCCCTTTTCATTCCTCCACTGGTGTGGAAGTCAAACATTTTATTTCTGTCTTTCAATGATTACCCTTATTTTAAGTATTCACATTGAAAACAACAAAATCTGCAGTTAGTATCTCTATCCTCATTCTGAAAGTTCCTTGTAATACTTTACCTCCATTTCTTCTGCTCTTATTATTATTTCTGCTTTTTCTTACTATCCACAGTTAGATTTTTTATTTACTAATTTGCCTGCCCATTTCTTTGCTTTTCTTACTTCTTGCATCCCTCTGCTTCCTTTGGTGTACTATTTACTTACTAGTGAAGTAGATGAGTAGTTTTTTTTTTTTTTTTCAGCAATGGTCAATCTTTGCATGCCTAAAAAGTTTTACCTTCACTTTTGAATAAATGTTCTAAGTGAGCAGTTATTTCCCTCAGCACTTTCAGAAAATTATTTCACTGTTTCCTGGCAATACTGTTACTGATGAGAAATCAAGTATCAGTCTGATTTTTGTTTCTTTGTCGATAATGTGTCATTTCTCTTTGGGTTGTTAGATTTTCTCTGTCCTTGGTGTTTTTTGGTTTCACTAAAATAAGCGTTGAGATTAATTTCTTTTTCTCTATGATGCTCAGATTTTCTTATGGTTCTTTAATCTGAGGATTTGATATCTTTTATAAATTCTGGATAACTGTCAATTATTATTTCTTCTAATAGCACACTTTTTTTCCTTCCGGAAGTTTGATTAAATGTATATTGGGTTTCTCATGCCTTTTACTTTTCCTTACACATTTTTATCTGTTTTCTTCCTCCAATGATCTGGGTATAGAGTAAGTACTTGTAGAAAAACTTTAAAATAGTCTATGAATGTCCTATGTCAGTTGTAAATATATAGCAGTATAATGGGTAAAGTAAAGCTTCTGCAAATCATGGCTCAGCTAGTAAGTACTAGTATCTAATATCAAAGAAAATTCTACACACATATGCCAAATCTTTATAGTCACTACAAGTCCAGCTTAAACTAGTTTTGATTGAAATGTAGCAAATTTTTGTCCTCCTATTCCTTGCAAAATGGCTGCAGGAAGAAAAAATCCTTTAGGAATTTCTGTGAGCACTACTCAATCTCCTAGAGATCTTATCAAACCAAAATTCTTGTTAGAGGGTAAATTTTCAGTAATGAAAAACATTCATATGATAGAGTACTACTATCAAGAGCACACAGTAGATTTGGTAAACAGACCACTCCTCTCATGCAAGCTTTCCAAATGACAATGACTAAAAACAAACTGACATCTTAGAAATGACAGTATTCTAGTAACAGACTCTTTTTTTTTTTTTTTTGTGAGATGGAGTCTCACTCTGTTGCCCAGGCTGGAGTTCAGTGGCACGATCTCGGCTCACTGCAACCTCCGCCTCCCGGGTTCAAGCAATTCTCTGCCTCAGCCTCCCGGGTAGCTGGGATTACAGGCACCCGCCACCACGACTGGCTAATTTTTGTATTTTTAGTAGAGACGGGGTTTCACCATCTTGGCCAGGCTGGTCTTGAACTTCTGACCTTGTGATCCACCCGCCTTGGCCTCCCAAAGTGCTGGGATTCCAGGTGTGAGCCATCACGCCCAGCACCTAGTAACAGACTCTTTCGAGCTGCACATTTCCCTAACCATTCAGAATGAGGATATATGAAGAACAGGTATAAACAACTTAAAGAGATGAGTAAAAAAAAAAAAAGAAAAAAAAAGAATATTCACCAGGCATTGCAAAAAGTCATTACTGAAAAGAAACATTAAAAAATAAATAGGTTTACCAAATTTGGTCTCCAATGTGAAGTTACAATCTGATATTCTCCAAAGCCGTCTTGATATTTTTAGATACGTAATAAGGACAAAAATTGGTAACTTTTTAAAAAATTAATTTAATTGACAAAAATTACATTTATGGTATACAACATGATGTTTATATATTGTGGAATAGCAAAATCAAGCTAACTGACATGCATTACTTCACATACTTATTTTTGTACTGCGAACACTTAAAATTTACACTCAGCAATTTTTTTTTCTTTTATTATTATTATTATTATTATACTTTAGGTTTTATGGTACACGTGCGCAATGTGCAGGTAAGTTACATATGTATACATGTGCCATGCTGGTGTGCTGCACCCACCAACTCGTCATCTAGCATTAGGTATATCTCCCAATGCTATCCCTCCCCCCTCCCCCCACCCCACAACAGTCCCCAGAGTGTGATGTTCCCCTTCCTGTGTCCATGTGTTCTCATTGTTCAATTCCCACCTATGAGTGAGAATATGCGGTGTTTGGTTTTTTGTTCTTGCGATAGTTTACTGAGAATGATGATTTCCAATTTCATCCATGTCCCTACAAAGGACGTGAACTCATCATTTTTTATGGCTGCATAGTATTCCATGGTGTATATGTGCCACATTTTCTTAATCCAGTCTATCATTGTTGGACATTTGGGTTGGTTCCAAGTCTTTGCTATTGTGAATAATGCCGCAATAAACATACGTGTGCATGTGTCTTTATAGCAGCATGATTTATAGTCCTTTGGGTATATACCCAGTAATGGGATGGCTGGGTCGAATGGAATTTCTAGTTCTAGATCCCTGAGGAATCGCCACACTGACTTCCACAAGGGTTGAACTAGTTTACAGTCCCACCAACAGTGTAAAAGTGTTCCTATTTCTCCACATCCTCTCCAGCACCTGTTGTTTCCTGACTTTTTAATGATTGCCATTCTATGCAATACATTGTATTTACTATAGTCTCCATGTTGTACAATGTATCTCTGGAACTTATTCCTCCTGTCTGACTGAAATTTTGTTTCCTTTGATTCATATCTCTTGAATCTCCTGCCTCAACCCTCACCCCTCCAGCCCCTGGTAACTGACATTCTATTCACTACTTGTGTGAGTTCAACGTTAAAAATCTAAAACATTAACATTTATGTGAGATCATGTGGTATTTGTCTTTCTGGGCCTGGTTTATTTCACTTATTTCACTTAACATGTCCTCCAAGTTCACCCAAATTGCTACAAATGATAGGCTTTCCTTCTTTTTAAAAGGCTGAATAGTATTCCACTGTATACATATACCACATTCTTTTCTTTTTTTTTTTTTTTTATTATGCTGCACCCATTAACTCGTCATTTACATTAGGTATATCTCCTAATGCTATCCCTCCCCCCTTCCCCCACCCTGTGTCCAAGTGTTCTCATTGTTCATTTCCCACCTATGAGTGAGAACATGTGGTGTTTGGTTTTCTGTCCTTGCGATAGTTTGCTCAGAATGATGGTTTCCAGCTTCATCCATGTCCCTACAAAGGACATGAACTCATCCTTTTTTATGGTTGCATATATACCACATTTTCTTTATCCATTCATCTGATAACCTCTTAAGATCTTTTCCTCTTATTCTGATGATGACAACTTTAAAAAGGTTGATCTTGAAAATGTTAATGATGGAGCAGAATTTAAGCAAATCCAAGCGTGTCTGTTTATTTATCAATCTTTCAAAGGCTTCCTCACTTGGAAATAATAATAACTCATTACCTATGAGCACTAATCTCTGATTACCTGCCACATGCTAGCCTAAAAGAGCCAGGTATTGCAGATGCAAAGATGAGTGGAGCCTGAGCTGGTCCCTGAGTGGTTCATAGTCTAGACACGTAGGCGAACTCTCCAGTAGTATAGTTACATTTTAAATGTCATTTTCCTTTCAAGAAAGAGTAATCAATAAGGACAATCCCTGTTATATGTTCCCTTTACTCTACAGGAGTTTCTTCCATTTACTGCTTATCTTCCTGTCCTTGAAATTCTCCTTTTTTTGTTATCTACAATAATAAAGTTTCCTGGTTCTCCTACTTCTCTAACCACTTTGTCTCCTTCAGCCTAACAAAATGAAGGCATTCCTCAAAGCTAATTGCTTAATTAAAAAAAAAAGGACAAAATAAAGGTATTTTCAAGACCAAGAAAGTTTACTACCAACAGATCCCACCAGGAGAAATCTAAAGGTTATACTTTAGATGAAACAATAATGACCCACGATACAAGATCTGAAACTCAGGAAGAAAGGGTAAATCAAAATAGTAGTAAATATATGGTAAGTAAACAAACACTGATATATAAAACAACAATAATAAATTGGGGGAGTGGTGAATTTGGGGAATCAGGTTGTGCTAAACAATGAACATATCTTATAGGGAATAGAAAAGAGGAAACACTCACTCTGAAGCTTAGATAATCTTGATGTCAATATTGCACAAGAAAAACACTAGAAAGGAAAATTATAGGCCAATTCAAGAATACAAATGTAAAATTCTTAAACTATTAGTAAACTGAATTTAGCAATTTATTTTAAAAACCTTATCAATATAATCTACCATATTAACACAGTAAAGGAGAAAAACCAAATGAAAATGTCATCAAATACAATAAATGTGTGCAACAGATGAAGAAACTGCATTTGGTAAAACTTAATCATCAATCATGATGGGAACTAAACAAAACAAACAAAAAACCCAAACTAGCAAACCAAAAGTGGAAGAAAATGTCTTCACTTTGATAAAGGGTATATACAAAGATCATACTTAATGGTGACATGTTCAGAGCCATCTTTCTATCATCAGGAATAAGATAAGTAGGCTATTATCACTGGTTCTATTCAACAGTGTTCTAAAAATTCCAGCCAATGTAGTAAAGGAAAAGCATTGAAAGATTTAAGAATTGGAAAGTTAGAAAGAAAACAATACTTCAAGGTGGTTATTATGTACATAAAAAAATCCCAGGTAAATTATCAGAATTTATAAGAGTAAATTCAATATTAATGGAAAAAAGTCATATATATTTCCCATAAACCAGCAACCATCATTCAGAAAATATATATTAAGACATACCATTTAAATAACAACAACAAAAATAAAACACATACAGTATGTGGGAAGAAACACAACAAAAGATTGTGTTAACCACTATAAGGAAAATGATAAATCTTTCAATAAGGAAGACTTTAGCAGATACAAATATATACCAGGTTCTTGGATAAAAAGACTCAACCATGATAATGTCAACTTCCATGAAATTATATTCTGATTTAACATAATACCACTGAAATCCCAACAAAAGTGGTTTTTGTTTTGTTTTGCAGAAACATGATAAGCTGATTCTAAAGTTTACATGGAAGAAATAAGGGCCAAGAAGAGTTGGAAGGAGTAATTTTCACAGAAGCAGAAACCAAAGGTCCCATAAAGGTATGAAAAAAAAAAAAGCTCAATCTCACTGGTATTCAAAGACATTAAAACCACAATGAGATCTCCCAACATACCCATCAGTTGGGCAATTTTTTTTTTTTTTAAGTTACAGTGCCTATTTTTAGGATGTAGAAAAACAAGGATGCCCAAATACTGCTGGTTAAAATGAAAACTAGTACAATCACTTTGGCAAACAGTTCAGCATTACCTACTGAAGTTGAACGTGAAACAATGTGCCTATTCTACCACCTACTCATTTTACTGGTGGAAACAAACCCTAGAGCAGCAGTTCTCAAACGTTTTGGTCTCAGGACACCTTTTACACTCTTAAAAACAATTGCGGATCCCCCAAAAGTTTCTTTGTTGATATGGGTTATATTTATTGCTAGTTACTGTATTAGGTATGAAAATTGAGAAAAAGAATTAGACATGAGAACATAAAGCACACAGTCTATCAGCCATCAGAACAATGTCATCATCACATGCCACCCAGCCTCTGGAAAATGCCACCATATGCTTGTGAGAGGATGAAGGTGAAAAAGGAAAATGGTAGTTTAGTATTATGAAAATAGTTTTAACCTCTCAAACTCCTTGCAACGTCTCAAGGAACCCCAGTTCTTGAACCAACTTTGAGAACCACTGCCCAAGAGAAATTCTTGCATGTGTGCACCAGACATGTATAAGGATGTTCACAGCTATACTGTACATGACACAAAAACCTAGAAACAACCCCAAACCCATTAATTGATATATTTATTCTATGAACTACTACATAGCCATAAAAAGGAATAAATTAGTCATATCTGACAATATAACTGAATTTTGAGCAACAGAAGCAAATCATGAAAAAATATATTCAGCTTTAATATAAAGTTCAAAAAGAGACAAAACCTAATGAAGTATTGGTGAGGAATATGTCATAGGCTGTAAATCTAATGAGAAGTAAGAGAATGAGTAACACCAAAGCAGAAAACTGTTCCCTGAATAGCAGGCATGGGGATATACAGGAGGCTTCTAAGGTACTGGGAGGCTCTAGTTCTTTGGCTGAGTAGTCAGCACATGCGTGTTTATTTTATTCACGTTTTATACATTTTGTACATAAACAGAATTCCAAAACTCAAAATTAAAAAATAGTAAACCGTTGGCACACCAACATGGTGCATGTATACATATGTAACAAACCTGCACGTTGTGCACATGTACCCTAGAACTTAAAGTATAATAAAAAAAGAAGAAAAAAAAATAGTAAACCAAAACAAAACAAAAATTAAAAGACTAGAAAGTCACTTTTAATGGCAAAAACCACAATTACTTTCGCATCAACCTATTAACTTAATAGCCATAGAAGAAACCACAAAGGAATGGGTAATTTTGAATATATTCAAAAACTGAAAAAAAGTAAAAGTGACATAAACAAGAAAAGCCCAGACCAATATTAAAAGTCATACTAATAAAAAAATGTTTAAACTACAAATGGATGTAAATGCATGAAAATAATTTACCCTTATTAGCAATCAAAAGCAAACTAAAACAACCATCAGTTAAGAAATAACAACACTAAATATGAGTAAGGGTGTGGTAAGACTAACACTCTCCTACAAGCCGGCAGGAATGAATATTGGTGCAACTTCCATGGAGGAAGTTTAGCATGTATGAGCAAAGGCCTGAAAAATATGAACACTCTTAAAACCAATAATTCAATTTCTGAACATGAATCTTAAGGAAATAATCTCAACAACTGCACAAAAAACTGTATTAAATGAAACTGGAAAGAATCTAAATGTCCACAAAGGGACTATCTAAGACAAAAGATAAGAAAACTATCTTTTATTTATAGAACCAAATATTAAATGGCAATATACAATGTTGCTTACTTCATAAATACAGAGAAATAAAATCATGTCAATAAAAATGTATTTTACAACACACAAAATTATATACAGAATTTTTTTTTTTTTTGAGATGGAGTCTTGCTCTGTTGCTCAGGCTGGAGTGCAGTGGTGCGATCTCCGCTCACTGCAAGCTCCACCTCCTGGGTTCACACCATTCTCCTGCCTCAGCCTCCCGAGTAGCTGGGACTACAGGCGCCCGCCACCATGCCCGGCTAATTTTTTTTTTATTTTTAGTGGAGACGGGGTTTCACCGTGTTCGCCAGGATGGTCTCAATCTCCTGACCTCATAATCCACCAGCCTTGGCCTCCCAAAGTGCTGGGATTAGAGGCGTGAGCCACCGTGCCTAGCCCAGAATAGTCTTCTAACTTTGTTTTCTTAAGTGTATAGAAAAAAGACTGTAGGCCGGGCGTGGTGGCTCATGCCTGTAATCCCAGCACTTTGGGAGGCCGAGGTAGGCGATCACCTGAGGTCGGGAGTTCGAGACTAGCCTGACCAACATGGAGAAACCCCATCTCTACTAAAAATACAAAATTAGCTGGGCATGGTGGCACATGCCTGTAATCCCAGCTACTCAGGAGGCTGAGGTAGGACAATCGCTTGAACCCGGGAGGCAGAGGTTGCGGTGAGCCAAGATCACGCCATTGCGCTCCAGCCTGGGCAACAAGAGCAAACCTCCGTCTCAAAAAAAAAAAAAAAAAAAGAGAAAAGACTGTAAACAATGTATCCACTGTTATGACACTTATCTCTGAATGGTAAGTTTATGGGGGTTTCTTCAGATATTTTTGGTATGACCCAAATTAATTGAAATGAATTCAGATACTTGTAACGCCAGACAACAAACCTAATTACAAAACACACAAACCTCTCAATGTCTCTCCATATTAACTAAAGTACAAACACATGACTTTGGTGCCCAAGGCTCTCTACACTATATTCCCACTGTATTTAGCCATGTGTGCTTACCCTCCTTAAGGTTATCAAAGTAGACTTCCTATTGCTTCTGAACATGCCCCATACCTTTTGACCTCAGTGCCTCAGTTCAGACTATTCAATCTGCCTGGATCACCTTCTCTACCTGGCTGAGTTCTACCATCTTCCAAAGTTCATGAGAAACACCATCTTTTTAATGAATTTTTTTCTAACTGTGCTAAACTAGTCACCCCAGCCAGATGTTATTTCTCTCTTTGACTTTTACAGAAAATATTTCAGCACCATTACTCTTAATACAATTTGCCTTAATTTTAATAGCGATCTCTGTTTTAATGCCTCTACTAGGTTATAGTAGTTTGAGAAGGGGCTCTACCCTTCCTCCGCTCTTTCTCTAATACTGATACACTGCTTCCCAGAATTAGGCATATAATGAGTACTTAAGGAACTTAATAAATTATTGTCACAAGAGATTAGTCTCTTTCCTTGGGCATGAGAAAGAGGAAGAAAGAATGGGAAACATTTCTCATTTGAGACTCAGCATGGAATTTCTCAGAAACAATAAGGAAAAAAGTACCATAATTAGGGGCTAATATTTCATTCTTTTTGCCAGCTAAAAATCTATCCATAATTGTAACTTAGTTTCTATGGACACAAAAATGTGCTTGGGATTCCTAAGAACCTACCTCCAAAAGCATTTCTGGAATACAGTTTGTGCTTGAAGTGACACACTTGCAGAAAATAAATATTTTCCTTTAGGAAAAACATCAACTTTGCTTAAGTCTGCCTTAAGCCTCTTCTGAAACAAAATATTGTTAATGACAATAGAAAGGGTGAAAGAAAAAGAAGGAAAGTGAATGTTCTAAACACCTGAGTTAATTTCTAAAAGCAAATTCTAAGGGGAAAACACAGGCAAATTAAACAAACAAACAAACAAAACACCCCTTTTATTATCACTTTCCAATTCTACCTTTATCTGTTGTCATATTCCAGGAAACAACTGAAACCTTAAGGTAAGAAGGTCTTCAAAGGCTTCTATTTTCTTTTTCCATGCAAATCTTTAAAATTGGACCAATCTTCTTATGTATATATTTAAGTATTGCTATATTCATTCAGTAAGTATATATTGAGAACTGTGCTGGGCATACAGAGGTAAGTAAGACACACAAGGCCTCTGCTCTCAATGTCTATAGGCTGCTACAGAACCCATGTACATTCTACTGAAGGAAATGAAAAACACACAAACCAATGAACAAGATAATTACAGATTACGATAAGGGCTGTAAAGCAGAGAAAATAAACAAGATGGAGACATTTAATAATCAGTGAAGGCCTCTCAGATACATTTAAACACTGACGAGAAAAAAGGACCAAGCCATGCGCAATACCTGGGTAAAATCTTCCCAGGCAAAGAGAAGTGGAAAAGTCCAAAATGGAAATAGCCTCATTCTGTTTGAGGAACACAAGGCAGTGTGGCTAGTCGTGGTTTTTCAAACCGGGGGTCACATTTTAAATTGTGATGTTAAGTTTGTGGGTAATTGCATTTTTTAAAAGGAAGTCGAATAGAAAAAATATATCCAGAGTCACATGTTTTCAGAAGTATTCTTTAATGAAATTTTGCTTCAGTTATGTGAGTATGCACGTGTTTGTCCTGGGTTGCAACATATAACACGTATCTTACTTTGAACGGTGGTCAAATCTGCACTAAGCAAGCAGAGTAGTAACAGATGAGGATGGGGGGTGGGGGGCTGGCAAGAGCCAGATCACACATGGCCTTGAATTACAGGCCACCATAAAGAAGTGGGATTTTATTCTAAACGCAGTTGGAAAGGCACTGAAGGTTTCAAGCTGGAGAGTGACATGATCTAACTTGACATCATGGTATTGCCAAAAGATTACTGTAGTGAAAATCAGAAGACATGAGCACTAGTCCTGGCCTAGCCAATAACATCAGGGATTTTGAGCAAATCTCTTAATCTCTCTAGACCTCACTTTCTTCATTTTAAAAATGAGGAGGCTGCCCCAAGATGACCTTTAAGATCTTGTTTATTGCCTAATTTCTGCCTGTATTCTGCTTCCTCCCTTGGGCATAAATAAATGACTATTGGGGTGTTACTAGCTCATTAGGTCGAATTCTGAGTTACTTCTTAAAATATAAACCATGTATTAACAGCTATAATAGTTACATTTCTGTAGAAAGCAATTGAAGAAGGATCTCTTTATTGGAACCAGCTATATTATTAGAAATGGGAACTCTGGGTGAAAAGTGAATCAAGTGCTTTTGCAACTCTCTGGAACAAAGTTTGGGGTGTGAAGAAAATTGGCAAGGAGATATGAAAAGATTTACTGACAAGTATTTGGAACCGATTTCCATATTTTTTCTATGTCATCAACTGATGTATAATCTAGGATGGTTTAAAGTTGCAGGGAACCTCTGCTGAGTACTAGTCAAGATGTAGAAGCTTAACTCCTTTCACAGTAACCAAAATGACAACTGAGGCAAAATATTCACTGAGAGTCTACTATGTTAAGACATGCTAGATGGTTTGATATATGTTTTTTAAAAAAATTTAATCCTACTAACTTTATTATTTGCACTTCACAGATATGAAAACGGGCTCAGAATAGACAAGCTATTTAGTGGCAGGGTCAGGATTATAATCAATCTTAAGGTAGGCAACATATAAATCCTTATTTAATTCCATATTTACAATAAGTTATTCCATATGTTTTACAAAATTACTGTACAAGTATTAAATATTCAGTTAAGTATCTGACAACTCAAGTATCTGTGACAGCTGGACACAGAGTGTTCAACCAATAAATCAATTCTGGACTCATAGGTACTTTGCAAGATACAGTTTGGGATAAGTACTTGTTCCAGCATTGGAGGGCCTATTCTGTGGGTAGCACGCTGGGTTGTATGAAAGCCAAATCAAACAAAATATCCAAGGAATTTGTATACTCAATTAAGTACACATCAATAGTACTATGGCAGTTTCCAGGTACATTTTCTTTAGTGTTGCTGGTGAAAGGCCAGCAGTGGAACCGTGGACTGGACAATGTCACCCGTGTTGTGGGCCTAACAAGTATCCCGCAAGTTCCATAAACACGAGGGTATGCTAAAAACTTAACCGATTTCCAACTTACATTAACCCTTTAAAGGGAGCATGGGACACACCACTTGACCATTTGAAGCAGTGCACACGGCTTGTCATGGAGAGGAAAACCTTTGAGACGTGGCCAGCATCATTCCTGTGAGGGTCGAAAGGGTCCCTAACACCTCCCACAAATACACTCACAAACACTCCAGCAAAGTTGGGAATGCTCACTGCACACCTTCCTTAACACCCGGAACAGAGTACCCACCTGTCACATACTCCGCTTCGAACCTCCGCCGGGTCTCAGAGATGAGCTTGGCTTTATTCTGGGCGTGATTCTGGATGGGAGACACGACGGGACCTTAGATACTACTTGCATCAACCCGCTTACCCTCAACCCAGCCCACCTGCACACCGGCGCTCGGTCCCCGGGCCTCAGAGGCGGCTTCCGGGTCCGGGGGGCCAGCGGCAGTGCAATAGGCTCCTCACCTCGGCCATGATCACGGTCGTGGATGTGATTGCGGTTGTCGCCGTCGCCCGTTCTACCGTCGCCAACCGAGTATCTCATCACCCGGCAGTCCCGCCCAGAGGTAGACAGAGAAGGGTGGGAGGGGGAGGCGGTCGCGTGACACCGGAAGGCGGACAGAAGCGCCGCCGCACCGCCCAATCCAATGCGGACGCCTGGGTCTGGAGGCGGGACCAGGCCCTCAGCCTAGGTCCCATTCGATTTTCGTCTGGCCTCGCCCCGCGACATCCCCCGCACTGCGGTCCCGCCCCCGCCAGCCGCGAGATCGCCGGCGCTTCCCCCGCGGAGCTCCGCCCTAGAGAGCTCGCTGGCTCTCTGCTTTCACAACACTCCCCAGGGCCCCGCCTCCTCAGCCTCCCTCGGCAACAGTCTCCTGGCTGACTTCTAGGCTCCGCCTCCTCTGCGTTCGACGCACCCTCCGCCCGGCCTCCCAGGATGCAGCGCGCTGGCGGGAGGTTTGGAGCCGATGGATACTGTATCCGCGTGGGGCCTCCGGTATGTTGCAGCTGCGTTGAGGTTGGATGGGGCTGGCGAGTCTTCCCTTCCCGGTACTTAGCAGAGGGGGCGATGGGGCTGGATTTCCTCCCCTTGTCCCCGCATTGCGGGAGAGAGGGAAGGAAGCGGGCATCCCGAGACCTGGGTCTGTCATTCCTTGGAATGATAATTGGATTTTAAGTGCTACATTCGCTTGAAGCTTTTTTTCATCCCTTCAGTATCCTTCCAGCTTGGAGTGTGAGATGCTTAATGAGCAAAATATTTAATCTCAAATAATCTTTAATCTCAAATAATTATATAAAGTTAAATGATAAAAGCGTGTTTCGGCTTATTAAGGTAGTTGTGTTCAGCCGCGGGGTGGGGGTGTGTGTGTTGGGGGGGCGGTTTTACCACCCAGGGGACCTTTGGCAACCTCTGGAGACATTTTTAGTCGCCACTGCTGGGGGCCGGGGGCAAAAGAGATGCTTACTGGCTACTAGTGGATAGAGATCAGGGACGCTGCCAAACATCCTCCAGTGTACATGAAAATTCACAACACTCATCCAGCGCAAAATGTCAATAGTGTCAAGGTCGAGAAAGATTTTGATTTAAAGGGACTGGAACAAATTTTGTTCGTCAGTTAATAACAATTGAAAGAAAATAGTTGCGCGTACAATATTGCCTTTTTTAAAGTTGAAAGATACTGAAAACTACAAACAAGTTGAAAGAATAGTCCCCCATATTTCCATCAACCGTAGTCATCCATGACAGAATGGCATGTTAGCATCTTTTGTCGTAGGCTTTTAAATATATTTACATTGTTTTATGGGAAAAAATGAACACATTGTTTAAACGTTGTTTGACTACATCCTTAAAAGATATTTCAGATATAACTAAAGTCTTCTTCTACCTCTACTCACCTATCCTGGACACTTCCTTGTCCAGAATCAACAGTCATACAGAATTTGGCATGAAATGTTTACAGTTTTACATTTTTTATTTTGGATCATACTGCCTGGGTTTGAATCCTAGCTCTGTCACTTCTTATCTGCAAGCCTTTGAGAAGATCCTGAAACTCCATGCCTCAGTTTCTCCATCTATAAAATGGGATAGTAACAGTGCCTATGTCATAAAGATGTTGTGAGGAAGAAACGAGTTAATCCAAAGTGCTTAGAGCAGTACCTGGCACTGTTTCTTCAGTAAAAAAAAAAAAAAAAAGTACATGGCACTATTTCTTGAGAAAGCACTCAGGGACTGTAGTCATTGTAGGTAAATAGAACATATATAATGCTGTTTTATTTGTTTTAATTTACATAATATACTGCAGTGTACATTTGTCTGCAACTTAATTTTTAATTCATTTAATTTTTGAAATTTAACCATGATTATATATATATATATACACACATATATATAGATAGATCTAATTCATTCCTTTTAACTCTTGTTTGATAGTCCATCTATACTCATTCCCCTATTGGTGTTCATTGAGGTTTTTACTTTTTTTATATTGCAAATATCAGCACAGTGAGCATTCTAGAGCAATGTATTCATTCATATGTGGGATTATGTCTCTGGGTTTATATCTACAAATGAAACTACTGGGTATATGCATTTCAGTTGACTGCCAAATTACCTTCAGAGTCATCTCTCCCTTTTATTTAAGTACTCATAATTTTCTTCTAATTGTTAGCTCTTTTTCCAGTCTGATGTCACTCACATCTTTAACACTGTCACCAGGATCTTCATAACTCAAAAGTACAGTCCTGTGATTTCTGTTTTTGAAGTCTTTCAGTGGGTTATCATTACTTATATGAGAAATTTATAAGTCCTTAATATGGCATAAAAATCTTCTTTAGCGTAATCTTCCCAAATTCTCTAATTTAGTTGATCATGATTCTCCCACATTTACTCACATTTTGGGTATATTAGATAATGTTGAAAAAGGTGAGATCAATTCTGTATAGGACCCAATAAATAACTTATGTAGGGAGAAAAAAACTTTTAACAGTGGCCCTATTTTGTAGGAAAGTTAATTTACTTTGGTTAACAATGTCATATGTCTTGGAAAAACAACATCTATCATTATTATCTTCATAAAATTATGTTCAGTATTATTAGGTGCCATTTTGGTTGAGCGTCTTAATTCTACTTTTTTCCCAAGGATACTTTCTCTTGGTCACAGTTAATATGATTTCTTAGACTTTTTGGACGTCATCTGCTCTTCTAGGATAATCTGGAACCACACTGATAGTTTATTTAAAGAATTTCCACATTTATAGGGCCAAAATGATTTATGAGCATTTAAAGAGAATGAACATGTTTATTAAGAGGGGGGCAGTAAAGAGTAGATGAGGATGATAATTTTATTGCCAGCCTACTATTTTTATGTTAGCATATGCTTGTATATATTATCATTTCTCTAGTATACACACACATCTGTTTTAATTTTATGTATAAAATAGATACAGTCAACTTTGATGTATGGTAATATAGAACAGGAAAAGCTCAAATTAATTATGTAGTATTTTATAAATAATCTACTTTCTGGTCTTCACGCCCCGCCCGGCCACCCTGACCCTGCACCGCCACCCCTAGTTACTTCTTCTGTATCTTCTGCAGCCACTGTTATAATGTTAATAAGTAAAAAGTCAAATAGCCCATAGGCTAGAATAGTAAACCTGGGGCCCTGATAAGCAGAGTTTAAAATAGTGAGGGGTTGCTTATAATTGGACTAAGAACCTCTAAATTGAACCTTAGTTTGATTTGTTTCCAGATATGTTTCTATTTTTTTTTAAATGCCAGTTATTTCATGGCCTGCAGGTTTTATGAACATATGCCAAGAACTTTAAAAATAGATGTTGCAGCAGCAATACTTAATATCTACTGTTTTAGCAGTTACACCTCAATAAAGCTGGGAAAAAAGTTAAAATTCATTTTAGCAATGAATTAAATTTTAATGATTATTACTTAGATATAATAAATATCAAACATTAAAAACAAACAAGATTGAAAACATGTTGCATCAGTATAAAATATAGTGGATGTGCACATAATATGTAAATTCAATAAGTCTTGCAAAAACTTTTCACTCAATAGTCATAAATAGTGATTTATGTTTTTAGATCAGTTTAAGTTCATGAGAATAAGTTTGCTTTTTGCCTGGAGATCGTATTGAAAGCAGGTTGAATTAGGATTATACAACAGAGTTTTGAATGCCATGCTAAGCTTCATAGCAATGATTTGGAAGCTTTTTTTCTCTACACCATTCATATGTTCAATACACAGTGTTTAGCATCTATTTTTCCAGGTAGTAATTCAAGAATCACAGGTCTATTGAGAAAGGCAAGGGGCATGTAAGCTTTTGGATTAGGGGGTGGACAGTGACAGGATCAAGAGTGTGTTTTAGAACAATTAACTGATGTATTAAATAGCATAAATGAGTTGATATATTGGAGGGAAGAGAGATTAGATTAAGGAAGACTAATTAAGAAGCTTTTACCTCAGCCTGAGAGATCACAGCCTGAACTATAGTAGTGGCAACTGGAACAGAGAGTTGGAAGATAGATGTTTCTAACTTAGGGAACTTGATGATGACATTTAAAGAACAAAATGTAAGGAGCCTAACTTTCATAAATTCTGACCATTTTATAATCAGGTTTTCCTTACTCCTATCACACTTAAGTTATTGGTAAGTGAACCAGAGCATTGTACTGATTAAACATTAGTTGTGATATTTAACGTTAAAATAATACAATTCATACAGAGGTGATTTTTGTTTTTGATATTAAGAAATCTGAAAAACTTTGAATAGGTAGTAAAAGATGATGAATTCTTAGAGCTTTACCTCAGGATGTGTAATTTTCATGCTTTTCCTTTCTAGAAATCTAGGAAACCTGACATGGGACCTTTGGTAAATACATTATTATTCATACATTTTGATGGAATATAACTAATATGTTTATTTTCTCTAAACCATAGTTTCGTAAGTATAAGCCACACCTTTGATTTACCTACCCTATCTTCTTTACTGATGAAGCTGAAACTACTTTGTGATGCCTGTTGTCCCAGATCTTTCTGTTAATTGCCTAACAACAAACCAGTAAGCCAATGACTTCTTTTTTTCTTATTTACCTGTTTTTATTGACACATTGTAATTGTATATATCTAGAGAGTACAGTTTGATGTTTTGATACATATATTGTATAATGGTCAAGTCAGGGTATTTAGTGTATCCTTCCCTCATGAATGTATCCTTTCTTCCTGGTAAGAACATTCAAAAACATCTAGTTATTTTGTAATAAGTAATAAATCACACCTCAGTGTTAACTATCTTTACCCTACTGTGTAATAGGACACTAGAACATATTCCTCCTATCTAATTGTAGCTTTGTACCCTTTGAGCAACCCCTCCCCATCCTCCCATCCTCTCTCCTTTTCCCAGTCTCTGATAACCAGTATTCTGCTCTCTGCTTCTATGATAGCAACTCTTTTAAAAAAATTTTAGATTCCAGATATTAGTGAGATCATGTGGTATTTGTCTTTTTGTGATTGGCTTATTTCACTTAACATGATGTCTTCCAAGTCCATCCATGTTGTTACAAATGACAGGATTTCATTTAATTTTGTGGCTGTACTAATAGTATTCCATGCTATGCACCAAAAATTGGTATCTACATCAGATTTTTTAATCCACTGATTCATTGTTGGACACTTGGTTTGATTCCATATTTTGGCTATTGTAAATACTGCTGAATAAACATGGGGGTGTAGACATCTCTGACATTGATTTCATTCCTTTGGATATAGACCCAGTAGTGGGATTCTGGATCATATGGTAGTACTATTTTTAGTTTTTTGAGGAACTTCCATACTGTTTTCCATAGTGGCTATACTAATTTACATTCCTACCAGCAGTGTGTAAGTGTTCCTTTTTCTCCACGTGCTTGCCAACCTTTGTTATCCTTTGTCTTTTTAATGATAGCCATTCAAACTGGAATTAGGTGGTATCTCATTGTGGTTTTGATTTGTGTCTCCTTGATGATTAGTGATACTGAGCATTTTTTTGGTATACCTTTTGACCATTTGTGTGTCTTCTTTCGAGATATGTCTATTAAGTTATTTTGTCCATTTAAAAAATTGGGATATTGCTGTTCTTTATACATTCTGATATTAATCCCCTGTCAGATGTATAGTTTGCAAATGTTTTCTTACATTTTGTAGGTCGTCTCTTTACTTTTTTTTTTTTTTTTGGCTATGCAAAAGCTTTTCAATTTGATGTAATCTCATTTGTCTCTTTTTGCTTTTGTTGACTGTGCTTTTGAGATCTTATTTAAAAAAATCCTTGCCCAGCCCAATGTCATAAAATGTTTCCCCTATGTTTTGTTCTGGTAGTGTAATAATTTCAGGTTTACATTTAAGCCTTTAATCCATTTTGAGTTGATTTTTTATATGGTGAGAGGTAGGAGTCTGGTCTCTGCATGTGGATATCCAGTTTCCCAGCACCATCATTTATTGAACAGACTGTCCTTTCCCCAATGTGTGGTTCTTGGCACCTTTGTCAAAAATTAGTTGGTTGTTGGTGCATGAATTTATTTACGGCCTCTCCATTGTGTTCCATTTGTCCATGTGTCTGTTTTTATGTCAGTACCATGCTGTTTCAGTTACTATAGCTTTGTGGTATATTTTGAAGTCAGGTAGTATGATGCTTTTAGGTTCATTCTTTTTGCTCAGTATTGCTTTGGCTATTAGGGGTCTTTTGTGGTCCCATATGAATTTCAGGATTGTTTTTTCTATTTCTGTGAAGAATGTCATTGATATTTTGCTAGACATTGCACTAAGTCTATAGATTGCTTTGGGTAGTATGGCCATTTTAACAGTATTAATTCTACCAATCCATGAGCATGGGATCTTTCCATTACTTTATGTCATCTTAATTTTTTTCATCAGTATATTATAGTTTTCATTGTAGAGATCATTGACCTTTTTGGTTAACTTTATTTCTAATTATCTTATTTTTTTTTGTAGCTTTTGTAAATGGAATTGTTTTCTTGATTTCTTTTTCAGATAGTTTGCTTTTTAGCAAGTAGAAATGCTGCTGATTTTTGTATGTTGATTTTGTATCCTGTGACTTTACTGAATTTATTAGTTCTAACAGTTTTTTGGTGGAGTCTTTAGGGTTTTCTCTGTATAAGATTATGGCATCTGCAAACAAGGACAGTTTTGCATTCTCCTTTCCAATTTGGATGTCTTTTATTTCTTTCTCTTGCCTAATTGCTTTGGCTAGGATTTCTTGTATGCAGTATATAGAAGATTGAGTAAAGAGGTATCAACAACTTTTTTTATACATGTGTTCAATATTGAGGATATTCTTTTGTCCTTTATTTTACTAATTCTCTCAAGTTGCCTTTCTTACAATGAGTTTGTTCAGAATAAGGGAATGCATGCCAGGGCAGAGTGGTAGTTAAAAGTGTAGACTCCAGAGTCAGAAGGCCCCTTTTCCAAACTAGCACCATTGCTGATTTCTGTTAACTGTGGATTAGTGTTGTAACCTTGGAAAATTTTCTTATCTTCTTTAAAATAAGGCTTTCTTGCTTAAAAGGTAGAATAATAAGGGTACTTATTTTAAGACAATAGTTATTAGAATTAAATAATGCATGTATTGTACCTGCCATATAATAAGCTTGAATGATTGATATTATTTAATTCTTGTGTTCATTATAATAAATTATGTTAATCCTCTATTTTTTCTAATTTGAATAAGAATAGTGACTTTGTTGGGTCATACAAATGCATACAAAGGCATTGCCTTTGTAAACTAAGATTTATTTTTATTAATCCTATGGAGATTTTTTAAAGCCTTGTTACAGCAGCTCCTATTTTTATTCCTGGGGTTTCTTTTTTGTCTTAGAGCCTGTATAGGCTCCTGTCTCTAGAAAGCAGAAGCCCAATTGCCTGGGCTGTGGGAGAAGTATAATTGAAAATCAACGTATTTGGGGAGAGTGAGTTGCAAGACAAGTAAACCACTAATTGAATTGTCATTCTAAAGGGGCTAAGGCAGAGAGTGGGAAACCACATTAGAGTTGTTAGGTTTGAAACAGAGAAGTATAACCCTTAAGCAATTTTCTGAGCCAGAACAAATATCTGAAGTCACTTTTAATAGAGCATCTAAAGCTTTAAATATATGCCGTTAACACATTTAGTTATCTTTTTTGATATGGTTATTTGTATTCTTAGCAAACTTTTTTAAAGCGTCTACAGAAATAATATTTAGGATTTTTTTTATAAGTATGATATTGTCAAAATAGTATAAAAAGCTTAAAATGTTTACTTAATAAAATGTGTAGTTATCTATGTTGTAGTTCTCTAACAGAAACGTGTTTTCTTTTCAACCCTTCCTACTTCATGGCAGTTTTTCCTCATTTCTTTTTTAGGTTTAGAAACATCAACTGGAATCAATTTGCATTTGAAAATTAGATCAGCACAAAGACTTGATATTGTGGAATGACTAGCAAACAAGCAATGTCATCTAACGAACAAGAAAGGCTCTTGTGTTATAATGGGGAAGTCCTTGTTTTCCAGTTGTCTAAAGGAAATTTTGCAGATAAAGAGCCTACAAAAACACCCATATTACATGTCAGAAGAATGATATTTGACAGAGGAACAAAAGTATTTGTTCAGAAGTCCACTGGATTTTTTACCATAAAGGAAGAAAACTCTCATTTAAAAATCATGTGTTGCAACTGTGTGTCAGATTTCAGAACTGGAATTAATCTCCCTTACATTGTGATAGAAAAAAATAAAAAGAATAATGTTTTTGAATATTTTTTACTAATCCTTCACAGTACCAATAAATTTGAAATGCGTTTGAGTTTTACACTAGGCTATGAGATGAAGGATGGCCTAAGGGTCCTTAATGGCCCTTTAATTTTATGGAGGCATATCAAAGCATTCTTCTTTATCTCTTCTCAAACTGGCAAAGTTGTTAGTGTGTCAGGTAACTTTTCCTCTATTCAGTGGGCAGGGGAGATTGAAAATTTAGGTATGGTTTTATTGGGACTAAAGGAATGTTGTTTATCTGAGGAAGAATGTACTCAAGAGCCTTCAAAATCAGATTATGCAATTTGGAATACCAAATTTTGTGTATATTCTCTTGAAAGTCAAGAAGTATTAAGTGATATATACATTATTCCTCCTGCTTACAGCAGTGTGGTGACTTGTGTACATATTTGTGCAACTGAGATCATCAACAACCAGTTAAGAATATCTCTCATTGCCCTTACTCGAAAGAATCAGCTGATTTCATTTCAGAATGGAACTCCTAAAAGTGTGTGCCAGCTTCCATTTGGAGATCCTTGTGCAGTTCAGCTTATGGATTCAGGTGGAGGAAACCTCTTTTTCGTTGTATCCTTTATATCCAGTAATGCTTGTGCTGTATGGAAAGAGAACTTTCAGGTACAACACTTATTGTGATAATAATTCAGTTGGTGGTCTCAGACCTTTTAAACATTTGTATACTTCATAGAGTTCATTCTGGAGTCTTATTGTCTAAGTCAATTTTCAGTTCTGTACTTGAAATGATATATATTACATTGTTCTTTTTTCTTAAGTTTATCTGAGTACAACCTGATGGTGTTTTTTTTGTCTTGCCATTTTGAGTCATAAAGCCTTTGAGTTGTTTGGAAATGTGTAAATACATATGTAACTATAATTATGTATTTATTTTTCTATTATAACTTTCTAATTTTTATTAATATGCTAGTAGATGTGCATTTTCACTTACAATAAGATTATTAGTGATTTGACTAGATAGATAAGCCTTCCTGGAAAATTCAAATCAGTTTTTCATATTTTTATTTTTTTATATATTTTTTGAGACAGGGTCTTGCTTTGTCACCCAGGTTGGAGTGCAGTGGCGTGATCTCGGCTCACTGCAGCCTCCGCCTCCCAGGTTCAAGCAGTTCTCCTGCCTCAGCCTGCCGAGTAGCTGGGATTACAGGCATGTGCTGCCACACCTGGCTAATTTTTATATTTTTAGTAGAGATGGGGTTTCACCATGTTGGCCAGGCTGGTTTCAAACTCCTGACTTCAAGTGGTCCGCCTGCCTCGGCCTCCCAAAGTGCTGGGATTACAGGCGTGAGTCACCATGCCCGGCCAACTTTTTAAACATTTATAATTATCTATTTAAATTTACTTGTTGTCTCTGATTCATTTCTGAAAGTGAAATATAGAGAAATTCCTTGAAATCTGGAGAGACAAATAATTGTTCTCCATAGACAAGTGGTAAGCATTACTTTTTCTAAAAACTTACTCAGAGATTTTTGTTATGTTATATTTTGAAATGCAGAACTGACCTTTGAAAAAGTATTCACTTTTTTAAGTTTGGAAATTGCTGTAAAATGTTCACTGGTATTGAGTGTTAAGTAACAGGTAAAAAGGCACAGAAAACCAATAGGAAATTAGAGTTTTGTAACTGGATGTCTCCACCAATAATATTTCTCTGACTCTGTATTTTTGGGTAATGTTGCATCCTCCTGCTTTAAAATGTATTCAGTTATGTGATTTGAAGTGTTTATGAATTAAGACAAATCATCATTACTAGTTAGAAATGTCTCTTCCAAAAGTAGTACACTATACAACTTTTAGTTTTTGTGCTACTTAGGAGAAAAAAGCAGATATTGCCTTATTTTGTATGCCCTGTCCATTTAATTAGAAGCTCAATGAAGATTTTTATCATTATATTATCACCTCTATATGGAATATTGTTAAATGTTTTAGAAAGTTTGAAATTCATTTTTAAATGTGAATCATTATTGTTTGTGTGGGGGGAGGAATGTCAAGTTGGAATTGTGAATCAGGCTTTGCCTTACCAAGTACTTTTATATTAATAGGGATTATTTTGAATTTCTGTAATACATGTGTATCCTCTATAATACATAGAGAATGCAAAAGGAAAATAATTTGAAAGCTATCCTATTTTATTTTGAAAGCAATCTTTTAAAAGGACATTATACATTTATTTGAAAGTTATTTGGATTTGTCTTTTTCTATTCTCTTTTCCTTTAAAGAAATGGTAGGGGAAAAACATCTGGTATACCCTATAGCCTTTTACTGTAGTCAAGATAATATAATAGAAAGAACACACTTACCCTGGGTTTGAATCCCAACTGCGACACTTACCAGTGTTACCTTAAGGAATGTAATTCTTGTGAACTCATTTTCCTCCTATATGAAATTTGGGATCATTCTGACTTTGAGAGGGGAGAATTAAGTCAAATGACATTGTAAAGTGTCTTGCACAGAGCTTGACACACAGGAGGAACTCAGTAAGTAGTAGCTATTACTCTGTTATATTACTGTTAGACAAAAGCCAGGGCTGTCATCAGTTACTTGCACCTACTCAAGATCCCCTATTCACCTAGATAAGGAAAAAACAATTCCTTTATATGTCATTAATTGCAATCCTTACTCTCTTGAAGTGGGTCCCCTGCTTGGACCCTGTAACGCTTTGCCACTAACATGTTACCCAAGGCAGGAGACTGCATCATTCCCTGTAGGTGGACCTATAATTGCTGCTTCCCTGACCCGAAGTTGTATTCTAGTGCACTCTTTCTACAACGGACCACTGTCTTTTCCACATGTTACTTACCTAAGTCCCTACTGACTTACCCCGTAAGTTGCTTCTTCAGGAATTCTGTGCTTCTAACCTGCTCTCAAATGCCCTGTTTTAAAAGCTCTGGAATTCACCTTGATATCTACAAGTAAGTGCTTCAAAGTTGCCTCTAACCCTGCCACTTTGGGCATATTCAGGTCCTGCTTCTATCTTGGTGTTACATTTATACTCAACTTCTTAAAAAAAAAAGGGAAATATTAGTTTAGGGTAAAATATTCAGTTACTTTAAAAACAGAAATAAGGCTGGGCATGATGGCTCACGCCTGTAATCCCAGCATTTCAGGCTGCCGAGGCAGGCAGATCACTTGAAGTCAGGAGTTCAAGAGCAGCTTGGCCAACATGGCGCGTGCCTGTAGTCCCAGCTACTCAGGAGGCTGAGGCATGAGAATGGCTTGAACCTGGGAGGTGGAGGTTGCAGTGAGCTGAGATCGCCCCACTGCACTCCAGCCTGGTTGACAGAGCAAGATCTGTCTGCAAAAAAAAAAAAAAAAAAAAATTAATTAATTAAAAAAAACAGAAATAAGAGTTAAGAATCTAGAAATAAAGTGGGAGTAGAAATAATTATGCCAAAAACCCAGGTTAAGAGAAGTAATTACACTTGAACAATTACCTTTAGTTTTAACAGTTAAGGCAAAAAGGTAAATATGGTGGGTTTTACAACTGAAGGGAACATACTACAAGGGAAAAGATTTTTTTCTAACATTAAGTTCTGAAAAGAATTTACCGTTTGTGGTATTTTGTAAAAGGTTTTGAGTAATAAGGCGAATGCCTTATTAAATAATAAGGTGGGTCTTTGATAGCAGTTTTCCCCCAAAATAGAAAGCAATAGAAGCAGTTTTCCTTTGGGTTGGCTATGGATTCATCCATCCATCTATCCTTTTATTACCTCATTCCAAGAAGGAATTAAGCCAGCTTACAAAGATAGGTAAAATACAAACAAGCATAAATTAGAGTAAATAACGAAAATAAGGTTAGTGTTTTCCCAGATCAACACTTCATAAAAGCCCAAGATATGATGTTTAATGTGGTAATAGGACTTGAAACAGAGCTGAATCTAAAGGAATACATGATTAGCTTTTTTCTTCTTAGGCTTTCTCTCTTGAGTAGAAATTGTCTCTGCAAGTTTTGACAAGAATCTATGTGGCAGGCTTTTCAAAATTGAGGTCATTGGCCGAGTGTAGTGGCCCCCATTTGTAATCCCAGTGCTTTCGGAGGCCAAGGTAGGAGAATTGCTTGAGGCCTGGAGTTTGAGACCAGCCTGGGCAACATAATGAGATCCCCCATCTGTACAAAAAATTAAAAAATTAGCTGGGCGTGGTGGCATATGCCTGTAGTCCCAGCTACTTGGGAGACCAAGGTGGGAAGATTGTTAGAGCCCAGGAGTTCAAGGCTGTAGTGAGCTGTAATTGTGCCACTGCACTCCAGCCAGGGCAACAGAATGGGACCCTGTCCCCCAAAAAAAAATCAATCTGTCAATAAAATTGAGGTCATTGTCAAGTATACCCGAAGCATAGCTATTGGTGTGTTGTCGATAGAGGTTAATGTGTTCTGGTGCTGTGCTGTCTAATATGGTAGCCACTATCCAGATGTAGTTATTCAGCTTTTGAAATGTGGCTAGTCTGAATTAAAACATGTTATGAATGTCAACCATCAAATTTCAAAGATGAATAGAAATGGAAACATCTCTCAATTTTTTAATGATTACATTGAATTGAAATGACAATATTTTAGATATATTGTGTTAGATACATTAAAATTTCATCTTTTTACTGCTACCAGAAAATTTAAAATTATATGCCTTATATTTGGGGCTTACTTACCCTTCTATTGGATGGCACTATTCTAGAGCTATAGATTGCAAATATGTGTGTGCACACTTGCATGCATACATAGTTCTGTGCTGTTTGCCTGCCAAACACATTCTTATTACTAATGTCTTTTCCCATAGTCCATTATACTCCATGATACTGGTGGGAGAAAGGGAGGATATGGGTTTACAGATAAGCTGTCTCTCTGCACAAGTGAAGAATCAACTTTGGAAATTAGCCTTATAGGGGAAGATTCATATTTCGGTATGTGGGTTGAAGAGCCTTACTTTCATTCTTGCTCTAATGTGAGCTAGCTTCCTGTATCATCTAGATGATGTATCTGTGCTCCTGGAATTCTGAGAAGGGGTTTTAGATTTTTTGTCTCAGGGAGAAGGGGAATTTGATCCTCATGGTGTTAGTTTACCCTGGGACCAATCTTGAGGCTTTCAGCTATATGTACCTTTAAGAAGTTGTCCTCTATTTTAAACTTGAGGTCTCAGGTTCTGATATAAACTGACCAAATCATTCCGTGAGGCTAGGATGGTTCTGGCTGTCCCACTTTTAGGACCCCTCACCTGTGTACCCAATACTAGCTGTATTCCCCTCCACACCCACATCAGGGTTTAAGGTTTTAAGCTCATCTTGACTCTATTATAGGTTATTTTCCATTAAGAGCTCTTAAGGTGTCTACTAGTACTGTCTGGTTACCTAATGCAACTGAATTCCTTGGGTAATTTGTCTGATCATAAATACATATACACTAAGACTTATGGGAATGAGGGTCATCCTTAAATTAGCTGTGCAAGAGAAAGAATCTTCACTAGAGTTTGACTCATGATAAATGTTAGAATTTCCAAAGGTTAGTGATGAAAAGTGTTAGAACTTATAAATAGATTACAATAAAATTTTGATATAGAAATCAAGAACGTGACAGTCCTGATTGTTCAGGACAAACCTGAATAAAATGTTAAATCTAAGTACCTTGCTATTTATAAAGTTGTTATAACTCTTATATTTCCTCATACCCTAATATCTTTATTTTATTTTAGTTTTTACTATTTTCATTACTCATTTATAAGACCGAGTTTTACAAATTACAACTACATGAAACAAAAGGACTTTATTTATTTCACATTTGATTTTTTCTTGTCTGTTCCTCCTATAATGCTCCCTTTCTTTTAGGTTGCTGCTAAATGGGAAAAACTTAGCTTAGTACTGATAGATGACTTTATTGGAAGTGGAACTGAACAAGTACTCCTGCTTTTTAAGGACTCCTTGAACTCAGATTGCCTGACTTCATTTAAAATAACAGATCTTGGAAAAATAAATTATTCAGTAAGTTCTATTTACTTATTATATGGTATTTTAAGAACCATTTTAGAAAATTTAAGTGCTCAAAAGCTTTGACCTATCATTTAAATATTGGTGGTTTTATACTTAAAATTTTGAACTTTAAAAATATATAGATTGAATCTTTTAAGTATATACATTGCATCTCCTTTCAACAAATGTTGTACAAATTGACCATGCTTTTGATATAAATTTGAATTATAGTACATTTGGTGATCACTTAAGTGACGGCAGTACTATAAATTAACTTTATTCTTGCTTCTGAAAATCACATTTTATACCAATAAATATAATATTGGGTTAAATAAGGAATAAAATGAAGCAAAACTGCTTTAGTAAAGGAAGTAACAGCTCACAATATCTTGAGATATTGGACATAAGGGAAATTATGCCCCTGAAGTTTCAGATCAATACAAAATCTCTCTAAGCCTCAGTTTTTTCATTTGTAAAATTAGCATAGTTTTAATTTTCTCCAGTTATGGGATTTTAGGATTTTTTTAGAAAGCTAATGAGAGCTCAGGAATTCAAGGCTGCAGTGAGTGAGCTATGATTATTATGTTGCACTTCAAGCTGGGTGTCGGAGCAAGACACTGTCTCTTAAATAAATAAATGGAAAAATGTTTACTCTTTAAAGAGAAAGCTAACCAGCTGATACTTGGTAAAGCAGTATATAAAGGTTACGTGGTAGTAGTAGGAATCATAATAACTTTTTTCTAGTTACAAGAAGATGATGGGGAAAATACATAGTTTGCCTTTTTTTTTTGGAGACAGAGTCTCGCTCTGTCATGCCTAGGCTGGAGTGCAGTGGTGCAATGTCGGCTCACTGCAACCTCTGCCCCCGGGGTTCAAACGATCCTCCTGCCTCAGCCTCCCAGGTAGCTGGGATTACAGGTGCGCGCCACTATGCCCGGCTAATTTTTTGTATTTTTAGTAGAGACAGGGTTTCACCATGTTGGTCAGGCTGGTCTTGAACTCCTGACCTCAGGTGATCTGCCCACCTTGGCCTCCCAAAGTGCTGGGATTACAGGCATGAGCCACTGCGTCCGGCCTATAGTTTGCCTTTTATAAAATAGTGTGTAGCATGGGAAACTGTTCTGACTGGATATACTTTAATTGTATTTTGTTAGTTTTATGAATTTTGAATTGTTGCAAAATTTCAGTCTTAGTGTATTTATTTATTTATTTATTTATTTATTTATTTATTTATTTATTTATTAGAGTGAACCATCGTATTGCAATGAAGATGACTTATTTGAAGACAAACAAGAGAATCGTTACCTGGTGGTTCCACCTCTAGAAACAGGACTGAAAGTTAGTGTCTGTTTGCTTCTTTTGCTTTTTGATTAGTGTTATTCTAAATGAAGGAAAGAACATTGAAAGAAAGATTCTTAAAGTATAAGCAACTTGGTGCATGGGGAAAAATGATATTTCAAAGGATCTTTATCTTTTTGGCACCTCTGTACAAATATTGTGATATTACTTATAAATGTATCATCTAAACATGATACCTTTTTTGTAGTAAGACTATATAGATTTAATAAGCCTCATGAGAGAAAATAGAAGCAGCTCACTTTTGAAAACACATTCTTTCTGGGATCAGTATTCCACAGTATCTTTTTAGAGTAGCAGTGAATATGATAGATCATAATACATTCCAGACATGAACAGTTTACTCTCATATTTTCCATAAAAAGCTCCCTAAAAGAGTTTTTTTTCCCCCAAATGTACCAAGGTAATGAACATTCCCTGTAAAATACTAGGCTTTGCAAAGAAATGTAAAAACAAAACAAAATAAAAAAAACCTAATGATTGTCTGTGATTCCACTACTTTGCAATAACCAATTTTAACACTTTGGCATGTATATTCTTGCAGATTTTTAAATGAATATGCGCATTACATAGAAATGTGATTATAAGATGTATGTTCTTTTGTAAGCTGCCTTTTTTGTTTATAGCATTTTCAAATATACAGAAACATTCCAGGAATACAATGATTATCTCTGTATCCCCAATACATTCAACTCTTGTTACTTTAAAAAATCTTATTGGCCTCATGTGTTTGTGTTTGTGTGTGTATGTGTGTATATATTTTTGTAGAACCATTTAAAAGTTGCAAATGTTATATTTCACTCATAGGTATTTCAGCAGGAATCTCCTAAAAATAAGGATATTCTCCTCATGCAACTACAATACCATTATCAAAGTTAGAAAATTATTAATGATCCCTTAATCTTATTTGCTATCTTGTCCATATTCAGATATATTTAGTTATCAAAAAAGTTTTTATAACTGTTGTTTCCAGGATCCAATCAATCAAAGTTTTTACTCGCATTTGATTATATCTCTTATTGGTCTTTTTATCTAGAATAATTCCCCCTTCCGCCTTTTAAAAATTATGCTAAAGAGGAGGCCACACTAGTTATATCCTCTCTTTTGGATTTGTCTCTTTTCTTGCTGTGTTATTGAACTTTTTCTTCTTTGCCTAGGGTTGGAAAACTTTTTCTGGAAAGGGCCAGGTGGTAAATATTTATATTTTGCAGGTTGTTTTAAAATTATTTTGCAACTATTTCATTATTAGAGTGAGTTCACTTTAATAAATGCTTATTGAACGCATATTAGACATGAATTTGAACAACAGATAAATATCATAACAGACAGAACCATGAATGAAGGCATTGATCTATTCAAAATTTTTGTACCCTGAACAAAGTAAAAGTAATAAGACAAATTGTGAAAAAAGAAATTGTAATACATGACAAAATATTAATTTTCTTAATATAAATGTACATTCTTCTATAGTATTTTTGTGAATGTATAGTGGCCCAACCTTCTCAGAGGAAAAGTTATTATGGTTGCTAAAATATGAATTACTTATGTCTTTTTACTCTTGCAGTTTCATCACTTCTAGAAATCTCTTCTAAGGATGGAGATGATTTTACAAGAATGTTTATGTAGTATTTATAAACTACAATATTGGTCCAAATCTAAACATACATCATTAGGAGTATGATAAGTAAATTGTGATGTGCCTGAACTATGGAATACTATGTAGCTGTCAAAAAGAATAATGTATATTTTTATACTGATTTAGAAATGATGCCAAAATTTATGAAAGCATGACTTTATGAAAGGCTTAATTTATGAAGCAGGACCAACTCTCCTGATTAAAACTGAAAATGATAGATGAAGTCTCCTTTAAAAACATTCTTAGAAGCTTCAAAAAGCTGACACTGTAAGAATAAATTGTCAAATCAAACTTTCAAGGCTGGAACCCAGAGAGATAAGTAGAACACTGATGCTACTTTTGCCCTGGGAGCACGTGTATTGAACTTAAATTGGTGGTGCCCCAGGCATCTGACAGAAACAAACAGAAAATTCTGTCTGGAAACACACATTCATCCTAGCCCTCATAAATCTCACAAGTAATTTTTCAAAGAAAATGAGCTGTCCACAGAATAACTAAGCACATAAAGAAAAAAGGCATCATGAGTAATTATTCACAGAAAATAACCAAACAGCATCTCTTTCAAGCAGAAACACACTGAAATAAAAAACTCAATAGATGACTTTAACAGTTAAAGAGATGAAAGAGATACAGAGCAAATTAGTGAACCCGAATATATGAGAAAAATTGTCCAGAATGTAGCACAGAGACAGGGAAAATATGAAAGGCTTTAAACAACATTAAGGGAAGGAAGGGAGGAATGGAGGTGGTGGATAACAGATAGTTGAATATCCATTTTGTTTCAAGTATCCACATGTTACCAGTAGCTTTCAATGTAGATAATAAAGTTCTAAATGCTGGAAGGCCTTTTAGAGATGAACAAGCCTGCCTTTGCACCATTTTGCACATGACATAACAAATAGAGAGCCAGAAAGGTTAAGTGACTTGCAGAGCTAGAACTAGAGTCTATTTCACTGTTCTTTCTCCCCTGAAATTTGTTTTCCAATCAGTTACTGGAAGGGGAGATGGGGAGACCAGGACCTTAGAGAATCTTGTACACATGTACACAGATGTTCATAGCAGCATTGTTTGTAACACTGCACAACTGAGCATAACCCAAATACCCATCAATTGGAGAGTGGAGAAGTAAATTGTGGTAGTCATATGATGGAATACTGTAAAGCAATGGAAGGAATGAACTACAGCTACTAGTGACAACATGGGCAACTCTAAAGCCTGATACATGCAGAACGATTCCATTTATAAAAGGTTCAGAAGCAAAACACACAAAAAACTTAAAATACTCCTCAAGAATTCATACAAAGGTTGTAAAATTTGAAGACAGGCAAGGAAATTATCTTAAAAGGCCAGGGTAATATTGACTCCAGGGGAGAAAGGGCAATTATGATTGTGGAGGGCCCCTGGGCAGCTCCTGGAATGCTACTTTTTGATTTGGGTGGAATTACATGGGTGTCGGCTTCATTATTAGTCTGTAAAATGTTATTTTGTACTGTGCATTCTTCTGCACGTATGATAGAGATCACAATAAAGAACAAAAAAGTAAGGTTCAGTGTCGTCCAGTACGATATGCTCCTGTATTTGGTTTTGGGTGGGTTTTTGTTTGTGCAAAGGAAAAAGCATTCCTTAACATGCACATGGAAAAGTTCTGGGAAGGTACACAGTCTATTGGTTTTGCAAATGGGATTGGGCATCTAGGAAGAGAAGGTGAGGTGTACTTTCACATTGTTTAAATTTCTTACCACGTGTCTAATTTATTTTTGTAGTTTTGTAGCAAAACTTCACAGCCAAGATTATTTAACTACTCTACTCAATCACTATATTGTCCTGGAGTAAGGCCCATGTTAAGGAGGAAGGAAGAGTGAACACTGATAATTTTCGAGGGTGCATTTCAATCTGCCCACATAGTTTTTTCTTCTACTCCCCACCCCTCCAGTAGCTCAGTTGTGGCTACATACCTTTGATGGGTACATCTGCCTCCCCCTGTCACAAATTACTGAGTGATGGAGTGTGAATCATGTGCAGCCCACAGAACTAGGTCAACATAAGAAGTTTTAAAATATTAGCTAGACACTTTACATACCTTATGCAATAATGTAACACATAGGAATAATTCAGTCTTCACTCTCCAGTTTCTATTTGTTGATTAAAAGAAAAAGAATTTACTTGCTTTGAAATGTAATTTAAAAGAAAAGAATCTCAAATAGTGATGCATTTTGTTGTTTAAATCTAGAAAAATATGTTTTATTAAAAGCCAGATGAATACTTAAACAGCCTCAGATATCCACCTGAAATGAAACAACTTCTATCAGTTCAATGACATGACTCTTTAAATTTTCAGTAGCAAAATATATTCTGTGAATGTTTCATCCTTAGTGCTGAAATCTAGTTATCTGGTATCATAAAAGGAATGGATTGCTGTATGCCCAGTTCAGAGCCAAATTGTTATTTTTTTCAGTAGTTTTCAGTATTTTTCAGTGGACTCTAGCACTGAGTTTATTAGCACAAAAATAAACATAGTTTGGGGGCTATTACAATTTTAATTTTATTTAAAAATTTTGCTGTAAAGGTTACATGAACAGAAAATTTCGAGCAGTATGTGATTAAAAGTGATATTTTCTATTCATTATGATGTCTTTGCTTATGTGGATGCCTTGTTTTTGAAGCAGAAACTATTTCAAAAAGAAAAAGTTATTTTGTGTGGGGTGAGTGTATTTGTAGGCCTTGATTTTTATTTACATTGATTCGAAGTTACTTAATAACTCACTAGTGAAACATGCTAATATATTGCCAATCTCTCAATTTGATACATAAGCTCTATGTTGCAGTTATTTTCTATATTTTCCTTTGAAAGAAGATACATTTTTTAAATTTAGAGACTTAAAATCTATAAACAAAACAGTTTTGCTCTGAGAAGTATTTTATTTTCTATAGAAAAATGAATTGATAGGCACATTTGGAGAAAGTATTTCCTGAATTATTGGTATGTCTGGTTTCATTTGAAATCATGTTTCTTGCAACTATTTTTCTTTCTACTTTACAGGTTTGTTTTTCTTCTTTTCGGGAATTAAGGGAGCATCTCTTGCTTAAGGAAAAAATTATTTCAAAATCTTACAAAGCTTTAATAAACCTGGTTCAAGGAAAAGATGATAATACATCAAGTGCAGAGGAGGTAAAAGTAATCATGTGACCATTTTATCATTTTATGAATTGAAAATCTGTAAGCTATTGAAAAGTTACTTAAATTGGAATATTAGAATATATTAGAAAATGCTGCTCAGTGGATCAAGAAGAAAAGTAGCAGAGGTTATAATGGTGGACTTTTATGACATTGAAAAATATTTGATTAAGGAGCCAATATTTTATCGATTTATAGGTAATTCTGTAGCATATTAAAATTTCAGTTATCAGGAACCTTGGGGAACAAGTCCTTTTGTTTACAGATTTAACTGTTAAACTTTTTTATTTGTATTGTTTGGATAGAAATTACTCATAAGTGAATTATGTATTTACTGACTTCTTAAATAGAATATGCTGAGTATTATTTAACTTTGTATTGGTGATGACATAATTTTATTATTAGTATAATGATTGTTCTTTTAGTCTGTTGGATTGTTTGTTTCTAAGGTTATTTTTTCCTCTAGCAAATGTTCCTACACTGCTATGGGTTTTTTTAGTCCTTCTATCTGCTTTTTATAATTTTACTCTCTTTCTCCTTGTGGCTGATCATCATAAGATCCTCCTCAGGGCTGGGCGTGGTGGCTCACGCCTGTAATTCCAGCACTTTGGGAGGCTGAGACGGGTGGATCACGAGGTCAAGAGATTGAGATAATCCTGGCCAACATGGTGAGACCCCGTCTCTACTAAAAATAGAAAAATTAGCTGGGCATGGTGGCGTGTGCCTGTAATCCCAGCTACTTGGGAGGCTGAGGTAGTAGAATAACTTGAACCTGGGAGGCGGAGGTTGCAGTGAGCTGAGATTGCGCCATTGCACTCTAGCCTGAGTGACAAGAGCGAAACTCCGTCTCAAAAAAAAAAGAACCTCCTCAGGTCTCTTATGTGGTAACTTATGTCAGTACATTAATGTAAGAAGTTAGCAAAAACTGCTGAAACTTCATAAAAATAATATTTATGCACATTAATTTCATACAGAGAAAGGCACAGCATAGCAACACTAAGTAAATCAATAAGAGCTGAACTAATATTGCATTTTATTCCCTCAAGTCACTGTAGTGCCTAGCTCTGACTTCCTTCTGGATTGACCATTCTTGTCATGGGCTATGCTTTGTGTTTGTATTTCAGTCTTAGCCATGTAAGGGTTTGGGTCCAAAATATGATCTTGTTAATGTAATAAAACATAACAAAAAAACATTGTGTTGCATTTCTATATTACTGTTCTAATTTCCTGGGAAACCTCATGAAAGTCATTGTTAAAATTGTTTCACCATTTCCTTTCCTCACCTCAATGATTTTGCCAATTTTAGAAAGGGGAAGGTTTGTTTAGAAATTAATATATTGAAACCACTATGTGCAAGGCCCCATTTTTGGCTCTTTACATTGTTAGTTTTAAAAGCAAACCTGGCAGGTAGTAAAAATTTCCCCAGGTTTCAGATGAATAGCCTGTTTCAGAACTCACAGCTACTGGCAGAAGTGTCAGATTCCTGGGAACATATTTAGTCTCCTATTGAGTGAATGCCCCTATCTTTCTTCAGTAATTACCACATAGAGAGGCAGTATAGGGTAATAGTTAAGGAAGAGCATGGGCTCTGGAACCAGTTGGCTTCAGTTCAAATCCCAGCCCTGCTACTTGCTAACTGTGTGACCCTGGGCAAGTTACATAACTTCCCTGTGCCTCATTTTTCTAATCTGTAAAATGTAGATGATAATACCACAGACCTAGGGTACTAGGGTTATTGTGTGGGTTAAATGAATTGATACACAAATGGCATTTGGAACAGTGCCTGGCGTAAAGTAAACACTCAATAGATGTTGTATATTATTATTGTCATTACTATTATTCTTATTACTACTGTTTCGAATGTTATATATCCACATGTGTGTGGAAATGAGTATGGCTTGGACTTTAAGAATAAAATTTTAGCAATAAGCTGTAAGTAGTCTAAAGGTAGTTTAATCAGTTTTATTCATACAGAAGTTTACAGTTATAGGCTTAGTGCAAGTCACTGATAAAATACAGACTGGATTATTTTCAGTATAACTGGGGTATATATTATCAGACTTTTTTTTTTTGAAAATGGACTCCAGGTTTACCTCCCTTTTGGCTCTCTGTTGGATACCCCATCTTGCCATACCCTAGTCATGCCATGCTTCTTGATCTGAATAGATAGGGAATTTTATATATTCTATACATTTCATTTTAGTAAATTGTGTATAATCTATAATATGATATGTTATTTGTTTTTAAATGTTTGGGCCATAAGCCCTAGCCAAAAGCACACTTATCTTTTTTTTTTTTTAGTTTTGCTACACATGGTACATATTTTATAATCAGTTATTTAAACTTTTTTTTTTTTATAAGGAATGTCTTGTTCCTCTTTGTGGTGAAGAAGAAAATTCTGTCCATATCTTAGATGAAAAGTTATCAGACAATTTTCAAGATTCAGAACAGCTAGTAGAGAAGATATGGTACCGTGTAATGGATGATAGCTTGGTTGTTGGAGTGAAAACTACGTCTTCTTTGAAGCTGTAAGTAAATTCCAACATGATAACACTGTCTTGATGCTCCAGAACAGTACTGTCCAATAGAAATTAATGTAAGCCACATGTGCAATTTTAAATGTTCTAGAGGCCATATTTAAAAATGTAAATAGAAGTAAGGGAAATTATTATTACTGTTTTTTTGAGACAGAGTCTCACTCTGTTGCCCAGGATGGAGCGCAGTGGGATGATCTCGGCTCACTGCAACCTCCATCTCCTGGGATCAAGCAATTCTTATGCCTCAGCGTCCCCAGTAGCTGGGATTACAGGCACGCACCATCATGCCCGGCTAGTTTTTGTATTTTTAGTAGAGACGGAGTTTTGCCATGTTGGCCAGGTTGGTCTCAAACTCCTGACCTCAAGTGATCCACCCACCTTGGCCTCCCAAAATGCTGGGACTACAGGCATGAGCTACCATGCCTGGCCATTTTAATGATATGTTTTATTTAACCCAATATATCCAAAACATTATTTTAACATGTAATTAGTATAAAAATTATTAATAAGATATTTTGCATTTATTTTTTCATACAAAGTTTTAAAAATTTGGTGTGTATTTTACATGTATAACACATCACAATTCCAACTAGCCACATTTCTAGTGCTTAATAGCCACATGTATCTAGTAGCTACTCTCTTGACCAGCACAGCTCTAGAAGTATCTCTTTTACACAAATGCATTGAGTTAATAATATGAAGAGGATGAGGTTTATGAAATTAAGATGCTATAGTCTCACGGTGAAGATAATCAAACAGCATACAGAACTTTCTAATCAAAATATTTACAGGTATTAGGGATACTTAGAGACTATTGACCAAAGTGAATAGGTAAAAATTTAGTTAAATAACAAAATATCTCTCCCTCTGATAACAGACGATATTCTCTTTTGGGATGTTGAAATCATGGATAGAGAAGTATTGTGCATGCCATCTATATCTGCAGTCTAACAAAGAGCTTTTTAGCCAAAACAGGCTAAATACAGGCATTACAGTAACTACATTGAATTTGAACCACAGGTACGCAGAGAAACCAGGTAGTGCCTTGTAATAGGTGATGGCAGTATATTTGAGCAGCTTAACACAGTAAGGGAGCCAGACTACTTATCTAGTGGGTTTGAGATATGGATTTATTGTTTTGTTTCAGTGAATTTCTAAGCTGTTTTGGGCTGGTTGATCATCTGGGTTTTTCTTCTCTCTTCTTTAATGTGCTACTCTATATTAATCAATTTTGTATTATAAAATCAGTCTTGCATTCTTGTGATAAACAGTTTGTCACTGGATTTGGTTTGCTAACCTTTGGTCAAGAATATTTGCATCTAAATTCATGAGTGAAATTGGCTTGAAATTTTCTTGAATGATACTTGCCTGATTTTAGTATCAAGGCTATACTAGTTTATAAATGAATTGAGGAATATTTCCTTTTTTGCTGTTCTCTGGAGCAGTTTGTGTAAATTTGGAATTACCTATTGCGGGATCTGGCCAGCAGCCCGCAATGCAACGGGGCTCTCTCTTTGTTCCTAGGCGGATTGGCAGGTTGAGAAATAATAGACACACACAAGATAGTGAAAGCTGGGTCCGGGGGGTCACTGCCTTCTGCCAACAATGCACTGGATATACCAGCATTTATAATTAAGGTTAGTGAGGGTGGGGGTAGGTTAGTGAGGGATTTAGGGTCGTTTGATTATGAGGTGAGATGGTCATGTGGGGATGAAGTAATTCTTTAACATAACATTTGTATGTAGAAGTACAGTATATAGAGATAAGATTTTACAATATAGTGTGTGCATCAGTAATTTCTAACAGAGCCTTAAAACGGAAACACAATCTTTCCATAACCTATGATTAGCAAGATATTAATCAGCAGTAACAATTGCAACAAAAGCTGGTTACAAACAATCCATGGAAACAGGACGTGAAGCTAGACAACCGGTTAGACCAGAAATTCTCAGAAGGGAGTATGCCTTAACCCTAAAGAGGCCTAGAAGAGCCATGGCAAGATGAGGGCGTTTATAGCCCTATCTTATCCATATGGACAGGCGCCCCCTGTGCGTCCGTTTATAGGCTCTCCACAAGGGTCGCATTCCATTCCCAGAGCTATGAACATCTGCTTTTCTGGGATAGGAATCTTGGTGATGTGAAACCTCCCTGACTGCACGTCCATTCATAGGCTCTCTGCAGGGGGAAGCACATCACGTGCTGTTGGCTCGTTCTGGCAGTCCAACCTGGCATTGTCTTTACGCAATCCTGCATGCAATTTTGTATTTACTATAATCAGGAGCATTTCATCTTTTATTCCGTAGCAGTAGTTTCAGGGGGTCTCCCTACAATTACCTACTCTTTGATATTTGGTTGTAGTCACCTGGAATGCAGTAGAAATCTGGCATTTTCTTTGTGAGGTGACTTTTAACTACTGATTCAATTTCTTTAATAGTTACAGGATTATTCACATTTTTATTTATTCTTGAATACATTTTGCTTATATTTTTCTATTAATTATTACACTTATTGGCATAAGTTGTTCCTAAGATCCTCTTTAGATATTTATCACTGTGTTGTTAGTGTTTGTCAGTGTCTTTTTATTCCAAATCTTATTTGTGTCTTCTTTTTCCTTGATCTTGCCAGAGTTTCATCCATTTTATTAGATCTTTTCAAATAATTAAATTTTTTGTTGATCTTCAATTGTGTATTCCCTGTTCATTTCTGATCCCTTATTATTTCCTTTTACTTTATTTGGATGTATTCTGTTATTCTTTTTCTAAATATTTGACAATGACATGATTAAGTGCAGATTTCTTTTTTTTTTTTTTTTTCTTCCTTTAGATTGTTGAGCTTCCTCAAACTCTTTTGTTTCTTCTGGCAATTCAAAAAATTATTAGTTCTTAATTCTCAAAATACTGATGCTTCCTAACTTTCTCTAGTATCTGTCTCCTTCTGGAACTTCAGTTAGTACTCTGGTAGACCTTCTCATTCCATACTCTATGTCTCAACATCTCTTTCGTATTTTCTATTCACCTGGATAATTTCTTCTGATCTGTATTCTTTTCACTAATTTTATCTTCAGTTCTTTCTATTCAGCTATTTAATCCAGTCATTGAGTTTCTAAGTTTTGTTATTATTTGTATTATCGTAAGTTTTATTCTTTCTTTTTTAGATCTGCCTGGTAATTTTTTATTCTCTATTTTCTGTCTTGTCTTTTTTTTCATATGCTAAATAGAATTACTTAAAAATGTTTTTATATATAGAACATTTGAAACATACAAGGAGAATAGTGTGGTGAACCTTTCTGCCCATCACTCTGCTCCAGTAATTATCAACTCATTGCTAATCTTGTTTCATCTATACCTCCATGCACTCCTCACCCCCATCCCCCAGATTATTTTGAAGCACTCAAAGGCATTATATTATTTCATCTGTAACTATTCCAGTGTATGTATCTAAAAAATAAGAACTTATATAATTACCCCCCAAAAATTATCAGTAATTCCCCCAGTAAATGGTCAAATTTCCCATTTCTGAATTTAAAAATATTTTTTCAAATCGTGAGCCAGATAAGGACTATAAATTGGACTTGACTGTTATCTCTAAGTCCTTTGTAATCTGTAGGTATCCTTTTTCTGTCTTTTTTTTCATGCAAAGTGTATTTTATAGAAGCCAGGCAGTTTGCCCTGTGAAGTTCTGTAGACTGGATTTTGCTGATTACTTCCTGTAATATTGCTTAACATGTTTCTCTGTCTCCTGTATTTCCTCTAAATTGATGGTTAGATCTAGAGACTGGGTCAGAATAATGCCTGAATTTTTGTTAACAGAATACTTAATAGTATTGCTTTTTTCCATTGGGAGGTATGTAAAGTGTGATCAATCAGTTTCATTTTGTGATATTAGCAGCTATTGATGCTCATTGCTTAGTTCCATTGTTTCATTAGATTTTACAACATGGTGGTATTCTAATTCTATTACTGCTTCTTTATTTATTAGCTGGAATACTTCTGTAAAGAGAAACCTCTTCTCATCAATTATTTAGTTAGACCCTCAAGTATAGTTTGTGATTTAGAAATCAGAATTTGAGTGCAAGAGGTGCTTATTTATCCTCAGTGGGTTGTTGTGTCTGGGCCTTTTTAGTAAGCAGAGGTAGGAAATATGTGTTTTGTTAGTTTGGTCTGTTGTGGTTTTGGTTTATTTAGAGATAAAATATACTGTAAGTCCATGCTGATACTTCCAATTCAGATTAAGGACTTGAGGTTTTTACTTATCACCATGATGTAAAAACTTCAAGGTTTTTACTTATCATCATGATGTATCTTCTTCTTTCTGTATCTTCTTTCTCCCCTGTTGATAATCCCAATTCTCTGTTGCACCTACTACATAATTACTCTACAGTATATATGTAGTGTTCATAAAACAGCATTCCCAACAAAACAATAGTTCAATTAGTGCAAATTAAGATTTTTGAGTTCTTTTTAAATCTTTAGTGTAACTCATTAGACATATGGTCAAATTCCTGTATTAAAGGAATTTTCAGTACTAAATTTCTACATTAAAGTTCTTTCTTTGGTCATGTCACCATTCTTACCTGTTTTACTTGATAAACTTTGACAATGCTAGAATGTACTACAATAAGCCTGTATATATTTGTAAATTATTATAAATGTAGATATGGAAATTTTTGGGGGGTAATTATAAAAGTTCTTATTTTTTAGATACATACACTGGAATAGTTACAGATGAAATAATATAATGCCTTTGAGTGCTTCAAAATAATCTGGGGGATGGGGGTGAGGAGTGCATGGAGGTATAGATGAAACAAGATTAGCAATGAGTTGATAATTACTGGAGCAGAGTGATGGGCAGAAAGGTTCACCACACTATTCTCCTTGTATGTTTCAAATGTTCTATATATAAAAACATTTTTAAGTAATTCTATTTAGCATATGAAAAAAAAGACAAGACAGAAAATTGCCGAGGGATGAACAATATTCTGACTGAAAAAGCAGATTTTATTCAAGTCATTTAGAGGAACAAAAAATACAATTTTTAGTCTAGAGCTGTTTGCATTCTAACGTATTACCAAAATAAACTCTTAAAAAATAATGAGTAGGTTTTTTCTTGTTTAAAAAGAGGAGAAAAAAAAGACCAACCTAAGAGATAAAATCCAGGCATTATTTTGCCATTCCTTTATCTTAAAAAAATTTTTGTCTTACTTTAATTTCTCTTACTATCATTCCTAATACCATTCCTCTATCTTAAAAATTTTACTTTCCTAAAACCTAGCATAGTTACAGTGTTTTTGCTTGCCTTTTTAGAAGTGCTATCACAGGACCTTTAAAAATGTGTTTGGGTTTTACTCTTAACTTTTTGATATATTTTACATTTGAAATGATGTTTTCTAGGAAAGGAAAGAATAAACATTTTTTACTGTTGTTTGTATGACATTTAATCATCAATTTGATTTTAAAGAATGAGCTTTTAGATTAAACCAAAGTCTGGGTTTTTTACAGGTCCCTGAATGATGTGACTTTATCATTGTTAATGGATCAAGCCCATGACTCCAGATTTCGGCTTCTTAAGTGTCAAAATAGAGTGATTAAGTTGAGTACAAATCCTTTCCCAGCACCATACTTGATGCCATGTGAAATAGGATTGGAAGCAAAAAGGGTCAAGTTGACCCCTGATAGCAAGAAAGAGGAAAGCTTTGTTTGTGAACACCCATCTAAGAAAGAGTGTGTACAGATAATTACTGCTGTAACATCTCTTTCACCACTTTTAGCATTCAGTAAATTTTGTTGCACTGTACTGCTACAAATTATGGAGAGAGAAAGTGGTAACTGTCCTAAAGATCGTTATGTTGTGTGTGGCAGAGTTTTTTTAAGTCTAGAAGATCTTTCCACTGGGAAGTACCTACTGACATTTCCAAGGAAGAAACCTATAGGTAATTTTGTTGGCACTTTTAGATTATATATTTAATTGAATTAGAAAATTTTAAGAATTCTGTTTATCTGATAATGGGCAGAGTTTAATGATAGAGCTTGTGACTTTTTTTGTAGAGCACATGGAAGATCTTTTTGCACTTCTTGCAGCATTCCACAAATCTTGTTTTCAAATCACATCACCCGGCTATGCCCTGAATTCAATGAAGGTGTGGCTCTTAGAACATATGAAATGTGAAATAATCAAAGAATTTCCAGAAGTGTACTTTTGTGAAAGGCCGGGAAGTTTCTATGGGACACTCTTCACTTGGAAACAGAGAACACCATTTGAAGGGATTTTAATAATCTATTCCAGGTAATGCATATTAAATTGTAATCAGTCCAGAGAAGTTAGTGTGTATGAGTGTGATCAATGTGTGGTTCAACAGCAATCCGCATGGGTTTTGTATTATTGCCATGGCAATAATACAGAGCCATGGCCTAGTATGAATGGACGCATTGGCTTCATTTATAAACTGAAGATCTCTGTTTTAATTTTGTATTTGTTTTTGGCTTTTTTTAGTGCCTAGTAATTATTTTGAGATTTCCCGTTACTTCTCCTCCACAGTAAAATTTTAAAAGATATTATATTGACCTTATTACTCAGCAAAAAAAATTTTAATTGGAAACAATCTGATTAATATTAACTGACTCGATATGGGATTATGTATATTTGATTGCTATAGTCTGAATTTTATCAATGCTTATGTACATAATTGGTTCTGTTTATCATTATGGTGTTTATAAATGAATATTAATTGATTACTGCAGTATGTTGTACATGACTGCTTTGTGCTGTCCTAATTTTTGTAATATTTTGTTTGTTTTTTTATTTTAGGAATCAAACAGTTATGTTCCAGTGCCTTCATAATCTCATCAGAATTCTCCCTATAAACTGTTTCCTCAAAAATCTAAAATCAGGAAGTGAGAATTTCCTAATTGATAATGTGGCATTTACTTTGGAGAAGGAACTAGTCACCCTTAGTTCTCTTTCTTCTGCCATAGCTAAACATGAAAGCAATTTTATGCTGAGGTGTGAAGTGAGCAAAGGAAAGAGTAGTGTCGTCGCGGCTGCTTTATCAGACAGAAGGGAAAATATCCATCCTTACAGAAAAGAACTTCAGAGAGAAAAGAAGAAAATGTTGCAAACGAACCTAAAAGTGAGTGGTGCCCTTTACAGAGAAATAACTTTGAAAGTAGCTGAGGTTCAGTTGAAATCAGACTTTGCTGCACAGAAACTGAGTAATTTATAATTATAATTTCAATTTGATCATATTTTGAAATATGTTTTCACCACCATAAAAGATTTTGGTTCTAGTTGCTATATGCCTCCTTTGTAAAAATAAACACCGAGGCTTACTGTAGTAGAAACTTTAGTTTTGATGATGCACAAAATAAACAGCAGTGGTTCTCAACTAGGGCCATTTTATCTCCCTCTCCTCTACCCCTAAGGGGCATTTGGCTATGTCTGGAGATATTTTTTTTGGTTGTCAGAAGTTGTGGGGTCAGGAAGGGGTGAGGCAGGGGTTCTATGGGCATCTACTGGATAGAGGAGACCAGAGATGCTGCTAAACGTCCTATTATGCACAAGACAGCCCCCTACAACAAAGAATTATCCAGCCCAAAATGTCAGTAATGCAGAAGTTGAGAAATCCTGTCTTAGAGTTACTTAAGTGAAGACCGAAATGGCATAATAGTATTTTGGTCTAAATCTTTTAAAAACTTCATTTTTTTCTTGCTTTCTGCTTAGTAAAACCTAGCATGTAAAAATCAACTTCAAATAGATAAATTAAGCAAGGTTGTCGGGATCCACAAGTTTCTGTAAATATCAGTATTTCTCCTACAGAAATTTAAATGGCAGATTGTCTGGGCGAGACCATTAAAATGAAAGTTTTTGAAACCCTTGTCAATTTGAATGTTGTTACAAAGCTGCCCTGAAATTATGTAAGTCTATAACAATGTGAAAATTGTAAGGCATTTTTCAGAAAAGCATCTCTCTTTCAAAAGGCTAAATATACCTTACAGGCCACTGTTTAAAAAAAAAAAAAATGAAAACGCTTTTAAGCTATCTGAAATTCCAACTCTAGGCAAAATTAAAATATAAAATTCTAACTAAAGTAACATAAAGAATATGGCACTCCCTAGGGACTGAGAAATTTAAAAATAAATGAAAGTTCACTTCAGTTAAGAAGTGATTTATAAGGGGTCCAGTGAGATACATTTCAAAGGGATAAAAATTCAAGCTAGTCTTTTCTTTGAAAAATAAGAATGCTGGATTAACAAGAGAACGTCAGGAGAAAGAAAAAGACGCAAAAGGATATGGGCCAAAATAAATGTTCCTGATCCTTTTTGCTCTAAAATCCTTAAGTGAGATGCAAGTTTCCATCTCAGTTGAAAGAAATAAAGATGATTATAGAATGTGGCATCTCCTGCTTGTGGCTGTGAAGTGCTAATTCTCTCATGCCTTAGAAATGCTTATACCTAATGATCTTGTGATGCACATGGTTTTAGAGAATATAGGTTATTAGTTTCTTGTCTTGGTTTTTATGACGGTCCATATAATAAGGGACCTCCTTTCCTAGTAATCCATTGCAAATTGAGGTAGAACTCTACAGCTCTATCCCTGTGAAATGTCAATGGAAAATATTTCAGACTTTCTGCAAATGGAAATGGAATAAATTCAGGATTAATTGTAGAAATCTGGAAAGAATATGTGTCATGTGCTGTCTGTTGAAACTGCCCATGACATGTTCTGAAAGAACAACCAAATATAAAATATAGGAAGTAAATTGTAAAGTAGAGATGGCGAAAAAACTAAACAGTCATCTTAGTAGAGTTGCTTAGGAAAAAAAAAAAAAACTAAACAGGATTTAATTGTAATAGTTTATGTGTAGGGAAGTTAAGATACTAAAAATAGCATATTGCTTATTTTTAAATTATCAATGCAACCAAAAGATACAGATATGCCAAATAACTTAAAAGTGAATTTTGTACTCCAGTATTTTTTTTAAACTTACTACAAACTAGAAAAGCCAAAGTTGAAGAAATGACACTCTTGCCACTTTCATGATTCAGTTGTGTCTTTGCATCTACAAGCATATGTTATTGACCACTGCCCTGGTCACAACTCTGAGACTCCCCTCAAAAACACAGTCCTCCCAAATCCACTCTGCCAAATTGAAAATGAATTTTGTTTTGGAATGTAGCTAAGGAGATGCATGAAAACACCTTGATCCTGTACTCTTGTTGCAAATTATTTCAAAATCTGTAGACCCTTCAAGAATTCTAATAGTACACAAGTGACTCTCTTATTGTCCTCAGAGCATCTCTTTATACCATGTAGAATTGACTACTCAATTGTTTCTAGTGTTAGAAAGGAAAAGGTGTTATTAACATACATCTCTACCTGCTCTCACCAGTAGAAACAAAAACTTCAACTCTCTTGGCTAGAAAGCTGTGTAAAACTTTGCTTTCTTTTTCCTTTCTTTCTTTTTCCTTTTTGCCTAAAACTTGGACAATATCAGAAATTGAGAGGATTCCATTTTCTTCCTTGTCTTCTAAATTACAAAGATGTTACTTTCCATTCTAAGAATTTGAGAGTGAAAGATCTTTCATGTGTAACCCATCTGAAGAATTTTAGGCTTCTGCTAAAGACAGTGTGGTGCAATGGAAAGAATGCTGATACATAAACACTATTCTTAATTCTTCAAGGGTTTGTTGTTTTCCATTTTTGGACTTTCTATATTGGTTACTTGCATTGCTTTACTGCCTCAACAAGATAGCCCTGTCCTGTAAGATCCTACTATGATGAATATCCTTGCAATGCTAATGGTCTGGTCACTTTCTAGGGCCTTATTTCAATGATCCTGCCTTGCCTTTTTATTCAGTAGGGTGTCATACTATTCAGGTCCTGAACTTTAGTAAGGGCAGTAAATCAGACACCTACTATGCTTTGACTATTCAGATTTTTTGCTTTGCTACACCTGTGAGCAACTATGCTGGACAACAGTACCTGTGTGCATAACTCTGGCTCATAATGGCCCTAGGTTCAGCTAGAAAGTTTTTTTAGCATCCTTAACTTTAATTATTCATTTCCCCACAGCAGCAGCCACTTACCACTAAATGTACAAGCAGTGCTATGGTCAGTAAAGCATGCTATTAGTAATCGGTCAAAATATTTAACACTAGATAGCAGGTCAGTCAGGAGTGAGAGAGAAGTGCAGTCTATTGATTACCTTTTCCACATCTATTTCACTCTTTTTTTCTTACTGAAACTCTCGTTTTGTTCAGGGAACTTCCTTTCCCATAGTTCGTGTGATTGGGGAGGTGAATCTCATCCCTGGTTCCAGAGGTTAGTCCTGACTAATCTAAGCCAGTTAGTGCAAGACATTTCCCTGGCAGCTGTTATTGGTCTGGGGTGGACACAAGACCTAAATTGGGTCTAATCAGACTGAGGGGAAGGGCTTGGTTCTTTGGTGAGGAAAAGAATATGTCAGGCTGGAAGTAGGTGGCCCTTATTTAAAAAGTTGTTACCTTATAATCACAAGGCAATCAAGCCTTAGAATAAAATTGACACAGTAGAATGCAAATTTTTTTATTGTTGTACCTCAGAATCAAATCTAAATCTCACCCTTTTCCTGGACTGCCAATTACTAAAAAAAAAATTCCTTGGCTGGGAGCAGTGGCTTACGCCTGTAATCCCAGCACTTTGGGGGAGGCCGAGGTGGGCAGATCTCCTGAGGTCAGGAGTTCGAGACCAGCCTGGCCAACATGGTGAAACCTTGTCTGTACTAAAAATTAAAAATTAGCCAGGTGTGGTGGCACATGCCTGTAGTCCCAGCTACTTGGGAGGCTAAGGCAGGAGAATCGCTTGAACCCTGGAGGCGGCAGTTGCAGTGAGCCGAGATCGCGCCACTGCACTGCACTCCAGCCTGGGCGACAGAGTGAGACTCTATCTCAAAAAAAAAAAAAAAAAAAAAAATTCCCTTGTAACAGAACTCAAGGTTTCCATTGCTTGTAGTTAAAATTGTTTCTAACTGTTAAAAATGGGAAAAAGAATGCCAGAGAATAAAGCAAGGGGAATCCCAGGATAGAAACAGTTTATTACAAAACAGGATGCTTTTACCTTTAAAAGAGTAGTAAAGAACCATCCACTCACCACCCCCATATGCCCCTTTTATTTCTGGGCAGTGGCTTGCTTTTTTTCCTTTTTGAGTTTATAATTCAATTTATTATACACTTGATAGTAGTATATACCTGAAAATAGATGCTTTAATTATTTTTTGTATCTTATTTTCTTTATTCCTTAGCTTCTCTCTGGTATTACATGAGGCCAGTTGATTTATTATGCCTTCCTCATTGGGTAGAGGGATATGTCAGATTATTTAACTTGTTTCTCAGTATTTCATATTTTAGAATATAAAATTAAAATTTAAGGGCCATATCTGTCTAGTGTGTTTCTTAGATATCTGAATTCAGACTTTCAGTTCTCATTTCTTTCTTTCTTTCCGTTTTTGTTGTTGTTATTGTTTTTGTTTTTGAGACAGGGTCTTACTCTGTCGCCCAGGCTAGAGTGCAGTGGCGTGATCTCAGCTCACTGCAGCCTCTGCTTTCTGGGTTCAAGTGATTCTCCTGCCTTAGCTTCCCAAGTAGCTGGGACTACAGGTGCATGTCACCATGGCCGCCTAAGTTTTGTATTTTTAGTAGAGATGGGATTTCACCATGTTGGCCAGGCTCATCTTGAACTCCTGACCTCAGGTGATCTGCCCTCCTCGACCTCCTCCCAAAGTGCCGGGATTACAGGCATGAGCCACTGTGCCCAGCCTCAGTTCTCATTTCTCCTGACAGCCATTCTCATATTCTCAGCTGTATCCTCTCCAGTAGGAAGAGAAGGAAATCTTTATCAATTTGTATTGTTCTAGGACTCTTTCTGCTAGAAACAACTGATTTAATGTCATGGGACTGTTTAGGAAATACAATAGTATTGCTATATAAAAAGAGATGCACATTATTATTAATTAGAGCTTATAACCTTTTCAATGATAACATATGTACTAAAACATGAGTGGTTGCCTTTTAGTATATACTAGGAATCAAAAGACAACCTTTCTAACTTCATTCTAACCTCATTAAAAAACAAGGTGATGATAATTTTCATAGGTTTTTTTGTGAGCCTGATGAGATGTTTTAAGATTTAGAATAACTGAGTAATTTGGTTATGTCAAGTACAATAATCAAATCATCTTACAAATTATCCCAATAGGAAATCAATATGCTTTAATACTTGAAAGATTCTGGTAAAAGTAGTAAAAACATTGGGGGTGTGATGGGGGTCGGGGGTGATGGTGGTGGTAGAATCTGAAGGAGACCAGGACCAAATGTGTTCTTAATAGTCTGCAAAATCTTAAGAAAAACTCAGCATGCAGCGCATGCGTTATGCCCAGGAATGGTGGGTAGGGCTTGGTGTGCAGGCTAGTCAGGTGTTTCCTGAAGCCAGTGCCAGCCGGAAGGGGAATTAGCCAGTAAATATAAATAGTAGGAAAAAGAATTATCCACAAGATTTAGGAAAAGTGTTAAAGAAAATTATAGCCCACACTTGCATACCAATTTTCTATGGCATGGTGGATAATATCAATAGTGAATATTTATTGATTATTGTGTGCCAGACGCTGATCTGAATGTGTAGCCCATGTGATCCTTACAACCCTATAAAACTGTGCTTCCCAGGATAGTAGCTATGAGTCATATAGGACTATTTATGTTTAAATCAATTAAAATAGAATAAGGTTATACATTTAGTTCCTTAGTTGATCCTAGTCACATTTAAGCTGTTCGGTAGTCACATAAGGCTAGTGGCCACCATTTGATCACTGCAGAGAACATTTCCAAAATCACAGAAAGTTATATTAGGCAATGATGTTATAAGATGTATACTATTAACTAACTCTGTTTATCGATAAAGAAACTGAGACAGGTTAAATAATATATCCAAAGTCACATAGCTGGTAAGGAACAGAGCCAGGATTCTAATCATCCAGTCCAGCTACAGAACCTTTGCTCTTTCACCACTATGCTATTCTGTGTATAAAGTCAGTTTGTAATAAAACACTATAATGTCTTGACAGTTTTATATTACCAAAATGCATTTATTGTTGAAAAGGGAAAGTTGCACGTAATACACAATTCTATAAAAGTATAAATCTGTTAATGTAATTGAATTGTCAGGGAGAATGTGGGCCACATCATCCTAAATCCTGTAATGAGCAAGTTATTAGAGTTGGTTGATGGCCCCAGCTGAGTTTTATCTCTTGACTACTTCCCTCCAATTATGTCTAAATACCTGTGTGTCTGTTCCCTATTTCCTCTCAGTTGTCTTTGTTAGAACCACCAGTCTCCAGAATTATTGCATTACCATTGCTGGTTCATGTTTTGGGGACTTTTAAAATGAAAGTGTCAGTTCTCTAAATAGCCCTTTATGTAGTTTCTCTTTGAGGCATGTCTAGGCCCTGAGAATCTCTGAAGTGTTTGTCAGTGGCTGGTGATAACTGCGGTTGAGGGCTTGGGATTCCAGGGAAAGGTGCAAGGTGTCTAGCCAGGAAAACTTACATCTTTATTCTCTATGAGTACTACAGCACTTGAGAAGAAAAGGAGGTAGAATTCTGTTTTCTATTTGTACCCTTTGCCTGATCTAATCATTCCAAATGATATGCCTATAGAAAACATTTCATCTCTTGCAAATTATCAATAGTGTACAAAGTAGAAGGGAATATAGAGATCTTTTATTCAATCATGTGTCTATAGAGGTTGCATTGAACACATTCTCATGCACATCTAGGTGCCAGATAAATTTAGGACTCTTCTTTGTTTTCAGAAAGCTTGCTCTTAATGGAAGAGACAGTGGCAGAGAGTTGTAGGTGACATTGAGGTAATTAATACAAAGTTTTACTGAAGTTCCATGGGAACACCCTTATAGGGCACTATACCCAGTAGGGATACCCTCTGAGAGCAGGAGTTCTTAATTTTGGATAAGAGGACTCTTTGGGGTTCTGACAAAAGCTAAGGATTTCATGTTGGGGGCGGTTGTAAGATTAAAGTTGTATTTTAATATAATGGTGTTTTACCTCATCATTCAGAGAGAATCTCAGAGAAAAATGTCTACACAAAGAAAAAAGTTCAAACCAAAGCACTTTGAATAGCAAAAAGGGGTCTAAAATATTTAAATCATGATTTTGAAGTATTTCTTGGTTGAAAAATTGGTTTATTTTATTGGGGAACCATAAAATAATTATATTTAAAGCTTTTTAGAAATAAGATTTATTGTAAAAATTTAAATAACATATGCATGTACATTAAAGCAAATAACTTTTGAAAATTGATTACCTCAATTATTTTGCCTATTTATTTGTTGTAGTTGAAAAAACATTACATTTATCATCCTAACAATTTTTAAGCATACAGTTCAATAGTGTTAAACATATTCATGTTGTTGTAAAGCAGATCTCTAGAACTTTTTCATCTTGCAAAACTGAAACTCTATACCCATTGAGCATTAATTTCCTCTCTCTCTTCCACCAGCTCTTGGCAACCACTTTCTACTTTCTATGATTTTGACTACTTTAGATACTTGATGTGAGTGGAATCATAGAGTATTTATATTTTTGTACATGGCTTATTTTACTTAGCATAATGTCCTTGAGGTTCATTCGTGTCATAGCTTGTGACACTATTTCCTTCTGTTTAAAGCTGCATAGTATTCCATTGTATACATATATCACATTTTGTTTATCTGTCCATCTGTTAGACATCTAGATTGCTTCCACTTCTTCGCTGTTGTGAATAATACTGCAATAAACGTGGGTGTGCAAATAATTCTTTGAGATCCTATTTTCAGTTCTTTTGGATATATTCACAGAAGTGAGATTGCTAGATCATATGGTAATTTTATTTTCAATTTTTTGAGAAACCTCTGTACTATTTTTAATAATAACCACACTATTTTACATTCCCACCAACAGTGTACAAGGATTCCAATTTCTCTGCATCCTTCCTAACACTTGTTATTTTCTGTTCTTTTGATAGTGGCCATCCTAATGGGTGTGAGGTAATGAATTGTTTTGCCTTTGAGAGACCCTGGGCAGTCTTTTGAGTTTCCAGTTCAGTCACTTTTTTTGCTCTACATCAGTGGTTCTCAAAGTGTGGTCCTGGAGGAACAGCATCAGTAACCTCTGAGAATTTATTAGAAATGCTAATTCTTGGGCCCTACCTGAGACCTGCTAAATCAGAAATTGAGAGTTGTGCATGGTAATCTGTATCTTAACAAGCCCTCTAGGTTATTCTGATACACACTCAAGTTTGAGAACTGCTGCTCTACACTAATAATTCTCAGCCACAGTTGTATATAAGAATCACCCGCCCAGGTGTGATTCTGTCCTGCGCGGCTGTTCTCTTGAGCTGGGGTCGTTTATCTCTGTCCACCTTCTCTCCCACCTAAGTGCATGTAGCCACCTGATGGAAGATTCGATGGGCATGGACATGAGCCCCCTGAGGCCCCAGAACTATCTTTTCGGTTGTGAACTAAAGGCCAATAAAGATGATCACTTTAAGGTGGATAATGATGAAAATGAGCACCAGTTATCTTTAAGAACGGTCAGTTTAGGGACTGGTGCAAAGGATGAATTGCACATTGTTGAAGAAGAGGCAATGAATTACAAAGGCAGTCCAATTAAAGTAACACTGGCAACTTTGAAAATGTCTGTACAGCCAAAGCTTTCCCTTGGGGGCTTTGAAATAACACCACCAGCGCTCTTATGGTTGAAGTGTGGTTCAGGGCCGGTGCATATTAGTGGACAGCACTTAGTAGCTGTGGAGGAAGATGCAGAGTCAGAAGATGAAGAGGAGGAGGATGTGAAACTCTTAAGTATATCTGGAAAGCAGTTGGTCCCTGGAAGTGGTAGCAAGTTTCCACAGAAAAAAGTAAAACTTGCTGCTGATGAAGATGATGATGATGATGATTTTGTTGATGAGGAAACTGAAGAAAAAGCACCAGTGAAGAAATCTATACAAGATACTACAGCCAAAAATGCACAGAAGTCAAATCAGAATGGAAAAGACTCAAAACCATCATCAACACCAAGATCAAAAGGACAAGAATCCTCCAAAAAACAGGAAAAAACTCCTAAAACACCAAAGGGACCTAGTTCTGTAGAAGACGTTAAAGCAAAAATGCAAGCAAGCATAGAAAAAGGTGGTTCTCTTCCCAAAGTGGAAGCCAAGTTCATCAGTTATGTGAAGAATTGCTTCTGGGTGACTGACCAGGAGGCTATTCAAGATCTCTGGCAGTGGAGGAAGTCTCTTTAAGAAAATAGTTTAAACAATTTATTAAAAATTTTCCATCTTATTTCATTTCCATAACAGTTGATATCTGGCTGTCCTTTTTATAATGCAGAGTGAGAACTTTCTCTTCCGTGTTTGATAAATGTTGTCCAGGTTCCATTGCCAAGAATGTGTTGTCCAACATGTCTGTTTAGTTTTTAAAGATGGAACTCCACCCTTTGCTTGGTTTTAAGTATGTATGGAATGTTATGATATGACATAGTAGTAGCGGTGGTCAGACATGGAAATGGTGGGGAGACAGAAATATACATGTGAAATAAAACTCAGTATTTTAATAAAGAAAAAAAAAAGAATCACCCAAGGCCTTCTTAAAATGTTTTTCTGATCTTAAGCCCCACCTCAAAGAAAGATTTTGATCCATATGGTTTAGGGGGGTTTTGCCTTGAGCCTTGGCATCAGTTTAAAAGCTCCCCAGGTGATTTTTTTGTTGTTGTTTTTGTTTTTGTTTGAGACAGGGTCTCACTCTGTTTCCCAGGCTGGAGTGCACTGGCACAATCTCGGCTCACTGCAGCCTCTACCTCCCAGGCACAAGTGATCCTCCCACCTCAGCACCCCCGAGTAGCTGGAACCACAGGTGCGCACCACCACACCCAGCTAATTTTTGTGTGTACGTATATAAATAGTGGTTTTTATTTTTATTTTTTTTAAGAGACGGGATTTCACCATGCTGCCCAGGCTGGTCTGGAACTCCTAGGCTCAAGCGACGTGCCCACTTTGGCCTTCCAAAGTTTGGGACTTTAGCCGAGATTGCAGGTGTGAACCACCACGCCCAGCCTCCCCAGGTGATTCTAATATACAGCCAGGGTTAAGAGCCACTGCTGTACAATCAGCTTGACCATTTCAGGGCACAGGGCTTCACAGATTTTTCATTTTTGGTAGCATCATTGTCTTAACAATGTAATATGCTAGTGCGTCTCAAACTTTAACATGCATACTATCACCTGGAGATCTTGTTGAACTCTACTTTGTGATTCAGTAAGTCTAGAGTGGGGCCTGAGACTGCATTTCTAACAAGCTCACAGTCGATGCAGATTCTGCTGGTTCATGGGCCACACTTTGAGACTCAAGGTAATAAGTAACCCTCATCAAAGTCAGGGCTTTTGTTTTGGGGAAAATTCAAGTATTCAAATAGAGCTTTGTTGTCATTCCAAAAAGTCCTCACCATCCAATGTGTTCTTTCAATGGATAAATACAAGGTAATCCGTCTTTGCTGGTGTTGTGCTTTCATTGATAGAAATTTTGTACAAAAGTATTTCCCTGCATTATCTGTGTTCCAGCATCTTTGGTGATGAAAGGAAAATGAAAAGATACATGAACTTAATCTTTTTCTTTTTTTTACATTTTACCATTTAGGTTATTGTTCATGTCTTATGTAAATAATCTTTGTGGAAGGAAGGATATGTTTTCTTTAATTCCTAAATGAGAAATTACTCTGAATGCAGAAGCAATGGGAAGATGATGATTGTACAATGCCTAATATCCTTTATTCATTAAGACTTACACTAAAAGAAAACCCAACTCAAAACAAATTTACACATGAAAGACATATAATGGTTGTTGTAACCAGTGGAAAGCATTCAAGCTTGAGTCAGTTTGATTCAGCAGCTTAGCAGGATATTAAGGAGATTGTCAGCTTCCTCCTAAAGTTGGCCCCCCACATGTTATGGAAGGGCTGAAACACTTCCAGGATACACATCTGCACACCACTCCATCCAGAAGAGAGCTTTATGGAAGAGTGAGGAACCTTCTTTTCCAAAGGAAAATCTTCCCTCATGTCTTACTGCCCCACGTTCATTCACACATTCAATCCTGAATTAATATCTGTGGCCAGTTGAATACCCTGTATTAATTGGCTTAGGCTTGAAGATAGAGAGGGAGACTTCACATTTTACTGTTTGCTACTACTACAGTTTTTTGTGTAGGCATTTATTTATGGGTTGAATTATGTCCCCCCAAAAAGATATGCTGAGGTTCTAACTCCTGGTACTTAAGAATGTGGCCTTGTTTAGAAATAGGGTTGTTGCAGATGTGGTTGAGATGAGGTCATACTGGAGGAGGGTGGGCTGCATTCCAGTGACTCACGGTGTCCTTTTAAGAAGATGGCCATGTTAATACAGAGACACAGGGAAAATGCTCATGACAAGGCAGGGACTGGAGTTATGTAGCTGCAAGCCAAATATTTCTTGCAAATCTCCAGAAGGTAGGAAGAGGTAAGAAAGGTTTCAGAGGGAGCCTGGCTCTGCCAACACCTTGATTTCAGACTTTTAGCCTCCAGAACTGAGGAACAATAAATTTCTGTTGTTTTAAGCCACCCAGTTTTTGGTATTTGATTACAGTAGCCCTAGAAAACTAGTACAACATTCGTTACTTGTAGAAATTAGAAAATCAAGGGTATGTTGGAAGAAGGAGGGTAGGTCATTCTAAAGGCAACAAAAAAATGAAACACCATCATGTTTCCAGGGGACTATAAACATGATTGTTAGTGGTCAGTCGGTTCTCCTAAATATCTTTTATTTTTTTTTGAGTTTTCCTCATCTTCATTGCTACTCCCTATTTCATGCTACCATTATTTCTAACCTGTACTGTTTCAGCAGCTTCCCAACTTGTCTCCTTGTTTTTACTCTTGCTTCCTTCCAGTCTTGTTCTACAGACTGCAGCCACAGTTGTCTTGTCAAAGTACAAGTCTGATCATCCACCGCTGAAAAACTATTCATCATCTTTCCACTGTTTCAATGTTCATTCAATGACTTCCTATTACTTTTAGAATGAAGATCAAATTCCCTATGTGGCAAGCAAGGTATGGTGTCATCTAACCTACCTCATGAGTCTAGCTAAGATTCTGTTCCCCATCTCTGTGGGCTGTAGTCTCTGACATCCTTTCAGTTCAAGCACCAGCAATTTGCCTCCTACCTCAAACTCTGGACAGGCAGTTTCCATTGCTTATACTGCTTTCTCTTCAATCCTACTTTCCCATTCACCTAGTTTTATACCCATTCATTTCTCACCTCTCAGCTCTTGATTCATTTCTTTGCAGTGTTCACAGGTATAATTTAACAGCTAATAATAATTATAGAGAGGTCATATAGTTAACACCAATTTGAAATCATGGCTTGTTGACTCCAAAATGTAAAAGCCCTAGTACTCTAACTTCCTTTTAGGCAGAGCCCATTTTCTGTCTTGATCATCTTTGTATCCCATCTAACATAATGCTTTGCACATAGTGGGTGATAAACTAATATTAGTGTAATTTTTTCAAGAAAACATGAATGAATGAAATGTATTATGGTTTTAAGAAAGTAAGGGGCTAGTCTTTGTGTCAGAGATGAGAGTCCATTAGGGAGCTTGTACTTCATTCTGCAGTCAGTGGTTCCCAGAATTTTTGATCACATTGGCAAGTGTCATTTTAAACACTGGAGACTAACATAAAGTTCACAACCTTTTTGTTTTGCCAGGTCAGGACATTAAACAATGCTACCCCTGCCACCATGATTTCATAAGACAAAGAATATAGTGATACTAAATGTGTAATCATAGAATACAGATAATTTAAAGTGAATACATTTGGTTTCATGGAAAAATCACATTGTCTTTATTTTTCTCAGTCTCATTGTGCAACACACTAGTGGAAAGGTATGGATGGGCATTCGTCAGTGGATCAATATTTAGGCACCGCACATGGGGAATTTTGAAGGAATTTATGTCGGCACGTGGCATGGTCAGCTTTTTGTTTTACGTAGGTGACCATGTCAGCTGTTTGGAGGCAGGACAGTAAGAGGCAAAGTAGATTCTGGAATGAGGATATTGCTAGAGTGGTCTAGATGTGAGGTGATGAAGTATTGATTTAAATTTGCAAAGGTAAGGATGAAGTGTATTGCACAGATATTTAGGATATATTGTCAGTTGGACTTAGTTTTTCTTTTATTAATGATTCTTAAAGGGTGGGGAACCAGAATCACTGGAGCTAAATATGTGTGCATGTACATGTACACAAAGACATGCATATAACCAGCATACCTTGTTTTTTTGTGCTTCACATATATTACATTTTTTACAAATTGAAAGCTCCACAACCCTGCATCAGACAAGTCTACCAGCACCATTTTTCTGACATAAGGTGCTCATGTTGTGTCTCTGTGTCATATTTTGGTAATTCCTGCAGTATTTCAAACTTGTTCATTATTAGTACGTCTGTTATGGTGATCTGTGATCAGTGATCTTTGACACTACTATTGTAATTGTTCTGGTGTGCCACAAACCACACCCATATAAGACGGCAAACTTAATTGATCAACGTGTGTGTTCTGACTACTCTACCTACCGGCCGTTACCCTGTTTCTCTCCCTCTCATCAGACATTCCTATTCCCTGATACACAACAATATTGAAGTGAGGCCTACAGTGGCCTCTTGAGTATTCAGGTGAAAGGAAGAGTTGCATGTCTCTCACTTGAAATCAGAAGCTGGAAGTGATTAAGCTTAGTGAGGAAGGCAGTTGGAAGCCAAGATAAGATAAAAGCTAGGCTTCTTGCAACAGTTAGCCAACCCATGAATGCAAGGGAAACGTTCTTGAAATTAAAAGTGCTACTTCAGTGAACATACTAAGAAAGCAAGACGTCCTTATCTTTGGTATGGAGAATGCTTGAGTGATTTGGTTAGATCAACATTCTTCTATTACAGTATTCCCCTAAGCCAAAGCCTAATCCAGAACAGTCTCTAACTCTCTTCAATTCTGTGAGAGCTGAGAGAGGTGAGGGAGTTGGAAGAAAAGCTGGAAGATAGAAAAGGTTGGTTCATGAGGTTTGAGGAAAGAAACCGTCTCCATAACACAAAAGTGTGAGGTGAAGCAGCAAGTACTGATATAGAAGCTGCAGCAAGTTATCCGGAAGATCTAAGGTCACAAATAAAGGTAGCTATACTAAACTTCAGATTTTTAATGTAGACAAAACAGTCTTCTACAGGAAGAAGATGTTATCTAGGACTTTCATAGCTAGAGAGAAGTCAATGCCTGGCTTCAAAACTTCAAAGGACAGGCTGACTCTCTTGGTAGGGAGTAATGCAGCTGATGACTTAAAGACAATGCTTATTTACCATTCTGAAAATCCTAGGACCGTTAAGAATTATGCTAAATCTATTCTTCCTGTGCTCTATAAATGAATCCACAAGCCTGGGTGACAGCACATCTCCTTACAACATGGTTTACTGAATATTTTAAGCCCACTGTTGAGACCTACTGCTCAGAACAAAAAGATTTCTGGCAAAATATTACTGCTCATTGACAATGTTCCTGGATACCCAAATACATCTGGTAAGGCTATAGCTGCCATAGATAATGATTCCTCTAATGGATCTGGGTAAAGTAAATTGAAAATCATCTGGAAAGAATTCAACATTCTAGATGCCATTAAGAACATTTGTGATTCATGGGAGGAGGTCAAAATGTCAACATTCAGCTGGGTATGGTAGCTCACACCTGTAATCCCAACACTTTGGGAGGCCAGGGCAGGAGGAATACCTTTGGTCCAGGAGTTTGAGACCAGCCTGGACAACATAGGGAGACCCTGTATCTACAAAATATAAAAATAGGCAGGTATGATGGTGCACATCTGTGGTCCCAGCTACTCAAGAGGCTGAGGTGGGAGGATCTCTTGAGCCTGGGAGGACAGGGCTGCAGTGAGCTGTGATTGCTCACTGTGATTGCTCACTGTGATTGCACTTCCAGTCTGGGTGACAGAGACTGTCTTAACAACAACAACAACAACAAAATAAACTTTAACAGAAGTTTGGGAAAAGTTGACTCCAGCCCTCATGGATGACTTTAAGAGATTGAAGACTTGGTGGAGGAAGTAACTGTAGATGTGGTGGAAATAGCAAAAGAACTAGCACTAGAAGTGAAGCCTAAAGATGTGACTGAATTGCTGCAATCTCGTGATCAACCTTGAATGGATGAGGGGTTGTTTCTTATGGATAAGCAAAGCAAGTAGTTTCTTGAGATGGAATCTACTCTTGGTGAAGGTGCTGTAAACATTATGGAAATGACAGCAAAGGACTTAGTACATAAACTTAGTTGATAAAGCAGCAGCAGGGGTTGAGAGGATTGACTCCAATTTTGAAAGAAGTTCTACTGTGGGTAAAATGCAATGAAATGGCATTACATGCTACAGAGAAATCTTTCCTGAAAGGAAGAGCCATTCAACATGGCAAACTTCATTGTTGTCTTATTTTAAGAAATTGCCACAGCCACCTCAACATTAAGCAACCACCACCCTGATCAGTCAACAGCCATCAACATCACGGCAAGATCCTTGACTAGCAAAAAAAATTACAACTTGCTGAAGGCCCAGGTGATGGTTAGCCTTTTTTAGGAATAAAGTATTTTTAAATTAATGTATATATATATATTATGGTTTTTAGACATAATGCTGTTACACACTTAGTAGACTAAAGTATAATTTAAACATTTAAACATAACTTTCATATGTACTGGGAAACCAAAAAAATATGTGGCTCACTTTATTGAAATATTTGTTTTGTTATGGTGGTTTAGAACTGAACCCAAAATGTCTTGGAGGTGTTCCTATATATGCCTAGACTTGCTTTATATCTGAACTAGAATCATCAAGAGTAAGGCCTAGCTATATGTATTTTTTAAAGCTACAAGTGTGATTTTGGTGCTCATCATTAGTTAAAAACCATGAGATGGTCAGTGGAAGGAGCAGCAGTAGTCAAGGAGTACTCACAGGTTTTTATTTTGGATTAATTATATAGAGGATTTTGGAAGAATAGTTTGAATTCCTTCAATAAATCTATCCCACTTTGTGAAAACAATTTGTATTAAATGGGCTGACCTCAATGAGAGCAGCCTTCGTTCTTTACCCTCAGATAGTAATTCTGGTTCATCACTATGGCTTCTTTGGTACTTTTAGGTACTGAAGAGCAATCTCATTTTCAGGTATTGAAAAGTTCATTCCAACCTATTGTCTTCAAAATGAGACTATATAAGAAAGCAAATATAATTACATTAACAACTAAAATGTACTAATCACAAGAAATGTGTAAGATCTGAATGAAAAAAGCCATTTAAATAATACTAAAAGATTTCAAAAAATGGCTTTAAAATAGTAATATATATCATATTCTCGGATAGGAAAACTAAACATCACTGTCAGTTCTCTCTATGTTAGTTTATAGATTTAACCCACTCCTGATAAAAATACCAATAAGCTGTCTAAGGCACAAATCAAGCTGATTCTAAAATTCTGTGGAAAAATTTGCAAGCCAGAAAAGCTATGAAAACTCTGAAAAAGAAAAGCATGTGGGGAATAGAGATCCACTGTGCTGGATATTAAAATATATAGTATCAATAAAAGTTTGTTTCTAGTGTGCAAATAGACACCTGCTACAATAGAATAGAAAGTTCAGAAATAGGATCAAATACACATGAGAATTTAGCATATGATAATGATGACATTCCACTTTAGTGAGGAAAAGATGATCTTAGGAAATCTAAGTAGCCATCTGGGGAGAAAGGAAAGGATGTGCCTATCAGCATGATCAATTTGAAATAGAACAAGATTTCAAATGTAAAAAAGAAATATTAGATGAGAGCAAGGGATAATTTTCTTACTAACTTAGAGTAGGGAAGACTTATCAATATATGTCGCAAAAGTCAGAAGCCATGAAATTCAGTCACATACAGAAAGTCAAAACATCTTCAATTAAAAAACAACAACATAAGTCAGAAGACAAGATACACACTGGAAAAACGTTATTTGTGACTCCTGTCTCAGAGAACTAATCTTGATAATACAGAGCAAATGTCTTGAAAATGATAAAGGAAAAAAGTCAATAGAAAAAGCGGCAAGGAAACTTAAAAATAGTTAACAGAAAAAGAAATGCAAGTGAACTCTTAACATGTGCAACTTCACTCAAGTGAAATGAAGATTAAAATTACATTGAAAAAATGACTTTCACTTAAGAGTGAAATAAAATAGATTGCTACAGGCATACTCTCCCACTAGACAAAACTGGATACATTACAGAGATCATCTTAAAGGCAACGGAGAGCTGTGGAAATAAGGTCTAGATGAGCTAAAATTACAGAAAAGGGAGAATTATTCCAAAGTAACTTAATAACGGTACACTCTTTGTTTCTCTAGGGACAGGCTGTGAATCAGGCTTAGTCCAAGGAAAGGGCTTCTGCTTGGGGACAGAAGTCAGCAACCTTTTAGCAGCCATATGGTGCTGTCATGACAAATTAAAATATCGAGGAGCCTTAAATGCACAAACAATTTTCATTTTGGAATATTTTCATAGTTCTGTGGTTACACAAGAAATGGGAGAGCTAGCCCCAAAACTTCTAAAAGGCAGATTGAAATTTCTTTAAATTGTACAGTGCTGCCAGGGAGGAGCTCTACTTAAAACACGTGGCTGGTTTCCCTTTCAAGACATTTGCCAAGTTTTGAAACTGAATGAAGTAGGAGGCTAAAGAGCTAAGCTGAAAACTTTTGAAGGACAGAACTGTCTCTATTTTAAACTTCCAGGGCTAAGGCAATGTATACCCTTCAGGATTTAGGAAGATGAACATACCAGAGATAGCTTGAATCTTACTAAACTTGCAGGATATTTCTGATTAAGCACAAATTCTGATTGGATTGAGTTGATTAACCACTCACTCTTATTGCCTAATGGAGTAAAAGGGAAATCTTCTCTGGTGGAAGATAAAATTATCTGGAACATCTATGGTTCTTCTATATACAGTGCCTGGCACACAATATAATAATATCTAGATGTGTAAAGATGAAAGACAATGAAAATCAAGAGAAAAATGCAGATCCACAGATATGACAGATATTAATGTTAGCAGATAATTATAATATGTTAAATGATATGTTCAAAATAGAGGAGAGGACAAAAGATGAAAAGATGGAAAACTGAAAACAATCAGAATGTTTAAATAATAATCAGAAAGTTTGGAACTAAAAAATGCAATATCTGAAATTAAAAACAATGAATGAGTTTAGCTGGAGAGGGCACATAGCAGAATCCAGAATTAGTAAACTGAGATATAGATCAATATACTTAAACAGAAACACAGAGAGGGAAAACAAAGTGGGAAAAAGACTAGCATATAATAGACATGTGAGAAATACACACAATTGAAGCCCCAGAGGAAAAGGAGAAAGAGAATAAGGCTAAAGCATTATTTGAAAAGGTAATAACCGACAATTTGTTTAAAACTGATGAACGACATCAACCCAGAGACTCAAGTTCACAAAATCTCAAGTAGAAAAAAAAGAAGAAACCACACTTACGCACTTGATGGAAAATCAGATAAACAAAGGCAAAGTCATTGAGAAGATCTTAAAGTGGTTAGAGAAGATTGCCTTCAAAGAAGTATCAATGTAACTGACAGCTGATGTCTTGTCAGAAACAAATCCCAAATGCAGTGGAATTAATATCTTTAAAACTGCTTATAAAAAAAATAGCCTAGAATTCTATGCCTAGCAAAAATTTGCTTCAAAAATAAAGATAAAGACATTTTCAGACAAAGACCAAGGGAATTCCTTTCCAGCAGTCCTCCTCTACAAGAAATATTAGGAACAAAATGATACTGGACAGAACATGGAAATGTAGGAGGTAATGAACAACACATGAAAATATATGTAGTATGTAAATATAAATAATTTCTGTACAAGACAATAATTGCCATGTCTTTATTTGCAGAACTAAAATGCATAACAACACTCAAAAAGAATTTAGGACAGCAAATAGATTTTAAGTTACTATGTTCTAGAAGTATCAGGAAAATGAAAAAATAATTTGTATTATGATGTAATAAGCCAAATATGTGTTTTGTGATCTATAAGTCAAACACCAAAAGTTAATAGAAACTTCTGTGACTTAGCACTCCTAAGTAGTTACTTAAAATAAATGAAATTATTGTCCACAGAAACACCTGTACACTAATGTTTGTGATAGTTTTATTTGTAATAGCCTCTGGAGGAAACAACCTAAGTGTCCTTTAATAGCAGAATAAATAAGTTGTGGAATTTATATTCCTACCATGGAATACTAGTTAGAAATAAAACAGAACAAAGACATGGATTAATCTCATAAACATAATGTGTAAAAAAACCCGTAAAAGAGTAAATACTTTATGTTTCCATTGTATGGTAGACATACTTGTGTATGATGGATGCACCTGTCAGCAATAACTTAAGCATACCCCAAGAACGGCTCTGTATGGCAGATAAACCCAAATGTGTGTTTGGAGGTCCCAGTGTGGCCAACCCAAAGATTCATTTCTTATCTATGAGGAACATCTGAGCCTCCAGCCCCTGTCCTGTGGAAGTGGGTGCACAAGGGTTTGAAACCCTTTATTTTGGATTAAATGAAGGTTGTTGGGCAAGGGTTGTTAGGGGGAGGGTGTTAAGTGAAAACACTATATAAACTGCATGCTTTCTGTAGGCAGTGGCAGTTCTCCTCTCCAGTCTGCTGCCACTGGACCACCCTGTATGTAAGTTTGCCTCAAAAAACCCTATGGCTCATTTGCTAGCTCTGGGTCTCTTCTTTGGCCTCTCAAACCTGGTGCTCTCCTTATTGGAGTGTGTAGGGGTCCAGCATGACATCCATTTATATGAAGTTCTAGAACAAATATATGACTGGGGGAGGTGTTAACTAGAAGGGGTCATGGAAACTTTCTGGAATGATAGAAATGTTCTGTATCTTGATTGGGGTGGTGGTTACCCGAATGTGTACATTTGTCAAAAATTATCAAACTATATCTTAAAAATCTGTGCATTTTGTTTTAGTAAATTTACCTTAGCAAATAATTATTAACAAAACATCAATGTAAGGAAAAAGTAGAAAAAATATAATTAGTTGAAAAGAAGGCAAGTAAAGAGGAAATAAGGAACTAGATAGGCCAAATAGAAAACAAATAGTAAGATGGTCGGTGTAAGTTCAGCTATATCAGTAATTACATTAAATGAAAAGGGACTGAACATTCCAGGTAAAAGAAACAATTTGTTGGTTTTATTTGTGCATTTCTTCATGTGTCTGTGCTGCATTCAAGAGACATACTTTAAAGAGTAAGATACAGAAAGGTAAAAAGTAAAAGGGTAGCTGGGCACGGTGGCTCACGCCTGTAATCCCAGCACTTTGGGAGGCCGGGGCGGGTGGATCATGAGGTCAAGGGATCGAGACCATCCTGGCCAGCATGGTGAAACCCCATCTCTACCAAAAATACAAAAATTAGCTGGGTGTGGTTGTGCGTGCCTGTAGTCCCAGCTACTTGGGAGGCTGAGGCAGGAGAATCGCTTGAAGCTGGAAGGTAGAGGTTGCGGTGAGCCAAGATTGCACCACTGCACTCCAGCCTGGGCAACAAGAGCGAAACTCGTCTCAAAAAAAAAAAAAAAAAAAAAAAAGTAAAAGGGTAGGCAAAAAATATAGCATGCAAACATTAACCCAAAGCAAACTAGCATAGCGATATTAATCTGCAGAGTAGAATCATTTTTCAGGCTATATGTCTGAAACTACTGAATATATCAGGTATAAAGTTAACACCAAATATAATGTGATTCCCATGTTCAAAATAAGAAACTACCATGGTTCAGATTAGTGAGAGAATTCTTTTCAGGTAAAAAGCAACGAACATTTTTCAGAACCATTAGAGGGAAGCAAATCTAGAAATAAAGTTAATAGGAATTTTCTAGGGTTTGTAGAACCAGAAGAAAGTTATTTCCCTTAACCACATACGTGGCTTCAGGAGAAGTCAGATTGGAAATTAATACCAGAACTCTTTGTATTATTTGCAATGAGCAACAAGTCTTCTGCTGAAGTTGACCATTTTGTGAACTCTGCTTGAAAGGGCTCAATCTTGTGAGTTTAATTACTCTTCTCTAATAATCATGTATATTATTCTTAGAAAGTAAAGACTACTTTTTAGAAAATGGGCAGTGTTCAAATCTAGGATGCACCACTTACTAGTTAGGAATACTAGGCCAGTTCCTTAACCTCCATTGGCCTCAGTTTCTGTCAGGAGCTCAGGCAAGCTAGAGAGAGCTGAGCTGCCAGTTGTCAGGGCAGTTGATTAAGACCACAAGCCAAAATGAAATTAACATTCAAGTGTTTAATCCCTTACAGTGATAATGTGAAGGCTACCCCAGCCCTGTTCCATTTTCCCCCACGGCATCAGTGGAGGATCAGGCAATCAAGCAGAGTTGGCTACCTGCCTCCCACAGCATCTATTTGGCCTACAGAGAAACCTGTCACCCTTGTGCCCCTGAATCTCAGGAAGTACAGTTGCTTGCCCTGCTTCCTTCTCTCCCAGCTCTCAGGGTGCAGCTCTCAGACCTCTCCAAAGGACAGTCTGGCACTAGTCTTGGCGCTCCTTAAAGGTCTATGATTGCTATCAGGTCTTCTTAAGAATCCTCTTGCACTCTAGTCTGGTGGGACAGGGCAAACCTGTGAATATGTGCAGCTCAGCAAGCACCAACTGCAGAGTGAGGTGCTCTTCTTCCCTTCTGACAAGGATTTCTCCCGTCTCTTCAAAGGATTTTCTTGCTGTCCTCTTGACCTGGCTTGAAGGAGGAGAGAATGTCCCTATGAGGAAGAAAACAAAATGCCAGGATGCTCTTATTTCTTCTCGCTTTGAGAAATCACCTCTCCTCATTTTTCTGTCTCTCTGGGTCTCTCCTAAATAAGTTGAGGGTAGGTGGTGGTTACTGAACCAGTCTGGCAACCTCTCACTAAGTTAACAGCTGACTTTAGAATGAATACACACTTGATGCCCATTGGCTTCAGTTCTTGGGGCTTAACAGGACTCCCCAGATGATAAGAAAAGCCCCTTGTGAATTTGTAGCAGACTAAAAGAGAACCAGAATAATCATCTGTTTAAATAACTAGGTTACATATGTCATAAATTATATTGAATGTTTTGTCTTACTCTGTTAGGGTCTATGTCATGTCATATGTCTTAACTATTTGTCAGCTGTATGACTGAGGGTTAATTTGTTAGAGGATGGCATTTTCTGAACAAATATTTTAAAATATAATTAAAACATGAAATTAGATAGACTCTTTTCCCTGCTTAACTGGCTTTTATGACTTATACCCTCAGCATGGGGCTTCACTTTTCATATGATTTTTCTCTCTCTTAAGGGTTTTCTGTAATTGAGACACATAATCTACTACTGAACTGTGATACAATTATAGTGTGTTTCAACTAAATTGATATGGCAGTTTCTTAACTAAGAATAGTATTTTAGCCATTGTAGGCATTATGGAATTTTAAGAATCAAAGCATTTTTGAGAACCAAAGCAGTTTATGGCAAAAAAATCTTAATTTTCTATATTTACTTTTATCTTTATAGCAAAAAAAAAGTTGTATAGACCAAACTCATCATAACATGTCTAGTAATGCAATGAAGAGAATATTTTAGGCATTCAGAATATATGAGACCCATGATCAATATTTATTTTGGAAAACATTCAGATTTTCATTCTCTTCCCCTCACATTTTCATGAAATTCCTTTTTTGAAGGGTATTACATACCTAAGAAGGAGAGAATGCATCCAAAATCATTTTAAAAAGTTTTTAAATTTGGGATCATTTTAGATTTGCTTTCAATGAGTTGCAAAAATAGCATAGAGTTCCTGTATACCATTCCCCCGCTTTTCCTTATGTTAACATCTATAACTATAATAAAATGCATTTTAATAATAAAAATACAATTTTTGTATAAAGATCTGGACAGCTGAGATCATTGCTGTCTATCTTTCTCAGTTATCTTTTTTAGATTTAAACTTTAAGAAGGTAAAATTTAGGTATAATTGGATTGATGCCCTAACAAAATTATTTATTGCCACTACTCTGCATTTAGTAAGTTAGAGTTACTTTTGATATTAAATTGTATTACATTCTTTTTATTTATGTAACCCATTTTTATTCTATGTTTCCTCAGCTAAACTCTTACAAAGTCTTTGTCCTTAATGAGCTTATCTTCTAGTTGGAAAACAAAAAAGAGCAAATGACATGGACAATTATAATACCAATACAATGGATATTACAATACAATAAAGTTCAGTAGTTGTGGGAGTATATAAGACATGACTCTAACCCAGTCTTGGGGGATCACCAAAGCAATGACATGGGTTTCAACTGTAACATAAGGAAGTAGGAAGCATACCGGTAAAGAATTGATTATTTCAGGCAGAGGAACAAGAAGGGGAAAGGCTGGGAAGTGAGAGTTGGAGAGAGAAGGGGAAGGAGGAAGAAGAGAGACATAGGCAGAGACAGAGGGATGGAGATAGAGAAAGAGAAATTAGTGTTTTCCAGGAAGAGAGGACCAATCAGGAGGATAGGACTAGGGAAGAGGGATGGGTAGGTTAGTTGAATGGTGAGAAAGGCAGGGGATGGTGAAATGTAAGGCTGGAGAAGGAAGGAAAGGCTGCATCATGAAGGTCTTGCAAAATCATGTTAAAGGGTTCACTTGGGGGACAATGGGAAGCCTCTGACTTGTTTTAAACAAGGAAGTGACATGATCTGATTTGTGTTTGGAGAGAGTACTCCGGCTACAATTTGGAGAATGGGTTGGGGTGGAGCAATACTAAGCAGGCAGTGTTAGGATGCTACTGCAACAATCCAGGTAAAAGACGTGGCCTGAACAGGGTAGTTGTAAGGCAAATGAATGAAACTGAGAAATATTTTGACATCCAAAATGGCAGAACTTTGTCATTGCTGTGTAATAGATTGCCTATTCAGGCAGATATGGAATGGGGTGCTCTTTGCAGTGGTTTCCTTGAAACAGATCTTCACAGTACTTCACTCCTTTGGTTATATAATTTTTCCTATAAAATATGTGTAGAAAAGAGAATAGAGAATAAACAAACACAAAAACAAAACCCAAACAACCAATCAAACAAAAACCAGGTTCCTCTGAGGTCTTTAGCTGGGGGCTCTTTTTCTGTATCGTATCTCTTCTTCAGTCTTGTCGGTTCTTCCATCCAATTGCCTCTCAAATCCTCGGCTCCCCTGCATTTCTCCTTCTCAGCTCCAGTTTGAGTCCTCATTACTTCACATTTTATTTATGACAATAAACTGTTGATTGGTTTCCCTGGTTTTTTTTTCTCAGTTCTGCTGCGTATTAACCTCTCTAGAAATCTATTTTTATCTTGATCCTCTCCAAGTGTTGGATAGTATAGAGTGGCTCTGTTTTGTGGACTAGCTCATATACAGAGTCTACCTCTGTGCATTCTGGGTCTATGTTCCAAGGGCCTTATGTCATGGGACAACCCTGCTCCACCCCTAAAACCCACCTTCTAGACCTGAGCTGTCTAATGCATAGCCACTAGCCACCTGTATGACTCAACTCTTGAAATTTGTCCAGGGGGGCTGGGGAACGGAACTTTGAATTACTATTAGTTAATTGGCATTTAAATTTAAAAAGCTGAAGCAGTTTTGTCGGTGTGGATTTGAATATTAATGGAAGATGATTTTTTGATATTTGATGCAATTACTGGAAAACTTTTAAGTGTGTTTGGAACAACTTGAGTATGTGAATTCACTTCTTCAGTTGCAAATTTTACCATATCTAAGTTCTGATCAAGTGCTTCTGTTGAAAATTTAGTACCCAAATTGAGATATGCTTAAGTGTGACATGCACATTATATTTCAAAGACTTGGTACTAGTAAAATAATGTAAAACATCTCCATAATTTTTGTATATTGATGGCATATTGAAATAATAGCATTTTGGATATACTGAGTTAGTTAAAATATTAAAGTAAATGTCAACTGTTGCTTTTTGCTTTTTTAATGGGTTTATTAGAAAACTTTAAATTATATGTGTGGCATGCATTATATTTCTACCAGATAGTGCCATTCTAGAGTAGTTTGGGCCATTTTCCTTATTCTCTCATCCCTTCAACTTAGATTTTCCAGGGAAGCCTCGATTTTTAATATTTTCTATAACACCCCCCCCGCAATCTTCATAAGTAACTCATACTTATTAAATTGTTTGTTTGAATGAATGTTTTGGAACATATGATCCAGGCTTCCACCCAACCCCCCGCCAGTGTTTTCTAATGTTCTTCACATCTAGAGTCTCTCTCTCTTTTTTTTTAATAAGGCCTACATATGCTTCTGGGTCCAACTCAGATATGCTTCTGGGTCCAGCCCAAGAGATCTGCCCCACCCCACCCCGTACCTTCTTTGACCAGCAGCCATGGGTTGCCATTTCCTATCCCTCCATTCCCAGGGCACCACTCTCCCTACTGCTTTGCATAGCTCTTTCTTCTTACATGTAAATCTTACCCTCCCTTCTAAAAATTCACCTGAGTCAAGCATTATGCTTTCTTACCCCTTTGACACCCACCCATCAGATCTAATTTTTTTGAGCAATACAAAGGCTCAATGAGGACCAGTTTATTAATAGCTCAGTGAGGGAAATTCCAAATATTTGAAGTCTATCCCTGTTGAGTTGCCAAATATTAAATTTGGTACTCTTAATAAATTTAAAATACATATTTATGTTTGTGCAGATGTGCAGCAGTGGAAAAAGCAGTTGCCGTGGAGTTGGCAAACTAAGGCCTTTATTCCATTTCTGTCTCTCTGGTGCCTGACCTTGGGCAAGTGCACTTCATCTTTCCGGAACTGACTTTCTTCATCTAGAAAACAATTAGATTAGGTAATCCCTAAAGTGCATTGCAAATCATATATTTTACAAGTCTGTGATGGAAATCTTTTTCAAATGCCTTATACACTACCCTGAATTTTTTTTAAATGGGACATGCTGAACAGAAATTAGCATTTTTTTTTTCAAAATGTCAGCGTCATTATTAGGAATGTCAGTTATCATGCACTGACAATGTAATGCAGCTAAGGGGTTACTGTGGTGTTTATGGCTGCTTACTCTCCAGAGCATGTAGTTTTTATTTTTAAATTAATGTCTGCCCTTTAATTTACTCTTTTAATGTCAGACCTGTTACTTCTTACTACTGACATCTTGACACCAGTTCTGATTGTATTAACACCTTCCCTATCCCTATCCTACCTAATTTGGGACTTCTTTGGTGATGTGGAGAAGGCTGATGATGATAATCTTGTTTGCCTTATGTCTGAAATTGGTCATTTCGTTTCTCAGCAATCATTTATTGGGTGTCTACCTGTATGCGAGGCATAAGACGATGTAGGGGCTGAGGAGGAAATAATTTATAAACCATCTTAATAACCTTGGGGGGCTTTATGGTGAGAAATGTATCTGACCTTTAGTGGAGGGCTTCTACATGCCTTTTTCTTCACTTCTCAGTTTCCAGCCTCTTTCCAAATGGCCGAGTTCCCCAGACAAGTCACCTGTGGATAATAGAGGGCTAATAATAATAATAATGGTTAATAAAAACAGTGGGGAACTCTCACAGAAATATGCAGAGACACAAATGGAAGAGAACAGAAAGTTCAGAAATAGACTCCCTGTGTCTGTATAGGAACTGGGCATATAATAGGAATAGTTTCCTAAAACAGAGAGAAAATAGTAGGTAGTGTCTCATTTAATTCTTACAATAAGCTTGTGAGCTAGGTAACATTATTCTCATTTTATAGATAAGGTAAAGAGTGGTTCAGAAACTTGCCCAAAGTCACAGGGGAAATAAGTGGTAGATCTAGGAGAAGGTGTTTCTTTCATCTTTGGTCTACTCCACCTCTATATGGGCCACTTGATGTTTTAGATCATCTTCATCCTTTTAGATGATTTACTGGTCAAACGAAACTTAGGAAAGTGGTTCTCAACCAGGATTAATGTTCTCACTCTGCCAGGAGCATTTGATAATGTCTTAAGACACTTTTGCTTTTCACAACTGGAGTGGAATCTGGTGGGTAGAGGCCAGAAAGGCTGCTAACACATGCTGCAATGCACAGGACAGTGCCCAAGAATGATCCAGCTCAAAATGTCAATAATGTCGAGGTTGAGAAACCCTATGATAGGTTAAATAAAGCTCTCATTCCCCCATTAATGACATGGCTTGGATTAAAATAAAGTGTTTGAAGTCTATTTTTTATTTCTTTTTTCCTTGGTCACAAGAGACTGAAACAAGAAACAAGTGGGAGGGAGGTAGGAAAAAACTTCTGATACTTGAAAATACTTGGAAACATTTTAATTTTATTTTTGCTATATAACAATTTATTTTTCCCTCTTTGCCTACAAGTAAAATCTAAAAATAATCTATGTATCTGTAGTAGACATTACTAATATTTGCCAAGATTTCTGCTCCTCGTTTTAAAATTATTTTATTTTATATTTGTACATTTTATTCAATTCTGTTTTATTTACATAAATTTAGGGGATACAAATGCAGTTTTGATACATGGATGTATTGCCTACTGGTGAAGTCTGGGCTTTTAGTATAGCCATCACCCAAATAGTGTACATTGTATACATTAAGTAATTTCTCATCCCTCGCTCACCTCCCAACCTCCCACCTCTTGTAGTCTCCAATGTCTGTTATTCTACACTTTATGTCCATATGTACACATTATTTAGCTCCCACTTACAAATGAAAACCTGAAGTATTTGGCTTTCTGTTTCTGAGTTATTTCACTTAAGATAATGGCCTCCAGTTCCATCTATGTTGCCGCAAAAGACATTATTTCGTTCTTTTTTATGTCTGAGTAGTATTCCATGGTATATATATACCACATTTTCTTTATCCAGTCATCTGTTCTTAAACAGTTAGGTTGATTCCATATATTTACTATGGTGAACAGTGCTGTGATAAACATGACTGTGGGTATCTTTTTGATAAAATGATTGCTTTTCCTTTGGGTAGACACTCAATAGTGGGTTTGCTGGATCGAATGGTACTTCTATTTTTAGTTGTTTGAGAAATCTCCATACTGTTTTCCATAGAGGTTGTACTAATTTACCTTCTCACTAACAGTGTGTTAGTGTTCCCTTTTCTTCACATTCTCACCAACATCTGTTATTTTGTGACTTTTTAAATAATAGCCATTCTGGCTGGTGGTTTTAATTTGCATTTATCTGATCATTTGCAATATTGAGCTAATCAATCTGTTTAGTTTGTTGATTATTTATTTTGCTGTGTAGAAGCTTTTTTTTTTTTTTTTTTTTTTTTTTACCTTCTATGGCATCTTTTTTTATTTGGGACTCTTCCCCCCAACTTTTTTTAAAATTATACTTTAAGTTCTAGGGTGCATGTGCACAATGTGCAGGTTTGTTACATATGTATACATGTGCCATGTTGGTTTGCTGCACCCAGTAACTCGTCATTTACATTAGGTATTTCTCCTAATGCTATCCCTCCCCCTGCCCCCCACCCCAAGACAGGCCCCAGTGTGTGGTGTTCCTCGCCCTGTGTCCAACTGTTCTCATTGTTCAATTCCCACCTATGAGTGAGAACATGCGGTGTTTGGTTTTCTGTCCTTGCGATAGTTTGCTGAGAATGATGGTTTCCAGCTTCATCCATGTCCCTACAAAGGACATGAACTCATCCTCTTTTATGACTGCATAGTATTCCATAGTGTATATGTGCCACATTTTCTTAATCTAATCTATCACTGATGGACATTTGGGTTGGTTCCAAGTCTTTGCTATTACGAATAGTGCCACAATAATCATATGTGTGCATGTGTCTTTATAATAGCATGATTTATAATCCTTTGGGTATATACCCAGTAATGGGATTGCTGGGTCAAATGGAATTTCTAGTTCTAGATCCTTGAGGAATCGCCACACTGTCTTCCACAATGGTTGAACTAGTTTATGCTCCCACCAACAGTGTAAAAGCATTCCTATTTCTCCACATCCTCTGCAGCACCTTTGTTACCTGATTTTTTAATGATTGCCATTCTAACTGGTGTGAGATGGTATCTCATTGTGGTTTTGATTTGCATTTCTCTGATGACCAGGGATGATGAGCATTTTTTCATGTGTCTTTTGGCTGCATAAATGTCTTCTTTTGAAAAGTGTCTGTTCATATCCTTTGCCCACTTTTTGATGGAGTTGTTTGATTTTTTCTTGTAAATTTGTTTAAGTTCTCTGTACATTCTGGATATTAGCCCTTTGTCAGATGAGTAGATTGCAGGAATTTTCTCCCATTCTGTAGGTTGCCTGTTCACTCTGATGGTAGTTTCTTTTCTGTGCAGAAGCTCTTTAGTTTAATTAGATCCCATTTGTCAATTTTGGCTTTTGTTGTCATTGCTTTTGGTGTTTTAGTCATGAAGTCCTTGCCCATGGCTATGTCCTGAATGGTATTGCCTAGGTTTTCTTCTAGGGTTTTTATGGTTTTAGGTCTAACGTTTAAGTCTTTAATCCATCTTGAATTAATTTTTGTATAAGGTGTAAGGAAGGGATCCAGTTTCAGCTTTCTCCATATGGCTAGCCAGTTTTCCCAGCACCATTTATTAAATAGGGAATCCTTTCCCCATTTCTTGTATTTGTCAGATTTGTCAAAATCAGATGGTTGTAGATGTGTGATGTTATTTCTGAGGCTTCTGTTCTGTTCCATTGGTCCCTATCTCTGTTTTGGTACCAGTACCATGCTGTTTTGGTTACTGTAGCCTTGTAGTATAGTTTGAAGTCAGGTAGCGTGATGCCTCCAGCTTTGTTCTTTTGGCTTAGGATTGTCTTGGCAATGCGGGCTCTTTTTTGGTTCCATATGAACTTTAAAGTAGTTTTTTCCAATTCTGTGAAGAAAGTCATTGGTAGCTTGATGGGGATGGCATTGAATCTATAAATTACCTTGGGCAGTATGACCATTTTCACAATATTGATTCTTCCTATCCATGAGCATGGAATGTTCTTCCATTTTTTGTCTCCTCTTTTATTTCGTTGAGCAGTGGTTTGTAGCTCTCCTTGAAGAGGTTCTTCCCATCCCTTGTAAGTTGGATTCCTAAGTGTTTTATTCTCTTTGTAGCAATTGTGAATGGGAGTTCACTCATGATTTGGCTCTCTGTCTGTTATTGGTGTATAGGACTGCTTGTGATTTTTGCACATTGATTTTGTATCCTGAGACTTTGCTGAAGTTGCTTACCAGCTTAAGGAGATTTTGGGCTGAGACGATGGGGTTTTCTAGATATACAATCATGTCATCTGCAAACAGGGATAATTTGATTTCCTCTTTTCCTAATTGAATACCCTTTATTTCTTTCTCCTGCCTAATTGCCCTGGCCAGAACTTCCAACACTATGTTGAATAGGAGTGGTGAGAGAGGGCATCCCTGTCTTGTGCCAGTTTTCAAAGGAAATGCTTCCAGTTTTTGCCCATTCAGGATGATATTGGCTGTGGGTTTGTCATAAATAGCTCTTATTATTTTGAGATCCATCCCATCAATACCTACTTTATTGAGAGTTTTTAGCATGAAGGGCTGTTGAATTTTGTCAAAGGCCTTTTCTGCATCTATTGAGATAATCATTTGGTTTTTGTCTTTGGTTCTGTTTATATGCTGGATTACATTTATTGATTTGCATGTGTTGAACCAGCCTTGTATCCCAGGGATGAAGCCCACTTGATCATGGTGGATAAGCTTTTTGACGTGTTGCTGAATTCGGTTTGCCAGTATTTTATTGAGGATTTTTGCATCGATGTTCATCAGGGATATTGGTCTAAAATTCTCTTTTTTTGTTGTGTCTCTGCCAGGCTTTGGTATCAGGATGATGCTGGCCTCATAAAATGAGTTAGGGAGGATTCTCTCTTTTTCTATTGATTGGAATAATTTCAGAAGGAATGGTACCAGCTCCTCTTTGTACCTCTGGTAGAATTCGGCTGTGAATCCATCTGGTCCTGGACTTTTTTTGGTTGGTAGGCTATCATTGCCTTGATTTCAGAACCTGTTATTGGTCTATTCAGGGATTCAACTTCTTCCTGGTTTAGTCTTGGGAGGGTGTATGTGTCGAGGAATTTATCCATTTCTTCTAGATTTTCTAGTTTATTTGTGTAGAGGTGTTTATAGTATTCTCTGATGGCAGTTTGTATTTCTGTGGGATCAGTGGTGATATCCCCTTTATCATTTTTTATTGCATCTATTTGATTCTTCTTTCTTTTCTTCTTATTATTCTTGCTAGCAGTCTATCTATTTTGTTGATCTTTTCAAAAAACCAGCTCCTGGATTCATGGGTTTTTTGAAGGGGTATTTTGTGTCTCTATCTCCTTCAGTTCTGCTCTGATCTTAGTTATTTCTTGCTTGAATGTGTTTGCTCTTGCTTCTGTAGTTCTTTTAATTGTGATGTTAGGGTGTCGATTTTAGATCTTTCCTGCTTTCTCTCGTGGGCATTTAGTGCTATAAATTTCCCTCTACACACTGCTTTAAATGTGTCCCAGAGATTCTGGTATGTTGTGTCTTTGTTCTCATTGGTTTCAAAGAACATCTTTATTTCTGCCTTCATTTTGTTATGTACCCAGTAGTCATTCAGGAGCAGGTTGTTCGGTTTCCATGTAGTTGTGTGGTTTTGAGTGACTTTCTTAATCCTGAGTTGTAATTTGATTGCACTGTGGTCTGAGAGACAGTTTGTAATGATTTCTGTTGTTTTACATTTGCCGAGTAGTGCTTTACTTCCAACTATGTGGTCAGTTTTGGAATAAGTGTGATGTGGTGCTGAGAAGAATGTATATTCTGTTGATTTGGAGTGGAGAGTTCTGTAGATGTCTATTAGGTCTGCTTGGTATAGAGCTGAGTTCAAGTCCTTGATACCCTTGTTAACCTTCTGTTTCATTGATCTGTCCAATATTGACAGTGGGGTGTTAAAGTCTCCCATTATTATTGTGTGGGAGTCTAAGTCTCTTTGTAGGTCTCTAAGGACTTGCTTTATGAATCTGGGTACTCCTGTATTGGGTGCATAGATATTTAGGATAGTTAGCTCTTCTTGTTGAGTTGAGCCCTTTACCATTATGTAATGCCCTGCTTTGTCTCTTTTGATCTTTGTTGGTTTAAAGTCTGTTTTATCAGAGGCTAGGATTGCAACCCCTGCCTTTTTTTGTTTTCCATTTGCTTGGTAGATCTTCCTCCTTCCCTTCGTTTTGAGCCTATGTGTGTCTCTGCATGTGAGATGGGTCTCCTGAATACAGCACACTGATGGGTCTTGACTCTTTATCCAGTTTGCCAGTCTGTGTCCTTTAATTGGGGCATTTAGCCCATTTACATTTAAGGTTAATATTGTTATGTGTGAATTTGATCTTGTCATTATGTTGTTAACTGGTTATTTTCCCTGTTGGTTGATGCAGTTTCTTCCTAGCATTGATGGTCTTTACAATTTGGCATGTTTTCGCAGGGGCTGGTACCTGTTGTTCCTTTCCATGTTTAGTGCTTCCTTCAGGAGCTCTTGTAAGGCAGGCCTGGTGGTGACAGACTCTCTCAGCATTTGCTTGTCTGTAAAGGATTTTATTTCTGCTTTACTTACGAAGCTTAGTTTGGCTGGAAATGAAATTCTGGGTTGAAAATTCTTTTCTTTAAGAATGTTGAATATTGGCCCCCACTCTCTTCTGGCTTGTAGAGTTTTATGGCGAGAGATCCACTGTTCGTCTGATGGGCTTCCCTTTGTGGGTAACCTGACCTTTCTCTCTGGCTGCCCTTAAGATTTTTTCCTTCATTTCAACTTGGTGAATCTGACAATTACATATCTTGGGGTTGCTCTTCTCGAGGAGTATCTTTGTGGTGTTCTCTGTATTTCCTGAATTTAAATGTTGGCCTGCCTTGCTAGGTTGGGGAAGTTCTCCTGGATAATATCCTGAAGAGTGTTTTCCAGCTTAGTTCCATTCTCCCTGTCACTTTCCGGTACACCAGTCAAACGTAGATTTGTTCTTTTCACATCGTCCCATATTTCTTGGAGGGTTTGTTCATTTCTTTTTACTCTTTTTTCTCTAAACTTCTCTTCTTGCTTCAGTTCATTCATTTTATCTTCAATCACTTACACACTTTCTTCCACTTGATTGAATCGGCTACTGAAGCTTGTGCATACATCACATAGTTCTCGTGCCATGGTTTTCAGCTCCATCAGGTCGTTTAAGGTCTTCTCTACACTATTTATTCTAGTTTGCCATTCATCTAATCTTTTTTCATAGCTTCCTTGCAATGGGTTTGAACATCCTGCTTTACCTGGGAGAAGTTTATTACCGACTTTCTGAAGCCTACTTCTGTCAACTCATGAAAATCATTCTCTGTCCAGCTTTGTTCTGTTGCTGGCGAGGAGCTGCGATCCTTTAGAGGAGAAGGGGCACTCTGGTTTCTAGAATTTTCAGCTTTTATGCTCTGGTTTCTCCGCATCTTTGTGGTTTTATCTACCTTTGGTCTTTGACCTACGGATTGGGTTTTGGTGTGGATGTCCTTTTTGTGGATGTTGATGCTATTCCTTTCTGTTTGTTAGTTGTTCTTCTAACAGTCAGGTCCATCAGCTGCAGGTTTGTTGGAGTTTGCTGGCAGTCCACTCCAGACCCTGTTTGTCTGGGTAACATCAGCGGAGGCTGCAGAACAGCAAGTATTGCAGAACAGCAAATATTGCTGCCTGATCCTTCCTCTGGAAGCTTCGTCTCAGAGGGGCACCTGGTTGTATGAGGTTTCAGTTGGCCCCTACTGGGAGGTATCTCCAAGTTAGGCTACACGGGGGTCAGGGACCCACTTGAGGAGGCAGTCTGTCTGTTCTCAGAGCTCAAACACTGTGTTGGGAGAACCACTGCTCTCTTCAGAGCTGCCAGACAGGGACATTTACGTCTGCAGAAGTTTCTGCTGCCTTTTGTTCAGCTGTGCCCTGCCCCCAGAGGGGGAGTCTACAGAGGCAGGCAGGCCTCCTTGAGCTGAGGTGGGCTCCACCCAGTTTGAGCTTCCTGGACGCTTTGTTTACCTACTCAAGCCTCACTAATGGTGGATGCCCCTCCCCCAGCCAGGCTTGCTGCCTTGCAGTTCAATCTCAGACTGCTGTGCTAGCAGTGAGCAAGGCTCTGTGGGCGTGGGACCCGCTGAGCCAGGCACAGGATATAATCTCCTGGTGTTTTGTTTGCTAAGACTGTTGGAAAAGTGCAATATGTAGGTGGCAGTGTCCCAATTTTCCTGGTACAGTGTGTCACAACTTCCCTTGGCTGGAAAAGGGAAATCCCCTGACCCCTGGCACTTCCTGGCTGAGACCATGCCCTGCCCTGCTTCGGCTCGCCCTCCATGGGCTGTGCCCACTGTCCGACTAGTCCCAATGAGATCAACCAGGTGCCTCAGTTGGAAATGCAGAAATCACCCGTCTTCACTGTGCAGAAGGTTTTCAGGGCTTCTTAATGAAGTCCTATTTGTCTAATTTTGTTTTTGTTATATTTGCTTTTGAGGTCTTCTTGATGAATTCTTTGCCTATGCTCATGTCCAGAAGAGTTTTTCCTAGGTTTTCTTCTAGTATTTTTAGAATTTCAGGTCTTACATTAAGTCTTTAATCCATCTTGAATTAATTTTTGCATATGGTGAGAGATAAGCATCCAGGTTCATTCTTCTGCATATGGTAATTTAATTTTCCCAGCACCATTTATTGAAGAGGGAGTCTTTTCCCTATTGTATGTTTTTGTTGACTTTGTTAAAGATCAGTTGGATGAGGGTATGTGGTTTTATTTCTGTGTTTTCTCTTCTGCTCCATTAATGAGTGTGTCTGTTTTTATGCTAGTACCATGCTGTTTTGGTTACTGTATCCTTGTAGGATAATTTGAAGTCAGGTAATGTGATGCCTCCAGCTTTTTTCATTTTGCTTAAGATTGCTTTGGCTATTTGGGCTCTTTTTAGTTCCATATGAATTTTAGGATTTTTTTCTATTCTGTGAAAAATGATGGAATTTTAATAGGAATTGCATTGAATCTGTAGATTGCTTTGGGTAGTATGGTCATTTAAATGATATTGATTCTTCCAATCCATGAATATGGGATGTTTTTCCATTTGTTTGCATCATCGGCCATTTCGTTCATCAGTGTTTTGTAGTTCTCCTTGTATAGATCTTTTACCTCCTTGGTTAGATGTGTTCCTAAGTAGTTTATTTTTGTGTATCTGGCTATTATAAATGGGATTGAATTCTTGATTTGGTTCTCAGCTTGAATGTTATTGGTGTATAGAAATGCTACTGATTTTTATATGTTGATTTTGTATCCTGACACTAGTGAATGTATCAAATCTAATAGTCTTTTGGAGCAGTCTTTAGGGTTTTCTAGGTATAAGATCATATCATTAGTAAACAGAGATAATTTGACTTCCTCTTTTCCACTTTGGATACCTTTTATTTCTTCCTTTTGCCTGATTGCTTTGGCTAGGACTTCTACTACTAGTGGTGAAAGTGGGCATTCTTGTCTTATTCAAGTTCTTAGGGGGAATGCTTTCAACTTTTTCCCATTCAGTATCATGTTGGCTGTGGGTTTATTGTATATGGCTTTTATTGTTTTGATGTGTGTTCCTTCTATGCCTAGTTTTTGAGGGTTCTTATCATGAAGGGCTGCTGAATTTTGTCAAGTGCTTTTTCTGCATCCATTGGGATGATCATATGGTTTTTGTTTTTAATTCTGTTTATGTGGTGAATCACATTTAATTGATTTGCACATGTTGAGTTATCCTTGCATCCTTGGAATAAAAGCCACTTGATCATTGTATATTATCTTTTTGATGTGCTGCTGGATTTGGTTTGCTAGTATTTTGTTGAAAATTTTTGCGTCTGTTGTCATCAAATTCTTTTCTTATTATTTTATTTGTACATTTTATTCAATTAAACACTTTTTTTTCAATATTTTAGATTCAGAGGGTACATGTGCAGGTTTGTTACAAGGGTATGTTGTTTGAGCTATGAAGGATCTCATCACCCAGATACTGAGAATAGTACCCAGTAGGTAGTTTTTGGACCTTTGCCCCCTCTGCCTCCCTCTCCATTATAATAGTCCCTAGTTTCTATTGTCATTGTCTTTATGTCTGTGAGTACTCAGTGTTTAGCTCCCATTTATAAGAGAGAACATGCGGTATTTTGGTTTTCTGTTCCTGGGTTAATTTGCTTAGGATAATGGCATCCAGCTGTATCCATGTTGCTGCAAAGGATATGATTTCTTTTTTATGGCTGTGAAATTTTATTTTTTATTGACAAATAGTAACTATATATTTATGGGGTACAATGTGATACTTTGATATGTGTATTTGCAATGTGGAATGATTACATTAAGGCCAATTAAATCTCTATTCACATACTTATTTTTTATGGTGAAAACATTTAAAATCTACTCTTTTAGCAATTTTGAAATATACAATGCATAACTTTGCCAAGAACACATAATGGAGAAAGGACAATCTTCAATAAGTGATATTGGGAAAATGAGATATCCACAAGTAGAAGAATGAAATTGGACCTGTATCTCACACCATGTACAAAAATCAACTCTAAATTAATTTTTCTTAGGCTGCGCAAGGTGGCTCACACCTGTAATCCCAGCACTTTCGGAGGCCAAGGTGGGAGAATCACTTGAGCCCAGGAGTTTGAGAGGAGCCTGAGCAACATAGTAAGACCCTGTGTCAAAAAAAAAAAAAAAGATAGAAAAAAAGAAAGAAAAAATGATCTTTTCTTTGAATGTACATGCTTTTCAAAATTTTTAAAAAATTTTTAAATTTTTAATTTTTGTGGGTTCATTGTAGGTCTATATATTTATGGAGTATATGAGATGTTTTGATACAAGCATATAATACCTAATAATCACATCATGGAGAATGTTGTGTTACAATCCAATTATACTCTTTCAATTATTTAAAAATATACAATTATTATTGACTATAGTCACCCTGTTGTGCTATCAAATAGTAGGTCTTGTTCATTCTTTCTATTTTTTTGTACCCTTTAACCATCCCCACCTACCCCCAACCCCCCTAATACCCTTCCCAGCCTCCAGTAACACCTTCTACTCTCTATCTCTGTAAGTTCAATTGTTTTGATTTTTAGATCCCACAAATAAGTGAGAACATATGATGTTTGTCTTTCTGCGCCTGACTTATTTCACTTAACATAATGAGCTCCAGTTCGATTCATGTTGTTGCAAATGACAGGGTCTCATTCTTTTTTTATGGCTGAATAGTGTTCCATTGTGTGTATGTGCCACATTTTCTTTATCCTTTATCCATTCATCTGTTGATGGACACTTAGGTTGCTTCTGAATCTTGGCTATTGTGAATAGTGCTGCAACAAACATGGGAGTGCAGCTATCTCGTTGATATACTAACTTCCTTTCTTTTGGATATATATCCAGCAGTGGGATGACTGGATCATATAGTGGCTCTCTTTTTAGTTTTTTTGAGGAACCTTCAAACTATTCTCCATAGTGGTTATACTAATTTACATTCTCACCAAAAGTGTACAAGGGCTCCCTTTTCTCCACATCCTTGCCAGCATTTGTTACTGCCTGTCCTTTGGATATAAGCCATTTTAACTGGGGTAAGATGATATCTCATTGTAGTTTTTTTTTTTTTGAGATAGAGTTTCACTCTTGTTGCCCTAGGTTGGAGTGCAGTGGCACAGTCTCGGATCACTGCAACTTCTACCTCCCTGTTTCAAGCGATTCTCCTGCCTCAGCCTCCTGAGTAGCTGAGATTATAGGCGCCCACCACCACACTCAGCTAATTTTGTGTATTTTTAGTAGAGACGTGGTTTTGCCATGTTGGCCAGGCTGGTGTCAAACTCCTGACCTCAGGTGATCCACCCGCCTTGGCCTCCCATCATTGTAGTTTTGATTTGCATTTCTCTGATGATCAGTGATGTTGAGCACCTTTTCATATGGCTGTTTGTCATTTGTATGTCTTTTTTTGAGAAATGTTGATTCAGATCTTTTGTCTATTTTTTGATGGGATTATTAGATTTTTTTCCCCTATGGAGTTATTTGAGCTCTTTATGTATTCTGGTTATCAATCCCTTGTCAGATGGGTAGTTTGCAGATATTTTCTCCCAATCTGTGGGTTGTCTTTTCACTTTGTTGATTGTTTCCTTTGCTATGTAGAAGCTTTTTAATTAGATGTGGTCCCATTTGTACATTGTTGTTTTGGTTGCCTGTGCTCGCAGGGTATTGTTCAATATATTTTTGCCCAGACCAGTGTCCTCAAGACTTTCTCCAATGTTTCCTTGTAGTAGTTTCAGAGTTTGAGGTGTTAGATTTAAGTTTTTAATCCATTTTTATTTTATTTTTGTATATGATGAGAGATAAGGGTCTAGTTTCATTCTTCTGCATATGGATATCCAGTTTTCCCGGCACCATTTATTGAAGAGACTGTCTTTCCCCCATTGCATATTCATGTCATCGTTTCAAAAATGAGTTCACTGTAGGTGTGTGGATTTGTTTCTGTGTTCTCTATTCTGTTCCGTTGGTCTATGTATCAGTTTTTATGCCAGTACCATGATGTTTTGGTTACTATAGCTCTGTAGTATATAATTTGAAGGCAGGTAATGTGATTCCTCCAGCTTTGTTCTTTTTACTCAGGATAGCTTTGGCTATTCTGGGTCTTTTGTGGTGCCATATAAACTTTCATATTGTTTTTTCTATTTCTTTGAAGAATGTTGTTGGTATTGATAGGGCTTGCATTGAATCTATAGATTGCTGTGGGTAGTATGGCTACTTTAACAATATTAATTCTTCCAACCCATGAACATGGAATATTTTTCCATTTTTTGGTGTCCTCTTCAATTTATTTCTTCAGTGTTTTATAGTTTTCATTTCTTTGGTTAACTCCTAGGTATTTAATTTTATTTGTAGCCATTGTAAATGGGATTACTTTATTTCTTTTTCAGATTGTTCACTGTTGGCATATAGAAATGCTACTGATTTTTGTTGATTTTGTATCCCGCTACTTTACTGAATTTGTTTATCACTTCTAATAGTTTTCTGGTGGAGTCTTTAGGTATTTCCAAATATAAGATCATATAATCAGCAAACAAGGATAATTTGACTTCTTCCTTTCTAATGTGGATGCCCTTTGTTTCTTTATCTTGTCTGATTGCTCTAGCCAGGACTTCCTGTACTATGTTGAATAACAGTGGTGAAAGTGGGCATCCTTGTCATGTTACACATGTTAGAGGAAAGGCTTTCAGTTTTTCCCCATTCAGTATGATACTAGCTGTGGGTCTGTCAAATATGGCTTTTATTATGTTGAGGTATGTTCCTTCTATACTCAGTTTTTTGAGGAGTTTTATCACGATGGGATGTTGAATTTTATCAAATGCTTTTTTAGCATCAATTGAAATGATCCTATGGTTTTTATTCTTCATTCTGTTGATATGATGTATCACATTGATTGATTTGCATATGCTGAACCATCCTAGCATCCCAGGGATAAATCCCACTTGGTCATCATGAATGATTTTTTTTAATGTACTGTTGAATTTGGTTTGTTAGTATTTTGTTGAGGATTTTTGCATCAATATTTATTAACAATATTGGCCTGCAGTTTTCTTTCTTGATGTGTCTTTTTCTGGTTTTGGAATCAGGGTGATACTGGCCTTGTAGAATGAGTTTGGAAGTATTCCCTCCTCCTCTATTTTTTGGAAAAGTTCTAGTAGGATTGATTAGCTCTCCTTTAAATGTTTGGTAGAATTTAGCAGTGAAGCCACTGGGTCTTGGGCTTTTCTTTACTGGGAGACTTTTTATTACAGCTTTAATCTTGTTACTTTATTGCTCTGTTCAAATTTTGGATTTCTTCCTGGTTCCATCTTGGTAGGTTGTATGTGTCTAGGAATTTGTTCATTTTTTCCAGATTTTCCTCTTTTTGTTTTTGGCATATAGTTGCTCATAGTAGCCATTAATGATCCTTCGAATTTCTGTACTATCAGTTGTAAGGTATCCTTTTTCATTTCGGATTTTATTTATTTGTATGTTGTCTCTTTTTTTTCTTAGTCTGGCTAAAGATTTCTCAATTTTATTTAACTTTTCAAAAAACCAACTTTTTGATTCATTGATCTTTTATATTGTTTTCTTCATTTGTACAGGCTTTCTTAAAGTTAGTATAGTCATGTAACCACAATGTGAGTTGCAGATTAATGTGTTTAAAAAGCAACTCATGATGGGAGTGTGTGTTGATATGGAAAAGCCATAGAATCTAAGCATCATGGAGAGTAGTAGTCCTGCCTAGTTTCCCACATCTACTGAAGACATTGTATGAGTAATAAATAATCTTGTTATGCTGCACCACTGAGAACTTTGGGGTTATAACTGCAGCATATCCTAACTTATCCTAATACATCAAAATTAATTAGCAACTCTTCAGGAATCCCAAATTTCAGAGATATAGCTTCTGCTTTAGCAATCACGATGTATTATTTCTCATACATATTCCTTCACACTGCTTTCTTAAATTCTGTTTAGCATAGAAGTCCAAGAGAAATGTTAGCCTCCATAAAACTCTGGTGACTCTGCAGTAAGTACCAAATGTTCTCACATATAGTTGTTGGGGCTGTGTGTAAAAGAATTTTTTTTAGGCTTTGGAAATACACTTTATGTCTGAAATGATTTCTGTTGGCATTAAAATATGTCCTGAATTGTGACATCTCAAGCTTGATGACTTTTACCTGCCTATTATATAAATTCTATTATGTAAGATATAATGGAAATTTGATTTAGTTTCCTGAATTTCTAGCTTAGAATTTGTGAATATTCTAGGACAATGATAATAAACCTTTCCCTTTTCTTCCACACACTTCCCTCTCTCTCTTTCTCCTAGTTTGAATCAAGCCATGTTATTATTTATCTGAGCCATTGGAAACAATATACCTTTTTTGTAAATTAAGGATCTGGAAAATAAATTCCAATTTTTAAATAATCATTGGTCATCTTGTGAAGTTAATTCTTTTCTCAAGTCTTACATGATTTTACCAATACCCTTCAATAAGTATATCCATTTTAATTTATATTTTATGTATTTATCATTGTATATTCACTTTTTCAGAAGTATTTATTTACTTCATATGAATTCTGTGACTTTCTTATATGGGCTATAACTATAACTGGAAATTCCTAATTTTTTAAGCCTTACAGGAATTGAGTCTCCTTTTCTTCTTTTGTTAAATAAACTTCCCTGAGACACAATCCCTCAGGTTGTAGAAAATCTAACACACTGGCTAACATGTCTGTTTAGCTGTGTGCGTCTCACTTTCTTGTGGTCAGTCTATACTGTGGCCTGCTTCCCTGTCACCCCTTAGATGTTGGTGGCTACTGTCTTTTCCCTACACCAGCTCTGCTCTTGGTACACCTGCATCACCTCTGACTTGGACACTACTCTGCACAAACACAAAGTGCCATTGGAACAGATTTTTATAGAAGGTTTAGGAGTAATAGAGAGGCTCACAACTCAGAACAGTGAAGACGAGCCATGTAAAATGGAATCAAAGGCATTAGAATTCTCTAGAATCTTTTGGCCATCCTCATCCCTGGGAAATTCTCAATGCATGTCTCTCTTCTCAGGCCACAGCATCTCATCACAGTACTGGGCTCTCTTTCATTTTCACACTTATCTCACTTATCCTCTTCCCTCCTTTCTCAGGGTCCTCACTCCTTCTCTATCAAACTTTTCTCACTTCCCTCCTTTGAAACTCATAATTCCCCTTAGTTTTACTTGTATGTACTATAATTTGCCTAACCCAGTCTTTAACTCATTCTACTCTGGGTATATACCCTTTGGAAACATGTGTTTTCAGATTAGCATTTTCTGTAACACAATCACATTGTTAGACATGGGACTCCTACTCACCAATTTTTAGAACAAGGGGAAGCAATATAAAGTATCAAGGCATCCGAGAAGGATAAGAAGGACTAGACATCCTTGTGGGCAGGAGTAGCTTGTGAGTACAGGAATGTTGTTGAGCTGCAGTGAATGGGATTAGAGCGGTCAGAATGGGCCATGTAATGGGGGATCTTGGTAAGTATCCTGTGGGCAGAAGGAAGTTATTGAAAGATGAAAGATGCAGAACATCGTGCTCAAAACTGCATTCTAGAAAGATCACTCTAACCACAGTCAGAGGGGCAGAATGGAGTCTGGGAGAATAGTTATAAGACTTTTAGTCCAGAAGGAAATACAAAATGCCTGTGCTGAGGCAGAGCAGGGTCATCTCTAGTGGGTTTGAGAGTTCTTCAGAAGGGGGGATTGATGGGGGTTGGCAGCCAGATGGACCAATAAATCAGCGAGAGAATGAAGCTGGCTTGAGCAGTTTAGCGGGGGTGATGGTGTGTTCTCTGTGATAAGGGAGCAAGGAATCAGGAACAGTTTGTGGTGGAGGTGGAGAGGCCCATGGATTCCGTTATTCCTGTGGTTAGTTTGAGGTGCCAGTGTAACACCATCTTAAATATATTGAGTAGCAAGCTGTGGACCCTCAGACACTGGCACCACAGCTTTAACACATTTGGTTTTGAGTGTTCTTGAGGTTCATGACATCAGTAAAGCACAAACATGAATCAAGAGGTAAAATATTGGTGTTTAGGAGTGATCATGTAGCCTATGAGTGAGACTCATGCACCTACTTTTTGGAGATCAGGAGAAGTCAGGAATGGTGGGCTCAGGGAGAAGTGGTGGTGTCTAGTAGCGTGAGAAGGAGGAGATGATAAATACAATTGAGGCATGTGGAGTTTGAGGGGACGGAGTGACATACAGGGGACATATCCAAAAGCCACTGAAAAATCAGGACTGGAGCTTGGGTGGTATCAGGACTGGAGGTGTAGATTAGGGAAACATAAGTTTAGTTCATTTGCCAAACTGCAGCCTTTGATTTCTTAGTTCTGTTAAGTGGTGGAGCTGAGAATCAGGCCTTAGCTTATGGAATTTGCTGTATTTGTACAAGGCAGCCTGTGAAAATTGGCAGAGGCAGGTTAGGTCTTTAACAATCTACGAAGGGATTCAGGTAATAAATTTGGAAGAGGATGAAATATAATCCATATCAGCAGAATTATATCTTTATTATGTCTGTCTGCTGTGGGTAGAAAACAAGCATGGCATTTGAAGATAGAAAATGTACTAAGTTTTCACTTCTGTCACTTTAATTTTCCTCATTTTTTTAAAACTTTTTTTATTTTTATTTTTTTTAATTATACTTTAAGTTTTAGGGTACATGTGCACAACGTGCAGATTAGTTACATATGTATACATGTGCCATGTTGGTGTGCTGCACCCATTAACTCGTCATTTAACATTAGGTATATCTCCAAATGCTATCGCTCCCCGCTCCCCCCACCCCACAACAGGCCCCAGAGTGTGATGTTCCCCTTCCTGTGTCCATGTGTTCTCTTTGTTCAATTCCCACCTATGAGTGACAACATGCAGTGTTTGGTTTTTTGTCCTTGTGAGAGTTTGCTGAGAATGATGGTTTCCAGCTTCATCCATGTCCCTACAAAGGACATGAACTCATCCTTTTTTATGGCTGCATAGTATTCCATGTTGTGTATGTGCCACATTTTCTTAATCCAGTCTATCCTTGTTGGACATATGGGTTGGTTCCAAGTCTTTGCTATTGTGAATGGTGCCGCAATAAACATGCGTGTGCATGTGCATTTATAGCAGCATGATTTATAGTCCTTTGCGTATATACCCAGTAATGGGATGGCTGGGTCAAATGGTATTTCTAGTTCTAGATCCCTGAGGAATCGCCACACTGACTTCCACAATGGTTGAACTAGTTTACGGTTCCACCAACAGTGTAAAAGTGTTCGTATTTCTCCACATCCTCTCCAGCACCTGTTTTTTCCTGACTTTTTAATGATCGCCATTGTAACTGGTGAGAGATGGTATCTCATTGTGGTTTTGATTTGCATTTCTCTGATGGCCAGTGATGATGAGCATTTTTTCATGTGTCTTTTGGCTGCATAAATGTCTTCTTTTGAGAAGTGTCTGTTCATATCCTTTGCCCACTTTTTGATGGGGTTGTTTGTTTTTTTCTTGTAAATTTGTTGGTAATTTTCCTCATTTTGACGTTTCTGATGTCTACGTGATGCTCCTCCCCCAACCAGAAAAAAAAAAAAAGAAAAAAGTTGGCAAGAGTTTCTTCTCCTCCTTAATCTCCCTTCCCTTCCACACACAGACATACACACCCAAGGAGTTGTTATTAGGTAATTTCCCTTCAAAAGGCATTTCGAAATGTAATTTCTTCATTGGTGAAGAAACACATGGTGATCATTTAAAAATACTGAGTGACAAAGGAATTCCTGAGTTTTTTTAAGATAATAGATTAAACTGAAGCCTTATTCTGCAATAGCATTTGCTGCTGCCATGTTTATGGCTGAAATCCAAGTAGCATCTCTGCTTTGCCCCAGCACAGTACATGCCTGTGGCTAATCAACATACAGGTCTTGAAATCCCTGGTTGATGTATACACCTTGTCCCTGGGAATAAAAATCATTCCCTTTGGGAGAGCTTGAGCCTGGATTGTTCAAAACCAGTTCTTTTTGTGTATACGAACTGGTTGGTTTCTTGGAGTTAGAGACAGATTTGTGAGATCAGGACCACAGTTTGACCTGGATAATTCTTTTCCACCCATGCAAACATCTTGGCTCTCATAGTGAAACTTGATTGTCATATACTGGAATGACAAGAATTTGTTCAAGTTTCAGCACTACCTAACATCTGAAGATGCCAGCATTTGTGCTCTAATGTTTTCAGAATGTCTTGCATTCCATGCATATTGACACTTTCTCTGTCTGAAATTCATTTCAAAGGAACATGGTAGAAATCGTAGCCTGATGACTTTAAAGGAAAGAATTTATTAACTGAAGGCCTGTACATTTCTTGGATTGTTTGATTGCACTTCAGCTTACAAAACAAAAGAAAGGGAATGCCAGATCCAAGTGTCCAACATCCTAATTCACCTGGACATCCTATAGGCACATTAATTCAATCTGGGCCAAACTGAACTCATCTGTCCTCATATGTTATTTCTCTTCCCATATTCCTGTCCACCACCCATCTAACCACTCAATCAAGAAGCATCGGGGGTTATCCAAGACTTTGGCTTCTTCACCAATTTTCACTTTTTAAAATTTTCATCTCTAAAAATCTCTTATTTTCATTCCTTCCTCTGCTTTCCCAGCACTTTCCTTAGGTCCCCACCATATCTCATCTGATCTGTGGCACTAATAGTGTCCCATTGAATTTTCCTGCCTCCAGACAGCTTACCACCCCTGCTCCCAGCAATTGACTCAGCTCTCCTTAGAAAATGATCTTTCTATATTGCAAATCTGATTACTTTATTACAAGTTTAGACCCCTCAGTGGTTTCCCATAACTACAGCATAATGTCTGAACTCTTTAATATAGCTTCCAAGGCTTTCCCTCTGTAATTTGGTCTCTGCCTTCCCTCTTTACCCGTGGTCCACCATTCTGCTGTGTGACCCAACATTTCAGCTGTATCATATGATGCCATGCCATCCTATAATATACCAAGTTTTATGGAGTTGGCATTCATTTAATGTGCCCTGCATATATATTTTTTTCTCTACCTGAAGTGCCCTTCCTCCCCCTTGTCTGACTGGCAAACTCCCAGTTGTCTTTTAAGAACATCTTATCCTTGGTAGCAGCCTACCTTGTTTTCCTTAACCCCACCCTCAACACCACTTAAAACATTGCCTCGAATGATATTATCTGTAATGTTTATCTTCACGATCCATCAGGGAGCATCATAAGGAGCCATGATTCATTTATCTTTAGTATCTAAACTTGCCACAGCAAAGGGAGGAAGATAAATCATGTGACCACAGTCCCAAGGTTTCAAGGAAATCATAAGGCTCTTAAAGGAGACTAAGTCACAGAGTGCTTCTTATTGTCCATTTTGCCCATTTGTTTATGTTTTCTGGGGACTGGAGTCTTTGAAATTCATTGTTTCTAGCAGTCATCAGTCCTTATGGCCTGAGGACGTGGTGTTAATAAGAATAAGCAGAAGGGTGGCTACATGAACTGTATAAGGGGCCAGTGGTCATTTTTAAACTGAAGGGAATTTTGAGTTAATGATCATGCCCTAGAGCTGTTTTTCAAACTTTGAAAAACATGATACCCAGAAGGATATATGATTTTGTCATGACCCAGTACACACACACACACGCACACACACATGATAAAATCAATAAATGGAAAAAAGTTTATGAAATACTTTACTACATGGCACACATTCTGATATTTTCTATTCCATTTAATCTATCCTATTCTATTTTGTTTTTTAAGAAAAATCTGTTTACAACCCATCAAATGATTTCACAACTCACCAATGGGTAATGACCTGTAGTTTGAGGAATCCTGTTGTCTAAGTGGACTTCCTTTCACTCAGGTGCTTGGTTGTATGTGGCTGAAGATGGGCCACATCCCCAGAGGCCCTAACAAGAAACAACTGTTTGTGGGAGGAAGTGATTAATGGTTGGTGAGATCAGTATCAGCTGATGAATAGAATTCCTTGCATTTTAAAGACCTGAAAGAAGAGTGCAACGTAGCCAAATCCTGACTCTTCCAAGAGCTGAAAAAAGTTGCCTGATTAACAGAACATGAACTCAGAGACTGGAACCATTGATGACCGTTAGGTCCCAGCTACTTAGGTCACAGGGATTTGGAAGCCAATGCCATGGCACCACCATTTGAGAATGCTTCCAGCAGCCACACCCAGGGTCAATCTAATCAATGTGGTGCTTCTGCTTCTGCTTCTGCTTCTGCTTCGGTAATTTCTACTGCTGTGGTCGTTCACTGTGCATATCAAAATGAATGACAATTATCAGCTCAGCATGTAAACAAAGCCCAAGCAGAATTTAAATTACTTACTAATGAGCAGTGGTGTTTGTCAAAAGAACGCTGTTGTTTATTTCATTGGATTTCACATACAAAAATATTGTATTTTTGCAATCATGCCAGAGGGGAAATGAGGAAATTAGAGATCAAGGAAGATGCAAACAGACCAAAATGACAAGTACTATAACTTTCAAAATATCTTAAGCCAAGTTTTAAATGAAATCATGCAATTAAATTATTTAATGTAGTCTAATGTTTATTAAAATGTTTTTCTGCTGTTCCCCAAGCAGGTACAGAATACTTGTGGGTTCCATACAAGAGGAAACTTCAGCTAGTCAATATGTGATATGTGTTTTTGATACCTCCTGTATTAGTTTCCTAGGGTTGCTGTAACAAAGTACCACAAACTGGGTGGTTTAAAAGAATAGAAATTTAGTCTCTCGCATTTCTGGAAGCTAGAAGTCTAAAGTCATGGTACTGGTAAGGCCATTCTCTCTCTCTCTCTCTCTCTGAAAGCTCTAGAGGATTTTTCCTTGTGTCTTCCTAACTTGTGGCAGTTGCTGGCAATTTTTGGCTTTCCTTGGCTTGTAGATGCGTCACTCCAATCTCTGCCTCTGTCTTTGCATGACATTCTGTGTGTTGCTGTCTTCACATGGCATTCTCCTGTCTGTCCCTCTCAGTTTAACAGTGTTTCTACTGGTCTAAAATTTTCAGCAGTTTGTCGGCCTTCCATGAAACTCACAGGGTTGTGAGCCATTAGATATGAGTGTTCTTCATAGATCCTTCCTGGATACCCCTATTAATATTCTTGGCTGCTGCTGAGATGGTTGATTGGATCCATAATCTCTTTACCAAATGGTTGTCTAGTCACACCCTTGATGTTCTTTCCAGAGCATACTCTGTCACGTTTTGCTGTTATCTGAATAGACTGAGGATTTTCCAGATCATCAAGTGCTGGTTCCTTTTTACTTAACAATTCTCTCCTCAATTTATCTCTTTCTTCTAGAGTCTTGCTGTAAGCAGCAAGGAGAAACTAGACAACACTTCCCATACTTTGCTTGGAAATCTCCTCAGTTAGATATCCAAGTTCATTACTTACAAATTCTATTTCCCACAAAACACTAGAATACAATTCAGCCACATTCTCTGCCACTTTATACTAAAGATCACCTTTCCTCCAGTGTCCAACAACATTTTCTGTCTGAGGCCTTACCAGAAGTACCTTTAACATTTATATTTCTACTAGTATTCTGTTCATGATGATATATGTATTCTGATTTGATAGAAGCTTTCTCTACTGTGCTCCTCACTTCCCTCTGAACCCTGTCACCTTTAACATCTATATTACCATCAACCATCTCTTCAAGGCAATCTAGGCTTTTTCTATCAAGCTCTTCAAAATTCTTTCAGCTTCTACTCATTACTCAATTCCAAAGCCACTTCCACGTTTTTAGATATTTGTTACAGCAGCACCTCACTTCCCAATACCAAGATCTGTATCAGTCAGGGTTTGCCAGTGAAACAGAACTAATAGAATACATACAGATCTGTATCTATACCTGTATATCTGTGTATCTTAATGATACTGGTGGGCTAGAGGAGGTCCCCAAACACTGGTAGGACCTCAACCCTGGGCCAGTGTCTGGGCCCTTGACAACTTTGCGAGAAGGAATTTAAAGATAAGTCAGAAAATAGTGAAAGTATGGAGATTTTTTGCAAAGCAAAAGTACACACTCAAGAAAGGGGAGTGTGAGTACTCAAGAGAGTGAGTTGCACCAATAGTGTTTGGGATTTCTATCTTTATGGGTTTCTTTAACCACGGGGTGGAATAATCATGAACATTTCTGGAAAAACGTTAAGATTTCTCAGCACTGTGGTGCCACCCATTTTTGCACCAAATATGAGTGTTCCTGGAACAGTCATGGTGCTGGCAGGTATGTGGTTTAGTATGTTAATGAGCAGATAATGAAGTTCTGGGTGAAACCTAGGTCAATTCTAGTGCCGTATTCGGTCCAGTCAGTCCAGCCAGCATGGTCCACATCCTGTTTTTTAGGATCTTATTGGCCCTTAGCTTATGCAGCAATTTCACCAGTTTCCTTTTTGTCATGTGAAACTGCCGCCTGGAATTTTCTATTCTCTTAATCATATCTACAAAATACCTTCACATCAGTATCTGAATTGGTGTTTGATTAAATAACAGGTTACTATAGCCTAGCCAAGTTGACAAGAAAACCCTAACCATCACACCCCCAAAGTCAGACTTGATCACATTCTGTCATGAATTATCAAGCATCTGATCCTTTATAGGCTCAAAATATTCATTATTCATGCTTTTATTTATAAGTTTTTGTTAGCCACAAGTCTCTTGTATTTGTTTTGTTTTATATCTTTGTTTTAGACTACATATGATTTTGAAAATGCAGTGTATTAAATACTCTCCTTTTGGGTATCATACCTCTCTGTAAAACATATTGCTTATTTCTTTGTGTTAAGAAAAGCATTTTGAAGGCTGGGCATGGTGGCTCACGCCTGTAATCCCAGCACTTTGGGAGGCCGAGGCGGGTGGATCACAAGGTCAGGAGATCGAGATCATCCTGGCTAGCACGGTGAAACCCCGTCTCTACTAAAAATACAAAAAATTAGCCGGGTGTGGTGGCAAGTGCCTGTAGTCCCAGCTACGTGGGAGGCTGAGGCAGGAGAATGGTGTGAACCTGGGAGGCGAAGCTTGCAGTGAGCCAAGATCGCACCACCGCACTCCAGCCTGAGCAACAGAGAGAGACTCCGCCTCAAAAAAAAGACAAAAACAAAAACAAAAAGCAAAACAGAAAAGAAAAACATTTTGAATTTTAAAAAGTTCTTTAATGATACTGAGTTTTTTATCATAGGAAGTTTTCACACCCACTTGCATGATATGGTATAACATTAAGGCTGACAAATTGCCCATCACAGGGCTGTGTGCTTGCTTGCTCAGGTCTTAGAGTTATAAGAGACACAAGAGTGGATGCATATGATAGAGGAAACACTTGGCTACCCATTAGAATCACCTAGGGAGATTTTACTCATCATATACCAAGTCAAAAAGGCTAGGGGTGGTAGCCAGTATAAGTATTTTTTTAAAGCTTCCAAGATGTGGTTTTAAAATATATCCACTAATTCTTTGGTATTCCTTTCTTCAAGAAGCAAAACTTAACTCCCCCCTCCTTGAGAGTGGGTTAGATTTAGTGACTTGTTTCTTTCTCTCTCTCTTTTTTTTTTTTTTTTTTAATGGAATCTCACTCTGTTACCCAGGCTGGAGTACAGGGGTGCAGTCTTGGCTCACTGCAACCTCCTCCTCCCAGGTACAAGCAATTCTCCTGTCTCAGCCTCCCAAGTAGCTGGGACCACAGGTGCACACCACCACACCTGGCTAATTTTTATATTTTTAGTAGAGATGGGGTTTCATCATGTTGGCCAGGCTGGTCTCGAACTCCTGACCTCAGGTGATCCACCCACTTCAGCCTCCCAAAGTGCTGGGATTACAGGCGTGAGCCATGTGCTCAGCCTAGTGACTTGTTTCTAACATGAGAATATGATGGTAGTGAGTGTGTGTGATTTCCAAAACTTGGTCGCAAAACATATTGAGACTTCTATTTGGTTTTCTTTTTTAGATCACATGTTGTGGGGAAAGCCAGCCAACCTGCCATGAGGACACTCAAGCAGCCCTAGGAAGAGTCCTACCTTGCAAAGATCTGCTGCTAACCGCCAGCAAGGAATTGAGGTCTTTGTGATGGTTAATTTTATGTGTCAACTTGACTAGGCCATATATTTGGTCATACATTATTCTCTGTGTGTATGTGAGAGTATTTTCAGATGAGATTAACATTTGAATCAGTAGGCTGAGTAAAGCAGATTGCCCTCCTAATGTGGGTGGGGCTCATCTGATTGATTGAAGACCTAAACAGAACAAAAAGGCTGAGTAAGATGGAACTACTTCTGCCTGAATACTTGAAGTGAAACATTGGTCTTTTCCTGCCTTAGAACTCCAACTGCCAGCTTTTGGACTGGAATCAACACCACCAGCTCTCCTGGTTCTCAGATCTTCAGACTTGGACTGGAACTATATCATTGGCTCTCCTGGATCTCCAGCTTGCTGACTGCAGATCTTGGGACTACTCAGCTTCGATAATCATGTAAATGAGCCAGTTCCTTATAATAAATCTCTCTCTCTCTGTATATATGTGTGTGTGTGTGTGTGTGTGTGTATATATATATTTACGTGTGTGTGTGTATATATATATATGCACTTAGAATTGCCTTTCCAGCAATATATATAATATATATAACATAGTATATTATATAATATATGTTATATGTATAGAATCAATAGGAAAAAATATATAAAACCAACCAATAGGATATATGTATATCCTATATGTGTGTGTGTGTGTATATATATGTGTATATATACATACACATATATCCTATTGGTTCTGTTTTTCTGGAGAACTCTGACTAATACAGCTTTCTACCAACAGCCACGTTGGAAACCCCAGTCAAGCCTTCAGATGACTAAAGCCTGAACTGACATCTCGATTGCCAATGTGCAAGAGATGCTGAGCCAGAACTCCCAGCTAAGCTACTTCTAAATTCCTGACCCACAGAAAGTATGTGAGACAGTAAGTGCTCATTGTTTTAAGCTACCAAGTTTTGTGGCAATTGGTTACACAGCCATAGGTTACTACAACCATAGGTGATTCCAACATGTAGCCAAGCTTAAGGACCATGGCCTTAGTCTTCTGTCAATAAAAATCATGAAATATCTGCCTTTAGGCACTCAAAGGGTTCTTAACCACTTATTTGTATTATAAGGCACCTATCAAATATCTAACTGAAGCAACAGATCTGTAGTGCTACCTCTTTTTTGCTCCTTAATATTTTCCTGTTTCATACTCATGTCCCATCAAACCCTCTATCAGCAAGCTGTGTGGCGGGATCATATTGCATTGATGTCTTTTTCTTCTGTGCACTCAGAATTGCCTTTCCAGCTCCAGTAATTCTGTTCTGTTGTGTTTATGGTGTAGACATCTTTGTGTTTGGGACATAATATTGTTCTAAATATCTCTGCTTGTTTGAAACTTTCGCCTTGATTTTCAGAAGAAAATTTCACAGGAAAAAAAACAGAAGTCATTAAACACAAATTCCCTCAATTGTCTTGTCATCCAATTGCATTTGCACACAATCTTTCTTCTCCTCTAGCTGTTACATTTGAAGAGTCATGTCCCCTTTTCATAGGTGAATCTTTTCACCTGTGCTGTGCATCACACCCTCTCTCCTCAAGGGCTGGTCTGCATCTTCACCCTTTTCCTCTCTTCTGGCTGCTTCTCATAAAAGCTACTCATGATTTAAGACCATTAAAGACTGGCTTCTCTCTGCAGCTAAACTGTAGTCTTCTAGAAGGCAAGGGCAGTGTATTGTCAATGAAAGTGCATTAAATATATGAGTGAATGCATTAATTTTGAAAACATTGCAACATTTAATGGAATATAGAGTTTCTCTTTGCTAGTGTCTACCCCAAAATTTGTATTTCGTTTTGTTGAAATGAAAAACTAAGATGAAAATTAAAGCCTTTTCTCCAGAGATGTAGTAGAAGGATCAAACAAATGTACTAGATTTAAAAGAGAGATGTATCTGACTGGTGGTCAGCTACCAATTTGGCTACCTAATGACCACTTGACAGCCTTTAAAGCATTGTGTTGAAATTGAAAAGCTGGCAATCCAGGACACCCTTTCTCTTATTGCTGCCTAAGTGTTCTTGACTTCTCAATTATCTTTATTCTGTAGAGTCAAAAAGGCATGTTCACTCAAAGAGCCTAATGAAATGTTTTCTGGGAAGCCAAGTAACAGCTATTGTCAGGTAAAAGAATCACTATAGCAGAGTGGCTATGGTCCTTCTCAGTCGCACCTTTTATTACCTTCCCCTTTTGGAATATAAACTACAAACAAGCTACATTGGATTTTTCCATCACACCCAATATTGTGCCTGTTCTCTCCCCACTCTACAGACTTTTTCTGGATGAGCCCACCTACTACAATGACTGTGTGACTTAGAAAAGATCAGCAAGACACAGAGGGAAAAGCATAGGCTTCACATTTAGTGGGAGTTAGTTGAATCCTGGCTCTGCAGCTTACTAGCTATGTGGCTTCTGGAAAGTTACTTAATCTCCCAGAATCTCTCAGGGTCTTCATCAGTAAAAATAATGTACAGCTCAGAGCTGCCATGGACATTAAATGAAATAATTTTGAAAAACATTTATTATGTTGGCAGTTTAATTGTCTTCCATATTCATGATGACTTCCAAAATATATGTAGCTCCAATTTTCCCTTTAGATTCAAACCCATGATTCCAACTGCATATCTCAAAGGCATCTCATTTTCAACATAGTGACTCAACTCATTATTTTGCCTTTCATCCTTTCCCCTCTGGTGTTCTTTACTTTAATAGCAACATCACAGCCACCCAACATAAAAACTTTTGCATCATCTTCCATCTTTCATCATTCTTTCCTTCAGTCTTCATCCCCAGGATCTGTCAGTTAACAAACTCTGTTGATTCTGCCTCTAAGATACGTTAAAAATCAAAGCTCTCCTCCTCCCCACATCTACTGCCTTGGCTGAGGCTGTCTTTGACTCTTCAACCTGGACCATTACCTAGCTGTATGTAAAAGTATGTAAGTATCTCCTTACATACAAGACACATTTGTAACAGTGTCCTAGAGCCTGCAAAAAACAAACAAACAAAAAACCAGACAAACAAAGAAATAAGAGCAAATTTAGCAGGGCATATGAAATCTTCCATGTTCTGGCCTAAACTCACGTTGTAACCTCATTACCCATAAATAACTGCTGTCCTCTCATCTCCTGCCCTTCCATACTTCCCACTCCATCTCCTTCTTCAACCCAAATATTGTTTCTTCCATGCCCCTTCTGACTCCTGACTCCCTGAAATACAAGTTACCACCTCTTCCTCTATAATTGCAAAGCATATTTTATATAGCACTACTTTAAAAAAGAAAAATCACACTCCACTTTGCCTGGCTTCTGTGTTCAACTCAAGATGGGAGTTTGATTCTTGTCCGCTCTCTGCGCGTGTTAACTCAGTATTTGATTTCTGTTTAGTGAATGAACAGCTTAAGACATTACAGAGTTAGAGATTAATTGAATTTCTTGCTCACTGACACAGAAAATATTGCTATTGGATTTTCAAAATTTGATCTTTTTTCATTAACAGCTTTATTGAGATATAATTCACATACCATACAATTCACCCATTTAGAGTATACAATTCTATGGTTTTAAGTATATTCACAGAGTTGTGCAGCCATTACTACAATCAATTTTAGAACATTTTTATTGCCCCTAAAGAAACCCTATACCCTTTAGTTTATACTGCTAAGCAGCTGCCAATCTACTACACATTTGCTAACTCTAGACATTTCATATTAACGGAACCATACAATATCTGGTCTTTTATAATTGGCTTCTTTCACTTAGCATAATGTTTTCAATGTTCATTCATGTTACAGCATGTGTCAATACTTCATCTCTTTTTATGGCTCAATATATTATGGGTTTTTAATCTAAATTTAAAGACTTTTAAATTTTTTACGTATCAGTGAGAAATTTTACATGTTAAGAAACATACATTGATTTATTTCCTTCAAAAAATTCAATTGCTTGGCTTATTGAAATAAAGATAAATTCCAGTAGGTAAATATGGAAGATGAATTGATTAAGTCATAACCCACTAAAACACCTATGAAACTTGTAATTGAATAATTCATTTGGAAATGTAGAATTAGCTACAAATTCCTCTAATTTTATTTTATGTTATATTTGGCCTGGGATAGTAAAAAACTATAAATTGAAAACATGATAAGGAGAATATATAAAGAAATAAGTCAGGTATCATAATAAAATCTCCTCTAAAGAATGATGGTAACTTCTCTACTGTGAAATACAACTAATGCCTTTGGTTGCTTTCTACTTTGGAAATTTTGTGAAGGGGAAGAAAAAAATTGTCTTACAATGTATTTTAGAATGTATTTCTAAATACATGAGAAAGTGTGTTAGAAAAAGGCAACTCTTTACATTTCTTCTCTTACAATATAAATATGGCACATTTTCTTTTTAAATTTACAATATTATAAGTGAAAATATTATTTAAGACAAAATATCTAGGTTACTTCCAACCTACTTTTTGTGTTTTTAATTCTTGACTCCTTTTAAATAAGACAATATATTGAATTTTTGAATTGAATATATTGATTTTTTTTAATGGTGCATTGATTTTGAAACACTGCCTCTGCTTCCACTTGGCCAGCAGGGTTTAACATCTATATTCATACCAGAAAATTGCTTCACTTTGAGGAGGGACAGCTCAGCCAGGTGGGGAGGGAAAGTCAGGTTCTAACCAAAGTAGGGCATGAGAAAGGCGTCAATGGAGAGCCTTGCTCTTTTTTCAGATCAAATTTATTCAGCATCTTGAAAAAAATCCTCTGATTAATTTGTGCATATATCTCTTTTGAGATTGATGTTTTTGGAAGGAAAGTACAAAATGACAGTGTCTGAGAGGAGTGCTCTTAGCAAGATATTCCTGACCCAGTTAAGGAATCTTAAATTTCAGGCAAAAACTAATGCTCCCAATGTTCTTGGCAGTTCTATCATACATTTTTAGTGAATTCATTATAATTTTTAAAGCTTTTCCAATATAAAAGATTATGAATATAAATGTAAGATTTTTAGGTATGACACAGTTGTCATCCATCTTTTTGTTTTTGTCATTCTCACCCTAAAAGAAATGGAGGCTGTTCTGGAGATCAAGCTGTTAAAATGTCCCCCTTTCAAATGTGTTAACAAATGTAATTGCTTCATATAAAAAAGGACATGGAATCTTAATGGCTGCCTTGGGAAGAAAAGGTATATTAACAACTGAGAGAAGAATAGGAGGGTTTATCATTGCTTCAAATATAATGAACATATAGAACAAACCCTATGACAGTGTAAGTTATAGTTCTAGCCATTGCATTTGTATTCCATTTGCATTCCCTTTCTTTAGGGAGAACTGAGAAACAACAGGCTAATCTGTCACCTCAGTATGTCCACAGTCTATGAGCTCTGTAGCAGATGTCTTTAGTGCTTGTGTCAGTGTCACCTCCCTTGGCTGCCTTTAATATCAGCCATAGCTGTGTTGCTCAGTTCTTCCCATGCTCAGATTTCACACAGCAGTGTCTGTATTAGTTTGCTAGAGCTGTTGTAACAAAGTACCACAAACCGAGTGACTTACTCAACAGAAATTTATCCTCACCAGTCTGGAAGCTGGACATCCAAGATCAAGGTGTCAGCAGCCTGCACTCCCTCCAGAGGTGCTAGGGAAGGGTCTGTTCTAGTCCTCTCTCCCAATTTCTAGTTCCTTGGGTTGCGGCAGCATAACTCCAATCTTCACATGACGTTCTCCTTGTGTGCATGCGTGCATCCAAATTTTCCTCTTTTATAAGGACACCAGTCATATTGGATTAGGACCAACCATAATGACCTCATTTTAACTTGATTACTTCTGTAAAGACCCTGTTTTCAAATATGGTCACATTCTGAGATAGGATTAGGTTTCGACATATGAAGTTTGAGGAGACATACTTCAACACATAACAGTGTCATACCTTAAATTCACGCCTTTTTTTTTTCTCATGGTCTTCTCAAATCTAAAGCTGTGGGGACCAGTTGGCCTTAGAAAGTGAGGTTGTTGGCATTTTGGGGGATAAACCTCAATTAATCAGGGATGGGATCCAGTGGAGAATGTACTAGCCTCTTCTCCTTTGGTTGGGCAATTCTAGGAGGTATTCTGTCTTTTCTCAGAAGTCCTGGTGCGACTGAGTCCTAATTGCTACAACCCCCACCCTACTAACCATCCCAATTTTGGCTCTCTCCTCTATCTCACTGGTCCTTTTCTCTTAGTACAACTTCTTGGGATCCCTACTCAATCAAATGACCAACACTCTTGTGGGATTATTTCCTTGTTTCAGACTCTGCTTTTGCAACACTCCAAACAGTCTGCCTTTGTTTTTCAGCAGGAAAACTAAGTGATCCTCCCTCTATAAGGTTGCATCTCAATTCAGTAGGACAACTATGTGATCCCCCATAAGGCTGTATCTCAACATGATAGTAGTACCTGAGGTTATGATATGAAATATGAGAAAGTATATTTTTCTAGTCTCCATAAATTTAACCTGTCTTGCTAGCATGATTATAGTAGACATATAAAAAATATAACTATCACTGAAAATGCTGTTGAGATTCTACTCCCATATTAGCAGGTGAGAAAACTGAAGCTCGGAGAGTATAAATTGATATTACAAGAAGTTAAACACAGAGATGTGGCTAGAACCTAGATTCTCTGATCTCTAAATTAGCATTTTTCCCACCACACACTTAATTCCTGTTGCCAGGAATATTTCATTAGTTAACAATGAAATATTTGTTGTTCCTTTCAAAGGGTGTTTTACAAGCTTTTAAGGTAATGGAATATAAATTTCTTAAGAACAGGGAAGATTCCCGTTTATATTTGTGACAAATGGGGTTATGTCTTTCATAGAATGAGTCCTAAATAGATACAATGTTAGCTCCATAATGGCAGGGATTTTGGTCTGCTGTATTCACTGGTATATCCCAAGAACCTAGAATAGTACCTGCCACATAGCAGACGTTCAGTAAGCATTTGTTGAGTGAACAGAGGAATGCATACATTCTTATAAGAAATAATTGTTTCTGTCTCCTATTCCATCTATTAGACTGTCACTTAATATGCATTAATAATACCACAATTCTACCTGTCAAAGAATGTTGTAGATTGTTTACATATATTCTTGATCTAATCTAATCCTCATGATATCCCTACAATGTAAGGAAACTGAGGGTTAAAGGAATTTAGTAACTATTCCAGTATCACAAGACTAATGATTGACCCTACCATGTCTTCACCATGTTGCCTCTGATTAGCATGACATAAATAACTGCAGTGTCAGTGCTACAGAAAATGGCACAAGGAACGCTAATCATCACTCATATAATAAGCAATCATCTTGCCAACATCATAAACTGAAAGGTGAAGGACTCAATCCAAGCCATTTCCAAACACTGAGTGTGAGGGAGCATGACGACTCATCATAAAAGCAGAAAGACAACCCTTATTCCTCCCTGCTGGGTTGTCTGTTGGGAGTCAATTTTATTAAACTGAAATTACTTTCATTGTTATAATTCTTATGTTATTAAGTGTCATTCATTGTTGGCTTTATAAAAATTTATTATTATTTTTTATTTTTTGTAGAGGGAGGTCTTTTTATTATTTTTTTATTATTTTTTGTAGAGGGAGGTCTTGCTATGTTGCCAGGCTGGTCTTAAACTCCTAGTCTTAAGCAGTCCTCCTGCCTTGGCCCCTCAAAGTGCTGGGATTACAGGTGTGAGCCACCGTACCGGCCTAATTGTTGGCTTTCTTTGTCCAGTTTATTCTTTCTGAGAAAATAACGTTCTACTGAATAATGGCAAGCAAACAAAATCTCTTCCTTGTGAAAGCATGGGGTCCCTTTGACAGCCTGAGACAATATACCCCAGCAGTTAAGTCAAGGGCATTAGAGTTCACTGTTTGGCTTTAACAAGTTCCTTACTCACTCTAATTTTCAGGTTTTACATCAGTAAGATGGGATAAGAAAAAGTACTGAGCTTATAGTGTTGTAGTATTAAATAAAATAATGAAATCAAAGTGTTTTACATAGGATAGGACCTGACTCTAAATGTACATACTGAAATAAATATTGCCACCATCACTACCATCATCATATTGAAGAAAAGTTCTTTTTTAATGACATGATACTGTTATTTGTTTGAAGAAAGATCACCTTTGCTGGGGTAGGGATGGTTTCCCTGGGTCTGCAGATACAACATAGAAGGTGAAAATTTCCAAGATGATCTGAGTTCCTTCTTATGTGATTTAGGGCCACTCTATTCCCTACAGCTGTGCTTTCTAATATGGTAGCCACTGGCCACATGTGGCTCTTGAGCCCTTCAAATGTGGCTAATGCAACTGAGGAACTAAATTTTTTATTTTATTCAATTTCCATTTGTTTAAATTGAAATTCAAATAGCTACTTGTGGCTAGTGGCAACCAGAATGGACAGCACTGTGCTTTGTCATGCTGAGGCTGAGACTTTGCAAACCTTTGCCAGCTGATGCCCTGTTAGGCTCTGCCTATAGGGAACACTAGAGAGAGATGTCAAGGTTAGAAGGAGGAGAAGGGACCTGCTCCTTTCTGTCCACCTCTGGTCCCATCAGTCAGTATCAGGACAGCAATGATTCTTCACCCTGGTAGTGGCAGTTGGTTCCAGTATTGCTATATTCCCAGAACTAGCATCATTGTATCCCTCAGAGATACCAGGACCAGGCTGGGCAGTGCCCCCACCTTGGATGTCTGAGTCCATATTCCATAGGGCTCCTCTAAACCTTTAGATTCCAATAACCCTAACCTCTTATGTAGTAGTGGGTAACTGCGTCAGTTTCTCCTGTTTTTCTTTTCAGTTCTTTGGCAACAAACAGTTCAATTCTCTGCATTAAATCCTTTCCATTAAAATACCTCATATAGTGTCTGCTTTCCAGCCTGGTCACAATACAGGCTTCCTGGAATCTCAGTCCCTCTGGGGCACATTTCCACAGTTGCCTGAGTAGAATGCAGCTCCAGCCCCAGGACTTGTCCTAGCACTTTCCTCTGACACAGTCTAGCCAGATTTCTCCTTTTCTTTTTGCTAATTTTTAACTGCAGCTTTTACCTAAAAAGGTTGAAGTTTTATTTAGTCGTACCTCTCTTAACAAGTCTGTTTCTATTACTTTTCTCACTGGATCTCAGTTTTATAATCATTCATATATATATATATTCTATTTTTAAAAATTAGAGTTATTTATTATTATTACTATTTTTGTCTTGTCTTCTGGTTTTCTCCTTATTCTCAGTTCCCTTGTTTAAGTCACATCTGTTTCATTGTTCCTTTCTGTTATTTATACTGGGTTCATAAAAAACTAACAAATTAACTTTTTAATTTTTAATTTATAGATGTAGGTTTGCCTTTAATTATTTATTTAAATTGACAAATAATAATTGTAAATATTTAGGGGGGACAATGTGATGTTTTGATCTATTTATATGTTATAGAAAGATTAAATCAAGCTAATTAACATATCCAACACTTTACCTACTTATTTTTTGTGGTGAAAACATTTAAAGTCTTCTTTTCTAGTAATTTTGAAATATACAATACATTAACTCTAGTCATCATATTGTGCAATAGATCACTAAATCGTATTCCTTCTAACTGAAAATTGGAACCCTTTGACCCTTTTTCCACACCCCCACCCTCATGTTTCCCCTTTTTCCACACCCTCACCCTCATCCCCTGGCAACTACCATTCTACTCTGTATGAGTTCGACTTAAGATTCCATATATAAGTGAGATCATGTGGTAGTTGTCTTTCTGTGCCTGGCTTATTTCACTTATATGTGCTTTTTTTTTCTTTGTTCTCTTTGTTTCATATATGTTTTAAATGACTTTTCATAAGGATGGCAAGAATTGAATGAATCCCAAGGGGCATTGATGACAGATTTTAATCAATGAGGAAAATGGAAATTTTCCTCCCTCTCACTTCTTCATGTCTATTTCTCTGGCTCCCCCTCAGCAACCCCCCACCCTAAGTGAGGCTTGTTCTCTAAAGAAATTCACCATGTAGTGACTGAGGCCATATAAAAATTAACTTTTCTCAGAGTCATGGTCTTCATTTTGCCTTTGACCCATTTTCTTCACTGGAAAGTTTTTGCATTCTGACATTTCACTTCATTTGACTCACTGAGCTCTAAATCCATGGTCTATGAAATATATTATTATTGGATTATAGACAGATTCTTCTGGTGTTATGTCATAAACCTGGAGACATTGGTACTAGGGAGGTGGCGGCCAGAGCAAAGGCTGATACCGTAGTGTTCTCAGGTGGTATTGAACTTCTCAACATTAATGGAGGCCTGATAGAGATGATTTTGCTACCTCTTGGACAATTTTACCCCAATCTGCTTCTTGCCTACTAATTATGAGGCTCCTTCTCCTCACTTTCTTATTGCAGACATGGAAAATTTTCTTTTAAGTGCACTTTTCCTCAGCTTCCTTCCCTTGTCATGCAGGCCAAAGAGACACTGAAAGGATAGACATTAGCACAAATAAGGGGTTAAAAATGTTTTATTTCCTTTTGGGGCGTTCATTCATATGTCAGTTTCCATTCTTGGCAAGCAATGATAAAGAGAAGTGTCAGACCCCCACCACTTTTAGATAATGGGTCCACTATGCCGTAGTCCTCATCTAGGGGTCAGGAAGAGTCCTCTCAGCATATTTAAGGTGCTGAGACAGGCTTTTTTCAGCTTTTAACCATTGCCCTTATAATAGATGATGCTGTGAATCATCCAGGTTTTCATTTAGGACTGAAGCGCCTATCTCCCCTCCTCCCCCATCTGCTGGGTGCTGCTGGCTGACAGCTCTCAGCAGAGTTCCTCTTTGGGAATTCCCTTTGGCTGAAGAGAGCTACCTGCCTGGTGCATCACACCTGACTTCCCCAGAGAAAGCCACAGCCTTTGACTAGTTGATGCAGGAGTATAAAGGCCCAGCCCCCTTGCTTCAAGGCAGGACAACTGAAAGGACCATCTGAGCTCGAGTGCTCCACCTGGGCTCAGCTGAGGCCATGGTTGTAAAGACATTGCAGTTAACTTCTCTCTGCAGTTAACTTCTCTCTCTGCTCAACTGTTTACTCAGACTTTTCTAGGCATTCCCAAGAGCACTCCTGTAGCCATGAGGTTTGGTACCAGGAGTGGTCTGAGAAAGCACGCTCTAAAATGGAATCACCCACCAGCTTGCCAGCAATCAGGACCCCATCACTGGGGGGAGGTAAAGGTCAGACAGCATCTGGCGTACTGTAGTCCTGTGATTGTTAGAACTGTGATGGGAAGCTTTCATCTCCTGCAGCCAGATAAACGAGGGTCCCATCACAATATAAGCCTGCCAGGGAAGTGCTGGCCTCCCAAGAGAAAGGGGGACTATACCCCAAAGTTGCTGCCAGATCTGGTCAACATATGCTGCTGTTGGGAACCAGAGGAGGATTGTGCTACTGGATTTTGAGGACACTGGATCAAGGAAAGAGCAAAGGTTGGATCAAAGGGAGTGTATTGACTTAGGTGCATCCTCCTCTGATGCAGGATTTAACACTTGGTAAGAATGCAAGGAGAGTATGCTGATACACAATTAGGTTGGCTCATGGAAGCTTGGAGAAAGCAGTTACCTGCACCAAGTCAAGTAAAAATGGCAGAATTGCCATAGCAGATGGTGTAAGAAGAGGTCAGAAAGCTCAAAGAAATGGGCACTCTAGCATGGATATACTGTAAGGCTAGAAAACCCAGTGTTAATTATATTCCTAGTCCCAAGAACCTGTGCATATGTTACCTTACCCGGCAAAAGGGACTTTCTAGATGTGATTAACAATCTGGAGATGGAAAGGTTTTCCTGGATTATCTAGGTGGGCCCATTGTTATCACAAGGTTCTTTTTATTCTTATTCTAAGTTCTGGAGTACATATGCAGGATGCACAGGTTTGTTACATAGGTAAACGTGTGCCATGGTGGTTTGCTGCACTTACAACCCATCACCTAGGTATTAAACCCAGCATGCATGAGCTATTCTTCCTAATGCTCTCCTTATCCTTTGTCCCACCCCACAATAGGCCCCAGTGTGTGGTGTTCCCCTCCCTGTGTCCATGTGTTCTCATTGTTAAGCTCCCACTTATAAGTGAGAACATGCGGTGTTTGGTTTTCTGTTCCTGTGTTAATTTCCTGAGGATAAGTGACTTCCAGCTCCATTCATGTCCCTGCAAAGGACATGATCTTGTTTCTTTATATGGCTGCATAGTATTCCATGGTGTATATGTACCACATTTTCTTTATCCATTCTATCATTGATGGCATTTGAGTTGCTTCCATGTCTTTGCTATTGTGAATAGTGCTGCAGTGAACACATGCGTGCATGTTTCTTTATGGTAGAATGATTTATATACCTTTGGGTACATACCCAGTAATGGGATTTCTGGGTCAAATGGTATTTCTGGTTCTAAGTCTTAGAGTAATCGCCACACCGTTTTCCACAATGGTTGAACTAATTTACATTCTCACCAACAGTGTAAAAGTGTTCCTATTTCTCTGCAACCTTGCCAGCACAAAGATCTCACTAAGAAGGAGGCAGGAAATTCAGAGAAGAAGATGTGAGGACAGAAGCAGAGGTTGGGGTGATATGATTGCTGGTTTTGGAGACGGGAGAAGGGAAGGAGTCATGAGCCAAGGAATCCAGGTGGCCTCTGGAAGCTGGAAAAGGCAAGGGAATGAATTATCCTCTAGGACCTCCAGAAGGGAATGCAGCTCTGCTCTGCCAACACCTTGACTGTAGCCCAGTGATACCTGTGTCAGACTTGTGACCTCCAGAAATGTAAGAGAATACGTTTGATATATTTTTTTCTTTTTTGAGACAGAGTTTCACTCTTGTTGCCCAGGCTGGAGGGCAATGGCATGATCTCTGCTCACTGCAACCTCTGCCTTCCAGGTTCAAGCGATTCTCCTGTCTCAGCCTCCCAAGTAGCTGAGACTACAGGTGCCCACCACCATGCCCATCTAATTTTTGTATTTTTAGTAGAGATGGGCTTTCACCATGTTGGCCAGGCTGGTCTCGAGCTCCTGACCTCAGGTGATCCGCCTGCCTCGGCCTCCCGAAGTGCTGGGATTACAGGCATGAGCCACCGCGCCTGGCCTTGCATTGTTTTAAAAAGCCACTGAGTTTGTAGTAATTTGTTACAGCAACAATGGGAAATGAATAATTAATACAGACATGTATTGCTAACAAGGCACATTTGCATTCCTTGGCATTTATAGCTGTTGCATTCAAGGTAATGGGGCAAGCATCCAAACACTCCTGTCTTTTCTTGTAGTCAGGCTTGAGCCTTTTCATATTGAAATATGTGTTGTTTTATTGTGAATTCCATTCTTTTTATATATTCTTACCTTTTGGGTTCAACATCCTTAAGATCTGTTCCCAGAAATATCCCCAATTTTCTATCTTAAAGCCTCCATTGTATAAGCCTTCTCTTCCCTAGTTTGATTCCACACTCAAACCCTTTCCAGGCATGCTAGAATCTGATTATGGTTATTGACTGAGCGACAATAACTGGTGGGGTACAAATTACTTTGTTCTGCAAGGCAGCATAATTAGGCCAGGAAGTAACAGTTTCTTTAAGCAAGGGTGGGAGAACTGCTCTGCAGGCCCAGAAGGCTGTGGGAAGTGCTTCATTGGGAGGTTGGGGATTTAGGGGACTCCTCAGAGTGTTTCAGATATTTCCATTTAAACTGCTAGGATTATACTCTTTCCAGGTCACTGCCTTTGCTCACATCAAAGACCTAGCATGGCTATGAATTCAGCTGATACTGTGATTCAGCAAGCAAACTTGGATTCGATCAGACTCAAAGTCTGAGTTAGATTTTTGGATATTTCATTCTTTTTGCTATAAGGGATAAAATATTTTTTAAAGCATGGTTATAGAAAATTTTTGATTTTAATCTGTGCCTTGAGGTGAAAATGTAGATATATGAGGTTTTTGTTCTCCAGGCTTTAGGTTTCACACTGCCAATCAAGAGCAGCCATCCAACTTAATTAGCTGTTTCAGCCCTGCCTAATTTGAACTGCTGGGTTCCTGTATCAGATTATGGACATAAGGTTCGGTGCATTTTCCTTCCTTGCTACTCAGAATATGGTCTGCAAACCAGCAGCATGGTCATCCCCTTAGGAGACTGTTAGAAATGCAGCATCTCAGGCTCCATTCTAGACCTGCTAGAATAAGAATCTGCATTTTAAGAAGACCCGCCCCCCAACTAATCAAGAGCCCAAGGTGGTCTGTATGCACATTCATGTCTGAGAAGCATGTGCCATACTATCTTGGCCAGATAAATATGGCTGGATTCTGAGTCTAGCTTCTTACCATCTCCTGGTTCTGCCTTCTTCCCTGTGGCTTTCAATTTGAGCTTCGGGTGCTGGCCCTAGCCTTAATATACCTCATATCCTCTCAGATTTAGGCCTAGGAAAAAAGGACACTGTCCTGTCTCCAAGAAGCCCTAGAAAAAGACTAATCACCTCTTAATAGTTCTGACTGGGTCACAAATTATTCCTGAACCAATCACTGTGGCCAGAAAAGTAAGATACACTGACAATGGTCAGAGTCTCATGTTAAAATGAGGGGTGAGGTCTAGTAAGAAACATCTGCTGAACATTGTCCACTATTAGTTTATATTATGTCCTAAGTGGGTATCTAAGGGCTTGATGAGTTTCCTTTTACCAGAAAGGTAAATAAATCCCTCAGACAAAACAACAGATATTCACTCTGCCTCCCTTTGGGTTTTTGTGCTAGCTCCCACTGAGAGTGAGTTGTCTTTCCTGGTGGGCTCTGCCCCATCTTTGAATGTCCCCCTGTCTAACTTGATTACAAACAGTGATATTTCTCCTCATTGTCTTCTGAGTGATGGATTAAGAGCTCAGGCGAAGAGTCTATCTTAATGCCCTTTCTTCCAGAAAGAGTTGTTAGGACTCATCCTTTGTTGCATGAACAGTGCCCTCTTCACTGCTGGTGACCTTATCTAAAAAGCTACAGACTCACCTACACTTAGTAACTGCTCACAAACATTCTAAATTGGTCCACTTAGACCTGCAGTTGTAAGTTTTGATTTCAGGAGTTTGCTTTCCAATCCATGACCAACATTTCTTTCTGAGTGTGTGGCCAGTTGGATAAGGCCCCTAGGATATTGGCTTTCTTCTGAGTTTTTAACTTTACAGCTTGTGAGTGACCTTGCTTTTAGAATATTAATCTCCTCAAATCTGTGATTTTAGGCTCCCAGAGAAATAGAATATTACAGAAATAAATGGTATTACCCTCTGTAACAAACACTTTTTGTTCCTTGTGCCATATCCCCATGGCCCACTTGTGATGGTGGATGCTGCTCTGGTAGAAAGTTCCCAAGCTGGCCAGCAGTATCTCATCTTGAGTTCTTGAACCACCTTTTTACTTTTTTGCCTGGGGGCTTTTGCCAAAGCGGAGGGAGGTTTAATGACCCACAGGTGGGGGAACCTGAAGTGAAGGGACTGTATTCAGTAGATAATGACTCTAGCCTTCTGCCTCTCATCCTTCAGAGAGGCATTTCTAAAGCACATTCATCTTTTATTTTTTTTTAAAAGAAACATTTATTTTATTATTTATTTATTTTTTGAGACAGACTCTCATTCCATCATCCAGGCTGGAGTAGAGTGGTGTGATCTCGGCTCACTGCAACCTCTGCCTCCTGGGTTCAAGTGATTCTTGTTCCTCAGCCTCCCAAGTAGCTAGCTGGGATTACAGGCATCCACCACCACACTTGGCTAATTTTTGTATTTTTAATAGACATGGTGTTTCATCATGTTGGTCAGGCTGGTCTCGAACTCCTGACCTCAAGTGATCCGCCCACCTGGGCCTCCCAAAGTTTTGGGATTACAGGCATGAGCCACCACACTCAGCCTACAGCATATTCTACCAGTTTCTCAGAGAGTCTCTAGTGGGATAGAGCCCAACTGCCTGCAGTAACCAACTCAGCAACACATACTTTGTTGGTTTTTTTCTCTTTCTTGATATCTCTTTCTTTCCTTTTCTCTCTCCATGTTACCTCACTCTTGCTTCCTGGGGCTGCCTCCCAAATAAACTGTCTGTACCCAAGCCCTTGCCTCAGCCCTGCTTTGGAGAAAAAATTGGGACACCAATTTCTTGGGCCAGATTCATCCATTACCTGTTTTTATACAGCCTGCTTGTGAACTAGGAATGGTTTTTACATTTTTTTAATGGTTGGAAAAAAAAAAAAACAAAGAAGAATATTTTGTGACACATGAGAATTATATGAAAATCAAACTTCAGTGTCCATAAAGTTTTATTGGGACACAGACATACCCATTATTTGTGTAATATCTATGGCTGCTTTTGTACCGCAATGCAGGGTTGAGTAATTGCAACAGAAACCATCTGGCTCGCAAAGCCTAAAATAATTACTATCTTGCTCTTTACGGTAAAATCTGCTGACCCCGATCTAGGCAATAAATGTTAAATTAAAATTGAATTGTAACATTGTTAATCAAGTATAGACTGAACTCTAACCTTCTATGTTATTCACATCAAAATAATTTCTTTCAGAATGTTTTAGATAGTCATTTAAAAAGTTTAACAGAATTTTTACTTGACTGTCATTTATAACTTGCTTTTTAGACCTCAAAGATTTAATGTTGTAGGTAACTCTTCTGTTTATATGTACAGAAAAGAGAGATTAAAAACTCAGAAAGTGATTTCAATATTCAACTTTAATATTTACTCTTAAATAACCTATTTAGTGTTTGACACATAGTAGGGAATATTTAATAATAAACAAATGAAAAACGACCACACTTTTTCTGACATACCAAGTAGTTTTCCTGTTTCATGTTAGAAAATTAGCTTCCTATAGAGGTAAGTGTTGCATTTTGTAAAATAAGTGGTCCCAGGCTTCAGGAACACAAGTTTCCTTTTTATGGTTTGCCTATAATCATAGATCAAAGTAATTTGGTCTATTCATGTATTTCTGGAGCACAAAGCCCCTTTGTACAGAGAAAGTAATCAACACCTAAGAATTTTTCATTTTCTTTTATTACATTTTGCTGTACTTTCAGGTTCCCCATTACTTAGTAACACACTTGGAAAATGTCCAATAAATTATGTTTAGTATCAACTAAGGTTTATTAATGTAGCAATTCTGTTCCATGTGGAATGTTCTCTCTTACTGAAAAATTGTTAATAGTTCTCCATTGCTCACAGGATATATCCAAATACATTAGTTTGACTCATTCTGGGTACAGCCCATCTCTCAGACCTTATCTTCCACTATCATCTAATCCTCACTTCCTTCTCTATCTTCTGATTATTATCCCAATGTTTTAGTCCATTCTGTGCTGCTACAACAAAATACCTGAGACTGAAATTTATTTTTCACAGTTCTGGAGGGGCTGGGAAGTCCAAGATTAGGGCACTGGCATCTGGTGTCTGCTGAGGGCCTTCTTGCTGTGTCCTCAAATGGTGGGCATGGTGGAAGGTAGAAGAGCAAGAGACAAACACTACTGCTTGAAGCCTCTTTTATGACGACCTTAATCCCAGTCATGAGGGAGGAGCCCTCATGGTTTAATCATCTCTTAAAGATCTCACCTCTTAATACTGTCACATTGGCAATACCAGAATTTTGAAGGGGTACATTCAAACCATAGCACCCACCAAAGCCCAGTTAAATGTCCTCTTACTCTGAGAAGCACCCCAACCTCCCTGGCCCTGCAAGATATCTCTTCCTCTGTGTTGGATTGGGTTCCCCAGAAACAGGCCCAGAGATAAGAATTTGTGTGCAAGTGATTTCTTAAAGAAGTGCTCTCAGGAGAAAATGGTGAAGGAGTTAGGGAAATAGGACAGGGAAGAGTGTGATTTTTGTCTTGCCTGGATATTACAACCTGATCATGCAGAGGAACTCTGGAGTGTAAGTTACTTCTCAGCCTTTGTCTTACCTTGAGGAACAGGAGTTGGACTTTTATACTCTCAAAATCCTGAGTTATTGGTGAAGGACTGCTCAGGGACAAGTAGAAACCCAGGCATCATGTGCTTTGCCCCGTGCATAGGACCAAAGTGGCTTTCAGTGGTATCTTCTGAACAAAGCCACAGGTTATAGACCATTTGAAGCAGAAGCCATGGGAAGGACATACAGAAGTGGTGAAAGAAATCTCAATTTCTATCACATGACTTCCTCTAGCATATGCTTGGTATGTGTTATGTACCACCTTCCATTTCCAAATTCTGTTGAAAGGAAAATGGTCTGGGTTGAACTCTGTCTCACTACCTAGCTGAGAGACCTTGAACATATGACTAAACTCATAGTCTTAGATTGTGCTTCTTTAAATGAGCATAGTTCTGCCTACTTCAGAGAATTATTCATCGAGTTGAAGGGGTTACCTGGGAAGCTGGCACACAATAGGTTTTCCACATATGTTAAATCTGAAATTGCCTCACTTTGCCAGTCTTTGGCAACCTCTTGCCCTTCTGGCCATCATCTAGGATTAATCTCTATTATATGACACAATGGAATGATTTATGAGCTTCTCTATTTTAGTACAGTTAAGCACCATTGACAAATGATGCATGATGTCTCAGTTGGGTTAGGTGGGAATTCTGAACCTCAGCATTAGTGACATTTTGGACTGGATCATCCTTTATCATGAATGGCTGTCCTGTGCACTGCAGGATGTTTAGCAGCATCCTTGACCTGTACCCACTACATCCTAGTAGCACTTTCTCAAATTAAGACAGCCAGAAATATCATCAGACATTGAAACAAAGTGTCCCCTAGGAAGCAAAATCACTCTTTGTTGAGAATCACTGGATTAAAGAAATCTCCAGGAGCTGTGCAGAGTTTATTTCAACCTCAGAAACCATGTAAGTAGGTTAACAGCAGCACCTGTTAAATGCTAGAAAATGTCCTCCCTTTCCCTCTTTAAATAATAGAATTTTTCATACATGGTGGGTTTTTCATTTTTATTTTCTTTCTTATTATTGGCTATTGTTTTGTTTTGGACATTGAGGAGGAAGGCAGGGAGGAACCTCACATTCCAAATATAAGAATTTGGAGGGCCATGCTGCAAGCAACATGTAGGTCTTGGAGATCCAGAGAACTCACATATATCTTATAACAAGTCTCCAAAGGAGCCATGATTTGAATTCATACTGCTTTGCTCACTCCAGCATTTGGGAAGCAGTCATTGAAAGATCGTGCTATCAGTGATTGATTGTTTCCTGTTACATTTTGTTGGGGACAGGAGGAGTAGAATGAATGTTATTGGGTAAGACAGGATATGCCAATCTTCTTTGTAGAAGGAAAGCTTTGCAACATTTTGTTACTGTGATGCTAATGAGTCATATTTAGGAGTGAATATTTCCATACAAAATGCTGTCCAGTGATCTTACCTTTATATGACCTATTGGTTCTAATTTTACTGTGTTTCAGTCATCCTTGTCAAAGAGAAAGCCAGAGTAATTGAAATCATCAAATTACTATAATTGCAGCTTTATATGAATCCAGTAATTATCCTCTGAATTCCATTTTCAGCACTGAATATTTATCTATTTGGAGCAGATAGAATTTAAAAAAATATTGAGTAATGCAAATTGTAATCTCAGGAATTTGAACTGATAGAATAACATTACTTTCCCATCCTAGAAAAATAATATGCTACTTTCAATCTCTCCTGAAGTGATGATAACTAACTGCCAACTGAGCGATAACTCTCAGCAGGTGTCCTGATAGGTAGACCCCTGTGAAAAATCAGCTAATTTACACTACTGGCAGACCTTCATTTAAGAGAGGCTTTTGAATCTTTAGGAGTTGAGTTTATAAACCTTTAAGTATTTCAGTATTGTAATGATTGGTTTTATTTTGTTAACCTGCTTTTAGACCCAGCAATGCCTGGCAAGGCTTCAGAAACAACGCATTCTTACATGTGATAAAGCAGGAATGCCTGCGGAGAACAGTAGGTGAGGCCAGTGTTGCCCCACTGTTCCCCTCTAGGCACCCTCCAGTTACTTTGAGCTAATTTCACATGAGTACCCAGTAATCCTCTTTCCTTGATTCCTCTTTCTACTTTATCTTCCAACCCTTCTCTCTAGCTTCAACACCTTGACTGCCTTACAAGCCCACCCAACGTGGCCCAGATGGCATGTCTTCATTTCTTGCATTAGTGAGTTCCATTTTGCCCAGAATCCTTAGGAAGTTCAGAATGGCACACCTGCAAGATAAACACTCCTCTCTCTTGCTAATAGTACCCATTAGTCCTCATAGCTCTACTGTGGTGTTTCCTTTGAATTACTATTTTGGTTAAGTGGTTGTCCAAGTTTATTTTAGCAGTCGAGTTTTTCCCTCAAATAAAAACAACTAAGTAGCTGCAATATGTGAAACTGACATGTATGCTGTTGCTGTTGGAGAGGTGGGGCTGGGGGCCTAGGGCCATCTCAGCCAGCCTTCACAGCCCCCTTTTCTCAGCCCAGGCACTCCCTAGACTGGAGTGCTGTATTCAATACTATTTACAAATCGCTGATATAGCACAACCTCTTTATTTTACAAAGAAAAAATGGAGGCCCAGACAGGTTCAGGCACAAGTTCCAAGTGTCATTGCTCATTTCTGACAGAGCCAAGATTTGAACTGTTGCTCTTTCCCCAACAGCCCTCCTAACCATCCTGGCCAAATGTCCAACAGGCATTTTTGACAGCCTGAAGCGGGTGGGCATTTTCCCTAGGATCAGAGACCCAAATCAGTCTGAACTACTTGCTTTATCATTGCTGATGAAACAAAAAGCACTCTGAAAAAATACCACATCCAAGCTGATGATGTATAGCTTCTCAGAGAAAACCTATTTTTTCTTTATTTCCACCATTCCTGCCATTGCAGGGCTCTCCTCCTCCCCTTCTCCCACCCCCACTCCCACCCCAATATTTCGAGAGCTATCAGGGCATATCAGACATGCCCACAAACAAATCACGAATTTTTCTTTCCATCAGGCCTGTTGGGCTCAGGCTCTGACTTGTCCCTGTGAGTTTGTAGGTATTGATGACCTGTCCACTGGGCACTGCTGTTCTTTCTTGAGGACTTGGTATGGAGTTGGTGAAGAATTTCCCTTTTCTCTATCATCCTCTGCATAGCAGCTGCTTATGCTCCAGTGCCTTACAGAGCTCTTATGAATGTGACCAAGGACCCTCCATAAGTATTGGACACACTTGTCCAATTGTGGATGCTGGGTAGGGAGATAACTCTAAATAACTGACTCGATGCCATACTCAAAATAGCCCCAATCCTCTGATCACTATATCTGGATCAAGCTTGTTGTGCAGGATTTTGTTTTGTTTTGTTTTGTATTGTTCTGTCTCAGGAGAACCCTTAAATGCTCAAACAAATAAGCAAAACAGATTTCTGTCACTGAGCCCATAGAGAGGCCCAGACAGCCTCAGTTCTCCTTGGTGACACGGCATAAGCTCAAGCTGAGACTCCACTGTGCTATGAAAAGTGATTTCCACCATTTAGGATTTGGCTACAGCTTGCACCCTTGTCTAGATGGCCAAGCTAGTCTTGAATAGCTATCCTCCTTCCCTTACTGCTTCTCAGCAGCTACTGGAGTTCTGGCTATCTTCGCAACACCTTCTCCTGGCTCAGCTAGTTCTTCTGAGTTCTTTTGTCCCACAATGCCTGGCCAAGTATCAATTGTATTGAAAGATAGAGGAAGGCAGGCAGGGACACGATCAGCAGCAAGGAAGTCTTCAAGTATAGAAGAGGGAAGATGGGAGCTGGCAGGTCAAAGGAAGGATCCCCCAGAATGAAGGAGAAATAGAAAGTCAGAATGACAGTACCAAAGTTAAAAAAAAAAAAAAAAAAAAAAAGGATTAGAGAAATAGAAATAACAGAGTGGAGGCCGGGCGCGGTGGCTCATGCCTGTAATCCCAGCACTTTGGGAGGCCGAGGCGGGCAGATCATGAGGTCAGGAGATCGAGACCCTCCTGGCTAACACAGTGAAACCCCGTCTCTACTAAGAATACAAAAAATTAGCTGGGCGTTGTGGCAGGTGCCTGTAGTCCCAGCTACTCGGGAGGCTGAGGTGGGAGAATGGCAGGAACCCAGGAGGCGGAGCTTGCAGTGAGTGGAGATAGTGCCACTGCATGCCAGCCTGGGCGACAGAGCAAGACTCCATCTCAAAAAAATAAAAATAAAATAAAAATAACAGAGTGGAAATAGAAGGGATCCTCAAAAGGAAATGTTATCGTTTACAGACAATAAAGAGACATGGCCAGGGCTTCCAGAATCTGACCCTTTGTTACCTGTGAAAAGATAGGGAAGACAATAACTATTAAAACATTTGTACTTTTCCTCTGAGTTATATACTTCACATAAATCATAGGAAAGTTTTTTCTACTTCTAGGAAATTTGTTCATTTTCCTTTCTTTAGTACTTTTAAGATTTCAAAGTTTTACCTTTAAAATTGATCCATTTGGAGTTGATGTTGGTGCACACTGTGATGTATGGAGCCAACTTTTCTTTTTCCAGAAGGCTACCCAATTGTCCCTATGCCATTGATTAAAAAGCCCAACTTTACCAAATAGGTTTGAGATGCCCCCTTCTATCATACGCTAAATCCTCATGTGGATTTCTACTTTATATTTCTGGACTATTCAGTTGCATTGGCATTTCTGGTTGTGTATCAGCTCCATATTTTAAAATAATTTTGACATTATAAATATGTTTTAATATCTAGTAGCACTTGTCATTCTTCATTACTTTTGTTATTCTTCAGGCTTTTGCCTAGCTATTCTTGTATATTTTGTCATTTAACTTTTCAATTAGAATAACTGGTTCTAGACAAAAATGATTGGCATTCATTGGGATCTCATTAAATTTATAAAACAATAATTTAAATTTTTAATAGCTACTTAATATTTTTCATACTCAAATTTATTATGCTGTTTTTGGACATTTAAGTAGTAGGCATTTATTATTTTGTCAGATCTTTATTTGCTCTCCTTCTTTGGGGCAGTTGCTCCTTTCTCAGTCTAATTATGTGATTTGGGTGGGTCCTGTGAAATATAGAACCTCACCACACCATTGTATCTGGTTCACCTGATGGATCTGTGTATCAGGACAGACAAATTAAGACTCTTCCCCGGGACTTCTTTGAGAGGGAACTTCATTGGGTGTAGAGATGTGAGGTTGTGAGCAAAGATGGTTTCACTTCATGGAGAAGGTACCAGGAAAGAAGAAAGTGGACACATACAGAGTGACCTGGTGATATATATCTCCTGCTTCAGGTATCTCTCACTAGAGTCCCACTCTTGCTGCTTACAAGAGCCAAGCAATCCCATTCTGCTAAAGATAGTTTTATTAAAGGAATACTGAACAATATAAAAGTTCAGTATTCCTTTCCTCCCTTCCTCCATGCCTTTGTTTAGATGTGAGAATCTCATTGAGCATTGAGCATCCTCTAAAATGCAGTCATGGGCTCTGTACCTGTATTTCTCTCTCCTTTTTCTTCCAGTATCCTGCATGTCAGCTAGACTGCTTTATGACTATACCTTTGCCTTGCTTGCCTTTGAAACCTGTTCTAAATCTCCTAGATCCTCCCATTTTCTGATTCCCATAGTAATATTATGACACCTTACTATTCACAAGAGGTACATTCAGAGCTCTCACAGACCCCTGCCATTGCTGACTTGAAATGTTTATTTAGGCTTTCTTTTTAGCTGCATTTTTGTGCAAGGCATGCATGCATCCTAGAGCCAGCTCTTCAATCATCACTAAAGTTTTGGCTTTCACTTAATTGCTGTTGTTCACAAACATCTTTTAAAAATCTCCTTATAAATTACTATATGCGGTACTAAATTAAAGAAAAATGGATTGGGATCCAAGATGGCCGATTAGAAGCATCTGCAGTCTGTGGCACTCGTGGAGAGGAATGAAAAGGGGCGAGTGAATTCAGCACCTTCAACTGAGATATCCAGGTTCTTGCATTGGGACTGACTGGGCAAACAGCTCAACCCATGAAAAACGAAGAAAAGCAAGTGGGGTGGTGGTGGGGGAAGGGGTGTGGCCATGACCCACCCGGGAGCAGCACGAGCCAAAGGAACTCCCACCCCTAGCCAAGGGAAGCGGCAAGTGATTGTGCGACTCTGCCTGGGAAACCATGCTTCTCCCATGATTCTTTGCAACCCTTGAATCAGGAGATCCCCTCCTGAGCCCAGGCCACCAGGGCCTTGGGTCTGATACACAGAGCTATGTGGAGTCTTGGCAGAGCAGCTGCTCAGGCATACACCGAGATCCAGGAGTTTTATATACTCTGGCCCTGGGATCCCCTGCAAGGCAGGAAATCCATTTGTACATATCCCTAGGAAGGGGGCTGAATCCAGGGAGTCAGGCGGTGTCATTCTGCATGCCGCACTTCCATGGAACCTCATAAGTTAAGACCCACTGGCTTGGAATCCCAGCCATCCAACAGCAGCTGGTTGGAGTCTGCCTGAGATGGGTTTGAGTTCCTGGGAGGAGGGGCAGCTGCCACCTATGCAACTCAGTCGACTCAGCCACTCCAGCCTGCTGGCTGTGGAGAACACAGACAATCCAGATAAGGAAGGGTCCCCAACAATGAAGCATAGCTGCCTTGCCAGATTGTAGCCAGACAGCTTCTTTAAGCAGGACCCCAATCCATTCCTCCTCACTGGGCAGGAGTTCCCTGTGGGGGCTTCAGCCGTTCCAGCCAGGGTTCTATAGACAGAGCTTTGATATTTCCCTGGGGTGGAGCTCCCAGGGAGAGAGTGGCCACCATCTCTGCAGTTCAGTCAACTCAACTGTTTCAGTCTGTTAGCTTTGGAGAATACAGGTGGTCTGGACAAGGAAGCCCCCCCACTCCAGCCCCCAACAGAGCACACCTGCAGCCAGACTGCTTCTTTGGGTACGTCCTTGATCCCATTCCTCCTGACTGACTGAGACTTCCCAATGAGGGTCTCCAGCCACCTCCTACAGGTGTGTGGGGGCCAGCAACAGGTCAGTATCCCCCTGGGATGGAGCTTCTAGAGGAAGGAGCTGGCTGCCATCTTTGCTGTTTTGCAGCCTTCACTGGTGATACCTCCAGGTACAGGAGAAACTGAGGCAACTGGAGTCTAGAGCAGACCCCAGCAAACTGCAGCAGCCCTACAGTAGAATGGCATAACTGTTAAACACAAACAAACAAAACAACAACAACATCAACAAAAAAGACCTCACAAAAAACTCATTCAAAGGTCAGTGACCTCAAAGATTGAAGGTAGATAACCCCACAAAGATGAGAAAGAATCAACATAAAAACACTGAAAACTCAAAAAGCCAGATTGCCTCTTCTATTCCAAATCACTGCAACACCTCTCCAGCAGTGGCACAAAACTGGGGTGAGGTTGAAATAGCTGACTTGACAGAAGCAGGCTTCAGAAAGTGGGTAATAACGAACTACACTAAGCTAAAGGAGCATGTTGTGACCCAATGTAAAGAAGCTAAGAATCATGATAAAACAGTACAGGAGTTGATAGCCAGAATAGCCAGTTTGGAGAGGGACATAACTGACCTGATGGAGCTGAAAAATATGTTGAGAGAGCTTTACAAGGCAATCATAAGTATCCATAGCAGAATAGACCAAGCAGAGAAAAGAATCTCAGAGCTTGAAGATGCTCTGTCTGAAATAAGACAGGCAGACAAGAAAAGAGATAAAAAAAAAAAAAGGAATGAACAAAACCTCCTAGAAATGTGGGATTATGTAAAGAGACCGAACCTACGACTGATTGGGGTACCTGAGCGGGACAGGGATAATGGAACCAAGTTGGAAAACATACTTCAGGATATCATGCAGGAGAACCTCCCTAACCTAGCAAGATAGGCAACAGTCAAATTCAGGAAATGCAGAGAACCCCACTAAGATACTCCATGAGAATATCAACCCCAAGAAACATAATCATCAGATTCTCCATGGTCGAAATGAAAGAAAAAATGTTAAGGGCAGCCAGAGAGAAAGGCCAGGTCACCTACAAAGGGAAACCCATCAGACTAACAGCGGACCTCTCAGCAGAAACCCTACAAGCCAGAAGAGATTGGGGGCCAATATTCAACATTCTTAAAGGAAAGAATTTCCAACCCAAAATTTCGTATCTGGCCAAACTAAGCTTCATAAGCAAAGGAGAAATAAGATCGTTTTCAGACAAGCAAATGTTTAGGGAGTTCATCACCACCAGGCTTGCCTTGAAGAGCTCCTGAAGGAAGCTCTAAATATGGAAAGGAAAAACCATTATCAGTCACTACAAAAACACACTGAAGTACACAGACCAGTGGCACTATGAAGCTATCACATAAACAAGTCTTCAAAATAACCAGCTAGCATCACGATGACAGGATCAAATTCACACATAACAATACTAACTTTAAATGTAAAAGGGCTAAATGCCCCAAATAAAAGGCACAGAATGGCAAGCTGGATAAAGAGCCCAGACCCATAAGTGTGCTGTCTTCAAGAGACCCATCTTGCGCAAAGACACACATAGGCTCAAAATAAAGGATGGAGGAAAATTTACCAAGCAAATGAAAAACAGAAAAAAAGCAGGGGTTGCAGTCCTAGTTTCTGACAAAACATACTTTAAACCAACAAAGATCAAAAAAGACAAAGAAGGGCATTACATAATGGTAAAGGGTTCAATTCAAAAAGAAGAGCTAACTATCCTAAATATATATGCACCAATATAAGAGCACCCAGATTCATAAAGCAAGTGATTAAAGACCTACAAAGAGACTTAGACTCCCACACAATAATAGTGGGAGATTTTAACACCCCACTGACAATATTAGACAGATCATCAAGGCAGAAAATTAACAAAGATATTCAGGACCTGAGCTCAGGTCTGCATCAAGTGGTCTTGATAGATATCTACAGAACTTTCCACCCAAATTCAACAGAATATACATTCTTCTCATTGCCCACATGGCACTTACTCTAAAATTGATCACATAATCAGAAGTAAAAGACTCCTTAGCAAATGCAAAAGAACTAAAATCATAACACACAGTCTCAGTTCACAACATACTCAAGATTAAGAACTTTACTCAAAACGACACATCTACATGGGAATTGAACAACCTGCTCCTGAATGACTCTTGGGTAAACAATGAAATTAATGCAGAAATCAAGAAGTTCTTTGAAACAAATAAGAACAAAGAGACAACATATCAGAATCTCTGGGATGCAGCTAAAGGAGTGTTAAGAAGAAAATTTATAGCACTAAATGCTCACATCAAAAAGCTAGAAAGATCTCAAGTTAACCTAATATCTCAACTAAAAGAACTAGAGAACCAAGAGCAAACAAACCCCAAAACTAGCAGAAGACAAGGAATAACCAAGATTAGAGCTGAACTGAAGGAGATAGAGACACTAAAACCTTTCAAAACTCAACGAATCCAGGAGCTGGTTTTCTGAAAAAATTAATAAAACAGATGGACCACTAGCTAGACTAATATGGAAGAAAAGAGAGAAGACCAAATAAACACAATCAGAAATGATAAGGAAGATATCACCAGTGACCCCACAGAAATACAAATGACAATCAGAGAGCATGACAAACACCTCTGTGCACATAAACTAGAAAAACTAGAATAAATAAATTCCTGAACACATAACCCTTCCAAGACTGAACCAGAGGAGGAGCCAAGATGGCCGAATAGGAACAGCTCCAGTCTACAGCTCCCAGCGTGAGCGACGCAGAAGACCGGTGATTTCTGCATTTCCATCTGAGGTACCATGTTCATCTCACTAGGGAGTGCCAGACAGTGGGTACAGGTCAGTGGGTGAGTGCACCGTGCGCCAACCGAAGCAGGGGCGAGGCATTGCCTCACTCGGGAAGCGCAAGGGGTCAGGGAGTTCCCTTTCCAGGGGTGACAGACGGCACCTGGAAAATCGGGCCACTCCCACCCGAATACTGTGCTTTTCCGACGGGCTTAGGAAACGGTGCCCCAGGAAATTATAGCCCGCACCTGGCTCAGAGGGTCCTACGCCCACGGAGTCTCGCTGATTGGTAGCACAGCAGTCTGAGATCAAACAGCAAGTTGGCAGGGAGGCTGGGGGAGGGGCGCCCGCCATTGCCCAGGCTCGCTTAGGTAAACAAAGCAGCCAGGAAGCTTGAACTGGGTGGAGCCCACCACAGCTCAAGGAGGCCTGCCTGCCTCTGTAGGCTCCACCTCTGGGGGCAGGGCACAGACAAACAAAAAGACAGCAGTAACCTCTGCAGACTTAAATGTCCCTGTCTGACAGCTGTGAGGAGAGCAGTGGTTCTCCCAGCACTCAGCTGGAGATCTGAGAACGGGCTGACTGCCTCCTCAAGTGGGTCCCTGACCCCTGACCCCCGAACAGCCTAACTGGGAGGCACCCCCAAGCAGGGGCAGACTGACACCTCACACGGCCGGCCAGGTACTCCAACAGACCTGCAGCTGAGGGTTCTGTCTGTTAGAAGGAAAACTAACAGAAAGGACATCCACACCAAAAACCCATCTGTACATCACCATCATCAAAGACCAAAAGTAGATAAAACCACAAAGATGGGGAAAAAACAGAGCAGAAAAACTGGAAACTCTAAAAACCAGAGTACCTCTCCTCCTCCAAAGGAACGCAGTTCCTCACCAGCAACGGAACAAAGCTGGACGGAGAATGACTTTGACGAGCTGAGAGAAGAAGGCTTCAGACGATCAAATTACTCCGAGCTACGGGAGGATATTCAAACCAAAGGCAAAGAAGTTGAAAACTTTGAAAAAAATTTAGAAGAATGTATAACTAGAATAACCAATACAGAGAAGTGCTTAAAGGAGCTGATGGAGCTGAAAACCAAGGCTCAAGAACTACGTGAAGAATGCAGAAGCCTCAGGAGCCGATGCGATCAAATGGAAGAAAGGGTATCAGCCCTGGAAGATGAAATGAATGAAATGAAGCGAGAAGGGAAGTTTAGAGAAAAAAGAATAAAAAGAAACGAGCAAAGCCTCCAAGAAATGTGGGACTATGTGAAAAGACCAAATCTACGTCTGATTGGTGTACCTGAAAGTGACGGGGAGAATGGAAACAAGTTGGAAAACACTCTGCAGGATATTATCCAGGAGAACTTCCCCAATGTAGCAAGGCAGGCCAACATTCAGATTCAGGAAATACAGAGAACGCCACAAAGATACTCCTCGAGAAGAGCAACTCCAAGACACATAATTGTCAGATTCACCAAAGTTGAAATGAAGGAAAAAATGTTAAGGGCAGCCAGAGAGAAAGGTCGGGTTACCCACAAAGGGAAGCCCATCAGACTAACAGCGGATCTCTCGGCAGAAACCCTACAAGCCAGAAGAGAGTGGGGGCCAATATTCAACATTCTTAAAGAAAAGAATTTTCAACCCAGAATTTCATATCCAGCCAAACTAAGATTCATAAGTGAAGGAGAAATAAAATACTTTACAGACAAGCAAATGCTGAGAGATTTTGTCACCACCAGGCCTGCCCTAAAAGAGCTCCTGAAGGAAGCACTAAACATGGAAAGGCACAACTGGTACCAGCCGCTGCAAAATCATGCCAAAATGTAAAGACCATCGAGACTAGGAAGAAACTGCATCAACTAACGAGCAAAATAACCAGCTAACATCATAATGACAGGATCAAATTCACACATAACAATATTAACTTTAAATGTAAATGGACTAAATGCTCCAATTAAAAGACACAGACTGGCAAATTGGATAAAGACTCAAGACCCATCAGTATGCTGTATTCAGGAGACCCATCTCACGTGCAGAGACACACATAGGCTCAAAATAAAAGGATGGAGGAAGATCTACCAAGCAAATGGAAAACAAAAAAAGGCAGGGGTTGCAATCCTAGTCTCTGATAAAACAGACTTTAAACCAACAAAGATTAAAAGAGACAAAGAAGGCCATTACATAATGATAAAGCGATTAATTCAACAAGAAGAGCTAACTATCCTAAATATATATGCACCCAATACAGGAGCACCCAGATTCATAAAGCAAGTCCTCAGTGACCTACAAAGAGACTTAGACTCCCACACATTAATAATGGGAGACTGTAACACCCCACTGTCAACATTAGACAGATCAACGAGACAGAAAGTTAACAAGGATACCCAGGAATTGAACTCAGCTCTGCACCAAGCAGACCTAATAGACATCTACAGAACTCTCCACCCCAAATCAACAGAATATACATTTTTTTCAGCACCACACCACACCTATTCCAAAATTGACCACATACTTGGAAGTAAAGCTCCCCTCAATAAATGTAAAAGAACAGAAATTATAACAAACTATCTCTCAGATCACAGTGCAATCAAGCTAGAACTCAGGATTAAGAATCTCACTCAAAACCGCTCAACTACATGGAAACTGAACAACCTGCTCCTGAATGACTACTGGGTACATAACGAAATGAAGGCAGAAATAAAGATGTTCTTTGAAACCAACGAGAACCAAGACACAACATACCAAAATCTCTGGGATGCATTCAAAGCAGTGTGTAGAGGGAAATTTATAGCACTAAATGCCGACAAGACAAAGCAGGAAAGATCCAGAATTGACACCCTAACATCACAATTAAAAGAACTAGAAAAGCAAGAGCAAACACATTCAAAAGCTAGCAGAAGGCAAGAAATAACTAAAATCAGAGCAGAACTGAAGGAAATAGAGACACAAAAAACCATTCAAAAATTAATGAATCCAGGAGCTGGTTTTTTGAAAAGATCAACAAAATTGATAGACAGCAAGATTAATAAAGAAAAAAAGAGAGAAGAATCAAATAGATGCAATAAAAAATGATAAAGGGGATATCACCACCGATCCCACAGAAATACAAACTACCATCAGAGAATATTACAAACACCTCTATGCAAATAAACTAGAAAATCTAGAAGAAATGGATAAATTCCTCAACACATACACCCTCCCAAGACTAAACCAGGAAGAAGTTGAATCTCTGAATAGACCAATAACAGGAGCTGAAATTGTGGCAATAATCAATAGCTTACCAACCAAAAAAAGTCCAGGACCAGATGGGTTCACAGCCGAATTCTACCAGAGGTACAAAGAGGAGCTGGTACCATTCCTTCTGAAACTATTCTAATCAATAGAAAAAGAGGGAATCCTCCCTAACTCATTTTATGAGGCCAGCATCATCCTGATACCAAAGCCTGGCAGAGACACAACAAAAAAAAGAGAATTTTAGACCAATATCCTTGATGAACATTGATGCAAAAATCCTTAATAAAATACTGGCAAACAGAATCCAGCAGCACATCAAAAAGCTTATCCACCATGATCAAGTGGGCTTCATCCCTGGGATGCAAGGCTGGTTCAATATACGCAAATCAATAAATGTAATCCAGCATATAAACAGAACCTAAGACAAAAACCACATGATTATCTAAATAGATGCAGAAAAGGCCTTTGACAAAATGCAACAACGCTTCATGCTAAAAACTCTCAATAAATTAGGTATTGATGGGACGTATCTCAAAATAATGAGAGCTATGTATGACAAACCCACAGTCAATATCATACTGAATGGGCAAAAACTGGAAGCATTCCCTTTGAAAACTGGCACAAGACAGGGATGCCCTCTCTCACCACTCCTACTCAACATAGTGTTGGAAGTTCTGGCCAGGGCAATTAGGCAGGAGAAGGAAATAAAGGGTATTCAATTAGGAAAAGAAGAAGTCAAATTGTCCCTGTTTGCAGATGACATGATTGTATATCTAGAAAACCCCATTGTCTCAGCCCAAAATCTCCTTAAGCTGATAAGCAACTTCAGCAAAGTCTCAGGATACAAAATCAATGTACAAAAATCACAAGCATTCTTATACATCAATAACAGACAAACAGAGAGCCAAATCATGAGTGAACTCCAATTCACAATTGCTTCAAAGAGAATAAAATACCTAGGAATCCAACTTACAAGGGATGTGAAGGACCTCTTCAAGGAGAACTACAAACCACTGCTCAAGGAAATAAAAGAGGATACAAACAAATGGAAGAACATTCCATGCTCATGGGTAGGAAGAATCAATATCGTGAAAATGGCCATCCTTCCCAAGGTAACTTACGGATTCAATGCCATCCCCATCAAGCTACCAATGACTTTCTTCACAGAATTGGAAAAAACTACTTTAAAGTTCATATGGAACCAAAAAAGAGCCCGCATTGCCAAGTCAATCCTAAGCCAAAAGAAAAAGCTGGAGGCATCACGGTACCTGACTTCAACCTATACTACAAGGCTACAGTAACCAAAACAGCATGGTACTGGTACCAAAACAGAGATATAGATCAATGGAACAGAACAGAGCCGTCAGAAATAATGCCACATATCTACAACTATCTGATCTTTGACAAACCTGAGAAAAACAAGAAATGGGGAAAGGATTCCCTATTTAATAAATGGTGCTGGGAAAACTAGCTAGCCATATGTAGAAAGCTGAAACTGGATCCCTTCCTTACACCTTATACAAAAATCAATTCAAGATGAATTAAAGACTTAAACGTTAGACCTAAAACCATAAAAACCCTAGAAGAAAACCTAGGCATTACCATTCAGGACATAGGCATGGGCAAGGACTTCATGTCTAAAACACCAAAAGCAATGGCAACAAAAGCCAAAATTGACAAATGGGATCTAATTATACTCAAGAGCTTCTGCACAGCAAAGGAAACTACCATCAGAGTGAACAGGCAACCTACAAAATGGGAGAAAATTTTCGCAACCTACTCATCTGACAAAGGGCTAATATCCAGAATCTACAATCAACTCCAACAAATTTACAAGAAAAAAACAAACAACCCCATCAAAAAGTGGGCAAAGGACATGAACAGACACTTCTCAAAAGAAGACATTTATGCAGCCAAAAAACACATGAAAAAATGCTCACCATCACTGGCCATCAGAGAAATGCAAATCAAAAGCACAATGAGATACCATCTCACACCAGTTAGAATGGCAATCATTAAAAAGTCAGGAAACAACAGGTGCTGGAGAGGATGTGGAGAAATAGGAACACTTTTACACTGTTGGTGGGACTGTAAACTAGTTCAACCCTTGTGGAAGTCAGTGTGGCGATTCCTCAGGGATCTAGAACTAGAAATTCCATTCGACCCAGCCATGCCATTACTGGGTATATACCCAAAGGACTATAAATCATGCTGCTATAAAGACACATGCACACGTATGTTTATTGCGGCATTATTCACAATAGCAAAGACTTGGAACCAACCCACATGTCCAACAATGATAGACTGGATTAAGAAAATGTGGCACATATACACCATGGAATACTATGCAGCCATCAAAAATGATGAGTTCATGTCCTTTGTAGGGACATGGATGAAATTGCAAATCATCATTCTCAGTAAACTATCGCAAGAACAAGAAACCAAACACCGCATATTCTCACTCATAGGTGGGAATTGAACAATGAGAACACATGGATACAGGAAGGGGAACATCACACTTCGGGGACTGTTTTGGGGTGGGGGGAGTGGGGAGGGATAGCATTGGGAGATATACCTAATGCTAGATGACGAGTTACTGGGTGCAGCGCACCAGCATGGCACATGTATACATATGTAACTTACCTGCACATTGTGCACATGTTCCATAAAACCTAAAGTATTAGAATAAAAAAAAAAAAAAAGACTGAACCAGAAAGAAATGGAATCTCTGAATAGACCAATAACGAGTTCTGAAATTGAGGCGGTGATAAATAGCCTACCAAGCAAAAAAAGCCCAAGACCAGACGGATTCACAGCTGAATTCTACAAGAAGTACAAAGAAGATCTGGTACCATTTCTATTGAAACTATTCCAATAGATTGAAAAGGAGGGACTCCTCCCCACCTCACTCTATGAGGCCAGCATCATCCTGATACCAAATCCTGGAAGAGCTACAACAACAAAAAAAGAAAACTTCAGGCCAATATCCTTGATGAACATCAGTGCAAAAATCCTCAATAAAACACTGGCAAACTGAGTCCAGCAGCAGGTCAAAAAGTTTATCCACCATGATCTAGTTGGCTTCATCCCTGGGATGCAATGTTGATTCAACATATGCAAATAAATAAATGTGATTAATCACATAAACAGAACTCATGCCAAAAACCACATGACTATCTCAATGGATGCAGAAAAGGCCTTTGATAAAATTCAACATCCCTTCATGTTAAAAACTCAATAAACTAGGTATTGAAGGAAGATAACTCAAAATAATAAGAGCCATATATGACAAACCCACAGCCAATATCATACCGAATGGGCAAAATCTGGAAGCATTCACCTTGAGAACCGGCACAAAACAAGTATGCCCTCTCTCACCACTCCTATTCAACATCATATTAGATGTTCTGGCCAGGGCAATCAGGCAAGAGAAAGAAATAAAGCATATTAAAGTAGGAAGAGAAGAAATCAAATTATCTTTATTTGCAGATGACATGATTTTATATTTAGAAAACCCCACTGTCTCAAATCAAAGCTTCTTAAGCTGCTAAGCAACTTCAGCAAAGTCTCAAGATATAAAATCAATGTGCAAAAATTGCCAGCAGTCTTATACACCAACAACAGGCAAGCAGAGAGCCAAATCATGAAGGAACGCCCATTCGCGATTGCTACAAAAAGAATAAAATACCTATGAATACAGCTAACAAGGAAAGTGAAAGACCTCCTCAAGGAAGACTACAAACCACTGCTCAAAGAAATCAGAGAGGACACAAACAAATGGAGAAACATTCCATGCTCATGGATAGGAAAAATCAATATCATGAAAATGGCTATACTGCCCAAAGTAATTTATAGATTCAATGCAATTCCCATTTAAACTACCACTGACATTCTTCACAGAATTAGAAAAAACTACTTTAAAATTAATATGGAACCAAAAAAGAGCCCAAATAGCCAAGAACAAATCTGGAGGCATCACACTACCCAACTTCAAACTATACAAGCCTACAGTAACCAAAACAGCATGGTACTGGTATAAGAACAGACATATAGACCAATGGAACAGAATAGAGAACTCAGAAATAAGACTGCACAGCTACAACCATCTGATCTTCAACAAAACTGACAGAAACAAGCAATAGGGAAAGGACTTTCTAATAAATTGTGCTAGGAGTGCTGGCTAGCCATATGCAGAAAACTGAAACGACTCCTTCCTTGCACCATACAAAAATTAACTCAAGATGGATTAAAGATTTAAATGTAAAATCCAAAACTATAAAATTCCTGGAAGAAAATCTAGGCAATACCATTCAGGACATAGGCACAAGCAAAGATTTCGTGACGCAATTGCCCAAAGCAATAGCAACAAAAGTAAAAATTGACAAATGGGAGCTAATTAAACTAAAGAGCTTCTGCATAGCAAAAGAAACTATCAAGAGAGTAAACAGACAACCTACAGAGTGGGAGAAAATTTTTGCAATCTCTTTATCTGACAAAGGTCTAATATCCAGAGTCTACAAAGAACTTAAACAAATTTGCAAGAAAAAAAAAACAATAAAAAGTGGACAAAGGATATGAATAGATACTGCTCAAAAGAAGACGTACATGGGGCCAACAAACATATTAATAAAAGCTCAATATCACTGATCATTAGAGAAATGAAAAATCAAAACCACAATGAGATACTATCTCACACCAGTCAGAAAGGCTATTATTAAGAAGTCAAAAAACTACAGATGCTGACAAGGTTGTGGAGATAAAGGAATGCTTTTACACTGTTGGTGGGAGTGTAAATTAGTTCAACCATTATGGAAGACAGTATGGTGATTCATCAAAGACCTAGAGGCAGAAATACCATTAGACCCAGCAATCCCATTACTGGGCATAGACACAAAGTAATATGTATCACTGTATTATAAAGATACATGCACACGTATGTTCATTGCAGCACTATTCTCAACAGCAAAGACATGGCATCAACCCAAATGCCCATCAAGGAAACTGGATAAAGATAAATGTGGTTTATACACACCATGGGGTATGCAGCCATAAAAAGGAACAAGATCATGTCCTTTGCAGGGACATGGATGGAGTTGGAAGCCATTATCCTCAGAAAACTAATGCAGGAACAGAAATCCAAACACTGCATGTTCTCACTTATGAGTGGGAGTTGAATGACAATAACACGTGGACACATGAGGATGGGGAACAACACACACTAAGGCCTGATTGGGTGGGGAGTGGGGGAGGGAGAACATCAGGAAAAATAGCTAATGAATGCTGGGCTTAATACCTAGGTGATGGGATGATATGTGCAGCAAACCACCATGGCACATGTTTACCTATATAACAAACCTGCACATCCTGCACATGTACCCCTGGACTTATAAGTTGAAGAAAATTTTAAAAAAAATGAAAAATAAAGATGAATTAATGAAAACACATATATCCAGGTAGTTTTATACATTGGCCTAATGATGTATTCTTCAACTAGCCTACAGTGACAACTGCTCTTCAAATGTTTGCCTTAAGGAAGTTACCCATTATTAGAATTATATTAATACAAAGCTTCGTTAAGTCAGTAGGATTTTGCTTCACTTTACTATTAACTCTAAATTTTGTATTTTTTTGAAGGAAGAACACATATTTGATTCATCCCTCATTACTTCTGGGTGCTTACTAACTTATTTAATAGCTGAATGAATGAATTTCTTATACATCTTAGTTTTTCCCAAAACACCTGGCACTCTGAAGCACTCAATAAAATTTTGTTGAATGAACAAATAAATGTATGAATATATGAATGTAGAATGAATAAATCAAAGAGCATAGACTAGATCAATGAACGAAATATTTTCATAGTAGAAATTTCCTGAATACCAGAGAATTACAGCAATCTGTTTTGTCAGTATAACAAATAGTGTGTTTATATCTCTCTTAAGCAGGGTTTCTCAACCTTGGCACTGATGACATTTTGGGCTGGATAATTATTTGATGTGGGGGCAGTCTAGGATGTTTAGCAGCATCCTTGGTGTCAACTCAATAGCTGCCAATAATACCTGCTCCTAGTGGTGACAACCAAAAATGTTTTTGTAAGTTGCTAAGTGTCCCCTGGGAGAGGGGGGATAAATAGCCCCCATTTAAGAACCACTACTCTTGAGATCCTTTGGTTACCCATTTTTCCTTTCTTCTCTCCAGCTACATGTTTAATAATGTGTAAATCATTTTTAAACGTCTTTTCATTTCTCCGGCGGCAGAGTGGACACTGCCTGATCTCTCAGTTGTGTAATGTGCATTTGCCATTTTCATGTTTGCTTGAGGAACTGTGGGACCTTCTATTTACAGCAGACATCACTTGCCTGTCATCAGCATTTTTAGGCTGAATCAAGCTGTCAGGCTTTGTTATGTTGAAGCTGCTGTTGCCAACTTCAGTAAGTAAGAACAACAAAAAATGCCTTCTGACTTCCCTAACAAGAAGTCCTGTTTGACAGAGTTAATTCAATTAAATAGATGCTGAGGCATTTCATTAATAAATGACCAACTTAACTGTCATTTCTGCGCTATCTTCTTACTCTTCAACTGGAGAATGGAGTTTGCTCCTTTAATGGTAGAACTGTTCTTGATGATTGTATCTCATAAAAAAGACAAGCTGGCTGGCCAAGATAATGGGTAGACAGTTACATATTTTATTAGTCCTCTCTTACTGTGTAACAGATTACTCCCTAAACAAGTGGCCTTAAATAATAAGTATGTATTATATCACTGTCTGGATGGGGCAGGAATTTGGGAGCAGCTTCCATAGGAGGCTGTGATTTAGGGTCTCTCCTAAAGTTGCAATTAAAATGTCAGCTGCAGTTGCAGGTCAGATGATTTGACTGAAGCAGGGCTTGAGGAAGCTGGGTCACTCTCATGGCCCTTGGCAGGTAGGGTTACCAAATTATGGGAAACATACACGAAATCAAAACTCAGGATGCCCAGTTAAATTTGACTTTCAGATAGACAATGAAAAATTTTGTAATATAAGTATGTCCCATGCAATATTTGAGACATACTTATGCTAAATGTTTACTCATTGTTTATCTGAAATACAAATTTAACTGGCATTCTGTTTTTTATCTGGCAACCTTATTGGCATTGGCAGTTGGTCTGAGTTGCTTGCCACATGGGGCACTCCAAAGGGCTGTTGAAAAGTCCTCATGGCATGGTAGCTAGCCTTCCTGAGAGCTAGTGACAAATAGGTGAACATTGCATTGTCTTTTATGATCTAACCTCAGAAGTCACATGCCATTACTTCTGCCATACTTTATTAGTCGCATAAACCAACCATGATACAGTGTGAGAGGGGATTATACAAAGGTATGATCATTAGGTGCCATCATGGAGGTTGGCTCCCACATCTATGTTGTGGGATTTTTTTACTCTTTTTGTGGTTGGCAGAATTCTAAGAGAACCACAAATGAGTTATGCCCTTGTATAATATCCTCCCTTTGAATGTGGGCAGAGCCTTGGATTTGCTTCTTGCTTCTCGCATGTCTTATTCTAGCCAATAGAATGTGAAAAAGGTGATGAGATATTTATCCCTTGATTAGGTTAACTTATAGGGCAGAGATGGTAGGATGTCATTTTCATAATTAATTCTGTTACATAAGTCCCTTTTAGCTGACTAGAGCAACAGACACTCCCTTGCTGGCCTTGAAGAAGCTACCACGTTGAGAAGCCCGTGAGAGGGCCTGTGAGACGGAATATGAGCAGACTCTACGAGCAGGGAAGGGCCCTCAGCTGGCAGCAAGCACGAAAACAGGGATCTCAGTCATACAGTCACAAGGAACAGTATGGAAAGATAGACCAACAACCACAACCATGTGAGCCTAAGACCCTGAGACTCCTGAAAGAAATGCAGCCCAAGTGACACCTTAATTGCAGCCTTGGGAGACCCCAAAACAGAGGACCCAGCTAATCTGTGCCTGGATTTATGAAACACAGAAACTATGAGATGATAAATGTGTGCTGTATAAAGCTGCTAAATTGGTAGTAATTTGTTACACAGCAATAGATAACTAGTTCACCCTTCTATCTTTTGCACTGCACCAGGGCTGATAGTCTACCCTCGGGGAGTATTAGTAAATCTTACTCCCTTCGCATGCCTGCTATTAAAAGTTGTGCACTTTCACAATGTGCCTGAAAAGATATATAAAGCCAATTGCAAAACTTGATTCAACAACTATTTGTAATTAAACATGAAGAGTTGTTAAGATAGGAGAACAACAGGGAACTTTGAACACACAGCATGATGAGCTAAAATAGTCTAAGAGTTTAGAAAAGAACTTCTGGAAGAAGTGATACTGAAAGTTGTAGGAGCAAGCATTAGCTAGGCAAAAGTGGATGCTGAGTAAGAAGGCAGATAATTTTTTAAAGTGTAAATTATCGTGATATGACTTAACAGAATACTGCATAAATTTTAACTGTGCAGCTTGACAAATTTTTACAAAGCAAACACCCATATAACTATACAGATCAAGAAGCAGAGTTATAAGCTTCCTAGAAGCTCCCTTGTAACCCACCCTCCTTCTCTGCAATGTTAACCCTGCCCTGATTTGCAACACCATAGTTTAGTTTTGACTATCTTTGTACTTTATGTACTTGGAATAATATACTATGATCTCCTCTGTACCTGCTTTTCCCCTTCGATGCTAAGTTTGTGAGATTCATTCATATGGTTGCATATGGCCGTAGCTACTTTTATTTCATGGCTGTATAGTATTCCCTTTTTAGAAGATACCACATTTATTTATGTTATTGTGAGTGATCTGGATTGTTTCCCGTTTGGGACTATTATGTATAGTGTTGCTGTGAACATCCTTGTACATTACTTTGGTGAACAACAGCATATTTTGAGTAGATATTTAGGAGTGGAAGTGGGTCATAGGATCAAGGCATTGGACTTTTGTAATCAAAGAGGGGGCAATCTAAAATAGCTAATGGAGAACTAAGCAATCTAGCACCAGCCTACCTTTCCAAGCTCAGTTTAGATCACTCTCTGAAGTACAAATGTTCAGAGGAGACAGTAGTCTAAAAATAGAGGTTGGAAAGGTAGGTCAGTACTAGATTACTCACTGCCCCACAAGCCACGTTAGAATCTGGACTTTATCCTGATAAGTTATTAAAGGGTTAAAGTAAGTAAAATGAAATATCAAAATTCATTTAAAATATATCTACCTGGTTACATTTTGGAAAATGAATTGGAAGGAGGCGAGCCTGATACAGGGAGAAGAGTTGGCTGCTATTATAGTAGTTGTGAACCACAAAAAGATTTGATCTTCTAAAGGTTTATTGAGTCTGGTGTTGATGTTGGTTTCTGAAGTAAAGGACCTTGCATTTAATTGTTGTCTTTTCCTGGATCAGCCAGAGGACTTAGTTGTCATTTTCCTTGGGAGAAATGTGGAGGTTGGTAGATTCGGTGGCTTGCTTTTGTTGGCTATCATGCACACCTGTTGTAGTTGTATGCCTGTTTTCTTTAAACATAAAGAAAACTGTAAAGAAAACAGGAGAAGCACGAGGGCCACACTGGTCTGACTGTGTCCCTGAAAATTCATGTATTAAAATGTAGTTGCCAAGGTAGTAGCATTAGGAGTTGGGGCCTGGCCGGGTACAGTGGCTTATGCTTGTAATCTCAACACTGTGGGAGGCCGAGGTGTGAGGATTGCTTGAGCCCAGGATTCTTAGACCAGCCTGGGAAACATAGGGAGACCCTGTCTCTACAAAAAATAAAATCAAATAAAAAGAGTTGGGGCCTTTAAGAGATGATTAAGTCATAAGGGCAGCACCCTCATGGATGGGATTAGGTCCCTTACCAACAGGCTTGAGGGAGTGGGTTTATTTCCTCCCATCTCTTCTGCCATGTGACGACATAGCATTCTTCCGTTTTGCCCATCTGCCTTCCACCATGTGAGGATGCAGCAACAAGGTGCCCTCTTGGAAGAAGGGAACAGGCCCTTAGCAGACAGTGAACCTACTGGCACCTTGATCTTGGACTTCTTAGCCTCTAGAACTGTGAGAAAATAAATTTCTGTTCTTAATAAATGACCCAATCTGTGGTGTTTCATTATAGCAGCAGAAATGGACTAAGATGGACTCCACCTAACCTCCATTTCCATTCTCCCTACTCTACTATATTTTTATACATTGAGAAGGCAGTATTTCTTCCCACTTTTGCCTACAACCACATTCAGGAATCACCCTTAGAGCCTTAGAGTCTCTGAGACTGTTGTCTATTCTATCAAAATTATGATCACTTTTCTGGAAAGTGATGATACTTGTGGGCTGAATGGACCCACTTTCCTTGGGGCTGGTCAAATAAGCAATTGTTTCTTAGTGTTCTAAAAGTTTAGCCTTTGCCCAGACATCGCAATCATACTGCTAATCCATTGTCTGCACCCTTCCCTGATCTGCAGGTGTTCAAGGATTAGGACTCCCCTCAAACCTGTTCCTGGTGCATCACTCAATTTGGGTAACACTGCCATCTACTTCTACCAGCACTATGTTCCCAGTCCTTTGTAATCTTTCAGTCCTATGCCCAATCATGAAATGCTGTACATTCTGTTTGAAGATTCTATCTTATGCCATCCTCTTTTCTCTACCCCCCTGCCTTAATTAAAACTCATCACCTCTGGAATCGTTTGCAACTGACCTCACTGCCAGTATTCCCCTTGTCCAATTTATCTTAAAAATATGCAGACTCTTTCTCAAATATTAAACTTTTATGTTAATCTTAAAAGTCTTTTAGGTGGGGCATGGTGGCTCATGCCTGTAATCCCAGCACTTTGGGAGGCCAAGGCAGGAGGATTGCTTGAGCCTAGGAATTTGAGATCAGCCTGGGCAACATGGTGAGATCCTATCTCTACAAAATAAAAAATAAAAATAAAATAAACCTTTAAAAATTACCTCTATAGGGATAAAATTCAATCTTTCCTTAAGAGAACTGACCTACGTTTTTGTTCTATTTATAGTTTTAATTTGTATTTTTTTGTTGAGGTAAAATTTACACACGATTTATCATTTTAAAGTATATAATTCAGTGGGTTTTTTTTTTGTTGTTGTTGTTGTTGTTTTTTGTTTTGTTTTTGAGACAGAGACTCACCCTGTCACCCAGGCTGGAGTGCAGCAGTGCAATCTCGACTCACTGCAACCTCGGCCTCCCGGGTTCAAGCGATTCTCCTGCCTCAGCCTCCTGAGTAGCAGGAATTACAAGCTCATGCCACCACGCCCAGCTAATTTTTTTGTATTTTTAGTAGAGACGGGGTTTCACCATATTGGCCAGGGTGGTCTCGAACTCCTGACCTCAAGTGATCTGCCCACCTCGGCCTCCCAAAGTGCTGGGATTACAGGCATGAGCCACAACACCTGGCTGGCTTTTTTGTTTTTTAAAAATTTGTTTTAAATTGACAAATAATATTGTATATATTTCTGGAGTACTGTGTGATATTTTGACATGTGTATACATTGTATAATGATCAAATCAGTGTGTTTAGCATATCCATCACCTCATACATTTATCATTTCTTAAGCAATTTTGAAATATACAATAGTGTTAATCATAGTCACTCTACTGCGCACTAGAATGCCAGAACTTATTTCTCCTAACTATAACTTTGAACCTGTCGACCTGTCTCTCCTAATCATCCTTTCCCCACTACCCTCCAAGCCTCTGGTAACCACTATTCTACTCTCTACTTCTATGAGATCAATGTTTTTAGATTCCACATATGAGTGAGATCATGTGGTATTTGTCTTTCTGTGCCTGGTTTATTCCATTTAGCATAATGTCCTAGGTTTATCCATGTTGTTGCAAATGTCAAGATTTTATTGATTTTTATGGCTGAATAGTATTCCATTGTGTATATTTACCACATTTTCTTTATTTATTTAAGGTTAATATTGTTATGTGTGAATTTGATCCTGTCATTTTGATGTTAACTGGTTATTTTGTCTGTTAGTTGATGCAGTTTCTTCATAGTTTCGATGGTCTTTACAATTTGGTATGTTTTTACAGTGGCTGGTACCGGTTTGTTCCTTTCCATGTTTAGTACTTCCTTCCTCAGCTCTTGTAAGGCAGGCTTGGTGGTGACAAAATCTCTCAGCCATTGCTTGTCTGTAAAGGATTTTATTTATCCTTGGCTTATGAAGCTTAGTTTGGCTGGATATGAGGCCATTTATAGTCAATGTTACTATTGAGATGTGAGGTACTATTCCATTCATCATGCTATTTGTTGCCTGAATACCTTTTTTATTTTTCATTGTGTTTTTGTTTTATAGGTCCTGTGAGATTTATGCTTTAAGGAGGTTCTATTTTGGTGTATTTCAAGGGTTTCTTTCAAGATTTAGAGCTCCTTTTAGCAGTTCTTATAGTGCTGGCTTGGTAGTGGTGAATTCTTTCAGCATTAAAGACTGTATCTTTCCTTTGTTTATGAAACTTAGTTTCACTGGATACAAAATTCTTGGCTGATAATTATTTTGTTTAAAAATGCTAAAGATCAAACCCCAATCCCTTCTAGTTAGTAGGGTTTCTGCTGAGAAATATGCTGTTAATCTGATAGGTTTTCCTTTATAGGTTACCTGATGCTTTTACCTCACAGCTGTTAAGATTATTTCCTTCATTTTGACTTTAGATAACTTAATGACTATGTGCCTAGGTGATGATCTTCTTGCGATACATTTCCCAGGTGTTCTTTGAGCTTCTTGTATTTGAATGTCTAGATCTCTAGCAAGACCAGGGAAGTTTTCCTCGATTATTCCCTCAAATATGTTTTCCAAACTTTTACATTTCTCTTCTCCCTCAGGAACTCCAATTATTCTTAGGTTTGGTCATTTAACATAATCCTAAACTTCTTGGAGACTTTGTTCATTTTTTAAAATTCTTTTTTCTTTGTCTTTGTTGGATTGAGTTAATTTGAAAGCCTTGTCTTCAAGCTGGGAAGTTATTCTACTTATTTGATTCTGTTGCTGAGACTTTTCAGTGTATTTTGCATTTCTCTAAGTGAGTTCTTCGTTTCCGGAAGTTGTGATTGTTTTTTATTTATGCTATTTTACTGAAGATTTTTCCCTTCATATCTTGTATTTTTTTTTTTAAGATGGACTTCACATTTCTCTGGTGCCTCCTTGATTAGCTTAATAATCAATCTGCTGAATTCTTTTTCTGGCAATTCAGAGATTTTGTCTTGGTTTAGATCTATTGCTGGTGAGCTAGTATGATCTTTTGGGGGTGCTAAAGAACTTTGTTTTGTCATATTACCAGAATTGTCTCTCTGCTTCCTTCTCATTTGGGTAGACTATGTCAGAGGGAAGATCTGGGGCTCAAGGGCTGTTGTTCAGATTCTTTTGTCCCCCACAGGGTGCTCCCTTGATATGGTGCTCTCCCCTTTCCCCTAGGAATATGACTTTCTGAGAGCTGAACTGCAGTAATTGATATTTCTCTTTTGGATCTAGCTACCCAGCAGAGCTACCAGGCTCCACATCGGTACTGGGGAGTATCTGCACTGAGTCCTCTGATATGAACTGTCTTTAGGTCTCTCAGCCGTGGATACAAGCACTTGCTCTGGTGGAGGTGGCAGGGGAGTGATGTGGACTCTGTGAGGGTCCTTGGTTGTAGTTTTGTTTATTGAGCAAGTTTTGTGTTGGTTGGCCTCCAGCCAGGAGGTGTTGCTTTCAAGAGAGCATCAGCTGTGGTAGTATAGGGAGGATGAGGCAGTGGGTGGGGCCCTAGAGCTCCCAAAAGAATATGTCCTTTGTCTTCTGCTATCAGCACAGGTAGAGAAAGACCATTAAGAGGGGGAAAGGTTAGGCTTGTCTGAGCTCAGAGTCTCTTTGGGCAGGGCTTGCTGTGGCTGCTGTGGGGGATGGGGTGTGGTTCTCAGGCCAGTGGAGTTATGTTCCCAGGGGCACTGTGGGTGCCTCTGCTGCCTCATGCAAGGCAGTGGGAAAGCTGTACCACGGAAATGGGGGAAAGCTGGCAGTTATAGGCCTCACCTGGCTCCCAAGCAGCCCAAAAGGCTGGTCTCACTTCCACCGTGCCTCCCCAACAGCACCTAGTTTATTTCCAGTCAGCGGATGAGCAGGGCTGAGAACTTGCCCCAGGCTACCAGCCTCCCAGCTGAGAAAGCAAGTAGGGCTTTCAGGTTTCATGCCTCTCCGTCTGCCGCCTGCCGTGGCTTCTGTGCTGTGTCTGCGCTCCCGATTTGCCCTCTTCCCCAGGTTCTGTCCAGGAAACTTTGCATTCAGTCAAAAGTGTTAGAAAGTTCAGCTGGAAGTTTTCTTCTCCGTGTGGTCTTTTCCCAGTTCCTCTGGCATCCCTCCCCAAGGATCCGCGTGAGACAGTTAGAAATGGCTTTCCTGGGGACTGAGAGAGCCCACAGGGCTCTTTTTGCTGCTTCTTCTACCCCGTGCTTTGTTCGGCTCTCTAAATTCTTCTTAGCTCCAGGTAAGTTAAGATCCTTTTCCCGTGATCTGGACCTCCAGGTTCCCCAGTGAGGGTCTGTGTTTGGGGGCAGATGATCTCCCTTTCATTCTTAGAGCACTCACAGTTTTTTGGCTGCCTTCAGGGACCTGTAGCAGCAATCCACTTCCTTCAAAGGGTCTGTGGAGTCTCTTGGCTTTCCAGATAACTTTCCTGTGGTAGTTCTTGGAGCAAAGGTTCATGATGTGAGTCTCCACACACTGCTCTGTCCATCCGAGTGACAGCTGTAAGTTAATCCTCCCATTCAACTGTTGATGGGCATTTAGACTGATCCCATATCTTACCTATTGTAAATCATGCTGGAATAAACATGGAAATGCAGGTAGCACTTTGACATGATTTCCATTCCGTGGGATGTAGATCCAGTAGTGGGATTGCTGATCATATGGTAGTTCCATTTTTAATTTTTTAGACAACTTTTATACTGTTTTTCATAATGGCTATACTAATTTACATTCCCACGATAGTGTATAAAGAGTTCCCCTCTCTACATCCACACTAGCATTAATTACTTTGTCTTTTTATTAATGGCTATTCTAATTGGAGTGAGGAGATACCTCAGTATGGTTTTCATTTACATTTCCATGAAGATTAGTGATGTTGAGCATTTATTCATATCCCTGTTGGCCATTTTTGTGTTATCTTTGGAGAAATGTATATTTGTGGCTGACTGCCACAGCTACTACTTGAGACCATCACTATGACAGTTACTATTGTCACTACTTGAGACCGTCATTACAGCAGTTACCACTGTTACTGCTTGAGACCGTCATTACAGCAGTTAGTACTGTTACTGTTTGAGACCGTCATTATGACTGAATGAAGGGACAAACGTAGAAATGATAACATAAAACAAAAGAAACTGTTTTGAGGAAAGGCAACACGGAGAGGAGAAGAGCTCCCTGCTTCTAGTGAGCAAAGACCGCCGCCTGAGCTTCTCAGCTGTTCATATTTATTGGGCAACAAGAGCAAGGAGGAGGAGGTAATGACCAGTCAGCTGCTTAATTGATCACAGGTTCATATTGTTACTGACAGGCTTCAGTTGTGCCTAATCATAAACATTTGTGCGGCCTCCAACATATAGTCAGGTCTTTTGCCCATTTCAAAATCTAAATTATTTGGTTTGTTTTGTTGTTGTTATTTTTCTATTGAGTTGAGTTGCTTATATATCCTGAATATTAACCGCTTGTCAGGTACATAGTTTGCAAATACTTTCTCCTATCAGTTGTCTCTTCATTTTATTGAGCATTATCTTTGCTGTGGAGATGCTTTTTAGTTTGGTGTAATCCTGTTTGTCTATTTTTGCTTTTGTTACCCATGCTTATCAGGTCTTATCCAAAAAAACCTTTGCCCAGACCAGTGTCATGATACATTTCCCCTAAGTTTTCCTTTTCTAGTGTTATTATTTCAGGTCTTTTGTGTCTTTAGTCCATTTTGGGTTGATTTTTGTATGTGGCTGTAGGTAAGGGTCTAGTTTCATTTTTCTGCATGTGGACATTCAGTTTTCCCAGTGCCATTTATTGAAGAGACTGTCCTTTCTCCAATATGTGTTCTTTGCACTTTTACTGAAAATCAGTTGGCTGTAAGTATGCAAATTTATTTCTCTATTCTGTTCTCTTTTATATTCTGAGTTTTCTTTTCTGTTCCATTGGTCTATATGTCTGTTTTTATGCCAGTACCATGCTCTTTTGGTTGCTATAGCTCTGTAATATATTTTGAAATTACACAGTGTGATGCTTTTAGCTTTGTTCTTTTTGGTCAAAATTGCTTTGGCTATTCAGGGTCTTTTGTGGTTCTATATGAATTTTAGGATTTTTTTTTTCTATTTCTGTGAATAATGTCGTTGGTTTTTTGATAGGGATTGCATTGAATCCATAGATCACTATGGGTAGTATGGTCACTTTAATGATATTAATTATTCTAATTCATGAACATAGGCATAGCTTTCTATTTATATGTATCCTCTTCAATTTCTTTCATCAATATTTTATAGTTTTCCTTGTAGAAAGTTTTTCATGTCTTTAATGAAATTTATTACCATGTATCTTATTTTTATTGTAGCTATTGTAAGTGGGATTGCTTTCTTGGTTTCTTTTCCATTAAGTTTGGTACTGGTACATAGAAATATTACTGACTTTCGTATGTTGGTTTTATATCCTGCAACTTTACTGAATTTCTTCATTAGTTCTAACAGTTTTTGTGTGTGTGGAGTTTTAGGGCTTTTTTTAAAATATATAAGATCATGTTATGTACAAACAGAGGCAAGCTGATGGCCTCCTTTACAATTTGTATTATTTTCTTTCTCTTGCATAATTGTTCTATGATCCCTGTACTATGTTGATTGGAAGTGGTGAAAATGAACATTTTTGTCTTATTATAGATCTTAGAGAAAAAGCTTTCAACTATTTCCCATTTGGTATGATGCTAGCTGTGGGTTTGTCACATGTGGCCTTTATTATGTTGAGGTACATTCCTTTTATACCTAATTTGGTATCATGAAGGGACATTGAATTTTATCAAATGCTTTTTTCTCTATCTAATGAAATGATTATATGGTTTTTGTCTTTGATTCTGTTAATGTGATATGTCACATTTACTGGTTTGTATACGTTAAACCACATGAATGATCTTTTTAATGTGCTATTGAATTTGGTTTGCTAGTATTTTGTTGAGGATTTTTGCATCTATATTCATCAGGGAGATTGGCCTGTAGTTTTTATTGTTGTTGTGTATTCTTTTCTGGTTTTCGTAACAGGGTAATGCTGGTTTCAGAGAATGAGTTTGCAAGAATTCCTTCTTCTTAATTTTTTTTTTTTTTGCATCATTTGAAAATAATTGACATTATTTCTTCTTTAGGTGTTTGGTAGACTGTATTTTAAAAAAAACCTGCATGTGTACCCCTGAACCTTAAATAAACATTAAAAAAACTAAAAATCTCAGAAAAATGGAATAGGGATTCTCCTCCAACGACCATTATTCTGAGATTGAGTCAGCCCCTCTCATTTTGTGTGTGTGTGATATTGCCCATCATCCCTATTCACAGCAATTTAGCTCCATATTTTTATTAAGGGCATGAGTCCTTACAATATCAAATATCAGGGTAACATATATACATTTTTGTGAGTTACTGTTAATCAACCAGCTTAGAATTATGTTTTTGTAATAGATTTTTATCTTAAAAGTAACATTTATTGCTTTTAAAAATATGTTTGGTAGAATATAGCACTGTGGCCATCATTCAGTCTCGTTACTTGTTATTGGTCTGTCCAGGATTTCTATTTCTTTATGCTTCAATATTGGTAGGTTGTGTGTTTACAGTTTATCAGTTTTTTCTAGACTTTTCAATTTGTTGGCATATAGTTCATAATAGTCTCCCCTATGATGTTTTTATGTCTTCAATTGTAATGTCTCCTTTTACTTCTCTGAGTTTAACTGCAGCAGTTCAGCTGGGGAACTATTGTATGTGTGTATGGTGTCATGGCTGTAAAGCCACAGGGATGGGGAGATGCATTGGCTACTGGATCCTGGAGCAGGACACACTCTCACAATGCGTCTGGTTACAAGATGGCACCATGTTGCAGCAGCTTGGGTCATGGAGGGGGAGGGGGCAAACATGGGCTTCTCTGGAGCAATGCAGCTGTGTAAACTTCTGCCAGCTCCCCAAACTGTGCTCAGAGCCTGTGCATATTCTTTCTAATAGCATATTCTTTCTTTCTTGAAAAAATATTTTATTTCTGGCTTTTGCCTGCTGTGGTAGATTATAAAAATGGCCACAGATCATTCTACTTCTATCTGTGATCTAGGGAAGTGCTCTGCCACACTGACCCTAGACTGGCCTTGTGATTTCCTTTGGCGAATAGGACATTAACAAACATGATGCAAGTGAAGGCTTGGAAGGTCTTTGTTCATTGGGGCTTACTCTCTTCCTGAGCTTGGGAACTCGGTAATCACTACCATGTGAATGAGCCTGAATTAGGCTGCTGAGAGACACATGGCTAAGTCATCCTTGTCACCCAAGCTGATATTCAGCCAACTGCCAGACATGCGAATGAGGTCATCCTAGACCACCCAGCTTCAGCCAACCTGGCCCAACCAGAAGAAGCATCTAGCTGAGCCATGGAATAGTGAGAGATGAGAAGTATTTGTTCTAATAAATTTTTGTTTTAAGCCACAAACTTTTGGGATGGTTTATGACATAGCAAAAGATAAGTGGTATAACCTAGATAAATAATTCTATTGTAAAAATAGTGGCTTGCATTTTTCCAAAATGTCAGTATCATTAAAGAAAAGAAAGGCCAAATAACTTTTCCATACTGGAGGAGAGTAAAGAGGCTTGAAAAGAAAATATAAAATGTCATACTGGATTGGATCTTGGATTGAGTGGAGGTAATGCTTTAAAGGACATTGTTGGGACGATTAACAGAATTGGAATGTGAACTGTAGAAAAGATAAAAATATGGTGGCAATATTAATTTTCTCAAATTTTATAATTGTATTGTGGTTATATATAAAAATATCATATTCTTAGGAAATGTACACTAAAGTATCATGAGGTAAAGTGGCATGATTTATGTAATCTCTCAATAGAGAAAAACTAATGTGTGAGTGTGTGTGTGTCAGAGAGAGAGAGAGAAAGAGAGCCAGAGACAGAGAAGAAGGAAGGAGGGAGGAGGAGAGAATTATAAAGCAGCTGTGGCAAAATGTAAAAATTGAGCAGTCTGGGTAAAGATTTATGGGAGTTATTTGTACTATTCTTGTATTTTTTAACTTTAAAAAATGTTTCAAAAAAAGTAAAAAGAAAAACCTTGACAATTGAGGAAATAAAGACATAATTGATACAGCTTCCTCTAGAAATTTCCAGCAATATTATCTCAGTACATTTGTTTTAGGCAAAAGCCAAGATACTCATTTATGTAGACATCAGACCTGGGGACTTACGATTGAAATGGGAAATGCAGAATGTTGGAATCATATTCATTTCATGTCAACGACATGTGAAGAGAAACAGAAGTCCTTTAAAGGTATGGGGTAGGGAAAGGATGCTAAATAGGGAAGAGAAAAATCTGGATTTCTTTTTCTTGGTCATACTATATGTCTTAAAACAAGTTATTCAAGTCTCTTGGCCTTAATTTTGTCTTAGACTAAATGGAAAGGTGACCTCTTAAACTTCCCTTTGATGTTAACATTTATACAATCACTTGTAAAAGGAAGCCAAATGTGTTGATCAATGATTGCTAGTGTTGTAATCTTAGTGGCCTTTTGTTATTATGGGATAACTCCACATGACAAGTATTTATGGGTGCCTTGTTCAATATGTAGAAGCATATGAGCATAAGCTTGAGTTATTACCTGTAGTCACCCCTGTGGAAACCAGGCTATCTGGAGGTGATATTAGCAGATAATGTTTTTTACATGATTATGATGTTAAAAGTCTTATTGGTGATTAGGGTAATATATAAATTGCAAGGACTGGCATTGGTTAGGATGACTCCCCACCCCTACAAAACACAAACATACACAGACACAACCTAACTCCCCCAGCATACCAAAATGACAAAGGAAAAAAGAATCACAATGACAGAAATGACAGGGTAACATATGGAACAGAAAGACACATTATAATCTGGAAGACATATAGTGGATTGCCCATAGGGAAGACTTGTATTTTCAGCAGTGCTAAAACTTAGCCCAAATAAGAATGCCAGGGTACTGTGAAAAAAGTGACCTGGGCCCTTTTGCAATTGTCAGGGTTTAGATATAACAGAAATGGCATGATTTAGAGAAGTGGTAAATATCTCTGGCTGTTGATACCCTGCAGCCTTATTGTGTGTCCTCACCCTCTCCTCCCTCTTTATGGCTTATTTTCACGTTTCTCCCTTCTTGCTCCTTTTACCCTTTTATGCCCTTCCAAAGGCTGTGGTACTTGTGAGCAATATTTAAGCCCTTTGGGGGTCTCTCAGGGGAAAGACATTATTTTTAAACACTTTTTATTGATGTAAGTATATAACTTAGTGAATTTTTACAAACTGAGTGTACCCAGTAACTAACACCCCCATCCAAAAAGAGAACATTACCTGCATCCCACAAGCCATGTTCATGTCTATTCCCTTGCAATATCTCCCTCCAAGGGTAACGATCAATCATTCTCTCTTCCAACGGTGCAGATTAATTTTGTCTGTTTGGAACTTTATATAAATGGAATCACACGGTAGGTATTCTGTTGTATCTTCTGCTCAATATGTGCTTGTGAGATTCATCCATATTGGTGCACGTAGCTACAGTTTGTTCATTTTCATGCTGTGTAGCATTGTGTGTAAGATATACCACAATCTGTTTATCCATTGTACACTTGGTGGGCATGAGTATATTTCTGCTTTTTAGCTATTTGAACAGTGCTGCTCTGAACATTCTGGTACTTAACTTTTGGCAAATATATGTATTTGTTGGCTATATACCTGGGAGTGAGTTGCTGGGCTATGGGAGATGTATGTGCTCAACTTCAGGAGATGCCATGAGGGCGCTATTTTACAAGTGCCTTTTATGAGCCAAGCACTTGCCATGTCATTACAATGATCTTCTTATTGAGGGTATGCTGCTGAAGACATTGAAGTTTGGAAGGGTTAAATAAATTATGCAAGGTCTCTCATTGCTTGGGCTGTAGCAGGGATTAGAACCTAGCCTGGCTTGACTTCAGTGCCTTTTTTTTTTTTTTAAATAATGTCTTCCCATTAGCTTCTGATCTCTGGTTTAGAACTATGAAGGCCTATTTTCATATGATTTAAGGATAAATGTCAGCAGCTTTCTGAGCAAAGCTATTTGTTTTATTGTTAACACTTCTAGCTATAAAAACCTTTGACGTGTATATTCCCTAGAAATGCTGGCAAGAGGCAAGGATACAAAACAGTAGACATCTGTGTTCTTTCTGTTCCCAAGTGAGGCATAGTGGTTTCCTGTCCCCCAGAGACTTGGGCTCCCCTTTCATAGTGTTGAGTTGTTACTAGCAAACCAGGAACAACATTTTCTACTACCCTTGTGCCTAGCAGAATGTATAAAAAGTTCTCACCACAGGAATATGAGTGGAAGTGATGTATGTCATCTCCAAGTATAAGTAGCTGAAAACAGGTGTTCCTCCTTCTCTTTATCTTTTCCTGTACACCAAACAGATACAGAGGATTCGGCAGTAGACTTTGAGCCCATGGTGATGGTGCAGCCATTGAGGGAGTCTGGATCCCAAATCACTGCTTAGAAGAGAGAAAAGCTGCCTGCCAATCCATTACTTTGAGTGAATGACAGACGTCCGTTGTGTTAAGCCTCTGAGTTTGTGGGCTTATCTATTAAAGCAGCTAGCATTACCTTAACTAATACACCAGGGAAGTCCCCACACTTATCCCACCATTTCCCCCTGCCTAAATCATTTGGATTCTGGAACTTCTTCCATGGCTGAAACCTGGAAAACATATTTGAGAATCATAGGAATTGAATGCTCTGCTTCACAGAGCCTCAATCTGATTATCTTTGTGAATCGTCTTCAGCCCCATTATTTATTGTACGTTCTGTGACAATGTAATGCAATTTTTATGTTATTTTATCCTTTGAAACTCTTTGTTCTTTGTAAAGGAAGCCATTACACACGAAAAAGGGTCTTTTCATGGCTGCAATGGAAAACTTAGTGGAATCTCTTTTTCTGTGTAGCCAAGCATTTGTACAGCCCTTTAACACTTTTCAGACTTCAACCTTCACAGAAGCTTTGTGACATAGGACAGGCAGCTATTATTATCTTTATTGGGCAGTTGAATTACCAATATATGAAATGCAGAGAGTTTAAGTCACACTAGACTAGAATCCAGACTTGTGGCTCCAGTTCATTGCCCTTTTGGCTCCTCTCTGACGTGCCAGTGTCTGTGTCAAGAATCAGAGAATTATCACTGGATTTGCTAAACCAATTATGATAAGATGTTACATTTGGGATTCCTCAGCCTGGGTATGAGGAATCAGTAATTCAAATAAATTATTACTTTGTCAATAATTTGTTTAAAGGCGGGTTTTTTTTTTATTATACTTTAAGTTTTAGGGTACATGAGCACAATGTGCAGGTTAGTTACATATGTATACATGTGCCATGCTGGTGTGCTGCACCCATTAACTCATCATTTAGCATTAGGTATATCTCCTAATGTTATCCCTCCCACCTCCCCCCACCCCACAACAGTCCCCAGAGTGTGATGTTCCCCTTCCTGTGTCCATGTGTTCTCATTGTTCAATTCCCACCTATGAGTGAGAACATGTGGTGTTTGGTTTTTTGTCCTTGCGATAGTTTACTGAGAATGATGATTTCCAATTTCATCCATGTCCTTACAAAGAACATGAACTCATCCTTTTTTATGGCTGCATAGTATTCCATGGTGTATATATACCACATTTTCTTAATCCAGTCTATCATTGTTGGACATTTGGGTTGGTTCCAAGTCTTTGCTATTATGAATAGTGCCGCAATAAACATACGTATGTATGTGCCTTTATAGCAGCATGATTTATATTCCTTTAGGTATATACCCAGTAATGGGATGGCTGGGTCAAATGGTATTTCTAGTTCTAGATCCCTGAGGAATCGCCACACTGACTTCCACAATGGTTGAACTAGTTTACAGTCCCACCAACAGTGTAAAAGTGTTCCTATTTCTCCACATCCTCTCCAGCACCTGTTGTTTCCTGAATTTTTAATGATCGCCATTGTAACTGGTGTGAGATGGTATCTCATTGTGGTTTTGATTTGCATTTCTCTGATGGCCAGTGATGATGAGCATTTTTTCATGTGTCTTTTGGCTGCATAAATGTCTTCTTTTGAGAAGTGTCTGTTCATGTCCTTCGCCCACTTTTTGATGGGGTTGTTTGTTTTTTTCTTGTAAATTTGTTTGAGTTCATTGTAGATTCTGGGTATTAGCCCTTCGTCAGATGAGTAAATTGCAAAAATTTTCTCCCGTTTTGTAGGTTGCCTATTCACTCTGATGGTAGAACAAATGGAAGAACAAATGGAAACATTGTTCTTCCATTTGTTTGTTCACTCTGATGGTAGAACAAATGGAAACAAATGGAAGAACATTCCATGCTCATGGGTAGGAAGAAGCAATATCGTGAAAATGGCCATACTGCCCAAGGTAATTTATAGATTCAATGCCATCCCCATCAAGCTACCAATGACTTTCTTCACAGAATTGGAAAAAACTGCTTTAAAGTTCATATGGAACCAAAAAAGAGCCCACATCGCCAAGTCAATCCTAAGCCAAAAGAACAAAGCTGGAGGCATCACACTACCTGAGTTCAAACTATACTACAAGGCTACAGTAACCAAAACAGCATGGTACTGGTACCAAAACAGAGATATAGATCAATGGAACAGAACAGAGCCCTCAGAAATAACGCCGCATATCTACAACTATCTGATCTTTGACAAACCTGAGAAAAACAAGCAATGGGGAAAGGATTCCCTATTTAATAAATGGTGCTGGGAAAACTGGCTAGCCATATATAGAAAGCTGAAACTGGATCCCTTCCTTACACCTTATACAAAAATTAATTCAAGATGGATTAAAGACTTAAACGTCAGACCTAAAACCATAAAAGCCCTAGAAGAAAACCTAGGCATTACCATTCAGGACATAGGCATGGGCAAGGACTTCATGTCTAAAACACCAAAAGCAATGGCAACAAAAGCCAAAATTGACAAATGGGATCTAATTAAACTAAAGAGCTTCTGCACAGTTAAAGGTGGGTTTTTGTATACGAATTTTATGTATCAATTTCCAAAGTTTTATTAGCCTACCACACGGCTGTAGTGTACATCTGTATAGATTAAACACTACATAACAATATCTGGCAGCCAATATGGTCATATAAGGGAGGATACTGCCACAAGATCCAGGTAAAGGTTTTGGCATACTCTAAGCACACATCTGAGCCCTACATCTACAAGTGTGAGCCTTTCCTCTTTCTTTCCTTCTGCTTCAAGACTATGAAACTATAAAGTTTCCCAAATTCTGATGCCTGCCACATTTCCTGCCCACCCATTTATCTTATTTCCACGTTCATTCTGCTTCCTGTCATAAAGTCTCACACAAATGTTCCTTGGTTTGTTCGTCTACCAAAATTTGTCCTCCTTACCCTGCTCCTTGTAGGTGCCATTTCGCTCCAAGGCCTCTTCATCCTTGCTTTTCATATGAGCTTCAGGATGACTGACTGAATCATGGAGATTTTGATTTTTGGTACCCCTCACATGAGACACAGTCCCATCACTGTTCTTTCTGTCATATAGACTCCTTATGTGAAATGCCTTCCCTAACCCTACCCGTTCTTTCAAGCCCTGCTTAAGTCATACTTTCTACATTCAGGGTTCTCCAGCCTTTCTGATCTTCCTGTCTTCTATACACTATCAAGAGATGTTGTGGAAGAGCCTTAGTGTAGGAGTCAGGAGCCCTTGGTTCTAAAATGACACTGCCATGGTCCTGGGCAAGTCACTTAGCTCTTCTGAGCCTTAGTTTCCATTTCTGTAAAATGAGGGGATTTGGCTAGTGACATCAAAGTTCCTTTCCAGATAGTGATGCTCTAAATTTGGCCTTGATTTAAAGTGATGGGATCCAACCTAGTTTTTGGCAAGTCCCCTATTTAGTTTTCCACAAATACCAGACAATGTTCAGAAAGTCATGGTCTATTTCCAAGAAGGAAGTATCTAAGTATCCAAATCGTGTGAACTCTTCAGGGAATAATTAAATCATGCATTGTTGTTGTTGTTATCAGCATACATTTACTGAATGTATTAGTTAGCTATTACTGCATACAAATTGCCTTAGAGTTTAGTGGCTTTAATACAACAAACATTTATTATTGCACAGTTGCTGTGGGTCAGGAATCTGTGCATGGCTTAGCTGGGTCCTGTGTCTCAGAGTCTCTCACAAGGCTACAATCAAAGTGCTGTCCAGGACTGCAGTCACCTCAAGGTTCAATTGGTGGAGAATATGGCTGTTAGCAGGATTCAGTTTTTCACAGGTTACTGGACTGAAGGCCTCAGTTGCTTGCTAGATATTGGCCAGAGGCCTCCCTCAGTTCCTTGCTATGTAGACCTCTCTGTAGGGCCATTCACTACATAGTAGCTTGCTTCTTCTGAGTAAGCAAGCAATAAAAGCCACAGAGAGGGCAAGACAGATGTCAAAGTCTTTTGTAACCTGATCTTGGAGGTGACACCCTGTCACACTTGCTGCATTCTAGTTATTAGCTGGGGCCAGCTATAAATAGCCATCTCCTTTTGTCATTGGGTTGTTAACCAGTTGAAAAATAAGACAAACAGGTAAGGCAGATGAGAGGCCCAAAATGCAGACACCTCTAGCTTGACATTGGTTTTGTGTTAATGAAATCAGTTGTTCTATATGAAAATACTAAAGGAGCCCTTTTCCAATTATTTCAAATAGGGAAAATTATTGTGCATTACAAATCAACCCCAAACCCCCAACCAACTAAAACACATTAAAATGTCCATGCATGAAGAAGAAACTGTCATATCATGAGATAAATGCTTAAAACATTGTTTCCTTGGTACCAAACCAACCAAAATTAATATGGCTGTTGACAAACAGTTGCTTTGTCTGCAGTGATATTTTTCTTAGTGCTAGGAACATCCTAGCCACAAATCCCCTCTGTTGATACTTGGAGCACTTTAAAATAGCTATGTGTACTTCTGATTCATCTAAACTTGATTCATTCTAAATGCCAGTTGTATTTGGAGTGAAACTTCTGGATGTTTTCCATACATTCTTTTGTTAAAAATGTAAAAAACTTGTTATGTTTTTAAAGGCATAAATGTAGTTTTTTTTAATGCAACCCTCATTCCACTGAGAAGTACTTAGGTAAAGTTTAGATTTTAAAAACCAAGAGGCATTCACCTGAGAAAACATTAACCAAGGACAAATTCTGTGTGGTATACCTGTGTCAATTTTGTTGCAAATAGTGCTTATATTGGAAAATGTGATTTATATCTGTGGACAAGCAGGCTTGAAAATTCTGTACTGTAGAATTAGTTAGACTTATCTGTTTGAGTCATAGATCATGTTGGAGAACTGTGAACTTTCCCTAGATGGAAATATTGAAAACATTTTTCTCCATGGAAAACATTCCCATTATGTTGAAAACATAAGGCAAGACCAGAGCACAACATACCATTTTGGAGGGTAGGCATCTCCCAAGAAAAAGGAAAGAGGAGTGGGGCGGAAAAACGCCTTCAAACTCCCTAGTCAAATCTAGTCACTCTTTCTGTGGAGGGGCTGACAGAGGCCAGAAAGAATACCCTAGTGAGCTCTCTCCACATGTGAAGAAACCACTGAGTTGGTAGAAATGACCCTCATCACAAACCATGTAATGTTCCAATTCTTTACATGCATGGATCTCACAATGGCCCATTGTAAATTTGGTGCTGCTATCCCTGTTCCCATTACAGATGGGAGAATTTGAGAGATGAAGCAACACATCAAAGGAACAGGAACAAAAAGGAAGAGAAAGTGGCACATTTGATACTCAAACATAGGTCTCAAATGTACTTAACCACAAAGTGATATAGCCTTACCATTTTGCATACTTTGCTTAACTCCTGATTGTACCTGGAAGTGGAATGTTGCTGAATTTTCAGCTGGTAGCACCATGATTTTTGACAAATTTTCACTGATAAAGTTTTTATTCAAGTTTCTAGGGTCCGCTTTGTTTCTGTCTTTGTCTAGGCTGGAAATTCTCCTTTGTTCAAATGATGTTCATCAGTAGATGGATCTTGTCACGTTTCAACAGGAATATTTAATTTCAAAACTTTAGAGATCACTTAGATCCATCCAAGGCTTTCCTGAAATCAATACCATAATTACATTTAACCTTTCATTCTTCTTTTATCCTTTCATCCCCTTCTGATTTCTTCTATATTTTGTAGTTAGAATTATGTGCTGAAATGCAAAATCACTGTTAAAATCTTGTAATGGCATCCCACTGCTTACAAGATAAATCCCAAGATCCTAAAACAGGCATGTGACTTCATATTTTCATCCCTGCTTTTCTCTCCAGCCTAATTTCTCATTCTCATTCTAGAATGACAAGATTCAATCATTTGAAACTATCTGCAGCTGGCATAGTTTCTCTGAAGAAGGATGTGGAATGCTAAAAGTTTTGACTGAATGATTTAGTGAAACTATAATCGTAAAATCAGAGATCTCCAAAAGTTCTCAGACACATCTTCATCTTGCTCCCCTTAACTGCCCCAAAGGGCCCCTAATATATTAATGACAAGTTGTTGTTAGGGCTGTTTCTTTAAAAATCCAAGAGTTTCGGCCAGGCGCGGTGGCTCATGCCTGTGATCCCAGCACTTTGGGAGGCCAAGGCAGGCAGATCACGAGGTCAGGAGATTGAGACCATCCTGGCTAACACGGTGAAACCTTGTCTCTACTAAAAAATAGAAAAAATTAGCTGGGCGTGGTGGTGGGCGCCTGTAGTCCCAGCTACGTGGGAGGCTGAGGCAGGAGAGTGGCATTAACCCGGGAGGCGGAGCTTGCAGTGAGCCAAGATCATGCCACTGCACTCCAGCCTGGGTGACAGAGCGAGACTCTGTCTCAAAAAAAAAAAAAAAAAAAAAAACATTCCAGAGTTTCCAGTCATCAGTCTCAAGACTTTTATTCATTTTGGAGGTAGCCAGAGCCTCCCAGTAAAACACTGGGTTATGTGTTTGTCCAACCAAGGGGGGGAAGGTGTTGGTTGCAGGATTCTGAACTGGTTGGAAGGGAAGGGAACTGAGGAGTGTTAAAATAATTAATTGAGAGGCCATTAGATTGAGGTGGCTCCAGCACCCTGGATTCCTGCGTAAGCAAACCAAAACCCAACTCAGAGCAAATGGTTGTATCCTAGGAAATGAAACTTAAGCTTAAATAATAAGAAACAACCAACTAATTTCAAACTAGGGACTCTAAGGCTACTGTTCTACCTTAACCCATCAAATGTTTTCTTTGTTTTGCTTCCAAACTTTTGTTTACAAAAGTTTTCTCCTTGCCCTGTGTCAGTGGAGCCCAAACCACTTGTAGTTTGGTGCTGCCTGATTCATGAATCACTGTCTGCTCAAATAAACTCTTTAAAATTTTAATATGCCTAAGTTTATCTTTTAACAGGGGGAAGTATATCTGGAATTTTTAAAAAATTCATTTCCTTAATGGAGCTAGAGAGGAAAGATGTACAATCAGCTTTAATTCATTTCAATCCTGAGGTTTGGGGTCTTTCTGTTCCTGCAGCCACACCACAGGATGGATGGAACTAGGACGCAGTAGCTCTTAGTTTTGCCTTGCTACTTCATTAACAGCTTATTAAATCAGTTACCAAAGCCATTGAGAAAATTAATGAGTGAACCATGCTGACATACATTAAAAGTTACCTTGAGATACCTCCCAGAACCCACTAACAGGACCTTTTTGCCTGCCTTGATGTGTTCTGTGCAGGTACTTTGTAGTCTGCCGACCCTGACATGTGAGCCCATTTTAATGATAACTGAGACCACAAGAGGAAAAAAAAGATCCATCCAAGGCTTTCCTGAGATCAATACCATAATTACATTTTAGACCCTCCAGGTATTAATCTTCTATTTTCAGAAAAGCAATTCCATTTTCCTGGCATGGTCTCTTAGAAATTATACTGCTTCTCCATGGCTCTTTTTAATTTTTTCCCCTGAGGGGGAAGGGAAGGCAAGCTTTTTCCTTTTCACCTCCTTCCCTCCTACAGCCATTCTCTCTTTTAAATTGAATGTTCATTGATGCTCTAAAAATACTACACACAGAGAAAGGGTTGATGTGAGAATATTTTATAATATTAACAGTGAATATAGGCTGTTTTAGTGCTTTCTGGAACTCCTTGCTTGCATTATTTCATTTAAAAATATTGTGTTTGCTGTCTAAAAATAATCTTTGTTGAATACTTCTTATGGACTAGTTATTGTTCTAAGCACTTGTTCTGAATTAACTAAGTTCAGTCTCATTAGAACCCTGTGAAATAGGTACTATTTTAAACATTAGGACTCCAAGGCGTAGAGCATTTGGAAGCATTGCTTAAAGGCTCACAGTTGGTAGAGGCAGAAAGAATGTTTTTTTCCCAGGGAATTTTACTCCAGCACCTGCATGCTCAGTCACCAAGCTATCTCTGGCTTAATCTCTATGTATTTCACACTAGGGCCAGGGAATCTATAAAAATATTAGACACGGTTGGTGCCTATACTTGGTTGAATAGTGTGTACCCAAAATTCATGTTCACCTAGAACCTCAGAATGTGACCTTACTTGGAAATAGGATCTTTGCAGATATAATTAGTTGAGCTAAAATGAGGTCATACTGGATTAACATGGGCCCTCTAAGGTGTTTTTATAAGGAGAGGGAGTTTTAGAGACAGACATACAGAGAGAATATGGCCATGTAAAGGCAGAGGCAGAAGTTGGAGTGATGGAACTGCAAGCCAAGGAATGCAAAGGATTACCCGCATCACCAGAAGCTGGGAAAAGGCAAGGAAGAGTTCTTTTCCAGAGACTTTGGAGGGAACATGGCCCTGCTGACACCTTGATTTCATACTTCTAGCTTTCAGAATTGTGAGAGAATAAATTCCTGCAGCCCTAGGAAACTAATACAGTGACCTCAAAAGCTCATAGGCTGGTAGGGGAAATGGGTAAGGAAATGAATAATTGAAAATGATATGACAAGAGCTACAAAAAAAGAAAAAAAGAAATACACAAAATGTTACATAGAAGCCCTGGAGGGGAGTATAACTGATGAAGAGGGGAGGGTAGTATAGCATTTTTTCCATCATAATAATTTATTTCATTGAAGAAGCAATATGATGTGGTGATTAAGAGTATGGATTCTGTGGAAAGATTGCCTGGGTTTGAATCTTGGCTGTGACATTTATGAGCTGTGTGCCCTAGGCAAGTTACTTGACCTCCCTTTGCCCCAGTTTTCTCATCCATGGAATAGTTTTCAGATACCTTTGACATTCATGGTTGAAATGTGGGGAGGTGGGGCAAATCTCATCATTCTCATCTTATAAACATTGCCTAGAGCCACACAGCTAATACCTGATGGCAGGGCCCACTTCTGTGACAGTGGACTAGTTTCTTAACCTGTGCTGTTTCAGTTTGCTTATCCATAAGGTTATGATGATGGTGGTGGTGGTATTGCTACTTATGGTTTTGATGATGGTTATTATGCACTGAAGGCCTACTCGCCTACTCCGTGCTAGTCTCTCTGATGGGAAACCATTATTCTGCTCCATTTTACAGAATAAACTGAGGCTTTGAGAGAAACTGGCCCAAGGCCGCCATCCCTGTGTTCACAGGATGATTTGGCAGAATTTATGTTAAAGCAATTTATACACTGTACTGGCACTACATCAATATTAGTTATATATAGCAAAAGCCCTGCTTATGCCAACATAAGCCTTTTTAACATTTCAATTAGGAAAATGTTTACCTTTCTGTAGTAGGTCGAAATGAAACAGTAAAAACCTTGTTTTCACCATTTGCTAAAGAAGTTTGTCCAGACTGTCTCTAGATATGGTCTCTTCACTTCCAACCAGCCTTTTTGATGTTTAGGCAATGATTTAAAATTACGGTAGTTATAGTAGACCACAAAGGAATAGACTTCCTTTATAGGCGATAGGTTCTGAGTGGCATCATTAGTGAAGTAAAACATTATTAATTAAAGGTGGGTAGGAAGGGAAATGAGAACTAATATTTCTTTAGTACCCACTAAGTGCAGGTACTAATCAATTTAAACCTCACCTGCAATTGTACAAGGTATATACTATTATATTTTACACTATCTTCAGTCCCAGGGCATTAAAGCTTTGCTCAAGGACACTCAGCAAACAAAAGACAGAGGGATAATTTAAATGCAGATGTGACTTCACAAACTCTGCCTTTAGAACTATGACACTTACCTTCCGGAAGAATGGGCAAATAATCACGTGGAAGTAGAATAACTTACAGGAGAGGAACTGCCCTTTTAAACTTTCTCTACCTGGAATATATGGAAAAAGGCTCATGGGAATGGTTCGAAACGAATCAGGATAGAATTCAGGGGACTTTGGTTTTGAGCTCAAAGGCACATTAACATGCTAAGTAATAAGGGCCATGTCACTTTAACTCTCTGGGTATTGGTCCTGTTGAGGTATGATATTGATAGTCAGATGATAGTTAAGCATTACATTTGAATTGCACTTGTCCTTAAGAAATTTGGAATTAGGCAAAAAAGATTACAGATGTTCTTTTAGTGTAGTGCTGGGCACGGCATGGTATTTTCTAGGCTATTTCACCCATAAGTAGAGGCAGAGATGAACTGGTAGAATTTTATCTAATAGAAACTCAAATAATTTCTGTCCAAAGAACAGATAACCATAAAGGTTACTGTTTATGAACTCTATTGGACATTAGCCCGTTTTTAAAAAAATCTAACCCAGGAAACTTATCCTAACATTGCTTGTAAATACCTCGCTTCTTAAATGCTCTTTGGTCTGGTTTTAACATTTTACTGTTTTTTCATCAATTAATAAGCTAAATTTCAGACTTGTGCTAATTTTATATTTGCCTAAGAGTCATGATTTTATCCTTTTGAATACTATGAGTTAAGAGTATTTGATAGAAAACCTCAAGTGTAAAACCTTTCCTGGAATCTCTGCCTCTGCTTCATTCAGATGACAAAACAGTGATTTCATTGAACTGATACTGCTACCTGGCACTTGGTGCTTCTTGTGCCAGAGAGTCAGTAGGCAAAGAAGGGGGTTGCTGTACTAGCTGGGGCGATTGATTCTGACTATTTAGAGGAAAGTGAGTTACTAGTACATAGTGAGGGTAAGGAGAAATATGTTCAGAATGCAGGAGATCCTCTGGGGTACCTCTTAGAGAGCCCACATTTAGAATACCCATGCCATCTGATAAAAGTCATTGAAACTACAGTGACTCAGTTCAGATAGGACTGCTAATGTCCCATACCCTTAAGGATCTATAGTAGGGTTTTTCAGAACACACTTTAGAAAATGTTTATCTAGTGCAGTTCCTTCATTGTTATAGACTCAAAACCTACTTAAGTTTTGACAGTGATTTTTATCTAACTGGGTAATACTAGGTTCCTTAGTTCTATCTCTAAGCCTTCCATACACCCAATTAACTCCCTAATAAATGTTAACTATTCAGTTGTTCATTGAACAAATACCATATTGATTAAACATCTGCTAAATACCAGGCACAGGTCTAGATCCTGAGAATACAATAATGAACCAGGTTCCAGTTTCTCACTTAGAGCTGTCCTTTGTGTGTTCGTGTGTGTGTGTGTGCGCGTGTGTGTGTGTGCGCGTGTGTGTGTGTATTAGAGAAAGAGAATAAACACATAAAAATACCAATTGTCAGAAAGTGTCAAATGCTGTGAAAAGTATAAGGTAGAAATGGGAAATAGAGAGAAATTATTGGGAGGTGCTTGTTTGTACAAGGTGGTCAGAGAAGGCTTCTCTGATAAGAAGGCATTTGAGCAGAGGCCTGAATTAAATGAGTGAATAAGCCCTGTATGTATCTAGAGCAGGGATTGGCAATGTACTACCTATAGGCCAAATCTGGTCTGCCACCTGTTTTTGTAAATAAAGTTTTATTGCTGCACAGCCACACCCACTTGTTTATTTAATGTCTGTGGCTGCTTTCATGCTACAATAGCAGAGCTGAGTAGTTGTAGCAGAGATTGTATGGCTTGTGAAGCCTAAATCATTTACTACCTGGCTGTTTAAAGAAAACTTTTGCCAGCCTCCTAGTATTGGAAAAGAGGGTGCCAGGTAGAGGAATTGGCTAGTGCAAAGGACCTGTGGTGGAATTGTGCTTGGCATGTTTAAGCACTGGTAAGGTGGCCACTATGCTTGGAGGGAGAAGGTATGGCAGAGCATGATGGGAGATCATGTAGTTAGATCATGTGGCCAAAGTGAGGACTCTGGCGTGTTCTCTGAGTAATATGGGGAGGCATTGAAGATTAAAACAGTGACATTATCTGGTTTGTGTCTAAAAAGCAACTTTCTGGCTATTGTCTTCCTTTTATCTCTTCTCCATTCCCTACCACCCTGCCCCTAAATATTTCTCCTCAAGAAGCAGAAATAGTATAAGAAATGATTATTCATTGAATTTGATGAACTCTTGGTTAGTCCTGATCCTTGCACGTGAAGGGTCTCCTTGCCCTTGGTTTCATCATTTTTGAGGACCTGGAGCTACTAATGAGACTTCAGTGTGTATGAGGACTGACCAAATTGTCTGTTCCATGAGCAGCCCTGGGCCCTACTGCAAGAGGGCCAGTGTGGTACACACTTCACAAAGAGCACCCTAGAGCTTTGCACTCCTCTTTGAAGCTACATTTACCTGCTTATGAATCATTTGTGCCAAAGTGATAATGTCCTTTCTAAATGCTAGCTCATAGTCTAAAAACATCTAATACACACTTCCATCATCTTGGGAAACTATATATTACTTGTTATTTTTAAACTGCATTTGCACCCAGAGTAGAAATAGTGCCTCTTTTCTCATGTGGGAGCATGTGTAACAAAGCAAACGTCATTTTCCCTCCTTCAAAAATGAAAATAAACGCCTTTGAAATGGAATTTTGTTGGTCTTTTTTTCAACCCCTGTATCTTTTGGGCCATTCAATCACACAGGATCTTGACTCTGAAGATGTTATTAATGCTGTATGCACAATTTTAAATTATTTCTCTTAAGCATTTTCAACAGAAATATTCTGGGCTCTCTTTTGCCATTTATTTTGTCATTCATGAGCATGGATCAGTGGTACCATGACCTTTTACTTTCCAGGTTTTTCTTTTCTTAGTGTGGATATAGTGAAAGTGTATATAGTCTGAGGAGTTAAGAAACAAGTTGTGCTGGATGTTCAAACTCTAATATGATAGGTGATCTTGGGCAAGGAGTTTAATTCATGGAGCTTCTGTTTATCTGTTGATCAAAGGGTGTATATTGACTCTTTGTGATCTGGGCACCTTGGATTGTTGTTAGGATCAAATGCTGTCATAGGCATTAAACATGTTGATATTTTGAAAACACTATGTAAATATGAGGTTGTAGTGTTATCTTTAATTCTTCTACTTTGTGATCTATGAAAAAATATATTGCTTGAATCATTTAAATTATACTTAAAAAACCCCAAATTGGTGAAAAGAAGAAAAGGTTTAAAGCAGAGGTTGAAAGATTAAAAAATAATTTCTGGCAGACATATGGTTTAGATTCATCCCACAAATTGGCTTTAGGCTTAAAGTAGGAAATGCATAAACCCTAAAAAAATTCTGAATAGATTTTTTTATTTTCCAAAGCTGTGAATCATATGATATGGAATTTTGTGCTGTGTTTTGGTTAGAACCTTCTTATTTGATATTAATGGAGTAAGTGAAATGTAAAATGATATTCATTTAATCTTTATTGGAAATTTTGCTTTTAGAATTTGGCAGTCCTGTTCAGTGGCATAGATGAGGAGCTTAAAGCTAGCGCTGCTCGGAAGGATTTTTAAAAATCTATAGCCAATATGGTTTGTAGCATCGGTTTAGGGCCAAGTTATTTGAGAATGCCATAAAGAGTCTCAAGTCTTAAGTCATCCCTATGTGTTTTTAAAACCAAGTGGTAGGAATTGAAAAATGTTTAAAAGACAAATCCTCCAGTAATCCATTATCTGAAAAAATGATGGCAGTAGTTAGTTACCTTCTGTAATTTCTGGGTTGGGGAAAACTTATGTGACTTTTTCAGTAGGTACAGCATATCCTCCTTCACCAATGTTTTTCTAGCGATAGTAATAATATCCGTTGGGAATTTGAGCTTTGGCAGGCATTGCGGATAACCAGTGGAAACATAGCCACTTTCTCCCAAAAGCTTCCAATCTAATGAAAACAGGTAAGAAGGTTTCTTCCTCAGAGCCATAATTTTACTTTTGAACTGTTTTCCCTGAAATACTATCACAAAAGAAAAATGTCCAAAATAAAATCCCCAGTAACATTATAAGGGAATTAATCTGTTTCACCAGCATATGTGGTACTCAAAATATTTTCTCTGAGATTTCATCTTATTTATATAACCCACATTGGTGCATTTAAGAGTTTATTTCACTGAATGTAGTCTAGAATCAGAGAAAAGTCAAGAAGTCCTCTTGCCATCCAAGACGCCTTTGCCTACTTTAGTGGCTGGCAGATATATTTTGATGTGAATCTCTTCTCAGTTTTCTAATGGGGGGACTGTACTTCCCTCCAAAATTATATGGCACACACATTGATTAAACATAATCAGTTGTCTTAGGATTTTCTCCCTAAAGTGCCTACCCACTCTGCCATATGCTGCATTGGGGTTCTTCCTGGGATACTTAAGGGGTTAGGCTCATCTTTGGGAGGCATGTTAGCCTCAATTTTACTGTTTTGCAGAGAAAGGAAAAGAATTGAGAATAAACACTTCACTTTATTTGTTTGGAAAGGAATGACCAATAAGACAGAAACAGTATTTTTAAAATCATGCAAAAAGCATGTCATTGAACTTGACCAGGCTAGACATTGTGAAGCTTCTTGCCCAATGGATAACCAATGCTATTCATAACAATAATTATTTCATTATCTTTTAGTTATTGAGAATTTAATATGTGTTAGACACCATGCTAATGGCTTTAGCTGCATTATTTCTAGTCAGTTCTCTTGAAACTCTATGAAACAACAATTCAGAAAAGTCAGGTAATTTATCCAAGGTCACACTGTTGATAGTGGCTGAGCTAGTCTCCCTATCTCCAAAGTGGTTAAAGGTGGTAGCTAAAAGCTCTCGTAAAGTTAAAAGTGGTGGCTTCTAGCATTAGGTATGGTCTTGATCTCTTGACCTTGTGATCCACCTGCCTCAGCTTCCCAAAGTGCTGGGATTACAGGCATAAGCCACCATGCCTGGCCTCACAATGGCCACTAATACTTCCATTTCTCTATTTCTACAACGAGAAAAACTATTTTTTCTTTCTTCATGGAGATACTAATGCATCAATAATGTAATAGCTGTACAAGTGCTTCAAGCTTACAAGGAAAACCAGATACAAAAATCCAAGTTATCATTGTCATTTAAATAATCTACATTTTGGAAGATGGCCAAATAGGAACAGCTCCAGTCTGCAACTCCCAGCGAGACCAACATAGAAGGTGGGTGATTTCTACATTTCCAACTGAGGTACCTGGCTCATCTCACTGGGACTGGTTAGACAGTGGGTGCAGCCCACGGAGGGTGAGCCAAAGCAGGGTGGGGCGTTGCCTCACCTGGGAAGCACAAGGGGTCGGGGAACTCCCTCCCCTAGTCAACGGAAGCTGTGAGGGACTGTGCTATGAGGAATGGTGCATTCCAGCCCAGATACTATGCTTTTCCCATGGTCTTCACAACCCACAGACCAGGAGATTCCCTTGGATGCCTACACCACCAGGGCCCTGGGTTTCAAGCACTAAATTGGGCGGCCATTTGGACAGACACCGAGCTAGCTGTAGGAGTTTTTTTTTTTCATACCCCAGTGGTGCCTGGAATGCCAGCAAGACAGAATAGTTCACTCCACTGGAAAGGGGGCTGAAGCCAGGGAGGCAAGTGGTCTAGCTCAGTAGATCCCACCCCTATGGAGCCCAGCAAGCTAAGATCCACCGGTTGGAAATTCTCAATGCCAGCACAGCAGTCTGAAGTTGACCTGGGACGCTCAAGCTTGGTGTGGGGAGGGGTGTCTGCCATTACTAAGGCTTGAGTAGGTGGTTTTCCCCTCACAGTGTAAACAAAGCCACAGGGAAGTTTGAACTGGGTGGAGCCCGCCGCACCTCAGCCAAGCCGCTGTAGCCAGACTGCCTCTCTAGATTCCTCCTCTCTGGGCAGGGGATCTCTGAAAGAAAGGCAGCAGCCCCAGTCAGGGGCTTATAGATAAAACTCCCATCTCCCTGGGACACAGCACCTGGGGGAAGGGGCGGCTGTGGGTGCAGCTTCAGCAGACTTAAATGTTCCTGCCTGCCAGCTCTGAAGAGAGCAGCAGATCTCCCAGCACAGCGCTCTAGCTCTGCTAAGGGACAGACTGCCTCCTCAAGTGGTTCCCTGACCTCCATGCCTCCTGACTGGGAGACACCTCCCAGCAGGGGTTGACAGACACCTCATGCAGGAGAGCTCCGGCTGGCATCTGGCAGGTGCCCTTCTGGGACGAAGCTTCCAGAGGATGGAACGGGCAGCAGTCTTTGCTGTTCTGCAGCCTCTGCTGGTGATATCCAGGCAAACAGGGTCTGGAGTGGACCTCCAGGAAACTCCAGCAGACCTGCAGCAGAGGGGCCTGACTGTTAGAAGGACAACTAACAAACAAAAAGGAATAGCATCAACATCAACAAAAAGGACATCCACACAGAAACCCCATCCAAAGGACACCAATATCAAAGAAAGACCAAAGGTAGATAAATCCATGAAAATGAGGAAAAAACAGTGCAAAAAGGCTGAAAATTCCGAAAAACAGAATGCCTCTTCTCCTCCAAAGGATCACAACTCCTTGCCAGCAAGGGAACAAAACTGGACAGAGAATGAGTTTGATGAATTGACAGAAGTAGGCTTCAGAAGGCGGGTAATAACAAACTCCTCTGAGCTAAAGGAGCATGTTCTAACCCAATGCAAGGAAGCTAAGAGCCTTGAAAAACAGGTTAGAGGAATTGCTAACTAGAATAACCAGTTTAGAGAAGAACATAAATGACCTGATGGAGGTGAAAAACACAGCATGAGAACTTTGTGAAGTATACACAAGCATCAATAGCCAAAGCGATCAGGTAGAAGAAAGGATATCAGAGATTGAAGATCAACTTAATGAAATAAAGGGTGTCAAAAAGATTAGAGAAAAAAGAATGAAAAAAAAAAAAAAAGCCGAACAAAGCCTCCAAGAAATATGGGACTATGTGAAAACACCAAATCTATGTTTGGTTGGTGTACCTGAAATCGATGGGGAGAATGGAACCAAGTTGGAAAACATTCTTCAGGATATCATCCAGGAGAGCTTCCCCAATCTAGCATGACAGGCCAACATTCAAATTCAGGAAATACAGAGAACACTACAAAGATACTCCTCGAGAAGAGCAACCCCAAGACACGTAATTGTCAGATTCACCAAGGTTGAAATGAAGGAAAAAATGTTAAGGGCAGCCAGAGAGAAAGGTTGGGTTACCCACAAAGGGAAGCCCGTCAGACTAACAGCAGATCTCTCTAAAGAAACCCTACAAACCAGAAGAGAGTGGGGGCCAATATTCAGCAGGTTTAAAGAAAAGAATTTTCAACCCAGAATTTCGTATCCAGCCAAACTATGCTTCATAAGTGAAGGAGAAATAAAATCCTTTACAGACAAGCAGATGCCGAGAGATTTTGTCACCGCCAGGCCTGCCTTACAAGAGCTCCTGAAGGAAGCACTAAATATGGAAAGGAAAAACCCAGTACCAGTCACTGCAAAAACATAGCAAATTGTAAAGTTATATAAGTTAATTGATGGCTTCTGAATGGTTACTTAAGTTTCATTTTGTTTCTCTAATATAAGCATTTATAAGAAATAGTCCAAGTTAACTTTTGTTTATGTTTGCAAATCAAGCAAGGTTAAGGTCATTTATGAGGACTAACTGGCTTTGTCTTCCCAAGGATTCTTCAGGCCTGGTCTCCATTTACTTTAACAGGACACATGGTCTAAAGGTAAAATTGTTTGGTTAAAATTTCAGTTTCTCTTTTTGATGAGACAGGTCTTCAGGCAAATTATTGCCTTCTGGTATTTATTTTAAACATTTTTTTGAAATACAGTAGATATACATAAAAGAATATTAAAATACTTTATACTCATTTCTCAAAATAAACATGTTAAAATGTTTAATTAAAAAATAAAACCATGGGTCCTATTCAACATAGTATTGGAAGTTCTGGCCAAGGCAATCAGGCAAGAGAAAGAAATAATGGGTATTCAAACAGGAAGAGAGGAAGTCAAATTGTCTCTGTTTGCAGATGACATGATTGTGTATTTAGAAAACCCCACTGTCTCAGCCCAAAATCTCCTTAAGCTGATAAGCAACTTCAGCAAAATCTCAGGATACAAAATCAATGTGCAAAAATCACAAGCATTCCTATGCATCAATAATAGATAAACAGAGAGTCAAATCATGAATTAACTCCCATTGACAATTGCTACAAAGAGAATAAGATACCTAGGAATACAGCTTACAAGGGATGTGAAGGACCTCTTCAAGGAGAACTATAAACCACTGCTCAAGGAAATGAGAGAGGACACAAATGGAAAAACATTCCATGCTCATTGATTGAAAGAGTCAATAGCATGAAAATGGCCATATTGCCCAAAGTAATTCATAGATTCAATACTATCCCCATCAAGCTACCAATGACTTTCTTCACAGAATTAGAAAAAACTACTTTAAATTTCATATGGAACCAAAAAAGAGCCCATATAGCCAAGACAATCCTAAGCAAAAAGAACAAAGCTGGAGGCATCATGCTGCCTGACTTCAAACTATACTACAAGGCTACAGTAACCATAACACCATGGTACTGGTACCAAAACAGAGATCTAGACCAATGGAACAGAACAGAGCCCTCAGAAATAATACCACACATCTACAACCATCTGATCTTTGACAAACCTGCCAAAAACAAGAAATGGGGAAAGGATTCTCTATTTAATAGTTGGTGTTCGGAAAACTGGCTAGCCACTTGCAGAAAACTGAAACTGGACCCCTTCCTTATACCTTATAAAAAAATTAACTCAAGATGGATTAAAGACTTAAACGTAAGACCTAAAACCATAAAAGCCCTAGAAGAAAATCTAGGCAATACCATTCAGGACATAGGCATGAGCAAAAACTTCATGACTAAAACACCAAAAGCAATGGCAACAAAAGCCAAAATTGACAAATGGGATCTAATTAAACTAAAGAGCTCCTGCACAGCAAAAGAAACTATCATCAGAGTGAACAGGCAACCTACAGAATGGGAGAAAATTTTTGCAATCTATCCATCTGACAAAGGGCTAATATCCAGAATCTACAAATAACTTAAACAAATTTACAAGAAAAATCAACCCCATCAAAAAGTGGGTGAAGGATATGAACAGACACTTCTCAAAAGAAGATATTTATGTGGCCAACAAACATGAAAAAAAGCTCATCATCACTGGTCATTAGAGAAATGCAGATCAAAATCACAATGGGATACCATCTCACACCAGTTAAAATAGCGATCATTAAAAAGTCAGGAAACAACAGGTGCTAGAGAAGATGTGGAGAAATAGGAATGCTTTTACATTGTTGGTGGGAGTGTAAATTAGTTCAACCATTGTGGAAGTCAGTGTGGCAATTCCTCAAGGATCTAGAACCAGAAATACCATTTGACCCAGCAATCCCTTTACTGGTATATACTCAAAGGATTATAAATCATTCTGCTATAAAGATACATGCACACATATATTTATTGCAGCACTATTTACAATAACCAAGACTTGGAACTAACCCAAATGCCCATCAATGATAGACTGGATAAAGAAAATGTGGCACATATACACCATGGAATACTATGCAGCCATAAAAAAGGATGAGTTCATGTCCTTTGCAGGGATATGGATGAAGCAGGAAACCACATTCTCAGCAAAGTAACACAGGAACAGAAAAACAAACACCACATGTTCTCACTCATAAGTGGGAGTTGAACAATGAGAACACATGGAGTCAGGGAGGGGAATATCACACACCAGGGCCTGTCGGGGGGGCAGGGGTCGGGGGCTAGGGGAAGGATAGCATTAGGAGAAATGCCTAGTGTAGATGATGCGTTGATGGGTGCAGAAAACCACCATGGCACGTGTATACCTATGTAACAAACCTGCACGTTCTGCAAATGTATCCCATAACTTAAAGTATAATAATAAAAATTTTCAAATAAAAAAATGAGATAAAGTAAATATCTACATTTTAATTCAAAAATGAAAATGAAAGCCTCTAGAGAAGTTTGCGGCACACTTAGCTTTATTGAAATTGAACAAATGCTTTTTAAAATAACCCCTTGTACAGCACATGTAAAATTTAATTATTTCCTTATATTTTTACAGGTTGTCTTTTATCTGAGTAAGCAAAAATACGTCTTTTTTTTTTTTTCTTACTTAAAACATGTAGCCAGAATTCAAACCACGTAGCTCTGGTACCAAAAAGGCAACGGGTTATGAAAATCACAGTACAATTTTAAAATTCTTTAAGTTAGTTAAGGATATTTAAAACAATGTTCACTTATATTGATTGATAGTAGAAATCATGGGTCAGTTGACATTAGGACTAGTAGTTACACCTACAATGAGAGCAGAAATGGAAAGTTCAAGCTGACCTGAGCTACACTGTTCAGGACACACCATCTCCATAAATACTGTAGCTGAGTAGCTGCAATGGCTAGTCACAGTTGGGCGATTAAAGTCACGTGTAAATATAGCCAAAGCAAAAATATATATATAGTGCACTAACTTGGATATAAAATAAAGTGGGCATTTATTAAGAGGGTACACTGTCAAATTAATTACACAATACACAATTTAAGTTTCAAAATTTTATCTTGGAAAGAAAAATATTAAAATGCACACCTATATGGACAGTAAAGTAGAAATTTTTCTGTCATTGGTGTTTATTTTGTCATTGTTATTTACTGGATAAGTAGAAATAATTTGCGACCCACAAAAGGATTTCTCAAGTGAAACACTAATTACAGACATTGTAAAGAACATAGCTTAGGAGGCTTGTTTTAAAAACGAGGCAGCATTTTCCTGAAAAAGTTTGGTCCTCGACTCACTATAGGCTAGTCACTATGGTCAGATGGTTAAGCATTTTTGAAGTTGTGTGTGTGTGTGTGTGTGTGTGTATAGCTAACTTTTCAGTACCAGAATTAGTCAAAGCCAAACCAAACCCAAAAGGACCAAAAGGCAAACAGCCCTTAAGAACTTGACCCCGCATATCATGTCTGATTGATGCACATATCATGTCTGACTGAAAGAACAATGCTAAAGATTATGGAAGGGAATTATGCTCCCGTGATTCTGCAACCCCTTAATTTTGTGCAGTTTTCTTCATCACCCATATAACTTGTCTTTTTTTCATGTAGGTGCCAGGAAACCCAACCCCATGACCCTCCCTCCCCCCTCCCTCAATCTTCTCTTCTGTCAAAGTGATTGATATAAAGACAATTTCACTGTGTATTTACAAGCACAACACTGAGGCAAGAAGGTCCCAGGGTCTGTAGGGCACATCTATTTCTTGTGGACATCTTCATGCCGAATGATCTTGTATGTGATCCAGTAAAAGATGTTGAAAATGAGGAAGGCCAATGGGAAGGCAGCTCGAGATATCGTGTCAATCCTTTTTGCCCGGTCCACAAACTTCTTCTTGATAGCATCTGCATCTTTTGGCGGTTGTGGGAGTGGGTTGGCAGGTGTGGCCTTGACAGCTGTTCCATCTTTCACTTGGAGGCAGTGACCCATCCCATAACCGCTAAAATTAAAACGACTTTCACGAGTAACGTCTTCTTCCTGACAGAATAAAGACAGAGGAAGCACAGATTGGTTGTCAGTCAAGTTAGATGGAAGATGCTTAAAATTCTTTAGAAGTAAAAGGATAAATCACAGTTAACTGGTGGTGTGGGAGGCTTTTGGAATAGCGAGTTCTCTTTCAAGTTCAACTCAATTATTCATGGAACAGATACAGTTCATTAACTTTTCAGACTGAGAAATTAAGGGTAAGAATAATGACTTTGTGGTCATTTTAATTAATTAACAAACAAAAACACCTACGTTATATTCAGTACTGACTTTCCCAAAATCTAGTTTATTAATCCCTAGATGTGAATAGAGATTTTGAAGCAGTTCTCCAAATCCCAGTGTTACACTGTAAGTCTATGAAGAGGACCATTCATTCATTCATTCATTCATTCATTCATTCAGAAAACATTTACTGAGCCTGTGCTGTGTGCCTGGCCCTAAGGAACCTATAGTATTGTGGTTCATTCACAGCGCAATTCCCCCATTAACATTAGGTTTAATGTTGATGTTACATCTAAGATGAGCCCCTTAAATATATACCTGTTCCCCCTCCAGCCCTCTAGTTCATCTCATTTATATAGCAGAGATTAAATATTCATTAATAATTTAATTTTTCCAGTGTTGATTTTTAACATTGATTATTTGGCTGGTGAATCATTTCTACCATATTTAAATGTGTCATTTTAGCTGATGTCAGTGATATTTGTATGATTATTTCTACATAAATTAGATAAAAGTCTGAAAAATTGTATTTATTCCTTGGTGTAAAGGACAAATAGCCCTAGAGAAAAATGTATGGGATCTGGGTGTGTGTTTGGGTCAAAGGAGGGGGTCAAACGGTGGGGTTGAAAAGCTGGGATTGAAATGACTTAGCTGTAAACAGCCAGCAATTGAATTATCTTCTTCTGTAACTAGATTACTGCCTTCCACAATAATATGCAACTCCTCTGAGTCACCAGAGGCACTAAACTCTTTATCTTGCCAGATAATAATAATGGTTATGTTTCCCAAAAGACAAGGAAACTTGGTATTAATTTTATTTCATTAATGCTTACTGAATGTCAGTAGTGTCTTCAGCCACATATAAAAGGTATGCTAAATGAAGGACTTATAATATGAATGACAGCCCAAGTAAAACTCAAATGGTACAACAAGGACAATTTGTACCTTGTGTACTTAAATGAGTTTTGTAAGTTCAACAGCAGATCCCTGGAGAGGTAAGGAAGGTGAGAAGAGCTGTTTCAGTTAATTACACTTCATCATGTGCAAAATGTGGAGTGAAAGAGCATGTAACGGTTTAAAGAGTGGTGCAAGGACTTCAGAATAGGTAGATTAGATTATAGTATATGTGCTCAGAGGGGAAGCTGCAGAACCTGGAAGGCAGAACAGATTTGCTTCTATGTGGCTCATTTAGCTAAATTAGTGTAGTACCCAGGTGCCACCGCCCTTTGTAGGAGATACGTGCAGCCTGAAAATGAAGAAGAGTTCAACACAGTCCTTGAGGCTTTTGATTTATCGACATTGCCCATTGTGATACAGTATCTCTGGTGAAGCCAGCCCTAAACGTGGCTGAACATTCCATTGCAACCTGGCAATGACTTGGAATTTGAGCTGGAGAGATAGCAAGTGTGAATAATTGCCAAATATTCCATGTCATCCTTCACCATGTAAATTTGATCTCTAGGAAAATCAAGTGGGAAAACAGAAAACTCATTTGCTTGATACATTAGTAGGTTTTATTAATGAATGCACCTAGTGCTTCCAATAAAAAAATAATTATAACCTTTATTATTATTATTTTTTGAGACAGTCTCACTCTGTTGCCCAGGCTGGGGTGAACTGGTATGATCACGGCTCACTGCAGTCTCGACCTCCTGGGCTCAAGTGATCCTCCTGCCTCAGACCCCTGAGTAGCTGGGACTACAGGTATGAGCCACCATGCCCAGCTAATTTTTTGTTTAACTTTTTGTAGAGATGGGGTCCCACTATGTTGCTAAGGCTGGTCTTGAACTCCTGGGCTCACGTGATTTTCCTGCCTCAGCCTAGTTGTAACCTTTAATCAGACCATTATATCACAAAAATCAGACCAAAGGTCTTTAAAAAGTAACTATAAAACTACTACTTTATAAAGCCATCTTTCCATACTTTTATTTATATGGGATTATCCTACACAAGTTGGCTAAGGGCACTCTGTCTCATTTCTTAACAAAATATAATAAAGGATTTTTAATTCAACCATTAATTGTTGAGTGTTGCCTCTGTGACAAGCATTGTACTAGGTGCTGGGAGACAATTGATGAAGTTGGACAAGGGCTCTATCTGCATGGAACTTTCAGAATCTGGCGGAAGGGGCCAAACTAAAGGTATTATCATATAAGGAAGTCAGCAAACAAAATCCAGCCTAACATCGGAATACTTCCATGTGCTCAGCTAAATAAACTCGATAATGAAGACTTAAAGTGGGACTCAGATTCAAATATTAAATCTGTTTTCTTTGCCTTAAAAATATGAATATTTTATGGATGCAAAAGTTTTAAATAAGTGAAGCCTTTCAAAATGTGGAATAACCGGATATATTAATTATTACAGTGTCATTAGTGTCCTCATAACTATCTGAAGACTTACTTAGTGCTTAGCAAGAAAAGGAAGCACATACAGGTCATTAGGAGGAGGGGACTTGTTATAGGCAGTCTTGGACTTCCCAACTGCTACTAATTGGTAATTAGATCTCAACCAGTGTGAAGTAGAAATGATGCCAGTTGTTTTAGTAAAGAGAGATCCGCTCTGGGAATTTGGATATTTCTGTTCTGTGCCTGCTCCAAGGCTTATAAGCTGTGTTGACCTTAGGCAAGCTACTTATTCTTTCAAGGCCTCAGGGACCTCATGCCAATAATGTCAAGGCTGAGCTGGGATCTGTGGGTTTCAGCTCTGGCTGCTGGGGAACTTCTACAAATACATGTATGCCTGCCTCCCCTCCCAGCCCTTTCTAGACCAGTCTCTGGGGATGAGAACTTAGGGTCTATTTTTTTAAAGATCCAGTGACTCTCATGTAAAATGTTGGAAACCACTGGTCTAGATGAGTTCTGATGTCCATCTCTAAAATGTACAACCTATTCTATATTTTTAAGTCTGAAGTTACTATTCAAATAGAAACAACCCCTCAAAATACCTTTCTCCTTATCTGCTCAAATTTACTGTGCTGTTTTTTTCCTTTGCATATCTGCAGAATCTTGCAAATTACAGTTCTCACCTCTATAAACCTTTAGAAACTCATGATTAAGCATATAGTTCACTGCCTCAGTAAGATAATGTTCTTTTAAATTCTGAAGCCCCTAAAGAAATAGAAAGGGTATGTAGGTAGTAAACTATTTTTAGCACACAAAAGGAAACTTAAATATACATGTCCACGTGTCTTTTCAGACTGACTCATTCATTTAATTTCTATAGTCTTTCATCACATACTGTGAATGGACAGCTAAACAGATTAACTCATTCAGTTAACACAGCTAGAATAGAAGGATGCCAGGTTAGAATCTCATTATATTGTACATTGTCATGCAAACTGTGGGGGCTTAATAAATGTTTGCTGAATAATGAACAAAAGGGAATTTTAAGAGGGTTTTCCCTATGCTTGAAAATACTTTCCTCATTCATTCAACACTATTTCAAATTATGCTTCTGAGCATAGTCATAGCTAATTTAATCAATTCTTTAAAATTCTCTGCCACAAAAATAAACCTGTTGCGAGTAAAAATTATCCATTTAAGGTTTTATGTGCAGGAGGTATGAATGCTAGTTTAAGGGTCTTCTTATTTACCATTATAATGCATTCAATGCCTTTTAAATATAGAACTTTATGGTATTCACATCAAAGGAGATGGTTTTGATTCTGAAAACAAAACTGCAACCAATTTGAATTTTTTTGTGTTATAATAAATGACTAATTGCCTTTCTAGCAGGTTCAGAATAAAATGTTATGGTAATATGACAAGATTCCTATATGAAATGAGCTTGAGTCATGGATAAACTGAAACTAAAATAAAGAACAATCTGTAGCCACAGCTGAGTTGAGCATATTTACAGGTAGACTCAGTTAGGTCCTCCCAGTAAGGAAATAATTAATTTTAGGCATATATTCTCCATTTCTTCTGATTAGCCAGAAAATTAATTATCCATCATCTTCCATCTTTAGTAACTGAGCAATAAGCACTTCTAGCTGACCCTCTTTTGTTATTCATTGATTAATTAAATTCTCACAGAAAATGAATCATCCAGTCAAGGTTTCAATACATGCAATTTTTATATCACACTTTGATAAGATCTCCTTAATCCCGTCTGCTGTATAAAGCACTGCCATGGCACTGTGCAATTTGCTTGAAATTTATTATCTAATTTTATTTATTTTATGCATCAGTTTTACTTATTGTAAAATTTGCTCATTCCTGTGTTTAGAATAATTCTTGTCTAGATGGGAAATTGACCTAAAGCTCACTGGAATTGCATCGTAGTGAATTGTTTGTCATAAGCAAATGATTTCAATATAATTAAAGAACATGGCACTTACAGATGAAAATATTTTAGCAGAGTCTATATTTGTAATTTTTCTTTTATTCTTGAGAAAGGAGGAAGTAAAAGGACTCCTAAAAATCTTTCCATCGCATTTCTCACCCAGATTTTTTTATTGGACTGAGCCTCCTTTCTGTTGGGACAGGAAATTTCTCAGTTGGAACTGAAGGTTGTAGTGAGTCTCACTCAATGCAGGGACGTAATGGACTCTCCAGTCTGTCTTAGGAAGCAATATGTGTCCAAATACAGTGGGTTTTCACTGAAAAAATCTCCCAAGCAAATGATGGTTGAATGATGCTTAATCACAGACCTGGATATAAGAGGAATGGCCTTGGGAAATTTTCTTCAACTGTTAGGGCTTCAATTTCCTCCTTTGTATCATGGCTACTTTGGGAATAGACATGAATAATAAATGGATAGCATTTATTAAGAGTCTGTATCATTCACTTAAAACCATGGTCAGTCCTATTACCGAATTGATCCTTCAAGTCACATATTTCTTGGGGAAACTGAGGCCAAGAAAAGTTATGTGGCTTTCTATAGTTATAGCGCTAATAAATGTTGAAGCTGAGATTCAAATCCAGGTCCGTCTGATTCTAAAACTGATTCCAAAGTCTCTGGTGTTTGATTTGTGTACGTTTTTGCCCCTATCAAATCCCAAATGGCTTCCATTATCAAATCCCAAATGGCTTCCATTCAAGATTATGAATGAAGAATCTGACTGAGCTTTGCAGAACAACAAAGTTGAAATAAACTAAACCAAATATAGCCCCTTGTTGCTTAATGACATGTGCTGAAATGAATTAAAACTGTCAAAGTGTCATTTTGGGCAGATTATGAAAGGCAATTTTTCCAAAAGAAAAACATGTCAATGTATTATCTCTTTTTCAGTGCAGCATATTTTTATCATTGATTTTTAAAGAAGAAACTTCAAGGATTTATTTACTGAGCAACTGCCATTCTTCTTGTTTTTTTTTTTTTTTTTTTGAGACAGAGTTTTGCTTTTGTCACCCAGGTTGGAGTGCAGTGGTGCAATCTCATCTCACTGCAACCTCTGCCTCCTGGGTTCAAGTGATTCTCCTGCTTCAGCCTCCCGAGTAGCTGGGATTACAGGTGCCCACCACCATGTCCAGCTAATTTTTGTATTTTTAGTAGAGACGGGGTTTTACCATTTTGGCCAGGCTGGTCTCAAACTCCTGACTTCCGGTGATGCACCCGCTTCGGCCTCCCAAAGTGCTGGGATTACAGGCATGAGCCACCATGCCTGGCTTATTTCTCACATTTTTAACAAATATTTATTGAGTACCTTTTATGTGCCAGGTATATGGTAGAGTTACAGCAATGAACAAGGATACAAAAGTCTCTGATTTTTTGGAATTTACATTCTAGAGGGGGAAACAGTAACAAGTAAACAAATTATACACATACACAAACATATTTATACATATACACACATGAATGCATATACACACAAGACACACACAGATAATGATGGGTGCTTTGGAAAAAAATAAACAGTTAAGGTAAGAGACTTAGGCGAGTGGCATAGAAGGGAGTGTTTTAGATTGAGTGGTTGGAAAAGGCTTGCAGAGATGCCAGGCACTGTGCTATGTGCCGGGGATCCAGTGGAGAGCAAAATAGATTTGATTCTTGCCTTCAAGGAGTTTGCAACCTCGAGATGAAGGGAAACAATAAAGTAATCACATGAATACATAATTACTAACTATGATAAGGGCTCTGACGGAAAATTATAAGATGCTATGAGAGCTTACTAAATGGGGTCCTGGTCTAATCTGACAGATAAGAGAAGCTTTTCCCCTAGGAGGTGATATTTCATTAGAGATTTAAAAAATGAGAGGCATTAAAGAGGTGAAGGCAGGGTTTGGCAATGTCTGAGATAGGAGGGTTTGCTGCAATTGAGGGATGCAATTGAGGCCTGGAATACAGGGGGAGTGTGGAGTGAGACAGTGTTTCAGAAATGAACCAGGGGCTACATCATATAGGGCCTTGTAAACCATTGTCTGATGGAGCTTTATTTTGAGAACCAAGGGGAGCCATAGCTGGCTTTTAATGGAGATTGCATGACATAACCAGATCAGCATATTGAAATAAATCACTTTGGTTGCCATGTGGATGACTGCCTAGAGGAACGCAAAAGTGAATCCAGGAAGTTACAAAGCTACAGCAATGGTCCAGATGAGAGATGATAATGATTTGGATTTAATGGGTGGTGGTGTAGGTAGAGAGCAATGTGCCAACTGGAGACATAGAGGGGCAATCAACAGGTCTTAGAGATGGATTGGAAATTGTCAAGGTTAACCTCCAGCTTAAACCACTAGATAGATATTAATGTCATTCAATGAGAAAGAAGACACCAAAAGAGGATCACATTAAGTTTGGGGAAAATAATACGATTGAGGTGCACTTGAGACATTCGAATAGATACGTGGGGTAGGTGATTGATTGCAATGGACAGTCTGTAACTCAGAGAGACCTCAGCTGGAGGCATACACTTGGTTATATTTTAATGCATGACTGGTAGTCTTTTTAACCGCAAACGGTTTGCAAGACAAAAAATACTGAAGGTGACTTATGCTAAAATCAGCGATTAGCCAATACAGTTAAAATTATTCTTTTAAATACTTCTCAGGTTTTACCCAGATAAGGTAATACTTGTAAATAATTTTGGATTCAGAATAAATCTTTGCTCCAATGCTGAGGACAAAATGAAATTATAAGTATCATTCTGCATGTCAGCTAAGTATTCCAAAGAAAGCTTTACTGAGTAGCCGTGGTTTAGGTCAGCTGGTGGGATCCCCTACACTCAACCTGCAGGGCCCTCTCAAACTGGTCTGTGGATAGCATAGTGGCATGTTGGCAAGGCAAAGAGAAGAGAAGCAGTTCCCACTTCTTTCTCCTCTGCATGCTTCCATATGTCATATAGAAGTCACAGACTGTATTATATTGTGTTTGCCAAAGATAGCCACAACAATATCTCCCATCCCATATGCTTTTTTCTTAACAGTATTATCATTGACACTCTTTCCATTGAGACATGGGGTCTGTATCCCCTCCACTTGAGTCTAAGTGGGCTTGTGACTTGCTCCTAATCAACAGAATTTGGTGGAAGTGACACTAAGTAACTTCTAAGTCTAGGTCATAAAAAGTGATGAAGCTCCAATCCTGGTGTGCTTGGAACCATGAGCCACCATGTCAGCTGTCTGACTGCCCTGAGACCACCACGCTGTGAAGAACTCAAAGTAGCCCATGTGGAGAAATCACATGGAAAAGCCCTGTGAGTACATGAAGAGAGAATGATGCCTGGCCAACTCCCAGCTGTTCCAGCCCCAGCTACTGTCTGACTGCACCAAGAGGAGAGACCCCGAACCACAACTGCCTACCTGAGATCTTCCCAAATTCTTGACACACAGAAAGTGTGAGAGATAATGAACTGCTTGTTATTGTTTTAAGCCACGAAGATGTTGGATGATTTATTATGCAGTAACAGATAGCTACACAGATAATTGATGCTGTATCAAAAACTGAAATGTTGTGGCATTATCTTTGGGACCAGGCAGCAGGCAGAAGCTGGAAGGCCCTTAAGGAGGTTGTTGGAAGGCTGGGAGGAAAGAAAGGCAATTGCTGTTGAAAGCTGGAGGATGGGGAAAAGTTTACCAACATTGTTTCCTGTGGTAACATGGAAAATAGAAAATATACTTAATAAACCTCATCATCTACCTAAGGAGATTTCCAGATAGAGCACTGAGGATACTGCTTGGCTTTTAGCTGCTGATACCAAACTGAGAGAGGACAAAGAACTGAAGAACAGGCCATTAAGTGTCCAAGTAGAAGTTGGAGGAAATGTAAAGGATCCAGAATAAGTCTTTTCAGCCTGCGAAGGGTCCTCAAATCAGAACAGGCCTCAGGGGAAAAAACCATATACAGGGTGGGACTGTACGATTCTTTGTTAAAACCTGAGAAATATCTAAAGCAGTACCTGATAAGCTCTTTCAGACAGGCAATAGATCTTATAAGGATCATAAGAACATGCCTTACAGATTGTCTCCTCTAAACAATAAGCTTCTACGAATATTAAGGGGGTTGGGCCACACAGCATACTCACAGGGTGCCTAAGATAACAAGGGCTTATAATTGACAAATAATAATTGTATATATTTATGGAGTATAATGTAGTGTTCTGTTGTGGAATGATTAACTCAAGGTAATTAACATATCTATTACTTCACATACTAATCATTTTTTTGTGGTGAGAACACTTAAAATCTATTAGCAATTTTGAAATGTACATTATTATTAACTATAGTCACCATGCTATGCAATACATCTCTAAAACGTAATCCTCCTGTCTAACTAAAACAGGGTTTATCCTGAAAATATTTGTGAGTATAGCTTTTGTCTAATGAAGTGGATTATAAATTTATATATAAGCCCCAACAGTATTTTTTTTTTGAGACAGGGTCACACTCTGTCACCAAGGCTGGAAGTGCAGTGCCATGATCACAGCTCACTGCAGCCTCGACTACCCAGACTCAAGTGATCCTCCTGCCTTAGCCTCCCAAGGTGGACGGGTTATGTGCCACCATGTCTGGCTAACTTTTTTGTAGAGGTGGGGGTCTCACTATATTGTCCAGGCTGGTCCCAAACTCCTGGACTCAAGCAATCCTCCCATCTTGGTCTCCCAAAATGCTGGAATGACAGGCATGAGCCACCATGCCCAGCCCTGCCCCCAACAGTTTTTAAGGAATTGTATGTTTGGACTGAAAACAACAAAGATAGTATAAAATGAAAGGAGGTCTTTAGACCCCTAATCTTTTAAAGACAATAAATAGACTAAAAAGGTTACTCAGTTGCAAACAAGTGCCGCTTCTTATAGAAAAAGAAAGATGTTTCAAATAGCAGAATAAGAGTCCAGAGAGCAGACCTGAAAACTAGAGAGGACAACCAAGGACTATATCCCCCAAACAAGGATCTTCCAACATGGACCTTTCTAGGTCTCAGAATTCCTGTTAACCAGTGACTGCTGTGTGCCTCTTGTTCCCCCTATTTTTGAATGGAAGAGTCTATAACAGTTATCCTCTGTATATCTCCATATTGTCTGTTGAGTAAGTGGAGCAGATACCTTGTCTCTTTAGTTCCCAGGTTTTCATATTTAACTGTATCCAGAATGCTTAACCTGAGATGCTTCATTTGACTTACATGATGAGATCCTGAGTTTTGAGCTACATTTAAATTTTTAAATATATTTTAATGGACACATAATTGTACATGTTTATGAGGTAAGTATGGTATTTCAATACACGTATACAATGTGTAATGATCAAATCAAGTTAATTAGTATATAAATCACCTCAAAATTTAATCACTTTGTTGTGTTGATAACATTCAAAATCCTCTCTTCTAGCTCTTTGAAAAAAATACAATAAATTATTGTTTACTGTAGTGCTATAGAATACTGAAACTTGTTCTTCTTATGTAGCTGTACTTTTGTATCTGTTAATCAAACTGTCCCTATTCCTCACTCCTTTCTACCCTTCTCTTCCTCTGGTAACCACCATTCTACCGTCTACCTCTATGAGATCTACTTTTTCAGCTCCCAAAAATGAGAAATTGTAGTATTTCTCTTTTTCTGCCTGACTTATTTCCCTTAACATAATGTCCTCCAGACTCATCCATGTTACTATGAATGACAGGATTTGATTTTTTAAGACTGAATAGTACTCCATTATGTATGAACACTACATTTTCTTTATCCATTTATCTGTTGATGGATATGTATGTTGATTTTATGTCTTGTCTTTTGTAAGTAGTGCTGCAGTAAATATGGGAGTGCGGATATCTCTTTAACATACTGTTTTCCTTTCCTTTGGATATAGAGCCAGTATTGGGATTGCTGGATTATATGGTAGTTCTATTTTTAGCTTTTTGAGCTATACTGTTTTCCATAATGGCTGTATTAACGTACATTCCCACCAACAGTATATAAGAGTTCCCTTTCTTCTGTATTTTTGCTAGCATTTGTTATTTTTTGTCTTTTTGATAATAGCTATTCTAACTGGGGTGAGACGATATCTCATTGTGATTTTGATTTGCTTTTTTCTGATGACCGTGATGTTCAGCATTCTTTCATACACCTGTTGGTCATTTGTATGTCTTCTTTTGAGAAATGTCTATTCAGATACTTTTTCCATTTTTAAATTGGATTATTTGGATTTTTTGCTGTTGAGTTGTTTGAGCTCCTTGTATATTTTTGATATTGATCCCTTATTGGATGAAGAGTTTGAAAGTATCTTCTCCTGTTCTTCAGGTTGAGCTACATTTTAGTTCAATACCTGTAATCAATGTTTCACCCATTGAAGTCTTTTATAGGTCATTAATTATTTCCCCTTACCCAGAAAATAAAATAAAACACCAATAACAAAAAACAGCTTTCTATTTTACTATTCCCGTAGGTGTGCATTTAATATTGGTGGTCTTGGAAAAGGGAGTGAGCATATTTTGCACGTGGGAGGGATGTGAATTGTTGTGGGAAGAGGGTGGACTTTGACAAAATGTATTTGTCAAAGATGGCCACAACAATATGTCCCGTTCACATGATTTCTTCACTGTGACTTTGAAGCTCTTCCTACTGAGAGTTAGGGGTCTATGTCCCCTCCCTTTGAATCTGGGCGGGCTTATGTTTGCTTGTAAGTAATAGAATGCAGTGAAGATGACACGGTATGACTTCCAATGTTAGTTCATAAAAGGCAGTGCAGCCCTGCCATGTTCACTGGTGCACTTGGGCCTGGAGTCTTGGGACACCATATAAAAAATCCAACTACCCTGAGGCTGCCATGCTGTGAGGAAGTCAAGCCATATGGAAAGACTATGTGTAGGCACTCTGATGAGCAGTCTTAGTCTTAGAGTTTTCCTAGCCTAGGCATCAGACATGTGAACAAACAAGTCTACAGATGACTAACTCCTAGCTGTCAAATAACCATGTGTCTTTGAATCGTCCGAGCTAATATGTCAGATATCACGTAGTAGAGACAAGTCATTCCTACTCTGCCTTTTACAAATTCCTGAGCATAGTAAGATGGTTGTTTTGTGCCAATAAGTTTGAAGTGGTTTATTCAGCACAGTAACTGGAACAGGCTATTTGAGTCATCATTGTGCCAAATATTACACTTTCAACAGCTAGTTATCTAAACCTAGAATTCCTGGCGTAAAGTAAGATAAATATTACAAATATATGGGATTGAATGTGTTCCTGATTGACCACTGGTTGGCTTTTCAAATTTAAAAGTAGGACTAAAAATGCCAATCTAAGTACAGTGTTGGTGAAAACTGCTCTGCAAGTCATGCTAGGTAAACTGGCTAGTGGCTCTCTGTGCAGTTAGCTGCCTGTATCTTATCTTAGTCACTTGAGATACAGCATCACTGCCTAAGGCTCCAATATCCACCCTACTGTAGGAATCATATCCCTGAAGAACTAGCAGCACTATAATGTAATGTCATATTGATAGAGAATGTAACTTCTGCTTGAAAAATAAACATCTTGACTTCATCTCAGTAATGATACATTAGCAGGAAACCAATGTCATACCCGATGACATTCTCAGGGGTACCATTTCAGAGAATCACATTTACTCATCAGCCTATCTCTCCTCTGTTATAAAACCAAACACAAGTGTGCTTCCTTTCAAAATAAGTATCTGAACCATATAAAAGCAATAAATCAGTGGATGATTTCTTTGAAATTGGATTCATAACTGAGTAATCTAATGCGTGCTCAAAAAATTCTTGATAAATCCTTGTTTATTGACTGATGGATTTTTTTTTTTACTTTACAGAAGGATCTTCCAGTTGCTAGTAAATCCAAGCTCACCTAATTCTTGATGTACTCCATATAAAGTGATTTATACTTAACCTTTTCTATAATATCTGCATTCCACAGAGTTGAATGTTCTCGTAACTATATACAACTCTATGACAAAATAAACTTAAAAAAGAAAGATGATCTCTACAAATAAATATTAGAGCAGGCTTATGCATAGGTAAAGATTGTGAATGAATGCAATCAAAACCTGACCTGGTTAGAAAAGTGAGCCCGTATCCTATAAGGTAGTTTAATTATTTCAATTTAAAATGATCAATGAGAGGTAAAACTGTGTGTAGGAGTATATATAAGAATTAAGCCCAGGTAAAGGACTTGATATCTACTTTTTTTTTTTTTTTTTTTTTTTTTTTTTTTTTACTTTCTTAAGTGAAGAAATTGGCAGAAGAATAAAAGAAGAGTGAAATGGCAGAAGTATCTCTTGGATGTGGCTGACCCTGCTTCTCTCACCTTGATGCACTGAAAGCTTCTCTCTGTACCCAGGCCCTCCACTTGGAGGGTGCCCACAGTTACACTGATCTCATCTGTCAATCCATTCAATTTATTGACCATCGGCAGTAATGTTGAATAAAGAAGCTCCTATTAGAGGGCAGGCACTGGACTTGGCTCTGGAAGCACATAATTAAGATCTACTTCTAAACTTTGGACACCTCAGATTTGTTGTTGCTTTTTTTGAAGGGGGCATAAATAATGAAATGGAGTATAATAGGAGGCATATTTTTTAGATATGTACAAAGGTTTATTGGGGTTCAGTTTAGCCTGAAGTCTCCAGAGTTGGTGAAGGTATTGATGGTAACACTGCTGAGACATACAAGGCGATGTACAAATCATCCATGATTCTCCTATTCTGAAAAAGACTTTCTAGTTACCTATTGGTTTTAGGTATTAATTTCCATTTTTCTTTTTATTATTTTCTTTAATATTGCTTCCCATTCATATTAAAGTATAGATGCCCAAGGACTCTGGGTTTTGATAGCTGATTTCCACTATTACCTTTGCTCACCAGAGGGGTGAGCTCCTGGGAGCATGTCAAAATTAACTCTGTAGCCCTATTCTCTAGAGTACATTGCCTGGTTCCTAATCATTACTCAATAATTGTGTTTGTAGTGATCCTCTTAATTCTAAGTAAGGACACAGAAAAGTCGTGCTCCCTGGGGGAAGGGAGAGGACAGCAGTTGTCTCCTGGCAGATAACTCTCTCTTTACCAATTGTAGTCCTTTCTGCAGCCTCTGGATCAATCTTTTCCCTCAAAGAACTTCCATCCTGTTCTACTCACTTTAAATAGACTGGATATTGCAGAGGAACAGAGGAAATCACTGGGCTAGAATCTGAAAGGCTTTGGTTGAATTCACATCTTTACTATAACCTAGAAGTGTGAGTTTGGGACAGTCCCTCAATTTTTTTTTTTTTGCTCTTCAATTTCCTCATCTTTAAAATGAAGAGATAGGACATTTGGCCATTTTCTGAATTTGTGGGTATAGGACTATAATGCTGGCTAGTATGTTGCCTTGAGACTAATCTCTAGCTGGTTGATATATTTAAGATTTTTCTTCCCAACCAGGGAGTAGACACATGCAAATGAGGGTTTTATTGTCTTCTTTCTACCCCTGCCCTGAGACCTTCTGACAGGGCCAGCTTCGTGAGTGTGCATACTATACAGTCACACAGTGCCCAGTGCTTAGAAGGGTCCTGTGTTTGGCTTAATGCTCTGCTATAGCCATGTTGACATTCATAATAATTTTTCAACAAGGGACCTACATTTTAATTTTGCACTGTACTACGCAGATTATGGAGCTATCCCTGCCTTCTACTTTAGTGGAATAGATGCCATTGGGCCATTGCTTCCATTTCAAGACTGAATACTTTTCAACAGTTTCTCATCTCCTTAATGACCCACTCCCAAGCTCCTTTAGTGTGACATTCAAGGACCACCATGTCCTGCCTCACACCTACTTCTCTCATAGGATTACATGACCTTTGATTATAAACTGCTTCCCTTTATATAGAATAATCCTCACCTCTTTTTACCTGGTAAACTCCTTCAAGTCTTTTAAGATTCTACTCTGCCATTATTCCATTCAGGATGCCTTTTCTTGACCCCTGAGCCTGAGCCATGGGTTCCTCCTTACCTCCTGTAGTACATGTCTCCATAATGGAATCTACTGCATCATATTAAATTCAGCTATTTACATGTCTGCCTCTTTCATGTAACTTTCAAGTGCAGGGGCCCATTCTGACGTATTTTGATATCCGCAGTACCTAGAATAATACTTGGCTGAATCTTCCTACATTGAATGTTTATATGTATAAAGTAAAGGCTTAAGTGAATGGTAATATGAAAAAAGTATTTTGTAACTTGAAAAGTCATTTCCTTGCTTATTTACCATATGGCTTATTTTTGCATATTGGATTTATATAAAATTAGGGCAAACCTAAGCTTAACAATGTCACTCAATAACTGAGGTATTCTATTTTTGAAACACTGTCCATTTTTTTGGCCAAGTATTAAGCTCGTGAGCAGCCACATAGTGTGAAAATTAGATTCACCCTATTAAGAATCTTATAAGAAAGTGCATACTTCTTTGCAAGGAAAACAAATGGAATAGACAAAAATTTTAGAATATAAAGACTTTTTTCATTTATGTATCTGTTTACAATTCAAAATAATAAAGCTAGTTAAATGAAAAGTCAATACGTATTAGATATATTCAAATATTTTACCAAATAAATTTCGATCTTATCAGTTAACACCCATAGCAAAAGACTAAGGAGTATTTGTATAACATTAGGGTATTTGAACTAATACTCTATTCATTTGGGTTTAGCAAGGAAAGCAAAATCCCTGTAAATCTATAGTAATTACCAAACATCCGTTTTTAAGTCTTAAAATTCTAATTAATGGAATATTCTCTTCATAAATCTCTTAAAACAAATTAATACCTGCACTGTGGTGCTGTGTACCATTTAGCTATCATTATACAACATCACCTTCATTGCCTTGATCACACATGTTATTTTTACAAGCCTCTGCATTTACAAATGCCAGTAGGGCCTCTTATTCATGACAGACTTCACCCCCAGTAATGGGGAAAACGTACGGGCAGGGGAGAACAAACAGAACTCAGCTGTGGTATGAGCAGAAATCTTGCAACTGATGTTGCCACAGCCTGTAAATGGCTGGGGTGGCGGCATAGGGAGTTGAGTTGGGCTATACAACTCCTAGTTACCACCAAAACCCATTCTTTATTTCTTCTCATAATGGTGGATCTTTATTTAGTTCAAGGTTGCTTACCTGCAGGAATATTGACACTTGGGGCTAGATAATTATTTGTTCTTGGGAACTGAGCTTTGCATTTCAGGATGTTTAGCAGCATACATGGCCTTTACCCACTAGATGCCAGTAGCACCCCGCCCCTGAACTGTGACACCAAAAATGTCTCAAGACATTGCCAAGTGTCTCCTGGATGAGTAAATCAACCCTGCTTGAGAACCCCTGTTTTGGCTGGTCATAAATGTGTACGTGGAAAGTCTGAATATTCTAGCCTCCCCTACACCTATGTGGGGCTATGCAATATATCTAGTATCAGGAAATAGAATCAGTTCAAGCTTCAAACCAGAACCTAATAACTTCTTGCCATCTCCAACACTACATGCTGGTCTGAGCCACCCCTTGGTGGCTCATCAGGATAATTCCTACCAGAATTATTGCAGTAGTCATCTACATGGTCTGCTGGCTTCTAGACCTGTCCTCCCAACAATAATGTCTATTCTCAACATAGCAAATAAAGGGATTCTGTTAAATTTCCAGTCAAATCAGGTCATCTTCAGCTCAAAACTCTCCAGTGGTTCTCCTCATAAGTCCTTGTAACATCCCCTTTACCTCTCAGACCTTAACTCCTGCTGTTCTCTCTCTAGCCCAGGAGTCAGCAAACGTTTTCTGTAAAGGGCTAGATAGTAAACCTTTTAGGCTTTGTGGGCCTTGCAAACTCTGAAGTCTTTGTCTTTTCAATGTATATTTTTAATAGAATTTTCTATAGTGAAATATATATTTCACTCTTCTTTGGATCATACCTCACCTACAGCACCACATTTTAAATGGACTAGAAGTAATTGTTTAAAAATAATTGTTTGGCTTTCTGTTCAAAATCTATCAAGCAGAAATGTTTTCATTTAATGTCATCTGTAGCCTTAGAGAGTAGTTTAGAAATTGATAATATGGCTGTGATATTTCAATTCCTCATAAGAGAAGCAATGCCTTGCATATGGAAATTCTTTCACAGCACTTTCTGTCAATTCTGCTCTAGCTAGAGTGCTCAAAAGACACAAAATTCTAAGCAGCATGAAGGTGAACATCTTCCATCTGGAGTATGAGCTGTTTGATTATTAATATCATTTGCCATCTGTTCAGGGTGCAAGGTGAATGTTGAGACTGGAGGGGTCAGCTGACTAGGGGATGAACCCACTACTAAACTCAAAACAATAATAATAGCATCAGTGACAAATCACATCAAGCATTTACTTGTTTACTAACTTGGATGATCCTGACTGCCAAATTCTCTAGATCTTTATCGTGCTTCAACTTCTCTCTCTATATATATTCACACACTTGGTGCCAAAGTGGTTATTGTATGGGATTATCTGTTGTTTATCTGGCACCACCACTCCTTAGGCATCTGCCTAAGGCTGGGAAGAACTACATTTACCAGAATTCTCTTCTGGATTGGTTGCAGGTTAGGATTTTTCAGTAAGAGAAACTTGGAAGATCTGGAAAGTAGAAAGGAAGCAGAGGCTGTTACTTTTGGGAATCACTGGGGTCAGAAGAGGCTGCTTTGTTAAACACAGTGGCTAGACCTTTCTGTGGACGCCCACTTTATGATCTTACTTTGGTGCCTAGACCTGGTGACTTCTCAGATTTTTCTGTGAACACTTGGTTTTCTACTCAGAACTTCATGTTAAGTCCCATCCTTTGACTATTGCCTTTTAGACCTTAATCTCCCCAGTTACTCCCCCACATTCATATAAAGCCTAATTTCTATATTAAACCCTTGATTTTGGTACTACTCTTAATGTCTTTGTCTTCATGACTATACCCAGATGGACACAGGTATACAGTTACTCCAGACTTTTTACTACAAAACACCATTTTAATGCAAGTAACTATAGTTTTCTTTTTTCAATTAAGAGTGATTATCTTAATGTACCAAGCGTTGGACAGAAACAAGGATAAAGACAAAATCCTGCACTTGAAGTCAGTGTGTGATTAGTGGAGGGGATCTAGAACATGTAGACGAGTGATTCTCAACTAGGATCAATTTTGCCCCCTGGGGGATGTTTGGCAATGTCTGGAGACATTTTGGTTGTCACAACTGGGAGAAGGTGTTTTACTGGCATCTAGTGGATAGAGGCCAGGATACTGCTGAACATCCTGCAATGCACAAGACAGCCCCCACCACAAAGCCTGAATTATCTAGCATCAAATCTCAACAGTGCTAAGGTTGGGAAACCCTGATATAGACAAATGACTATAATATAATGTGATATCTGCTCTGGCAAAGGAACAGACCACCAGATACTATGGAAAAGGTAATGTTATGCCAAGGCAATTGAAGGAAAGCTAGATGGCATTTTTTTTTCTATAGTAACATGACAAAATGCACTGCCTGTGCCATTTGGCCATTAGTTGGTATCTTTGAACCATCTGGCATCTTAATCGCGGAAGATTTGTTACAAAGGACAGAAACTCACTCATGGTAGCTTAAATAAATGGGACTGTCTTTAAGGAATTACTATAAGAAAATTATTGCAAGATAATCTCATAAGTTTCCAAAGATAGGGAAGCAATGCCCTGTAAAGATGAGAAGCCTGGGCTCTGGAGCCAAAATTCTGGTTTCAAATCTTGGCTCTGCCACTAACCATTGTGGGAACAGGGTAACTCACTTACTACATGCCTCAGTCTCTTGTAGTAAAATAGGGATGATATCTCCTTCCTTAGAGGATTTTTTGAGAGGATTCAGAGAAATGTACATTAAAAGCTTACATGCCTGGTATATAGTGTATGCTCAATAAATGTTAGCATGATGGTATACACAGGGCTATCTAGCCCAGGAGCTCCAATGACCAAGTCAGGAAGTGAGATTGTTCTCAATTTCTCAGGGCTCATACTCTCTCCAATTTCTGCTCTTCTCTTACCAGGTTCCCATAATCATGCATGTTCCAGTCAGGCCACACCAGCCTCAACTCTATGTGAAACTGTTCAACTCAAGTCCTCACTATCATCTAATTAGAGTATCAGAACCTGTGTTTGAATTCTTGAAAGAGAGAATCTCATTGATATTCCAATTTATAAACAGTTGTCCCTGGGTCACTGGATAGAAAAAGGAGTAGGATTATGAGATACAAACAGGACAGATTGAGAATAAGTTTGGGGGCAAGGGAACCCTCCCAGGGTGGTGAATGTTCCTGAAAGTGACAACACATGAGGAAGCATAGAAGGAACAAGAATAGAAGGAACAACAAAGGCTGGCCTTGAGAAGAGATAAGCCTGGCTGATATGACAAGTATTTTCAAAAGAATGAAGGGCTCTTTTGAGTTCACTCATATTTGTATTAATGGCTCCAAGGAAACTAATCAGAGACTATTGGTTGATATTATAGGGAGACAGAATTCAACTCTGTATGAGGATGAACTTTTAACAACTCTGTGACTGAACATGGAACATACCACCTTGGAAGGTAATGAACTCACCATTGCTAGAAATAGTCAAGTATTCAGCCATTTGTTGGAAATGTTGAATGGGTTAGGGGACTAGGTGAAAATTTATATCTTTTCTATTTACGGAGTCTCTGTGTATAAAAACTGCTAAGTTAAGAAGTCTAAGAGGATAAACCACATTGAAGGTGCCGACCCAAGTTCAGGAAAGATGTATTTGATAAGCTGTGTCCTGCTATGGCCATCCATAATCTCTCAGAAGTTTCTAGTCCAGTTTTGAGAAACCCTGTTCTAATATAATCAACCGTAACAGCAGTTCAGTTCAGGCATATTTTCCTCTTTCAGTCATCTTTGACTTACATAATATTTTATTTCATCATTTTTAAGGGTTTTAATTAGGCAACAAGTCCCTTTGCTGCTGTTATAATTTTGAAGATGACTCTAATATAGAATATATAAAATATAGAATATAGAATAAGAAAACTCCTAATATAGTAACATGTAACCTCACATTATGTAAATAATGAATTTATGTCCTTTTAGAGGCTGACACGTGGTGTTCACAGAGGCCTGTCTTTATTATATTGTTTTGATAGCCTAGAGGCTTCAAGCAATGATATCAACCTTCCAGATAGCCACTGCTTTCTTTCCTCTCTTCCCTGTTACTGCTCAATTTCTGCTGGAAGTAGCTCAGAAGGATGAAAGTCAATGCTGTTTGCAGTGGAAGTTTGGTGAGTTGTTTGTTTCTGCAGGGGGCTCAGTAAACTCAAGAACTGAGAACGCAATCACTAGGATCAGATCTATATTTGGTCTGGCCCTCGATGTCTTCCCACCAACTTAGAAGAGACAGGTTAGGCTTATGATGAAATCGCCCAGGTGTGACTTGGAGAAGTGTTAGGAGGTTTCTAGCAGAGGGGCAGTGAGGCATGTCCTGAGGAGAGAGACATCTGTGGGCCATCACATCATTGCTTTCCACAGCTGCAGAACAAATGTGTTTCTCCAGGTGAAAAACTATAAACCTGCTTTCTCTGGCCAATCTTATCTCCTGAATTTGAATGATGTTGGTAAGCTAGCTCTTCTTTAATGAATATGGACTGTAGGTTCTATTTTAAAATTAGCAGTTACTGAAGTAGGTGAACACTGTAAACCATCAGGAGGCACTTTCCTATTGCTTCTCTCAAGGACATTCAAAGCAGCAGAGTAAGGAGGGGGTACAGCTCAGAGGTAGAGCATTGGACTGCAGATCAAAGCAGCAGAGTGAACCAGAAACACAGTCTATGCTCCATTATTCTGGCTTATGATTTAGCTTTGCAGATCATCTCTGTCCTAGCTCCCTTATGCTTTCCCTGCAACCATTTGTTTGTTCACTGTCGCTTATAGCTTATACGCAACTCTTGCCGGAAAAACATGGAAAAAGAAAATGGAAAATTATGGATAAAATGAGAGTTTGTTTGGTGGAGTATCTGTAGTGCATTTCCAAGAGTTCCCCTTTTCTCTGCTTCATTATTACGGTTACCAGATTTAATATTTCAGAGAGAAAACTTGTCTATAGGCCCAGAGGGAAGATTGATTGAAGTAAACACAGAAGACAGATTGGTCACTATGGGAAAATAATGCCAGTATCTGTTGATCTAATTGTTGACCAACTGAGTTTCTAGTTAAGAAAGTGTGCATGAAGGTATGTAACACAGTATTTGGCACATGATGGGGAGTTTGTAGCCCTTCGCCGCTCCTTTTTTAAGAGACAGGGTCTTGCTCTGTTGTCCGGGCTGCAGTGCAGTGCTGCGATCATAGCTCACTGCAGCCCTGAACTGCTGGCCTACGTGATCCTCCCATCTCAGCCACTCAAGTAGCTGGGATTACAGGCATGCACCACTGGGCCCAGCTCTCCCTTTCCTTTTCAAAGATGTCAATACAATAGTTATAATCAGAGGCAAAAAGGAAAACCTGATATGGTTCTAAGAGGATATATTTTCATAGAAAATGGACTTAACTCCTGAGTTGCTGTCTCTCTCTCTCTCTCTTTTTTTTTTCTTTTTGTGTGGAGACGGAGTTTCTCTCTTGTTGCCCAGGCTAGAGTGCAATGGTGCGATCTCGGCTCACCGCAACCTCCACCTCCCAAGTTCAAGTGATTCTCCTGCCTCAGCCTCCCGAGTAGCTGGGATTACAGGCGTGAACCACCGTGCCCGGCTAATTTTGTATTTTTAGTAGAGACGGGGTTTCTCCATGTTGGTCAGGCTGGTCTCAAACTCCTGACCTCAGGCCATCTGCCCACCTCGGCCTCCCAAAGTGCTGGGATTACAGGCGTGAGCCACTGTGCCTGGCCTGAGGTTTCTCTTTTCCCCCAGCTGTGTGCTGTATAATTGGGCAGATGTTGTGTCCAGCTGAGGATGACACAGCTTGAACTCCGAAGGCAGGTCACGGAGTGATGAGCCCACTGGGTCATGGGCATCATAATACTCAGGTGGCGTGTGAGTGTGGGCTGGCCAAACAGAAGCAAGGGCTTAGCAAGTGTCAGTGAGGTGCAATATAGTTAGTGCAACATATACCTCCCGTCCGTGTCATCATGGCAACCAAATGACCCCTCCTTCTGTGTCTGTGACTGCCTCTTGAGGGTATGTGAGAAGGTTTAAGCCTGACATGGTCAGGTGAATTTGTTTACCTGGCCTGATCCACCCTGAGAGCACTGGCTTTCAAAACTTTTTGCTGTGAAATACTGCAGGTTCTCACTTATATGTGGAATCCAAAATAATCAAACTCACAGAAGCAGAGAGTAGAATGGTGGTTGCCAAGGGATAGAGTGAGGGGAAACGGGAAGATGTTGGTCAAGAGATACAAAGTTTCAGTTCTGCCAGATGAATAAGCTCTGGAGATCTAATGTACAACAATGTGACTATAGTTAACAATACTGTATTGTATACTTGAAATTTGCTAAGGGGGTAGATCTTTAGTGTTCTCATGAAAGAAAGAAAGAAAGGGAGGGGGGGAAGGAAAGAAGGTAGAAAGGAAGGAAAAAAAAAGAAACTGGTAACTATGTGAGATGATGGACATGTTAATTAGTTTAATCATGGTGATTATTTCACAGTGTATACATATATCAAATCATCGTCGTATACCTTAAATATATATGATTTCTAATTGTCAATTATACCTTAAAAAAAGCTAGAAAAAAAAGAAAGACTGTCATCTAACAGTGCATGCAACACGCACGCGTGCACACTCACACACACACACACACCTTTTTTGCTGTCACTCAAAGTAGGAAAACATATTTTCCATTACTAACCCGGACACACATACACACACTTCCACACACATTAATATATCTAATGGCAACAAAAGTTTCATAAAGTAGTATTTACTTTTACAAAGCAGGATATACCATGACATTTTCTTTGTTGTTGTTGTTGTTTTTTGGTTTTTTTAGAGGGTGGAGGGTGGAGGGCGGGGTGTGGGTTAAAAAACTACCTATCAGGTTCTAAGCTCACTACCAGGGTGAAGGCATTCATACTCCAAACTCAGTATCATGCAATATTCTCATGTCAAAAAGCAAGCGAAAGGAAGAGAAAGGAAATACTTCATAAGTATTGGCTGTATGCAAGGCACTGTTCTTCACGTGCATAATCTTGCTTGCTCCTAACAGCAGCCCATGAGAAAGGACTTTATTAGACTCTTTCTACAGATGAAGAAACTAAGACCCAGAGTGGTTAGGCCATGATTCTAATCACCCAGCAAATAAAGCACCAGCCAGGATTTAGATTCAGCCAGCTGGACTCCTGGCCCTAAGCTTATGTCACTATGTCATGCTTCTCTCTCATATTCTTTTTTGCATGTTTTGGAGAGAAAAAGTATATATTATTAAGAGGACAGGAATTCAATGGCAGTAATTCCAGGAAATGGTGCTGTAATGAAACATATTGACAGGATAGGGTACTTGGCTGGGATGAAGAAGGCTGACTTTAAGACAGGTATTTTTGTAAGTTTTATTTTCATCAATCTGTCCTAAAAGACAGGAAGTGTGAAAGAACATTCAATGATTCTGTGTTGAATTAAGGCATCTCAGGTCTGGCAGTCAGGAATTGGCTGTACGACATTCAGCAAACCTTATAAACTCCCTGTGGAGATATCACTGCCAAACTACCATAATTTGAAGCATTTTGTGCTTTCCAGAATGAAGTTGTATGACTATTTAGAATTATTGTTTTACTACAATGCATGTGTGCACAGTTCAATCTTGTTAACAAAGGTGAAGCTCCTCACTCTATCATGGATCCTGTTGCATGCCATTTCAGATCATTTCCTCCTTGTGTATGTGAACACAGAGCTGAGAAGGAACCTTCTCAGTTATAGGAAAAGGTCTTTCATGGGGTTCCCATTTGGCTCGTGATACCAGAAAGACAATCCTAGGCTACTTAGTGATTACTCTTCTTGAGAGAAACAAAACAACAGGCAACATAGGGTTAAATTACTCTATATGATTGAAATCTTTCACAATTAAAAATAAATAAAATTTAGTGCAAAACACAAGCAGCCATAGTAATAAACTTAACATTTCTTACCAAGTGAAAATAATTCTATTTAAAGCTTTGGAGCTTTTTACCATGTCTTAATAGTATGCCTTGTTTTAGACTGCATATTGCAACATGCATACAGTTTAAAAGTGGACTCTCTGCAATATATTCTAGAGCAGCACTTCTCAAGCTTTAATGTGCTAGTGAATCTCCTGAGAATCCTGTTATAAAGCATGTTTTGATTCCACAGGTGTGGGGTAGGGCCTGAGAGGCTGCATTTCTAGCAAGCTGTAGGTGATGCTGATGCTGCTGGTCAACAGATGACATTTAAAGAAGCAAGGTTCTCAAACTTGGCTTCACATTGCAACCACCTGGGAAGCCTTATAAAACCAAGATGTCTGGGCTCTACACCTAAATATTCTGATTTAATGGTCTGAGGTGGGGTCTGGGCATTTAGATTTTAAAAAGCTCCCAGGTGTCTCTAGTGTGTAACCAGGATTGAGAACCGTGCTGTAATGGGTTACCTTGTTTCTAGAAAATACCAGAGCTCATTTCTGGTATGACTTCTGTTGCTCTTGAACAAATCCTAGCAGCAGCAGATAGAGTGGAATGAAGTGGAGGCATTTAATAACTTAACCTCCTGATGTTTTTACACCCATGTCAACATGTCAACATTTTGAAAAGCAATTAAATCATACACCCAACAAAATTCATGCCCCTGTTCATTACCAGTACAAAGAACCATATTTTGGATCCCTGATTTGCTATATGATGTAAATAAAAAGAACTTTATGTAGAGTAAAAGAGTTCACTTACAAAAGAGGAAATTCTTAATGAAAGGTTTTTCTGACTGTTTTGTCAACTGGGTTATACTAGCTCTAATTAATTACTCCTGACAAGAGTGACATCTTTATTCATAAGCAGATTGCACTCATGAAGCTAAACCTCAGTCCTCTGTGTGCACAGCATGCTTCTGTCCCTTAGATTAGGGTTTTTCAAACTTGACACTATCCATATTCGGGTCAGATGATTCTTTGCTGTGGGCACCATCCTGTGCACTGTAGGATGTTTAGCAGCATCCCTGGTCTCACTCATTAGAGTTCAGCAACACACACAGTCCCCAACCCCAAGTTGTGAAAACTAAAAACGCCTCCATACATTGCCAAATGTCCCCTGGGGTAGGGAAAAATAGCTCCTGGTTGAGAACCACTGCCTTAGATCAAACAAAGCTTCCGTGTGACTGACTCTCACTTTCCCCTTGAAGGTCTTGGAATGGGAAGCTCTCCAGGTTCATCTGACGTAAATGTGTATCAGCAAGGCAGGATAAGGCTACTTTCTAATGAGCATTAAATGCCACCTTAAAGAGTGTAGTTTTCATTACCTATTTAATTATTTAATCTCTGTTTCATTTACTGACAATAACAAGATGAGTTTAGAATAACTTACAGTTAACATTCTAAGATAAAATGAACTTTACAAATGCTGCTTCTTTCTTGAGAATCTCCCCCCTCCTTAAGAGCTGGAAGTACACTATACTCTCCCTTCCTGGGAATTGCCACAGCTCCAACTGTAACTCTTTTATGGTTCTTAAAATTCTCTACCTCATATTAGAACATTTTTGTACTTTTTTTCTGATATTGACCTCTAAAATTTTGTGAAAACAGGTTTCAAGCAGTTTTTGTTTTTTATCTGCCCCTTATCTAAAACAAAACACTGTACAAGGCAAGCATTCAAAAAATATTTGTTGAAGAAATGAAATCTAGGACTGTCTAGCAGCTTAGAATGAAAACTAAGAGCAGCTTAGAATGAAAACTAAGAAGGCAGGGGTCGTTTCCTTTTACCCACTCCTGCACAGAGCCAAGGTCATTTATTTTATAAACGGTTATACTTGCGTCTGATGCTGCCTCATCAATCAGGTGGGAAATAACTCCATTTAAACATATTGTCCCCAAATCAGCTTGTTAATAACAGTGATAGAGACAAATTACTACTATGATTAGGCAAACCCACATATCTCTGATGTAATGCCAAGGAAGCACCAGACTTTTCTGTCATTTAGCTCGATCTTTTTATGAAAGTCCAGTTATGCTGAAATAACTACAGCTCAAGTTGCCACCAAGAATCTTATACCATTGTGCGGGATCTGGATTTTAAAGTGGAAAAAAAGAATCTTACACCAATTAAGAGCTAGATAGTGAAAGAAGGTTCAAGGTATCTACCATCATAGCCTTTATGAAACACTAGCAGAGCTGAAGGCACAGGCTTGATTTCAGGGACATAAAGCAATAGAATTGTGTTATGAAACCTGTTTTAGAAGCTCAGCAGCACAGAAATATTTTAGCAATGCCAACTGTAAGGTACAATAAAGATAATGTAGTTGTTTATCTGTCATTTGAATAAACCATTGTTTGACTCCCATTGTTTGCCACTTGCTGCTCCTAGATTCCCTCTGTTTCCACACTGTAGGCACAGAAAGTCCTCTAGAATCTGTTTGGTGTTTAGTGGGGAGGCCGAGGATGGGGTTCAGTGGGTTGTGATTCTCATGAGGTCCTTGGCCTAGGAGGCATTGCACCTTAGTTTGTTTTTGTTCTCTCCAAAGCAACCGTGAGATGAGGGATTGCATGCAAGAGGTTTACTTGGGAGGCAACAACAGAAGTGTGGTGAGGGAGTGGGGAAGTAGGACAAGGAAAGGAGAAAAGTCAGTAAAGGATGTGTGAATAATCAGCAGGTGACCATGGTTGCCAAATGGGGCTCAAACCTCTGAGAGACTGAGACTTGACTTACCAAGGGTTGAGGAAGCTTGGTATTTGGCCACCAACTCCCAGTTCTTATTGGTTGAGGGCCACTCCTTTAGCATTCACCTCCTGGCACTTCTGGACTGCCCTGAGTGTGCATGGAGCATGCTACAGTGCCCAACGGATGCTCTCAGAGTTGCAGTGGAAACCATTGCTCTTTGTGGCAGGCAGGATAATGCCTACCAAAGATGTCTGTGTCCTAATCCTTGGAACCTGTGAATATGTTATCCTACAAAGCAGAGGGGCTTTGCGGATGTGATTAAGAAACTAAGGATGGGAAGAGGGCCCTAGATGATCTAGGTGGCCACAATTTAATCACATAACTCTTACAAATGGAGAACCTTTCTCAACTGTGGTCAGAGGTAGACATGGCAATGGAAGAAGGGTCAGAGAAATGCAATGTTATGGCTTTGAACAACTTTCCCCTTTGGAGAAAGGGGACTATGAGCCAAGGAATGTAAGTAGCCTCTAGAAGTTGGAAAAGTCAAGAAATCAGATTCTCCCCTACAACACTGTTATATAAATGAGCCAAAGATGGCCTCTGAGTGTTGTCCCCTTGGTTGTTTATTTCCCCACTACAGTTTGAGACCTGTTATCTCAAAAGCTTGCTGGCACCAAACTCAAATTTTACACATTCCATTATTTTAAAAATAGCCTAAACGAGCAGATTTTTAGCCATCTAGAGCCTGACTGCTTTGCATAGCCCATGAAACCATGCCTAGCATCTGCTGGCCATTGATAAGATAGAGCCTTGCACTTATAAGGCCCCATGGCACTGCTGCTCTTTGAAGCTCTCTGACCCAGAGGCTCCCCCACTGTGCAACTGAGCAACATCACCTAGACAGGTGAGCCCCCTCTAATTCACCTCCCCACTGGGAGTCCCCTTGTCCTCTCCTCTCTGTATGGTGGCCCCTCTCTCCAAGCCTCTGGATCATTTCATGCTGTGAGGAGCCACCTTTTCACGCAACCCTGTCCAAGTGCCACCCAATAAACTTTGTTGTGTATTACTGCCTGCGTGGTCATATCTTTTTCTTTGATATGGCCCCCAATCCCTTGAACCCCCGTGACAACCCTCCAGAAGCAATGCAGTCCTGCCAATACCTTGATTTTAACCTAGTGAGGCCCATTTTGGATTTCTGACCTATAGAACTGTAGATAATAAGTTTTTCCTGTTTTAAGCCATTAAGTTTGTAGTGATTTGTTACAGCAATGATAAGACACCTTTGTTACTGCAAAGAATTCAAACCAGAAAGCCACTTTTATATTCACACTTAAGACAAGCTTTGCTAAGTTTATAATATACATCCCAGATTTGGAAAGCTAGTTCTAGCAAAATTACAAAAAGGCAAACTAAAATAGTAATAATGATCTATGCCTCTAGGGAGGGGCTTCAGGGAAGTGTAGACTAATTATACAATTAAGGGTGTTTTTAAGTTGAAATGCTGAAGCAGCATTTTCCTGATCTTGTGCCTTATTCCAATCTGATCCTTTCTATACAGAGTGATATTTCCACAGTTCCAATCTGATTGTAGCATTCTATCATTTATAAAGCCTTTTGGTGGCTCCAAGTTCAAGAGCAACTGAAGTCTTCCTTCCTTTTAGGCCCCATGCTTTAGCATTTTCCAGACTCAACTCTTTATGATGTAGTGAAAGCACAATGTCGTTTCTAACATCTGAACCTCTGCATAACTGTTTCCTCAGCCTGGATATCCTCTTAATTTTCTTTTGACCTGGCAAATTTGTACTCCTGTGTCAAGACCCAGACAAAGGCTCAACTCCCTGGCACTACCAAGCGCAGAAGATGCTTTGTCCTCGGTCACCACTTTAAATCATGCACTTAAAGCTTTCCCATAGCACACAACATTCTGCATTGAAATATTTGTCTGAGCCTGTCTACCCCAGTAAACAAAACAACACAAAAAGGACACTAGTTGATACAAGTTTTCTTTCTCATTTAAACATTGAACTCCCTTCAAAAAATCTGTAAAGCAAAACTCCCTTAAGAAGATCTGTGCAAACTAGAACTTCAACTAAATTTGATAGCTATAGAAATATAAAGAATCTTTGAAATTAAAAGCTAGAGTTAACTGTTTTATCGCAAATAAAGAAGTAAATAAGTGGGCTAACTGCCACATTTTATTGCTTACATTTATTTCACTTATGTGTAAAATATTCTCGTTTCATTCTCATCTCTTCTTTACAATATCCCCATTTCTCTACCCTGCTTGGACCATCACGTGATTCATACTTTTATCCATTCATCCATCCTGTCTGGCAAAACCCTCAGCTTGGATCCAAGATTGGCTTCACGGGCATGCAACCTGTGCAGACACACAGGGTCCATACACAGAGGGGTGCTAGGCTTAGTTTAATGCTCTGCTGTTGCCATCTTGAAATTCTTAATCGTTTTTGAACCAGGGGTTGCCCATTTTTATTTCAGTCAGTCCTGCCTGGATCAGTTGTGGAACCCACCATCTTGTTATTCTAGGCTGCTGAGCTCCTCTGGAGAACCTCACCGAATCCAGCACATTGATGCCCCTACATATCCAATTTCCCCTACGTCCGGTGGACCCTAAGGCTGCTTGAGAAAACTTCTGTGGGTTCCCGGTGATGTATTTCGCAATTCACAAACATTTCAAAGTTTTTCCACTGTTCTCACACCTCCTACTCTGTCACCTCCCTCTTTATTCTCTGAAAATGAATGTGTTTCCTGTGTCACAGAAAACAATCAGATGCCATCATGTGGGGATTCCTTCAAAATCCTGTCTGCCTACCCACCCACCCACAAACCTGCCATGTCCTTATTCTTATTCCTCCTTTCGTCTCCCAGTTATCAGAAGGAATACCTTCTACTGGGTATGGCTAGTGGCTTCACCTAAGCATGCTCTCCCACCTTTCCTCAAAACTCTTGTAAGTAATATTATTCTCTCTATAAACAACTCTCTCATCAGCATTTAAATGTACTCAAGTTGCTCATTTAAAAAACACTAAATAAAAAGCAAAAGAACCAACCAACCAACCAACCAACAAAAAAAATCCATGGCCTATATGCCTCCTCAGCCACTTCTGTCTCTTTTTCTTGGATAAAATGGCTGCATTCAATGTCCTCACTTCCTCACTGTCCACTTCACGACTATACTTCCTAAAATCTTGTGTCTGCCTCTGTCTCTCCATTGAGCCTGCTGTTGTTGAGGTTACCAATGTCCTCTGACTTCCTGAAAAACATGGCTGCTTCTTAGCTTTTATTTTATGTGAACTCCACATCTTTAGATACTATGAATTTTCTTCCTGGATATGTTTCTTTTTCTAGCCTCTGAGTGATTACATAGCCCTCTGACCTTCTCTGTCTCTCTCATAGGCTCCTTTCCCTCTGCCTATCTCTGATATGCTGGTGCTCACAGGGCTTTGCCCTCAGCCCACTGCCTTCCCTTACACTGCCTTCCCCTTCCATTTCCCCTTCCTGCTCCTTCCTGCTCCTTCCCTGCCCCTTCCTGCTCTTTCTCAACCTTTCTCCTCCACTTCTCTTCTCACTCTGTACACTCCTGCTGGGTAATCTCATCCACTTCCATACCTTTAACCTCCACCTATATCCTAATGACTTCTCAGCATGTCTGTCCAACCCAGTCCTCTCTCTTGAGTGCTGGACTGCCTCATGGACATCGCTACCTCCATCTCTCACATTTCACCTATCCCACACTGAACTTAATCTTTGCCCTCCCCGTCACCAATCCAATCTTGTAAGACTACAGTCCCCCTCTTGATAAAGCCATACTCCCGGAAGTCATCTTAGACTTCTTCCTCTTTGCGTTTCATATATTTAATTAGTACATGTTCTGTTGATTTTGCTTTCTTATTTTTTAAAAGGCCATTTAATTTCTTAATACTTTTCGGGCCCTTATCACCCCTGGTTTTGATTACAACAAGAACCTTCTATTGTTTTCCTTAGTCCTGCACTGTTCAAGACATGCTCCAGAATGCTTCTCCAGAGTGCTAGATTGCTCTTTCCATAATGCAAATCTGACCATGCCATTTCCCTGTAAATACCCTTAATGTCTCCTCATCACCTTCAGGAGGAATTTCAACCTTCTTAGCATGGTGCAGTCTTTCCTTGCCCAGAACCTGCTTAGTTCCCCAGCCTTCTGTTTTGGTACTCATATTTAAGGGAGCCCAGGTATTGGCTTGGTGCGTGTCTTAGTTGGCTTTTTCTAGAAGACTCTGAGGCAGAAATGTGAGTTCAATTACTTTATTTGGGACATGATCTCAGGAAGCACCAGTAGAGGCATGGGGAAGTGAGGCAAAGCAAGGAAAGGCATCAATTCAGGGTGCATTAGTAAGTCAGTTTCACTGTGGGCAACTGGGGCTCAATCCCACTGGGAGCCAATATAAAACATAACCTCAGAGGGACGAGGAAACTAAGATATTTATTCCCAGGCCCCAACTATGATTGGTGGAGGGCTGTTCCTGGAGTAAGTCACCCTCTGTCTCCCCACATCAAGGCAGAGTGAAGCTTGCAGTAGGAAGCCCATCAGAGTATATAGAAACAATGAGTGCCATGGAAATATGGATGGGATATTGATAATATCTACCACAGGCCCCCTCCGTGTTTTTCCATAGCACTTCTATGGCCCGTATCATGATACGTATCATATGTATGTAGACTAATAGGCAGATACATTTCCTGTTTTTCCCTGGACTATGAATTTCCCAAGGGCAGAGCCTACTGGACTTTGTGGATGGCTCGTAGTAAGTGTGCAAGACATTTACACTGAGTATATGAATGAATGAACAAAATGAGATAATCTGAAGAGATGAGACTGAGGGTAAGGGAAATAGAAATTTTTTTTTATTATACTTTAAGTTTTAGGGTACATGTGCACAATGTGCAGATTAGTTACATATGTATACATGTGCCATGTTGGTGTGCTGCACCCACTAACTCGTCATCTAGCATTAGGTATATCTCCCAATGCTATCCCTCCCCCCTCCCCCCACCCCACAACAGTCCCCAGAGTGTGATGTTCCCCTTCCTGTGTCCATGTGTTCTCATTGTTCAATTCCCACCTATGAGTGAGAACATGCGGTGTTTGGTTTTTTGTCCTTGCGATAGTTTACTGAGAATGATGATTTCCAATTTCCTACCTCTAATTTTCTTCTCTTAATTTTCTATTTCCAATTTTGGAAGAAGAAAATTAGAAGTAGGAAAATGTGATTCAGTAGGAAGGAAGGTAGGAAAGGAAATTGAGAAAATGGGAAATGGTCTGAGATAAAGTAACAGTTGGAGGGAGACACTAAAATGACAGGGTTTTCATTTGCAAGACTACTTCTACAAGTTGCTTCGTATTGTTGCAAAAGAGAATTCCATATTGCAAGCCTTAAAATAACAGTCTGTCATAATACCTAGAAAAATGGAACATGCTTAGAAGAAAACACCTTAAAAATATTTGAGGTCTTGACCGGGCGCGGTAGCTCATGCCTGTAATCCCAGCACTTTCGGAGGCCAAGGCGGGCGGATCACAAGGTCAGGAGATCGAGACCACGGTGAAACCCCGCCTCTACTAAAAATACAAAAAATTAGCCGGGCGCGGTGGCGGGCGCCTATAGTCCCAGCTACTCGGGAGGCTGAGGCAGGAGAATGCTGTGAACCCGGGAGGTGGAGCTTGCAGTGAGCCAAGATCATGCCACTGCACTCCAGCCTGGGTGACAGAGCGAGACTCTGTCTCAAAAAAAAAAAAAAAAAAAAAATACTTCAGGTCTTTATGTCCCTGACAAGCACCAGCTCTATATCCTAGTGGTATAGGCAATTACAAAGTACCATGACATTTATTTATTCATAATGACTTTCACAATAAAGTCCAAATCCTTATCCATGCAAGTCTGTTAAAGCCTCATCTAAACTCCTCGATCTTTAAGATAAAAAGCAAACACACCTTTGGCTTCCCTGGGGAAGCAGTTACAACCTTTTCAACATCATGCTTGCTAAGGAGGCAGTAGTTGCCTTAATTAATGATCTGTGAAATCTTATGTAAACACCTTGTGCAAACAGGTGGCAGAATATGGAAAAAAAGTTAATAAAAGAGAACACACACCATTTCACTATATTCTTCTTGAAAGGAAAAAAATAAGAGTTATGATTATGGAGTTTCCTTTCCAAGGACAAGGAAAAAGGAGACCTATAGGGATTTTGAGTCTAAACATCTTTTACAAAACACCTTATTCTCTGTTTGTTAATCTTTCAGTGGCCAATTTCCCAAAATGGAATTGATCACTGGGGTTAATGTCTTGGATATGACTATGGACATATTAGTAGCAAAGGTATGGAGTATGATTATAGCATTACTATTACTAAAAGGTATTTTAGGGGTTTTCTGGAACATCACTTGTCACCTGACATTTGTTAGAAAAATAAAATATTGGGTCTGTTATGGCCTACTGAATCAGAAATCTCTCTAAGCCTCCAAGTGGTTCTCATTTGCACCAAAGTTTGAGAAGCATTGGTCTAGAGCAGGATGCTCAAGGCGTGGTCTGTACCAGCGCAAGTCTGTGAACTGTTAATTGTGTTCTGCGACTAGACAAGTGTGCTTATTATGGGTTATTCTCAATTCCTGTGCTTATTGCTGTTCTAAATAGTGAAGCTTCTTATATGCCTTCTCCCAGTTTTAGTAACAAACCAAATAAAAATGTTTCTACTGGATTCCTTCTAGAATGGTTGAAACCACTGTTCTTCTATTTAACGCTGTCCCACTGTCTTCTTTTTCTTTTTACACTAAACATCAATTGTGTGTACCTGTTGACTCACATACATCCAGGTATTAATCCTAAAAATAAGCTTTCATTATGACTTTCCACACTACTCAGCATTTCCTAAATAGGTGTAATAAATAACATTTTTTCCTACCCACATAGAAGCCTCTCCATCTCACAGAATCTGGATGTTAATTCAGAGTCTGAACCTAATATTTTCCAGATGTGGACCCTGCCTTAACTTCATGCATGAAGCGTAGTGTCATAGATCTGTTTTTTTAGGACATGTGGTGCGTGGATCCACATGATTTGTGTCTTAATAAATGAAGCCAGTCAGATGGAGCTTTCCTTCATACTTATTGAACATACATTTGGATAAAGAAACCAAATTTCAAAGACAGGCTGCCGGGTAGAATTTGCCCTTTATAAGGGAAAGACAACAAGCCATCACCCAATGGGCTCCACCTATGTACAAATCTTGCAGGAAGAGTTCACTTTGACTGAGGTTAGCCAAACTGAAAGAGCTCTCCTGATGATGTGCAGATAATGTTTGCAGGTGAGACATGATTTGCTTATAAGAAAGAGAAAACAATTGAGACTGTTGCATATCAAGAAGTATAGCCTGACAATGTGCTAAACCAGGGTTTCTCCACTGCAGCGCTATCAGCATTACACCTAAGCAATTCTTTGTGTGGGTGGCTGTCTTCTATATCCCAGGAGGTTTAGCCACATCCCTGGTCTCTACCTACTAGATGCTAGTAGCTCCCCTTCCCAGGTTTAACAGCCAAACAGGTCTCCAGACATTGTCAAATGTCCCCTGGGGGCAAAATTGCCCTAGGTTGAGAACTACTGCTCTAAGCTTTTGGAGAGGAAGAGAAAAAGGTAAGAAGCCTTAAGCAGGATTCTCAAAGTTGACCCTACTCTAATTATAATTCTTGAGTTCTTGATTTGCTTAGATTTGTTTGTTGATTAGACTTAGTGGTAGTGACATCTGCATTCCAACAGCCTTCTTTCAAAGTCCGTTTACATTCTAATTGGGTTTGAAGGATCTTAATGGGTTCTCTACATTAGGGGAAGGTTTCCATGCATTTAAGACCTAGTTTAGTCCACTTCTCTCTTGTTTAGACACTGCAGAGTGAAAACACAAACTCATCATTTTATTCCTATGAATAAAATTATTTAAAAAGTTGTATATAGGCCATATTTTGCCATGCAATCTAATTTCCCTTTGTGGAAGAAAGACAAGAGGAGTAGAAGTGGAAGAGCTATTGTAGCTATTCTAAGATATTTGATTTTGATTTGTATGGCATGTTCCCCAACACATTGAACACAAAAACCTTTATGACCCAGAGTTTGCTACATACCTATGTGGTAGAGACAGTGGACACAAAATGAGCAATCACTAAACATAGAACTTACTATGTGCCAGGGCCTGTTTTATGAGCTTTATCCAGGGAAGCTCATTTTTACCACAATTCTATAAGGTAAGTATTATTATTCATTTCTGTACCTCTGAAACTGAGGTACAGAGAGGTTTTGTTTTTAATTAAACTGCCTACCAAAGTCACAGAACTGCTACATTATAAAGCCTCTGTTTGAATGTTGGCAATTTAGCCCCTTCATTTTAGGAGGAGAAAACCACAACCCAAGTTGCCTTAGACAAATTTAGTCTAAGACCCTGGTAAAGTGAGACAAAACAAGGCCACTTCATGATTTTGTCTAAGCACAGACAAAACAAGGTCACTATGCTACTTACAAAATACTAAACATTCTTCTCTCTTGGTTACAATTACTGCTACTTTTTTTTTTAACCAATTACAGTTTTATTCTCATTCTAGTCGGCCTTTCTATAGATAAGATTTATTGAGATCATTGAATTTCCCCCACTTTCTGACAGTATCTGATCTGGAGTAAACTCCTGTTTCCTTAGACTTTTCCCCTTCAAATCAACCAATTTGTAGGTGGAGATCAGCACCCCCCACTCTATGTGTTCTCCCTCACTGCAAAGAGTAGTAAACCCACCTTGTTTAACTACAAGTTTGTTCCTGGTGGTCTTTGGCTAAAGGGCATTGACACTTATTTGCCTATGGTACAAATCTAAGAGTGATACCTAATTTTCCAAATGACTGAATCAATATCACAAAGATTAATATAATCTAGAACAATGGCCAAATCCAACAAAATGAAAATTTACAGGAATAAATATAAAGTCCTTTATTTAGGTTAGAAAAAAATCAAGAACATAATCAAGAGGGGATAACCTGATAGCTATTCATGTTAATAATAGAAGAAAAACCTGGGAGTTTAATAAGAATTAGCAAGGTCAAAATGAGCCAATCATGGAATATGACTCCTTATAAACAATACTGTAATTTAGTGCTCTATTAAAAGTATTCAAAAGTCCAGATAAAGATAGGGGATACTACTGCTGTTTCATGTTATATATTGATCATGCCTAGACTACCTTTCAGATTCTGTGACTTATACTTCAAGATGCCTATTAGCAAACTGCAGATAGGGTAACCAGCATGGTGAGGGGCTGTTAGCCATATCATAAAAAGGGTTAGATCTATTTAGCAGAGATTCAAGGAGACCCACCAGCTTTCCATCCTTAAGTATTTGAAGGGATGTCTCCAGTAAGAGAGGACAGAGATTTTACTCCCAAAGAATAGAAGTGCTGGTCTAACTGGGGAGATTCTAAACATGGATTGAATTGTACTTTCTGGAGGTGGAGCCCAATGGATTTAAATGATCCACTCCCAGGTGACCATTTACACTGGGTCCTTGTCTTCTAGCCTTCACCAGTTGGGCTTGCTGTACCACTGGAATGAGAAGATCTAAAACCCTTAGAACACTGCAGAGGAAATAGACAGTATGGGGCTTATGGGCCTACCAAGCAGAGGAATAAGGACTTCTAAGTTGTTCTCCTGCCTGGGCCATTGCGTTGGGGTTCGAGGCTAAAATCTGGATTATTGGTCTGTTTTTGTTTTCTGTTTCTTTGTGATTCACTTTTGATAGGCTGTATGTGTCCAGGAATTTATCCATTTCTTCAGAGTTTTCTAATTTGTTGGCACATAATTGTTCAAAACAAGCAGCCTTTTATTTTATTTTACTCATTTTTTTAACTTTTACCTTAAGTTCAGGGGTAAAAGTGCAGGTTTGTTACACAGGTAGACTTGTGTCATGGGGGTCTGTTGTACAGATTATTTCATCACCCCAGGTCTTAAGCCTAGTACCCATTAGTTTTACCTGATCCTCTCTGTCCTTCCACCCTCCACCCTCCAAAAGACCCCAGTGTGTATTGTTCCCCTCTATGTGTCCCTGCGTTCTCATCATTAGCTCCCACTTAGAAGTGAGAACAAGTGGTGTTTGCTTTTCTGTTCTTACATTAGTTTGCTGAGGATAATGCCCTGCAGCTCCATCCATGTCCCTGCAAAGGACATGATCTTACTCATATGTGGAATCTAAAAAATTTGATCTCATGGGGGTAGAGAGTATAATAGTGGTTATCAGTGCCTAGAGAAAATGAGGGGGAGGGAGAGATGAGGAGAAGTTAGTCAATGGGTACTATGTTACAGTTAGATAGGAGGAATAAGTTCTGGTCTTCTATTGCACAGTTGGGTGAAAATGGTTAATGATAATGTATTGTATATTTCAAAATATCTAGAAGAGATGATTTGGTGAAGAAATAAGTGTTTCATATGATTGATCCAGTAATTATCCTGATTTGATCATAATACAATGTATAAAACCTCAGAACCTCACATTGTACCCCATAAATATATACAACTATTATGTGTCAATTAAAAACAAAATAGAAGAAAAATAAGTAAAAGGCAACTTGTCATTAGGTGGCCCACATGCCGTAACCATGTTCTCAAGCAGCCACAATTTGTATTTAGTAGCTGAACAAAAAGAAGTCAGGGCTATCTGGGTAACTGGAAACATCTGAAATTAGGCACAATGCCAGAAGTAAGGTATGGTGCAGCCAGATATAAAATGAAAGTGGAAGATAAATGCAGGTGAGGCTGCATTGTAGAGAAGTTGTTATAACTTCACATGGTGCACATATTTCTTATTGGAGCGGAGGAGATAACATTAAAATAGAGTTTTATTGCATAGACCTGGGGCATCAGCTTCTAATAGACTGGGGTTGGCCAGTTCTGTCAGGGAAGATCTGGGCGTGATTGACAGTGGCTGCTTTGCAAAACCTAGAAAAGATAATCAAAGCAAATACACCTAGTTGCACATTGCCTGGCCACTCCTTGAAAGTGACCCCATTTAATAACTTGATTGCTCAGTAAATACCAGACACTCCCCCCATGCATGTAAATGTAATCTCAGGTGTTCTCTCAATAAATACCTTCCTTGTATAAAGCTTAATGCCATTGTCTTTTTGGGAGATGATCTGCTCTTGTTTTTTGTTATACCTTCTAAAATATCAACCTGTATGTTATTTCAGAGGTCAGTTTCTCAGTAGGAAATTAAAGAGATGACATATTGCCTTGGGAATACTTTTTTTTTTTTTTTTTAAGATAGAGTCTCGCTCTGTTGCCCAGGCTGGAGTACAGTGGCGTGATCTTAGCTCACTGCAATCTCCACCTCCTGGGTTCAAGCGATTCTCCTGCCTCAGCCTCAGGAGTTCCTGGGACCACAGGTGCATGCCACCATGCCTGGCTGATTTTTTGTATTTTTAGTAGAGACAGGGTTTACATGTTGGCCAGGCTGGTCTCAAACTCTTGCCCTCAGGTGATCCACCCACCTCGGCCTCCCAAAGTGCTGGATTACAAGTGTGAGCCACTGCTCCCGGCCAAAATATTGAACATTTTTAAATGATTAAAAAAAAAATTAACTCAGGCCACAACGCATTTCTGTGAAAATTAATTTAGTAGTTCATGACTAGGTGGGCCCCAAACTAGGGGAAAACAAGTGAGGCCTCAGGGGCAAAATCTGAGGGGGTACCCAAAACTCCAGTACTCAAATGATATTTAATGCAATGTTTTAAAATATCATTATTAATACAAAAAATCCATGGTGAACAAAACATTAAATAAAAAATAAAACAGGATCTGACCCTGTACTTGCGTGACTCACTTGCCTCACCCTATTTGCTTCACCTTGCCTCACCCTATTTTCTTTTTGCATTAGTTTCTTCATCTGTAAATTGAGATAAGAACAGTATCTTCATTGTTATTAGGTAATTTACTCACTTAATTTAATCCAAACATGGACAATTTTGATAGTGGCAAGTGGCACTGACAGACATTACAACTCTATAATGTTGACTATTGCAAAGTAAAAAAAACTTTTATCAAACAATAAAATGTAGTTAAAACGGATTTATATCATACAAAAATGAAAAAAATCACTCAATTATGAGCATTCAGATGCTCAACAGCAAGACTGCTCAGTTTTTCTTTCCTTTTTGTTTTATGTTTACAGAACCTGTGATTTTCCATGTTTCCCACTGACCCTACGAAGTGATAGCCCGGTGGCTTCGTGGATTTTGCATGCCATGCCGTGCCATAGAACAAGGCTGGTATCCCAAGTGACCAGTAGGGGCAGCAGTGACCCATCACTGATAGAGACCAACATCTGTCCCCAGCCTCTGGTGTCCAATTGCACTTCATTTTATAAGCAAGCTCCCCTCCCGCAAGCTATCCTGGAAAGGGAGTGTTAGTTATGACGCTGCATCTGGAACATATCAAGAAAAGATGCCTGGATAGTAGTGATTATTATTATTTTTTAGATTTCACCATGTGTTAAGGTGAGAACTCGTTCACTGCACATGCATACCCCTATACTGGAGGATCACACTATGACAGAATCCAGGTCTATAAAGTGGAGGTCAACCCAACCCATTTCCATTTATTTTAATGCAACTATTAATAAAAAACATTTTGTTTAAAATGAGTAATCCAGGACAAATTCTAAATCACACAAGGTATTGGAAAAATAGGCCTAAATCAAGACTTTCCCAGGTAAACTGGGCTGTATGATTGCATTACCCACACAGTTGTAGTGGTGATTAAATTAATTACTATATGTAAAGTATCTAGAAGAGTACCTGGCACATAGTAAGCCCTCAATAAATGTTAGCTCTTGTTATCATTTTTTTTCTAACCATGGTTCAGATTTTTTTAAAAAACTGAAAAATGCTGCCTTTCCTAAGGGACAAATAATTGGAAATATTTCTTGCCTATTTTTTCAAAATTCAGTCATCGGTGATAATGAGGAAACTTGACCGCAAAGCTTAAGCATGATTTGATATGCTCTTCAACTCCCCCCAAGACTTAACTTTGGTAATAAAACATTGTGTTCTGAATAGCCATACACAAACTTAAGAACATCTCCATGTCAAACATGCAAACTTGCATTTCTCAATAAACATAGCAGGGATTGTAACTGCCAACTGGCATCTCTAAGACATCTTTTAATCTAAAGTATCCTTTTTGCTCCCCACTGCAATGCCCAAACCATATCTTTTTCCTCCTTCCTCAAACCCAGATCCTTTGGCGTCTCTGAAGTTCAGGTCATTAGACTTCACTACTGATTTTCCTTATCACTGCTGTTACCTATCTGTGCTGTTACCCTTTATTAGTTGTACTCCTTTATTAGTTGATGACTTTAGCATCCATTTCCCTGTCAACCCAACACTCATACTAATGTCATCTTTTCTGGGGGATCTTCAATATTCATATGGATAATAGACCCCATCCTTGGCCTTCCAATTCCTGGACTGCCTTGCTGTCAATAATTTTTTCTCAACCCAACCTTAGTCACACATGCTTATTTATGATCATAACCTTATCTTTGTCTTTACTTCCTGTGAAATCTTAATTTTGAGTCTCTCTCTTTCTCTCTCTTGAATACAGTGTCTCTTCCATGTTTTCCCCTCTCTATCCACCTTAGAATTTCTGGTTCATCACTGCAACTACTGCCATACAACCTCCCTTAACTTCACTTGCGTCCCTCCCTCCCTCCCTCCCACTCTCCCTCCATCCCATTTTCCCTCCCTCCCACTCTCCCTCCCTTCCTTCTTCTCCTTTCTTGGTTTCTTTCTTCCTTCCTTCCTTCCCTTCTACATTCTCTTCTTTCAACTCCTCTATCATCTTCTCTTTGTCTTCCACTCACTTTCCTGCTCATTTGGCAAAACTTCAATTGTAGTTAAACCCAAGTACCTGTTATCTCAGTACCTGAATCTGATCCTGGAAGCTTGCTGGGGGGAAACACATACCTCCTGATTGTTCACACTTTAAAGTCATAACCACAGTTCTCATATGGGCACTCCCACTGCCTCTGCCTCAGCATTCTGTCCCATTACTCTTCTTGGAGCAATGGCTTTTTTACCCTCCCAAACTACTATTTAATACTTGATCCTTCTTCCTCAAACCTATATTTCTTTTTTCCACCATACTCTTAACTGATAGCCTCAGAATTCATGGACATGATAGGAGCTATTAGTTAGGAGCTCCTACATCCTATCATAATTGGACATACCAATTGACTAGCAACCATAGTCATTCTCCCATTTTGTTTGCACAATGGTGAAGCACACAGACTCTGGGAACACAGTATCTCACTTCAGACCCACTACGCCACTTCTTGGCTCATGAGAATGAGCAAGCTATTTAACCTCTTTGTGCTTTAGTATCTTCATCTATGAACTGGCAATAATTTAAGTCATTATTACAATGGATGAGATAGTTGTCTCCATGTAATGCCAACCCTGACCCTTTGCTTTGAATTTTATTTTTTCTCACCTTCTTAAGACATTTGTTCTTGAAATTATGCCCTCCTTTCACTGCAGTGTGAATACCTCCCTTTTCCTTTGCCAAATGCATTCTTTTATCTTCCATTTTGGAAAAAATATATCCCCATGAGCACACATTTTATTCCATACCACCTTCTATGTTCCCCTGCACAGTAAAGGCAACGGCAAGTGATATCTAAGGTTTGCCACCATTTCCTTTGTTCCTTTTTCTGCCCAATCCACTCTAGATAGGCTTTCTAAATGATGGAATGCTCCATTCTCAGAGCTTTTTTTTTGTTTGTTTCTGTTATCTCAATGTGTAATCTCACTTAGTTTTGTGGATTTAAAACAGTATCTGTTTGCTGGTCACTGCCAAATATACATTTCCAGATTTTATCCCTTTCTTGAGCATATATTTCTATCGAATTACTTGCCAACTCTATTGAGATGTCTCATGGGCATCTGAACTTAAGAGCATAAAAATATGACTCGAGTTCCACTCCAAATCTGCGCTTGTCACAATAGTTCCCATCTTAATAAATGGTAACACTACTTATCCAGTTGCTTAGGCCAAAAATCTGTGAGTCATATTCAATTCATCTTCTCATCTCTTCACATAAAATGCATCAGCATGACCTATTGGTTTTACCTCCAAAGCATAACCACTAGAATGTAAGTTTCATCAAAAGGTTGCATTCTTTTCTGTCCTGTGAAGCAATGTATTCTAAGGATTTACACAGTGCCTGGCACATAGTAAGAAGTAAATAAATTTTTGTGGAACAAATGAAAGAATCCTGAACCTAACCACTTTCCTTCATTCTCATGACCAATACCATAATCTAAGCCATCAACATCTCCACCTATAGTTCTACAATAGCCTCCTAACTTATATGCTGCTACTCTTGACACCACAACTATCCACTCAATAGCCTATTTGCTATATTGAAACTAACTAGTGGATTCCAATCACTTAGAATAAAAATAAAATCCTTTATACTGGCCTGCAAATAAATCTTGAAATTACCTATTTTTCAACCTAATTTTCTACTTCTTTGTCCCTCTCATTCTCTACTATATTCACAGCTTTCCATGTTTAAGCATAGTAGCTGCTCAATAAACATCTGTTGAATGAATAAATATATATATATTTAACCTGTGAGTAGTCTAATGATGACAGGGAGTGAGATTGTGCAGAAATTTGTTTTATCCTCTCTCCCTTTGAGAGCTAAATTTTCAAGTAATCTATACTTGCTTTTTCCATATCCTCACCTACCTTAAACTACTGCAATCTGGTTCTTCCCAAATGCTGATCTGAAAATATTCATGACAAGATAATCAGTAAACTCAATGGACCATTCTTTTATTTTATTAATTTTTGCTCTTTGTGTTTTTTTTCATAGTTTTTCACTCCTTCTACAGTCTTTGGATTTAATTTCTTATTCTTCATTCTGTCTCCATGAAATAGATTCTTAGATAATCAGTTTTCAGCTTTCCATCTTTATAAAATATGCATTTGAAGTATACATTTTTCACTAAGCATGGCTTTAGCTCAGTTCATATATTTTGATATGTACAATTTATCTTTCAATTCAAAATATTTTCTAACTTCCAGTGTGAATTCTTTTTGATTCCTGAATTATTTCAGAAGTATTTGGTTATTTCCCAATTTATAGAGATGTTCTAGTTATCTTTGTACCATTGATTTTTAGCCTAATTCTGTTTAATCAGATAATATTATTTCAGTGTTTTGATATTTGTTATGAGGTGTGTTACGGTCCAACTCATGATAAATGTACCAAAATGTTTCTTCTGACTTGAAAAGTATATGTTTACTGCATTTGAGGGTGTAGTTTGTTAATTATGTTGTTAAATGTTTTATATCCTTACTGATCTTTTTGTCTGCTTTTTTTCTAGCAGTTGCTGAGAGGTATATTAAAATTCCTCACTATGAGTGTGAGTTTGTCTATTTCTTCTTTATATTTGTCAATTTAAACTTGGTGTATTCTGAGGCCATGTTATTCATTGTATACATATCTATAGTAATCACATCCCCCTATTGAAGTGATCATTTTAATTATGAAATATCTCTATTTCTAGTAATAATTTTGGTCTTAAAGTCTACTTTATCTAATATTAATGGAGCTAAACTGGCTTTATTTGGTTAGTGTTTGCATGAGATATCTTTATCCACAGTTACTTTGAAGCTTTCTGTATCTTTATATTATAGGTGTGCCTATTGGAGGCTGACTAAAGTTGAGTTTTATTTTTAAATTTCATCTGAAAATGTTTGTCTTTTAATAGAGGTATTTATTCTATTTTCCTTTACTTGTATTTATAATATATTTGGGTTTAATCTACCACTTCTGTATTTGCTTTCTCTTTGTCTGTCTTGTTCGGCATTCCCTCTTTCTTTTAGATTGATTTTGTCTTTTTATTATTCCATATCCACCCCCCCTTGTTTGCTAGTTATACTTTTTAAAAAATTAGTCTTTAATATCTGTTATTATGTAATGCCAGACATTGCTAATTGATGACAGATCTCATTCCCACAGAGCCCAGGTACAGTCTAAGAATCCTTCACACAGCATTTCAAAAATTCCCTAACAATTATTTAGAATTGGGAAGCAAAATGAAACCCATTTTCCATCTTTGGTCTAGGAGAGTATGCAGTCAGTAAGCCAGGATAGTGTTTCTTAAATTTATCTCATCATAAGAATCACCTAGAGTGCTTATTAAGGGTACAGATTCTTGTATTCCACCCAACTTTATAAATCAACATCTGAAAGGAATTTTGCTGAGAATTAGTATGTTTCACAAGGGTCCTAGGTGAGTCTCATTATGATAAGGTAAGTTTGGGAAACCTGAGCAGTATTACCATATGTAAAAGAAGTTGCTGAAGGACTTAAACCATCCACTGACTAATAGACAGTTGCAGCATGAGTTCTTTTAACTCTGTACTGTTTTGTGTTGAAATACCATCATAATGTAAGCATATTTTCTGGGTGGCACAAGTGATCCTGAACTTTTGCTGCTGTGTGCTGGACTTCTGTGAATGTGATTAAAGAAACGTTAGCACCAACAGGGAGGCAGTGAGGAGAAAATTGAGAAAGGCACAACATTAAAAGGTAATGTACAGCCAAGAGGATATTTGTGCTTGCTTACTTGTTTTCCTTATCTATGGCAGGACAAAATGTTCCTGAGAGGTAGCAAAGAGTGAGACAGGGCAGCTAACAGGATAGATTTATCTCTTCCAGCCCAGAGTATGTGCAGGAAACCTTTTAGTGGATGCAGTCACAACTCAGTGAGCTCATACCCACATAAACTCCTCAATATAAGCAATGTCTCACAACAAATATTCAGCTTTACATCTAGGTATTTGCAGCATTAATAGGGACTGTGAAATATTTTTGTTTTCATTCCAACAGAGTAGCATATAACTATTACTTCACCAGCAGGATTAATTTATCAAATATTTTCTGGACCAGATTTTGAAAAATCTCTCTCTCTCTCTACTGTACATAAAATGTTAACTTTAGTTCTCAAGCAATATTGTTACAGGAGGTAACATTCTCCATATCAAAGGGTATGTTTCTTTCCCAGAGTTTGAAGTGGAAAACAGGTGCAAGCCTTTCGATAGCCTCTATGAGATTGGGTTATAAACCAGAACGGTGCTTTCCAAGCATGTCTGCACACTAGAATTGCCTGGGGAGCTGCAGAAATATGGAGGCTGGTGCCCCTCCTAACGTTGAGGTTTCATTGGTGTAAGGTGTGTCTAAGGCTTGGGATTTTTAAAATATCCCCAGGCGATTCCAATGTGCAGGCAAGTTTGGGAACCACAGGACTGGAGATCTTGAGCTATACATTTCAAACCTGAAGTCTCTGGACAGTGTAAAGCTTAGAATTCTGCACTAAAGTTTAAGTTGAGATAATGAGACCAGTCTCACTGGATTTATCATGTTGCAATCTACATGGGTACGGCATAATTTACATAAAGCCAGAGCAATTGATGAAAAAAAGTCAATCAGATGTACACGCGCACACACACACTGTCAATATTTAGAAGAACCAGGATTTTAAAGTAACTTTGTCAAATCGAGTATATATCCCCAATTAGAGTTGCCAGATAAATACAGGGAGCCCAGTTACTTCCGAATTTCAGATAAACAATTTTTAGTATAAGTATGTCCCATGCAATATTTGGTATGTGCTTATACTCAAAATTGTTTCTTGTTATCTGAAATTCCAGTTTAACTCCATGATATGTATTTTTATTTGCGGAATCTGACAATCCTCCCTAATTTTAAAGGCCTAAGCTGAGCACTAAGTCACTGTAGTAGGACAAATCAGAACAAAAATTAACCTTGGCTTCTTGCTTATTGTGTGCTCTTCTGTTTTCTGAGTTACATTGCCTAGCTAACCATCTCAAGCTCTACACTGTCTGAACTGAGAGGCAATCATACCTTATTCTGCCTCTTCTGTCTTCTTCGGAGGCGCAGGAACTCCTTGTGTTGCCTGGAGACAAAGTTCACCGCTGCGTATTCCAGTAAGGCAGCAAACACAAACAGAAGGCACACCGCCATCCAGATGTCAATCGCTTTTACATAGGACACCTGAGAGAGAGAGAGAGACACACACGCACACACACACACACACACACACACAGAGAGAGAGAGAGAAAGACAGACTATGAAAGCTTGCCAGGGAACCAGATTCTTAATGGTGTAAGCAGCAAAATAACCTAATTTCCCTGGTCAATGATTTTCCAGCGTTTTCTTAAGAAAGTGCTTAAGCCATTGATTCTACTTTGAAGATTCTGGGCAGAGCACTGAAAATCACATACCCCTGAACCAGTAGCTTTATTCCTGAGACCAGCTCCAATGACTTCAAGAATTTCCTTAATGACAGATTTTAAGTGTTCTCACTACAAATAAATATGTGAAATAATGTATATGTTAAGTAGCTTAATTTAGACATTCCATGATGTGTACATATATTGAAACATGTTATACACCATAAATATATACAATTTTTACTTATCAATTAAAAATAATTATTCTCTTAATTAAAAAAAGAAAAACAAAACTTTGAGGCAAAATAGATGGGTGCTATTATTAAAACTGCTCACTTCTATTTTTTAAATTGACATTTAAAAATCAATATAATTAAGATAATTTCAAAACATGGATGAGAAATAAACTATATATGGCCTTAGGCTCTTCAAAAGCCAATTTGTAATTTTCTTCAATTTACTGATCCTAACTGACATGAAAACACCGTTCTAAATAGTTTTAAATCCTCACAATTAAAGAGTATTCAACCAAAGTAAAATATCAGGAATATAGCCTTGAGAAGGTATCTGGTTAAAAAGAAAACTTTGATAACCCTTCAGTGTTTGCTTAAGTGTTTAGTAAGTCTTATAATTTGACAAAGTAGATTCTGAAAACAAATACTTTTTGCTTGCAATGGAAAATGCCCCTCATCTCACTCGACTTACAATTATTTTTTTCAAATGTAAAAGGGAAAAATAATTGGAGGAAGCTATAAAATATTGGATCCTAGACTACAAAGAATACTTAGTAAACTACCATCTAAATGTGTACTATTCAGTTCTAATTTTTAAATAGAGTTTCCTATATTTTGATAGCTGTCAAGTGCTTGCCAGCCAGTATTTTAAGCATTTTACATGTGTGAATTTTTTAACCCTTACAACAACTCATCCCAATTTTCTGATGAGAAAACTGGGGTAAAGAGGGATGAAATTATTATCCAAGGTCACAAAAGTAATAAATGACAGAGTCAAGATTGGAATTGGAACTCAGTCTGACTAATGGATTTCCTTTGTGAACACACACAAACACATTGCTAGGATCACAGTTTGTATCTTTGCATTTCCCTTTGACCTTTATACTGAGCATTTCCCATTTTATTTATTTTTCTTCTAGATCATAACTTCTAATGCTTGCCTAATGGTCTATACCATGATTAAACATTCCACATTGTAGGACATATAGGTTTATAGGTTATTTTCTATCTTATATTTTATAAGTTTTGCTGCTATAAACATTCTTCTCCCAAAATATTTGACTGTGTCCCTGATTATTTGTTGGATCAACTTTTAGGTGAGTTACAGAAGTAAAGATATGAAAATAGGCTCTTGAATTAGAAGGTTTGCAGGAGCACAGTGGACATAAAAGCAGAGATTCTGGAGTAAGATGCCCCAATTAAGAAATGCTGCTCTGCTACTATCTGTATAATTCAGTTATGTTATTTAACCTCTCTCTGCCTCTATTCCTCATCTCTAAAATGGGAGCAATAATAGTACCTACCTCATAGAGCTGTTAAGTGGATAAAATCATTTAATATACATAAAGATTTTAGAATAGTTTCAGAAAGTAGTTCCAAGATGGCCGAATAGGAACACCTCCAGTCTACAGCTCCCAGCATGAGTGACGCAGAAGACGGGTGATTTCTGCATTTCCAACTGAGGTACCGGGTTCATCTCACTGGGGCTTATCAGACAGTGGGGGCAGGACAGTGGGTGCAGCCCACCGAGCGTGAGCCGAAGCAGGGCGAGGCATTGCCTCACCCAGGAAGCGCAAGGGGTCAGGGAATTCCCTTTCCTAGCCAAGGGAAGGAGTGACAGATGGCACCTGGAAAATTGGGTCACTCCCACCCTAATACTGCACTTTTGCAATGGTCTTAGCAAGCGGCACATCAGGAGATTATATCCCGCGCCTGGCTCGGAGGGTCCCACACCCACGGAGCCTCACTCATTGCTAGCAGCATAGCAGTCTGAGATCGAACTGCAAGGCAGCAGCGAGGCTGGGGGAGGGGCGCCTGTCATTGCTGAGGCTTGAGTAGGTAAACAAAGCAAGCGGCCTGGAAGCTCAAACTGGGTGGAGCCCACAGCAGTTCAAGGAGGCCTGCCTGCTTCTGTAGACTCTACCTCTGGGGGCAGGGCATAGCCAAACAAAAGGCAGCAGAAACCTCTGCAGACTTAAATGTCCCTGTCTGACAGCTTTGAAGAGAGTAGTGGTTCTCCCAGAACAGAGTTTGAGATCTGAGAACAGACAGACTGCCTCCTCAAGTGGGTCCCTGACCCCTGAGTAGCCTAACTGGGAGGCATCCCCGAGTAGGGGCAGATTGACACCTCACACAGCCAGGCACCCCTCTGAGATGAAGCTTCCAGAGGAAAGATCAGGCAGCAACATTGGCTGCTCAGCAGTATTCGCTGTTCTGCAGCCTCCACTGGTGATACCCAGGCAAACAGGGTCTGGAGTGGACCTCGAGCAAACTCCAGCAGACCTGCAGCTGAGGGTCCTCACTGTTAGAAGGAAAACTAACAAACAGAAAGGACATCCACACCAAAACCCCATCTATACGTCACCATCATCAAAGACCAAAGGTAGATAAAACCACAAAGATGGTGAAAAAACAGAGCAGAAAAGCTGAAAATTCTAAAAATCAGAGCACCTCTCCCCCTCCAAATGAACGCAGCTCCTTGCCAGCAATGGAAAAAAGCTGGACGGAGAATGACTTTGACGAGTTGAGAGAAGAAGGCTTCAGATGATCAAACTTCTCCAAGTTAAAGGAGGAAGTTCAAACCCATCACAAAGAAGCTAAAAACCTTCAAAAAAGATTAAATGAATGGCTAACTAGAATAAACAGTGTAGAGAAGTCCTTAAATGACCTGATGGAGCTGAAAACCATGGCACAAGAACAGAACTATGTGATGAATGAACAAGCTTCAGTAGCCGATTCGATCAACTGGAAGAAAGGGTATCAGTGATTCAAGATCAAATAAATGAAATGAAGCGAGAAGAGAAGCTTAGAGAAAAAAGAGTAAAAAGAAATGAACAAAGCCTCCAAGAAATATGGGACTATGTGAAAAGACCAAATCTATATCTGATTGGTGTACCTGAAAGTGACGAGGATAATGGAACCAAGTTGGAAAACACTCTTCAGGATATTATCCAGGAAAACTTCCCCAACCTAGCAAGGCAGGCCAACATTCAAATTCAGGAAATACAGAGAATGCCACAGAGATACTCCTCGAGAAGAGCAACTCCAAGACACATCATTGTCAGATTCACCAAAGCTGAAATGAAGGAAAAAATGTCAAGGGCAACCAAAGAGAAAGATCGGGTTACCCACAAAGGGAAGCCCATCAGACTAACAGCTGATCTCTTGGCAGAAACTCTACAAGCCAGAAGAGAGTGGGGAACAATATTCAACATTCTTAAAGAAAAGAATTTTCAACCCAGAATTTCATATCCAGCCAAACTAAGCTTCATAAGTGAAGGAGAAATAAAATACTTTACAGACAAGCAAATGCTGAGAGATTTTGTCACCACCAGGCCTGCCCTAAAAGAGCTCCTGAAGGAAGCACTAAACATGGAAAGGCACAACCGGTACCAGCCACTGCAAAATCATGCCAAAATGTAAAGACCATCGAGACTAGGAAGAGACTGCATCAACTAACGAGCGAAATAACCAGCTAACATCATAATGACAGGATCAAATTCACACATAACAATATTAACCTTAAATGTAAATGGACTAAATGCTCCAATTAAAAGACACAGACTGGCAAATTGGATTAAGAGTCAAGACCCATCAGTGTGCTGTATTCAGGAGACCCATCTCACGTGCAGAGACACACACAGGCTCAAAATAAAGGGATGGAGGAAGATCTACCAAGCAAATGGAAAACAAAAAAAGGCAGGGGTTGCAATCCCAGTCTCTGATAAAACAGACGTTAAACCAACAAAAATCAAAAGAGAAAAAGACCATTACATAATGGTAAAGGGATCAATTCAACAAGAAGAGCTAACTGTCCTAAAGATATATGCACCCAACACAGGAGCACCCAGATTCATAAAGGAAGTCCTTAGAGATCTACAAAGAGACTTAGACTCCCACACAATAATAATGGGAGACTTTAACACCCCACTGTCAACATTAGACAGGTCAATGAGACAGAAAGTTAACAAGGATATCCAGGAATTGAACGCAGCTCTGCACGAAGCAGAACTAATAGACATCTACAGAACTCTCCACCCCAAATCAAAAGAATATACATTCTTCGTAGCACCACATCACACTTATTCCAAAATTCACCACATAGTTGGAAGCAAAGCACTCCTCAGCAAATGTAAAAGAACAGAAATCATAACAAACTGTCTCTCAGACAACAGTGCAATCAAACTAGAACTCAGGATTAAGAAACTCACTCAAAACTACACAGCTACATGGAAACTGAACAACCTGTTCCTGAATGACTACTGGGTACATAACATAGTGAAGGCAGAAATAAAGATGTTCTTGAAACCAATGAGAACATAGACACAACATACCAGAATCTCTGGGACACATTTAAAGCAGTGTGTAGAGGGAAATTTATAGCACTAAATGCCCACAAGAGAAAGCAGGAAAGATCTAAAATTGACAACCTAACATAACAATTAAAAGAACTAGAGAAGGAAGAGCAAACACATTCGGAAGCTAGCAGAAGGCAAGAAATAACTGAGATCAGAGCAGAACGGAAGGAGATAGAGACACAAAAAACCCTTCAAAAAATCAATGAATCCAGGAGCTGGTTTTTTGAAATGATCAACAAAACTGATAGACCACTAGCAAGACTAAGAAGAAAAGAGAGAAGAATCAAATAGATGCAATAAAAAATGATAAAGGGGATATCACCACTGATCCCACAGAAATACAAACTACCATCAGAGAATACTATAAACACCTCTACACAAATAAACTAGAAAATCTAGAAGAAATGGTTCAATTCCTGGGCACATACACCCTCCCAAGACAAAACCAGGAAGAAGTTGAATCCCCGAATAGACCAATAACAGGCTCTGAAATTGAGGCAATAATTAATAGCCTACCAACCAAAAAAAGTCCAGGACCAGATGGATTCACAGCCGAATTCTACCAGAGGTACAAAGAGGAGATGGTACCATTCCTTCTGAAACTATTCCAATCAACAGAAAAAGAGGGAATCCTCCCTAACTCATTTTATGAGGCCAGCATCATCCTGATACCAAAGCCTGGCAGAGACACAACAAAAAAAAGAGAATTTTAGACCAATATCCCTGATGAACATCGATGCAAAAATCCTCAATAAAATACTGGCAACCAAATCCAGCAGCACATCAAAAAGCTTATCCACCAAGATCAAGTTCGATTCATCCCTGGGATGCAAGGCTGGTTCAACATACGCAAATCAGTAAACGTAATCCAGCATATGAACAGAACCAAAGACAAAAACCACATGATTATCTCAATAGATGCAGAAAAGGCCTTTGACAAAATTCAACAACTCTTCATGCTAAAAACTCTCAATAAATTAGGTATTGATGGGACATATCTCAAAATAATAAGAGCTATCTATGACAAACCCACAGCCAATATCATACTGAATGGGCAAAAACTGGAAGCATTCCCTTTGAAAACTGGCACAAGACAGGGATGCCCTCTCTCACCACTCCTATTCAACATAGTGTTGGAAGTTCTGGCCAGGGCAATTAGGCAGGAGAAGGAAATAAAGGGTATTCAATTAGGAAAAGAGGAAGTCAAATTGTCCCTGTTTGTAGATGACATGATTGTATCTTTAGAAAACCCCATTGTCTCAGCCCAAAATCTCCTTAAGCTGATAAGCAACTTCAGCAAAGTCTCAGGATACAAAATCAATGTGCAAAAATCACAAGCATTCTTATACACCAGTAACAGACAAACAGAGAGCCAAATCATGAGTGAACTCCCATTCACAATTGCTTCAAAGGGAATAAAATACCTAGGAATCCAACTGACAAGAGAGATGTAGGACCTCTTCAAGGAGAACTACAAACCACTGCTCAACGAAATAAAAGAGGACACACAAAAAAATGGAAGAACATTCCATGCTCATGAATAGGAAGAATCAATATCGTGAAAATGGCCATACTGCCCAAGGTCATTTATAGATTCAATGCCATCCCCATCAAGCTACCAATGCCTTTCTTCACAGAATTGGAAAAAACTACTTTAAAGTTCATATGGAACCAAAAAAGAGCCCGCATTGCCAAGACAATCCTAAGCCAAAAGAAGAAAGCTGGAGGCATCACGCTACCTGACTTCGAACTATACTACAGGGCTACAGTAACCAAAACAGCATGGTACTGGTACCAAAACGGAGCTATAGACCAATGGAACAGAACAGAGCCCTCAGAAATAATACCACACATCTACAACCATCTGATCTTTGACAAACCTGACAAATACAAGAAATGGGGAAAGGATTCCCCATTTAATAAATGGTGCTAGGAAAATTGGCTAGCCATATGTAGAAAGCTGAAACTGGATCCCTTCCTTACACCTTATACAAAAATTAATTCAAGATGGATTAAAGACTTAAATGTTAGACCTAAAACCATAAAGACCCTAGAAGGAAACCTAGGCAATACCATTAGGACATAGGCATGGGCAAGGACTTCATGTCTAAAACACCAAAAGCAATGGCAACAAAAGCCAAAATTGACAAATGGGATCTCATTAAACTCAAGAGCTTCTGCACAGCGAAAGAAATTACCATCAGAGTGAACAGGCAACCTACAGAATGGGAGAAAATTTTTGCAATCTACTCGTCTGACAAAGGGCTAATATCCAGAATCTACAATGAACTCCAACAAATTTACAAGAAAAAAACAAACAACCCCATCAAAAAGTGGGCAAAGGACATGAACAGACACTTCTCAAAAGAAGACATTTATGCAGCCAACAGACACATGAAAAAATGCTCACCATCACTGGCCATCAGAGAAATGCAAATCAGAACCACAATGAGATACCATCTCACACCAGTTAGAATGGTGATCATTAAAAAGTCAGGAAACAACAGGTGCTGGAGAGGATGTGGAGAAATAGGAACACTTTTACACTGTTGGTGGGACTGTAAACTAGTTCAACCATTGTGGAAGACAGTGTGGCAATTCCTCAAGGATCTAGAACCAGAAATACCATTTGACCCAGCCATCCTATTACTGGTTATATACCCAAAGGATTATAAATCATGCTGCTATAAAGACACATGCACACGTATGTTTATGTAGCACTATTCACAACAGCAAAGACTTGCAACCAATCCAAATATCCATCAATGATAGTCTGGATTAAGAAAATGTGGCACATATACACCATGGAATACTATGCTGCTGTAAAAATGATGAGTTCATGTCCTTTGTAGGGACATGGATGAAGCTGGAAACCATCATTCTCAGCAAACTATTGCAAGGACAAAAAACCAAACACCGCCTGTTCTCACTCATAGGAGGGAATTGAAAAATGAGAACGATTGGAGACAGGAAGGGGAATATCACACACCGGGGCCTGTCGTGGGGTGGGGGGAGGTGGGAAGGAAAGCATTAGGAGATATACGTAATGTAAATGATGAGTTATCGGGTGCAGCACACCAACATGGCACATGTATACATATGTAACAAACCCGCACGTTGTGCACCTTTACCCTAGAACTTAAAGTATAATTAAAAAAAAAAAGATTTTAAAATAGTTTCAAACACAGAATAAGTCCTTATAAATGTTTGCAATTATTTGGCCATAGAAGGGTGTGATTCTGTTAATGGATAAATTTTGGAAGAGACAAAAATTGATAAGGAACATGAAACTCACCCAGAATCATAATATATTCTAATTATTATTTTTAAGATCACCACATGCCTTACACTATTTGTCTAAAATAATCTGAAGTACTTGTGTCAGTTCCACATGTGTTGTGATGAAATGATCTAGCACTTTGTTATCTCCAGTCTTTTAAACGTATTATTCTTCCTACCTGGGATGGTTATTCCCACTCCTTCTGATTAATAGATGCCTCAGAATTCTTTAGGACTCAGCCAAGATATCAATTCCCCTGTGAATATCCCGACCTTTCCCCTTTCTCTCATCTGAGTTAGGGGCCACGTTTCTTTGTTCCCTTATCACTCTCTATTGAACTTATCTGTTCCTTCTTAGCCCACTTTTTACATGGAAGATGTCCCTCATCTCACTCAACTTACAATTTTATATATATTTATATATATATATATACACACACACATACATACATATATAAATACATATATACACACATAAATATACATATATACACACACACACATATATATACATATATATTATTATTTTTTTTTTTGAGATGGTGTCTTGCACTGTTGCCCAGGCTGGAGTGCAGTGGTGCGATCTCGGCTCACTGCAACCTCTGCCTCCCAGGATCAAATGATTCTCCTGCCTCAGCCTCCCGAGTAACTGGGATTACAGGCACGTGCCACCACACCTGGCTAACTTTTGTATTTTTTAGTAAAGACAGAGTTTCACCATGTTGCCCAGGCTGGTCTCAAACTGCTGACCTCAAATGATTTGCCCATCTCAGCCTCCTAATGTGCTGGAATTACAGGTGTGAGCCACTGTGCCCAGCCAGTTATATTTTAAAGTATTCCCTGACCCTACTCTTAGACTGTAGGTTTATTTTTTTGTTTTTGTTTTTAGTTTAGGCCCTGTGCAAGTATTACTTCGTATCACCAGCACAGGACCTAGCAAATAGTGCATAGGCCGTAGTTATGTGGGATGGATTGATGGATTGGTGGATAAATACATGGTGGATGGATCGATGATGGAGGGACTGATGGTTGAATGAATGAATGAATGAAAGAAGGGAGGAAGGAAGAAAGGAAGGAAGGAAAGGAAGGAAATATCTAGCTATTTTTGCATCTTTGTGCTTTAAACAGTTATGAATGATATACTGTTACCCACAATTGTATATATTTGATACTTCTAAGAGTGTACTATTAGTGAGTTTTTATTCTCTCAGCTTGCGTAACATTCCTGGAACATTTGCTTCCTTAATAAACAATAGTTTGTCTTGTATTTGCTCTTCTGGAACACCAAAATGGCACATGTATACATATGTAACAAACCCGCACATTGTGCCCCTTTACCCTAGAACTTAAAGTATAATTAAGTTATACTATTTTCCTGTAATAATAGAACATTACCAATCACAGCATTTCCAGTTATATATTATTCAGATGGCCCATAAATGTTTTCAGACCCAGTAATGAGAGGAATGTGTGAATGCCCAAGATATGTGCCTACCAAGAGCTAAGTCCAGTAGAGCTGACCATCATTCCTCCTCTTCCTGGTGTTTACAGCATTCAGTAATTTGTACACCTTTTCCCCATCTTCTAGCAATCAGCAGACCAAGCTCATATTTGGCTTCTTTTATAGCTGCTCATAAATGAGTCCTTTCAGTCTCTTAATCATTTTGGTTGGTCTCTGAGTTTCCTCCAAATCATGAACGTCTTTCCAGCATTGAAGTGCTGGCATTAAATGCATTATTCACATGGATTTAGAGGGTGTTGTGAGACATCTATCACATATGATGTGATGTTCCTTGGTGCTGGTTTCTCAGAACTGAAATGCCTTTTTGTTGCTTTTACCCAGCTCTGATATCAGATTCTCTTCTTTCAGCTGCTAATCCTTAGATGTTTTGAGCTCGCATCTTCCCCTGTTACATTCTTTTTATGATTCTTGGGCTTACAAGATTCCTTCTTGAACTACTTTACTACAAACATGCAAGATAGTTTTAAAAGGTAATGAAGTTCTCAAAATGCTGTTATGATTAACTAAGTTGGTATCTTTTCAGGCATATTTAATTCAGAAAAACAAAAACAAACATTGAGAGCGTACTACGTGGAAGGCTGTACTAGGTGCTGGTGGGAAATGGGGTAAAAGATACAAAGATGATTAAGAAGTATATTAATTCTCCCCAGGACTTCGCAGATTATATTTCAGGGGACCCCACTCATGCTGTGCTCCAGAAAGTATCATTCACATAGATCATGGAGCAGCATATTATAGTTCATGGATCAAATTCAGTCCACTGCCTGTTTTATAAATAAAGTTTTATTTGAAGACAGCCGTATTCATTCATTTACATATTGTCTGTGGATACTTTTGAACTAAAATGGCACAGTTGAGTAGTTGTGACAGAAACCAAATGGCCACAAAGCCTAAAATACCATATGGCTCTTTACAGAAAACATTTTCCAGCCTCTGACCTAGACTTTAGTGTTATCTTGTTTTTCTTGGGGTTGTACATCTTAGTGGCCCTGCTTCACCACTTAAGAATCCCATGGTCTACTGAGGGAAGCAGTCACATGAACATATAAGTGATATAAAGTAGATGGTTGCACATAACAAAGTAAAGGAAGGACAAAAAGTCTGGTGGAATACGGGGAGGTTAATGTCGATGGAAAAATCAGTAAAGGCTTTATTCCTAGGTGGTGTAGCATTTGTTTTAGGGCTTGAGGAGAGCCAGGTCTTTGGTGGGTAGAAGAAGCTGTAAAATCAAAGCCATAAAGATGGGAGAGAGTATGGTGGTCTTGCGAATAATGAGCAACCCAGTGACCGGGATATGCTGGGCACTTGGGAGGTAACGGTGAGGGGTGGACAGGTAGGCCGGGCTGGCAAAAGAAGGCATTGAAAGCCAAGCTGATAGGTTTGGGGTTTCAAAAATTTGTAAAGATAAGCTAATGATGGTTTTGAGGTGGAGTATAGATGTATAAGGTGTCTTTCTTTCTTTCTTTCTTTTTTTTTTTTTTAACAATTATCATGATGCTCTTTGCCTCTGATGAAAGCAAGAGTCTTAGCAAAGTAGACATTATCCTCCTTATGGAAATTTATCTTCCGTCTTCTTGGCACTTTCACCTCTATATAGGTTGGTTCTCTTCTAGGCTCTCCAACATCTCTGAATCATCTGATCTTCCTTACTCTCTTTGGAACATCTTATTCCATTTGGTATTTCCATTTCTTGAACTCTCCTCCTCAGTTTTCACTCTATCTTCTTATCCTCAATGAATTCATCCACTCCTATAGCTTTCTTCTTTCTGTGTGTCAGGGTGGTGGTGGTGGTGGTGGTGGTGGTGAGGGTGGTGGGTGGTGGGTGGTGGGTGGTGGGTGGTGGTGGTGGTGGGTGGTGGTGGTGGTGGTGGTGGTGGTGGTGGTGGTGTGTATGTTGAGCGCTATAACAGAGACTGGCTATATTCTTCTAAATTTCATTTCCTCTACCAGTAAGCTGGATTTTCCACTTCTCTTGGATCCTCAAAGGAATGTGGGCAGAAGTTATACATGTTAGGACCTCTAAAATCTTCCATGAGGCCCTTAAGACTATACCTTCTGCAGCCATCTTAGATGTCACCTGTTTAAGATGGCAGTGCCATAAGATCGAAGAAGCCTGGGTCCCCAAAAGACCTAGGGCCACCAACCCCACAGTAGAGTATAATGTGAGTGAGAAGGAAATTTTTATTTTGTCAAGCTACAGGAATAAGAAGAAAGCTATGAGTGGATAAATTCATTGAGGATATGAAGGTTTTGTGTTTCCAAAGCTCTCAAATTATTCCCTCAGCCCTGACCTTACAGCAGCATTCTGTGATAATTCTAAAATAGCTACAGTTAGTATTTGCAAAATTAAACATATTAAATGCGACCTCCTTCTTATTCATCTCATTTAAATCTTTCTTCTCACTAGCAACCTGGTTTTACCACTGTTTCCCCCTCCATTGTCTTCATCTCTAATAATCTATTGCACAGACTCAACATTTCTCTACTCTGTAAAGCAATCCTGGGTTTACTCTTTACTGTCTCCATTCCAAAGATGTCACTTTAATCCTATCCATCAACACCTAATGCCTGGTTATTATAACAACTTCCTAACGAGTCCCCCTGCATTCAGTTCTTCCCCATGGCACCTAGTCTTTTGCTTCTGTGAAATTAAATTTAAAACACCAATTTCATTTTGAAACACATCTGCTTAGGAATTACTGTGGCTGCCTATTGCAGTCTCTGGTATTCAAGGCCTCGCACAACATTTGTCTACCCTAGTTAATCAATCTTATTGCACTCTTTCATAACACAAGCTTGGTGTTTTGTTTAAACAATTTTGCTTAGCCCTGAGTAAGCCAAATCCATTCCCACTGATGACTTTGTCTACACCAGTAGTTCCTAAATGAGGTTGACTTTTCACTCCAGTGGACATTTGGCAAGGTCTGGAGATATTTTTGATTGTCACAACCAGGGAGCGGTATTGGCATCTAGTAGTTGAGGTCACGGATGCTTGTAAACATCCTATTATGCACAGGACAGCATCCAAAACAAAGACTTATCCAGTCAAAACGCTAATAATTCTGAGGTTGGAAAACCCTGAGAGAGAGAAAGCAAAAACAAAAACAAACAAACAAAAAACCCAGGTAACTATATCCAGTCCAGTGGTTCTCAACCAGAAGTGATGTTGCTCTGAAGAACATTCAGAAGATGTTTTTGGTTGTTCCATCTGGGAAGTAAAGAGTTGCTCTGGTTTCTAGTGGGTTGAGGCCAGGGATGCTGTTAAATACCCAACAATGCAAAGGACAGCTCTTTATGACAAATAATTACCCAGTCCCAAACGTTAATAGTGTTATAAAGTGGAAAAACCCTGGTCTACACTCTTCTCCCAGCATAGAAACATTTCCCACATTTTATATCTGTTTATTTCCAGATAATTCTTCAAGGAGTAGACCAAATTCCATCCCCAAGGTGATAATTTCTTTGCCTATTGTAGCCCACGGTGGTCTTGCCCATCTTTAGAATTTGTAACGCACTTAAAGATAGAATCATGCAGTTTAGTCTTCGTTTCATGAATATGTGTTTTATCCACCCAACTAAGGTATAGGATACTTGGGGGAATATAGATCCAGTAATGTCTTCTGTATCCATGTCACCAAGGACAAGTTTTTGTGCATATAGTAAGTGTCCCTGTAAGTTTTTGTTGACTGTCAAATTTTCCAAGTGCTATATAAATTCAAATTCCTTTCACAATTATTGCTTTATATGAAGGGTAAGCTACAAAAAAAAAAAAAGACAGCTAAAAAGAAGAAAAATGTAGTTTTGGTCTTCTAGAGATGATAGTTGTTGATATCCAAATTACTCTGGATTTATTTTCATTAAGGGAAAGGAGAATACTTATTATTTATATGACTTTATAACTTATGTAGTTTGCAAATATATCTGGCAGGAAAGTAGACCCAGTCAAGTGGTTTAGGGTTTCATGGTGCTAGATAAGCATTTATCTGTTGTTTGAACAGATAAGTGAGATGGTGGAATTTGGTTAGTTGCTCAGTTGTTTCGCATTATATAGACATTTCTTAGAGGTGTTTCCCATTAATATTCTTTTTAATACTGTCTTGGCATTTTTGAAAACTTTGGCAAGTTTTATTGAGTCCATTTTTTTCATGAATTACATCATTAGTTCAGTTTCAAAGTAGAAAATCAAGTCATGAATTTATTTACTTTAGCCCCACAATTTGTTTTGTCTGTGTTCAGACACTATACTGTTTCCTGTGCCATGAAGCCAGTTGATGTTATTGGTTGGGACATTTTCTACATGATGTTTGTCCCCAGGACAGAAGAATGAGTCACCATTGTACAAAGATTACTTGAATGTCCTTACAGCTTGGATACCTTCTCCCTTCCTCATGGGCAAGGCACTTCCATGTGATAATGTGCCAACTAAAGTATATCCACATTCCCAGCCCCTAGGCTGACCCCAGAGAACTGCGACATTCCTCCAGCAGCTAATCAAGGAGGATTGCTAATGAATATGTACAGAGAGCAGTTCACTACAGTGGAATATGTACAGAATGAATATGTACAGAGAGCAGTTCACTACAGTGGAAAAATCACAAATGACTATGATCAAGTGTTGTTTTGTAATAGAAAAGAAACAAAATGGAATTCATAGGGCAATCTCAAAATATTCAGATATTCCTTCTTTCAGTGGAATGATTCCTCATATTCACCTGCTTGAGTCAATGTTTAATTATTCTCCACAATATATCCATGTAACAAAATTGCACTTGTGCCACTTACATTTATACAAATAAAAAATGTTTAATTATTCTCAAACTATGCCTGAAAACTATTGGTAAAGCAGAATAGAAGTTTTTTCTTCTGTACAGTACAATTTCATTTTATCTAATTTATATGTGGAAAATATTTAATTAACCTTGATTAATGCAGCTGTTGAAATGAGAGATACCTGTTGGCCACAGTAGCCTGAGATGTGTTTCTATTACATAAAATAGAAGGCTTTGGTAGCTCCAATCAACTTATCTTTTATTGAGTGCTATAAAGTATACCATCACGCTTTCCATTCCCATTTTGGGGGGAAATTAGTTTGTTAAATGCATATCTAAACTTTATATAGCTAGTAATTAACAGAGGTGGGAATGAGAATTCTGGCTTTGCTTTTTCTGTTTCATCTCTTACCTATATTCAGTAACTGTATCATGAGAAAAAAATATAGTCAAGTTAATCCTCGTGCCAAAGATTCATGGTGCTGTACAATTTCATGTTTATAGTTTCACTGCCAAGTTGCCATTTTTACTGCCTAATCAAGGAGCTCACACCTGCCATTTAATGCTGGGGAAATCAGATTTCCTTGGCGGAGATGGATGATGACAGCACTGACTACCTGGCCCATCCCAGTGTCACCACCCTCACCCCATTTTCTCTCCATATCTAATACTGTTGAGTTCTAAACTGAGTAGTTGAGTAAAGAGTTACTTATGAAAGTGCTGTTTGCAGAAATAGACACTGAGTGGCAATGCCTCCAAGTCTGGTATCTGCAGGAACCAACCAATTATAAATGGACCTTTGGGGACCAATTAGTTTGTTGGGCATTGGATGGTACACAGGCCTAGTGAGTTGATATTCTTTCTAAAGATGAATACATTTATCTCCATTATGGTGGTCAGAAAATTGTTTAAAGTAGCTTGCCAAAACTTACTATCCATGTGAGTTTCATGAGTGGAGAGGTACAAGAAGAGTAAAACTGCCAGCCCTAGAATACACAAGCAACACCAGGTGATATCCATTGTTAGAGGCACCATAGGGACACTCTGCAGAAAGGCACCTCTAAGTCTCAGCCTCCTGCAAATGTAGGCATCTGAGAGAGTCAAGGTGAAGGAGGGGTTAGCGTCTGGAGGAAGTAGGGCAATGCAGCATCTTCTTCCCTGTGCTTATGTCTGCCACGTCACTTCATTTTTGGCTGATAGACAAGCACACTGATTCCTGCCGTAGTCTACTTCCTGTGCCTGCACCTTCAGTGACAAAACAAGTGATGTATGTTTATTATCTAACAAGGGCAGGAATAAGGGGGAAGTGGGGATTCAGAACAAATTGCCCACTGGTGGAAAAACAATCTCAATGAAGAAAAGAGCCAATTGGGTGATCTCAGTATTGGAAAGACAACAATGGGCTTTGGGGAGATGATGAGATGATGCTTCACTTAATAAATGTTTGTGTAGTCAGAGAGAGAGAGAGAGGGTGTGTGTGTGTGTGTGTGTGCATGAGAGAGAGAGAAAAGGAGAAAGAGAGAAAGAGAAGAGAAAAACTGGGAGACTATGAAGATATGGAAGAGAGAAAAAAAAGGAAAAATAATGAATATTTTTGAAGCTAGACCAACTTGGATTTGAATCCTAGGTGAATGCCCAGTGAATTTGGAAAAATTACTTAACCTTTTTGAATCTTGATTTCTTCATATCAAAGTAGGGACCCACACATTCCAGTTTCATGGGGTCATTGAAGGATTGAATAAGATACTTTATATAAAACTTAACACTCATTTGGCAGATTATAGATTCTCAGACACATTGGCTTGTAAAGGATGAGCCCCTGAAGACATTGCATAATTCAAAACTTGCATAATTAAAGGCAGTTGTCCCCACAGGAATAATGTAAAGTAAAATATCTTGTATTTCATGTTTTGTGCATGGACTAAGACTTTGTTAGTATTTTTATATTGCTGTGCTTTAAATTCACATAATCTAAGTTCACATAAATGGAACTTCATTGCAGTGAGCACTCCTGTATATCATGGGGACTGATATATGCTGTTACAAAAAGAAAACAGAACAAAGTCACCACCACCACTATCATCAACAAAAAGCTTACACCAGCACCATTCTATGAGTTATCTCCATTATAAGGATAAGGAAACTGAGTTCACTCATTAACTATACCAAGATCACACAGCAAAAGAATGGTTGAGCTGAGATTTGCATTAAATCTGGCTTGACTCCAAATTCTGTGCTTTTCTGCCTCACTGACCCCTGTGGGAACCTCCCTCTCTGGCGATGCGTCAGAAGAATTACTCACAGACTGTGCTTACACCAGATGACAACATCTGATGTGGAAAAGAGGTGAGAAGGTACATGCAGTGGGACTGGCAAGCAAGAAACAGCAGTAGCACTGTCACACCTGCAGCCATGGACATACTGTGAAGATAAGTGTTCATAGATGGCAGATAACCACAATCTTCATTTGTTTTCTCAGTCAGAAATTAGTGCCTCGACTACTTGTGTACTATTTGTGCATTTACTCCCTACCCTAACCCAGGTTCAAAATTCATACTTACAAGCAAGGAAATAAAAGAGGAAAGTTTAATAACTGTTATTTGGAAAGGCCTTGGAATGGTGGGTAAGGTTTATAGTGATGGGTAGAGGAATATGGAAGAGCTGACAGGTCTCCACTCCCTGGACTGAGCTTGTTGGTTTATGATTTCCAAGTTGCCTATGCCTCCTATAGTGGGATGAGGAGCCAAATCAGGAAGGAAGAAGTGGCCAAACCTTTCACCCCTGACCATTTCTCAAACTCATAACCTTACCAGAGTGAGTGGGTGTACCTGTGTTGAGTGACTATGTGCAGATGCGTCATCGTCTCATAACAATCATGGATGATGTACTCCTGAGATGAACAGTGGGTAAGATATGTAGGGAATGGGTGATTATGGAGTACAAAATAGAGGCAGTCTTAGAAGCCCAGTTCAACTTGCAGTGATGGAGAAATCATTTCCCCAAAATACCTAGAATCTTGTGATAACTCCAGGGTACAAAGAGGCCCCTCCTGGTGCTGAACTTCTCCACCAATGCACCTGAACCGTCTGAGCACTGTGATGCTAGATCCTGGGGATGAGAACAGAGATTTCTTTAGTGGAGGGCCATAGAGTATTTAACATATGAGAGTATAGTGTGAAATATGAATTTCAATTGAATGGTAGAGTCAGTGGTAGCCGAGAAGCTTTCCCACCCAGACTCTGGCTTGTGGACTGGTTTAGTGTCAGCTCTGTACTTTAATGTGAGCTCACAGTGGAGGCCGCAGATCTTCAAGGATGTCTCGATAGGAGCCAACTTGCCAGAAACCTTCCCTTCTTGGCATGGGACTCTGGGCACTCAAGCCTAGTGTGTTCTAACCTAAAGCTCTTGAAGTTAATCAGCTACCTACTGTTTCATACTATTCAAAGTAAAACTGAAATGGAAAAATTCCAGGCATCCACCACGCTCCAGGTTCCATGTGGGGAGGAGAAAACAAGAAAAGGAGCTACAGGTCAGTCAAAGGTTTGTAATTAATGTGGTTCAAAAGCTTCTGGCTGGGCTGTTGATCTCACTTTTTGTTAGTTATAAGTTACCAAAGATTATGTCCCTACTGTATCCACTTCCTATAGTTGAGCAGCATTTTGATACAAGTCAGCTCCATTCCTTTCTCCTTACCAAAAAACCCAGAAGCACAAATCACCCACTAATAGTTAAATACCTATTTGCAATAGATACTAGCCTACAGGAGTCTGTAATGATTAAAAAGAAATGCTACTGCCTCTTGAGTAAAATGACATAAGTAGATGTGTAAGCTCTTTGAAGAAATAAAAAGCCATGCCATCAGACAGCATTATTATTTTTCAATATGGAAGTGTACAGAATGCTTAAGAGATAAAGTGTAAGTGTAAAAATATTTTGGTTGGGCTCATTGAGTGCCTCAGTTTCTAACATATCAGTTGCATACATCTGCTTCAGAAAGTTTAGATCAGTCTCAGCCCTTCGGCGGAAATCAATCCAGTATGATTATCTAAAGTAAGAGAAAGCAGCAAGGCTGTGTTGGAGAGAGCCATGAGAAGATGCCAAAAATGTGGACCTCAGCTTTGCCACTGGCTCACATTGGAAATTTGGGCACATTATCTCATGATTTGGGGTCTCACACTCCCACTTGGGATATAAAAGGATTGGGCTGATAATTTCTAAGGGTTCTGCTATTCTAAGATTCTGTGACTCACGGGAAATAAAAAGTGATGAGAGAGGAAACCACGTCAATAGCAGTATGGGTTCCCAATTTCAAGGTGATCAGAGCTGTGAGTCCCAGTAACAGCCTTCAGGCCCTCTACTCTGCATTCTTAGCACTTTCAGTATCATCTGATAATGTCTATTCATTGAATGCCTCTATGTGCCAGGCAAGACTTGCCTAAAATAGTGAATTCCTTGCTTAGAAGCAAATAGTACTAATTCAGGAAAAACAATTGCATGTGCAATACCATGTGCATAGCAGATACACTGAGTTTACTTGCAGATTCAATGGACAATTCTCACATAAACCCTCAGCAACTCACCCCAAGCTCTGCTTTTCTGCCTAAGAGATTTCTGTGGTACCTTAGAAGCTTTCTTGACATGCATGCAAGGAAGCCTAGAACACTACCAGGGGCAGTCCTCAACCATGGAAGGATGGGGGTTGGTGGATAAAGACCCTGGATTTCCCGGTACTTGTTGGGGCAAGTCTGAAGAGAATTCTACAGTTTTTAGAGGATCCCTAGCATAATTGAACACTAGTTGTCCCTCATGGTAACCAACTCAATAATACACTTGTTTGCCTTTTCTCTTTTCACTATTTACATTCCACGTTCTCTCTTGTGTTTCTTGTGACCATCTTTCAAATAAACTGCATCCAAATGCTTGTCACAGGGTCTGCAGTTTACTGAAACACATGACTCAACCCCCAAATTAGATCAGGAGAGCCTATCACAAAAATGATGCCTGCCACATCATTGCCATTTAGAACCAGGATAGCAAAGAAACTACACATCCTGAAAATTTTTTTCTTACTAGCAAATATCCTATGCCTGGCTGGCTTGCCCATCACCAGTAAGAATGGAGTATTGACATGAATCAAAAAACAGTCTTCAAGCAGTAAGTACCAAATCAATTTAGGACCTATATTGCCCATATGATTTAACACCCATCACTTCCCTTTTTGCTCTGCACAGCTAGTTTTAAATTTATAAAATTAGAATAATGGAGCTGAAACAGAAACTAGTATTTCCTGTCTAATACTATGCGAGAATCATTGAGCATATGCCAACTCTCCTGGGGTCAGATAATGAGAGCACCTTATTTGCAGAAATGTTATATAAATAATCTGTCCCACCCTGAGCTCCTTAGGAGGACAGAGTCACAGTTACATTTTGAGCCTATAAGGATGTGGATATTATGAAAGTACAAATTACTTCTCTTGACAGGACATCAATTAAAGATTTTAACAGTGATATGGTTTGGCTGTGTCCCCACCCAAATCTTATCTTAAATTTCCATGTGTTATGGGAGGGACCTGGTGGGAGGTAATTGAATCATGGGGGCAGGTCTTTCCCATGCTGTTGTCATGATAGTGAATAAGTCTTGCGAGATCTGATGGTTTTAAAAATGGGAGTTTCTCTGCACAAGCTCTCTTTTGCCTGCTGCCATCCACATAAGATGTGACTTGCTTCTCCTTGCCTTCCACCATGATTGTGAGGCCTCCCCAGCCACGTGGGACTGTAAGTCCATTAAACCTCTTTCTTTTCTAAATTGCCCAGTCTTAGATATGTCTTTATCAGCAGTGTGAAAACAAACTAATACAGTAAATTGGTACAACAGAGTGGGGCATTGCTGAAAAGATAGCCAAAAATATGGAAGTGACTTTGGAACTGGTAACAGGCAGAGGTTGGAACAGTTTGGAGGGCTCAGAAGACAGGAAAATATAGGAAAGTTTGGAACTTCCTAGAGACTTGTTGAATGGCTTTGACAAAAATGCCGATAGTGATATGAGCAATAAGGTCCAGGCTGAGGTGGTCTCAGGTGGAGATAAGAAACTTGTTGGGAACCAGAGCAAAGGTGACTCTTATTATGTTTTAGCAAAGAGACTGGCAGCATTTTGCCCCTGGCCTAGAGATTTGTGGAACTTTGAACTTGAGAGAGATGATTTAGGGTATCTTGTAAAAGAAATTTCTAAGCAGCAAAGCATTCAAGAGGTGACTTGGGTGTTGTTAAAGGCATTCAGTTTCAAAAGGGAAACAGAGCATAAAAGTTTGGAAAATTTGCAGCCTGACAATGCAATAGAAAAGTAAATCCCATTTTCTGAGGAGAAATTCAAGCTGTCTGCAGAAATTTGCATAAGTAACGAGGAGCCAAATATGAATCACCAAGACAATGAAGAAAATGTCTCCAGGGCATGTTGGAGACCTTTGCAGCAGCCCCTCCCATCACAGGCCCAGAGGCCTAGGAGGAAAATGTGGTTTCATGGGTTGGGCCTGGGGTCCCTGTGCTGTTTGCAGCGTGCAGCCTCAGGACTTGGTGACCTGCATCCCAGCCATTCCAGCCGTGGCTGAAAGGGGCCAATATAGAGCTCAGGCTGTGGCTTCAGAGGGTGCAAGCCTCACGCCTTGGCAGCTTCCATGTGGTGTTGAACCTGTGAGTACAAAAAAGTCAAGAACTGAGGTTTGGGAACCTCTGCCTAGATTTCAGAAGAGGTATAGAAACACCTGGATGCCCAAGCAGAAGTTTGCTGTAGGGTTGATGTTCTCATGGAGAACCTCTGCTAGGGCAGTGAAGAAGGGAAATGTGGGTTGGGAGCCCCCACACAGAGTCCCTACTGAGACACCACCTAGTGCACCTGTGAGAAGAGGGCCACCGTCCTTCTGACCCCAGAATGATAGCTCCACTGACAGCTTGTGCTGTACACCTGGAAAAACTGCAGACATTCAACGCCAGCCTGTGAAAACAACCAGGAGGGAGGCTGTACCTTGCAAATCCACAGGGGCAGAGCTGCCTGAGACCACGGGAACCCATCTCTTGCATCAGAGTCACCTGGATGTGAGACATGGAGTCAAAGGAGATCATTTTGGAGCTTTAAGATTTGACTGCCCTGCTGAATTTTGGACTTGCATGGGGCCTGTAGCCCCTTTGTTTTGACCAATTTTTCCCATTTGGAATGGCTGTATTTGCCCAATGCCTGTATCCCCATTGTATCTAGGAAGTAACTAACTTGTTTTTGATTTTACAGGCTCATAGGTGGAAGGAACTTGCCTTGTCTCAGATGAGACTTTGGACTGTGGACTTTTGAGTTAATGGTGAAATGAGTTAAGACTTTGGGGGACTGTTGGGAAGGCATGATTGGTTTTGAAATGTGAGGACATGAGATTTAGAGGGGCTAGGGGCAGAATGATATGGTTTGGCTGTCTCCCCACCCAAATTTCATCTTGAATTTCCACGTGTTGTGGGAGGGACCCAGTGGGAGGTAACTGAATCATGGGGGCAGGTCTTTCCCATGCTATTCTCATGATAGTAAATAAGTCTCACAACATCTGATGATTTTAAAAATGGGAGTCTCCCTGCACAAGCTCTCTTCTCTTGTCTGCTGCCATGTGAGACATGCCTTTCATCTTCTGCCATGGCTGTGAAGCCTCCCCTGCCACATGGAACTGTAAGTCGATTAAACCTCTTTCTTTTGTAAATTGCCCAGTCTTCAGTATGTCTTTATCAGCAGTGTGAAAATGGACTAATACAAACAGCATTACACTAAAAGACCAATGCAGAGTTAGTTAGTTTTATTACAATAGTGTGTGGTAGGCAGCCTTCTAAAATGGGCCCCAATGATTCCTGTGTCTTGGTATTCATGTCCTTGGATAATCTGCTCCCCTTGACTATGGGCTGACCTGCTGACTTGTTTCTAACAAATACAATGTGTCAAAACTGATGGGATGTTACTTCCACAATTAGGTTATAAAAGACTGCCTTCCATCTTGCGTGCACTTTCTTTCATGCTGGCACTCTCTTGCTGGCTCTTCTCATGTTGCCTTTGTGGAGAGGGCTACCTAGCAAGGAACTGAGGGTAGCATTCAGCCAATAGCCAGTGAAGAGCTGAGGCCTCAGTCTGACAGCACAGGAGGAACTGAATCTTGCCAACAACTATATGAGTGAGCTTTGGAAGTAGATCCTTCTCTAGTTGAGCCTTCATGTGAGACTACAGCCTCAGCTATGAAATCATGTGAGATTTCAGCCTTGTGGGAGACTCTGAAAGAGAGGTTCCAGCTGAGTTGTGCCTGGATTCCTAACCCATAGAAACTACAAGATAAAAATGCTCATAAAAACTGTAAGATTAAAATATTGTTTAAGCCACTAAAATCTGGCGGAAATTTGTTATGCAGCAATTGACAGTTAATATATGTTATCTTTGTTGTGGAGGAGAGAGAAAGAAATATAGATAAAAAGGATGAGAAAAGGGAGATAAGTTGCTTATTTTGGGCCTCATGAATCCAGAATTTGGAAAAATTTGATTTTTTTTTCTTTACTATTTAAAGAGAAAAGTTCAGTTTAAAAATAATAATCAAGGTATCTGGGAGGATAATTAATCAGTATAAGAGAAGAAAAACCATAATACATTCATTTTTAATCTATTCATTCAAGTAGGCTCCATGCTTGAACATGTATAAAAGTAGCTATTCAAAATCAGTTTACCTAAGCTCAAGTCCAGGAGTCATCAAACTACTGTCCATCAGTTAAATCTGTTCTGCTACCTGCTTTTGCAAATACAGTTTAATTAGAACAAAGCCATACCCATTCATTTACATATTCCCTATGGCTCTCTAGTGTCCACTTACAATGGTAGAGTTGAGTAGCTACAACAGAGAACTTAAAGCCCAGAAAGGCTAAAATGTTATCTATTTATCTCTTTATAGAAAAAAGTATTATGAATTCCTGCTTTAATCCTATATTTTAATTCAAGCTAATCATTACCTAATATAGTCTGAATCAACAAATTTTCTCTAATTTTAGTGATCATAAAAAGTAAAACTGGATAATTCATATCTTTTTTTTTTTGACTTTCAAGATTTTTATTTATTTATTTATTATTATTATACTTTAGGTATATCTCCCAATGCTATCCCTCCCCCCTCCCCCCACCCCACAACAGTCCCCAGAGTGTGATGTTCCCCTTCCTGTGTCCATGTGTTCTCATTGTTCAATTCCCACCTATGAGTGAGAATATGCGGTGTTTGGTTTTTTGTTCTTGCGATAGTTTACTGAGAATGATGATTTCCAATTTCATCCATGTCCCTACAAAGGACATGAACTCATCATTTTTTATGGCTGCGTAGTATTCCATGGTGTATATGTGCCACATTTTCTTAATCCAGTCTATCATTGTTGGACATTTGGGTTGGTTCCAAGTCTTTGCTATTGTGAATAATGCCGCAATAAACATACGTGTGCATGTGTCTTTATAGCAGCATGATTTACAGTCCTTTGGATATATACCCAGTAATGGGATGGCTGGGTCAAATGGTATTTCTAGTTCTAGATCCCTGAGGAATCGCCACACTGACTTCCACAATGGTTGAACTAGTTTACAGTCCCACCAACAGTGTAAAAGTGTTCCTATTTCTCCACATCCTCTCCAGCACCTGTTGTTTCCTGACTTTTTAATGATTGCCATTCTAACTGGTGTGAGATGGTATCTCATTGTGCTTTTGATTTGCATTTCTCTGATGGCCAGTGATGGTGAGCATTTTTTCATGTGTTTTTTGGCTGCATAAATGTCTTCTTTTGAGAAGTGTCTGTTCATGTCCTTCGCCCACTTTTTGATGGGGTTGTTTGTTTTTTTCTTGTAAATTTGTTGGAGTTCATTGTGGATTCTGGATATTAGCCCTTTGTCAGATGAGTAGGTTGCGAAAATTTTCTCCCATTCTGTAGGTTGCCTGTTCACTCTGATGGTAGTTTCTTTTGCTGTGCAGAAGCTCTTTAGTTTAATTAGATCCCATTTGTCAATTTTGGCTTTTGTTGCCATTGCTTTTGGTGTTTTAGACATGAAGTCCTTGCCCATGCCTATGTCCTGAATGGTAATGCCTAGGTTTTCTTCTAGGGTTTTTATGGTTTTAGGTCTAACGTTTAAGTCTTTAATCCATCTTGAATTGATTTTTGTATAAGGTGTAAGGAAGGGATCCAGTTTCAGCTTTCTGCATATGGCTAGCCAGTTTTCCCAGCACCATTTATTAAATAGGGAATCCTTTCCCCATTTCTTGTTTTTGTCAGGTTTGTCAAAGATCAGATAGTTGTAGATATGTGGCATTATTTCTGAGGGCTCTGTTCTGTTCCATTGATCTATATCTCTGTTTTGGTACCAGTACCATGCTGTTTTGGTTACTGTAGCCTTCTAGTATAGTTTGAAGTCAGGTAGTGTGATGCCTCCAGCTTTGTTCTTTTGGCTTAGGATTGACTTGGTGATGCGGGCTCTTTTTTGGTTCCATAGGAACTTTAAAGTAGTTTTTTCCAATTCTGTGAAGAAAGTCATTGGTAGCTTGATGGGGATGGCATTGAATCTGTAAATTACCTTGGGAAGGATGGCCATTTTCACGATATTGATTCTTCCTACCCATGAGCATGGAATGTTCTTCCATTTGTTTGTATCCTCTTTTATTTCATTGAGCAGTGGTTTGTAGTTCTCCTTGAAGAGGTCCTTCACATCCCTTGTAAGTTGGATTCCTAGGTATTTTATTCTCTTTGAAGCAATTGTGAATGGGAGTTCACTCATGATTTGGCTCTCTGTTTGTCTGTTATTGATGTATAAGAATGCTTGTGATTTTTGTACATTGATTTTGTATCCTGAGACTTTGCTGAAGTTGCTTATCAGCTTAAGGAGATTTTGGGCTGAGACAATGGGGTTTTCTAGATATACAATCATGTCATCTGCAAACAGGGACAATTTGACTTCCTCTTTTCCTAATTGAATACCCTTGATTTCCTTCTACTGCCTAATTGCCCTGGCCAGAACTTCCAACACTATGTTGAATAGAAGTGGTGAGAGAGGGCATCCCTGTCTTGTGCCAGTTTTCAAAGGGAATGCCTCCAGTTTTTGCCCATTCAGTATGATATTGGCTGTGGGTTTGTCATAGATAGCTCTTATTATTTTGAGATATGTCCCATGAATACCTAATTTATTGAGAGTTTTTAGCATGAAGGGTTGTTGAATTTTGTCAAAGGCCTTTTCTGCATCTATTTAGATAATCATGTGGTTTTTGTCTTTGGTTCTGTTTATATGTTGGATTACATTTATTGATTTGCGTATATTGAACAAGCCTTGCATCCCAGGGATGAAGCCCACTTGATCATGGTGGATAAGCTTTTTGATGTGCTGCTGGATTCGGTTTGCCAGTATTTTATTGAGGATTTTTGCATCAATGTTCATCAAGGATATTGGTCTAAAATTCTCTTTTTTTGTTGTGTCTCTGCCAGGCTTTGGTATCAGGATGATGCTGGCCTCATAAAATGAGTTAGGGAGGATTCCCTCTTTTTCTGTTGATTGGAATAGTTTCAGTAGGAATGGTACCAGTTCCTCCTTGTACCTCTGGTAGAATTCGGCTGTGAATCCATCTGGTCCTGGACTCTTTTTGGTTGGTAAGCTATTGATTATTGCCACAATTTCAGCTCCTGTTATTGGTTTATTCAGAGATTCAACTTCTTCCTGGTTTAGTCTTGGGAGGGGTGTATGTGTCGAGGAATTTATCCATTTCTTCTAGATTTTCTAGTTTATTTGCATAGAGGTGTTTGTAATATTCTCTGATGGTAGTTTGTATTTCTGTGGGATCAGTGGGGGTGATATCCCCTTTATCATTTTTTATTGCATCTATTTGATTCTTCTCTCTTTTTTTCTTTATTAGTCTTGCTAGCGGTCTATCAGTTTTGTTGATCCTTTCAAAAAACCAGGTCCTGGATTCATTAATTTTTTGATGTGTTTTTTTGTGTCTCCATTTCCTTCAGTTCTGCTCTGATTTTAGTTATTTCTTGCCTTCTGCTAGCTTTTGAATGTGTTTGCTCTTGCTTTTCTAGTTCTTTTAATTGTGATGTTAGGGTGTCAATTCTGGATCTTTCCTGCTTTCTTTTATGGGCATTTAGTGCTATAAATTTCCCTCTACACACTGCTTTGAATGCATCCCAGAGATTCTGGTATGTTGTGTCTTGGTTCTCGTTGGTTTCAAAGAACATCTTTATTTCTGCCTTCATTTCGTTATGTACCCAGTAGTCATTCAGGAGCAGGTTGTTCAGTTTCCATGTAGTTGAGCGGTTTTGAGTGAGATTCTTAATCCTGAGTTCTAGCTTGATTGCACTGTGATCTGAGAGATAGTTTGTTATAATTTCTGTTCTTTTACATTTGCTGAGGAGAGCTTTACTTCCAAGTATGTGGTCAATTTTGGAATAGGTGTGGTGTGGTGCTGAAAAAAATGTATATTCTGTTGATTTGGGGTGGAGAGTTCTGTAGATGTCTATTAGGTCGGCTTGGTGCAGAGCTGAGTTCAATTCCTGGGTATCCTTGTTGACTTTCTGTCTCGTTGATCTGTCTAATGTTGACAGTGGGTTGTTAAAGTCTCTCATTATTAATGTGTGGGAGTCTAAGTCTCTGTGTAGGTCACTCAGGACTTGCTTTATGAATCTGGGTGCTCCTGTATTGGGTGCATATATATTTAGGATAGTTAGCTCTTCTTGTTGAATTGATCCCTTTACCATTATGTAATGGCCTTCTTTGTCTCTTTTGATCTTTGTTGGTTTAAAGTCTGTTTTATCAGAGACTAGGATTGCAACCCCTGCCTTTTTTTGCTTTCCATTTGCTTGGTAGATCTTCCTCCATCCTTTTTTTTTGAGCCTATGTGTGTCTCTGCACGTGAGATGGGTCTCCTGAATACAGCACACTGATGGGTCTTGAGTCTTTATCCAATTTGCCAGTCTGTGTCTTTTAATTGGAGCATTTAGTCCATTTACATTTAAAGTTAATATTGTTATGTGTGAATTTGATCCTGTCATTATGATGTTAGCTGGTTATTTTGCTCATTAGTTGATGCAGTCTCTTCCTAGTCTTGATGGTCTTTACATTTTGGCATGATTTTGCAGCGGCTGGTACCAGTTGTGCCTTTCCATGTTTAGTGCTTCCTTCAGGAGCTCTTTTAGGGCAGGCCTGGTGGTGACAAAATCTCTCAGCATTTGCTTGTCTGTAAAGTATTTTATTTCTCCTTCACTTATGAAGCTTAGTTTGGCTGGATATGAAATTCTGGGTTGAAAATTCTTTTCTTTAAGAATGTTGAATATTGGCCCCCACTCTCTTCTGGCTTGTAGAGTTTCTGCCGAGAGATCCGCTGTTAGTCTGATGGGCTTCCCTTTGTGGGTAACCCGACCTTTCTCTCTGGCTGCCCTTAACATTTTTTCCTTCATTTCAACTTTGGTGAATCTGACAATGATGTGTCTTGGAGTTGCTCTTCTCGAGGAGTATCTTTGTGGCGTTCTCTGTATTTCCTGAATCTGAATGTTGGCCTGCCTTGCTAGACTGGGGAAGTTCTCCTGGATAATATCCTGCAGAGTGTTTTCCAACCTGGTTCCATTCTCCCCGTCACTTTCAGGTACACCAATCAGACGTAGATTTGGTCTTTTCACATAGTCCCATATTTCTTGGAGGCTTTGCTCATTTCTTTTTATTCTTTTTTCTCTAAACTTCCCTTCTCGCTTCATTTCATTCATTTCATCTTCCAGGGCTGATACCCTTTCTTCCATTTGATCGCATCGGCTTCTGAGGCTTCTGCATTCTTCACGTAGTTCTCGAGCCTTGGTTTTCAGCTCCATCAGCTCCTTTAAGCACTTCTCTGTATTGGTTATTCTAGTTATACATTCTTCTAAATTTTTTTCAAAGTTTTCAACTTCTTTGCCTTTGGTTTGAATATCCTCCCGTAGCTCGGAGTAATTTGATCGTCTGAAGCCTTCTTCTCTCAGCTCGTCAAAGTCATTCTCTGTCCAGCTTTGTTCCGTTCCTGGTGAGGAACTGCGTTCCTTTGGAGGAGGAGAGGTGCTCTGCTTTTTAGAGTTTCCAGTTTTTCTGCTCTATTTTTTCCCCATCTTTGTGGTTTTATCTACTTTTGGTCTTTGATGATGGTGATGTACAGATGGGTTTTTGGTGTGGATGTCCTTTCTGTTTGTTAGTTTTCCTTCTAACAGACAGGACCCTCAGCTGCAGGTCTGTTGGAGTACCAGGCCAGGCCGTGTGAGGTGTCAGTCTGCCCCTGCTGGGGGCTGCCTCCCAGTTAGGCTGCTCGGGGGTCAGGGTTCAGGGACCCACTTGAGGAGGCAGTCTGCCCATTCTCAGATCTCCAGCTGCGTGCTGGGAAAACCACTGCTCTCTTCAAAGCTGTCAGACAGGGACATTTAAGTCTGCCGAGGTTTCTGCTGTCTTTTTGTTTGTCTGTGCCCTGCCCCCAGAGGTGAGCCTACAGAGGCAGGCAGGCCTCCTTGAGCTGTGGTGGGCTCCATCCAGTTCGAGCTTCCGGGCTGCTTTGTTTACCTAAGCAAGCCTGGGCAATGGCGGGCGCCCCTCCCCGAGCCTCACTGCCGCCTTGCAGTTTGATCTCAGACTGCTGTGCTAGCAATCAGCGAGACTCCGTGGGCATAGGACCCTCTGAGCCAGGTGCGGGATATAATCTCCTGGTGCGCCGTTTTTTAAGGCTGTCAGAAAAGCGCAGTATTCGGGTGGGAGTGACCCGATTTTCCAGGTGCCGTCTGTCACCCCTTTCTTTGACCAGGAAAGGGAACTCCCTGACCCCTTGTGCTTCCTGAGTGAGGCAATGCCTCGCCCTTCTTCGGCTCGCGCACAGTGTGCGCACCCACTGACCTGCGCCCGCTGTCTGGCACTCCCTAGTGAGATGAACCTGGTACCTCAGATGGAAATGCAGAAATCACCCGTCTTCTGCGTCACTCATGCTGGGAGCTGTAGACCGAAGCTGTTCCTATTCGGCCATCTTGGCTCCTCCCCGATAATTCATATCTTAAAACATTTCATTGTAAGGGTTTATTATGGAATCACTTAAATAAATTCTCATCTCAATTTCCACTTGTCATTGTATACACAGATATGAGGACCCAACATGAATTGCATATTTTCAGCAGTAAGTCAACAAGTCACTGTAGACTGTTCCTTGTGTGTGAGATGCTGAGAAGTATACAAAGATAATTAACATTTGGTTCCTGCCCTTGTGTAATCTGTTTTACAGAGGTAAATAAATATAAGAGAATAGATGATTGACTTGCACTCCGTCAGTGCTGAGTTAGAGTGTTGATAAACCCTGTAAGCACTAGTATTGGACTTTGAGAGTCTAAATCCTGTCTTGCCTCTTCCTAGCTGTACAGTTTGGACACAATACTTAATGACTATGTGCTTCAGTTTTCTCAGCTGAAAAATGGGGATAATAATGGAGCCCACCTAATAGGTTTGCTGTAAGTATTGAGATATCTGTGAAATAACAAGTAGGTAATGCTTTAGAACTGGGCCTGGTACCTTGTAAATGCTCAAACATGTTAACTCTCATCATCATGGTGGAATTACCTTTTATACTTCTATCTGGCCATTAGAATCAATGCCTCGAGTGCTGCAAATTAGTTAGATTAATTAATAGTTTCATCCAATTTAGGATCTTCATTAAAGTTAAACGTGGGAGTCATTCCTGTGTGACTTCTTCCTGGAGAGTAGCACTTAAGAGATTTGGGAAAACTGCTGTATCTTGACATCAATGCTATCAGAGAGGGGCTAACTTTCCTGCTACAATTCTTGCTTTAAAATTACTGTTTGGTTTGAAACAGCTCAGTTTTACCTTTACCTCTAAAACTATTAATTATTAATTTTCAGAAAGCCAGGCAAAATTATTTCCATGGAATGTTGGATAAACTCTATATCAACTGTATAGTCTCTCAAATGCTAGAGATCCATTTATGCTTTTATAATGCGTAATTGAATTTGATCTTTACCATAAACATTTGTTGAGCTTTATCCAATGTTATGACTCATGGTGGTGATAATGAAGGCTTTTCATTAATGAGTAACATTATGAAAATACCAAGTTTGTATCATTTTGCCTGATTTTCTCTCACATGAAGCACATTGTCACTGTGAACAATTATTATTATTATGTATTTTGTGTAGGATACATTAATTTTTGAAAAAGTTAATATATAACTCATTCTATCTCTACATACAATACTTGTGCAAATACTGAGGTCAGAGAGCTTGAGAGATTTTCCCAATCTCAAAGAACTAGTTAAGAGAAAAACCAAGCCTGGAGCTAGATTCTTGGTCCAGCTTTATTTCCACTGTGACATCACATACTCATTCTAGTTTTACCACTTGGAATATCTTTTCTTTTACTCTAATTCTTTCAGCATTAGTTTTCCTCATATCTTGTACCTAACAATTAATAAGAATATTTGATTAACCTACACTACCTTTTCCCAGGGGATTTATGTCTATGGAAAGAACATGGACCAGATGATCTCTTAGGCCTTTCTCCATTCTTTGTCTTTGATCGTTGATAACCTATTTCTGTATTATCCACTGTTAAGATGATTTGTGCCATACCTCAGTGCTTTGGATGGTCAGAGACTGACTATACATCCCCTCCACCATGCCATCTGCCGTTTGAGGATTTATTATGAGTTCAATATTTGCCTTGCTTACCCTCAGCAATTCTCCAATGGTGATTGGGCTTATTTAAAATAATTTACAAAGGCTAAATGACAGAACTTCGGAGCTGAGACAACTTTCTAAATCAACTAATGGAATTTATAATTTTTCAGATGAGGAAACGAAAGGGAAAGGGCAAGATTGTATATGGCTGCCTCCAATAAACTATGCTGATTCCATGCATTCACAAAGTATGATTAGGCATGAAAGTGGAAGAGCTATTCAGAAGATGTATTTAGATTAGCAGGCTCCCATTTGGCAATGAAAATACGCCCTGAAAAATTAAGTCGATAGAGTCAGTCACAACTCCTTGCAAGTTACTTTAATAAAATCAATACTCAACTGAGACTGGCCTAATTGGAATTTTCATTGCAAAAGGGAGAAAAGGACTGAGGAAGTTTCTAAACATTGAAACCAGAATAATAATATGAGATTAGTGGTGTCTTCAGAGGCAGGGTACAAAATTAGGGAAATAGGTAATGCTGGTGATGAACACTGGCCCATTTGCCATTTTTCCGGTTGCGGTTGGGCTGATGGCGTGCTACTGATCCATATCTGAGTACCAACGTGTTAGGCTGCCAGTGTCTGACTGAGAATTATAGAACTTGTTTGGAAGATTTTCCACTTGCCAGACACCTCCAATGTATCTATAATATTTTCTTCCCAGTGTCTCCTTCCCTGACCCCTCCCCTCCAGCCTTCTTTTTAAAGAGAAATTCTAAATGGGAGAAAGTTATAAAATACTCATCCATTCATTCAACAAATGATTTTGAGGTCATTCCATGTGCTAACAGCTGTCAGGTCCTGTTTTCAAGGACCTTGAATGTATGTACAAGTAAATTACAATGCAGTGCAAGAATTATTAAAGTAGCAGCAGGTGCTAGAAAAGCAGAGAAAAGGAGATCATCTGGCCTCAGGTTGTGCAAGTTTGAGAAAATATCTATGGAAATGTCTAGTAAGCTGACAGTTGAAGGGAGATCAAATGGAAGATCTAAGTAACATAAGCAACAAGGAAAATCTAACTGGTATTTTCTGAATTCTGTAAATAAAGAATATGCCTTCTTTGCAAGTACCCATAGAATATTCATAAAAATCAACCGTGTACTAGACTGCAAAGACAATCTCAATAAATTTCAAAAATTAAAAACAATATAGCAAACATTTTCTCATAATGTGATAAAACTAAAAATAAAACAACAAAATGTAGGAAATAAAAAGATTTTGCTTTCTGGGGAAAGCATGAATTTCTTAGTCCTTGAACCAAAGAAGAAATACAAGCTGAAATTGCACAGTGTCTAAAAAATAGTAATAAAACAATTTGTACCACAATTTATATGACCCATCTAGAGACATACTCAGAATGAGATTTATATTTAATATTTTTATCAGTAAACAACAAAATGGATTAGGGAAAAATAGAATAAAGGAATTAGTAAAGATAAAAGCAGGAGTTAATGAGTTAAAGAATATCAGCTGAATAATAAATACAATGAAGAACTAGCTTTTTATTTTTTATTTTTATTTTTATTTTATTTTTATTATTTTTTATTTTATTACTATTATTATTATTATTATTATACTTTAGGTTTTATGGTACATGTGCGCAATGTGCAGGTAAGTTACATATGTATACATGTGCCATGCTGGTGCGCTGCACCTACCAACTCGTCATCTAGCATTAGGTATATCTCCCAATGCTATCCCTCCCCCCTCCCCCCACCCCACAACAGTCCCCGAAGTGTGATGTTCCCCTTCCTGTGTCCATGTGTTCTCATTGTTCAATTCCCACCTATGAGTGAGAATATGCGGTGTTTGGTTTTTTGTTCTTGCGATAGACTGGATTAAGAAAATGTGGCACATATACACCATGGAATACTATGCAGCCATAAAAAATGATGAGTTCATGTCCTTTGTAGGGACATGGATGAAATTGGAAATCATCATTCTCAGTAAAGAACTAGCTTTTTAAATAAACTAAACTGCTAGACTAATCAAGAAAGAGAAAATATAGCTATATAAAATAAGAAACAATAATGGGAAAGAACACAGAAAATTAAAAGACTCATAAGAGACTACTTTGTTTAACTTACACATATACATTGGAAAATCAGGATGAAATGGACAGTTTTGTAGAAAAATATACTTTACTGAAACGGAGGAGATATTTTTTAAAAACCTAAGTAGCCCATTTCCCTAGAAAAATTTTTTCAAGGGCTACAGTTTTCAGCATTTAGCCATATGATTTTTCTCCTTAGATAAATTAACATGAAATATTTTAGTAATAGATTTTCTTATAATTATCATTGCATTATTAAATAAATCATACTCGGTCATAACTTATTATTTTTAAATTTCTAGATGAATTGTTTGCTACTTAGCATTTTTACATCCATTTTCCTAAGTGAGACTTGTCTTCATTTATTTTGTGTGTGTGTGTGTGTGTGTGTGTGTGTGTGTGTGTGTGTAATCTTTTCTAGTAATTTTGGTATCATTGTTATGCTTGCTTTATGATTTAGAAGTTTTTCTTTCATACATTAGGTTCTGGAATTGACAAAACAAATTAGCATCGTCTACTTTTTCAAGGTATACTAGAAGTCTTCTATGAATCCATCTGCGCCTGGAATCTAATGCAAAAATTATATGATCAGCTACTGATAGGCTAAACAGATTTTGCAAAATTCAACCTAAATTCTTCACAAAAATCTTTAATAATACTAATTCAGGGAAAATATATATACAAAAGCCAAAACTATGTTTAATGGGGAAATATATAATTATGACTAGTATCAGAAACAAGACAGGGATACCTACATTACCATTATTATGCAACATTGTACTCAAGGTAGACATTAAGGCACTTAGGAAAAATAACTAAAGGTATACAAATTAGAAAGGAGATGGTAACATGGTAGCTACTTGTGAATGATATGACAGTCTATCTGGAAAACTCAAGAGAACCAACTGAAAAATCTACTACTAGCATAAATATTTAGAGAGTTCAGTAAAGTAGTAAAATACAAAATTAATATATGGAAATTAATAACTTATACAAAATATAACGAAAAATAACAATAGCAACAGAAAAATAATAAAACATTTATGAATAAACTTAACAGGAAATGTGCAAGAACACAAAAGTTGATTTGAACAAATGAAAAGATATTCCGTGCTCTGTCATAGAAAAGTTCAGTATCCTATGTTTTAATCCTTTTATAAGTTAACTTTGTAACTGTAATGTGTTGCTAATAAATATATAAATTGCCTGTTGACAGAGATGCAAACTTAGGTACTGTGCCCATAGTATATGTGGTCAGGGAAGACTTTAAAACAAATCTTATATAGCATTCATGTAAATCTATTCTTGTTCAGAAAATTAAATAAATATTTTTATAACTCATGTGTGCCTAAACCTTTAAAGCCTGAACATTCAATATATATTTTGTTTGGAGCCTGGAATGCTTATCAGGATAATTTCTCTGCTTTCTATCATCATTCACATCTGAAATTACAGTTTTAAAAATGAGTTAGTTTAAGAAAATAGTGTTGCTCATCTTTCTGTGCAGTAATATATACTGAAATTAATGTAAAAAATGTCAGCCAAGCTTTCTGCAACTCTGAAATCAAGTTATATCTGCTCCTTTAAATAAAACTGCCTTGTTGATCATGAATTTTTATTAATAGGTATCTGTGTATATGTAAGAGAATGTGTGTGTGTGTGTGTTTTATTCTGCTTTATGAATTGGAAAGGAACAGAGATCTGAAAATGTATAATTTATTCTCATTCGTCACAACTCAACAGAAGGAATTATAGTAACAAACTTGGTAATATTCAGGAAAATAATTAATCTCGGTGTCCTGATACATCAGTTCTATCTACCTAACTATTCCATTCCCTTTCTTAAATAGGAGCTGGAAATTAAAGTTGATAAAAATATTTACATTAGTATATTTATTTGGACAGAGTTGCTACTTTGAATACATCATAGGCTTGAGATATTATGAACCTCAAAAATTTATTAGTAATCTGCAAAAATATACTTAATTCTTAGACTGTGGATGATATTGGCAAATGTTTTCTACCTTTTTTTTTTTTTTTTTTTGAGACAGAGTCTCACTCTGTCACCCAGGCTGGAGTATAGTGACACAATCTTGGCTCACTGAAACCTCCACCTCCCAGGTTCAAGCGATTCTCCTGCCTCAGCCCCCCGAGTAGCTAGGATTACAGGTGCCTACCACCACACCCAGCTAATTTTTCGTATTTTTAGTAGAGACAGGGTTTTGCCGTGTTGCCCAGGCTGGTTTCGAACTCCTGAGCTCAGGCAATCCACCTGCCTTGGCCTCCCAAAGCGCTGGGATTACAGGCCTGAGCCACCACACCCAGCCATTTTCTACTTTTAAATTAAGCTATAATAAAGTTATCTACTTCCTAGAAGTTATTATTTTTCTCTTGTCTTAGTCTGTCAGCTATACATTTTTTTTTCTCAGATGGATGAATATTCCTGACCTTTTACTTTAGACTTTAGTTACTGTGATCATCCAGCTTGTCTAGAAATTGACAACTCTTCTTTGATCAATATGAGTCATCCTCTTAAAGCAAGAATAACAACTTGGACTGTCAATATATGTATTATCTCTTCCTACAACTTAAATGATGGAAAAGATAGCACACTGCCAAGTTCAAAGTCCATATTTGATGCTTTACTATGATACCTGCTTGAACATGCAAGCTTTCTAAATACCATTAGAGGTAAATGAAACAACTTGAAGTCTTTTTCCTTCCACGAGAGGAAAATGTTCTTGTCTCAAAGTGCATAAGTTAGCTTCATAAAAGTATGTGTCTGTTCATTCATTCATTCATTCATTCATTCATTCATGTAGCATCTTTGAACATCAGCAAAACACAGTGTTATTCATTATGTTTCTGGCACCATGTTAAGGGCTGGAGATAAATGAATGAGACAGGGTCCTGCCATCAAATAATTTACAGTCTAGTAAACGAAACAAAGAAATGCCAGGAGCTGTATTTCAATCACTGAAATTTGTATCTTTAGCCAAAACCTTCTATTAACTCCACACTCCTATATCAAATACCTATTCACTGACTCTACTTTGATGTCTCATAGCTGTCTACATTAACCTGTTCTAATTGCAGTCTTTCTCATGGTCAAGTAGGCTGCTAACTCCATCATTCCAGTTACTACGCAAAACATTTAAGTACTTTATTTCATTTAAATCCCATATCCAATCCATCAGGAAGTTCTGTTGGCTCTACTTCAATGTACATGCAGCAAAATCTGACCCTTTCTCATCTCTCCACTGCTAGCCACTGGTCCCAGTCTCCATCTCTCGCTTTGATAACTTCAATAATCTCCTAACTGGCATCCTTGCTCCCTCCCTTGTTCACCCATAGTCTATAATCAACAAAGCAGCTGCAGTATCCTTTTTAAAACCTAAGTCATACCATGTAGCTTCTTTGTCCAAAAACCTCCATGGCCCACATTTTACCTAGTATGTAAGCTGGAATCCTTTCAGTGGTCAACAAGGACCTACATGGTCCATCCACCATAATTACTTTGACCTCATTTTCTAATTCTCCCTTCACTTTCTACTCCAGACACACTGTCTTCTTTGTTGCTTTCACCGTAGAGTTTCTGCACTGACTGTTTCCTCTGCCTGGAATGTTCTTTCCCAGATGTCTATGCGCCTTTCTCCTCACTCCATCAAGTCTTTGCTCAAATATTATCTTCTCAATCAGGCCTACCCTGACCATACTATTTAAAATTGTATTCCTCCATTTGTAGTCTCAGTCTTCATTACACTGTTGATTCTTTCCTGCCCCCCAACAGCACTTAACTCTTTCTAAAGTGCCATATAATTTGCTTATTTGTTGTATATATTACTTATTATCTGTCTCCCCCTGATGGAATATAACCTATAAGAAGATTATGGGGGTCTTTAAATTTTCACTGGTAAATCCTAAGGGTACTTGGCACATAGTAGATGCCCCATAAACATTTCTTGATGAACTTGTTAACTAAAATGATTTGCCAGAACCCAATTTGCAACAGATAAATCCACTGAATGATCTACGTGTCATATTGAACAAATTTATCAAATTACCAAATTATTTTAAAACTATTTGTAGGTTGACAGAAATTAGTATTGGATGGGATAGTAGGACTCACTCATTAATGTTGTGAGTAGCTAGAATCCAGAGTTCTGGGCTGTCATACTCTCCCCCTGCTGCAGGGTCTCCTATCTTCCTGTGCTTGGCCTTTCTCCTTCTTTCTCCCAGGTTCACTCCTCTTGATGGCAGCCCAGGATGTGCGCTAAAATGGCTCTTCTCTCTGCCTTCCCCCAGACTCAGGGTCGCCTTTCTCTACCCCAAACCCTCCAGCTAACTCAGCAGGATGCAAGGGCAATGAGAAACTGAGCATCACTGACATATTAATTAAGAAAACAACATAAAAACCAAGCAAAGAAACCTTTGCAGAATGATTCAAAAGCTGTTAAAACAATTTCACCCAACACGAATGACTTTAAATCCTATAAGTAGTTCAAATAAATATATTTTTGTTAGATTGGTAAATATAGTATGGTAAATGTCATAAATAATCTACAAATAGATTTTTGGTGAATTGGCCTGTTTCTGGTTAACTGTAAGAGGTGCTATGAGGGTCTTCTAGAGCTGGAGTCAGCAAACTTTCTGTAAAAAGCCATACAGTAAGCATTTTAAGTTAAGAGAGCAATACAGCCTTTGTCAGAACTACTCAACTCTGCCTTTGTAGTGCAAAAGCAGCCATAGATGTATGTAAATGAATGAGTGTGACTATGTTCCAATAAAACTTTATTTGCAAAAACAGGTAGTGGGCTGGATTTGGCTCATGGGCCATAGCTCACTGACCCCTGCTATAGAGGACACTGGAGCCTTTAAGGCAGAGTGAAGAGATTAGGCAACACATCCAATAACTAGTCCGGCTAAACTCAGGGGCTTTTATTTACTCAGACTAGGTTCATATTCTGGATTTGTATTCATTTACCCTATCACTTTGGATAAGAGATAACCATCTCTGATCCTCAATTTTTCATCTTAAGATGGCAAAAATTTAAAGCCATTTAAGAGTGGTGATGATAGATAAGAATATGTATATGAAAAGGGGAAAATATAAACATATGAATGGCCATTGCCTTTTCTTTTTTCTTCTAAGGTTCCTTTGTTGCTAGGGCTGCCTCTTTGATGAGGTTGGTTGATTCAGCTTTCATCTCATTGGGTGTGTAGAACTGCCAATGTGAAGAAGCTTAAGACACAGTAGATTTATTTACACTGGAAAGGATACAAAGCTACTGTAGAGAGAAAAAATAAACTAGATTTGGAAAGAAAAAGGAGGAAAGAAGGAAATGAGGAAGAGACAGAGGAGAAAATCAAACCTGGAATGAGTTTTGAGGGAAGATTTTTAGAGTTTGGAAGAAGTGGGATTGGATACAGCTCTCATGCGTTGCTTATGATGAGGGAGGATGAGGACAGAGGGAGAGAAAGATTATCAGAAGTGTTGTTCTGTGTTATGAATACTGTTATCTTTCTGGACTTTTTAAAGATAATGCAATAAAGACTAAAACAATTTAATTTTACAGTATAGGACTTTGAATAAAACCATTTTATTGCATGGCCAGGAGGCAGCCTAACTTTATAAGGGTTACACAAGCACAACACCAAGCACAGAGCTTGACACAGAATAAGAACTGAAAATGATAATAATATAGTCTTTGTCATAGTGTGTATACCTGATGAGGGGCAGATAAGAGAAAGTTTCATTGAGAGTAGATTCTTGAGCCGAATTTTGTAAAATAAGTGGGTATTTCTCAGGAAGGTATGCAATATGACTATGAACTCAAGCTTTGGAATCAGAAATGCTGGGGTTTGAGGCCTGGTTAAGTGTATAACTTTGGACAAGTTGTCTAATGTGTATGTGACTCAGTTTCCTGGTAATGAAGACAGTGCCTAATACAGAAGGGGGATCAAATTTGATAACACATATAAGGTAATTAGAAGAGAGATGAAATGGAATTAAAGTTATTCTGTGTAAGTCAATGTTGTTATATTATAAATATTTAATGTGCATTGCCAGAGTCAAATGACATGTGAAAAAGAGGAGACCCATTATGGTTACATTACTCATAATCATCATCATCGTCATCATCATCAAGCATTGTTCCTTTGAGGGCTGATATTTTAACTTCAAGATTTTGCAATTAAGGTTTCTATAATTGGGACACAAATCTATGGACCCTAGATGGACTTTGGCAGCTGAACTATAGAAATAAAAACATGATATCTGAAACAAAATGGTTCAAGAAGCAAGAGAGCAACAAAATTAATGCCACTCAGCCCCTTGGCTGGAACCAGAGACTCAAACGGTTTGGAATCAGAGCCATGCCCCAACACCCGGACACCATTCCCAGAGGGCTGGCTCTTTGTGCTGATCCTTGTTTTCTGAGCAGTTCACTCAAAGGGGAAGAGACAGAAGCAGGAGAGTGCCTAAATGGACCTTTACATCACACAAGAGAGCAGGAATAAATTTGCTGAACTCAAGGCACTGCCTAGAGAAGTAAATATTATCTCTGTATGTGTTCGGTCTCGCGATCCTGCTGATCCTAAAGAAAAATATTACTATATTGGAAAGTAGAGAAGTTGAGCCAATGATGATGACACTCTTGGTTTCTGTTACTTTTGTGCTGCCCCAATATTGGGCATTTATGCCTGCAGGTGATTTATGTTTCCCATAAGTGCTCTAAAGCTTTGATACTTTTAAGACTTAAATACGGATCCTTTAAGTCATAGACTAGAGACATCCACAAAGAATGGTACTACAACCACCCTTGCTCTTTGTCTAGCGCTTGACCATCATTAGCTTGTTTCTGACCCAGGTCTTTTATTCTTGGAGGCTGTCTGCTTAGAAAGATCTTTCCTGCCCCCAGATCTTTGCCTAGCTTTCCTGTTACACCATTCAAGTCTCTGCTCAAATGTCCCCTCTTCAGAAAGGTCTTCTCTGATAACCCAGTTAAATAAACTCTCCCCACTGTCACCTAACAATTTACCATGCTCCAACACTTAACTGTGCTCTATTTTTGTTCTTAGCACTTATTACTACCTATGCCTCTATCCTGCTTCATATTTTTATTTATTTGCTTGTTATTTATATCTCCCATTATAAGTTCTATGAGGACAAAGGCTTCTTCTGTCTTGGCTGTTGACCACTATCTCCTCAGTGCCTAAAACAGTAGCTGGAAAAGAACAGATGTTCGTACACATTTATTATGTGAATGAATGACTGAATAACTACTAGAGTTAGAAGTCATTCACATTTGACTGAACAAAAACATTGACTTCTGAGAGGTTTAAGTGATCTGCTCAGGGTCAAAGAGGTCATGGCTTACAGGGCCGGGACATAAATGCTAGTCATCTCCCTCCTGCTTTAGTACCCCATCAACCATGAACATGTCATTGAACAACGATTATACGCTTAACACCATACCAAGGATGATTTGGAGGATTCACAAAACATAGAAAATGTGGAAGTGGCCTTCAAGGATCTTCTAGTCTAACATAGAATATACAACATGTACAGCTAAAAGGGCACAAATTCCACCTAATATTGCTTATTCTAGGGAAGTGTGTTTCAGCTGTGAAATGAAATAAATATGAAACAAACATAAAACTTGAAAATAATATCCATATTAGGGCCCTGCCTCAAATCAATTAAATTAGAATCCCTAGGAGTGGGACCCAACTTTGATATTTTTTAGAAGTTCTCCATGTCACTACTGTACAACCAGCTTCAAAAACCACCACTGTAGCCCAGTGTATTTCAAATTGTAATACACTGAATCACGTGAGAATCTTGTTAAATTTCAGATTGTGATGCAGTAGGTCTGGGACAGGGACTGAGATCCTCCATTTCCAATAAGTTCCCAGGTTATGCCTATGCTGGTTTGTGGATCACACTTTGAATGGGGAGGTTCTAGAGTGTAAGTGACCTGGGTTAGAAAAAAAAGTATTTGCATAGTTATGAAATAAGTACAGAGAGCCACATTACAACACAGATGGACTCATGGCAAAGACCCCATACTTAATAGGGAGGTTACATCATATTTGGGGGAAAAATGGGAAACCAACAATGTACAAATGCAGGCAACGAAGCCCAGTGGAAGCATAGCTCACAAGTGCTGAGAGGATGTGGAGGGAAGCAATTAAGAAAATATTCTAAGAGCTGAGAATAAGTACCAAGCTGTAGAAACATCCTTCTGGGCCTATTCTGAGAATGGAACAAATCCAAAAGTGCAGCTGCAGGAGCCAACTTCACATTTCTCTAGGGAACAGTGGACATCAAAGAGTCAGATGGGGAGTTTGTGCAGGAACCCTCAGTTTGGATTATTTTTATCAAGAATAACAGAGATTTAACATGGAGAACATAATCTGGCCATAACCTTTCCAAGTCTACAGAAGGAAGTAATTCAGGAGTGGCTGAACAAAAATGAAGTTAAGCCTGTTTCAGGTGACCTTTTCCAGAGTACAGTGGGGAGAACAGGAACCCGCCACTGCAAAGATAATAGAGAACCTTGGCAGACACCCAGCTCTGTGCTCCACAGATGCTCCACACAGCCTAGCTTGCCTCCATCTCACCTAGTTTTTTACCTAACTTCTCCATATTTACAGAATGAAATTTCAGGATTCTGGGATTTACCCAAGTAATCACTTACTTCCATCTTTAGAGAAGTCCCCATGTGCAAGCAGTCTCTGCTCAGTGTCTATATTACACCTGGCTTATTATTATTATTTTCTAATCCAAACAGCTCTCCCTCTCCTCCATTTTGGAATACTGTTGATATGGTTTGGCTGTGTCCCCACTCAAATCTCATCTTGAATTGTAGCTCCCATAATTCCCTCATGTTATGGGAGGGACCCAGTGGGAGATAATTGAATCATGGGGGCAGTTTCCCCCATACTGTTCTCGTGGTAGTGAATAAGTCTCACAAGATCTGATAGTTTTATAAGGGGAAACCCCTTTCTCTTGGTTCTCATTCTTTCTCTTGTCCGCTGCCATGTAAGATGTGCCTTTCACCTACTACCATGATTGTGAGGCCTCCCCAGCCACGTGGAACTATGAGTCCATTAAACCTCTTTTTCTTTATAAATTACCCAGTCTCGGGTATGTCTTTATCAGCAGTGTGAAAATGGATTAATACAACTACTCTGAAAATCCAGGCTACCATGTCCTTCAACCAAAAATATTTCAGTATCCATCATGCTTAGGGCACTGAGTTTAAATGTAAGTTCACTAGAGGTGGATACTGATTTCAGAGAATTAAAATGCATTAGTGATAGAAAACATGCCCACATGCTAACTACAGGCATACCTCAGAAATATTGTGGGTTTGGTTCAGACCACTGCAATAAAGTTAATATTGCAAAAAAGTGAGTCAAACTTTTTGGTACCTTGGTGCATATAAAAGTTATAGTCTAATAAGTGTGCAATAGCAATATGCGATAGCATTATGTCTAAAAATGTCTAAAATTTTAGACATAGCATTATGTCTAAAACATAGCACAATGTAATAACATTATGTCTAAAAAACAATGTACATACCTTAATTTAAAAATACTTTATGGCTAAAAAATGCTAACAATCATCTGAGCCTTCAGTGAGTTGTAATCTTTTTGCTGGTAGAGGGTGTGGTGTGGTCTTGTCTTGACATTGATGGCTGCTGACTGCTTAGGGTGGTGGTTGCTGAAGGTTGGGTGACAGTGGTAATTTCAGTGTTTTTTGTTTTGTTTTGTTTCTTTAAGAGACAAGGTCTCATTCTGTCACTCAGGGTGGAGTGCAGTGGTACGATCATAGTTCACTGCAGCCTTGACTTCCTGGGCTCAAGCAATCCTTCTGCCTCAGTCTTTCCAGTAGCTAGGAATATAGGGGCACACCACCATGCCTGGCTTATTTTCAAACTTTTTGTAAAGACACAGTCTTGCTGTGTTGCCCAGGCTTGTCTCAAACTTCTGGCCTCAAGTGATCCTCCCTACTTAGCCTCCCAATTCGCTGGGATTACGGGCATGAGCCACTGTGCCCAGCTGGCAATTTCTTTAAATAGGACAACCATGTAGTTTGCTGTGTTGATTCACTCTTCCTTTCACGAAAGATTTCTCTGTATCATGTGATGCTGTTTGATAGCATTTTACCCACAGTGGAACTTCTTTCAAAATTGGATTCAATCCTCTCAACTCCTGCCACTGCTTTATCAACTAAGTTTATGGAATATTCTAAATCCTTTGCTGTTGCAACAATGTTCACAGTATCTTCACCAGGATGTAGACTCCACTTTAAGAAACCACTTCCTTTCTTCATCAACTCCTCATCTATTCAGACTTTACTATGAGATTGCAGCAATTCAGTCACACCTTTAGGCTCCACATCTAATTCTAGTTTTCTTGCTATTTCCACCACACCTGCAGTGACTTCCTCCACTGAAGTCTCAAGCCCCTCAAAGTCATCCATGAGGGTTAGAATCAGCTTTTTCCAAACTCCTGATAATGTGGATATTTTGACCTCCTTCCATGAATCACAGATGTTCTTAATGGCATCTAGAATGGTAAATCCTTTCCAGAAGGTTTTCAATTTACTTTGCCCAGATACATTGGAAGAATCACTGTCTATGGTAGCTATAGCCTTATGAAATTCATTTTTTTTAAATAGTAAGAATTGAAAGTCAAAAATACTCTTTGATCCATTGGCTGCAGAATGGATGTTGTATTAGCAGGCATTAAAAAAAATGTTAATCTACTTGTACCTCTCCATAAGAGCTCTTTGGTGACCAGGTACATTGTCAATGACCAGTAATATTTTGAAAAGAATCTTTTTTTTCTGAACAGTGGATCTCAACAGTGAACCTAAATATTCATTTAGGTGTTCCCTGGAGTAGCACTTTTAATTTGTTTCAATAACTTTTTCTTTGTATTCACATCTTGACTAACTGTTTGGCACAAGAGGCCTAGCTTTCAACCTATTCTGAATTTTGACTTACGTTCCTTACTAAGTTTAATCATTTCTAGCTTTTGATTTAAAGTGAGAGATGTGCAACTCTTCCTTTCACTTAAACATGTAGACCATTGTAGGGTTATTAATTGGCCTAATTTCAATATTGCTGTGTCACAGGGTATAGGGAAGCTTGAGGAGAGGGAGAGAGACTGGGGGACAGCTGGTTCATAGAGAAGTGAGAACACACACAACATTGATCAATTAAGTTACCATCTTATATGGGCATGGTTCCTGCTACCCCCCAAAAATTATAATAGTAAAATCAAAGATCACTGATCACAAATCACCATAACAGATATAACAATAATGAACAAGTTTGAAATATTGTGAGAATTACTAAAATATGACACAGAGAAAAAGTGAGCACATGCTGTGGGAAAAAGTTATAGACTTGCTTGGTGCAGGGTTGCGACAAATCTTCAATTTGTAGAAAATGCAATAGCTGTGAAATGCAACAAAGTTCAGTAAAATGAGATATGCCTATATATGTGGAGAGAAATGCTGAGGGACAACAAAAACAGTGTTATTCCGCTGTGTCAAGGACACCAGGATGATTTTCTGCCCTTACTTATGTCCAGTAATCCCCTGACTCACTTTCTGCTCAGACAAGCAAAGCAGTGGCTAGATGACAGTCTAGGTAAAGCACACTAAGCAAAGTTAGTTGAATATGTTCTAAGTTAGTGCCTTTGTCAGCTCTGACTGCCATAATTAAACACCATAGGTTGTGTGTTAAACAACAGAAAATTATTCTTTTACAGTTCGGGAAGCTGAAAGTCTGGGATCAAGGTCCCAGCACGGTCAGGTTCTGGTGAGGGTCCTCTTCCTGGCTTGTGAATGGCTGCTTTCTCATTATGTGCTCATATAGGGGAGGGAGAGAAAGAGAGCAAGCAAGCTTTCTGGTGTCTTTTCTTACAAAGGCACTAATTCCATCATGAGAGCCCTGCTCTCATGACCTCATCTCAACCTAATTACCTCCCAAAGGGCCCCATCTTCAAATACCATCACGTTGGAGGTTAGGATTTCAACAAGAAATTTTGGTGAGACACAAACATTTATTTCATAATAGATGTGATTTTGCTGGGGGATATCTGGATATAATAACATGGCATTAGGCTATATACAATCATATGTCACTTAACAATGGGGATACATTCTGCAAAATGTGTTGTTAGGCAATTTTGAAGTGCAAACATTATAGATTGTACTTACAGAGACCTAGACTGTATAGCCTACTACACCTCTAGGCTACATGGCATATCTTATAGTTCTTAGGCTACAAACTTGTACAGCATGTTACTTTACTGAATGCTGTAGGCAACTGTAACAAAATGGTAACTATTTGTATATCTAAACATACCTAAACATAGAAAACACATGGTAAAAATACAGTACTATGCTTTTATGGGACCGCCATTGTATATGTGGTTCATCGTTGACCAGAAACCTCATTGTGTGGTACGTGACTGTATATTATAATAATTATATAATAATGTAATATCAATTTTACTTTGAAATTTCTCACAACTCAGATATTTACATCTAAAAAAACTACACTGCTTCCTATCCCCAGCTCTGGAATTACAAAGTATGGGAAAACAGTTTTCTGGAATTATTTAAAGCTCCTGCTTGAATTTTATGTACTCAAAAATTCTTCCCTCATGAAGCCCTACAAGTTCTTTCACAAGTGATAAATGTCTTGGTGTTGTTCACATTCAACAAAAGAGTAAAAAATATATTCATGTTTGTACAAAATTATCTCAGAGATGGCACACTCTACAGCGAATGCTACACTATGATAGTTGGACTGTTGACATATATGTTCTGGACTATAGAGATCTTTACTAATGTCATAATAAGCAAAGGACATAGGAGAATTCCCCTTTTCTACCCTCCAAACAAGAACAGATTTTCAGCATCAAAATTCACAAAGGGATATTCTTTTGATTTTTATGCATCAAAGCAAAGATCCCTCCATTCACTGATTCCAGATTATAAGTGGACATTGATGAAGTCCTTAAAACAATAAAATCCCATGTCAGAGAGTTCAAGCTTGGGATGCCACAGTTAAGCTTTCTCTAGCCTTATAAATACAGGCAAATGTGGATCCTCCTGATTTCTCTTTTGGGATGCAAATGAAAGAAAGACCCTTGTGCACCTGGGAAAGGTGTGGAGATGGGGGAAATTGTGATGAAAGGGAAGACAAAGGAATAGACTGTCTATTATAATTAAAAATTGCAATGCACAAGTTGCATTTTTTTTGGTCCATGGTAAATAGATTGCTGCTAGAATTTCTCAATGGGTAGAAAGCCTGGGTGCCCAGGCTTTGTTAGAGAGGAGGCTGGAAGGAGTGGTTGGAAGCTCTCTCTGAGACAAGAGACTTCCCGAAAGTGAAAGGTACAGGGAATATTCAGATGTATTTTCCCTTCCTGCCATATTTATTTGATTAACATGTCACTAAAGAACAAAAGAGCAGAAGAGAACAAGGAAATAGGGATTTTGTTTTTTTTTCTGAACAGAACTTAATTTGCACACCATGAAGAAAAATTGATCGTTTTCTTATGTCTGCTGCTCTGTTGAGAGTGTCCTATGTAGAAAATCAATTTCCTTGTCTCAAGTTGGTTTGCCTATTTAATTAACTTAGCAGCTTAATGGAGGCAAACATGATTAAAACACAGTTTTAAAAAGCTTTCAAAATTGTTATTTATTATATATTATAATATTTCATCAAAGATTTCCCTATAGTAATTATGGTGTGTTTAGATTTTGTTTTCCTCGCACCAATGTTTTATTAATTATTGAAGATGATTAGTTCAGTAGTCCTGTGATAATCAGAAACTAAAATATTCCTATTAAGCTTTAATGTATGCAACACAATACTACCTGGGCTGGAACATTATTTGTCATATGAATCTGTAACTTGGTAGTTTTTCGGCTTACCTAGAATTTTTGCATTGAACAATCATTTCATAGTTGTCAACTAATTCAGAACAACGAAGTGTTTTAATAATCAACTTTTAGAAAATCATTTTACATCTACTTAACATTTTTAAACTCCATGTTTTTTAGAGTAAGCAGTAAAAATCCATGTATCCTGATGAGAGGTAGGGAAGAAGACTTAGGAATATTTGGAGTCAGATTAGGCAGGTCAGAGAAAACTTAAATATTAGGAAGAAATATCATGTATTGCGTCTTGGACTTTATTTACTTTAAAAGTTATTTTAATCTCTCAACATTAAAAATACAATTAATTTAAAGTGGCCTAACTTTTTTAAATTGCAAGGCCATGAGTTTATTCTTCTCCTTCTCTAATTCTTGCTAGATGTACTGTATCTGCATTGTCAGAACATAAAGCCATTATCTACTATGTTTTCTTCTTTATAGCCATAATTTAGTTTTAGTTCTATAGGTACACATATATATTTAATGATCACCACCAGTCCTTATACTCTTAAAGTTCATAGTATAGATACACTACAGTATTCATACTCATTCTACTACTGATGGAATTTGGGTTGTGTATTTGGGAATATTGTAAAAATTACTACTCTGAACATTCATATACAAATCTCTGTGTAGATGTATATTTTAATATCACTTGGGTAAATACCTAGGAATAGGATCATTGTATTACATGGTAAGTATATTTTAATTTTTTTTTTTTTTTTTTTTTAAAAACGGAGTCTCACTGTGTCATCAGGCTGGAGTGCAGTGGCACAATCTCGGCTCACTGCAACCTCCGCCTCCTGGGTTCAAGCGATTCTCCTGCCTCAGCCTCCCGAGTAGTTGGGACTACAGGCAAGTGCCACCACGCCCAGCTAATTTTTGTATTTTTAGTAGAGACGGGGTTTCACCGTGTTGGCCAGGATTGTCTCGATCTCTTGACCTTGTGATTCGCCCGCCTCGGCCTCGCAAAGTGCTGGGATTACAGGCATGAGCCACTGCGCCCAGCCATATTTTTTAATTTTATAATTCGCTACCACATTATTTTTAAACATTTTGCATTTCCACCAGAAGTGCATGAGGATTTCAGTTGCTCCACATTCTCACCAACATTAGATTTAATCATTCTTTTAAACTTTAACCATTCTAGTAGGTGTACAATGATATCTCATGATTTTATTTTGCATTAACCTAGTACTAATGATGTTGAGCATTAAATTGTTAAATTTCAGTTAAATTAGGCTAAATTGGCCATTTGTATACCTTCTTTGGCAGGGTCTGTTGAAATTTTTTGGCCCATTGTTTTTAAGAGCTCTTTTTTGTGTTTCGAATATAAGCGTTCTGTTCAGTTACGTGTCTTACAAATATCTTCTCCAAGTGTATGGCTTGCTTTTGCATTTTCTTAAATGTTAGTTTAATTTTAATAAAGTCTATTTTATCATTTTTTAATGGTTTGTGCTTTTGTGATCTGAGAAGACTTTCTCTAACCCAATGTCTCAAAGATTTTCCCTGCTGTTTTCTTCTAGAAGTTAATAATTTTAGCTACTTTATTTAGATCTATGTTTATTCAAGATTTATTTCAAATATCATTTCCCGTGTGATTCTTCCAGGAAGAGTTCATCAAACCCTCTGTATTTTCATAATATCATATGTACACTTACCTTAGAGTATGTGATTATTTATTTAAATGTTCATTTTCCCCACTAGACTGTAAGCTTCAATGCATAGTGATAAGTCTTATTTGTTTATGTAAAATGCCTAGACCATGTCTAATAAATAATAGACTCTCAATAAGTACTTGTTAAATAAACGAATGAATACAATTATATTAATTTATTAAATATTTCTACAAAGCTCTTTTGTATCAACTTTTCATTAAAATCTAACAAGAATTTCATGAGGCAGACATTGTGTTACTTCCATGTTGTAAACTAATGTTGGCTTTTCAAAGCGTAATGAATTAAGATCAGACTATTTAGCCTGGCATTTAAAGGATTCTATGATATTATCCTCCAACCTTTCCAGCTTTGTTTTTCACTATTTCCTTTTACATATCCATTGCAACACTTAAAGTGGACAATTCATTTTTCTTCATCTATGCCCTTAATTTCTACTTTTTTACATTCATTCAAGCTCTTTCACCTTGGAATTCTCTCCACTTCATTTCTCCCTAAGAATATCATAGCCATCTCAAAAGCCACCACTTTTATGTACCTTCCCATGATCTGACTAGATAAATGACCACATAAATATGAATGCTTCTTCATCTACATAACCAGAAATATCCATCCATCTTTACCTTAAATAAAATAAATGGTGTTTTTCCTTAGCTTCTGACCATTTTTCTCTTAATACCCATTCTCCTGACTTGTAGCATGTTTTCCTCTATTAGCAGGGTCCCATTGGTCTCCTGTTTTCCCTTTCTCCAAATTGCCCTGTTCAGCCTTATGTATACACAGACTAGGAGTTATAAGAAATGGATTCCGACTCTGATACTGCCAAGCACTGGTAGTAGGGCTTGGACCCTTAATTGCCTCCTTTGTAAAGGAGATTTACTCCTGCCTGTCTTTGAAGGCTGCTCTGGAAATTAATAATACAATGGATGGGAAAGTCATTTGTAAATTTACCATGTTATACAAACTATTATAATCATGATTGAAATCAGCCTTTAGCTTAAATTCATGCATCTCTCAGCCTCACAGCTGAAGACCAATGTTTGGGACAAATGTGTTCTGGGGCACCCACATTGGTGTTACTTCCAATGGCACTTGGCTCCTGAATCTCCCTGTACCAAGGTGAGCCCTGAGCTTGTAACTCTCCTGGTTCCTTCTGCACTTTTCTCTGTGTTTAATTAGATGCTTTTGGATCCCTCTGTGCACTGCCCAACATCTGTTCATGCTTCCCCGTGTCAGGCTCTGTACAGCTAATGTGAAGGCAGAATGTTGACCTATTTTGCCTGATTTAATCAGGTTTTGCAGTTGTAAAGCCCTGCCCCAAGGTGGTTGTCACTGTCTTTTACAAGGTCCTGGGACACATATGGCAAGAAGGGAAAGTGGAAGCCCAGAGTAAACAGTCACTTCTTATTTTTAACACAATTAAAGGATCATGCCTCCCTAGGTAAAGCTGTGAGATTATTGCCACTGGGATGCGTACCCTTCTCCACTAATTGATTCTCTCTACCTTTGTTAAACTCCCACCTCTGGACTATATCACTTTAAGTCTTCTCTATCGTATGTCTACCTGCACATCCCAGTTATCCTCTTTCAAGTCCACTGGGCTGGTATGAGACTGAGACTGGCTCCTCAAATTAAGTTTACTTTGCTGACTTCCTATCACAAGAAAGGTTCGAATTAGTTATTTAGTGATACAGGGAGAGGTAGCAGTTAAAAGTGCAGTCTTTGGAGCAAGATTTTCTGAATTCAAATTCTAGTTCTGCCATATGTCTTTTCTGAAGATAGCAAGTTACTGAGATTCTCTTACCTCAGTTTATGAAACTATAAAATGGGCTAGTAACAGTCCCTGCCTCATTTGTTGTTTGATTAAATTAGTTAATTAAAATATTAAGCAGGTAAAGAATTTAAAACAATGCCCAGTACCAAGTAAGCAGTCAATACAAGTACAGTATTTTGTGCCAATTAAAGGAACGTAGAATGGAGCCATAATGCACATGGCTTCAGAATTATAAATCTCTAGGTTCTCATCTTGTCCCTGCCACTTACTGGTTATGCAATCTAAGTCTAGATAATTAATCTCTGTAGGCTTTAATTTCTTCATGTATAATAGCAGTGTCTTCACCATATGGGGTTGTGTTAAGCATTAAATAACATAATATGTAGAAATCATTTTTAGAACAGGGCTTGGTACATAATTGGCATGCAATTAAATTGGCTATTTTTATTTCTTAGTATAATGTAATTCCCCTCCCTAACTACTTAATCATGGTCTTCTGGAGCATTGTCCAACTGTCTCCACTTTTTTCAGAGGAAGGGCTTTAATGGTGTATTCGTGCAGTCAGGTTGGAAGGCAGAAGAGCTATTTTTTTTTTGTAGACTAAATCTGTGATACTTCTCAGCTCACAGAGGATCAATGGAGGTATTGTACAAGAAAGACAGCAAAGCATGGGAATAGCCAAACAAATGGGCAGTTTTAATTAACCCAACAGATGAAAGCCCTGTAATTATTGTTCAAGGCACGTCTATCTCACTCTGTGGGAAAACAAGTTATCTAATGATGCACCAAGTCCAGCAAGCCCCAGGTGAACTCTTCCAAAAGCTATGGTGTGTTCTTGCTCTGGTTTTTCCTTTAGGTTAATTGCAAAGAGGTGAGATAATGAATTTAGAGTTGTGTTTTGTTTGGATCTATGTTCAAAGTATTTTGCTTTGAAAAATGGCTCTGCCATTTGCACGTATATTTGGGCACGGTGTCTAATTATGAGCTCAGACGAAAGGAGGGAACATAGAGTTTACTGTCATTTCTCCATAATTTTCTCAGTTTTCTATTGATAAATAGATAATCCATCCCAGAGGAAGATACTGGGAAGTAGAACCCAATAAAAATATGAACCATGTGCAGCCATAAGGAATGGAGAAGAGAAAAATGAAAGCATCAACTAAATTCTCACCTTTACTAGTATAAGGAAAGGAAGACTATGTATTAGACACTTTGATCTGTATGTAAAGAGGGTTTATGGCTCAAATCAAGGAAATATATACCCTCCACCCTACAATCATCATTTGTCTACCCAAGTCAATTAGTCAAATCATGCACAGAGCAAACATGGAGTTTCTGTTCATCTTTACCTACCTATGCTATTAATATGGATCATGGAAGTCACATCAGTTCTTTAAAACCAACATTTCTCATTAATGGCCATATAGTAAAGTTGTGCAGGCCACAACTTTATTCGTGCTACCATCCAAATTCTTCTTCACATAAAGATGAAGGCTTAAGTATTATGTTTTCAGAGATCCAACCGTGAACAGCATTTACAACACCCATTAAAGTGCTGTGATTAGTACTAGAGTTCAGCACTAGAAAGGTAGAAGATAAGCAAGTAGGAAAGAAATTGCTTTTAGCAAACTGAAAAGCCGATACTGAACTGAATTATTTTCTTCTGTTTGTCTTTCCCTCAAATCAGCATTTGACTAGCAAGAATGCTTAAGGACAGAGTAATACTTTAGATAATTTAGAACCACTCGTTTAGGTAGGGAATAAAACTATTGCTTGGTAGAACAAGCCTTCTGGTTTTTTTTAAAAGCATGTTAATTTGAAAAAAAAGCAATAAAATCCATTCTCTAAAATCTTATGTAGGCAAAAGAAACACTGTAAGGATAATAAAATAAATCACCCTGATTTGACACCCTGGGCTTTTTATTTTGAGATTTTGGCTGTAGAGAATACCATAGTTCTTATCTCATTTGAAGTAGCAGGTCATGAAAACCACACTTTTTTCTGTAAAGAATATATCTATTATAATATTTAGAAAGCTTAGCATAGTCTTTGAAAGAGGGATTTTCTAAATATCTAGATTGCCCCCTTCGTTTATGAAAATCCATGACCCTCAATTTCCCTCTTCCTAAAAAAACCACTGTATTTCTTCATTCGACTATCCCACTAGTCTATCTAAACTCATCCAACAAAGCAAGAGATGTGACCTGTCTTGAGGAGAGTGCTTTGGAAAACAGCACTATTTGGGCACTATTATGGGGAAATCTTTCTGAAAAAATCTTATATTGAGAACTGAAAGGGCTCTGTTCCTGGCCACAGAAGAAGGGCAAAGGAGGTCAGGAGTGTAGAGAAAATCCAGCAAGATTGGTGGCACATCATGGGAAGCAGAGCCCAAGGTGAGTGGACCACACCAGAGTAGAAGGCCTACACATCTCTTCCCAGGAGCTGCTGGGACAGAGAAGTGTATTCTTCTCTCTCAACAGTTTCTTATTTTAGCTCTGTGTTAGGCACACCCAGGACCCATCCTTTCATCCTGTTTCTCTTCCAGGATTTCTGGATCCATATATTATAGTTTCCTGTAATGTAATTCTGGAAATCATTTAGTATTTTTAATCACCACTTCCTACCTTCCACTTTTCTAGCACCTTGTGACACCTAGGCTATATATGTTTTAATAATGGATTTTGTGACAAAGACATGTAATGTCAACATGTTCCCATCGCATTGATGGAGCTGTCATGGCACTACTGAACCTTGCCGATGTTGTTACAGGAACGGGGAAGCACTCTATGCACTAAATATAAAAGGAGAGCTCAAAAAGCAAATAACATTCCTGGTATAATTCAAATTTGAAGGAAAAATGGTTGCCAAACTCAGCACCTGGTGAACTCTTATGATAGCACTGGCAGACTTGATGTTCTTTCTTCCTTGTCCCAATTATATTGCAGTAATTACCAGCATGATGGTGTCATTTGGAGTCGCTTTCTAGTGAAATAACCCCATGATTTCAAATAACCCAAGCTAACCCCTGGGTATTTCCCAGGCCATTTAATTTTTTCTACCCAATTATCATCTACTGGTCAGCCATTTAAAAGAATGCAATGAGAAGAAACCAGGTATGTTCCTTTTCTATTGCTGCCTAACATATCACCACAAATTTAGTGGTGTAAAGCAACACTCATGTATCAGCTCACTTCTGTAGGTTGGAAGTCTGACACATCATGGCTGAGTGTTTTGTGTCTCACAATGCTGAATTCAATGCATCAACCAGCTGTGTTTTCACCTGGAGCTTGGAGTCCTCTTCCAAGGTTATTATTCCTATTATTGGCAGAATTTAGTTCTTTGCAGTTACACAACTAACATACCTGTTTCCCTGATCACTGTCATCCAGGGGCTTCTTTCAATCCCTTAAGGCTGCCAACGTTCCTTCTCCTGTGGTCACCTCTATTTTCAAGCCACAGCTGAATCTCTCTTATGCTTCAAATCTCTCTGACTTTCTCTTCTGCCAGAAATATCTCTGTTTTTAGGGGATAGTCTGATTAGATCTGGCCCACCTAGATAATCTTCCTATTTTAGGGTCAACTGTACCATATACCATGATGCAATCATGGAAATGATATCTTATCAGCTCACTGGTTCTAGGGGAAAAGGGAGTGTAATCTTGATGGGAAAAGGGATTTTTATAAATCTGCCTACCATACCAGATCAATAAGAATATGCAAAAGGACTCAAAGTCTATCTTTCCTTTGAGCCAAATAATTCTTGTGTCAATTTCTTAAAATTCAGGAAGTAGAAAGTTGAAAAAAACTAAGCAAAATAAAAACAATTACATGCTATGTGGATATATAATAGCAAGAAATTAATATAGCTACAACATGATGTATTGTAAAAAAAAAAATCATGACCAGATGCAAATCATTGCACATTTTCACATAAGCATTTATGGGAAGCTAATATCTTGATGGCATAGATTGATAAAGGATGTGATTCCCTTCTGAAATCCAATGACTCAGCAGAAGGACAGGCACTCAGCATTGTTCTCTGTCCTCTGCATCCAATGGCCAAGGAGCTGGGTGACTGAATAATCATACTTAGCTGTGCCTTGAAATGCACAGAAAAATTGTTTCTGACATGCCACTGGCACATGCAAAGAGGTAGAGATGAAGACTTATTTCTTCCAGTATTAGGAAGAGCAGATTCTCATTAGCAGAAGAACTGCCAGGCACCCAGCCCAGGCAGATGGACTTAATGAGAGAAAAACCCCATGGCCCCCTGTAAGTTACTGGCAGAGAGGAGGTTCTCTTATTTAGGCAATTTCCTCTCCTGTCACATTTGACTTGCTTTCTCTGGCCACTTGGATGCCCTTGAATATATAACCTTTATAGGAGTGTACTGCAGATTTTATAAGATGATTCTTGTGGAACCTAAGTTTCCATTTTATTAAAGTGCTCCTGTGTCTTGGGCTGTCTGTAAAGGGAGGTGCTCTTTCTTTTCCTCCTAAATCTTTTAGTTTCTACCCAGAGCCAGACTGAACAATTTACCAGTCACGAATATGTATAATTTGGCCTGGGCCCTCCTAACTCTATACCAACAGAGCCATTAAGCATATGGTGGGTCTGAAAAGCCAGATGGACCAGAAAGTACATTTACAACAGGCTTCAGTAATCATTTCAGTGGTCATTTCACACAGCTAGACCTGGAGATTCAGACCCAATCCATCCAGTTTATGTCTGAGTGGTCCAGATCAACATGTGAATGTTTCCCCAGTGTGTTGGATAATGTTCTAACCTTAACGGACACAATGAGGGCCTAATATGACACCCCAAGAATGTTACCAATAGCCAAACTTAATGAGGGCTTTCAATGTACTAGGCATCACCCACAGAGCTTCATGTAGGTCTATTCCGATGATCTCCTCAACACTATGAGGCAGGTCCTATTATGATCCTCATTTTATAGATGAGGTGTCAGAGGTATGTAAATAAAACTAACTTCATATGGCTTGAACCCAAATATCTCATCTGAACCACTAAACTGTGGGATTTTATCTTACTTCTGATAATATATGCAAGACAGAATTCCTACCATATAGAATGCTGCTTTTGAAAAAATGGTCCTTTTAAAACCACTGCTTTTGAAAACATCACAGAGAATTTCAAAAAAAGGCAAAAATTATTACCTATGATAAACTTAGACTGGCTTATTAAAATCATGTAGAACTCAACATAGAGTACTTGGATAAAGAGTTCAAATCCAGACTTGTGCTTGGGTAAGAAAATAATGAGCAAAAAGTTGGATCAAGCACTTCACAAAAGAAGACAACTAAATGGCTACTGAGCATGTCATAAGGTGTTTTCTCGGTATCATTAGTAATCAGGAACATGCCAGTTAAAACCACAATGAGCTACCACTAAACGTCATCTGAATGGCTACAATGAAAAAAGTAGCAACCTGACAATAATGAGTGTTGACATGGATGTGGAGCAACTGGAACTCTCATATTTTGCTAGGGGACTGTAAATTGTGTCAACCACTTGGGAAAACTGTCAATACACACTGGAGTCAAGCATGTCAATACCTTATAGCCCAGCAACTCTACTCCTATATATATATTGTCAAGATAAACGTGTGCATATGTCCATCAAAAGTATGTACCAAATGTTCATAGCAGATTTGATACATAATAGTCTAAAACCTGGAAGTGATGCCCACCAACAGGAGAACGGACAACAAAAGGGAACAAATTACAGTTATACAAACGACATAGATACATCCCACAGGGATTGAGTTTTGTGAAAGAAGCCAGTTATGAAAGAATACATACTGCAAAATTCCATTTATATGAAGTTCAGTAAGAGGCAAAAGTAACAATAGTTAAACAAGTCAGAACAGTAGTTACCTCTGGGACACTAGAAATATTCCATATCTTGATCTGAAATGTATACATATATAAAAATTTATGACTTGTACCCTTAACATCTTATGGCATTTTAATGTACATGGGCATTTTATGCATTTTAATGTACATGTTTTACTCTGAGAAAAAGGAAAAGAAGACTTTGTGTCTAAGAAATGTTTTACATGCGATAGAACAGGACATTTTAGCTCTTTTTTATTTTCTTTTCATTTGCATGATATTCCTTTGCGCATGGTACAAGCAATATATTTGGTGAGTGATTACGTTTTTTGTGATGAGTTTACCACGTAATGTTAGGCATCTTCCAAGCAAACATGGTGAGGCATTGCATGTTTCCTTTCTTAAAAGTGCCTATTATATATTGCCTATCTCTTGGCAAAGTAGTGGGAAGTTTAAGACTTGCTTTAAAAAAAAAAAAAAACATAAACACAAATCCTTAAGGAAAGCAAACATTAAAAATTATATCAATTCAAAATGTGTATCCACATGCCATGGTTTGGGTTGGGCATTACTATACTGTGACAATGCAAAGAAAGAGAAACCATGCAATGGCATAGGAACAGAGTTGCAAGGTATTCTTCCAATTGGGAATACTAATTGGATCACCAAATATGTGAAATTCACATATGAAATATACTTGTTCTGTATATCATTTAAAAACTTTTTACTATGAATATTTTTAACATCTGTATAGCAGTTCTTTGTATCATTACAAATATTCTGCCAAGTAATAAAGTTTTTAAATATCTATATGAAAACATTCACAGTAAAGATAAAAAGAACAAATAAAGCAAGTGAACAAACAGGGATTTATTTAAATGAGATTAAACTTTCCTCAAGTTTACGCCAATTTCAGTTATTTTGGTAGGGTCTCCAGGCATTTGTTAGAATTTAGAAATTTTACAAAGGCAACACAAGTCTCAGCATTGCTAATGATGTGCAGTGTTTGAGGGGTAGAAAGCACAGGGCACAGAACTGAAGAGCTGGTTTTGACAGTTGTCCCTGGGGTTCCCACACTGGCACTAAAATAGGGAGGCATTGTCACTGAATAGAGAAAAACATAAGCAATTGCAGTGCAGGAGGGAATTTTCCTCTAAGACTGTTAAGTTGCCTAATTTAACTATTTAAATATTAAGGATTTCCTTGTCTGATACAGGATTTCCTCCATTGGGAAATTCTTAATTTTCCTCTAGTTATTCATTCAACAAATACATATTGAACACCTGCTTCATACCAAGATGTCTGCTGTGCTGGGTACACAATGGGTCTCTGCCCTCATGAGGGATAAGGTCTACAGTATCATATTTCTCAGCACTGGGAAGTGGTTCCCATTGAGTCTCCCGGGAAGGAAGTTTGGGTGACTCCTTGAGGAAGATTAGCAGGAATTTGAAGGAAGAGAGAGAAAGATAATTACCTTTTATTGAATATTCCACATTAGACTTTACTTATGGAATATATCATGTAAGACCTTACGGCAGCCTTAAGAGGTAGCAAGTGTAATAATTGGCTTGATCAAGGGTATTTACCAGCAACAAAGGATTCAGATTCAAGGAAGTATGAACCCTGGATGTTTTATCTACTGTAGAAGACTGCCTCACCAAGAATTTGAGTATTTAGGTATTCACTCAACGAGTGTTTATTGAGTGCCTACTTTGTGAGAGGCATTATTCTAAGCACATTATGGTATTTGAATTATATATCAAATATATATTTTAAATTCCATTTACTGTTTGGCTTTTAATATTAGTAAATTTTATTAAATTAGTCAAAACAGGAATGGACTATAATACAAGGAGATTTAGACATTTCTAGGAATTCATATTTCCACAAAACACTGTGAGTAGAATAGATATTGTACTTTCTATTTATATGCTCCTAATTATCAAATGCATATAGGTGCTGGTGTGAATGTACCTGAATTCATAGTAGCTTTTTGTGTTTGCAATTATATTTTCAGGAAGTTGATACCAAACATAAAATTACTTTCATCTAGGAGACATGGCATGTTTTGATATTAAAAGGAAGGTCCTCAAACCCAAAAGTAATGGAAATCATTGGTTTATGGAAGGCTAAAAATAATATTTCATTATTACCATTAATGTAAAAATAACAAAATAAAATTCCTCAGTAAATGGCCACATGTTTATTTGAAACTTGGCCTTCATATAAATAATAAAGGAAGACCATGAAAGCTGTTAGTTGCAAAAGCTAGGAAAAATACCATGAAAATAGGTTTCTTTGAAGATATGGCAAAAGTTATAATTACAGGTTTTGAAAGTACATTGTGCAGATTCCTATATAGTCGACTCTACTCCATCCTCCCACCACCACCCTCCCCAAAAATCCTTGGCAAACCTTCCTTTTCATACTTCTCCAAATATCAAAGAAGCCACCTATTAAGTTGTTTTGTTACCCTTTCACCTACATGCTAACAATGCCAATTCAATAACCCTTTTTCATCTGAAATGCGGGGTGGCAGTTCAAAGACATTGGATTACTGGTTAGGAGACCTGGTACTCAGACCCTACCCTGTCTCTAGTACAATCTTGTCTAAGTACCCCTCTTTTATTTCTAAAATGTAATACTAGTATTAGCCTTGCTTATATCCAGGACTTGTTCAGATGGTTTAAAAAAAGAGCATGTTTGTTTTCTTGTATGGTTTTTATTTTTGTGGTTCTTGTTTTCTTGTATGGTTTTTATTTTTGTGGTTCTTGTTTTCAGAGCTACATAAAAATGGACATTTATTTATGTGATTATGTGTAGTATTATAAATATATCCCTTATATGAAACCTGTGGGAGCAATTATGCACTGTAATTCAGAGTTATTCAGATTTTATTAAGGTAATACTGTGACATATACAATGTATTACATGCCCCTTACTCCCAGTGGAGCTTAGGGAAGACCCTGTAATCAAACACATTAATATTTCTTTGGAAAACAGTATGAATATTCACACTAAATGGGATATGCAAAGCCTATAATTAGCCTCCCATCAGTTCAGAACAGGTTTTGCTGCCAAATGAGCTGTGGGAAACCTTTTGGTTTTCAGAGCTTAGGAGATTTCATAAGTGTGGATAGAAGATTTTAGACCTGCATATTTTCAGAAGTGCTAAATATTTATGTTTCATATTAAGTCTACTCCCTCCCTCACTTAGATACTTTATTTTTATTCCTTTAGCTTTATTGGGTGGAACCTGTTCTGTCCTCTCCACCACTTTTCATCCTGGGAGAAGCGCCTTTTCTTTCTCATTCCACCTCCCCCATAGTTCCCCACCATCCACAGGGGTGATACACTGGGAAGTCAGGTACATACATGTAACTCTACTCCCTTGATGGCAATTCATTTGTCCAGGGTGATCAGGGGACCTAAGCTAGGCTCATCAGAGTCCCTTCCCTGACCCTACCCCCATCACAGATGATAGGAATCAGAAGGGAACACCTGCCTCAAAGTGAATGATCCTTTCCTCTGAGAATTCGGAATTGGGTCAAAAGAAAGAGCAGTTCCTCTCCAGGTGTCTAGTATTTTTTTTAACATGAAAGCTTTCTACCTTTTGTGGATAAGGGACAAGGAAGAATGAGAGAGAGAATAGAACAAATTAGGTCTCTTATTCAGAGACAGAGAAAGAGGATTCCTCCAGATTTTTCCAGCCCTCCAGTCCATTTTGAATGCCTAAGCACACATCCATTCTTAGATTCTGAGACACTTCAGTTGCTTTCAAATATTTATCACTTTTTAAAATAAACTTTAAAAACTTTAGAATAGTTTTAGATTTATAGAAAGTTGTAAAGATAATACAGTTTTCATAAACTGCACACCTAGTTTCCCCTAGTGCTAACATCTTACTATGGCGTGGTACATTTATCACACCTAATAGATCAATACTGATATCTTAGTTTTTATCTAACTTTTTTTCTTACTGTTGTTCAAGGATTCCATCCAGGATACCATGTTACATTTAGTCATCATTCTCTCCTCAGGATCCCTTTAGCTGTGACACTTTATCAGACTTTCTTTAATTTTGATGAACGTAACAGTGCTGAATACCGCTCAGTTATTTTGTAAAATGTCCCTCCATTGGGAACTGTCTGATGTGTTCCTCATGATTAGACTGGGATTATATGTTTTTGGAAGGAAGACCACAGAGATAAAGTGACCTTCTCATCACATCATGCTGAGGTTATATACAATCAATATGACTTATTGTTGATACTGACCTTGATCACCTGACTAAGGTCGTATTTGTCAGGTTTCTCTACTGTAAAGTTACTCTTTTTTCTACTTTCCATACTGTACTCTATGGGAGGAAGTCATTATGGGCAGCCCACATTTAAGTAATAGGGAGTTATGCTGTACCTCCTTGAGGGCAGAATATATCTATATGAGTTATTTGGAATTCTGCATGGGAGATTTGTTTATTCTACCTCAATTATTTTTATGCAATCATTTATATCAGTATGACCTTGTGGATATTTGTTTTACAATGTGGGTAATAATTCAATACTACTTTACTTATTTTGTTGCTTAAATAGTTCCAGCTTTGGTCACTGTGAACTTATTCAGTTGGCTCCTGTGTTTCTTGGACATACCCTATCATATTCATTTGACCCAATCTCAGTTGGTCCAGGAAATACCAAGAGCAGTGATTCTATTAGGGCACAAGGGGAAGCATCTCTTTGCTCTCAATTCAAACTGCAATGTTTGATCCCCATGATTTGGGGATAGGAAATATACAGTACTCAAAATTTCTCCCTAGGAATTGTTTTCAATAGACATAACATGAGACATACATTTCACATGACCTCATTAAATTCACATAAAGAACAAATTAATACTTCTCTGGAGGCCCTTAAAGACAATGACAGAAATTTCCTTGATTTTTCATTATTTTGAAGTCTACATTGTATTGTTGCTAAACCGTCCATTTTCTCCTGAATAGTAACACAGTTTTTGGCCTTCATATTTCTCTTAACTTATTTGCTTATTTGGTGGCATTTACTAACAAAAGAACATTACTACCCATAAGCTACCACCTACGTAGTCTCAAAGACACACAAGTGTTACAGAAACAGATCCTCATGACGGATGGTGGCACTATTTGCTTCTAGAAAATCTTCATTAAATTATTCTGGGCCTCTTCTTCCCTCAGCCACATGTGTGTGGTCAGATTCCATTTTTGCTGTCTTCATTTTCTCAGTGGACATGACAGCTCATTTATAATTCTGCAGTTATTTACTCTCATTGCAATTCAAAAGATTTAAATGCTAACTGCTTGGTGTTTTTCTTTAAAGAATTGCTTGGAAACTATGTCTTTGTGAAACATTATACATTTTACAAAATGATTTCTATGACGATACTAGTGATTCCAGGAGGATTTGAGAATACTTTATTAGCAGCTTTCCTCACTTCTCAGGTTAAACTTGACATAGACAATTTTGTCTGCTGCTACATAATTAATAGAACGCATAAGCTTTTAACTCATTTCCTAAGCTTTAGTATTCATTTTAATATTATACTGATTGGATTTTAACCCATTTAAATTATTTATTCCAAATTCCATACAAAATGTATTCAAACATAAAGATTAATTCACTTAATTAACCTTTTGATTAAAAACTAAAACCCCAGTACTTATCCATATGGATTCTCTCCTCGAAACAGACTGTGGAGAATTGCAACTTAGAAGTTGTATTTCAAGTGGCTGCTAATTATGGTCAAATCTACATTATGAGGGAATTAACCCACATAAAGTTGAAAGATATCTAACCAAAGCCCTTGTTGAAAAATAAAGGTGCTAATGTAAGGAATGAACATTTTCATTCCTTGTCAGTAGGCTGGTCTTTAAACCATTTCTGTAGGACCTCAATGTCTATTTGATAAGTCCAAATGGTTTGGGCTTGAAGTGGGTGTTTTCATTACTAACCATGCAATATTTTTGCTCTGCTGCTGGGTTCTATCTCTGTGCTAGAAACAATGGGAATTCAAAGTTGAATGGGATATAATCACTGCCCTAAATGTGAAGATTGTCTAGTAGAGGAACAAACAGAAGTGCAAAAATAACCATAATATAAGGCAGAATAAAATAAAAGACCAAAGACAGGAGCTTAGCAGGTCTACAAGAGGAAGACATTATTTCTGCCTTGGTTGATCCAAAGACCTTACATTTTCCTTATTTTTCTATTACACTCCTTAGTATAATCAATCAACATGCCAGCCAAACAGAACTATGTACTTCTTCCCAAAATCTTCAGTGCTTACTCATCACTGTTAGTTATTTCAGGTTTTCTCCTGTGATATGATCTGGCTCTATATCCTCACTCAAATCTCATCTTGAGGCCAGGCGTGGTGGCTCACGCCTGTAATCCCAGCAATTTGGGAGGCCGAGGCAGGTGGATCACTTGAGGTCAGGTGTTTGAGACCAGCCTGGCCAACATGGTGAAACCCTGTCTCTACTAAAAATACAAAAATTAGTCGGGCATGGTGGCGGGTGCCTGTAATCCCAGCTACTTGGGAGGCTGAGGCATGAGAATTGCTTGAACCAGTGAGGCGGAGGTTGCAGTGAGCCGAGATCGTACTATTGCACTCAAGCCTGGGTGACAGAGTGAGACTCCATCTCAAAAAATTAAATAAATAAAAATAAAATCTCATCTTGAATTGTAATCTGAATTGTAATCCCCATGTGTTGGGTGATGGACCTTGTGGAAGGTAATTAGATCATGGGGGCAGTTCCTCCGTGCTGTTCTCATGATAGTAAGTGAGTTTTCATGCACTATGATGGTTTTATAAGGGGTTGTTCCCCTTTTGCTCTGTACTTCTCTCTCCTGCTGCCTTGTGAAGAAGGATGTGTTTGCTTCCCCTTCCATAATGATTGTAAGTCTCCTGAGGCCTGCCCAGCCACGCAGAACTATGAGTCAATTAAACTCTTTGCTTTATAAATTACCCCGTCTCGGGTATTTTATTACAGCAGTGTGAAAATGGACTAATACACCCTGTCATTCCTGCTTTTTGTAATTCTGTCTAAATACATCAGCTTAGATATTGCTGCCTCTCTTAAATCATTCATTTGTTGTTGTTGTGTTGTTGTTGTTGTTTTAGAGACACAGTCTCACTCTGTCACTCAGGCTGCAGTGCAGTGGTGCAAGCATAGCTTACTATAACCTTGAACAACTAGGCTCAAGCTATCCTCCTGCCTCAGCCTTTCAAGTAGGTGAGACTACAGGTGTTCACCACCACACCCAGTTAATTTTTTATTTTTTGTGGAGTCAGGGTCTCATCATGTTGCTCAGGCTGGTCTCAAACTCTTGGCCTCAAGCAATCCTCCCAACTCAGCCTCCCAAAGTGCTGGGATTATAGGCGTGAGGTGCCGCACCTAGCCAATTCATTGTATTTACAAATCAAGTATTAAGATATGAATCTCCCTTCTTTGACATCCCACGACACTTGTTTCTGGTCATCTTTGTGATATATCTATTGTTCTATGTTGTGTTTCTCTGCTTTTTTCCATTAGATCAAGGGTTTTATTGGAACATAGCCATGCTCATTTGTTTTCATGTTGTCTATGGCTGTCTTTGTGTAACAACTGCAGAGTTGAATAATTGTGACAGAGACCTTATGGCTTGCAAGCCTAAAATATTTACTATCTGGTCCTTTGCAGATGCTGTTTGCTGACTCTTGTACTAGATCATAAATTCCTCATGGGGAAGAAACTATCTTATTATCTTTTTGACCTATTTAATACCTAATACAGTATGTGTACCTTGAATATTTATTAAATTGATTTAAACCAAATTAAAGCAAATATGTGATTCAGTGGCAGCATCCATGGGGTTAAGTATGAACCATTAAGAAAAATGGTTCGTTGACATGTAGAGAGAGGTTGCTGGATGGGAGATAAGGTCCCCTACCACCCAAAGCAGTCTACAGTGTATTATTTAAAAAGAGTTAAGAATCAGCAATTATAAGCCTAAATATGTTGAATGATATTACCTTGAAACAAACCTTTTGATGAAACATTTTGTAGAACAAAACTGATTTCTATTAGAATATTAATATTTATTACTGTACATACCAATTATTAATTCCTTTATAAAAATTTGTTCACAGTGTTAGAGTTCATGGATGATATATTTAATAAATACAGTCTTCATTGATTAGAACAACTGAACTAAGCATTTACAAGCTAATGCTAGTTGTGATAATTATTTCAATTATCTACAGTGTCACATTCAATTTATTCACATTCCATGTCAAATTTTAAAAAGAAATCAAGGATTCAAAACCATGGCAGTGATTTCCACTTAACATCAAGATGGAGTAACAGGGATCACATTTACCCTTCATCCTGAATCGACTAAAAAATTTGGTTAAAATATATTTGGAAAATGGTTTTTAAGGCAGAAGACACCAAATAAAAAAGGACAATGATCCCTGAAAGGTAGGAAACAAATGAGGTTAGACCTACTATTGTTCCAGCTTACTGTCTAGAGAAAGTTTCTAGGTCATGATGCAAGGAGGAGGAATCTAAGCAGAGCCCAACCAATTCCCAGAATTGAAAAGATGGATCTGAGGGTCTGTTGAGTCCACAGAAGCTGAAGTTCACAGAGAAGAGTACCAGAATGAAGACAGTTGTATATATTGTCTTCATATACATATACATGTCTATACACATATACACATATACATGTCTATACACATATACACATATACATGTCTATACACATATACATGTCTATACACATACACATATACATGTCTATACACATATACATGTCTATACACATATACACATATACATGTCTATACACATACACATATACATGTCTATACACATATACATGTCTATACACATATACATGTCTATATATACACATATACATGTCTATATATACACATATACATGTCTATATATACACATATACATGTCTATATATACACATATACATGTCTATATATACACATATACATGTCTATATATACACATATACATATATATGTCTATATATACACGTATACATATATGTCTATACATATATACATATATGTCTATATATACATACGTATATGTCTATACATATATGTCTATATATACATACGTATATGTCTATACATATATGTCTATATATACATACGTATATGTCTATACATATATGTCTATACATACGTATATGTCTATATATACATATACATATATGTCTATACATACATATGTATGTCTATATATACATATACATATGTATGTCTATATATATACACGTATACATATGTATACGTGTATATATATCTACACACACAAGACAATATATACACACACATATACTCTCTCCCTCTCTGTCTATAGAGTGTATATGTATGTGTGAACTCCAGAGGTCTGCAGAGGATTCCTCTGGAGCACTCAGCAAATTACTGATAAGTGCATGCATGTGAGAAGAGTAACTGAGGCTAGGGGAAGAATCTTCAAAAGAATTAGAGAAAACAGAACTTGCAATTCTCAGTACTTGTTTCCATAAGCCAGATTGGAAAAGTTGATCATTCATAAGGCATTAAATAGGGTGCTCAAAAGGGTCTTGCCTATCGAAAACATCTTAAGAGCAAGACAAAAAAAAATCAAATTGTTCCAAGTAACTGTCCCAGAAAGTTTCAATTATATGTATATCTGCCACCCAACAAGATAAAAACCACAATGTCTGGAATCTAATAAAAAGTTAGCAGGCATACAAAGAAGCAAGAAATTAACACACATGATTAAGAGAAAAAGAAACCAATTGCAGCCAACCCAGAATTGACACAGATATTAGAATTAGCAGACAAGGACATCAAAACCTACTATAACTACATTCTATATGTTCAAAAAGCTAGATAAAAGAATGACTAGGTTAACAAGAGACATGGGAGACATAAAAAAGACCCAAATCAAATTTCTAGAGATGAGTACTGAGATGGAAAATATACTGAATTGAGATTAATAGCAAATTAGACATTGCAAAAGAAAAGGTTAATGAATTTGAAAATAAGACAGTAAAAACTAAAATGAAACACACAGAGTGCTATGATTTGAATGTTTTGTCCTCTCCAAAATTTATGTTGAAACTTAATTCCCAGTGCAACAGTATTGGGAAGTGATTGAGTAATGAGGACCCCACCCTCATGAATGGAATTAGGTGCCCTTATAAAGGGGCTTAACGGAAGGAGTTCATCCTCTTTTGCCATTCTGCATTCTGCCATGTGAGGGCACAGTGTTCCTCCCTTCCAGAGGACACAGTGTGCAAAGCACTATCTTAAAAGCAGAGACTGCCCACACGTTGTGCACATGTACCCTAGAACTTAAAGTATTAAAAAAAAAAAAAAAAAAAGCAGAGACCAAACCTTCACCAGACAACAAACCTGCCAATGCCATGATCTTGAACTTTGCAGCCTTCATAACTGTGAGAAATACATTTCTGTTCTGTGTAAATTACCCAGTCTGTGGTATTTTGTTATAGCAGCACAAATGGACTAAGAGGAAAAATAAAGGACCAAGAAGACAACAGATGCTTAGTAAGCTGTATAACAATGTCAAGTAGCCTGATGTACATGTAATTTAAGTCTTTGAAGGAGAGGATAGAGAAGAGGGTACAGAAAAATTATTTGAGAAACTAATGGATACATTTTTTCCAAATTTGATGAAAACTATAAATCTGCAAATCTAAGAAGCTTGATGAACTCCATGCACAAGAAACATTAAGAAAATTACACTGAGCCACATCATAATTAAATTGCTCAAAACCAGATAAAAATGAAAATAGTTAAAATTACCAGAGGGAAAAAGACAAATTATGTACACAGGAAGAAATATAAGATGACAGCAGATTTTTAAATTGGAAACAGTGCAAGTGTGAAGACAATTAGAGAAACATCTTTAAGCTACTTATTAGGGGGAAAAAAGGTCCATCTAGTATTTTATAACCAATAAAAATATCTTTTTAAAACAAACATGAAATAAAAGACTTTTCAGACATATAAAAGCTGAAATAATTTACAGCCAGCAAACTTGTACTATAAAAAATGTTAAAATAATTCCCATGGGTAAAAGAAAAATGATACCAGATGGAATTATGTATCTACCCAAGAAGTGAAGTACATTGGAAATGGTAACTACCAAGGTGAATACCGAAGATTTTTTTCAAATTATTGGAATAATTTAAAAGATAATTGACTGTTTAGACAAAAATAATAAAAATGAACTGTGGGGTTTATGATATATAAAGAAATAAAATATATGACAACAACTTTACAAAAGCTGGAGGAGAAGAAATAGAGGTTTGCTTTCTAGGGCTCTTATACTATATGAGAAGGGATATAATATTAGTTGAAGGTAGACTGTGATAAGTAAAAGATATGTACTATAAACCCTAAAGCATTTAAAAAACACAAAAAGAGTTATGGACAATAGGCTAACAAAGGCTACATGCAATAAAAAATACGATATCCAAAAGAAGGTAGGAAAAGGTTACAAAGAACAAATGGGACAAATGAAAGACAAATAGCAAAATGGTAGGTTTAAACCTAAACATATCAATAGTCATAGGAAATCTAAATGGTCTAAACATCTCAATTTAAAAAACCCTGAGTGGTGTTTTCTGCCAAAGGCTGATGGTCATGAACCTACAGTTTGGTGGTGTCACAAAGGTAGGGCTGCAGTTACTGTTTCCTGTTGATGAAAACCACAGGCAATGAACTCTCCCACTACTTTTCTGGTTCAGATGGGCACTACTGAATCACACTGTGCTCCAACAATAGCCCTAAATGGAGAAGTATGCTTCGGTACCTAATGACACTACTCTTTGGTATGTAAGCTACAAATCAGTGCTTCTTGTGCTCCCAGTGCTTTATGGGGAAGGCTTTTATTGTTCCTCACAGCCTTCCTTCTCTATTATTCATAACTGAGTTACAAGACACCAGGTTGTACTCAAAGCCCCAATTCCTTCCAACCCTGATGTGTTGTCCTTGGGTCAAGCCTATGGGTCTTCATTTTTTCATCTCTTATGATGTGTTGTCAGTAGTTGGCTTTGGCCCCATTTCTGTCTCCACCAATTCCTTATATATAATCAATTGCTATGTCCCATTAATTCTACCTTCAATATTTATCTTGAATCCATTCATCTTCATTCCAACAGCCAATATCTCGCCTAAGCTACCTCTCCCTTGTTATAGCTGTAGTTCCCCAACTAGTTTCCCTACATCCACCCTATCCCCTCTCAAATCTTACTCTACACAGTAATCAGTGCGGCCCTTTTAAACAAATTAATTGGATTATGTTACATCCCCATAATGAGGAAACTCAAACTTCCTACTGGGGCCCATGAGGTCCTGTGTGACCTATGTGCCTCCGTGTTTGCCATTTCCCCTTTTGTCCTCTACATTCCAGCCACACAGTCTTTCTTTCTAATTCTCTGAAGTTTACTGGTTCATTCCAACTTCAAATCCTACAGACCAGCTTCCCTTTCTGGGGTCATCCTCTGCCACCTTTACATAGGTACCTATTATCAAGCCTTAAAATCCCACTTAGCCTTCACTTCCTTGGGAAAACTGGAAAAGCACCAGTTCCTCCTTACACGTTCTTATGACACCCAGAGTTACTTCTTAATAAGCATTATCTATTAATTTGTGCTTAATATTTGTCTCTACAGTAGGATGTGAGCTGTCTGAGGGCTGAGAATATGTCTGTTTTACTCACTTCTTTATGCCCAGTGCCAAGCACTGTGGCTGGCTCTAGAAGTTTAGGATAGTAGTTCATTAAATCTAAGATGCCAGCAGTCATAAGATCCACCATTATTTTATATACCACTAAGGCAAACATCTCTAATTAAATTCTATTTTGCCTTCAATTTTAAGATGCAACCCAAACTCAGAAATGTGAAAATGTGAAAAAGTATGTCTTAGAATTCAGAATATATTGTAAATATTTTAAAAACTAAATAAATGAGTAAAAGAATCATCTTTGTCCTCATGTAATCCCCATTATGCCTGGCCCAACAAGCAATCCCCAATATGACTGGACATCAGTATATCCCAAAATGAACTTACGTCTTGGTGCTGTCAAACCACGATACCCTCGCTATACTTGAAAGTCTGGACTGCTGTGTCTATGACCATTACCTATGACCATTACCTTGCCTGTTGAAATTATATCAGACTAATCCTATAATCAATGCTATTTCTGTATTTCTCCAGCATACTTTCTACAGAGTCCCACAAAAAGAGAAATCTACGCATATGGTTTGGAACTAACAAAGTTCATTGTAAAACGAAATGGTCTTCCATATGAGCCAATTACAAAATATTAATTCATTTTTTAAGAACTCTTTTACTTAGGTTTACATAGGGCAAGAAACATTATTAGGTGCCAATTTCTGTTTAATATCTTGTACCTACCTTCAGATTCTCTCCAATGACAGAAAGCTCTTAATAACCCTTTCCATACGAAAGAGTTGTTCAGGAAGTGAGTAGGAAACAGCAATGGGAAGCTAAAGATAAAAGGTGGGACTGTTCCAGTGAGAATTCAGAACTAGGTGGAGGATTTACTGTGATTACTCAAAATTGTGAACGATAACTTAAGAATATGGAAAGAATCTCTAGGCTGCCAAAACCCTCCAGTCCCATCAATCAACCCTTAAGCATACAAGCTGTAACTGGCATGGAGGACATACATTTTAAAGGTTGAAGGGATATTAGTCACTATAAAATGAGGAGAGCAGCATAGTGAAAAAGGAATAGGGTTTAGGGTCCAGTGAAGTTTGGATTCTGGCTTTGACACTTATTATTTGTAAAGTTTAGACTCAATTTACTTATCTAAGACCAATAATATCTATCTTACAGGGTTGAGAAGATTAAATAATATATGAATAAAAAGTACTTAGAAGCAGGTCTGACACATAGAGTCAATAAATATCAGCTTGCATTATTTTTATTCTGGAAAAGGAAAAAGAGGAAACTTCCTAAATTATGTGAGTGTTCTCTATTTGTATTCATTATTGTTGCAATCCGTTTTTAACTTATTTTTTTAAATCTTGAGAAGTACCCGGATCACAACTGTATAGTTTAATGAATCACCACAAAATGAACATAACCATGTAACCACTACTCAGGTCAAGAGATAGAACATTACTTGCTCCTGAAAACCTAGCTCTTCATGGTCCCTCTCAATCGCTACTTTCCCTAATTTCCAAATCCAATCATAATTCTGGTTTGAGTACCATAGATTAACTTTCCCTGCTCTTTTTCAACTGAATAAGCATAAAATTATGCAGTGAATATTCTTTTGTTCTTGGTAACTTTTCCTCAACATTAGATTTGAGAGATTCATCTCTTGTTATGTGTGACTGCAGTTCCTTCATTTTTATTTACATCTAGTATTTCATTGAATGAATAGGCTACAATCTTTTTAACCATTTTATTGTCGATGATCATCCAATCTGCTTTCCTTCGACCTTTTCGTTGCCACTGAATGACAGTTAATGTCTTACACTTGGTTGGGCTCTTAACATAATCTCACATGTTGTGAATTGATGAAAATGATGGTTAAAATGGCTACAGCTGATAGAGGCAATAAACAGCAACTGAGTTAAACTGAGAAAGTGTGCTGAGGAGGAATGTGCTTGTCAACAAATCCGGGGTGCATACTGAAAGCCTCAGGAACCATTATAAAGTATTCCTAATATGAAAGAGAAAGGGCAATCAGGCAAGCATTGCCTCTTCAATAAAATGATAAACAATATGTGAACTGCATGTAATATACAGTGAATTCAGTATGCATAGCCAAAAGACAGGGATTTCACAGTCTAGAAAATAACTTATTTCACAAATAAGGGCTACCGCCTGTAATTAGCATAGTATGGACAATGTGATGGGACTTAAAATTGTTAGTTCTTCCTTTTAGAGGATTTTAATTGACTATTGATTTAAATCTGGGTTCTTCACTTGCTACAAATGTAGCTGTCCACAAATTGCTTAAGCTATTTATGTTTTAGTTTCCCTACATATAAATTGGTGATGCAAAATACTACTTACCTCATATGGATGTCATGAGATAATCTATGTAAAGGGTTTAGCACAATGAAAGGCGTCTAAAAGGATCTCAATAATTGTTCACTATGAAAAGTGGTATGGCATAATGATTAAACCCACCAACTTGGAGCCAGACTGCCTGGGTTCAAGATCTAGCTCTAGTTTAAGGTCTAGCTCTGTATGACCTTGAGCAAGGTATTTAAACCTTCTGTGCCTTAATATCCTCATCTATAAAGTAGGGATAATAATAGTACCTACTTCGTTGGGTTGATGTGAACTTTAAATGACACATAGTAAACATAGTGAAAACACTTCCCCACATAACAGTAAAATTTAGAGTTACAGTTCTCAGCCCTGGCTACACATTGGAATCACTTGAGCATCTTTAAAAAATGCTGATGTCTGGCGGTTCTCTCAGCAGAAACTCTACAAGCCAGAAGAGAGTGGGGGACAATATTCAACATTCTTAAAGAAAAGAATTTTCAACCCAGAATTTCATATCCAGCCAAACTAAGCTTCATAAGTGAAGGAGAAATAAAATCTACTTTACAAACAAGCAAATGCTGAGAGATTTTGTCACCACCAGGTCTGCCTTATAAGAGCTCCTGAAGGAAGCACTAAACATGGAAAGGAACAACTGGTACCAGCCACTGCAAAAACATGCCAAATTATAAAGACCATTGATGCTAGGAAGAAACTGCATCAATTAATGAGAAAAATAACCAGCTAGCATCATAATGACAGGATCAAATTCACACATAACAATATTAACCTCAAATGTAAATGGGTAAATGCCCCAATTAAAAGACACAGACTGGCAAATTGGATAGAGTCAAGACCCATCAGTGTGCTGTATTCAGGAGACCCATCTCACATGCAGAGACACACATAGGCTCAAAATAAAGGGATGGAGGAAGATCTACCAAGCAAATGGAAAACAAAAAAAAGCAGGAGTTGCAATCCTACTCTCTGATAAAATAGACTTTAAACCAACAAAGATCAAAAGAGACAAAGAAGGCCATTACATAATGGTAAAGGGATCAATTCAACAAGAGCTAACTGTCCTAAAGATATATGCACCCAATACAGGAGCACCCAGATTCATAAAGCAAGTCTTTAGAGACCTACAAAGAGACTTAGACTCCCACACAATAATAATGGGAGACTTTAACACCCCACTGTCAACATTAGACACATCGACAAGAAAGAAAGTTAACAAGGATATCCAGGAATTGAACTCAGCTCTGCACCAAGCAGACCTAATAGACATCTACAGAACTCTCCACCCCAAATCAGCAGAATATACATTCTTCTCAGCACCACATCACACTTATTCCAAAATTCACCATATAGTTGGAAGTAAGCACTCCTCAGCAAATGTAAAAGAACAGAAATCATTACAAACTATCTCTCAGACCACAGTGCAATCAAATTAGAACTCAGGATAAAGAAACTTACTCAGAACCGCACAACTACATGGAAACTGAACAACCTGCTCCTGAATGACTACTGGGTAAATAATGAAATGAAGGCAGAAATAAAGATGTCCTTTGAAACCAATGAGAACAAAGACACAACGTACCAGAATCTCTGGGACACATTTAAAGCAGTGTGTAGAGGGAAATTTATAGCACTAAATGCCCACAAGAGAAAGCAGGAAAGATCTAAAATTGACAACCTAACATCACAATTAAAAGAACTAGAGAAGCAAGAGCAAACACATTCAAAAGCTAGCAGAAGGCAAGAAATAACTAAGATCAGAGCAGAACTGAAGGAGATAGACACACAAAATACCCCTTCAAAAAACCAATGAATCCAGGAGCTGGTTTTTTGAAAAGATCAAAAAAATAGATAGCCCGCTAGAAAGAATAATGAAGAAGAAAAGAAAGAAGAATCAAATAGATGCAATAAAAAATGATAAAGGGGATATCACCACTGATCCCACAGAAATACAAACTGCCATCAGAGAATACTATAAACACCTCTACACAAATAAACTAGAAAATCTAGAAGAAATGGATAAATTCCTCGACACATACACCCTCCCAAGACTAAATCAGGAAGAAGTTGAATCCCTGAATAGACCAATAACAGGCTCTGAAATCGAGTCAATGATAGCCTACCAACCAAAAAAAGTCCAGGAGCAGACGGATTCACAGCCGAATTCTACCAGAGGTACAAAAAGGAGCAGGTACTATTCCTTCTGAAATTATTCCAGTCAATAGAAAAAGAGGGAATCCTCCCTAAGTCATTTTATGAGGCCAGCATCATCCTGATACCAAAGCCTGGCAGAGACACAACAAAAAAAGAGAATTTTAGACCAATATCCCTGATGAACATCAATGCAAAAATCCTCAATAAAATACTGGCAAACAGAATCCAGCAGCACATCAAAAAGCTTATCCACCATGATCAAGTGGGCTTCATCCCTGGGATGCAAGGCTGGTTCAACATACACAAATCAATCAACGTAATCCAGCATATAAACAGAACCAAAGACAAAAACCACATGATTATCTCAATAGATGCAGAAAAGGCCTTTGACAAAATTCAACAGCGCTTCGTGCTAAAAAGTCTCAATAAATTAGGTATTGATGGGACGTATCTCAAAATAAGAGCTATCTATGACAAACCCACAGCCAATATCATACTGAATGGGCAAAAACTGGAAGCATTTCCTTTGAAAACTGGCACAAGACAGGGATGCCCTCTCTCACCACTCCTATTCAACATAGTGTTGGAAGTTCTGGCCAGGGCAATCAGGCAGGAGAAAGAAATAAAAGGTATTCAATTAGGAAAAGAGGAAATCAAATTGTCCCTGTTTGCAGATGACATGATTGTATATTAAGAAAACCCCATCGTCTCAGCCCAAAATCTCCTTAAGCTGATAAGCAACTTCAGCAAAGTCTCAGGATACAAAATCACCATGCAAAAATCACAAGCATTCCAATAAGAGACAAAGAGAGAGTCAGATCATGAGTGAACTCCCATTCACAATTGCTTCAAAGAGAATAAAATGCCTAGGAATCCAATTTACAAGGGATGTGAAGGACCTCTTCAAGGAGAACTACAAACCACTGCTCAAGGAAATAAAAGAGGACACAAACAAATAGAAGAACATTCCATGCTCATGGATAGGAAGAATCAATAGCATGAAAATGGCCATACTGCCCAAGGTAATTTATAGATTCAATGCCACCCCCATCAAGCTACCAATGACTTTCTTCACAGAATTGGAAACAACTAAAGTTCATATGGAACCAAAAAAGAGCCCACATTGCCAAGACAGTCCTAAGCAAAAAGAATAAAGCTGGAGGCATCACACTACCTGACTTCAACCTATACTACAAGGCTACAGTAACCAAAACAGCATGGTACTGGTACTAAAACAGATATATAGACCAATGGAACAGAACAGAGCCCTCAGAAATAATACCACACATCTATAACCAGCTGATCTTTGACAAATCTAACGAGAACAAGAAATGGGGAAAGGATTCCTTATTTAATAAATGGTGCTGAGAAAACTGGCTAGCCATATGTAGAAAGCTGAAACTGGATCCCTTCCTTACACCTTATACAAAAATTAATTCAAGATGGATTAAAGACTTAAACGTTAGACCTAAAACCATGAAAACCCTAGAAGAAGACCTAGGCATTACCATTCAGGACATAGGCATGGGCAAGGACTTCATGCCTAAAACACCAAAAGCAATGGCAACAAAAGCCAAAATTGACAAATGGGATCTAATTAAACTAAAGAGCTTCTGCACAGCAAAAGAAACTACTATCAGAGTGAACAGGAAACCTACAGAATGGGAGAAAATTTTTGCAATGTACCCATCTGACAAAGTTCTAATATCCAGAATCTACAAAAAACTTAAGCAAATTTACAAGAAAAAAATCAAACAACCCCATCAACAAGTGGGCGAAGGATATGAACAGACACTTCTCAAAAGAAGACATTTATGCAGCCAAAAGACACATGAAAAAATGCTCATCATCACTGGCCATCAGAGAAATGCAAATCAAAACCACAATGAGATACCATCTCACACCAGTTAGAATGGCGATCATTAAAAAGTCAGGAAAAAACAGGCGCTGGAGAGGATGTGGAGAAACAGGAACACTTTTACACTGTTGGTGGGAGCGTAAACTAGTACAGCTATTGTGGAAGACAATGTGGCGATTCCTCAAGGATCTAGAACTAGAAATACCATTTGACCCAGCCATCCCATTACTGGGTATATACCCAAAGGATTATAAATCATGCTGCTATAAAGACACATGCACACGTATGTTTATTGCAGCATTATTCACAATAGCAAAGACTTGCAACCAACCCAAATGTCCACTAATGATAGATTGGATTAAGAAAATGTGGCACATATACACCATGGAATACTATGCAGCCATAAAAAAGGAATGAGTTCATTTCCTTTGTGGGGACATGGATGAAGCTGGAAACCATCATTCTGAGCAAAGTATCATAAGGAAAGAAAACCAAACACCACATGTTCTCACTCATAGGTGGGAATTGAACAATGAGAACACCTGGACACAGGATGGAGAACATCACACACCGGGGCCTGTCGGGGGCTGGGGGGCAGGTGGAGGGATAGCATTCGGGGAAATACCTAATGTAAATGACGAGTTAATGGGTGCAGCACACCAACATGGCACATGTATAAATATGTAACAAACCTGCACATTGTGCACATGTACTGTAGAACTTAAAGTGTTAAAAAAAAAAAAAAAGAACAAGTAATCAGAACAAACTTTTAGTTTAAAAAAAATGCTGATGTCTGGACCCTATGCCCAGATAGTTTGGTTTAATTTGTGGTAGGGTCTGGGAAACCTGTGAAATCTCCTCAACTGATTCTAATGTGTAGCAAAGTTTGAGGTCCCTGCTTTAGAGACCCTTCCTTATTAAGACAAACTCCAACACTAATTCTTACCTTGATCACAGAGAATCAGGAGCCACTGAACAATGTCTCTTTACAATACTTCCATAATAACTACTAACGGGCTCTTCTGTTTAAGTCATATGGGTCATGCAAAGTTGAACTACATATGGCCTTCTCCAAAAGGAATTTATAGTACAGTTTGTTAGAGCAAGTACACATGGGCCCTGATCACTAAGCACCATGTCAGAATGCAATGATTGAAAGTGGCATGGAAGCAAGAAAGTGTCCTGGAAGTAAGGAAGAGAGGCCATTTACACTTAATGGCAAACCATAAGGGGTTCATGTAAGAAGTGACATCTACTTCAAGTGGCTCTTGCAAAGTGGATTAATCTTCATCAACATCAGTTTTCTCATCTCTAACAAGATTGCTGAGGCCCCATGCTCTACTAACGCAGAAGTCTAAGATTTTATGAGACCAATCCATGTGTAATTTGGAATATATTTGATATTCCAGTTTCTTTAAGGTATAGTCATTTTTGGAAAGCAAACTGGAGTCCCAGTCCCCATTTTGTGATGAAGTATGGAAAATGGTTTGCTTTAGTTTGTAGTTTGTTTCAGATTGGAGTTCATGGCCTCTTAAGTCCTAGATGAAGTCCAAAGCAATCCTTAGATTCAAATGCACAGATAGTCTTTAATGACACCTTAAGATTAAGGAAAATAAAACCTTACTCAGTTCTTGCTAGATAAAGAAAAAGGTGCTAATTTTCTGGCATTTGGGCTCCTGCGGAAGAGTGTGGGGCTGTACCTTTGGTCCAGAGCTGCTGTATAAAGCCCAGATGAGAATATCTTTAGACACCTTTATCAGAATTCAGAGAATAAGCCTGCATCCTAAAAAACTGGAGAAGCGAGAAGGGACAATGGAGGCTTGCGTCAGCACCCCGAGAAACCCCCAAATTAGTTGTGACAGTGCTGAGGGAGCAAAGCTGAGGTAAAAATAGTCTGTCTTAATGCCCTCTTATCTAAACCACTATTTTATTTTATTATTATATCTTTGATTAGATTACTCTGTAAGAAATATATATCAAAGAAAAAGAAATATATAACACTACTTGATACTATCAGAGAAGTGAAACTTATAAAATGTTATTATATTAGAATAACATACTATATGTAGCAGGATTCTCTGTGGTAAAGAATAACCAGTAAAAAAAAAAGGGGGGGGACCCTGGCTAGGTAGGTTCCCTTTTATTCTTTTCATACCTTAGATAAAGGTTAGTTGGATAGTTCTTAATGACCCAACTCTAGAGATGTAGATGCTCATTCATTATTCAATCAACAAATATTTATTGAGCATATACTGTGAGCTAGATGCTATTGAAGGGAGCCAGCCAGATAAAGAACCTTGCCTTCATGGAGCTTATAATCAAGCTAAGGGAAACAGATAATATACAATAAACATAATCCATAATAGAGTTCGATATAAATGATAGTGTTGCCGTAAGGTAATAAAGTACTGTGGGGAAACACAGTACTTTTAGAAAGTTGAATCAGGTCAGGGTATTGATGACAGCCTAGGTCAGAGTGGTAATGACCAGGCTTTGCTGAGAAGATAAGATTTGAATAAAGATTTGGAGAAGGTAGAGAAGGTAGTCAAGTGGCTATCTGAGGGCAGAACATTCCAGTCACAGAAAACAATCATTGCAGTGGCCCAGAGCACATGCCCTCTATATTTGGGAAACAGCAAGAAGGTCAGTGTGCCTGAAGCAGTGAGCTAGGGGGTAGGTTAGTGGGATATGAGATAAAGAGGAAATAGGGGATAGATTATGAATGACATTGTTCACCATAGTGAGGACACTGGCTTTTGCTCTGAGTGGGATGGGGAGCTATGGGAAGATGTTCAACAGGGAGCTACGGGAAGATGTTCAACAGGGAGGTGCTAAATAGGACTTTTCTGGCTGTTGTGTTGAAAATACAGTATAGAAGGCAAAATGGAATCAGGGATACTATCCAAAGAATATTCCAGTACAAAGGTGTGGTAGGGAGAATTCTAAATCCCAAGCCCCCAAGATTTCCAGTCCTGGCTGTGCATAATCCTGCTAGTTATTCCATCAAACACTGATCTAGAGACTGTTATGGAGGGGTTTTACAGATATAATTAAGATCCCAAATTAGTTGACCTTAAAATACAGAGATTATTAGGTGTGTCTGATCTAATTAACAAGCCCTTTAAATCTGGGTATAGAGGAAGTCAAAGATTTGAAATATACGAAGGAATTAATGTGCTGTTGCTGACTTGAAAATGGAAGGCACCACGTGTAATGAAATGTGTACAGTCGTGTAAAGAAATGTGTATAACCTCTAGAAACTAAGAGCAGCCCCTGGCTAACAGCCAGCAGCAAGGAACAGGGGCCTCATCTCTACTGCTGCAAGGAGCTGAATTCGGCCAGCAACAAAAATGATCTTGGAAACATATTTTGCTTCAGAACCTCCAAAGAAAACCTCATCCCAGCTGACACTTTGATTTCAGCCTTATAAGACCCTGGGCAGAGAACCCAGTCATGCTAAGCCAGACTTTTGACTTACAGAATTACAAGCTAATAAATGGGTATTTTAAGTAGCAAAGTTTGTTATACAGCAACAGAAAATTAATGCATCAGCTGAAAGCTTTCTAATATTCCTTATTATGCTATATCTATGTTTATTTTAATTCATAAGCATAATGCCCTTTACATAAACAACATTACCATACTATATCTATGTTTAATTCATAAACATAATACCCTTTACATAAATGACTACATTATCATGCATGTATACAAAACATAATTCCGTCTCATGAAATAAGCATATTTAGTATAAGGATATGTACAAAAATGGAAAGCTTGCCCAATTGTTAGTGAGTGCTCAAATTGGTGTGTTTATCATCAGCATCCTGCTCCTTCCTGGGCCATGAGAGATATTTTATAAAGAGAGGTAGGCACACAACAATTGCCTAATTGGGGCTTCTTCTTATGGAAAGCTATGAGGAAACTTTCCCAAAGAATTTGAGAAAGCTTCCTGGAAGAAATAGTAAATTTTAAGAGTGGTTTCAAAATTAGAAAGAACATCACCAGACTAAATGGCGATATTCTTATATTCTTATCCTATATTCTTATTATAGACTTGTTCCAAGGACACTAAAGTTAATATCAGTCATTTTATTTAAAACATGGTGGTGGTAAGAATTTGTGTCCAAATAAAAACTTCATCTATTTTCAAAAAAATTTAGTTCAGGTTCTGCTTCCTCATGTCCCTTCTTCCAGGAAGTTCCAGACTAGATCAAGGATCCTTCTTAGCAGCCATAACTTTTGCTGTGTAACAAACTACCCCAAGATGTAGTAGCTTAAAATGACAGCTATTTATTTGTTCACCATTCTATGGTTCACCTATTTGGGCTGGGCTCATCTGGGATGGATCATCTCTGTTCCACATGGCAGTGGCTGGACACCCTCATGTGTTTGCATGGCCTCACCTGGTGGTTGAAATAACTGGGCCACGTGTCTCTTATCACTCAACAGGTTAGCCTGTTCCACTACAGGAAGGGGAACATCACACTCTGGGGACTGTTGTGGGGTGGGGGGAGGGGGGAGGGATAGCATTAGGAGATATACCTAATGCTAAATGACGAGTTAATGGGTGCAGCACACCAGCGTGGCACATGTATACATATGTAACTAACCTGCACATTGTGCACATGTACCCTAAAACTTAAAGTATAATAATAATAATAAAATAATAATAATAATAAAAAAAGGAAAAAAGAAAAAAAAAAAACAGGTTAGCCTGGTCTTAGTCACATAGTAGTGGTCACAGCATCCCAAGAGTAGCAGGAGAGCGCTAGCTTCAATATGCAAGCATTTTTTAAGCCTCTAGTTTTGCTACATTTGCCATTGTCCCATTGACCAGGACAAGTCACATGGTCAAGTTTACAGTCAATGTAAGAGGAAGCTATTACCCAAGGGTGTAGACACAGGGAGGGAAATTATTATAGCCATTTTGTAAAAAAATCTGCCTTTACTGCACTGAATTATAATCTTCTATTTTATGTTTATGTCTTCTTAAGGACAGAAGTTCTGTTTCTTCTTGTCTGTGATGTGATCATGTATTATAACATAGTGCCTGACACTGTGTTGCATGCTCCACAGTAGTTCATTTTTTTCCTCACTGTGTGGTGTTTATAAGAACCCAAGCCATTTGGACCCATAGTTACCCATTTTAGTGAAATGGAAAGAGAAAGAGTTCAAAATAATCCTGAATTTCCATATGCCATCCCCAAAGGCTTACGAGCCTCACCAGGACTTGAGCAAAAGCCTACCTGGGATAGCTTCTCTCACTGTCAGCTTCCCTGCAAAGGCTGCCAACAACATTCTTAAACTAAAGTACCAATGGTGCTTCAGCTCTCTCCCCAGAGAATTCTCACATGTCATCTCTTTGCATATTTTTTTCACACACTCACTACATCAACGACTCTTCAATTTGCTGTGGCTTGGGAAATGTCAGGAGGGAAAGTTTATGAAGTCTCCTACATATGCAGACATCTGGCTTTAAAGCAAGCAGGCCTGCAGATCAATTTGCTTGGCTTTCTTACTTTTTAATCTTTATCAAAGAACTTCATAAGATCCTGATTATGTACAAAAGATAATTGTTTCCAACTTCTTTCAGAAATACTGGGAAAGTCATTTAAATTAGCTGGGGATATACCTGATTCAAGGAGCAATCATCTTTATTTTTTAGAGCTAAAACAGATATCCAAACAAATCTTTAAAAACTCCTACAGGTATCAGTCTTACTGTTTTCGTAGTTCTCTTACTGCAGTCTCTAGTTAGAAGCATTCTGGTAGGGGGACTAAAGCAAGACCAAATGTGGCAAAACTATGTATGGCCTCTTTCGTTTTAAATTCCAAGCATGTCCTGGGTTTGTCAGCTGCTTGAAATGGTCCAGCTGGTCTTAGTTGACCAGATGGCTGAAAAGTAAGGAGAAATTTCCTTATATAGGAAATAGGCCATCCCAGTTAATAATGGCGAAAGACAATGCCTCTGGATCCTTGCTTCAAAGAGACAGTTCTGGACCTGTCAGACTCATCTGCACACCTAGGTCATTCTAGCTATCCCAGTGTTTGCTTTCACTTCTATAGTCTCTGGGCTTCAGCCACAAATGAGGACTCAAGACACACTTAGGAGTGGCTGTAAATCATCTAGCTATGATAACAAACATGGAGTAAAGGAAAATAATCGTTTAATCTTATTTTGCCATGTGCAAAGCCCGCCTGATGTCTCAGTCTTCCATCTTCCATTCAATTCATCCTCATACTTTTCTGAGGATGGGAAAGACAACATGCAGCCTTTAGTCTGCCACTAGAGGCTTTATGCTCTAAACGGTTAAAAGAAGTATTGCCAGCACAATAGCTTCTTGGGGGTTGGCAGAGATGTATGTTTAAAAACCAATTTTATAGCTTCAAAGGGAAAGATACCGATGAAACACATATCATGCTGGTATTTGATTTTCCTGTATTTAGAGAAGGGATTGAACTTCTGAAAAACAAAAAATCAAGAACAAAAACACAAAAAGTATTGGTTGGCAGGAAGATAGGAAATTAACTTGGAATCAATAAACACAAGTTTCTTACTTGAAACGTGTTTAAAATGTGTGAAGCATGTTTGAAATGTGCCCAGATTTTTTTCTAGAAAGCCTTATTTTAAAAGTGTAGCCCAAATATTATGAGTAGAAGGTCCTCATTGCCTGGAATGCCCTTTACCTCCTCCTACTTCACCTACTTAATATGCCTCGTAGATTCAGCTCAGGCTTCCTCCTTCAGGACATTTTCCTAGGTCTGCTCCTGCTCTCTCTACTTCCTTTGCTCCTTCCCCCCCTCTTCTCTCCCTTCTTCACCCACCCATTCCTCCCTCCTCCACTTAATAGGTTTAGGCATCCTACTTCATATATCTTTCTATCCTCCGTTGTTAAATAATCACCATTCCAAATGCCTATCTCTGGCCTAGCAGATTACAAGCCCCTGAGGGTAGGGGCTGTGTTTTATCTTTGACCCCTAGAAGAATGCATGGCACAGATAAAACATTCGATAAGTGTTAGCTGAGTAAATAAATGGATGGATGAATCATCAATTGAATTATACTGGGAATACCCTTGATTACAAGTATTTTCAACACTGTTCATTTATTCACTGATTTACTCTTTACTGAGCACCTACTGTGAACCAGGTGTTATGCTGAGGGGTGGGTACACGAACATTTCCAAGAGCAATGAAGTCCTTGCCCTCATAGGGATAAAAGTCTAAAATTAAGAGTGTATATTTATATGTGTAACAGTATGGGAACAGGATATTCTTATTGCCTCAGCATTTTTACTAAAGCCTTACACTAAAGGGAGACGCTGCACATATACATGCCGGATACAGTACTTTCTAGAAGACAGAAAATGCTGTCTAGAGACTCTCATACCCAACACCCTGTATTATTACAGAGAACCAGACATTTGAAAACATTAATTGAAGTAATGGAATTTGTGGATGTTGACAGTGCTGTGGCATTCTCCCTGTTCTCCTAAAGATGGACAGAAGGTGGTTTATACCCACCCCTGTAAGAGAAGAGACTGGTATCTCTTCCATATGCCATACATTTGGTAAGCTGCTGAAATTCCAGCAAGATGCCCCTGGATCAGAGTTCTTAAGAGAATCTCTCATTTGTCTTTAGTATTTGGGTTTTATGTGAAAAAGTGAACACCAATATCTTTCTTACCTGAATGAATTTTGAAGGCAGTAGGTTAGGTGGAATACCCATGATAGCAGGGTGAAAGCAGAAAGATTAGCAGTTGGTTAAGTTGCATTTCTGTCATTTAGCAAGGCAATAATGCACAAGTTCTTAGTGAGCCTAATAAATGGTGTGGAAGTTAGCCAAATGTGAGTCATCTGGAAAACACATCAACCAGGAGGGCTATCTTATTGAGGAAGGGGACCTGAGGAGTAAGAAGTTGTATGGGATATGCTGCTAGGAGGTGATAGCTAAGGGGAGATGTTAAGACATCACCCAGAGAGTACATTATTCATCTGGAAACGGTGTAGTATGTGGGATGCCCTGGGAACTCCAAAGAACTCAAGTTCACCTCACAAGAAATCCAGCATTTGGGGGCTTGCCATTAGAGAAGGCACTAATAGTATACCACAGCGTCAGTCACATGTGACTTTCCTCCATCTTTCCCATTACTCTCAGCCCTCAACAATGGTGAAGTCAGCAACATGAGTGAGGAAAAAAGTTGGAAATACAGGGGAGGAACTGTGAAGGAACAGACAATGTGCTCCACATCGCTGTACATTTTCAAAGCACAAGTCAGGCCTGAGCATGCGGCAAGGGAAGAAAAGAGCATTGAATTGTACATGAGACTGAAGTTTTGTTTCAGACTAGATAATTTTTTAAAAGTCTGATAATAGACTATCCTAAAGTATCTGTTTGTCACTGATACTTTAGCTGTCTATTAAATTGAAAAATACACATTTGTACACTCTAATAGCATAGCATATAGTACTGAGAATCTATAGAATCCTCCAGGGGCAGAGAAGACATAGCCAAGTGAGGGTATTTAATGGCAGTGAGTGGGGGAAAAATTGACTCATATCTTATTCAGACCCTCTGGAACTTAACCCATTTAATCAACTATCTGTAAAAAACACACACGTGTGTATTTGTGCATACATACACAGTTGCCCCCTTGGTATCCACAGGGGATTGGTTCCAGGACCTTTGCAAATATGAAAATCTGTGGATGCTCAAGTCCCTTATATAAAATGGAGTAATATTTGCATATAACCTATGCACATCCTCCCATATACTTTAAATCATCTCTAGATTACTTATAATACCCAATACAATGCAAATATTGTATAGTTGTTATGCTGTATTGGTTATTTTAGTTGTATTATTTTTATTGTTGTTTTGCTTTTTTTGTTTTTTAAAAATATTTTTAATCCATGGTTTATTGAATCTGCAGATGCAGAACCTGCAGATATGGAGGACTAATTGTATCATGTACACACATACATATGACAAACTTTGGTTAATCTCATTGACAGTACAACTATAAGTGAATAGTGAGCCATCCAAAGAACAGGACATCTTCTATTCATAAGGCCCTTTATGCATTTTCTAATATAACCTCTCATGCCATGGAGCAGTCTTTTCTACTACTCCATGGACAGGGAACAGTAAGAATAAAAATAACCAGAATGAGATGAATACCGATGATGTAGAAAAACTGGGCTAAACAATTTATATAAGTACTGCTTCATCTCATCCTCATTTAATTTTTTTAAGGGGTAGATAACAATGTTCTCATTTTAGAAATCATGAAACAAACTTAGAGAGGTTGAGTGAAGTAAAGGCTCTAAGATTTAGATCAAGGCCTATGTTTCAAAATATGTCTTTGTTCATTTTTTTTTTATTATTATACTTTAAGTTCTGGGTTACCTGTGCAGAATGTGCAGTTGTGTTACACAGATATACACGTGCCATGGTGGTTTGCTGCACCCATCCACCCATCATCTACACTAGGTATTTCTCCTAATGCTATCCCTCGCCTAGCCCCCCCACCCCCCGACAGGCCCCAGTGTGTGATGTTCCCCTCCCCGTGTCCATGCATTCTCATTGTTCAACCCCCGCTTGTGAGTGAGAACATGCAGTGTTTGGTTTTTTGTTCTTGTATTAGTTTGCTGAGAATGATGGTTTCCAGCTTCATCCATGTCCCTGCAAAGGATATGAACTCATCCTTTTTCATGGCTGCATAGTATTCCATGGTGTATATGTGCCACATTTTCTTAATCCAGTCTATCATTGATGGACATTTGGGTTGGTTCTAAGTCTTTGCTATTGTGAATAGTGTCGCAATAAACATACCTGTGCATGTGTCTTTATCGTAGAATGATTTATAATCCTTTGGTTATATGCCCAGTAATGGGTTCGCTGGGTCAAATGGTATTTCCAGTTCTAGATCCTTGAGGAATTGTCACACTGTCTTCCACAATGGTTGAACTAATTTACTCTCCCACCAACAGTGTAAAAGCATTCCTATTTTTCCACAACCTCTCTAGCATCTGTTGTTTCCTGACTTTTTAATGATCGCCATTCTAACTGGCATGAGATGGTATCTCATTGTGGTTTTGATTTGCATTTCTCTAATGACCAGTGATGATGAGCATTTTTTCATATGTCTGTTGGTTGCATAAATCTCTTCTTTTGAGAAGTGTCTGTTCTGTCCTTTGCCCATTTTTTGATGGGGTTGTTTGTTTTTTTTCTTGTAAATTTGTTCATATATTCTTAACTTCGCAAAGTCTGCTTGAGAATTTTTGGAAAGGGAGACGTACTCTAGAGAAATTCCAGTCCTTTATAGTACATGTAATATTATTATGAGATTCTTCTGTGCATTAAAACTCAAATACTTTTCTGTGTAACTTTCACCCATGGATTCTGCTTCAACTCTGATTTACTAGGTTGGTACAAAAGTAATTGCGATATTTGCCATTACTGTTAATGACAAAAGCCACAATTACTTTTGCACCAACCTAATATCTTCAACATGGCCTCACATGGGAGAACATGACTGATCATTAATTTATCCATTCAATGAGAATTTATTGGTCATCTAGTCTAAGCCACATACTGTTCTAGGTGTTGAAGTTAACAGAATGAACAAGACAAAGTTCTTGCCTGCATAGAACATATATCCCATCAAATATCTTCTCATAGATCTTCCCTCATTCACTCTAAACATGCTCAGTACCTTCTTTTTTCCCATTGAAAGTTTTTAAAAATTAAAAACTATATATATGTTATCTAGAACACAGTGGGCTACACTCTTATGCAAATGTATTTATAATTATCATACTTACAAAAGCAAAAAAGAAAACTCTAAATATCTAATATGGTGTAAAAGTTTGATCTCAATTTTCTGTGTGTGCATGTGAGTGGGCTTGCCCATAAATGCACATGGAAAAAAGACTGAAAGAAAATACACCAAAGTCTTAACAACAGTTATTTAATGGTTGGTTCACATTAATCATGTTTTCTGTATTTTCTATAAAAAACATCTTATTTTAAATTGTAATGTGCATGTGTACTCTGTACGGGGCATTGAAAGAGGCCCTGAAGTAAATGTACAATCACCACAGTGGAGCATCTGGTCAGGGATTGCAGTGTTTATAAATTAAAATGAGTATTTACATGCATGTACATGTATAAGTAACTGTATGACCAATTCTTCATTTTCCATGACTCACTTTTTATCCCATGTGTTTCACACCATCATCCACATAAGTTACATTTCCTCATGGTCAGTTGAAAGCCAACCATGTTTAATAACAGCATAAGAAAAGTACACGGAGGAAGATAAACCTAATGGTGGCAAAAGGATAACCGCCATGAGTTCAGAGCCAAGTGTAAAATGATTTTTGATTATACTCTCTTTTGGTTTATCTGAGTTCCTGATTGCCTCTACATACAAAGATCCCTGATCAGTGAACATTTATTTAGCAATAGTTTTGACCACTGATGCAGAATCATAACAGCTTTATAAAATGAATAACAAATTTATAAAAACTCAAACTCCCATTTTGAAGATAAATGACTACTCTTTTCATAGCAATGAGCAGTTGGAGGCTAAATGTCTTATATTTTGACATTATATGCTTACAATTTGTCACCAGTACTTTAGCTGTCTATTAAATTGTAAAATATATGTTTGTACATCCTGAGGTTTAATGCCATGGCATGCAGTGACGGCAATAGCTAATAACTAATAAGAAATAAGCAAATGAACCTGTTTGGGAGGGGCACAGAGTGGATTAAAAGTGCTATTAGGTAAAATTGATTTTTGATTATACAGGTTAAAAAAGCTGTTAGTATTTCTGACATCTGTATTCCAATAGAAAAATAATACAGGTACATTATACTATTTGTTATTCTAGAAGATAAAAAGGTATTAGAGATACCTCTATTCCTTTCTCTATGACCATATAAAACCTAATGTTTATCTTTGGAGGCATGGGACTTAATAAGTTGTGTAAATATTTCTCCAGTATTCAGCCCACCTCTATTATAACCACAGACCTCCTCCATATGTCATCTTATCTTCTGGACATGGGAGATAATGTGGAACATGATCTAACATTTCTCATTATGTCAAATTCAGCACAACCAAACATAAACTCAAGCCAGCAAAAATATGGAATTACATCTTCATTATTTTCTGGAAATGCATTTTGGAGAGACTGCTCAACCAGTATGAGACAATGTACACTGAATCCTAAATTGAACTGATATTCTGGAAAATTGAAGCCAATGGCTCAGTATACTCAGTGAAATGGGGAAGCACACACAAAGGCACACTTCTGAGGTGCTAGAGCATTTCAAAAGTGGGACATTCATCATTACTTGCTTAAGCAATATTTACAAATGCAGATGGCCTGCTTTTTATAAAAATAGATTACACAGCCACTTGTGGATTATTATTTGAGGTGCTATAAAGTGTCTATATGTCCCTGATATCGATCCCACACTCCTCTGTCACCATGCCACAGTTCTAGGAATTTGCACCGTTTTGGATGACTCTACTGTTCCTTCTCTGGGTAACTGTGTCCCTCAAAAATAGTAGCATATCAGCCATTAAAGGAAATTAAGGCATAGCAATGTTTCATATATCAGATTGCTGTACCCTAATATTGTACATTAATTTCTTACATATATTCATTGATATGGCTCTTCTGTGATTTCCAGGAGCCTAATTCAAATTTTTATGACTATAAATGACTTCACTGAACATATGAATTGCAATAGTTTCACGCATAAATTGCATCAGTCTTACTTCAATTCTTGCAAGCTTCATGGCTCATAAACAACCGAGATCAAAAGCACTCAAGGGCTTCCTAGAGTCTCTAAGCCATGTTTCTGCCTCTACTCATTTCTCTTCCCTCTCAATACTAATTTCCCTTTCCTCTAAATGATATGATTTTGAGGGTTCCCCGTGTTCCCAGATCCTTGATTCTCTCAAACTCAGCTTTTTGTCCTCTTAGTGCATTCATATCTATGACAGTGTCGTAGGGTGGCCAACATTTCTGTCCTCACAGAACTCTCCAGCCCACAAGACCTTTGGGAACCTTTCATGCCATCTGTTATCAAGCAAGATTTCTTACCTTTGGCAGAGATGCCCTGGAGCCTGAACTCTGGGTGGTCATCGTTAAGACTGTGGTGATGCCCAGTGCGACCCTGGCAGGGGCTGCATCCATGTTTATCCAAAAGGAAACCCAGGACAAAATTACTATAAGCAGGCTTGGGATGTACATCTGGATCAAATAATATCCCATTTGGCGTTCCAGATGAAACTTGACCTCAATGCAGGTAAACTTTCCTAGAAGGAGGAAATGATCATTTAAAGTCCAGTCTGAATTTATATTTCCAATTCCATTATCCCACGTTGCTTAAAAAAAAAAAAAAAAAAAGACTACTGCAGATGGATTTGGAAGATTGCACAAAATGTTCACCCTACGTAACCAATTCAACTCTTCTCCAACTGAACCAGTAATAGAAATAATTACTGTGGAATAATAGTGATAATAATAGTGTGAGAATGTGTGATCTAAAGAGTCACTGGACCAAAACCATAAAGCATATTAAATTTTTAAAATCTGTGCTTGCTGCAGCTTGATTGTTTTAGACAGAGCTTCAGAATTTACAAGACTGACAGAAAATGACCAGTGGAAATAAAATATTCAAATTTTGTGGGGTTATATGTAATATATAGTATATTATATATTAATAGCATATACTATATAGCATATAATATGTAACACATGACATACACTGTGTAATAGTTGAAGCCATTTCCTCCAAAGTAGTACAGTTTACATAAAACTACAAAGTATTTAAAGAACTGTGTATTTATCATTGTGTTATTAATGGCAAGAGAAAAATGTACATTTGTATAAGCCAGTGTATAATCTAGTCATTGTAAAAATTTCCTAACCTTCCGGGTGATTGCTTCAGGACATTTAGCATATGCTTAGGAACTATGTACAGTGTTTCTTTACCTGTAAAAAGGAGTTCATATAAAGGTATTAAAACGTTTAACATTTAAAAGATAGATATTCCTACCCCTTCCCAATTTTTTTCTCCTTAATTGATTTGGAGTTAGAACTCCAGAAGGTAATTTTGCTTAGTCCATACAGATTACAAGATATAGGGTTGAATTCTTCTTAGTCAGAAAAAAAACATCCTTGGAATCAGGTTTTGGTTACTTCATAAGTATCACTGTTAGCTGCTGGAACAAGTGTGCATAAACTGTTTTCCTCAGCAAGGGACCTAGACCAGTTACTGGACAAACCATCATGTCTTGATTGTCTCTCCATGATCAGCTTGCATGGTATTGAACACCATGGTTTTTCTTAAGAAAAACCGTCAACTTTTCTGGACAGGTAAAATCTTCCAGAAAACAACGGATGCCTATTTGTTGCTACCATCTACCTCAAGTTCTTCCTCCACCACCTGCCCCCCAACCCCATGTGTCTGTCAGCACTACTGGTAACACATGACTTTAGAGCCAGCAGAATTCCTGCCAGCTGACTTTCATCCAAACTTCTATTGCTGTCCAAGACTGAAGAACACAACAGCTCTATTTCTGGGTTTACAAAGACATGTGTTATTGTTCCTCTTTTCCACTAAGGCACTAAGGCAGTAAGACAGTGGGTGCAAATTGACCTAAGCATCCAATGGCAAGAGCGGATGCCAGAAAGGAGCCAGAATTTATGTTTTCTGCACCACTAATGAGGTTTTCTACACCTTTCCTCAGACTCATTCGACAACAGATGGTCAGCTAGGGAACAGCAAAAGATCCTAAATCCTCTCTCCTTCTCTCTGTGTTCTGGAGAAATTACCTCTTGTGTTTGCTGACCTATTCCAGAGAGTATAGGAATCTTATCTGTTGAGGGAGTTTTGAGCCAAATCAGGTCTGTGCCACATAGGTCTATTTGCCTGGTAAATATGCAGCAATTAAAGTAATGAGATATATACCAAACTGCAAATGGAGCTCACTTGTGTTTAACAGCTGGAAAAAAAAAAAAAAAGAAGAAACTTACCAGTGTTGTAGTGCTTTGTACAGTAGCCAAGTTCCTTCTCTTCTTTCAAAATAAACTGGGGCAGGGTCAATCCTTCAGCAACTTGCACTGGACCATCACTTAACCACTCAAATATCAGGTCATTCATCGTGTACCCAACTGAGGTAAAGAAATCATAGTGAAAATTGAATATGGCTTTCCAAGAAAGCTTGAAAGTCTACCCATGTAAAGAAACAAAGAAACCGTCTAAAGCAGGCATATGCTCAGTCAATTCAAGAGCATTCTTAATAAAAGAGCTGTAATCATCACTACAACTCTGTGTCATTGGAGCCAAAGAAATTTAAGACAGAAAGCTACTTATGGATGGATTTTTTTTCTGTGTAATGAAAGAATGGAATCTAAAAAGTCTATTGATTTCTGCCTTTTTATTCACTAACTCTTTCTGAAGAACAAACAAGTAAACAAACATAAAAATCCTTTGAAGATTGTCTTTACTTGCAAGAGCTGAGGCTTTGGCAATCCAATAAGACAATCCAATCCACAGTGCCAGTCTTAGTACTTTAAATGAAAACCATTCTTTTTTTAAATGAGAATGAATTAATCACGGGCCTGCCTAAAACATTCCCATTACAGACTTGGCCCTCCTCCTAGGGTCTATTAGCTTTGCATTCAGAAAGCTTATGTTAAAGTCCTTCTACTTTAGCAAATGGGGAAGACTATTGGCAGGTAATCTAAGAGGAAATTGTGGAATATGCAAATTAAGAATATTCATTTGTGCTAGTGTCTTGCTAAATGGGCCCACTCATCACAATTAATATGAAGTAAAACAGATTACCTATTATGAAAGATCATATTTTTATATAACTTGAACCATCCAAAGTAAAATTGTTATCAGTTTGGTAATCCAAAGTTAGCTCTTAGTCTCCAAGCTAGGTCATCATCTGTCAATTTTTTCTGGATCTTTCTCTACCCTAAAAATGAAGCCTACTCTTCTTTCATGCACCATTTCTCTACCTTTTCCCTTTGTTTGTAATATTTGAACTTTTCAAATAAGAGTGATGAAGTCAGAGGATATTATGTGAGGTCTTGGCTGGCCAAAATCCTCAGCATGTTTTTTTTTTTTTTTTTTAAGTTTATGGATTCTTATTCTTATTTACTGCAAGATAGTGACTCACCAAAGCTACCCAGAAATCAATGGCAAGTTTAATTGTAATCTACTTTCCTGTTTCTTTGGACTACCTTTTCAACATAAAGCCAAAAAAATAATAAGAAGAAGAACATGGAAAGCAAGGAGATACAAAGAGGCCCTATACAAGCATTGGTGGTCCACAAAGAGAATGGCAAACCCTATCTGTATGAGTACACCTTGGAAACCTCCAGCAAATACTGCTCTAAGCTCACAAAATTCCCCACGTTCTTGTCTGGTGAGCTTCTCGTTGGCCACCACAATAAAAGTTCTTGTCAGTCACCCTGAAGCCCCAGCATGGGGAAGACAGCAGAGGTAAAGAGGTGGGGATGAAGAAAGTAATATTGGGATAGAAAAGGAAAAAAATAATAATTCCCACCCTTCACATCCAAAGTTAGTGACAAACATGATGTTTCTTTGATTTCATTATTCATGCCAGGACTGAGCTTATTTACTAATTCAAATTTTCTAAGCCTTGGATGAGCATCAGTTGACAGCTATGGCTACTGTTTTACAGAAAAAATAAAAGTGTTGGGTTGAGTCAGGGGAGATTTTGGAGCAGTAGAGAAAACAGAAAGAAGGAATCGTGTAAGAAAATGTTTTTCTCAGCTTTTTTCTCAAGAGAAGGAGCGATAAGGAAAAAAATGAATACATAAGGCCTATTTTAAATCAGAAATTTTCATTCTATCTATGACAACTTCTTAAAATAAAGAGGTTTCATCATTTTGTTTATTTCTCTGGGATGTTTCAAGGGAAATCCATAGTGATTTTAGATGATCAGAATGAAACCAACCCTGTCACTACCTCTTTTTAAATAATAGATAAGTCTTTTTACACATATTATTTTTCTAAACCAAGAAGTTAAAAGTATTTCCTTGCCCATGCCTCATTAAATCTCTTAACGTCCATGTAGGTCAGTGGCACTTATTATTCTCTGCATTTTACAGACAGAGAAACTGATAGACCAAGCCAGAAAGAAATTCATGTCTCTTAACTGAAAATCCTGTTACCTTGGAGGCATCAGCAACTTATGGTGACACGTGTCAAAGATTTTAGTGGCATCAGGGTTAGGTCATAAAGGGGACAAAGTAGATGGCCTTTTTCTACTTGCTTCACCATGCTTTTGGGTATCCACTGCTTATCTAAGAGAAATGCCTCTTATTCTATCTTATTCCATCTCATCTCATGCCCCTCATTCTTACATCCTCCTCTGGCCAAGGTCCTTATGTCTTGTTCTCAAAGCAATTATCCCTTCCTGCCAGAATTCCTTTTGGGGTGATGGTCTATATGGGCATAAGATGGAAAGAAATTCAATTTTCTGATTAAAGAGTGATTCACTATAAAGATTTAATGACTAATAATTTTAATTTTCTCAGGAGACATTTTCATTTCAATGAAAAGCTTACTAAATCAGGCTATTTTTTGGGCAGGGGGAGAAAGACAAGTTATTTGGCATTTTACTTTGAAAGGTTGTCTATGCTGTATTGATAATGAGATTTTGTATGACGGACATGCACATGCACGCGCACACACACACACACACACACACACACACACACACTTTGGTTTGTCTTTCCATTAGGATGTTGGGGGTTGGTCAGTATATAGGGAATGAGTTGTAAGGGTCCTTTCTCTTTAATGACATACTAAAAGAACCAGGTCATTGGTTAAAACAAGCAGGGAGTCATTTCAACAGTGGTCACTTACAACTCTCCAGCTGCATTGTACAGGTCTGGACATCCATCGGAAAGTTCTTCAAGTCCATGGGACAGGATAAGGTCAAGGTGAGTCTTAGCAAACAAAAAAAAAATTAAAAACCATTTTTAAATCTATGAAGTCCAGTGGTTGAGAAACAAACAAAATACACTTGGCATTAAGCAAAGTGACATTGATTCAAATAATGAAATCTAAGCTCCAACTCAGGGCAGTGCTTTTTGTTTTTAAAATGAAGAACAGTCATTGATAAATTTTTTAAATATTGTAGTATTTCACCATAACCTCTTACTCTCTATTTTTCATCTTCCAGCCTCTGATTCTCCCTCCTTCCCCAAGGAAGGAGGTGCTGTTCTCAGCTTTGTACTAGAATAAACAAGACCACTGAGATATAACATAACAAGAACAATAGGCTCTTACCCACACCAATGTCCAAAAGATATAAAGTTTATACTATTTTAGAATTATACCTTGGACTTTGCTTCAAGGACAGAAATGATGTAATAAGTATAACTGATCATGGTAAGTGCTAGTTCTTCTTACATCAAATGGGCAAATGCTTAACTCCACAGTCTTCTCATTTACTACATGGATGGGTTAACAATATATTGTAGCATTTATTCTAGAATTTTGATAATTCTGGAGCAAGTAGTTCTTGAGCTAGAAAAACCCATTTAAAGGTCATGGTTTATTTCATTAAGTCCCACATATTTATCTTTGTTTTTATTGCATTTGTTTTTGGGTTCTTAGTCATGAAATCCTTGCCTAAGCCAATGTCTAGAAGGGTTTTTCCAATGTTATCTTCTAGAATTTTTATAGTTTTAGGTCTTAGATTTAAGTCCTTGATCCATCTTGAATCGATTTTTGTATAAGGTGAGAGATGAGGATCCAGTTTCATTCTCCTACATGTGGCTTGCCAATTATCCCAGCACCATTTGTTGAATAGGGTGTCCTTCCCTTACTTTATGTTTTTGTTTATTTTGCATGGCAAAAGGAACAGTCAGCAGAGTAAACAGACAACCCACAGAGTGGGAGAAAATCTTCACAATCTATACATCTGACAAAGGGCTAATATCCAGAATCTACAATAAACTCAAACAAATTAGCAAGAAAAAACCAAACAATCCCATCAAAAAGTGGGCCATGGACATGAATAGACAATTCTCAAAAGAAGATACACAAATGGCCAAAAAAGATATGAAAAAATGCTCAACATCACCAATGATCAGGATAATGCAAATCAAAACCACAATGCAATACCACCTTACTCCTGCAATAATGACCATAATCAAAAAAGTCAAAAAAAAGTAGATGTTGGCATGGATGTGGTGAAAAGGGAACCTTTCTACAGGGAATGTAAACTAGTACAACCACTATGGAAAACAATGTGGAGATCCCTTAAAGAAAGAAAAGTAGAACTATTATTTGTTCCATAGATCCCACTACTGGGTATCCACCCAGAGAAAAAGAAGTTATTATATGAAAAAGATACTTGCACACACATGTTTATAGCAGTACAATTCGCAGTTGCAAAAATGTGGAACCAACCCAAATGCCCATTAATCAACAAGTGGATAAAGAAACTGTGGTACATATATGTGATAGAATACTACTCAGCCATAAAAAGGAATGAATTAATGGCATTCACAGCAACCTGGATGGGATTGGAGACCATTATTCTAAGTGAGGTAACTCAGGAATGGAAAACCAAATATCATATGTTCTCACTCATAAGTGGGAGCTAAGCTATGAGGATGCAAAGGCATAAGAATGACACAATGGACTTTGGGGACTCAAGGGGAAAGGGTGGGAAGGAGGTGAGGGATAAAGGATTACAAATTGGGTTCAGTGTATACTGCTTGGGTGCTGGGTGCACCAAAATCTCACAAATCACCACTAAAGAACTTAAGTCATGTAACCAAATGCCACCTTTTTCCCAAAAACCTATGGAAATAAAAAAATTAAAAAGAAAAAAAAAAGGAAAAACAAACTACTCATTATCTTACAAAACAAACAAACAAACAAACAATGGTTTGTACATAGTCTTCAGCTCTCTGCGCCCAGTAAGGGTTACTCTGCTCCACTTTCCTCTTCCCTTAACTTTTTTGAACTCCAGTCAGCGCTGGCTGATCCTTATATCAGGATATTCGTTGAGCCACCATCTCATTTCCACCATTTCCCTTTTTAATCCTTAAGGGAATGATGCACACCTCTTGCTCTCCCATTTTTCTGTATCTCCAAGATTCAAGGAAGGAAATTAGGATTGAGAATTAGTAAATCTTGGTTCCCTTCCTAGTACTGCCTCAAACTATCTCTTCCCCCAAACAAGACCTTAAACTTGCTAAACATTTGTTTTGTCATCAACCAAATGATGAGGTAGGTAAGATGATGCTTATTCTCATTTGATCCTAATACTACAATCCCTATTTTTCTAAAGTTGACTGCTTCAAATTCTGTTCATCGTATCTCAAACATCTTTTATCTCCAAAGACCCCTCGAATTCTCACACTGTTGCCTAAACTCTCCTTTGCTGTCATGCTCATTCTTGCTCTGCCTTCGTGGTTTCTTTATCTTTCCTTTCTCTGCTTCATTTTTACAATCTATTCAAGTAAAAGCAAACAAAACAAAATTTAGCACATGTATTTTAAAGAAAGGAAAGGGTTGCGATTTGAAGTCAGATTAGACAAAAGAATCTACGCTGACAATCATCAAAATTATTAAAATATAATGATTGGAAAAAGAAAGATATAAAACAGTGCAATGTAAAAACATGTTTTAAATCTTGGAAATAAACACACCATTATATTAAGATTAGATATTTTTGGTTAGTGGGATGATTCATATTTTGTTTTTATTCTTTATCTTGCATTATCTGAATTGAGCAGTATAAATTATTTGAAAATGTCCATAATAACTATTCATAACAGCTTTCCCATCTTTGTGTAATTAGCTGTGCCTTTCTTCAAACAATAACTGAAAGGTAAAATTATAAAATTCCATTTTGTTCAGTAATTTTTTGCTATTACAATCATATCATGATTAATAAAAATTTGCCGCAAACCTACAGCATTTCACATTCTTTGCTAAGTAAATTAGCTACCTTCCGTGGGCTATTCTGAGAACCCAAAGATGTCTCTAAAGGAAAAAATGTGGCTTATAGTTCTAAACAACTGACTTAAAAATAACATTTTAGGCAGGAAAAATTGTTGTCAATTATGGAGTTCATCTATAGATATACAGATATTTAGTTTTTGTTTCCCAGCATAAAGACTTTATTTTTTTGAAAACACAATTTTGTGTAGATTAATGCCATGAACTCTTTGAAATAAGGACAGAATATAAGAACCAAAAAAAAGTAAAACAAAACAAAACAAAACAACAACAACAACAACAACAACAAAGCTGACACCTTATTAAGGGTGAAAAAAATTCAAAAGGATCCATGAGCTTAAAATTATTATTACCATAATGAGAATCTATTTTTTTCCATTTTTCAAAGAAGAAAGAAATATTTTCATCATACAAAAATATGTTCATTCATAACTTGGCTATTATGAATAGTGCTGCAAAAGGAAACAAAGCCTCAATTAGACAGAAGGAATAAATTTTTCTTTCTTGAAGATATATTGCATAGCATAGTGAAAATAGTAAATAATAATGCACTGTATATTTCAGAATTGCTAAGAGAGTAAATTTCAAGTGTTCTCACCATAAAAAATAATAAGTATTTGAGGGAATGGATATGCTAATTTGCTTGATTTAATAACTCCACATTCTATTCTTAAATCATAACATCACTTTGTACGCCATAAACATATACAACTATAATTTGTCAATTTACAATTCAAAAAATTAAAATTTAAATTAAAAAAATGTTTATTATGTGAAAATAATTAGATGGCATATGGATAATTGGTTTCAGTGAATCAAAACCAAAAAATCTGGAAATTTCATTATAGTTTTGAAAAGTTTAAAGAAATTAAAAATAATAATAATGAAGATGAACACAGCTTAAAAGAACATGTTCTTTTAAGAACGTCACAGAATTCAACTATATATTGGTTTGTTATTGGAAACAACCCAACTTTAATATTCCTAATCATAGGCTTGCTGAATTTGACTGTTTTGCAAAATGATCTTTTCACATGTCTTCAGGAAGCAGAGGTCTCACACAATTATTGCTGCCTTTGTGGCAGATCTAACTATCCTAGAGGGGCTCAGCATTTTGGGAGTCAAAACTGTTAACAGCATGGGAGACCCCACTGAGAGAAATACCTAACAAGCGTGACCCTATCCCTGAATCTTTTCTCAGCTGATAACTCAGTGGGTTTTTTTTTTCTTCTTTGTTTTTCTAATTTCCTTTCTAGATAGGTTTTGTATTGGAACCCAATGGGTGCCAATAATAAGGAGGAGAGTTAACAGCTCCGCAGTTTGTTAAATCATGAGCAAATAGAAAGATATTGTAAAGATCTAATAAGTCCCTGCCTGAGCCTCAGAGCTTATCATTTATGACATCCAGTTTACCATGCATCTAAAGGGCTAAGATCTAGGTTTTTCCCTCTACTTATTTTTTCCTTTTTCATTTTTTCTACTGAAGTATACATTAAATAGAGTAAAAATACACAAATCTTAAGATACAGTGCAATTACTTTTTACATCTGTATCCACCTATTTAACAAGCTTTCAGATCCAGATTTAGAGCATTCCCATCACCCTAGAATATTTCATTATGCTCCCAGACAAGAATCTACAAAAGTGCCACCCTATTTGTTACTTAAAAAGGCTATTTTATGATTTTTAAAATATGAGTTTGGGGGAAAAAAAAGAACTTGATATTATTTTGCACAGACATGCAGAAATTGCACCAAATAAGGCTGATATGTCTATACACCAATATACTAAAATGTGAACAATTTTTATCTCCTTTGCTCTGGCTTTTCACCCACTTTGGGTGGGTCTCACAGAATTAACTATTTTAGTCGGGAAGCCAGTAGTCTTCCAAACTTGCCTGGACACTCAGACTTCTCACTGGCAGACATTGACCGGCATGTCAGATTTGTCCTCTTCCCCGATAATCTGAAATATTAAGGCCATTGCACATGAAGGCATTGAGCTGAGGCTGCCCCTCTTCCTTTTGATTTTTGTTAAATAACTCATTTCCTGAAGCATTATCGTCCGTTCCTCCACTGTGCATTCAGGGCACCCCTGCTCCTGTTTGCACAAGGGAAGAAGTAAAGTTCCTTCACAGAGGCCCTGCTTCTTTACTGAAAGTAAGAAGGCTGAGCAAGCATTCCTATTTTAAAGGCAAAGAATAGAACAAAGCAAAGGAAGTCCGTCTCCCAAAATCTCACCTTTCCTGCCCTTTCCCTTTCTTACTACTTTCCTGTTGAGTTCACCTTGCTGATAAAACCATCTCTTGGGTTTATACCTCACTTAAAATTTAAATGACTGATAGATGCAGACACTGTAAACTATTTCAGTTACCTTTACAGTTGTTAAATCAAATATTGTAATTTTTATATTTTTTATTTATTTTTCTTCCCTACTACAATGCAAGATTTATGAAGGCTGAACCCCTCTCTCTGCTTAGACTAGAGTAGGTATCCAAGAAATATTTGTTGAACAAATTAATGAATCAGTATCCTAAAATTTGTGCGAGAATTTCAGGATTTTATTCTGTGGAAATGGGAAAGGTTAAAGGATTTAGAAGGGACGAGGCCAGTCATCAGAGTCCACAGGATGTTGCTAAATTACAGGACTGTCAAAGCTTGCCTGGTGCCTCCACTAAGTTGCTGGCAGATTCTCACTAGAAATAAAACAAATCAAGTTAAAGGAATGCCAGGAAGCCTGGTTGACTTGTCCTGGAACCTTGGTCAAGTAGTTAGGGCCATGGCTGGGGCTATTTTCTCATTGCTAGAAGAATGTAAATTAATCATTTAACATTGCAATGTTATGGCAGACAGAAGGCTGCTTGACTCATAAAGCAACTACTGGTTCATAAGGAACTCAGAATTAGAACTCGGAGTTCATTCCCAGTGAAACTCTTGAGGGAAAAATACCATTTGAAGAGAAGATGAATTTTCAGGTACAAATACAAATTTTAATGAGTGATCTGCTTCCCTAAAGCAAGGATTGACAACATGCTATTTTTGGAGAGTCAAATCTAATGGTTACAGTAGTTTCTCTTGTTCAGAGAGGAAGGACAAGAGGATGTTTCTGTGTCTTTCAGGACGAACAAGAGTCTTGGGGGTATTGCTGTTCCTCTGTTGGGGACCACATTTAGCTCTCTTTATGCAGCACACCACAAACTTTCAGTGGCACATGGACACATCTGGGGGCTGGAACCTATGGTGCTCCTTTAGGATGAAAATACTTAGGCAAACTAAAAAAGTGATGGTGATAATAGTATTAATAATCATAATTCTAACAACACCTGCTGTGGGTCAAGCATTCTTATTATTTTATAATCACTGAGTATTATCACACAAGGCAGACAGTGTTACCTCCATTTTTGAGATAAGCAAATTGAAGCTCACGGAGTTTAAGCTTTGTTCCCAAAGTCATAAAACCAGTAAGCGACCAAAGTTAGATCTGAATACAGCTTTAACTGATATCAAATTCCCTTTATTATTTCCCACTCTATCACATTTCACATTTCCTCCTTAGGAAAATAATCTGTTACCAATTTATTATCCTCTTTTGTCTATGAAGCCAGCAGAGTTGGTCATAGACACCTTAGTTGCCTTGTACCTGCTCAGGGATACCCCTTTCATTTTTCCTCAAACACCCAGAATTCTCATGGCTTGTTGTTTTAAAAACTCCTCCAGCCTCTCCCGGCAACCCAGAAACCTGGGTGATAGATCTGGCTTACCCATAAAGAGATATTTGATCTTGACTAAATCTCTGGGCCTCCCCCAGCAAACATCCCCATCCTGCTCAACATCTCTGTGATTATAAACTATAAGTGAATGCAACCAGCTTGAAGGATTTCCTCTTATAGGTAAATTTACCCTCTTGAATATGATGAACACTTTAAGTGCAAGTAACACTTCTTAAAATAGGAACTTCTTGGCAATCTGGGCAGATAGGTGAGACATTTATTGCTTCCATAGGGCTTTGTCATCCAACATCCTAGAACACTATTCACTCTTTCACTGAGAACATAAGGAAGGCCTTCCTGTACCATGTTGATCCGTTGAATCTTTCCTCCCAGTTGTACCTTGAAATTTCTGAACCATGTGACATTCTAGTGTCAGGGAGATTTGACAGGATGCATCAAGTATCAAACAAGAGTGTCACCTTAACCCACCTAGACCTTAAGTGAAATTAGCCTGGGGGCAAGTTAGAAGTCAAGTTAAAAGTGCATCATTAATACAGCCCACACATGGAGAGAGGGAGGGAAGATTAGGAAATCACTGGGATAAAAAACACCGCTAGGCTGGTTGTCTGATCAAACATCTTTTAGTATAGTGGGTTTCAGTCTCTGGTGGGCATAAACATTGTCTTATGGGCTTGGTCAGAATGCAGATTGTCAGGCCCTCGATAAGCAGCCCAGGTTACACCAATGCTGGTGTCCTGGAGCACACTTTAAGGAGTACTACTTCAGCATATCCCAAGGGATGACTTTGATTTCTGTCAATGTGATAGACAAAAAGGAGACAGTTTTAAGAAAGGGATCTATAATTTTTCAGTAACAGTAGCACTCCTTTGGGAAATATTATTATTATTTTCTTTTTGAGACAGAGTCTCGCTCTGTCACCAAGGCTGGAGTGCAGTGGCATGATCTCAGCTCACTGTAACCTCTACCTCCCAGGTTCAAGCGATTCTCCTCCCTAAGCCTCTCAATATTAGGGTAGGACAGTTAGCCTCAAGTAGGCTGCTAAGTGATTGGACTAGGGGTAATGATACAAGTTGGGGGTGTTAATCATGGGCTTCAGTCACATTGGAGAGGTATACTGGTTAAGTCAGGGCAGTGAAGCCAAAATCAGTCCACTGGCAACCAAGAATATGGTAGATGTGGCTAGGAGACTGGGAGAGCTGCCAAGAGGGGTAGGAGGACAGTTTCTAGGTGAGACAGAGAAGAAGCCAAGACCGTCATGCCTTTTAACACATGCTGGTGTGCAAAGGCCAAAAGTAGGCAGTGAACTCTACTCAGGGCGATGGCAGCATATCAGATTACTGTCTCTGATGTCTGGAAAATAGGCCACCAAGAAATTTCAAAAGAAGTTAGGGAGGTGGCTGCAACATGCATTGAATGAACCACAACAAAAATTTTAGTAAATCTCATGGTACTGGTCATAAAGAACAGAGTACATGGGAAGACTAGCTCTAGGTCTTATTGTGGAGGGATTGGTGTTAAGCAGGACTCCATCTGGGCTGTAACTTAGTATTATACATCCATTCGGCAGTATTTTGGCAAATATTTATTGGGCACCAGGCACCAGACACTTAAAATAAGACAGTGTGTCTCTTGAAGATCACAACTTAATATCAGAATTGCAGATATACATCCTAATAGTTTCAATTTATTATTGAACTTTTCGAAGTTGTTTCCAACTCTCCCACTTAAACAATCCTTTTGATGATGTAAATCAGACACATGTGAACAGTATCAAGTAAAGGCCCTTTAATTACTCCCTTGGGGCCTAGATAAGCACTCACAGTGATCGGGTAGAGCAGGTTATCTATTCTTACATACCTGGATCCTTAGAGGGCCCTTTCGGTCTATCAGAGAAGCATGCCTTGATGCTCCTGAATTGAACCTGAGGTACCCACATGAGGATCTTTATTCACAGAAAACAAAAGGAATTGGTCCAAGTCTGGTTAGGCAGGCAAGGAATGAAATTTTTTAACTTACCATTTCTGAAAGCTCTGTGATGAAATGGCTACTTTGAACTTACATCATGTAACGCATAGAGAGAGTCCTGCCTACTCCAGCCCTGAGCTTGGTACCTGGGAAGACTTTCCACCTAATCAAAGTTTGAAAAATTAATGGTGTATAAATTGGGAGTTCCACAAAGGTCCCAATACATCCTTGCTCAAACACCTTCCAACTCTTAGCTGCTATATATAATAAATAAATACACATTTAGCTAAAGGCTTCTTTGACTATTAAGATGCAAAGCTAGGAAGAGAAATGTGTTTCAAGTACTGTTACTCATTTCCTTCTTTGTGTAAATGAATTGATAGATTCCCAGATTCCCTGTTGATATCTCCAAGGGCAGACTGTCATACTAAGAAAATCAAAGGGAAAGATGAAACTAGATGAAAAACAAGGCTCAGAACAGTGTGGCTGGGCACCCGAGACACATCATTTTTTCAATATTGTCTAAGGCTGGACCTAAACCCCAGGTTGTTTCTAAGCTGTATGGTTAGACTCTCCTCTCTATTAATTCCAAATAAGCACTTTTGCTGTTTTTTCTTTTTTTTTTTTTTCCTGTTGACCTTGGGATGTAGAGGAGATAAATGGCAACACTGCTTGGCTCGTTAGCTGTTCTCCTCTCCCCTGACTAAAATCCCAGTGGCTGAGTAGGAAGGTCCATGTTTACTAAATATTATAAAGGCATCATAAAAAATACCCATATGCAATGAGCAATAGTAGCTGGGAAGGACAAAAATACAATATCTGTTCCCATCTGTGTGTGGTCCTTTCAGAAAGTGTGCACACATATGGTTGGCCCATGTTAATTAAGTCCAAATGTGGATTGGATTCAACTTGGAGAGCAACTGATAAATCTGCAGCTAAAATTTTCCCAAATGCTTTGATATTTCCTGGATGAAAATGTTTTGAAGGTGTTGAATAGAAGAGGGATAAATTGAACACCATCAGAGGAAGGAGCTCAAATTACCAAAGATTTAAATAATCAATACTCCCCCACATCTTAGTTACATTTTACATTTCAAAGTCATTTCACATCTAGTATTTATTTATATATCCAAACATTGGTGAAGGTAAAATGTAGCCTGCACATTGAAATAATGAGAACTGCCTTTTTCATTGTTACTATGTGTCTAGTATTACAGCTATTTAATAGTGGCATTGAGGTGAAGAAAAAGAGAAAGTTACTGTACAGTGTAGCAATTTTTAAAATGTTTTGAGTTTATTTTACTTTAAAAAAAAGGGGGAAGACAACACGTGTAAGCATGCTTATGAACTGCAGATACCGTTTTGAGAAAACCAAAGTAACCTTGTACCTGTTGACAACTGAGAGCAAAATTGTGTTATCTGGCTGGTATTTTGCTGCATTAAAAAGACTTCCATTGTGGTAACTGGTGGAGACTTACTGACCACTGTTTCTGGTGGCAAAGGTTGGAGAGAGAATGGAGTTCTGGTCAGATGATAGGATGGTCCATCCTTGACTGGATAACACTTTGAAACCAAGCATAATTCCTCAGTTTACTTTTAACAAGCAGCTAAAGGGGAGGAACAGCATCAGCTAAACTATTATCTGAAAGTAGATGCAACTGTCACCTCTGTTATGAGCTACATGTCTCCCAAAAAGAGGAAACTCAAGGCAAGGAGAGTATCCATCTGCTTTGGACTAAGTGCGGAAAGTGAGTGGAGCCTGAATGGTACAAGTATGTCCATATGTATGTGTTAAGGAAGGTAAGGGGCACTGTCGCCCCTACTCCCTCCCTTTTATCCTACAGCCAACTCAGGGATAATTAAGACATTCATTGAACATTTATTATGAATCTGGAACTGAGAAAAACTGCAGGTCAAAGAAAGGTTAAATGACTTTTTATGGTCATTTAGTAAAATTGAATTTGAATCCAAGTATTCCTGACCCTTAGAACTGACATTTGCCCCACCCCAATAGAATTCTGTCTTTAATCCCCTAGCGTACTTTTTTCTTTCTATCCTTCATCTGACTGCTCAAGTTTAGCAAAATATCCATACTAAAATGAAACATCAAATAAAACCTTTGTTTTATTGTCATTTGAAATAACCAATCAATCAGAAATGAGATGGCTTTGCTCTGAGAGTATGTCTCATGTGGAACTTCACATAATTGTATTAATATACGTACTTAATAATCTTTTAATGACTGTCCAATGATAAATGTCGTATCCTCTTTGATACAGATGTTGGTTTGTAATTTTAAATGCCACAAGCGAGAAGAAACTTGTTGGAGAGACTGCTGAGATACGCAGATGGACACATTTTTTTTTTCCATTTTAAAATAAAGTACCTTTTCCTTTGGATTATGTGCTATGAGAATGCACTAAAGTAATTCATATGTTTCATAAGAGCCATGGTGATATTATGCATGTTTATTTTGGTATTAATGCCATCCAGGGAGCCTTTCAAAAGCAGCAGTGTGGACCAGGTAGAAGCCCACATTAATGTAAGTTGAGCAGCCTCACCAGGACCTCTGGTTTTCCTTTGGCTTTCTGCCATGAGAAAGTTCAGGTGATGAGTAATAACAGCAGACTATCTCTTCAACTCTGCTGGCTCAAATCTACCACATGACTCCTTTAGTCTGCATATTCAGTCAATTATTTTCCCAGCCAACCGTCTTTGTGTAATTGTCTAAAAGTATATAAACCTATGATTCATGAACATATTCTAAAATAATAGTTCACAGATATTCCTGGTGATTGAATCAGAGGGTACAAATGATCTAGTTTACAACTGGGAAGTTTCTCAGGGCACTTGGTACTGAGTATTTGTCATTGTGTAAACTATATGTTGAATTTTTCTTTTTTTGAGACAGAGTCTCACTTTGTCACCAAGGCTGGAGTGCAGTGGCGTGATCTTGGCTCACTACAGCCTCGACTTCCTGGGCTCAAGCGATCCTCCTGCCTCAGACCCCTAAGTACCTGGGACTATGGACATACGCCACCAAGCCCAGCTAGTTTTTTTGTATTTTTTGTAGGAATGGGGTTTTGCCGTGTTGCTCAGGCTTGACTTGAACTCCTGAGCTAAAGTGATACACCCTCCTCAGCCTCCCAAGTGCTAAGATTGCAGGTGTGAGCCACTGTGCCCGGCCATGTTGAATGTTTTAATGCTGCCTCTTAAATTACAGGTAGTCCAATCCTCCCTAACCTACTCCAAAATCGGGTTCCTCTTCTCAGGAGTTGTATATTTAATTGGGGAGAAAGGGGTTCAAAGATCCAAGTAGTTTAAGACAGGCACCTTGAAATGCTGAATCTCCTCTGCTGACTCAAGCCCTAACGGACATGAAGAGTGCACTCTTATTTACTCATCAGGAAAGTGTTTTGGGGTTTGGGAAGGAGAGGGAGGTTATTTTGAGTTATAGACTTATAATAGTGCTAGAAAGAGCCTCATACTTGGTCTAAGTGTCTGGTTCAGTCTCATTTTATAGAGGAAACTGAGACCCAGAATGATAAACTTATGGAGCTGGAAAGGCTGTTCTATGATCCTGGGAGATATAGTAAATGATGAAAGGAAGTGTGCAGATCACAATGCCCTGAGCCATCTTCTCAGTATTCTGTTCTTTGTACCATTGCCTGAAGAGCAAACTCTGATGAATGTTAATGAAATGTAAAGTTACCTCTAAATGGAAGAAAGCCTACTGGTTGCTATTGCTAGTCCAGTCATGTAAACAGTTAAGGACAAGTGGTCATGCTAGCTGCCATGTATTTCATTGATCAAGTCTCTCTTTTCCTCCAAACAAGCATAAGATCTGTAATGGTTAATATTGAGTGTCAACTTGATTGAAGGATGCAAAGTATCATTCCTGGGTATGTCTACGAGGGTGTTGCCAAAAGAGATTAACATTTGAGTCAGCAGACTGGGAGAGGCAGACCCACCCTCAATCTGGCTAGGCATCATCTAATCAGCTGCCAGCACGGCTAGAATAAAGCAGGCAGGAGAAGATGGAAGAGCCGACTTGCTGAGTCTTCCGGTCTTCATCTTTCTCCTGTGCTAGATGTTTCCTGCCTTCGAACATCAGACTCCAAGTCTTCAGCTTTTGGACTCTTGGGCTCACACCAGTGGTTTGCCAGGGGCTCTTGGGCCTTTGGCCACAGGCTAAAGGCTGCACTGTTGGCTTCCCTACTTTTGAGGTTTTGGGACTCAGACTGATCCACCACTGGCTTCCTTGTTCCTCAACTTGCAGACAGCCTATCATGGGACTTTACCTTGTGATGGTGTGAGTCAGTCAGTTCTCCTTAATAAACTCCCTTTCATAAATACATGTAACTTGTAGTTCTGTCCCTCTAGGGAACCCTGACTAATACAAGATCCTTACTCTGTTGTGTCTGAACCAATATTAGGTCCCATAGTGTTTGTGTATTTCTAACCTGAGCAGGAGCTCAACAAAGCTTTCCATACTTTATGAGAGTCTGTCATATATACAACACACTTTCTGGACCTTCATACTTCCACCCTCAGCTATACCTTTTTAAAGGGCCCCTCTCCAAAAATAGCCCCTCTGCACCACAGCTCCTGCTGAATCCACTAGCATATGTGCATGCCAGCGCTTCCCACCCTCCCAACCTTGCTCGCCTCTAGGAAGAATGGAATCATTGTGGTTTCCATGGCATTTCCCAGGACTTCTCTGAAGACTGCTTAATTCTGATGTGGATGCTTATGTTACAGACATTAATTACTCCATTAAGTCACAATACTAATGAGGATTTGGACACAGAGTTAGAAAATGAGAATGTAATTTTGCCTAGATTATAGAACATAAAGATAAATAATGGTCCAAATATGCACAGCGAGAAGAAATCATAGTTTTTCATAGCTGCCTTCTAATAGAAAATACGGGCTTATGTGTCTCATCAAAATTGAGAGTAAGGTAATCAAAGCAACACCACTGGCAACATTTAAGGCAGGTCTCAGTTCATTGTGCATTTTATTTTTGGCTCTGACATCTAAATAGAGAATGTCCTTATTCCCTATGCCATAAAAAAATATATAACTAAAGTTAGAATCTTTTGAAGTTCTTGCATCAAACTATAGGATGAGTCAAGGATGGGAGGCCATGTGAGAAAAGCTAGCCTTTTATGTATGTGGGTAGAGTTGGTCATTAGACAAGATTGTTTGGAGGAACACCGTTGGATGTCTGTCTAGAAATCTGCACTATACCTACTCTCAGTGGTGCCTGTAATCTATCATCAGAGAGAAAAGCATGTCAATCCCCAAGAGCTCTCTATTACAACTCAAGTACGACAGGGAAGGCAGAATACTGAATTATCAACACCCAGAATTGCAAATAGAATCAAAAGGGATTAACAAGCAAAACACCTCCAATGCCATAAAGTTTTAGGTGCCAATAAGTTTTAGGTCAGATAAAGGTTGATGATGAGGTAAACAGATGCTTCGGTGATATGGGGTGCTATTGTTGAGGGGCAATTTTATAATTATTTATGGTTTATTAGATGGTAGTATGAGGCCCCCAGATAACTGGTCAGTTTAATAACACACTGAAAGCAAACAATATTTCCTTAATAACTTCACCTTTAGGCATACCCATTCTGGAGGCATGCAGTAAATCTGGAAACAAAGCTCTTAACAGTTGGAGGGTCATAGCTTCTTTAATAAAGATAAGGACCTCTTCCTCTAAACAAACAAACAAAAAATAGCTTAAATAACCTAATGCACAAAATATGCATATATATTATATACACATATATATACACGTATATATACACATATATATGTATATATACACGTATATAATATATATATATATACACGTGTATGTATATATATATATATATATATTTTTTTTTTGAGATAGAGTCTCGCTCTGTTGCCTAGGCTGGAGTGCAGTGGCACAATCTCTGCTCACTGCAGCCTCCGCCTCCTGGGTTCCAGTGACTCTCCTGTCTCAGCCTCCTGAGTAGCTGGGACTACAGTCGCCCGCCACCATGCCCGGCTAATTTTTGTACTTTTTTTTTTTTTTTTTTTTTTTTTTTAGTAGAGGTAGGGTTTCACCATGTTGGCCAGGCTGGTCTCGATCTCCTGACCTCGTGATCCACCCATTTCAGCCTCCCAAAGTGCTGGGATTACAGGCGTGAGCCACTGCACCCTGCCAAAATATGCATATATTTTGAGGAAGGTTCAAGCAAAACCATATGATCATCCCAATAGACACAGAAAAATCTTTTGATAAAATTCAAAATCCTTTCATGATAACAACCATCAACAGACTAGGAATCAAAGGAACATTGTCAAAATAATAAGAGCAATCTATGACAAACCCACAGGTAACATTATACTGGATGGCAAAAGCTGGAAGCATTCCCCTTGAGAACTGGAACAAGACAAGGATGTCCTCTGTCACCACTCCTATTAAACATAATAATGAAATTCCTAGCCAGAGCAATCAGGCAAGAGAAAGAAATAAAAGGCATCTAAATAGGAAGAGAAGAACTGAAACTATTTCTCTTAGCTAATGATATGATTCTATACCTAGAAAACCCTAAAGACTCAGCCAAAAGGCTCCTAAATTGATAAATGACTTTAGTACAATTTTAGGACACAAAATCAATGTACAGAAATCAGTAGCATTTCTATACACCAATAACATTCAAGCTGAGAGTAAAATTAAGAACACAATACCATTTGCAATAACTATAAAAAAAATGAAATACTTAGGAATACAGCTAACCAAAGAGGAGAAAGATCTCTACAAGAAGAACTACAAAACACTGCTGAAGGAAATCAGAGATGACACAACTAAATGGAAAAACAACCCATGCTCATAAATTTGAAGAATCAATATCATTAAAATAGTCATACTGCCCAAAGCAATTTACAGATTCAATGCTATTCCTATCGAACTAACAATGTCGTTTTTCACACAATTAGAAAAAAAAACTATTCTAAAATTCATACAGAACCAAAAAAGAGCCCAGATAACCAAAGCAATCCTAAGCAAAAAGAACAAAGCTGGAGGCATCACACACCCAAGTTCAAACTGTACTATAAGGCTACAGTAATAACAACATGGTACTGGTACAAAAACAGACACATAGACCAATGGAACAGAATAGAGAACCCGGAAATAAAGCCACACACAACCAGCTGATCTTTGACAAAACAAGCTGGGGAAAGGACTCCTTTTCCCAAAAAATGATGCTGGAATGACTAGCTAGCCATATGCAGAAGAATGAAACTGGACTACCACCTTTTACTATATACAAAAATTAAATCTAGATGGATTAAAGATTTAAGTGTATGGCCTCAAACTATAAAAATCCTAGACAGGGCTGAGCACGGTGGCTCATGCCTGTAATCTCAACACTGGGAGGCTGAGGCGGGCAGATCACTTGAGGTCGGGAGTTCGAGACCAGTCTGGCCAACATGGAGAAACCCCGTCTCTACTAAAACTACAAAAATTAGTTGGGCATGGTGGCATGCACATATAATCCAAGCTACTTGGCAGGCTGAGGCAGGAAAATCAATTGAACCCAGGAGCGGAGTTGTCAGTGAGCCAAGATCACACCACTGCACTCCAGCCTGGGTGACAGAGTGAGACGTTGTCTCAAAAGAAAAAAAAAAATCCTAGACAGAAGCTAGGAAACACCATTCTTGACACTGGCCTTGGAAAATAATTTTTAGACAAGTCCCCAAAAGCAATTGTAACAAAAACAAAAATTGCCAAATGGGACTTAATTAAACCAAAGAGCTTCTTCACAGCAAAAGAAATTATCAATAGAGTAAACAGACAAGTTACAGAATAGAAGAAAATGTTCACAAACTATGCATCTGATAAAAGCCTAATATCCAGAATCTATAGGGAACTTAAGCCAATCAATAAGCAAAAAACAAATAGCCCCATTAAAAATGGGCAAAGGACATGAACAGACACTTCTCAAAAGAAGACATACACGTGGTCAACAAACATAGGAGAAAATGTTCATTATCACTGGTCATTAGAAAAATGCAAATGAAAACCACAATGAGATACCATCTCACACCAGTCAGAATGGCTATTATCAAAAAGTCAAAAAGCAACAGATGCTGCAAGGCTGCAGAGAAAAGCAAACACACACTGTTGGTGGGAATGTAAATTAGTTCAGGCACTGTGTAAACTAGTTTGGAGACTTCTCAAATAACTTAAAACAGAGATACTATTCGACCCAGCAATCCCATTCCTGGGTGTGTACCCCAAGGAAAATAAATTGTTCTACAAAAAGACACATGAAATTGTATGTTCATCACAGCACTATCCACAATAGCAGACATGGAACCAGCCTAGCTGCCCATCAATGGTAGATTAAAGAAAATGTGGTACATATATACCATAGAATACTACACAGCCATGAAAAAGCATGAAATGATCCCCTTTGCTGCAACATGAATTGTGTGTGTTTGTGTCTTTGGACTTGGGTTGAAGTAAATGAGGAATTAATGTGGGGGTAGGAAATGACAGCACTGAAACAGAAGTTAAGAGCCCTGATTCTTGTCCTAGCTTTCCTACTTACTAGCTCCATTGTGACGTCCTTATCAACAAAACAAGGGTGTTGGATTAGATATTTTACAAGGTAACTTCAAATTTTAAAAAAATTCCTTCTATAAAAGTAATATTTCTGACTAAATTCTCAGAAGCAATGGGATTTTTAAAAAGAAGACAATATCAGCAAAGATACTGTGGGCATGTGAGGCAAGCTGTTCTTCAAAAATGCTCACCTTCTCCTTTTTTCTTTCATGTTGTCTACCATATCCCATGATGTCCTGACCTTTATTCCAACTCATTATATTAAATTCAACAAATATTGTTTAAACAATAATATGTACAACCTTCGAGACTCACCTCACTATTTCAGTATGGATTCAAGTATGGATTCATTGTAAGTAATGTGAATTTAGAATTTGACTCTCTCTGAATTTAGAATTTGACTCTTTCCCCATCCCAGATGAAGGACCACATCTTACTCAGTACTTGATCTTTATTCTCTGGATTATTGACTTTCTCTGAAGAAGGTTTACAAATCAAAATGTATACTTTTGTCAGAGACGATCAATAATTAATGGGGCAGGTCAACAAAAAACTTAGAAAAAAAAGAGAGTAAGATAAAACATTAGAGAGTGAATATTAAAGAAAAATGGACAGAAATGGATTTGGTACTTTTTCATCAACAAAGATTGTGTCCTACATCACTGGATAAAAGGTTTATTAACACTGAGATAAGGCCTTTCCTTCCTATTGAAAAGATTTGTTTGAATTTTAGTCAAGTACCCCAAGTGTTCATAAGGATGACACTTATGGAGTTCTGGTCTACTGCCTTCTCTTTTTTTTTAGACCCCTACCTTTTGGAACACAGATATATGAAGTATTAGGAAATGTGATCTTGCTTGTTATGAAATCAGTGGACTGTATATTTCTATATGTTTTGTTTGACCATCAAAACCTTGGGCTTTGGTGTCCATAGAGAGTTAATTCTACTCCTACACCTACAAAGCTAAGAAAAGCATGGAATTCCACCCAAATGTCCAACAATGATAGACTGGATTAAGAAAATGTGGCACATATACACCATGGAATACTATGCAGCCATAAAAAATGATGAGTTCACGTCCTTTGTAGGGACATGGATGAAATTGGAAATCATCATTCTCAGTAAACTATCGCAAGAACAAAAAACCAAACACCGCATATTCTCACTCATAGGTGGGAATTGAACAATGAGAACACATGGACACAGGAAGGGGAACATCACACTCTGGGGACTGTTGTGGGGTGGGGGGAGGGGGGAGGGATAGCATTGGGAGATATGCCTAATGCTAGATGACGAGTTGGTGGGTGCAGCGCACCAGCATGGCACATGTATACATATGTAACTTACCTGCACATTGCGCACATGTACCATAAAACCTAAAGTATAATAATAATAATAATAATAATAAAAGAAAAAAAAAAAAAAAAAAAGAAAAGCATGGAATTTTTCCCAGATTAAATGCAATTGGTATTTGCTTTAGGTTTCAGGAAAATGCAAATACAGAGTATCAAGACAGAACATTACTTTTTAAAATGTGGACCACATGCTTACATAATTAAATAATTGCTTAAGTATTTACTGTGTATGTGGAGACAGTTTTAGGGTTTTTATTTGGTACTTCTAGCCCCTTCCTTGTATCTTTCCCAACCTTTCTTCATTCTATCCCATTTCTCCTCTTAGGAATCCAGTATGTTCATCCTCAGAAATAAATTTTATATCAGCTCTTTAGAGTTTAGTATGGATTTAAGCCAGTGGATTTCCTCTCCTGGGAGTATTCGTGTTGTAAACCTGAGTATGCAGGGAAATTACTTTCTAATGGAACTTCAGCAGGAACTTTTCAGCACCTTTAAGACATGGACACAACTGTACCCCCCTTGGCCTTAAACTTGAGTCAAACCTGCAGCTGGGCATATATTAGCATTAGTGACTCCTTGACCTCTAGTTAAATTGAGCCCACTGACAAACAGGACTGTGGATGCCAACTCCCAAATTCTGACAATATTTTGATCTCATAATTCATTTGCAAAATTAGAGCCACTTTTGTTTTCCTTGTTTTCTATTTATTCCTATTACTTAATTTATCATGCGTCCACCTGCCTTGTTAGACTGAAGTCATTCCAGGGGAAGGACCACATCTTACTTAGTTCTGGATCTCTAGACCCAGTACAGTATCTGGTTCATCAAAAGCCCTTCTAGGCAAATAATTAGATTCTTGCAGTTCAAATCTCCCAACAGCTTGTATTTTCTTAAAATGATATCCCCAATTCTCCTTTACCAAGGTTTTTTATTTTGATTTCAGAAAATACTCACAATGAAAGAAAAGTATAAAACAGCCTGCCACAGGACAATCCCCACCTAATCCAAAACAGTTGTTAGGGCATTTCAGGGCCTGTAATGTGCTATGCTTGGAAACCAGAGATACAAGAATTGCCTCTGGGTCTAGGCTTGGGAGCATCATATTCTTCATGATTCTAGAATGTAGAGACCTTCATAAAACAGCAAGAAAGCAACAACAGCAACAACAACCTGATTTTATTTCAGCAGTGTGTGATGCCTGGTATTCATTAGAGCAAATGCCACCCAAGGCCTGGAGGATTAGCTGGGGCAGCTGATGCTCTGTGCTGCTTTTTATAACTCTCCTTGCTAGCACCACACTCTACATATGTCCCATTTTATCAGGTCTGATCAACTTATGTTGTGCTCAGTACTGCATTTTACACCAGCCAAACACATCACCATGGAGAATGTTTTGTGTTTCCTTAAAAATGAAATGGTCATTGGGGGAAGTTTCCTGGTTTTCTGTGCAAGCAGTGACTTTGCCACTTTTTACAAATGAGCAGCTTCTTTTATTCCACAAGACATTGGGGCTGTCAGCCATCAGCAGGCTGTGAAGTTACTAGGTATAAGAATGAAATTTACAATACAAAACCAAATCATATATAGAGTTGTCAAATGAGGTTGTGATGATGGTGAGCAAACTTGGAAAAATTATTTGCAAGGAGACTAGCTGTCCACTTTTTTGGTAATAAATTTATATAGAGAAACGGGGCATTCTGTTAAGGACCTTTAAATGCCAATAGTTTATTCAATGTACTATCTCTCATATACAGTACATTGTCCTAGACCTTTGGTAGATGTTACAAAAAAGACAAAAACCAAATATGTTGAATTGAAAGAGCTAAGAGCTTACTGCTGAAAAGGAACATTAATTTTTCTAAACGCTGATTTTAGGTTCAGGGATACTTGTGCAGGTTTCTCGTATAGATAAATTGCATGTCATCGAGGTTTGGTGTACAGATTATTTCACCATCCAGGCAATAAGCATAGTACCCTATAAGGCAGTTTTTTGATTCTCGTGCTCCTCTTTCCCTCTACCCTCAAGTAGGCCCCAGTGTCTGTTGTTCCCTTATTTGTGTCCATATATTTTCAATGCTTAGCTCCCACTTATAAATTAAGAACATGCAGCGTTTGTACTGCATGTTCAATTGAACAGTACTGTACTATTCTGTACTATTCACTGAACAGTATTCTTCTGTTCCTGTGTTAGTTCACTTAGGATAATGCCCTCCAGTTCCAACCATATTGCTGCAAAGGATATGATCTCATTCTTTTTTATGTCTGTGTAGTATTCCATGGTGTATAGTGCCCGTTTTTGTTTTGTTTTGTTTTTTGTTTTTGTTTGTTGAGACAGTCTCTCACTCTGTCACCCAGGCTGGAGTGCAGTGGCACTATCTCGGCTCACTGCAACCTCCGCCTCCCAGGTTCAAGCGATTCTCCTGCCTTAGCCTCCTGAGTAGTTGGGACTACAGGCACGTACCACCATGCTCGGCTAATTTTTTATATTTTTTAGTAGAGACGGGGTTTCACCATATTGGCCAGGCTGGTCTTGAACTCCTGACCTCGTGATCCACCCATTTCGGCCTCCCAAAGTGCTGGGATTACAGGCGTGACCCACGGCGCCCAGCCGCCACATTCTCTTTATCTAGTCTACCACTGATGGACATTTAGGTTGATTCTATGTCTTTGCTATTGTGAATAGTGCTGCAATGAGCATATGTACACGTGCATGTGTCTTTATGGTAGAATGATTTATATTCCTTTGGGTATATATTCAATCATGGGATTGCCTGTTCGAATGGTAATTCTGCTTTGAGTTGTTTGAGAAATTGCCAAACTGCTTTCCACAATGGCTGAACTAATTTACATTCCCACCAGCAGTGTATAAAAGTTCCCTTTTCTCTGTGACCTCACTGGCATCTCTTATTTTTTGACTTTTTAATAGTAGCCATTCTGACTGGTGTGAGATGGTGTCTCATTGTGGTTTTTATTTGCATTTCTCTAATGATTAGAGATGTTGAGCATTAAAAAAAGAACTGATTTTAAAATACAGATAGCCATTATTTTATTTATCAAACATTTACTCTGTGTCAGGCACTGCGGCAAGTATTTTTAATGTATCTTATATCGATGGTTGGCAAACTACAGTCAAAGGGCCAAATCCAGTCCACCACCTATTTTTGTAAATAAAATTTTATTGAGACACAGCAATATCCCATTGTTTGTATATTACCTATGGCTGCTTTTGAGCTATAATGATAGAGTTGAGTAGTTGCAACAGAGGCAATCTGGTCTGCAACATTTAAGATAATATCTGGCCCTTTACAGAAAATATTTGCTGACCACTACATTACTCATTCACACAAGAATATACAGAGATAAACATGGAGTTTCCCGTTTTAAAATTAAGGTAACTGAGGGTTATAGGTTACATAACTTAGTAAGTGGCAAAGCTTGGGTTTGATTCTAGATTTGTCTAATTCCAGAAATCCATGTTTTTATGCTATACTCATGAACAGCAGTAACCAAAATAATAAGGCAGGAAAAAATAAGAGCCTTACAGAGTCACAGAGAAACTGCTATTAGAGTTCAGAAAAGGGGGAGATTATGTTGAGCCTAGAGTGATAACACTTCTGGAGAAGATCATATTTGAATATAAAAGCAAAAATGGATCTCAGGAATTGTCTGTCCCAGGCCGAAGTCCAAGAAAAGTTAAGAGATCAAGGTCACGTGTTTACTTAGAAGCAAAGCTGACATTGGAACCAGGTTTCCACGTATCCAGCTAAAAGTATGTTGTTAATGACTATGCTGAGCTATTGAATTTGTGAGTGTGTGTGTGTGTGTGTGTGCGTGCGTGCTTGAATGTTACAGAATGGCAGAATTATTGAAATGAGATTTTGTATATTATGCTTAATGGCAATTGAACTGAATAGCCTGTACTTCCTTTACTGAAGCAATCAGGAACACATTTGTGCAGGTGATTACACAATACCATTAACCATGTACCATCCTACCAAATATATTTTTGTTATGGAGAATCACATTTATGAGACCAAAGGGACTTCTGACACTCTCCACCAACTTTAAGATTCAAATGATAAACAGGAAACCACAAAAGTCAAATATTCATATACATCCTACCCTGCAGAATCAGGCAGCTCTACATTAGCGGAGAAATGGAGATGCGAACATGTGCAGCCAATGGAGGCTTACCTGATACTGTAGAGCACTTTGCCATTTTTCGAAATCCGTAGCAATTTGTTGTCAGTGGTGACATCGTGGAAGTTGGCACCCTTCTCATTGGCAAAGAACAAATCTGGTTTCCAAATGGAGTCTAGCATAGATGGGTCCAAGTCCAGGGAGTCATCTGGGTACTCACTGTACGCCAGCCGTGAATCATTCCACTGTTGTCTCAGAAAAATATTCACTCGGTAGTCCTACAGAAATGCCGTGGACAAGTGTTACTGATTACCCTGGCACAGGAGTTCTATTTGCATTTCTCTCTCACTCTTCTCCCTGATTTGATACAGCTTTGGTGTCCGAGTAAACCAAACTGTGTATACCTTGTTCAAAATAAACCATTTCGTTCTATTAGGAGAGGGGACAGAAGGGAGAAAGAAAAAGGAAGATTCAACCAAACCAGAACACCAATAAAACAGGTTGACTTGGCTGAATTTTTTACTGTTTGAATTATTCATTTTGGGATGAAATAATACTAAAGCTGATTTTGCTACAGAAAAAGGTAAACAATGAACACAGAAATCAGTCTGTGATGGCAGATTGTCAAATAAAACTGATTTATTTTCCAAATCAGAAATGACATGATCTCTGATCCCTTTCTACTCAGATGCCCTGGGCAGAAGGAAACCCACTGCGTAATTTGAGTAGTGAAAATCTTATAAAACTATGACATGATGGAGCAATATTTTAAAATTTATCAACGTAAACATTAAGATCTTTCATGTTGACAAAATATTTTCCTTGCAGCTACTTACTTTTGAAATTCTTATTTTATCATTTTCTCTGAATGTGTTGTATCTACACTAGCCAACTTGATGCTTCATCCAAACAGAGATGTTTCACGTTCTCAATCGGAACACCGTGGGAGCCTTAGGTACACCCCTGGCATTCCCATTTGGTCTGGGAATTTTCTTCTGTGCTAATGAATAGCTTGGGGGCAGTGACTGCTCTCCTGGGGACTTCTACTCAAAGACCTTAGGTTCATTGAAAGTACTACTTCACTTGATAATCTGGACTCCGATTGAGGCTTCAACAGTATTCCCTAACCAAGCCAGTCTGTGGTTTCAGAGCTAGTAGTTATCCACTATTGCTACTTGTGACCACAAGTGTGATGTATACTAATTCATTATTACTCTCTTTCCTTTATATTTTTTACCCTTACTTGCTCCATCTCCACATATTTGGCAACTGGATTTTTGGTCATTGTTTATGTTACTCTAATGGTGACTAACTTGTCCTGGTTTGCCTGAGAACTTCCCAATTTTGGCCCCAAACCTCTCACATCCAGGGAACTTCCTCAGTTTAGGCAAATTGGGATAGTTGGTCACTCTACTGGGAGTCACTCTACTCTGGAGACCATTTCAGGGTGGCAAGTTTGGGCGAATTCCCCCAGGATCAAAAGGGAAAAAAATAATTAAGTTGTAAAGATCAGGCTGTATGGAAAAAAGCTTCAATACAGTTTTTGTTTTTGTTTTTCTTTTTTACCTATTTACTAAACTATACAAATTCTCATGACTTATTTTCAAATACATTCATCCTGATGATCAAGTTCATAGAGCATTTTGGAGGCAGTAGCTCTTGGGAAGAGGGCCCAAAGTAGGCCTAATCTCAAGTCTGTGCGAGCTTTAATATGGGAAAGCTAACCTTGAGTTTGAAGTTATAGGGGGCAGTTACTTTATGGTAAATTGAGGCTTTGCCATTGCACTGCTAATTTAGAGACCAAGGTCACCTTATATATTTGTTTAAAAAATGTCAGACTTGGCCCAGGTGCTGTGGCTCATGCCTGTAATCCCAGCATTTTGGGAGGCTGACGTGGGTGCATCACCTGAGGTCAGGTGTTCGAGACCAGCCTGGCCAACATGGTGAAACACCGTCTCTACTAAAAATACAAAAATTAGCCAGGTGTGATGGTGCATGCCTGTAGATCCAGCTACTCAGGAGGCTGAAGTGAGAGAATTGCTTGAACCCAGGAGGCGCAGGTTGCGGTGAGCGGAGATTGCACCACTGCACTCCAGCCTGGGCAACAGAGGGAGACTCCATTTAAAAAAAAAAAAAAGTCAGGCTTATAATAGATTCTTGATTCTTCCTTAAGAAGTCAGAAATAAGAAATGTAGCTACCTGCTATCCCTGATAAGTTAGTATCTTCTTATAACTTGTTTATGCAGCTATAGAATGAAAGGGGACCCATAGTCTCATTTCAGCAGTTATAGCACAATATGCATTCTAATAGGGGGCTGTCTATCTTCTTAATCTGAGTTCTTCAGGAATGTGATTTCAGATTGGAGATAAAACAACTCTTCATTCTGCAGAAGTAACCAGCAAAGCATGTGAAATGTCTGTTGTGGGGAAGGATTTGAGGGAGCTAGAATTATATTCTGGAGATGTTCTCTGAGCAGACACATTTGGTACACTTTGAGTTCACCCTCCTATCTGTTAAATAAGGAGCAGACTAGGATCCACTGCTGTGGCATGGATAGTGTTCCAGCATCCATATGTCCAAATCACACACCATCTACCTACATCCTTCCAGGCAGTCATTTGGAAGCTGGGAAGAGAGCATCTTTTCTCTATTTTCTGATGGCCCAAACTTGTGGGAAAGCTATATACAGATGGTAGGAAAGCACCCTTGACCCTTACTGACATTACTAAAATTCTCAAACTATGCCTTTATATCAGGAAATAGGGGTTGCAAATATACTCCCCATCCTGTAAATTCACTTGCCATCAGAAACTAAAGAAAAGAGAAAAATAAAAGAAAATGGTAAACTCACATTTCAAAAACAGAATATAACCTATCTTATCATTTTCTCCTTATTAGTCATCTAAGTCTTTGGGACCACACAAAATTTGTTCCACTGAATACTCTTAATGCTCGGGCAACTAGCAATGACCACTAACAGATTTCTGTGTGTCTTAATGAACAAAAATGCATTTTTGAATAATATATCCATAAAAATAATGATACATAAAAATATTCCTTAGAGTAACACAAATGTGTTTTCCTGTGAGTATACATCCCTGACACTAACATATCAGAGTGAGAACTGGTATTGGGTCTGTAAGCAGACCTATACTTTGTGGGCAGGCAATACCTACAATAAATTAGTGGGACTTCATTAACCATAGGAAAGGCAGACTGGATAGCAACAAAGAAAGCCATGTTGACTTCTTGAAATATATAATCATTGCCTTTTATTTGGGAACAAATACCTCAAACTAAAACTTTTAATAAAGCTATTTGGATAATGGGGTGAGAGTGAAGTGTAAGGGAAGAGAGGAAAGTCAACAGGTTTAGAAACTCAAAATTCTGAGGCATTCTTGGACATAATTTGTTCCAGAAAATATAGAGAAATCAAAACTATTACCCTAGAAAATAGCACCAATCAATGTCCTCAATGACTTCATCACTGTGCATAAAGCTAAGGATTCTGACTACAACTAAAGACAGTTCAGGGAAGAATCTGTTTCTGTTTAATTTTTTTGACCAATTTTTTCTGAGTCAAATTTTGTGAAACTATCAGTAAATTCATGGATGGTAAAATCTTAGAGGTATGGTAAAGAAAGCTTGGGCTGTGATGACACTTTGGGTGTGCAATGGACTGAATGTTTGTGTCCTCTCAAAATTCATATGTTGAAATTCTAACCTCCAATGTGATAGTATTGGAGGGTAGAAGCGGGGCCTTTGGGTGGTGATGAGGTCGTAAGGGTAGAGCACTCATGAAGGGGATTACTGCCCCAGATAATTTTCTTTCTGCCATGCAAGAATACCAGAGGATGTCAGCAGTCTGTAATCCAAATAGAGTTCTCATCAGAACCTGACCTTGCTGGTACCCTGATCTCACACTTCCAGCCTCCAGAACTGTTAGAAATAAATTTCTGTTGTTTATAAGCCAACCAATCAATACTTTGTTATCACATCCTGAGCTAATTAAGACTGGTATACCAGGTGGAGTCCCAGGCAGGGCTTCAATTATCTTGGAAGATGAGGCCCTTTCTTGTTGGAGCAATTCTCATATTCTTCTTATGCATCCACTTAAATATTGATGCCCTAAATCTGGGGCTGGCAACCTATGGCCTGTGGCCCAAATTTGGCCTCAGCCTGTTTTTGTAAATAAAGCTTTATTGGTACACAACCACACCTGTTTGCTAACTTGGGCCTTGGCCTGTTTTTGTAAGTAAAGCTTTATTGGTGTACCACCACAATTATTTGCTTACTATTGTTTATGGCTGCTTTCATGCCAAAAGGGCAGAATCACATAGTTGTGACAGAGACTCTCTGGCTCTCAAAGTCTTAAGTATACTGTCTGGCCTTTTACAGAAAAAGTTTGCCAATCCCTACCCTAGGTGGCCTGAGGATTTCTTCTTTGACAAGCATGATAGAGTTCCAAAAGATATTTTCTGTAGTTTTGCACCAAAGCCAAAATTGAATAAAACAAAATATATTTTTAAAGCAAATGAAGTTTGTCATTATATCAAAGCTAAGAAGTAAAACAAAAGAAGCACAATATACATCAGTCTTCTAACCATGCAATTCAATCTGTTTATACAGCAGAATAGACAGGCTGTGTATGTTACCCTTGAGCAACAGTTTCCAAATTTTCTGATAGGAAGCATGACAAAGGTCACTAAATAAGTGGCCAGGAAATACCTGAGCAGCCCATTTATTAAACTTTCAGTAGCTGTTAAAGATAGCAGAAAACAAGGATATCCATAGCTTCCATTTTAATCTCTTTAAATGTTTAGCTTTTTTTGCATTAATGAACATCGAAAAGGTGCATATTTACATTTTTGATTGAGAATACGATGCAATGAGGAGATTTAATCAAAGCAACATGGGAGTCTAATTAATGCAATCAGCATTAGGTCGTGCAAATATTGTCATTGAATGCCATCGTGTAAAGCTGGTGACAGTGATTTGGGCTACTGGAAGCTTTGCCCCCTCTCTTATTATGATAAAGCCAAGAGGGGAGAGACAGAAACTGAATGTCAACCCGGGAGTTGATATACTCTTTCTATGTTTAGCTTTTATTATGAGTCATTTAATAGCCCTATCAAAACTATCCTATTTAGGTAAATTTTTAAATGCACTACATCCTGTCAAAGCCTCACAAGTCTCATTTCTGGGTAATAATGTTTCAGAATAATATCAAAATGGGTAATGGAGTTGAATTATGTCTAATTTTGCCAGTGGGAAAAAAGTGGTAAAGGTAAATTAATTCTTCCTAACATGAAGGACACCACAAAGTACAGTAATTTATTAAACATGATGTTAGTTGCCAAAAAGAGAAAATTCATGTAAACAAGGAAACCTTTTTTTTTTTTTTTTTTTTTTTTTTTACTTCTCAATGGCATTACGCTTATTATTTTTAGGACATCAGGCACCATAATACTTAGTCAAACTCAATTACACTTGATTTTGGTTTTATCAAATGAATGGTTGTAAACTTTACATAGCAATGCAAATTAGACCCAGCCAATTGATTTAGGACTTAAAGTAAATAACATGGGGACCAAGAAAATATCTCACCCAAAATGCAACCTCCATGCTGTAGCCGAGAACTCTGTGGGGTAAGACTAATGATCCAATAGGCTATGTCACAGGTAACATGACCATGACATTTATGAAGAGTGTTGGTAGAAGCCCGGGTGTAGTAGTTAATGCCTTTAATGCTGGTGCTTTGGGAGGCTGAGGCAGGAGGATTGCTCGAGGCCAGGAATTTGCGACCAGCCTGGGCAATATAGTGAGATCCTGTCTCCACAATTTTTTTTTAATTAACCAGATGTGGTGGTGTGCACCTGTAGTCCTAGCTACTTGGGAGGCTGAGGCAGGAGTATCGTTTGGGCCCAGGAGTTTGAAGTTTCAGTGTGCCATGATCTGCACTCCAACCTGGGCAGAAGAGTGAGATCCTGTGGTGGCTCACGCCTGTAATCCCAGCACTTTGGCAGGCCGAGGCAGGCGGATCACCTGAGGTCAAGAGTTCAAGACCAGCCTGGCCAAGATAGTGTAACCCTATCTCTACAAAAATACAAAAGTTAGCTGGGCATGGTGGTGTGCACCTGTAATCACAGCTACTCAGAAGGCTGAGGTGGAAGAATCACTTGAACCTGGGAGCCAGAGGTTGCAGTAAGCCGAGATCGTGCCACTGCACTCCAGCCCGGGTGACAGAGAGAGACTCCGTCTCAAAAAAAAAAAAAAAAAAAAATGCACTGGTAGATTTTGTAGCATCTGAAATCTTTTTCACATATATGAAACATGTTTACTCATACTGTATAATGAGCTTCTAATTAGCTTTAAGTTTACGGGTTTTTGTTTTTGTTTTTTTTTTTTTTGGAAAAGGCATGCATATGGTATAATTGTTATGGACTTGGGACTACTTTCTCTTGCCAACAAAATTGTGTGTGTGTGTGTATTTTTCTAAGTTCAGCCCTCTGGCATATATCTTGAATGTGGCATCGAAGGGAGGCTCAACTATCTTAAAAATTCCATTAACTGTAAAAAACTGGCTATACTATTACATCTCTCAAACTTTGAAATTTATACTTCTGAAGCATTGGAGATGCACCTATTTAAATATCCATAACCATGCATCATGTTTATTGTGGATAATTCTACAGAAAACCATTAAAACATCAAATGTTTTAAAAATTTCTCTGGCATGATGGATATAAGATTACTGAATATTGAGTAATGAACACTTGACAAATGACTTTACAAAATAAAGTAGTATAAATTATTGCTTTTCAGAGGTGAGCAAAGTTGGAAATTGGCACTCAGTAAATGTCTCACAAATATGCCACAGTGCACTTCAATCCCACATCCCATTCCTTCACACGATGGCTTCAATGCTCAGTCCCACTCACCATTGTAGTTTCTGCTATTGACCCAAAGCTGTTGATAAATATGTTGCAGGTAACATTTACAGGAGGCCCTGCAAGTTGAACAATAGAAAATTTGACAGTTTGTGTTCACAGCATAATTGAGTCATGTCTTTCTCTTGCCAGTGGCATTGCAGCACTTACCATGGTCGTTTCTGTGACTGATCCAAAACTGTTGATAAAAATATTGCAAGTAACGTTTACTGGAGGACCTGCAGAATGCAATGAGAATATTGCAATAGACATTGAAGCAAAAATACAGCTCCATTAACATCTGTGCAATTGGCTAGAGATTTGAATAAAATTAAAATGATGGTGAGATTGCAAAAAAAAAAGTTTTACCCAGAGGTGCATAATGATAACATTCCCACTTGTATTTTGGATAATGGCTGTTAAGCAATGGCAACTTACCCTGAAGAGTTTTGGATTTGGAAAATATAAGCTGAAAACTATTGAACTGAATTCATTGTCATAAGTTTCTATTAAAATAGGCTTTTAGGTGGTGGCTTTTTTATTTTTGACCTTAGGATCATCAACATTGTAGACATCAACAGCGGTTGCCTCGTAGTGATGAAATAGCCTGGTCATGAGGTCAAAATGGAGCTGCATTTTGAGTTATGGATGAGTCAGAAACATCCACCTCCTTTTGTATGACATTCTTTAAATCAGCAGATTACTCTCATTTTCTTGACACCTCTGAATTTACCCCACTCCTTCTTTATATCCTCTGACCACCAATGAAAAATGATGTACAGAAATATAACAAAGAAAATTAACTGAAGACATAAACACAAAACAGTAATGTCAATTTATGTCCATATTGTTACCTTAGTAAATATGGTGTAAAGCAAGGATTATTGCATCCTAGATGTGCTTTGAACAAAATAAGAGTCCATTTTTATCTCCAGAGATCCAGTGACTAGCCTGACTGCAGTTCTCTTTTTCTCTTACCTTTTGTCAGTAGGTAAATCACTGTCTGATGATTCCCTGCTTAACATTTTGCTGGAGAAGATATTTATTGCCTTTGTGGAATTTTCTCCTAATGCTTTCTGAGCTAATATTTCCATGAACTATCTATTTACTTGCTGCCTTCTCCTGTAGAAATGTGTATGTCTTCATGCAACAAAGGATCAGCAGCCCAGTGCAAGAAACACCCTAGTTGGCTCAGTACCCAACAAATCTGTAGGATCTGAAAGAAGAGGAATTTGGCTTGAGGCCTCCCTCAAAGGCAGTGAAAACACAAGTTATGGCAGCACTTAAACACTGCATTTTTAAACCTCTTCAGAAGTCCATGTTGGGTTCTAGAAATGAGGAAATTTGGGGTACAATGGCTAATTCAACTCCCCAGGCAAAATCTTTTGGTAAAAGAAGGAGCAAGGAGTTGTGGTAAAAGAGATGTGTTGTTATTCTTTGAAACATAACTAATTTTTCTATTTTTATTGAAACAGTAATTGTGATTATTTTTAATGTGTTTGCTCATGTCTGTGTAATCTTCTGCAGTGGGGATATGAAAAGAAAGGTACTGAGTTCTGTGACCCTTGAAAAACACCTTATAACCCTCAGAACTCTCTTTTCCTAATGAAAGTACAAGTGTGTTCTTATGCATACTTTTGTATAACAGGATTTATACTTAAAATAGTTTGGATACTTATTACTAATGAATTTTGATAGATGCAAACCAGGACTATCAATGTGTTTTTCTCTTCTTTCACCTCTTTAACTCATTCATTTGAGAGGACCCCTTGTAGCCCTCCTTAAGTCTACCTTTTGAAACGTAATTGTGATTTTAAAAAATATATTTGCAGGCACAGAATAACAGGCACCACGATATTACCAAAACAATTTTCAGTAGACATCTTTGAAATGCTCCAAGTATTTTTAATTTGTCCTGGCCCCTCTTACGTCAGCATCTGCCATGATGAATTCTTCTCCATGGTCACTTTCTACTCTGCTTGATTTTGTTTTTCTTTTTTGATTACTCAAAACAAAGCAAAATAGATACTTTCTCTTTCTTGGCTATAAAATTCTATTTTGTAACAAACATTTTTCTGCTAATGAGAAATAAATTAGACAAGGCAGAGGCAAGTCACAAGAAATTATATATGTTTGCTTTTTCCCTTTCTCTCCACAATGAAATATTTCCTTTGAGATCATCCAGTTCAAGGTGGAAAAGTTTCCTGAATTCTTATATGCAAGATAGATTAAAAAAAAATGATGGGAAAAATAAACAGGAAAAAGAGAAATGTCATTTAAAAGCAGAAATTTGAAAATTTGAACATTGGTTGTCTTGTACATTTTCTGCTTGTCTAGCCTACCCAACTGGCTTGGAAGCGTTTAGAAAGCTGGGTCATACCATTATATATTCGTTTTTATCTTTCCTGATAAGTGGCATTATGAGTATGTTGCTGGAAGTCAAAATAATTTTTAAGTTACCATATATTGCTGCACTGTGCTAAGTGCGTTTAAAAAATTATCTAGTGTAATCCTCACAAAAGAAGAATCTGCTTATTGCTCTAGTAAATGTTTACAGATGAGGAAACATGGTGTTAGAGAGGTTAAATTGCTTGAAGTCACATCACAGTAATTAGAAAAGCTGAGACTCAGTGTCTCATCATTCTGATTCCAAAAACCTAAACTTTCAACCATTTTGTTGCACTTCCCTCATTTCATAATATCCTGTTGCCCTCCTGGCCTGCTAACCATGGTGTTTTCCGTGGGTTTGTACCTTTCTTAATCCTTTACATCTGACTTTTTCAATTTTGGGCATTTTGCTTCAAGGTTCATTTGCATTTCTATATAAAACCTTAGAAAGAAAAAAAGTTTTTTGATGAGGGATTAGCACACGCATATGCTAAGAACTGACATATATTTGAACCTTGCTGTGTGCCAGTGAATGTATTATTTCATTCTTCAATAATTATCATTACCTCCATTTCTCAGATGAAAAAAATTGAGGCATAAAGATCATTAATTTTCTCAAGGTTGCAGAGTTTATAAGAGGCAGAAATTGCCTAACTTTAAGGACATTTTTCTTAACTGCAGGGGTAAAATGCCTGAGGCCAATACAATTATCCTAGTGATATAAGCTACTTAAATATGGAAGTTGACCTGTAAGTTCTTTGGGTTGAATTGTATATAACTGTTTTTTTTTTTCCCCCACTTTTAGGAGTTATCCTAGCATGTGTCAGCACAACCTTTCATCTGCATTTAGCACAATAGTCTGCTCAGGTGTTCTGATTGACAGGGACATGTTCTTAGATGCGATCACCAGTGAATGAATGTGCTCTGTAAACTATAGAAGGAAACATTTTACACTAGTTAACCCCATCTAATTGATTTATCAGCAAAGTGATGATATTCAAAAATGAGTTGAATGAGAATCTGACTGTTGAAAAGAATTATGTAAACATCTAGTTTTTCATGGCACTATCATTCCTATCCTTCGTTCCTTCCTTGTCTCCTATCTCCCTTCTTCCCTCTTCTTCCTGCTCCCCCCTTCCCTTTCTCTCTTGCTCTCATTTTTCCTTTTTCTCTTATTCTTATGAGAAAGAGTGATCTGCCATAATTCAAGTATGCAATCCAAATATAAATGGAAGTAAGACATAGATCTGGCATACTTTATATGTATTTGAAAAAATAATTCCACCTCATCTGCCCCCAGCATAAAGTATGACAATCCCCATCCCATATTGATCTTCTTTGTTGCTATGTATCACTTTCTCAGAGGATCTTCTTTGGAATAAGGTATTTGTCTTAGAAACCCATGTAAAATTATAACTATGCTACATTGGAGGCATAATAAATTATTGATTATTATCCATTAACATCTTTGCTTTCAGATCAGTTGATCAAATTGGCTATGGTAGGGAACAGGATCATGAAGAATAGTGCTATTCTTCATATATAGTACTATTATATCCCCTGCTACTCACACTGTGGGCTGAGGACCAGCAGCATCAGCATTACCTAGGAGTTTGTTGGAAATGCCAAATCTCAGGCCCCATCTGAGCCCTGCTGAAGCAGTCTGCACTTTAACAAGGGGGACTTGTTACTGCAGACCATCTTTCTCCCTTTCAAAATTATGATCACTTGTACTTTGTTTCTATCTTTCATAAATGTCCTTTGAAATGTTAACTGTAGTCCATTTGTAAAACTTCTAAGGTCAAACAAGTTTGGAAAGCACTGTTGAATAGTTATGTAGTTTCTTTAATGTAGATTTTCCCAAAGCATTTTATTGTTTTTAAATCGTGGTGTTTTATATAGATATGTGTGTGTATTATATAACACATGTTATTTGTTTTATATAAATATATATTTAAACTATATTCAGTGGCATTAATTGCATTCACAATATTGTGCAACCATTACCAGTCTGTTTCCAAAACTTCTCAATCACACCAAATAACAACTCTGTAACCATTAAGAAATAACTTTTCCTTTCCCCTCCCTGCCACTTCTGGTAACGTCTAATGTACTTTATGTCCCTATGAATTTCTCTATTTAGGATATTTAATGGAAGTGGAACCGTATAATATTTGTCCTTTGTGACTGATTTCTTTTATAGCATAACATTTTCAAGGTTCATCCATGTTGTAGCATGTATCAGAATTTCATTCCTTTTCATGGTGGAAAAATATTCCATTGTATGTATATATAAAACATTATTCGTCTGTTAATGAACACTTCACATTGTTCTCATCTTTTTTACTATTATGAATAATGCTGCAGTGAATATTTACATACAAGTAGGTTTGAGTCCCTGCTTTTAATTCTTTTGGATATATACTAAGAAGTGGAATTGCTGGGTCATAAGATAATTTCACGTTTAGCATTTTGAAGAACTGCCAAACTGTTTACCACAGCATCTGCACCATTTTGTCACAAGCAATGTATGAGAGTTCCAATTTCTCCACATCTGTGTCGACACTTATTTTCCATTTTTAAAATTATTGCCATCTTAGGAGGTGTGAAATGGTATATCATTGTGGTTTTGATTTGCATTCCCCTAATGAGTAATGACATTGAGCATCTTTTCATGTACTTACTGGCTATTTGTATATTTTCTTTGGATAAATATCTATGCAAGCCCTTTACCCATTTTTCAATTGGATATTTTGTCATTTTATTGAATTGTAGTTCTTTACATATTCTGGATATTAAACCTTCCTCAGACATGATTTACAAATATTTTCTTTATTGTTTTTTCACTTTCTTCATAATGTCCTTTGATGCATAAAAGTTTTTAGGGTTTTTTTGTTTGTTTGTTTGTTTTTTCTTTTTTGAGATGGAGTCTTACTCTTTCACCCAGGCTAGAGTGCAGTGGCACAGTCTCGGCTCACTGTAACCTCTGCCTCCCAGGTTCAAGTGATTCTCCTGCCTCAGCCTCCTGAGTAGCTGGGATTACAGGCACCCACCACCACGCCTGGCTAATTTTTGTATTTTTAGTAGGGATGGGGTTTTACCATGTTAGCCAGGCTGGTCTCAAACTCCTGACCTCAAGGGATCTGGCTACCTTGGCCTCCCAAAGTGCTGGGATTACAGGCATGAGCCACCACACTTGGCCTTTAGTTTTGATAAAGTTTAATTTACCTATTTTTTCTTTTGTTTCTTATGCTTTGGTTTCATATCCAAGGATCAATTGCCAAATCCAAGGTAATGAAGATTTACCTCTATATTTTAAAAAATAGCTTTTTGGTTTTAATGCTTACATTTAGGTAATTGATTCATTTTGAGATAATTTTTGTATATGGTATGAGAGAGGTCCAACTTCATTGTTTTGCATGTGGAAATTCAGTTGTCCCAGCACTATTTCTCTTTTTTCTTTTCCTTTTTTTTTTTTTTTTTTTGAGACAGAGTCTTGCTCTGTTGGCCAGGCTGGAGTGCAGTGGCACAATCTCGGCTCACTGCAACCTCCGCCTCCCATGCTCAAGCAATTCTCTTCCCTCAGCCCCCCAAGTAGCTGGGATTACAGGCGTGTGCCACCACGCCCGGCTAATTTTTGTATTTTTAGTAGAGATGGGGTTTCACCATGTCGGCCAGGTTGGTCTCTAACTCCTGACTTCAGGTAATCTGCCCGACTCAGCCTCCCAAAGTGCTGGGATTACAGGAGTGAGCCACTGTGCCCGGCTGAGTCCCAGCACTATTTCTTGAGGAGACTGGTTTTTCCTCATTAAATGGACTTGCCAACCATGTCAAAATCAATTGGCCATAGGTGTGTGGGTTTATTTCTGAACTATCAATTTTATTCTATTGGTCAACACATTTATCCTTATGCCAGTATGACACTGTTTTGATAATGTGGTTTTGTATTAAGTTTTGAAGTTAGGAATTGTGAGTCCTTCTGCTTTGTTCATTTTCAAGGTTATTTTGCCTATTCCGGGCCCCTTGCGATTTAATATGAAGTTGAGGATTGAGTTTTCCACTTCTGCCAAAAAAGGCTGTTGGAATTTTGATAGGGATTGCATTGAATCGGTAGATAACTTTGGGTAGTACTGACACCTTAAAAATATTGTTTTCCTACTCATGACTTAATAAGGGATGTCTTTCCATTTATTTAGGTCTTCTTTGATTTTTGCAGCAATGTTTTGTAGTTTTCAGTGTACAGTGTACAAAACTTTCACATGTTTGGTTAACTTATTTTTAGGTATTTTATTCTTTTACATACTATTATAAATGGAGGTGCTTTTTTTCTGAATTTCTTGTCAAATTGTTTATTGCAGGTGTATAGAAACAACTGATTTTTGTGTGTTCATTTTGTATGCTACAACTTCGCTGAATTTATTAGCTCTAGTAATTTTCTTTTGGATTCTTTGGGGTTTTCTATACATAGGACTGTGTCATTTGTGAATAAAGATATACTTCCTCCTTTCAAGTTTGGATGCCTTTCATTTATTTTTCTTGTCTAATTGCTCTGGATAAAGCTTCCAATACAATGCCAAATAGCCGTGGTGAAGGCAGGTATTGTCTTATTTCTGATCTTCTTAGAAGGAAAAGCTTTCAATTTTTCACCCTTAAGTATGCCTCTTGTAGATGGCCTATAGTTGGATCATGTTGTTAATTGTGAGTTTTAATAAATTCCCTTTATCATGTTGAAGAAGTTTTCTTCTATTTCTAGTTTTCTGAGTGTTTTTAAAAATCATTAAAGGATGTTGGAATTTTGTCAAATGCCTTTTCTGCATCAGTTGAGGTGATCATGTGTTTTTCTCCTTCATTCTATTAATGTGGTATATTACTTTAATTTGTTTTCTTACATTGAACCATCTTTGCATTTCTGGAATAAATCTCAATTGGTCATGGTGTGTAATCCTTTTACTGTGCTGTTGGATACGGTTTGCTAATATTTTGTCAAGGATTTTTAAATACATCTTCATAAGGGTGTTTTGAATGAAACTCTATCAATCTAGCTGTTAACTACTGTCTCCTAGCAGCTAAGAGACTTGGACAAAAGAGCACCAGCAGAGGCAATCCACATCTGTACGCTTTGGGGCTGCCCCACTGTCAGGGGTCAGATTGTCAGAACAGCTTTAATGACACAGCCACAACGTGAAAGTTTAAGAGTTTTTACTACTTATGTACCCTGGAGGGTACACAGCATGCCCAGAGACTGCACACATGTAGAGGTCAGGGTGCACAGGCAGAGAGAGAGAAGGGACCCATGGGCCAATGCTTTTATTCAGTCTAGGGTGTTATCTAAACAGGCTTCCCACTGGGGGGCTTTAATTGGTGGTTTTAAAGTGAGCAGGTAATAGTTTCAAGTGGTCATTTTGTAACTGAGAGGTGATCACTTTAAGTTCGCAGGCAAATGTCTGAATGGTCTCTTTAAAGGACGTAGCAGGAAAGCAGGGAGTTCTCCCTGCTAGGCAGGAGAGATGCCTCTAAGTTTTACCTGTGGCTACCATTCAGGTGGGAAGAAGAATATGAGAATATGTCAAGGGTGACTGAGCCCTGTTTCTGGCATGAGAGAGTTAAACTTACATATAAAATGGATGCCAAGACAACATACAATTACAAGCACTCACTACAAAGGGATACTGGTCTGTGATTTTCTTTTCTTGTGGTGATTTTATCTGACTTTGGAATTAGAGTAATGCTGGACTCATAAAATGAGTTAACAAGTGTTGCCTCCTTGCCTACTTCTTGGAAGAGTTTGAAGATTCATGTTAATTTTTCTTTAAAATGTGTGCTAGAATTCACCAGTGAAGCCATCTGGTCTTGAACTTTTCTTTGTTGTGAAGTTTCTGATTGCTGATTCAATCTCTTTACTTGTTATATGTTTGTTGAGATTTTTAATTTCATCTTCAATCAGTGTAGGTAAATTGTGTGTTTCTACTTATTTGTTCATTTCATCTAGGTTATCTAAATTATTAATAATCTTCTCTTAAAGTTCTTTTTATTTCTGTAAGGTCAATAGTAATGACTCCATTTTCATTTCTGATTTTGGTTAAGTCCTCTTTTTTTCTTTGTCAGTCTAGGTAAATGTTTATCAGTTTGGCTGATATTTGAAAAAACAAACTTTTGGTTTTGTTTATTCTGCAACTCTTTTTCTATTCTGTCTTCCTCCCCTCTAATCTTTATTATTTACTTTCTCTGATAACTTTGGGTTTAGTTTGCTCTTCTTATTCTAGTTCTTCAAGGAGTAAGTTTATGTTGATTTGAGATTGTTCTTCTTTTTAAGTGTAGGCATTTATATTATAAATTTTCCTCTAAGCACTGCCTTCACTGTATCCCATAAGTTTTGGTATGTTGTGTTTTTGTTTTCATTCATCTCTTATGTCCCTTGTGATTTCTTCTTTGATTTATTAAGATGGTATTATTTCCAAATATTTCTGAATTTTCCAGTTTTTCTTCTGTTATTGATTTTAGCTTCATTCCACTATAGTGGGAAAAGATACATTTTATTATTTTAATACTTTAAAACTTACTGAGGCTTGTTTAGTGGCCTGAAAACAATTATATTATATATTGATAAAATGGTCAACTCATTAAGATATAATAATTCTAAACACATATGCACCAAACAGAGCTCCAAAATATATAAAGCAGATATTGACAAAAATGATGAGAGAAATAAACATTTCTACAGTAATAGTTGGAGACTTCAACACACCATTTTTAATAATAAATGGAACATCTTTAGAGATCTCTATCCATATGTAATGTCATTCTTTGTCTCTTTTAACAATTTTTGACTTATACCACCTCAGCTTTCTTTTGGTTACTATTTCATGGAATATCTTTTTCAATTCTTCTGCTGTTAGCCTACTTGTGACTTTGAAACTAAAGTGAGTCTCTTGTGGATAGCATATAGTTGAATCATGGTTTGTTTTATCCATTCTGCCAATATATGTCTCTTGATTAGGGTGTTTAATCCATTTACATTTAAAGTAATTACTGATAAGCAAGGATTTACTTCTATCATTTTGTTTTTTGAATATCTGATAGCTTTTTATGTCCTACATTTCCTCTATTATGACCTCTTTTATGTTTAGTTGATTTTTTTAATAGTGAACCATTGGATTTTCTTTTCATTTCCTTTTTTGTTAACTTTTCACGTATTTTCTTTGTGATTACCATGGGAATTACATTTAACAACCTAGATTTATAACAACCTAGTCAGAAATGATACCAACTTAACTTCAATAACATACAATAGCTCCATTCTTATACAACACCATTCTCTCTCCTTTATGTTTTTGTTGTTGCAGATTATATCTTTTTATTGCACGCACAATAAAATCAACTAATAATTTTTTATGCATTTGTCTTTCTAAGTCCTGTAGGAGATAAAAGTGCAGTTATAAACTCCAAATACAATAATAGTGTTTTTACATTTGCCCATACATTTACCTTTACTGGAGATCTTTATTTATTCATAAGACTTCTACTTACTGTTTAGCATCCTTTTATTTCAACTTGAAGGACTCCCTTTATCATTTCTCGTAGGCCAAGTGGTAATGAACTCCCTCAGCTTTTGCTGGTCTAGTAATGTCTTAATTTCTCCCTCATTTGTTAAGGACAGTTTTGCTGGATATAAACTTTCAGTTACAGTTTTTTTTTCTTTCAGCACTTTAAATATATCATCCCATTGTCTTCTGGCCCTTAAGGTTTCCACTGAGAAACCAGTTGATAGTCTTACTAGGGATCCCATGTATGTAATGAGTTGTTTTTCTCTTGCTGTTATTACAGTGTCCTCATTGTTTTTGGCTTTCAACAGTTTGATTATAATATGTCTCAGTGTGGATCTCTTTGGGTTTACCATACTTGGAACTTATTGTGCTTCTTGGATTTGTAGATTTATATATTTCATAAAATGTGGGAACCATTATTTCTCAAAATTTTTTTATTCATATATTCTTTCCACTCTTTATTCTTCTGGAACTTCCAGAATGTGTATATTGGTCTATTTGATGGGTTCCCATTGGTATCTTAGGCTGTTTACTTTCATTTATTCTTTTTTCTTTCTGCTCCTCAGAATTGACAATTTCAGTTTTCCTATCTTCATTAACTGATTCTTTCTTCTGCCTGCTCAAACCTACTGTTAAACTACCCTAGTGAATTTTCAATTTCTGTTTTACCTTTCAGATACAGAATTTTTTTATAATTTGTATTTCTTTATTGATATTCTCATTTTATTCCTACATAATATTCCTGATTTCCTTTCATTCTTTGTCTTTGTTTTCCTTTAGATCTTTGAGCATATTTAAGACAGTTGTTTTAAAGTCCCTGTTTAGTAAGCCCAGTGTCTGAACTTCCTCAGGGATAATTTCTATCAATTTATTTTGTTCCTTTGAATTGGCCAATACTTTCTTGTTACTTTTTATGCATTGTGATTTTTGTTGAAAACTGTATATTTATCATAATGTGGTAACTGAAAATTATCTACCTTCTCTAGAGTTTGCTGAATGTTTTGATTGTTGAAGGGTATAGTAGGCCATTTGCTTAGTGACTTTCCAAAACTATTTCTGCAAAGACTGTAATATTCCTTCTCATGTGTGGTCACTATAGTCTTTGTTTCTCAGCCTGTGTTCAGCTAGAATTTTATGAGAGATTTTCTTGAATATCTGGAGCCAAAATACAAAGCAACCAATCAACCAACCAACCAACCAAGCAAACAAAACATAACTCTCCCAGTCTTTGCAGATTGGCTCTATGCCAGAGCCCTTCAACAATTAGCTGGGCTTGAACTGAATCTAGGGATCAGCCCAAGGTGAAAGCTAAGGGTTTGCTCGGGTCTTTTCTGAGCACACATATTTCCCTGAAAATGCAGTGGCTTTCTAAATTTGCCATATGCATGGTCGATTTTGAATGTCCTAATTTCCCTAAGAAACTCTCTCTAGGTTTTACTTCCAAGCTTTTAGATGGTCTATTGTATATTTCAATTGTAATATTTTGCCCTTTAAGATTTTTAGTTTGACTTACAGTATTTTTTTAATTAATACTCACTGCCTTTCCATCCTGAGTTAGGTAAAAACAGAGATGAGCATTGTCATGGGCTGAATTGTGTCCCCCCAACATTCATATTCCTTTAACCCTCAGTACCTCAAAATGTAACCATATTTGGAGATAAGGTCTAAAAAGGGTTAGTTAAGTTTAAGTGAGGGTTGGCTCTAATCTGATATGACTGGTGTCCTTATGAGAAGAGGAGAAAATAGACACCAGGGATGTGTTTACACAGAGGAAAGACCATGTGAGAAGGCAGATATCTATACAAGCCAGGGAGAGAAGTCTCAAAAGAAAGCAAACCTGTCAACATCTGGATTTTGGACTTCTGGCCTTTAGAACTGTGAGAAAGTACATTTCTGTTGTTTAAACCACTCGGTCTGTGGTATTTTGTTATGGTAGCCCTAGAAAACAAATATAAACTCCTTGCATTTGTCCTTCCGGTAGCCTATAGAAAGGTTAGAACAGACACACAAAATAATTTGTGAATAAGATTTGGTCTACTCCTTCCAGATCAAGGGACCAGGGCCCCATACTAGGAGTGTAGGCTACTACAATTTTAAACCAAAACTACTGCCATACCAGGGAGGGAATGGGACAAGGGCAAGTGGAAATACCACAAAACTTTCCAACCATTTCGAAGTTACCTTTTTCTTGATTTTGTGGACATTTGGTTGCTGTAAACTTTTGACTGTTTTACAGAGTTCTGACAAAATTGGTTCTAACAGTTTCTACTCTTTTTTGAGAGCTTGAGCTGCCTACTGTGCCGTTTTGTTGATGTCACCCTCCCTTTCTCCAAAACTTTAATACACCTATGTAAACTATGGTGTTCCTGAAAAAAAAATAGTGTGTCATTATTTCCCAAACTTATTTGACCATAGATTTTTTTGTTTTTCAGATAGACCGTCCTTTTCGTGGAACACATTTCAAAGATAGCAAGCTTTGAAAATGCTGATCCACATTTTTTCATTTATTAATTCAATTAAAACATTCTTATTGAACAATATATATGTTAGATGATAACAATAGAACTATTAAAAGGACTAAAGGCAATCAAAGGGCTGTTATAAAACTCTGTGCTCCTGCCAAGGAAGAAATGTTCTATTTGGGCTGCAGAGTAGGTACCTAGGATAGAGAGGCAATAGAAGAGGAAAATCAGTAAAGTCAGCTTAACTTTTCCCAGCTAAATTTATGATTCTCTGGTCTGCAGATATAACTTATGGATGTGAGTGAAAAGCTCTATTTGTAACTGGATTTGACAAACTTATTAATTCCTGGCTGAGCTGTCTTAAAAACTCAGTGCCCTAGTCAACATCGTTTTTTTAAGGGGCCAGATATTAAATAGTTTAGCCTTTGTGGGCCACAAGGCCTCTGTCATAACTACTCAATTCTGCTTTTGTAGTGAAAATCGCTGTAGACAATATGTAAATAAATGAGTGTGGCTGTGTTCCAGTAAAACTTTATTTACAAAACAGGTGATAAGCCAGATTTGGTCTGTAAGCCAACTTTGCCTGGCCCTGCTCCTGATCAGACTAGGAGGCTAGAGAACAACAGGAATTATTATAAATTCCATGGTCTTTCCATAGATGAAAGTGAGGACTGACCATGGACATGGAAGAGCATAGGGACTGCCTGTAGGACTATCTACAATGAGTTTGATATTGTGCTCTGTAGCATGAACAAAGTCATAGCAGAAAGATTGGATGGGAAATGATGGCCTCGGAGCCAGATGCACTGGAGTGGGCTCAGGTGAAAAACCAACAAGCCTGAATCAGAAGACTATTTATCACAAGCGTTAGGAGGTAATATGGAAGTGAAACAGGGCTAAGCCAGATAATATGGACAACAAATACTTAATATATACGACTCAGTTATTATAATGACTTACATTGCTCATAAACATACATGAGACTTCTGTATTTTGCATATTCAAAACCTAGATAACAAAAATGTTTTCTATTATTCATAATGACTATATTTTAAAACACTTGTTAATGTTATGTGTGTGTGTGTGTATATATATATATATATATATATATATTTGTATTTACCACAGCTTTCTAAGTTAACAATAAATGTTACTTTTATTAATTCTTTTTTTTTTTTTTTTTTTGAGACAGGGTCTCTCTCTGTCCCCCAGGCTAGAGTGCAGTGGCACTATCACAGCTCACTGCAGCCTTGCTCTTTTGCCTCAGGCTCCCAAGTAGCTAGGACCACAGGTATGCACCACCACGACCAGTTAATTTTTAAATTTGTATTGTTTGTAGAGACGGGGGTCTCACCATGTTGCCCAGGCTGGTCTTGAACTCCTGGGCTCAAGCAGTCCTCCCACCTCAGCCTCCTAAAGTGCTGGGATTATAGGCATGAACCACCACACCTGGCCAAATATTATTTTTTGAAAAGCATTATGATGGATTCTATTTAAAAATAAACATTGGGAAATAATAGGGTATCCTGTGTAACACCAAGACAATTAGTCACTATTTGTTAGTTATCCTTAGTTATTTCCCAGTGTCCTCTTAAGGCAAAAGCCTACTTGAAAACAGAGGGAAATCTTTGAGTTCCAAGATGGAAATGATATTATTTTTCTCTCTTGTCACAAATAGAAAAAAGTGGCATTTTCACTTTGCAATTTCGCATAAATAATTTAATGTGTCTTCAAGCGCCACAATTGTTTTAATGTGTGGCCCTTGGATGGGAATGGAATATTAAATATATGTTCTTGATATATACAGAAATTAAATTTCCTTTAGAATAAAAAGATTTTGTCTAGCATAAAGATTCTTGCCATTAGCTCAATAGACAAAGGGGGAAAATAAAGCACACAGAAGAAGTAGGAAGATGTAGAGTTAAGGGTCAGAGCCTTGACATCTGAACATGAGTAAGCACTGTTTCTTATTATGGCTTCCTGCGTTGCATGGTGCTTTGATGCCCATGAAAGAGAGAGCCTTGGAGGATAGGAGGATCACAAGGGAGAGGTAATGACTTTTCTTCATGGCACTCCCTTTATGAGGGAGAATTTAAGGCATTTAATCTGAAAGAATAGAGAAATTTTTTAAATGTCATGATTGTAATTAGAAATGGCCCCACAATCAAAGCGGAGGTTGCTGTGAGTCGAGATCGTGCCATTGCAATCCAGCCTGGGCAACAAGAGTGAAACTCCGTCTCAAACAAAAACAAAAACAAACAAACAAAAAAAGCTAGGTGCAGTGGCTCATGTCTATAATCCCAGCACTTTGGGAGGCCAAGGTGGGTGGATCACCTGAGGTGAGGAGTTTGAGACCAGCCTGGTCAACATGGCAAAACTCCGTCTCTACTAAAAAAATACAAACATTAGCCAGGCGTGGTGACAGGCGCCTGTAGTACCAGCTACCCGGGAGGGTGAGGCAGGAGAATCGCTTGAACCCAGTGCGGTGGAGGTTGCAGCCACTGCACTCCAGCCTGGTGACAGAGCAAGACTCCGTCTCAAAATAAAAAAAATAAAAATAAATAAAAAACAGGAAATGGCCCCACAATCTAACCCACTGTGCTGTTTTAATCTCCTTGAAAATTCACCGTAAATTATGTATCGATTCTTCTGCTCAACTCATACTCAAATGGTTTTACCAGTCTTACTGCATTCAGCTTGTTTGCTGACATTCCAGGTTTGTGCAAAGGGTAAAACATTCAGAGAAGTAAACATGCTGGATGTTTACTGATTCCCACAGCCTGATGAGACAGCTAGCGAAACCATTTGCTTTGGACAAGCCATGTTGATAGAAATTAGAAAATTGCCATACAGATGGGTTGTAGTGGCTCACGCCTGTAATCCCAGCACTTTGAGAGGCAGAGGTGGGCAGATCATCTGAAGTCAGGAGTTCGAGACCAGCCTGGCCAACATGGCGAAACCCCGTCTCTACTAAAAATACAAAAATTAGCCCGTCATGGTGGCGGGCACCTGTAATCCCAGCTACTCGGGAAGCTGAGGCAGGAGAATCACTTGGGCTTGGGAGGTGGAGTTTGCGGTGAGCTGAGATCATGCCACTGCACTCCAGCCTGGACAACAGAGTGAGACTCCGTCTCAGAAAAAAAAAAAAAAAAAAAAAAAATCTAGACAAAGCAATTAATTAACACCTAAGGTAGCTTAAATATCAAGAACCAAATAGCATCTTCTGTGAGTCCTTCCCACAAATGGCCACCAGTTGTCAACTGCTCCCACACAAGGATAAGTAAATGGACAAATAAACACATGGCTCAGATACATGTCAAAAGGCTTTGAGAATGCCAGCAAGTTTCTATATTTGCCTGATGTGGATTTCTCCACAGTTTGCCTGATGTGGATTTCTCCACAGTTTAAAGAGAAAAGAGAGAATCCATCATCTCATAAACAGTGATCACTTTTAAGAGAAAGTGAGTGCTATTAATAATTATACAGGAAAATCAGGCAGAAACCAGGACAGTCCTGAGAAAACCTGGACTTTGGGTCATACTACTTAAAGATATATTTGAAGTATGGTCGCTACTAGTCTGTTTTATCTTTAACACTAGCTCTGATTATTACCACCTGTCAACTTTAAACAGCTGCCAAAAATTCTCTGAGCCCGTTAATTCTGCAGAATAGAAATAATGATGCTTACTTTGATGGTAATTGTGATAATTAGTAATAATGTACGGAAGGCATATAATGATTCCTTAATAGAGCATAGTTACTGTTATTTATAGTAATGGTAGTAGTATTACTGTCATTATTGTGCATTCATTGGATTGTAAAAATATGCCTGTGTAGGAAATACATTGTCAAACCCATTTTAATATAAACTGAAATCTTGGAGACTACAACTTAGATCTTCCAATATCCTCTATGCTAATCTTTACTGAAATAATGCCCATCTTATCCTATTTCCATTCTCTTTTCTCTGTAAACTTTGTTTTGTTTTGTTTTTTCTTCTTAGCTTTACAGGACTTCTTGGAAGGACCCAACCACCTTTTACACCTTTCTTGTTTCTGGGAATTATGCATAAACATTCTTCATGTCTGGAAAACCCATGTAGCTATCATGAATTTGAGATTATTGCAGCCAGCTTCTTTATTTAAAATAGGCTTTCTCTACCTTGGGACTATTGGCATTTTGGACTAAATCATTCTTTTTTGTTAGGAGTTGTTCTGTGCATTGCAGGGTGTGTAGCAGCATCCCCCTCCTCTACCCACTAGATGCCAGTAGCACCACATCCCCCACACCCCCGTTGTGACAATCAGAAATGTGTCTAAACATTGCCAAATGTCCTCTGTGAGACAAAATCTCCCCAGTTTATAACCACTAAATTATAGAAAGAAGGTAAAATTGCAGGATGAGTAGAAAGTTTATTTAACAAAGATCACATTTTATGTAATAATGAAATGAGCTTCAGTTTACTCTTCTGCTTCACCAAACAAATGCTAGTATCATATTAAAATGTTTATTGGTCATATGACTTCCTTATGAGAAAGCCTCACATGTTTCAGCAAAGAGTGTGGATTTTAAAAAATATTTAGAAATACTTTAGGTGGGCCGGGCGCGGTGGCTTATGCCTGTAATCCCAGCACTTTGGGAGGCCGAGGCGGGCGGATCACGAGGTCAGGAGATCGAGACCATCCTGGCTAACACAGTGAAACCCCATCTCTACTAAAAATACAAAAAATTAGCCGGGCGTGGTGGTGGGCACCTGTAGTCCCAGCTACTCGGGAGGCTGAGGCAGGAGAATGGCGTGAACCCGGCAGGCGGAGCTTGCAGTGAGCGGAGATTGCGCCACTGCACTCCAGCCTGGGCGACAGAGCAAGACTTTGTCTCAAAAAAAAAAAAAAAAGAAAGAAATACTTTAGGTGAAGACATGGCAGTATAATAGAACTTATACTCGTTTGTTGAGTTTGTTAATCAGAAAATTGAATTTGCAGACATTTGCTGAATTCTGTGTATTTTTGCATGTTACAAATCCTCAGTTGCTTATTAAATCAACAAATATTTATTGAGTACCCATTATGTGTCTAGTATATACTTGGTCTTCTACTAATTATGACCTACAAGTAGATGGTATATTGTGGTGCTAAATAAAAGAAAATCAGGCATTAAGGACAAGTCAGAAACAATTTGCTGAAAAGCTCTTGAGTCACTCTGCAAGAAATGTCAGATGAAACAAAACGTGTATGCCCAACCAAGCATCACAGAGAGGGCATTTTTACTAAGCCTTTTCTAATACAATTGAACTGCTGCTTTTTTGTTCATTGCAGGATCATAGTGACCTTAAAGTGAACAGTTTATGTTTTGGGAGATTCAGAACACTTTGCTTGTGGTAACAAGCTTCATTTCCTATTTTAAAGATCTCAGAGACTAAATGGAACCTTCAGGTTGAGAACAATTTGTAAGAATAATTTACATATATTTCTATTTATGCTATAATAAAATGTCATCAAAGGATTGCTAGAAAACATGAGATTCTTGCTATTTGGGATTGGGGTGAATAATAAATAAAGAGCCATTTAGCCTTAGAAGAAAATGATTTTGAATGCCATTTGGAATTAGTTTTGAAATATAAAGACCTGAGAATTTTTCATGAACCTAAATGACATATCCTTTCCTTTTAGGAAGTAACAAAAATAGAATTAAAGATGACTTTCTCTCATGTTAATTGAATCCTCTACTACTTTGTGAAATGAATAACAAGTTCACCAACTTGTTAGGCCCTGACAAATTGGAAATAGAATTTTTTGCATTAATAATTTTTAAGAAGAAACTATACTATGTTTGGAGTTATGATAATGGAATTGGCTGATAGGATACACACACATATACACAACTGTTTCCAAGTTAAAAATCGTATTCTCCAAAGCCAAATGATACCTAATTGATGAAATTCTTCGTGATTCTCCCTATATGAATATCATCTTTCCTTGCATTCCTATAACCCTATAACCCTTATCTTATTGTATTATGGTCGATTTTTATATGTGTCTAATCTTTTCTAGTTTGCTCTGGACTGGGCATGGCTTTTATCTGATTCACTGTAGTGTTCCCTTGGCACTTAATATAGTACTGAGCACATAGTAGGCATTCAGTAAATGTTCAATGAATGCTATTGATAAGAATAGAAGCCATTTTTATGTAAGGAACTTTTAGTGGCATCCCAGGAAATCTGATTCAGAACAACTTTTAAGGCATTTTAACCCAGTTAATCGGCCTTCATTTCTTCAACTTCAAAAAGTAATTCATTCAAAAAGTAATTCATTTAAATCAAATGTTTAAGCTAAGCCTATGAGATCAGAAGCCAATTCTGTTTATCTCTCCAGAGCACTCAACAGAATGAGAAAATTTTGACAAAAATATGACAATCACCAATGAGAAACATCGCTACATGCTTCTTTGATACCATTGCTGAACTGCCCTGTTTGACGTGGGGATCAGGAAATTCTTAACCGTTGCCCTCCCTCCTAACATCATCCTTTACCAGTACAGTGTGGCATAATGGAAAAAATCATAAACTTCAGGGCCAAAAGGACTGGGTTTAAATCCTGGCTCTACTATATACTATTTGTATGACCCTATGTAGGCTACTTAATTACTCTGGGCTCCCATTTCCTCATCTTATAAAAGGAGAAATATCTTCACCTAACTCTCAGGTTCATTGGGAGAACTGAATGAGATAATGTAAATGTGAAATATCAGCTACTTCTTTTCTGTTACCATCTCCCTCCTTCCCCTATCAAGGAAGGATCTTCCTCCTAAACCTTGAGATCTTTTTCTTAACAATCAGATGTACTTTTCTCAAGCATGGTATCTCTGCCCTGCATTTGATTACTCTCATCCCTATACACAGTGTTAAGAAAATGACCTGGATTTTAAAAGTATAAGTAAGCTCTGGGAAAAAGTCTAATTCCCCCTTATTGGGGAAATATTGCATTATTAAATCTAACAATCGTGAGTGTAGGGAAAAATTATGCTTCAGTAAAAAACTATGCATTGTCTATACAGCATACCTTTCAGTGTTATCAGACTCTGATTCTATGGGAGCTATTTTATAACTCTGTAAATTATATAACTAATAGTAATGCAAAATATCCCTTGCTTATAGGTATGGAAGTTCTGTCCTGTAGAGGTTCAAGTGACTTCCTTCCCCCACTGTGGAAGAGGCTAAGTTTGCCTCCATTTGCACATTTATTTCAATATTTTTATCTGTAGATGTGTCAGTTCTTTGAGGTTTTTTTTTGAACTGATTATACCATCTGCCTGGTTCCCTCATTGACTAATGAGTTAAATAAAATCTTTAACATGTATTAATTATATAACTGTATAAGAGTCATGATTTTACCTTATTTTGGAAAATTATTTTTTCACGTGAGGTTTTAAAAAAAGAAAGAGATTATTGCTCTTTGGACATCTTGGGCTCAGAGCCAAGCTTTAGCAGCTTGGAGACCTAAATCCTGTTCAAGGCCACTGCACTGCCAGGCAACCCAGCACTTTCTATTTAGCTGTCAAAAGAGATCTTAAAGCACCATGTCTGCCAACGAATAGTACCTAAGCTCTCATTTCCCTCCTCTGTTCTTCTGTGGCTTCCACAAATGGGGACTTGTTTCTTCCTCAGGCATTCTGCACCATTTCTCTGAGGGTGGGAAGGTCACTACAGTACTGTTAGGAAACAGGTTTTCTATGTCAGCAAGAGGTCTAAAAATAGAAGCCAGAGCTTCCGATAATGTACTCTTCTCTACTAACAACTAGGACAGCCGCCTTCCTACTGCAAAGGGAAATCCTGAAATCATGGTGCTTGTTGTGTTTACAAGTGCTCAAATTTGACTGATAGGCTCCCAGCACTTACGTAGCATAGCACTTCCATGTTTTGTCTCATGCTACACTATGCATCTTTGTAATTCAATTTTATTAAAAGGACATTTATTGAAGTCCTTCTGTATATTGGGTGCTTACGTAGTTTGTGTTCTCCTTGAGTCAAGGATTTAGGTGAAAGTCATTTGTTAGGGATGTAAGTAATATGCTGGATGAGATGAGATGTGGGGAAGTAAGACAGGTTAGGCAAACAAGAAAAGGTGTGTTAATAAGTCCATTATTTTCTGATGGCAAATGAAGCCTTGTCCCATGAGCAACTCTGGAAGCCAGTATAGAAGGACTCCTCAGAGCTATTCTGCCCAAGGGGAGAACGAGCTGGTGTATGTTAAATTGATTTCCATCAGTCATTGGATGAGAGTACTCTCAGGAGACACTAATTCACCTTTAGTTCTGGTCTGCCACAAGGGTGGGCAAAATGGCTTGGATCAGAGAATGCCCTCAACAAAGAAATGCAGCTGCTACCACGTAGAAGTCAGGTTGATGTGGTAAGGGACCGGGGATACGGGAAAGACACAGACACTGATGCCTTGTAAGGTCCTGGGAATACCAAAATGTACTGAATCTTTGCATTAAAAAAGCCATAATCTATCAAGGCAGAAAGACATGGATTAGACTAATTACAATGTCATGTGATAAGAACAATAGTGTTTAAGGGAACATAGCAGAGGAGGCAACAAATTGTGCATGAGAAAAAGAGAAAGGGAAAGGAGAGCAGAGGTTCTTTGCAAGGGATTGATGTATCTCTTCATGTGCAGAGGAGGGGGAAGATATGGCTCTATTTTATAGTGAGTATATATCACTAGCCAAAGTATAATCAGCAATTGAAGGCTGAATCTGCATAATTGCTCTTTATTGCATATCCTTTCTCTGATTTGAAGGCCACCACATTTTGTATTGTTAGTTTTAAGGTGATGGAGAAACTGTTCTATGTCTGGATTTTGATATTACATATTTCTACGTCCATCTCAATGTGAGACAATCTCTGATAATGAGCCAAATTCAGTTGTCCCTCCAAGACTGAAGAAGCCACGTGGCCGCCTCTCATTCATCATAGTTGAGTTCACACTTGAAATTGAGGAGGTCATTCTCCCACTAGACAGCATCATTGCCTGTGTGCTCATGATAATAGACAGTGACATCACCTTGGGACCTTGAGAGGGTTATAATTTGAGGACAAGAGAGTTGCTAATGAAACAGAATAGGGTTTTTACCCATGATCTTTTCATGCTAGAGACAAGGTTTGTTGAGGCTTTAAAGAGTCTCTAATTTTGTGTGTTGTACCAGACACAATAGAGCAGTACTGTAGACAAGCAAGTCCTCTGATGAGAAATGGCCTCATTCTCCTACCCTCAGGCAATGGAGGTAGAAGGTCTGCCAGGTCAAAAGGGAAGAATCCTATTGAGAGTCTTTTGGGGTATTGGCTTGGGTTGATGCATACCTCTCAAAACATTCATCTCCAGTCATATGATCTGTATATTTGCAAACGCAGACACTATTAGCCTGCCTAGGCCACCATAAGGTGTAGTACAGTTGCTGAGTATGTGGGCCTCAGCACTAGACTGCCTGGATTTGACCAGCTTCTCTGTCTCTCACAGCTTGCCAGCTCTAAGGATTCTGAACATTAGCTTCTGGATCTGGAAAAAGGAAATCGGTAACAGTAGTACTTATCAATTTTGTAGAGAACAAATGAGAGCATGCATATGACACACTTAACATGTTGTCGGGCACATCATGAGGAACACATTGCCTTTGTATACCCCACCCACACTCCAAGTCTTCACCTCATTTTCCACCTCTTCCTTACACTTCGGCCATTATCAATTCCCCTTATTCAGAACTTCTAATCTCCATAACATAATTCCATATATAGCTGTACAATTACATAGAGAGGAGTTGGCTTCTGTTGCTCAGACTTGTTTTATGTCTGTTATTTCATTTGCTGAGGAAGATGATGCATTGCTAAAGGACAAAAGTTGCCTGTCACTGCTTCTATAAGTTCTCAAAGTTGCTATACATTAGACACATCATAAATGTCCCTCATAAATACTTTGTAATTAATTTGTACCTTACTACAAAATTAACTTGAATTTGTACATAAGCAGCAAGTACTTCCTCTGCTTAAGATAAGAACAAGTAAATTATTTCAGAGAGCAGTCTCCTTTGTTCTGAAGGAACATCATCCCAGCAAGCAGCCCCCAAATGTTTCCCTTTCCTATTCCCTGAGCAAGCTTGGGCTCTTCATGTGTGTTGGAAAGTAATAATAAAGAGAATAAGTTATAGACTTCATGTCTCAGACTTACAGTTTTCTCTCACTATGCCCAAATGATTTGAGATTGTTAAATGAAAACATTCCTAGGGTCCGGAGAAAAACTCTATTTGGAAGCAGACTATAGGACTAGATAAAATCTCATATGAAAGGGCATGTTTTTGGTATATCATAGCATTTTCTTGAAATATGTGTAAGTACATCACAAATTTGCACTCAAAGATGTAAAAAAATGTTTACAAAATGCCGTTAGTCAGAGACAAAATCATGTAATGTGTAGCCCATGGAGGCAGTAGTCCCTGTGTCTCTTCTGTTTTCCTTAGCCACCAACTGTTCTCTACCACACCTCCACCCCACGATCTACAACCTAGTTCCAATACATCCCAAGCAGAAAGCTGTTGGGTGATTGGAGAGAAATCATTTTTGCTCATTCGTTTGATTATTCATCAAATATTTATGGAGGATTATTAATGTGCTCAAATCTGAGGATGTAAAGTTAAATAATAAACACATCCTTAGGCACGCCTCCAGATTCACAAGCCCCCAGCATGGCTGTAATTAAGAAATGATTATAGGCTTGGTGTATAACAGTACAAATCTTTAAGGTTTTTACTATCCCACTAATAGTACTGAGGGCAGACTCATGCTAGACTGCCTGGAATCAAAAGCCATTTCTGCACTCTTACTAGCTGTATGACCATAAGCAACCAAAAACAATTTCTGTTCTATTTTCTTATCTGTAAAATAGGGATGATAATAACCTTCTCTGTAAGGTTATTGGAAGGATTAAATGAGTTAATATGCAAAGTGCTTAAATGCTTGACACATAGTAAGGATTCATTAATATAAACCAACAATGTTATTATTAACAATTTCTGAGTTCCTACAATGAAAACGGTGTGAAATATATGCATGGGTGCAGTGAGGAATAAAGCACTGGCTAAGAAGTGAGCTGATGGATAACTTGGACACTGAGTCCCTTTACTTCTGTTCATCTTTTGTCTGAGAATTGTGCATAATACCTTCTGGCTTGATCTTCTGGGACATATGTTTGAAATACATAAAATATCTTCCTACTCAATAAGCCAACTGAGAAGTATAAATTTTTTTTTAGAAAAGTCTGTTTTCATGATGTGTTTAAAATTTTTAAATGCTTTTTGAATCTTTGTGGTCTGTCCTGGTGGCAAAGATGGCAGGTATCAAAGCATCAAGGGCCTAATGCTCTTTTTTAGCTTCATGGTGACTGTGCCCAGGACCAGCCCATGCTTGTGGCAGCAGCCCCTCTATGGCAGATGACAGAACACTACTTCACCAAGAAAATACAGATCATTGGATGTGAACTTATTTGACTACCTTCCCCTCCACCTGTAAAACTTATTATCAGAGTAAGGAAATGGTATTCCTCCTTCAGTGCAAAGGTAATCTCTTCATCTACCTTATGAGATTGATTCTTCCTGCTCCTTCTAGAACTCTCCTCCATCAATTATCCTCTATTTCACTCGTACTTTCAATCTCCCTTTCCTTTATTCTACAAATGTACCCTTCTCATCTTAATTTAAAAACAAAAAACAAACAAAAAAAAACCTCCTTTCCCTCAAATTCTGTAATCTAGTATTCAATCCCTCTCTTTCTCTTTGGCACCAATCTTTTAAATGATAAATCTACAGACTTACTTTTCCCCACTTTCTCAAATCTCATTTACTCTACCAACTCACTATGGGCTTTTGTATCACCACTCTAGGGAAATGGGCCTTGCTAAGGTCAAAAATGTCCCAATGGTCAAATCCAATGATCTCTTTCTCTTGTTCTTTCTACTCAACATTCCTGCTGCACTTGTCGTGGTTGCTTTCCTCATCTGCAAAACTCCCTCTTCCCTTAATATCAATGACTGCATCTCTTTCTGGTTCTCCTCCAGATTTTCTAACCACTCTTTCTCTGTATCCCTTGTTGAGTCCTTCTCTTCCTCTTATTCTTTCAATGTTCATGTTCATGGAAATCCTATTCTTATTCATCTTCTATGTTTATTCTACACATTCTCACTGGGTGATCTTAGCAATACTGTCATTATATGATGCCTACTATTCCTACATTTATAGCTCTGGTATCTGTTCTTGGCTCCAGATTAACATTTTCAACTGTAGATTAGATATCCTCGTATGTCCCTTACATGAATAAACAAAATCACTGTCTGCTCAGTTGCTCAAAATGGAACCTTGAGTCAAACATTACTCTTTCTATTGTACCCGCTACATCTTGTCTGATGCAATTTTACCTTAAGTTTATCTTGTGAATCTTGCCCCTGTTTTCTAACCCATTGCCACTCCCTAAGGCCAAATCTTCATCATCTCTCTTTTATGGATGATTGTCCTGGAACCCTGGTCCCTTACCTTTTTCGTATATCCTTTGAAAGGTATCTTGAGTTATCTTCTTAGAAATCATATGTAATTATGCTCCTTTTCTGCTTAAAAACCTTGATTGCCTTCCTGTTACCTGTGGTTAAATCTATGCTTCAATAATCTTCTTTACATTCTGGCCTTAACTAACTTTATTCTGTAGGCTTTATCTTCTATGATTTATCCCTTTTACTTCCTCCAGATATACTCATCTTTTATTATCCCCCAAACTAGCAATGTTCTTTCCAGACATGGACAGTTCTCTATCTGAAATTCCCCTTTTCATTCATTGAACACCTATTTGTCTCTCAATACCAAATTCAAGTACCTCCTCTTTTATAAAGCCTAGAGCTACTTCTTTTTCCTCCTCAGTGAACTGAGTTCTCCTGTATCAAGGGCCCTCTAGAGAAAAACAAAGGTCATCACTATTAGTGGATACCTTAGTTAGCCCCCCTAGTCTTTTGTAAAGATTTTTGGTTCACTGCCTCATAATCTGGGAGAATCCTGTACTTGAGAACTACTCTTCAATTTTTTTGTAAAGCTGGAAGATGAAGCTCAAGAGGAGAATTTCAGAAGATGCCAACCACAGACTCACTGGTTGGAAGGAAGTATGGGCCATAACCATGAAGTGAACCTGATATTACTTTAGCAGTCAGAACTCCCTGGCAATTCAGGTATATCCAATATTATCAACATGTGTGATTTATGCGCCTTTGGTTTTATTTACTGAACACTGCAGACAATGAGTAGGAGAGTGCCTTAGGCCAGGGATTCTATTTGGATAAGTTAGATGTCACTATCCATCCATGCTCAGTATTAGGCATGGAAAAGAAAACTTTTTATAAATGGGATATTGGTACTGAAATAGTGGTAAAGTAGAAGAAGGTGGGATAGTAAAGTTGCAGGTTAGAATGCTGATAAGTTAACAATTCTCCTTTGAATCACCCTCTACTTTGTACTTAGCGCAGTGTCCTATGCATAATAAATGCGTGATACATGTCTACATGTAAATAAATCCACTTACTCAACATTAAATATCTATTAAGCTCCTAGATAAACAGAAAGTGCACAAAAACCTGGGGCTTCAAAGATAAATTCACTTCAACCTGTAATAGAAAGGGCAGCAGCTATGTTACAAATATATTCAATAAAGTATTGCAGATGGGGAATGAGTGTCCCTGTTGTCATTTTCTAATGACTTATACTCCCCTCCATCCTAGGTTATATATAAGGAAAGGTAGTGTTTGTCCAAGTCCTATTTGGCAGCAGGATAACGTTTTCTTCCGTTAAATAACAAGAATGATAAAATTCTGGCTGTTTTCTATTCAAGAAAATGCAGTGAGGAGTCAAATGAGATGATACATATGAAAGGACTTCATGAATTTTAAGTGAATCACAATTATTAGCAGATAATAATTTAATAACAGTTCAGTTTTTAATATTCAAGTTTGCATTGGTACAGATTCTGAGATTAAGGATTAGTATTATCCATTTTTAAATTTACTTGATAAATGTCTATTGACAACCTACCTACTGTCACATGTTGGAGATACAATGTAGAATGAGATAAGCTCAATCCTAATCTTCTTGAACTAGTCTAGGATGGAAAGAAATAGAGAAGCAACTAATCACAAGATAGACTCTAGACTGAGCACGTAGGAAAGGTTGGGATTTGTAGTTTAAGAGAGGCTTTCTAGAGGAAATGACATGATAGACTCTAGACTGAGCACGTAGGAAAGGTTGGGATTTGTAGTTTAAGAGAGGCTTTCTAGAGGAAATGACATTAACCTGAAGTCTGAGTAGAGAGTAAGCTGTTGGAAAGGCAGGGATGGTAGAGAGAAATGCAAGTGCCAAGCACCAGAAATAAAAGGTTTGAGGAATGGCAAATGGGGCATCGAGGCTGGAACATAGAGTGGGAAGGTGTGGCTTGAGATGTGGAATGAAGATGTTGAAACTGACAATATAGATGCTTGGCTTTCCCACTTCCTTGTCTCATTTCCTCACTCTCTTATCTGTCTCCCCTGATTGCTTATTCTTAATAAATCTCTTTTGCACAGGGTCTGCTTCTTGGAAACTCAACCTCAGACAGATGTAGTAAAGAACCTAAACATAGAGACCTTTGTGAGGCATGTACAAGTGCATGCACTTTATCCAAAAATGATGCGAAGGCCTAGGAGAGTTTCAAGGGTCATGAGAGACCTAGAATATCAAGGATACTAGTATTTTGAGCTCTGCACTCCCTTGGGTGACAGCTCAGCTTCCTTTTTCTGTGCATTCAGATAAAGATATAGCCAATCAGGCACCCCAGAGCAGCTGCACTATGGATTTTCTAAAAAAAGTACAGGAGTTTATTTTTGATCTTAGCTTTCCTTTAGGATCTATTTATTATGCCATCTTTATTTCTTTGCCTTCTTTGCACCTGCCACATCACCCATCTAAAGTCAATAATATTTTTTAAAGGTGTCATTCTGTGATGTATATAGCATATTACATGATGTCACTGATGGACACTTTTTGTTAATACCCTCAAGTGCTTTGCTCTATCACTGAAGCAGATAATTTATTCTGGCATTTATATGAAAAGTCAGACACTGAGAGGGTACCTGCTTATTTGAGACTTTATGTATGCATGGTTTATTATGGCACATATTGTTAGCACATGGCTCCAAATTTGTATGTAATAATTAATAATTAATCTTTTCAATCTGTGGGGGAATGACAGAGGCCCCATGATGAAGGAATAACTCAATCATGAAAGCTTCACATGTCAATCCACTCTTACTGAGCTTCACAAAGATTCCTTCAGCCAAACTACAGTGCTGTTAACTATACATTGGCACCTCTTAAATGAACTCATTCTGGGGGATGGAGGTGCTATAGAAGACTTTTTACCCAGGAGCCATTTGCAAACCCAGTTTCAACTGTAGGCAGAAAAAAAAAATCCCACGTGTGTAATTATCCTATCTGCAGAGCTGGTTGACAAGTAGAATCGTGGAGTTTTCTCCTTGAGATAAGTGTATTCTTTTGCCAAGGAAATCCTTTTTTTAATGGGGTTTAGGATATTTGCCCCAAGTCACAAATCCATACACTCTGCGGAAAGCCCTGCCTGTTATAAACTTTGTTGGCATTCAGGAGAGCTATGGAACAGGAAGCCGCCTGCTGGGTTTTAAGTGGGAATATTTGCTCAGAATATTTGATTAAAGGATGCACTTAAATGAGGCATATGTGCATGATAAACAAACGTGAGTCAGAAACTTGGGGGAAATAAAAGGAACACATATTCCAGACTGTGGATAATTCCTTTTATGTTGGGAGAGCTAGAGAAATATGTCTGATAATATAGGATTAGTTTGATAAAGATCAGGTTAAGCATGCCACTGGTTACAGAGTGGGCACGGATTCTAGGAAATGAAATGGTAATATTTCAGATAAAATAAATACTGAAAAGTATGGCAACCTTATTAACAAACTGTGACCTTAAATTTTGGAGAGAACAGGTAGCCTGGCATTCATCTATTTAAAAGGGCCTCTGAAAAAAGTGAAATTTTCAGTGCCAGGGCTTCCTATTCACAAGGCATGACCCTGGGCATATGTAACATTTCCTTTCAAACAGGGATGATGTCTTAAATTTTTATATTTTGGGAAGACACTGTATATACTTCCTTTGGAAAGCAAATCTCAGGGTTCCAAAGAAAATCTTATCCTCTTGTTCATATTCCTTGACATCTATAACTAATAATTCAGCAAAGCCACCTTCTCATACCCCAATATCTAATGACACCATCTGTCCCTTGGAAATGGAGAAGCTGTGACCCTGGAAGCAAATGATAGCAAAGGATCTAAGTCAGGCACTCAGATGATATAAAACAAAATTTGAAGTCAAAGTAAGCAAATGTGTGCATGCCCAAATAACTTCTTTATAGTTAACCTTTATTCAGTTCTTCTTCAAGATGCAGTGTATCTAAGACTGCCAACCTCAATCAAAAGACAAACTTAATCAGTGCTGTGGTTTTAATGTGTCCCCCAAAGTTCATGTGTTGAAAATTTAATCCCCAATTCAGTAATGTTGAGAGGTGATGCCTCTAAGAGATGATTAGGTCATGAGGGCTGTGCCCTCATGAATGGATTAATGTCATTGTCATAGGAGTGGGTTAGTTCTCACTGGAATGGCTTCCTGATAAAAGGATGAATTCAGTCCCCTTCCCCTTCTTCCTTATGCCCTCTTGCCCTTCTGCTTTCTACCATGGGATGATGCAGCAAGAAGACCCTCGCCAGATGCAGACTCCTCAGCCTTGGACTCCCGAGCCTCCAGAACTGTAAGAAATAAATCTCGATTCTTCAAAATTACCCAGTCTGTGGTATTCTGTCATAGCAACACAAAATGCACTAAGACAATTGGTATCCCATTATCTGTGGGCTGTACAGTGGAATACTAGCAATGCTAATGTCATCACTGTGGATACTTTGTCTCAAATAAAGGATTAGTTTGATATAGAATGTGGAGGGGCTCCATCACCAATGTGTTTTCACCTAGTGTGTAAAATAAATGACATGAATCAGGAGCCATTGATTAAGCCTGACGTGGCATCACTATTTTCCTACCCCTACTCTGTTATTCCTAAGAGCCTGGATTGAGAAGAAGGGAGAAAAAAAAATCATGCTTGCTTGCTTGACAAACACTCTCAGAGAAAGCATGGAGGAGGAACTAGTAATTTAAAAGTATATATTATATTTAAGAATATCTATATATAATCATCCTTTCCCCAAGACATTTAGTGATATTTCAAAGACATTTCGTTTTCTCCGTCCATCTTCATTGCAAACAATTTTCAATAGTTTTTCCTTGGAATTTATATATTGAAGTATATGAAACATTATCATTTTTAAGCAGAGAAACTTAGAATGATTTAATATTAATAAATAGGAAGTTAATCTTAAATCTGCACAAGTTATTTAAGATAAATATTGCATAATTTCAATTTTAAATTAGATTTTTGGTATAGATTTAAATTTTTAAAATTTCATTGCAAGGAAGTGATGGAAAAAATATTCTCAGCAAATGAGTGGAAATTGCACAACTACAAGATTTACCCATTTTTGAAAGCTGCCTGAAAAAGAAGATAGCAATCCAAAAGAAAATTCTTCATACAGGTATGAAACTTTGTCATATACTGCTGAAGAAATGTCTCTAATTCAGGGTTAAAGGTCACTTGTTTAAATGTATATATTTGTCAGCTTTTGTAAATCACAAAGACTAAAACAGTAGGTGATTATTAGATCCAAGTATTTTGATGTATTGACTAATTTATTTTCTCTATGCTTTTCAAAATGCCACTGTTTGTTTATTTATTCATGTAGATGAAGCAGGAGAAAAATAGACTACAATAATATTCTAACTTGTAGAGTAATTCTCTTGTGGCATCATAATGCCAATGTTGACCATGAATCAAAATGAAAGCCTCATTTACTGAATGCCGGGCCCTTCTCACTCTTATGAATATTCTCTTTCTGGGAAATTATTATATTTTATGTATATTTAAGTTCCCCATCATCATCATCATCTATTTTCATGGCAAAATTTGTTTAGATTTCTGGATTTTACCAAAACTACATTTTCCAAAATGTTCCATAAAACACTGGTTCTCCAGGATGTTACTCATGATAAGGAATCTGTGATCAAGTGAACATCAGGAAAACCCCTGTGTAAAAAAAGTTTTTAAAATATTTATTTGTGTATTTATTTTTACTACATATTTTCTCACAACTTTTTAATATGCTAATGGATATTAAGTCTCTCTCAGAGGATGTTTTGCAGAATTTCCTGTACTTATTTTACATTTAAAAACTTAGAGAGCATTTCATGGACTAGAGTTTTGGGAAACATCTTTGGCCAGATGCTGAATTAAAGAAACTTGGTAGCTACATTTCCCAGAAGCAGCCTTTGTACATGAATTTGCTACCTCCAAACCAAGAGCAAGGGAAAAATTGTAATAGCTTATTTCTTCAGTAATCTCTTCATAAGTTTCCAGGGTCTTCCCTGCAATAACAATTCTGAATGAAATATTGGGAGTTGAAATAAGGTAGAGACAACTGTTAAAAATGCTGGACAGAATTAATAATTTCCAAGAAAGGAAACATTATCTAGGAAGATTGGGTGCATCCAAGTTCTCTGGGTGAGTCAACAATTTACAAAAGGATATACCCAAAGATATTAATTTAGACTATTAGAACCAGGGACCATCAAAGTTAGAAATGAAGTAGAGAGACATCTTGTTCTAAGTCCTTTTTTTTTTTTTTTTGCAGATGACAAGAGTGACTCCCAAAGAGGTTAAGTGGCATGCTCCAGGTCATAATTGTCAAAACTGGAGTTAAAATCAGGCCTCATGAGTCTCAATTTAGATATTTTTTTCTCTTAGAGGATTTTCCCCCTTCATTTCGTAAAACAATATAGGCACATAGGATCTTGGGAAAAATACTATAAAGAAGGTATCATCCTTCTGATATAAGGGCAAAAATGTCTTATTCTAGTCCTGTAGGTCTTAACCTGTAGGGAGTAATGACTTTGTTAAAGTTGTAAACTTAAAATAAAATCCTAAGCCCCTACTGACTGAATGGACCCTCTTGTAGCCAAGGGGACTCCAGAAAAATCTTAAAATTGAGTGAGTTCCCAGCCACAATGGGACAGGAGGTTAGACACAACTCATTATACCTCCTCTCTTTTGGGGTTTAGACACAACGACTGACCAGCACTAATGTTAAAGTAGAGATCATAAGACTGACAGAACAAACTCTTTGTGGCAATGAGATACGAAATTATATACAGGACCTAAAACCATGCTAGGCAAGGGGTAAGTCATGCACCCTACACTTAAAGAATAAACTATGTTCTAACTGCCACAAGGTTGTCTTTTTTTTTTCTTCACTAGCAGTTAAATAAGGACTGGTCTCAAGATAAGCAATATTAAAACAATTACAACTCATCCAGTTCACAGATGCTAACTGATCCCCTGTTCCATCAACCATAACTGCAGCTTTCACCGGACAAGCGACTGATGTCAGTAACTTTCTCCTAATAAGAAGACCACCAACCATGGACTGATGATTCTGGCTGGTTTAAAGAGATCGCTCTTGCATGCCTCTGTGTCCTAAAAAGGCCTTTTGACATACAGGCCCTAACTGTAAGACATTTAAATGTTAAGTCTCCACCTCAAAGTGAACATGGGTTGTATGTTACATGCATGTTTGCTTTATACACATGCATCAGAACCACCTTTGTGAATATTCGTAGCCTTCTGTAACCTGTTGAATATGTATGTTTAGCCAACCAGTTCAACATAAAGCTCCTATCCCAACCGTTCCTCCTTTGAAGTGCCTGTCTCTGGTCTTGTCCAAAGACATGCTTCCCAGGCTGCAGGATGGTCACCTTGCAGACTATAACCCTTTACAAGAAATAAAGTCTCTCCTTTCCTTTTCCAAATTTATAGATTTAAGTTAAGTTGACAAAATGAATACTCCAAGATCCCATCATCCATATATTCTGTAGATGGAGAGGTGTGGGGCTCAGGATTTGCGTTTTTAACCAGACTCTCAGGTGACTTTGAAGCAGGTCTTCTGAAAAATGTGGCTTGAGAAACACATCTGGTTGGTTGCTAATTTGTTTTAGTATTAAATCCTAAATCCTTTGATTTGGCATACTACATACAAACGTATGTAATAAACCAGAGTTAATTCAAAGGAAAAAGTAGAATATGAGAAATCCATTGTGAGCACCGTACATTATATTTATAAATTTTCCTGAATCACATCATCTAACTTAAGTTTGGTTTGCCAAATGTGTGCCTCATTCACTTTTCAGAGACTCTGAGGTTCAAATATAAATAAAGAGATCCCTTGTTTTCTGAATACATTTATTTGGGTGGTGGGAAATGGGCAAAATGCTTTTTCTAATAGAAAGCCTGATGAAAGAAATCTTGACTGTCTTGTTGGTCACGAAGTGGTTATTAGAAATCAACATCTTGAAGTATTTAAATGCAAATAAATTAGAAGAAGGTATATTATATCACCTTCTATGTATGTTTGGTTTAAAAATGAAGTAAAAATTGTGTGGTACAGTAGTCCTGGGCTTTTCCTAACGTAGGAGAATTGCCAAGATAAGTAGCTGTATTTCAAGTGTGATAATCAAACCAGCCAAAGAGCGGGAAATGAGCAACTGTTCCCAGAACTCTCCATTTCCTGGAAATGCACACTACTCTGCCCCTGGTCTTCATGCCTTTTTAACCCCTTACCCAATCTTTTCTTCTAACACCCTTTCACAAGGTCTATGCAGAGCAGAAGAGCATGAAGGGAAAGAATTTATCTCAAAAATGCTTCTCCAGAGAGACTTGGCATTAAATCGTCTGCTCAAATCCAAACCCACAACACATCCCAGCATGGGGAGCCTGGAGGGAATTACTGTAGGGACAAGCACATTAATATTAGCAAATATATTAAATCAGACAGAAGGAAACTGTATTAATTATTTTCATATGCTCCACAGGAAGATCTCTCTTTTTTTTCTCCCTCCGCGTCTCTCTCTATCCCTCGCTCTCTTTCTCCTTTCTCTCCCCTCTGTCTCTTCCTGTCTCTCTCCCTTTATTTCTAGTGCCCCCTCCCTTTCCTCCCCACCTTGCACCCTCCCCAGTTCCGTCCTTCTTTCTCTTTCTCTCGCACACACATATACACCAATCCATTTATTGCACCTCTTCCTGTTTTCTATTTAGGAGACAGAACAATCACATTACACTATATTTCTCTCTCTTCTCTGCTTTTGGGGATAGCACTTATCTATTGGGATAATATATCCAAATGGTCTCCAGACCGATCAAAGAAGGCTTACTAAATTTGTCATCAGCGTTGAAGATGTCTGCTCAACCACCTGAATGGTGAGGGGTGAGTTTGCTCTTAAGTTGACATTTGTGCTGGTTGTCTTCCATTTCCCCACCCCAACCACTCTCTTCTCTTCTATTCTCTGTACCCTAGGAAGCTGTCCTTCAGGGTTTGTATCAATGGGCTCCCTTGCTGTCTGACTGTTAGTTGAATCTGGCTAATGAAAGGCTCCCACAGGAGAATGGAAAACAGGAGGAGGGCAAGGTCTGGATATTTATTCCCAGGCTTACTTCCTGCTAGGATAGCACAAATTGACTACACTCCTCCACAGGTTTCATTAGGTGACCCTTCTGTATAGCTGCCTTCACCAGGTTCTGGTAATCACTCCCTCCCTTGCTTCTTCAGTTCTGTTGATAGTCCCAGAATACTACACTCTCCCTTTAAGAGTTGTTTTTTTCTCTCACACCATTGAAATGTGTGGTCTCTTTCCTGCAAATATCCTGGATATTTGCTCCAAAGGGAGCCCAGAATGCTTCCAAAGACCTTGTTATTGAGGCTTCGTCAAACATAGTTCCATTTTTAAGACCCTGTTCCACAGTGTCTGAGCAACACACCAAGAAAAATGTCCAACACCATCAAGAACAAACCAATTACTATTTTTTTCTCACTCTAAACCTAACTGTCCCAACTGAACACATTATACTGTCCATTCATTAAGCACCAAGAGACCTGAATATTGATGCCATTTAAGGCTCAGATTATCAGCAAAATTGACTGAATTATCCTTCAGGACATGGAGGACCAGCAAGCTCTATAAACTAAGGATAAAAATATTTAAGTTCATTCAATAATGAAAATTAAGGATATGGGGTCACCCAGAATCAACCAAGGAGCAATGCAGTACTTTCTCGAAGACTAAATGATGGGCTTCCATTTCTGGTACGCTTAACCTGCCATGTTGTGAGACCAAATGCTCTCTTTTAAATATTTGTTCTAAAATAGGAAATCATCTCAGTGCTATTGTGCAGTGAACCTTGCAACTATAGTAACTGGACAAGAAAATACATCAGAAATGGCAGTCATATTATCTTCAGTTAAATTTAAGGTCCTCCTTTATAGGACTAAGTTAAATTTGTTCTATTTCTCTTACTTGGATTATTTTTTTTAATGAGTCCAAGAAAATAATCAGAGATGGGATTTGAATGGGTAAAGATAATTCCTTCCCACAAATGGCTCCCTCTTTGTTTTATATTTAGGAATATGAAATAGCTGTTTCAGGTTGGAAATTTCCCCACTGAACTAATAAAAGGAAAACCAACTGAGGCATATGACATCTACATTATGGTTACTCTGGTAGGAATCTAAGATGCCCGAATTTCTCTAACTTGTTTCTTTCCATTTAGAAAATCAAGCAGCTGTTTTCACAATACACAGTAAGTGTTGGCTATGAAAGAAAAATGGTGGAATTGCAATAATAACTCAAATTATCTGTATAATAGTAACAGTTGAAAACAAATAATTCATGCTCATGATATCATTTGATCCTCAGTACAACCCAAGTGAGGCAGGTAAAGGCGGAAGAAAACCTGAGGCACAGATAGGTGAAGACATCTTTTCTCAAAAATGGCTGAACCAGAACTTGAACCCAGGTCCTCTGGATCCAAGTTCAGGGCTCTTTCCACTATACTACCCTGTCACTATGGAATGAAAGACATGCTGACAAACTTATTGCAATATGCTTTACCAGGGTGCATTAGAATGCTGTAGATGCCCTCTTGATGCCACTTCAAATCCCTGAAAAACCTTGTGGGTCCATAGTAGGAGCCTAGTATATACAAATGTGTTGGTTCATGTTCATACAGCATACAAAAGCTGTATGAACACCAAACAACACATTTGTATAATAAATTGTGACACAGCCAGTGATTTTTGATGTTCAAAAATCTTCATCAATATTGTCTCTGAACGAAACTATCATATATGTTTCCCTTTGTTACTCCCAGCCTTTCAATAACCTTTTTCCTCTATTGTCTTGTTTTATAATGCCTTGCACCATCAATATTCTTCCCCAGTGCCAGACTACAACCAAATACTCTCGTTCGAATTATGGAGTAAAAGACTAATTGGGCTTACTGTCATTTCTATCAGGTGGTTTTAATATGAAATAAAATCTTTAATCCAAGAACAGAAGCAACAGTGCTGTAATTTTAGCCATTATAATAGCAAGCTAGGTTAGAATAGTTATTGGACAAGGGATTTCTTTCAAGGGCTTGGGTACTATTGAAATCAGGCCACATGCATGTTACCGCACTTAAAGTAAGAGTGACACTGACTCTAATCTGCCACCATGGACCATACTACCCAAGAGAGGCGCTCCCTTGAGCTTTACCTCTCTGGAAGTGCTTAACAATTAATTACCCTTTTGAATTGGAAATACATGTAATGACGAGCATTCAAGAAGCATGCAGAGAAAAGTAACTTCTTCCTACCCCTGTCTCCCTGGCATCCAGTCACCTTTCTCAGAAGCACCTGATATTTCCACTCTCTTGTGTATCTTTTAGGGACATTCTATTGCATATACAAACACAGCATTTGTGCATATATATAGACATACTAATATATACATAGTCCCCCATGCTATATGTACTTTGCAAGGTAATTTTATAATAATTTGTCCTAAAATAAATCCATTCTTCCTTTCCTTCTTTCTATTCTCCCTTAGTTGTCCTTTAATTTCTTCAATGAATGGTTCCCACTGATACCTATAGCCTATGTATTTAGCCAAGAGTAATTGCCCTAATGGGAGTGTCAACTGTCTCAGAACTGGGCTTAGTTCTAGGCCATTTTAAAATGACTGCTTTCATAATTAAAAGATAATGTCTCAAAAAATCATATGCTGTATTCTTATCATTTTAAAAGTTTTATAATTGACAACTTTGACTCATACTTGACATTCGTAGACACCTGAAAACTCTTTTTTTCTGTATACTTTTTAACAATGACTCTCATATTTTTCAATGTGGGCTTAGTGCCATTAGGGCTTTTTTTCATCTCAGCCATTAAAGAGTGATTTACCTCAGGCCTCTTCATTAATTAAGGGAGACCTAGAATTAAGGGAGAATATGAATTCTTCTGTGAGGAAGGTAACTGTCAAGCAGATCATCCAGATAATTCCATAATCACTTCCAAGGTGATTTATAATTGAACCAATTACTGCCTGTATTTCCTAATAAAACCACAGTGTCAGCATGGCCATGAAGTTACTTTTTCAGGTGCCCGGAGGCTTCTGCTACTTTCTGCACTCAGGCACAATGCTTCTGTTACTTGCAAGCATTTTGGTCTTCTTTCTTTCTCAGGTTCCATAGTAATGTCTGATGCCTACCAGGCTGATCAAACAAATGGCGATGCTGGGGTTGCATTGTCACTAACTGAAAGAAGCACCCTTTCCAAGTGTCCCTGCTGGACGCTTGTGCTCAAGCACCTCCTACAGGGGTTGGTATTCACAACATTTGAACTTCTTTAGCTCCACTTGGCTACAGACATGATCATTTTCCAGGGGCAAAATCTGAAGACCTCTGGTTTCATGGAAGTGGATCTATGATACTTGAAACACCTCTTGAGCTGCTAGCTCTTTGGAAATTGCAGAAAAACATATTTCAGGCAAATGTAGGTTTTAATGTCACACATTACACTTTCCAACTTAGGTCTCGAGATGTGGGAAAAAATAGTGTGCATGGCAGGCACAAAGAAGTGGAATGAATAATTATCTCCTGGCATTATCTACTCTAGATTCTATCCCAAAAAGAATGTTTGTTTTAGTGAAATGTATTTATTCACATCGGGATGAAAACTAGGATGTAACACTAAGTTAATTTTATTTTCAAAGAAAATTTCATTAAAATAGATAAAGGCTTTGTTTCAAAAAGAAAGAAACAGAACTAATGCATTTTGCCCAGATTTGAACATTGCATTAAAAGCCTAATGTTTAAAGTGCATTTTCAAGATACAATAATACTGACAGAAGACTGTCTGATAGGATGATGGAATAACACCATGATAAATCAACTGAAAATGAGACAAATCACCTAAGTGGGGAAAGAGGCTCATCTCTTGGTATAGAATCAACATTTACCATGGTTTCAGAAGCAGGTAATTGTGAATGGATATAGCTTGTGTTTTTATCTGAATTGAGGATTTTCATTAAATGTATGTTTTGACAAGATCTGAAACAGGTCTCTATGGATCTTATAGATAAAATTCAATTGACAACTCTGACTCATGACTTTGTTTATACACTTGTGCTTCAACACATCAGAAAAGCTATTTTTTCCCTATAGTTTCTAAGAATGTCTCTCAATTACAGAGTCTAAGTCTGAATCATTTCTGGTGGTTATCTTTTCTAGCTTACATCCATTTTTCCTTATTATGTATATGCCCATTATGACATCTTTCAAAGCCCACCAGGGATATGGAATAGACATGCAATATTTTACTGACTTGAAAGTATACAGGAAAAATTCTTTCCAATAAGAAAAATCATACTTATGCATTTCCTTTTCCCTTGCCAATGCAGGGCAGCAAGGAAAACAGAGAAATATGCTAATATTTAATAAGAATTCTAGAATAACCATTCTGTTTACCTCAGTGGCCCATATTTGGCTCTTGATTTTATTCTGGTGGTCAAATTTTGCCCTTCTATCTTCTTATCAGTCACCGTTATTTTAATTGTCAACATCATCATCACTATCGTATTTATAGTTATCACAGAAAATTGCTTTTTCACATTTACAGGGAGACCGTCACTATTCTATATGCATTCACATTTCCTAATCTCCCTTCATTTCTACCGACTATATTAAATTCCTCATTGATACACTGCTAATCAATCAACTATGGTAAGTATTATAGTGTTTATCTAAGCCTCCTCCTTGTTACAAGTTCCCTATTTTCTCTGTCTTTTCTTTCCTTCTCTTCACCTCAGCTAAGATCATCTTTGCTTGCCACTATGACTACTGGCTGGTCTCTCAAAAGTTACCACCCTCACATTCTACTACAACAACTAGTTGGAAGCACTAATCTTCATTAATTGATCTACCTTTTCTTCTCTGTCTTGGTTCTAATTTCCTTATCCTGGAGAAAAGGATCACTTATTTTCCCTACACTACCAATATTTTATGTATGTGTGTATATATAAAATAAGGTACTTCCCTGCCCTCTCAGATGTGGTGTGAGAGTGGATCAATAAAATATACATATGTAGAAGGATCATATTAGACATATAAAATTCCATGGGAACATCAAGAAAAAATTATTACAGTCTAAAATAATGGGGAGTGTTTTAAATCCAGGAATAATCAAGCTCCCCCAAATGAAGAGAACTTTGGGAGATGTCAGATAATTGATCTGATATAAATGGTCTATGTAAATAAATTTTATGAAGAGGTAGCAGTGTTCATTGAAGTGGAGAGTTAAAGGGAGAGGGAGATAAAACTCAGTGAATCCCACTAACGTTAGAGCCTTCTGTGATATCCACCCCATTTCTTTTTTATAAGTCATTAAAATATCCTGTACTTAGACTTTTAAGTAGTAGATAGATCGAAAAAAACATGGCCACACTTTGCTGAACCTGACATTCTCCTCATTTATTTATCCTTTGGAACCATGATAAATATCATTTCCCAAAGGTGATATCCCCAGAAGAACCAGGAAAAAATTGGATGTGGAAATGATGGCTCATTCTTGTGTGGTCACTTAAAGTAGCAATGTGAACATGGGTGTGTTTTATTACTCTTTGTACTTTCCTGCCCTTTTGAAAAAGTATTTCTAGAAAGAAATGAATAACTGCTATGAAACAAGATGCTTGTAAACTTGAAACAATTTTCCATCTCTGGACCTTCTCTATAAAGCTTTCCATTAATATCTTAATAGGAAATTATCTTTCCATTTCTTGGAATCCTGTAGCAATTTACCTATATTTCCTAATGGTGCTTTCCTATTTCTATCTAATAGTAAAAGTATTCATGTAACATCTCCTCCCTCCACTGAAATTTTTGACAGAAGCACCTAAACTGTTTCATCTCCCAGTTTTACAAAGCACCCGACAGTTGTTAGTATTTTGCAGATAGTCCAGACTCAAAAGTTGTTGAATGGCTTAGTGGATAAATATATGAATGAGCAATCCCATTGAAAGCTGGTTCTCAGTTTGTTACTCACAAGATTTTATTTCAAATATTGACTTCCAAAGCAATGACCACAAAATTAAGAAATGGGATGAACATGAAGATCTTTTTTTTTTTTTTTTTTTTTTTCAGAAAAATTTATCTCTGAATGTAGTTCAGTTATCTCTCTTGGAGATACTTAAAAAATACTATTTCGCCAAAATTCTGACATAATTTCTTTATAAAATATGCCCATACCTGGGTATATTCAGAGGTGTAACATTTAAAGAAGAAATGAATTTAAAATTTAGTTTTCATGCTTATATTTGCCAATAATAAAAATTAATCAACACTGAAGGAAAGTGTGCCATTAAATTGCTACTAAACAAAAGTAAGCAATGCATGAATTGCTACATAATATCCAGAACATTATAGGTTTCTCCTTTTACAAAATGTTATAAACACTTCACAATGCATTACGTTAAATTTCATTACAAGAAAAAGACAACATCACTTAAACTATGTATTTAAAAATTAAAGCATCAACATGATTCAGTTACTAGTAATTGATTCTTATTCATTTTTTTCTGATTCAGAATAAAAATAAACTAAATATATTTAAAAACATTTCTGCAGACTATTAACTATATTTTTGTAATGTTCAACAAATAAAAACAAAAAATATTGGTTTGCTTCTAATTGAACAAAGAAAGTATCCACCATCTTTGACATGTGCACTTTAAAATTCTGTGATCTTTGTTGATTTCAAATAAACAATTTCAAATAAACAATGAGAATGCTTAAACAAAAGGGAACAAAAAATTAGAACCTCTTCTTACAAAGTCTAAAAATTAAACAGGCCTGAAAGTACATAAAATGGCATATTTTATAGAGATTTAAACTCTACTTTGATGTAGGTATTTAAAATCAAAACCAAATATTCTGGTGTAACCACTGAATCTTGCATGCATCCTGGTAGATATTCAAGCAAGTCAAGTCTATCACTTGCTCTTGTATTCACTTTCAGCCACGCTCCCACTTAAGAAAAAATAGGGACTATGGCCATAATTTATGACACTAGTTTTATTCGTGAAATAGAACACAAACAAGGAAAGTTTTCAAATGTGGGAAGTGACAGATAAAAGGAAAATATCAGTAACTAATGCAAAAGAATACCAAAATAAAATGAACACTACACTTGTCATTTTCATTTTATAATTAAAAGCCCTGAAAATGTTTTTCAGTTAACTATTCAAACATCTAGAAGATTTCTCAAAGGCTTAACGTAAGTTTAAGTGGAACCTACCTTTAAAATTTGGCCTGATTCTTGCATCATATCCTGATGTCCTTCCCATTAACTTGTCCAAGAAATCTGAAGGAGATAGGGTCTGTGAAGGTTGTTTTCCAGACCTGGAGTCATGGTCTTTGCAGAAAGCCGTCCTAAACACATCATTAACTCTTTTAGCAACAATTTCATTTGCATCCCTTGAGAGCTAATGCTCACTGCATTTTTAACATTACATTTTGGTAAAGATATTTGATATGTTAGTATGAAGAAAACTAGAAAAATCCAAACTCTTTGGCCAACTTCTGAACTTGTACATGTTCTAAAGTTAACTTTAAATGATGAGAACTATAAATCCTGAGTCACGTCACCCAGGTTTCCAAACTTTAACCATAAGATGTTTGAGAACAGACAATGTATTTAGTTTTAGGTTGTAGATTTTATGTATATATAGTTAAAACTATTTATTCAGAGAAATGAGTGATAATTTTTAAATTCATGTGATTGTCTTAAAATCATTTCTATCTGACTTTAAAAAATTGTTTCAGCATTTCAGCCCTAAATATAAGTCATCTACCTTTTATAAGAAATATATAATAAGATGGGCAGAACAAACTTATTATTTCATTGCTTATTTTTCCCATCTGCTAGTTCTAATCCAACTATCAACTATTAATATTTGTCAATGTGATATCTAAAAGAGAACCTTCATTTGGACATTTCATTTCATTTTAAAATAGGTCAACAATGAGCATGTATATGACTTATTTTATCAGTTATTTATATATAAGCATTTAAATTGTTAACTCTCTAAAAAATATTAATGAAAACACACTTCTAAATCATTTTGACTTTTTATCACCAAAACACTGAAAGTTGGTGAAAAATTTCTCAGATTTTCATTTTCCTGTTAAAAGTAATAAAGAGCTTATTAAACATAGCATATTTGGTTTGTAGCAAAATTAATTATTTCACAATACCACTGTTAACTGAAATTTCTTCCCTAAAGTATATATTTTATAAGCTTTGTTTTCAATAGTTTAACAAATAGTGTCTTATGAATTCTATCACTAAGAAAATACCACATTCTTGCCAGCTTTTCAAAGAAGGGGTATTCAAAATAAGTGCAAAGATGATATAAATATTTTGTAGGAGTTAAAAATTGATACGATCATGCATAAATACTCACATTCTCATATGCAGATTCATCTGATTAATCAAGTATTATTTGATTATGATGGTGGTGGTGGTGAGGATGATGATGATGATGATGATGACTCTAATAAAAACCAGCCTATATTTTTTCTTAATCATAGTAGGAGGTGTAAACCTGAAAGGAACATAGTGGGTTTTCCCAGTATTCATAGCATTATTACTATGTGTTCCATTTATCTTGGTTCTGTGAAAAAATGCCATAAAATGTAATGAAAATTAAATTTAGAGTCCTATACTTTGTTGTAAGAGCATCTCCTGTCTCTGCTGAGTCTTCCACTCTCTGTTATTAGATGACTATTTCACTTACTGGTAATGATTTGATATTTTGAGGTATCAATTGATTTGACAACTATTCATAAACTACGTAGAAAATGCAAGCATGAAAATAGTAATTTCCCACTTTTTTAAATTATGCATGCTCCACTTCTCATTTGTACATAAATACAATTATGTCATATCAACTAAATTTTGGTAGGCAATCAATTTCCAAACAGATTGAATAGTAGAATATAGTAGTAAAAAGAAATTTTTGATATTTCAAGAAAATTCCTAAATTGTAGTCCTCACAGTATGCTTCTAGTTTCTGAAATATAACAGAAGTCCCAAGTTGGCTGAGAATTAGGGATCTTTTATATTTTATCTAAAATGAGCATGCTCCTGCCAAATTAATACAATCATCTTATATGAAAAACACTGCACCCAATAATCCCTTTAAATTACTTTCAGAAAAATAATCACCCTTATATAGAAATGTAAAGAGCATGCAACTCATCAGACTACCTTAATATCACATTGGCTGTGAAAATGTGTGTTGAATTGCATAGAGTGCGGCTTTGCATCATAAAACTTGCTTTTGTGAAAATTTACCACCCTCCCACTATTATTAGGCTTTTTAAATGAACAAAAGATATCTAACTTTCCTCTATAAAATTAAAATAATACAGTCCAGGGCACAGATAAATACACAACAGTTACATGACACATTCTCTTTTAAACAATTTAAATATCAACATGCAAAGTCGTTTCACCTACCTGAAGTGGTTTGTCTCTAAGAAAAATGCAAACAAGGCTGTCAAAATGTTCACTAGCTGCCGGTTCATTCCTGTTTCTGTGTTGCTTGTGGAAAATATCCCGAAATGATTCCAGAAAGATGCTAGGACAAAGTGTCTATTTATTGTCCAGATTCAAAATTTGGCAGGAACCTAGTTTCCTTGAAAATCAAAAAGAGATTTGGTTTTGTACAGTTTGCTGAGAAAAAAGAAAAAGTGCCAGTCCTGGGCATCATGGTCAGGTCAAACCGAGGCTTGGGACCATCAGTTAACCCAGAAAGACAAAGCCTCAGAACTGATGAATCCCCCAGCTGCTTTTCCGGAATAATAAAAATGCTGCTACCTTAATCGCATCACCATGCAAAGGGAGTTGGTGACAATGCCATGCTAGATAGCTTTGGCTTTTGTTTTATATCTTTTCTGTTTAGCAAAGCCCTTTTTCTAGAAAATGTTTTCTTTTAAAAAGAAGTTGTAAATGAGAGAGAAGAAAGGACTCTGCGCGCTGGAGTGGGTGGGGGGAAGAGGGAAAAATTGCTGAGATCCTGTGCTGGAATGAGGGCTATAGAATGAGACGGAGACGTGATCTTACCCAGCCTATAAATTTCAGCACTCGGACAGCTCCAAGCTCTGAAGTGCGCATGTTTCCTTTTTCAGTTGCTTGGGGCGGGGGTCGGGGAAAAGCATTCAAGAGGGGACGTGCCTGCTGTTCGAAGGCAAAGAGTGACTGGCCGTTCAGCGAGGCGGTACTGAAGGGGGTACGATGACAGCAAGAGGAGAACAGAGGTCGGGAGACGGAGAGGGTGAGGGAAGTGGGGTCTGAGCTCCTGGAAATGCTAGCCTGTCGGTGGGTGGGCGGGACGGGAGTTTGAAGCAGAAAAGGGAAGGGAATAAGGTTTCATGGTGGGAAAACGAAATTGAGGGAAACAGAGAACAGGATTCAGAGTACTGAAATTATAATAAGGGTGTGGACAGTTCACTCTTTGTCAGTGCAAGCTGGAGGCAAAGAGGAGTCCTGTGCCGAAGAGAAGGGAACATTTCCTTGGCACAGAGAAGCCCGTGTGCAGAAGAAGGTTCATGAAGATCGATAATTTAATTTAGAAGTCCGTTATGCCTTCCTCGCCTTTTTAATGTTTTCATCTGATTTTAGTCGCCTATTCCCAAAGGATCGCTCTACCTCTGTACTAGGGAAAGCCCCTTCCAACTGAGCTTTCTTCAGTGGCTCAAAATCCTTGGGCATCCGCAAGTCACAGATTTGTAGAAAAGGAAATGAGACAATGGGCCGGCAGGGGGCAGTAGCAATCTTTTCTTGCCATGGTTAAAGGTTAGAGCAGGGCTCCATGTTAGAAATGGAGCAAGGAAAAGTGCAACTGGGAGTTTGGTTCATCTGCCCATTCCAGATGTTAATCACTAGGAGCAGTCATGTAATAAAGTGCACATGCTATTCTCCTAAATTGACTAAAGGGACTGAAAATAGTGGAAGTTCATAAATCTGAACAAAAGTATGACAGGTAACCCTGCTATTTCAAATTAAAATTACAAATATTATTATTAATAAAAAAGAGGAAGGGTAGATAGTCCAATGTGGATAATTAGCAGCTTCTGGGAAGGGGGAATGAAAAATGCATGTCCTACCATAAGCTAGGAGAGTAACCTACTTTTTGTGGAATATTCCTTGTTAGTCACCTATGCGCTTTACTGGAGGTCTTAATTTTAAAACAAAATAATATGATTAATTTTTATTCCATAAATGACTAACTTTGGATCAGTTTAAATATCATAGTAGAGTAACAATGAATTCTATGTTTTTAAGAAGTAGATTCGGAGACAAAAGATGGCAAGTTCTTTTTACCTTTTAATGTTAATATACATCACCAGAGGATCTTATTGAAATGCAGATTATGATCCAGTAGGTCTGGGGTGGGGCCTGAGATTCTGCATTTCTAAGAAGTTCCTAGCTGAAGTCGATGCTGCTTGTCCACAGATCACACTTTGAGTAGCAAGAGTCTATATGCCCTTTCATAAGATTTCTATCCCAGTAAGACAGTGAAAATATAGGAATCTCTTTTTAGATGAAATGCAGTAGTGCCCAAGCATTCTATTTACATACAAAATCAATTCTTCAAATATGTTTTCTTAACTTTCAAAGCCTAGAGAAAATGATTCAATTTGAAAGAAAAACAGTATGGTGTAGTGTGAGACATCCCTGGACTGCAGCTTCAAATCTGTTCACTTCCAAATTCATCCACATGGAAACTCTAGACCTGATTTTATCCCTGCTGTCCTGACCCAAAAAAATATATAAAATCAATTCCTGGAAATATTTCTTCAATTGGTTCTACATAGAAAAACAGCACAAGATTTTTTTGTGTTCAAGATTCTTTCCAAAAGAAAATATAGGTATAAAGATAGAAGAAAATGATTTCTCTCAAATTTAAGGTTGTAACGATGCTTAAAATAATATAGTCTTTGTAAATCATTTCTTTTTTTTTTTTTTTTTTTCCCCCGAGACGGAGTCTCACTCTGTCACCAGGCTGGAGTGCAGTGGCGTGATCTCGGCTCACTGCAACCTCCACCTCCCGGGTTCAAGCAATTCTCCTGTCTCAGCCTCCTGAGTAGCTGGGACTACAATCACACGCCACCATGCCCAGCTAATTTTTGTATTTTTAATAGAGACAGGGTTTCACCATGTTGGCCAGAATGGTCTTGATCTCTTGACCTTGTGATTCGCCCACCTCAGCCTCCCATAGTGCTGGGATTACAGGCGTGAGCCACCGCGCCCAGCCAAATCATTTCTTTTAACAAGAGTTGTGTTATTAACCAGGAATAGGATGAGTAAGGAAATCTGTGACAAAGGAGACTCAGGCCAGCAGCATGAAATCACAGCATTATATTATTGTAGAGTTGTAAGGGACATTAGAGAGGATCTAGTTTAGCCTCCTCATTTTATTTCTCAGCTCTCCTAAATTTGGATTCCAGCCCTATCAATCCACAGAAACAGCTCTCACTAAGTCTGCCAGTGAATTTCTTGTAACTAAGTCCAAAAGACATTTTTCTGTTCTCATCTTACTTGACATGTCCATGGTACCTAATGTCATTGGCCTTTTCTTCCTCCTTGAAACACTTCCCTGTATTGACCCTGTGACACAGTGCACTCCTGGATTACCTCCTATTCTGTCTTCTTGGCAGGCATATCCTCCTCTACCTGGCCTATAAAAGTTGGATTTCCTAAAGGCTATATTCTAGGCTATCTCCTCTTTTTGCAGTACACTCACTTAGAAAATATTATGGTAATATAATTTCCATTATCATTTTATGCACATGACACAGAAATGTATATTTCTACCCAGACCTATACATCCAACTGCTTTCTAAACAACTCCTAATGTATGTCTCAAAAGCTCCTGAAACTCGTGTCAAAACCGAACTTCTGATAATTCCTCCAACTCCTACTCCTATTCTACTGTGTCTGTTTCATTGTTACCAACCAAAGGCCAAGGCATCATCTCCATCATCCACTATATCTAGTTCTTCACCAAGCCCTATTGATTTTTTTTCTCCTAAATCTTCTCACTTCCCTCCATCTTAACCTCCATGACCCCAGTTGAGATATCTTTATCTCTTGCCTGTACTGCTGCAGCCATCCTCTTACTAATCTACCTGAACCAACAGCTGGTCTTCTACTACCTCATCCTGTATGCTGAAACCAGAGTGATTTGTTCGGAATCAGAATCTGATTATGTCACAGCCCCTGGTTAATACTATGGCTCTCCATTGATATTTGTGTAGAACAAGGAAACTACTTAATGACCTAAAGGTTCCACATGGTCTGGCCCATGCCTACATTGTTCCTCATCTCATCCACTAATCATCTCATTTCTTCCCCTCTAGCCGTATTGGTCTTTTTTCTTAGTCCCTAATGCTTACTGTACTGTTCATGAAGTACTCATGTCCCCCCCATCTTTGTCTGGTTAACACCAGCCTATTTTTCATATCTCTGGAAGGCCTTTCCTGACCTGCATTACTCTAACAACTCTATTACAGGCCTTCATAGTGCTCTCCAACTCTGACTCAATGAGCTCATCATCATTGTATGTATACATGTGTATGACTGTTTGCTTATGTAGCAAGCTTTGCAATGGACAGAGACAGTACATGTTTTGGTCCACCATTATATCCCCATACATACAATGATAATGACAATCATCATAATGGTATTGATGATAACTAGTATATAATTTTAAATATATACCAGAAATTTGTGGCTTAAACAAAATAATATAAGTACATATGTATAGTTCACAAATAGTTCTTTCAAAAAACTACTTGTTAGGGAATTACCAAGTTAAGATCTATGATTATTTGAAAGGAAACCAAGTTCAGTGGCTCAGCAGTCTAAAGCATAAAATTAAATTCAAAGTAAGAGATTATTAATTCAATATCCTTGATTTGAGTTCTACCTCTAATACTCATTGGTTATGTGACTGGACAAGTCATTTAATCCCTCTCAGTGTCATTCTCATAATATATAAAATTTATATAACATAAAGTGTTACATAATTACATAAACACATATGTTACATAAAATATTTCCATGTAGAATACTCTTGAAAATCACGTGAAATCAGACCTGAGGATGTGTTTTTAGAATCTTAATCTCATTTACTTAATTTATTTAATCTCATCTACTTACTGTTAAAATTCATGTTTTAACTTTGTTCACTGGACAATTCCACTTTCAAGGACAGTAATACTTAGGAGCTTTGAAAAGGTTTTATTTGCAATGCAATGGAAACTGAAGTCTACTTCTCCTATGCCTCTAACTTACCAAATTATAACTGGTTGAGGTATATGGAAACCTTATTCTGTACTCCTTTTACAAGAGAAATGAAAAGATTGTGACCCATCCTATGATGTCATAAGGACCAACAAACAATATTTGATCTATATCATGCTACATATTAAACTTTAAAAAATAGATATAAAAAATAAAAACACTTTTCTTAACATCAGTACCATTTACTGATACTGATAAACCTTAAGAACTCTAACATATACATAATGCTTTATAGTTTTCAAAATACCCACATTATATGGCAGAAAAATAATTGATATCTATATATTTTAATGAGGAATCTATAGTTTGTGTAAGGTGATCAATTTTCTCAAGTCTATATGATTAAGTGACAATCATACTTTTTATATTTACTACCCATCAACAAAATTATTTCTCATTACGTGTGATTGCTGTTATTTTTTAAGTCACTGAAAGCCTACTACATGCCCACAACTACTTTTAATAATTATGTTTTTGTGATTCCATTCCATTAAACTTTGGTTACTATTATATTAAGATACACACACACATACAAATATGTTGAATGGAATGCCCATATTAAGAGTCTCAGAGTCAATTTCCTCAAAGAAAGAGTCAAAAGATATCCAATATATCAATATCCTGTGTCAGGACTTTTACTGAACAGGTTTCCTACAGAAAAAAATGTCTTCCTCAAGTACAGACATTCTTTCCTCCACTTGAAAATATGAAGTAGAAGAAAAGACTATTAACTTACAATAGACACCCACCAAGTAGAGGTTTGAGGCAAATTAGGGAAGGCAAGAAGTTGTTTTTACCAAATCTTTCATTGTTAGAGATGCTTTCTCAGAGAACAATAAAGACAATTTCACCTTGATAAAATGCACCTCCTGAATTTTAGGAGAGATTTATTTGTCTCAAACAGACTCTCTTCTCACTATAGGGCCATAGATTAAAATAGATTTCTAGATGAGAAGACCTCTGGCATGAGGATGCGTGGCCATTGTGATATTTACTAGGCCATTATGATATTTACTAAGCCATATGGCTTGTGATATCAATATTAATGATTGCCATTTCTTAACTACCTATAATATTGTATTAGAGTTCTCCAGAGAGACAGAACCAATAGGATATGTATATATAGGCATACCTTGTTTTATTGCACTTTGCTTTATTGTGCTTCACAGATATTGCGTTTTTTACAAACTGAAGATTTATGGTAATCCTGCATTGAGCAAGTCTGTTGGCACCATTTTTCCAACAGCATGTGCTCACTTTGTGTCTTTGTGTCACATTATGTGACTGAATTGCTGCAATCTCATGGTAAAACTTGAATGGATGACGAGTTGCTTCTTATGGACAAGCAAAGAAAGTGGTTTCTTGATATGGAATCTACAGCTGCTAAGGATGTTATGAACATTGTTGAAATGACAACATCCTCACAATCTTTCAAACTTTTTCATTATTATATCTGTTATGGTGACCTGTGAATGGTGATCCTTGATGTTATTACTGTAATTGTTTTGGGGCACCATGAACCACACCCGTATAGGATGGCAAACTTAATCGATCAATGTTGTATGTGTTCTGACTACTCTACTGACTGGCCATTCTCATTTCTCTCCCTCTTTTGGGGCCTCCCTATTCCCTGAGACACAACAATATTGAAATTAGGACAATTAATAACCCTACAATGGCCTTTAAGTATTCAAGTGAAAGGAAGAGTCATAGGTCTCTCACTTGAAATCAAGCTAGAAATGATTAGGCATAATGAGGAAAGCATATGGAAAGCTGAGACAGACCAAAAGTTAGGCCTCTTGCACAGACAGCCAAGTCATGAATGCAAAGGAAAAGTTCGTGAAGAAAAATAAAAGTGCTACTTCTGGGAACACGTAAATGTTAAGAAAGTGAAACTGCCTTATCGCTGATATGGAGAAAGCTCAAGTGGCCTGGATTGGAGATCAAAGCAGTCACAACATTCCCTTAAGCCAAAGTCCAATCCAGAGCAAGGCCCTCAACAACTCTTTTCAATTCTACAAGGCTGAAAGAGGTGAGAAAGCTGCAGAAGAAAAGTTTGAAGCTGACAGAGGTTGGTTCATGAGTTTTCAGTAAAGAAGCCACCTCCATAACATAAAAATGCAACGTGCTCGAGTAAGTCCTGATGTAGAAGCTACAACGAGTTATTTAGAAGATCTGACTAAGATCATTGATGAAGAGGGTTAGCGTAAACAACAGATTTTCAATGTAGATGAAACAGCCTTCTATTGGAAGTAGATGCCATCTAGGACTTTCACAGCTAGAGAGAAGTCAATTCCTGGCTTCAATGCTTCAAAGGACAGGTTGACTCTTTCGTTAGGAGGTAATGTAGCTGGTGACTTTCAGTTGAAGACAATGCCCATTTACCATTCTTAAAATCCTAGGGTCCTTAAAAAGTATGCAAACTCTACTGTGCATCTGCTTTATAAATGGAACGACAAAGCCTGGATGACAGCTAATCTGAACATTTAGGTCCACTCTTGAGACCTACTGCTCTGAAAAAATATTCCTTTCAAAATATTACTGCTCATTGACAATGCACCCAAGGGTTCTGGTCACCCAAGAGCTCTGATGGAGATGTACAAGGAGATTAATGTTTTTTTCATGCCTGCTAACACAACATCCATTCTGCAGTCCACAGATCAAGGAATAATTTTGACTTTCAAGTCTTATTATTTAAGAAATACATTTCGTAAATCTACAGCTGTGATAGACAGTGATTCCTCTAATGGAGCTGGGCAAAGTAAATCGAAAACCTTCTGGAAAGGATTCACCATTCTAGATACTATTAAGAACATTTGTGATTCATGAGAGGATGTCAAAATATCAAGAAGAGTTTGGAAGAAGTTGATGCCAACCATCATGGATGACTTTGAGAGGGGTTCCAGGCTTCAATGGAGGAAGTATCTGCAGATGTGGTGAAAATAGAAAGAGAACTAGAATTAGAAGTGGATCCTGAAGATGTCACTGAATTGCTGCAAACCCATGATAAAACTTAAACATATGAGGAGTTGTTACTTATGGATAAGCAAAGCAAGTGGTTTCTTGAGTTAGAATCAACTCCTGGTGAAGATGCTGTGAACACTGTTGAAATGACAACAAAGGATTGAGGATATTCCATAAACTTAGTTGATAAAGCAGCAGCAGGGTTTGAGAGGATTTACTTCAATTTTGGAAGAAGTTCTACTGGGGGCAAAATGTTATCAAACATCATTGCACCCTATAGAGAAATATTTCATGAAAAGAGGAGTCGATCCATGTGGCAAACTTCAATATTGTCTTATTTTAAGAAATTGTCACAGCCAACCCAACCTTCAGCAACCACCACTCTGTTTAGTCAGCAGCCATCAACATAGAGGCAAGACTCTTTACCAGCAAAAAGATTACAACTCACTGAAGGCTCAGATGATAGTTAGCATTTTTTAGCAATAATGTCTTTTTTAAATTAAGGTATGTGCATTATTTTTAGACATAATATTGCACACCTTAATACACTAAACATAACATTTATATGCACTGGGGAACCAAAAAATTTGTATGACTCACTTTATTATGATATTCACTTTATTGCAATGGTCTGGAACCAAATCTACAATCTCTCTGAGGTATGCCTGTATAGATATATGACAGAGATTTATTGGGTAATGGCTCATGCACTTATGGAGGCTGAGAAGTCCTATGACAGGCCATCTGCAAGCTGGACACCCTGATGCTGGTGGATGGTTCAGTCCATGTCCAAAAACCTCAGAACCAAGGAAGCAAATGGTGTAATTCTCAATCTGAAATTAAAGGCCTGAGAACCTGGGAGAGGGCACTGATGCAAGTCTTGGAGTCTGAAGGATGGAGAGCCTGGAACCCTGATGTTCAATGACAGAAGTGTGTCCTATCTTCAGGAGAGAGAGAGAGAAATGAATTTGCCTTTCCTCTGCCTTTTTGTCCTATCCAGGACCCCAGCCTATGGAATGGTGCCCACCACATTGAGGATGGATTTTTCCCACTCACTCCACTGACTCACATGCCAGTCTCCTCTGGAAACACCCTCCCTCACAGACACATCCACAAATAATGCTTTACCAATTCTCTAGGTATTTCTTAATTCAGTCAAGGTGACACCTTAAATTAAGCATCACAAATATCTCAGGGATCAGGTAGAGAGTCTATCTCTCAAAGTGAGACCTCTGAGCTACCACTGCAGAGTCCACAATGGCTCTTGACTTTCATGGCCAGTGATTGGCCCATATGTCCTTTATTTTCTTGCAATGGTTATATTGGAAATCAAAGGCATATTAAAGAGCCCACTCTGTTGGATTAGATAAGTTGTTAGAAGAATAGTAATAAAAAATTATGAAAACAAAGCATAGTTTCTGTATGTTGATTTGTGCAGGCTGCTACAAGCACTGGTACTGATGAATTTAAAGCTGTTTTCAATGGCCGGCAATGTCCACAGAGCAAGAACACTTAGAGCTGATGTCACTCTGCATTTACTCTCTCTAATTTTCAAAAGTCCAGCTTGCTTCTCTCCTTTTTATTTTGCAGAAGGCATAAAGATGCCCATCATGCAGAGAGGCAAGCTTCAAGGACACGAAGCCTAAATGGGAAATCACTGCTCTTCCAGGCTCCATGCAGGCAATTGGATGTCTGTCCAGAACATTTCTGGATTAATTTGTTTGGAACTCAGAAAAATTATTTTAGGACTGGAGTTCTGCTTATTAGTGTTCAATGTTCATAGGCCATAAATGTGTCAAATGCTTAAAACAATTTATATTTCCAGTGATGATTCATGGCAAGTGATTGCTTCCCTGTTGGCTAATGTGAGAAATGCAGCATTTCTTTTCATAAACATTAACAGGACAAACAATAATTTGGAGAATAAATAAAATGTAATTCCACTTGGATGCATTAGAAAGATTTCTCCTTTGCTACAATTCTAAAGATGATAATAATGAATAACAATGAGATTGATTGTTGCAGTAGCACTTGTCTTAGAATCTCCTAGGTTTGGTTCTGCCACTGATGTGAAAAATCCCTTGACATCATCTTCATTATCATGATACCCTCACTGAAAATGTATTTTGGGGAGTTCTCACATTTGAAACTTTTGTTATTGACTTCATGAGTATCTACCCCCCATCCCATAAAATGCCTCTGCTGGATTGCCTTGGATTCAGAGAATGCTGAAAAGAAACTGAATTTGGAAAGAGTGAATTATTTGAACTTGAACAATAGCAATATTTTTATATTTGCAAGTAAGTTAGCATTTTGTAGCTGATGTGGAATTACATTCATTATAGACAATGATGACTTTATTATTTTGAAGCATAATGTAGATGCTAACTAATTAGTGCATGTGTACCCAACAGTCCTATACCAATCAACCAGTCAACGAATATTAGTCAGGCATTTAGTATATGCAAAATACTGTTATTTCTTTGAAGATAAGGCAAAGTAATATGAAACATTTCTTCTTTGTAGGGACTTATGACCTATCTATATGTGAAAATAAGGAAAATAAATATTATGAAAGTGGGGCTCTAGGTTACAGTATCTAGGGAGATCAGCTCACTGATACCCAAGACGTTTCAAAATGTGGCATTCATCCATGTATTCTTCACAGTCTAAATCCTGGTTCTTAGCCTTGCAGGTTTATAAAATTAATCTTGTTAGAGCCTCAAATATGTTATTAATCAGGAATGTGACATACTAACTCTATAATACCTAATAACCTGACATATAAACCAGAATGAAAATATAGCCACTGGGCTGCCAAGTAACCCATAGGCCTGGGCAGTGTGTAAGCTTCCTAAGTGAATGCTGCCTTGGAAGGTTTCATGATAAACATGACATTAGAATAATGGGATCTGACTATAGTTGAAATGTGAAAAAGCTGAGTGAAACCTATATAAAGTAGACTGAGGATGTCACCTCTAACTTTTAAATACTCATTTGAGAAACTGAATATTTACATCTGTTCCCATTACTCATTTCTTGGGTTGGGATTTATCTCTCAGACTTCTTTTTAAGCTTCATTTTTGATTAACTTCACTGCTAATTGAAATATTCATTGCATTTTGAAAATGGCAAATGATGAAATATTACACACTTACACAAATGTGTGTAATACATATAAATTATATATAATAATAAAATAAATTGCCTTGTAGCCACAGATATCATAAGACACAAAAAATCACCAACACTTCTGACTCCCACTGAATGGTACTCTATTACCTGATCTCTTTTTTTTTTTTTGAGATGGAGTCTGGCTCTGTCGCCCAGGCTGGAGTGCAGTGGCACAATCTCGACTCACTTCAAGCTCCGCCTCCCAGGTTCACGCCATTCTCCTGCCTCAGCCTCCCAAGTAGCTGGGACTACAGGCACCCGCCACCATACCTGGCTAATTTTTTTTTTTTTTCAGTAGAGACGGGGTTTCACTGTGTTAGCCACAATGGTCTCGATCTCCTGACCTCGTGATCCGCCCGCCTCAGCCTCCCAAAGTGCTGGGATTACAGGCATGAGCCACTGCACCTGGCCACCTGATCTCTTATGTTAGCTTTTATACTGAAAAATTTTCTTAGCATTTTGTTTATACACACACACACACACACACTGTTTAATTTCTCATGTTTTAGACAGTACATAAATTGAATGAGAATGTATTCTGTGATTTAGGTCAATATTATGTAATTGTACATATCAAGGATTCATTCATTTTCATGCTGTATTTCTCCATCCTTTGAACATTACACAATTTCTTTATCTGTTTCATTGCTGATGGGCTTTGGATCATTTCCAGTTTTGTGTGTTTTTTGCTATAATAAATAATGCTGCATAATATTCTTATACATTTCTTCTGTTGTACATGTGCAAAGTTTCTCTAGCATGCATACTTAGAGGAAGAACGATTGGGTCCTAATATATGCACAGCTTCCATTTTATTAGAGGATGCCAAGTTGTTTTCTAAAGTGTTATAAAATGTATGCTCTTGCCATAATGTAAAAAGGTTATAACTAAGTAAAAAAGATATAACTTTATATCTTTACCAACACTTGGCCTCTTCAGACTTCTTTAATTTTTGCCAACCTGGACGATGTTAAATAGTATCTCCCTGTGATTTTGGTGTACATTTATCTGGTTACTAAGGGTTCAGTACCATTTCAATATGTTTACTGACCATTTGTGTTCCATCTGTGAAATACCTGTTAATTTTTTTGAAAACTACTCAATTGTTTCCTTTGTCTTCTATATGTATAAAGACTATTTTATAACAATGCTTTGCCAGTTGTGTGTCTTACAAATATTTCCTGGTTTGTGGCTTTTCACTTTCTTGATCATATTATTAAAATAAATTTTATAAATTTTATAAATCAAATGTTATTAATAAATTTATAAACTTTATAAATAAAATATTATTGGTAACATTTGTTTATCTTTCCCCTTATGGTTTTTACTGTTTTTATCTTGGTAACATTTATTCATCTTTTCCCTTATGGTTTTTACTGTTTTTATCTTAGAATAGAAATATTTTTCAATACTGAGATTATGAAGATGTGTTCTTATATGATCTTTGATATGGTTTGGCTGTATCCCCACCCAAATCTCATCTTGAATGGTAGTTCCCATAATCCCCACATGTCATGGGAAGCACCCAGTGGGAGGTAATTCAATCACGAAGGTGGTTATTACCCCCATGCTCACTCATGATAGTGAGTTCTCACAAGATCTGATGGTTTTATAGGGGGCTTTCCCCTCTTTGCTTGGCACTCAGTCTCTCTCCTGCCACCATGTGAAGAAAGACATGTTTGCTTCCCCTTCTGCCATGATTGTAAGTTTCCTGAGGCCTCCCCAGCCATGCATAACTGTGAGTCAACTAAACCTCTTTCCTTTATAAATTACCCAGTCTTGGGCAGTTCTTTATAGCAGCATGAGAACGGACTAATACAATCTTCTAATGTTTTTAAAGTGGCACATATTTAAATAATTAATACCTAGAGTAAATAGTATCTCTATTAGTTATCTATCTTCATATACTCATAGTTATTAATTGATGTGCATAGATTATATATGATACAAAAATTAGGTGCTCTTGTTCTAAGAGTTTGAAAATTAAAATGCCCTATAATATCAACATAGCATGTTAGACTATAGATTTGCAAAGAGATACAAGGGCTACTAATTCAAAAAGTCTTGACTGTTGATCTGGTAATGTATGGTTGTGTAATAAGCTATCCAAAAACTTACTGGCTTAAAGCAATAATTTGTTAATATCTTTTATGATCCAGTAGATTGAGTGGGTTCATCCAGAGATTCTTGTTTGGAATCTCTCTAGCTGTTACATGGAAGCTGAGGCTTGAGTCATCTGAAGGTTCAACTGGACCAAACTTCCAAGATGGCTTGCTTATATGACTGGTATTTGGTACTGGCTGTTGGATACTGAATAGGAGTTCACCTGGGAAGTTACAAGAGGACCTACATGTGGCCTCTTTCTGGAGGTTGGGCTCCTTACACCATGGTGGCTGGGTATAAGAAGTTACATCCCAACAGTGAGCATTCCAAAAAAACAAGGAAGATGCTGCTACAAGGCTTCATATGACCTAGCCTTGGGAGTCATGTAATGTCACAGTTTCTTGCATTTTACTAGTTATATATGGCCGGCTCAGTTTCAACATAGGAGGAGAATTCTCTAGGGTTTGAATTCCAGAAGGTACGGTTCACTGGGGCATTGTCTCTGAAGATTAGTTACAACAGTTAGGTAAAGGGATTGCCAGTATTGATATTTGCAGAGAGAGTTCTATGACATCATCTAATTCAAGCAAGAAATAAGATTAAATAGATTGAAAAACCTCTCACTACAAAACATCTAAATTTTATGGATAAAATGTATGTTTTTAAAAACAAAGGTGAATTGGCCATGAAGAAAAATTCTCAGAGGTCCAAAACAAGAAAGCATAAATTTAGAGTAAAATTTAAATACTAAAGACAGATTAGCTTAGAGTACCTTTCGATCCCAGACACCTATGACTTTAGTTTTCATGCACGTTGGTGCGGGAGGGAGGGGATAAGAGAGAAAGGCTAGAGCCAAGGTAAGGTGGATAATCTATCTGAAGACCCTCTACTATATGAGCCATGAAGTGTGCTATACAAAAGGAGGGATAGCAGGAAACATGCCTATTCAAAACTTGACTCTAAATGGAACTTAAAAGCCTCTGAGAATTTGTGAACAAGGGAAAACATCATGTAGGTTTATGACTATAATTAGTAGTAACTCTATGATCCAAACACCTCAAACCAAAAATTTATTTAAAGTTATTTTAAGTTGGTGATCCCAAGTATCTCCGATAGAAGCAATGAAAATTCAGTTGGGGGAAACAAATTTCAACACACATCTCAAGGTTTTTCTTCAGCTAAAGTTCTAATGGATATGATTTGCAAACACAAATCACAAGACACATGACATAACAAGGACCTCATGAGTAAGAGCCAGGAGAATTTTTAATGCGTGTATTAAATATGTCTAACAATTACAAAGGCAAAGAATGAGTAAGAAACAAGTGACTCAAAAATAACCAAATAGAATATCTAGAAATGAAAAGCATAATAATTAACATTTAGAAGTCTAACTATTTAAAATAATATTAGATTTAACTTATAAGTATTGACTTGGAAGATAGACCAAAAGTTCTATTCAGAAAATAGCAGACAGAGACAAATAATTTGGAAACATCAAAGAGAAGTTAAGAAATACCGAGGATAGAAGGAAAAGATCTAACACATATCAAGTGGGTGATTCAAAGAAATAACAGGAGAGTTGATTTTTAAAGAGGCAATGGCTAAAATTTTTCAAAATTGATTAAAAAAAACTGGGATCATCAGGATTAGGAATTCCAATGAAATTCAGGAAAAATTCTGAATATCCACACCTAAAAACATTGTACTGAACGTGAAACTTAAAAGCTAAAGACAAAGAAAAAACCTTCAGATCAGTTGGAAATAGATTTTTTAAAATTACTAGGTGACAGTTGAATGGCTGAATTATCAGCAATAATAACAGGACAAGAAGACAGTGAAATGACTTAATATACTCAGGGAAGGTAACCGCCAACATAGGATTATATATCTGCAAAGTTCTTTTAAAAAACAAAACAAGAGTGAAATAAATATACTTAGACAAAACTGAAATGCTTGCTACCATTAGAACTTGAGGAAGGGAATAAAAGTAAAATAAGAGTAAAAGACTATTTCAGGAAGAAGAAAAATACACTCAAAATGAAAGTATGAGATGCAAAAAAAGTGGTAAACATAGAAATTGCTATACAAATGGGTAAATATAAACAGTATATAGCATATTAATGGGTTTTAAGGCAAAAAATGAGATTTTATTAGGAAAGACAGGGATTGTACACAGATTAATCTGATTAAAACTATACTATGACGCCACACTGGAATAAAGCAGAAAGAAAAACCAAGGAAGATGAAGACAAGCAAAGAGAAAAATAAAGGGAGTAAAAAGTTGAAGGGGCCTCCTGAGAAGTTTTCAAATGCTAAAAAAAATTGTTGACCAGAATTAGCATTTTTAACTGGAGAATTAAAGAATCTTTCTTTCTCTGGCTTTTCTCCCTAACCCAAGGCTTGCCTGGTATTAATCCTACTCCAAAACTCTCTACCACTTTAAAAGGTGTTGCCAAATAGAGAAACAGGTTCTCAGAGTCCAAGATACTGGAATTATTTTACTTTATATGAGAATGTTAAATGACAATTTAAATGTTGTCTTCAGCAATTTAAGCTCCATTTCCTTTTTCTTTTTTTGTGCCTTTAATGTTTCTTTCTCTTTTCTTTTAAAAAAAATTATTTTATTTTTATTTCCATAGGTTTTTTTGGGGAACAGGAGGTGTTTAGTTGCATCAGTTCTTTAGTGGTGATTTCTGAGATTTGGTGCACCCGTCACCCAAGCAGTATATACTGTACCAATTTGTAGTCTTTTTTCCCTCACCCCCTCCCACCCTTTCCCCCGAGTCCCCAAAGTCCAATGTATTATTCTTAAGCCTTTGCATCCTCATAGCTTAGCTTCCACTTATGAGTGAGAACATATGATGTTTGGTTTTCCATTCCTGAGTTACTTCATTTAAAATAATGGTCTCCAACTCCATCCAGGTTGCTGCAAATGCCATTATTTTGTGCTGAGTAGTATTCCATGTGTATATACATACAATTTCTTTATCTACTCATTTACTGATGGGCATTTGAGCAGGTTCCATATTTTTGAAACTGCAAATTGTGCTGCTATAAACATGCATGTGCAAGTATCCTTTTTGTATAATAACTTTTTTTTCCTCTGGGTAGATGCCCAGTAAGGGGATTGCTGGATCAAATGGTAGTTCTACTTTTCGTTCTTTAGGGAATCTCCACACTGTTTTCCATAATGGTTGTATTAGTTTAAATTCCCACCAGCAGTGTATAAGTGTTCCCTTTTCACCACATCCATGCCAAGATCTATTATTTTTTGATTTTTTGATTTTTTGATTATGGCCATTCTTGCAGGAGTAAGGTGGTATTGCATTGTGGTTTTGATTTTAATTTCCCTGATCATTAGTGATGTTGAGCATTTTTTCATATGGTTGTTGGCCATTTGTATATCTTCTTTTGAGAATTGTCTATCCATGTTCTTAGCCCACTTTTTGATGGGATTGTTTGGTTTTCTTTCATGCTAATTTGTTTCAGTTCCTCGTGGATTCTGAATATTACTCGTTTGTCAGATGTATAGATTGCAAAGATTTTCACTCACTCTGTGGGTTGTCTGTTTACTCTGATGATTCTTTTGCTGTGCAGAAGCTTTTTAGTTTAATTAAGTCCCATCTATCTTTGTTTTTGTTGCATTTGCTTTTGGGTTCTTGGTCATGAAGTCTTTGCCTAAGCCAATGTCTAGAAGGGTTTTTCTGATGTTATCTTCTAGAGTTTTTATGCTTTTGGGTCTTAGATTTAAGTCTTTGATCCATCTTGAGTTGATTTTTGTACAAGTTGAGAGATGAGGATCCAAATTCATTCTTCTACATGTGGCTTGCCAATTATCCCAGTACCATTTGTTGAATAGGGCAGGCGTTCTTTCCACCACTTTATGTTTTTATTTGCTTTGTTGAAGATCAGTTGGCTATATTTTGCTTTATTTCCGGGTTCTCTATTCTGTTGCATTGGTCTATGTGCCTAGTTTTAGACCAGTGCCATGCTGTTTTGGTGACTATGGCCTTATAGTATAGTTTGAAGTCACATAATGTGATGCCTCTAGATCTGCTCTTTTTGCTTAATCTTGCTTTGACTATGCAGGCTCTTTCTTGGTTCCATATGAATTTTAGGATTGTATTTTCTAGTTCTGTGAAGAATGATGGTGGTATTTTTATGGGAATTGCATTGAATGTGTAGACTGCTTTTGGTAGTATGGTCCTTTTCACAATATTGATTCTACCCGTTCATGAACGTGGGATGTTTCTCCATTTGTTTGTGTCATCTATGATTTCTTTCAGCAGCGTTTTGTAGTTTTCCTTGTAGAGGTCTTTCACCTCCGTGGTTAGGTATATTCCTAAGTTTTTTTTTGCAGCTACTGTAAAAGGGGTTGAGTTACTGATTGGATTCTTAGCTTGTTCACTGTTGGTGTATAGCAGAGTTACTGACTTGTGTACATTAATTTTGTATCCTGAAACTTTGCTGAATTCATTTTTCAGTTCTAGGAGTTTTTTGAAGAAGTCTTCAGGGTTTTCTAGGTATATGATCATATTATCAGCAAACAGTGACACTTTGACTTCCTCTTTACTGATTTGGATGCCCTTTATTTCTATCTCTTGTCTGATTGCTCTGGCTAGGAATTCCAGTACTATGTTGAATAGAAGTGGTCAAAGTGGGCATCTTTGTCTTGTTCTAGTTTTCAGGGGAAATACTTTCAACTTTTCCCCATTCAGTATTATGATGGCTGTGGGTTCGTCATAGATGGCTTTTATTACCTTAAGGTATGTCCCCTCTATGCTTGTTTTGCTGAGGGTTTTAATCATAAAGGGATATCAGCTTCATTTTCTAAAATATGACAAACCAGCATATCTCCATCTCCTTTCTGGACAGCCATATAGGGGCCATAATTCTAAGATACATAAATGGTAGGAATTCTTCCCAAATGGTTGATGGCTGTACTAGCAAAGAAATGGGTGGAATCTCCATCAACAGTGCTTTTCAAAAAACATGTATATCTTTCATAAACCCACTTATCCTCTTACAGGCCTATGCAGCTATGGCACATGGTATTAATTGGAACATTCAGAAGATATATATTAAAATTCTACCTCTTCTGCTTACTAGCTATGCAATCTTACACAAATTAACTCTCTGAGCCCCAGTTTAGTAGAATGGGAAATAATACCACTTTTCTTCTTGACCATCCTGGTTGTAGCAAGGATGCAATGACATGGATTTAGGGCTATATAAACTTCAAAGACTCCAATAAATATAAGTTGTTATTCTTGAATAAATACTTTCCATTATCACAATCACATGAGGCTATTTATGTAATAACCTCCTTAATTCTAAAGAGATGATTATAATTTGTTTTCAACTTTCACATTGATTTAGGAAAATAGATAAAAAGAGATGCATTTTCAATGATGATGAATAGTACATGCAAAATATATGTGAATGAAGAAAACAAGATTCTATTATTTTTCAGCTAAGCAATTATCATATGAGCCTCTGGAGAGAAAATATAATTCAACTTTTTAGTTACTAACTTTAGTAATTCTAAGCATGTTTAACAGTCATGACAAATGACTTAGATAAATTGCTAAATATGAATAAAGGGGAGAATTCTATTGATACAAAGGAAAGGTCTTCTAGTCAGAGAAAAAATTTAAAGGGGGCTTGAGATAATTTAATGTAAATATAAGACTAATCCTGTGGAAAATATTGAATTGTGTTTGCTTCTTGACTGGCACACCAAAAATGTAATCAACTAAAGAGATTGAAACAAGTGAGTAACCATTTCTCTTTCTCTTAAGGAAAACTATTTGTTAGAGTTTTGAAAGCCTTAAAGATAAGGCCAAATAACATTACAAAACTAAATCAGGTTTTTGCTAAATACTAGACAAATCCAGTTGTATAGGCTTTTATCATATAGTTAGAAAATAAGCTTTTCTATTTATTTACAAAGTGTTATAAAGGAGGGATGAATGTAATTCTCAGTGTCTTGTCTACAAAGTAGCATTGATACTAATAAGAATGAGAAATGGGATATGAACAATGGATGACAAATCATTTTCTTGAGTCTCCAGAAGCCACTTAAGTATTAAAATAAAATGATGCCATAATTCATATTTTGTGCCATGAGGATATCAAAAACAATCTGACTGTGGACTTCAGACTTTTTTATTCTGTTTTGTTGAATAGACCTATTTTCCCCAGGAATATGTCCCTTCACCATGGAGTTCCAGCTCCTTGCATCAGGATGGTACACTGTACTTTCCAGTTATGTCCCACAGTCTATTCTGTTTCTGGTATTTTTTCATCACCAAGGGCCCATGACTCCTGAGCACTCTGTTTTCCCCCTTTGTCCCTCCAGATTCCCTCTCCACCTTTCATCCTGCTCTATACCTCTGGGGGCCAATGTTAATGGACTGCAAAAATTAGGCTTCATTGACATTTGGCTTACAATTCAGCTCAGCCAATATAAGGTACCAGCAGGAGTTGAGAAGGAAAGACAAATTGGGGTATTTATTTCACCAGCTTCCTCCCAGCTCAGCAGAAATTTGGTGGTGGCTTTGTTCTTCTGTTGAAGTCCGCAGTTCCTGAAAGATGACTCTCTTCTATTGCTACAGCTCTTTCTAGTTTTCAGTAATGGTTTTCTACTCCTGTGCTTTTAGACCTAGGATAGTAACAGCTCCCTGCTATTGTTGGTCCCTGGGTGTTTTACCATCCCTAGTTTTCTTCCCTTAATTTTAACCACAAACTTTTATATATCGTCCCTTTAGTAAATCCTCTCTAATTTACCCTATTTGAGTCCATCTTGTTTCCTGCCAGGACCCTTTCCCACATAAGCCTACCATTGCCTATGAGATAATCTTTAAACTCTTCTCTCTGATTTTAACTCACTTTGCTATTTGTCACCTTCTTGTTTTGCTAGCTGTGAGCAAACATTACTTTTCCCTCTTCTAAATGGAATCACCTCTAGCACATATTTTTTCTGCTCTATTATGCCTTAGATGTAAGATATATTTCATCAAAAGATGACAAAGAAATTCATTCTTCACACTTCTCATAACATCTAATCCAGGAAGAGATGCTAGTTAGGAACTGGATTTGAAATTTTAATTCATTATTCCTTGATTTGTTTCTCTTCCTTTCTGCCTTCGTTAATTTCTTTCCATTTTAACCCATGCCTTCATCCCTATTTTTCTCTTGGCCTCAATTTTTACAACACTTTAAGCCCTAAGCCCCACTTTATGAAGCCACTACATTAGATTATTGATGTCAAGTCAAAGAACTCTGAGTTTATGAGTCTGAAAGTCCTTTTCTCCCTCAATATAACAAAGTCTGAGTCTTCCACGCCTCAGGACAAAATACAGAGCTCATCTGCTTTTTGGTTGTTTTTGCTGATCAATGAAAGGTGGTCAGTTTTCTTGGAAAATGTTATCACGTTTACTTAAACTAAACACTGTTGTTAGTTCTGTTACTGTATTAAAAATATTCAAGTGAAGGAAGCTCAAGGTAATATAGTACATGAAGCTGTTGGAACAGGGAAGATAAAGATAAGACTAGAATGAATTTTTAGAATCAAATTTCACTTTGGCTTTATTCTTCAATCTATTACAGTAATCTCTACTTTTGTATCCCTATGGGCTAGCTTGGGTTATTTAAGACAAAGCCAGAACACATTCCATAGATGAAGACAGAGAAATGGAAGACTTCTTGCCCACAGTAAAAGCATCCAACTTTATCTTCCTAGTAATAAGTTTAAGAGGTGCCACTATACATTCCTTATTAGAAAGGAGTGAGAGAAGTGAGGGATAACACAGCCTCAGTGAAATCTGGGGAGTGAGTGGCCTGGATTAGATATCCTAGGGCCACTCTAATGTGAAAAGCATGACATTTATTTCTGGTGTCATCTCTGCAGCAGGCCATAGTAGGATGAGCATGAACTCTGGAGTTAGACAGCTTTGTGTTTGAATCCTGGTTCTTCCATTTAGCAGAACCAGGTATCCTGGACCAAACCAATGACAAAACCATGTTTCTAGAGGTATTCTATAATTGGTGACCTTGAAATTCATTTTTTTCATTCAACAAATATTTTATTGAATGCCTACTATGTTCCAGGCTCTATTCTAGGCATGGAACGTATTAAAAATGGAAGTAATATGAAGTCCCTAATCTCATACAATTTATCATAATTTTGCAGGTTGGCCTTCTCTTCAGCCATCAATTGACCCTAAAAGTGCTAGATGGCACATTGTCCCTCCTGTGTCTATAGGCAATCATGCAAAATGCACTAATTAAATGTCTCCATAATGACTGTGTGCTACAGGAATGGCCCAGTGCCAATGCCTTGAAAAGTCTGTGCTCCAAATGCCACTCTTGTCCTGAAGCTAATGGATAAAGTGACCACAGCATACATTTAGAATTGATTGTTTTCTTTAGATTTAATCAAGCCCTCCTCTCCTCCACCAATGAAAATGTTAACGTTTTCTTTCTACTACAGTCACTATACCTTAACATGAAAAGAATTAAATTTTCCTCTCTGACTTTTAATTATCCCCTGACAGCTTTGAGAAATGGCATGAGTAATACAAATCAGAAATGCCAGTTGGCTTTGGAATGCATCCCATGTGCTTTTGAAACAGATTTTCTGAGCTATGTTTTGAACAAGTGTTAATGTTAATTTGTGTTTCTTTAACAGACACCAACAGATGAGCAAAAAAGAGAAAGAGGTCCTTCACAAATGTAATAGTATGACAGGAGGACTTTCCAGGATTGACAATACCATGAAGACAATCAGCAGCAAAAAAAGGAGAAATCATTGAATATCCTTAAGAATGTCTTGCAGTGGCTCACGCCTGTAATCTCAGCACTTTGGGAGACCGAGGCAGGTGGATCACTTGAAGTCAGGAGTTCAAGACCACTCTGGCCAACATGGTGAAAACCCCTTTCTTCTAAAAATACAAAAATTAGCTGGGTGTGGTGGCACGTGCCTATAATCCCAGATACTTGAGAGGATGAGGCAGGAGAATCGCTTGAACCCAGGAGGTGGAGGTTGCAGTGAGCTGATTGTGCCATTGCACTCCAGCCTGGGAGACAGAGTGAGACTGTGTCTCCAAAAAAAAAAAAAAAAAAAAAGAATGTCTTTCGTAGTGATATATTTAAGTGGTCAGACATTTTCTCAACTGAGGTTTCAACTATATCGGTGCTTCTCAAACTATCTGTGAGGAAAGAACCAGTTTTTTTTTAAAAAAGAAAATTTTCCAATCTAAAAGTTTCTAAGGGCTGACTCTCAATTTCTGTACTTTTTCATCACAGACCAGTAACAAACAAGCATCACTGCTCCATGAACCACATTTAGAGTAGTCCTGTTTTATATAAATAATGATCGCTGTTTATGGGGCAGATAGCGTGCCAAACATTTGATAAATATAATTTAATGTTCACAACAATCTTATGTGGCAAATCTTTCCCATTTAACACCTAAAAAAGTGAGATTTAGAGAGTTTAGGTAATTTGCAAAGACTCGTAAAATTAATCAGTGGTAGAACATTTCATCCTAACTTAAATCTATCCATGACCATCTTTTAAGAATCAGGAGTAGCAAGGTTGGATAGTTCAAAATATGCAGAATTATTGACAGAAGAATGACATTGCGAAGAGTCAGATCTGATAGTCCAAGGACACAAATTAATGCAGAAGCAAAAGACCAGGAAAATCTAGTTGGGCATGAGTCCGGTACTAGGTAATTGAAGAAAAGAATGGTTGAAACCGGGTTGACTGCTGGAATGTAGAGTGTAGCTTGTGAGCAATTACTCAAATAAAGATTTTTGCTTTTGTTTAGTGTCCTTTCTTCCTAAGGTAACAAAACATATTAATAGCTGTCACCTGATTCTTCCACCACCTTCCAATATACTGTCTGGGGCTTGCTGTGCCTCTCTGGTCCTGATCCTTTTAAGGTGATATGGTCATCAATATCTATCCACAGAGTTTGATTACACCCAGCAAAGGGAGGGATACATCCCTTGGCAAGATCTGAGGCTCATTTAGAGGGTCTTCATCCTCTGGGAGACCAAATGGTGCACCATCTAGGGTTGTCAAATTCAAGGACTTGGCTCCTTTTTATTAGAACATCCTTTTCACAGGGAAGCATAGCCTGTGAGGCCTAATGAAATGGGAATGGATCACCCCTTAAGTCTTAGAGGTGGGTACAGCATGATTACTAAGCTATTTGCAAGGAGAAAAGAGGCCTTTGGCCAGGGAATTAGCTTGTAGGGAGACCCACTGGAAACAGTGTGGCATGTTCAGTCCCCTAGGAACAGGGGACATAAACACTAATTTATGAAATTAAATTATGAAACTCACATTGGAAGCCAACATGGCAAAGGGAGTCCAAATGCAGGGTGGAAAATGATGTAGGAGAAACTGAAATCGTGCACTGTGAAAGCAAGGATGCAAGGCAAAAAGGAGGAACCAAGAAAAAAACTCTCTGGGGAGGAGGAGGTAAGTAGATCAAATAAAGTAGATGAGGCCAAACCTTGTCCAAGCTCCAGGGTTTTGCATAAGATCAAGTAAATAAATACATTCAGATTGTAGACAATACAGAAACATAGATACACACATTTTATGCAACCAAAAGAAATCCATTACCCATATTCATACCACCCAGAGATGACTATTTAATTATGCTTTCTATGCATTGTTTGACTTTGAGAGTAAGCAAAGCCCAACCAAGCTGGTTCCCTGACTGTATTCTGATAGTGTGTGTGCTAGAGGGAGGGAGAGATAATTGAGGCAGGGACAGTTAATTCACTTCTGAAAAAATTGGTGTAATGTTGCAGATAGCCAAGACATCATGGGATTTCTGACCCAGAGAGAACTTGAAGATTATCCAGTTGATGGTTTTAAAACTGTGTTTTTCAGAACCATATAGGTCCAGCACAGATGCCTCAGGGGCTGTCTGGGGGCAGAACTGAGTGTACAGCCAAGTGGTCAGCGTTATAGGTCTCCCAACCTGGCTTCAACCCAGCAACTCTGCTTTATCTGGTTTTTATATTCATTTCTGGGTAAGGTTTTATTTGAAAAAAATGTTCTGCTGCTTTCAAAGGAGAACAACAAAAAGATTGAAAGTCATTGCCCTAATCCCAAGTATTCATTTTGCAGATAAGGAAATGGAAACTTAAATCCCAAGAAATGAAAGGACATTCAGAAGAATGTCTAACCCATGGCCAGATGTGTTAGCTATAAGGTACATTCTTGATTCCCTATTTATTCTCTGACATTCCCCTCAAATTGTCTGTATCTCTTTATAGTCTTCCTTAGAATAGGCCTCCTCTTACTCAGAAAATGTTCAGTCTTGGCTCAGGATTATATAACAACAGAATAATCAACTGTTTCTGTTTTCCCAGGACTGAGAGGCTATCTTTGGGTACAGGACTTTCAGTGCTAAAGCCAAGAAAGTGCCACAAAAACCAGAAGGGTTGGTCTACCTATCAGGAAGCCTCCAGTTCCCAGATATTTTCTTACTAACGGCTCTGTATTTGTTCCTGGAATTCTAGGTAAGTTTGTCTCACTTTAGATTTCTGACTCATAGAATCCTTCAGCCTTTGGAACTCAGTATTTGAGTTTGGCTTCCTAATTTCTGCTTCCTGACCTGACTTCTGATTCATGCCTGTGTAGACACATTCTACCTGCTTACTTCTCTGTGTCATGGACAACACACTCTACCCAGTCTTTATTTTTTCTCCCTGGGATCTGATTGTGTGTAGTCTTTGAATATGTCACTGAGTGTCAGAGTGTCATTTGCCATTCATGTGAATTGAAGTAACTGCTGACACCTTACTAATCAATCAATACTGCCCAACTTCTGGTACATTCTGGAAGTTCCTAGACCCATACTCAGATTTTTCTCAGAGCTTCTTTCCATCATCTTTTCCCTTTACTGCCAACAGGCTTGAAAAACATCATATCTTGGCTGCTGGACATCAACAATGTATTTTATGCCCCATGTGGTTCATGAACTGAGTGTCCCAACCTAACAGATTAGTACCAGATAATTTTTTAAACTGCATTTATTAATAGTTAGCGTCTCTTTGGATCACTGCTGATTAGAGTATCTAAATTATTCTCACAATTTTGTTTTACCTTAGGAAGACTTGCTGTATATAATTCAAAGAGGGTTTTGTTAAGTAACTCAAGCATGGGATTTTACTGTCTCATTTGATGAGAACTCTGCCAAAGTGTCCCTGTTACTTCACTCATCATTTGGCCTGTGGGGAGAGCCTGGTGGCCTTTGCTCTGCTCATCTGCCCACTCAAATTTATTCTAGGTTTACTTTGTAGATTTTGATCTGAACTATTTTTCAGAATCCCAGACAGGTTCTTTTTCAAAAACAAAAACAAAAACAAAAAAAAAAACCTGTTTGGCTCAACTCAGTGTCTCTTTTGCTCTCTCTAACCACAGTGATGGCACTCAGATCTCAGTGCTCAAGGGATGTGATTAGAGACAGAAAATGGCATTGAAATTCATGTCACAGAGCATTGAAGTTCAGCTATCATGTGAAAGATCATAGTGTTTTTGTTCCCATTCAGTATACACTGAGTTCTATTTTTGCCTCTTTTGTTTTTGTTTCTTTGGAAGGAAAAACATCACTTTATTTCCTTCCAAACTTGTGAATAGGGAGACAGACATCAATGATGTCGTAAACACACTGTGGGGAAGAAAATCTGTTAATTAGCATATTTCTTATAGTAGCTATATTAGTAGAAAAAAAAGACTGGAGGAGGAAGTGTCCCGGTAGTTTTGAAACGGAATTTAGGATTGTAGCTTACAGCATATTTTCTTGGGACTCATCAGATGCCAACATCTTTTTCTATAAATGAGTAAATTGAAACACAAATAAATCAAAGTGGTGGTTCTCCACTCTGGATGCACGTGACATTCATCTGGGAATTTTTTAAAAATAATTTAAATTTAAGATGCCTGGGCCCCACCCTCAGAGCTGATCTGATTGGTCAGGGATAGAGCTTGGCATTATTGGTTTTTAAAAACCCTCTTGGAGGTTCTCATGCACAGAGGATATTCAGAATCCTTGTATTAAAGTTCAGTGGCAGAGTGCAGAGTAGAACAAGTCCATATGAGTCCCCAACAGAGATCTGCTCACTGCCCTCATGCCCTCACCTTGAAGAATGCTGGCTGTTGGCATTGAAGGGAGCACCAAAAGGTTAGCGACACACGCTGAAGAGGGCAAGTATTGCAGCCAGGGACTACATAAGTAAAAGAGACAATGCTATTTCCATATCAGTCAAGTGCAAGCATTTCCCAGGAGACAGAGGACACACAAAAATAAGCTGACATACTACATAACTCATTTTGAACTTCACTAGGGTCTTCCCCAGTTGTGGCACCCTCTGGAAATAGAAACTAATCATCAGAAAGTGGAGTGACAGCAGAGCTCCTTCAGGAGGCAGATACTCGGAATCGTCTTCCTCCCCAGAGGATTCAAAGAATCAGAACATTTCTGTAAACTCCTTAAATCAGCAGGTCACTCATTAAGTCCCTCTTTTGCCACCCTACCGCTCTGTCCTCTGCTAGACAGTAAGCAACACTAAAGAAACTGCCTTGTTCTGTAGTGTGCCCTAGAACCTAATACAGTGATTGACATACAGTTGATTCTCCTTACTCTAGGATTCTGTATTTGTGAACTTACTTGCCAAAAATTATTTGCAACCCCCAAAATCAATAGTAGCAGCAGTTTCATGGTCATTAATGGATATGTGCTAAGCAATGAAAAATTTTAGTCTCTCAATATGCATGCATGCTCCCAGCTGACGTTGAACAAGGTGACACTCCGCCTTCTTATTTCTGCTCTCAGACTCTAAACAAGTGTCCTTTTGTAGTCTATTTACTGCCATGTTTTTTTTTTTTTTGCACTTTTGTGCTTTTTCTTGGTAATTTCACTGTTTAAAATGTAGCATAGTGCTGGAGTGCTGTCTAATGTTGCTAAGTACAAAAACACCATGATATGCGTTACAGAGAAAACACATATGTTAGATAAGCTTTGTTCAGGTATGAGTGATGTGCTGTTGGCCATGAGTTCAATGTTAATGAATTAACTATATATTAGATAAAGTGTTTTGAAACAGAAACACACATAAAACAAAGTTATATATTGATCATTTATTGAAGATATTGTGGCTAGAGGCTTATAGGAACCTAATCCTGTGTTTCTTCTAGGAGCAATGGTTCAGTATTAAATAATTCAGTGTTCATAGCGACTTTAGAGAACATAACCAACACAAATCATAAGAATTGACTGTATACAGTAAGTACTCAATAAATACCTGTTAAGCAAATGAGCAACTGAATAAAAATCTCATATTTCCATATTTTTACATATATCAATATGTATTATGTGTATTTGTATTGGATTCTGTATTGGTGCTGGAATGTCAAAGATGCTAATAATAGTTAACCTTTATGGAGTGCTAACTATGAGTCAGGCACTTTGGACATCCATTTTTATTTAGTCTTCACAACAGTTCTGTGAGGCAAATACTTCATTTAATGGAGAAGGTAACTGAGGCCGAAATAAATGAAGGAACTCGCTCAGATTCCCTTAGTTAGAAAGTAGTGAATATATGTTTGATCCAGGCAGCCAAACTTCTGTTGTGGGCTCAACTGTGGGTTCTCACAAATTCATATGTTGACATTCTAACCCCAGTACCTCAGAATGTGACTATATTTGCAGACAGGGTTTTTAAAAAGTACTTAAGGCTAAATGAGGTTATTGGAGTGGGCCTTAGTTCAATATGACAGGTATCCTTATAAGAAAAGATTAGGACACTGACACATGCAGAGGGAAGATGTATAAAGACATAGAAGAAAGAGGGTCATCTGCAATCCAAGAGGAGAGACCTCAGGAGAAACCAACCCCAACTACACCTTGATCTCAGACTTCTAGCTTCCAGAACTTTCAGAAAAAAAACATTTCTATTGCTTAAGCCACCTAGACTGTGGTACTTTGCTATGGCAGCTTGAGCAAACTAATACAACTATAATTACGATTCCTGGCTGATAAATAAAACATGCCCAGAGCCTCCAAATTTCTTAAGTATAGCCACTTGCTATAATCCACTTGAGATATTTTTCTTCAGAGGGAGAGCAGTATGCTGTGAATGAGGCTGTGACTAAATTTGAAATTCTGGAACTGCTCGTAGGATAGAGCAAGTGAAAAAATGTTGCTGGATCTTGAGCCAAAGCCAAGTGGAGCATAAAGGTGGCCAAGCCAGAACAAAGCACAAGGAGGGGTGCCAAATCACAGAAGTACAAGCAAAGCAGGGAGGGCTTGTACTGGATGGAACATAAACCAAACAATCCAGTCAAGGAGGAGGACCAGGTCACAAAAGCAAAAGTTTAAAAAGCAAAGCACAAAAGGCATAAGACAATAGGAGATGGATCATGAGGACTATTTTATGGATGCATAGCCCACCTGAGACCCAATTGGCCACAATATGTAGGTTTAAAAAGTTTAAATACACTTTCTTTTCATGTTCCTTTATCTGAATAAAAAACGGTGTTGAAATTAAATTTTGACATTCCCATCAAAATATGGTTGAGTGATAGATCATTACTGTGTCATGGTGGGTTCTGCAGAAACAGATGCTGAGAGGGAGATTCTGGAATACAGCAGTCTTTAATTTTAATAGCAAGTAGGATAAATCTTTTTTTTACTACTTTTTCAAAAACATTCTTGGCAATTTTTGCATACTTTGTTTTCTTATGAAAAATCATTTTATCAATTTTATAAAGAAACCTTGTTGGGTTTCTGATTGAAATGATATTAAATGTATTTATTTGAAAAGAAATCACATTTTTATTATATTAAGACTTTCTGAGGACTTCCAGTTCCAAAATGGTGGTGTAGATATAAGCTGGCTTCATTCCTCCCATCACTACAGAGAACCAAAAACATATACAGTGTCAAGATGATCACCAGCAATGTCTAATAATTAAAATGTGAGGATGAGACCATTTCTGGGGCCACAGGAAAGTGAAAAAACTCTGAGCAGATGGGAAGAGAATTGGACTTATACATCTGTGACACCCTTCCCTGCAATCTGTCCATCACTAAATGCACAGAAAACTTTTCCCTGACCCATGGTTTCCACACTGATGAAAGTAAGACAAAGGTGGACAACCAGCTTCCCCACCATCTTGGATTCCCTGTCAGAAGACCTGTCCCTACCTCAACCCACAGGAAGCATCAAGAGTACCTGAAAGGGGAAATATCCCTGAGCATAGCCAGAGACAAAGGGATGGTAGGACTACCATCCAAAGTGGCTGTTTAGCATCACCATGCTATAGTCTGGGTTTTGTTTGTTTCAGGTTTGTTTCAGGTCCCCTGGGCATGAACCTCCAGCAAGATTTTCCATGCTACTGGGACATCCCCTTTGGAACTTTCCCATTTGGGTTGGATGGCACTCTAATTGTGTATTAGAACCAAGGCAAACCTGGGCCTCAGCAAACCTGGCAGCCATCTAGTGCTGAAAAAGAGACAGTGACTTAGCTGAGAAAAAAAGAAAGAGACAGCATGGTGATGCTGAACAGCCACTCAGATTTGGTGTCTCCTTTGGCCAAAATACAGAGCAGAATTTCTAGGGCTTTGGATGGTAGTCTGGATAAAAATATTTTGTGTAAGACTGCAAAAGCACAAGCAACCAAAGCAAAAATAGACAAGTGGGATTACATCAAACTAAAGCTTCTGCACAGCAAAGTGAATAGACAACACACAAAATGGGAGAAAATATTTGCAAACTATCTGACAAGGGATTAATAACTGGAATCTTTAAGGAGCTCAAACCATCAATAGAAAAAAAAATCCACAAATAATCCAATTAAAAATGGGCAAAAGATGTGAATAAATATTTCTTTTTAAAAAAAAATCCATTTTACTTTAGATTTGGGGGTATTGGTGTAGTGTTGTTATCATACAAGGTTACATTGCATGATGCTGAGGTTGGGTTTCTATTGATCCCGTCACACAGATAATGAACATAGTACCCAAAAGGAGGTTTTTCAGCACTTGCTTCTCTCCCTCCCTCCTGCCTTTTGGAGTCCCAGTGTCTATTGATCCCATCTTTATGTACCCAAGATTAACTCTCACTTAAAAGTGAGAACATGCAATAATTTGGTTTTCTGTTTCCACATTAATTTGCTTAGGATAGTGGCCTCCAGCTGCATCCATGTTGTGGCAAAGGACATTATTTCATTATTTTATGGGTGTGTAGTATCCCATGGTGTATATGTACCACATTTTCTTTATCCAATCCACCATCGATGGGTACCTAGGTTGATTCCAAAGTATTTTAAGAAATACCATGAATAGGTATTTCTTAAAAGAAGACATACAAATGGCCAACAGGTATATGAAAAAAATGCTCAACATCATTAATCAGGGAAATACAAATCAAAACCACAATGAAATGTCATTTCACTGCAGTTAAAATGGCTTCTGTTAAAAGACAGGAAATAACAGATGCTGGTGAGAATGTGGACAAAGGGAAACACTTGTACACTGTTGTTGAAAATGCAAATTAGTACAGCCGCTATGGAAAACTGTACGGAAGTTCAAAAACCTAAAAATAGAACTGCTATATAATTCAGCAATTCCACTGCTGGGTATATACCCAAAAAGAAAGGAAATCAATGTATCAAAGAGATATTTGCACCCCTATGTTTATTGCAGCATTATTCATAATAGCCAAGATATGGAATTTACCTAAGTACCTATTAATGGACGAATGGATACAGAAAATGTAATATGTATTCACAATGAAATATTATTCAGCCATAAAAGCATGAAATCCTGTCATTTGCAGCAACATAGATGGAACTAGAGGTCATTATGTTAAGTGAAATAAACCAAGCTCAGAAAGACAAATATCACATATTCTCATTGCCACGTGGGAGCTTAAAATGAGAATCTCATGAAGATAGAGAGTAAATTGGTGGTTATCAGAGGCAGGGAAGGGTGCAGGGTGGGGAGAAATGAAAAGAGGTTGATTAATGAGTATAAATATACAGTTTGTTGTAATAAATGAGACCTAGTGTTTGATGGATCAGTAGGGCAGCTATAGTTTATAATAATCTATTATAGGTTTCAAAAATAGCTAGAAGAGAATAATTCAATTTTTTCTATCATAAAGAAAAGTATTTAAGGTGACAGATATCCCAATTGCACTGATTTGATCTTTACAAATTATATAAATATATTAAATTACCTCATGTGCCCTCAAAATATGTACATTATATATAAAAAATTTTAAAAATAAAAATGTCAATGACCTGGGGGGAAAATACTTTCTATCAAGGGGTGTAGTTTGTCAATACATTTATTCAGATCTCATTTTATGTCCTTCAATAAAATTTATAGCTCTTTTAAATAAATGTTAAACTTTCCTTGTTAAATTGTTTCTATGTAATTTGTAGTTTTTATTTTATTGTTAATGAGGTATATGGTTGTGTTTTCCATTTCTATTTCTATCTGGTTTCTATGAGTTAATCAGTTGGTTTTTAAAATATTTTTCCTGGTAACCAGCACCTTACCAAATTATTTTACTTCTAGTCACATAATTTTCTTGTAATTGAGCCTGGTTTTTTTTTTTTTTTTTTTTTTTTAGGTAACCATGGAATTATTTGCAAATCAGTATGATATGACTATCTTCCAATATTTACATAACTTCTTTACTTTTTAAAGAATTCTCAAGAACTCTGAAGAAATGAAAATAACATCTCTTCCTTTAAAGAGCATAAGCTATTGGCCAGTGTTCACTATATATTAGAGTTGTAATTGTGACGGCAGGTACTTTACTTTTGACGCATAATCCATCTTGCCGTCTGTTCTATTCCAGGACGATATTTCTGGGTTAGAGTACCTCCTTAAGCAGAGCCACATGGAAACAGGATTTTTAAGGGACACATTTTGAAAGAGTTGGTCTGTCTAGCTGTGAGGTAGATGGGAGGGGGTGGGGCAAAGTACATCTGAGAGGCCAATTGTCCCACAGGTTTTTTAATAAATGGCAACATGTTTTAAAACTAAGAAAAATTCAGCTTTTGCCTTTTAAAATCTGGTTCAAATGTCCCCTTATGAAACAGAATGAAGCGAAAATGCTCCCAGTAACATGTCACGTGTCTGGATGGGAAGTGGAGGCTCAGCCTGCCACTCTCTCACTATGTCTCCAAGGACTGTGCTGTGGTTTGTGACTCAGCTATTGTTTGCAAAGCCCAGGACCACCACATTTTGTACCCTTCTCTGTCTTCAAGGAGAAAACCCAATTCATATAACCAAGCCCACATGGATCCTCACACCGAGAATTATAAAAGACTGCACCGAGCTGTTTTCTTCTTGTTACTCTTATGATACATTCCTTTCTGTGCTTTAGAAATAAGTAGCTGGGGAAATTTGTTCCCTCTACCTTCACTTTTGCTTTCTCATTTTGAAATCATCATGAAAGCGCACAGAAGCTAACATCAAGTTGCCCTGGTTATCAGATGATTTCTCTTCTCTATCTTGACCCCTCATCATCCCCTTTACATCATCTTTCCATGTGATACAACTATTTATTTGAGTGCCTTGGGCTCTAAGCTCTGTAGAGCAAGCAGCCTATACTTTATTTTTCCTCTTCTATGTTCTAAGACACTTGTAATAATTATCAGCCTAAAATTAACCCAAATATCAGACGCATGGTGTTTGGTAGCCCTTCAAAGCTTTTTTGTTTTTTTCCTGGTCAATCTCAGGTACAATGGTTTGGTATTAGACTAAATTTAACATGTGTACAATGAAAAGATTTTGCTTCATTTTTCTAGGACTTTGATGCTCTGGTATTTTGAACCACCTAGGCTGTGATCACTCAAGTTGCCTAGTAACCAGCTGAAGGCCAGCACCAGAGTGAAACCAAGAGAAGCCACATTCCTTAATAAAGACAGCAACAGCTGGGGAACCAGCAGGTCTAGGTTCACGGTTGAGCTGGATCCTTACTCCTTTGAGGATGTGACTGACATGTCTTTTATTAAACTGCTTAAATCCTCCATCTGTAAAATGGGCCTGACGTTTGACAGCAAGTACCTCTTGCACATATTGTGAGGATTAATGAAGAATCTAGAAAAGAGTTTGAACCTTTCAGAATAAAAGCGCTTGGAAAACATGTTGGATTTACAATAATTTAGTGCTAACATTAAGATAATGTTGGAAAGCAGGATCAGCTAAATCACTGATTTCCAAGATTTAAAGACAACTACAGTAATAACAGTCTTTCCACTTGCCTTATAGTTAATTGTGTTTATATAATTATCTCAAGGACAGAAAGTGGTGATAAATGCATTGAAAATGGAGGAAAATGTATTATGGTATTAAAAAACAATCTGAGTTACCATATCTGAGATCAACCCACATATGTGGGGATTTACTCAGCACTAATTCAGCTCATCTTTCTTAGAGATGACTGTCAATTCTAGAAGAACTCAAGATACAAGGTAAGACCATTAGTTTGGTGTATAGTCTGATGAACAGCATATAAAAATGGCTTTGTTTGGGAAACAGTCCCTCTATGTCAATATGGAGTTCTGGGCTCATCTGAGCCAACACACTTTACCTAGGATTCAAGTTCCTTCCCCTCACCTGCAATCTATGCATTCATTTTTTTCTTGTCATTACCCCATGTAGACTTTGCATTTCGCCCATGCTAGAATATTTCATCTCCCTTGCACCCCAAACACAATGAACTCTCCTTAGCTAGAAATATCAGCTCACAAGCTTCTGTCTTAGAACAATTTTTTTCCACAATTCTCTTGGATTATCTGAAACAAAACTATCCTGAAAACCACCAGCTCAATTACTCCTTTGCAAAGTGGACTGTTTTATTTCCCAGGCCCAGAGTGGTCGTAAAGGCCCTGAGGTATCATTAGGCATCAAGAAGAACTGGATTCAAATCCTTTTTATGCTTTCTGTGCATACATAAGGCAAATTACTTAATTTCTCTCAACCTTAGATTCTCATCTATAAAACAGATAATACACTCAAAGGTTGTTGGGAGAGTTAAATAAGGATATATATATGTAATAGATATATTTTCATATATATCCTTATATAAGTATATATGTATAAGGATATATATGCAATATGTATATATGTATGTGTACATACATACACATATATAGTGGGTATATATATCTATATATATATATATAGATATATATATATACACACACACACTTACACACACATATATATAGTGGGTCAGAAATTTCAGAAACATACCCTGTGCTCAATCAACGTAACTGATAGAGTTCTCTCTCTCCCCTCCACTCCACCTTCTTTCTAGCTCTCATACTAATCATGGCTGCTTTTCTAGATGGTAGAGTAGAACCCTGTATTGACTAACAAAATAGATGTCTTCTATTTGAAGGGATTTAGAACCAGGTTAAAAAGTAAAACATAACGTCCATTAGCCTGCATTATAGTTTTCTGTGATGTTTAGAGAATTTTTTTAATGTGACAGGTTTTGATTGTCTTATATTGAATATGTTTTAAGTGGTTTTCACCTAATATAAGAGGAAAACATCAAAAGCCACAATCCTAGAAAGAGAAACTACATTACACTGAAAACTCTCAAGGGCTAATGGGCCATTTATGCCTTTTCTCTGGGCATTAGGAAACTCATTGTATGGTGACATGATTGCCTTGGCTCAGTCTGATCTACCAGCAAGGACTCTGAAAGACATTCATTTAATCACTTGTCCATCCTGAAGCCACTGCTAAAATTGCAGCCGGCTGAAGTGACACAGGAAACCAAGTCCCTGTACTTAACTTGGAGGATGAAAGGAGGCATCATACAGAGGACTGATGAAAGGCCAGGTGTTGTGACGGCCCTCATACTCAGAACATCTGGGAATTTTTAAATGCTGTCCTGACCCTCACTAGTTTTCTTCAAATACTGGAACTGCTGGAAATTCCACCCAGTTTTTCTGCAAAACCCACTTAGGTGCTTCTATGGGAGTCAGGTGATTCCCAGAGTCCAATAACTCCAATGACATGAGACTTCGGAGATTTGCTCTTTTCTAAAAAGAGCAAGACAAGTGTCTCTTCCACTTCCATTCTAGTTTTCCCAGGACTTTCCCAGTTTTCCAGTGAAAGTCCCTAGTCGTAGGAAACACCTCAATTTCAGGTAAACACTGAACAGCTTTCTTAGAAATATAGCTAGGATTGGAGAATATCACAGGATCACCAACACTTTAAATAGGATAGGACTTAGACTCTTTCAACTTAGAAAAAGAAAAAAAAACAGTTTTGTGATCAACCCACAAACCTAATGCCATCCAAGGTCTGTTCTTTCTTTGCCAGTTCAATGGTTACAATTATTTTTGAGGCAGAAACTCCTTTGCAAAACAGATGAAATCTGTGGAAGCTCTTGTTAGAAAAATCTATGCATATCCACATAATACTGAAGTATATAGCACACATAAAGCAAGTGTACTCATCAAAAGATCACAGCTTTATAAATTTTCACAAACCAAACACACCCATTTGAACAGCACCTAGGTAAAAGATAGAATATTACCAGCACCTCAGTAGGATTTATCTTTCCCTTCCAGTCACTACTAGCCTGCCAAGGGTAAATGCTACCCCAACTTCTAAGACCTTAGATTAGTTTTGCCTTCTTTTGAACTTCATATAAGTGAAATCATTTAGTATGTACACTTTCATGTTTGGCTTCTTAAATGCAACATTTTTTTGTGAGAGTAGGTCCTATTATTGTGTGTAGTTGCAGTTCATTAATTCCCATGTATGTTACATTGTATGAAAATACTATATTTTATTTACACATCCTATTATTGGTGGTTATTTGGTTAGTTTATAAGTATTGTGAGTAATATTACTGTAAACATTTTCATGTATATCCTTTAGTGAATAAATATATGCATTTCTGTTGGATATAAACCAAGGAATAAAATGATGGGGTTCTAGAATATATATATATATGTATATATATGTATATACATATGTGTATATATGTGTATATATATGTATATACATATGTGTATATATATGTATATACATATGTGTATATATGTGTATATGTGTATATATGTGTATATATGTGTGTGTGTGTATGTGTATATATATATATGTTCAGCCGTAGCAAACACTGTTTTTATTTTTAAATTTACATACAGTAAAATTCACATTTGTTTTGGTGTAAAGGTCTGTGAATGTAGCCTTTTTAGATTAGCCTCTTTCCTTTCACATAAGTATCTGAGGTTCATTCATGTTGTTTACATATCCTTAATTCATTCCTTTTTTATTATGGAATAGTATTCCATTGTATGGATGTATCACAATTTGTTAATTCACCTGTTGAAAAACATTTCTTTCCACTTTAAGGCTATTATTAAAATTCATGTAGAGGTTTTTTGTGTGAATATAGTTTTGTTTTCTAGGTGATATGGTTTGAATGTATGTGTCCCTCCCAAAATTCATATATTAGAGCTTAAAACCCAGTATGTTAGTATTTAGATGTAGGGCCTTTAGGCGGGGATTAAGTCATGAGAGCAGAGTCCTCATGAATGGGATTAGTGACCTCATAAAAAGGCCTGGGGGAAATAGCTAGGCCCTTTTGCCCTTCCACCGTATGAGGACACAGTATTCATCCCCTTTGGAGAACACAGCAACAAGGCACATTTTGAAAGCAGATATCAGCCCTTAGCAGACACCAGACCTGCCAGCACCTTGATCTTGGACTTCTCAGACTCCAGAACTGTGAGACGTAAATTCTTGTTCTTTATAAATTACCCAGTCTCAGGTATTTTGTTATAGCAGCAGGAACAAACTAAGACACTAGGGTAATCATTTAGAAATTTTGGTTCTCATTTGATCTTTAACTTTGTAAGAAACTGCAAACTTGTTTTCCAGAATGACCGTACCATTTTGAATTCCCATCAGTAATGTATGAGATCTCCAGTAGCTCTGCATCCTCACCAGCACTTGGTAGTGTCAGGCTTAATAAGCCATTCTGGTAATTATGTAGTAATATCTTATTATGGTTTTAATTTACATTTCCTTAATGATGAGGTTGAATATACCTTTATGTGTTTATTTAGTATTCCCAGACAATTTATGTATTATGTCTAAAATTTTTAATTGTAATTAGTGGGAAGATAGGGTAAAGTGTATGTATTTCGTGTCAGCCAGAAGTTCTCAATACCTTTTGAACTGGATTTTAGTCTATTCCTCAAGCAGAGTCTCACAGAGACTGAGCATGAAGAGACTAGATGATAGGAATGCATCTCAGTGACACTCAAGGAAACCTCATCTCCTTTGAATCATGTTTCCTAGTTTCCTGACAGCCTGCTGTTCTGCAGGCTAAGCTCCTACAAAACTCAAGTGGATGAAAGAACTTGTCTGAGTTAATTGAAAATCCACTTTACACCTGTTTTTTTTTTCAATCCATTTTGCTTCCTAAGGGGATGGATGAGTTCACTCATTCTCCTCAGGCTATGGTATTTTAAACTGCTGTCATAGAAAGTAACAGGATCTGTTTGGGTGCTCTTTCTCTTTCTCACAGTTCTACTAGAATGACCTCAAGTTTGATTTGACCCAGTACTTCCCAAGCTAAGGAAACAAGCTTTTTGAAAGTGCACATACTTCCATAAAGTACACAAAGACTGTACTGAATTGGTAGGCATGAGTCATAATGATCAGCTATGATGACATGTTTGCTAAACTGGGGCTGGTCTCAAAACATAATATTTCTGGAGGACACCCACGTCTTGACATCCATCCTCACTTATTAGGCTGGATTATTTGGACCCAACTACAATCCTCTAGGAGGACGTCAGGCGCTTTGAATGGCTCCATTAACTCAGCCAGGCCATTAGAACAGTACTACTCTCAAGTGTGCCCTGCATACCCATAGCATCACATCACCTGGGAGCTTGTTAGAAATCCTGATGCCCAGACAACATTTTCGAAATCATATCTCTGGGGCTAAGTACAGGAATCTGTGTCTTAACAAGCTTTTCCAGGGATTCTTATGCATTCTGAAGTTTAAGAACCACTGATTAGAATTTGCATTTACTTATGACAAAGCTAAATTAAAAGATTGGGAAGAGGAAATGAGATGTTTTTCCCAATGTTTTCAAATTTCTACTGAGTGTTAATCTATTACTTTTTTACAACCAAACTCTTCAGGCAACCTACGAAAGGAAGAACTAAGGTGACTTTAGTAATAGAAGTGAACAAAACTGCCACTTTATAGGCGAGTATGTGGCCTTCCTTTTGCAATCATAGATGGCAAAACAATATTATGAAGTTCAAAACAATCCTATTTTTGAACTATTTTACAGCAAATGTACAGAATAATATAATTTTTAAATGAAAAAGCTTATTGTTTATTATTGATGTTTAAAAAATATTTGAAAATCATCAGGAAAAAAAGCTGTTTGGTGAGTTTCCCTCTAGAAATATATTATTTTCTGACCATAATAGCAGGCCTATGTGAGCAAATTTTATAGTAATTCTGACTATAATCTCAGTCTTGAGCCTAGTTAGAGGAATTCTGAGAGCTGAATTCAAATAGAGATAGACTGGAGAAAAGACAGAAGCAGTCTTCTAAATTGATCTTGAATTGGTCAGATGCTGTTAGTAAATATTTATTGGGTACTTATTATGTGCAGAGTGTGTGCTGTGTGCTGAAGCTGGTCATCATTATATCAATTTGGAAGTATGATAAGATAGCCTTATAAAATGTCCATCAAAACCCATGTAGGTGATAGAAGGCAATAAAGTTTTTCCCCCATACACTCCTTCTACTTCTCTTCAATCTTCCTACCCCTTATCAAGGTGTGTTTTCTTACACAAGAAGCCACTACCACTGATTTAGCATAAATGACAGAAGATTTTCATTGTTTGTTTGTTTCATCCAGCCATGAAGATTCACCTTCCCTCCTCCCAGTTATTACCAAAAACATGAATTTTGCAAGCTGATAAACTGAAATCTGAAGTGCAAACTGTGGAATGGAACTGAGCTAAAGGAGCTTGTATTACAGAAGGAATTCATTTTTTAGAGAATTGTCTGTTCCTGCTGTTCAAACTTTAAGCAAAAGATACATATCAGATTGTACTATTTTTAAACTGTTTTTCCAATTAATTCGACTATGAAAAAACTCACTAGAAGTGAATTACTCATTGCATCTTATCTCTTGATCTTGGTACTAGAGCCCAGATGCATCACCAGTTTTAGCCTTCCCTTCTGCCTCCCACACCCTCCCGCAAGCCCACCGACTTCACTTGCAGCTTGCTGAAGAACAGATCATGCTGGCTGTTTAATCAGAACTGCAAAGATATTTGACACAGTGTACATGCAGCCCCTGGAGGAATTGTAACTGACTACCCATCTTCCTACAGCTGAATCCCAGGCAGGTGAGTAGCCTGAGATGAAGGGAAGATTGTTAGGAAGGAGAGGATACTGACTGATGGGTTAGCTGGGCACTGTCTCTATCCAGGGACACGTAAGGGAGTCAAAATCAGGACAAGACAATGCCGGGGTGAGAAACTAAATGGCTAGATGCCTGGGATTCCTTGACTTTTTGTCATGCTCTCTCCAGGTCCTATTATTTCCTCATGGTTGGAAAGACACTGTACTATTATAGGATTTTTCAAAAAAAAAAAAAAGAAAAGAAATAATCACTTTAGATAAGCAATAGATTTTTATTTGGTTTTAAAAGGACTTTGTTCATTTTCCACTGTTAACAACCCAGATTCTGTCCCAGGTTCTGCTCCAGCAATATTCTAATGTCTACTGGTCAGCAGTGACAAAGCGACAAATCCTTGTTGCTCAAGGATTTGTAACGTCCATTTGCAGGCATTAGTTCATAATGAGACAGCCAGGTAGTTAGGGCTCCCTGGCAGAGCCTCTGACCGACCTGTACACTGGGAGGAATGTGCACTGGAGTGGAACCACAGAAGTCTGCATCGTTTTCTGTGGGGAGAAGCCTGGCCCCTCCTCTTCCTGGGTGGTACCTGGGATTCAGTTTGCAAGGCGGGAAGCCCATGAGCAGAAAGCATAAACTCTCACCTCGCTAAGAGTCTGTTTCCCCTTTTCTTCCTTTTTGCCCAATAAATCCCATTTTTCTAACTCCTCAAATCGTCTGCGAGTCTAAATTTTCATGGCCATGAGACAAGGACCCCATCTTTAGCTGAACTAAGGAAAAGTCTCACAACAATAATAGGAGATGGCCCAATTCTGCATGACTTAGATCAAGGGTTCCTGACATTTGTGAGTTTGAGGACCCCTTTATACCATCAGAAAAGTCCCCAAATCACCATACAATTTTACCTGTGTTTCAAGTTATTAGTTGATTATAACATATTTGTACTAGGACAAAAAATGACTATCATCAAAAACCATTTTAAATTATCTTGTATATGTATTTTTCAAAAAAGAAAGGAAATAACCACCATATATTAACCACAACACTTGCAGGCATTTGAAAATAGCAGTCTGTATACAGGAAGATCTGTTTTTATTCAGTATGCAGCCAATACTTGGTAAACAGAGGGGTTAAAAGTATCTTTTGTACAGCACTTATAATTCCTAAGTGTCCACAATGCAGAGGCTTGAAACCAGTGACTTAGGCAATGAATTATATCACACACAAAAAAATGAATGAATAATAAAGAAATAAACAATTGGGGGAAAAAAACAAACCTGGGCTTGTTAGTAAAACATAAGAAAGGAGAGCTTTTTGTTGAGGTTGGAATTATAATTACTTTGGTTGGGAAATGGAAATTATTTTATGATGGTTCTTGTTATAGCTATGAATACTTGTGATGAATTTTGGGGTGTTTGTTGTTTCTGATACTACAAACTGTATTAGTAGAACAATCAGATGAAATATGCCTCCTTTAGAAGTAAATTTTAGCAATTAAAATGGTGTTTTTAAAGATGTCTTTTTCTCTTCAGGGATTCAGGACTGTAGGCCATGCAAACATTTGTGGCTTTAAAATGCGACATTGCCAGGATGGCCAGGCATATCCTAAATGTCTTAGGTGAGGATGGAAAGTGACTTGATGTCTCCTGCTGTACCAGCTCTAGTATTTATGGAATAATGACCACTCATAAAGTGAGGGAAACACCTGTTTAAAGAGGGATGTTAGCTCCTAGCAGGGCCATCCTACAACTAAGAGCAGACTGTTACTTCTCTAACTCCCTGTTCAACTCTGAATCAATCCCCACCTAGTATCTCTTGGGTGTGGTAATGGGGCTTCAAGTGCCATTATATGGAAGTTTGGCCTAAGGGTAAAGTATCACCTAAATTTTATCTTGGCTCAGCTCATCTGTTCTCCTTGAAATTCCAAAGGCACTGTGCTCACAATAGGCAATGGCAAGGGAAGAATGGCATTATTTCTTTTCAGTGAGCCTGTGCATGAAATTCCAATGTCAGCTTTCTAGGCAACTGGACAGGAATCCATGGCTTAGACTCAAGAGATGAGGGGAGTACCCATTCTGCCCCAAAACTCAAACCCCACTTTCAAAATTTTACTACCTTCATGGCAGCTGCATTAGGAATATGAGGGCAGGGTTTTAAACATCCAAGTGCATGTGTGATGGAAAAGAGGGAAAAGACACCAGAGTCCAAGGCCAGATTTGCTCTATGGAGGCAAGAAAAATAGAGAAAGACACTCATGTATTTGATCCTGTAACACACAAGGTCAGATTCTCACTAGAGTACTAGAATCTGAACCACTCAGATTAGCAATGCCTAGAAAGTAGGTGGGAGGGAGACAAAGACGTTCCTCTCCAGTACTTATGGATTTTATTCTGCAAGACCATTGCCCACTTATATGTCCTACCTTGGAGGACATGTAGCTTTAGAAATCTTTATACAATGAATTTTTTTAGCAGATTAAATTCTGCTCACAACCTTGTTGGCACAGAAGCTAAACATATATGCATGGAAATAATCTCTGACTTTCTGAAGCCAAAGAATAATCAGGCTCACGCTGGCACTTGATGAGTTAAGTGAGCTGAAATATGAAGTCCAACAAATTTGTTAATGGCATTTCCTTTAACTAAAAGGATCAACGAAATCCATAGGAAGTAAATCTTTGCTTCATCTCCTACTGCTGTTACTAACAGAATTATTGGTTGTTTTTTTTTTTTTTACAGAAAACCAATGAATTACTGGCTTTTATAAAAAGTGGACAAAAAACAACATCTAACTCTAGGGAGATAAGAATGTCCTAGAACAGTGCTGCCCAATAATCTGCACTGTCTGATATGGTAGCCAGCAGCCACACATATGGTTACTGAGCATTTTAAATATTATAGTATGACTGAAAAATTAATTTTAAATAATTTAAATAGCTGCATGTGTCTATTGACTACCATATTAGACAACACAATTCTAGAACTGTTCCAGTCATCAGTGCTGTGTTTTTTATTAAATATATCATAGGCATAAATGAGTATCTAATATAGTTTAAAGAAGAATAATCCATGTATCCCCCAACTCAGCTTAAGAAAGAGACTACTGTCCAAACCTCTGAAGTTATTCAAGTGTCTCTGTCTGATCCCTTCATATGCCACCCCACCCCCAAAGGTACTTAGTATCTTGAATTTTATGTTTGCCACCATTCCTTTATTTTGCTGTGTATTTTGGTATGCATTCCTAAACAAAATTTTATTTCATTTTACATGTTTTTGGATGTTTTATAAATAGAATTATACTGTATGCATTCTTTGATGAAGTACACATTTTTTACTTTATAGGGTAATGTCAAATTATTTTTAGAGTGGTTGGACTAACTTTATACACTCACTCATAGTTCAAGAACTGTTTGATTCTCCATATTCTGGCAATAATTATATTTGACAAACTTTTACATTTGTGTTTATCTGGTAAGTAGGCATAAAATGTCATCGCATCATATGCCTAATTAGCATCGCCAGATTATTTATAGGATAAGGGATCTTTGCATTCATATATCTCTTCTTTTGAAGTGCCTGCTTAACTTTTATTAATTGATTTATGGGATATTTTTATATATTCTAGATAGTAATTTTTGCCAGTTGTGTGTACTGCAAGTATCTTCTCCCTATTTGTGGCTTGTCTCTTACTTTTTATGGTCTATTTATTGAACAGGAATTTTTAATTTTATTGTACTTAAATTTAACATTTACTTCATTTGTGTATTTGTCATCTTTTAAAAGAAAGCCTCCCTACCCAGAGGTTGTAGAGCTATTCTCCTATATTTTCTTCTGTAGGTTTTTATTTTGCCTATAAGTCTTTTATCTATCTGTAATTGATTTTTGTGTATGGTGTAAGATGGGGATACAAATTCCATACCAACTCTTGTATATGTAGGCGCAATTCCAGGCCCTCTCTTTTCATGTATCTTTCATTTCCTTTCATATTTCAACGTATCTTTTCATGTTTTTCATGCATATGTGGGCACAATTCCAGACCCTCTCTTTTTTCCCATTAGTCTGTTCAGTCCTGAGACAATACCAGTGTCTTAATTACTATAATGTTGGAATAAAGGAGGCAGACACAAAAGAGTACCTAATCTGTGCGTCCGTTTATGTAAAACTCAGAATGTTCCATATCCTGTCCAATGGGGCAGGGAGAAGAGCAGGAGACAATGTCAGAAAGGCACTATAGGGATAGATCATGGAGTAAAATGGAAGTCACCGGAATGCTTTCAGTAGGGGAGATACATGATCTGACTTATGTCTTTAAAGTATCACTCTGGAGCTTTGTTGAGAATAGACAGCTGTGGAAGCAGGAGACCAATTACAAGGCCAATGCAACAATCCAGATGAGAGAAGATGGCCCACGGAACCAGAGTGGTGGCAGTAGGGTGGTGACATGTGGTCAGATACCAGGTACATTGTAAAGATAAAATTGATCATATTTGCTGAAAACTTGCCAAGAGAGTAGATTTTAGATGCTCTTACCACAAAGAAAAAGGGTAACTATGTGAGATGATGGATATGTTAATTTCCTTGACTATAGTAACCAGTTCACTATGTATAAGTCTGTCATAACATCATGTTGTACACCATAAATATATACAGTGAAAAAAGAGTGACACATCAAGGTTTTGGGGCGAGCAACTATAAGGATGGATTTCATAGTATAAACAAAATACATATAGAATACATATAACATATGTTTATATGGAATATATGTAAAGTACACACACATACATAGTGCCTAGCACAGGTTGGGAACATGTTATATGTATACGTTTAATAAATAGTTCCTTTATCTCCCTCTTGGGGCATGGATACAAAGGGCAACCTAGTTCAGACTTTCATATTCTACAGCTTCTTAAACCTAGAGATAACCTCACACTCAAGTGATGATTCTGAGTTATGCTTGCCTGATAATGAAGTGGAGATGGAACAAGGTACATGAAAGAGTGATGCTTACAACTCTGATGCCTGGTCAATGGGCATGCAGTAATAAGGATGCCCATCTTGGGAAATAATCAGAGTAAACAAAAGTATCTCTAACCCTGTGGTTTCCAAGAGGATAACATTTTTAAGACCAAGTGCTATTTTAGCATGAGCTTAAGGGTGTATGTTTACAGTAGAGAAATTTGAGATGTCTGTGTTATCTGAGTATAAATAGAACATTTGAACTCCTTAGAAGAAAGCTTAGGTATTTACCGAAATGAACATTATTCTCTCTGCTGCTGTTGACCAATAAACTGCTTTCCAAATGTGATTTTAATTGCATCAGCCCTTAAGATGGTGGCTTGATATGACCTTATTAACTACGGCCTTCAGAGATGACAGATCCCATCACCAACATGACATAGTGTCTCTCTATACATCTAAGTCCACAAAGCCATTAGGCACTTGGTTTTTAGATTAACATTATCAACACCAAATTAATCTCTCTGGTTGTTAAAAAGCCATGCTCTCTCCTTTTTTGGGTTTATAATTAATGTCTAACCGAAAGACTTTGCCAAGAACTCCATCCCTCTATGCTACTCTCACATCTTCTTTATGTAAAATCATTCATATCCGTATGCATTCATGAAATTATGCCCAAATTCTATGCTCCATCCAGTTGGGTTAACTGCTAACATAAGGTCAACAACCTTAAGTATTCTTGACTTGGTGTTCTTTTGAAAATTGCAAAGAAAGTCCAGAGCATTAACCAGCAGTAAAGATTGACTAGGTTGAAGTAAAACCCTTCCTCAAGGCAATGCAAAGTATTAGGAGATGCTTTAAAGTAATTTGAAGACCATTTTCCATTTGCGTCATTAGTTGAGTATAGCAGCTACTTTTATATCAACATGACTCCACTTTCGAAATTTATAAAATTAGCGCAAGATAGACCAAGGCACAAAAGAAAATGTTTTTCTTATCGTATTAGTCAGGGTTCTCTAGACAGACAGAACTAATGGAATATATATACATACAAATGATATATGAAACATATATATATGAAACATATATATGAAACATATATATGATATATATATGAAACATATATATGATATATATGAGAAACATATATATGATATATATGAGAAACATATATATGATATATATGAGAAACATATATGATATATATGAGAAACATATATATGATATATATGAGAAACATATATATGATATATATGAGAAACATATATATGATATATATGAGAAACATATATATGATATATATGAGAAACATATATATGATATATATGAGAAACATATATATGATATATATGAGAAACATATATATGATATATATGAGAAACATATATATGATATATATGAGAAACATATATATGATATATATGAGAAACATATATATGATATATATGAGAAACATATATATGGTATATGAGAAACATATATATGATGTATATATGAAACATTTATATGATGTATATATGAAACATATATATGATGTATATATGAAACATATATATGATGTATATATGAAACATATATATGATGTATATATGAAACATATATATGATGTATATATGAAACATATATATGATACATATGAAACATATATATGATACATATGAAATATATACGATATATGAAATATATACGATATATATGATACATATGAAATATATATGATATATATGAAATATATATGATATATATGATATATATGAATATATATGAAATATATATGAGATATATATATGAAATATATATATGATATATATGAGATATATATATGAGATATATATATGAGTTTATTAAGTATTAACTCACATGATCACAAGGTCCCACATAGGCCATCTGCAGGCTGAGAAGCAAGGAGAACCAGTCTGAGTTCCAAAACTGAAGAACTTGGAGTCTGATGTTCAAGGGCAGGAAGCATCCAGCATGGGAGAAAGATGTAGGCTGGGAGGCTAGGCCAGTCTCTCTTTTCACATTTTTCTGCCTGCTTATATTCTAGCCACACTGGCAGCTGATTAGATAGTGCTCACCCACATTAAAGGTGGGTCTGCCTTTCCCAGCCCATTGACTCAAATGTTAATCTCCTTTGGCAACACCCTCACAGACACACCCAGGAGCAATACTTTGCATCCTTCAATCCAATCAAGTTGACACTCAGTATTAACCATCACACTTATCATCCACACTTTTTAAAAATGCAATAAGACATTATTGAGTTCTAACAAATAAAAAGGTAATTGTGCCAGGTACCTGCTCTTAAGGAGTTTATTGTCATTTAGAAGCCAGCGGTTTTAGAGACAGCAAATGGCCAATGACTGCCTTCAGAGGACAGTTTTCTTGTAAGAGATGAATACTGTAGTCAGATAATGCAAGTTAACATTTATCATACAGTTCTAAGTGTGTTGCATGTAGCATCAAATTTAATATTTACTATAACCCTATGAAGTAGGATATTGTTTTTATATCCATTTTGTAAATAAGGAAATTGAGGTATAGTCACGTTAAGTGACTTGCCTAAGTCACACAGGTAGCAAGTAGTTCAATCAAGATCTAGAATAATTCAGGCCATCCTGCTCTAAAATCTGCATCTCAATTTCTGCATTGTTCCAGCATTGTGATGTCCATGTGGCATAGTAACAAAGGGTGGGTGACAAGAGAGAGCTTTCTATTTTATGCCCTAGCCTGTGTGTGCACCGCAAATGTGATAACTGGGAGCCTTCTTGACTAGTCAGATAATGGTAAAAAAGACCTTTAAATTACATTCAGATATCTCTTTCACGATTCGCATTGGAAGAGGGTTGCCTTTCAATCTAGCAAATGTTTGTTGCATGCTTTAAACTTCTAATGTTTTAAGAAGAATACCGAGTCAGGAACATTTAGGATTGCTGACTCTGTAATAGCAAATAACTGGATGGACAGCATAATTTGGACTCTAGTGGTATATATTCAGCTGCTCTAGGACTGAATTTGTTCCCATGTAAAAGGAAAATAATAACAATATCTAACTTACGGGGTGTGTGTGAGAATTAAATAAGATATGGAAAGTGAACTGCTTAAATTTATGCCTGGCACATAAAAAATACCCTATGATGACAACAAAGATGATGATGATGGTGGTGGTGGTGGTGACAATTATGATAATGATTAAAAAAAATCTTTGCTGATGACATGCTCAATTTTAGGACCTTCAATTTTAGGGCCCCTGGCTGAGATGTTCTATATTTTATACTTATGAATATAATATTGGTAATTAGAAATATTCATATACCAATGAACTCTTCTAGGGTCCATTACTAGCTTTTATATGCATTATCTTAGCCATCTCTGTAAGACCTTATAAGAACATTTGAAAGACAAATTTTATCAATTGCCCTATAACCAGGGTTGACTTCAAGTTGGGTGAGAGGATTTTTGCTTTGGTCAAAGTTTTCCCACCCTCCACTTCCTGCATTGCTCAAGCATTTGAATTTGCAGAACATGATTCTGAACAATCCTATGAACATATTAGAGCATCCTGGAGATGAAAGAAATCGTGTAATAGTTGCCTATAAATGGAACAACCCACCTAATTCATTATGCATACTAAATATGCATCTACTTCCAATATAGAGTCTAATGTAACCAGACACAATGAATTCCAATAAATAATTCTTTTGGCATTCTCACCAAAATTAATTTTTAATTGTGTTCACCAGGCATATATGTTATTTGTAATTAATGATGAGATATCAAGTAAGTTTTCTTCAGATTCTAGAATTTCATTCATCATCATAGAAAGTTAACTCTCAGATTTTAAAATACCAATTAGGATTTAAAGCACATTTTTGAAAAATCTGGAATGTATAATTAAACCAAGTGGTTAGCCCTACTTGCTTTTGTGTGTATATATAAGCATTTTAATTGTATTCACTTCTATAAAATAGAAACATTGTTTTTTTCTTTCAACTTTCTAAAGCAGTATTTACAGTGCAGTCTTAGATGTTAAAGTGGGCTAAAATATGGACTTATAAATACGACTAAACTTCCTTGAATCGGAAGAAAATTTCACCACCGAGAGGGAGTGTGTATGCACATACATGTGTGTTTTGTTTGTATTACCATACATTGTAATCACTCTTCAGGATCTGAAGTAATAAGAGTATTTTTATGGATCTTATGGAACTCATTTACAATCACATAGTGAAGGAAAACTTCTCCAGATAAACATATAATTGGCTTATTAGAATATCCAGTTTAGATAAGTAATACAACTCTAATTTTAGTAATAAAGATTGGGTGATTTTCTATCTTCCATTCATTCTTTCTGGACAGGACTCAGTTTCCCTGCCAGTAAACATCCATTGTTAAAATGTCAAAGAGCTCAAGAGAATGGGCAGCTGGATTTTCACTCTAAATTGCTAGCTTTCCTGCTTTGCCAGCTGCCAGTCCCAAGTGATCATCCCTATCCCATAACTCACTATTGACCTCAGTGAGGTACCATCAAATGCAGGCCTAATACTGACTTACTTCTGGCTTTGGGATGTGCAATGAACACCAAAGGCTTAGTAAGGCTGAGAGAGGCCACCCAAGCATTAATTAGACCAGTAGATGAAATGTTGGATCCAGTAACACAGATCCGAATTAAAGCGAGGACTTCAGTAAAATTTCAGGATACAAAATCAATGTACAGAAATCAGTAGCATTTCTACACACCAACAACATTCAAGCTGAGAGACAAATCAAGAATGCAGTCCCATTTATAATACCCACAAATAATGAAATACCTAGGAATATATCTAACCAAGGTGGTGAAACATCCCTAAAAAGAGAACTACAAAGCACTGCTAAATGAAACCGTAGGTGAGACAAATGGAAAAACATTCAATGCTCATGGATTGAAAGAATCAATATCGTTAAAATGGCCATACTACCCAAAGCAATCTACAGATTCAAGACATTACTATCAAACTACCAATGTCATTTTTCACAGAATTAGAAAAAAACGACTCTAAAATTCATATGGAGCCAGCCAACAAACCAACCAAACGAAAAGCCCGAATAGCTAAAGTAATCCTAAGCAAAAAGAGCAAACCTGGAGATATCACGTTACCCTACTTCAAACTATATTATAAGGCTATAGTAACCAAGACAACATGATACTGGTACAAAAACAGACACATAGACCAATGGAACAGTATAGAGAATGCAGAAATAAAGCTGCACACCTACAGCCATCTGATCTTCAAAAAGTCGAGAAAAACAAACAATGGAGAAAGGACTCCCTATTCAATAAATGGTGCTGGGGATAGCTGGCTCGCTATATGCAGAAGGATGAAACAGGACCCCTACTTTCACCAGACATAAAAAATCAACATGGATGAAAGACTTAAATGTGAGACCTCAAATTATAATAATCCTAGAAGAAAACAGAGGAAACATCATTCTGGACATCTGCCTTGGGAAAGAATTTATGAGTAAGTCCTCAAAAGCAATTGCAACAAAACCAAAAATTGACAAGTGTGACCTAATTAAACTTAAGAGCTTCTGCACAGCAAAAGAAACTATCAACAGAGTAAACAGACAACCTACAGAATTGGAGAAAATATTTGCAAACTATGCATCTGACAAAGGTCTAATATTCAGAATCTATAAGGAGCTTAAACAACTGAATAAACAAAAAACAAATAACCCCATTAAAAATGGGCAAAAGATATGATCAGACACTTCTCAAAACAAGACATATACACAGACAAACATGAAAAAATGCTCAACATCACTGATCATCAGAGAAATGTAAATCAAAGCCACAATGAGATGTCATCTTACAACAGTCAGAGTGGCTATTATTAAAAAATCAAAAAACAGATATTGGTGAGGGTGCAGAGAAAAGGGAACACATACACTGTTGGTGGGAACGTAAAGTAGTTCAGCCACTGTAGTAAGCAGTTTGGAGATTGCTCAAAGAACTTAAAACAGAACTACCATTTGACTCAGTAATCCCATTACTGTGTATATATCCAAAAGAAAATAAATCTTTCTACCAAAACGACATGTGTACTCACATGTTCATCACAGCATTATTCACAATAGCAAAGATATGGAATCAACCTAGGTGCCCATCAATAGTGGACTGGATAAAGAGAATGTGATACATATACACCATGGAATACAATGCAGCCATAAAAAAGAATGAAATTGCATCCTTTGTGCAACATAGATGCAGCTAGAGGCCATTATCCTGAGAACACAGGAATAGAAAACCAAATACCACATGTTTTCACTTAAAAATGGGAGCTAAACATTGGGTACTCATGGACATAAAGATGGCAACAAAAGAAATTGGGACTACTTGGAGAGAAGGGGGAGCCAGAGTTGAAAAACTAACCATTGGATACTATCCTCAGTACCTGGATGACGGGATTATCTGTACCCCCAGTCTCAGCATCATGCAATATACCCAGGTAAGAAACCTGCATATGTACCCACTGAATCTAAAATAAAAGTTGATAAAAAGAAAATAAAGCCAAAAGATCCATTGAAAACTAGCCTGGAAACAAACCAAAAAAAAAAAAAAAAAACCATTCTGGTTCTGCAATATTAAATCTGACTCAATTAAAGAAGGTTTTACCGATGGTCCCCAGTAATGGTGTGAAAACAGAGCAAACTGTCTCTGATATTCAGCACTCAGAATATTTTCTTCTAATAGATCTCTGGAGGATAAATTAAAGAACGAATGTGAATGTTCAAAGCACAGTTCAGTGTTACATTCTCCACTTGCCTTTTTTTTTTTTTCTCTCTGCATGCCTACTTCTGTCTTAGCTCATTCTGGCATTCTTTGTGTGTCTTTCTCTCTCCTTCCCTCCCTCTCCTGATATTTTCTCCTCCTTCATCCATGCGACAGAAAATATGGCCATATCTTGCTGTGACTCCTAAGTTAACATCACCTCCATTCTAAGGACCAACCCAAAGGCCAAATGGAGTCAAATTTTATTAGAACCAATTCCAAATAATGTATTCATGTGTACCCACCTTCTCACAAAAGTATTGGGGCCATCTCAAAGTAAAAATGCATAGATATGTAAACCCAGGCTAGTTTAAGGGAATTGAAATTGTGGTGAGGAATCATATGAAGAAAGTGAGGCTATAAGTATAACAGGAAGAAAATAATGAAATGACATGAAATTATCACCATAGTGACAAATAAATTTAGCTGGGAGCTTCCTGGCAAACAGGATAATTAAGGAAACATTATAGCTTATAAAACTATCACCTACAGAAGAAATCATCATTTTTTAAGAACCAGGGCTTATTATAATACTTCGCATATAGCAGGTTCTCAATTTAAACATTTGTCAGATGACTACAAGAAGGTAAACATTTTGGTAGATAAAAATGTAACATTGTATGCACACAGAAACACACCCACACAAATAGGATATAAGGCTGTATAAGACTTTTCATCTTGCTAGCAATACAATGAATTGGACTACTTCAACCATATCTCTATACAAAATCTTTTTTGAGGATTCTGATACAAGTTGAAAGATAGCTTTCACAGACATTAGTTCAGAGAAGACATTCTTCTACTTATGACTCTTTGGCTGCACACAACAGAAATGGACTCAAGTGGATCCCAATTAGTATAAGCAAAAAGCGACCATTTATTATTAAGATATAATAACATGGATCCCAAAGACCTTGGGAATGGATTAGAACAAGTGCTTAAGACACCACCTGAACTGTCTCCATTTTTTCATCTCTGCATCCCTCTATAAGTCTTCTTGATTTCCTTCTCTTTCTTTGTATCTAAGTTTCTGTATCTCTCTTCTTCTGGGTTTATCTGCTCTCCGATCCACATAGTGAAAAACAGTATCATATCACCACTCTCTTTTTAAGCTAGCAGTCCTGATAGAAATTGGAATTGCAATTCCAATTCCAAATTTTCAAGGAAGTTCCTCTTTTTTGTCCAGTTTAGGTCACAACTTCAAGTCTGGCTGATCAACTATGCATGGGAAGCCTATGCCACATCACAGAAAATCGTTGCCAGGACGATGCCTCTTACCATTGGGGTAGGAGTGGGGTGATGTGCCAAAGAAGGATTCTACTGCAGCCGAGATAACATTATCTGATTGCATTACTTTCAGGAGATCTAAGACTTAACACAAAGCTGCTTTAAATGGAAGCCACTACATTGTGTGGTGTTTGGGCAGTTAGTGATAATAAATATAGCCAGTGAGTTCTGGTTAGAGTTCAGCTCCTACTCAAGTCCCGTAAGCCCAAAAGGACACAAGTTGCACCGTTACACAAGGCAGCTGGAGGTGCAAAGTATCCCAGGCCAGACTAAACTATAGCAGCTGCAAGGTAACCAACAATATATCTCTGCTGGGGAGGGTGGTTAGATTTTTATTATCTGACCATATATGAGATCCTAGAATTATTGGTGGATAACCTAGACTGTCTCTTGCAAGTATAATCCTTCTTGACCATGATTTTGGCCAAAGCTACATCTCAATTCAAAAATAAGCTCTCTGATGAGTATCTGACATGTATATATTTTATGTTGTTGAACTAAATGTCTCATATGATTTTGCTTCCAGATGACTATGTGGAAAGGTTAAACTTTTTTTTTTAATAAAGAACCTTGGGAAATTTTAAAGGAAGTTATTAGTATCAACTGCTATGACCACCGCAGTGCCATTCCGGCCCTAGGAATCTTCTGGCCACAAGTGTGGGAGAGAAAGAGAAAATATGTGATTACATAAGATTTTCCCCGGGAAGCACTCAAGGGGTTAATCAGCTTATCATGACCAAGAGAGGATGATTGCCTACCATTCCTCCAGAATGCAGGGTCCTCAGTATAGGGATGAGTCCCCTATCCCTTGCATTAAAACATTTAAAGCTGGTTTGTTCTAAACTAGAGTAATAGAGAATTTTTAGGGAGGTCTAGACATAGCTCAGTGTCTTCCTTCCTCTTTCTTCACAGCCAAGACAAACTATGAGGTTCGTGTAAAAGCAATTGCAGTTTTCCCCGTTACTTTCAGTGGCAAAAACAGCAATTACTTTTGCACAAACCTAATAGAATGGCTAGAACAAAAGTCACATTTATGCATTGGGAGGAAAGAAGCCAATATAACAACTTGCTACATTGTCCAATTCTCACCACACATAAAATTTCCAAGAATGTTTTACTCTCTGCTTGTAGTAAATTTCCAAATAGCATAAGGAACAATACACATTTCTTTTCCCCAGGCCAGTAGAGTCAGGTTGAGACCTAGCAGACCTTTGGAGGAAGAAATGATTAATAGTATCAGAATGACATCCGTGAGGGACTGATCTGCTGTCTGAGACGACAATAATCTAACTTTACAGAACAAACAGCACCGCTAGGCTGGGACTTGAGCTACCTTACCGCATTCTGAAGAAACGGAGGAACCAAAAGAGCAGCTTTAGCATAGTCAGGAAACATGCCAGTAAGACAATGGTTGGAGTACATTTGGCAGGCTTTAGGGAAACACCAGCTGAATCCAATATGTTCATTACACAATACAAGCTAAGTCTGAGTGAGTAGAAAGCCAGCCGAAGCAAATGTAGCTGAAAGGCAGTAATAAAACAATCAGGAAAGGGAGTAACTATGGTTAGAAATCAGCAATAAAAATCAGTCTGGAAACTTGAGGATTTCCTTAGGTTTGTGGATCAAATAAAGGAGACTGAAATATACAGAGCAGTGGTACTGTAAGCGTGGTCCTTGGAGAAGCAGCATCAGTCCACGAACTTGTTGGAAATGCAAATTTTTGGCCTTATCCCAGTGTAACTGAATCAGAAACTCTAGGGGCGGGGCTCAGAAACTTGTGCTTTAACAAGTGTGCCAGGTGATTCTGAAAGCCACTGGTACAGGGGACTGGATATTAAGAGGCATTTATTACACATTAGGGGAGAGGCATTATATATATATATTAGCCATGTATCCATAGAAGAAACAAAAATGTTTAAATAAATGTACTACAAGCATATTCCCCAAAGCTGTGTTTTCCAAAATCCAGGTTATGACACATTGGGTTATGAAATATACCTGAACCACTTATCAGCATTTAAAAAATTAATTAGAAAATATCTATTATACTTAGGGTATTTTCTCCTCAAAATCATTTTTAAGTCATCTGTCTTTATGTATATGTGTGTGTCTGTGTCTGTGTGCGTGATTGAAATGTAAAAATTATTTATTAACTTGGATAGAGGTAGGAAAGTTGCAAAAGCCACTTCTTTAAGGCAGTGGTTCTTAAACTTTAATGTAAATAAGAAGTACATGGGTATGTGAAAGATAAATTTCCAGGCCCCAAGCAGAGATTTTGGTACACTAGACCTGAGGTGGGACCTCATTTTCACAATCTGCATTTTAACAACACTCCGGGTGATCCTGATTCAGGTGGTTTGTAGATCTACATGTTTCTAGGGTCAAGACAGTAACTGATGTTAATAACAAAAATTTAACAAGTTAGATTAAATATTTTTGAGCCCAAATTATATGCTATGCTAAAGGTTGTGGAATTTATAATGTTGAGTTAGACATGACTCTTTCCTCAAGGAACATTAAAAATGTAAAGAAGCAGTCTTTATTGTTGAACCTGCTTGATTTAGCAAGTCTGCAAAAAAGACAAAGGATAAAATATCCTTGGGGATTTTATCTGCTGCTTACAATGTATTTAGTAAAAGAAAACATATATTGGGGCAGTCTGTCTCTGCTAGCACTTACGTTGCCTCTCTGAGTGGTAGAAAGAGGTATCCACTTTGGGCTAATGAATTATGAAAATACACACATAATGGGTGAGCCATCTAGAAAAAGGTGTCCACTCCTCCACACTGATGTAGCTTCAGACCAGTGCCATGATTTTGTGTGGTAGATTGCAACAACGGCTACAAATATTTGTTTCCTATTCATAGTCTTTGGTACTGCCTTCCCACACTAATTCTGGACTGTCCTTCGGATTTGATTTGGCCGGTAGGACCTTCACAAACCTAATGTAAGCAGAGACTTGAAAAATACTTATACATTGGGGCTTTCCCTCTTGCTTCTCTCAATAACCCTTGTTACTGTGCAAGTTAGCCAGATGGATGATGAGAAACTATAAGGGGAGAGGCCCCACTCATCCCAGCTGAAGCCATCCTAAACCAGCCAGCTCCAGCCCACCCACCAGCTGACTGTAGATATTAAAGTAAGCCAGCCAAGGTCAGCTAAGCCCACCAAGCCCAGAAGAATCACCCATCTGAGCCCAACCCAGATTTCCAATCTATAAAAATCATGAGAACAAACAATGGTCATTTCTTGAAGACACTACATTTTGAGGTATTTGGGTAGCTAGTGATAAGATACAGTCAGTGAGTTCTGGTTAGAGTTCAGCCCCTACTCAAACCGCCTAAGCCTAAAAGGACACAAGCTGCACCATTACACAAAGCAGCTGGAGGCATAAAGTATTCCAAGCCATGCTAAACTGTAGCAGCTGCAGGGTAACTAACAATAAATCTGTGCTGGGTAGAGTGGTTGGATTTTGATTATCTGACCATACATGAGAGATTGAAATAATTTGTGAAGAGCCTGGTGAGTTGGGAAATTGGATGGTCTAATGATAAGATCAGACCTAGTCAATATATAACGGATTGTACTTCATGACAAAAATTCCAGATTGGCTGTTGTAATCAAGGTAGTTGTACACACACAGCCACTTAGGCCTAAGGATTATTATGGGCTATTTTTATTAAGCAAAGCATGTATGTTAGGACAAGAATATCCTACTGTATTGCTTCAATATCTCATTATCAATCTGGATCCCTGTACAAAACCACGCTGAAAATGTGTTCTTATGTAATAGAGCAGCAGGAAACAACCAGATAAGCTCACGTCAATTTCCCCCCACTTTCCACTTCTCACCATACCATCCAATATGAAGGGGAAAATCTCTCTTTTATATTTTCTTCGATTTGGAAAGATTTTATTTTTCCTTTTAAAATCTGAAACAGTTTCCTTTCATATAAACAAATACCTGCAACTGATCACAGAAAAAGGAAGATCATATCCCTTCATAGTCCACTGTGTACAGAAATGAAGCCTGGGCAGGCTTGTTTATTATTCTAAAGAGGGAGCCAGCAAATATTGAATGAAAGATGAGATGGGTGCATAGAAGATGAAAAGACACATGGATGCCCAGAGCAGAATGGCAGCATTTTACACACTTATAGGGGAAAGGAGGAAACCTGGAGTAACACAGTGAGCAATCAGCAATGCTGGTGTCCTCTATCAGGCTTCATGGACAGGCCATAAATAGCATGCAAAACCACCAGAATTAAGTGCAATAGTTCCTGTGCATGAATGTATGTACTTTTATCTGTGGAGAAGGTTTGATTGTTTTCATCAGATTCCTAAAAGGATCTTTGTCTTCACCACCTTCTCCCAAAACCTAAGAACCACTACACTAATGGAATCTAAATTTATAAGCACCTCAATTTGTTAGAGGGTGACTTGATTTTCTTTTTAAACCACATCCTGAATGTCCTTTACACACAAGTACTTTGCACTACATATGTAATATGAATTTTTTCTTTCTCTTGATTTTATAATAAGGTTAAACATGTGTTCCCATGGGGAAGGAAAAGTCTTCCAATTGTTAATAAACAAGAGTCAAACTAGTACACGCAACTTTCCCCCCAATCTCCTCTCTAATTTTCTTACAGTCTCCTTTCTTATTTCTTCATGGGTCCTTTCACATCTTAGAACATTTTTTGTCTGATTCTAAGACACATCTGAAGCTCTTTACCTCGCTCCACTGTCCAAAGGAATTTCTCTGGGTCATGAGCATCCCTTAGGATCCCCCAGTTCGCTTCACTTCAGCTGCCAGAACTCTACTCTCTCTCTTCTTGTATATGAGTATTTACCAGAGCTAAGATACTTATATTAGCATTCCCACGAACATTCTCTAACACACACAGAATGCACCTGGTCTGAAGGTTCTAACGTTTGAGATTCGATGGTACAGACAATGAATCAGTTCCCTTCCTCATCTGAATCTCTGTGAGTTCAGAACAATGCCTACTTATTTGACCAAACATACCTAGCAACCCTTCATTAAAAAGATGCGACAGGAGCTGGAAGCCATTATTCTCAGCAAACTAACAGAGGAACGGAAAACCAAATACCTCCTGTTCTCACTTATTAGTGGGAGCTGAATGATGAGAACACATGAACACGATGGGGGTGGGGGAACAACACACACTGGGGCCTAAAAGAGGTTCAGGAAGGAGGTGGGAGGAGTGAGAGCATCAGGAAGAATAGCTAAGGGATCCTGGGCTTAATACCTAGGCGATGGGATGATATGTGCAGCCAACCACCATGGCACACATTTACCTGTGTAACAAATCTACACATGCTGCATATGTACCTTTCAACTTAAAAGTTGGAAAAAAAAAAAAGAGATGCCATATGAGACTGTCAAAGGTTTCTCCATACTGCTATCCCCAACACTCTTGAAAAGAATCTGGAAGCAGGGAATGATGAAAGTCTTTGTGCATGTCTGTCAGCTACACTGGCTAGCCAGGTATCCATAGCTGAGGAGAGACAGTGTTCAGCCTTCAGTAAACTTGATTACAGAGGCCACAACTGATTTAAAAGCCTAGGAAACCTATTTTAACAGTGAAGTTGATCTGGCCACCTATTCTGGGAAAAAATTTACGTTAGGTGAGGCAGGACCTGTCCACACTTGAGTGGGGTAGATTGAGGAGGGATGTATTCGTTGGCTTCTATTGCTTCTCACTTTAAAAGCAGCAAAACCACATCACAAAAAAATTGGAACATGAGATAAAGAAGCAAAAAAGAACCCCAACCTCCACTCCCAGTCTACCATTCTCACACAATCAAAATTAAGATGTAGCTATGTTTTAATCACATTGTGAAATCTACTCTTTCTTGGTATAATGTATAAAACCCAGTTACCTCAACCCTTGTTGGTTCTCAGGTTGTCCGATTCTGGGGATTTCTATAATGGTTAATGATTCTCACACAGAATTTCAAATTAGCTGAAAATATGTGAAAAACCATCTTCCAGTGAATCAAATTAGACTATGGGATAAAATTGACTGGGCTATCTCACTTATTCGCTGTGCAACTTGGACCATCTATATGTATCCGTTTTTCCTCTCTAAAATGATAATAGTAATGATCACTAGCTACATGCATTGTGAAGAGTTAAATAAGACAATCTTTTAAAACACATAGCAGAGTACCTGCTCAATAAGTACTGGCTATTAGTAGTAATAGCCTACCACAGCATTTGCTGGCTTATGTTTCCCATATACTGTTTACATCCCATAAACTGGGAGCACAGATCCTTTGACTCAAAGAGAAAAAAGAGGACTATAATCACATCATGACCTGTAGTTGTCACAGCTAGTTCTTAAATGAGAATGGAGTTCCTCTGTTGTGCTCTCAGTCTTATGTTTGTTTAAGATATCAGTTGAAGGTGCCCTTGTGAGCCTACTCAGCACTGTTATGGTTTTCTATCACCATCAATCAGGGAAACACATGTTAATTAAGTGCTTTACTGTTTTGCACATGATTTATTAGGTCTCTTCTCATTAATGTGTTTAATCAAAAAGAAAAGTAATTAAGTGGGGAATAGTGGCAGCAACACATACTTGGCATCAATTATTAAAAATAAAAATTCTTAGGATGAGGGCCTGATCATTTGTCCTTAAGCCATTTGGGGGGTCTCAGCTGATGGCAAACCATCTGAACTATTACTACCTCTAATTCTTATATTTGCTGGGGCTTTTTTTTGAAGAACACTAAAGGGAAATATAATTTGATATTTACAATCAAAATACCAGCAGCTGGCAAAGGAAGACTGGAATTGCACAATCTTCTCTTTATCCCTTAATCATAGAAAGTCAATAAAACACCTCTGCAGTCAAAAACCTGTGATTTGTCCTTTAAATATCAGTGATATGACTTTATAAGGTAGTCTTCTCGGAAAATAATGACTGCACAATTTGAAGGGGGAGACAACTCATTTTAAAAGAAAAAAGAAACATTATTTTTTCCTTGAATAACTTGTTTTTCTAATGGAAGAGTTCATAACAATTTGAAAGGCAATGCCAGAGGTTATTTTGTGTATCCCTCATGTTTCTAGGCAGGGTTATAAACAAAACCTCCTAGAATTTGTTCTAGCCTTTTCAATAAAAGCACCCAACATAAAGACTATTATTCAGATATTAGAATTAATTCTGCTATTGTGATGAATATATAAAATGAAGGTTTTCCTCTCTCTCCTTAGAGATATTAAGATGCTATTGGTTTTCAATATCTGAAAGCCAATGAGTTTTAATTCCTGGAGTCAAATTAAAGATACATAATCATCATAAATTATGCTTGGATCAAGGTAAAGAATAAATATACAAATAAATTGGATGCCACTGTCAGGGAATATTCAGGTATAATAAATATTCAGCCTTAGAACACTGTACTAAGAATTATGTATCTGACCATTACTATGAAGCTAATTTTTCTACCTTGCATCTATTACTATTTCATTTTGATGATGTTTTATCAATATTCCACCTTGTATTAGAAAACTTTTGTATTTGAAAGTTCTCGTAAGAAAACGGGCCAAATGTGAAAGTGACATTGCCATATACAAAGTAGAACATGAAACCTGCTAAATGGAAGATAAAAATTTGACTTAAGGATGAAAATGAAAAAGTTAATTCAGAAAATACTTCAATTTTTGGAAAAATCTCTTAAAATATTAATGGCTGTGACTCTCTTAATCATTGCAAATTTTTGTGCTTATCTGTATTCTTCAAATCAAATTCTACATTAAGGTGCACTGACTTTGAAATTATATCAAAACGTTGCTTTTTAAAGCTGATTTCATTGAGTTAAAAAAGCAACAAACTAAAAATAATATTAGTTTTTTACATTTTTTATGTAGGTAGGTTTCTATATATTCCTGATTTAACTTTGGTAGTATGATAACATTATGCTAAAACTGGAAGTAACCTTAAAAATCATCTACATTTCCCAATATAAGCTCCACAGAACATTAATCTTACGAGGTAGTCCTCGTAAACAAGCGTTCCACATCAAGTAAGTTTGGGAAGCCCTGCTATCCACATTCAGAGGCTCCATCCAAAGGATCTAAGAAGCTTGCCACTAATAAAACCTGTGGAAGTCTATTTAACCCACTATCTGCCTACCTCATTTAACCATGGACAACATTTTTCCACAAAACTCTTAACATCCCGTCACACTGGAAAATGTTAATCTAGAGCAGTCCTCTAAAGAATGAAACTTACTCAGAGCTGTTGCTCAAGATCCAACAGCTAGATAATAGCAGCTTTGGCATTGAAACGCAAATATTGTAACTCCCCGCCTGGTGCTCATTTTTATTATGCCCAAATATTCAACGTTTTTTACTCAAAGATGAAGAGATGCCAATTTTTCCTTTTACATTCATCCAGTAGTCCTTTCCTCATCTCAAGGAAACAGATCAGGGAAGATTTCTCTTGATACCTCATTCCAATATTCAAGTCAACCTAACATTGATGCACCCTCATGCCTTAGAACATTTGGATGACTATGAACAGACTTGAGTAGTCCATCTATCGACCCACTTAAGCAAAATTCTGCCTCACCGTTTTCTATTCCCATTTCTGCTAATATGAAATGCTCCTCTCTGCAATAAACTTGAAGTAAAGGATTTTTTTTTTTTTCGGTCCTTACACACTAATGCCTCTTGAAGGCCATTTATATCACACTTCAGGAGGTTTTTGTCCTCATTACCTGGGAAACAATGAGTGAAAAATCACTACTCATCTGGGAACTGGAATGGAAGCTATGTTTAGAACTTTTACAGCTATTCCCACTAGTTTTATTCTCTTGTACAAAGTTTAAATGTTCGGACATGCAGGCCTTTAACATCACCTTACCTTTAACTGGGAATGTTTTTCCTGGTGGTAATAAAGTATTTGTTGCTTACCACCACGTAGATGTTGTCTGAAAATTCAGACCTTCACATATTCCCTTTATTGTATTGTTACTTTCTTTTTCCCACTTATTTTCTCTCCCTTTTAAAATATTCCAAGACATTTAAAGAGTAGTTAGCATTTCGGTATGACAATACAGCCTTCCTCCTCATGTTGAGGTCTGTGGACATTACTTTGGGAGTGGTGTAGAAATGCAGAACCTCAGGTCCCACATAGTACTACTCAGACTGCATTTTAACACGATCCCCGTAGGATTTGTGTGCACTTTCAAGTTAGGGAAACATTGACCTGGGATATGTTACAAAGGCATTTATTTGCTAACCCCTTCTGAACACAAACATCTTTTTTTTGTTCCAAAATATATACCAAAGCTAATATATTAGATATGTGAGCTTTTAAATGTTGTGAAATAGAAACAAACATGAAGACTTTCTGAAATGTTTCAAAAGGAACATCAAAATATAGCACATATAACTAAGGAAGTCAATTTGACTCAGATATCAAATAAGCTAACAGGCAGCCTTCTTTCCCTCTAGGAACTGACAACTGAAGCTGGGCAGCACAGTTCAGCATCAACCAGAGCTATTGAGGGGTGTGGATGGAATAAATGCAACCCTTTCATTTCCCCATGTGGAACCATCCTGGATGAGGCATTAGCATGCATAGCAGAGATGTAATCGGTCCATGGCTTTAGTCTATCCAGGCATTTCTACGTTGTGATTTCTTTGCAGCTATCTTATGGGGACTAATGGGAAGAGGGGAATCAAGTATTTAATGCTTCCTTGATGTAAACAGGAAAAAAGTGTGATTTTCCTCAGGATACTAAGAGGTGGTATGTGTGACTCTGTACTAATCTTATTTGATAAGGCCATTATTGATTTCTTTTTCCATGCATTTAGAGGTGCTGTATCTTAGCAGTAGCATTCTCTAAGGAGCTTTACACAAGCAGCTCATTACACCACAAAAAAATCCCTGTGAGGTAAAGGGATCAATATTTATTATGCTCAATCTTAGAGCCAATGGAGACAATGAATGAAGAGAGTTAAACATGTTGAGTTAAATTTCAGACTGCTATCTCTAAGCTAAATACCCTATGTAGTGGTGTCTCTAGAGGCCAATTTATAGAATTAGGAAAAATGAACTGAATAGTTTTATTAGGTTTACTGTTAAGTAGTCCTAATCATCCTCTAGATTTACAATAGAGAGGTAGATGGATGCCAAGAATCCAGGGAGTTGTATCGTAGCCAATACAAATTTCAAGAGTAAGGAAAAACTAAATCTCCAAGCTGTTGGAAGGCATGCTGATTGTGCCATTATTACTTGCTAATTAATTGCTTACCTGCTCATTTGTGGTCAGTAGATATCAATGCATCCTCAAGTCTGCCCTTAGTTGGGGATTCTGCCTTATTTAATCAAAGGTTACAATCCAGGATGAAACACTATAAATCAAAAGGAAAGCCAATATGAAGGAGCAATTAGGTGTAGGTTGTCTGGCATAGAATAAAATCTAGAATATAAAGTCTGGAATAAAACAATAAGCATTGATACATTTCTCAAGAACAAGTATGTAAGCCCATTTTTATTTGAAACCTATGGGTATACATCCAACTAGAAGTGTTCATGGGTTGGTTAGGGCTGAACAAAATTATAATAAGTTAAAATGGAGAATGTGACACTTCTCCCATACAGCATATTTGTATTTTACCTGGGGTCTCCAAAGTATTAATCTAAAGAAGTGGTAGTATTCCTACTTATTGTGATCAAGACAAGATGAAGAATTTGGGGCAAAAAAAGCTTTTGGTTTTCTTCAATGCATGCTATCCAGGTAACTGCCAGTTCTAACTTGTTCAATCCTTGTTTAGAGCAAGGATTTCTGAAAGTAGAGGACACTTGAGAAACTGAGACCCAATTTTTCTCACACCTAGGACAGAATATCAGTCTCTCTAAATCCAGATATTTTTTGATACAATAGCTGACAGAAAGAAGATAAGCATTTTCAAATTATGCTTTGCCCAAGGCATTAAGAAACATGCAAGAGAATAATACAATTATGTGCCAATAGCTTCATTATAATACTGGAAGTCCTAACCAGAGCAATTAAGCAAGAGATATAAGTAAAGGGCATCCAAATTGGAAAAGAGGAAGTTGAATTGTCTCTGTTTGCAGATGATATAATCTTACATGTAAAGAAAACCTAAAGTATCTACCCAAAAACTCTTAGAACTGATAAACAAATTCAGTAAAGTTGCAGGATACAAAATCAACATACAAAAATCAGCAGCATTGCTCTATGTGACCAATGAACTAGCTGAAAAAGAAATCAAGAAGCCAATCCCATTTACAATAGCTACAAAAATACCTCTATAAGGAAAACTACAAAACACTGATGAAAGAAATTGAAGAGGACACAAATAGACATTCATGCTCATGGATCAGAAGTAATATTGTTAAAATGACCATACTGCCCAAAGCAATCTACACATTCAATGTAATTCCTATTAATTCTTCATAATTAATGACATCCTTCACAGAAATAGAAAAAAATCCTAAAACTTATATGGAACCACAAAAGACCTCAAATAGCCAAAGCAATTCTGGGAAAAAAGAACAAAGCTGGAGGCATACACTACCATATTTCCAAACATACTACAAAGCTATAGCAACCAAAAACAACATGATGCTGTCATAAAAACAGACACATAGGCTGGGCGTGGTGGCTCACGCCTGTAATCCCAGCACTTTGGGAGGCCGAGGCGGGCCCATCACAAGGTCAGGAGATCGCGACCATCCTGGCTAACACAGTGAAACCCCATCTCTACTAAAAATACAAAAAATTAGCTGGGCGTGGTGGCGGGCACTTGTAGTCCCAGCTACTTGGGAGGCTGAGGCAGGAGAATGGCGTGAACCCAGGAGGTGGAGGTTGCAGTGAGCCAAGATCACACCACTGCACTCTAGCCTGGGTGACACAGCGAGACTTCATCTCAAAAATAAATAAATAAATAAAAATAGACACATAGACCCATGAAACAGAATAGAGAACCCTGAAATTAATCCATCTATCTACAGCCAACTCATTTTCAACAAAGGCACCAAGAATATTCATTGGGGAAAGGATAATCTCTTCAATAAATTGTGCTGGGAAAACTGGATATCCACATGCAGAAGAATAAAACTAGACCCCCACCCCTCACCTTATATAAAAATCAACTCCAAATGCAGTGAAGACTTAAATGTAAGATCCAAAACTGTAAAACTCCTGTGAAAAACATAGAAGAGATGCTCCAGGATATTGGTCTGGGAAAAGATATTGTGAATAAGACCTCAAAAGCACAGGCAACAAAATCAAAAATAAATAAATTGTATCAAACTAAAAAGCTGCTGCACATCAAAGGAAACAATCATCAGAGTGAAAGGAAAACCTACAGAATTGGAGAAAATATTTGCAAACTATCCATTCGCTGGGGAATTAATATCTATAATATACAAAGAACTCAAACATCTCAACAGCAAAACAATCTGATTAAAAGTGCGAAAATGGGTGCAGTCACCTCCAAGATGGCAGATTAGGAACAGCTCTGGTCTACAGCTCCCAGTGAGATAGATGCAGAAGACGGGTGATTTCTCCATTTCCAACTGAGGTACCTGGTTCATCTCATTGGGACTGGTTGGACAGCGTGTGCAGCCCACGGAGGGTGAGCCAAAGCAGGGCAGGGCATTGCCTCACTGGGAAGCACAAGGGGTAAGGGGATTTCCCTCTCATAGCCAAGGGAAGCCATGAGTAACTGTACCTGGAGGAGTGGTACACTCCTGCCCAAATACTGCACTTTTCGCATGGTCTTCACAACCGGCAGAACAGGAGATCCCCTCCCGTGCCTGTCTTGGCAGGTCCCACGCCCACAGAGCCTTGTTCACTGCTAGCGCAGCAGTCTGAGATCGACCTGGGACACAGGAGCTTGGCAGGGAGAGGGGCGTCCACCATTGCTGAGGCTTGAGTAGGCGGTTCTATGCTCACAGTGTAAACAAAGCTGCAGGGTAGCTCGAACTGGGCGGAGCCCACCACAGCTCAGCAAGGCCTCCTGCCTCTGTAGATTCCACCTCTAGGGGCAGGAAATATCTGAACAAAAAGCAGCAGACAGCTTCTCCAGATTTAAACGTCCTGGCCTGACAGCTCTGAAGAGAGCAGTGGTTCTCCCAGCATGGCGTACGAGCTTTGATAACGAACAGACTGCCTCCTCAAATGGGTCCCTGACCCCCGTGTAGCCTGACTGGGAGACACCTCCCATAGGGGCTGACAGACACCTCATACAGGCAGATGCCCCTTTGGGACGAAGTTTCCAGAGGAAGTATTGGGCAGCAACATTTGCTGTTCTGCAGCCTTCACTGGTGATACCTAGGCAAACACGGACTGGAGTGGACCTCCAGCAAACTCCAACAGACCTGCAGCTGAGGGGCCTGTCTGCTAGAAGGAAAACTAACAAACAGAAAGTAATAGCATCAACATTAACAAAAAGGACATCCACACCAAAACCCCAATTGTAGGTCACCAACATCAAAGACCAAAGGTAGATAAAACCACAAAGATGGGGAGAAACCAGAGCAGAATGGCTGAAAATTCCAAAAACCAGAATGCCTCTTCTCCTCCAAAGGAACACAACTCCTCGGCAGCAAAGGAAAAAAAACTGGACAGAGAATGACTTTGACAAGTTGACAGAAGTAGGCTTCAGAAAGTCGGTAATAACAAACTTCTCTGAGCTAAAGGAGCATGTTCTAACCCATCACAAGGAAGCTAAAAACCTTGAAAAAAGGTTAAACGAATGGCTAACTAGAAAAGTGTAGAGAAGACCTTAAATGACCTGATGGAGCTGAAAACCACAGTATGAGAACATCATGAAGCATACACAAAGTTCAACAGCTGATTCAATCAAGTGGAAGAAAGGATATCAGTGACTGAAGGTCAAATTAATGAAATAAAGTGAGAAGACAAGATTAGAGAAAAAAGAGTGAAAAGAAATAAACAAAGCCTCCAAGAAATATGGAACTATGTGAAAAGACCAAATCTATGTTTGATTGGTGTATGTGAAAGTGACTGGGAGAATGGAACCAAGTTAGAAAACACTTTTCAGGATATTATCCAGGAGAACTTCCCCAACCTAGCAAGGCAGGCCAACATTCAAATTCAGGAAATACAGAGAACACCACAAAGATACTCCTCGAGAAGAGCAACCCCAAGACACTTGTCACATTCACCAAGGTTGAAATGAAGGAAAAAAAACGTTAAGGGCAGCCAGAGAGAAAGGTCAGGTTAAGGGAAGTCCATCAGACTAACAGCTGATCTCTCGGCAGAAACCCTACAAGCCAGAAGAGAGTGGGGGCCAATATTCAACATTCTTAAAGAAAAGAATTTTCAACCCAGAATTTCATATCCAGCCAAACTAAGCTTCATAAGTGAAGGAGAAATAAAATCCGTTACAGACAAGCAAATGCTAAGAGATTTTGTCACCACCAGGCCTGCCTTACAAGAGCTCCTGAAGGAAGCACTAAACATGGAAAGGAACAAGAGTACCAGCCACTGCAAAAACATGCCACATTGTAAAGACCATCAACACTATGAAGAAACTGCATCAATTAACAGGCAAAATAACCAGCTATCATCATAATGACAGGATCAAATTCACACATAACAATTTTAACCTTAAATGTAAATGGGCTAAATGCTCCAATTAAAAGGCTCAGACTGGCACATTGGATAAAGAGTCAAGACCCATCAGTGTGCTCTATTCAGGAGATCCATCTCACGTGCAAGGAGATACACAGGCTCAAAATAAAAGGATGGAGGAAGATCTACCACGTGAATGGAAAGCACAAAAAAGTAGAGGTTGCAATCCCAGTCTCTGATAAAACAGACTTTAAACCAACAAAGACCAAAAGAGACAAAAAAGGCCATTACATAATGGTAAAGGGATCAATTCAACAAGAAGAGCTAACTATCTAAATATATATGCACCCAATACAGGAGCACCCAGATTCATAAAGCAAGTTCTTAGAGACCTATAAAGAGACTTAGACTCCCAAACAATAATAATGGGAGACTATAATACCCCACTATCAATATTAGACAGATCAATGAGACAGAGAATTAAGAGGATATCCAGGACGTGAACCCAGCTCTGGACCAAGCAGACTTAATAGACATCTACAGAACTCTCCACCTCAGCACCACATCACACTTATTCTAAAATTGACCACATAATTGGCAGTAAAACACTCCTCAGCAAATGTAAAAGAACAGAAATCACAACTGTCTTTCAGACCAGAGTGTAATCAAATTTAAACTCAGGATTCTCACTCAAAACTGCTCAACTACATGGAAACTGAACAACCTGCTCCTGAATGACTACTGGATAAATAATGAAATGAAGGCAGAAATAAATATATTCTTTGAAACCAATGAGAATACACAATGTAACAGAATCTCTGAGACACATTTAAAGCAGTGTGTAGAGAGAAATTTATAGCACTAAATGCCCACAAGAGAAAGCAGGAGAGATCTAAAATCGACACTGTAACATCACAATTAAAAGAACTAGAGAAGCAAGAGCAAACAAATTCAAAAGCTAGCAGAAGACAAGAAATAACTAAGATCAGAGCAGAACTGAAGGAGATGGAGACACAAAAAACCCTTCAAAAAAATCAATGAATCCAGGAGCTGGTTTTTGGAAAAGATCAACAAAATTGATAGATCACTAGCAAGACTAATAAAGAGGAAAAGAGAAGAATCAAATAGACACAATAAAAAATGATAAAGGGGATATCACCACCGATTCCACAGAAATACAAACTACCATCAGAGAATATTATAAACACCTCTATGCAAATAAACTAGAAAATCTAGAAGAAATGGATAAATTCCTCGACACATACACCCTCCCAAGACTAAACCAGGAAGAAGTTGAATCTCTTAATAGACCAATAACAGGTTCTGAAATTGAGGCAATAATTAATAGCCAACCAACCAAAAAAGCCCAGGACCAGATGGATGCACAGTCAAATTCTACCAGAGGTACAAAGAGGAGCTGGTACCATTCCTTCTGAAATTATTCCGATCAATAGAAAAAGAGGGAATCCTCCCTAACTCATTTTATGTGGCCAGCATCATCCTGATACCAAAGCCTTGTAGAGACACAACAAAAAAAGAGAATTTTAGACCAATATCCCTGATGAACATCGATGCGAAAATCCTCAATAAAACACTGGCAAACCGAATTCAGCAGCACATCAAAAAGCTTATCCACCACAATCAAATTGGCTTCATCCCTGGGATGCAAGGCTGGTTCAACATACGCAAAGCAAAAATGTAATCCATCACATAAACAGAACCAATGACAAAAACCACATGATTATCTCAATAGATGCCGAAAAGGCCTTCAACAAAATTCAACAGCCCTTCATGCTAAAGACTCTCAATAAACTAGGTACTGATGGAATGTATCACAAAATAATAAGAGCTATTTATGACAAAATCCACAGCCAATATCATACTGAATGGGCAAAGACTGGAAGCATTCCCTTTGAAAACGGGCACAAGACAGGGATGCCCTCTCTCACCACTTCTAGTCAACACAGTATTGGAAGTTCTTGCTAGGGCAGTCAGGCAAGAGAAGGCAATAAAGGGTATTCAAACAAGAAGAGAGAAAGTCAAATTGTCTCTGTTTGCAGATGACATGATTGTATATTAAGAAAACCCCATCGTCTCAGCCCAAAATCTCCTTAAGCTGATAAGCAACTTCAGCAAAGTCTCAGGATACAAAAATCAATGTGCAAAAATCACAAGCAGTCCTATACACCAATAACAGACAAACAGAGAGCCAAATCATGAGTGAACTCCCATTCACAATTGCTTCAAAGAGAATAAAATACCTAGGAATCCAACTTACAAGGGATGTGAAGGACCTCTTCAAGGAGAACTACAAACCACTGCTCAAGGAAATAAAAGAGGATACAAACAAATGGAAGAACATTCCATGCTCATGGATAGGAAGAATCAAGATCGTGAAAATGGCCATACTGCCCAAGGTCATTTATAGATTCAATGCCATCCCCATCAAGCTACCAATGACTTTCTTCACAGAATTGGAAAAAACTACTTTCAAGTTCATATGGAACCAAAAAAGAGCCCTCATTGCCAAGTCAATCCTAAGCCAAAAGAACAAAGCTGGAGGCATCACGCTACCTGACTTTGAACTATACTACAAGGCTACAATAACCAAAACAGCATGGTACTGGTACCAAAACAGAGATATAGACCAATGGAACAGAACAGAGCCCTCAGAAATAATGCCACATATCTACAACTATCTGATCTTTGACAAACCTGAAAAAAAACAAGAAATGGGGAAAGGATTCCCTATTTAATAAATGGTGCTAGGAAAACTGGCTAGCCATATGTAGAAAGCTGAAACTGGATCCCTTCCTTACACCTTATACAAAAATTAATTCAAGATGGATTAAAGACTTAAATGTTAGACCTAAAACCATAAAAACCCTAGAAGAAAACCTAGGCAATACCACTCAGGACACAGGCATGTGCAAGGACTTCATGTCTAAAACACCAAAAGCAATGGCAACAAAAGCCAAAATTGACAAATGGGATCTCATTAAACTCAAGAGCTTCTGCACAGCAAAAGAAACTACCATCAGAGTGAACAGGCAACCTACAGAATGGGAGAAAATTTTTGCAATCTACTCATCTGACAAAGGGCTAATATCCAGAATCTACAATGAACTCCAACAAATTTACAAGAAAAAAACAAACAACCCCATCAAAAAGTGGACAACGGATATGAACAGACACTTCTCAAAAGAAGACAATTATGCAGCCAAAAGACCCATGAAAAAATACTCATCATCACTGGCCATCAGAGAAATGCAAATCAAAACCACAATGAGATACCATCTCACACCAGTTAGACTGGCGATCATTAAAAAGTCAGGAAACAACAGGTGCTGGAGAGGATGTGGAGAAATAGGAACACTTTTACACTGTTGGTAAGACTGTAAACTAGTTCAACCCTTGTGGAAGTCAGTGCGGTGATTCCTCAGGGATCTAGAACTAGAAATACCATTTGACCCAGCCATCCCATTACTGGGTATATACCCAAAGGATTATAAATCATGCTGCTCTAAAGACACATGTACACATATGTTTATTGTGGCACTATTCACAATAAACTTCCAAAGAGTTGGAACCAAGCCAAATGTCCAACAATGATAGACTGCATTAAGAAAATGTGGCACATATACACCATGGAATACTATGCAGCCATAAAAAATGATGAGTTCATGTCCTTTGTAGGGACATGGATGAAATTGGAAACCATCATTCTCAGCAAACTATCGCAAGGACAGAAAACCAAACACCGCATGTTCTCACTCATAGGTGGGGATTGAACAATGAGAACACATGGACACAGGAAGGGGAACGTCACACACTGGGGCCTGTTGTGGGTTGGGGAGGTGGGGAGGGATAGCATTAGGAGATATACCTAACGTTAAATGACGAGTTAATGGGTGCAGCACACCAACATGGCACATGTATATATACCTAACAAACCTGCACGTTGTGCACATGTACCCTAAAACTTAAATTATAATAAAAAACAAAAAAGTCAAGAAACAACAGATGCTGGAGAGGTTGTGGAAAAATAGGAACGCTTTTACACTGTTGGTGGGAGTGTAAATTAGTTCAACCACTGTGGAAGACAGTGTGGCGATTCCTCAAGGATCTAGAACTAGAAATACCATTTGACCCAGCAATCCCATTACTGGGCATATACCCAAAGGATTATAAATCATTCTATGATAAAGACATATGCACATGTATGTTTATTGCTGCACTATTCACAATAGCAAATACTTGGAACCAACCCAAATGCCCATCAATGATAGACTGGATTAAGAAAATGTGGCACATATACACCATGGAATATTATGCAGCCATAAAACAGGATGAGTTCATATCCTTTGCAGGGACATGGATGAAGCTGGAAACCATCATTCTCAGCAAACTATCACAAGATCAGAAAACCAAACACTGCATGTTCTCACTCATAAGTGAGAGTTGAACAATGAGATCACATGGACACAGGGAGGGGAACATCACACACTGGGGCCTGTGGGGGGTGGGGGGCTAGGGGAGTGATAACATTAGGAGAAACACCTAATGTAGGTGACGGGTTGATGGGTGCAGAAACCACCATGGCACATGTATGCCTATGTAACAAAACTACACGTTCTGTACATGTAACCCAGAACTTAAAGTATAATTTTTTAAAAAGTGGGAAAATGATCTTAACAGACATTTTTCAAAAGAAGAAATACAAATGGCCAAGAAATATTTGAAAAAAAATTTTGAAAAAAAAGCTCAACATCACTAATCATCAGAAAAATGCAAAACAAAACTACCGTGAAGTATCATCTCATCCCAGTTAGGAGGGCTAATATCAAAAAGACAAAAAATAACAAATGTTGGTGAGGATGTGGAGAAAAAGGACCACTTTTACACAGTTGATAGGAATGTTAAACTAGTACAGCCACTATGTAGAACAGTATGGAAGTTCCTCAAATAACTAGAAATAAAATTACCATAAGATCCAACAATCTCACTACTGGGTACATATCCAGATGAAAGGAAATTAGTATACTGTAGAGACATCTGCCCTCCCATGTTTATTGCAGCACTATTCGCAATAGCCAAGACATAGAATTAATCTACGCACCTAACAGCAGATGAATGGATAAAGAAAATATGGCATATATACATGATGGAATATTATTCAGCCATAAAAATAATGAGATCTTGTCATTCATGGTAACACGGACGGAACTGGAGGACATTATGTTAAGTGAAATAAACCAGAAAAAGAAAGTTAAATACCACATGTCCTCACTCATATGCAAAAGCTTAAAAATGTTGATCTCACAGAAATAAAAAGTAGACCAGAGGACACCAGAGGCTGGAAAGGGAGAAGGGAGGTATAGGGAGAGATTTGTTAAAGGATACATACAAAACAGCTAGATAGGAGGACTGGGTTCTAGTGTTCTGTAGCACTGTAGACCTAATATAGCTAACAATAATATATTTTATAGTTTCAAATAGCTAGAAGGACGACATTGGATGTTCCTAACACAAAGAATTGATAAATGTTGGAGATAATGGATATGCTAATTACCCCGATATGATCAGCATACATGACATGTATGCAAACATCACTATGTACCCCATGAATATGTATAAATGTTATGTGTCAATTAGAAAATAAAATATAAAAAAGAAAAGAAAAATTATTAAATAAGACCAAGTAGGGTTAAAAAACTTAATAGACAATGGAAAAAAATTTAAAATTCTCAAGATTCTTTCTTCCCCTACAAAGGCCACTGTGATCAGATAGTTCTTCGGATTAGGGCTGTCATATCTTCTAGGAAAAAAAAATCATGTGTATTCTATTTAAATCATTCCAAAGGTAAGGAAAAAGAGTCCAAATTTATGACTGAGAGACTAACCTAACTCTGATATGAAAATCAGATAAGGACAACCCCTCTCCCTCAAAGAAAACTGTTGACTAATTTCATTTACGAATATAACTCAAACATTAGCAAATTGAACATTAAGGTGGATTTTAAAGGAATATACATGGTACACAAAGAATTCAAGGATAATTCAACATCAGAAAACAATTTACATAATTAAAAAAGTAAAACCCATGTAATCATCTTAACAGATTCATCTGCTAAAATTAAACACAAATTCATGATAAAATGATTCGTAAGTAGTGAGTAGAAAATTATGCCTTTGAGTAAACATATTTGTCAGAAACTAAGAACCAACTTCTTCCAAATAGCAAAATATAGACATGTCCATTAAATACAGGAACAAGACAATGATCCCCACCATGAGACTATTTTTCAACATATTTTGGGGCAACAAGAAATGCTTATTTATTTATCTAAATCATTATTTAAAACAAATATCACTTTTAGTGAAATAAGTTGATTTTTAGCCTTTAGTTTTTCCTCAAAAAAAAGTGTCAAATAATTTCTTAAGTTACCATATTGCTCACTGAATAAAGAGAAATTCTCTTTCACATTTTATAGATACACAATATCATTGTCCTATGTGATTTTCCAGATGTTTTCTGAAATCATGCTGACACTCGTTCCATCTTGGCTTGACACGTAGACTATAATTATCTTCTGTGTCAAATAAATCAAACAGAAGAGAGTTGAAAAACCTAACCTTATCTTCTCCTGTTGCTTTCTACCTTCCATGGTTTCAGAAATAGCAATATCCTTCATTATACAAAGCAAGTGTTATATCTTTGGTAGGCCATTCTCTGAATTCTCACATTAGTACCAGAGGTATGATAGTGGCTGATTTTGAGGTAAAGCTACTAGCACCACTGCAACAGGGATGGCAAATCACTGTTCATCTTAAAGGTAATAAAGATATATTCTTAAATTAGCAAATTAACAGAAGAACAAACACATTAGGCTGACATTTACATAGGTGATGTCCATCAAGTTCTAATTAGAAACATATTAATTAGAAATGTTGAATAAATAAAACTTGGAATGGGATAGCTATTTTTAAAACTTCAATTTTGTTTAAATGTCAGTCATATTTATAGTCTCTAATGAGGTTAATTTTTATATCATTGTTTAGTTCTAAGAATCATAGTATATTGGACACAAGTTACAGTCTAGTAAAGGATGAACTTATTTCAAGTGCTATATTTGTATTGATGGCAACAGACAATGTTTACTTAGCCTAGTGAAGCATGTGTAGGTAGGAGGGACAGACAGGGGCATTTGCAACCAAAATGGTACAGTGGAAGTGGATCACTATAATTTTTATAACTAGTGATATTAGGAAATTATCAATAAGGTTGGACATGCTTTTTTTTTTTTTTTTTTTACCTTGAGGGCTTACACTTTATTTGAGAAAAGACGACAAAAATCACAATGAACTTAAGCATAAAAAGGATATAATTTACTGAAAGGTTGTACAATCCAAACATTATTTTCAAAATATATGGATCTGAATTCGTTTTTTTTGAAGTTTTTAGTTTGAGATAATTGCAGATTCCCATGCAGTTGTAAGAAATAACGCAGAAAGAGATCCTGTGCACTTTTACCCAGTTTTACTCCATAATAACATCTTTCAAACTATGGTACAACATCTCAACCAGACTACTGACATAGCTACAATCCACTGAATTTGTTCAGATTTCCCTTGGTTTCCTTGTACTCGTGTGTGTGTGTGTGTGTGTTTAGTTCTATACAAGTTTATCAGAATGGTAAGCTTTTGTATCCATCACTACAGTCATAATCCTGAACAGTTCCATCACCACAGTGTTGCCCTCTTAAAACCAACTCACCTTTCTACTATCCTCCCTCCCCACTTAACACCTGGCAACCACTAATCTGTTCCTTACTATGATTTTATGTCAAGATGTTATACAAATAGAATTAAGTAATATGTAATTTTTTGGGATTGGCCTTTTTCACTCAGCATAATTCTCAGGAGATTCATCCAAGTTGTTATCAATTGTATATTCTTTTTATTGCTGAGTAATATTCCATGGTATGGATGTACCATAGTTTACTTAACCATTCGCCCATTGAAGGACATCTGTGTTGCTTCCAGTTTTGGGTTATTATGAATAAAGGTGCTTTGAATATTTGTGCACAGGCTTTTGAGAAAACATACATTTCCCTTTACCTTGGATAAATAAATGCCCAAGAGTGCAACTGCTGTGTGATATGGCAATTGTAGGTTTAGTTTTATAAAAAGCTGCCAAACTGTTTTCCTGAGTAGCTATTATCATTTTACAGTGCCACCAGCAGCACATGAGTGATTGGATCCAGTTTCTCCACATCCTTGCCAGCACTTGATGGGTCACTATTTTTACTAGCCCATCTATTATAATAGATGTTGAATGAACTTTTAATCCAGGATTCTCAACATCAGCCTATTGACATTTTGGACTGAATAATTATCTGGTGTTGGAAGGAGGGCTATTCTGTGATTGTAGGATGTTTAGCCATACCCCTGACCTCTACCTACCAAATGCCAGTAGCATGCCCTATCCCCTACCCTCCACCCCTTCTTGCCTTTATTACAACCAAACATGTCTTCACACATTGCTAAATGTCCCGAAGAGGCGAAATCTTCCCTGTTTGAGAATCACTATAATTTATCATGATATTCTAAATCTAAAACAAGATCACTAGTGCTCATTTATCTCCTCTGGGCTCTTTCCCTTTTTTGGGAAATATAAAACTTTTCTTAACACCCCACTCTCTTTCTCCTTTCCAACCAATCCCCTTAATGCATCACCCAGATCCGTAAGATTATAAACCTGCTACGATGACTTATTGGATTAGAGCCAAAGTGAAATTGCTTTCATATGATCTTGTTCAGGCTACTAACTCTCAAATTATCTCCATCAGCTAGGAATGTGTCTACTCCCATTTGTTTGTTAGGTGCTAGTCTCAGGCAGAAGCAAATTCAGAATATCTGTGAGATGAGAAAGGTGAGGAAAACCTGAAAAACAGTCTTTTTAAAAGGGAGGTGATGCAGATTAAAAAGAATCCAGGTTAAAACAGAATATGCTGCAAGTTGGAAAAAACTAAAATTCCAGCCACTGTACCTGCATACTCATCACTAAGTACAAAACTCTGCACCTAACTTCAGGTATATGTCAAAACGCTAATCCCCCCACTTCTCAGTCTATTAAAATACTTCTCATCCTTCAAAGCTCAGATCAAGTGCTATCTCTTCTGTAACACCTTCCCCATTCCAGCTGTAACAAAATAAGCCTTCCCCTGGATTCTGCCGACATTTATCTCCACCTTGATCATTACTAGGACTCATATCATTCTGTCCGTGCTTTGATTATGTGTGCATCTGTGCCCATCCTGAGAGGGCTAGCTTCTTGAATTTTATTTAGCAAAAAGACCAGGGCAAGAATGCCTGTGCAGTGGTACAGTAGGTTGCATAGAAGGCAGAATGAAAATGGATAGAGAAGAAAAAGGCAGCATAAAGACAATCAAAGAAAGGGTCATTTTAAAGTCAGAACTTTTAGGGAAATTTGGGGCTAAACCCACCTTGAAATTTGTATCCAAGAAACTTCTACAACTGGGATAAAAGAAAAAAAAACTGTTAACTGTGAAATAGAGGAAGGGATATTTTGAGTAAGTGGTTCTTAAATGGAATCACCTGGAAGGTTTCTTCTTTAAAAAATGTCAGCTTTGACTTTAGATTCAAGGGTTGCATATGCAAGTTTGTTACATGGATATATTGTGTGATGCTGAGTTTTGGGACATGAATGCTCCCATCATCCAGGTAGTAAGCATAGTATCCAACAGTCGTTTAGTATTCCCTCTTTCCATCATGACATTCTAAATCCATGTAAAATGAAATTACTAATGTTCACTTATCTCCTCTGGGCTCTTCCTCTTTTTGTAGAAAAAAATGTTGGGTGCATATATATTTAGAATAGTTAAATCTTCTTGTTGAATTGAACTCTTTATCATTATGTAATGACCTTCTTTGTCCTTTTTTTATGGTTGCTGGTTTAACATCTGTTTTATCTGATATAAAATAGTGACTGTTGCCCTTTTTTTCATTTGCATGGTAGGTCTTTCTCCTTTCCTTTGAGCCTATGGGTGTCCTTACATGTGAGATGGGCCTCTTGAAGACAGCGTATAGTTAGGTCTCGGTTTTTTAATCCAACTTGCCACTCTGTACCCTTTTTTTTTTTTTTTTTTTTTGGAGACGGAGTCTCACTCTGTTGTCCAGGCAGTGCAGTGGTGTGATCACGATCTCGGCTCACTGCAACCTCTGCCTCCTGGGTTCAAGCAATCAAGCAATTCTCCTGTCTCAGCCTCCCGAGTAGCTGGGACTACAGGCGCACAGTGCTTTGCCTGGCTAATTTTTTGTATTTTAGTAGAGATGGGTTTTACCATGTTGCCCAGGCTGGTCTCAAACTCCTGAGCTCAGGCAATCCACCCACCTCGGCCTCCCAAAGTGCTGAGATTACAGGCATGAGCTACCACACCCAGCCCACTCTGTGCCTTTTAAGTGGGGTCATTTAGACCATTTACATTCCAGGTTAATATTGACATGTGAAGTTTTGATCCTATCATGTTGTTGTTAGCTGGTTGCTTTACAGTCTTGATTGTATAGTTGTTTTATAGGGTCTGTGGGCTATGTGCTTTCATGTGTTTTTATGGCAGCAAATGTTCTTTTGTTTCCATGTTTAGAACTGTCTTAAGAATCTCTTGTAAGGCTGGTAAGAAATTCCCTTAGTGATTGCTTGTGTGGAAAAGATTATTTTCCTTCATTTACGAAGCCGAGTTTGGCAGGATATGAAATTTTTGGTTGGAATTTTTTTTTAAGAGTGCTAACATAGGAGTGGGCATGGTGGCTCACACCTGTAATCCTAGCACTTTGGGCAGCCAAGGCAGGTGAATTAGAGTTCAAGACTAGCCTGTCCAACATGGCAAAACCTTGTCTCTATTAAAAATACAAAAATTAGCTGGGTGTGGTGGTGTGCACCTGTAATTCTAGCTACTCAGGTGGCTGAGGTGAGGTGGGAGGATCACTTGAATTCAGGAGGTGGAGGTTGCAGTGAGTCAAGACCATGCCACTGCATTCCAGCATGGATGATGGAGTGAGACTGTGTCAAAAAGCAAAACAAAACAAAACACAATGCTAAAATAGGCCCACAGTCTCTTCTGGCTTGGAAGGCTTCCACTGAGAAGCCCACCGTTAGCCTGATGGAGTTCCCTTTTTAAGTAATATGCACCTTTTCAATAGTGGCGCTTAAGAGTAAGGGCCATCTCTTTACATATAAAGCAGATGGACTCTTACTTATCCATGCATCTGTTTTGTATTTCAGTGCATACAGAATGGTGATCTGGGGAGGGCAATAGATGACTCCCTCATCAGGTCTATTCCTGGGCCTAGGCAGAGCCCCCTACAATTACTGGCGCCACACCTGCATTTCCTTAGCCCTAAGTGGGGCGTTGGCGGGCTGCACTCCCTGCTCCCTCAGGGGCAGTCTGAGCTGAAGGTTAGGTCACCAGGAGGCCTGCAACTCTCCTCCAATAACCCACTAGTCCTCGGAGCTTGGCAAAGTCAGAGCAGGTTGTGGAGTATGTCTGCGGGTGGTCTTGTGATGCACTGGGCCAAGGGTGGAGGATCCCCAAGCAGGGCCCTTGTGCCATGGCTGTGCAACTTGTATGGCACCTGTAGCCTGAGGTTTTTAGCCCAGCAAACATCTGTGTGGCCCACACAGCTCACACTCCCCCAACCAGGTCTCTCTCTGGCATCTGCCTCAGGAGTAATCCCAACAAGCTAGACTTGTCCCAAGCCTTCTGCTCCCTCTAGGGAGCACTGTTGCCTGGAACACCTGGGCTCCCTGAGGCAGAATCTGTGGCTGGATGACAGTCTACACCCTTCCTGGACTGGTCTTGTGCAGGGAGGGATACCCAGCTCCTGTGCCAGCACATGAACCTATACCACACTCTTCTCAGTGTTCTGAAACTGGGGGCTCCTCCCCAACTTGAGCTCAGGCCACAGATCTCAGCTGGATACCTCTGGACAGTGTGCTCAAATCCTGGGGTATTGTGATGGGGCCCACAGTTTTGTCTGCTGGCGCATTGGGTCAAGCACTGGCTGTGCTGACAGGACGGGGGCTGGGGTGCTGAACTGCTCCCAGGCTGCAGGCAAAACATTCAGGCAGGGAATTGGAGGTTGTGCTGTGGGCACCCTCCTGTGGGAGACCCAGGCAGGTGGTCTTGGGAGGAGATGGCAGGCAAGTGGGCACATGGATCAGGTGCACCCTAGTTATGTGGGAATGACAGCTCTGCTTCCTCCCCACCTGGCCATCAGCAGGGCTAGAGCCACTCAGAGCAAGATGGAGAGCCTTGGGGGATGGGTGCCTATGGCTGCATTTGACTGAAGCTGCATCTGGCACTGTGACACCTTCTGGGCTCCACACAGATTTAAACTCTGCTTCCTCTGGGGAGATCCCCCTGCAAACTCAAATGTCTATGTGAGTCATGGGATCTCTTTTTGCTAGGATCCCAGAGGTCCACAGTGGGAGGGTGGTTCCCTGGAGTTCCTTCACTCACCTCTTCCTTAGGATCAGGAGCCAGTCCTGGCACTTGGCAGCTCTGTGCAAGCTTCCCAGCTTCCTCCCTCTTCAATTTTGGTGTCTGCATCTCCTCTCTATCAACTTTCACTATTTTCTCTCAAAAGATCTGTTTGAAGTGTGATGGTTTACTCGATATTTTGGTGTCAGGTTCACGAGTACACCAAAGGTCCTGCTCAGGGTCAGGTTCCAGCTCACGCGGAGGTCTGAAGGGAGTGGGTGGATGAGCAGATAGCTGAAAGAACACTCAGCGGGTGGGGTGGCGGGGTAGGCAGGTGAAATGTAGTTTTATTCAGTAGCTCTCTCATCAGCAGCTCACTCACTGTCCACCTCATCTCAGCTGCTTGAGCCAGTGGCTTCCACACACAGCTGCATGGCTGGCTCTTCCTTCAGGGTCAGCAGCTTAACTCTTTCTCTCTCTAGGCATGAGCGAGCTGAGCTGTGTCCTGGCTCCCCTTGTCCATCTGCAAAGACGGACAGTTCTGGCTCGCTTGCTCTCTCTCTCTCTCTCTCTCTGGGTGCAAGCATGCCTGGAAAGTGTTAGCGGGGCAATTATATCTTTTATAGACAACAGTGGCATAGGTCCAAGGGATGGCCTTTCCATGTTATGGCTACATGGCTGTGATAACAAGTGGAGTTATATAACTGCACTACAAACTCGCTGAGTCATGCAGAATATAAACATCCTACCTCGGCCTGTCCTTGACCAAAGCACAGCCATGTTCCTTATATTTGGTTTCCCTTGGTAAGCGAGGCATTTCCCAGCTGCGTCTCATGGGCCACCTTAGTTCATTTTCCCCACCTGAAGGCTTCTTACAACAGATTGCTAGGCTCTACCCCTAGAAATTTTGATTTGGTGAGTCTGGAGTAAGGCCTGAGAATATGCATTTTTAAGGAGTTTCCAGGTGATGCTGCTATTGGTGGTCGAGCACCACATTTTGATAACCACTGGTGTAGGCTAACCCTCAAGGTTCCTCCACCTGTGGAGGTCAGCCCAGCAGCACTGCTATGTAAAGTTATTGGGGGAAGGACTTATATAGTGGAAACAAACTGGGAAGCACCTCCTCTTTGCTGAGCAATCTAGAATCTTCCCATGAGCTTCGGCTCTGGGCCTTTTTAATGACGTTAAACAAATATTTAGTAAGAAATTTATGTTCATCTTTATATTTCTGAAATGCTTTGCACACAATAGATGGGGGATATAAAATAAAGGCCCATTATGTGAAAACATGGATGGAATGAATTTAATATTCTTGCAGTTCTTGCATATTCATTGCATAGAGAAATTTCCTAGAAAAAGTTTGTTGGTCTTGTTGTTGCTCCTATTGGTAATGATGCCATAACATCCTTCTCAATGTGATGCTAAACATACAGAAGATAAGGAAATGTTTAGAGAAATGAATAAGTTTTGCAAAGACAAAAGTCTAGACAGCTAGTCTAGGCTGCAGATATTTCCCATAATCTGGCAGGTAGGTGAGGAGATAGGTAGATAGAGATTGATAGATAGATGAGATAGAGATTGATAGATAGATGAGATACAGATAGACGACAGAGAGAGAGAGAGAGAGATAGACAGACAGACAGACAGATAGAGACAGAGATACCCACACACCTCATGGATTCTGTGGCAGACAGACCTCTAAGATTGCCCCTAGGATCTCCACCCCTGGTATTCATGCCCATGTATAACCTACTCATTTTGAGTGTCCTGGCTCACTACAGTGATTTGTTTTAAAAAATTGAATACAGCAAAAGTGATGGATATTACTTCCTTGAGTAGGTTACAAAACATTGCATCTTCCTTTCATTTTATTTGTACTCTCTACTCTCTCTCTCTTGTCTTTTCATGTGCTCAATCTGACAAAGTCAGCTTTGATGGAGAGGCCACATGGCAATGACCTCAGAACAGCCTCTGACCAAAAGCCCGTAAAGAACTGAGCCATCAGCTCAACATGGGCCCAGCAACCTGATGAGTGAGCTAGGAAGCAAATCCTTCTAAGTTAAGCCGTGAAATCACACTGGCTTTGTTAGACACCTGGAGACAGTGGGCCTAGTTAACCCAAATGTGCATTCCTGATCCACAGAAACTGTGAGATAATAAATGTGTTTTAAGGTGCTAAATTTGGGGGTTATTTGTTATGCAGTAATAGATAATGACACAGATTATTTTCCAAAAATGCCAAATAATTAATGTATTCTGCAAAGCATCAAAGAAGTAGTGTGTGTGAATGTGCGTGTGTGTGTGTGTGTTTGTGTGTGTGTGTGTGTGAGAGAGAGAGAGAGAGATCAGGCAGGGTTCCAAAAAGATTTCTGGTCTCATTTCCCATTGCACAAGACTTGTTGCTAATCTGATCCCCTAAAAAATTAAACACCAAAAGTTCCAGAATTAATCAGGGTCATCACTATTATCATTATTATTCAAGCTTTCCAGACCTAATTGTGCCATCCCACTCACCTTACTCACAACTATTGACAGAACTGTGATATTTGTAATAATGGTTGGTCTTAGCCTTTCTCACTCACATGTTAACTCTACTTAGATCTTCTTGCAGACTTAAGTGAGACTGAAAGAGAATGTAGCTGTGCTCTGGCCATGGCTAGAGTTTAAAGTACCACAACTATACATAAACATCTCTACACATCAAGAATCACAGACAACATTCCATCCATCACTTCTCCATCCGATTTTCAACAAATGTTTACTGAATACCTACATTGAGCAATGCACCATGCTAGGAAGAATAATTGAAAGATGGCCATGATCATAACGTGTTCATATTCCCTTTTAAATTTGCAGTAACCATGACACCTCCCTTACCTCTACAGTGTTTTCTTTTTAGCAGTGTCTGTATAGCAAGTATTTTGAGCACACTGCCATTTGTGAAATGCTATCGGTGAAAAAGCTAATTCTTAAGAACGGACAAGAAGTCTGCCATTGGCAGGTACTTCAACTAGGCTTTTCAAAGATGAAACACCAACAATGGGCCATTTGCTATTGCTGGCATGACATTTGACTTGATATTTGAAACTCTTGTCTGGCCATTTCCCAAGGGGCCACAGTGAAGGCTCAAGGGGCTTCTCTGTAAAGATGAACCACAGCAAGGCAGATACCAGTGTGTGTCTGGCATGGATTCAGCTCTCCTTGCACAGTCAGCCTGTAGCATAACCACAGCTCATAAAATCCCATGTCCCTCAGGGTTCCCAGAGATCATAAGAAGTAAACAAAAGATAGAATAAGCTCATGAGGCACATTGCTTTTAACTAAAAAGCAATATGCAAGTATCAAAATAAATCCAGAAAAGGCCATTTGGCAATCCATATGAGAAGATTTAATTTGTATTTTGCTTATCTTTTGATCTAGCAAATCTACTTATAGGAATTTATCCTAAGTTGTGTAGGGGAGTGGGGAGATCATAGGGCTTTGAAAATCTATGGCTACAGGGGCATTTGCTAAAATGATGTTTATGAGGAAAGAAATTAGAAACCACCTAAATATGCACCAAGAGAGGGCTGGATAAATTAACTATTATAATCATACAAAGGAATATAATTTAGCCATTAAAATAACATTGTGGAAGAATAAGAACTAGGGAAATATTAATGTTCAGTATATATTATTAAGTGAAATGGCAGGTTAAGAAACATGTACAATATTTTTATGTTTTTGTTAAAAAATGCATGTGTATACTATATATATGTACATAGAGAGAGAGAGAGAGGTGGGAATGTTAATAGTGGTTTTATCTCAATATTGAGTTCTTGGATAATTTAAATATTATTTTTATTTAACTGTATGGTTTATATTTTTGATAATGAGCATATAGTTTTGAGATTAGGGATAATTTCAATTTTATTACTTTTATTTTGCTATTGTCTGTATTTTCTATAATGAACACACATTGTTTAGAAAAACATTAAATTTTTATAAAGGGATCGATTAACTGAAAATATACATTAAATAAATTCTTAAACTAAATCTTGAGGTTTTAAGTACAGGAAAAGGGAATAAATGTAACTGAGCATCTTCAATTCTGCCTTCTGCCCAGTAACTTAGCTACCACTCAAAGGAAATAAAAAGTTAGAGTTTAAAACATCACTGTCACATAACCACCCTAAATCTTGTTATCTTCTGGAATTGAGACTTTTTTTGGCCAATGAATGAACCAAAAGGAACTTTTCTTTGTGCTGGAGGAGGGGGAAATGGTCTTTTCAGGAGGAAGGAGAGAAAGCACACCCTCATATAAGGATAACCAGATGCCAGCTGGAGAAGGCACATATGTGTGGCCGCTACTTACAGAGGTTCTCAAAGGCAGTTCAAATGTGAACACATTTTCTGTTCAGGGACAGTGTAAGTTTTCCATTTTTAAAATTAGTCTCAATAGGCAACTTTAAGGAAACCAAAGTGGTAGAAGATATAAGTATTATAGGTATAAAAATATTTAGTCTCTTTCTAAAATTAAGCAGAACTTGATATTTTAGAAGGCAATTAATTTCTATTTTAAATCAAAACAATGCTTCACGTTTAAGTAATGTTTGCCTCTAAATTTTTCTATTTCTTTTATCTAAATAAAAAAGAGAAGCTCTCAACCAGGGTTTGAGGCATACATAAAATAGCAAAATAGACCAAAAACATATAATTTAACAAATACTGTGACTCAATTATGTTACTTCATTCTAGGAGACACAAAACACATTCTGAGGAAATATACATTCACTACATGTGCACGGGAATCATTCATTTACTCATTTGACATGAATTATCACCCACAAAGTGTTAAGTACCTAGAATAAGGAGATAAAGATCAATCCTGTCCTACAGACCCACTGTAAAAAGAATAGGTGGGGCAGTTGAGACAGAAAATATGTTAAAGTCTTCTTTGTGTGGCAGATAAACAAATTATAGTTTCAACACAATGTATTCAGTGCTTTAACAGATTAATGCACAGTGTGATTTCTGTTGGCACCAGAGGACAGACATTCGAAAAATACTCGACAGGAAAAGACATTAGGGAGGCTTCCAAGAGGAGGAAAGACTTTTGCTGAATCTTGAAGGGATGGAGAGTTAACCCAGTAGATGAGTGAGGAATACATGTGGGGCACAGAGTTGTGTCACCGATGAAATGTAGGCTGGATACATCTAAAACAAAGGAATCCTTAGGGCAACATAATGATATCTGCTAATGTCTGTTATTTCATTAAAACAGAATTTGATTATACATTGACATTTAGCAAGCTCATAGGTTTAAGAACTTGTGAGATTGCTCAACTATGGTATATTAGGTTATTGTTAAAAATTATTCACTCACCCCTCTTTCACTTTGTGGCTGGAACATGCTTGCTCATCCCTTGATTCTGGGTTTGTCCACTTGCTTGCATTAGACAGTGGAATGTCAGGAGATACAAGGCATGAAAAGCACTCGAGAGATGGGGCTTTCTCACTTACACCTCTGCAAACCTATGGAAAGGACTTGTTCTGACTAGCTCACTGCTCTTGGGAGGAAAATGAGAGAAACAAAGAGCAGAGCCTCCCCACCCAAGTCCTCCTAGATAGCCATCCCTTAGCTGATGTTCAGACTTGTGACCCCATTGTTGCATGCCTCTGAGATTCTGTGGTTGTTATGCAGCAGTATCGTGGTCATAGTTACTGATACACCAATCAAAAATATTTCCTGATATAGTGTGTACGATTCCAAACATAACTAACATTTCTTAAATGAGTAGCTCATCACAATTTTGTATTGCGTTACTGTGTGATGCATGAGTTTTGATTGGAGAGATGTGATATGGAGTTTGGTTGAAATGAACATGCCCAGACACCCAAAAGAAATTGATGAAGTTCCTGGACTTCCAGTGGTATAAAAGGGAGAAGAGAAGATAAAAAAAAATGCAGAGTGGTACTGAAGCCAATATTCACCTTCTTCACATATTTTTTTTGTAGGGCATATCTGGCACTCAACTAAATGCTTAATTTGGGGGAAAGCAGGATTTATTCCAGATCTTTTTAAACTTTAATCCTGCTCCTCCACATAGACTATATTCATGGGTTCAAATAATCAATATTGTAAAGATACCATTTTTCTCCTAATTGGTCTATAGATTTGATGCAATCTCAATCGTTATGGAAATGCACAAACTGCTACTAAAGTTTATATGGAAATTCAAAGGCCAGGAAGAGCCATGGAAATCTTGAAGAAGCAAAGAGCTAGAGGACATTGTCAGATATCAAGACTTATTATAAAGTTAAAGCAATGAAGTTTATGTGGTATTGGTGCAAGAATAGACAAATAGATCAATGGAAGAAAATAGAGTCTGGAAACAGACCACTCATATACTGTCACATGATTTCTGATAAAATCGATTATGCAGTGGCATGGGAGAGAAGGTGATCTTTTCAAGAAATGGTCTTGGATTATTTAAATATCCAACTGATAAAACAGTGAATCTTGACTGCTACCCCCGCACGAACCACAAAAATCAATTTCAGATAGACAGTAGATATAAATGTAAAGTAGAGAAAAGAAGAAAACATTGGATACAATTTTTATGACTTTTGAGAAAGCAAAACATTCTTAAACAGGACCATAAAGAAAATAAATGACAATTAGATGATAAAATTGTAATCCTTCCATTCTGAAGTGATGCTATCAGTCCCATTTCAGTGGGGGAAGGAGACATTTGAGATGGACCAAAAGATGTTATTTCATTACTGAACAAATACTAAATTTTTTTCTTTCTACCTTAAGACTCATTTTATAAGGCCATCCATCTATGATAGAAAAGATCAAAGCTTCCCTTACTAGTGATATAAATAGTGAATATAGAATGAATGAGTTTCTTTTCTAATATAGATTTATAATTAATATTAGGAAGCAATTTTAAAAAGGTCATTTTTTCAAATAAATTTCTCCAATAGAGGCATCACAGAGCAAAGAGGTAATACCTTCTTACTTCCCACTCCACGCCCCTTGCAGTATTTCATTAAAGACCTTTGCAAATAGCAAGTATCAAATAGCAAGTATCACAATAGCACATTATGATATTCTACAGATTATTAATTACATGACTGACTGATGGCACTAAATTTCATGTTAGGAGCCTTGCTAAATGGAGATCACTTTGGAATAGAAATAAAACATCTCACATTATGATCTGAATCAAGAGGAAAGATTAATTCTATATAAGCAATTCTCAATAGCATCCATCACATGAAATGAGGTAAGCATATTCAGTTCTAGGCATTTCAAGAGTTGAGAAGTTCTGTGGAAAGAAGATCTCAAAATATTAACTCCCAAAGAAGCATGGAAATGAGCCAAGCAAAGGGCAGCCCGAGCAGTAGCCCTGTGTTCTCTTTTTGCTCTGTGATGTTCACCAATACACAGGTGTCAGACGTCACCGAAGTGACCTGGAGACCGCCAGAAAAGGTTACTCCTAAGAAAATGAAACTGTGATCTATTTTTTTTTTTTTTTTTTTTTTTTTTGCTCTGCAGATGTGTGTCAGGATGAATTTGTGCCCCAAAGGGAGAAATCAGAGCATCAGCACAGAAGTCATTTCCTAGAGAGACGTCAGCATATCCCACAGAGAACCCTTCCTCCCTAACAGGCACAGTTGCTGACATCACACATCCTACCTTGCTGATTCCAAAAGGGCCTGGCAGAATCAGAAAATTCAGGTTGCAAAAGACAACCCCCTCCCCCCCACCCCCCTCCCCCAACACACACAAGAAGTGTTCTACAGCCTACCGCATGGAAATATTCAGACTTGACAGTATTGAGCTACATTATTAAAAACTACCTACAAGGATCGCTCTTTTGTCTCTTTGGAAAGGAAGGAGGCATAATGCCTGAAGGAAGAAAAAAAATGTATATTATCAATACTAAAAAAAATTGTCAAAAGGCCATTTTCCCAATATAATTTGCCCGCCCCACCAAATTTAGCTGCTATAGTGACAGATGTCATAAAATGACAGCTTCCATGTTGTCCATCTGACTTTCTCAGATCTTGGATTAAGTTAACCCCTTCTGGGTTTCTTTATATGAAAAATTAACATGTAAAGTATTTGGTTTTTGCCTGATTCAAAGGCTCTAGAACATTTAAAACTTGGCTGATTACTTTCTGTTCTGCCAGCTCAGTGTATTATGCAGTAGCATGCTAATACCCAACTGTACTTAACCTTGGTTAAGGACTAATTGATTGACTTTAGAATGACTTCAACTTTTATTTTAAAAGTGCACAAGTACAAAATATTTGTGGCCATTACTGAGAGAGTTTTGATGGATTTATTTTTGTAGAGCAGAGCCAAAAAATTTTTATTAAAAAATGAACCACTTATTAATCTAAAAATGATTTTTTCCTTTAATAAAAGAAAAATCAGCCATTCATAGGAGATTCATGCATAACTATGTGTTAAATACTCTAAACAGGCTTATAATATTAATAATATATTTAGAGATTTTAGCACAATTAGAAACACATGATACCTCCCTTTTCCTTTAAGCATCTCCCATAACTCAAGTCCCAAATGAACTCACAGAAAGAGAGGAAGACAATTTGTCAGTTCTGAAATATTTGGTAATAAAGATGCCTTTGGGAAACAAAGACTGTGAAGCTAACACATCAATATATATCTTTGGAAGACAACTCCGCAATGGATTTAGCAAAACACATTAAGATTCTGGCATTGCCAGTTATAAGCAGGCGTGAGTGGAAAGTGGCTTTTTTGTTTTGTCTGATCAGTGTACCTTGTAGTGGTCATCAGGCTTCCAGTCTCTTCTTCCTGTTACTGTCTCCCTCTGTGCTTTTCTTGATTAAATGAAGTTGGCTACAGTCTGATGGGCGGTGTAGATTAATTCAAGATATGTGTGGAATCCACCTGGCAAACCTGATAAAAGCAGCTTCCAAGAGTGGAAATGGAACAAAGGCATGAATAATAACATGGGGGATTTGCAAAGGACAAAAATATGGGCTGCCATTTGATAGTGACAGTAATTACTTAAGTAAATGTCAAAACACTTGAAAGAAACAAGAGAAAGACAAGTCATGAATATTTAAAGCTGAAACATGCCATTCTATTGATGTGCCATTTGGAAAGAGATCTTTCTCATGTTCGCTCAGTTAGTATGTTTTGAAAGTGGTGTACAGCCTATCTGTCTTTACACTAGGCAAACTGAATTATAATTAATATAAAATCCACAGGTATTTTCATCCAATCCCTTAGTGTCTCATTTCTCAAAGTACTATCTGTGACTAGCAGATTCTCAGACCCAAATGACCTGTCCATTGTTGAAAGTGGGGTGTTGAAGTCCCCTATCATTATTTTATTGCAGTATCACTCCCTTTAGGTCTGATAATATTTGATTTATATATCTGGGTCCCCCAGTGTTGGATGCATAGATATAAAATATATATATATTTACAACTGTTATCTCCTCTCTTTAAATTGATCCTTTTATCATTATATAATCATCTTCTTTATATCTTTTTACATTTTTTGACTTGAAGTCTATTTTATCTGATATACAGATGGCTACTCCTGTTCGTTTTTGGTTTCTATTTTCATAGAATATCTTTTTCCATTCCTTCATTTTCAGTCTATATTTGTTTTTAAGAGTTAGGCCAACCTCTTGTAGGCAGCATATAGTTGGGTCTTGTGTTTTAATTTATTCAGTCACTCTATGTCTTTTGGATTGGAGAATTTAACTTGTTTACATTCAAGATTATTACTGATAGGCAGCAACTTACTCTTTCCATTTTGTTTATTGTTTTCTGGTTGTTTTATAGACCCTTTGTTTCTTTGTTTATCTCTTGTTGATCTCTGGGTTTGGGGGTTTTCTGTGGTGCTAAGCTTTGTTTTCTTTTTCTTTCTCATTTGTGCATCTGCTGTAATTTCTTTCTTTGTGGCTGCTATGGAGCTAACATGACTACACATTATCATCATAGTTATAATAGGCTATTCTAAGCTGATAGCAACTTAACTTTGGTCACATAAAAATTATCTTAACTTTTCCCTCTCCCTCACAATTTATATTTTTGTTACCTTAATTTACTTCTTCATCTATTGTGTGTTTCTTATATATTAATTGTAGCTGTTGTTGTTTTGACCATTTGGACTTCAAACCTTCATAATAGAGGATTGAGAGATTTATATAGCACTAGCACATCACTGGAGTATTCTGAGTTTGATTTATGAAGTTACCTCTACTGGTCAGTTTTATACTTTCATCTGTTTTCATTTTATTTCCAGGTGTAGCACCCCCATAAGAATTTCCTGTAAGGCTGGTTTAGTGGTGATAAATAAAATCAGAGATGAAGAAGAAGACGTTACAACTAATACCACAGAAATACAAAGGATCACTAGAGACTTTGTATGAACAGCAGTATGCCAACAAATTTGATAATATACAAGAAATGGATTAATTCCTGGACACATGCAATCTGCTAAAATTAAATTATAAAGAAATAGAAAATCTGAATACAGCAAGTGAGAAAATTGAATCAGTAACAAAAAAAAGTATCTCATTAAAGGAAAGCCCAGGACCTGATGGGTTCATTGCTGAATTCTACCAAACATTGAAAGAACTAACACCAATTTTCCTCAAACTAGTCTAGAAAATTGAAGAGAAGGGAATACTTCCAGATTCATTTTATAAAGCCAGAATTACCCTGATTCCAAAACCAGATAAGGACAAAACAACAACAAACTACAAGCCAATATTTTTGGTGAATATAGATGCAAAAATTCTCAACAAAATGCTAGCAAACTGAATACAACAACATATTAAACAGATCACTACGTTCAAGTGAGATTTATTCTAGAGATGAAAGTATAGTTTAATATACATGAATCAATAAATGTGAGATACCACATTAACAGAAAGAAAGACAAGAACTATATGATCATTTCAACAGATGCAGAAAAAAGCATTTGAGAAAATTCAACATCCCTTCATGATTAACAACTCTCAACAAATTAAGTATGGAAGGTATGAACCTCAGAATGATAAAGGCCACATGTGACAAACACACAGCTAACATCATACTGAATGGGGAAATACTGAAAGCTTTTTCTCTAAGATCAGTTACTAGACAAGGATGCCCACTGTCACCACTTCTATTCAACAAAGCACTGGAAGTTCTAGAAGCAGTTAGGCAAGAGAAAGAAATACATGACATCCAAATTGTAAAGAAGTCAAATTATTCATTTGCAAATGACATAATCTTATATATAGAAAACCCTAAAGATTCCACCAAAATCTGCTAGAACTATTAAACAAATTTAGCAAAGTCGCAAGATGCAAAAGGAATATACAAAATCCGTAGTGTTTTCATATGTTAATAGTGAACTATCTGAAAAAGAAATCAAGAAAATAATTTCTTTCATAGGAGCTACAGAAAAGATACTGAGGGATAAACTTAATCAAGGAGGTGAAAGTCCTCTGCACTGAAACTATAAAACTTTGATAAAAGAAATTGCAAGGGACACAAATAAATGGAAAGATATCTGGTGCTCATGGATTGGAATAACTACTATTTTTAAAATGTCCTATTATCCAGAGTAATCTACACATCTAATGAAATCCCTGTCAAAATACCAATGACATTCTTCATAGAAATAAAAAAATTCTAAAATTCATATGTAACCACAAGGGACTTCAAACAGCCAAAGCAATCCTGAGCAAAAAGAACAAAGCTGGAGGCAAAACACTACCTGACTTCAAAATATACTACAAAGCTATAGTAACCAAAACATCACGGTACTGGCATAAAAACAGACACATAGACTAACGGAAAAGAAAAGACAACCCAGAAATAAATTTACACACCTACAGCAAACTGATTTTTGACAAAGGTGCCAAGAACACATGTTAGAGAAAACAGTCTCTTCAATAAATGGTACTGGGAAAATTGGATATTCACATGCAGAAGAAAAAATTATATCCCTACCCCTCACCATACACAAAATCCAACTTAAAATAGATTAAAGACTTAAATGGAAAACCCCAAACTATGAAACTGCTAGGAGAAAACAGGGAAAATGCATTGTGATACCGGGCTAGGCAAAGATTTTTCAAATAAGACCTCAAAAGCATAGGCAACAAAAGCAAAAATAGACAAATGGGATTACCTTAAACTAAAAAGCACCTACTTATCAAAGGAAAACATTAACGGAGAGAAGAGACAATGAATGAAATGAGAGAAAATATTTGCAAACTACATATTTGACAAGGGTTAATATGCAAAATACATAAGGAACTTAAACAACTCAAGAGCAAAACAACAACAAGAAGTAACCTGATCTTTTTAAATGAGCAAAAGACCTCAATAGATGTTTCTTTAAAAAAGACCATACAAATGTCCAACAGGTGGGATAGGAAAAAAATGCTCAATATCACTAATTATCAGGGAAATGCAAATCAAAACCACAATGAGATACCACTTCACTTCAGTTAGAGTGCTTATTATCAAAAAGACAAAAAGAAAAGAAGAGTTGGCAAAAATATAGAGAAAGGGGAATCTGCACACTTTTGGTAGGAGTGTAGACTAGCACAGCCATTACGGAAAACAGTATGGAGTTTCCTCAAAAAATTAAAAATAGAACTGCCATATCCAGCAATCCCACTACTGGGTACATATCCAAAGGAAATGAAATCAATATGTCAGAGAGATATCTGCATTCCTATGTTTATTGCAGCACTACTCACAACAGCCAAGATATGGAATCAATCTAAGTGTCCAACAACAGACAACTGGATAAAGAAAATGTGGTCTGTATACAAAATGGAACACTATTCAGCCACAAGAATAAAATCCTATCATTTGCAACAACATAAATGAACCTGGAGGCCAGGCACAGAAAGACAAATATTGCATGATCTCAGTCATGTGGAATTGTTTTAAGTTGATATTATAGAAGCAGAGAGTAGAATAGTGGTTACTAGAGATTGGGGAGGGAAGGGAGGATGGGAGGATGGGAAGAAGCTGGTCAATCAGTACAAAGTTATAATTAGATAGGAGGAATAAATTCTGATGTTCTATTGCACAGTAGGGTGACTATGGTTAGTTGTAAAATATTGTATATTACAAAATAGCTAGAAGAGAGTCATTTGAATGTTCTCAACACAAACTTGTGAGATAAATTATAAATGCATAAGGTGATGGATTCACAAAATACCTTGATTAGATCCTTACACAGCATAGACATGCATCAAAACATCATATTGTACCCCATAAATACATACAATGATAGTTGTCCATTTAAAAAACAATAAATTTTTAAAAATAGAATCTCAGACCCAAACCCCAATGTATTGAATCAGAACCTGCATTTTAACAGGATCCCCAGGTGGGCTGTGTGTGTTAAATTTTGAGATGCCCTGTATCAGAACATTTTTAAACAATGTTTTCAGTGATGGGATGTTCCAATATTCTGCACTTAGAATACTTTACTGGATAGTAAAAGGGCTGCTCTTGCCTCAGATAATACAACTATTAATGATTTTCTAACCTACCTGGTCTGTTCATGAGTCAGTATGTGGGACCCTGAACCATCCAGTCATGGTAACTTATAAGAAAGTTCCTGGAGAATATATAATCCCATAGAGGTTCACAGATTAGGTTTCAAGAAGAAAAGACTGCAAATTATTAGTTCATTAGGCATAAAATTCCTGCTACAAAGAATAGCCCCCAATCCCTTTATTTCCTTAAAACATTTGTGTAGTACTTTCTTTTGTGTGTGTATAGTATTTTCTCGAAGAAATTTAGACCCCAGGTACTGATGGGGAAGGTTATCAAAATATCTGTGACCTCAAACAGGAGGCTGAATCAAATCAGTACCAAGAAAAGTACAATGTGATTATAATTGTTGACTATTAGGCTGGCAATCACTTTAGAAATAAACTAGCACACCACCACCCTATTTTTACCATGCATAAAATAAAACCCTACATGGTGAAATGACATTCTCAAGGCTTCACAAATAATTGATGATGGAGCTAGAATTACAGACCCAGTCTTATGAATCAAATCAGTGTTATTTCTCTGCTCAACATGCATGTATGTGGTATGTGTGATGATTGAGTCATGCAAGTGCAAAAAGCCTTTAGATTTTCCTGTCTCCAATGGCATCATCCAGTGCATTCAATAATGTCTTTACCTGCTCACTTGAAAACAGTTATTTTTAAATGAATTTCAAAAGCAGTGTCCAAAAATAAAAAGTGGGCGTAGCCCTTAAAAAATAGGACTGTTTCAAAAAGAGCCAGGTGCCTGTTTGAGTGGTTAATGCATAATCTTAAGCATCTGATTGAAGTTAGCATTTATAATAATTATGTGTACCAATGGAAGCTTTTTTGGAAGAAAAGAAGAGGTGGTTTGAGTAAATTACTTTCTCAACTTAAGACTTGGAAAGTCACAATGAGGCCTGTTATTTTTTTGCCTGCCAAATGGAAAAGAGAATGTAAGGAAGTTAGAAGGGCAAGCAAGTCCTCTCCCTTGAGCATACACAAGAGTGTATATACTGAATACTCAGCTAGCAGAGTGAGATGAGAAAGCCAATGTGCTGCTCCAAAAACTCAGAGGAAAGCCTAACTGTAAGAAAAGGCTCATGGTGATTTGCTTTATTCAACTTCAGATGACAAACTGGAGTTGAATTAAGCAAGATTATAGTTAAGTTTAGTGTTAAATTTGGTACTGCTTTCCCTTAAACACCAATTAGTTTTTCTTTTCTTTTCTTTCTTTCTTTGAGACAGAGTGTCACTCTGTTGCCCAGGCTGAAATGCAGTGGCATGATCTCGGCTCACTACAACCTCTGCCTCCCACGTTGAAGCGATTCTCGTGCCTCAGCCCCCTGAGTAGCTGGGATTACAAGTGCATGCCACCACGCCTAGCTAAATTTTGTATTTTTAGTAGAGACAAGGTTTTGCTATATTGACTGGTATCGAACTCCTGACTTCAGGTGATCCACCAGCCTCAGCCTCCCAAAGTGCTGAAATCATAGGTGTGAGCCACCGTGCCTGGCCACCAATGAGTATTTCATTAGTGTGTTTTATCCCCTTAAAATATTTTATGTTTTAAATGAACACATTAAATAAGTTATGTGCTAATCTATTATGTCAGTTGTCCTCAATAAGAGTAAGTCCTAACCATGTCAACGAGGAACTGTTTTTATGCACCTAGTGGTACTTACCTAAAATACGCAAAGGAATAATTAAGCCTTATATTAGATGTATATTTTTTGTAATAATATATTAGAAGGAAACTCTATTTACTTCAGTTTGGATTGAGAGACTGAAGAACAAAACAATCCTTGGAAAAATTCCCCACATTCCAGACTTAGGAGCTAGGCTACTTTTGCAGGACTTAAAAAGGAAGAATCTGAAATTCTCAGTGAGTTTTATTCTCTCAGAGATCTCGACCATCACATATTGGTGTTACACTTCTGATTTGGTCTTCGCAAGTTAATTTATCATTCCTGGAAATGTAATATGTAACCCAGTCAGTTTTAATCAGGTGTGTACGTCGGAATCAACTATGGAGTGATTTGGTTTGGTTGTTCTGCATAGGGAGCCAGACATCTATTTTTCTTTTGAGAAAATACCACACTAGCTCTGAAATGAACTTCAGTAGAGAACCATCACCTTAATCCAATGGAATGAAAGTCTAATTGCAGTTTTTCTGGGAATATATGAAAGAGGATGTCTTCATAGCATTTCTCAAATTATACAGTGTCTTCTATTAACCTTTATCAAATGGACAAGAGGTTGTGGTGGATGGTTAAATAACGGCCTGCAATGAATCACATCTTGCAGAAGTCTTGCCCTATGTAATACTCTTCCATATAGACTCTGGATTTGCCCATGTGCCTTGATTTGGCCAATAGAACACCAGCAGATATGATTCTAGCAGAGGTTTGATACGTGGTTGTGCATTGGGGTTTGCCCTCCTGGAACCCCGAGACCCTGCTATGGAGAAGCTGCCATGAAAGACTACGTGAAGAGAGAGGCCCAGCTATCCAAGCATAGCCACCAGTTGACTGCTGTCAGCTCAAGTGAGAGCAACAGCCAACCCACAGAATTGTGAGGAGTAATAAGTCATTGCTGTTCAAAGCCACCTTATTTTGGGATGGTTTGTTATGCAGCAATGGATAACTGAAAACCAATGTAGGGAAATTTTTCGCTACATCCTTTCCAAGAAGGAACTAACCAGCAAATAAAGAAAGATGTAAGTTTTAATATTGATCTTAGAGAAGAAACATAAGCTATCTGAACTTTGAGTAAATTTATAACTCTGCATGATGGATTCCCAAAGAATTAATAAACAAAAGACACACAGACACACACACACAACTCTCATTCAGGGATTTTCCTTAGTTTCAACTTTTTAGTGGCTATACAGGTCTCCAACTTCCAGCCTTTTATAAGACCATACAAAATTTCCATCTTGAATGTTTTTAGTATAAAAAGGCTCCCAAATCTAATTTAACATGTGTGTGGGTGTGTGTGCAAACATCCACAGAGGTCAAGTTATTTACTAAGGCCACTTAACTAATTAACAGTAGAACTGTTTATATCTCAAGTCTGATAATTTTAAATTAAACCTTCCCTCTGACAGTCATGCTTCTTAAACTGCTATATATGTATTCTCAAAGATATTCGGGCAGAGTACAAAGGGATATGGAAAACCACAGGAAAACCAAGGTATATTTTTCTAGTATGTTAATTTGACTTCATGGAATTTAATTTATAATATTACTTTAAATTAAGCTAATATAAATATATTGTGTGAATGTAGTATTCACAAAAGTTTTAATTCAAAAAATAATAAGTGCCCTAGTTCTCTGAGAGCAGAATATTTTTTTGGCCACAGTTGGTACTTTGGTAGAATATTTTAGAAGCAATACATTAAGCTGATATTCCTCTGCTTCTGGTGATCTCTTATTATCAAGGAAAAGAAAAGAATGCCATGAGGAGAGACACTGGAATTGTAAGCTTTTCCAAGTCACTTCTCCACGAAACATGCATGGAGGGGAGGGAAGTGAAGACATAAAACAGTTGGATAATCTTTGAGCAACACCTTGCATCAGAAATCATAAGTCACCACCTATTAAATATCCAAATTTGTACAAAACACCTAAAAGAGATCAGTGGTTTTCACACCTAGAGATTCTGATGTAATTAGACTTGGGTGGGACATAAACATCAGTAATTTTTCAAAGCCCCCCCACCAAGGCTTTTTCTTACCAGAGGATACCATTTCTATGATTACGCTAGATACCGAAGAGACCTTCAATTCATTTGTTGTCTTAACTAGGGTTGGCAATATTACCCAGATTCATTTTAAAATTCTTCAAGTCTTGAGAACACACAAGGTGATAGGGGAAGACATAGTCTCTTTTTTGTTAAGAATGTCTTTGTACTAATGTCAGGTCAGATTTGAAAGTCAATAAGTTTATTTTTTATGACCTGTCTTAAATACCAGCTATGTTTTGAAACTGCCCAGATTGTCAGCTTCTCAATTTTGTTTTGTATAATGCCTTCAATGTTATCTCTCTAATAAACACACATTGTATAGTGACTGCCCTTCTCACAAATGAGAAATGGCTGTCCATTTATTAAGAATGTCCCAAACTTCTTAGTCCAAAGTTCATAAGGGTCAAACTATTCTTCAAATCAAATTCCAGTGGCTGAACATACCAGTCTTCTGTTGTTAGTTCTAAACTGTGGACCTTACTTCCACTATCCATGACTTTGCACAAATTTTCCTTATTTCCCCTCTCTTCCTTCTCATGCTTCAAAGACCTAGGCAACGCCACCATCTCCATGAAAACATCTATGACACTAATGAGAATGAATAGTTCTCCTACCTTCCCAGTATTGATTTGCACCACAATTAGCATTTGCTGCACTATGATTTTCATTATAGGTATCTGAGTCTGCCTTTCCCACTAGAAGATAACAAGAGCAAGAAAAATAAAAAGACAATGAACGAGAATGTTTATTGGCCACTTGTTTTTTGCCAATTACTAAGCTCAGTGCTTTCCATATTTCATACTTTTAATTCTCACAACAACCCTACAAGAGAGGTTCTATCATTAACTCCATTTTACAGATGTAGAACTGAAGGCTTAGAGAGTGTAAACAACTCACTTAAAGTCAAACAAACAAGGATGTTGCAGCTCTAACTCAGATCTGTCTTAGATTAGGATCCAAACTTTCAGCCACTGTGTTAGCCTACTTGTAGTCAGAGACAGTATGTAATTATTTGTGTATCCATCACCATCTCACAAAGTCTAAGATAATTCTTTAGTTGTGGGAACTCCAAAAGGTTTATTAAATTGTAGATTTTCAAAGAGGTAAAATTTACTCCATGGTAGCATAAAACACAACTTTTTCTCACAGACAAATTTATCATATGTGTTTTGTGTTTCAAAATACAGTGTGTTATTCTGGTTGGCATGAGAATGGCAGATGAATAGATTTTTAGTAAAGGTATATAATGGGCACAATGAAGTCTGGTGTAGGGGGGTATAGGGTCTTCGGACACACTATTAGATGGTTTTGTATAAATTCTTCCTTCCCACAGGGCATATTTAGATAGGAGTTTAGTTAAATAGGCTAAGGGACCATGTATATTTATGAAGGACAAACAGTGGGGTCATCCTCTGTTTGGAAAACTCAGTTATCCATGTTTAATGTTACCCCCATGAGTACAACAAGCTGACCCTAATTGGAATTGCTAAGATTTCCACATTGGCATTCAAAACATGCTGGGCGTATATAATATCTACCATCACTCCGAGGGAATCAAACTCAGTAGAGAAAATTTACTAGATACTGGGCATATTGTGGTCCCTTCTGCATGATGAATTTGAATAGTCCATCTGTCTCTTATAGTCGTGACAATGAACCATGACACCTATAAGTGCCAGATGTGCTAATTTAGGATGACAGGTGTAATTACTACTGAATATGGCCATGAGGAGGAACAGAGGACTTTAGAACAAGTTTTAGGAGCAGAAAATTATCTGAAATCAAGCTGTTTAATCTGTGTTTGTGACCAGAAACGAACCACCTGAACAGGAGCAGAATTTACTTTTATGGCTCCTTAGTACCCTACAGCTAAATTCCCCTAAAACGACAGAAGTAAACTCTCTAGGTTAGTGCTGTCCAATACAATGGCCACTAGCCACATGAGACTTGGATATTTGGAATGTGGATAGTCTGAATGGAGATGTACTGCAAGTGTAATATACCAGATTTCAGAGACCTTGTATGAAAAAATAATGTAAACTATCTCATTGTGTTTTATATTGATTACAAACTGAAATAATATTTTGACTGTATTGTGTTAAACTGTTAAAATTAATTTAGCTTGTTTCTTTTTTACATTTTTTTCATGTGAGTATTAGAATATTTAAATTTTCTAAGTGGTTCACATTAGTTCACATTATATTTCTATTGAATAGCTATGGTCTAGATAGAAGGATCTGACTCCAGCATCATATTGCTCAGGTTTTAATCATGGCTTCCTCACGTACGGGCTGTGTATCCTTGGGAAAATTACTGACCTTCTCTGTGCCTCAAGTTTCCTCATCTTAAATGGCAATAATAATAATACTACCTCTTAAGGTTTCTAGGAGGATGAAATAAAATTGTGCATATGAAGTGCTCCACTTTTGGCTCAGGGTGAAAGCTAAATAAAGGCTAGGAAGTTTTAAGCTTTCAAGAGTAGCTTAGACACTGATTTTCCTTCTGTTCAGAACCCTGTAGCAGTTTCCCTTTGTCCACAAGACTCTAAGCTCTTCGGCATGGCTAAAAAGAGGTATCTACAGAAGCTGACCCCAGCCCAGCTCTCCAGCCTCACATTGTACTGTGACTCACCTTGAAATTAAGCTCCTGCATTCCACTGTAGCATCCTCAACACAGCATGTTCTCAGTTGCTTGTGCAGTTTTGATCTTGTTAGTTCTTCCTCACAGATCTTTTCTTGATCTCTTTCTCTGCCTGCAGAACTCCTAACATCTGGGGAGGAGTCACTTCCTTTGCAAAGCTTCTCCTGGTTCACACTCTCATGTAGCAGCCTTGAAGAGGTACGCATTATTCAAATATAACTTATACATATGTCTGTTATTGTAAATGTCAAACTGTATCATAGACGTTCACCAATCTCCCTCATTCAATTGTGATTTTCTTGAGGGCAATAACCACAATTTTCTTTTATGTGTGCCCAGCACCTAGCACAGTTCTTGGCACACAATAAATGTGCAGTAAAGATTTGCTGAACTCGTAACACAATCTTGAGCTGATCTTTTGGTGCAGAGGGTAATTCTCTGCTGGCATGGTTTTATGGATTCCTGAATTTCCCTCTCCCTAACATATCTCATTTTGCTCTCCACATTTCCCAGCTACCATGCTCTTTGTGACTAACCCTAACCAATGCAACTTGAATAGGAATGTTGTTCACCTCTAGTCCCAGGAAATTAAGAACAGGTTACCTTTTCAATCCTCTTTCACTCTTAGGTCGACACATTTAGAAGCAAAGAACTTCAAGATGCCAGATGCAAAATAAAAGTCACTAATTTCTGGGTCAGCAGTTGGGAGAAAGGCAGGCAGAAGAAGCCTCCTAGCCCACATTAGATTGTGCCCTGCATGAGGTGTTTGCCGTTGCTATGCCAGACCACTGAAATTTGGAGGTTTGTTACTACAGCAGAGCTTTGCATATCCTCACTAATAAACCCACTATGGTAAATATAATTAGAAAACATTTTCCCCGTGACATTCTTTTAATTGCAAATGCTCCTGAGAAGAGGAATAACACATGAAACGAATCTGCTCTGATCACAGATTTTTCTCCTTCTCAGATAAATCCAATTAACAGAAGATGTCTTAGAATTTAAGGGGGGCAGAAAGAGCATCTCTGTGGGTAGAGGGTTGGGGAAAAAGCATGGGATGGTAGTTTTGGTATGTAGGACACCAGAGACAGTCCTCACCTAATTCAATGGCTTAAAATTATACCAAAGGAAAACAACTCATAACCCAAAAGGAATTAGGATGCACACACCAGGCTTACTCAGATATGTGGTGCCGCCTCCTATTTTACTTTATGGTAGATAAAGTTGAGCAGTTGTATAAATAGAAATGACTGGAGCCTTTACGTCTAATAGCATAACTCATTTTTTATTTCTTTTTTGGCCTCTTGATAAAACTAAAGGATAAAGCCTTTTTTAGAAAGCTTTTATTTTGGATCTGTTAGGCTGTTCTACTCTAAAATGTCATCAATATTCTTTAAGGTATCAAAACTAATTTTAGCAAAAAGCCCCAGGAGTTGACTGTTGCTAGTCTGATAATGGATATCAATTTTTCAAACTGAAAGCAACTAAGAGCCTGTAAAAAAACCCATAAACCAACCAGACTTTCCTCCTTAAACAATGGGCTCTGTGCTTTTATCACTCACAGTTGTATCTCTTGTTATAAGCTACAAGGGCTATATCTGAACCATGGCAATGATATAATCCCTTTCATCTGGGACTTCTCACACTCCCCAACTCATTTGATCCTCTGGCCAGAGGAGGCGATAACAAAACCAAATCAAGGTTCAGATTTTGAATCCAACAAGCCATATTGACATATGTGTATGTACATGTGCATTTACCGGCTGTCTTTATTTTCTATGTCTTTCTATTTTATGCAAACTATTTTCCCAATATAGTTGTGTAGTAACAAATTTGGCCTTCCCCAAAGACAAGGTCTGTCTGGTCTTTGTCTTGTTTCTGGGAGGTAATCTCTGGGTGCTTGTAATATTATACCTGATAGGAGTGTCTTTGTTTTCCTGTCACCTTGAATCATATTGCAAAAAACTTGAATCAGCCTGAGACAACTAACTTGTAGGATATTGCAAGTCACTGAACTTCTCTGTGCCTCAGTTTCATCATCTATTAGACTATCATACTGGATAGTTTAATAAAGTGATTTAGAGTGGGGTCTGGCCACACCTGTATAGTGTTAAGGTGGAGGCTAGCCATCCCAGAAAGACCAACAATGTTAATTAAGTTGTGGGCTTTGGGTCATGTGGTATCAATTGACCTGGAGACCAAGATCAACCATGTGGGCAATCGCCCAATCAACCATGCCTGCAAAATAGAGCCCCAGTAAAAACCACCCATGACCCGGAGACTGGACACTGAAGCTTGGGTGAGCTTCCCTGGCTGGCAATACCCTGTGCATATTGATACCTGGAGAGTAACATGTCCTAACTCCACGGGGAGAGGACAATGGAAGCTTTATGTTTGGAACACTCCTGAACTCTGCCCTCTGCACGTCTTCGCTTGGCTGATTTTAATGTGAATTCTTTCTCTTTGGCAAACCATAACCATGAGTATAATAGCTTTCAGTGAGTTCCGTGAGTTCTGCTAGTGAATTATCAAAACTAGATAGTGGTCTTGGGGAACTTCCCCAACTTGCAGTTGGTGTCAGAAGTAACTTCAGGCCAGGCATGGTGGCTCACACCTATAATCCCAGCACTTTGGGAGGCTGAGGCAGGCGGATCACTTGAGGTCAGGAGTTCGAGACCAGCCTGGCCAACATGGTGAACCCTCATCTCTACTAAAAATATGAAAATTAGCCATGCATGGTGGCACACGCTTGTAATTCTAGCTACTTGGGAGGCTGCGATGGGAGAATCGCTTGAACCTGGGAGGCAGATGTTGCAGTGAGCCAAGATTGTGCCACTGCACTCCAGCCTGGGCAACAGAGCGAGATTCCATCTCAAAGAAAAAAAAAAGGAAATTTTATAGTTTGTCCCAAAATCTGACAGTGGTAAAATATAATTGGCAAAGGATCTGGAGGCAGATAATCCAGGTTTAAAGTCAGGTTCTGTGACTTACCAGTTGTGTGAATATGCAAAATTTATTTATTCTCTTTGTCCCTCAGTGTCATCATTTATGAAGCAATAATGTCTATACACAAAAGGACTACTGCAAAAATTAAGTGAGATCATGCATATGAAATGTTTAAAAATTATAAAATTTTATATAAATGTTAATTATACAAATGTGTCCTTTTTTGCCTCTGAAATTATTCCACATGAAACCATGCTGTCTAGATTCTTAATTTGTCACTATATCAAAACTATTTTTTTCTTAAACTGTTTTCAAATTATTAGTGTTACTGGCAATATCTTTAATCTCATACCTTATTTCAAACTTGTAAGACACTTATAATAAAATAATACTAATCATATATTGCAATGATAGGGCACAAAACCCCAGCTATGATGAGATGAATAATCCAGTAAAATTGGGTATTCAGATTACAGACATTAGAGGAAACCACAAAGCTGTTAATAACATCTTAAACGTGTATAGTTCTCTCTAGATTTAAAGCTTTTCAAATATACATTTTTTCCTATCCCAATAATTTGCTGAAATTGCCAGAAATGTACTATTACCTCATTCTGTAGAAATCTGAAACTGAAAGGGAGTACATGGACCAATGTTTCAGTTATTAATTAAACAAATATTTGTTTGGCAATAACTTATTAATGCACTATTGTAGGAGATAAGCAGACAAAATCTTTGCTCTCATTAAGCTTACATTTTAGGGATTCAGACTTTGTAAGTTTGCCATGTAGCTAAACATCATAGAAGTGTCTGAGACGGATTTGAATGTGGCTTTTCTGAAAACTAGTTTAGTGCATTTTCTTTCCTATCATTAAGCTTTAACATATAGTTAAAATAGAGTTGATCTCCCACATGTTGGTCAGATCATACCTTTCATTTTTGGTTTAACTTACAAAATGTAAAACTGTCTTTTAGGGTCATTTCTGACAAGAAACAAGTACAAAAAAGATTGGATATATTCACAAAACCCATCGTATAGTAAATTTTTTAAAATATAACTTTTTAAACTAAGGAAAACACCTATTGAATTGTTTTTGGTCCTAAATTAGCAGACATATATACAACCTTCCAAAGTTAGAAGTTTTTTAGAAAAAAAGAAAAATAAATGTGGAGTTATTGCTCATTTGGAACTACATTAGGAATTCGGGAATTTGTGGCAATAATTCATTTGTCACATGGCATCCTGCAAGGCTTTGTGGAGATATAAAAGTAATTAAGAAAATTACGGATTCTGATGTTAATAACATTATAGTCTAGCCAAAGATGTATATTTTTCCAAATTACACATTATTTTTAATTTTCTAAAATGCATTTAGTCTTTAGGTCTTCAGCCAAATACATATGTATCCAAGTAATTAAAGTACAAATTCACCCATTCAACAATTATTTATGGAGCATCTATTATGTGCCAGAAATGGTGCTGGGTACTAGGAATACAACAGTGTGTGAATCAGGAGCAGCCTCTACCTTCTTGAGTTCCATAGTGTAAAATAGTAAGACAGAAAATGCTCTCCAAATGGAAGAAGAGTGCAGGAGTGAGCAGGTGAATGGGTTGAGGGTTGAGAGGAGATGGGTGTGGGGACGTGGGTGTGAGGAGAAAGCAGTAAGTGTGAGGTCATAGAGGCACTAGTGCATTCAAGAAAGCTCAGAAGGGCTAAGCATAAAAGGCAAAGGAGAAATGTGAAGCAGAACAGGAAGGCTGTAGCCAGATCATGGAAGGCTTCATGAGTTGAGTTAAGGCATCTGACCTTTGTCATAAGGGATTTAGGAACCATAAAAGGGTTTTAAAGAATGAGTGCTGTGACCATATTTGTGATTATATAACTAGAGAATGAACTGTATTGGAGGGAATCAAAACTTCAGGGAGCAGACCAGTTAGGAGGCCACGACAGGCCCCATTCACAAAAAAAAAAAAAAAAGAAAGAAAAAATATCATCTCCTGAACCAGGATAGTTGGGTGCATGGAGAGAAGATAAACTTGAGAGACATGTAAGCAGAAAACTACACAGAACTTGAAAATCAACTGAATGAAAAGATGAAAAGCGTGGCCATTTCAGTCGGGTAGATGGTGGTTCCTTTACAGAAATACGAAACACTGGAAGAGAAATATGTGTGTGTGTGTGTGTGTGTGTGTGTGTGTGTGTGTGTCTAAATTTGATGACTTAATTGTGGGCTTAAATTTGAGAAATCCATGGAGAGAGAGAGAGATGATGAAATGACCAATGGGAATATGCTAACTTGTAGCTCACATGAAATGCATTAAATTGTTTTCAAACTACGCAAAGAAAGTACTGTATCTAGTAAACAAACTAAAGTGTTCCATATTCCTTCATCACTTGGGTTATTTGTTCCCCACCTTCTTCCTGTTCTGATAATTGATACAAATAATTAATCAAAATTAATAGGCAGTAGGAATATTCTCTTGGATGTGTATTTATTATTTTGCTTTCGTGAGTATCAATGTGGATTTAATGTCTTCCACAGGCTCAACTGGTCCCAACTTAGTGTTGCCTACTTTTTGATGTTTAATTTATCACAACTCAGCTGAGAGGAAACATTTTAAGGGCCATCATCTCCAGAAATTTAAAAATATATCCTTGCTTTTCCACAAGAGGAAATTCCAGGTTCATTCTGAGTTCTCTTTCCCCACAGAAATCAACATCTGGGTACCAAGGATAGCACATTGTATTATTTCACAAGAGAACTCAAAGCAGAGGGAGGTAACATAGGAACTTCAAACCACTGACATGGGGCACAAAATGTACCTTTTCTCCAAAGTCCAATATTCAGGTTTCTTTTTTACTTTGCTCTAATATGTTTATTAATCTATTTTAAGTATTCCTTCCAGTACCTTCTGGTGTATCGTGCCATATTTTGTCACAACAAATAATGCTCTCAATTTATATTATTGCTCCATTTTTAGAAGTCTTTATTTTTTCTTCCTTTTGCTCAAGCATCATGGAATTGGCAGCAACGTATTAAAGTTTAGATCAAGGGTAAGCAAACCACTGCCTGTTAGCAAAATCCAGCCAATTCTCTGGTTTTTAAATACAATTTTATTGGAACACAAACATGTGTATTTGTTTGTATACTGTCTATTGCTGCTTTGGCACTATAATGCCAGAGTGGTTGTGATAGAGGCTGCATGACCTACAAAGCCTAAAATGTTTACTGTCTGGCCCTTTACAGAAAAAAAAAAAATGCCATTCTTTGATCGGAATGATTTCCCTTGTCTGTACCTGTCAATAACCAATTGTCTGAAAGAGAAAAGGAAATCCCAACATTCTTCCAAGGGAACACCAAGGAATACAGAGACACAGGCTACCCAATATTTCAGCGAGATTCCCATAAATCTGCCAGCAATATCAAGGAATGGGACAATACAGATAATTGTAAACTTTGAAGAGTTTCTCCCAAAGCTCTTTTTTAACTTTTTATTGTTATGGGTCCTAGCATCATAACTTATTATTTATCACAGGCATCTTAATGTTAAACTGCAACTTTTTAAAGGCATATGTGTATATATATATATATATATATATATATATATATATATATACACACATCTAAATAAAATACTATTACATATTATATAATTAATACTATTAATAGAATTAATCATATATATGATTCTATTCCAGTTCTTCATCTGCAACCTCCCTTGTGTTCATGTCTTTTACCATGTGACTTTGCAGTTTCTCTCACTAAAGAGACTGTATTTTCCCATCTCTTTTATCTGTGTTGACTGCAACATGCTCCAGCCAGTAGAATGCGGTGAAGGTGATGGTGTGCTACTTCTGCGGTTCTGCAGAGGCCTTTTACTTTTCTGCTCTTTCCCTTGTATCGCTTCCTCTGCCATAAAATATACTCAGGAAGATAAAAGACACATGTAAGATATTTGAGTTGCCCCACTTACCCAAGCCACACTCAGCCAAGATCAACCAAGAGTGAGCAATATCCACACGTTAATGAGCTCAGCCAAGAACAGCAGAGACACTTCAACCAACCACTCTAGATGTGTGAACAATAAACACTTGATGTTTTATGCTACTGAAGGGTTTGTTTGTCATAAAGCATTATTGTGGCAATGAAGAGCTGACACAAAATATATTTAAATGACTTATCTCAGTCCTGTGCCAGTCTATCTTTTCAAAAACTAAGAATGTTAGAAAATATAACCAAATTGATACTAAGAAAGCTGAGACACTTATAAAACTTAACCTCAAGAGCTCAAATAAATATCTATGAATTGTTTGACTTCCACAAGGGCCAAATCAGAAGATACTAGCACATTTGGATTATAACACATTTCATTTGCAATTCTGTGATCACATTATATTTGCATATCCTAAAATCCCCGTACAAGTAATTCTCCAACATTTTTGGCCCTATCGCAGAAGTTTTAATCTCTACATAAAACAGATATGATAATTTATTAATAGCAAGTTGTAGCTATAGAATATTTTGATGCAGTTATCCAACATTTTGCAAGGATTTAGCCTCTCTAATGTTTAATTCTGTGTAGAGGTACAACTACTACAGACAGGAAATAGTCACTTTCTTCTTATATAACTTGGTAAACAGGGCATAATAAGATTCTCAAATGTTAGATATAGCTTTGGCCAAACCTAAATGGGGCCTATTGCATGTTGGGATTCCACCTGGAACTAGAAAGGGCTAGGAGCAAGTAATTTATTTTTTAACAACTTGGTAGTTCTTGTGGTCCAAACCTTATACTCCCTAATAATTTATTGGTTTGGATTCTACTTGGCTTGTAGTCCAGTTGAGATTCCCATCCTACGTTTAATTAGCATCTACATTCAGGTAGAGGCAACACCAATACTTGAGAGCCACACAGTTTCACTTATGGATGCCCTGTGATATTGTATCTGCTAATGGCTGCTGCTCTGCTAAAGGCAGGTGTCCCCATCTTCAATCTATCTTGCAGAAGGGCTTAATCTATCTTCCCTTTGTAGGATCCAACGTTATCAAAAATTTCTTATTTGAGCTATCTTTCCCCCTGTTTGTCCTTCCTTCTCTCTCTCAGGATGTTTTTTAATTTACGAAAGAAGCTAGAGGATTTCTTTTTCTTTCTATTTTAAAATAAAATCTCATTTAGCTAACCTTCTCTTGGGGGAACTTCCCAATTTTGAATCACTTTCATTGAAAGAGTAGGGGAGTGGAAGGAAGCCCTTGCCCACCCTCCATACAACTTCTTAGAGTTTCAAGTCAAATTCTACAGGCCCCAGACTGGAAAAAGTAGTTGGTCTTTTTCCAAGGTTTTAGATGATCTGGGCTTCGTGCCAATGTCTCCTTCTTTATCTTAGTTGGCTCTGTCCCAAGCTCATCTTTTCTCAAAGTTTTGTCTGCAAATATCAGTTATTTAACACTTTAGTTTCATTGTCTTGAGACAATTTTAAATCAGTATACTTAGCAACCATGGCCCACTCTGGACATAATCATGAATATAGTTTGCAACTTCTTAGACATTCTTAGTACTGTATTTCACTGGGTTCATGTGCATCTCTTAAGCAGAACTTTCAAAAAGAAATTAAATTTTCTTAAATGGAAGTTTCATATGTCAATTAAATATTTTTATTTTCCTCCTAGAATGTGTCTAGTTCACATGGAAAATTATTTCTGAGACCCAAGCTTCTGTATGCCATTAAAACTGCTTTTGGGATGCCCAAATCAAAGAGCTCCATGTTCATAGCACCTTTTCAGAAGAGGAGTTAAAATAAAGAAAACATAGATTAGTTTCTATACATAATAAATTTAATATAGCTTAAAATAATCACAAGACTTCCCTTTTTTCCCCTTTGAGAGCTGCATCCCTGGGTTAGTGAGAATAAGCAAATCTCAACTCCTTTCTTTCCTTCTCACACTTAAACCTAATTTTGCCTAATAAATAGCCTTTCATCCATCTGTAGAACAATTGGTTGAGAGGTACTTTCCTTATTTCAGATGCTGCCATTCCTGATGGATCTATCCTAGCATAGTGTCATGGTTTCAGTGTCATTTGAAGACCTTGGCTAGAGCCAATGAAAGAAACCAAGAAATTGTAATTTGGTAAAATTTGGGATTGTAATTCATGTTCAGTCCACAGTGACAAGAAACTCAGAGTTAAGAGAGGGGTAAACCTTCTCTCTTGGAATAATTCCTTTTTTATTACCCACTATAGAGGTATTCATTCTGACGTGAAGGATGGTCAATCCATCAACTGGTTCTTTTGGTATCAGTATGCCTTGCTACTACATCTTTCCCCAATAACTTTGATCATTAGGATCTGAGACCTTTATATCAATTCTACTTCTGACACTAATTGATATTAATGTTATAACAGGGCTATAATATGAATGATGGAAAGACACCAACAAATCCAGTTAAATGATACAAATTTTATTTTGTAGAAAATGATATGAAGATATAGCTCTTTAGAAATAACTATACAAATCAAGAGATAGTACGAGAAACTCCCAGATATGGGAATAAGATTCCCTCCTTCCCAAAAATTCCTCCAAGGAAACAGAGCTTCTTTACACATAAAGACCTAGACCTAAGGGGCGATCTCACAGTAAACATTGAAAAATGAACAGGAATTGTTTGGTCCAAATTGCTTGCTCTTGAACATGTTATGGTACAAGATCATCCAGGTATATCATTTAGAATGAAAACAAATAAGGCCTAGGCCAGAGTTAGAAAGAACATCAACACAAAGGGATGAATGGAAGAAAAGAAGTATAGAGAGGAGACTGAGAAGGACTCAACTGGCAGAACAAGAAGCAAGAACATGTGGGGTCACTGGGCTCAAGAGAAAATAAATTTTTTAGAAAAAGTGATCAACTGAGTCAAATATAACCAAAAGGTCAAGTAAAATAAAAGGACTGAAAATAATTCACCAGACTAATGGCATGGAGATTATTAGTACAGACAGAGTGATAAAAAAAGGATCCTAATTGAATAGTCAGAAGACTGAGGGAAAGGCAAGGAAATGAAACACTGGGAACCACACGTCTTTTAAAATCTTGCCTGGGAAGGGATTGGAGAGATAGGACCCTGGCTGCACAAATGCTTGAAGTCAAGGACAGAGATCCTTAAGATGGAAGAGACTTCAGCTGTTTGAATTCTCATAAGAAATAAGCAATGGAGATAAAAAGAATGAGGACAGCGAGAGAAAGAATAAAAATCAGATGAAGACATTTGAGCAGAAATAAGGGGTATTGGTCATCAATTGTAGAGGCATTTATTTCATTACAATAGAATGGACAGTTTGTAGGATATGTGGCTGGAGGTTGGAGTTTCATCTGAAGGTTTCAGTTTTGCATAAGAAATAGTATGTGTGAACATTTGTTGAAAGTGAGGGAGAAGGGGTAGGATTTGATGGCTTGAGAAGAAAGGAGGATTAAAATAATGAACAGCTGACTGGGTAATTATATGAGAATTGATCCTCAGATAGGCTAGCTCTGTAGGTGTTAGTAATCTAGCGGGATCAGTAGTCCCCAGTCTGCACCACTGATTTTTTTTTTAAATAGCTTTCAGGCTTCTGGGAGCTGATAAGGTGGATAGTAGAAACCATCAGGAGCATGAGGGAGAAGGACAGTAGGGGAAGACAGTAAAGAACTAAAGGGTTGAAATAAAGCTAGAGAGAGTAAGAGGTGATATGAGATGGACTTAAAGGAAGAATATAGAATTTTAAAAATCAAGATCAAGGAAATAAAGTTGTCATCACACTCACAATAGGAATTAATATAGGTATGATGTTTTAGCATTGAATTTGGATATATTATTTCTAAAAGCCTAGGAAAAATGATATTAAGTTATAAGACTCATTTCAAAAAAGTAACATACATGTTTTATCAAAAGAAAAATATGCTTAGCAAAATGAGAGCGGCTCTTACTCTTAACAATAGCTTCCTTATGCTGCCTATGTCTTCCTACTAAGGTGTTAGAGGTATTGGGACATATGTTCTCACTCATAGGTGGGAATTGAACAATGAGAACACTTGGACACAGGAAGGGGAACATCACATACCGGGGCCTGACGTGGAGTGGGGGCAGGGGGGAGGGGGGAGGGGGGAGGGGGGAGGGATAGCATTAGGAGATATACCTAATGTAAATGACGAGTTAATGGGTGCAGCACACCAACATGGCACATGTATACATATGTAACAAACCTGCACGTTGTGCACATGTACCCTAGAACTTAAAGTATAATAATAATAAAAAAGGAACATTGTCACTCTGTGACAATGGCCATGTGCTAAAAGATGGAGAAAATGAGAAAGAACAGTATAATGCCTAAATGGGAGAAATCCAAGTCTAACTATTACAATGATGAGATTGGGCATCCTGCTTTTCTGCTACTTCCATTTAAAACCATTAAAATATGTCCTAAAGATGGATTCTGCAATATAACTTTTTTAAACTTTGTGGAGATATTTTCTTACTATACAATTCACTCATTTAAAATATACAATTCATTATTTGCAGGGTTGTGCAATCACCATCACAATATAATTTTAGACTATTTTATCACCCCAGAAAGAAACCCTGTACACATTAACAGTCACTCCTATTTCCTCCCAACACCCCCAGCCCTGGGCAACCAGTAACCTGTCTGCATCTATGGATTAGCCAATTCTGGACATTTCATGTAAGTGGAATCATATAATACGTGGTCTTTTGTGATTGGATTCCTTCACTTAGCATAATGTTTCCAAGGTTCATGCAAGTTGTAGCATGTATCAGTTATTTATTTTTATTGCTGGGTAATATTTCATTATATATACAAATACACCACATTTTATTTATCTTTTTATCAGTTGACAGACAACTGGGTTGTTTCCATTTTTGACTATTATAAATAATGTGATTATAAACATTTGTGTACAAGTCTGTATGTGGACATATGTTTTCATTTCTTGTGGGTATATACCTAAGAGTGAAATTGCTGAATCATATGGAAACTCTGTTTATCATTTTGAAAAACTGCCAAACTGTTTTCCAAAGTGGCTGCACCATTTTACACTCCCACCAGCAACGTATGAAAATTCCAATTTCTTTACATCCCTGGCAATACTTGTTATTTTTCTCTTGTGGCCTAATAGATATGAAAATAATATTTCATTGTGGTTTTGATTCCACAATACAGTTTTAATGTTCTTATGGGTTAAAATCTAGAATGAAGGGCACTGGAATGGATGCAGAAATTTAATACATAGAACCTCTTTTTAACTTTGTGTGATCATTAGTGCATCTCACTTTTGGCTCTTCCCCCTTCTGCATCCTAAGTTAGATTGCATTTCCTGAATGGCTTGTGATTAGATAGGGCCAAGTTACTACCTCTGGCCAATATGTCATGAATGGAAGCAATGTTGTCATTTCTATGCCAAAGCATTTAATTGCTAGTACAAGACCCTCCAGAGCTCTTTTTTTTAAATTATACTTTAAGTTCTAGGGTACATGTGCACAACGTGCAGGTTTATTACATATGTATACACGTGCCAACCAACAACTTTCAAAATAGTGGTAGCTTTGATAGCCTGGGTCATGGGATGAAGGGACATTTAGCAGAACTGACCTGTAATATATATGCTGTGTGCGTGAGAAACAAACATTTGCTGTTAAGAGATGGTGGTGGTTTGTTACTGCAGCATAACTGGGCATAACCTGAGTAACAAAATGATCTTACTATGATTTGTGTGCTACTTGATGCTTAGATATTAGATTTCAACAGACCTGACAAATAACTTTGCATCTCTAAGCCTCAGCTGCCTCTTCTATTATATGGGTGCCATAAATCTACCTTACACAATTGCTTGAAGTTAAGCAAGACAATGTATTATTCTATAATGCTTAGCGCAGTGTGTGGTACCTAACAGGTTCTTAAGAAATGATGGTGTTTTTATAGACAGGCAAGGAGTTGAGGACTATAATATTGGAGTTAAGTTTATGCAGAAGGTGATAAGCCAGTCTTTGAAGGACCAAGCCATAGAAGCAGGGAGGCAGGGAGAAGGGTCATGGATTTTCTTTGGGTAGTTAGTTTGGGCCTTGCAGCAAGCCACCTTAGCAAACATTTCTGTTGGTGTATATCTGCGTGCCATTATTACAGGGTGGGAAGACCTTCTCTGGGGTCTTTTTTGTATAAATTTTAAAGGTACAAGTGCAGTTTTGTTATGGGTATATTGCATAGTGCTGAAGTCTGGGTTTTTAGTGTAACCATGACCCAAATAATGTACATTTTATCCATTAAGTAATTTCTAATTTCACAGCTCCTCCCACCCTCCCAACCTTCAGAGACTTCAATGTCTATTATTCCACACTCTATGATTCTTTTGGGTCTTGATTTTTCTTCCCAGAAGAGGAGAAATGGTCACAGTATTCTGACTCATTTCACAGAACAAGTAGCACAGAATATGAAAAGTGATTACATTTAAAATATGCTGAAAAGTGGTTTCATAAATCCAAAATTAACCAATCACTCTTCAGAATGGCAAGCAGGGATGAGGGATGACGAAACACGTTCCTTTGAGAGCATATAGAATCAACATAAAATATATTTTTCCTTTATGTGCATACCTTCCCTGAGACTTAATGAAGCAGGGACCTAGTTTAGCCTAACAAAAGACACTCAACAGAATTAGTTAACACCATGCAAATATTTCTATTCATGGTGAGGGGAAGGGAATTCAACAAACTAGAACAGTCAGAACAATACACTGGGCACTGGTGGCCATGTATTTCCTCTTCCTTGGTTCCATCTTGCCTACTTTCTTCTTAGATGCTTGACTGTTCCTCCTTGTTCTTTAGCTGACTTGCTTTCCTTCTCTGTCTGTCCTTTAAATATTGATATTCTACAGGTGAACCATGAGCCTTATTCTCTCCTCATCCTGCGAACCCTGCCTCAAAGTTTCTCATTCTCCGCCATAGTTTTACTTCTTCATCTGAGACCTTGTTTCTAGGTGCACATTTCCATCTGCCTATTGGAAACTTCTACCCGGATGTCTTACAATATTTACCATGTCTTCTTCATTCTCTCTGAAATGTTTTTCTTTCATCTTCGCCAGTGCAGTTTCTTCAGATCGCTTAAGCTTTACTTCTTCAGTATAGTGTTTCTTGAGACTGAGACTACATTAGGTCTACCTTGGTGCACTATCCAAACTCCTATTATTTTACCTTAAGCAATTCAGAGCCCATTGTTTTAAATTTTATATTTACGAGATTATTTTATTTTCTCTCTTCCATGCCAAACCTTTTACTCCATGAAGGCTAGCACAGTATCTGTCTTGATCTGTATATTCCCAGTAGACAGACAGTAAAAATGTGTTGAATAAATAAATGAGTCATACAAGCTAAACTTATAATACTACCCACCTCTCCTATTTCTATTCCTGGACATGATTGACATGATCCCAAATCACCCAATTATCTCCACTAAAATCTAGGAGCCTTCCTATATACTACCATATGCCTCATTTCTAATATCTAAACACTCACCAACATCTAGTATTCCTCTTAAATGCTTTAAGAATCTACTCCCTCTTCTCTCTGTCCCTGCTATTCCTACTTTGTTTGGGTTCTTGTCCTTTTTTCTGAATTTTTCATCTTCTTCTAATCCTTTGCCATCACTGCAGGGCATTTTCTTAAAATGCAAATATGACCATTTTGTTCTGCTGCATAAAACCCTTCAACAAGAACCCTATTGCTTTAAAGATGAAGCTCGGATTCTTAAGCCTGATCTACTAATTGCTCTATAATCTGACAATCTAGACTCAGCCTTCCTTCTTCTCATTACCTCTTTTCATCGTCCCTGCCACTCCCAACTCCCATTCCTCCTTGGTCATTCAGAACTCATGGTTGCCAAATCCACCTTCTTGCCTTGCCTTTGCACAGATTCTCCTCGCCCAGAATGATTTTTTTTTTTCAATTTTTAGCAGAGGTTCTCTACCTACCCAACTCTTCACCCTTCAAAACAAAGCTTTAAGGACACCTCCTCTGAGAAATCTTTCCAAACTCTCCTAGAAAAAAATCTATTATACTTTCCTTTATACTCCCATGGCACTCTACAAGAGCCTTAATTATAGCCTCTGATATAGTCTGGCTGTTTCCCCACCCAAATCTCATCTTGAACTGCAGTTCCCATAATCTCCATGTGTTGTGGGAGGGACCAAATGGGAGGTAGTTGAATCATGGGGTTGGTTACCCTCATGCTGTTCTCGAGATACTGGAGTGGGTTTTCACAAGATCTCATGGTTTTATAAGGGGCTTTTTCCCCTTTGCTTGGCACTTCTCTCTCCTGCTGCCTTGTGAAGAAGGACGTGTTTGCTTCTCCTTCTGCCATGATTGTAAGTTTCCTGAGGTCTTCCCAGCTATATGGAACCGTGAGTCAAACCTCTTTCCTTTATAAATTACCCAGTCTTGGGTATTTCTTCATAGCACTGTGAGAAGGAACTAATACAGCCTCCAAAGTCTTCAGTGATAATGTTTTATTGTATTGACCCCTTCATTGGCCTAACAGCTCCTATAAACAGAGTCTAGCTCTTATTCACCTCCAGATCTACTGAAATTTTTGCTGTATATTTACAAATAATTTCTCCAATAAAGTACTTTTACCCAGAATATATAAAGAGCTCCCAAACTCAGTAAGAGGTAAACATAAATCCCAATATAAAATGGGCAAAAGATTGAACAGACTCTTCATCAAAGAAGATATACAGGTAACAGCTAAGCAATAAACAGATGCTCAATATCATTGATCATCAAGGACACAAAAATTAAAACCACACTGAAATACTACCACACACTTATTCAAAGATCTAAAGTAACAAAGACTGAACATACCAAGTATTGGCAAGGGTGTGAATGGAGAGCAATTTCACAATTTCTTAACAAGTTAAACAGAAACCTACCATATGATCTGGCCATTCTACTCCTACATATTTATCCAATTAAAAAAATACATGTCTATACAAAGACTATCATGGGACTTTTATTTGTGATAGCCCAAAACTGACATAAACCAAAATGTTTTTCACTGGTTCATAAATAAACTATGATATACTCATAAAAGGGACTCAGCAATAAAACACTAAACACATAACACCATGGATAAATCTCAAAACAAGTATGTTGAGTGAAAGAAGTCAGTGAAAATTAGTACATACTGTTGGGAGGGGAAGCAAGATGGCGGAATAGAAACCTCCATCAGTTGTCCTCCCTGCAGGAACGCTAAGTGTAACAACTATCTACACAAGAAAGCACCTTCAGAAGAACCAAAAATCAGGTGAGCAATCACAGTACCCGATTTTAACTTCACACCACTGAGCTGGTATTTATGTTGCAAGACCAAGTCCTCTTTACTCTTCCCTCTCCTCTCCTCTCCTCAAGTGGAAGGAGAAGATCACTTTTGGAGCTGTGAGCTGCACTGCCTGAGGTTGAGGTGTGATGCAAGCATTCCCGTAGCCACCCAGGCTGGTGACTCAGTAGTTTGTATGCTCCCCAAGTCCACTGGCTTGAGCCCAGCACAGCACTAGGGCTTGTCTAGGAATGGCAGTCCTTGTGGCTTAGATAGCCTTTCAAGTTTTTTAGAACCCCAGAGCATTTTAGCCCACAATGGCAAGGCTTACTGAAACTGAAGTTCCAACTGCTGGGATGGGCAATTCCCCTCTGGCTAGGGCTGGTATAAATGATCCCTCCAAGGGTACATTAATCACATTATCTAATGGCCCCTTGCTACTCAAAATGTGGTCCCCAGACCAGCAGCATTGTCACCACCTGAGAGCTTGTTAGAAATGCAGAACCTTTGGCCCCACCCCAGACTTCTTAAATCAGAATCTGTATTTTAACAAGATACCCAAGTAGTTTGTATGCACATTCAATTCAAGAAGTGCTTGTCTCACTGTCTTATATCCTGTATAAGATAATGATTATTATTCCTATCACTCATTTGAGAAAATGAGAATAGGCAAGTAAAATTACTTGAAAATAATCAGTATCTAAAAAGTACCAGAGTTGAAATTTTAAGGTAGTTCCCGCAATTCTAAATGTCAAACATTTCTTTCCACCATGCTTTTCTCTACATGATATGAATTCAGTAGCTCTGGTTATAACCACCCTACTCCCAACCTCATCCGTTTACTGGTTGCTGATACCCAAATTCTTACTCTCAGATATGCATGATTTAGATTGAACATTGCCCATTGCTTGAAATATTTTAAATACCAATATCTGTGAGAGGAGTTAATTAATAAATCACTTAAATATTGGTGTTTGGGAGTCTGATCAGACTGTTGCCTTTACCTATTCATAGGAAGGGCAAACCAGTTTGAGGTCTACATTGCACCTTGGAACAAAGGAAGGAAGAAAGGGACTGAAGGAGAATAAGGAGCGAAAAATGAAGACAAAGTGCCCCATATGTATAATTTGACATAAATCAGCCCTTCCAAAGACACTGACTGTCTTTGAAGTTTGCTGTAGCCACTGGTTTGAGCCTGTTCAATTGCTTCTGTCATGGGCCTCTGGATACTCTGAATGAGGTCTGTGTTCTTTCTCTATGAGATTTCCAGGGAGGCGAACACTGAAACTCCTGCAGAAATTTACCACTGCTATCCAGAGTGACGGAGAAGAAATGTGAAACAGCTGTGCTGACCAGTGCTCAAGGCTGCATCCTTATAAAAAATACTCCAACACTCTATTGTTACCAATAGTAGCTGTATTGGATCTCTACTGTAAGTCAGATACTGTACTAGGTACTTAATAAATATCTCTATAATAGTCTTAAAAGTATGTATTATTCAGGAAATGCAGCTGGTAAGGGGTGGAGCCTAGCTTCTATCCTAGGCCTATTTGAAACAAGAGCAAGTTTCCTTCTACTATAACACACTGCTATGGTATGCTTAAATTAACCTCTTACTCAACCTTCAATGCCCAGTTCAAATCATTCCTTTACTAAGCAGCTTCCTCTCAGTGACCTTGGTGATATCTTCTCCCTGTAGCCCTGATTTTGTACTGTTTAAATCATAGCTTGAATTCTTTCTTCCTTTTTTTTCACATTCCTCTTACCTCAAGTTACTATTGAGTCTGTTTGTGTCTGTGTCCCATCTCTCCACCCAAACCTTTGTTCCCTTAAATGTTCTTTGGGTTGCTGGCCCCAGCCTCATAGCAGGAGTTCAATGGTGTCATCAGTTAGTCTATGAACCAACTTAATCCACCCTCTGGAAGCTTCTGGAAGTCAAACATTCCCTGTTGGTTGAGCCACTCAACAAAGTTTACATGTAGCCTCCAAGAGCTGACAGCTCCCTCCCTGAAGCAATGGCTTACCCCTGGGAATTTTGTATCCACATATGACTTGCTCTTGCCCATGCTTTGCACTGCTTTTCTTTCCCCTCATTCTTTTCCAAGAGGAGAAGATAGTTTGGGTGCTCTTTACACTCGGCCACTCCTCCTCTTCTGGTTTTCTTTATACTTTTGATTCTAGAACAAAGACGAAGAATAGAACTTCCAGTGACTCTCTTCCTCTCTTGTGTACTTGCACTTGCTTGTTCCCTAACATTTGATAATTTACTATATATCAGACATTGTGCTAAGAATTTTACATATCTAACTCTCATACAAATAATCTCACGAAATATGTGCTATCATTATACCCATTTAGCTCAAAAGGACCTTTAAGTATACCGAGGTACCTTGTCCATTATTACACTAGGAAATGGGAAAGCCAGAATATGAATGTATGCTATGTGCTACTCTTAGTCACTACCAATTGATGTCAGTGAGAAACACAAGTGAAATATGGCCAATGTGTAAGTATATAAACCAATATAGTTGTTGATATCATATGGATTATCAAGTAAATCAGGATCTCTAGATGCTTCTTATAACTGGTCCTTGACTGGGACCCATCTTCCTGCCTTCTGTTATAAACACTTAGTGAATATAGGTGAATCAGTATTAGTTTGAGCTAAGCTATGAAAAATATAGTCTAAGTCTATAGTCTACTATTTTTTAAATAAATCATTTATTAGAGAAAGAATGCAACTTCCAGTAATATCTTCTAAAATTCAATATAAATGATTTTTGAAAAATTCAAATATTTGATTATTCATATCCACTTGACCTTCTCCAGCAGCAGAAATCTTTTAGAGTTGATGGTGTGCAGGTATTTGTAGAAGCCATTATGTAAATTAAAACATCACGTTCACTCAGATATTTGTTGTAGGCATTATGGCAAACACAAAAAAGCATAAGGCATTTTCTCAAAGAGTTCATCATCCTTTGAAGAGAAAATAAGTAATATACATGTTTCTCATTAAATAACAATGATAATTTTAAATGGCCCTTTGAGAGGATGATGACAATCACAAGCTAATGCGTGATTATACCAACAGCAATTCAGAGAAGGAACACATAATGTCAGGCTGGGATAAGTGATCTAGAGAGGTTTAGTGGAGCAGATAAATTTTAAGCTATAATTTGAAAGGTCAATAGAATTAAAGTAAAGAACAATGAAAGGAAGGGCAGATAGGGTTGGATAGAACTACAACATAGACTACATGACCCATAATAGAAAATGTCTTTATGCAAAACAAACCAGCATCATCATTGGGCTTAATTTGGACTTTTAGTCTTGAGTAAATAGAGAATATCTGTGACTCATTTTGAACTTTGTAACCCAAGGCCTAAGGGGAAGCATTGGAAGATGGGATTGGGATTGTTGCCAAGTTCCTCTAGTAACAAAGTTCAACACTGCAGAGGAAATGACAACTGTAGCTGCCTACTTAACAGGCTCCCTTGGGCAATTTTAGGACTAGGTTTCCAGGTACATCAGATGAAGTATCAGCTTTGGAGAAACACTGCCCGGCATTATCTAGGCTTGCTCCACTAGTTCTCTAAACGGTTTTTGCATTTGTTGCTTAAAAGTGAGACATCTGGGCAAAAATTTGCCACACAGTGGGTCAAGCTCAAGGGCTCTTCAGGGACACTGCCTGGAGCTACCGAGGGACCAAGAGGAGCCCCCACTACTACAGTTAGACAGTAGGAATAAGATCTAATGTTCGGTAGCACTGTAGGGTGACTATAGTTAACAGTGAATTGTTGTATATTTCAAAATGGCTACAAGAGATGATTTGCAATGTCTCTAACACAAAGAAATGATAAATATTTGAGGTTACAGATATCTCAGTTATCCAGATTTGATCGTTACACATTGTACGCTTATATCAAAATATCACATGTACCCCATAAACATGTACAACTATGATGTAACCAAAATATTTTTTAATTAAAAAAATTTTAAGCTAAAATGATTTTTTTTAAAAGAAGCAGGAGCCTATTCAGAAGGGCAAGAAAACTGAAGATTATAGAGCACCAGCCATGTGATGTGGGAAATATATATATAATACATTTCTAATATATGTGTATTTATGTATTTTTATGTTAAATTTCTGAGAGATAAGAATTATGTTGTGACTTTTATAGAGGACAGAAACCTCAATAAGTTGCCCGGTGGCATCGGCAGATCCAAGGTTCAACAGCATTCTTAAGCAGTTAATAAATTAGCCCCATACAGAGAGGAAAGAAGAATATATATATATATATAGTGGAATAACTAAATATAACTAATTAACATATGTATTATCACACATTGTCATTTTTGTGATGATGCCACTTAATATCATGTTGTACATGATAAATACACAAAATTTTATCTGTTAATTAAAAAAATCAAACTCTAAAAAAGAGAAAAGAAGAGATGAAAGGCCTCGAAAAGGTCATTTGCCAATGCACTCTGTACTCTAGATGTTGGTAGGAAATAAACCACAAACCTTGAACCTAGAAGCAATTCAAGTTGAAGTGAAACCTTAAGGGAATCCAAAATCTAGAAACTACTGAAGGAGTACAAAAAAGAGAACTCAATTAAGAAAAGCTTTACAAGAACACCTTTAGTCTGCCCAATAACATAAGTCATAGTGCACTCCAGAAGACAGTGAGAAATGTCTTCTCTTCTTACTTAGATATTACTGGAAAGTCTACCAAAGGGGACACTATCCAGGAATAGTTCATTGAGCCTTTAAGCCAAAGAGAAACAGAGACTCTGACAACAAACTGCCCTCAAATTCCTAGTGCAAAATGAAGCTTTATAAAACAAGATCCCATACATGTTGATGCTTCCTAGAAACACATTGTATAATATTCGGAAGGCAGTACCAAAATGGTCCTTCTCTTGAATGAATAATACATGTGATTAATAAGAGGCCTATGCCAAGGGGAAAAAAGAAAGAAAAATGGCCAATTTCAGACCCGTTTTTGGATAAGAGCCAGGCTTTTATATTACCCATGTAGTAATTAATATTGTATATATCAAATGTCTAGAAGATCTCCATCCTGTTACCTGAATTTAGATATCACTTTAACAAAACTTGAAATTCACCCATTTATGCCAAATTTTACTCTCAGTAGTTCCGTTTGCAAAATGGAAACATGATTGGAAAGCATATGCTGGAACTAATTTGCACTTATGCCTAAACTCTTTGAGTACATTTTTTTCCTTATTTTTTTCTGATAACAATGAAAGGCTTTGAAGAAATCAGTTCTAAAGAATCCTTATAATAAAAAAAGTTATATCTGATGATTAATCTTCAGTTTGAACTTGTTGTTCAATATGAGGGGGAGAGAAAAAATATTGTACACGTATCTCAAGCAGCAGCTAGATTTCTACTGAGGAGTACAAGCCATCTCATGCTCTCTGTTTTAGAGGTGTGGCCATTTTCCCTTTCTTAATGAAAAGGGAACCTCTCACAAGAATACATACTATTGACATAAAAAGGACACCTACTTGACTATATAATCTTTGGCTCATGTCTTTTGTCTCAGAAAGGAAGAGAGAAGAAAGGTAAGGTAATAAAGTTCAGATAGAACATTCAATCCATTGTCAAGATATTGACAAATGAAGATCGCCGAAGAAGGCTTAAAAACAACAATGCACAAAAGAAATGCTTTGTTTTGAAATAATTTTAGCTTTACAGAATAGTTGCAAAGATAGTACAGAGAGTTCCCAAATGTCTTTCACTCAGCTTCCCCTAATGTTAACACAATACAAAATTATGTTAGGAAGATTTGACACCAAGTTGGCCTGGAATTTTTGGATGAGTTGGTTATAAAGTAACTCTCAGTAAAATATGGCAGTAAGATTAAGGACAAATATAAACCAAAAAATTTTAGTAAAAAAAGAAGAATGTGTACTTTTGGAATTAAACACTACCAATATTTTAAAAATTCAACTTGTAATAACACAGTTTTAACTAGCTTTTTTAGGTGGTCACCAGTCAGTTATATGTTTTGTGAAAGAAAGAAGAATCTCTTCATTTTGGATAAGTCTTAGGATAGCATAAGCAATAGATTATTAGTATATTACCACCCCTGCATGGTAGCAACACATACAAATAAGTGCAGCAGGTTTGCGTCTTTTTTTAAATAATGAAATATCTCTTAAAAATGTAAGCCTGAAAACATAAATATCTATTGAAATTTATGGCTAACATAAAAAGGGTGATTCACCAAAGCATTTGTTTTCAGTTATTTTATTAGATCATTTTCCTCCATGGTAGAAAAAGTGAGGAAGACAATGGTGGAATTGCCTTGAGAAGAGAAGTATGAAAGGAGCATACAACGGAAGGCTGGGATGTCAAGGACAAAACTTCGCTGAGGGTGGTTTCTTGGTCCTGAAGTCTTCAATTTTTCCCATTCCTGTCTTTTGAAAACAATCTTCCCTGCTTACTCTGGGCTGTAAAGACTTTGGACTTTGCATATTGTATATCCAAAAGAAGATAATTACCCTCTATCTAGATATGGTGAAGGTTAGCCTCCTTTTGAGTTTCCTGATGAATTTGACAGACTATGCATTGCAATCTAGAATATCAGCAATCTTGTTTTTACCAGCGATGGGTATGTCAGTAGATAATTGCAGGAAAGGCTTGGTTGAAAACATTTATTAATTTTCCTATAGCAGGCCTTTGAACTACATTGCATATAATATACATTTTTTCAAGGTCCTATTGTACTTTAGGTTTTCCCCAAGAAAAGACTGAAGCAAGGATTTGGGTGTGGAAATGATCCCAGAAAGCAAGAACAAGGAAGTGGGAGTGGGACAAGGAAAGAAGAAAACCAGTATAACAATAAATTGCCCAAGTTACTGCTATAAGCATTGAAGCTTTATTTCACTGGGATTTTCTGAGAAGCATATAAATGCCTCTAAGAATTGTCCACTTATGTTAGAAAGGTTGCCCCCTCGGATGTTGACTCTCCTGAACTAATGGGCCATATGGGCACCCACAGGGTCAGGTCATATCCTCATAAAAATCAGGAAGATATGTAATCTGCATTTTGGGTGGGGCATTATCAACACAGTTGTAACTAGGCTTGTATAGAACTGTCCATCTGATTCAGCTGGGGCTGAAATCAGAGGTGGGCTGGGAGGATATGATGCAGACATCGCAGATGTCTGCTACAAAACTCTAGCCGAAAAGTGCTTAAGAACCAGGGCCCTTAGGGAACATGGCTATAAATAGCATGGAGGAGAGTAGAGGGCTTAGTTGGGCTTGTCAGACAAGGAAATGCTGTTTCTCTGAACCTTTCATTTTGGGTAAAAATCTTATTGGCATTATTAAAATAGGATTCAATAAGGCATTGTCTTGGACAGCTATGCTTTGAATATTTCCATTTGAGAAGCAAATGGAAAACCTCTGTGGTCAAAATCACATGGTAGAGAAAAACCCACAGAGATTTTTTTCTGATAAAATGATATTCATATGTATAGTAATGATGTTCCAAATGATGAAAGATAGAGACGGACTGGAGTCCATACTTTTGCTCTTCTATTACCAATAGCCTTTCTTTCTCGCCCTCCCTCTTCACTCTCTTCCCTCCTACCTTCCCTCTGAATGTCATTAGTATTTTATTGGTGATTTTCTATTACTCTTTTACAACAACCAGATGATTAAGTCTTACCCTACCTATGGAACTTTCAAAATGAAAAAAAAAAAAATGTGGTCACCCTTACTAAGAGGATAAGTACACTCTTAATAAGGAAAACATTCAACAACCCTGATCATGGTTTGAATAAAGGTAAAGAGTTGGCTAGATTTTGGACTGTTAATAAATAGGGGGACAGGTAGAAATTTCCAGAGCATCAGGAAAACAGCTTCAGAATAAAGGAGGCATTACATTTACAGAAGTCCAAAGGCTGCCCAAGTCTACCAGAGGCCGGCTATAACCAATCCATCAGCCAAGCAGCTCCCCATTCAGGTAGCATCATATTTGGCCTACAAGGAAGACTGTCTTCTCCAGCACTTCACTTAGCCTTCTTCTGCGTCACCTTCTTATAAAAAGGGACAGCTTCCAGCTAAGCCTCAAACACAACCATAGACCCGCTACCCTCTCTCTCCAAAAATTATTCACTATCCAATTTGTGTGAGTCTAATTGATCTCTAAAGGAATGCATGGTATTTCCAAACAGTGTAAAGATGTGTTAAAATTTTACACATGCATCTTTCAGGTTTTCTTTTTTGAGTATTAATGGATAAAATCAACTTGCATTCTATTGGCTATTTTCATTAAAAATCAAACTAGCACTATTCTCTCATCCACTCCTACTTCTGCCCAGGGATTCTTTCTTTGATATCTAGGCTATCACTAATAAAATGCATTAAATAGTATGGTATTCTCAAGGGCTATTTACAAAGCTCAAGCATACAAATAAAAACCTACAATCACCAGTTTTGTCAGTGATACATTATAAATTAGAGGTGTTAATGGAAAGCTTCAACTGGTACTATAACCAGTTGCTCCCTTACTTCAGGGCAAAGATCCACAGGACGTGTATTCCTTGGAAAGACCCTGTCTGGGTGGACACAACCACTAGCTTTACTCATTATATCCACCTAAAAGACAAGTATTGACAATGAAAACTAAACAATTTTATTCCCAGACCTGATAGCCTAGGGCCCATTGCTGCTGAAAACTAGAATCACAGCCTCCAGAAGTCAAAAGAAACTAAAACTTGACTCTAAATGAATTTAACCTGGCTAATTACATAAAGTTGGGCTGAACCTAGAAGTTTATATATGAGTAAGAGAAGATGTAATATTAGACATGCAAAAAACTAAGAAATTTCTACAGTAGGAAATCTTAATGATCTTAAGCACAAATTGCGAGTTATTTTAGTTCCCTAAAAAAACTTCTCTTTGAAGAAAACAATCTATACAAATAACTTAATCCTCTGCTATAGAAAAATGCCTCTATAGATTCTTCCTATGATGAGGTCAGTAAAAAGACTGTGGAATTCATTTTTTTAGCCATTTCTCCTTGCTCACATGGACAGAAGGGATGAGAGATGAAAGCATACTGTTTAAGGTGTAGAATTCTCTCCTCACCCTTCTTTATCGGCTCGTTTAAGAATAATCAATGCATCTGCATGAACAAGAAGGGTATGATATTGATGGTCTGGCTTCCGGAAGTAATTAAGTGAAGAATGTAACATTGCTTGATTGGTTAAAATGTAGTATTAGGGGAATAGAAAGATGGGCAAAAAATGGACAGATTTATTGACAATAAAAGTGGCAACTATAATAATGTTATTATCATAAACATTTGGCCTTACATTAAATGACTCCATGCTCCTGAGTTTTTACGCTTTGTTTCTGGTTAATCTACTATTTTTTCCTCTTCCTCGGGGCTGATTGTCACTTATAATAGCCATTAAGATACCTACTTAATATACAGTATTTTTCAAAGAGTAATGCACATGCTTTTCATACACAAAATGTATGACCTTAGCTACTCCTGAGTGTACAGGTGACTATCTGTGTATCTGTGTATGTGTGCCCTTTTGTGTCTGAATGTATGAATTTTCCATTTCTTGAAATTCAGCTTTATCTTTATCAGTTGGAGTTAGCAAGTAATTGAAAGCTAGTGAAATGCAACTTTTCTGTCATCTTGATGATATTCACTAAAGATAATTTTGGCTTTGATGTGTGAATTTTTGTGACTTAGCAGTAACCAATGTTTTATAAGCTTTAAATTTATTTTGAAATATTTCAATTATATGAAAGGTATTGAAATAATATAACAAACACATATGTACATCTCACCCAACTTAGGAAATGATATATACCCCAAAAATTCATGCCCCTACTTGATGTCTCCTTGAAGAAACTTCACACCCCCTTCCACAGGTAAACATAGCCTAGGATTTGATGGATTTCTCTAGATTTTCTTATTTATGTATATTTGTTTGAATATTATCTAATTTTTTAAATTTTAGATAAATGGTATACTGTTCATATACTTCTGAAACTTGCTTTCCTCATTTACTATTAAATTTAGATTTTCATCCGCATGGATAGGTGTAGTGGATTTTTCCACTGCTGTAGATTCTTCTGTTGGATGGATAAGCAATAACGGAAACATTCTCTTCATGATTTACATTTGGGTTCTTTCTAATTTTTGCTATCATTAAATTCCTTCTATTGTATTAGTGTTTGTATGTGCATGTGTGAGAGTTTATCCAGGATCTAGACCTAGGAATAGAATGTCTGAGCAATAAGATATGTATTACATTAATATGCATTGCCAAATTGATCTCCAAATTTTTAAAGAAATGTATACTCCTAACATCAGTGTATCCTCACCACAAATAGTGTGTACATTTTAATTGGCATTTCCTTGATTACTAGCAAACTTGAGAAAATTCGATATATATAAAACATTTATATTTCCTATTTTGAGAATTGCTTGTTCATATATTTTCCCCATTTTTCTATGGCATTGTTTCTCTTAATTAATTTATATGAGGTTATGAAACTCAAGAGAGCCACTCATCCATGGTGCAGGCTTGCAAGTTCTGCCTAAGTTTGAAGGTAGAACAAACTGCATAAGCACAAGGTGGTGATTAGCTGCTACTATGGGGCAGACAGGAGATCTGCCCATGTTCTGGACCCCTCTCTTATGAGAGGCAAAGCCATCTGCCATGGGGTTGGTGCGGAGGAGGTGTCATGAGATATATATATATATAGGATACATATATGATACATATATGATACATATATATGATATATATGATACATATATGATACATATATGATACATATATGATACATATATGATACATATATGATACATGTGATACATATATGATACATATATGATATATATGATATATATATGATACATATCTATATGAACATATCTATATATGCTCTTAGCAGCAATCATGACATAAACATTTTCCAAAAATGATACCCTGGATGTTATTTGAACTATAGACTTACCCTTCAAATATTACATTGATGCAATAAATATCCCTACCCTACCACTTAGTTCTATGAGGATACAGGGAGAGGAAGTAGGAGAGAATATGCAGACAGTAATTTCTAACTCATTGAACTGACCGAGATATAATTAAGTAACATATAAAGTGTTCAGCCCTGAGGTTGGAAAAGAGAATTCACTCAAGATAGGTAAGCTTCAAAAATAATTTTAAGGAAAATAAAGATAACTTCTCCGAAAGTAATATGCCACTTACAGAGTTCTATGAGGTTAAATAAGGACCTCTTCCCATACCACCCCCACCCCCAACCTTAATTCACTACTTCCAAGCTATTTTGGACTTGAAAGCCAGAAAATCCATCTTATTGGAAGTGTATGTAAAGTAAGACTAAATAAATGTTGAGGTTACTCTGAGTAGCTTTCCTGTGAGCAAAGGGCAGAAATATTGATACTGTGGTCATTCAGAGCCATTTTTATAACTTATATTTTGTTCCTGGCTATGTGTCTGATAGGTGACAACTTAAAAACTGAGAAATATAGGATTTTTTTTCTTTCTTATAAATGTCAGTAGACTCTAACAGCATACTCTCCAAAAATAAACATTAGTCTGGAAAAGTACTGGAGAGAGGTTTTTTTCTTCCCAATAAGCCAAGAAGTCAATACATTAAGACTTTTAATAATATTTATAGCATCTAGGTATCTTATTGTATATTGTCTCAAAATTTTTATTCCAAACTGATGTAAAATGATGTACATAACAACATATGAACAACCTATAATGTCAAAAGTATAGTTATACATCAAGATTTGAATCTCAGAATATCTTTCTAATAAAATATATTTAAATGGCAGTTAGCTCATCTAGGCAGTTCTAAAAGACTACATAAACCATGATTCAGCTAGAGGCTAATGTCAATAATACGTGTCTGAAGGCTGGATCAGTTTAGGTGTTAGAAGGAAGAAGAAAATGCCTTTACTTTTAGTACTCTTTCATCTCTCTTTGTGAACTTTGTTTTGCCCTTTATTCCCTTTGCTTATGAATATCCATGCCTTCATGCTGTCCCAAATGCTTCCCCCCTTCCCCATCAAAGCTCTGTGAAGTTGAGACAATAGTTCAGTTAAAAGCAGTCTGAACTAATTCACACTAACATGAGAATGATTTCTTAATCCTCCCAAAGGAATGTGAATTCTTAAAACATAGCTTTCATAACCTAATTAAATCTTCATTATCATAATTCAGGCACTAAGTAGAAAATTTAACTAAGTAGAAAATTCAATCAATATTTGGTGAGCTATTTGAAGTGAAGCGTGAATATTTAGAGTCATCACTGCCTTGGGAATTGCTTTTCATAATCTATTCCCTCCTGCTAATAGAGACTTTAAATTCTCTGACATGTACTTTCCATGTAGTAGTGGCTCTATCTACAGAGAGCTGTGTAAATGGGCATATTTTTATACCAAAGACTAGTAGGTCAGGGCTTCCTTTGGAAGATAAGAATGATCATTTTTGAAATGTTTGTGTTTTATTTTTATCTCTTGCAATTAGTCTTTCTTTGTTTTTTATCTTTGCGATGGACTCGATGGGGAAAGAATAATTAGTAGACCCTGAAAAGAAAACACTTCATTCTCTATGCTTTCTCTCATTCTGTCTCCACCAATAAATAAATAGATAAATAAATAAATAAAATAAATAAACAGGAAGAGGAGGATAAAAGAAAACAAGCAAAGACAACTTACATATTGGAAGTAATTATTCATTCCAGATCATGACATAGAAGAAAATATTTTAAACAAGGCTTGCTGCTATATCCTGCGGTAAAAGTGAATACCAGCATGAAAGAACGTTATCTGCAAAAGCAGTGAAAGATTAACGTTAAAGTTAAAAGATAATAGAATTAAGTTCCTTATGGTCATAAAAACATATTAGACACAATTACAGATTCTGGTCTTCTAGTCAATGAACACCTGATTCTTGACATAGTTTTAAGGATTGCAGTGTGTGGTTAGGAACAATGGTTATAAAATCTAAATTGGATTATTGATTCATAGTCCAGTGATTCCTTGTTTACTCTGTGCCTGATGACAAGACGGCCTGCTCTTTTGCAACACCGTGAAGCATGTCCTAACGTTACTTTAAGTCCTGCTGGAGGTCACTGATCCAGAAGAAATAGAAAATTATTCTTGCTCAACTTTTAAAGATTCCTTTGTCTCACCCAAGCATTCTCACTGATTGAATGAGTAATTCTCATTACTATGCCTGCACTGAGGTCCTGTAAACCATGCCTGTCTTTCTCCCTTCTGACCTGTTTGGCTGAATTGAAAGAGGAATGTGGGGTTTTGCTTCACTTTTATCTTCACTTCTCAAGGAACAGAATTCTCCCAACACACCATTTATGTTTTAAAAGAGACTTTTCCTTAAGGAGCTGTTCTGTTCTTAAAACTTATAGCAGCAATCTGATATTAAACAAAGCTCCGGTCAGTGAACTCCAATCACAAATGGAATGCATAACTTGTTGATGCATTTGTTCACAGGGATTTATTAAGCCCCTAGTATATACCAAGCACTAGATTAATTGCTAGGGCAAAAATAGTGAACAAGAGAGACAAAGTCTCACTTTTTATGAAGCTTAGCACCAAGACAGAAAGACAGATTTGAATGATAATTACAAGATTGAGGATGTTATAAAGGTGTACACAGGTTGTACACAGGCGACCAGTGAAGGCCTTTGGAAGAAGTAACATTTAAGCAGAAATCAGAAGGTTTGATAAGAACTGGAAATGTTAAACGTTTCCAAATGTTGAAAGGAGGGGTTATACAGAAAGAACAGCTTATATGAATGCTGTGAGATGAGAGCAAACATGACTTACTTGCAGAAAAACAGTTCCTTATAGCCAGTAACTGCTAAGGCGTAAGGCTTTAGATATAGGCATGATTCATATCACAGGAAAAGCTTATAGTCATGCCAAAGATTTGGTCTTTTTCCTACAGGCCATGACATATTTTTAAGTTGGGGAGTGACATTTGCATTTAAAAACTATCTTTCTGGCTGTAATTGTAAAAATAGATTTGAGATTTGCAAGGCTGGCTGTAAGGAATGCAATTATGAAGTTGTTACAAACCTCTGGTTCCAGCAACATGACAGACTAAGATGGCAGAAAAAAAAAACTTCCTCAAAATATTTAGACATTCTGTAAAAAAAAAAAAAAAAAAATAGTGTAAGGAAATACGTGTGGTCATAAGAAAGACAGATGACAGAAATGAAGATAGAGCTACAACACCACAGAAGCCAGAAAGTGTGGCCGGGCGCGGTGGCTCATGCCTGTAATTCCAGCACTTTGGGATGCTGAGGTGGGCAGATCACCTGAGGTCGTGAATTCGAGACCAGCCTGACCAGCATGGAGAAACCCCATCTCTACCAAAAATACAAAATTAGCTGGGCGTGGTGGTGGCACATGCCTGTAATCCCAGGTACTTGGGAGACTGAGGCAGGAGAATCGCTTGAACCCAGGAGGCTGAGGTTGCAGTGAGCTGAGATAGCACCACTGCACTCCAGCCTGGGCAACAAAAGCGAAACTCTGTCTCAAAAAAAAAAAAAAAATATATATATATATATGTGTGCATATATATATATATGTGTGAATATATATGTATATATGTGTATATATGTATATATGTATATATACACGTATATACACTTATATATACGTGTATATACATATATACACGTATATACACTTATATATACGTATATATACACGTGTATATATGTGTATATATGTATAATGTATATATATGTATGTGTATATACGTATATATATACGTATATCCACTTATATATACGTATATATACACGTGTATATATGTGTATATATACGTATATATACACGTGTGTATATGTGTATATATACGTATATATACACGTATATATATATTTTTTAAGATGTGTTTGTATAAGGAGGAAATTGAACATAGAAGGACTGAGATACAAAAATTAATAGTGATGCCAGAAAGTATGAATATAAAAATATAAACATATTGGCTTTAACACAATAGTAATTGCAATTGAAAAATTTGGGAAATATCAAAAGCAAGTTGTACTAAATTCTGAAAATGATATGCAAAATGGAAATTAAAAGACTGAATATAGTTTAAGTAGTCTTAGCCCTTGTATTATTTAGAAGATAAAGAACCAAAACAATTTAATAAAAACAGAAAAAGAAAAATATGCACAAAAAAGCAAAACATAAAGCACAAGATAGTTTGAATAAACCTAAATAAATCAGCAATCATCAAAAATGTAAAAAGACTAAATTGACTAGTTAAAGGCAGAGAATGTCAATTTGAATTTTTTTTTACCATTCATTAGTAGAGTGACAGTTTATTTGCATAAAAATGAACCACTTCAAATTTGACTGACATGATAAAACTAGCCCAATTTGACTTTTAAAGCTTTTATTTTTTTATTTTATTTTTTTATATACATATATATTTTTATTATACTTTAAGTTCTAGGGTTCATGTGCACAACATGCAGCTTTGTTACATATGTATACATGTGTCATGTTGGTGTGCTGTACCCATTAACTCGTCATTTACATTAGGTATATCTCCTAATGCCATCCCTCCCCCTCACCCCACCCCACAACAGGCCCTGGTGGGTGATGTTCCCCTTCCTGTGTCCAAGTGTTCTCATTGTTCAATCCCCACCTATGAGTGAGAACATGCGGTGTTTGGTTTTTTGTCCTTGCGATAGTTTGCTGAGAATGATGGTTTCCAGCTTCATCCATGTCCCTACAAAGGACATGAACTCATCCTTTTTTATGGCTGCTTAGTATTCCATGGTGTATATGTGCCACATTTTCTTAATCCATTCTATCATCGTTGGACATTTGGGTTGGTTGCAAGTCTTTGCTATTGTGAATAGTGCTGCAATAAACATACCTGTGCATGTGTCTTTATAGCAGCATGATTTATAATCCTTTGGTTATATACCCAGTAATGGGATGGCTGGGTGAAATGGTATTTCTACTTCTAGATCCCTGAGGAATTGCCACACTGTCTTCCACAATGGTTGAACTAGTTTACAGCCCCACCAACAGTGTAAAAGTGTTCGTATTTCTCCACATCCTCTCCAGCACCTATTGTTTCCTTACTTTTTAATGATCGCCATTCTAACTGGTGTGAGATGGTATCTCATTGTGGTTTTGATTTGCATCTCTCTGATGGCCAGTGATGATGAGCATTTTTTCATGTGTCTGGTGGCTGCATAAATGTCTTCTTTTGAGAAGTGTCTGTTCATATCCTTCGCCCACTTTTTGATGGGGTTGTTTTTATCTTGTAAATTTGTTTGAGTTCTTTGTAGATTCTGGATATTAGCCCTTTCTCAGATGAGTAGATTGCAAACATTTTCTCCCATTCTGTAGGTTGCCTGTTCACTCTGATGGTAGTTTCTTTTGCTATGCAGAAGCTCTTTAGTTTAATTAGATCCCATTTGTCAATTTTGGCTTTTGTTGCCATTGCTTTTGGTGTTTTAGTCATGAAGTCCTTGCCTGTGCCTATGTCCTGAATGGTATTGCCTAGGTTTAGGCTAACCATTTGTTGAATAGGGAATCCTTTCCCCATTTCTTGTTTTTGTCAGGTTTGTCAAAGATCAGATAGTTGTAGATGTGTGGCATTATTTCTGAGGGCTCTGTTCTGTTCCATTGGTCTATATCTCTGTTTTGGTACCAGTACCATGCTGTTTTGGTTACTGTAGCCTTGTAGTATAGTTTGAAGTCAGGTAGCCTGATGCCTCCAGCTTTGTTCTTTTGGCTTAGGATTGTCTTGGCAATGCGGGCTCTTTTTTGGTTCCATATGAACTTTAAAGTAGTTTTTTCCAATTCTGTGAAGAAAGTCATTGGTAGCTTGATGGGGATGGCATTGAATCTATAAATTACCTTGGGCAGTATGGCCATTTTCACAATATTGATTCTTCCTATCCATGAGCATGGAATGTTCTTCCATTTGTTTGTATCCTCTTTCATTTCATTGAGCAGTGGTTTGTAGTTCTCCTTGAAGAGGTCCTTCGCTTCCCTTGTAAGTTGGATTCCTAGGTATTTTATTCTCTTTGAAGCAATTGTGAATGGGAGTTCACTCATGATTTGGCTCTCTGTTTGTCTGTTATTGGTGTATAGGAATGCTTGTGATTTTTGCACATTGATTCTGTATCCTGAGACTTTGCTGAAGTCGCTTATTAGCTTAAGGAGATTTTGGGCTGAGACCATGGGGTTTTCTAGATATACCATCATGTCATCTGCAAACAGGGACAATTTGACTTCCTCTTTTCCTAATTGAATACCCTTTATTTCTTTCTCCTGCCTGATTGCCCTGGCCAGAACTTCCAACACTATGTTGAATAGGAGTGGTGAGAGAGGGCATCCCTGTCTTGTGCCGGTTTTCAAAGGGAATGCTTCCAGTCTTTGCCCATTCAGTATGATATTGGCTGTGGCTTTGTCATAGTTAGCTCTTATTATTTTGAGATACGTCCCATCAATACCTAATTTATTGAGAGTTTTTAGCATGAGGGGCTGTTGAATTTTGTCAAAGGCCTTTTCTGCATCTATTGAGATAATCGTTTGGTTTTTGTCTTTGGTTCTGTTTATATGCTGGATTACGTTTATTGATTTACGTATGTTGAACCAGCCTTGCATCCCAGGGATGAATCCAACTTGATCATGATGGATAAGCTTTTTGATGTGCTGCTGGATTCGGTTTGCCAGTATTTTATTGAGGATTTTTGCATTGATGTTCATCAGGGATATTGGTCTAAAATTCTCTTTTTTTGTTGTGTCTCTGCCAGGCTTTGGTATAAGGATGATGCTGGCCTCATAAAATGAGTTTGAGAGGATTCCCTCTTTTTCTATTGATTGGAATAATTTCAGAAGGAATGGTACCAGCTCCTCCTTGTACCTCTGGTAGAATTCGGCTGTGAATCCATCTAGTCCTGGACTTTTTTTGGTTGCTAAGCTATTAATTATTGCCTCAATTTCAGAGCCTGTTATTGGTCTATTCAGAGATTTAACTTCTTCCTGGTTTAGTCTTGGGAGGGTGTATGTGTCGAGGAATTTATCTATTTCTTCTAGATTTTCTAGTTTATTTGTGTAGAGGTGTTTATAGTATTCTCTGATGGTAGTTTGTATTTCTGTGAGATTGGTGGTGATATCCCCTTTATCATTTTTTATTGTGTCTATTTGATTCTTCTCTCTTTTCTTCTTTATTAGTCTTGCTAGCGGTCTATCAATTTTGTTGATCTTTCAAAAAACCAGCTCCTGGATTCATTGATTTTTTGAAGGGTTTTTTGTGACTCTATCTCCTTCAGTTCTGCTCTGATCTTAGTTATTTCTTGCCTTCTGCTAGCTTTTGAATGTGTTTGCTCTTGCTTCTCTAGTTCTTTTAATTGTGATGTTAGGGTGTCAATTTTAGATCTTTCCTGCTTTCTCTTGTGGGCATTTAGTGCTATAAATTTCCCTCTACACGCTGCTTTAAATGTGTCCCAGAGATTCTGGTATGTTCTGTCTTTGTTCTCGTTGGTTTCTAAGAACATCTTTATTTCTGCCTTCATTTCATTATGTACCCAGTAGTCATTCAGAATCAGATTGTTTAGTTTCCATGTAGTTGAGCGGTTTTAAGTGAGTGAAATCCTGAGTTCCAGTTTGATTGCACCATGATCTGACAGACAGTTTGTTATAATTTCTGTTCTTTTACATTTGCTGAGGAGTGCTTTATTTCCAACTATGTGGTCAATTTTGGAATAAGTGCAATGTGGCACTGAGAAGAATGTATATTCTGTTGATTTGGGGTGGAGAGTTCTGTAGATGTCTATTAGGTCCGCTTGGTGCAGAGCTGAGTTCAGTTCCTGGATATCCTTGGTAACTTTCTGTCTCGTTGATCTGTCTAATGTTGACAGTGGGGTGTTAAAGTCTCCCATTATTATTGTGTGGGAGTCTAAGTCTCTTTGTAGGTCTCTAAGGACTTGCTTTATGAATCTGGGTGCTCCTATATTGGGTGCATATATATTTAGGATAGTTAAATCTTCTTGTTGAATTGATCCCTTTACCATTATGTAATGGCCTTCTTTGTCTCTTTTGATTTTGTTGGTGTAAGGTCTGTTTTATCAGAGACTAGGATTGCAACTCCTGCCTTTTTTTGTTTTCCATTTTCTTGGTAGATCTTTCTCCATCCCTTTATTTTGAGCCTATGTGTGTCTCTGCACATGAGATGGGTTTCCTGAATACAGCACACTGATAGGTCTTGACTCTTTATCCAATTTGCCAGTCTGTGTCTTTTAATTGGAGCATTTAGCCCATTTACATTTAAGGTTAATATTGTTATGTGTGAATTTGATCCTGTCATTATGATGTTAGCTGGTTATTTTGCTCGTTAGTTGATGCAGTTTCTTCCTAGCATCGATGGTCTTTACAATTTGGCATGTTTTTGCAGTGGCTGGTACAAGTCATTCCTCTCCATGTTTGGTGCTTACTTCAGGAGCTCTTGTAGGGCAGGCCTGGTGGTGACAAAATCTCTTAGCATTTGCTTGTCTGTAATGGACTTTATTTCTCCTTCACTTATGAAGCTTAGTTTGGCTGGATATGAAATTCTGGGTTGAAAATTCTTTTCTTTAAGAATGTTGAATATTGGCCCCCACTCTCTTCTGGCTTGTAGAGTTTCTGCTGAGAGATCAGCTGTTAGTCTTATGGGCTTCCCTTTGTGGGTAACTCGACCTTTCTCTCCGGCTGCCCTTAACATTTTTTTCTTCATTCAACTTTGGTGAATCTGACAATTATGTCTCTTGGAGTTGCTCTTCTCGAGGAGTATCTTTGTGGTGTTCTCTGTATTTCCTGAATTTGAATGTTGGCCTGCCTTGCTAGGTTGGGAAAGTTCTCCTGGATAATATCCTGCAGAGTGTTTTCCAACTTGGTTCCATTCTCCCCGTCACTTTCAGGTACACCAATCAGACACGTAGATTTGGTCTTTTCACATAGTCCCATATTTCTTGGAGGCTTTGTTCATTTCTTTTTATTCTTTTTTCTCTAAACTTCTCTTCTTGCTTCATTTCATTCATTTGATCTTCAATCACTGATACTCTTTCTTCCAGTTGATCGAATCAGCTACTGAAGCTTATGCATTCATCACGTAGTTCTCGTGCCATGGTTTTCAGCTCCATCAGGTCCTTTAAGGACTTCTCTGCATTGTTTATTCTAGTTAGCTATTCGTCTAATCTTTTTTCAAGGTTTTTAACTTCTTTGCGATGGGTTCAAACTTCCTCCTTTAGCTCAGAGAAGTTTGATCATCTGAAGCCTTCTTCTCTCAGCTCGTCAAAGTCATTCTCCATCCAGCTTTGTTCTGTTGCTGGTGAGGAGCTGTGTTCCTCAGTTGGAAATGCAGAAAGCACCCGTCTTCTGCATCACTCACACTGGGAGCTGTAGACTGGAGCTGTTCCTATTCGGCCATCTTGGTACCAAACCTCAATATGAATTTTAAAGTCTACTTTATATGAAAAAATAGTGAAGAAATAAAAATATAGAAGGCAAAGACTAACCAAACAAGGCAAATTATAGCTATATTCAATATTAATCAAAATGGAGCTCCAAGAAAATAAATATTTTTAGGTTTGGGAAATATTTTATAGTATTAAAAAGAAACTTCAGTAGAATGAAACACCTGTATAGATGTTACAATGTGTCTTCAAACTACTATGAATTTTTAATTTCATAATCAATGAAATATTTTAATATATTTTCTCAATAACTGACAGATAAAGCAGAATGAAAAAATGTAGAGTGTAGAAGTTTTGAGCAACACTGTTTATTGGATAGTCCTAAAGAACCCTTTACTTGGCATCTAGGGAACATGTATTTTTTTCTAGTATACAGGGAATATTTACAAAAATTCAACAAAATGTGCCACAAAACAGGAGTCAACAAACTCAACAGACGAGAAATGCATATATTGGTGAGCTCAGATATTATATCATTACATAATATCTGAGAGGAAGCAAAGCAAAAACATGTGTCATCACAATACACGTAGTAACAATCTCACAGATGTTATGGGAGCACATGAGGGAGGTATGAAGAAAAACTTTCTGAAGGGGTTGATGCATGTGTGAAATAGTAAACTACAAAATAGGTGTTAGCCAGGCAAGATTCTTTTTTGCCTTTTAAAAAATTGCAATATAATTCACATGCCATGAAATTCACCAATATAAAGTGTACAAGTCAGTGGTTTTTAGTATATTCACAAGGTTATAAAACTATCATCATTATCTAACTAAACGTCATCTAACTCCAGAATATTTTCGTCATTCCAAAAAGAAATTACATACCCATTAGCAGTGACTCCTCATTTTCCCCTCTCCCCAGTTCCTGGCAACCACAAAGCTATTTTCCATCTCTATGGATTTGTCTATTTTGGACATTTCATATAAGTGGAATTACACAATATGTGGCCTTTTGTGTCTGGCTTCTTTCACTCATTATAGTACTTCAAGATTCATCCATGTTGTAGCATGTATCAGTGTTTCACTCTGTTTTATTGCTAAGTGATACTTCATATAAGGGTATGCCACATTTTGTTTATCCATTCATCAGTTGATGAACATTTAGGTTGTTTCCATTGTTTGGGTATTATGAATAATGCTACCATAAACATTTGTGTACAGTTTTATGTGAACATGTTTTCAATTTTTTGAGTATATAATCTATGAGTTGAGTTGTTGGGTCATATGGTAACTGTTTAACATTTTGAAGAACTGCCAAACTGTTTTCTACAGCAGCTGTACCATTTTACATTTCCATAACCAGGTAAAACTGTATGTCAGTGTGTATGCCTGCAGAAGGAAAGAGAGAAATTTTCATATCAGGGAAGTGGTAGTGGCCAAAAGTAAAAGCAAAGACATTAGGGTCAGAACAGTATGAATAAAACCACAAAGATGAACAACTTTACTTTGTACTGAAGGGAATAGAAGCTCATATTGCCACATTATGAAGTTGCAAAGCAGATAGTTAAAGGATGTAGAGACTTGACAAGCAAGATTGTTCCAACCTGTTAACTATGTCACATTGGGTAATTCAGGTAACAGCTCTGACCTCTGGTTTCTTCATCTGAAAAGTAAGATTAACATTTCTTATTCTGCAAACCTCCTAGGATTGTGAGAATCAAATGGAAAAGGGGCAAGAAAAGCACTCATGAGACTGAGGGTATAGTAATAGCAGAAAGCTAGATACAACATAGATCTAAGGAGGTTGATGCCCAGTCACAGCCTCAATATAGGTCATATAGTTTTGATCTCCAATAAAGCCATAAATTCATCCTGTTTTTCACTTCTCAAGGAGAATGGAGGGTGTATGGGGAAGTTATGGTCCATTTATTCATTCTGGAACCCAGGATATTTTTATCTTGAGATTGCATCATCTCCCACAAGCGTTCTTCAAGTTTGCTATGAGTGAACACACAAATAGTGGTACATATTAGTTTTGATCACATTCCTTTGGCCACAACTTAGTTACATGGCCCTATTGAAAGGTAAGGGAGGTGGGAAAATAGAGTTTATTTGTACACCCAGGAAGAAGAAGAGAAAGGCATATAACGGTGAGCTCTACTGCTATCTGCTCTAAGTATTTGATTGAGTGATAAAAATAATTCCTATAGAAGTCTTTAATCTTCCTTTTTTTGTTTTTCTTTTTTAGCTCCTCCATTTTCAACTTGATTCAACTCAATCCTGTTTGTTGAGAACTGCTTTGGTGAGTCAGCAAGGGAAAGAAGACAGAACGGGGATTTTGAATCAATTCAATACTTGAATAAAATTCTGATTCCCTTATTCCTATGGGAATTTTAGCAAAATATCCACCTTAGCCTCGGTTTCTTCATCAGTAAATCTTGGTGATAAGATCTACTTAAAAGATCTATACTGAGGATGAAATGAAATAACAGCCATTAAGCCCTCAGAGGGCAGACTGGACAACCAATATAAGTTATTTCTTCATCTTCTTTCCTCACTGTCATCCCAGCCACTGTGTCTGAAACTCTTTGGGGAATTGAAGATGAACAAGATAAACCCGAGTGTGAGGGATTCATAATCTAACAAGTGTGACAACAGAGGTGGGGACAGAGTTGGTTAGGTTAAGTGAATCATCTCTTATAAATGCATAAATGACATTGATGGTATTAATAGAATCATTGAGTGGTGGCCCTTCAAGAAAGTACAAGTATTCAGTTTTCTCATCTTCAGATAGGGAAACAAAGTAGTAAAATGTCTTGCCTAAAACCAAGTATAACATTTTTTAGGGCTATTATAGGACAGACATACTTGGCATACATTAAGGTATATGCCTAAATTATAATGCTTATAGCAGCAGTATGAGGAAGGTACTATTTTATCCCTATTTTGTAGGTAAGCACACTGAAGCTTAGAGAGATAAAGACCAAAAGATGGAGATCATCAATGGGCAACAGTGAAGGAGGAAGAAAAACACAAGATGAGGACCCAGGACAGAGACTATAGTAGATGCTGAAGGGTAGTGACTTCCACTGAACAGGATATTTGAACTCACTAGATTAAAGCATCTGAAGAGCTTTAAAAAGTAGACCCTGATTTACGTGGTCCAGCACGGGGTGTAGATATCTGATTTTCAGGTAATGTAGGTGTGCATACCAATTTGTGAACCACTGCACTACTAGATATAGTTCTTTCTTGCTAGGAGCTTCCAATGTTGTAGGAAAGATGAGGCATGACAATAAAAAATGTCCAATAAATACGTGAGCTACCACATGATGTTGAGATCTCAGAGACTGCAAAGGAAGAAGCAGGCCCAGTGGCTTAAAGTGGTCTGTGATGGCTTCCTCTGCAAAGACAGATGACTTCACTAAGTAGAGAAATATTCCATAAAGCAGGAATAAGATGGACAAAATTTTGGAGGTGAAAGAAAACAGTGATTTCAAATGAGATGAGTATTTCTTAGTTTTGAGGAGTGTACCATGGTTATATGAGATGTTACCATTAGAGGAAGCTGAGTGAAGAGTAAACAGCAACCTTCTGTACTATCTTGCAACTCTTATACAAATCTAAAAAACGTTTTAAATACTTGTATGTATGCATGAGTAAGAGACAGAGAGAGTCTGTCTGTGAGAGAGAGTTTGTATGTGTCTGTGATGAAGGACACAGTTGTGAAGGAGGAAATGAGAGAATCATTGTAGTTCTCCTGTTACAATTGAGGGAATTGAAGCAGAAAGAACAGGGGTTTGTCCAGAGTCACACAGCCAGTTAGAAGCAAAGCTGTAATTAACCCACCCCAGGGCTCCTTATATAGAATAAAACAAAAGGTATAAGCTTGAGAAGTGGGGGAAATCTGTGAGTGGGGAATATTTAGGACCAAATACAGTGTTGGTAAATTCGTGCTTGTTATGGTTTCAGACTGTATAAGTTAAGCCATGGGGAGAAAACTTCTAAAAATCATTGATGCCAAATTTAACAAATTAAGAGTTAAAATATGCTCTTCTCCATAAATACCTACAGGATGACTTACTTCACCATATGTGAATAATGCTCTGGTTTTAATCAGCAATATATTGCTTAGTGAATGCTAACCTGTGACTTGTCTACGACAATTAATTAGTAAACGTGACTGTATTTTTAGAACATAATTGCAACATTTATTAATGAAGGCACGAAACGGCCTTTCACAGTTTTATGTCTGCCAATGGGGATTTCATAAAGGCATCAAATATTACTATTACAGAGTCCTGGGTTGTGCCCTCACATTGCATTATTTTGTTTTTATTTATTTATCTTTTCATTTTAAATTGTTATTTTCTTAGTTTCTAATAGGAAATGCTGATGGTTCTTCCAAAGTACAAGTAGTTTGTAGGTCAGGGTGGTTAGATTTGCTGAAGAATGAAATGTGAGATGTGAGACAAAGAAGAGTCAACAATAATACCAAGATTCTTGGCCTGAGAAACTGAAACAATTGAGTTGCTATTATCTGAGATGAGGTAAGAGAAGGTATCGGGAAAAGTATCTGGAATCCAGTTTTGTACAAGTAGAATTTGAGATGTTAGTCACATACCAAGTAGACATTTTTGGAAGAGAAACCTAGGAAATACTCTTCTCGACATCAGCCTTGGCAAGGAATTTTTGGCTAAGTCCCCAAAAGCAATTGCAACAAAAATAAAAATAGACAAGTGGGACCTAATTAAACGAGAGAGCTTCTGCACAGCAAAAGAAACTATCAATAGAGTAAACAGACAACCTACAGAACAGGAGAAGATATTCGCAAACTATGCATCTGACAAAGGCCTAATATCCAGAATCTATAGGGAACTTAATAAGCAAAAAATAAATAACCCTATTGAAAAATGAGCCAATGACATGAATAGACACTTCTCAAAAGAAGACATACACGTGGCCAACAAACATATGAAGATATGCTCAATATCACCAATCATTAGATAAATGCAAATCAAAACTGAAATGAGATACCATCTCACACCAGTCAGAATGTGTATTATCAAAGTTAAAAACAACAGATGCTGGCAAGGCTGCAGAGAAAAGGGAATGCTTATACACTGATGGTGGAAATTTAAATTAGTTCAGCCACTGTGGAAAGGAGTTAAAAGATTTCTCAAAGAACTTAAAACAAAGCTACCATTTGACCTAGGAACCCAATTACTGGATATATACCCAAAGGAAAGTAAATCATTCCACAAAAAAGACCCACGTACTTGTATGTTCACCATTCCACTATTCACAATAGCAAAGACATGGAATCAACCCAGATGCCAATCAATGGTAGATTGAATAAAGAAAATGTGGTAATATACACCATGGAATATTATGCAACCATAAAAAAGAATGAAATCATTTCGTTTGCAGCAACATGGTTGCAGTTGGAGGCCATAATCCTAAGCAAATTAACACAGGAACAGAAAACCAAATATCACATGTTTTGACTGATAAGTGGGAGCTAAACATTGAGCACACATGGACACAAACCTGACAACAATAGACACTGCAGACTACTAGAGGCTGGAGGGAGGGAAGGAGCCATGGGTTGGAAAACTACCTATCAGGTACTATGATCACTATCTGAGTAATGGGATCTGCACCCCAAACCTCAGCATCATGCAATATTCCTATGTAACAAACTTGTACATGTACCCCCTGTATCTGAAATAAAAGTTGAAATTAAAGAAAAAGAAAACGAAAGCAACAGTAATTTTAAAAATATGTATAAAGACTGGCAGGATAGCCAGAAAACAATGGGGAAAGGTTTATTTTTTTTCTTATATATTATCAAACTGGTAGGACATGGAGTATTTGGCGGATGGGGTATGACAGATTTGAATAAGCTGCTGAAGATGGGCTGAGTTTCACTAAGACACAGAGACCTAAAGAGAAAGACAAGGAAGCAAAGATAAAAGAGCACAAAAGACAAGCTTCAGCCATTTTAAACACTGCTCTGAAACAAGAACATCTCCCTGTTTCATACCTCATCTCTGCAGACCATGGACTTCTGCCCCATCAGCTTTCTGGAATTCACAGTAATACCATTAGTTCATTTTCTGAGGATTTTTGGTCTCCTAAGAAACCAATATTTGCTTCTAATATTGTTTCTACGGATAATTCCAAACAGTGCCCAAGTCACTTGAATACACAGAGCTGTTTCACTTTTAAAAGCTCACTTGTCCCTAATTAAGCTGTTTAGTTTAATTTTCAAATTGGGTGGGCTCCTTCAATATCTCTTGCAGCTTATTCCTTATATAGCTGTCACTCATTCTTAGAGGGCACATATTCACTGGAGACAGGAGGGTCATGGCTTTAGGGGAAAGACATTCCCTGCAACTCCTGACCTTCTGGGAATCGAATGCTCCCCATTGGTAGATTTTATGACAACTCAGTCCCACCTTTAGCCCTACTATATCCAAAACTCCTGTTTTCATTAATGAATTAATTAGAATTTTGTTTGGGAGAATGTTGTGACACCTCTTGTGATAATTGGAGACATCCTGGGGAGTTGCAGAACCAGAGCCAGGAATCTCTTCTTTGAGATATTTTCATCTGAAAACTGAGAAAATTGACATAAGAAAAATAAATGACATATGGTGTCTTAGGCAACTGGGGAAAAAAAAGTATCTGTTGAAACGCTAAGAGTGAAAGCACAAATAATTAATGATACAGAATTATCATCAGAACCCAGTTCTTTTGGTCATCTGAACAACTTAAGATGGAGGCTCAGGTCTCAGAGTTGTATATGGGCTGACCTTGTTCCAGAGAGAACTTACGGAGACTGGCTCTAGGAGGTATTATGCAGTCAATTTGCCCTGAATATATAAGTGTTTCGAAGGCATAGTAGGGAAGGACCCTACTTTTCTGGCAGAGATGATGGAAAGATACTTATTATCAACCCAGTGCTGCTTCACTTTTTCTCAAATGTAAATATGGATCTCCATTATTCATGGCAGTCCATTATGGCTTATATTTCACTCCTCATGCCTCCACCATGGCGCCAGCCAGAACCCCACACAGAATGAATAATTGTTCAACTGGAGCATGATTTGCAAAGCTGTACACTTTTTTTTATGGCTTCTGGCAAATGTCACACAATTCTAACAATTTAGATTGTTTTGAGGGCTTTCTTTTGTTATGACCTCAACCTCGTAGTTGCCCACCAGATTTTCAGTCTAGGCCAAAAATCAAGTAATACAAGTCAGGTGATAAAGCTAACTTTGACGCTAAGGGAGAAAGGAAAGGACACCATAACTCAAACCTATGGCTAGCCCCAATAGTCATTTGCTAGATATAAAATCCAGGAAAAACATAATCAGCTGCTCAACTCACACCTGATGCTGGCCAGTCTCTCACGTCCTGCCCTATCCTCCTCTCTTACAAGGCTTGCTATTCCTGCATTTAGCCTGAGAGCACATTGGATAACAGAATAGATTAAGTTGTGTTTTATAATTATAAAAATTTTGATTTAAAATTATAAAAAATCTTTACAGGAGATGAGAGCCCGTAAAATAAAAATTTTACAGTAAAAAAGATCTTAATGTCATCCACTCCAACTTCTGCATTTTACAGATGAGAAAATCAAAGTCAAGGGGAGAAGAGCGACTTGCCTAAGATAAAAAAGCTGGTTAGATGGACTGCTACTGAGAAATGAAAAGAAGGAATAACAGACACCACAACAATGTGAACAGATTTCCAAGGAATTATGCTGAGTGAAAAAAGCCAGTCCCAAAAGGCTACATACCATATGATTTCACTTAAACAACTTTGTTGAAATGATTATAGAAATAGAGAACAGATTAGTGGTTCCAGGGTTTGAGAGAGGTAGGTAGGTGTCTCTATAAAAGAGCAACAAGATAAATTTTTGTGGTAATCAAGATGTTCTGTACTTGACTACACCGATATCAATATCCTAGTTGTGATACTGTACTATAGTTTTGAAAGATATTACTCGTGGGAGAAACATATATAGAAGGTATGTGGAAATTTTCTGTATTATTTCTGGAAACCAAATGTGAATATATAATTATTTCAAAATTAAAAGTTTAATTTTTTTAAAAAAAGGCATGGTTCGAAAAAAAAAACCCTGATTGTCACCTTTACAATCATTCATGAAAATATCCTATATCTTGATTAGATAGTGGTTATGAGGTTGTGTAAGTTTTTCAGTCTTATCCAACTGTATGCATTTTTCTCAATAAAAAAAGAAATGATGGCAAAACAGCAAATGTTTGCAGCAAAATATTGCTCCAACATTTGGACTTGAAATATGTGTAAACCTGTTTATAAAATGATATTTTCCTCTGACTTGGTTTCTTAGAACCAGTAAGCATCCTGTTTGTATGCCACCACCAACAGCCAAAAAAATTAAAAAGCAGATTAGAGACAGAATGGAGTCTACAACATAGATACTGTGACGCTTAGTAGAGTGCCTGTCCCATGGCCAAAAAAATTGCCTCAATGAGTTACACCCTACAGGGTTGCACACTCCAAGTAAAATGGTAAGGTAGCCCTGGAATAAAACCACAGGGCACAACAATGTGAGTATGCAACCAAATGTCAGCAACCTTTCATAATGACTACAAAAACAGATGTCTGGTGAGCTTGAAGTTTGGGACTACTAAGGGCGGCAGTTTGCTCATGAAACTGACCTGAGAAATTTACCTTCAATTCATCTAGGCTTGCCTCAGTATCAGTATGTTGGTTGTGTTAACCAATTATTTGCACCAGTGCTTAGGCAGACATATAGTTAGAGGCTCCAGAATAGCTGGGAAAATGAGAAAGGGAAGCTCTTGAAGGCCCTGAAGGCATTTAATCTCAAGTGGGGGATCTTGCTGGAGATTTGTAGGTCGTGGGAACCTTGCTCCTTTGCCTGGATGGCTGCTAAGTCCTCTGTTCTCTGTGCCCATCTGTGGCAATAAGTGTTTCAGTTTTCCTCCTACCCCTCACATCACTACCTCTTCATGATATCTGTGCCAGAATTACTGCTGTAGTTCAAATATAAAGGGGCTGGTAGGGTGATCAACTCATTGTAGTTTGCCTGAGACTATCTCTCAGTTTTAGTACTAACTGTCACATGGCGCAGGAACCCCTCTCAGTCGTAGACCTGTTAGAGACAATTGGTCACCCTAAGTGCTGGCCAAGGTTGGAGGTCACAAGGGAAGGCTGTATGCCACCAAAAGGTTTCCCACAGTTTCATTTCAGTTGATGAAGTCACCCTAGTCCCAGCTTAGAAATAAGATGTTCACTCTCTACACTGAAAGTAGATCCATCTCAAAGGAAGACTCCCAGCATCCCCGTTCGTTGAAACTGATGCATAAAGGCAAGTACCACTGTGACTAATTTACACATAAAGTTAAATACCACTGGAGGACTGGCTACAGCAGATCAGGAGATCAGGGCATTCTCTCCTCACAGGGAAGCTTCATGCAAAAACAAAATATTGGCAGAAAGTTTTCAGGCTAGCAGGGAATCAGAACAACGGGTCTGTCTAAACTTTATGATCCATGACAGAGTCAGCTGAAACAGAGATAAAAGTGCAGGGGTGCATGCACACACACACAGACACCACCTTTTCTCTCATGCAACCCAAAGGAAAGTTTCACTAAACACTTCTCACCCTTGCAACATATAATACTCTCTGATATTTTATATTTTATTTCATTTTATAAATGTCTGAGAAGCACTATGATCAAATATGACAATCATATGTTCACAGCCTTTCTCCAAACAGATTAAATGGCAGTGGATTAGGTTTCTTTTGCCTAATTTGTACTCACTTTCCCACTCGGTCTCCTTGTACACCCAGGTCCCTTTAATTGAAGTTGTGTGTTGGAAGTCTGCAATCTGACATTTTAGATGCAGTTTTACCTCTAGCTTTATCCCTGCACATCGTGAGTGTGTGTCTGTGTGTGTGTGTGTGTGTGTGTGTGTGTGTGTGTGTATCTTACTAATGTTCACAGAGACACCATTCTTCCTGAGTTCTTGGGAAGCATGTCAATCTTACCCCCAAAAACATCCTACAAATTATCAACTAATAATTTGTTTTCTAGAACTTGACAGGTAGCCAAGTGCTTTGTCATATTTTATTTATTTGCGTACCCATTTGTCTCATTCCATTCATGCTGCTATAACAAAATACTACAGACTGGGTCATTTATAAATAATAGACATTTATTTCTCACAGTTAAGGCTTCCCAAGATCAGGGCATCCACAGATGTGGTGTCTGGTGAAGACTCACTCTCAGCTTCCAAGATTACACCTTGCTGCAGCGTCCTCCAGAGGGGGGATGAACGCTATATTTTCACATGGCAGAAAAAAATGGAAGGGCCAGACACCTCTCTGAAACCTCTTTTATAAGGGTGTTACTCCCATTCACAAAGGCGGAGCCCTCATGACTTAATCACAAAAGACCCCACCTCTTAATACCACCACAATGGGGATTAAATTCTAACAAGAATTTTGGAGGGGAACACATCCAAACAATGAAATAGATCAAGCAAACATTATTGTTTTCAAATTTTAAACAGATATAGAAACTAAGATTCACAGAGATGAAGTGATTTGCCCAAATAACACACCCAGTGAATGACAGAGATTCTGTCTATTGCTAGGATCATCACCAAGACAGCAGGAGGAAGATATATACGACTTTGTATTACTTGACCTCCAAATAGGTATCTACCATGGCACCTCTTTGGTCAGCCCTCGTCACATTTCTTGAAGGAATATCTACTTGTGCATCAGGAACTTGTTCTAAGGGGAAATGAGAGGAAAACCGGTATGTAGATACCCTTCATGATCCAGCCCCCTTTTCTATGTCAGCCATTCCTTTGTTGTCTCACCCTTACTCTCCTCTACTTCACCGCTTCTCTCCTGCCTCACCACTCAGTACTCTACCTTAGTTCTCTCCCACTTCTCTCTCATCTGTCTCTTCATTTCCACTTTTTTCTTCTGTTCTTATCAACCTGCTTTGTTTATGGAACAATGGTCAAGAACAGCACTTTCCAGTACCAAAGATGGTTCAAGCTCACTACATACAATTATTGACTAATAATTTATGTTTCAAAGGCCACGTGGAACTTTCAAGATGTCCCAAAAGTAATACATGCCATATGGACTGCTGGACTCATTTAATAAAGGCCAGCCAAGGTGGCATGCAAATCATTTATTAAAATATCCTGAGCCACACTTTCCCCTATCCCCTATTCTTGTCTATGATATCTGGTCATGTTCACTTCCTTCTTATTTAGCTTAGATCTGGGTCTTTAGGTTTCTAGTTTTCTCTATCAGAAGGGCCTCCCCTGGGGAGAGTTTGGTACTTCCCACCCTATCACTATGTCCAAGAGATAAGACAAAGCTTAATGTTCAACTCTATTCTCTTCTTGCTAACTGAATACACCCTAGGACTTAGTTTTTGCAACTTCTTTTGTGCTTTCCACCCTGGCTTTGTAGTACCACAGGATGCCTCCATTTATCTTGAGAAGAAATAAAGAACTGACAAAATCATGCGAGTTTTAACATATAAAGTTATATGACATTTTCAGGGGAGAAGAATGATGTCATCAATAAATATTGGGCCTCTGTCTATGTGGGTTTTACATCTGTGGATACAAGCAACCATGGAATGAAAATATTCAGAAATAAAAAACATGGTTGTATCTGGACTCAACATGTATAGACTTTTTCTTGTCATTATTCCCTAAACAATACAGTATAACTATTTGCATAGCATTTACATTGTATCAGGTATTATAAGTAATCTCAAGATTATTTAAAGCATAACGGAGGATGTGAGTAGGTTATATGCAAATCTTATACCATTTTATATAAGGGACTTGAGCATCCTTGGATTTTGGTATCCTGAGAGGGTCCTGGAACCCATCCTCCACCGGTACTGAGGGACAACCGTATATTAGTACATTGCAATTTCAAACTGCTTAGGAAATGCTCTTTTAGAGCATGATTATAATATTTGTAGACTAGGGAATGTTGTATGGTGAATCTCAACATACATTTATAATAATTAAGTGAAAATGTGTGTGTGTGGAAAATATACACACTGTGTACTAATATATTTGGGGCCTTTTGAGAGCCAGGAAGCGTTGTCAGTGTGCACTTTTACATTGTTAAAGGATTGATTAACAACTTTTTTAATGCCCCAAACAGAAAGAACCCAGATTTTGCTTTCTAAATCGTGATACCATCTGAAATGCAAGTTACTCATTCTCAAGTAAGCTCCTTTCCTAGTGTGGTGTCAGTTCACTAAAGAAAAGACCAGTCTCAGGCTAGAGGACACTTGCATTTTCTGCTCCTGACCTTGAATCAAGCTTTTTTTTTTTCTTTTTTCCAAGGAGTCCTAGTTCATTTTACTGGAGAATGGTATTTAAAAATCAAGATCTAGGCACTAGGTGGGATTATTTCTATTGATTATGCATATTTGAATTCACACTGATATCTTTAATTCCAATCCATTACAATAAAGTCCATTGTAGATTTCTCCCAATGAATTAATACCTCCTTTATCCACCAGTGAGAAACCTAGCTCCAATTATCTTCAATGTATTTACTTAAAGGATCAGTTCCCTAGTATATAACCAATCTTACCATCAAAACCTCTGCCCCCACCCAAATACCCTTCTTAACATACTTAGAGTCTGATACCTCATTCTGAGCTGCCACTACTCCTCCATATGATTGCCCCTCTTATCCCTAAAGCTTCCAACATTACCTTTGCAGAAGACTTTTGGTGGGAGGGAAGGACGGAGGGAGAGAGGAAGCGTTCATTTTTTTCATGGATTTTTAACAGAATTCTGCATTGATTTATTTCTTCTCTTAGCACTTTAAGATTTCGAATCTATGTCTTCTACGTTTCTAATGAGAGATCAGGCATTACTTGAATTATTGTAATGTGTTAAATGTGTCTTTTCTGTCTGGCTGTCTTCTACATTCTCTTTTTTTTTTTTAATCTTTGGTTTTCAGCAGTTTGGCTATAATGTGCCTGGGTGTGGTTTTCTTTGTATTTATTCTTTCTAGGGTTCATTGAGCTTAGGTGCACGGGTTTAAATATTTCACCAAATTTAGGAAAAATGTTATAGAGATTCTGGATCATATCACCTTCTTTGAAAAGTGATCATTTTTATTCCAGCGGGCTGGACTCAAATTCAAAACACTTTCTGTCAGTGAGCAGCAGCTGAATCTGTTCAGTTCTCAGCTTTTCAGATATTGCCTGCTCCTAGGAATCCTGGAGTCTCACTCACATGCAGTATTTGGACAGAGCTTATATGCAGATTTCATCTCTCTTTTTTGTGGCTTTCTTCTTTAGGATAAGCCCGCCCACTTTCCCACTGGTCAAGTAATACAAAACTCCATCCTTAAACTCCTCAAGCAGATGAGATTGTGGTTTTTCTGCTTGAGTTTTAGCAGCCTAATAATGGACAGACTGAGGACTGCCCTCAGGCAAAAAGTCTTATAAATGCAAATGTAACCAAATGCAGTATTTGCCTTTCAAGGGTAAACTTCTGTCTACTTTCTTCCTACTTTTTAAAAATTTTACATGCCTTCAAAATACTTTTTAAAATACATATTTCCAGTTTTTCATTGTTATCTATGGGATTAGTAGTTGGATACAAGTGATACTGCCATTGACTGAACAGAACCCTTTTGTTTTTACAGCATTTTTCAAATCCTTTCATTTTGTGGCATTTGCTTGGCATAATTTATTCATGTGTTTATTTATCTGGATTTTATTTTATAGATACATTTATCTCTAATACTAATTATTTCAATCTATTATATGTCTTATGTCTTAATTTTTGCTTTTTTAAAAATACAGCTCCTCCTTTCTTTTTGGATTTTTAGATGGTTTACATTTTATTTGCCCTACTCTGAACTAAAATAAACAAGTATACATATCCTTCCCCTAACAAAGTAAAATGTTCAGGTTTATCTTCTCTCTCTGTCCTTTGATGCAAGAACTATACTTTTGAAACTTGTAATTAATGCTTATTTTGACTGAAGAATTCTTAGTAATTGCCCTGCTTAGCATTGCTTCTTGGACCCCACTGTCTCTTCCTGTATTAATTTTTCTTCTTGCCAGAATACTTTTTTTATTGTTTCAGAATGGATTCATTGTCAGTAGCACTTCTGAGTCACAATATTAATATTGTTGTCACATGTGATTGATATTTTAACTTGATGAAAATTTCTACTGTCAAATTGACTTTTCTTTGAACTTTGAAGATACTGCTCAGCTATCTTGAATTCATAGTTTCTGATGCATATTCTAATTATCAAGATAATTTTTGGTTTTTTATGTATTTTGTACCCACTCAATCTTCTAGGCTTTTCTCCTTAATAGTGAAAATTCATTATGTCATGTCTAAACATGTATGTATGCGTGCACGTGTGTATTTGCAAGGGTGGGAAAAGTATCATTCAAATTTTTTTTTTTGGCTCAGTAGTTGGTTGGGCCGTTTAATCTGTAGACCATTCTTTATTTACCATAGGAAAATCTTCACATATTGAATCATATTTCCATTATCTCTAATGCCTCCTTCTAGAAATATGTATGAATCCTTATGAATATCTAGATCTGCTATGCAGCTCTTCTGTTGAGTTTTTTAATAATTATTACTTTTAATATCTAAGATTGCAGTTTGTTTCTTTTTTTTTTGAGGCGGAGTCTCGCTCTGTCGCCCAGGCTGGAGTGCAGTGGCGCGATCTCGGCTCACTGCAAGCTCCACCTCCCGGGTTCACGCCATTCTCCCGCCTCAGCTTCCCGAGTAGCTGGGACTACAGGCGCCCGCCACCACACCCGGCTAATTTTTTGTATTTTTAGTAGAGACGGGGTTTCACCATGTTGGCCAGGATGGTCTCGATCTCCTGACCTCGTGATCTGCCCGCCTCGGCCTCCCAAAGTCCTGGGATTACAGGCGTGAGCCACCACGCCCGGCCTGCAGTTTGTTTCTTTTTGGTATCATTCTTTCTCTTCATAGGTACAAGTCCTTTTTCACTCTCTAAGGACACAAATTAAGTTTTAAAACCTTGTCCTATTTGCTCTTTTTATTATGTCTCCTTGGGTATAAATTCTTTCATTTACTGGGTTTGTTATCTCCTGTTCATAATTGGCTTTTATTCGATTTGCAGAAATTTGGGCTTGTATACTCAACTTTGTAATCAAAATCTCTTGACAAGCAAAGGATAATATTTTCAATGCATTTTAAGTAAAACTGGAGGATGGATAGGTGAACTGCCAGGCACTCAGCCTCAGCAGCTTGTCTTCCGTGATTGGTTTCCCTGTTCCTCTCAGGGGCACCATTTTATTCTCTTATTCAAGCTACCATTCTCATTAATCCTGCCAAGAGACTGACAGATATTTCCCCTTACTAATGTGTAGCCCAGTTCATGGGGGTGAGAAATATGCAGGCATAACACTGACTAATCTTGCTGTTGGACCTCACTAACTGCCCTGCCAGTACCAACTCTTTTCTGCTCCAGGTATCAAAGACATCTGAAAATAAAAAGCTCTTAGTGTTGTTCTCCGCTTTTGATATAGGCCTCAACTCCAAGCATTCGGATGTATTGTTTCCTTTTTCAATAAAATTGCCTGTTTTCCATCTTTCAGAACTTTCTCAGAGTTTCTAGTTTGCCAAGCTTTCCCTTTTTGTTTTTACGCTTGATCATGTATTTTTAATTTATATTTTTTTAAAAATCATTTCTAGCGATTCCATTAAGGTGGGGGAGGTTATGTGTTCAGTATGGAGTATTGAAAACAATTCTTTTTTGTTTTTTAAATCCATTTGGGGAACACTGACATCTCTATCAATTCTGAGTCTTCCTGTCTGTCCATGAATAGAGTATATCTCTCCATTTATAAGTAACTACTTTGACCTCTTTCATTAGCATTTTATAGTTTACAGCTTATGAAATCCAATATATGTTTTCTTAGATTGACACCTGTGTTTTTTTTTTTTGGTGTCCAAGTGTTCATTGCTAGTATGTAGATATACACTTCCTATTTATTATTAAATTTTAAATTTTTGTGGGTACATAGTAGGTCCATATATTTCTGAGGTGTAGAAGACATTTTGATACAGGCATACAATGTGTAATGATCACATCAGGGTACATGGAGTGGCCATCTCCCTCAAGCATCTATGCTCTGTGTCACAAACAATTATATTGATTTAGTTATTTTTAAATGTACAATTACATTATTATTGACTACAGTCACCCTGCTGTGCTATCAAATACTAGATCTTACTCATTCTATTTTTTGTAGCCATTAACCATCTCCACTTCCCCCTTACCATCACCCCACCACCCTTTCCAGCCTCTGGTAATCATCATTCTACTCTTATATCTATGAGTTCATTTGTTTTAATTTTTAGCTTGCACAAATAAGTGACAACATGTGAAGCTTGCCTTTCTGTAGCTGGCTTATTTCACTTAACATAATGACCTCCAGTTCCACACATGTTGTTGCAAATGACTGGATCTCATTCTTTTTTATGGCAGAACAGTACTCCACTGGGTATATGGACTCCATTTTCTTTTTTTATTATTATTATACTTTAAGTTTGGGGATACATGTGCAGAATGTACAGGTTTGTTACATAGGTATGGTATACAAGTGTTATGGTGGTTTGCTGCACCCATCAACTCGTTATCTACATTAGGTATTTCTCCTAATGCTATCCCTCCCCTAGCCCCTCAGCCCCCGACAGGCCCCGGTGTGTGATGTTCCCCTCCTTGGGTCCATGTGTTCTCATTGTACAACTCCCACTTATGAGTGAGAACATGTGGTGTTTGGTTTTCTGTTCCTGTTTTAGTTTGCTGAGAATGATGGCTGCCAGCTTCATCCATGTCCCTGCAAAGGACATGAACTCATCCTTTTATATGGCTGCATAGTATTCCATGGTGTATATGTGCCACATTTTCTTAATCCAGTCTATCATTGATGGACATTTGGGTTGGTTCCAAGTCTTTGCTATTGTGAATAGTGCCACAATAAACATACGTGTGCATGTGTCTTTATAGCAGAATGATTATAATCCTTTGGGTATATGCCCAGTAATGGGATGGCTGGGTCAAATGGTATTTCTGGTTCTAGATCCTTAAGGAATTGCCACACTGTTTTCCACAATGGTTGAACTAATTTACACTCCCACCAACAGTGTAAAAGCATTCCTATTTCTCCACATCCTCTCCAGCATGTTTCCTGACTTTTTAATGATCACCATTCTAACTGGCATGAGATGGTGTCTCATTGTGGCTTTGATTTGCATTTCTCTAATGACCAGTGATGATGAGGTTTTTTTCATATGTTTGTTGGCTGCATAAATATCTTCTGAGAAGCATCTGTTCATATCCTTTGCCCACTTTTTGATGGTTTTTTTTTTGCCTTGTAAATTTGTTTAAGTTCCTTGTAGATTCTGGATATTAGCCCTTTGTAAGATGGATAGATTGCAAAAATTTTCTCCCATTCTGTAGGTTGCCTGTTCACTCTGATAATAGGTTCTTTTGCTGTGCAGAAGCTCTTTAGTTTAATTAGATCCCATTTATCAATTTTAGCTTTTGTTGCCATTGCTTTTGGTGTTTTAGTTATGAAGTCTTTGCCCATGCCTATGTCCTGAATGGTATTGCCTAGGTTTTCTTCCAGGGTTTTTATGGTTTTAGGTCTTACTTTCAAGTCTTTAATCCATCTTGAGTTAATTTTTGTATAAGGTGTAAGGAAGGGGTCCAGTTTCAGTTTTCTACAAATGGCTAGCCAGTTTTTCCAACACCATTTATTAAATAGGGAATCCTTTTCCCATTTCTTGTTTTTGTCAGGTTCGTCAAAGATCAGATGGTTGTAGAGGTATGGTGTTATTTCTGATGCCTCTGTTCTGTTCTGTTCCATTGGTCTACTTATCTGTTTTGGTACAAGTACCATGCGGTTTTGGTTACTGTAGCCTTGTAGTATAGTTTGAAGTCAGGTAGCGTGAGGCCTCCAGCTTTGTTCTTTTTGCTTAGGATTGTCTAGGCTATATGGGCTCTTTTTCGGTTCCATATGAAATTTAAAGTAGTTTTTTTCTAATTCTGTGAAGAAAGTCAATGGTAGCTTGATGGGGATAGCATTGAATCCATAAATTACTTTGGGCAGTATGGCCATTTTCACAATATTCATTCTTCCTATCCATGAGCATGGAATGTTTTTCCATTTGTTTGTGTCCTCTCTTATTTCCTTGAGCAGTGGTTTCTAGTCCTCCTTGAAGAGGTCCTTTGCATCCCTTGTAAGTTGTATTCCTAGGTATTTTATTCTCTCTGTAGCAATCGTGAATGGGAGTTCACTCATGATTTGGCTCTCTGTTGGTCTATTATTGGTGTGTAGGAATGCTTGTGATTTTTGCACATTTATTTTGTATCCTGAGACTTTGCTGAGGTTGCTTATCAGCTTAAGGAGATTTTGGGTTGAGATGATGGGGTTTTCTAAATACATAGTCATGTCATCTGCAAACAGAGAAAATTTGACTTCCTCTCTTCCTATTTGAATATGCGTTACTTCTTTCTCTTGCCTGATTGCCCTGGCCATAACTTCCAATACTATGTTGAATAGGAGTGGTGAGAGAGGGCGTCCTTGTCTTCTGGCAGTTTTCAAAGGGAATGCTTTCCAGCTTTTGCCCATTCAGTATGATATTGGCTATGTGTTTGTCATAAATAGCTCTTATTATTTTGAGATATGTTCCATCAATACCTAGTTTATTGACAGTTTTTAGCAGGAAGGGGTGTTGAATTTTATCAAAGGGCTTTTCTGCATCTATTGAGATAATCATGTGGTTTTTGTCATTGGTTCTGTTTATGTGATGGATTACATTTATTGATTTGCATATGTTGAACCAGCATTGCATCCCTGGGATGAAGCTGACTTGATCGTGGTAGATAAGCTTTTTGATGTGCTGCTGGATTCAGTTTACCAGTATTTCACTGAGGATTTTTGAAATGATGTTCATCGGGATATTGGCCTGAAATTGTCTTTTTTTGTTGTGTCTCTGCCAGGTTTTGGTATCAAGATGATGCTGACGTCATCAAATGAGTTAAGGAGGAGTCCCTTTTTATATATTGTTTGGAATCATTCAGAAGGAACGGTACCAGCTCCTCTTTGTACCTCTGGTAGAATTCGGCCATGAATCCATCTGGTCCTGGGCTTTTTTTGGTTGGTAGGCTATTAATTACTGCCTCAATTTCAGAACTTGTTATTGGTCTATTCAGAGATTTGACTTCTCCCTGGTTTAGTCTTGAGAGGATGTATGTTTCCAGGAATTTATCACTTTCTTCTAGATTTTCTAGTTTATTTGTGTGGAGGTGTTCATAGTATTCTCTGATGGTAGTTTGTATTTCTGTGGGATCAGTGGTGATCTCCCCTTTATCATTTTTTATTGTGTCTGTTTGATTCTTCTCTCTTTTCTTCTTTATTAATCTGGTTAGCAGTCTACCTATTTTGTAATCTTTTCCAAAAACCAGCTCCTGGATTCACTGATTTTTTTTAAGTGTTTCTCGGGTATCTATCTCCTTCCGTTCTACTCTGATCTTAGTTATTTCTTGTCTTCTGCTAGCTTTTGAATTTGTTTGCTCTTGCTTCTCTAGTTCTTTTAATTGTGATGTAAGGGTGTCGATTTTAGATCTTTCCTGCCTTCTCTTGTGGGCATTTAGTGCTATAAATTTCCCTCTAAACACTGCTTTAGCTGTGTCCCAGAGATTCTGGTACATTGTAGTTGTGCGGTTTTGAGTGAGTTTCTTAATCCTGAGTTCTAATCTGATTGCACTGTGGTCTGAGAGACTGTTTGTTATGATTTCCATTATTTTGCATTTGCTGAGGAGTGTTTTACTTTCAATTATATGGTCAATTTTAGAGGAAGTGCGATGTGGTGCTGAGAAGAATGTATATTCTGTTGTTTTGGGGTGGTGAGTTCTTTAGATGTCTATTAGGTCCACTTGGTCCAGAGCTGAGTTCAAGTCCTGAATATCCTTGTTAATTTTCTATCTTGTTGATCTGTCTAATGTTGACAGTGGGGTGTTAAAGTCTCCTATTATTGTGTGGGAGTCTGAGTCTCTTTGTAGGTCTCTAAGAACTTGCTTTATGAATCTAGGTGCTCCTGTTTCAGGTGCATATATATATATTTAGAATAGTTAGCTCTTCTTGTTGCATTGATCACTTTACCATTATGTAATGCCCTTCTTTGTCTTTTTTGATCTTTGTTGGTTTAAAGTCTGTTTTATCAGAGACTAGGATTGCAGCCCCTGCTATTTTTTGCTTTCCATTTGCTTGGTAAATCTTCCTCCATCCCTTCATTTTGAGCCTATGTCTGTCTTTGCACATGAGATAGGTCTCCTGAATACAGCACACTGATGGGTTTTGACTCTTTATCCAATTTGCCAGTCTGTGTCTTTTAATTGGGGCCTTCACCCTGTTTACATTTAAGTTTAATATTTTTATGTGTGAATTTGATCCTGTCGTTATGATACTAGTTGATTATTTTGCCCGTTAGTTGATGCAGTTTCTTCATAGTGTCAATGGTCTTTACAATTTGGTATGTTTTTGCAGTGGCTGGTACCAGTTGTTCCTTTCCATATTTAGTGCTTCCTTCAGGAGCTCTTATAAGGCAGGCCTGGTGGTGACAAAATCTCTCAGCATTTGCTTGTCTGTAAAGGATTTTATTTTTCCTTCACTTATGAAGCTTAGTTTGGCTGGATATGAAATTCTGGGTTGAAAATTCTTTTCTTTAAGAATGTTGAATATTGGCCGCCTACTATCTTCTGGCTTGTAGGGTTTCTGCAGAGAGATCCTCTGTTAGTCTGATGGGCTTCCCTTTGTGGATAACCTGACCTTTCTCTCTGGCTGCCCTTAACATGTTTTCCTTCATTTCAACCTTGTGTCTTGGGGTTGCTCTTATCAAGTAGTATCTTTGTGGTGTTCTCTGTATTTCCTGAATTTGAATGTTGGCCTGTCTTGCTAGTTTGGTGAAGTTCTCCTGCTTAATATCCTGAAGAGTGTTTTCCAACTTGGTTTTATTCTCCCCATCACTTTCAGGTACACCAATCAAATGTAGATTTGGTCTTTTCACATAGTCCCATATTTCTTGGGGGCTTTGTTCTTTTCATTCTTTTTTCTTTGATCTTCTCTTTACACTTTATTTCATTAAGTTGACCTTCAATCTCTGATATCCTTTCTTCTGCTTCATCGATTCGGCTATTGATACTTGTGAATGCTTAATGAAGTTCTTGTGCTGTGTTTTTCAGCTCCATCAGGTCATTTATGTTTTTCTCTAAACTGGTTATTCTAGTTAGCAATTCCTCTAACCTTTTTTCAAGGTTCTTAGCTTCCTTGCATTGGGTTAGAACATGCTTCTTTAGCTCGGAGGAGTTTGTTATTACCCACCTTCTGAATCCTACTTCTGTTCAAACTCATTCTCCATCCAGTTTTGCTCCCTTGCTGGCGAGAAGTTTTGATCCTTTGGAGGAGAAGAGGCGTTCTGGTTTTTGGAATTTTCAGCCTTTTTGTGCTGGTTTTTCCTCATCTTTGTGGATTTATCTACCTTTAGTCTTTGATGTTGGTGACGTTCAGAGGGGGTTTTTGTGTGGACGTCCTTTTTGTTGATGTCGATGCTATTCCTTTCTGTTTGTTAGTTTTCCTTCTAATAGTCAGGCCCCTCTGCTGCAGATCTGCTGGTGTTTGCTGGAAGTCCACTCCAGACACTATTTGCCTGGGTATCACCAGCAAAGGGTGCAGAACAGCAAAGATTGTTGCCTGTTCCTTCCTCTGGAAACTTTGTCCCAGGGGGCACCCACCAGATGCCAGCCAGAGCTCTTCTGTATGAGGTTTCTGTTGACCCCTGCTGGGAGTTGTCTCCCAGTCAGGAGGCACAGGGGTCAGGGACCCACTTGAGAGGCAGTCTGTCCCTTAGCAGAGCTCGAGTGCTATGCTGGGAGATCCGCTGCTCTCTTCAGAGCTGGCAGGCAGGAACGTTTAAGTCTGCTGAAGCTGCGCTCATAGCAGCCCCGTTCCCCCGGTGCTCTGTCCCAGGGAGATGGGAGTTTTATCTATAAGCCCCTGACTGGGGCTGCTGCCTTTCTTTCCAAAATTCTTTTTTTTTTTTTTTCCTTTTTTGAGACTGGGTCTTGCTCTGTCACCCATGCTAGAGCACAGTGGCGCTATCTCAACTCACTGCAATCTCTGCCTCCCAGGTTCAAGCAGTTCTCCTTCCTCAGCCTCCCAAGTAGCTGGGATGACAGGCATGCACCACCACACCTGGCTAATTTTTGTATTTTTAGTAGAGACGGGATTTCACAATGTTGCCCAGGCTGAGTTTTGAAAAAAATTCTTAATCCCTTTTTTCCCTCCAGTGTTAATATACTTATGCCATATAACATTTAATATTGTATAATATTAACTGATGTGGGAGTAAGAATCTCTTAATAGAAACTGTTTTTTAAAAGGAATCTTTGTATCTGTGTCTTCAAAAAAGGCATATTAATCATTGTCTCAAATGCTAATATATCACAAGAAAGTCATTCCTCTTTTGGGTCACAAGTTAATTTTTATTGCTAATAATTTAATGTAATGAGTTAATGCTACCAGTACAGTAAGCACCACTTAATTGTTATAATTAATTGAAGCTGAACATAATTATTACATAATCAGGCAAGGTACATTTTGAGATGTTGTTTCATTGATTTTTCATGGTGGTTTCTCATTCCCTGAACTTAATGATAAAATTGGACAATTCACAGGGTACCTCTCAGCAATTAGTTCCAATTAGCTGGATTCAAATTCTATCATGAGTCATGTACCTTGTTTCTTTAGTTATATCCCTCCAGTGTGGTCTGAAGAGCTTAAGAACACATACCAGTTAATTAAGAAAATAATATTTAATTACCAGTATACACTTCCCAATAATTATAATCTTGTCATTTATTTAAAAATATTTAGTGAATACAAAGCAGTATGTGTATCACATAAAATATTAATAAGTTTTTGTGTACTATCAAACTGAGAAATTTAACATTGCCCGTAATTTGAAGTCCTCTGTTTAAACCATCCTGACCCTTACTTCCTTTTTCTCCTAAGGTAATCATTATCCAAATTTAGTGTTTGTATTGTTATGTTGTTTCTCTTTAAAATTTTGTGGCACGTGTGAACATACACTTGCATTTATAAAATGCAAATGGTCAATTAGGCTGGCTTTTGAAGTTCTTAAAATTGGTATCATATTACAACTATTATTCTACAATTTGCTTTCTTATTCAATGTTATGTTTTTATGATTAATCCATGTTGATTCATTTAGTAGCAGGTTGTTCATTTTCACTCTTGTTAATGTTCCAGTCTATTATTATTCCAGAATTCTCTTAACCATTCTCCCATACTAGGCATTTGTATTATTTTGTTGTTTTTGCCGTTCTTGGTTTTGTTTTGTTTGTATTTTTTCTATTACAAAAATGTGGCAAAACACATTTTTATGTTTCCTGTGTGCAGATGGAAGAAATTCTCTAGGATAATAGCAAAAAGTAGAATATCTGGGTTGCAGGTTAGACTATCTTTAAAATAAGTAATGCCAAATTGTTTTCCAAAGTATTGACTTATCATTTCATTATGTATATGTCTATCAGACATCATGTTCCATACCTTAAATATATACAGCTTAAAAAAACAAAGTACTGATTCTTAATTCCACTAGTAATGTGTAAGCTTTCCCTTGACTCATATTCACATCACTTGGTATTGTCAGACTTAAAAATTTTTGCCTATCTGGTTGTTTTAATCACCTTGGGCTGCCATGACAAAATACCATAGACTAGGTGGCTTAAACAACAAAAATTTATTTTCTCACTATTCTGGAGGCTATAAGTCTGAGGTCAAGCTGCTGGCATGGTCAGGTTCCGGTGAGGGCTCTCTTCCTGGATGGCAGACGGCCACCTTCTTGCTTTCTTGCTGTGTCCTAACATGGCAGAGTGAAAGAGATTGCCAGCTCTCTTATATCTCTTCTTGTAAGGAAACAAATCCTATTGGATTAGGGTCCTAACATTATGAATTAATTTAACCTTAATTACTTTCTTACTTCAAATACAATCACATTGAGATTTAGGGCTTCAACATATCAATTTGGGAGGGAAGAGGCACAATTCAGTCAATAGCATTGGTGGAATAAAGAGACATATTGTATTTTTTCTTTAAATTTCTCTGACATGTAATGACATCAAGCATGTTTTCATACATTTATTGGTCATGGAGGTTTCTTATTTCTTTGGCCATTTTTCCTTGGTTTGCTTATATTTTTTATATGGATTTTAATTTCTTAATGTATTTTGGATACTAATTCTCTGTTGGTCATGTAAGTTGCAAATATTTCCTCATAGTTTATGGCTTACTTTTTCAATTTCTTCATATCATATTACAAAGACCAGAAGTTTTTTAAAAAAAATTTTAATGTAGTCACATTTATCAATTGTTTATTTCATTAATAGTTTGTATGCATAGTTTATAAAATTCCTTTCTACTCAAAACTCATAAAAATATTAACCTCTTTTCTTCTAGAAATGTCAAAATTTTGGTTTCTTTGGTTAAGTTTTAAAGCTACATAAAAACTGATTGTTGGATGATCTGTGATTAGGATCTAAATTCATTTTTATGGAATAATTAATTATCAGAGCACTGTTTATCAAGAAGTTCATTCATTCTCCACTGATTTGAAATGGTGTCTCTGTATCTCTTTCTGGACTCTCCTGTTTCATTGGTCTATTTTTTCTATCTCTGCATGAATTCCTCATTGTTCTAATTATTATACCTTTGACTTTATTATATAGTGATATCTCCCTTAGCAAATAAGCCTGCCCTATCATTTCCTCATGAATTTATACACAAGTCTGACTCTTTTCTCTTCCATATACATTTTTGAATTCTTTAAAAACTCTGTCAAGATACTTATTGAATTTGCATTGGTTCTACAGATCAATTTGGATAGAAATAGTATATTTACATTATTTTGACTTTCTAACCATAAACATTTGTTTGGGTGTTACTTAATGATTTTTAGTAAGTTCCCCAATTTTTTTCATAAACATTTATGTATAGACATCATGACACGCTTCTGATTCCAGGTCTGTAACCTACATCAGGGAGACCAGAAGTTGGGCTGCTTGGCAATACTATGAAAAACAAAAACAAAAACCTGCATCTAGGTGGGCAGTGCTTTGGGCACCAACATACAAGGTCTTCCCAATAGTTTCTCAGTTACCCCACCCACTAAAAAACTACTGAAGGAGCTCTAGACAAAAAGAACTCCAATCTTGGTTTTGTAATTAAATCATTGTATCTTTAGGCTACTTTACCTCTTTGAGCCTCAGTTTACCATCTGAAAAATGAAATGAAGGGTAATCTTCAAAGTCTTTCAGTCTAACATTACAGAAATTTTGTTCAAAGAAAATTCACAATAAAGAGCAGAACTAACGGGGTCACAGAACTCTTGAGGTTATCTTCTGACTTACCTTTGTTTGTAGTAACAAGCAACTCCTCAGTTTACAGTGGTTTACAGGAACAAACCTTTATTTCCTGTTCGCCTTACAAGTCATTAACTGTGGGTTGGCTGTGGCTGCTGTAGCTCTGATGAGTTCTGCATTGTTTGGAACTGAATCCTGGAACTCACCCTGGGAAATGCTGCCCAAAAGCACTATTTCCTAACCTAATAGTTTTGACATGATTTGTCAAAATCAAAATTATGTTAGCTATAATGTATTTTTTTCTGCATATAAAGGCATATATGCTTATTTAAGAACATTTAGAAACCATAACAAATGTAAGAAGATAATGCAAGTGACCTGTAAATATAACACCTAGAGATACTAACTTTTTGATATTTTTCCTTTCAGTTCTTACCTTTGTGTCAATGGATATATATAAATTTCAATAAAATCAAGATTATATTGTGCAAGTCATTCTGTAACCTTATAACAAAACCCAACATATATTATAATCATATATTTCTTTGTCATTTAATGAGCTTTAAAAATAGGAATTATATGGCTACATAAAATCCTATAATATGAATGTTCCATAATTTGAGTGTTTTCTTTTCTATTTATTTACTTTAAGGCTACAATTAATATTATTACAAATAAATCAGAATATTGATCATTTATTACATCCTTATAAAAGATTTCTGGAAGAGTAATATGAATTCTTGCCTGAGGGTGAGTTTATTTCAAACTCACCACATAATTCTGACATCTCATTGGAGAAAGGATAAATATTTTGCAGTTTAAATCACATGACCATGAGTTATCTGGCTATCGAGGGCAAATTCAAAGGCAGGCTATGTTCTACTGATTAGGAGGGTAGGGAATTTAGTTGGGGGAGATACGTAGTTAAGTAATGTAGGAAGAGGCTTTATATTATGGAGTGTCCATTTTATGCCTTTTGCCTTTATGCAACAGGAACTGTTCCTGTTTCTGAGCCCTCTTCTCTACCTTCCTGTTAGCACTAAGTTCTACCATTGCCTTGGCCTTTGCATCAATATTTATGCCATCTGAACAATCAGTCACACATCCTCCATGGGTACACATATATGATTTCTTCATTTTCCATACACACACACACACACACACACACACCAAATTTTAATTATTCTTACACATCTAATCACCTGAAGCATTACTTATGACAACCAGCATGGAGTATATCAGTTTATCTATGCAGGACTAGTCTTTTACTGTATTTGTTCTTAGTAAGTGAGACTCAGTTAAGAGGATATTTAGTTTGTAGGCCATTTGCCTTTTAGAAAGCTTGACAAGGACATTGCAGCTTATCTTGACACCGTATGTAGAACTAGATCTGCAGGAAACAATTGAGCAGTGGCCATAGGTGGGAGCAATGCAGCTGGGAAAGCCTTCTCTCAAGATCAGGTCCACATAGTGAAATACTACCAGAGAGGGCAGAATCCTGGTTGACTTCAGCTAGTTAGGTAAAATACATTTATTACAAATATTTATTTTATTAAGCACTTACTTTAGGGCTTACTATACTTTAGGCACTGTTCTAAGACTTTACAAATATCATCTCATTTGATCTTTACAACCCTATGAGGTAAGTGCTCATTTAATTATCTCCATTTTATAGTCTAGGAAACTAAGGCACAAAGAATATGAGCAATTTTTTAAAGAACAGCCAGCAATTCAACCAAAAGAGGTGGCCCCAAAGCCCAGGCTTTGTACCAGCCAGTATGTTAGGACTGGGTAAGATTGAGTTACTTTAACAAAATCGTTAACAATGACCTCACTAAGTGCACAGATTAGCATGGAGCTAGAACTTAAAAGCTGAGCAAAATGATGTAAAATATTGTAACCAGGTCTAAAATAAAGAGACATATGTGAAGGTTGTGAGGACTAAAGATGAAGAAGCTAATACTGCAGTGAATTAATAAAACTATAAATTCTGTGGGGAGCATGTGGCAAGGCTATAGAAGAGAGATAACATTTGAGCTGGTTCTTAAGAATGGGTAAGACATGAAGGACTTACATGAGAGAGTGGAATTCTAGTGTTCAAACCACTTGTCAAACTGAAAGGGAAAACAGTCTGCCAAACTATCTATATTAAGAGCTTGGAATGTATCACTGGGCACACAACATGGGTACATTTCCCACATCCCTAATAGTTACATGTAGCCATATGACTAATTGAATGTGGACAGAAGTGTACACCATTTCTAGCCCTGGCTCATAAAAAGCTGCCATGAGATCCTTTACATTATCTCTTCCCTTACCTATCAGTGGGGTGCAGAAGATCCAAGAGAGGCTAGGACTCTGAAGATGCAAGCAATGACAGAGCCACAGTTGAAGGAAGCCTGGATCTCTGAGTCACCCTATGAAGGCTGCCCACTAGTCATAAACACCTACATCATACTTCATATAAATAAGAGCTAAACATTTTATTAGGTAAAGCTACGAAGATTAGGGAATTTGTTACAGTAACTAGGATTTCTTTTTATGCTAAGTAATAAAAAATCATTCATTTACAACTTAAGTTCTTATCTCCCTACTGCCCAGTGGATCAAGGGTTTATGAATTTTAGAAAGAAAATGTAAGCTGTTTTATGAAGAAAAATATGGAAGGACACACATGCTATTAACATGGGTTGTGTGTGGGGGGTGGAATTAGAGGAAGCTGATCCTTATGAGGGGAGGAGAGGGAGAGAGGAGAAGTAAACAGTGAAAGCTAATGAAAACAAGACATAAAACAGGTGCTGACAAACCGCTGCTTGTAGGCCAAATCCAGTCTACCATCCGTTTTTATAAATAAAGTTTTGTTGAAACACAGCCATGCTCATTCATTTATGTTTGTCTACAGCTACTTTGGCACTACAATGGCGGAGTTAAGTAGTTGCAACAGAGACCTTATGGTCCACAGAACTGGAAATATTTTGGCCCTTTATAGAAAAAGTTGGCTGACTATGGCCTAAAAAATATGTTTATATTCACAGTCATGCGTATAGGAAAAATTATATGTATGTATGGTATATTCATAAATACATTTAAATAAAAATTAATGACAAAAAGTAAAGCTATCTTTTCTTTGCACTTCTGAGGAATAGTTTACTTAAACTGTAGCTCATATCATGGAAGTTGCAAATATGTAAACAGATTGTACTACTTTTCAAGGCAAAGTGATTACTTTTCCAGTGGTTCATTCAATCCTGCAAATCTCACAGGTCTTCATGCTGCCTTTGTGTGGCATTTGTCCTGATGTTGTTAGCCCGTTAGCCCCTTTTTCACATTCCTACATCTTGTTCCTACAACACTTATGTTCTGCCAACTAGCTCCAAGCATGAGTTAGACAATGAAGTTTTTCTATTTAAGTAGCTCTTCTCAGTAAATACATTCCAGAAACATTAGACACAGTAATTTTCCTCAGTAATTCTTCTCCTGACATTCTTTCTTCAAGTAGCTTCAAAAGCACTTACGTCCTGATGTGGGGAAAAAAAAAAAAAAAAACAACCCCAAACCTAAGAAAGGTCTCCAGAACTTTCAGAATTGGGATAATATATACCACAATCCAAGAACCTCTTATTACAGATGTCCAGTGGGTTAAAGAAGTCATGTAAGAGGCTCGATTTACAGCATTATGAAAAAGGCATTTTTTCCATCTCTCTGTGAGCCCAAAGGTAGAATCCTGAATATAATTGCCAAGCATGAGCAATGATTTGAAAAATCAGTGGCACCATGCCTTTTCTATATATCAATTTCTGTATTAATTTGTTTGGCTTGTAGTTACAGTCACAAAGCGCTTAATGGCTCACACCCACAAACATGATGTCTCACTCAGGTTGTATGTTGGAAGTTCCCAATTAACTGGGGGTCAACTGCGTCTACTGTGACATTGCTCAGCTCCGATCAGCTCTGCTTTGCCTCACATGTCTTCTCATTTTAGTACCCTGGCTTAAGGAGCACGTAAGGTAGGATCTGCCCATTTTCTGGCAGAGAGAAAGAGAAAGAAGCCAAACTGAGCCACACAATCATGTTTAAAGCTTTTGCTTGAACTTGGTCTGCGTCAAGTTATCTCATATTCCATTGGCCAAATTAAGTTACTTGGCCAAGTCCAGAATCAATGGAGGAGAAAGGTATGTAAATAGTTGTGAACAGTAATACAATAGCCCACATCTTCTCTATGTGTTTGAAGATTGCAAGGCCGAATCCTGTCATCGGCTACCCCACAGCGAACTATCCTGTGGTGTTACCGCGTCTCACGCTTATTGACTAAGACAGCTAATTCACCCAGGAAAAGTTTCTCTAGAATGAGTATGTGTGCATTGCTTTTATCCTTCCATTTAATTGCAAAGATCTGCGCATTATCAGCGTGCCATTTTGAGAGAACATTAGACGAACTGATGTATTTTTTAAAAACAACTAATTACTTTCTTGCTTTCTGTATTAGCACAACTTATTCTGCACAGGCTCCAGCTTGGGGGAGGGGGGAGTGGTCCTGAAACCAAAGGGTTTTAGGATGCATTTAAAGAATCATATACTTTTACACCCTTTTTTGTTACCCTAATTACTTTCCTATTTGCATTCCAAATGCTGCTTTATTGAAATCCAATTCAAATTCAGATTATAGTCTCTGAATATGAGGAAGCCACTAAACTGTGCTTATTGTTAGAAATGGCCCTTGGAGAAATCTGAAGCCTCTGTTGTGCTACCTAAAAAATGCGAATGTTCTTTTTGATCCAGACAGAGGACAAGTTGGACTAAAATGCCTGTGGCAGTAGGGAGGCAACATTCTAAAGAAGAATATGATTTATTTAAAACTCATTTATTTGAATATTACATCACCAGCACCAGATCAATTTGATGTTAATGTTGAATTCAGAATGTCCATTTTGCTATGCAAACTAGAAGTCCTGCTGTTAATTTTTGGGGTAATTCAGGTTTCTACAATGCATTTTCCTTTCACTGGAGTCTGTAAGGTACTTGACCTCAATCCACCATGCCCCTAGTCCATTTCTTTTTATTGCATGGATCATTTATTCCAAGGGGGGATGTGATACCCTAGCAAAAGAGTTTACTGAGTCACTGGCTATTCTTTCTGAACTTTAGGGCTCCAGTTAGTAAATAGGAACATTCAGGAACTCCACATTACTAAACTAGAAAAGTTAACGGTGTAACACGGCTTAGAGGGTACAAGACAAACTCCAAAATTTCATTGTGGATGGACATGTCCGGCCAGATAATGGGACACAAGGAAACGTGTCAGCTGGTCATGTTCAAACTTTAATAAACATAACATTTATTGAATTTCAATGTCTTATTTGATTTATAAGTTAACCTCCATTTCCTAATTTCCCTCGGGTTAACCTCCAACCCTAGTAACCCAGGAAAATTAGGCTAGTATTCTGTAGCAAAATAAAATAGGACATTTGTTTTAGGGTGAGAGCTCTCTGAAAATCCTTTCGAATATCTTCTCATCAGGTTTTGGCTGGGACAAACAAAATACTCCTGGCACTACTGATTTTTTGTTTTAAAGCAAGAGTCCAAATATTTAGGGTCTCTAAAGGTGTACCTATTCTCAAATGTGACTCAAAACCAAATAAGCTTTTATATGTGTGAAACAAAGTTTATGGAAGGCCATTGTTTTGGACAAGCCTCCTGCACTAGGCCCCAGCAGACTAGACCACATCAGGATGGAGTCACTTGTGCTAATGAAGCGGCGTCATGTAATACTTGAAGTTTGTCGTCTCACATCGAGGAAATCAAGGACACAGACACACAAGGAGTGAGGTTAAGAGTGGAGGTTTAGGCCAGGCATGGTGGCTCATGCCTGTAATCCCAACACTTTGGGAGGCCAAGGTGGGTGGATCATGAGGTAAAGAGATTGATCTTTACCTCATGAAACCCTGTCTCTACTAAACATACAAAAATTAGCTGGGCGTGGTGGTACGCACCTGTAGTCCCAGCTATTCAGGAGGCTGAGGCAGGGGAATCATTTGAACCCGGGAGGTGGAGGTTGTAGTGAGCCAAGGTCGCGCCATTGCACTCCAACCTGGCAACAAAGTGAGAGTCTGTCTCAAAAAATAAAAATTAAAAAAATTTAAAAAAAACAAAAAAGAGTGGAGGTTTAATAGGCGAAAGAAAGAAAAACCCTCTCTCTTGCAGAGAGAAAGGTTCCTCAGAGTGGGTCTTCTGCTTCTGCAGTGAAATGCAGCGGATTTTATAGATGAGCTTGAGGAGGCAGTGTCTGATTTACATAGGGCACAAAAGATTGGTTGGACCAGGAGTGCCATCTGCATAAGGCATGAAAAACTGGTTAGGACTAGGTGTTCTATTTGCATAGGGTGCGAATTTCTGGTAGCCCCCACCCTAATCCTTTATTATGCAGATGAGTTCTCTACCTGGCTGGTGCCAAGTTACCTGGTTCTTTACTATACACTATACACGTGGTGACAAAGAAAAGGGAAGATGGAGCCTCCATGTTGAACATTCCTGGCCCTCAGGTAGCCCTTTTCTATTGACACAGCTGCCAACATTCACCCCTGCAAGCTGCCACCTTGCTTATCTATGTCTGCAGCTCAATTTTTCAGGCTGCTCTTTGTTAGAAAAGAAATGATTTCAGGGCTGCTTTTTGTTAAAAGGGAAATTCCACCAAGGACTCTATTGCCCTTACTATCTGTCTAAACAATTTCTTTCTGTCTCCTGTATCACTAAGTGCCATGTAATCAAAGTGAACTTTGAAACAGGATAGATTTCCCCGAACACAAAAGATTCTAGTCAACCTGAGTCACCCTAATAAGGAAGTCTTTGCTGTTTTAACCCTGTAAGAAAAATAACTTTGAAATGACCAACCTGTTTTTTGTTCTCTGTTTTATTATCAAGCAAATGGGCTTGTTTCTTGATGTTCACAGAAGCCAATATTATGTGGCATTGGCTTTTGAGAAAAGAAAGGCTTTATTTACAAAACTGGTCAGGAAGGAAATAGGAGCAGTCTCTCCAATTTGGGGTCTGGGGCAAATTTATGGGTTCAGAGGGCAAGGGAAAGGAGTTAGGAATGTTGTCTTGGCAAGTCTAATTGGAGGGCTTTAAATTTTGTGGGGGTTTTTTTGTTTGTTTTGAGATGGAGTCTCACTCTGTCACCCAGGGTGGAGTGCAGTGGGACCATCTCGGCTGACTGCAACCTCTGGCTCCCAGGTTCGAGGGATTCTCCTACCTCAGCCTCCAAGTAGCTGGGACTTCTGGTGCGTGCCACCACACCCAGCTAATTTTTGTATTTTTAGTAGAGACAGGATTTTGCCATGTTGGCCAGGCTGGTCTCAAAACTCCTGACCTCAAGTGATCCAGCTGCCTCGGCCTCCCAAAGTGCTGGGATTACAGGCATGAGCCACCACGCCTGGCCAAGGGCTTTAAATTTGACCATTTACAGAAATGTGTGTTGAGGATTTTAGCCCCAGATCTTCTGGCCCAATGTACTCCTCACTTCTGAAAGAGTTTAGGCATTCAGGTTCCTGTCATGTCTCAGTCTTCTTGGTGCTTAGGGGAGGATTAATCGGTTCCTGGCACAGTTAGAGGTCATTGCATATAACTGGGCTACATGGCATGCAGTTTTCAGCTCCGTTATACCTACAAGGTAACTTGACATTTTGTTATCAATACGATAAGCCCCGTTTGGGCTGGTCCTGCAGTTACAGTTTCTGCTTTCTTCAGCTTTCTACCTATAAAATCAAACTCCTCTGCTCAGCTCGTCAGAATACTGATTCTGTTTTATAGTATGAGGTGTTATCCAAGTCTAGAATCACAAATAAAAGCAAATAAAGATTTTTAAACTAAATTTGTTGCAATTTTGTCTTTTGACATATGGCTCTGTCAACCTAAAATAATCAAAAGGGTCAGAATGCAGTTTAAACAGAGTTTATTCAAAAACAAACGTTGAGGGCTACAGCCTGGGACACACTTCCAGCTTGCCTTGGGTAGTACTCCAGAGAACAAAAGAGAGGCTCAAGTTTTTAAATTAAAAAATGATGAATCTGAGGAGGGAGCAATTACAAAAGTTCTTCATCAAAAAATGTTCATTGGTTTACAGAAATAACATTAGTTCGTGATTGGCTATACATTGTTGAACTATAGAGCATATGGCATTTTGTGGCTCGTGGAAGTCATTCTAGAGTCTACACAGCAAGTGGCTTCAAGAAGTGATTATTTAGCTCAAGGGGTAGTGAGACTTGACTGCTATTACATTGTAAATGCCTTTCTGGGCCTGCTAATCGAAATGGGCTCATGTTTTTTGGATGAAAGTTTTTTTTTCCTTTCTCAACTCAAAACCAATAAGCCTTTTAAACGGCTTAGCAATGGACGCAAGAGGTGTACCCAAGGAAGTTGAAGAACATGCAGTCCCTATGATCCAAAGTCACTCCCAAAGATAGTCAAAAAGAAAGAAAGAAAAACGCTCATTGCCACAGGCAGTCAAGGCAATAAGGAAAGAGAGATGAGCTGCCTGAGGGATGGCAATGGGTCGCTAGAACGTCAGCAGCAAATGGAGTGCCTAGACTTCCACGTATCTGCACAACTGACTACTAATTCTCATGGCCACCCAACCTGACAGCTGGTCACCTGCAGGTGCAGGACTGACAACCTATGCCCTCCCACACCCACAGGAAAGAAAACCAGAGAGAGAACACTCTCACTAGATCCAAACCGAGCTCTCAGGACACAAAACAAGACAATCAGGAAAGAAATGACTATCCAATGGGAGGGAAAATACTCAAAACTGAGTCACCCAAGAGTCATAATAACCAAAGAACTAGTTCTTTCAAGTGTTTTCTCCTTCTAATCTATATTTAGAAAGAAAAGGCAAGAAGAGGCTCTTACCACCTTCATTCCACCCAACACTAAGCAGAGATCAGGGAGTTTAATGGGTTAAAAATCAGTTAATTAACATAAACATAAAAGTTTACTTTCATTAGCTTGGCCAGAGATCCTGAAATCTCAGCTGTAGTCTCCAGAGAGAGCAGAGTCCCAACCATCCATCCCGTCTTTGTCACCAAACTGCCAGGGAGTTAAAAACATTTCTCCACCTTCTTAGATTTTTTTGACTGGGGGTCTGCAAATTAAACTGATAAGAAATAGATTAGCAAGAGAAAAGACAGATTTTATTCACATATATACACATGGGAGTTCACAGAAAAATGTGACTCAAGGAGGCATTTGTAATTTGGGGCTTATGTACCATCTCATACCCAACTCCACACTACCTCCTTTTAACAGGGAAAAGGGAGGGGGAGAAGGGCATATACAGGAAAATGACTTTCAGGAAAGGTAAATGGACTTTTAGGAGAATAGATGGGAGATATAATTTTGTGACAATATCTGCTTAGGTGTGGTGCTGACTTCTTTCAGGTGATGAGTCAATCTTCCCTGTTGCTCCCAAGGAGGGTATTTACGAAAATTGAGTTCTTTTGAGTTCAAGAGGTTCTGCTTTTAGACAGATAAGAGATTTCAGGAGCCCAAATGTCTTTTGCTCAAAATATCTTTATAGCACAGTGGTATATTCTGGACTCCTACTCAAAGTGTCATTTGCAAAACAGCAGCAGCAGCATAACCTCAGAGCTTCTTAGAAATGCAGAATCTCAGAACTGACTCCTGACCTGCTGAATCAGATTCTGAATTTTTACAAAGCCCCCAGGGATTTGTAGAACATTAAAGTCTAAGAACAGCATACCAGAGGATCTGACACATCATTTCATCAGAAAGAGACTATAAATAGACCAAGATGTGAAGATGGAGATTTTTGTTCTCTTGGTACAGGGTGTCTTCAGTATCCTACCAAACCCCTCCTTCACCACCTCCTCTTTAACCCCTTTAGGAGGCTCCTGGATTGACTTTCTGATTTACAAGTTAACGCTAAAGGATGAATAGATGTTAATTATTTACCTGATAAATTCAAAGAGTATTGGCATTTTGACTGGTATCTACCTCAACCAAGAGACTAATATCTCATGATTTTGAATTTCATACTCTTCAGGGGGCGACTCTAATCAAACAATGAGAGTAGCTGCTATCTTCTCCTACTGAGACTTGGGAATTGCTGAGTGCATTTAGAGCGCAACTTGATGTCTTCTTAATGGGCTAAAGAGTAGCCATTTCTTTTAAGTTTAGAAAGTAGAATCTGCCCCTTTGAGCCCATGAATGAGGAGTTCCTGACTTCTTAGAACATTCTGGATGACCAGGTAGAAAGCACCTGGGTTGCTCCTCCTTTTCTAAAATGGTATAGAAGACAGAAGACATTCAAAACTTTGAGAATGATCAGACATTGGTGATATTTATCATCTTGTTTGCATGGCACATGACTTGGGGAAAAGAAAGTATGAAGGACCTTCTCTTCCTAGGAGGAATCCAGTTCTACTCTGCTACTAATGAGGAACCATAAAATTATCTAAAGCATCTTCTGCTTTATCTCCATTGTTGTTTCCTGGATATTTGTTGATTGCCTAATCAGTAGCTATTACATACTTCTCCCTTCCTAACAGGACCTACCCCTATCCCATTATGGGGTTGCCTGCCTTGTGGGTGGAATTATCCTCCCTTTCAGCTCTAGTGGTGAATCCTAATTGGCCTAAACTAATGCTTGCCCCAGTAACTGGTTCAGAAATATGTTGTAATGTAGCTCTAAGTCAAGAGTGAAAAAGAGTTTCCTAGCTAGTTGGCTAGTAATTGGTTAATATGTAAATGGGACAGCCTATACTGATTCAATCAAAGCATAGGCCAGACATTGTCTAGTAGGTGAGGGAAAGAAAGCTTTCTCTCTTGGGGCTGAACCTGAAGGGAAAGCATATAACACCAGATGCTTATGGAAATCTCCCCTAGAAGCACCAGCGATAATGCCATGGGTGGAAGCATAGAGAGACAAAAAGAATACTACCATTGAACTTTTCATTTATATGAGATTCTAAACATTTTTTGTCATGTGAAAAGGTTTGAGTTGGATTTTCTGTTACTTTGAAACTGAAAATATCTTAACGGATACACTTGCCAATTTGGACTAAATGCCCCCACCCTCTTATAATGGGGTGATTATTTGCCTCTTGGTGCCCCTGTAATGTGCAGAATGCAAGTTTACCAAGAATGAGGTTTAGAACAGTGGTTCTTAAACTTGTCTGCACATTGGAATAATCTAGGAACTTCAAATGATATTGATGCCTGCATCTCACCCCCCAGAGATTGTGATTAATTGCTTTGAGTATTACTGGGGCTTTGTGTGTCTACTTCTCTTACTTGTTTTATTTTGGTGGTGAGAACACAGGTGGCAACTGGAAGAGGGAAGTGGGAGGCTTCAATTTAATAAATAAATACGCACATTTCAAATGTTTACATTTTAATGTTACCATACCCAGGATGCTTTTTCTCCTAGCCATGAACTCTAAGACTCTGGAATAAGAAAAAGAAGAAATCATCCCAGTTCATAGAATGTTGAGATTTTATTGACCTTGTGATATTCAGAGAACCACGTCAGTGAATGATGCAATTTCCTGAGTTAATTTCCAAGAAGCAAATGTTCACAAAGGCTTTATAGGTCCCAATATGACAATGTATTCTCTAATCTCTTCTCTGATCTCCATCCCTTCCCCAGTCACCATGACAACTCACACAGGCATTAACCAAGAAACCTGAAAAGGACATTTTTTGTGTTTTACCTCAGCTCCTTTCTCAGACATTTGATAAAATGATTTGTATTCCAGAATTCCCTGGGATGGATGAATTAGAGATCCTCAAGCTTCCAAATTATACAGGTCAGACTATGGAGAGAGGCTGAGTATGGATTCAAGAAGTGAAGAATGGGAATAATAATGGAGTTTATCACATGGGATAAAGTCAGGGCTCTAAAGCAGAGGTTGGCTAACATTTTTGGAAAGAGAGAGACAGTAAATATTTAGGCTTTGTAGGCCATATGGTCTCTGCCACAACTACTCATCTCTACCATTGTAGTGCAAAAGCAGCCATAGAAAGTATGTAAATGAATGAATATGGCTGTATTCCAATAAAACTTAATTTACTGGCAGTGAAATTTGAATTTCATATAATATTCATGTGCCACAAAATATTCTTCTTTTGATTTTTTTCAGCCTTTTAAAAGTATAAAAACTATTAATTTCTAGCTGTGCAAAAACAAGCAGTAGACCAGATTTGGCCCACAGGCCATAGTTCCCCACACTGTTCTAATAAATGGTATACATGCCCCTCCAGTCCTCCCTAACATTTAAGACTCCAACCATACTGAAACATGGTTTCCCAAATAACCCATTCTGTTAGTGAGCTATTATCCTTGATTTTGCTTTTGCCTCATCCAAAAATTTTCTCCTGCCCTTGCCTGGTAAGCAAACTTGCAGTCCTTCTTCTACTCTGCTGAGTGTTTTCACATCTGCAATGCCTTCCCATATTCCCTGGGACTAAGGCAGACTAAGGTAGTCCATCCTCTATACTCCCATTGCATTATACATACATGTTAATCTGGGTAGACTGGCTGTTGTAGCACTCAGCACTCCAGTTTAAATGGCTTAACACAGTAAATATTTATTTCTCACACATATAATGGGGCCATGGGGTAAGGTGGGCATTTGGGCTTTCTCCATTCAACCGTTTAAGGGCTCAGTCTCCTGTCTTATAGCTCAGACTTGTAGAAGGTCCTACTAATACATTCTGTTCTGTAGTCAAATGAAGAGAGCAGAATTGCAAGGGAGGATTTTATGGGCCAGGCCTGGAGCACGTTCCTTCTGCTCAAGTTCCTTTGGCAAGAACCACATTCTTTGTCCACATGTAACAGTAAAGGAAGCTGGAAATGAGGTTGGTTGAATGAATGAATAAGTTGTAAGTATACACAAATTTCATTTTAAGACAGCAGCACACGCATTGTTCTTAGATGATTAAAACATTAATCTCAATGGAATTTGTTAAAAAGCAAATGGGACTGAGTGATAACCAGCTGAACTAAATTTCATGTTCCCTTCCGCCTTTGTGTTGTGAGAGCTGTTGTAGCTAACTTGCAAAATGTGTCCTTCTCTATGTCAAGTTTCTTTCACAAGTTAAAAACAAACTCATTTTACTCAGGTCTGCTTTAGCTTTATCCCTCCTCTGACAATGTCTTTACTCTTACTGGAGGCCACAAAGGACTTACGGGTGCAATGTTTTTGATAGGTGGCTTTCTCCCCAAACCCTCCATCTCCATCCTGCTGCCCAGAGTGTTGCCTTGCCTCTCCAGGCCATCTGCACTTGCTCTTGGATGAAATAGAATTAATGCCATTTGCTGTTTTCCTGTCTTTCATAGCTCCAAGATGTGTCCCTGTGTCCCTTTGTTGGCATGCTGGCTTATACAACAGCTGCTACTTTCAGCCATCCCTACTGAGAGAAAACAATAGCGTTTCCTGTTGATATGGCTCCTTTGTTTGGAATCAAAGGAGACATGTTAAGGCCACGGGGTCCTTTTTAATGCTGTCTCTGGGGACTGTGGGGTTTTTTTGATCATACACTTGCCAGGATTAAATCCAGCATGAGTCTTAAGGGTGCATTCTTGGGGGTGGTTACTAAGCACAAAGGGGACAGAGAAGAGTAATAACAGGATGGGTTCCCTTCTGCTTCTGCATTTCCACATTTTCCACCTCTAAGCACATTCTGCTTCTGCAGTGATTCTGTTCCCCATTTCCTATGTTACACAGCCCACAGACCACAAAACAGCGAGCAGCTGGGAGTTATGTGCCTTTCTTTACTTGCAAAATGGCATGCAAGACACTACAAAGCCATGCCAGTCCCCTCTTCCTAGCTTTTGCTCTTCTGTTTGATAGAGGCCCACTTCATCTTTGTGCCTAAACTGTCAGGTCTGTCCTGATTTCTTCTCAACATCTCTGTACCACTTGTAGTTCAGAAGTAATGCCTACTGGCAGTGACCACCTGAGTATCTAGCTGTGACACAAGTGAGCCATCCATAATGACACTTTTCATGTTCCCACATAGAATGCTGATTTGCAGTTATAAAATGAAGCTGACCATTTTTGAGGGTTATGTGCCAGGTACTGTGGTAAGTATGCTGCTTTTGTTATATCCTTCTGTCCCCACAATAATATCCCAGAGTTGGCACCATTTTGCCCAATTTTATAAATAAGAAAACTGAAGCCGGGACAGAAAACCTTGGCCAAGGTCATATTGAGAAGCCCAGAGCTAAGACTTGAAGCAATATTTGTGTGACTTCAGAGTCTTCGATCCATAATTCTATGCTGCTGCCTTGAAACTAGTGAGGCTGTACAGTATTCATGTGTACTGTAAGAATTTATAGAATATTAATACTAGAGTATGGTCCACAGATTGGTAATATCAGCATCAACTGGGAGCTAATATTTTAAATGCAGAATCTCAGAAAATCCAAATACGCATGTTAGTAAGATCAATATGATTCTTAGCCATATTAAAGTTTGAGAATCTCTACTCTATAATGCATTTCCTTTTATTTTATGTTAAAACATACAATTAAGTTATTATTGACTATAGTCACCCTGTTGTGCTATCAAATAGTAGGTTTTATTCATTCTTTCTATTTTTTTTGTACCCACTAACCATCCCCACCTTCCCACCAGCTCCCCCACTATCCTTCCCAGTCTCTGGTAACCATCCTTCTACTCTCTATGTCCATGAGTTCAACTGTTTTGATTTTTAGATCCCACAAACAAGTGAGAACATGCAATGTTTGTCTTTCTGTGCCTGGCTTATTTCACTTAACATAGTTATCTCCAGTTCCAACCATGTTGTTGCAAATGACTGAATCTCGTTCTTTTTTATGGATGAATAATACTCCCTTGTGTATATGTACCACATTTTCTTGATCCATTGATCAGCTGATGGACACTTAGGTTGCTTCCAAATCTTGGCTGTTGTGAACAGTGCTGCAACAAACCTGGGAGTGCAGATATCTCTTCAATATACTGATTTCCTTTCTTTGTGGTATATTTCCAGGAGTGGGATTGCTGGATTATATGGTAGCTTTATTTTTAATTTTCTGAGAAACTTCCAAACTGCTCTTCATAGTGGTTGCAATATTTACATTCCTACTAATAGTATACCAGGGTTCTCTTTTCTCCACATCCTCACCAGCATTTGTTATTGCCTGACTTTTGGATAAAAGCCATTTTAATTTGGGTGAAATGATATCTTATTGTAGTTTTGATTTGTATTTCACTGATGTTGAGCACCTTTTCATATGCCTGCTTTCCATTTGCATGTCTTCTTTTGAGAAATGTCTAGTCAAGGTCTTTTGCCCATTTTGATGGGGTTATCAGACTTTTTCCTATAGAGTTGTTTGAGCTTCTTATATATTCTGGTTATTAATCCCTTGTCAGATGGGTACTTTGCAAATATTTTCTCCCATTCTGTGAGCTGTCTTTTTACTTTGTTGATTGTTTCCTCTGCTGTGCAGAAGCTTTTTAATTTGATGTGATCCCATTTGTCCATTTTTTCTTTGGTTGCCTGTGCTTGTGGGGTATTACTCAAGAAATATTTGCCCAAACCAATGTCCTAGAGATTTTCCCCAATGTTTTCTAGTAGTAGTTTCACAGATCGAGGCCTGAGATTTAAGCCTTTAATTGATTTTGGTTTGGTTTTTGTATATGGCAGAGATAGGGGGTCGAGTTTCATCCTTTTGCATATAAATATCCAGTTTTCCCAGCACCATTTATTGAAGATAATGTCCTTTACCCAACATACGTTCTTGTGAACTTTGTCAAAATGAGTTCACTCTAGATATATGGCTTTATCTCTGCATTCTTTATTCTGTTCCACTGATCCATGTGTCTGTTTTTATGTCAGTACCATGTTGTTTTGATTATTATAGCATTGTAGTATAATTTGAAGTTGGGTAATGTGATTACTCCAGTTTTGTTCTTTTTGCTTAGGGTAGCTTTGGGCATTGTGGGTATTTTCTGGCTCCATATACATTTTAGGATTTTTTTTTCTATTTCTGTGAATAATGACATTGGTATTTTCATAGGGATTGCATTTAATCTGTAGATTTAGATAGTACGGATGTTTTAACAATATTGATTATTCTCATACGTGACTATGGTATATCTTTCCATATTTTTGTGACTTCTTCAATTTATTGCATCAATGTTTTACAGTTTTTATTGTAGAGAACTTTCATTTCTTTGATTGAGTTAATTGGTATTTTATTTTATTTGTAGCTATTGTAAATGGGATTGCTTTCTTGATTTCTTTTTCAGATTGTTCATGTTGGCATATAGAAATATTATTGATTTTTGTATGTTGATTTTGTATCCTGCAACTTCACTGAATTTGTTTATCAGTTCTAATAGTTTTTTGGGTGTAGTCTTTAGGTTTTTCTAAACTTAAGATCTTATCTTCTTCAAACAAGGATAATTTGACTTCCTCTTTTCTAATTTGGATGCTTTATATTTCTTTCATCTGACTGCTCTAACTAGGACTTCCAGTACTATGTTGAATAACAGTGGTGAAAGTGGCTTAATAGACATAGAAAAAGCATTCAATAAAATTTCACATTCTTTCATGATAAAAACTTTCAACAAAGTAGTGATAGATGGAACATGCCTCAAAAAAATAAATAAATAAATAAAGTCCATATACAACAAACCCACAGCTAACATCATACTAAATGGGGAAAAGCTAAAGTTTTGTCTTCTAAGAACTAAAACAAGACAAAGGTATCCACTTTCACCACTCTTATTCAGCATAGTACTGGAAGTCCTGGCCAGAGTATTCAGGCAAGAGAAAGAAATAATAGGCATACAAGTTGGAAAAGAAGTCAAATTGTCCCTCTTTGCAGATGATACAATCTTATATCTAGAAAGACCTAAATATTTTACCAAAAAACTCTTAGAGCTGATAAATAAATTTAGTGAAGTTGCAGGATTCAAAATCAACATACAAAAATTAGTAGATTTTCTATACACCAATAATGAATTAGCTGAGAAAGAAATCAAGAAGTTAATCCCATTTAACTAAGGAGGTGAAAGGCTTCTACAAGGAAAACTACGAAACACTGATGAAATAAACTGAAGAGGACACAAACAAATAGAAAAACATTTTGTGCTCATGGATAGGAAGAAATAATGTTGTTAAAATGACCATACTGCCCAAAGCAATCTACGAATTCAATGCAATCTCTATTAAAATATCAACATCATTTTTCACAGAAATAGAAAAAACATTCCAAAAATGTGTATGGAATGAAAAAAAAGCCCAAATAAGCAAAACAATCCTGAGCAAAAAAGACAAAGCTGGAGGCATCACACTACCCGACTTCAAAATATATTACAAGGCTATCGTGGCCACGACAGCATGGTATTGGTATAAAAGCAGATATATAGCTCAATGGAAGAAAATAAAGAACCCCAAAATAAATGTACATACTTAGAGCCAACTGATTTTTGACAATGGTGCCAAGAACATAAACTGGAGAAAGGACAGCCTCTTCAATGAATGGCGCTGGGAAAACTGAATAGCCACATGCATAAGAATGAAACAGGCCCCCTATCACTCACCCCATACAAAAGCCAACTCAAGATGGATTAAACACTTAAATGTGAGGTCCAAACCTATAAAATTAATAGAAAAAATTACAGGAAAAATACTTCAGGACATTGGTCTAAGCAAATATTTTATGGCTAAGACCTCAAAAGCACTGGCAAGAAAAATTAAAAGACACAAATGGGACTATATTAAACTAAAATGATTTTACACAGCAAAGGAAACAATCAGCAAAGTGAGGAGACAACCTGTTGAATGACAGAACATTTTTGCAAACTATTCATCTGACAAACAACTAATATCTAAACTATAAAAGTAACTCAAACAACTCAACAGGAACAAAACAAATTATTCTATTTAAAAGTGGGCAAAGGACAAGAATAGACATTTCTCAAAAGAAGACATACAAATGGCCAACAGTTATATGAAAAAATGCTCAACATCACTAATAATCAGGAAATTGCAAATCAAAACCACAATGAGATATCATCTTATCTGAGAATGGCTATTATTAAAAAGACAAAAAATAACAGAATCCAGTGAGGATGCAGATAAAAGAGAACTCCTACACACTGTCGGTGGAAATATAAATCAGTACAACCACCATGGAAAAACAGTATGAAGATTTCTCAAAAAACTAAAAATAAGGCCGGGCACAGTGGCTCACACCTGTAATCCCAGCACTTTGGGAGGCCGAGGGGGACAGATCACGAGGTCAGGAGATCGAGACCATCCTGGCTAACACGCTGAAACCCCGTCTCTACTAAAAGTACAAAAAAAATTAGCTGGGCATGGTGGCGGGTGCCTGTAGTCCCAGCTACTTGGGGGGCTGAGGCAGGAGAATGGCATGAACCCAGGAGGCAGAGCTTGCAGTGAGTCGAGATCATGCCATTGCACTCCAGCCTGGGCGACAGTGCAAGACTCCATCTCAAAAAAAACAAAAACAAAAACAAAACAAAACAAAACAAAAAACTAAAAATAGAACTACAATATGACCCAACAATGCCACTACGTGGTATTCATCAAAATGAAAAGAAATCAGTTTATTAAAGGAATATGTGCACTTTCATGTTTATTGTAGCACTGTTCAAAATAGCAAAGATATGGAATCAAGTGTCCATCAATGGAAGAATGGATAAAGAAAAAGTGGTATATACACACATGGAATACTATTCAGCTATAAAAAGGAATGAAATCATGTCATTTGTAAAACATGGATGGAACTGGAGGTTATTATGTTAAGTGAAATAGGCCAGGCACAGAAAGATAAATATCAAATGTTCTCACTCATATATGGAAGCTAAAAAGTTGATCTCATGGAGGCAGAGAGTAGAATGACAGATATCAGAGGCTAGGAAAGGTATGTGGGGGGAGGGAGGATGTAGAGAAGTTGGTTAATGGGTACAAACATACATTCAGATAGAAGGTATAAGTTCTAATGTTCAACAGCAGAGTAGGGTGACTATAGTTAACAATGATGTATTTTATATTTCAAAGTAGCTAGAAGAGAGGACTTCGAATTGTTCCCAACACACAGAAATGATACATACTCAAGGTGATGATAGCAAAGACTTGGAACCAACCCAAATGTCCATCAATGATAGACTGGATTAAGAAAATGTGGCACATATACACCATGGAATACCATGCAGCCATAAAAAAGGATGAGTTCATGTCCTTTGTAGGGACATGGATGAAGCTGGAAACCATCATTCTCAGAAAACTCTCACAAGATCGAAAAACCAAACGCCACATGTTCTCACTCATAGGTGGGAATTGAACAATGAGAACACTTGGACACAGGAAGGGGAACATCACACACCAGGGCCTGTTGTGGGGTGGGGGGAGGGAGGAGGGATAGCATTAGGAGATATACCTAATGTAAATGATGAGTTAATGGATGCAGCACACCAACATGAAACATGTATACATATGTAACAAACCTGCACGTTGTGCACATGTACCCTAGAACTTAAAGTATAATAAAAAAAATTTTAAAAAAAGGAATGATACATACTCAAGGTGATGGATACCCAAAATATCTGACTTGCACACTCTATGCATGTAATCCATAAATATGTAAAATATTATGTGTCAATAAAAAATCACTCAAAAGAATAATCATATGATAGTCAATTTGACATCAGGATGCTTCAACTTAAACAACACACCTATAAGACCTAGCTAAAACCACTTAAATGAATAAAGGGCTCTGAGAAAATAGCTGGCTGAGGCAGAATTTCTGCTGTGTGTTTGTGAGTTTGTGTGTTTGTTCCCTTTACTGCTCCCTCTCCATTTTTGTAATCACCCTGGTTGACAGAGTTGAACGCTTACTAATCAATCAATGAATTAATTTCAACATGCATTCAACCACACATACCGTACTTCAAACACAGTCAAGCACCTTTGTTTCTGGGTGTTGTGAAGACAGACAAATAAGACTAATTTCTACTCTTGAGGAGGTCACAGCTTTGGAAGCAATATAAATAGAAGTTTTCCTATTATAAACTATAATTCAACATAAGCGCTAAAATAAATCAATTATCTGATATTCTAACTAGACTTTTTCAGATTTTAATATTTCTGAAATATGCATTTTAAACATTTATATTAGAAGAGAGAAAAAATACTGAATGAGTTGTTATTGTCTTACTATTTAAATGTGGATATGTGTTAAAGAAATCTATTTATCTGATTGCCACCTTCATTGAGATATTTGCTTTAAAAGTGCTACCCACAATTACATTTTAATTTATGTTTACTTTCTTATCTTTCTTTTCTTTCTTTTAAACGTTTTGTTTTAAAATTATTTTACATTTATAGAAAATTTGTAAATATAATACAAAGTTTCTATCTACTCCAGACCAAGTTTCCCCTGTTATTAATATCTGGCAGTGGTTTGGTATATTTGTCACAATTAATTAATGAATATTGATATATTATTACTACTAAAGTTAATATTTTATTCATATTTTCTTAGTTTTTCTAATGTACTTTCTTCTTTTCCAGAATCCCATCCAGAATACCACATTATATTTAGTTGTCATATATTTTTAGATTCTTCTTGATTTTGACAGTTTCTCAGATTTTCATTGTTTTTGATGATCTTGAAAGTTTTAAGGAAGACTGATCAGCTATTTGTAGAATGACCCTCTATTGGAATTTGTCTGATGTTTGTCTCATGATTAGACAGGCGTTATGAGTTTTGGGAAGGCATACCACAGAGATGCCATTCTCATCACATCATATCAAGAGTACAGGATATCAACATGACTTATGGCTGAGGTTAACCTTAATTACCTGACTGAGGTAGTGTTTGTCAGATGTCTCCACCATAAAGTTACTCTTTCTCCCCCTTTTTTGTACTGTACTCTTTGAAACGAAGTCACTATGCACATCCCACACATTAAAAGTGGGGAGTAATGCTCCACCTCCATGAGGGAAGAGTATCTACATAAATTATTTGAAATTTGTCAGCACAGTAGATTTGTCTCTTCTCTATTTATGTCATTAATTCATTATTTAATCATTTATTTATATATATATTGACTCATGGATATTTATTTTATATACTGGGTTATACTCCTATACTACTTTATTTTATTGCTCAAATTTTCCAGCTTTGTCCACTGGGGGGGTCTTTCTGTTGACTCTTATGTCCCTTGACATACCCCAATAGTTGTGGGTTTTTTAAATTGTTTTGAGCATTTTCTTTCTTTCTGTCACTACATGATGCTCCAGGCATGCCTTGTATATTTATAGCCACAGGCCTAGAATCAATCATTTCACCAAGAAGCCCAAGTTCCTTTTTCAATGGTAATACAAACCAAGATTTTGGCAATTGCCTTTTAAAATGGTTTTTAAAAATATTCCACTCTTATTCTGCATTGGAAAAAGAAGTTATTGTTCAAATATAAGATTTCTGGTGAAATATCAAGACATGCAATCAAAGGCAGTATAAATCAGATATCTTGGAAAAGGCCAGAAGATTCTGAAATCCAGGACTGGTTGGTATGGTTAACACACATATGACAAGGGACTATTACCCAGGTACCAAAGAGCCATTGGTCCAAAGATTCTGGCTGACTTTCAAGGGAAGATGAATCTCTTCCAGCAATATGTGATTTGATCAAAAAATCAAACTAGGTGTATTAGTCCATGTTCATGCTCATGATTAGACAAGGGTTATGAGTTTTGGGGAGGAATACCACAGAGATGCCATTCCCATTACATCATATCAAGAGTATAGGCTATCAACATGACTTATCGCTGAGGTACCCAAGACTGGGCAATTTACAAAAGAAATAGGTTTATCGGATTTACAGTTCCACATGGCTGGGGAGGCCTCACAATCATGGCAGAAAGCAAGGAAGAGCAAGTCACATCTTACGTGGATGGCAGCAGGCAAAGAGAGCTTGTGCAGGGAAATTCCCCTTTCTAAAGCCATCAGATCTCGTCAGACCTATTCACTATCACAAGAACAGCACAGGAAAGACCTGGCCCCATGATTCAATCACATCCCACCGGGTCCCTCCCACAGCACGTGGGAATTCAAGATGAGGTTGGAGTGGGGACACAGCCAAACCATATCACCATGGTTTACCAAATAAAAAATACAGGTACAGCCCTGGTTTTCTTAGATATTCCTCCTAACGTACTGTCATCCTAAAGCTAGTGAAGTCAGGTTCAGCAGCTCAAATTTTGAAATGCAGCCCATCACCCATGACAGTAAGTCCCAGGAATTTTTTGACTCTGCAGTGTGAAAAAGGCTTGACACAATCTTGTGATACTGAAAAGAAAATTACACATAAGTATATGAATGTGTGTTTTTTGTTTTAGGCACATCAAATATAGTTTGATTTACTTTTATAGTATCTATAGTCAAATTGATGGTTATATAGTGTGATGGTTTTGATGTGTCTCCCAAAGTTTATGTGTTGGCAACAGTGTTGAGAGGTGGGATCTTTAAGAGGCGATCAGGTCATGAGGGCTCTACCATCATGAATGAACTAGTACCATTATCACAGGAGTGTGTTCCTGATAAAAGGATGAGTTCACCCCCCCGTTCCCTTCCTTTCTCTTCTCTTCTTCTTCTCTCTCTCTCTCTCTCTCTCTCGTGCATGTGTTATATGATACCATCCACCATGTTATGGATCAGCAAGAAGGCCCTCATCAGATGCATTTCCTCAGTATGTTGGCCTTTCCAACCTCTACATCCACGAGCCAAACAAATTGCTATTTATTATAAATTATCCACTCTCAGGTATTCTGTTATAGCAATGCAGAATGGACTAAAACATATAGTCAATGGAGATTTAGAATCAGGGAAATAATTCTGTGAGGCCATTCATCCCTGGATAATGGAAAGCTCCAGAAGGCTCAAGGATGTTTCCTGGCCTCACATTTGAGCCAATAAAATTTACCTTTCCTAAGATCAATTTTGTGAAGTCCTTGTGAAATCATCAGTTTGTCTCCCTCTCTCATTCCTCTCCCTTTTGCTCTTTCTCATCCCAGTCAATGAAAATCTTTCTGAAAGTCAGGTATGCTTGTCAGCATTACTCTAGCTTCTGACTTTGTAAAAAAAAAAAAAAATGTTCCTAATGAGAACACTTGGACATGGGGCGGGGAGAACACTTGGACATCACACACCGGGGCCTGTCAGGGGGTGGGGGGCTGGGGGAGGGATAGCATTAGGAGAAATACCTAATGTAAATGACAAGTTGATGGGTGCAACAAACCAACATGGCACATGTATACCTATGTAACAAATGTGCACGTTGTGCACATGTACCCTAGAACTTAAAATATAATAAAAAACAAACAAAACAAAACAAAACAAAAAACAAAAAAAAAGTTCCTTTTTTTTCCTCTATTCCCTGGAACTGTCTTAATTGCTTAGGAATATCTGAAATTTAAAGACTTGGAAAAATGTACCTGTAAAGCATTTTTTTCTTCTATAGTTATTGGTCTATTTAAGTTTTCTGCTTCTTTCTGGATATATTTTTAAATATGTATTCCTAGAAATCCTTTCACTTTATCCAAGTTTAAAAATTGCTACCATAGAAGTATGTAGAGTATTTTCATAATTATTTTCTATTTCCTCTGTATATATGATGGTCTTATATTATCCCTAATTTTGTTTGCTGAGATTTATCTTTTTCATAACTAAACTAGTTAGGGGTTCTTCTATATTTTCCTAATGTTTAAAGAAAACACATTTTTTTCTGAATTTTTATTTATTCATGTCTTTTTATTTAAGTAATATATTTATTCTGCTTTCCTTGGGCTTACATTTCTTGTTATTTACTTCCTAAGTTAACTGCTAAATTTGTTAATTTTATTTTTGTTGGTTTAATAAATGACTTATCATCTGGAAACAATATCCATATCCCATGTAGATAATTCGCATTATCATTATTTTTAGATGTTCTACAGTTGCTGATTTTATTTGTTCTTTGACCCAAGTTGTTTTAGTACAGTTTTAAAATCCTTTAAGATGTCGATGTGTTTGTTTATTGTTTTGTTCTTTATTTTTCATTTCATAACCTTATCTTTCAATATATAGAATGGACCATCTTTACATCTATAGGATTTCATCTACTAATGCAAACGGCATGGTGCACATGCCACTGTGGGCTTTCAGCACAACAGATAAGTGTGTGTGTGTGTATGTGTGTGTGTGAAGAATCTACATTTAATGTAGCCAAAACATTACACGTATCCACACAATTATGTATCGCTCTTCGGTATCACAAAGAGCACATCTAAGCTGTTACTATTAAGACCTTAAGATTTTTACAAAGGCAAATACAACAAACAAACCACTTTTCAACCAAAATAGAGCTAAATGTAACCTGAAAGGGAACTAAGAAGCAGACGTTCATTCCTATATCATCAAACATAGGGTTTTTTCTACCATGTTTTGGTTGGAATATGGCTTCCTCTACTGCAGTGTTTACTAAATGTTGTCTGCAGGCTAGAATCAGCTGCGAAATTTCTAGACATTTTAAATCCCAGGCCAAACCCATGAACAATTAAATCAAAATCTCTGGAATGGGATACAGGCATCAGTATTTATGAATCACCCCAAATAATTCCAATGTGCAGATTCCATGCACACGATCTAGGACACACACAGCTGAACCTTGCTTGCAATTAATCCTCAGTGTTGTAAATCAGTTGTTCTCAAACTTGAGCTGTATCAGAATAACTGGAAAGCTGTTAAAACACAGATTTCTGGGCCTCACCTTAGGGTGTCTGATTCAGTAAGTCTGGAATGAAGCATAAGAACTGACATTTCTAACAAGTTCCCTGATAATGTTGATGCTGCTATTCCTCAAACTACATTTTGAGAATCTTTTTGTATTGAGCCTTAGTTTCAGAAAAGAAAACTTATTTGAAATTAACCTTTTTATTATTTTTTTTATTACACTTTAAGTTCTAGGGTACCTGTGAACAACGTGCAGGTTACATATGTATACAAAAATTTATAATTTAGGAAAACATAATGAATGAGTTATTTACAATACACTTTAAGTTCTAGGGTACCTGTGAACAACGTGCAGGTTACATATGTATACAAAAATTTATAATTTAGGAAAACATAATGAATGAGTTATTTACACACCAACAACCCAGAGGAACCGCTGGAGAATTATGCTGGTAAAAAAAGCTAACCATCGAAAGTTGTATGCTGTACAATTCCATATATGTAACATTCTTTAAAAAATAACAAAATGAAGAACAAATTAGTGATTTCCAGAAGTTAATGAGGGTGTGGAGGTGGGAGGGAAGTGTGTGTGGCTAGAAAGAGCAACATGACTGATCGTTGTGTTGATTTACATATTCTGCATCTTGTAATATCAATGCCAATATCCTGGGAATGCTGTCATTCTATAGTTTCACAAGGTGTTACCATTGGCAAAAACTGGGTAAAGGGTAAAAAAATAAAAAAAAATAAAAAATAAAAAAAGAAATTAATCTGTAGCAAGAATTCTTTCAAGAAGCCACCATGACTATAGCTTCCAAAAAAGAAAACATTGAGTACATTTTTCAAGACCATATAAACTTAGATTTAACAAACCTGCTGTACTCTCCCCTTTAACAGAAGTCTTCATGAAGTATTTATTAACAAGTACTTCATAGGTGGCCAACTTAATTGCTATATTAATAATTCAAGTGTGATGTAGTTGCTTCAATCTAAGAATTTTAGCATTTTAGCATTAATTTCTAATTAACTACTATTTTCTTATGTTTTTATGAGCTCATCTATGTGTACATTAATTCTTAGTCTGCACTGATTTCCATAGCAAAAGGACTCAATGTTTCTTTTCTCTCTGAGGATATATGATACTAGTTAGAATATAAGAAAACTTCTCCGTGGTGATTTAGTTTCTGCATGTGAACATAGCTGTGTCAGCAGTTGTGAACACTAACACAGTGCAGTGGGTTCCAGATATTAAAGACAACAATGAAGTTGCAGTTTAGAGGTTTTGAATTTGTATGCTGTACAGGTGACTAAAACTTCCATGAGATAGCCATACCCCCTGGTAGCTTAGACCCTAAGACACAGGTCAACAAACTATGGCCCATGGGCCAAATCCAGCCCACTGCCTATTTTTATAAATAAAATTTTATTAGAACACTGTTAAATTCATTCCTATATATATTGTCTATGGCTGCTTTTGGGTTATAATGGCAGACTTGAGTAGTTCTACCCACAAAGCCTAAAATATTTACTACCTGATCCTTTATATAAAAAGTTTGTTAGCCTTATTAATCAAGGTTCTTTGTGTAGTAATGATTAGCCATCCACATATTCATGCAGCCATAAGATCATTCCACCCACATTCTTCCTCATACATGATTCACAAGGTTACCCCAAAAGCTTTGTAAATGTCTCACTGAAGTCCTGGACTCAGAAACCTGTCAAAAATGTAAATAGGGTTACTTTGTCATGACTTAACACATACTGAATCTGCTACTGGCTGGCAATTGGGGTTCATTTAGAGCTTGTTACTTTGAGAAACCAAGGGTTATCTTGCTGAATCACAGCCCTAGTTGCCTAACTCTAATGTTCTTCATAAGGAGTCTCCAAGGAATATTTTTTGTATGGCTTATCCTCATTACTAATCCCCTCTTTTGTAATAAATGGTAGTTAACTTCAGGGGAAGCTTGAAAAAGGTCAAGAAAATGTGTTACAATAACAATGATAGAAACCACAGAAGTGGGTACATATTGGGAAATGATGATATTCACCTTAAAGGTTAATATCACGGGTTTGGCCTTGGATTTAAAGGGTTTAATGATGGGCTTAAAGATGCGAAAGAGAAAAGTGACCATGTCATCACAACTTGCTATTAAAATGAATTATATGGGGATGGGAGATTAGCATCTCCTATTGAATCCAATAATTAAAATAATGATAATTTGCAAGATAAAAAAAAATATGCGGATGGAAAAGCAAAAGAAATATGACTAGAACATTGTCAATTTCTGCATGTACTAACAGCAGAAAACAGCGAAAGGTAAGAATCTGTATGGAGTGAGGTGTGATGTGGTTAAGGAAGCAGCTATGGCAAGCAAGAGGAAAGTAAATTAAAACATGAGAGAGGAGATTAAGAAAAGTCAATAATATCTTGGAAATAAATGTGATAAGATGGCAGAAAGGAAGCCAGTCGAGTGAGGGAAGTTGGAGTCATCTCATGCCTTACTGCTCTAGAGACTGTACCATGAATACCAAATTTAGCTCCATCATGAGACATCGAGGATTTGTAGAAGACATAAGACTAGTGATGAAAATTACTGGGCCCTGGCAAAAAGTAATTTATAGATAAAGCCATGAGACGCTTCTTATCAGATAGGTGATGAGTAGAGAACAGTGCAGTAAAAAAGGAGCTTGAAATAAATACTTCTGCCCCACTAAGAAAATAAGGTAGATTTGTGCCCATTATTCTTGTATTTACATTTTTATGACCACTCTATATGAATAGAATCACACAGTAAAGTTAAAATCTTTCTCCCTTGATTCTACTGAAGAAAAAAGAGAGGAAAACATACGGAGAAAAGAGAGTTGGTGGAGATATTTGCTGCTGTTTTATTCTTAATCAGAGATTTAAGTGACAGGGGAAGTATATATTGATATTGATTGATTTTATTGTGCATTTTAGATTTATGCTTACTTATTGAGCCCCTGCTTGATTGATTTTTATTATGAATTTTAAATTTAAATTTCCTTAAAAGAGCCTCTGTTGTTGACAGGTACTGTTCTAGGAGATAGCCAAATAAGACATAGTCTCTGTCTTCAAGGACCTGTTTGAATCGAAGAATAAGATAAGTAGTCAGGTATTTAATGTATGTGCTATAATGAACAGAGTCAAAGGGGAGATATCGAGATGAGTCTAAGATTGCCCAGAAGTAACATCTAAATTGAGACCAGAAGGGTGATTATCAGTTATTTAAAAAAAAAAGGGTTGGGGTACAGATATTCTATACAAAAGGAATATAAGAGATGGTATGGTAAACTGATTGCAAAAGGTCCCAGTTCTCCATCTATTTATGTATCCATGCCTCTACAATGTGAATTTGTATTTCCTTTCATAAAGCAGTGGGGTCTTTTTCCAATTCTTTGGTCCTGGGCTGATTTTCTGATTTGCTTTGGCCTATAGAATGCTACAGAAGTGATCCTGTATCAGTTCCATGCTTAGGCATCAAGAGATTTTCCACGCTTCCACTCTCTTTCTTTGAACTCTATCACCACCATGAAAATAAGCCAGGGCCTACCTATTACAGGATGAAAGACCATGTAGAGGACAGCCATATCATGCCCAGTGAGGCCATGTTAGACCATGCTAGACCAGCCAGACCCCAACTGGCCTGCCAACTGAGTAAAGGTATATGGGCTAGTCTAATGGATATTGGATAAGTCTGGCCCATATCAGCAGAATCTCTCAGCTGACCCATAGGTTTATGGGAAGTAATAAATAATTGTTATCATAAGACACTGATATGGTTTGACTGTGTCCCCACCCAAATCTCATTTTGAATTGTAGTTCCTATAATTTCCACGTGTCATGGGGATTTAAAACCTCCAGTGGGAGGTAATTGAATCATGGGGGTGGGTTTTTCCCGTGCTGTTCTCGTGATAGTGAATAAGTCTCATGAGATCTGATGGTTTTATAAAAAGGGCAGTTTCCCTGCACACACTCTCTTGCCTGCCACCATGTAAGACATGAGTTCCTTCACCTTCTGCCCCAATTGTGAGGCCTCCCCAGCCATGCATAACTGTGAATCCATTAAACCTCTTTTTCTTCATAAATTATCCAGTCTCAGATATTTCTTCATAGCAGTATGAAAATGGACTAATACAGTAAATTGGTACTGGTAGAGTAGGATATGGCTATTAGGATACCCAAAAATATGGAAGCGACTTTGGAACTGAGTAACACACAGAGGATTCTGTTTGGAGGGCTCAGAAGAAAACGAGAAGATGTGGGAAAGTTTGGAGCTTCCTAGAGACTTGTGGAATGAAGTCCAGGCTGAGGTGATCTCAGGTGGAGATGATGAACTTCTTGGGAACTGGAGCAAAGGTGAGTCTTGCTATGCTTTAGCAAAGAGATTGGTGGCATTTTGTCTCTGCCCTAGAGATCTGTGGAACTTTGAACTTGAGAGAGATGATTTAGGGTATCTGGCAAAAGAAATTCCTAAACAGCAAATGTGACTTGGGTGCTCTTAAAAACCTTCAGTTTTATTCATTCCAAATATATGGTTTGGCATTGTAAGTTATGTTTAAAAGGGAAGCAGAGCATAAAAGCTCAGAAAATTTGCAACCTGATGATGCTATAGAAAAGAAAAATCCATTTTCTAAGGAGAAATTCAATCTCGCTGCAGAAATTTGTATAAATAAATTTGCATAAGCCAAATGATAATTGCCAAGACAGTGGGGAAAATATCTCCAGGGCATGTCAAGAGGTCTTCATGGCAGCCCCTCCCATCACAAGCTGGGAGGCCTAGGAGGAAAAAACAGTTTTGTGGGCCAGACCCAGGGCCTTGTTGCTTTGTAAAGGCTCAGGACTTAGTGCCCTGAATCCCAGCCATGGCTAAAAGAGGCCAACGTACAGCTCAGGCCATTGCTTCAGAGGGTCCAAGCCCCAAGCTTTGGCAGCTTACACATGGTGTTGGTCCTGCAGGTGCACAAGTCAAGAATTGAGGTTTGGGAACCTCCACCTAGATTTCAGAGGATGTATGGAAACGCCTGGATGTCCAGACAAAAGTTAGCTGCAGGAGCAGAGCCCTCACAGAGAACCTCTGCTAGGGCAGTGCAGAAGAAAAATGTGGGGTTGGAGCCCCCACACAGAGTCCCTACTGGGGCACTGCCTAGTGGAGCTGTGAGAAGAGGGGCACTGTCCTCCAGAACTCAGAATGGTAGATCCATTGACAGCTTGCACCATTCATGTTGAAAAGCCATAGACACTAAATGCCAGCCCAAGAAAGCAGCCAGAAGGGGAGTTGTACCCTGCAAAGCCACAGAGGGGAGCTGCCCAAGGCCATGGGAGCCCACCTCATGCATCAGCATGCCCTTGGTGTGAGACATGGAGTCAAAGAAGATCATCTTGTAACTTTAAGGTTTAATGATTGCCCTATTGTATTTCAGACTTGGATGGGGCTGGTAGCCCCTTTGTTTTGGTCAATTTCTCCCACTTGGAATGGGTGAATTTATTCAATGCTTGTACCCCTATTGTATCTAGGAAGTAACTAACTTGCTTTTGATTTTACAGACTCATAGGTGGAAGGGACTTGCCTTATCTCAGATGAGACTTTGGATTTGGACTTTGGCATTAATGATGGAATGAGTTAAGATTTTGGGGGACTGTTGGGAAGACATTGTTATGTTTTCAAATGTGAGGACATGAGATTTGGGAGGGGTCATGGAGTGGGATGGTATGATTTCGCTGTCCATCCCACTCCATGATGGTGTGTCCCCACTTAAATCTTATTTTGAATCGTAGTTCCCATAATCCCCATGTGTCGTGGGAGGGACCTGGTGGGAGGTAATTGAATCATGGGGACGGGTTTTCCCATGCTGTTCTTGTGATAGTGAATAAATCTCACAAGATCTGATTGTTTTATAAGGGGCTGTTCCTCTGCACGCATTCCTTTGCCTGCTACCATGTAAGATGTGCTTTTGCTCCTCCTTCACCTTCCACCATGATTGTGAGGCCTCCCCAGCCATGTGGAACTGTGAGTCCATTAAACCTATTTTTCTTTATAGATTGCCCAGTCTTGGGTATTTCTTCACAGCAGTATGAGAATAGACTAATACAGACACTAAGTTTTGGAATTATTTGTTATGCGGCAGTAAAATGCAGAAGATCTGGAGCTATAAGAGAGCAGGGAACATTCAATAAAATGAAGTGGTTTAAGATGAATGAAGAATAGAGTATAAAGGAAGAAGGGATGAAAGGTGATAATGGAGAGCCAAGCAAGAACTGGATCCTTCAGAGTTATAAGTCTTATTACATGATAGGGAACTATCTAGGGGTTTAAAGTCGATGTATGATCAGATTTTTATTTTAGGCAGATTACTGTTTATGGAAGTTAATGGCTATGAGGAACACAAGGCCAGAAGCGGGGAGGTCAGTAATGTAGCTTTTGTTATTATCCAGGTGAGCAATGATAATATCCTGAACTAGAGTATATTAGGGACCATAAGGTTGAGTAGAAATGAACAGATTGGAAACATTTTTGGGAGACAGAATGAGTAGGACTTGGTCCTTTATCAGAAGTGAGACATGATGGAGAAAAAAAGGCCAGAGGTGATAGTTGATGTCTGATTTGGGCAAATGAAAGGTTTAGAGGACAGAAACCCAAGAGGAAAATGAGATTTGGATGGGGTGGAGGAGATGATAAGCACAGTTTGAGATTTCTTAAGTTTGAGATGCCAGTGAGATATACAGTAAAAGATGCCCTGTAAAGAGTTGGTCGTATTGATCTGAAGCTTAGGAGAATGACTTGGGTCAGAGATAGTTTTGGGAATGGACAGCATACAGTTGGTACTTGAACATTTACTGAGTACCTGATATGTGTCATGTGTTGTACTACATGCCAAGAATATGGCGGTTAGTAATACAGACCAGGCTGTATAATTTGGTGGAGAAAATGCAACATTGGTCAACTAATCACACAAATAAAAATATACTGCCTTAAGTACTGCGAAAGAAATTGCAGTAGGCCATAAGAGTATATAACAAAGAGATTTGATCCAGTCTAAGTAACCAAGGAAGAATTCCCTGAAAAAAAAGGATGCTAAAGCTGAGATCAGGATTATGAGAAAGTTTTCAAGGTCGTAAGTGAGGGATGAGGTAGAAACAGAGAATATTCCAGGAATAGGGACAGGAATGGTGTATCTAGTTTAAAGGTCTCTAAAGTCAGTCTCGCATGGGACTCATTTTGGAGGGATCGCAGCAAGGGAAGGAAAACTGTTATGAGCTATATATATAGAGAAGTGTTATAGATATGAAGATTTGGAAGACATTTGGAAGGCAAAACTGACAAGACCACAAGACAGATTAGAGGGAAAGAGAAATGGATGATACATTATTGAGAATAATTTGGGAAGAGGGATTGGTTTGCATATTTGAATCAATGAATAATTCCATTCATTGAAAGAGGAAAAACCAACGAACTAAATATAGATTTAGAAAGAAAAACACAAAATATGAGAATTTCAAATATTGAATTGGAGAACATTTAAAATATCCAGGTGGAAGAGCTGAGGGGGAAATTGGATATACAAGTTTGGGGCTAAAAAAGATATATTACTGGACATTTAATAAACTTGTATATCATCAGGATATAAACAGTAACTGAAGCCAAGGGCAGGAAGAGCTTGATAGAAAAAAAAGGGATTCCTAGAACCAAACGTCTAAGAACCCAATGTTTAAAGAGTAGATAATTTGAGATGAGCCCAGAAAGGAACATAGATGGAGCAATCAGAGATGTGAGAGGGATGCTGAAGTGATGAGAGCAGGAGCCAGTATGGTAGAATGGGCTGAGGAAAAAGTGGCAGGTAAAGAAGTAGAGGTACATGTATGGACAATTAACAAGATGTTTGGCTAAGGAGAAGGAATGGCAAAGGAGATGGATGGCACAGCAAGGGTGGACAGAGATTTTTTTTGTTGTGGATGGTGGTGTTAATTTTTTTCGCTTGGTTTTTGTAGGAGAGATTTGAGCTCGGTGCTGACAAAGATCCAGTAGAAAATGACATTTGGGAGAAAAACGAAGAATCTGAAGAAGTGTATAAGATTACTGAAGAAAAATATATAAAAGGAAAAGATGATCTAGAAAACAACAATTAAGAAATATTGTCATTTATGGAGTTACGGAAGACAAATGTACTGAAAAAGATCTGGACAGTGATAGGAGAAAAAGCAGAACACAGTTTCATGAAAGCCATGGAAAGAGAGTGTTTCAAGAAGAATAGGGAGGTCTATGGGATCAAATGTGCTGAGCGTACAAAGAGGATAAGAACTGAGAAATAGCCATTGACTTGAGCTGATGGTCACAATAGCCTGGGATAGAATTGGTTTCCTGGAGCAGTGGGATGAAATCCAAATTAAAGTGGGTTAAAGTATAAGTGGTAGGTGAGGATATGGAGGCAGTAAGTGTGGACAGCCATTTCACAAAGAGTTTTTATGAAGGGGAAAGTGAGCCTGCAGATAGAGAAGAGATCAAATAGAGCCATGGGGTTTTGCTTTTGTATTTGTAGTAAGTTGGAAGAGACCTGAAGATAATTAAATGTTAAATAGAAGGAAGAGAATGAATATACAGAGAGAGGGGATAAGAGTGAAGTCTCTGATAATCGGGAAGAGAGAAAGCAAGTGGTGGGAGTAGGCTAAGGAGAAGGGAGACATTGCTTGTCAGTGGCAACAGAAAACAGGAGGAATGGTGATGGAAGTGGGAAACTTGTACTATTGTTTGCAGAACATTGGGGTGTTACAATATGGTGGGGTTTCATTTATTTATTTGTTGTTAAATAAGAGACAAGATCATTTCCTAAGAAAGAAAGGTGAATCAGGGAAAGATATCTGAAAAGATTCATTTGTCTTTGTATTACAGTCATTCCTTGGTATCTGAGAGGGACTGGTTTTAAGATCTCCATAGATACCAAAATCTGAGGAAGCTCAAGTTCCTTATAGAAAATGGCACAATATTTGCAAATAACCTATGCACATCCTCCCATATACTTTAAATCATTGCTAGATTGCTTATAATACTTAATACAATGTGAATGCTATGTCATTGTTATACTGTGTTTTTATTATTTTATTGTTGTATTTTTATTTCTTTTTTCTGAGTATTTTCTAAAAGACCTTTTTTTGTAGTCTGAAATATTTTATTTTAAAAAGAATAATGGGAAATATGGTAGAGTCAGAAATTTGGGAAACACTAAGACTTGAAATAACTGAAGTAAGAGAAAGAGCTGGCTAGGGTAACATAGATTGCTGGGAAGGTAACATCTCAGTTGACTTAGGAGACCACAGATTTATGGTTGATGGCCAGTTGTACACCAAATCACTTTCTTTTCCTACAGGGTAGCCAGCTAGGCTGAATTTTCCAGCCTACAGTACAGCCAAATGATTGCGTGTAGACCAAAAAGAATATACAGAAGGGATATAACCACATTTCCTGATTCTGCCTCCACAATCCTCACAAATATGGCTTTTCTCTCTCCATTCAATGGTTGAATAGGGATGACTCCAAGGACTTAGAAGTAGGAGAAGCCACAACACAGCAAGAGCCTGGGTTTCTGAGTTAACATTTGGAGTGGAAACTCCTAGGAGAGTCATCTGAGTGATAATATACATTTTGTTCTCTAGTATGAATGAGACACTAATTTTTATTATGGTAAGCTGTTAAAATTTGGGGGTGTTTCGTCATAGTAGTTACCTTATCCTTGCATTCATCTTCACAAATGTGTGATTTTTTTTTCACCTATAGTACTGAACATTCCTGTGCAAATGATAAGAACTGTTGAATTACATTCTCTGTGCTACATAGTTAAATGGGATGGCCCAAAGGACATAGGAATAAAAGGAGTAATGAGTAAACAATTGGATTTGTGAACAATTACATTCATTGAATAATGAGTACCTAACTAATTAGGATTCCCATTTGGAGGCAGAAGACATGAGAGACTTCAAGAGCATGGTTGGTATTTCACAAACATAACAGGGATTCCTGTTTTCAGGAAGGTAATAGGGAAAGTGCCGCCCATTGGCCTAAAGGGGATTCACATAAGAGAATATTGGATTCTACCCAACCACAATCCCTGAGGAGTCTGGACCTGCATAACCATAAAATCTCCCTGTAGAGAATCTGAAAGAAAAGGCCCCTTACTCCTGCTATGTCTATGACACTTTATGTGGGAGGATCACTCCTCTGCCTGTGTAGAAGAGTTGCTGGTCCAAGCTCAGGGCACTGAATTCACTGGTCCTGGCGGACTCACTGCAGCAGATGGAACACTCTCAGCTATTGACCCCCGTAAGTGCTGCAGTGAGGATGACAGAATCAATGTCATAAAGAACCTGATCTGCAGAGGTGGGAAGTCTATAGGGTATTTAACTGCACAGGCCCTCCTCCATCATAACTTGCCTGCCCCAGAGAAATTTTCTTTGTGGGACATAAGATACCCACTCTCCAGACCCTCAAACTCCAGTATACCAAGAGGCCAGTGAGGCAGATGACCTTCCTTGCTTCTTCCTGCAAGGCTCCCCACTATGTGATCACCCTTAGGGCCTGGAATGGGGTTTCCAGAAACTGGTGGAATCAATACAACTGCCTGGAACCTCCCCAGCTTCTTGCCTCAGAAGCCTTCTCTTCTCATCCTCCTTATTCCTGTCAAAGGGGTCTTTATTTAAGCCTCAGAACACATCTAGTAGAAGATAGGTAATATGAGGAAAGAGGTTGAAGTAGGACAAGACTGAAAACTTTGTAAAATGGTGGAAATAGCCCAGACTTTGGAGCTCAACATACTTGAATTCAACCCCCTATTTTGCTACTTACTGGTTGTGTGGTCTTGGACAAGTCACTTGATTTCCCTAAAATGGGGATAAAAATGCCCACCTCCGAAGAATCATTTTAAATATTGTGAATGTCTTATGTACAAATACCTGGAGCATAGTACATCTTCATAAATGGTTATTTGTATGTGTCTGGGGGTCGGGTAGCAGGAACCACTTGGATTAGTTTCAGGCAGCATGCTTAAACTCTCTGAAAGGGAAAGAGGGAGGAGGGTGTGATTGAGATTGAAGGCTGACCTGAAGGAATGATCATCTGTGCTGGCCTAGAAACGCCATTCTTCTTCTTTCCTAACCTATTCCTAGTGCCTTTTCACACACTTTCCTTCTGCATGTCTTCTCTAAGGCCAGCAAAAGGCTCATTTTTTTTTCTTCCTTTAAGTCTTGGCTCCATAGTTAGTTCCTTACTGAAGCCTTCCTTCTCCAACCTTTATAACAGCATTCTCCAGCTGTCACTCTCTATCCCTTTACCCTGCTTTAATTTGCTTTATGAAAATCTTAACCTGAAAATTATATATGTATTTGTTTACTTGTTCATTACCCCCACTGGAATTTGAGATCCATCTGGGCAGAGACCTCTTGTATTCCCAGTACCCTCAGTGCCTGGCACTGAGTAGATGTACAACCAGTATTTTTTCAATGAATGAATGAAAATAATACCATACTAAATACATCATTTTCATCTACTTGAAAACAACTATCAAAAGCATCATAAAGGCATCTATTATCCATATCATTTTCTTAAAATATAGGACTTTTGTAAAAAGTTATGATTTTTCTCATAGTAGACCATGATCAAGATTTCAATTCATAAAAAACCTTTAAATTTTCTGTAATGTGGGTCCCTGACTGGGTCAGCTTTCAAAGTTTTGTATACCAGAGTATGGAAACTAGAATGTGTCCCTGGAGCCCCCAACATGTACCATGTTTATTCATTTGTATTTTCATATTTACTTGAGGACTAGGAAGTGGGAGGGAGGAATACTTAACCTTAACTGCAACTTGAGTTTAGATAGATAGATAGATAGATAGATAGATGAATTCAACACACTGCAGAGGCTTAAGAGAAGGCTGGATTGCAGGGAGGGCTGACCAGTTCCCAGGAAATGAAGATAGGGATGAACTCTAGAACAAACAGCCAGATTCAAGAACTTGGCCTGAGGGTGGGAGAAGAGAATAATTTTAGCTTTTGGGGGGAACTCATCCACACTTGTAGTATGATGAACCTGGAAAGGCAGAAAGGCCATGAGTGTGAGTGGAACCTGCTGGTTCCATAAACTCTGCGGCACATTAGTTCGCAAGAAGGCTTGCTATGGGACAGCCCCAGATTGAGTCTCCTTTTCATCTTATATACTGACATTAAGTGTTCCACGGGTATGAGCCTTTGGAAGCAGCAGCTGTAAATCTGTCTCATGGGAGCAGCAATGACACACCTCTGCAGGGCTGTCAGGGCCAGCACGGCCATGGAAAGTTCCAGAGGGACAGCAAATCTCTAGCTTAGCAACACTGAGGTGACAGAGACAGCTACACCTGGTGTAATAACATCACTGCACAGCCCTCCTAGGAGATTTAGGACATGTGCATTGTGAGACCCCATTTGTCTGGAAACCACAGCAAGCCAAGACTGAGCCTGATAAATGGGCACCAGCAAGATATCCCTGAGGACCCCCAAAGTGCCTGGAGAGGGGAAATTTGCAAGGCACTGACATTTCCTTATAAGCACATGGGAGCTGGGAGCTAAGGGGAATCCAGTATTAATAGAACCATATTTGTACTCAGTATTAATAGAACCATATTTGTCCTCACAAGCTGGTAGAGATGGAAACATTCAGGTGTACTTATAGCCACAAACAAGGCTGAACTCCTTTGACTGCTGCATCCTCATTACCACTTTCTTCTGCTCCCACCGTAATGATCCAAGAAGTTTAAATTCATTTGAAGGTCTTATAGCACATATACCCCTTGCTGCCTTAAAAAATATTCCAGTACAATCTAATGAAAGTCTAGAAGAAAAAGCAGCTTTGACTTTTCAGCAAATGCAGACATTTAATTCTCTATTAGATGTAGTTCAGTTTTATTAAATTGAAAACAATTTGAAGGAAAACTCAATAAAATTGGAATCTTACTTAAGTTAATGAATAATGCTTATTATTCATCACCAGATATGTGGCTCTCAGCTGATGAGCTGTTTTCAAGATGAGAGACATTTAACAAGGCTGTGCAGCAGTGAAATTAGAAAAAGTAAGATGTATTGTGTTATTATGGTATAAATATATTGTAATAAGATTTACTTTATTTAAAAGAATTATCTGGAGGAAAGAAACCGTATTGCATCTCTACTACAAAAACAGCAAAGTAACTTAAGTTCTAAGTCGGGAGTAGGTAAACATTTTTGGTAAAGGGCAGATACTACTATTTTATTAAATATTTTAGACTTTGTGGTCCATACAGTCTCATAAATACTCCACTCTACAGTCGTCCCTCAAAATCCATGAGGGATTGGGTCTAGATCTCCAGCTATACAAAACCCATGCCTACTCAAGTCCTGCAACTGACCCTGCAGAACCTGCCTGTATGAAAAGTCGGCCCTCCATATAACTGGGTTTCACATCCCAAGAATACTATATTTTCATTTGGCATTTGGTTGAAAAAAAATCTGCATATAGGTGGTCCAGCTCAGTTCAAACCTATGTTGCTTAAGGGTCAACTGTATTAATGTAGCACAAAAGTAGTCATAGACAATACATGAATGAATGAGTGTAGCTGTGTTCCAGCAAAACTTTACTTATGGACACTAAAATCCGAATTTCATATAATTTTCATGTGTTACAAAATATTAATCTTCTTTTGTTATTTAACCAGTTAAAAATATTAAAAACATTCTTAGCTCATGGACCATACACAAACAGATGGTGAACCAGATTTGGCCTAGAGGCTACGGTTTGTTGATCCCCGTTCTAAGTGGTTGAAAACCTGTTGCTGGTAACTTTCAATTAAGATTTTTCAGATGCTCTTGTACCTGCTGTAGGTGGTGCTCTATTTTCACCAGGGTATCTGCTTTCTGTTAATGCTAATCTCAAAATCCAGTTTGAAAACTGACAATGATGAACCCTGTTTCCCTTCTAATCTTTTTCTCATTTGTCTTTCACCACCTGCTGGCCAAAGCTCTTGGGTTTACTTTACTTTCAAACTCTTAATACCTTCTTATAACCCAGTTAGCTCCCAGATGTCTTTATCAGATGCTCTACATTGTGCATTAAGGTGCAATCAATGGTATTGGCTGGGAGAGCCATTCAGAGCTATGGAGAGTGAAAGAAATTACACTTTGCTTTGGAAGAGCCAATAAATTCACAGTGATGGTGCTTTCCTGATAAGAACACTATTTCTAGTTCTTTGTTCTCCATCTCTCCCCACTTAGTTCATTTGGTGTGCAGGCCAACATGGATTACCAGAGCAACTACGCATGTTACAATTAAGTTATAGAGCAGACAAGTTTTATGTTCATTTTCCCAGAGAAACATAGATGCAATTTCTCCAAAATGAATTGTTTCCTCTAATATACCTTAATGTCCTTGCCTTGCAAGGGAAGAGATGTGTATGTTTGTTTCTACAGGTGTGGTGGGTGGGTAGTGAAGAATCCAACCAAGAAAAGGCTTTTTGCTGTGACATTCTTGAAAGCTCTGAGCTTCTCAGGTCAAGATCTAAGCTTGACTTCCCCTATTTCCCAGTTGCTTCTTTATAATTCCTGGGAATGCATCTTTCCGATTTATTTATCAGACTAAATTTATTGAGTGTCTACTATGTGCCAGGAACACTTCTAGGAACTTGGGTTCCATCAGTGAACAAAATAGACAAATATCCCTTCCCTTGGAATGCTTATATTATAGTGGGGAAAAACAGTAAACTATAGATATAATAGTTGTCAATTAAGAAGGGTGTTAAAAAGTGTTAAGTGCTATGAAAAAAAAAAAAGCAAAGTAAGGGGGATTAGAAGTTCTAAGTTTAGGAGTTTCCAATCTTTAAATGGTCAGGTTAGGATTACTGAGGAGTTGACATTTGACCAAAGACTTCCAGGAGGTAAACGAGTTTGCCACGTTGATATCTTAGTGAAGAACATTCAGGCACAGGGAACAGCTAGTGCAAAGGCCCTGAGGTAGCAATATGCATGGTGTTACTATTTGTGAAAGATTCCCGGATTAGAAAAATTTAACCTAGAGTGCTTACCCCTTATGAAATAACTACTATCTCTAGACTCTTCCCCAAATAAAATAACTCAAACTGATTCTTTGGCAACCCCCTTTCAGCTCATTCTCTAATTGGATAACACCATAGAGAAGGTTTCTATTTCCCAACTTTGTTGGCTCCCTAGAATCCCCTCTCTAATTCTGGGTAGATAGGTAGTTAAGATCTAATGGTTGGACAGTTAAAGGTTGCAGTCCCAATTCTGCCTATTAAAAGGCATGGGGCTTTCAGCAATCTACAAGTTTTGGTTACCTCAACTGTAAAAAGGAGATCATAACAATAATACCTGAATCATGGAGATTTTAGAATAGTGCATATAAAACAGTGGGCACAGGGTCAGACACATATTTACTATTATTATTAGGTATTATCTTTGTACCTTCTACCTTGAACAAAATAACTCTTCTGTTTTATACAAAACTTAATAAACAAAATTTCATTCCCCAAGATTTTGATTTTTAATTTGTTCAAATAAATTCATCTCAAGTGGAATAAAACACTTATATAGGTCAGATTTTGGGTCCCCACCCTCACTCATGGATTTATAGATGAATATGCCCATGATAGTGATACTATTATCCTTTATTTCTCTGATGAACCTTGTATATAAAACTATTACTTTCTTGAATGCAAAAACTTACTATTTACATCAACATACACTCAAGGGAAAAATGATAATGAAGCCAGCTGCTTGATTTAAAAAGAAAAACTTTATAATAATAATTTTCTCCCTCTTCATTTTATGGAATTTTAAAATTACATGATCAAAATCTCTTCCAGAGAAAATTGCCCAAGATAAGAATCTTGCCATCTAAAGAGAAAAGATGAGTCCTGAAAATGCTGTACAAGTAATTGCCATAAAGTTTAATGAGAATCTGTTCTAATATGATGAAAACCAAAGAACAAAAAATATCTTCCATGGTGGCAGCAGCAGTAAGAGGGGGAAAAATCTATCATGTTTTATAAATAAATGTGAGGATTTGAACTAATAGGCATAAGAAAGGGAGGAAACAATTACAACCCTATGCCTTGGAGAATGTTATTTAATTAAGCAAAATGATAACAAACCTCCAGTCAGAACACAGTGTTACATTCTTAGCAACTTACTCTAAGAGAGAAGGAAGGAGCCAAAGTAATCACTAGACTGAGATAAATTAGTGTTTTTATTTCTGGTGAGCTTCCCCATGCACAGTAGGGTCAGCATTGGTAGACTTGGTTCTCTGTGTGCTCATAGACTGAACAGAGAGAAAAACATTTTCTTCTCATCTTACATTTAACAGACTAATTGCATTACATGAACAGAAACAAATAACCTTCCTCCAAAGACTCAAATCTTTCCAAACAAAAGCTTTGTTCCATGATGCACACAACAGACATATTGAAAGTGACTTCTCCCCAAAGCTGGGTTTTTCCAGCATGCTCAGAAGGAGGATTGAAGGAACAAGGAAGGTCATTTGAGTCAGACAGGCTAGGCTTCCAGGCCTTGCCACTTGGCCACTATATAATCTTGGTCAATTTACTTGAGTTTCTGAGTCTCTTCTTCCTCATCTGTGAAACGGGGAGAATGACACTGTCTTACAATGCTAACCTCCCAAGGATGACTTGGGAAGTGTACCCTTAGGGCCTGCATAATTTCCATTAGCCACTCATCCGTAGAGGTACTACAGGTTAAGATAAACTAGGTAAAAATACTATGATTGCCCTGAAGACAAAGCTTCAAGGTAAGTCCTTAAACTCTTCCTCCTTTTCATTTCCTCCATACAGTATTCATGGAATTATATAACTGCTTCGAAGACACTCCCATATAACAAGCCTTAGTTAAAAAATTCTGGTGGTAAGTTACAGAAGTTCTTTCAAGCTAAGTAAGCAAAAGTTTATTAGAAGGATACTAGTAGATCTCTTGGAGTTCAAGGAAGATAAAAATTGGGAACTGGAAAACCATCAGCAACCCAGGAGGGCTAGCCTCAGTTCTTCCCTCTACTCCTCTCCACAAATGCATTTTCAAGTTTGACATTTTAAAATAAAAAGCAGATTATAGAGCAAAAATTTTAGAATATAGACATAAAAAAAATGTTCACCTTGAATTTGACAGTTCTGATCAATTCTAGAAATAGTGGCCACAAATTTTAAGTACATGAGTAATTTGTCTTCTGTGTAGAGAGAGAACGCTGTTCTGCAAAACTAGCTGGATACCATCACAAAGCATGTACATTTTGTCTCCCATTGCCCTCTTAAAATTCCCTCAGGTCAGGCTACCTTTTCCCCGGCCCATGGGTTAGAATTGAGAAATGCAATTACTTTGATGTTTACATTCAGGTAGTACAAAGTCTACAGCCACTTTAAATGTCCAAACACAGTCTCCAGTCAGAGTGTCCAGTCCCGTGTAATAATGAACCCTTCAGTCTTCATTTAAAGGTTATTTCCCTCCCCTGGGTCTGACCTGCTGTATAACACAACAGGAGACACTGTCTTTCTGGATTTCTTCTACAAGCGAAGATTTGCTCCAACACCCTTAACCCCTTGATGAGTCTGAGAAGTTTAAGAGTTGTTTACTCTTTTCAAATGCTGTATGATGGTCTACCTCACAACTTGATTTATAATCTAATCGCGTTGCTGATGTTATTGGTCTCAAGGGTCCCTTGACCAGCTGCTGTGAATGCATAGCTCAGTCACCTGCAACCTTCTCCATCTCTGGAGGATTGCCCTTGGCAATTGGAGTGGCCTTGCTAGGAGGTGCCTGGGAATTCACTCCCCTGCCCAGGGTGACAGTCAGGACTGTCCGATGTGAAGGAACAAAAGCCTTGCCTCCTTGCCTCATGGTGGGCAGATTCTGTGGTACCATTCATGCTCCAGAGCTCCCCAAAGCTTCAAGCTGAGGCTAGACTGCACCCGAAACCATTTTTGTTTAGCCTCTCTCTTTCCCTATCTTACTTTCTCCACTCCTTTACAGGCTTTTCCTGAAAGCACTCTCTTAATAAATTACTTGCATAAAAATCTCTGTCGTGGGCTGTATTTCTAAGGAACCCAATTTCAGACAGTGCATGTTGTACTTTGGTTCCTCAGTCAAAACTTTTAGTTAACACCTTGTTACAAAAGAAGCTAATTATCATATATTATCCTAGTCCTCTTCCAACGGAACAATAAAAAGTCCCCTGGAACACTTTTTAATAGTCAATAAAGTATGGCTTTGGCTCAAAGAAGAAATTTACAATTCTAGATTCTATTTTCTCTTTTGTGCCTCTGACTCTGTCCTGCAAAAAAAAAAAAAAAAAAAAAAAAAAAAAAAACAGCGATGGATGTGGTTTTTATTGTTTTCTCCTTTTTTAAATCATATATTTCGCTGTCCAACACCTAACTCTGAATGCCAGTATTTTCCAGTAAATCAGAAAGGAGGATTATCTGTCAAGTCCAAAAGGAAAATCAAACCAAGATGCACAAGCAGGAAAAAAAAATCATTTTTCTCCAGCTCATTCACCCACATCATTCTTTCAGAATAGAAACAAAGCAAAAGAATTGCTTTGTTCTTTGAGACAACCTGGCCCAAAAAGAAGCAGAAGAAAAAAGATAAAGCTTTCCTGTGAGTAAATAATGTGCATTAAAAGGTCACTCTTGATTCTTTTCACTTGGTCCTGACATAGAAAATGTTTGATTGCTGAGAAGAGCATGTCATCCTCATGTGACTCCTAGCCCACAGGAAGGCAATATTTATCCAGTTGACCTGGAGGGGAGAAGGTGACCTTAAACGCCTCCCACCACCAAACCGAAGGAAAATAGAAGGGAGGGAAGAAAGTTCTCCATAATGCTATAGGTCAGAGGTCAGCAAACTCTTTTTCTGTAAAGCACCAGAGAGTAAATATTTTTGTCTTTGTGGCCATATAGTCTCTGTCACAACTACTCACTCTGCTATCATAGTTTTGAAAACAACCATAGGCAATACTTAAAAGAATGGACATGGCTGTATTTCAATAAAACTCTATTCATAGACATAGAAATTTGAATTTTGTATAACTTTTATATATCTCAAAATATTCTTTTGATTGTTTTTCAAACATTTAGAAATGTAAAAATATTCTTTGCTCATGGGTCATACAAAAACAGGGGACGGGCTCGATTTGATGCCCAGGCTGTGGTTTGTTAATCCCTGCTTTAGGTCAGAGGGTGGAACTTCTCTTCAATTCACTCAGGACTGGAAGCTGGTTGTTAAATTGAAAAAGTCATTTAAAGTAAGGAATTATAAAAATAATACCCATTTTAATAAACTACTTTAAATAACAGCACATCAATGTATATGCACTTACCCATTCTTTCCTTGTGAGGCTATGACTTTTTATTTTAGCAGAAGTCTGCCAAAGTTCAAATGGTTTTGCTTAGTACTTTTACTAAAGTTTCTTGTTTAGTTTAGTCTTAAGTGGAGTGACAATTTGAAGCTGCTTGCAAATTTATTCAAAGTGCAGAATGTTTCTAGTTTTTACAAATCCCCTTAATGTTTTTTATAGTTATGTCCACCACACTTTTTTTTTTTTTTTTTTTTTTTTTTAGTTTTACAGACAAGGTCATGCTCTGTCACCTATCTCACTGCAGCCTCAAATTCCTGTCCTCAACTGATCCTCTCCCACACTTTTTGACAGCAATGACTGAGCAACTTGTCTTTTCAAGACTCTTTCCAAAGTACCTAGCTCAGTTTCTTAATAAAGCAATTTTTTTATTAAATTGTGAAATTACTATGACAAACAGAAGTGGCATAAACAGGTGCAAAAGCAAATGCAATGATACTTGATAAGCATAAAACTCAATGGGAACCGGTGTGTGTATATTGGGAAGGTGTAATAAAGCCAGCGTTCCTGGCACAGGCATTCAGCGGGCAGTGGGCATCAGTCACTGCCTTCTATAGAATGAAGGTAGCATCAGTAAATCTAGCAGTCAATTGAGCAGTATCCTGCTCTCTGAACATGCTTCGAGTTGCATGTGGGGAGGGAAGATAGTACAATGATGTTACATCTTTTTATTGAAATAAATTAGAGGTATTGCATTTCCTAGTGTTTAAAGCAAGAGCGTGCCTAGCTCCCCTCAAAAAAAAAGTAGTTGTCATTTTCTTCCTCAACAAAAATGAAAGACCAATTCAAATGAGTTAGACCATGATACAGGAAATGTATATTGAATCTTCCCAGGAGACATCAGCACTCCACCAGAGTCATGGGCATGCTCTGCTTGGAATAGCAGTGGGAGTGGGTTCTATGAATGAAAATTAGCACAGCTGTTGAAGTAATGTCATGCTGATTGGAGCATAATCATCATGGAGACATAGTCAAGATGTAGTAGAATGAGTCAAATGGGAATTAAAGGAGAAGAGAAACAAGGATGGCCCCAAAAAAAGATTTTCCACATTTTCCAAAAGAAAGGCAACTTTTTTTTAGCAATTCAATTCCAATACTCTAATCTTCTCTAGCGAGCATGGTCTTGGGAGAAAAAAAAAAAAAACTAATTCATATATTTGAATTCTTTGTACATATATTTTCAGATCTCAGTAGAATATGAACCTTTGTAATTAATATTTATTCTATTATCAGGAAATAAAAGTGCAAGTAGATTTTAGCCTCCATTTCAGAGCATGTCATATATTCCTGCTGAAACTTAACTGCTCTGATGGATGCTATGTCCACACTAACCTGAAGGGATAATCCTAATTCGTACTATCCTTAGTACTAATGTAACCTGAGGTGACTTACAAGAAAACAGCAAACACTCGAACACCCAAGCTTCTATCTGGGGCCTCAATTCCAATTTTAAATTTGAGCTTTAGTATATTGTCACTCTTTAGATAAATGCATGTTATTGCTTCTCCACCTTTTGGTTAAAACCAAGTGTAGATAAATGCTTATTATAATACACATGGGCCATAGTAAAACCTGTGACTCCTTTAGAACCAGGTGGATGTGGGGAGAGAGGAGAAGAGGAAAATGCTCATATTTAATCTTGTAATACCTTAAGTAGTCATCATACTCACTGAGCTTCAAAGATGTTTAAAACTATCTCCTGGGACATGCAAAGTCCTCTTCAGTGTTTCCCCGCTGGTTCACTCTGTCCTGAGTCCTTTGAGTAAAGGATACATGTTATTTCTCCCTTAGATGCTGAGCATTTTGTGGTAAACCTCCAACCTCTTTTTGCTCAGATCTCCTGAGCCACCATATTGGAGAGGCCCCATAACACTCCCAAAGTGGCTGCTCAATCTCTTGTGGCCCAAATCTAGACCAGAAGAAATACTCCTATTTGCATGTGCTACATCACAAACTGGAAATTCAGGTTATCCAAATACAGAAGCCATCTCTTAGCTATGGAAACAGTCCAATTTCTCACCCCTTGCTTCACCTTCGTTTTCATTTCTGGGCAGTAATCTGGCTTCAGTCCTCACTCCTTTGTAGCTTTCGCAGGCAAGAGTCAGACACCAGTCTCCACATCTCCCAACAGCAGGAAACACATTTCAAACTCTATCAGTGCTTTCCTTTACGGTCCCCTGACTGGGATGGAGTTAGAAGGTAACCCCTTCCCACTCTACGTCTAAAGGAAGTGAGGACCCATAACACTGCAGCAGCTCTGTCCAGTAAAATTTCTTCAGCAATCTCCTTTACAAAGTCCTGTCTCTGATGCTTTTTTATAGCCTTGATATGGCTGAGGGGTCCAGGAGTCCTTGAACAAGATTGTGTTCTCATTTCATTTAAAATCACTTATGGTGATTTAGCTGACTCATTTTAAACTCTCATATCCATTGCAATTTCTTGTCTCGCCTGAAAGTTCAATCTTAACATAGTTCTGCATGCAAAATCCCATCATTCAGAGATAATCAGTGAGAACATTTGAATAGATCATTTTATATTTTTAAGAATATAGTTTTAACAAAAATGAGATTTCATAACCTGATGTTTCTCAATTAGCAATGTATTCTGAGCATCTTTCCATGTCAATAAATCTCTACATCAACATTTTTAATAGTTGAAGCTATTCCACTTTTTTTATTCATTTTTTTTTGTTTGGCACAGATTTAGGCTGTTTCTTCTATTATGAAAAATTATCCTGTGAAAGACATCTTTAGTGAGAAACTTCAAAATATTCAATTATTTAACCAATATTTTTAAATTTTAAATTTAGTTGACATGTAATAGTTGCACATATTAATGGGGTATGGAGCGATATTTTGATATATACACAATGTGTAGTGATCAAATCATGGTAATTAGCATATCCATCACCTCAAACAATTAGTATTTCTTTGTAATGGGAACATTCAAAACCTCTTTTCTAGCTATTTGAAAATATGCAATACATTGTTAACCATATTTACCTAGTGCTACATAACATAATTTATTCCTCCTATTTGGCTGTAATTTTGCATCTATTAAGTGACCTTTCTCTATCCTCCCCTCCTCCTACCCTTCCCAGGCTCTGACAACCACAATTTTACTCTACTTCTACAAGCTAAACTTTTTTAGCTCCCAAATATGAGTGAGAACATGTGGTATTTGTCTTTCTGTGCCTGGCTTATTTCAGTTAACATAACGTCCTCCAGGCTCATTTATGTTGCTGCAAATGGCAGTATCTCATTCCCTTTTATGGCTGAATAGTATTCCATTGTGTACATATACCATAGTTTCTTTATCCTTTCATTAATTGATGGACACTTAGGTTGATTTCATAACTTTGCTGTAAGGAATAGTACTGCAATAAATGTATGGGTATAGACATCTCTTCTATCTACTGATTTTCTTCCCTTTGGATACATACCCAGTAGTGGGATTGCTGGATCATATGGTAGTTCTATTTTTAGTTTTTTTAAGAAAATCCATACTGTTTTTCATACTGGCTGTGCTACTTTACATTCCCATGAACAGTGTATAACAGTTGCCTTCTCTTTGCATCCTTGCCAGCATTTGTTATTTTTTGTCTTTTTGATGATAGACATTCTAACTGGGGTGAGATTATATATCATTGTGGTTTTGATTTGCATTTCCCTGACGATTAGTAATGTTGAGGATTTTTTCATGTTCTTGACCATTTGTATGTCTTCTTTTGAGAAATGTCTATTCAGATCCTTTTACCCATTTTAAAATCAGATTGTTTAATGCTATTGAGTTGTTTGAGTTCCTTGTACATTCTAGATACTGATCCATTGTCAGATGAACAGTTTACGAATATTTTCTCCCATTCTACAGATTGTCCCTTCACTGCGTTGTTTCATTTGCTGTGTGGAATGTTTTTAGTTTGATATAATCCAACTTGCATTTCTTCCCTGTGCTTTTGAAGTATTATTCATAAAATCTTTGCCCAGACCAATGTCCTAAAGTGTTTCACCACATTATCTGCCAGTAATTTTACAGTTTCTGGTCTTATATTTAAGTCTTTAATCCATTTTGAGGTGATTTTTATATATGGTGAGACATAGGGTCCTAGTTTCATTCTTCTGCATATGAATATCCAGTTTCCCCAGCATCATTTATTGAAGAGACTGTCCGTTCCCCAGTGTATGCTCTTGGCACCTTTGTTGAAAATCAGTTGGCTCTAAATATGTGGCTTTATTTCTGGGTTCTCTGTCCTTTTCTATTGATCTACGTATCTGTTTGTATGCAAGTACCATGCTGTTTTGATCACTATAGCATTGTAATGTACTTTAAAGTCAAGTAGTGTGATGCTTCCAGCTTTATTCTTTTTGCTCAGGATTGCTTTGGTTATTCAGGGATTTTTGTGGCTCCGTATGAATTTTAGGATTTAAAAAAAATTCTGTGTATTTACTTTTATTTTTTATTTTTTTGAAATGAAGTCTCACTCTGTCACCCAGGCTGGAGTTCAGTAGTGCAATCTCGGCTCACTACAACCTCCGCCTCCCAGGTTCAAGTGATTCTCCTGCCTCAGCCTCGCAAGTAGCTGGGATTACAGGCACCTGCCACCAAGCCCAGCTAATTTTTTGTATTTTTAGTAGAGATGGGGTTTCACCATGTTAGTCAGGCTGGTCTCGAACTCATGACCTCAGGTGATCTGCCCACCTCGGCCACCCAAAGCGTTGGGATTTCAGGCGTGAGCCACCACGCCCAGCCTAAATTTCTGTGTATTTAACTAATACGTATTGAACATCTTATGAAAGAATACTGAAATTCATTCCAAGAAAACCATTCTTGGAATAAATTTCTAGATTTGGAACAGCACAGTTAAAATGTATGCATATTTTAAGGCATTTGATATATATTTCTAAACTGTCTTGCAGTTATATGTGCGTGTGTATATGTTTATGTGAGTAAGAGAGTTTTAGTCCCTACAGAAGGAAAGTATTGCTTTTTGGAGACTTTGTTTCACTATTTGGGAGAATTAATGAAATACAACTAACAGGAAGCATACATGTATTTATCTTTCAACAACTTATTAGATCTTTTCTTACTCTAAGCTAATTTTAGGCTAATAGAAAAGTTGCGAAAATAGTATAAAGAGTTCCCTTATATAACTCACCTGCTTTTCCTAATGTTTACATCTTACCCAACAATAGCACAATTATCAAGAATAGGAAATTAATGTTGGAATATTATTAACTAAATGGAAAAATTTATTCAAACTTCGCCAATTTTTTCCCTAATGTCCTTTTTCTATTGCGATGTCTTATCAAAAATCCCACTTTGTGTGTAGTTATGTCTCTCTCGTCTCCTCCACGTGTAATAGTTCTTTAGTTTTTCCATCTTTAATGATGTTAATACTTTTGAAAAGCATTGATTGGATACTTTGTAAAATGCTGCCCATTTGGGGTTTATCTGATGTTTCTAACAGTTGGAGTTAAGTTATGCATTTTTGGCAGAATGCATCATATCAAAGGACTCATGATAGTGATATATCTTATTAATAATGGTATATACTGTAGTCCCTTGGAAATGCCATTTTAATGCTACAGAAGGAAAATACAAATAGCATTTATAGAGCATCAACTATATACTACACACACTGCCTTTGTTTTTCTATAATCCTTCTAAAGACTCTGTGAAGTAGGTCTTGTTATCCCCATTTTATTGAGTTTCTTAAAAATTATACAGCTTACCCAAAGTCATAAAAGATATGTCTGACTCTAAAGCCAGGGCTTTTTGGAGCATAGGATAAGCATTTCTTCAATACAGGGAACCATTAAAGAAAATCCAAGTGCATGTGAGTGTGCATTGCTACTCTAGAATTTGATTCTCCATTTTATTTTCCTTAAGGTAGAAACCTATAGAGTCACGTTTTCAGAAATAGTATTTTGTTATGGAATAACAAAGTCAAATATTTAGTGATCAAAATTTATGGAAAAGTCCTTCATCACACAGACAATCACAATGACTTTGGCCATATCTCTGCAGGATTTATGATGTAATTTTCTTGTAGATTATTGTAACATAAAGACCAAAAGACAAGTGCAAAATAATTTCCTAAATTGAAAAGTTGAGATGTTGCTATTGTTTTTCGTTCAGTCATATAGAGACAACACGCATCAAACTGAATGACAGAAAGTCAATAATTAATTTCTCTCTTCAGACAGTTTGTTTTCCAAGGAAGGAGAATACACAAAGCATAATACTTGCATAGCACTCACCATTCTCAATCATTAATACCCACATCCTCTGAATGCCCCTGTAGTACCATTTAAAGAGTTACCACTTCAATACAATCTGATATGACGGCTGAATATAAGAAAAGAAAAAAAGTTAAGCCTCTGAAGAAAAGTTAAATGAGATAATGCATGCAAAGTGTTTAGCATAGTGCCTGGTACTCAGTGAACACTCTCTTAAGTAAGTTTTAGCTCTTGCTGCTGCCGAAGCTGTCTAAGATGTCTCTGTTGTTTAACCTGGGGAAGAGAATATGTGGCTGGCTCATTCCTTGCTCTGTGAGACAAAAGATCAGACTGCTATAAATTTAGAAAGGAAGACGGCTGGTCTCTGGGCCAGTTTGGCAGCTATTTATCTTCTGTAAGTGCTCTTGTGCTATGCTATTGCAATATAATCTAAAAGCGCCATATGAACCCATATGAGAGGCATGGCTAGGAGCTGAACCAAGGCAATGTGGCAAGGAGTCAGTAAACACAGTTCAACCACTTTTGAAGTTATTTTCCTTTAGGCTTCCCATCTGAGAAAGTAGCTTAGTGTATAAGTACTCATACTGGCCCTGATTATAAGACAGGGCTTCTCAACCTCGGCACTATTAATATATGGAGCTTTATCTATTTGTTGCTGGGGTTTGGGGGGGGGGGGCGTTGTGCATTGTATGATATTTAGAAGTACCTCTAGCCTTTATGCTCTAGATGCCATTAACATCCCCACGCCAGTTGTGACATCCAAAAATGTCTCCAGACATTTCCAAGTGTATCCTGGGGGTCAAAATAACTCCATTGAGAACCATTGTTAAAAGGTAATAAGTCATTCCAAACTCAAATCAGTGATCATTGATTCAAACTAGAAATATTTGGGTGATAAGAAACAATATTTATTCAGTAACAAGTGCTTTGACAGATGTTATCTCGTGTATTTCATGTAATTTTCACATCAGGTGTATGAGATGGTTTTATTCACAATTCATGGATAGAAAAACAGAGGAACATAGGAATCGGGTGATTTGCTCCATCTCACACATAACTGTTCTGTGATGGGATGGACATTCAACAACAAAGCCCACGCTGGTCCTGTTTTGCCCTCGTGACTCTCAGTTCAAGTAAAAGGCCTAGCTTCATGCAGTTTCTTCTGCCCCAAAAGAGGAGAATTATACTTACCAGGTACAGATGGTTAGTAAGCTATTGTGGAACTAAAGTCACCAGTCTTTATTCCGCTTTGTGAAGCTATGGCTGGGACTCAGTTAAACTACATTTCTCCCTTAACAGTTATCTTCCTATTTGGTTTTGCCAATAGGAAGCACTAAAGGAAGATTAGCAGGCAGGAAAAGGGGACTTTCCTTTTCCTGTATGCTAGCCGTGTCTGTCACCACAGCTGACATAGCAACTGCTACTGCTGAGTGCCTAAACTACTAATGGCAGAAACCAAATACTAAGTCACCAGTATGGCGCCATTGTCCCAGAAGACCAGCCAGCAACCTGGTGGCAGCAGGTTAATTATACCAATCCTGTCTGTCACCAACAGAGTAGTGTTTTCTCTTCACGAGTAGACATGTCTTCAAGATATTGATTTGCCTTCCCTGTCAATAATGTTTCTGCCAGCACCACCATCGGTGCACACACAGAATGCTTTATTCACCATCATTATGTCCCACAAATCATTGCTTCTAACCAAAAACTCAGTTCACAGGAAAAAATGTGTGGCAATGAATGCACACCCATGGAATTCATTGACTTTACTTTATACTCCATCACCCAGAAGCATCACCTTATAGGAGGAAGAAAAGCCCAGCTAAAGGTTTAATTATGTCCAGTTGGGAGATAAACAAGATAAAAATACTGAGCTCTATCTTACAGGAGATAGAAAACCACTTTGAATCAGCAAGCAATATCTTTATCTAGCTCCCATAGGCGGAAATCCTCGGCCCAAGAACAAAGGGATGAAAGTGGAAGTGAATCCTCTCACCATCACACCTAATATCCTGCTCACAGAATGTTTGCATTTAAACTAATTACCTGGGTTCTGCTCCTCTGGGGGCCTTGGTTCCAAGCAGAGGACACGATATGGCTTCACTGAATTGGAAGCTGAGACTAGCACTGGCTGTTTTGGACTCCTGATGCCCCTGACTCCAAAGGCAAAGAAGGATAAAGTCCTGTCCTAATTGAGATGATTGATTTGGATTACTGAGAGAAGACTGAGTTGCTTCTATTCAATAGGGTCAGGGTAGATTACATCTGGAATCCAAAGGATTCTCTGAGGATCTCTCTGTTACTTTCTATTTTTGACAGTGAAAGTTAACAGTAAGCCCTGCCTCACCAAGAAACGAAACAAAACAAAACAAAAAATAGGTAGAACCATCCAACCAGGTAAAATAATAGCAACCAACTGTCTCAGGGAAAAGAAATACAGAATAACCAATGGAAGAAGAAATTTATAAATATCAACGAAGGCACTGTGAATAGTTATAGGCCTTCAGTTATAGAAATGAAATCTTCAGTTATATTTATTTCCTTGCCTCCTGCTTTGTACATTTGTATCTGTATATGCCTCTATGTGTGTGTGCATGTGTAATATTAACTCCATTTTTCTATCTTCTTTTCCCTTCTTTTACATAAGTATTATTTAAGTATTTTATCTTATTTTATATAAGTATTGGTGGTAGTAGTTAACCTCAAAATTTAGTCTTTGTTATACTTTGAAATAATTTTAGATTCAGAAATTGCATGGCTTACAGAAGATTCAGGTACAAGTGTAACTAAACTAAGGGAAAAATAAAATTTCTCCAGAAAGAGAGTAACTGCCAACCAGAGAAGACTACCATGATTGTTGAGACTTCATAATTCTCTTTTTTGAAGACAAGATGAGAGTATGTTTGTTTATGCAGAGGATAACTCTATATTATTAAGCAGAATAATCTTTGGTTGAATGTAATTTAACATATGTGTAAACAAGTATGCATGAACCCTGAGGTGCCACAGGTCTGTATCCTATACATTTTTAGGCCATTAATAACTCAAATCCACCCTTCTGTACTCTGTTTTGAGACTGGAACTCAGCAAACTATATTTCTCCTTTGCCATCTGGCTTCCTGCAAAGTTCTGATGGTAGGGGGTGCTAGACAGAGATTGCAAGTTTGGGGAGAGGGGGAAGAAAAGAGAATTTCTCCCGTTAACTTGCTGTCACTGTATCATCCTAACAGCGATATCCCTTTATCCCAGCAGTACAGTTGGTTCCAGCTGCCAACATTTTTTCCTTCCCCAAATTAGCTTTATCATGGCTCCTCAGAGGTACCAGAAGTAGCCAGTTTGGGCCCTTCATCAGTGGTCTGCACCCTAGATCCACAGAGCCCCTCTTCCAATATTCTTTTATTTTAAGCAGCTTTGTTGAGTTATAATTTACATACTAAATTCATCCATTAAAGTGAACAATTTAGTGGTTTGTAGTATACTCCGGAGCTGTCCAACTGTCAACACAACCCAATTTTAGAACATTTTTGCCATCCCCAAAAGAAATCCAGTGCCAATCAGTAGTCACTTCCCATTTTCCACCTCTCCCCCAGCCCTAAGCAACCACTAGCCTGCTTTTATGTCTCTACTGATTGCCTATTTTGGACACTTCATAAATGAAACCATACAATTTTTGGCTTTTGTGTCTGGCTTCTTTCACTTTGCATGATGCTTTCAAAGTTTATCCGTGTTGTAACATGTATGAGTACATCATTCCTTTTCATGGCTGAGTAGTATTCTATCATATGGATATACCAATTTTGTTTTTTCATCAGTTAATGGATATTTGAGTTGTTTCTACTTTTTGGATATTATGAATACTTCTACTATGAACATTTGTGCACAAGTTTTGTGTAGGCATATGTTTTCATTTCTCTTGAGTACGTACAGAAAAGTAGAATTATTGGGTTAAATGATACTTTTCAAGCTTCTTAGTTTTGATCATCCCTCTCTGTATTTTATTCTCCCATCCCCAGTAGTAGCAGCTCCTTCTTATAGTTATAATCCATGGATTGCCTCAATCTTCACTTTTTGATCGTTCTACCCTCCAATGACTGTGTGGTCAGTTGCCTGCATTAAGTTTCTTCAGTTGAAGTACCTAGTATGGTTTCTGTATTTCTAACTAGACCCTGGATAATGTAATCATATGATGCATTCTAACTAGTTTTATCCACTTTTACTGAGCAAGGAACAGAAATCTCTTTAAACCTCTGCAAGTCAGATAGAAATAACTCTCACACAATGAAGGCTGTTAAGCCTTGGCATATATGCTGTTAGTCAGTAACAGGATTCAATTGTAATCCACTGAATAGGTGGCCACCATGAGATAATATTTTAAGCATCTGTCTGAAATAGTTCAAGGTCAATATCTCTTATATCCTGTAGTAAAATTCATTCCTTCATTTCTTTCTTCACTCATTAATTTGTTTGACAATTATTTATCAATTACTTTTTGCCAGGCACTGTTGTAGGTGCTGGTGATATAGCAGTGAATAAAATACACAAAATATGAATAATCGTAAAGTTTATATTTTAGTGGAAGAGAGAGAGAGATGGTAAACAAGTAAGTATGACATGTAAGATGGTGAATAGTAATATGAAGAAATTTAAAGAAAGGAAGAAAGATAGGAAGGGCTGAGCTTGGGGGAGTATATTTTTAAATGGGCTGGTAAGAAAAAGGTAACATTCAAGCAAACTTCCAGAAGAGATGAGGGAGAAGGCCTGTGGATACCTGGGAGAAAGAGTGTTCCAGGCAGAGAAAACAGCAAGGTTTTCTTCTCAAGGACTTGTGTTGGGAGGATGCCTAGTTTGTTTAAAGAATAGGATGGAGTCTAGGTGTGGCGGTTCGTGCCTGTAATCCCAGCACTTTGGGAGGCTAAGGTAGGAAGATCACTTGAGCCCAGGAGTTCAAGACCATCCTGGGAAACATAGTGAGACCCCATCTCTACAAAATAAATAAATAAATAAACAACTAGCTGGACATGGTGTGGCATATGCATGTAGTCCCAGATACTTGGGAGGCTGAGGTGGGAGGATTGCTTGAGCCCAGGAGGTTGAGGCTGCAGTCAGCCATGATCATGCCACTAGCTACTACCCTCCAGCTCAGGTTATAGAGCAAGACCCTGTCTCCAAAAAAAAAAAAAAAAAAAAAAAAAAAAAAAAAAAAAAAAGCATAGGATGGAGACCAGTGTGGTTGAACTTGAATCCAGGGAGAGAGCAAAAGAAGGTTAAGGAGACCATGGAGGATCAATCTTGTGGGGCTTTGTAGGTCATTATAAGGACTTGGGCTTTATTAAGAGTATGATAGGCAGCCAATGGAAGGTTTTAAACAAAAGAATGGCATAACCTGACTTTTATATTTTAACAAGATTACTCTAGCTTCAGTGTTGAAAATAGATTGTGGTAGTGCAGTTAGAAGGCAATAATCCAAATAAAGAACATTGTGAAAGCAGTGGGGAAATACGTAGTTGGATTCCGAATTTGCTGACAGATTGAATGTGTGAAATGAAAGAGAGGAGCCAAAACTGACTCCAGGAATTTCAGCCTAAGCAACTGGAAAAATGGAACTGCCTATTACTGAGACAAGAAAGACTGTAGAAGGAAGAGGTCTCCAGGAGAAAGATCATGAATTTAGTTTTGCTTATGCTAAGTTTGACGTGTCTGTTAGACATCCAAATGGAGATGTCAAGAAGTCAGCTAAATATACAAATCTGGAGTTCAGGTGAGAATCACAACTGGAGATACGAATTTGGAGTTCTTGATGTATACATAGTATTTATTGTCCTGAAAATAAATGATAAGATCAAGTGAGGATTTTATGTGGAAAAGAGAATAGGTCCAAGGACTGAGGCCTGGAGCAGCCAGACCTTCAGAATTTAAGGGGATTAGAAGAAAGCAACAAAAGAGACTTAGAATTAGTGGCTGTTTCATAAAAAGAAATGAGATCATATCCTTTGCAGGGACATGGATTAAGCTGGAAGCCATCATTCTCAGCAAATTAACACAGCAGCAGAAAACCAAACACTGCATGTTCTCACTCATAAGTGGGAGTTGAACAATCAGAACACATGGACACAGGGAGGGGAACAACACACACTGGGGCCAGTTGGGGGTTGGGGGCAAGGGAAGGGAAAGCATTAAGACAAGTAGCTAATGCATGCAGGGCTTAAAACCTAGATGACGGGTTGATAAATGCAGCAAAACACCATGGCACACGTTTACCTATGTAACAAACCTACATGTTCTGCACTTGTATCCCAGACCTTAAAGTAAAATAAAAAATAATTTATAAAAAGAATTAGTGACTGCTGAGATTGGAGGAAAATCAGAAGAAGGTGGTGTTCTAGAAACTAAGTGAAAACAAGTATCAAGGAGAAAGGTGTGATTAATATTGTGATAATTTCCATCCCAGGACCTTATAACATTATAGATATATAAAACATACATGAAACAGTTAGATTCTGCTCTGTGATTTTTGTTTGTAAGAATTTGTGCTGGGCGCAGTGGCTCACAGCTGTAATCCCAGCACTTTGGGAGGCTGAGGCGGGCGGATCACCTGAGGTCCGGAGTTCAAGACCAGCCTGGCCAACATGGAGAAACCCCATCTCTACTAAAAATACAAAATTAGCTGGGTGTGGTGGTGCATGCCTGTAATCCCAGCTACTTGGGAGGCTGAGGGAGGAGAATTACTTGAACTTGGGAGGCAGAGGTTACAGTGAGCCGAGATCACGCCATTGCACTCCAACCTGGGCAACAAGAGCGAAACTCCATCAAAAAAAAAAAAAAAAAAGAATTTGCTGCATGTATATATAACATAAAATAGGTCAGTTTCTCATTTCCTGTAGAGATATGAATATAATAAACTAGAATAATGTCATAGGAATATTTCATAGTTTATTATACTTTAATCCTGCTATGGTAAAAGGTTGTGGTTACTTATCTTCATCAAGTAGTTCCACATCAAACTTTGTATTGCTTTTTCAATTATATCTTGGAGCAAAATATCTTAAAAATAGAAATGAGACGTGTTGATTAGATAGCTAGCTTATTCTGTGGTGACCAAAAAACTCCAATGGTTTCACCAAGGTAGATTTCTCCCTCACATTAAAAATCCAATGGAGATAGTCAATGAGGATCTTCCCTACAAAGGAGAAGAATCTACAGGAGAATCTACAGCTCTACCCCTGTATTCAACTCCAACCACACTGGCCTCCATCCTATCTTCTCCATGGTGATGGAGACTCTGCCATCTTGTAGCTGCAAAATTTGGAACACATGGCTCCCAAGGGTGTGGCAGCAGGAAAAGAGAAGACTGGGCAGCTAGGCGACTAGATGGGTGCTTTTAAGGACTTGGTTTGGGAATGGCTTCAATAGCTCCCACCAATATCCCACTGGAAAGGACCCTGCTATGTGGTCTCAACTACGAAAAGGCCAAGGAAATGAGTCTCCCTGTCTGCCCAGGAAAAGGAAAACAAGACAGTTTGGTGACCAGAGAGCTTTGTTTCTGCTACAGGAGTGGAGAGTAAGAAAAAGAAGTGTGTCAATAAAATAAATTTCTTTATGAAGTTTAAGATAGCTTTGGTTTTGGAATTGAGCCTTGTATTTCTTTCAAGTGAATTCCCTTTCTCCTTTCCAAAGATCTTTAAGAAAACTTTTACTTCCTTTTCAAACTATGTGACTTAAAGAGTCTTAAGAATTCTGACATCATTTATAAATGCCTGGGTTATTTGAGCAAAAGCATTTTCTACATAAAATATATGAGCTTATATAAATTATTTGTGGTTTTTCATGTCTTTGAACACAACCAGACATGCCCCAGGAAACAGCAACACAATGAAATAGGCCGAGAAAGGAAGGTGCCTAGAATGAGACCTACCCTCTGTGGAGCAAAAGGTTCTGGAAGTTAGGCAAAGGCTAGGAGGCAAAATGTGATAGCCTACATGTGGGATAATAGGCAAAATAACAGATGCCACCCAGGCAAGCATGCACCACTTGGTCAAGTAGAGTATATATTGACAAGCTGGTCCAGCAAAGACTCCACAAGGAGCCCAAATTCAAATTGTAGGCAGATGGCACGGAGGTAAACAATCAAGTGAACAACCTCACCCACGAGACCACTCAAAGGTAGGTCTCCAGTAGTAATGCAAGGCAAGGTGCCAGTGCTAGAAAGACCTTTGAAGTAGGGACAAAAGCAAATGGGTTTGGATTAGAAAACCAGAGTATCAGCACAGGACATAAAGTAAAAGTTTTCAACATTGACCACACAATGGAATCACCTGGGATACTTATTGGAGGACAACCCCACAACAAATTAAATCACCTAAGAGGGGCTTCCAGTCATAAGTGATTTTTCAAACTCCCTAGGTGTTTCTAATATTTAATCAAGGTTGATAACCTATAAGCAGATGAACAATGATACATCTTTTTTTTTTTTTTCCTTTTTCAGACAGAGTCTCGCTCTGTCGCCCAGGCTGGAGTGCAGTGGTGCAATCTCGGCTCACTGCAAGCTCCGCCTCCCGGGTTCACGCCATTCTCCTGCCTCAGCCTCCCGAGTAGCTGGGACTACAGGCGCCCGCCACCACGCCCAGCTAATTTTTTGTATTTTTAGTAGAGACAGGGTTTCACCGTGGTCTCGATCTCCTGACCTCATGATCCGCCTGCCTCGGCCTCCCAAAGTGCTGGGATTACAGGCGTGAGCCACCGTGCCCAGCTGAGCAATGGTATATCTTTGATATTTACAACTAAAGTCGGGACTGGCCTAAAGACTGGAGGTCTGGAGATCCACAGGAGAATTTTTAAGTCTTTAGCTACTAGTAATCCTTACTTGGCTGTGCAAATGTATGCACGTGATGCATGTGTAAAATATACAATGTTGACAGAAATTGACATGTTATTTGTCAGCTGTTCTGTGGTCCGATAATATCTACTGAATCATTGCAATGGGGAAAATACAACAGGAAGTCACAATGGTTTCTTGCTATTTTGATTTCAGTTTTAAAATATCGAAACCATCTCAAGATATTTTTAAAATCTTGTTATTCAAAAGTAAGGCTAAACAGCCGAGTATTTCTAAAAGCGGGGAGTTTGTTGGTCATTAAGACTTTCAATGTAAAGTAATAGGGAAGCCTTGGATTATAAAGCTTTGTCAGTGCCGATTTCTCAATCATGAAATCCAGGTGGAATCCCTGCTGCAGTCACAGTTTCTGTTCTCCATTATACTTGAGCCATCAGTCTCATTACTGGAGCAGTCCAATAAGACACAGTGAAATAACATTACCATCTTTAGTATTTCTATCTCCCCTTTTCCCCTTACTAATAACAGTAATGTAAACACAATTGCCATGGAAACCATAGCACCATACAAAAAACACTGTTGAGTTTCTGAGGACTCTACATGTGTGACTGTAAATAAAAACAGTGAAAATTTTACAAGTGTGGCCTAAGGAAATGAAATGACCACTGGGTTCTTCCCCGACTTAAGAGTGTCATATAACTTGCTTTTACCAGTATGCTGAAAGAAATTAATCCTTGTACAAAAATAAAGACTTATTCGATCCATGACAAATTATCAATGGTAGCCTTATAGTAATCATCATTTAAGCCTTGACATAAATGATGGTTAAGATTTCTAAGTAATTCCTTCTTCATTCACTTGTTCATTTATTCCTTCAACAAGTATTTGTTGACCATCACTGCGTGTTAGACATATACTAGATTCTTGACATGCAAATATGAAAAGACAACAGTGTCTTGGTATAGAACATGTTCCACCAAATCAACAAATGCATAAGGGACTTATTTGTATATGTACATTTGAGTCCTACTTTTAAAAAATTGATATATGAATATCTAAACTTATAAAAGATAAATGAGGAAATGATGTTGCTGGTTTCCAAAAAAACTGTCATGAAATAATTCATGAAAGAACCTCTGGGTTATTTCAAATCGTGAATGCTCTTAGTGCATTTAAGAATTATTGATGATTACTTGATTAAGGGATTAGAGGGAGTCTAAAGCAATGGTTCCCAACTCTGCTTGCACATTCACATTGCTTATGGAACCTTTAAAACATACTAATATCCGGGCCCCATTTTAAACCAATTGACTAACAATCTCTGAAAGTAGGAATTGGGCATTAGTATTTATGTTTTTTTTTTTTTTTTTTGAGACAAGATCTCACTCTGTCACCCTGGCTGGAGGGCAGTGGTGTGATCATAGCTCACTACAGCCTCGGCCTCCCAGGCTCAAGCAATCCTCCTACCTCAGCCTCTGGAGTAGTTGGGAATACAGGCATGTGCAACAATGCCTGGCTAATTTTTATTTATTTATTTATTTATTGTAGAGACAAGGGTCTCACTATGTTGCCCAGGCTGGTCTGGAACTCCTGGGCTCAACTGATCATCCCGCCTTGGCCTCCCAAAGTGCTGGGATTACAGGTGTGAGCCACTGTGTCCTGGCTGGCATTAGTATTTTTAAAGATTTCCAGGATTAATCTAAATGTGAATCCAGGGTTGAGAATCACTGCACTAGAGTGAGGGTTGGCAAACTATGGCCCATGGTCCCAATCTGACCCCCCAGTTGTTTTTGTAAATATAGTACTATTGGAACACGGTCATGCCCATACATATTGTTTATGATGGCTTTCACACAACAATGGCAGAATTGAGTAGTTGGGACAAATACAGGATTGACTAGTGGTGGCTAAGCTGAGTGATGTGACAAAGACCATACGGCCTACAGAGCTAAAAATATTTACTATCTGGCCCTTTACAAAAAGAAAAAAATGTACCAACCCCTGGTTTGAAGAAAGGAGAAACACTGAAAACTTAAAATATTCAGCAATTATCTACAGCTTTTTTCAGAAATATAAAGGAACTCTTGAAATTATTCTTACAGTTGATAAAAAACTTTTATTCTATTTAATAAAATTTTATTTACATGCAACTTTTCAGAATCATGCCCTTATGTGGTGCACAAGTTGTTAAGCCCTTGACTCTCTGCTTCAAACCCATTCTGACCATAGTCAGCTTTGTGATATTGGGGCTGGAAGTCTGCAAACCACATTTCTGCTTGGCCAGCTGGTCTTCATTAGACTCTGCCAATAGGGGGGCGCTAGAAAAACATTGGAAGCCTGGAGGAGGACCCAATCTGCTTCTTCCTATTTGCTGCTTTGCCCTAGCAGTGGTAATTCATTCCAGCAGCAATTGAGTCCAGTTTGCAGTCTTGCTGACACTCTCAGAACCAGCCTCGTAGCATACCCTCAGAGATGTCATCTCTCACTGGCCAAGTCCTTTTCTTAGAGGTCTAGGTCCCAGCTCCATGGGTTTCTTCTTTGAGTTTAGAGACAACAGCACAAGCCAAATATTGTCGCCCCCCAGAGAGGCCCCTTCCTTTAAGCTTCTACATTTTAATGTCAATTTCTTTTTTTCCTTTGTTCCAAGCTGTAAAGATGATAGTGCTTCCTGCAGTTGCTACCTCCATGATATCTTAATGTTTCCATTTTTTCCTAGTTTTCTAATGCCTATGAATATTATTTATATTAAATTATCTCTGTTAGTATTACTGGTGTGGTTTCTATCTCCAATGTGAGAAAGTTATTGGGCTTAGAAATAATAAATTATCATTGAACCCTATATTCCATAAAGATTGATAGATTCAAACTGTTGTGTGGGAAATGGAATGCTAAATTTGAAGATATGCTCAGCCTAATATAATCTACCTATTCATTAATAATGCCTTATTTATTCACTATATAAAAGAATGGACTTTGTCACTGTGCCTAATATGGATTGTGACTTCTGAGGAAATGCCTTGTTTATTCTTGCTGAGAATTAATGAATAAAAATTCATTGCATGTTCCCAATAGTAAATGCTGCAAAAATACAATTTGGAACATCCCACTGAAGTCTGGTCATCTCCAAAAGATGAGGGTCAGATAACACAGGGGTAAATCAGACAACTTCTACTAACTTACTGAACCCAAAATGTAAAAGGTCATTTCATAAATAAATAAGCTAAAAACTGGAGTTTGTTAATATGGAGTTAGAACCAAGAAAAAGGACAAATGAACTAGAGACAATTATGTCTCTATCTATAGCTTCTATTTGGTTAACGATTTGCTCTCTAACATTCATCTTTTCAGCTGATTTATATGAACTAGTGTGCTTTCATTTCTTAGTCAATGTTTCTTTTAGAATATGACTTTCTTACCACCATCGAGCACAAAGGAAAAAGGACAATTAAACACTGGATTTGTAGAATAGAGAAGGAGTTAGCAAATGACAGTCAATGGACCAAATCTGACTTGCCATCTGTTTTTGTAAATAAAGTTTTTTTGGCACACAGCCATGCCCATTTGTTTAGGTATTGTCTATGGCTGCTTTCATGACAACAGCAGAATTGAGTATTTGAAGCATAGACTGCACGGCCCACAAAGCTGGAAATACTGACTCTTTGGCCCTTTACAAAAGTCTACCGACTTTACAAAAGTCTTCCTGACATAGGAAGAGCAGGTGACTGTCATTACAGTGTGGTGTGGTGCCATTTATTATGATGTTAGTCACAGAGCCTGGGGGAAGCTATGATTCTCAAGCTTTCCCATGGCAACCAACTACATACTCAAGTTAGAACACCCTGCCAGTTCTTCTGCACCTATCAGTTCCTTATTCAGCATCTAAGATCCTGTATACATCCCCTCTGTGTCATTCAAACTCTCCTTACTAACTGTGGTAGAAATCATGTCTCTCTCTTCTACTGCCAGTTTGTTTCCAACTGTATCTTAGGCTCTTTTAGAAGTAGAGAGGCGTATTATTTGTCCATCCCTTGACTGCACTTGGCAAGGACCTTGTACAGAGAAGCTAATTAGTAATTATAATTTTATTTATCAACACTATCCAGAGGAACTCATAAGAGCTGTCCCAGGCACTAATGCATTTGTTTAGTAGAGAGCCCTTGAGTTTTAATTGCCTGCTATTGTGTGTCTTATTTGTTAGAAACTGCCTTCAAGCTATTGTTTCCAAAATAGATGTGGTAATTATTAGACAAAAGATTGAACTATATAAAATGAAGACCAAAGAAGGAGACTATTTATCTTTGTAACCCTCATATTTTTATATAACACCCAGTTATATTGAGCATAAAGGTATGTATGCTGAAATAAATAAACTAGATTGATAGATGATAGATAGATAGCCAGATTAAAGGTCCTTAAACAGCCTGAGGACTGTTTCACTACTCCCAGATAATTTCTATTTTATTAATAATTTTATTCTTAATAATACAATATAAACTATCTTAAGTGCTATCATTTCAAATAGCATTAATGCTGAGAGTTAAAACCAAGCACAACATACAAAATGTATTTAGTAAAACCTCATCTTCTCAAAGATTAAGGAAAATAAGCAATGCAGGACAGAAAAAGGGAAAAATACAATTTATGCAATTTTTCAAGCAGAGAGAGTCTTGAAATTCCAAGCAATAATGCCACTAAATGATAAAGATGAGGGATTCTTTAAATTATTAATTCATTTGGCTGGAGCACTAGCCCTTGATATGCCATGCCACTCCACTGAGGCTTCATTTTTGTCTCTTATTTTTCCCCTTCTGTAACTGCTAAGATTTGTTTTCTTCAAAATCTTATCAAATATCTCTTGGGTCAAAGAGGTTCAATGCCTAAGGCTCCTGTGAAGACAAATATAGACAGGAGTCTCTATGATTCTTTTACTTACAGCCTCAACTAAATACTAAAGTGACAGAAAAATAAGGCAATGAGAGCTGAAGGTATTGATAGTAATTTTTAAAATAAGATGTTTTTTGTCTTAAAAGTAATTTCATCATGTCTGTTTAAGTAGTACCTGGTTTGTAATAAGATTTCATTAAGTATGTATCCTACAAATTAAATAATATTCAAATAGCTGTGTGTGTGTGTATATATATGTATACATATATATGTATGTGTGTGTGTGTGTGTGTGTATATATATATATATATACTTAGATAAATAACACTCCAATTTCTAGGGCCAAGCTTTCTGTCAACAGAGTATTTGGTATCCTATATATACCATAACATAAAGAATTCCAAGGTAACCCAAAAATTTCTCTACAAATGCCTAAAATTCTAAGACTGATGATTCAGTCCTTTTTGATAATACAAGGTCCATCAGTATGCCACTTCGATGACTTCAGGGACCATACAATGCCTTGTTCACCATTATATTCACAGTCATTGGCATAGTGCGTGGCATAAAGGGACTCAACTATTTGTTGTATAAATTAATGGAAAGCATTGCCTTCTACATGCAAATTTTTGGGGACATCAACTCATGAGCTTCTTAGCCCTTCAGAATGAGTGAGTCTTTCAGATTACTTTTATCCCTAAAGGACCTATCTGGTTATTACTAAAAACCAAGAGAGGAAAGGGGTATAGAGCTGCTAAGTACACCTATACACCTGTTCTTGCTATTAATGGAAATTATATCATCATCTTCTCTGAGAGATTTTTCAGAATAAGTATAGGTGAACAGACCTTTAAAAAATGAAGTAGCCCAAGTGAGGTGAGTGACATCTTTCACTGGTGATAGCCCCCAAAGACAAGGGAAGATAGCAAGTTGCTGAGATCCCCATGAATGGTGACCAGCACTTGAAACGAGAAACTCCAAACGGCCGCTCCTAACCTCCTATCCCAGTGAGCTAAAACAAAACAAGGCCAGGAAGGGAGGGTGTAATTCCAAAGTTCTGTACAAATTTTGCTTGCCATTAGAGAGCTACCCATTTTTACAATCAAAAAGGGTTGCTTCAAAGGCTGGCTTTGTGATCCAAAATGGTCTTTAATCTTGGGGACAAAGGAAATGCTTCTGATAAGTTAATCTGGTTAAACTGCAGGCACTATTCATCACAAATTGGATACAAAAGAGAAGCATAGCTGTGTCAATTTGCCTTTGGAAGCTCTGGCTTCAGCATAGAAAGTTTGCATGAGTTCTCAGCTTCTGGTCACAACCTTGACTCCACATTGGAATCATGTGAATCACACCTCCAGAGATTCTGGTGTCATTGGTCTGGAGTGTGGCCTAAGCATCACAATTTTTGAAATTTCCCCAGATGACTCTATTGTGCAGCCAAACAGGGGGATCAACCGTCCCAGTTTGCCCAGGACTGAGAGGGGTCCTGGAACTAAGGTGGTTCCTGAAGTGTGCGACTTCTAGTGCCAGAAGCAGGGAAGTCCTAGGCAGACCAGGAAAAGTTCATCACCCTAACTGCTGCTCTCAGGGGTGTGTGTTTGATGTGAAGATCTGGGAAGAGGAGCAGTACATGCATTTTAGCAACGGCAAGGTTGGCTCCAGAACCAATTACCTACTACAGAAGCACAGAAGGCATCTAAAATAGATTTATATCAGATGGCATATTCTGAATTTTATCATGTACAATTTCTTGGAAGTGCTCATACATTTCATATTTCCTTCTTCCTCTGACTTTTTCAAGTATGATCTTGTTCCTGAGTGTGTGCTGTCTTCTCTTAACTAGAAAATGAAATCTGCCATCACAACTGGATTGACTTCCATTAGCCCGTGCTCTGGGAAATTGAGCCCCTTCTTTTCCATTGGGTCAATGGTACTTGATAGTTGCCAATATTTCAGTCAGGGAAATTCTAGCATATCACTCCTTCAGGGGTCTGTCTAATCCAGATTTTGACAAATATCAATTGCAATTAGATAACAGTAGTGACCTTTCACCCAGATCATTCTCTTTGAGAAAGTCACCAAGTAAGGGGTGTATGGTCTTTCTCTCTGGGAACCTTCTAAGAAAGACTGACAGAGAAGTGCCAGTAAAGAAAACCCAAATCTTACCACAAAAAATTCTCTTTTTTATTATAAATAATGATTCTTTCAAAAGACACACAAAAGCAAGGGGTTGATTCCAACTCAACCCCAATATGGCGAAACTGGGAGCTACAGAAGGTTGCAAACAGAAGGAAGTATCAGGCAAGGCCAGACCTCTTCCGATCATTTGCTGAGAGAGGAGCTTTGCTGACAAATAGGACCATCCCCCAGCTGCAAACCGTAGACACATTCAGAGGAGGTCTCCATTGCATGCACCAATCCTTTTTTTTTTTTTTAAATTAATTAATTAATTTATTTATTTTTTTCTTTTTATTATTATTATAATTCTTATTCTTATTATACTTTAGGCTCTATGGCACATGTGTGCAACGTGCATGCACCAATCCTTTATTGTCACTCATACAACTTTGCTTTTATACTTGAGAGGTGAGAAAAATAAGCCCTCATAGTGTTATGAGGTTCCTCTTTTCCAAACCAGAATCTTTATTTCTGTGAGTGTTCTTTCTAGAACTCATTTTGTGATCTGTTCATCTTGGTGTCTTTCCTGTGAGCCTTCTTATGGGCTTTTAGGCTGGGAAGACTGGCCCTAAAATAGTAAAATGAGACAAGAGAGTTGGCCCTGCCTTTTGTGAGATTAAGCACATCTTCCGGAATGAACAGTGCTGAGGTTGTGGCGAGGGTTAGCTGCCATGTCCTATGTGCTATTTCTGGCTGATGATGCTGCAGCTTTATATATAGATAGATAGACACTCAATTTATGTTTTTCAGCTCGTCTACAACACCATTTCATTTTATATAAAACTGCCAGAGTGTGTCTAAAGTTACTTACTGAGCATGTTGAACCTGAGTTAGCTTCCTGGGCTTCTCACACCACACGTCACAGTGTCACATCACTTTGCATAGCAATCAAAGAAAGGGACAACTTCCCACCGTGTAAGTTATTTCGTGGCCTACAGTATGCCAAGGTGACTTTTAAATTGATTTTGCTAACAATAAAAATATTGTTTTATTTTTAAGTTCAAAGGTTTTTATATTGGTTTACCTGAAGGTCTGTAGCTTCAGAAAATGGTTGACAGGGAATAGGAAAAGTGAGGGGTCTTTAAGCTGTGGCCACTGTCTGTGCAGGGTGAATTCTGTCATACCTGGGCATAGAGAATTTTCCAGATCATGAATCAGAGCAAGGGGCTGGTGTAAGCTGGGCTCCTGGGGAGACAAGCAGCATCGGCCTGGCAGCCTGTCAGTACCACTGAGCATCACCGCCTGTGCTAATGTGGAAGAGCCCCCAGGACAGAAGGAGGACGAGAAAAATAAAAAGGAAACAGCACAAATAAATGGAGGAAAGAATTTAATTAAAATAGAGTAACCGAAGACATAACTTCCATTGCATTAAGGATATTTTTAGAAGCACCATGCTAGCATTTTATTCCTAAAAACATCCAGTGCTCTCACCAATATATTACAAATCTCTAGGTACCTTCTCAAAATTGGACATTAGCCAATCCTCTCCTGCTCTTGTTTATAATAGGAACAGGATGTGCTGTTCCTATTGCTGTTTGAAATCTCGATTCTTTTTCATCCTTTCCATAAAGCCCAGGTCGGGATTTATGATGTCTCCAATGCTGTTTAGGTAGGCTTCTATTTTGTTACTTTTTCCCCCATTTATTCTTACTTTTATTTCTGGGCAACTAAAAACCAAGAAATCAGCCCACTAACACAATGAAAAAAATATATGTATGTTGACTGGGAAGTATCCAAATCTGATTTTACTAGTTCTTCACAGAGAACATTTTATGAAGGAATAGAAGCTGTAATTAAGTGTTCTTCCCACTTATACTAATTTAATTAAAAAGTCTAAAGTTATTGATTTTTTAAAAAAACATTAAAAGGCACCCTTGCTGCTGGTTCCAGGCTGTCGCTGGCAGACCATTTGCTCATGGAGTATAATTTTCCATTTCCTCTAATACAATGAAACCCTTTGTTAAATGCTTTCTCACTATGGACAGATTGGTTTATAGTTGTAAGAAGCAGGGATTTATAATCCTTGCTGCTATTTGCTTGCCCTTCAATTCAGACTCTGCCAACACCACACAGATTTATCTCCTTAGCTTTGAAAGGACTTTGGATTTGGGGTGGTTTTATTTCACAGACTGAAGTAGACTCAAAAAAGATTGTGCCAATCCAGTGGAATTTGGAAGGACCAACTAACTTCGGTTTGCTCAAGGTCATACATAAGTCAAGCCAGATGAGAATGGGATAAATATTACCATTAGGCTGCTTGAGTGTCCTTACAACATGGCAGTTGGCTTTCTCCACAGTGAATGATCCAAGAAAGAAGTCAAGGAGAAAGGTTCAATGCCATTTGCGACTTAATCTCAGAAAGCATGCACCATCATTTCTATCATCTACTCTTTTAAGAAGTGAGTCACTAGGTCAGCCCATACTCATGGAGATGGGAAGTAAGCCTCATCTCTTAAAGAGAGGATTTGAAAGAATTTGTGGAAATTTTTTGAAACCACCACACACTTGCTATACTGGACTTCCAAAATTCATTTGATTATGAAGTTTTCTCTCCTATTGAACCCAGACAGAAGAGTTTGCCTTGAAGGACAGAGATGAGTTCCTAAATCAAAATAGGTGAGTTAACTAAAAATGTAAATTTGGAGCAGTGAGAAGACTAAACTGACTGGGAAGATGGAGAATTAGAAAGTTCAGCTAAGTGCTCTGGGTATTCTACAGAATGTAAGAGACAAGTTTGGCTACTCATATTGAGAGAGACAGGAATGATACTGAGACCTTGAGAGGTGGGAATAACGTCTGCAAAAGCAAGAAAAGAGATTTAAATAAAAGAACAGTACAGCCACAGCAAGGGCCAAGCAGAGGCCACATCAAATGGATTTGGTACAATTCCAATCAACATTATTTCATGACTTTGTCTACCCCGAAGACCACTGCACATGAATGGAGAAAGAAAATAAAAATGGTAACCCAGGGGCTTGAATTGACCCCACAAAGTCCACATAAGTTCAAGGAGAAAGGAAATTCTAAAGCTTAAGAAGGAAGCATTGAATGGGTGCACCCAGATTAAAAATAAGTAAAAAGACAAGTTGGTTCCAAATCTGTCATGAAGAATAAAGAAGGGAAAGAAATCAAATGCTAGCATGAATGTGTGGAATAAGTGAGAGAAATTTAGAGATACGGCTGATAAAGATATTGGGGTCTCAGAAGACAAGGTGTGGGTTCAAGGTCATGAATAGGGGGCTTTTCTGATTGACGATGAAATCCATAATGGGAATACACTTGAGAATGGCTGTAATGGAAGGAAAGTGAAAGAGATGAAGCAGTAGCTTGCAAATTTTCTTGGGTCTTCATATATTCATCTATTCTCTATGTACTTCAAGTGCAGGAACTCTGTCTCTTCATCTGTGAGCCCTCAACTCAAAGCCCTATGCCTAGAACATAGTGGGACAGTCAGAGTATGTGAAACGTGAATGGATCAAAGGCTGCAGGGATAAACAAGTAACAATGCAGGGATTAAAGTTGCCCAGAGTGTTGACAGGAGAGTGGTGAAGGCAAACACAGGGCCTTGTGCAAAAGTGACTGATGAAGTGCATCTAGCCCTATCCAAGTTGTAAAATCTTCATTTGGAGAGCCATTTTGAAAAGCTCAGAGTCAGGCCGGGCGTGGTGGCTCACACCTGTAATCCCAGAACTTTTGGGAGGCTGAGGCGGGCGGATCACCTGACATCGGGAGTTCGACACCAGCCTGACCAACATGGAAAAACCCCATCTCTACTAAAAATACAAAATTAGTCAGGCGTGGTGGCGCATGCCTGTAATCCCAGCCACTTGGAGGCTGAGGCAGGAGAATCGCTTGAACCCAGGAGGCAGAGGTTGCAGTAAGCCGAGATCATGCTATTGCACTCCAGCCTGGGCAACAAGAGTGAAACTCTGTAGAAGAAAGAAAGAAAGAAAGGAAAGAAAGAAAGAAAGGAAAGAAAGAAAGAAAGGAAAGAAAGAAAGAAAGAAAGAAAGAAAGAAAGAAAGAAAGAAAGAAAGAAAGAAAGAAAGAAAGAAAGAAAGAAAGAGAAAAGCTCAGAGTCATTTTCATATCAGTACCTTCTGAATACTGGTGTCTTGACTTAATCAAATGGATTCTGCACACAACTCCTAGCCCACTTCTCCATACTTTGCCTGTCTTAATTTCTATTCTTCTTCCCATGAAAACCTATATGACTTATGGTGAACCTATAGCCTGAAGAAGTATAACGGTCTCTTGACTGCCGCAAGCCCTGCCCTAGGCCAGCAACTCTTCCATCCTGGGAACACTGACCAAACAAAAATAAGTTGAATCAGAGAAAGGTTCACGCTTAATAGCAGAAACCTGGAATAAACACTGATGAGCAAACCATAAATTGGGGGATCACACACAGCACATATCAAGTCTCATACCCCAGTATTACTTCCCATAAGTGAAATTTCATGCCTTTAGGAAATCAACAAGCACTTCTCAGACTTTAATATATATACAAATTATGTAAATACCCAACCCTCAGAATCCAATTCAGTGGAAGAGCCTGGTCATCTGCATTTTAACAAGCACCCTTAGTGACTGTCATGCAGGTGGTTTCAGATATTTTGAGAAATGCCACCCTAAGCTTTTGGCCAATGGATTTTAGTATTGAAGAGACTTAGGGACAGCAGCCTGGCCCAGGAGGGACTTGTTATAAAGCTCAGTTAGCATAGCAAGAACCCTGGAATTTTTCCTGGGACAGTATGTTTTTTGGAGGGTACTTGGTGTGATGAGATTGAGGAAGCAGATGCAGAACCCCAGCCACACTGCAGGGTATCTCTGTGCATGAGTTTACTCGTATGCTGTAACCTATCCCACTTATTATAGCTAATGATGCCTCTGAGGGGCACTCTGTGGAGGGGCCTGGGGAATTTTCTTTGTTGATGATAGAGGGCAGGCGAAGAGAAGTCTTATCGTATCAGGACATAGTCATACACCAGAAAAGCAGCTCCTGGCATGTGTAAAGTGTGTTTTTTTTGTATGAGATCAAATGAGCCATATAAATGCAAAGTAATATTAACTGAGAGCATCTTATTGTGAACACCAAGTGAAAATTACACAAACTGTTATTGACACAAAATTCTGCATAAAAAGCAGAAATCCTTAGCTCTTTCCCAAGGAATGTGCTCTACTATTCTCTGGGCTCTGGCAGTGCAGGAGGACAGAAAGTGCCTCTGGGCTCATTTGCCAGCTGTTAAGAATCCATACCAGGGCCCTGTCCAGTGCTTACATTTCTCTCCCCAAGAAGCTCACAAAGCACCTTAGCTGACCCTTCTCCATCATTTCCTAAAAAGACAAAAACACTGTCACTAGCTTAGCCATTAGCAGGAACACAGTCAATTTTTTGATGTTCTTTAGAACTGGTTTGTATGTGTCATGAGAGGAATTAGCACCCACATCACGTGTGAACCTCATTCTCCTTCAATCTGTTTCACTATGAGCAAACCCCTCCGGGTCCCCGTATCCATTCACAAAGTCACAAAGTTTCCAGCATCCTTGAAATTTGCCCAATTCTTCTGCAACCAAAACCTTGAAGACACCAGCAGGCATTTTCTTGACAGGAGTTGGTGCCACATTTTCTTGTGCACACAAAGAAAGGAAAAGAGGGAAGCCCTCCTCTGGGGAGAAGGTCTTCAAGTATAATCAAATCTGCTCCTAGTCTCAGACACAAAAGATCAGAACTAGCCATAGTGATCTGCAATGGCCTCCTTTGTCTAAGAGGCAGGCAGTAATTGATTTGATCTGCTTTATGGGGACAATCTCCCAGGCATGACTGAGTGCTAATTGCTACTAATGAGGTTGCATTTTAAACTGGCTGTGGTCTTGAGCTGTCTGTCCCCTTTCCTCCAAGCAGCATTCCTGCCACTGGATTGCAAGTAAAGCTTCTAGGGAGCCCTCACCCATAACAAGCTCCCCTTCCCCAGCTGCTCAGAGTTGTGTTAAGAAGGGCAAATTCCATTGCCTTTCAAAAGGGTGATTGGCTGAATGAGCAGCGTCTAAAGATGTACCGAGGCAATGTAGCTTTTGAGGTAATTAACTCTAAATGTTACAGGATCGCTGGGAATTACTTTCCTAATGACTTTTACTGGTTCAGGCCATTTCCCAACATCCATCTCTCTTACCCAGAGGAAAACCGCAAGCCCCAATCCATGAAAGAATGTTTTCTTGCTAACAGTTTATTTGGCGGCTCTTAAGTTTTGCATCAGTGCCCTTAAGTCTCAAAATTAACATGTGGTACCACTCTTTAAATTATGATCATTGTCAAAATTAATTTTAACTCTAGAAAAGCAAAAATACAAACCCCTTGACAGGCTGCAGAATAAAAGATACCTTGGATAATACAACCACCTAGGGCAGGGGTCATCAAACTTTTCTGTAAATAGCCAGGTAGCAAATAGTTTAGTCTTTATGGGGCAATGGTTTCTGTCACTATTCAACTCTGTGAAAGCAGCCATAGACAAAATGTATAGGTATGGCCCATATTCCAGTAAAACTTCACTTACAAAAACATGCGTCCAATTGGATCTGGTTTGTGGGCCATCATTTGTCAACCCCTAACCTTGAGTAGGCTTTCCTAATATACATCAAATATGGATCTATACAAAATTATCATAACTACAAAATGGCCCAAGAGGTCTAAAAGCCCCTATAGCTACTAATTTTAATTGTTATATTTAAGGTACCATGAAAACTACATTTTGCATTTAGAAGCCTCAGTTTCCTCAATTGTGAAATAAGGGGCTGGACTCTACTACTCCTAGATTCTTTTCCAGGTCGAACATGTATAACTTCTCAAAATTCTATGATGTCAAAGTTCTCACCATATATGTTAACTTTAAAAATTATTTCGGAATTGACCACACAGATGCTTTACATTCCTCAGTTCTAATTTTTTTTTATTAAACACCATTAACACTCAAAGCATCTTCTAAGAGCCAAGACCACTATGAATAAATGCAAATATGAGTAAGATCATGGCCTCTACTGCCAAAGTTTTCACAAAGCATCCCCAACTTCATACTATTCATTCCTACATACCCCTTGCCAACATGTACATTCTTGTCTTCCTGATTCTCTCTTCCATGAAGCCCTTCCAAGACTAATTCCATTTCTATGCTATATTTTTCAACTGCCCTACCTTCTTCTCTATGTAATGACTCAGCACATTTATTGTATATTTCTATACAACTAGAGTTGTTCTTGAATGTGTTGTTTTTGTATCTTGTGCTTTTGGCAAACCAATTTAAACAGTGCTTCTAAATTTCTGTGAATGTGGACATGCTATATGCACAACCTAGTTGGAAACAAAAAAACTAAAGTATAATTTAGACGCAGTTATTTTATGTTTCATGTTCATGTAGAACAAGAAGAAATAACTGCTTGGAAATTAGTGCCTTGGGTAATGCTCCTATTGAGTATAGTAAAGGAAATGTGTGATGTAATTAAGATTGTGTGCTTTGGGTTACTTTTAATTTCTGGTTTAATTTTACTGTTTTAGCTATCCACACTGATAAATTCCTGGGATTAAGGTACAGTAAGTTTGTTTGGGAATCATAGGCCTTTTGATTTTGTTAGCACAAGTTGCTCCACAGTTTATCTTCCGTGTTGTTAGGCAAGGATATCTCCCTGTTGTGAAAGTTTGGGAGCTTTCTTTAGTACTACTAGTGGTACAAATGAGAAAAAGAGTGTAATGGAAATTACAAAAAAAGAGAGCTTTTTGAAACATTGAGGATTCAAAATCAACAAAAGACCCTCGGAAACTAGAAAATGAACAATAGAGTAAACCCAGGAAAACAGAAACAAAAATAACAAAGATAGAGTAGAAATTCAGAATAGAAAATAAACAATAGAAAGATTCAACAAAACAAAAGCTTAGTTTTATGAAAGAAATTAACGGAACAAACAAGCCTCTAGCAAGACTGAAAAATAGAGACTATACTAATAAATTCTATTATAATCACATAACCAAAAATATAATATTTATAAAAATCAAAGAATTCAATGAATGAATTCATGCCAATAAATATAGATGTAATGGAAATTTTCTAGAACAATATAATATTGTAGAACAGACTGCTAGTGCTTATCAATATCTGTGTTCTTCTCTTCTTCCTGGGCACACAACTAGACTCAATTTCCAAGACTCTCTTGCAGTTAGATGTGACCAGTGATTTAATCTGGTCAATGAAGTGGCTCATAAAATTCTTCCAAAGATGACTGTCACACTCCTTTATCATCCATGGGCCTGGAACTAGATGAAGGTACAATATAAAAGAAGTCTCAGTCCCTGAGTGATCGTGGTTACAGAGGTAACCTTCAACCCATTGATACTATTATACCTACCCACATTGGACTGTAACATGCATGAAAAATAAACTTTTATTGTATTAAGCAACTGGGATTTGAAAATTAGTTGGCACAGAAGTTAGTCTACTTTGGTTACTACATTAAATAAAATTGACTCAAGAAGAAATATGAAACCTGGATAAAGAATAACCATTGAAGAAATCAGTTAAGTGTTTAAAAATATCCCTCTTACCTTAATAGATATTAGGTGAAATGACTGTTATAGGCCAAATTTACAAAATTTTCAAGGAATAGATCCCATCTATCTATCTATCCATCTATCTATCTATCTCTCTCTCTATCTATCGAGAGAGGAGGGGAGAGAGTGCTTCAGATGCTAGTAAGAAAAGAAAGCTGTCAAACTCATTTTACAAAGTTGATATTAACTTGACGTTGAAACCAAAGATAATACAAGAAAAAAAAAGTACAAATGCAGATGCACATAGATTTTTTTAAAGAAGATTTTTAAATAAAATATCCGTATATCAAATCCAACAGTGACATTCAAAATTAATACATCAACTTTAGTAGAGTTTGTTTACACTCGGGAATGCAAGACTAATAAAATGACAGAAAAGTACATTGATCTAATAATCACATAAACAACTTATGTGAGAGAAAACATTTGACTCTCCGGACAGAAACCAAAAGAAAACACTTGAAAAAACTCAACACTCATCCAAGACAAAATTATTAGAAAATTTGAAAAAAGAGAACCTTCACTGACATCAAAAATAATCTTCTAAAAAGCCTATATTCAATAATATTTCATGGTGAAATCTTAATTATCCATTAAAGTCAAGAACAAAACTAGTAACTCTGTTCTCACTGTTACTAAGCATTTGATCGGGGTCCTAGCCAATGAAATAATATTAGAAAAGAGGAAAAAAATTAGCTGTGAGAATTAGAAAGGAGGAGATAACTGATTCTAATTTGTAGATGATATGATCATTCTGAAAAATCCAGAATAATCAACAAGCCATTATTAGAACTAATATAGAAATTAAGCAAGATTGCTAGATACAAAAACATCATACCAAAATCAACATATTTGCTACACATTAGCAGTAATGAGTTAGAGAATGTATATACGTTTTGTTCAATAACAAAACGCTGTAAGATGCCTGGGAATAAATTTAGTGATGCATATTCAGGCCCCTTTTGGATAAATTTAGAAAATGCCATACAATGGTAAAAAAAAAAAAAAAACCCTTAAAAATGGACGTGAGATCGATATAATAAAAATGTCAATGCTTTCTAAATCACTCTGTAAAGTGGAACTACGAAGTCTTCACAGTGCTTGGTGTACAGAAGGAAATCAACTGATACTAGCTAGTATTTCTAGATTTCATTGCATATCAACTCTTGACCAGTTATCATTTACAGTTCATCTTGTGGAGGGGAAAATGATTCCTTTGCTATTTCCTTTGTCTGTCTGTCTGTCTCTCTCTATCTCTCTCTCTCTGTGTGTGTGTGTGTGTGTGTGTGTGTGTGTGTGTGTGTCCCATTCCTTGGCTGATTCTACCAGACTCTGCCTCTCTTTGAGTAAAGATTCTATAGCTGTTTCATCTTTTATTTTTTTACGGGATCTAATTCAGTGCCTGTAAGTGTTGAACAAACATTTACTGAGTGAACAAAGACTGAATATTGCCCCAAATTATAGATGCTTGAGACACTATTACAATATGCAGTTTCTTTCATTTACATACAAGGCTGTTACTTTGAATTTAAAATATTGAACTTATTTCTGGTTTTATCATAAATACCACTTTGACTTGAAGCACATCACCTATGAGTTACAATTTCCCTAACTTTAATATAAGGGGCTTAAACTAGATAGTTGTGGAAGGTCTTTTTCAGTTCTAAAGTCTTACAAATAATACAGAGACAGATTTATACTAATTTATGTTCTAGTTTTCAGGCTTTCTTGTGATTATCAATACATACCTCAGGGTAGCTAGGGTAGGAATCAAGGTATACCTTATGACCAAAAACTAAATAAAGCTATTTTAAGACCTGCAAATTGACGATGTATGGTAGTCATTAAGGCTGTTGATCATTAGTCTGGCTCTCTCTTCTTCTGGACAAATGGTAAGATATAACTACACTACCCACCTGAAGCTAGGTGTGGCTACACAACTAGCTTTGGCCAGTGAAAAATGAGCAGCAATTACATGTGTCACTTTCAGGTGGAAACTTTAAGAGTGAGTGTGTGGTCTGCCATGTTTTCTGTCCGTCTACCGTGATGATACAAAACGTTCCAGATCGAAGTTGGCCCGAGATTGAAGGTTAAGTGGAACAAAATTCCCAGCCCACTCTCAGTCAACATGCAGCAAAAACAGGAAACAAACCTTCGTTGCTTTATGCCTCTGAATTTGGAGAATAATTTGTAACACAGCAAAACTCAGCCCTATATAGATTAACAAACTATATTAGTGCCATGCTCTGATTTAGCAGTTGTTCGCTTACTGTCATAATACACTGGTTATCCTTCTTAACTGTGGATATGTTACAAGCATTTAGTCACTATGAAAGATGTAAATTTCCTCTAGAATTGAGACATAATCTGTCTGTTTCACTATTTATCTCCGGAGTTTGTAATAACTTTCCCCTTTGCTATAAATTAGAGAGAATACACAGTTACCCTTGCAATAAAGTTATGGTTGCTTTTTTACATTCCAATCGGTTTTTCTGAGTGAAGAAAAAGCAATGAAGATAAAGCTATTGACCTGAAAATTGGATATAACCTTAAGTTCTTTGATCTAAACAGGTGGAGAAAAGATTAAAGACAGCTGAGACACTCTGTCCAGATGGTATACAACCCAGCTGTTATACCAGATTCAGTCCTTTGAATGCCAAAATCATGTCTCAGGCCGGATGGGTACTTTAAAAATACAAGATTTTAGCTGATGTGTCCATTTTAAATTATCTTTGGGTATCCTATTCACATGAAGGATACATTGTTTCATGCTCAACTATAACAATGGAAATTGTTACCATACATATAGTCTCCTTTGGGAATGTGAAGGGGAAAGATAAATATTTGAGAGCCTGCTATGAATAAGTACTTTCAAATGTGCTGTATTTCGTAAATGTTTTAATTGGTATAAAACATGCATACGGAAAATTGCTTAACTAATGAGAGTATAGCTCAATGAATTTCCACAAACTGAACATGTCTGTGCAATAAGCGCCCAGATCAAGAAACAGAACATGACCAGCCCCCTTGAAATCCTCCCTTGACCTTGTAACCATTTCCAATCCCTTTCATCCCAAGGGTAATCACTATCCTGATTTCTAATAGAATAGATTTATTTTGCCTGTTTTAAATGTTTATGTAAATTAATTTAGAAAATATGTACTCCTCTGTGTCTATTTCTTCATTATGCTTGTAAAATTAATCCATATTGTTGGACATAGTCGTAGGTTGTTCATTCTCATTGCACGTATTATTCCATTGCGTGAAAATACTACAATGTATTTATCTGTCCAAAATAGGGAGGTTAATGGGCATTTGGGTAGTTTGCAATTTGGGACTATTATGAATAGTCCCAAATATGGATCAAAGGGAATGGCATATGGAGAGATATAATGGACTTGGGAGATCCAGAAGAGGGGATGTTGGGAGGGGAGTGAGTGATAGAAAAATACTACATATTTTTCATACTATATATTTTTATCACATATGAATGCATCTTTTGGGTATATATCTAGCAATGCTGTTGCTGGGTCAAAGGGAATGCATGTGCTCAGTTTTAGAAAATACTGATAAACAATTTTTCAAGGCAGTCATGGGATAGATTGCAAAAATAGCCACAGTTTTCCACCCCTTCTGTATCCATACACCTTTACAATGTGACCGAAGTTCCTTCCATCAAGAAGTGGAGTCTATGACACAAACAAATGGAAATATATTCCACACTCATGGATTGAAAGAATCAATGTCATGAAAATGACCATGCTGCTCAAAGAAATCTACAGATTTAATGCAATCCCTATCAAAATACCAACACAATTTTTCACAGAATTAGAAAAGAAATCCTAAAATTCATATGGAATTTAAAAAGAGCCAAAATAACCAAAGCAATACTGAGCAAAAAAGAACAAATCTAGAGGCATCACATTACCTGACTTGAAATTATACAATAAGTCTATACTAACAAAAACAGCATGGTACTTGTATAAAAGTAGACACACTGACCAATGGAACAGAATAGAGAATCCAGAAATAAATCCAAATAGTTACAACCAACTGACCTTAGACAAAGCACACAAAAACATAAATTTGGGAAAGGATACACTATTCAATAAATGGTGCTGGGAAAACTGGAAAGCCACATGTGGAAGAATGAAACTGGATCCCTATCTCTCACCATATATGAAAATCAACTCAAGATGTATTAAAGACTTAAATCTAAGACTTGAAACTATAAAAATTCTAGAAGAAAACCTAGAAAAAACTATTCTGGACATCGGCCTAGGAAAATAATTTATGACTAAGACCCCAAAAGCAAATACAACAAAAACAAAAATAAATAAATGGGACCTAATTAAATGCAAAAGCTTATACACAACAAAGGAAATAATCATCAGAGTAAACATGCAACCCATAGAATAGGAGAAAATATTTGCAAATTATGTATCAACAAAGGACTAATATCCAGAACCTACAAGGAACTCAAACAAAGCAGCAAGAAGAAACCCAAATAATTTCATCAAAAAGTGGGCAAATGACATGAATAGACATTTCTCAAAAGAAGATATACAAATGGCCAACAAACATACAAAAGAATTCTCAGCATTACTAATCGTCAGATAAATAAAAATTAAAGCCACAATGAGATACCACCTTACCCCAGACACAATAGCCATTATTATAAAGTCAGAAAACAATTGATGTTGGTGTGGATGTGATAAAAAGGGAATGCTTATAGACTGTTGGTGGGAAGGTAAATTAGTACAACCTCTATGGAAAACAGTATGGAGATTTCTCAAAGAACTAAAAGTAGATCTATCATTCGATCCAGCAATCCCACTACTGGGCATCTACCCAAAGGAAAAGAAGTCATTATATCATCAAGACACCTGCACACATATGTTTATCACAGCACAATTCACAATTGCAAAGATAGGGAACCAGCTTAAGTGCCCATCAATCAATGAGTGTGAGTGGATAAAGAAAATGTGGTATATATACACCATGGAATACTCTCAGCCATAAAAAGGAATAAAATAACGTTTTTTGCAGCAACTTGGTTGGAGTCGGTGGCCGTTATTATGAGTGAGGTAACTCACTTATACAATATTATATAATGTAATATATATATATTGGAATATATATAATATAATGGAAAGTCAAATAGTATATGTTCTCATTTATAAGTGGGAGCTAAGCTATGGGTACGCGGAGGCATATGGAGAAATATAATGGACTTTGGAGATTCAGAAGAGGGGATGTTGGGAGGGGAGTGAATGATAGAAAAATACTACATATTGGGTACAACATACACTACTTGGGTGATGGGTGCACTAAAATCTCAGACTTCACCACTGTACAATTCATCCATGTAACAAAAACCCACTTGTTCCCCAGAAGCTATTGAAAAAAAAATTAACCACAAATATCAAACACATATCCATGGCAAACAAGAAGATAGCTAAATGTGTTTTATTACATTTTGGTATCAAATGCTTATACACTGCTGGTGGGAATGTAAATTAATTCAGCCATTGTGGAAAGCAGTTTGGCAATTTCTCAAAGAACTTAAAGCAGAATTATCACTCAACCCAGCAATCCCATTATTGGGTATATACCCAATAGAAAAGAAATCATTCTACCATAAAGACACATGCATTTGTATGTTAATCACAGCACTATTTACAATACCAAAGACACGGAACCAACCTAAATGCCCATCAAAGGTAGACTGGATAAAGAGAATGTGGTACATATACACCACGGAATACTACACAGCCATAAAAATAATGAGATCATGTCCTCTGCAACAACATGGGTGAAGCTGGAGGCCATTATCCTGAGCAAACTAACACACGGACAGAAAACCAAATACCACACGTTCTCACTTATAAATGGAAGCTAAACATTGAGTACACGTGAACACAAAGCAGGGAAAAGACACTGGGGTGTACTTGAGGGTAGAGGGTGGGAGGAAGGTGAGGAACTAAAAACTACCTATAGGGTACTATGCTTACTACCTGGGTGACAAAATAATCTGTATGCCTGACTCTTGTGACATAAAATTTACCTATACATCAAACCTACACATGTACCACTGAACATAAAAGTTAAAAACAAATAAATAAATAAAAGGTTTTGATTAAAGTGGATTCTCAAACAAACAAACAAAACAGAGATGTAGTCTATATCCCTCACCCTTGAACCTAGACTGGCATTCTGACTTGTTCTAGCTAGCTCTCTTGGTATCCTATTCCACCTCCATGTAAACAAGCTCAAGCTAGGATGCTGGATGGCAAGAAGCATGTGACTGGACCAACTCTCTTATCTCAACCAACAGCTGACTAGCTACCAGACATGTGAATTAGGCCATCCTAGACAAGCCTGCCCCAGCTGACCTGCCAGCCAATAGCAGATGCACAAGTGAGTCCAGTCAACATCAGCCAAGCCTGGTCCAAATCAGTAGAACTACTTGACTAACCTTAGACTTGTGAATAATAATAAATGATGATTTTTAATTTGTGTTTTTTATTTGTACAAATTTATGACATACATGAGAAATTTTGTTACTTGTATAAAACGTATAGTGATCAAGTCAGGGTATTTAGGGTGTCTATCACCTGACTACACTACATTTTTATTAAGTATAGACACTCGGCTCTGCTATCAAATACTGGATTTATTCCTTCTATCTTACCAGGTTTGTACAATTTAACTCAGTTTCCTTCATACCTCCGCTCCACTGCTCTCACCCTTCCCAATTTCTGTTACCTATCTCTCCACTCTCTATTTCCATGTGATCAAATTTGTTAGTTCTCACATAAATGAGAACACACAATATTTGTCTTTTTGTGCCTGGCTTATTTCAGTTAACATAATGACCTCCAGTTCCATCCATGTTGCTGCAAATGACAGTATTCTGTTCTTTTTTATGGCCAAATAGTATCCAATTGTGTATATATACCACATTTTCTTTATCCATTCATCCATTGATGAACACTTAGGTTGATGCTACATTCTTGCTATTGGGAATAGTGCTGCAGTAAACGTGGGGGTACAGATATCTCTTTGATATAATGATTTCCTTTCCTTTGGATGAATACCCAATTGGAGGATTGCTAGATCATCTAGCAGTACTATTTTTAGTTTTTTGAGGAAACTTCATACTGTTTTTCATAATGGCTATGCTAATTTACATTCCCACCAATAGTGTATAAGACTTGCCTTTTCTGCACATTCTGGCCAGCATTTGTCATTTTGTCATTTTGATGATAGCCATTCTGAGATAAGATGACCTATCATTGTGGTTTTGATTTGTATTTCTCTGATGACTAGTGACGTTGAGCATTTTTTCATATACCTGTTGGCCATCTGTACATCTTCTTTTGAGAAATTTCTATTCACTTCCTTTGCCCACTTTTAAATAGGATTTTTTTGGTTTTGTTCCTGTTGGTTTGATTTCCTTGTATATTCTGGATATTAGTCACCTGACAGATGAATAGTTTACAAATATTTTCTCCCATTCAATAGGTTGTCTCTTCACTTTGTTGATTTTCTTCTTGGCTATACTATAGTTTAATGTAGTCCCACTTTTCTATTTTTGTTTTTGTTGCCAGTGCTTTTGAGGTCTTAGTCATAAATTCTTTGCTTGGATGAATGTCCAGGAACGCTTTCCCTAGATTTTCTTCTAGTGTTTTTATAGTTTCAGGTCTTGTGTTTAAGTTTTTAACCCATTTTGAGTTGATTTTTGTATATGGTGAGAGATAGGAGTCCAGTTTCATTCTTCTGTATGTGGATATCCTGTTTTCCCAACACTATTTATTAAAGAGAATGTACTTTCCCCAATGTAAGTTTGCGTTGGCTTCATCAAAAATTAGTTAGCTGTAAATATGTGGTTTTATTTATGGGTTCTCTATGATGTTCCATTGGTCTGTGTGTCTACTTTTACATCAATACCATACTGTTTTGCTTACTATCGCCTTGTAACATATTTTGAAGTCAGGTAACGTGATGCCTCCAGCTTCGTTCTCTTTGTTCAGTGTTGCTTTGGCTATTCTGGCTCTTTTTTTTTTTGTTCCATATGAATTTTAGGATTGCTTTTCTAATTCTGTGAGGAATAACGTTTGTAGTTTGATAGAGATTGCATTGAATCTGTAGATTGCTTTGGGCAATATGGTTATTTTAACAGTGTTAATTCTTCTGATCTATCAGCATGGGATGTTTTTCCATTTGTTTGTGTCATCTTCAACTTCTTTCATTGGTGTTTTGTAATTTTCCTTCTAGAGATCTTTCACCTCCTTGGTTGAATTTATTCCTGGGTATTTTCTCCTTTGTAGCTATTTTAAGTGGGATTGCCTTCTTGATTCTTTCTCAACTAGATCATTATTGGTGTATAGAAACACTGTTTATTTTTTGTACATTGATTTTTTTATCCTACAATTTTACTGAATTTACTTGTCACATATAAGAGTTTTGTGGTGGAGTCTTCAGTTTTTTCTAGATACAATATCATATGGTCAGTAAAGAGGGAAAATTTGTCTTCCTCTTTTCCAGTTTGGATGCCTTTTCTTTATTTCTCTTATCTGATTGTTCTGGCTAGGACTTCCAGTTCTATGTTGAATAAGAGTGGTTGAGAGTTGGCATCTTTGTCGTGTTCCAGTTATTAGAGGAAAGGCTTTCAACTTTTCCCTATTCAGTATGATGTTGGTTGGCAGTGGATTTGTCATATATGGCCTTTATTATATTGTGGTATGTTATTTTTCTGCCTCATTGTTGAAAGTTTTTAATCATGAAAGAATGTTGAATTTTATGAAAGCTTTTTCTGTGCCTTTTGGAATAATCATATGGTTTTTGTTGAACGGTGATTTTTTAAGACAGTGAGTCACACAGCCATAGACAATGGTTATATATTTCATTACTTTGGCAACAGTGCCATCAGGTAGGTATTGTTAACTTCTTTGTATTGATGAAGAAACTCAGGTTCAGAGAGGCTAGGTAACTTGCCCTAGAATATACAGCTAGCAAGAGGTGGAAACAAGAATCAAACCATGCCTAATCCTAAGGGCTTCTTTTCTCCTGTATCACAACATTCATAAAGTAAAATGCACATAAATAGAAAGTTTAGATCCCAACTTCTACATGACTTCCAAAACCCCTGAGCAGAAGTCCAATCATACTGCTCAGTAGCCAACATTGAGAAGTGCTGTCATTTGAGCCCCAATCACCTCATTCTAGCCTAGAAGCTTGTGATCCAACTGTATATCTAGTAAAAAATCTTCTGAAGAGCACTCTTTGGTGTTACACTTTGGAATTTTATTTACTGTCATTTATCCACGTTCTTCACTCCAGTAGAATTTTTCACATGTAGACTGCTTGATTTTATTATACTTGATATTTACATATCTCTTGATCTTTAACAGTAATCTTTTATCACATTTCTGAGTATAAAGAAGTTGAGACCAGTAACATGTACACATGAAGAGGATGTGAAAAGGGTCAAGCTAGAAGAACCAACTTTAGGCACACCTAGAGGGTTTCAGACCTTGCATAATAGTAGACCAAGAGTATATCATCCTTGAAACCAAGTGATATGCAGGTGTAAAATTTGGGCAGACTTTTAAAGTTTGTAGAAAGGGTTGGCAGAAGGCACAGAGAGGTGGGGTCTTCTTGACTGAGGTGCAGTTTACTTTACATAATGCATCCCTTGCCGTGCAGTAAGGATCAGTGTGTGTGTGTGTGTGTGTGTGTGTGTGTGTGTGTGTGTATTTCTAGGTGGTTTTATATATATAAAACCACCTAGAAAGTATCTGACAATCTAGCAGACACTTACAAATGATAACTATTAATATTGTTGCATTATTGTTATTGTTGATTTTTCCCACAACAATCAACATGCCACAGCATTTTTTTTCCTCACAGCCCTAACAAAGTTAGTCTGGAAGAAACTTGCCAAAATCCAGCTGACCGCCCATCTCAATAAGTCATCAAATACCTCTATTCTGAGCACTGCAAATATACAAAATAAACGTAAGACATGGTTTTCTTTTTCTAGCAGGAAGGATAAAACAATTGCCCAAAAAGACCCTCATAAAAGGTAGAAGATGCTGGATGACACAAAAGAATAAATACAGGTTTGCAGAGAGGAAGGATGGAATCTCTATGAAAAGCTGAGGTCAGGAAAGATGTGATATAATTTGAGAGAAGGTAACTCCAGATAGAAATAGGAGAATGCATAAAGGTTGGGAGTTGAAAAAGGGAAAGGCATTCTCAGGAAACAATGGGTTTGACTAGTGTAGAGTAGGAACTGGAGTCACAGAAAAAAAAAAAAAAAGCTGGAATGTAAAACTGTGAAGCCAGGGAAAGGCATCTGGACTAGATTCAGGAGGCAATGATAGATTTTAGGTAGATACTTGAGCAAGATAAACCTAACCAAAATGAGCATATTGCAGCAATCAGAACCTAAAAAGCCAGTAGGGAGATTATTGCAATGTCTGATTGTAAGGCAAGACCTTATTAGGAGATTTCAGATTAATATCCTATATTAGAGCCAAGCTCTGATTCAGTAGCTGTTAGTTTACTATCATGATATATTGATAATCCTTATTAACTATGGATATGTTACAAGTATTTTGTCACTATGAATCATGTAAAGTTCCTTTAGAATCAAGACAATCTACTTCGCCACCTTATTTCTAGTTTATAATAATTTATCCCTTTTCTATAAATTAGAATATACAGTTATCCCCGCAATAAAATTGTGTTTGCTTTCTTATATTCCAATATGTAGAGTTAGAGTGGGGCAGTTGCCATAGAAAGGAAGAAGCATATGAGGAAGGCCTTTTGATGATAGAATTGACGGACTTGGCCATTGAGGTGAAGGAAAAGAGTCAAATATGACTCAGACTAGATAAACAGTAGGGCCACAAACAGAAGCCAGAAAATTAGGCAGGCTCAGATTGTTTGGGGAGAGGATGATGAGGTTGTTGTGACCAAAGACCAAACTGAGGTTTAGGACCATACTGATGGAGATGTTATTACAGGCATTTGGAAATTCAGGACTTGAATCAGGAAAGAGTGGCATGCTAGACAGATAAGTTGGGTGTCATCCAAAAATGAAGCTAAAAAGATTTTACATTGTGAAAATTAAATATTCCGAGTCATCTTGGGAAGTGGGAAAAGAGGAAGTGAAGTTTTAATAGGCCTGTAGCAATTTATAGCACTAAAATTAAAATGGCATATATATATCTGTGAGTTGTCTAGGAAAAACACATTGGTGATCAGCAATGAGAAAAAATTCTTCTGGGAATCTGTCCAGGAACACAAATCCTTCTTTCTTGTTGCTTCAGGCTCTAAACCTCTTTCCTAATTTTGGGGCAACTCCCAGTTTCTGCCTAGTTTCTCTCTCCAGCCCTGGCTTCAAAACCTGGCTCAGTTTTCCAAATTTTTCCCTTCATAGAGTTTCACAAAGAAGCTTACATTCTTCTGTTTTTTCGTAGTTTAAGTTTTCCTCTTGCAGGCACAGAAATAGATAAGTAAGATATAGTGAGTAAGTTGTAGTCTTAACATGAAATCTTTAAAATGCTGATATTCATTATCCCTGGTCTTCATGCAAATATCAGGCCATACTATACTGGAACTGGCTCATACTAACTCATAAGAACTGACTGTTTAATTTTCAGAAATTTTGCAAGCCACTGGTTAAACATAGCTACTATTAAAAATTAAGTTATATAAACTTAACACCAAGTAAGTTATCAAAAACAAAGGTAATACTCAAAGCATCACTTCCTAATTACTTTACTATTACCCATGTTCTTGAAGTTATTTGTGTCTGTTGCATCTGTATGGTAGAAATACCATATAATGGTGTGTTACTTTGCAGGGCATCCCAATTCTGAGTACAATAATGCCATATTGGTGGTTTAAATTTGGCCATCATGAGAGGATTTACTACAAATCAGAGCATTTTCATTTTCTCTTGAAGAGCCAGTTGTTAAACATCTACCAGTGTACCACTACTGTCAGGGATGTGTAATGTCATGGAAAAGGCAAAATATCATGGATTAAATCATTAGGTTGGAGTCCCAATTCCATTCCTTACTGACAGAGCAACCTTAAGCAGGTCCCTTAATGTCTTATGAGTCCCTGCAAAAGAGCGTACCGATACCCCTCTCCAAGGATGTTGTATGTTGAGAACTCTACTCTCATAGTCCCATGGGAATCCAATCTTAATCTTTTGAGGATTAGCCTGCCTAAGTGTGGGACAGTTGACCAGGCTGTACCTAATGCAGCCCAAATACATTTGAGTTGTAACGAGTATGAGATAAGATGGGATTTTTGATCCTTGCAGAGTCGACACCTAACCTTCTCCATGGTAGTATACGGGAACAATCAGGAATGCTCTCATACCCTAGTTACGAGGAGGACAATGGCCTAGATCAGACCCAGCAATGTTAAGGTAAAATCAATATTCTCTCATTTCCCTCCTCGCCCCAAGAGAGAGCTTCCCTAACATCTTTCATGAAAACATTACAATATTAAAATACTTTAAAACACAATGTCATTAATATACCTGCTTTCTAACAAGAGAAAAAGTGTGTGTGTGTGTGTGTGTGTGTGTGTGTACGCACACACATGTGTTTTCCAGGTACTACTGTGGAATATATAAGACAGATATATTTTTATACCTCCTGTTAGTAGAGTTAAAAGCTAAGAGAAATATCTAGGATGAAATTTTAAAAAAAAGCCAAATAAATATGTATTGAAAGAATGTAGATATATCTCCCAATGCTAATGCTAGATGACGAGTTGGTGGGTGCAGCGCACCAGCATGGCACATGTATACATATGTAACTTAACTGCACGTTGCACACATGTACCGTAGAGCCTAAAGTATAATAATAATAAAAAAATAAATAAATAAATAAATAAAAAAGAAAGAATGTAGAAAACTATTTGCATCCTACATGATGACATTTTGTCAAACCATCTGTAAAATGTATTTTGATGGGTTTCAGAGTGCATGTTTTGAGCCTGAAAAGTACATTCAAGTGATTTGTGTCAGCTTGTATGATTGGATGGTTGGCCTAGTTAATTTTACCACCTGTCTCGGTCATCAGTTCTTATTAGCTCTCATTTGAAGAGGAAAAAAAATCTCTACAATTCTAACTTCCTTTTGAATACCAAACAAAGGATGTTATGTTTTTATTTAGATATCAATATATCTTTCTGTTTCCTGAAGATTCTTGTTATAACTTCAGATTCTCCACGGTTTGTCTGTTCATATAATCTATTACTATTTGTGTGACAAAAATAACTTTTTCTTTTTAAAAACAAAACAAACATGAAAGTTAAATGCGTCCTATAACTTCCAAACATTCAAGAAACATTTAAGAATGCAGATCTTGGGTTAGCATATTGCTAATTTCAGATTGCTAAAATTTTATATATTACCACATTTAATGCACAGTTCTAGTGTTACAGGATGGAGTCTAATAAGTGGGTAAGAGTTGAAGCAAAGGACATGATTGAGTCTACCTCAATGCCACAAAAAGACTGGAAACTAAAGGCCAATTACAAACTATGTTGAAGAATAATTCCAGATGACAGAAGTACTAGAATCCCAGGATGAGCTGTCATCACCCAAAGTAAAGGTAAGGGATCCTGAAAACAAATATATTTACATGAGATTTCACAAAGAGTTTCAAATACACATATACAGAAGTGAATGCAGAGGTTGCAAAATCATTTCATTAGAGTACCAGTAACCACAGCCGTGGAATGTATCTTAGAGTCATGAGACCAGAAAAATGGTCTACGATTAAAATTAAAAGCTGACATTAATTTTAGCACACACCTCAACCAGATGATTTAGGGTACTGATTACATACTTCTTGGATTCTTTGGGAGATCAACATGCATATAAGTACATGAGTTTATGTGTTAATATGTAGAAGACCTTTAAAATCAGCCTTCTCTCAGTCTCTTTGTGACATCTATGTATTCATATTTTCAGGAGACACTTAATGCCTTATATATGTGAAGCATAGGAGATAATGCAATGAAAAAGAATAGGATTTCTCTCACAAGGAGCTGAATTTACTTTGGGAGAAAAGACACTGAAACTAGCAGCTATGATGTAAGGTAAAAATAGAGTTAAAGTCTTATAAGAGTATCTATCTACCTTCAAATTCTAATCAAAAAGTTGAATACTTTTTTTTTACCAACAGAACGATTTTCTTAAAGATCTCTAAACTAAGTTTTAGAATTTAAGTTGCTTTTTCAAACTGTTTTGAGGCTTTCAAAACTAAAAATTCTATGAATCACAGGAGTGGAAGGAAGTAAGGAGAAAGGCATCTGGGTAGACAGATGGGACCTGAGGGTAGAAAGACTAGGCTGTGGGGGTCTTTGGAGCCAACCCTTCTCCCTACCGTGCCCTCATTTCCCTCTTCAAGCAGCAGATCGACTGGTTTCAGGCTTTGTTCCAGCAAAAGTGAAGTTAGTGAGTTTTTGACAGAGCTATGCATGTTCATCAACAGAGGTCAGTGCCATTCAAGTTTCAGACCAATTTGGAGCTTCTGGTTTGTTCAGAATTAGGATTAAATCAATCATTAAATATAGACTTACCTCACATAGTGACTGTCAGTTAATCAGTTAATAATCTTCGTAAGGGTTCTTGAAAGTTATTCCACTTTTTAGATAACTCTGTTTTGTTTTTTTGCTTTCGTATAACTGCTTTTTCACCCCAAAGCCCGCTAAGCAAATACACTAAAGAAATAATATATCAACATTCCATTTCAGAAAAAATACACATTCCACAATTTACTCAAAACAATTGTTTCCTCGTCATAAAAATCAATATGGAACGTACTGAGATAAACTCAAATGCTTTGCTTTGCATATATACCCCCAGTAGAACTTGTTTGTTCACACAGGCCTTCCTTCAATCTATTGGGTGCATGAGTTATTTCCACATGTTTCAAAGTGCTTTCATAAATTAGCCTTGTTTTGACCTTTAGGTGGTTTTCTATGCTGTAACATTTTTAAGGATGGTTTGAGTGCAAGATAACCATGACCTCCCAAAAGTTTGAAAAATTAGTGGAGAAAACTAGGCAGAAACAAAAATACAACTTATAAAGAATGACTTCCTCTGTCTTAGTCTGTTTTGTGTTGCTATAAGGGAATACCTGGGACTGAGTAATTTGTAAAGAAAGGTTTATTTGGCTCATGATTCTGATGTCTGGAAAGTTCAAGATTGAGTATCTGTAACTTATGAGGGCCTCAGGTTGCTTTCACTCATGGGGGAACTCCAACGGGGTGCCAGTTTGTGCAGAGATCACATGCCAAGAAAGGAATCAAGAGAGTGAGGTGGAAGGGCCAAGGTCTTTTTAACAACCTGCTCTTGTAGGAACTAATAGAGTGATAACTCACTCATCCTCAAGAGAGGACATTAATCTATTCATGAGAGATCTGCCCCCATGACCCAAATACCTCCCATTAGGCCCTGCATCCAATGTTGGGGATCAAATTTTAACACCTGGTTTGGAGGGGACAAACATCTAAAGCATAGCAACCTCATGTATCTTCTCCACTGCCCACCTCCGCAACTCACTCTCAAGACTTCTCTTCTTCCTAGTCAAATGTAATATATTTTTATTATATTTCATGTCAAACAGTATTTGTTAACTTTCAAATTGTTGTTTGTTACTTATAAGAGCTTATTTTTATTGTTCAGTTGTACTATTCTACTATTTGTAAAACATTAATTGCTTCCTCCAATTGGGATGGGATGCAGCATAGTTTTTCACATTAATATTAGTGGAAATGTTTTCTCATTTAAAGACTTTTTACTTTGAAGCCAGGTTTGGGGGTATAATTTAAAGTCAATATGTGAAAGTTAAGTGTATTTACTGAGGAACTACTATGTTTTGGAAATCATGGTATACACTGAAGGAAAGTTTGTGGAAAAGAATGGTGCGCTTCCTGCCTTCTGGGTGTTTACAGTCAAGCTGGGAAGATGGTTGAAATCATTTTCTGTTTTCCAGAGATATAGTATATCTGCCCAGAGTTAATGAAGATCTGTATTCTCTGAAGATGTTTTCTCATTAAATTAGTGAATTCATGAAGCCAAGTTCAGGGTAAAGTTATCCCAAGGTTCTGAACTCTTTAAAGTTATTAGGATCTGCCCCTGCCTGGGGTTTTCTAATAGGTATTTATCTTAGAAACCTGAGTCAACAAGCTTCTGAGGTTGCCTTAAAGGCATAATTGCCCCTTAAGAAAATAATGTTCAGGCCAGGCGTGGTGGCTAACGCCTGTAATGCCAGCATTTTGGGAGGCTGAGGCAGGCGGATCATGAGGTCAGGAGATCGAGACCATCCTGGCTAACACGGTGAAACCCCATCTCTCTAAAAATACAAAAAAATTAGCCGGGCATGGTGGTGGGCGCCTGTAGTCCCAGCTACTCAGGAGGCTGAGGCAGGAGAATGGCGTGAACCCAGGAGGCGGAGGGAGTAAGCCGAGATTGCACCACTGCACTCCAGCCTGGGCGACAGAGCAAGACTCCATCTCAATTAAAAAAATAAAAATAAAAAATAATGTTTAATGTTCAACAGTCATAATACTCATAATACTTAAAATTTACTCATCACCTTTTGTGGATTCATGGCCCCAAAACCCTTGCTTTAAAGCTCCTGTTTGAAGTTTAAAGCCTAAAGCCATCAGACATTTGCAGTCCTGATATTGGCTGCACAGGGGCTTGTCAGAGCAGTCCATATCATGTTCTGGCATCTCAGACTCACAGTCAGAAGGGCATGGCAAGGAGGGAAAAGAGCTACATGCTCACTGTTGTTGGGAGAGACATGGCAATGAAAGCTAACACCTGTCTCAGTCAACTGAAGCATGGATGGAAAAATATGCCCCATTGCGTACACTGCTCTGGAGAATTTCTGGGAATCTATCAGCCACAGGGAAGGGATGAAATGAGATGCACATCTCAAACTACGCCTCTGGCCCATTATTGCTCTCAAAAAGTAATAATGTATTATCCAAGCTGCATTCCTGGGTAATTTGAGGCAAAGATAGGAAGTTTCTCAATCATAGCTCTTTCACAGATTTATAGGTGTCTCTGACTGGTACAGTCAATTAATGTATTTCTAGTTGCCTTTCTGTTAATCCTCAGGTTTAAGAAAAAAAGCATGACCCTTGTATGTCTATAGGGATGAAAAGATATTCAATAAGAATGCCAAAGTTACCTTGTGCTATAGAGGAGGGATGCTGGACAAGATCAGGGAAAGGCTGTTGGCTTCAAAGCAACCCCTTGGTAATCATGTTTATCTTTGTACAGAGATGAAAAACAATGAATTAAATGGCCATTCCAGTAAAAGGATAATACAACTAGACCAATCAACTGCTAATAAATGGACTGGCATAATCCTGAAGAAGGTCTTGTATAATAGTGTTTTTTCCCCTCATCGTCAAATTTTTTGTCTATGCCAGGGATCCACAATCTTTTCACGTAAGGGGTCAGATATTTTAGGCTTTGTGGGCCAGTCTCTGTCACAGCTAGCCATTCAACTCTGCCATGGCGGCATGAAAGTAGTCATATTTAGTACATAAATTAATGGGCATAGCTGTGTTCCAATAAACTTTATTTACAAAAGCAGATGGCTGCTGGATTTGGCCTCTGGGCTGTAGTTTGCTGACCCTGTCTGTGTCTATAGTATTAATCAAATTTACAACCCAGTAATATACATGTGTTGGAAGGAAGAGAGTCTTCACAGAGGAGAGAAAGGAGAGTTACTCCAAGATAATATTAATGTGTAGGTAAATAAGAAGTCATTTTGGGGAGCAGAAAAAATGAGGAAAATAATTTAGCTTATGTTTAAGTCCTTGAAGGGACTTTGAGATCTTTATTGCTTTTTCAAAAAATTTTTTATTTCCCTAGGTTTTTGGGGAGCAGGTGGTATTTGGTTACATGAGTAAGTTCTTTAGTGGTGATTTGTGAGATTTTGGTGCATGCATCACCTGAACAGTATACACTGCACCCAATTTGTAGTCTTTTATCCCTCACCCCGCTCCCACCCTTTTCCCCAAGTCCCCAAAGTCCACTGTATCATTCTTATGTCTTTGCATCCTCATAGCTTAGCTCCTACTTATGAGTGAGAGCACACGATGTTTGGTTTTCCATTCCTGAGTTATTTCACTTAGAATAATAGTTTCCAGTTCCATCCAGGTTGCTGTAAATGCCATTAATTTGTTCCTTTTTATGTCTGAGTAGTAGTCCATTCTATATATATGCACCACAATTTCTGTGGAGATTCCTTAAAGAACTGAAAGTAGAACTACCATTTGATCCAGTAATCCCAGTATTGAGTATCTATCCAGAGGAAAGGAAATCATTATACAAAAAAGATACTGGCACATGCGTGTTTATAGCAGCACAATTCGCAATTGCAAAAAATATGGATCCAGCCCAAGTGCCCATCAGTCAACAAGTGAGATCTTCATTTCTAACCTGCTATTTTCACAGTTGAAGAAACTGAGTTTTGAAAAAAGGAGTGACTTGCCAAAAATCATATAGCAATTTACATCCACAGCTGGGTGTAAAATACTTATACATTATCATAACTACCTAATTCTTTTCACCCAAACTAGCCACATGGGTAGATAGAAAAGAAACCAGATATTCTGGTTTAGTTCTTTTTCCAGTAATCAGGGTATTTTTCTGTATATGTTTTCTTTGCTCAACCTCAAACTCACATTGTACAACCCTCAGGATCACCTTACATTGCTAAATGTTAAATTGACAGGAGATTTTGATGGTGATAAACTTTTTTCTTTCTGTGAGCAGATGCCGAATATCACATTTTTCTAAACCCAGGTACTTGGAAAAAGAGAAAATAGTGTCCAAAGGTCTTTGACAGTGACATTACCCACAAGACCATAAAATGAGAGGTCTGAGCACTAAAGTTTATTGCTCAACCCTTCAGGTTTATTGGCTGTAAAGATTTGCTCTACTACAGGGAGATGGAAAGTAATGAGCAAACATTTTTCTCTCTCTTCCAGCTATTGGAAGTAGGAAGTAAGAATAGTTAATATAATTTCAGTACACAGTTGGCAATAAGGACCTAGAAATTGGAGTCAGTTAGATCTAATTTAGCAAATTGAAATTTCCAGGATAAAAGTTAAATAGCATGCAAAAAAGTGATAGAAAATTCTTGCACCAAAATACAGTCTGAAGACAGACACGAGTTGCTCCACATCTAAAGATAGTCTTACCTAAATAATAAATGTTCTGTTTGCTTAGAAAACGAGTGTGCCAACTGCTACTGAAAAATAATAAATACGTGTTTTTATACTTTTTCTGGATCCATCCACCCTAAGCAACTATGCACACTTCAGCATCTTCTAGACATTTTTTATTATATCTAGGTGTGTAGATTGCATTAATGACATCATTTTTCCACTACCCTCCTTCTATATACATGCCCTTTGCCCAGGTGACTCTGAAGTTCTCTCTAAAGAGACCAAGTCTATTTTCCTACCTATTGGATCCAGGCTCAGCCATGTGGCTAATTTGGGTGAAAAGAATTAGGTAGATATGACAACGTATAAGTTCCAAGCCTAGATTTCAAGAGGCTTTGAGTTTGTCTGCTTCCTCTCTCTTGCTTTTGCTATTGCCATGCAAACAGCAGGCACAGACTAGCCAACTGTTCCAGAAAGTGGACAAGAAACAATTGGAACAAAGCCAAGTCACCCTACTTGAGCCCAACCTACATAAAGTCACCCCTAGTCAATCCACAGATTCATGGTAGAGTCAGTGGAGATCAGAATAATCACCAAACACAGCATAGCTTAGATTCAAATAAATACAGTAGACATGTGAAACATATTTATTATTGCATGCCTCCAAGTTTTGTAGTCATTTGTTACACAGCAATTTGTCAGCAATAGATATGCAGATGGAGACTCAGTAAATAATCATTACAGATGTTATAATTGCTACACATATGGCAACGATATTTTCCAAGTAGCATGGCATAAGAGTAAACAGCCTAGATACAGGAGGTAGACTATATCAATATGAATCTTAGCTCAGACACTTACTAGCTGCGTCCTTTGGTGTGGCAAACACCCTAAAGTAACCACCAATTAGTTATGCCGTTGTGTAATCCCCTCACCTTGAGTGTGGATAGATCCTGTGATCTGCTTCTGGCCAGTGGAATGTGGCAACCTTGATGGAATGTCACTCTGTTCCTTAGGCTATATTATATGAGACTCCATCTTCACAAGCTGAAGAGGCTCTCTTGCTAGCTTTGAAGAAATAAGCTGCCATGCTGTGGGAGGACACATGACAAGGCATTGCAGGTGGCCTGTATGAGCTGAGAGCAGACCCCAAGCAACAGCCAGCAAGTAAAACGTGAACTTCAGTCCTACAACTGCAAAGTGATGAATTTGGCAAGCAACACTGGTGAACTGGGAGGTGAATCTTTCCCTAGTTGAGCCTCTAGATGAGAATGCAGCTGGCCAACACCTTGATTGCAGCCTTCTGAGACCCTGAGCAGAGAACCTAGTTAAGCTATGCCAGATCTCCTGCCCCACAGAAACTACGAGATAGAAAATGTGTTGCATTTAACTGCTAAGTTTGTAGTAATTTGTTAAGCAGCAACAGAAAACTAGTATATTAGGAAAATGATTTATTATCTCTTCATATGTAAAAAAAAGAGAAAAAATCCACATAAGCTTGCTGTGAGAATTAGATAAATTAATATGAATAAAACACTTAGAACACAGCCTATATCTTAGTAATCACTGAATACATGTCAGCTATTATAAATACTCTTATTATTTTTATCAATCCAAAGTCATTAAAACGACTTTAGTAGTTGGTGTGGCAGCACATTTATTCTTTCAGTCATCAAATAACAAAGCTATGGGGCCATAATTTTGCACTCGAATGCCACCAGTTAATTACTCACTTAATTAACCTTTCCTCCAAAGATGAAATAATTCATAGACTCCGACACAATAATCATGGGAGACTTTAACAGCCCACTGTCAATATTAGACAGATCAACGAGACAGAAAATTAACAAGGATATTCAGGACTTGAACTCAGCTCTGAACCAAGCAGACCTAATAGACATCTACAGAACTCTCCACCCCAAATCTACAGAATATATATTCTTCTCAGCACCACACTGCACTTATTCTAAAATTGACCACATAATTGGAAGTAAAACACTCCCCAGCAAATGCAAAAGAACGGAAATCATAACAAACAGTCTCTCAGGCCACAGTGCAATCAAATTAGAACTCAGTATTAAGAAACTCACTCAAAACCACACAACTACATGGAAACGGAACAACCTACCCCTGAATAACTACTGGGCGAATAACGAAAATAAGGCACAAATAAATGAGTTATTTGAAACCAGTGGGAACAAAAACACAACATACCAGAATCTCTGGGACACAGCTAAAGCAGTGTTTAGAGGGAAATTTATAGCACTAAATGCCCACAGGAGAGAGTGGGAAAGACCTAAAATCGACACCCTAACATCACAATTAAAAGGACTAAAGAAGCAAGAGCAAACAAATTCAAAAGCTAGTAGACAAACAAATTCAAAAGCTAGTAGAAAACAAGAAATAACTAAGGTCAGAGCAGAACTGAAGGAGATAGAGGCATGAAAACCCCTTCAAAAAAATCAATGAATCGAGGAGCTGGTTTTTGGAAAAGATTAACAAAATAGATAGAACACTAGCCAGACTAATAAAGAAGAAAAGAGAGAAGAATCAAGTAGACACAATAAAAAATGATAAAGGGGAGATCACCACTGATCCCACAGAAATACAAACTGCCATCAGAGAATACTATAAACACCTCTACCCCAATAAACTAGAAAATCTGGAAGAAATGGATAAATTTCTGGACACATACACCCTCTCAAGACTAAACCAGGAAGAAGTCAAATCTCTGAATAGACCAATAACAAGTTCTGAAATTGAGGCAGTAATTAATAGCCTACCAACCAAAAAAAGCCCAGGACCACACAGGTTCACAGCCGAATTCTACCAGAGGTACAAAGAGGAGCTGGTACCATTCCTTCTGAAATGATTCCAAACAATAGAAAAAGGGGGCCTCCTCCCTAACTCATTTTATGAAGCCAGCATCATCCTGATACCAAAACCTGGCAGAGACACAACAAAAAACGAAAATTTCAGGCCAATATCCCTGATGAACATCAATGTGAAAATCCTCAATAAAATACTGGCAAACCGAATCCAGCAGCACATCAAAAAGCTTATCCACCATGATCAAGTGGGCTTCATCCCTGGGATGCAAGGCTGGTTCAACATACGCAAATCAATAAAAGTAATCCATCACATAAACAGAACCAATGACAAAAAGCACATGATTATCTCAATAGATGCAGAAAAGGCCTCTGATAAAATTCAACACCCCTTCATGCTAAAAACTCTCAATAAACTAGGAATTGATGGAACATATCTCAAAATAATAAGTGCTATTTATGACAAACCCACAGCCAATATCATACTCAATGGGCAAAAACTAGAAGCAGCCCCTTTGAAAACCAGCACAAGACAAGGATGCCCTCTCTCACCACTCCTATTCAACATAGTGTTGGAAGTTCTGGCCAGGGCAATCAGGAAAGAGAAAGCAATAAAAGATATTCAAATAGGAAGAGAGGAAGTTAAATTGTCTCTGTTTGCAAATGACATAATTGCATATTTAGAAAATCCCATCGTCTCAGCCCAAAATCTCCTTAAGCTGATAAGCAACTTCAGCAAAGTCTCAGGATACAAAATCAATGTGCAAAAATCACAGGCATTCCTATACACCAATAATAGACAGCGAGCCAAATCATGAGTGAACTCCCATTCACAATTGCTACAAAGAAAATAAAATACCTAGGAATACAACTTACACGGGATGTGAAGGAACTCTTCAAGAAGAATTACAAACCACTGCTCAAGGAATTAAGAGAGGACACAAACAAACGGAAAAACATTCCATGCTCATGGATAGGAAGAATCAATATCGTGAAATTGGCCATACTGCCCAAAGTAACTTATAGATTCAATGCTATCCCCATCAAACTACCATAATACCTACTATTAAGGGTGTAGCTAGTGATGAGTCTGTGAGTCAGCCACATACCTAAAAGTCTGCACTGAACATGATATTGAAAGTTACATGTGTCTCATGTAAGAGCTATGGCAGAAACTCTAAAGGGTAAAATAATAAATGCTTACCTAATAAGAGCATAGAGAGTAGGCTGGGTGCGGTGGCTTACACCTGTAATCCCAGCACTTTGGGAGACCAAGGCAGGCAAATCATCTGAGGCCAGGAGTTTGAGACCAGCTTGGCCAATGTGGTGAATCCCCATCTCTACTGAAAATACAAAAATTAGCCAGGATTAGCATACCCACTACAGGTGGATATGCTAGTGCTTTAGTCCTAGCTACTCGGGAGGCTGAGGCAGGAGAATCACTTGAACCTGAGAGGAGGAGGTTGTAATGAGCCAAGATCATGCCACTGCACTTCAGCATGCACAACAGAGCAAGACTCCATCTCAAAGAAAAAAAAAAAAGAGTGTAGAAAGTAAAGATGCTGTGGATCAGACACATCCCTGAAAGCCTTCCTTAAACAGGATGCTGAAAGCAATATATCTTAGAATATAAGACTTTGGCCAGAGGGTACAAAAGACAAAATAATACATTCCCAGTACCCCAAATTTTAAGGCATGGTTCTCAGCTATCTTCTCAAAACCTTGACCAAAAATGGTTAAGCAGACATTAGCCCATCACCCACCTCTGGGTTATAAAACATTTGGGTAGAAGAAGGAAGAGGGAGATTTTGAAGGGATATGTCAATGAGATATGCATTTCCATCCCATTCTGACTCTGGGCATCCTCAACCCCTCCTCTGCCTCACAATAAAACATTCTATTTAAATGGGAAGTACTGGCTGGGGAAACGCCACATTTAGCGCCCAAATTTGCCTTCTTAGCCTATGCTCCACTAGGACGTTAGTCTGGTTTGTTCTCCTATTTTATTCCGCCTCTTCTCTAAGAATCCAGGCCATTTCTCAATGGTCCCTGATGTTGGTGACTGATGTGGCACATGGTTGCATCCACCAGAAGTCCCATGAAGCCTCTCACTACTGGATAACTCTTCCTCTGAAAGTGTCATCATTGTCTTACTGAATGTGGTTGCTGAATACAAATATGACACAGTCCAAATAAGAGTTCTGGTATGTTGCTTCCACTTGCTATGGAAATGAGGATGTCAATACTATTCTTTATAAAGGTATCTACTGCATCCTTGGCCAGCAGTATCCTTGAAAGAAGGTTAGAGTACCAAGTCTGGTATTTCTGCTTATCCAAAGAGGAGATTCCACCCTCCACTAGACTGTATAGCCAGCATCTCCAGGTTTCCTTGGCCTCATGGGATGGAATCAGTAGGTGTTGTTTTGGTGCCAGATCCTGAATTGAAGTTGGATTCTCATGCTTTGCTGCATACTTTATCCAGATTGTTTGGTACTAACCTGGCCAGAACATGTCTGATCAACTGGCTGATTCCTTTGGATTTCATCCTCAAAAGCTCCTTATCCATGCACATCACAGGGTGAATGAGTAGAAGCTGTGCATCTTATGATATTGGTTGATAATATTTTCTAAGCCTGAGTCTTGATCAGGCTTCCTGCATCCAAGCAACAGTCCAAACTTTCACCAAATGGACACATGCCTGGGAATTAATCAAAAGGTAAGAAGGTGCATTTTGAGAAGTAATTTCCAGGGCAAGCACCACAGCCTGTAACTCCAACTACTGAGAAGAATGTCCCTTTCCACACATAGATGTAAGCAGTTTTCTTGGGGGTTGTAGAGCTTCCACAACTCACAAATCCTTCTGTCTTAAACTTAGCTGATAAGTCCACAAATCACACCCAGGCATCCTTGGGACACTGGGTGTACCAAAGCCACCAAGAAGGCCAAGGTACTGGGCACAGTTCTTGTATCTGAGACAGCCACATCTGGAGAGCAAATGGACGTTTTTTCTTATACCTCTGAGAAATCATTAATGCCTTGTTTATGCATTCCTTTGATATGCCACTTTTGCTTACAAATGGATATTCCTTGAGTAATATCTACTTTGTTGGTGTTCACATATGGTACCCTTGTGTGATAGAAAACTCAAGTCATATTACACCTGATCTTGCTTCATTACTTGCTCAATGTACAATAACACCCACTAACAAATCTCTCAAATGGGGCACATGAGGTAGTGGTTTCAGTCATACATTAAGAGCAAAACTCAAAAGGTTCTACTTTCTAATGGCCACATTTTTTGCTTCAGGCTCCAGTCTGTATCAGTATCATTCACTGACAACTGTCTTAAAAATACTGCATAAAGAATGATCTGAGTAGAAAAGTGGACTTACATAGCTGCCTAGAGAGTTTCTAAGATAGGTTGATGGTCAAATTAGATGTACTTAAAGATAAGTTGTACAATGGTCTGAGCAAGATCCCTATGTGAGATATAAAGTACACCTATACTAAACAAGTTTATCATAAGTGGTGCAAAATATGATTTCCTGGAGGCTTTTAGTCTGTCAGTTTTTCTTGAACAAATTCATGGATTGTTTTTGGACATCAACCAACATGGTTTCCAAAAACTATACTTCAGTGGCTGGCCCCCACTTCATATACAGTTAATCTTCAAGTTCTGTTTACTCAGGTATCAATCTACCTACTTAAGACAGACAGTATGTATTCCTTGGTCTATCCAATTTGAATAATGTCATCCATGTAATGTTACCAAGACAGCTTGGCTGCTCTTTCAATCTTCTGTATTTCTGGGCCTATGTAGTGTTGGGAAAACTGTCTAGCCATATGCAGAAAATGGAAATTGGACCGCTTCCTTATACCTTATAAAAAAATTAACTCAAGATGGATTAAAGACTTAAATGTAAGAACTAAAACCATAAAAACCCTAGAAAAAAACCTAGGCAATACCATTCAGGACATAGGCATGGGCAAAGACTTCATGACTAAAACACCAAAAGCAATGGCAACAAAAGCCAAAATTGACAAATGGGATCCAATTAAACTAAAGAGCTTCTGCACAGCAAAAGAAACTGTCATCAGAGTGAACAGGCAACCTGCAGAATGGGAGAAAAATTTTGCAATCTATCCATCTGACAAAGGGCTAATATCCAGAATCTACAAGGAACTTCAACAAATTTACAAGAAAAAAACAAACAAGCCCATCAAAAAGTGGGTGATGTATATGAACAGACACTTCTCAAAAGAAGACATTTATGTGGCCAACAAGCATATGAAAAAAAGCTCATCATCGCTGGTCATTAGAGAAATGCAAATCAAAACCACAATGAGATACCATCTCATGCCAGTTAGAATGTTGATCATTAAAAAGTCATGAAACAACAGATGCTGGAGAGGATGTGGAGAAGTAGGAACGCTTTTACACTGTTGGTGGGAGTGTAAACTAGTTCAACCATTGTGGAAGATGGTGTGGTAACTCCTCAAGGATCTAGAACCAGAAATACCATTTGACCCAGCAATCCCATTACTGGGTATACAGCCAAAGGATTATAAATCATTCTACTATAAAGACACATGTACACCTATGTTTATTGCAGCACTATTCACAATAGCAAAGACTTGGAACCAACCCAAATGCCCATCAATGTTAGACTGGATTAAGAAAATGTGGCACATATAGACTGTGGAATGCTATGCAGTCATAAAAAAGGATGAGTTCATGTCCTTTGCAGGGACATGGATGAAGCTGGAAACCATCATTCTCAGCAAACTAACACAGGAAAGAAAACAAAACACTGCATGTTCTCATTCATAAGTGGGAGTTGAACAATGAGAACACATGGACACAGGGAGGGGAACATCACACACTGGGGCCTATCGGGGGTGGGGGGCTAGGGGAGGGATAGCATTAGGAGAAATACCTAATGTAGATGACGGGTTGATAGGTGCAGCAAACCACCATGGCACGTGTATACCTATGTAACAAACCTGCACATTCTGCACATGTATCCCAGAACTTAAAGTAAAATTAAAAAAGAAAGAAAGAAAGAAATCATGAAAAGGGAAATAGAAATCTTAGAATGATAAAACCAGACTTTCTAAGACTGGATAAACAAATTGTGATATAAAACATACCATAAAATACTATTAAGCAGTTAAATTTAATAAACTAGAGTTGTATGTGTCAACATTAGTAATATTGAGATAAATATTGCTGAGAAAAAATTTGCACAGACACATCTAGCTTAATACCATTAATTTAAAAAATTTAAATATGCAACACTATAAATTATTTACAGAAACATACACATACTAAAAGTGTATTAATCACACCTACTTCTAAATGGGGAAGGGAGTAGAAGAGAATGGGGCTGGGTCACAAAAAGGCTTTTACTCTCTGCAAATAAATCAGTGTTGGCCTTGATTAACACTGGGTAGTGAGTATGAACATTTGTTAAATTATCTTTTTTACTTTTCTGCATATTTTAAATACTTACTTTAAAAAGTCAGTTCTGTCTACTGGTCTGTTTATTAGAAAACCTAGTTTCTCGTTACTGTCCTATCACTGGCAAATTATATGACCTCAGGCAAACAATTTCACTTTTCCAGGTTCCAGTGTCCTTATTTGTCAAGGCGTGGAGAAAGCAGAGAGTTGACAGATAATGTCATACATTTCTTCAAGTTATAGGGTTCCAAAATACTTTATACCTTGCCTCCAGAAAGAACTATATACAAAACCATCCCAAATAGATTTGTAAATTCCTCTGGAACAGCACTGTCCAATATGGTAACCACTTGTCACATGTGGCTATTTAAGTTGAAATTTAAGTTAATTAAAATAAAAAACTTATTTCCTCACTTGCACTAGCCACATTTCAAGTACTCAATGGTCACGTGTGGTAAGTGGCTACTATATGGGACAGCACAGATAATAGAACATTTCATCACCTATCTCTCAGTGAGCTCTACTGGACAAAACTGTAGATGGAAACTTCAAAATGTGACCTGATAACCTGCTCTGGAATGCTTAGATCATTCATAATCCATTTTATCACGTATATAACTTATAGGTTGCATTATTCATGAAAGTCAACATTTAAAAGCAAAACTTACAGTTTTTCAATCAAGAAACAAACTTAGGAGAGTGGAAAACTGAGAAGGATTGAATACTCATTTTTGTCAAACTGTAGATTACAGGATGTTATGATGACAACTTTCTTCTCGCTTTGTTCATTCCAAAATCTTTTAAAATTCACTTCCAGTTTTAATATCTATCAATTCCTTAACTAAATTATGCTCATGTTATATTCAAAACACATTTAAAATTTTGAAGCTGGTAAACAATAATTAAACACATTTTAATAGGTCCACCGTAAGTCTGAAATAAATAACACTCTATGCAACTATTCATTCATTCAACCGATATTCACACGGTATCAACTCCGTGCCGGCTACTCTTCTGGGTATGGGAAACACATACACAGGAAAGATAACGCAGAAACTTAAGATCAGTCTCAGCTTTCCAGACTAGAAAGTGGACTTGAAGGCAGGTGTTTGCATAGGTCTTTGCACTCTTAATATACCTTAGTGGTTCTCAAACCTCAGCACGCATCAGAATCAGAATTTCCTGGATGGTTCGTTAAAACACAAATTGCTGGACTCCACCCCCAGAGTGTCCGATTCAGTAGGTCTTGGGTGGGACCCAATAATTTGTATTTCTAGCAAGCTCCCTGGTGATATGCTACTGGTCTGGGGACCATGTTTTGAGACCCACAGAACTGGCCTGTATTTATTTGTTTTCAAAAGTCTGTGTGTTAAGAAATCTTCAAAAACAGATTTTAAAAATTAGCAAGTCTGAGTGTGGGAAATCATTATATTTATTAGCATTAGCTACTCAGGAAAAATCTCAGGCCCAAAAGTTTATGAATTCTTCTGAAAATGTACATGGACATGCATTTAAGGGTTTATATTAAATTTATTTCTAGGGTTTCAAAAAATAGTTTTGCTTCTTTTTGGAAAAGTAGAAAGATAATATATCACATTATCTGACTCTATTCGAGTGTGATTATTTTAAATGGCTGCTGGCTTCAATGTTGAAATCTGTTGCTATCAAAGAGGTCAGGTGTAGTTCCCCAAGGGCGGGGATCATTGTGTCTCTCTAGTAAGCCATGAATAAAGGGAGATCTACGTTAGGGCCTCAAAGAAATCTGTAGCTCTATAAATATCCAGCACACCAGAAATCCTTCCATTATCTTCCTAGACACCCAAGTTCCCATTGAACAGGGAAAATAGGACATGCCAGTATATAACCAAAGGAGTAGAGAATTTGGAGCCTGAAATTCTGGCTAAATTATGCCTTCACCATTTACCAGCTAGCGACTTTGGACAAGCCACTCTATCTTTCTTAACCTTGGCTTTCTTAGCTGTAAAATGAGGACAATAATTTCCACAACATGGATTTGTCATGAAGCTCCACTATGAAACTTTGAAAGTATTTTGAAAAAATTGTGTAAACTGTGGCTTTATTATGAAAGGATTTTGTAAACTGTAACTTTAACCCTTCTTAATTATCCCTAGCAGCCATTCATGCATTTATCCATACATGCATTCATTCACTCAGTATCTACCAGCAATTATTTATTGAGAACTTAACACTATTCTAAATACAATGAAAAATAGTTTTGTCCTTGAGGATCAGCCACCTGCCTCTTCTCTGAGTGACTACGATTAGCCAAGGGTTCTGCTCCAACACCCAAAGCCATAAACTTCCCTTTGCTCATGCCAGTTCTTTACCAAGGCAAACATATGCCAGACCTCTGCCTTCAAGGAACTTCAGTTTTATAAAAAGATATAGTTTCCCAACGCTGAATTTACAAAGCTTTCAAAATACAGAATAATCCAAGTCATTTGTCTACACATTTTTTGTTCCACTATATTACTCATACATGCCCAACAGAAGCTAAATTTATCTACCTCTTCCAGCTAAGCCGTCTGTTGCATGTAAACATCAACAATGCATGCATCTAGTTAATTACGGTCCTCAAAAATCTGACAACAAAGGGACATGAAGTGTTAGGGGTTGATGCTGACATTAGAGTGGAAAAACGAGAAGATCTTTGTGTCAGAACAGATCTGTAATAGGCTTACCAATAAAGACAGAAAATTTGAAAATAGAAGGAAAATGTAGGTCTCATGAAAGAAGGCTTGTACATCAACACAGGTGCAAGGAATGAAACATTTTAAAAGTGTCATTCATGCAGTAGGAGAAAATCATTCTAAAGTCATTCAAGGGAAAATATGTGAAGCAAAATACAATTTTCCAAAATTCCAAAATCACATATACAAATCTTGCCCTTATGAGCCCCTCAGGCCAACTGTATGTCAATTATAAACATATGCAAATGAATAAATCTTCAGTGAGGAACAGTCCAATTATATGTTTTTGTCATAACCATTCTTTCAACAAACATTCATTGAATGTAAATTATTTATTGACCTAAATTGCTATTCCATTAGAAATACATTTGCAAATAAATTGTAAATTAATGGTGAAATCAACATTATCTCTAACTTAATGGTATCACCAACTTACCTATTAATTTTAGTGAATTTTCTTTCTCTTCCTCACGATACCAAATGAAAACTCTTCTCTCTGCTGCATTAGAAAGGGACACAAAATAGGGAGTATTAAATTAATTTGCATATATTACTCATACTTGTTCATGCATTGAAAGGTAGTAATAAAACAAATATATGACATTGATTTACCCTAATTCTTAGAATAAATACAATGACAGCTGATGTCAAATGAGTGGTAGAAACATTATACTGTATCACATCCCCTTGAATGCTAGAGGCTTTAAAAGTCCTGTCCTCAGTATCTCAACATTGAAACCAATGAACCCCACTCTATTCCTACCAAAGCTTAGCCTGAGGAACTTAGATAACTCTAATTTATTCTCAATCATTGGTGCAGCTATACACCATCTGAGGATTGCATATTTGCAAAAATCAATGAGGTCATTTGTTCTTATGAGTCCTGACAGAGAAAATCCTACGGAATCAATATTCAGGATTTTTTGAAATTACATATGTATGTGTGTGTGTGTGTATATATAATCACTTCTGCTTTACAAGCAGTATTCTCACTCCCTAAAGAAAAATCTTGTTTCCATAAGCAACTCACTCAAATTCCAACTTCTGCTTTTGACTGCAGGCACACTTGTCATTCTAGATTAGTAATGACTCCTGAAATAAAGACCTCCAGATCGTCTCCAACTCTTTCATGACTCAGGGAAAGCTTTTGCCTATTTAGAAAGTGTGTCTTCACTATGGGTAATAGCTGTATTCTTTGATAATCAAATCCACATATATATTTTATTAGTTTAGTTTTATTCTAAATGTTTACAGGAAATTCAAAATGCATGTTTAAAATTCAATGTAAATATTTTTGCCAAGCCAAACAACAACAATAATACTCCTATACTTGTGCTTATCTAGCACACCAAGAATTTTAAAAATTACCATCAGATTAATAATGGCTGTTGGGAAGAAAAAATAGACTACCATATTGATTGTATATAATTATATCAGAAACATCAAAATGTGAGAGAGGAATATGCCTTAGTATTGAGGCAATGTCCTAATTCATTTGGGATTTACTAAAATAAGGAGATACCTGCCAACATTTGTAAATATAAAGAATGTAGGTACCATACAAAAGTTATGAAAATATGCATTGCACTGGTCCAGATATGCAGACGCATTAAGATGAGCCAAATGATGATTAGAGAGACATTCTTTAAGAAATACATGTGTATGAGTGTTTATATTTCCTTAGCTTTCATGACAATTTGTACATTCTATGTTTGAGGAGGGGTAGAGAAGTCTCTAAACTTAAGGAAGAAGTGTATGCAATTTCTTTGGCTGGGTACACACAGCACATTTGGGTTTTATTTATCTTCACAGTTTCAGAGTAGTAAGACCAACACACCTGAAGTTCTTATAGGTGAATCAGACCAGACCAGATTTTACATTGAGACTCATGTGGCTACACTTGAATCAACAGTCTAGGGTCAGCTGACTTGGTGTAGCAGTGGATGAATTAAGAGTGATGAGGATATTGAGGGTTGCTGTTGAATAGAGTAATGACTGATACCATATCTACAGACCCGTTAAATAGCTTAGAAAATTCATTTTTAACTGTTTTAACCAACCTCCTTAAGGGAAAGGATAAATAATTGCATTCTGAAGCATTGATAATCTCTTGCTTGGGTAAATTAAGTAAGGTGCTAATTTGTCTCTTACCTATCCTTACTTGATATATTAGTTTCCTATTACTGCTATAAAGAATTACCACAAATTTCATGGCTTAAAAACAACACAATTTTATGATCTTACAATTTTGGAGATCAGAAGTTAGAAACTTGTCTGATTGAGCTAAAATAAAGGGTTGGCAGGGCTGCATTCCTCTTGGAGACTCTAGGAAACATCCATTTTCTTTGCCTTTTCCAGTGTCTGGATGGCACCTCCGTTTCTTGGATCATTGCCCCTACCTTGCATCACTCCAACCTCTGTAACCATTGCCACATCTCCTTCTCCTTATCTGCTTCTGTCATCACACCTCCTTCCCTGTCTCTGACTCTCCTGCCTCTCTCTTTTCCTTATAAGAACTTGTATGATTGCATTAGGCCAACCCAGATAATCCATGTTGATCTCCCCATCTCCAGGTCCTTAATTTTATCACATCTGCAAAGTCCCTATTGCCATGTAGGCTAATATATTTATAGGTTTCAGGGATTCGGAAATGGACATTTTTGAGGGCCATTATTCTGTGTACTGTATTTTCTTCCTGTCTTCCTTTTTTTATCTAAAATTGGAGCTCTCAAGTGACGTTCTGTGGCCCACTAGCAAACTGCAAGATTCTCTGAGCTCTAGTAGATCTTCTGCTACATTACATTTGTAGTATGGTGAAGTCTTGACCAGTGTTCTTCAGTGTGGAAAAGCATATCAGCATCACCTAGAACTTGTTAGAAATGCAAATTCTTGGGTCCCACTTAGAACTTCTGAATCAGAAATTCCAGGGATATGGCTCAGAAATTTGTGGTCCTTCAGGTGATATATTCTTAAATTAGGGAAACACTGATCTAGACATATTTCTGATATGTGTTATTTATCTTAGTCTTCATTACTTTAAATCATTGCTAGCTGCATATTCTCATGGGTTCTAAGTGAGCTTCACCACTATAAGAAAGATGCAAGTATCAGGTAGAGTGAGTATGTCTTGAGTCTTCTCCTGGGTAAACATAATCAAAAGACAACAAAATGTCTAGAAAAGCCATTTCATACTGCATCCAATAAGGTCGATATGATGCTCCCTCTTTTACAAATGAAGAGACTGAGGCTTAGAGACACAGATTTCACATCAGTTTATTTACCCCCATATACCTTGCTAAGCACAGTATGAATATTTCTGAATGAAGCAAAAGAGGAAGAAAGGGAGAAAAGGAGACACCTAAGGTCACAAAAGTACTAAGAGGAAGAGACAGGATTCAAAACCATATCCATCTGATTCCAAACCCAACTTCATTCTGTTATGCAACACTGCCTCCAGTGTGTGCATGTGTGTGTGTGTTTGTGTCTGCATGTATGTATACGCACACCATATGTATATCATGCCACATACTCTTAATAGATGATTACTATAAATAATGAATAACAAATTAAAAATCACGGAAAACTGGTTATTATCAGTTTTTAGTCTGGGTCATGACAATATATTCAACTGAGTTAGCAGGGAATATTTAAACACATAGACAAATACAAACCCAATACAATAAAAATACCAATCATGTATCAGTGTTTATTAATACATCTTTATGTTTTCTGTTTATTTTGTATGTGACACATAGAAAATTTGAATGTGTCTTCAAGGAGAAATGTGGTAAATTTTCCTTTTCTCACAAGAATCTATGCAAATAATTCATTCATTAGGCATATTCTCATTTACTTATGTCAAAAAATGTATATTTCACAACACAAAGTTACCAACAATATTGCTGACACTTTTAGAAAAGCTAATTCCACTATAAGATTTTTATCACAAGTAAAACACATGGAATTTTTTCATGGAATGTGTGCATATAGTAACAAGAGTTGTTTATCAATTATGATTTACTCATTCTATAAGGCTTTCATGCCCCTAGCCCAAAGTTTCATAACTTGGAGATCATGGACTAGGAGTACCATGGACATAATTCAAGGCATTCATGAAGTTGATGCTTCCTAATTCTATGCCTTTTATTTTATACATCTAAAAACATCATTCTGAGAAGGAAGCCACAGATTTCACCAGACTGCTAAAGAAGTCCACAATACAAGAAAAACCAGCTGGACTTGATGAAACTGTATTTTATAATAAATAATATATAATCAATATTGCATGCACATTTAACTGTATTCAATTATTTCATTCAACTTAATAAGTAATCAGGTCAATGAACAGTTAATGAACATTGTTGGAGGTGACCAAGACAACTTCATTCTTCTTCACAAAAAGCGCGTAATTGATTCAGAAAGACAATATTTTTTAAATTAAAAAATTCATTAAATAAAAGCACTATTATTAAATGGCTAAAAATAAGGTTATAAGAAAGATCTTGAAACCAATGATCATATACAGATTCCCTCAATTGTTTTAAATACATTCATTCCTTACTGGAATGAAAGAAATGATTGGCTGAGTGCCAGATGTATGCATTTATATATCTGATGAAAAATTCATTAGTGGCCAGGCATGGTGGCTCACACCTGTAATCCCAGCACTTTAGGAGGCAAAGGCAGGCAGATCACGAGGTCAGGAGGTCAAGACCATTCTGGCTAACATGGTGAAACCCCATCTCTACTAAAAATACAAAAAAAAAAAAATTAGCTGGGCATGGTGGCATGCACCTGTAATCCCAGCTACTCAGGAGGCTGAGGCAGGAGGATCGCTTGAACCCAGGAGGCGGAGGTTGCAGTGAGCTGAGATCACACCACTGCGCTCCAACCTGGGCGACAGAGCAAGAGTCTGTCTCAAAAAAAAAAAAAAAAATTCATTAACACTAACCATTTGCTAATAGAATTGCACCTCCAGCTTTTTCTATAAGTGTTTAGCAGGGTTGTACAACTAGTCAATATTTGATTATGTTTGATACTTCAGGCATTATCTTGCTGGAAGCATTGCTCAAAAGTCATAGCCAAGAGCCACAATGATGGTGATATGCTACAGAACACAATGGATGTCTGAAATTAAAAACTCTTAATTTTTTAAGTAATTAAATAAGAGCTTCAAGATTTAGAATCATTTCGCTGTAATTATGGTCTTGATATAAACCATAAATTTCCATTTGATGAATGTAATAAATTATATACATATATAATTATATATATAAATGTGTACATATAAATTTTCCTATTTATTCAGTCAAGGATCCTATATATAATATTTGAATAAATATACTTAAGTATTTACTGAGTAAATGTATTGAACATCAACTCTCTTTCACTATTAAGCACTACAGAGAATATACAATAATTACTAGATAACTCATAATTTTTCAATGAACTTAATATCCACACAAGCAGACACACAATTAAACACAATCCAAGTGCCAAGATGATTAGTTCAGTCCACAAAATTTCTTTGGAGCTCAGAGAATAAAAAGATCACTGTGGCTTGGGAAGCCTAGAGAAAGGTTTGGTGGAAGAGCAGGTACTCAGCTAGGCCTTGGAGATCATTACAGTATGAATATCATTTTCTCTTTTCATATCTATGATCAGAAATGGAATATCAATCAAGATGAAAAAGATGTTGGAAGAAGTAAAAATGGGGTAAAAGAGAGCTTTTCTTTCATTTGGCCTGCAATATAAACAAGTTTTGCTATGGCTTTCTTTTAGATTCCAAGAACATGGTTCTGAAATTCAATAGCAAGGGTATTTCAAGTCTGTTGCGAATCTTTAACTTGTAATGCACATTTATGTAGCAGAATAATAGCTTTATGAAAGCTTTAAATGAGATGTAAAGAACTATAGAAAAATGACTACTAAAGAAATACAAAGTATTATCACAATAATGAGTATTAAAGACAAGAACATAACTATGCAAGTTCCTTGAATTATAACTAAGAAACAATGTATGATCTGAGTCTATGGGAAGAGAGAGAAGCCAGGAGCATGCAGGATATAGTCAATGGGGCTAAGGAAATGACTAATGGCCTTTGTGGACACCTTTGGACACATTAATGATCAGTGTTTCAGGAGTTACAACAGACAGACTCAAAACAGAGGTGGGCTGACACATATACAGAAGTCGAGGTACTGGAAGGTAGACAAAGCAACCTGGGGTCCTCTTCTCAAGCATTCTTTAAGAAGAGGACCCCAGGTAATGGGTATGGTTTGAGTGTATGACATAGGAAGCAGGATGCAAATCCTAGTGTAGGAAACTCAATAAACTAGGCATGATAGTGTTTATTCACTCATTTAAAAAATATTTATTTAGCGTATGCCATGAGAGTGTAGAGCAGTAATTAATACCACGTCCTTGCCCTCGTGAAGCTTACATTCTAGTCATTCCATAGTTGAATTTTTAAAATTCAATTTCAAAAATAATAATATTCAGGACTCGCACCTTTGGATTCTAATCCAGCTGATTTGCAGCCAAACACAGACATAGGCATCTTTTCAAAGCTCCTTTGGTGAGTCCAGTGTGCAACTGAGACTGAGAGCCAGTCAAGTTAGTTTATGTTCTTCTGCAGGAACAAATCACACTCACATCTCAATTGCTTAAAAACAAACATTTATTTCTCATTCATGCTACATATCCATTGCAGGGCTACTGGACTGGTCTGCTCATAACACTCATGCTGATGGAGCAACTGTCACTGCAGATGTTGCTGGTCACTATCCAAGAAGAAAAGAGAGGCTTGGAGGCTCTTACCCCTGGGATTAAATGTTCCAGTCTCAAAGTGACACATATCACCTATAGTCGCAATGCTTTGCCATAACTAATCAAGTGAGACCACCCATCTCTAAGGGGGCCACAAAGTGCCCTCCTACCACGTGACCAGAAAACAAAGACAGACATAAATAGTTGTTGATCAGCATTAAAGATGACCATTAAGTATAGACATTATTGACCAGTATTGATAACCTTCATTCACCCCCATTAAAGACAACCATTTTTGACCAGCACTTAGGCTAACAATAAGAATAAGCATTATATTGACCAGCATTAAGGATAACCACAGTTGACTTGCTTATTAAGGATAAGCATTACCCTTACTATCCTTATTAAGGATAAGCATTATCCTTATTATTCCTATTAAGGATAAGCCTTACGATAACCAGCATTAGGATAACCATTGTGAACCAGGATTAAGGATAAGCATTATGCTGAGCAACCCTAGGATAATCATTGTCAACTGGTATTAATGATAACCATTAAGGATAAGCATTCATTTGACCAGCATTAGGATAGCAATTGTTGGCCAGCATTTAATAAATAGCAACTAAGGATAACCATACAGGATCTAACCTTCAGGCCAGAAAACTCAGATGTTGGATTTGTGGTGTCCATGTAGCCCATCCCAGCCAGTTAACCTCCTTATCTTTGCTATATTTCATACGTACAAATGTTCCTGGCCCACGCTTACCATCTGAAAGGCATGAGGTAACTCTCTTTTGTATTTCCATAGCATCATGAGTTCAGTTCCACCACAGCATGTACCACAATGATTAGAAATAATCTATTTACATGGCTGAGGACAGGCACTATGATTTAGCTTGGAATCCCCAGTGCCTAGCATAAGATCTGACATATGGTATATGCTCAAGAAATGTTTGTTGAATTGACCTGAATTAGTGCAGCTCCTAAAATGAGCCCCAAGGTCCACATAGCAACTCCTAACAACAAGCTTTCAAAGTCCATCTTCCCTGAACTTATTCTTTCAACAGGTGAAACTTCTCTGCCCTGCACATAGTGGATCCGAATGCCCAGGCCAATGAACTGTTTCCACTTAATTCCCTTGATTCAATGTTTGACAGAGGTAAACAAAGTGGTGCCTCTGCCAACATGTAGGTATGAATTTACTCATTGAATTAAGCCTCTATGTCAGCACTAGGGAGACTAACTCCAAACAGCAAAAGAAGCACCCAGCTTACTATGAAATACAATCTTGGAAATTTGTTCATCATAAATACTAATGATTCACCACTTTACCTAGTCTGATAATATTTTCTTACAAATTATAGGACAGCAAAACCCTGGAGATATACTGTACAGGATTCACAGTATTTTCAGATTCTGCTTCTCTTTTGTGTTCTCTCTTTCCTTGCTTCTCTCTCTCTCTGCCTCTCTACATGTCTCTCCTTTCCTCTCTGTCTCTGTGTGTCTCTGTACCTGAGTGTCTCTCTTTGTGTGTATCTCTCTCCCCCGCCCTTCCCCCTTCTGTGTATGTGTCTCTCCACAACCCCTTCCCTTAATGCCTCATTAACTGGATAACTGTATGAATACCGCTTTAAGGTTATATTTTATCTTTCATCTCTACCTAGATAATAGAGTAAAAACCAGGGAAATTGCTCTCAATGGGAACAAAACTCATTTATCACCAATAAACACCAACTGCTGATACTTGATAACAACACTGTCGCTCTGCACATTGCAATATTCATGCAAGACTATGTTAATATCAGAGCACGTTACACTAAAAATTCTTGATAAACAGAAGCAGAGACATAGGTTGAAAGTGATGTTAAATGAGCAAAGACAGCATCTCTTTAAACCGAAGAAATAAATGTAGGTATCTCACCTCTGAGATACTAGAGGGAAGAGCCTCTAGTTTGATTAACAGTTATTAAGCATCTGTAGCCTCACAAAGAAAACTCAGGCTAAGAGAATAAATTTAGGTAATCTAAATGGTCCAGTTCCCCTCCAGCTGTATATTTCCTACATTGAAAATCCCTTTTGTATTTAACAAGGAAATCCATGCATAAGGATCCAATAGACTAAATTAATGGAGACTGAATTCATGTTTGTATGTGCCCCAACAGGGTGTCCATCTGAGATTTTTTCTGCAAATAATATGCAATTTCTTCTTTCATATGCATATATTTTTTGTGACCAGAAACTGGCACCTGCAGACCCACTCATAGCAAGGATGCAATCTTAACTAGGTTCTCTATGTAGAGCACTGACAAGTCCTATAAGGACTGAACACGTAACTCTCACCATGACAACCCCATTCTCCAACCAAGTGGGTTTGGTTTCTTTTTAGTCTTATCAGCATATCTACCTTCTTCTAGCAATATCACAGCCCTTCTTCTTTTAGCAACTGCTTCTTACTTTACTTCAAATGTAGCTCTTGTAGGGCCACCATGTTTTTATATCACCTTGTCCCCAAGGCTGGATTGGTTCAAAACTGAGCACTGTACAAGTTCTTCTTTCCTCATGACTTTCCTAACTGGCACTGAGTACAAAGCTTCCAATTTGGTGGTGAAACCTGCAGGATGTCATACTTAAGAGTAATTGACAACCATGTTCCCTGGCTCATGGAGGAAGCTAGTATTTTAGGGAAAAGGTCAAGACAACAGGCAGAGAAAAGGTCAAAAAATAATTTAAATAGGGTTTGTCATGGACACTTCAGCATCCCACCATAAGCCCTCTGATAATCCCTTTAATCATCCTGCGTACTCCTTCCCCAGCTTCTGTGTGCTTTGTCTCTAATGGTCCATACCTGTGATTCTTTTAGGATGTCATCTTTGGGGCTACTAGAGCTCTTTGCCCTGATAGGTGGAGAGAGAAGTGCTTGGGGGTTATGTTTCCCCAGGTGAGAGTAGGGTTTAACTGACTGGTGCAGGTGTATGAAAACCAAACTCCCTTGCCTCTGGTTGGAGCAAACTCTGAGTTATAATTTACACTTCAGAACTCCCTTGTAGGATTTTGTTGACGCTGAGACTTGGCTTGGAACAGCCTCTTGCTTGGCTTCGTACCCTTTTCTGTCATACTTCTCATGCTCCCTTACTTGTTTCTCTAAGGAGCACTAAAAACACAAACTTAGATGCTCTTCAAGCAAGTTTCTGTCCTTAATAATCCCTGGGACCCTTCAGTACACCTCAGAAGTTTGGTTACTAAGATTCCCAGTGCCATTTCTTTAATTTTTTTTAAATGTTTTCAATTTAAGAATTGGTTTATTTGTGCTAGTCTTTAGTAATCTTCATAGCCACATTTTTATTTCATCAACAATCATCTCAGACACACCTTCTAACAAGACTGACTTAAAATATTACGACAGGAAACTATGCCTTCGGGAGCATGTTTATTGTGTTTGAGATGATACATCAGGTGCTCTCTGAGCTACAAAGGGTAAAACGAAATCCTCTCATTACAAACTGACAAAGGTAAAAGGTAAAACATTTTTCACAACAGCATGAACCACATACTCAGAAATAGATCTGGGTATAATACAAAGGACATAATTCCTAGTCATCTACAGCTACTTTTGTAAGTTCATACAGATAATGAATCAGGCTAAAATGCACTATAATATTTGGTAGACTTCAGGACCAGTATCCTTAGTACATCACAAAATACATTTTGATATCCCAAAGAAGCAAGACTTGCAAGTAGGCGTTTTAAACATAACTAATCTACAGCTACAAAGTTCTACTCTTGATAACATTTACCTTTTTGGGGAGTCTCCCAGGCTCCAAAGGATAAAAGCAGAGTAGAATCAGTATAACACATACACAGAAGTCCGTATTGTAAAGACTATAAAGATTTGCAGCACAGTGAGAAGATGCCTTCTGCTCCTTCACACTGCATACAAATTATGTGAATTATGTTGCGTATCTCTTGGTCCTTTGGCTATCTTGTCGTGTGCTGCTCTGTTGGTCAAATACTGAGTGGCTATGCTTCCAACTAGAGGATCCACAGGGTTGCAGTCCGTCAAAAGGGAACAAATAGACAGCAAAACCTTTGAAATAGTCAAAGCGGGACTCCAGTTGTCTTTAAGGATGTCCAGACAGATGACTCCCTGACTGTTGATGTTGCAGTGATAGATTCTGGTGTGGAAAGTAACCTTTGGTGGCTTAAATGGATAATCTGATGAAAATGTGATATCCAGCAAAAACACACCACTTTCATATACAGAACCTGGTGGACCAAGTATAGTTGATCTGCATTCATAAATGTTACCTCCTTTAGGCCCAGCACTGCAATTAGGAGGAGGATCAAGGGTTATTTCAGCTAGCTCCTTCTGAATTCTTTTAGCACTAGTGGATAACTTAGCAGTGGTTTTGCTAGAGAGTTTGGTGTTTTTCTTCTGCTGGGTGGCAGAAGGTTTTCTTTCCTCCTGTTCTTCAGGCTCTGGAGCGGCTGGTCTGCATCTGAACTGCCACTGCTGGTGCTGGGGCTCTCATCATCAGACCTTTGCCTATCACTGGACATCTTGGTGAAGTTAACTCTTGGAAAACTCGGCCGCCCGCCCGGCCCGCTCGCGCGCCGCTATGGTGTGAGGGAGGGAGAGAGAAAAAACCCTTCCTTAAGGAAATGGAGGCAGCTGTTGGGGGAGGGGAGAGGGGGGAGGGGAAAAAAAGAAGCCGAGGAGGCTCTGGCCGGGGAATGTGGAACATTGAAAGTCGGAGGGGGTTGTGCAGTGCTGGGCTCCGGCCGGAGGGTGGCGCCGCCCAGCGCCTCCGGAAAAAAGGGGGTGGGGTGGGAGCTCGGCTGAGCGAGGGCGCGAGCTCCCGGCGAGGCGGAGGGGACGCGGGAGACCCCCGCGCGCTGTAGCCTCTCACCGCCGCCACCCGGCTCAGCTCCTGTTTCTTTTAATTTTGAATTGTAAATTGACAAATTACAGTTGTATGTATTTATGGGGTACAAAATAATATGATGATTTCTGAATACAATGTGGAATTTTTGAATCAAGCTAATTAATATATTCATCACCTCGAATATGAATCATTTTTTGTGGTAAGAACATATGAAATGTACTCTCATTTCAATCCCGTTTCCTCTTCATAAACAAGTTCAAGTAGGGGTTCTGTCATTTGCAACCAAAAGAGATCTGACTAATTCAATGACTGAGACACCAAATTCAATGGAATATGATGTGATTCAAAATGGTTATTTTGCTAGATATGTTAATATTAACAGAACATTTGTAGGCTCGACTAAATAAATGGTTTGGCTGGTCTTTACTTTTGAGAGTCGATTAGTCAACCCTATGAAAATGATCAAATCAATTTGTACATCTAGATGTAGATACATTTACCACTTAACTGCCTTTGAGACAGCACAGTACAGAAAAGTTGGCTCTATTGATCCATGCAGTTTTACAAAAACTAGTGTAGCGAAATACTGAGCAGGATATTAATAACATTTCCAATCTTATGATTATAGACAACATGTGATTTGCAATGAATTTCAAAGGCCCAAGAGAAGTTTATTGATGCTAATTATAAGAAACATTTTGACAGCCACCATCTGGAGCAATGCTTAAGTGAATATAAGCTGCTAAAAATGAGTTTAATATGATAACCAGTTTATTGGGCAGGTTACAGAAATATCTCTTTACAAATTATTCAACAGGGATTGAGATCATTTGCTCAAACTTTTCTAATATTTCCCTCCCAGTTTGAAAGGAGAAAGCACAACCTAAATAAGTTATAGAGTTGGGACTAATTGGTGCCTGATTAAAGCTATTCAGCCATGACCATGTTGTAAAGTAGAAGCAAAAATGGGACCTTGGCAGAAAAGCCCATAATTACTATGACAAAGAAAGAGCAATCTCAGTGCTAAATTAAAAATGGAATTGTTTTACATTTTCTTGAGAAAGGAGGTTCCATAAGACTGCCTTTTACTCATAAATAATATGAAAGTTATTAATTATTAAATTTAATATTGGAAAAAGAGGCTTGTGCATCATTCACACATAATCATTAACCATTAATTAATCCACTAACTTCAAAATAATTAAATGACAGCATAGATACAATGCCAATTCACAAACTCAAGCTACACGTTACTGACTTTCAGGCATGCAGACTCTAATTTCTGTAATATTTATAACAAGAATGGGGGAGGAAGGTGAGTGTGGTCATCTTCCTAACGTATTTGACTCAGAAATAGCCCTCCCAGTAAAGCAGATTTAAGTTATTAAGCCAATGCCCTATATATGTTTCATTTGCAAATGAAGTACCTTCATGTAAAGATTTCTTTCAGTTCTTCATGTTGTTTTTCACAAGGATTTCACAAGGAAGGGAAAGCACATTCAATGGTGCTAATGCATTTCAACTATTTGAATTGTGCTTCTACTTATGATCTGGGTTGCTACTTATTCATTCATTCCCTAAATCGACATTTAGTTACCCATATTTTGCAGGCACTGGAGATACCATAGTCACTAAGACAGGGCTCCCCTCATGAAGTTCACAGGCCAGCAATGGAGACAGACAGTACATAACAATCACCAATATGATGTGGTCACTGCTAAAATAGAAATATATGTCTAATCTTAGAACACCTTGGTTGGAAAAAAAAAGGGAGGAAGAGATGGTAGGTGAAACAAAAGGCATCTAGGAGGGGAAAGATTAACAGACTGAGAAACTCTAAGCAGGTGTTTACTGGAGACTGATAAATATACAGACCCTGTGCATCTGGCTAGTCAGCACATGGAGAGCAGAACAGGACCAGCACATTTGCAAGGTAAATTAAATTTGTTTTTGTGCTCCCATGATGCATCCCAGTAGAAGAGCTTATTAATTAGGAAAGTTCTCCTGACCCAGTGGAGAACATGGAATGCATTCAGGGAAACAGGAAGCTCCATTCTGATGCTGGTTGGCAGTATGGTGGCGGGGCGAGGAGGAGATAATTTGCATACCTTTGTGGTACTTGGGCATTTGGGCTACAGTCCATATATATTATATAAAGGCATAAAGGTAGTCTTAGTCTGGACTGATTACGTAGCTAGACAGAGCAGACGTCAGAATTTTCAGAATCTGTAAATGGATGGGACAAGGAAAGGAAAGAGGCACATCTCAACATATCCAAAAGAATGAAATTCTTTTGAAGAGTTGTAAAATCAAGACAGAAACAATTACCCTCAGGAGTTCAGAAGTGCTATCTACTCTTCCATGTTTATATTATAAATTCCTTATGTCTAAAAACTTCTTCAAATTTCACCTAAGAGTTATTAGGGGTCTCCTATATGAACTTACTGGCAAACCTTTCAATTATAGCCTTGGTTTTCAGAAGAGCATGCTAGGATATACTGGAAGCCATAGGATAAAACTGGTATATTCTCTTAACAATGTCAATTTCACGTTATTAAAAATCCTCTAAGATATTTCTATAATAAAACTGTAGTGAATATAATGTGGATTTGGATGTAGAATTCATTTAAAAGCTTATGGTGAAACAAAAGTCTTCAAAAAAGATTTGAACTTTCTATAGGTACACTTACATTTTCTCTGCCATTAGGGGAACATTAATGAAGAAATTTGAGAGACATTTCCTTATTTAATTCTAACAAATGTGTGATGTTCCCTACTTTACACTTGAGGAGGTTGAGGCTTACAGAAGTTATTAATTTACCCCAAATTATACAGCTTCCTTAATTAGAAATTTTCCATGGATGTTTAAATTTCAGCTTGAACAGACAAGCAAGATAAAGGCCAATCTTAACTTCACAGGGTATATTATTATATATTAGCACTGACATTTCAAACTGTCATTTTTCCCACTGTTTTTGTCTAAAACAATAAAAAACCTTAAAAATCTAAGTGTTCCATATGTACTAAGAACCGGAAACTTTCAAAGCTCCTTGTATCAAACAATTTATAGGTTTAAGATTTGTCCTACCTTTTCAGTTGTCTTTAGAAAAGCAGTGCTTAACTGCTGCCAAAGGGATATCAACTTTTCATGCATCAATTTTACTTGCTCAGGAAGGTTAAGTGATGATCCCAAGCACGCACTACTGGCAGGAGTCCATCTAATTTAAGAAAGGCTTAGGGAGTGATTGGCATAACAAGGCAAAGCCTCCAAGGAGCTATAGGACACAGATGGAGCCTGAGATATAAATATTAGCTATAAAAGAACTTACCATTTCAAGACCCAAGTCTTTTTCATCTTTGTAACCCAGACACAAGGCAACACCACTGAGGTGAAACATTATTATTTTTCAGCAACAGCTCTACAGTTGCTCAGGAATGTATGCAGGATACTGTCTTTTGGCATTCAGTATCTGTATCGATCCACAGTACCTAAAAGACTGGAAATCTAAAAACTACATTTACCAAACTCCCTTGACACTACAATTCCAGATGTGATATAGGTTCTGCCAACTGCATACACTCATAGGCGATATGAAAAGCCGGAGGGAGTTAGAGGCCATTGTCTTCTACGGTCCTTTGGGCATAAACGTCTGGCCCAACAGGATGATGCTGCATGGATTTCACAATCCCTGTAGTAGTTGCCTGGTCTCTGTATGACAGTCAAATTGGTAGATGACCTTGAAGTCAGCCTAAAGGGGGCCTCCTATTTTGATATCTCAAATCTTTCCAATAGTTTGGTAAATAACTAATTATCTGCGTTACATTTCTTTCTGCTTGAGATACCCAGAGAGATTTATTCCAGGGAACCTGATGAAAATCAGGTCTATAGTACCACCATGAGTTATTGCTAGTAAAAACGATGCTTAGAAGGCCAAACACAGGAATCTGAAAGTTGTGGAAATAGATGGGTATTTCCTTCTCATTTTTTGTTGCTTTGTTTAGCTAAGGATTGTGTGTTAATGCCTGCAGGGCTCGTAGTAGGATGGTTGTAAAATGGTTTAGAATGCTGCTCTCTTCAAGGGCTTAGCTGACCTTGGCATCCCGTGAACCCTGAGCAAAATTTAGTCATCTTCACTAGGAAATCCTGTGACCAGAAGTGACATTTTATGCTAATGAGCTTCTCTTTCCAGTGTTGGATTTTTCCCATTGTCACAATATAAGAATCTGTCTGCTAGAGGTGATTACTTACAACAGTGATTTTATTCAGTTGTATCTCAAATCAAATTCTCAACTCTGATGGTACATTAGTGGGTTCTTTAAAAAATTGATATGCAGGGCCTTACCTCCAGAGGTATAATACAATTGGTTTTGGTTGAATCCAGGCATCAGCATTTTTTAAACTTTTCCAAAAATGTAGCCAGGGCTGAGAACAACTGAACTGGGCCAAACTGTAACACTGACGGTGAGCATAACTCACAGAAGACTTGCATAGTAAACAGATAAAGCCAATATAAAGGCATGCAAAATGCTCCAGTGATAACTTAAATACCGATAAAAGTTTAAAGAAGGACTGCACTGAGGCCTGAAGTTGTCCAGAAAGGGGTGATCAGGAAGGAGTAACTCAGGCTGAACTCTGAACAGTGAATGAAATTTGCACAAGTGAAAAAGAGTGAAGGGGTAGTCCAGGTAGTAGAAACTGCAAGGATAAAGGAATAAAGCAGGTGTGAGCATGTTATGCAACGTGGGCAGTTGAGAGTCAACTAGGCAAGAGGAGGAAGGTGAGAAAGTACAAATTTGGACAAGGTAAAGTGGAGTCAGATTACAGAAGACCTCAGAAGCCAGGCAAAGGAGCCTATGCTGGTAACATTAGGCAATTGGAGGGTCAGTGAAAGGGATGTCCTTGGTTTTCTGTCATGACAGATGGTGCCATCTTTGGCAAAGTAAGATTGCTGAAATCAAAAAGTATTTGAGCTTGATAGTGATAGCTTAGCTCTGAACATAGCAAGGTTCTTAGAATGGGGAAAGATGTTAATGTAACTTGGAGTTTAAGCAGCATCAAAATAGTATATCAGCTGTTACTGAGCTGATATTGATTGCTTCAAAATCCTCTATAGCTTTATGGTTACCTTTTACTTGTGGAAGGAAACCAGGGAACAGTAAAAATATGTTGGGGAAGCTTAGTCTTTCCTCATCATAAAACCTCATATTAGTCTAGTTGACATGTGTTGAGGACACTCTCAGTGCTCCACCCAGATACCCTCTGATCCCTTTTGCCATTTCAGTGGATGCTTTCTCTGGTTTCTGTGTGCCTTTGTTTCTAACATCTGTACCTCTGGCTCTCTTTAGAGGATGCCCCACAGGCAACTAGATTTGCATCCCCACAGGCAACTGTGAAGAGCTAGAAACATCTAGGATTGATGTTACCCACCAACTGCCCTGCTCCCTGACAGGCCTGCAAAATGGCAGATAGGATGCTGGAGTATGAAAGCCTACCTCCTTTCCTCTAAGTTGAGGCAAAATCTGGAACATAATTTACACTCCGGGGCTCTCCTGCAGGATCAGACTGAAGCTAACTTTCAGGAAGTTTTGTTAAGATTGCAAGCTTGTGTAGCATCCTCTTCTCCTCTTCCTTTCTTCCCCCATTTCCTTGTTAATCACCCCCAGAAGCACTTCCTTTTATCATGTGTACAGAAATCCTTGTTTCAGGGTCTCTTCCAGAGAACCCAAACTAGAACAGCTCGCTCTGATGAACAAATTGCTCTTATATGCACCACATTTACTGTCACTCGTGGATTTTTATTGTTCACTCTCCCATGGGATTTTTTTTTTTTTTTGAGACAGTTTCACTCTGTTGCCCAGGCTGGAGCACAGTGGCATAATCATAACTCACTGCAGCCTCAACCTCGCAGGCTCAAGTGATCCTCCCACCTCAGCCTTCTGAGTAGCTGGGGCCACAGGCATGTGCTACCATGCTCAGATAATTTTTAAATTTTTTTTTGGTAGAGGTGGGGTCTCCCTATGTTGCCCGGGATGAGATTTTTTAATGTATGGGTTTTTTTTATAGCAAGTACCAGGATGAAGCTGAAAATCTGACTTGGGAGTTTTTCCAACAAGTCAAGACAATTACTTTCCATTTATACCAAATCTGAGGTTATTAAAGATCTCACCAAGTTGAAGCCCTACATCTGATGTTATTAGATGCAGAAAGGATTATTTTTTAAGAATTACTGTTTAGCAAAGACTTCTCCATTCATACCATTCCTGGTTTTAGTACAAATGATTTGTCTTATGCTTCAGAACCAAAATGCATTCTATAAAAGCTCATAATTTTGACTACAGTTGTCCATTGGTAGAACAATCTTTTTTTTTTTTTTTCAGATTCAAGTAATCCATCACCCAGTTTTTTTTCTTCACTTTCTTACTGTGGTAAAATATGCATAACAAAATGTATCATCTTAACCATTTTCAAGTGTACAGTTCATTGGTATTATATACATTCATATTGTTATACAACCATCACCAGTCATCCATCTGCGTAACTTTTTTATCTTGCAAAACTGAAACTCTATACCCATTAAACAATAACTTCCCACTACCCCCTTCCCACCAGCCTCTGGCAACCACCATTCTACCTTCTGTCTCTATGATTTTGACTGCTCCGAGGACCCCATATAAATGGATTCATACAGTATTTGTCTTTTTGGAACTTGCTTATTTAATCTAGCATAATGTCCTCAAAGTTCACCCATGTTGTAGCATATGTCAGAATTTCCTTCCTTGATAAGGCTGATGGATAAGGAGGAACTTACTTCTGCCATTTTGCTATTTGATTTCTATATGCCTTATAGCTTTTTTATTTCCCACTTCCTACATTACTGTCTTTCATGTTTAGTTAATTTTTGAGTTTAAATATTTCAACAGCTTTCTCATTTCCTTTTGCATATTTTCTATTTTCTTTGTAGTTTTCATAAAGATTACATTTAAAATCCTTAAGTTATATACTATAATTTGAATTTATACCAGCTTAACTTCAATAACACACAAAAATGCTGCTTCTTTACCTCTCAATCCCCACTCCTTTCAGTTATTGACATCACAAAATTACATCTTTATACATTGTGTGTCCGAAAACATAAACTAATACTTTTTTAATACATTGGCCTTTTAAATTATATAGAAAACAAAATATGGAGTTATAAACCAAAGTTATAATTATTCTATCTTTTAAATTAATTATTGCTTCTAAATGTATTACTCCCTTAAATCATGTAGGAAACAATAAGCAGGGTTACAAACCACTTTTACAATAATCGAGCTTTCATAATTGCCCATGTATTTACCTTTACTGAGATCATTATTTCTACAGATAGCTTCAAGTTGCTGTCTGGTGTTCTTTCATTTCAACCTGAAGGATACCCCTTAGCATTTTTTCCAGGGAAAGTCTAGTGGTAACAAACTCCCTCAGCTTTTGTTTATCTAGGAATATCTTAATTTCTCTTTTAATCTTGAAGGACAGTTTGGCTGCATATAGAATTCTTAGTTGGAAGGTTTTTCTTTTCGCACTTTGAATATATCATCTGGTTGCTTTCTAGGCTCCAAAGTTTCTGATGAGAAATCTGCTCATAATTTTATTGAGGATCACTTGTATATGATGAGTCATTTCTCTCTTGCTGTTTTCAAGATTCTTTCTTTGTATTTGATTTTTGACAGTTTGATTATAATGTGTTTTGGTGTGGGTCTCTGAATTCATTCTACTTGGAGTTTGTTGAGCTTCTTGGATGTTTATGTTAATATTTTTCATCACATTTAAGGAGTTTTCAGACAATAGTTATTTAAATATTCTCTCTGCCTCTTTCTCTCTTCTTTGAAACTGAAAATATGCATGTTGGTCCACTTGATAGTGTACCACAGGTCACTTACACTCTGTTCACTTTGCTTCAGTCTTTTTTCTGTTTCTGAGACTCAATAATTTCTATTGTTCTATCTTCAAGTTCATTTATTCTTTCTTCTGCCTGCTCAAATCTGCCTTTGAATCCCACTAGTGAATTTTTAATTTCAGCTATTATATTTTTCAGCTCTAGAATTTTTTCCTTTCTTTTTAGGTTTTCTGTCTTTGTATTGATATTTACTTTTTGTTAATACATTTTTTTCTTCACTTTCTCCATGTTTTCCTTTAGTTCTTTGGGTATCTTTAAGACAGTTGTTTTTAAAATCTTTGTCTAGTAGGTCCGCCATTAGGTCTTTTTCAGGGACAGCTTCTGTTGGTTTGGGTTGTTTTTTCTTTTGAATGATGAACCATACTTTCTTGTTTCTTTGTATGCTTTGTAACTTTTTGTTGAAAACTGTACATTTTAATCTAATATTATGATAACTCTGCATATCAGATTCTTCTTCTATCCCAGGGTTTGATTTGTCGTTGCTGTTCTTTTGTTTTGTTTTTATTGTTATAGGCTGCCCCTGTGCCAAGGATCAGCCTGAGATGTAAACTTAAGGTCTTCTCAGGTCTTTTTTGAAGTTGTGCCTTTCCCTGTGCATGCACAATGACTTTCTAATTCTCCCTGTACATGTGATTGTTTTTGAACATCCTAGTCTTTAATGTCTGGCTCCCAAAAGGCGAAGAAAGAAAAATAAAGGGAGAAAGGGTACTGGCCCTTTAAATCACTCGGCAGTCATTTCACCCAGAGTGGGAGGGGCTTGCAGCAATGGAGAGAGGTGCAACAACCATGGACAGCACCTCTTTGTCTGCACCTCTGTGATCAGAAGAAACAATCAGCAGTCAGATCACAGGTTACAGATATTTGGAGGACAGGATCCTTTTTGCCCACTCTGTCTCCTGAAAACTGTAAGCTGCTCTAGGAGCACAAGCACAGTTGTTTCTAATGGAGCTGGGGGTGGGGGTATCTGCTGCTGTGCTAAGGGCTGAAATTGACTGAAATTAACCATAATTTGCAATCCAAGCCTTCCCCTGGAAGTTGCAAGCTTTCAATAGCCTCCAGAGTTAAAAAAAAAAACGGTACATTGGACATATTCTGCCAGTACAATTGTTGTCTTGATGGGGAAACAGATTCCTCGTACTTTTTACTCAGCTATCTTCCCCGAATCCTCTGATCATCCAGTTTTATATGCCATTTTAAAAAGTCTCTCCCCTGTTCTTTACTCAAAAATCATTGCATAAGTAATTTTCTTTTTGTTATACCAGACAAAACTTCAGCAACATGAAAATACACATGCACACACACACACACTCTTCACATCTTTTTCTAAACAGAAGTATATTTTTGGAGAATATTATACTTCATATTGATGTACCTAGCTTAGTGCCTGGCGTGTAATAGGCATATAACAGGAAACATATTCTTGAATTTCATTAATAGTAACACTGTTTTTCTCCATACATCCCACTTGCCACTGTGAATCCAGTTATTGACACAGGGGAAATACTACCTTTTTTAGGAGGAGGCTGGATGCAGTGGGAATCTCCCTCAGACAGAAATAAGGGGAAAGTTCACCCCTTCTGCCCTGGTGGAATGTGAGGAAGAGGAAGTAGGGGAACTGAAATGAAAGAGTGAGAATGTGTGTCTTGACCCCTCTGCTATGGATTGAATCCTTGTAGTGGAGAGGTCTGTTACATGGTCTGAGAAAGAAGTTGAAATATGAGTGGTTTCCAAGTGCACTCCTAATTGGTAACTTCTGAGATGGCAGGCAAGTGGGGAGAAGCATACTTGGTAGAGAAGTCCCGATGTGATATTCTTGGGTAACACCTAACTGCCCATATGTGGAGTGGATCTAAAAGTTTTCACATGTTCCAAAGAATGATGAGAATGAAGCTTGAGAATCTACTGGGTAGCTTGCCACAGAGGGTCTCTGTGGAAGGAAAAGTAGCCTAATATCTGAGGGATACAAGAAAGGTCATTCAGGAAATGGCTGGTCAGAAGAGTGAGTCAAACCTTGGAGGTTGCACAAAGCCAGAGAGAATTAAGGTGGGACCCAGGAAGCAAGGAGAGATGGCTAATTGTAATGAGAAAACAAACTATAAGATCTACAAGCCATGGACTACAGCAGTGAATACCAGAGGGCAGCCAGAGCCAGGACCATAGCAAGTATACCTCAGAGGATAACAGCCAAACCCCACCCAGACAAGACCAACCCCACAATGGAAATAGTCTGGGCCATCTACCACTCACTCCTAACACTAAAAGGATCACAAGCTTCCCCATCCAACCAAAATTGGGGAAGAAGGATAAGAAGGAAAACAACAGCTTCAACGAGGAGTTAAAATTTGGATTCAGTGAGTATTAGAGAATACGGATCAAGTCATGTAAAAAAGATTATTTAAACCAGAAGAGAGAGAAAATCTGTAAATTTTTTTCTTGTGCCAGCTATCTATGGTCATGCATAATTTTCTACTGATCCTATAATAAATTATTATAAACAGTGGCTTAAACAATGCAGATTTATCATCTCACAGTTCTGGATGTCAGAAGTCTGACACAGTCTCATTGGGCTAAAATCAAAATGTCACCAGGGCTGCACTCCTTTCTGAAGGTTCTAGGGAAGAATCCATTCCCTTTCCTTTTCTAGATTCTAGAGGTCACCCATATTCCTTGGTTATTGGTATCCTTCATCTCCAAAGCCAGCATCTTTCTGACCATTCTTCCATATCACATCTCCCTTCCCCTCACTCCAGCTGGGAAAGGTTCTCTACTTTTAAGGACTCACATGATTAAATTGATCCCACCCGGATAATTCAGAATAATATCCCCATCTCAAGATTTTTAACATAATCACATTTGCAAAATCTCCTTTGTCATGTAAGGTAAATATAATTGCCAGTAATTAGGATGTTGACATCTTTGGGTAACCATTATTCCATCTGCCACAGGCCATAATAAGGCTGTGTAACCAGCAGCCACCAAACCTCAGTAGCATACAACAAGAAGTTTATTGCTCATAAGTATGGGTCAGTTAAGGGCTGGCCAACCAGCTTCATTTGCTGGCCTTGTCTGTGAAAATTCACATGTCTGGAGGCTAATTGACTGTTGGCCTGGCAACTGAAGCTGCTCAGCTCTGCTCTGCTCTGTGTGCCTCTCATCCTCCAGCAGATAAGCCCAAGCATATTCCAGTGCAACAGCAGAGCTGTCAGAAAAAAGCATAAATACTCAAGACTCCTTAAGGCTTAGGCTCAGAATGAGCACACTGCCACTTTCACTTCATTTTATTGGTCTGGCCCAAAGTCAGAATGGAGGCACCACAGACTGGCATGGCAAAAGGCATGCATCCAGAGAAGGGAGAAGAATTGGAGCCATCCTGCAACCTACCGTTATCTCCCATCCCCACTCATACCAATGCCTGCTACTGAGCCAATGATAGGTGCTATGAGCCAACTGAGACCACTCCATGCTTGTATATCAGTAAGTTTAGGCTGTGTTATCAGGTACAGGAACACAATAAATGTTCATTAAGTGGAATTGATTTTAATTCTACGGTGAACAGAATGGTTATTATATGAGCATACCAAAACTGAAGAAAAGTATGAAGTAAATGAGAATAAAATAGCTGTATCATCTTTGTTTATTTGAGTACTTTTGTTAAAGTGATCATGTTTTCTGCTTTAAGTATCTTCACAACTTTGTGATTTCCAGCCAGATTTTCCCAACTTGTAAATGTAGCATTTCCTACACATCTAACAATTCAAAAATAATAGAATTTGCCTGGGCAAATCCTGGACTTCGGAGGAAAAAGCAAAATAAAATACAAAGAAATACACATAAATATTTGGAAAATAGTTAAAATCCAAACTTCTCAAAAATATATATTTTTAAATCATATTTTGATCAAATTTTTATTTCACAGCAGAGCTACTGTGCATAAGTGTATTTGTTCATTTGTGAAAGAAAACCTTTATACATTGAGGTTATGTAACAAAGAGACTCTTTAAGGTTGTATTAATTTTTTCCTAAAATATACTCATTTTGAACGAGCCCAAATGATTTCGTTCTAAAAAGATCAAAGCAAGACCAAAAACTGACATAATGTGAGTCTACTTGAAAGCAAATTTTGATTCTTTAACTATAACGAGGAAATCCATGCAAACACAATGCCTCTGATTGATCACTTTCCTAATGCAATTCATTATTTTGGCTGTTTTTGTAGATGATCACCTGATAATGCATTTTTCTCAGCCCTTTCCTGTTCCTATATTTGTCACATCTTTTTACTGTATTCACTGCTGAGAACCACCTACACCCCCGAGCCTTACTTCTGGTCTTGAGCCACTCATGCCTTGGGCATCCTCCAATTCTACTAATTCTAGGGAGAGTGGCGTTAGGTCAAGATGCCTAACTGTTATATGGCAGGGCTGAGCTGAGGCATGTAGTAAGCCCTCCAAGCTTGTTACCCACCTTTCTCATGCCAAGTCATCTGTGGTGGTTAATTTCATATGTCAACTTGACTGGGCCATGGGGTACCTAGATATCTGGTCTAATGTTATTCTGTGTTTGTGGGTGAAGATGTTTTGGGATGAGATTAACATTTGAATTGGTAGACTGAGTAAAGCAGATTGTCCTCCCTAACATGGGTCACCGTCATCCAGTCAGTTGAAAGCCTGAATAGAACAAAAAGGCTGACCCTTTCTTAAATACAAGGGAACTCCTCCTGCCTGAGTGCTTGAGCTAGGACATTGTTTTATTTTGTTTTGTTTTGTTTTTCCTGCCTTCAGACTCCCACCAAAACATTGGTTCTTCCTGGGTCTTGAGCCTGCCAACTTCTGGACTGGAATTTATACTATCAGCTCTCCCAGTTCTTAGGCCTTCAGACTCAGACTGGAATTACACTATCAGCTCTCCTGGGTCACCAGTCTGCTGACTACAGTTCTTGGCACTTCTCAGCCTCCATAATAGCTGACAAGTCATAATAGTCCATTTTTTACTATATATAAATCTCCTCTTGGTTCTGTTTCTATGGAGAATCCCCTGGCAACTGGGTACATAAACTAAAAATCCTGATTAAATCACTCCACTGCTCAACAACCTTCAGTGGGTTTTCATTATAAATAGAATAAATCTCAAACTTTTTACAATAACCAATAGCTGCTACAAAATTTGATCCCCTATATGCCTCTCCAAAGTCATCTCCTTTGACTCTCCCTTCACTCTTTTCCATCTGCACTGAAATTTCTATCTCAGAGCTTTTGTATTTGCTATTCCCTCTGCCTGAAACAACCCTTATTAATTCAGTCTACAAATATTTCTTATATGTTTCAGACACTATTCTAGTTTATACGAACTATACACACAAAAATGTTTTCCCTGGTAAAGCATACATTCTCTTCCTCAAGATCTTTCATGGCTGCTTTCTGGGCTTTTTCTGACTTTCCTAGCCAAGGAAATTCCTACCCTTAGTCACCCCATCCCATAACCCCCTTTTGTTTTCTTCATTCTCACCATGTGTGAAATAATTTATTTATTGCCTGTCTCACCATTTTAGACTGTGATCTGCATATCTGTCTTGTTCCTTTCCAGTGTCAAGAACTGTACCAGGCAGTTGGAAAGAAAAGAGGTGCACAGCATTGTTCACCAAGCCCTATAATCTGGTGCATCAGCACTCAACTTATTTGTGTCATTTTGCCCAGGAAACATGGCTATTTGAATAAGTAATCAGTTATTATAATTGCCCATTGAAATTCTGTTTAGCAATAATAGAACTATATACTTAAAGAAAGCCCCAGAGTTGATTTTAGAGATGGCTGTTCTAAAACTTGTTTACTTCCAAACATAATAAAGTGATTGTGGATATGAGAAAAAAAGATTTTAGAAAACATTTTTTAAGCTGTGATTTTCTACTGGCAAGACATTGTATATTAAAATATCCAGTCATCTCAATCAGGAATGACCAATGCTTATGACCACAGAAGTTTGGAGTAGGTTAGGGTCAAGGTTAGGGACAAGTCATTGAGGCTCAAAAAGGCAGAAGATGGTGGGTTTGCAGGGTTATCAGTTAGTTTCTTCTAGCCTCATGGAGGGAAGGCACAGTGAACTCCACCCTAGCACTTCCTCTCTCTCCCTCCTTTCTCACTTCGCTGGTGGGGATAGCACAGTTATAGAACTCAGCTCAACCAGGAAGCAGGAAGCAGCATGAAAGTCAGGAGTAACACTTCTTGAACATGGATAAGCCATGCCCTTCTTCAAGGTTGTAAGGAAGGCTGATTCCATTTCCAGTGCATGGCAGATACTGAAATACCTTCAGATCTAGACATATCTGTGTGGGGGTGAAGAGTGGAGACTTCCTTCTTCCTCATTGTACCTAAAGAAGTTTCCAGTCCTGTAGTGTGAGCTTGGTCTTGTCTTCACAACACAGGAGGACTGCATCAGACTGTTTGCCTATCAGCAATACCATGAGACAAAAACAGCAGCAATAGAAGAGTCTTGGGCCAAGACAACAATAAAAACACAGTATTTCCAGGCTTTTGCTCAAGGTAATAATAGTCAGAACTTAGACCCTTGGACCAAATGACCAACACTAAAGTTCTTAGAATCATGGTCAAGTGAGGACTGTAGGGATGGAAGGAAGACATTCTTGTAAATAGGAGGCATCACAGCTGGGAGTAAGTTAGCACAAATAAAGAAGTCATGACAAATTATTTTGTATCACAACCTGATAAAACAGAACATATCAGTTTCATAAATATTTAAAGCACAATTTTGAAATGAACATCTATTTCCCTTGAAGTAGGATTGTTTGTATTTCTATAAAGGACACTCTTAGAAACAGTTCACTGTATCAATTTATTTAGAATTGAGTCTGAAAATCCCATTGACATTGAAAAACTACCTGTTAATTTGCTTTGATTCTATAAGAGATTGAAACTTTTCTTCTTACACAAGTCTGAAGGTTAAACATATACATATATATTATATGTATACTATGTATGTATGTATATACTATAGTATATACCTATATATATAGTGTATGTATAGGTATGTGCTATATACATAAAAGAGTATATAGCATAAAGGGTATTTATAGATAAATTGTCACAGGGAGTTGGAAACCTGAGTCCATGGGAATGGTAAGTGCCAAAGGGGATGGGCAGCTTACCAATGATGATGTTATAGTGACTCTAAAAATACCCAAAGATGATAAAGTTTAAAAAACTGACATCTCAGGTTATATCAGCTATGGATAAAGCTTAAGTAACTTGTCTGATATTAAATCATAAACTTTCTAAAACATAGGACCTATCTTTTTTTTGTTGGTTGCTTCAGAGATTATCTCATTGTGTTTTGTGTCCTGGAATTTCACAATGGTATGTCTAGGTGTACTTTTAATTGTTTTTTGTTTTTGTTTTTGTTTTGTTTTTTTGCGACAGAGTCTCACTCTGTCACCCAGGCTGGAGTGCAGTGGCACCATCTCTGCTCACTGCAACCTCCGCCTCCCAGGTTCAAGCGATTCTCCTGCCTCAGCCTCCTGAGTAGCTGGGATTACAGGTGCATGCCACCACGCCTGGCTAATTTTTGTATCTTTAGTAGAGATGGAGTTTCACCATGTTGGTCAGGCTGGTCTCAAACTCCTGACCTCATGGTCCGCCCACCTCGGCCTCCCAATGTGCTTTTAGTTTTCTTAATCCTCCTTTATATATTTGTGCTTCTAGAATCTGGGGATTAGTTCCTTCATCAATTATAGAAAAACATCTCAACTATTCTTGCCAAAGAATTGATTCTCTCACATTTCCTCTTTCTAGAACTCCAATTAGATGTGTTGGTTCCTCTCATTCTCTTAATGATAATTAATTAATTAATTCTCTTAATATGTGTTGGTTCTTCTCATTCTCTTAATTTTCTCTTAATTATCTTCCTGTTTCTCTAACTCTCTCTGTTTCATTCTGAAGCTATTTTCTAGTGCATGCTAGTTCTCTCTGCTGTAAAACTAGGAATTGGGTTTTTAATTGTCTTGGCTATATTGTTCCTTTCAGAAATCCATTTGTTTATTTTTCAAATTTGCCCATCCTTTACAGTTGTCTTTCATTTATCTCTTTATGTCTTTAATTATTTCAAACATACTTATTTTACCATCTTAATCAAATGGTTCTATTATCTAAAGTTCTTGAGGGTATAGTTCTGCTGCTTTTATGACTGGTGATTCTCAGTTATGGGGGATTGCTATCCTGTGAGTTTCCTAATTTTGGATTATGGGCTCAGGTTCAATGGCATTGTATGGGTAAAAATCTGTGTGCCCAGTACTGAGTATACATCCCTCCAAAGAGGATTTCTATGTGCTTCTCCACGTACACCAAGAGTTTCACTAGTTTATGGTCACTTTAATGTTAAATCTTTGACTTTGTGGCTCCTGGACGATCTGCTTGAGGTGCAGGTCCATTATGACAAATTTTCACAGGAGATTTTTACCCCAGTGAAAGCCTAAGCCAAGACAGACAAGCTTCCTTTGATGTCTACCTGCTCCATTTAAGAATATTTTTTCCTAGCCACCCTTTAACTAAGTCTATCAGTCAGGATTCAGTCTAAGTATTTCTTTTAGGAATAATGTAAAGAAGTACTCATGTAAATCATCATAGGTTTTGGAAATATGAAGTTTAAAGACAATTGACCCAGTCCTGTTTCACCACTCGGTTTCAGGAGAATAAGAACTTAGTGCACCATCCAAGTCAATTACTTCAGAAAACACCTCAGAGGATCACAACTTCTGCGCAATCTTAGAGGGTGGTTCATAGTATTACACCAAGAAGCAACAGCAAAACTTAGTTATCTGCAGCTTACACATCTGTGCTTGACCACTAGGGGAAGAACAATGACTTCAGCTTCTCTTCCACCCTCAGATCTTTCATAATTCTATATCATTGGCCAAATCTAAGACAGAATACTATGTACAGAGGATTTGGAGGAATGCTGTTATTAGGCGTCTAGCTACTCCAATATCGAACAGAGCATATGAATTGAGAAAGGCACTTCATGCCAACAAACAATTCAGTAAATTAAGGATATGACCTTTCAAATTCCTAGGTTTATCCAGAAGACACGGTTCAAACTTTTCTCCTCATTTGAAATCAAAGTGAATGGAAATATTTCCTGTTTCCATATATTAAAACCTAATCTTTGATGACATTAAGACTGATAACCCCCATTGCATGCACTGCAGGGAAGTTGTAACTTCAGGTCATAAATTTATTTCATGTTTACTACGACCTCTTTGTTTTTTGCCTGCATTCTTTTTTGCCAACTACACATTTAAAGTAAAGCTTGTTATAGTTTGTCCAGCGTTTCTAGGAATTTTATAACAGGAGAGTGTTCCTATTAGGAAGCTCACCAATACTGCTACAACAACAATTATGTATAATTTTTTGTTGTGACTTTGTCTTTTTGAGGTACCATGAAATAGGGGAGAGTTCTTTGTTACTCTGGATTTTGGAACAGATTTTTTTTCTCCCACTGGAACTTGGTTTTCATTCATCTCACTTACACTTTTTGTTTTAACTTTTCAGCTTGAGGTTTCTGGGCCATACAGGTTATACCAATTCAGAACTCATTCTACATGATGTTTTTATTCTCACAGACAACTCTTTTATTCACACCACATACCAGGGCAGATAGCAATATTCTTTGTATTTTACACTAGGAGAGGAAGTTATCCACTTTGCATTATTGGGGCAGCCTTTTGAGGCTTTGTAGCTTTATTTATGGGACGCGATTCTAGCTTCTTTAAGCTAGAGTATTTGTGCTAAAGCACAAATATCCTATTCCTGCCTGGGCATCAAAACCCAGTCTCCAACCCCCAGGACCTGATACTCTCATGGGCTTCCATCACATCAGCTCCTGCCTAGTACTCTGGTGTTCAGTTTCCTCTTCACTTGTGGTATCAGGGGATTTTCTTTATTTTCTTTCAAGCTCAGCTGTGTTGAAGATGATTACTACATTTTGTCCAGTATGTCTGCCTAAGCCTTTCCTTATCAGCTCTGCCTGCCATATTACGTCTGAAAAGGGCAAGAGGCTACAGTCTTTCAAGTGTTCTCTATAGCATATACTTGTAAACATAAAACTAAAATATGATGAAAAAGATAAAAAACATAAAAGAGGTATATGGCATTAAAAATATCAGAATGGTTTTGAAAAGATGTCTCAATTTTACATTTTTTAGTTTATTAAAGAAAATACATCTAGAAAACATTGGTAATTTTGTAAGTTAGAGGAATCATGAAAATGGAGTGCATCTTGAAGTCAATACTGTACTTGATAAAGTGTTTTGTGGCATTCACGTAGGTGACTTGAGGCAAATTCATTGTGAGCTAATATGCTTATGAGCATGGCTTCTTAAGGAGCACCAGTATAGGCATGTTGATGGAATGACCTGATCTCAACCTGTAAGGAGTTGGGGGGAAGATTTTCAGCATTTATATTGAGGATGTAGATTAAAGAGAAGACAAAATAATGTTAATAGACAACAAAAAAACAAGAGAGAATAGAATTTCTAAACCATCTTGATAGGCTAACATGCTGAGCCAAGTACATAAGACAACTTTGAGAGAGAAGGAGAATTTTAGGGTGTCCTTGGTGTGATTGGCTTTAATGTTCTCCATGCTGATATTCTGCAAGAGCTATCCAATAAAATCTAAGTTCTTTTAAATTATTTATTGAGGTATAATTTCACTCAATGTAAACACAAACCAGACTTAATATGTTTTGATAAATGTATACATCCAGGTAACAACCATCCAAATCTAGATATGGAACAATCTCATCATCTCAGGGATGAATCTTCCCAGTCAATCTTCTCCCCCAGCCAGAGAAAACCACTGTTCTGATTTCTATCATCAGGTCTTAATTTCACCTGACTTAGAACTTCATACAAATGGACTGATATTATTTGTGCACTCTTAGCTTGGCTTCTGTTGTTCAAAATAATATTTTAAAAATTCGTCCATATTTTGTGTGTATCAGTTGTATGGGTTTTTTTTTTTTTTGCTTTGTTTTGTTTATGTGGGTTGTTTTTGCTTTGTTTCATGAAAATAGTCCATTGTATGAATACACTATAATTTGCTTATTCCCATTCTGATATTAAAAGTACAAAATGGAAACTCCAAGTTGGGAGGTGAGAACATTTCAGCATATCAAGATGGTGTAAATAAAAGTTGGAATTAAGGAAGCCAGAGGGACATTTTCTTTGGAGGGTATTGTGGTATTTTCCCTGTTTCCTCCCACAACTGGGCAAAGGGAAAGAAATGTTCCTCAGCTCACCTAAATCCCATCCTAGAGAATATAAACAGGAGATTACAATCTTAAGACTTATTTGAGATCTTTCCTACCCCCTAGCTCCACTCCTTATGCCAGACGGTTCCAAAACTAAGGCCAGCTGACTGATTGGGGATGTGGAGCTGATGAAGAAAGAAGCCTGAAGCCTCCCAAGCCATACACTCTTCCCTTCTAGCCCAGCCCATTCCCCAGCTTTTAGACCTGAAGTAGGCCAGATCTGAGAGGCAAAATAGTACAGTTTGGAGTGGAAATGTCAATTACTAAAATGAGACAATTAATATGAGTGGATGGCTTTTATCAATGTGAGAGTAACTGGAATTAATATGAGTGGATGGCTTTTATCCATATGAGAGTAACTGGAAACATGTGGAGAACTCTGAGATTTTCTTCCAGAGCAAAAATCACTGAGCAGTTGGAGAAAAGAATAAAGTTGTTTTGCACTAATATCCAATTGAGCTCCATGGGTATGCCATGAAACAGTCATAATCTGATATTAAAACATTTGATAATGGAAATACTGCCTATATTTTTCTAAGGCTTATAGTTAATGCTTTGAATAAACCATACAAACCTAAGGCTACAGCTAATATTAAAAGGGGTACAGGTTCCATCATCAGAATGCCAACTCAATTGGGTTAGAATAGACTCACAGTCTCAACAAATATGAACTTCAGATGCTTTCCTATTTAAAGAAAGGTGAACTTTTTGCCTGGCAAGTTTTTGTTAAAATTTTCACTACCCATTACACTATCACACTATTCTAGACTAAAATGTTCATATAAAAAAGAGAAATATAGCACTTATATATTTCTAAAATTCAGGTTTGTGGAAGTGTAATTCAAAACTGTAAAATTTAGAGCACACACTTTTTTTTTTTGAGACAGGGTCTCACTCTGTCACCCAGGCTGGAGTGCAGTGGCATGATCACAGCTCACATCAGCCTCAACCTCCAGGGCTCAAGTGATCCTCCCACCTCAGGCTCCCGAGTAGCTAGAACTAAAGGTGCATGCTTAGAGCACAAATTTTCAAAGTGATTTTTTCCATCAATTTTTTGCTAGTGGCCATAAAATCAATTGGGTTATACTACAAATACTATTTAAATGTCTTGATAACCAAAAATGCTAGGTTGATCATTGATCTACCTTATCATTTTGTCATAGCCAGAATAAGAATTGCATTTACAAAAAAAACCAAACCTCTGCTCATGAAACGTGACAAGTTGATGGCAGACAGGTGGATGGTTAACTAGGGAAATTTCACTGCTAAGTTATCCGCCATCGCTGTTTAGAAATGTCTTTCTCATCAGTGAAAATGGAGAATTCTGCTTGCCACCTGATTCTTCATGAAAACATACTCCTCAAACTAAAAGAGATACGTTGCAACTCTGGCATGACTTCCAGAGAAATAATATATATATAATATTATATATTATATATATTATATATAATATTATATATAATATATATTATATATAATATTATATATATTATATATAATATTATATGTAATATATAAATATATAATATATTATATATTATATGTATTTATATAATATACATTATATATTATATGTATTTATATAATATACATTATATATTATATGTATTTATATAATATACATTATATATTATATGTATTTATATAATATACATTATATATTATATGTATTTATATAATATACATTATATATTATATGTATTTATATAATATACATTATATATTATATGTATTTATATAATATACATTATATATTATATGTATTTATATAATATACATTATATATTATATGTATTTATATAATATGTATTATATATTATATGTATTTATATAATATGTATTTATATAATAACTATATATTTAGTATATATAATTATATCTATATATTATTTATTTATATAATATATATTATATATTATGTAGATATATATCATATATAATATATTATATAGATCTATATAATATATAATATATTATATAGATCTATATAATATATAATATATAATATATAATGTATTATATAAATATATATATTATGTATTATATAAATATATATACTATGTATTATATAAATATATATAATATATATTATATAATATATATATTATATATTATATAAAATATATATATTATATAAATATATAAAATATATATATTATATAAATATATAAAATATATGTTATATATTATAAATATATAATATATAGTACAGATTATATATATATAATATATATTATATATTATATAAATATATAATATATAATATATATCTATATAAAATATAGATATCTATATAAAATATATAGATATATCTATATAATATCTATATATAAAATATATAGACATATCTATATATAAAATATATAGACATATCTATATATAAAATATATAGGTATATCTATATAAGATCCATATATAAAATATATAAAATATATAGATATATCTATATATAAAATATATAGATATATCTATATATAAAATATATAGATATATCTATATATAAAATATATAGATATATCTATGTAATACCTATATATAAAATATATAGATAGATCTATATAATATCTATATATAAAATATATAGATATTATCTATATAATATCTATATATAAAAAATATAGATAGATCTACATAATATCTATATAAAATATATAGATATATCAATATATAATATATATCTATATATAAAATATATAGATATATCTATATAATATCTATATATAAAATATATAGATATATCTATATAATATCTATATATAAAATATATAGATATATCTATATAATATCTATATATAAAATATATAGCTATATCTATATAATATCTATATATAAAATATATAGATATATCTATATAAAATATAGATACATTTTTTAAACATAAAAAAGATATATTTTAACTGCAAAGCACTATGGGAGTAATTGAACCTTCCTAGCAATGCTGGAGCTTCAGTGACACAGTCCTTTAAGGTCTTCTTCCAGTAGAAGAAGAAAGAGATTCAGGGGGAAGTAAAAAGTATGCTTTGAAAAAATAATAAAGTTAGTGATAAGATCCTTGAAATTAAAAAATTGGATGTCAAATTTCATGGCTTATGCATTCTACTACAATATTATCCCCTTTATTCATGATAAATGCATTTAGTAAGCAATTACTATATGTCAGAATTATATCCTTAGAAACTGAAAAGAAGAGTGTGTCTCATTCAGGAAGTAGGACTCGTGTACCTGAAATAAATAACAGTACCATACTGGACTTTTGGAAAATCTGCAAGTAGGCAGTAGAGTCCTGAAACACCTCCTTCTGTTCCTAAATTCTCAAACCAACTTGCTCTGACAGGGAAACTTAGTTCCCACAGAACTACCCATCTTGGTAAACTATGACCGACTACTAATAATTATGACCTTCCTGGGAATGCCCTGTGATATTTGATCCACCAGAAACACAGGGTACCCTCCAAACCAAAGATTTCTTGGCCCTTTAGTATATCCACCTTTTAGTACCAATGGTGATCACCCTTTGGAAACTAGGAATTTCAGGTGGTATCTTGGGTGGATAACAATGATTTCTTTGCTCCTTATTCACCTCCCACATATGGAATGCTAAATACTTTTCCCACTCATTTCTAAAACTCCAAATACATTTATCTAACATTCACATTGGATCAGTCCAAATAGGAACAATTTTGACAGTGAAACAGGGTGTGCTGTGAATAATTATCCTGGAACAATAGGCATAAACTGTTCTAGGTAAGTCGTGATAGATGGTCATGCTACCTATAAGACATGCATGTAAAACTAAAAGAAAAGACTGAAAAAATACTAGGAGCAATGAAAATGTAAGTCATTCTCCCTGTAATTTACTAAGCCAACCACAGAACTCCTTGGCATTGAGTTGAGGTTGGGTGATGTATAGAAGGTGCCTTTCAACAAAACAATGAGATCTAATGTTCGGGTCTTTTTACACAACTTGAAAACAAAATTAGGCCAAACTAACAGATTTGTTTGGGTTTAAGAAATATCATAGATGCCTTTTAACTCAGAAATTCCATTTCTAAGACATTTGCCCAGTGAAATAGTTATGGATATGTGCAAATATTTAGCTATAAGCTAGCTCATTCAGTGGTACTTAAAGAAAGGTGAAAAAAGAAAACCCTAATTTCCAAAAATAATGAATTGGATCATATACATTGTTATACCATACAACAAAATTCTATATAGTCATTAAAAATAACACTATGGGTAAATATTGAATAGCATGGGAAGAAGTCCTCACTGTATAAATATTTTTGAAGCAAGTTATGATATACTATGTTTGGATCCTGTTTTTATTTATTTTTACTTTTTGAACTATTTATTGAGGTACATCTTATTTCTAGTTAAAGTAAATGTGTGTCTCTTCATAGTGAAAAAATAGGAATGATGATTAATAAAATGTCAACAAGAGGCTGGAGTTATGGCTGATTTAAAAAGTTCTTGCTTTGGCTTATCCATATTTTATAAGAATAGTTTACCAATATGTAACAAAATAACTATTTTTAACATTATGTAGAGTGAATTACAAATGACAGCAAACCCATGGACACATTCCGCCTTTTGATCGGACAGCAGACTGGCAGATGGGCAGGGTAGACAAGCCGCACCTCCATCTTTATAACAGTCATTCATGAAGTTGGCATCATCCTCAAAAAGGCTGATGCAATTCAGTAAACTGTCTGGATGCTTATTCTGACACTCAAGCAATCTTCTGAAGTCAAGGAGCTGACATGTGTCATCCTAAATGACCAAGTCATAAAACAGTCCATAAAGTATTGAACCACTGAAAAATTTAAATCTTCCTAATGTTTCAGGAAAGCAGTCCCCAAGGTTCACTCTGAGGACATCCCTGTAATAAATAGGACTCAGAAAGAGAAAAGGATATAGGCAATTAATGACATCCTTTCAGAAGGGGATGTTAAATGATATCAGATATACACTTTCTTTCATAGTTTAATTATACTTGCAAATTGGTTTTAAGAAATAAAGAGGTAGGTCCTTGGCCACTGTAGTGATTTCGCCATATTGTGCAGTCTATTGAAAAACTGAATTATCATATCATTAAATTCTGAAATAGGCTGCAGAACTGTTGTAAAGATATAGAATGCAAAATAAAATAGCCTGTTGTCATGAACTAGAGGATCCATTTTTGGGTAGGGCTCGTGACTAAGGAAGCTAATGACAGTGTTTTGCTCATGAATGACGGTGATCATTTGTAGGCAAGGATGAGTTAATTTCACACTGAATTTAGTCAATATTTCCCTTCTCTACACCTCACTCCCTACTCTGTTTGTGCCTTTTTATAAGAGAGAGAAATGTGGATAGGTCAATATAGAACACTGAAGCAAACTTGAGATTTACTAAGTTTGGGTTCAAATCAGAGGCTTTTCTTTCTAAAGACCTGTCTACATTTAAAATAAGATTTAATCTACACAAATGCAATTTACTCATCGTCTTTCGGACATACTTCTAGTGTATAAAGCAACCACCCTCACAAGTTAATGCCCTCCCCAATTCCTAGGAACCCAGCAGAGAAACAGCAAAAGCCAACTTTTGATCAAGTCTTCTCCTTTCCTCTAGTTCCAGGAAAGCAGAAACACCCGTGAAGGCATATATGCTGGCTTCACTGCAGGGAAACATCTACTTTAGAGGGCACCAATACTCTGATCATTTTTTAGTTAATTTGTTGTAATCAAGATTTACAAGTTCCATTCATTGCATTTGATTATGACTCAAGTCTCTATAATTCTATTACTGTGCTTCCTCCTTTTTCTTAATTCTCATGCTATGGATTTATTGGATAAACTTGGTTATTTGTCCTGAAGAATATAGCGCGGTTTAGATTTTGGTGATTACTTCCTCATAGTATCATTTAACTTGTTCCTCTTTTCCATAAAGTATTTATTTTTCATAAATTGGTAGATCGATTTTGAGGTTTGATTCAATTCGGGAGCAATTGGATTATATGATGAGGCACCCAGTGTCTGATTGTTCAATTTTCATGATGTGAAAATGATCACGGGGTTCACAGGCTATCAGCCTAATCCTTCCATTAAGATGTTATAAATACAGCATAATACTGTCATAAAAACAGACACATAGACCAATGAAACAGGACAGAGAGCCCAGAAACAAATCCACACACCTACAGTGAACTGATTTTCAGCCAAGTTTCCAGGAACATACACTGGAGAAAAAGACAGTCTCTTCAATAAATGGTGCTGGGAAAACTGAATATCCACATGCACAAGAGTGAAACTAGGCCTGTATCTCTTGCCATACACAAAAATCAAATCAAAATTGATTAAAGGCTTAAATCTAAGGCTTCAAACTATAGTACTACAAGAAAGCACTGGGGAAAATCACCAGGACATTGGAGTTGGCAAAGATTTCTTGAGTAATACCCCACAAACACAGGCAACCAAAGCAAAAACGGACAAATGGGATAATGTCAAATTAAAAAGGTTTTGCACAGCAAAGGATACAATCAGGAAAGTGAAGAGACAATGCATAGAATGGAAGGAAATATTTGCAAACTACCCACCTGACAAGGGATTAATAACCAGGATATATAAGGAGCTCAAACAACCCTACAGGAAAAAATCTAAGAATCTGATCAAAAAATGGGTGAAAAATTTGAATAGACATTTCTCAAAAGATATACAAATGACAAACAGGCATAAGAAAATGTGCTCAACATTATTGATCAGACAAATGCAAATCAAAGCTACAATAAGATATCATTTCACCCCAGTTAAAATGGCTGATATCCAAAAGACAGGCAATAACAAATGCTGGTGAGGATGCAGAGAAAAGGGAATCCTCATACATTGTTGGTGGGAATGTACATTAGTACAACCAGTATGGAGAATAGTTTGGAGGTTACCAAAAAACCAAAAAATTGAGCAACCATATGACCCAGCAATGACAGCATGTATCCAAAAGAAAATAAATCAGTATATTGAAGAGCTATCTGCACTCCCATATTTGTTGCAGCACTCCCATATTTGTTGCAGCACTATTCACAGTAGCTAAGATTTGGAAGCAACCTAAGTGTCCATCAACAATGAATGAATAAGGAAAATGTGGTACTTATACATAATGGAGCACTATTCAGCCATTAGAAAGAATGATATCCTGTCATTTGCAACAGCATGGATGGAACTGGAGGTCACTATGTTAAGTTAAATAAGCCAGGCACAGAAATACAAACATCACATGTTCTCATTTATTTGTGGAATCTAAAAATCAAAACAATTAAACCCATGGAGATAGAGAGTAGAAGGATGGTTGCCAGAGGATGGGAAGGATAGTAGGAGACTGAGGGAGGGGGTGAGGATGGTTAATGGGTACAAAGAAATAGAAAGAATGAATAAGATCTACCATTTGATAGCACAACAGGGCGACTATAGTCAATAGTAACTTAATTGCACATTTAAAAATAACTAAAAGAGTGTAACTGGATTGTTTGTAACACAAATGATAAATGCTTGAGGAGATGGATACCCCATTCTCCATGATGTGATTATTTCACATTGCATGCTTATATCAAAACATCTCATGTACCTCATAAATATATACACTTACTATATACCCACAAAAACTAAAAATTAAAAAAATTTAAAGATGTTATCACCCTTTCAGCTAATGATTTGATATTTATTAACGGTGGTTGGCTACATTGATTATTTCTCTAATGGTTGCAAAGCTAGTGATTTTCTAATTCTGTTCTACATTAATTAGATAGAATTTTTCTATGGAGAGAAAGTTCCTTTCATGAGCTATTATTTACCCTCACATACCATTTATACAGGAAAGGAAGAATAAAAAGAATTGATAATTTATGTATCAATGTTCAGCTTAATTTGTTGGTGCAATCTCCAGAGACAATAATTTTTAACTCTCTGAATTCATGTATTTCAATTAATTGTCATCATATTTCTTTTTGATACTCAAACTTTCCCAACTTAGTTCAGTGTCCTTTTTACACAGAATAGTTTTCTATAGCATTCTCTGCCTTCTGGTACAAAAAGAGCTCCAGGTCCAGCTTGCTCAATTCTTTCTCCAGACATAGAATCTGTCATTTTTCCAAGGAGCCTTGGTTCTTTTTAGTCAAAGTATTGTATTTTTGCAACCTAGTCTGGGCTCTAAAAGGAATCATTGCTTCTGAGTTTTCATTAATTCAAGACCTTTTCAGTGGGAAGAGTTGGGGAAAGCATACGCTATTTCCTATTCACATCTATCTAAGATTATAAGATTTTTACTTCTTTGGTTTTACGTTTGTATCTCTTTTCTTTCACACTAAAAATTTTGATTTCCAATGACAGTAACGTATAAACCACCAATACTAATGTTACTGCTAATAGTAGAATCACTAAATACAGTTTAAGATTTCTTTGTGGGTCTTATTGTCCTTAGTAAATATTTCACTAGAGACATATAGCCAATATACTGGTTTATTTTTATTTTTATTTTTTGAGACAGGGTCTCACTCTCACCCAGACTGGAGTGCAGTGGTACAACCTCAGCTCACCACAATCTCCTCCTCCCAGCCTCAAGTGATTCTCCTGCCTCAGCCTCCCGAGTAGCTTGGATTACAGGCGCGGGCCACTACTGCCTGGCTAACTTTTGTATTTTTAGTAGAGACAGGGTTTCACCATGTTGGCCAGGCTGGTCTTGAACTCCTGACCTCAAATGATCCACCCGCCTCAGCCTCCCAAAGTGCAGGGATTACAGGCATGAGCCACCATGCCTGGCCTATACTGTGTTTTAAAGTCACTTGAGGCTATTATTTTTCTTTATGGTTATGACATCATTTTGCTATATAATTATATTTTTTGTTTTGTTTCCAATTTCTTTTTAAATTTTTAATTTTGTGAAACATTAACATAGTCCAAAAACAGACTAAATAATAAAGTACATTTTCAAAATTCTTTCTTTACCTCTGTCTTCTTCATCCTGTTTCCTCCATTGCTCTACAGGTAGCCATTTTGATATGCTAATTACCCTGATTTGATCATGACACATGTATACATGTATCAAAACATCACATTGTACCCCATAAGTACGTACAATTGTCGTGTGCCACTTAAAAACAAAATAGTTCCTTTTAATCAAGGTATTGTACTTCTAGAACCTAGTCTGGGGCTCTGAAAATGCTCATTGCCTGTGGGTTATCATTAATTTAAATGGAACCTAAAAAAAAAAAAACAGAACTTTGTAAAAACAAAAAAATTTAGTCTAGTTTTCTATTTTTTGAAAATATACACAAATGTATATACATACACATATCCCCATCTTTATTAGATAAAATTTAGAATACTATAATCTTCTTCTGTACCTTGCTGTTTCCACCATACAATATAGCCTGGACATCATTCCATTTCAGTATGTAGATCTTGTCCTCTCTCCTTTATATAACTGCATACTACTCAACTATGTGTTCTTACCATGGTTTATTCATTTGGTCTTCTCTTGATGGGTATTTGAGTTTTTTCTGGTCTTCTGTTATTAAAATAATGCTGTAATAATTATCCATGTGCATATATTTTTGAATTTTTGTGTGAGGCCATTTAAATGAATGAATTAGCCAACTCCAAAGCCCATCTAATATATTGTGTCTATTACTTAAGTAATTGATGGAAAGAGTTAATTTTATCATTATGTTTTAAATTCATAATAAAAATCATGTTTGTTAATTTCACAACTACACGAATTTGCACACACAGCATTGTAATGAAAGTGAATATAAACTGTCAATGAACGTTCTAACTTTAGCATTCATAAAGCAGAAGATTGGTGTGATACCATTAGCTGCCCTAATAGGTTGAGTTCAAGCATGAACTTCATAGCAACACTCTTTGGATCATTATATAGCCTTGGATCATAATATATTTCATTATATATGAAAAATGCTCATTATAACTTGGATAATGTACAGTTATTTCCCGCTTAACAGCAGAGGTGATCTCAGAGTATATCACTGGTCATCAAAATGACAGTAGCATCTTTGACAGTTGAGGAAGTGGAGGTTTTATCATTGTAAAGTGGAAACGGTTTGATCTTGAGTTCATGTACCTCGGTTAAATCTTGGCTCTACCACTTTGAAGCTCTTAAATTTGGGTAGTAGAGGACATGAAAGCCAAAGATATCCTTAGAAGGGTATGACCCTCAGACTGGGTCTGTGTCCAATTTGCCCTTTACAAGCTGTAGACTCTTGGGCAATTATGGCGGGCAGGCTCTAAGATGGCCCCAGTGATCCCAACCTACTGGTATTCACACGCTTGTATAATCTCCCCTTAAGTGTGGGGTGAACATACTGACTTGCTTCTAAGAAATAAAATGCAGCAAAGCTGATGGCATGTCATTTACATGATTATGTTACCAGAGATTATGACTTCTGTCTTGTTATTTAAGTGTTTCTATTGCCTTCTCAGCTTGCCTGTTTTGATGAAGCAAGCTGCCAAATTGGAGAGGATTATGTTTTAAGGAAGTGAAGGCAGCATCTTCCCAACAGCCAGGAACTGAGTCCTTCAATCCAACAACCTATGAGACAATAAATTCTGCCAACAGCCATGTGAGTTTGGACTGGATAATTCCCTAGTTGAACCTTAAGATACTATTAATCCAAGTGAAACTAGACCCCTATCTGTATATACAAATAAAATCAAAATGTATTAAAAACTCAAATATCAGACCTGAAACTATGAAATTACTATAAGAAAACATTGGGGAAACTCTCTGGGATGTTGGTCTGGGCAAAGATTTTTTGACTAATACCTCAAAAGCACAAGCAACCAAAGCAAAAATGGATAAATGGGATCACAGAAAGTTAAAAAGCTTCTGCACAGCAAAGGAAACAACCACCAAAGTGAAAAGATAACCCACAGAATGGGAGAAAATATTTGCAAACTACCCATCTGACAAGGGATTAATAACCAGAATATATAAGGAGCCCAAACAACTCAGGAAAATAATCTGATAATATGATTTTTTAAATGAGCAAATGATCTGAATAGACATTTCTCAAAAGAAGACATGCAAATGTCCAACAGATATATGAAAAATGCTCAGCATCACTAATCATCAGAGAAATGCAAATCAAAGCTACAATGAGATATCATCTCACCCCAGTTAAAATGGCATTTACCCAAAAGACAAGCAATAACAAATGCTGGCAAGGATGTAGATAAAAGGGAACCATTGTACACTGTTGGTGGGAATGTAAATTAGTTCAACCATTATGAAGAACAGTATGGAGGTTCCTCAAAAAACTAAAAACTACCATATGATCCAGCTATCCCACTACTAGGTATATATCCAAAACAAAGGAAATCAGTATGTTGAAGAGATATCTGCATTTCTATGTTTATTGCAGCACTGTTTACAATAGCCAAGATTTGGAAGCAAGTGTCCATCAACAGATGAGTTGATAAAGAAAATGCGGTACGTACACCAATTGATTATATAAAAAAAGAATGAAATCCTGCCATTTACAACAACATGGGTGGAACTAGAGGACATTATGTTAAGTGAAATAAGTCAGGTACAGAAAGACAAATTTCACATGCTCTCATTCATATGTGGGAACTATTAATAACTATGGGTGCAAAACCATAGTTAGATAGAATGAATAATATCTAGTATTTGATAGCACAACCAGGTGACTACAGTCAACAATCATTTATTATATATTTTAAATAACTAAAAGAGTAGAACTGAAATGTTCACAACACAAAGAAATAAGAACTGTTTGAGATGATGGATACTTCAATTACTCTGATATGATTATTACACATTGTATGCCTGTATCAAAACTTCATATGTACTCCATAAATATATACATCTACAATATACCCATAAAAATTAAAAATTATAAAAGATGATTACAACCCAGCCAAAGCCTTAATTACAGGATGTGAGAGACTCTGAAGTAGAGGTTCCAGTTAAGCTGCACCTAGATCCCTGACCCACAGAAACTGAGATAATAAATTTGTATTAAGTCATTAAATATTGGGTACATTATTACATGGCAATAGATAACTAATAAAGCAAGTAAGGCCAATTCTCTGGACATACATCTTACAGTTTGTAAACTGGGCTCAAAAATGCCTTTCTTGTAGGATGGTTGTGAAGATTCATGAAATAGTGTTCATGAAAGTGCCTCAAATATATCAGACGCTCCACACATGCTAATTTAGTCCCTCTGCCCTCATCCCCTAAAGTTTAGTTGAGATTCAATGCATTGAGGTCATGACTGTTTTGATTAGGATAGAAGAGGCTGAAAGGAAAGAATTCTGCATCAAGCACAATAGGAAATAGGAACTGTTACCTGTTATTCCACAAAATAGAGAACTTAGATATCCCAATTATCCTGATTTGATCTTTACACATTATATGAATGTATCAAATTCTCCCATGTACCCTGAAAACATGTATATCAATTATGTATCATTTTTTAAATGGAAAGATAAAAATAAAATAAAAAATAGAAAGAACTTAGGATAGCAGAAGGATTCACAAGTCAAGGGAGAACCCAGGAAGTTTCAGGAAAAGAGGTTTGACAGGAAGCCAACAAGAAGCTATACCAACAGCAAAAATTTATCTAGGAATGACCTCAAACCAGAAATAAGGGAGATTGCTCTTTTTTTTCCATTTTTCTCCTGTTCCACAGACTTCCTAGTTGCTAGAATTATGCCATACTCTACACACAGTGTGGGTTCAAGACACTTCTGTGCTTGGTTTGTCACATAACCATAGATGACAAGATCGTAGTCCTGTTACAAGTGCTCTGAGTCCCAAATAGCCAGTTTACCTTTTTTTTAAGTTTTTAAATAAAAGCTTTAGCTTTATAGCTATTTCCAAATTTAGGGGCTGGATCATTCAATGAGGAAAGACCGTTGGAAAATATTGAAATTGAAACACAAATTAGAAATACTAAACAATGAAGTAGCTGGAGAGTGAAATTGCATTTGGGGAAAGGGAAAAGGGAAAGGATAGATGTACAAAGAAAAGGGTTTGGAAAAAAGGACAGAGGTGAACGGGAAGGGGGAGAAGACAGAAATTCAGCAGAATAAGCAGTTCTTAAAAGAAAACCAGAGACGGCTTTTCCCATTGTGAAACAAGTGTGTTGGAACTTACTCTTTCAGGAATAACAGGAAGATGGATAAAATAGAAACGGAGGATATAGATACCTAAGCCTCATCCACCACCATGTGCAGGCTGGGAGCAAGGATGCGATCAGGCAGCTATAAAAGTGGGAGGGGATGGGCCTTCCCTACACCATCTTCAAACCACTGCTGTCCCATCCAGTGCAACAGAAAATCAAGCACTTGCTTATAGCCAGGCACTAGGTTATTACAAAGTGTAATAATTTTTCAGCAGACCCCAGTTCCCCCAGGAGATCTGTTGTGAAGGCTGAGGTCAGTACCAAGGATAAACCTATTTCTTTTGAGTGTTAGAAGGCTCTCATCTTTATGCTTCAGTTATTCCTTGTAACTCACTTTCTCATACTTTCATCCTTATCTTGTAAAATGGAAAGAAATAAATTTGGACCTAGTCTACCATTTCTCTTATTTACCCCTACTGGAGTCTTCTCTAACAGTTTTGATAAATTCAAAATGATGCAGAAATAAGATATTCCTTATAGCCTAGACGCTAGTTACATTTATAATGTCAAGATTCCAATTATACATAGGAAATATCGCTTTCCTTAAAATACAAAATCTTCATTTAAGCAGGCTTGTTAAAATATTTATTCTGAAAAGGAGGTGAATCAAGAATTTGTTTGCCTGTACATAGGCAGAAGAGTTAGCATTAAGAAGAAAGCGGCCTCTGCAAAAGACATTGTAATATTCATTAATGACACTCATGTGCTGCCCTTCCCCAGCAATTTTTTCCACTTGAGTCTTCAATTTCTGTATTAAATAACTTCCTCTGTGGCAGTGAACAAGGCTGAGGGCCTGACACAGCATAACTATAGAGCAGGGGTTAGAAAACTACAGACCATGGGCCAAACCTGGCCCAATGCCTGAGTTTATAAATAAAGTTTTATTGATACACAGCCACACCCATTTGTGAAGGTACTGCCTATGACTTTTAGCTCTACAATAGCAGAGGCATGTAGTTGCAACATGCATACCCCACAACAATAAAAAATATTTACTCTCTGGCTCTTTAAGAAAAAATTTGCCAACCCCTGGCAATGTACCAGGTCTGGAGACAGTGACCAGTGATAAAAGGAGACAAAAAAGGTTCAAATCATTCTTCATGACAGTTGGACATGAATGCCATGGGCTTCATCCTTTGGGGAATGGGAGATTATCATAACTGTTTAGTTATCTGATGACATAAATGGCCAATGTCAGGCATGATGTTTTTCAGAATTATAAAATCCTAAACTTCGAAGGCTTCTTGAAAGTCACCTAGATCAGTGAGAAATAGAGAAAAAAAATAGTCTCTCAAGACCTTTGCATTATAATTATAATGAGTGAAGGGATTAAATTCAAACCAGCAAACACTTATCCTTTAGTAAGAATAATCAAGTTAGTGAATTATCCTTCTCTGTTAGAACATTAAGACCATGGTTCTTTTTTGTCTACTGGTAAAGTAGATAGAAACATAAAGCAATTTGGACTAGTAGCCATTGAAATGAAAACAGCTTCCACTGAGATGTCTTTGCTCTTTTTCCTTGTAATCATAGCCTCTCAGCTAAAATATAATGGGATCTTGCACTTCTTTCTGCTCTCCTCTCTCTTTATCTTCTTTTTCTTTCCTTTCTCCCCTTCGCTAATATCTGTTGCTTTTTCTTTGTAAGATGTATTATAATAGGAATTTTTAAAGATACTAAACAAAGACTCAAAGTTTAACGAACTTAAAGACTAGGTGGAGAGATGAGATGTGTATAAAGCAAATATATGCAATCACGTCATATATAATATACTAAATGCAACATCAGGGCTGTGTGTCCTTGGGCAAGCTATTTAAGCTCTCTGTGGCTTTATTTTCCTCATCTATAAACTGGGTATAATATTGCCTGCCTCTTAGATTCATTATGAAGGTTAAGATATACAAAACACCTATGCTAGGACATAGCAGGTAGTAACTGCTTTATTTTTGTTTGCCATGTGTTATTACAATTCTGGAATGCTATATAAGTTCAGAATAAGGATTCAGCTCTTCTGGTGAGATGTGCAGTCATGTTTCATGGAGGAGATTGCATTTGAACTAGGCTTTAAGACATGGATGTCATTTAGCAGTGAACAATAAGAAAATTATGTTTAAGAGGAGGAAACTGGATCAACCAAGTCACAGAAGAAAAACGGGATGATTCTGAAGCATCAACCTGACACGAGATAAGGCAGAAGTCCTGCCACTCTAGGGAGGTATTGCAAAAAGCTTAGAATTCTAGACTGAAGGGACTTGACTTTATACAGTAGGCAGTGGAGTGCTCATGGAGTCATTTTAGCAAAAAGGGTGATACGATCAGAGATGTTTGTTGGGAATAATATTTGGGCTGCTTGTGGGCAAGATAGATTTAAGAGACTGGAGAAAATGTGATTCATTGAGGATGTCTTTTCCCCTCCAGGTCCATCTCTACCTTTCCCTTCCCAAAGCAAAGCATTTACTGGGCCAAATTTTCTGAATTTGTTGTACCTCAAGAAACATGAACTCTCTCTTTCTGGCTCCATATGACTGCATGAGTAAATCTTATGAAATCATAAGTCTTAGGATCCCCCTCTAAGGGCCCAACATTCTCAATCTCGTCTTTCTCTCTTTCCTTTACCCTCTCCCTCTCTCCTCCTTCAGCTCCTCTTTCAGTTCTTCCTCCTCTTTTTTACTCTCACACTTTCTCCCTTCCTCTTTCTTCTCCCTGACTCATCTTCATGTATTACTCTCTATATTTGAATGGAAATGTTTCAAGGGCACTACCCAGCCTGTAATATTCATCTCACCTTTACCAGCACCTGACTTTGCAGATTGTTATAAAGAAGTACTCTGACTTCCCTTTGACATTGCTTGGTCAATTGGGGTGAGACATAGTTACTGTAGGAGGGGAAGCAAGTTCAAGTACAAACCAGAGCAGTTACAGGTTTCAGGCTTCAAGAGAAAATGCATAGAAGCTGAGATGCACTAAAGGGAAACCAGAAGAGACAACTGTAAATTGATTACAGCCCTGGCATAGATGTTGGACTAATGGGAAGATATCTCCTGGGCAGAATTACCCTACTCCGAAGGCATTTGCCTGAATAGTAGATGTTTCAGCCATTTCAGAACTTATTGACTTCATATCTCTCACTAGGGGGACCTTTTCCAAACAAGATATGGAGGAGTATGTTAGAAAAGTAAATATTTGGGACTTAAGGCAGCAAGGAAACAAAGGGAAATGGGTTATCATGACTAAGTAAATGTATGTTGACTCACACATAGCAAAGGAGGAATAGGACCAACTTCAGCAAGAGGGTGAAGAATTAAAAACAGTCATTGCCTGCTTAGAAGGTATATAGAAACAATAGAAATAAATAGAACAAAAAAGGAATAAATCATAGGGGAAAACTAGAAACAAGAAATATGTCTACTTGCATTGAAATGGCTTGTTACAAAAAATTGTTTATTTTTAGTCATGCTTCTGTGTGATTCTTATGCAGACTAAAGTTGAGAACCACTGGTTTAGAGGAAGGTAGAATAGAAGAAGAATGGCTGACTAGTGACATCAGATGCCAGTTATCCACAGAAAGAAGATCAAAGTTACAGGTGAATGGGGTGAATGGTTATGATCAAAATGGAAAGCTGAGGAAAGAGAGCCAGGACCTGTGAGAGAGCCCATCGGAAGAAGCTGGGGTACACAAAAGGAAAACAGCAAGAGTCTAGCAGAGGTCAACTCCTGAGGAGCTTGTAGCCATGCAGAAAGGATAGGTGAGGATGCTTCTCTGCTCCCCTCACCCCTGCAACAATCTGATAACCACCAAATTGCTGGGGAGCCCCTCTGCCCTTGTAACCCTGGGCAATGCTGTTGGTGGTGATTTGGGAAATTCTCTGGGACAGAGAACTGAATAGTCAGCTTGCACAAGGGTGCTTACACTCCCCTTAGACCCAAACTGAAACAGCAGGCACCATACTGGTTGTGCACCCATTGTGGGCCACAGACCTGCCCAGGGAACCTCAGCCCTTGAGTTTCCACAACACTAGATCCCCCACAAACACACTTCACAATTCTTTCCAACTTTAGCAACCACAAGGGACCAGCAGGTCCCTGGGGAACTACAAGATCCCTGGAGACCTAGCTCTCGGCATGGACTTCTCCTAGGGGAAGGAAAGCATAACCAACTAAAGCCCCTCTCGGGACAAAGGAAATATGGGTACAGTGCTGATCACTGAAGGGGTGGCACCAGCAGCTAGAAATGGACATGGAGAGGGGGGTCATCTCCCATTTCCCTCTCCACTGTTGTGGACACAGCACAGACTCTCCCAGCTGGGGTCCAGTGCCTACGCACTTGGAGAAAGCCTTTCCAGCACTTTTCACGCCTGCTGCACCCCTATTAAATGTAAGCCTGTGCCATAGGGCCTTCCATAAAGAGCAGGGCCCATCTCTCCCTCTCTACACAGATTGACAGTATCCCAGGAATGGAGGGCAGACAAGCCACAGAGTTGTCTGTTCTGAACTGGGGGAAGAGGCTCTACCTGAGCCCATTTTGGTGGTAGCTGCAAAAGGGGAGTTCCCACAGTCTGCATCCACATTGCAGCCAAGAGTCTGAAGATCATGAGCCTTGCAACAGGGGCATGATAAGGAAGTGGATTACATTCCTGCCTGCACAGTATGAGGAGTTGGTGCAGCTTCCCCCATCATCCCTTTCCCTGAGACCTCAGCACACACCAACATGATCTCCTTCAGCCACCCCTGATCAGAGTGGGTGCCTCTACTCATTGGGGTACCCCAGGGTGAACCAGCTCTTACTTTTAAGCACCACCTATTGAACTGGAGACTGAACTGCACCACCAAATAAAACATCTGCTCTCAGAAGGGCATAGTGCTAGTGTACAAGATAAACTTCCTGAAACCTCCACACTCTCAGTCCCACAGGAGATAGTATGTCAGCTCACTCATACATACAAAATATCACTACAACAAGCAGCGTTTGAGAAAGCTACTGCACAAAAGTTCTCCACAACCAAGGAACCTATACAGAGCCTAGAACTCCTGAAAGCACCCAGTAACAAAGACAAATGATCACACTCAATATACATAAGTCATACCCTCAAGTAAAAGAAGAATAAAAAAATTTAAAAGTCCGTTCAAATGATAGCAAATTCAAAACTAAGAAGTGACAGCTCCTTCATATAAGAAGGAATCAACCCAAGAACTCTGGCAATATAAAAAGAGTATTTTGACACTTACAAAATATTGCACTAGCTCTCTAGCAATGGATCCTAACCAAAGTGAAAATTCTGAAATGACAGATAAAGAACTCAAAATATGAATTGCAAGGAAGCTCAATGAGATCCAAGAGAAAGTTGAAGACCAACACAAAGAAAATAGAAAAATGATTAAGGATAGGAATGTCTTCTACGCCAAGATGGCCGAATAGGAACAGCTCCAGTCTACAGCTCCCAGCGTGAACGACACAGAAGACGGGTGATTTCTGCATTTCCAACTGAGGTACTGGGCTCATCTCACTGGGGCTTGCCAGAGAAGTTAGTGCAGCCCACAGAGCTGGGAGGGGCATCGCCTCACCCAGGAAGCGCAAGAGGTTGGGGAATTCCCTTTCCTAGCAAAGGGAAGCGGTGACGGACGGCACCTGGAAAATCGGGACACTTGACCCTAATATTGCACTTTTCCAATGGCCTTAGCAAACGGCACACCAGGAAATTGTATCCCGCGCCTGGCTCGGAGGGTCCCAGCCCACAGAGCCTCCCTCACTGCTAGCACAGCAATCTGAGATCGAACTGCAAGGCGGCAGCGAGGCTGGGGGAAGGGCGTCCGCCATTGCTGAGGCTTGAGTAGGTAAACAAAGCCACCAGGAAGCTCGAACTGGGTGGAGCCCACTGCAACTCCAGCAGGCCTGCCTGCCTCTGTAGACTCCACCTCAAGGGGCAAGTCATAGCTGAACAAAAGGCAGCAGAAACTTCTGCAGACTTAAATGTCCCTGACAGCTTTGAAGAGAGTAGTGGTCCTCCCAGCATGGAGTTTGAGACAGACTGCCTCCCCAAGTGGGTCCCTGACCCTCAAGTAGCCTAAGTGGGAGGCACCTCCCTGTAGGGGGGTGACTGACACCTCATAAGGCTGGTGCCCCTCTGAGACAAAGCTTCCAGAGGAAGGATTAGGCAGCAATATTTGCTGTTCTGCAGCCTCCACTGGTGATACCCAGGCAAACAGGGTCTGGAGTGGACCTCCAGCAAACTCCAACAGACCTGCAGCTGAGGGTCCTAACTGTTAGAAGGAAAACTAAAACAGAAAGGACATCCACACCAAAACCCCATCTGTATGTCACCATCATCAAAGACCAAAGGTAGATAAAACCACAAAGATGGGGAGAAACCAGAGCAGAAAAGCTGAAAATTCTAAAAATCAGAGTGCTTCTTCTCCTCCAAAGGAACGCAGCTCCTCGCCAGCAACAGAACAAAGCTGGACGGAGAATGACTTTGACGAGTTAAGAGAAGAAGGCTGAGCTGCGTTCCTTTGGAGCATGAAATCATGCTGTTATAAAGACACATGCACACATATGTTTATTGTGGCACTATTCACAATAGCAAAGACTTGGAACCAACCCAAATGTCCAACAACGATAGACTGGATTAAGAAAATGTGGCACATATACACCATGGAATACTATGCAGCCATAAAAAATGAAGAGTTCATGTCCTTTGTAGGGACATGGATGAAACTGGAAACCACCATTCTCAGCAAACTATCGCAAGGACAAAAAACCAAACACTGCATGTTCTCACTCATAGGTGGGAATTGAACAATGAGAACACATGGACACAGGAAGGGGAACATCACACTCTGGGGACTGTTGTGGGGTGGGGGGAGGGGGGAGGGATAACATTAGGAGATATACCTAATGCTAAATGACGAGTTGATGGGTGCAGCACACCAACATGGCACGTGTATACATACGTAATAAACCTGCACATTGTGCACATGTATCCTAAATCTTAAAGCATAATAATAATAAAATAAAATAAAAAAACAAGAAAAAGAAAACCAAACACCACATTCTCACTCATAGGTGGGAATTGAACAATGAGAACACCTGGACACAGGATGGGGAACATTACACACCAGGGCCTGTTGTGGGGTGGGGGGAGCGGGGAGGGATAGCATTAGGAGATATACCTAATGCTAAATGACGAGTTAATGGGTGCAGCACACCAACATGGCACATGTATACATATGTAACAAACCTGCATGTTGTGCACATGTACCCTAAAACTTAAAGTATAATTAAAAAATAAAATAAAATAACAGATGCTGGCGAGGATGCAGAGAAAAGGGAACATTTATACACAGTTGGTGGGAATGTAAATTAATTCAACCCCTATTGAAAACAGTTTGGAGATTTCTTAAAAAACTAAAAATAGAACTACTGTTGGACCTAGCAACCCCACTATTGGATATCTACTCAAAGGAAAATAAATTATTTTATGAGAAAGACACTAGCACTCGAACATTTATTGCAGCACTATTGACAATAGCAAAGTTGTGGAATCAACCTAAGTGTCCATCAGCAGTCGACTGGATAAAGAAATTGTGGTATATATACACCATGGAATACTATGCAGCAATAACAAATAATGAAATTACGATCTTCACAGCAACATGAATGGAGCTGGAGGTCATTATCCTGAATGAAATAACTCAAAATGAGAAAATCAAATACTGTGTATTCTCACTTATAAGTGGGAGCTAAACAATGGGTACACATGAACATAAAGATGGAAATCATAGACACTGGGGACTCCAAAGTGGGGGAGTGGGAAGAGGACAAGAGTCAAAAAACTATTGGGTACTATGTTCACTATTTGGATGATGGGTTCACTAGATGCCCAAACCTCAGCATTATGCAAAATATTCATGTAACAAACCTGCACATGTACCTCCTGAATATAAAATAAAATAAAGGAACAAGCAAAGAAGATAGAGGCTGGAAAGATAGGAATGCTTACTCTTTTGCTGTGGGGGCCGGAAAGAGGCCAGCAGTCAGTGCCCACTGGATTCAACCACACAGAAGTTTTTGGTGACTTTGGCCAAAGATCAGTGTCAGTGGGATAGGGGGATGGGGCTTGCACAGACACCGCTATGGAGGGAAGAGGAAGATAATGCTGTGTTATGTAGCTTTTCAAAGTCTGATTTTTCTCAACTGAAAATAAGGATAATAGCGAATCTCACTCCTCTATGTTGATAATTAATGAGATAACAAATGTAAATGTGATAAGCAGAACTTTAATACAATACTTAATATATTATCCCTTCAATTACTCCTTCCCTGTCATTACCTCTAGACTTTCTTCTTGGAACTCTATTAGGCACATGTTAGAACTATTCCTGTATTCTTCATGTGTCCTAATCTCTCTTTCAAAATTTTTACCTCATTATCACTCTATGGTAATTAGAAATAATTTTTTCAGATCTATCGTCTAGTTCAACTAATTCCCCCTTCCACTGAGCCAAATCTATTGTTTCAAACTTTCAATGACTTTTAAAATTTTAATGATTTTGTATTTCATTTCTTGACATTCTATCTGGTTCTTTTTCAAAGGCATGAGGCTTTTAAATATATATATATTGTTTATTCTTTTGAACTTAGTTTTAATTTATCCTTTTCTCTCAAAATTATTTTTAAACACACTTTTAAAACACAGATTATTCAGCTGGATTTGTTACGCTTCAAGAGTCACTAATCCTGTGTTTTGTGTTTCTTTACTCTTCCTCAATATGAATCATTTCTCTAAGTGGTTTGCAAATACGTAGAGTGAACCCATCTTCGGTACTAATTCCCCACTCCAGTGTCACAGCCACCTTAAATTGTGGAAGTGTTTCAACAAAACAGTTTTAAGTTGTTTCTGTAAGTACTCAAAAGATCTTATCCATCCTTGATCAGTTTTTGTGTTAATTTCACAGCTTAGAGAAATCTTGCATGAAGTGTAAATTTAGACTCCACAGTGATATATAATGTTGGCCTCAGGCTCCTGTATTCATGCAAGAATGTTTTTTCATCTAGCCCCTAATAAAGACAAGAAAGGCAACCTTCCTTGTGCATATCTGGGATGGTAGGCAGAGTATTTCTAGTTCCTCACTGTAATAGTCTGTTCTGACACTGCTATAAAGAAATACCTGAGACTAGGTAATTTATAAAGGAAATAGGTTTAATTGACTCACAGTTCTGCATGGCTGGGGAGGCCTCAGGAACTTTACAATCATGGCAGAAGGAGAAGCAGGCACATCTTACATGGCAGCAGGTGAGAGAGAGAGAGAGTGAAAGTGCAGGGGAAATTGCCATTTATAAAACCATCAGACCTTGTGAGAACTCACACACTACCATGAGAATAGCATGGGGGAAACTGCCCCCATGATCCAGTCACCTCCCACCAGGTCCCTCTCTTGTCACCTGGGGATTACAATTCAAGATGAGATTTGGGTGGACACACAGAGCCAAAACATATCACTCTTTTACCAAGGAACAGCATTTCCATGTCTTGGTTCCAGTGTCCCCTCTCTGTACTCTGTGGGCCTAAAGCCAAATATAGTCAGCCCTCGATATCCATGGGTTTCACATGTTTAGATTCAACCAACCTTGAGTCAAAAATATTTAAAAAAAAAAAAAAGAATGGTTGCACTCACACTGAACATTTACAGACTTTGTTTTCTTGTCATTATTCCCTAAACAATAAAGGAGGATGAGCATAGGTTATATGCAAATACTATATAATGTTATATAAGAGACTTGAGCACCCTTAGAATTTGGTATCTGCGAGTGGTCCTGGAACCAATCTGTCACGGATACTAAAGGACAACTTTATTCTGTATTCTGTTATTGTGTGGGCATTAAAATCTCAGGCCCTGTTTTGGTTTTCTATTGCTGTGTAACAAACTACTCAGGAACTTATTGTCTTAAAATAAAAACAACCACTTATCAGCTGTCATGCATCTGTAGGTTGACTGAACTCAGCTGGGCAATTCTTTTGTTCCATGTAAGTATGAGCTGGGCTGCAGTTATTTGAAGGATTTACTAGAAATAAAACATTCAAAATGGCTCCCTCATATAGCTGGCAGTTGATGCTGATTGTTGGCTGGGGCATTCAGCTGGGGCTTTTGTATAGGATGCATCAGTGCTCCTCCACATGACCACTCAATGCAGCTTGCTTGAGCTTCACACAGGATGGCAGCTAGATTCCAAGAAGGAGCATTTCAAGAGAGAAAGGTAGTAGCTGCATATCCCTTGAGTCATGACCTTTAATATTATACAGCATCATTTCTGTCTCATTTTATTGGTCAAAGCAAATAACAGGCCAGCTTAGTTACAAATGAAAATTCTACTTCTTGATGGAAAGAAAGGTAAGGAATTTATGGTCATCTTTAATCTACCTCAGTTTCTATGCCCCTAAGGCCTTTATCTGGTCGATTTCCCTCAACTCCCTCTGACCTTCCACTCATAAAACTCCACTATGAATTTACATTCCTTCTTTGTTTCTGGCAACTGAAAATTAATCCGATTTTTCCTTTTGAACTCAGCTGAGTACTTAATTTTTTATTTTCATTTTACTTTAGTCCTCATTTCTGTGTTTTTAGCTTGAGGGTAGTTCTGTCAGCTATCTTGCCAGAACCCCATATTTCTTTTGTGTACCCAAAGTTCAGGAAACTAAGGTATGTATGTTCAACAATGCCAACTTTCAGTTATTAATTTTGATAAAACAATATGATTTTCCTGCTATGCCAATGAGGAATTTCTGCCACTGAGAAGAAATATATAACATTTATACATGTGCCCAGTGCCAACACAACCACACAATTTGCTTGATCTCTCCCTTTGATTCAGGAAACATTGCTCCTAAGTTGTTCATTGTTGAGCAATAGAAGGACTCCATGTAAAAATGGCATGCCAATTTGTCCCTCATTATTAGAAATAATTATTAGAATTAGGTCAAAAAGCATCTCATTTGGGCCCAGTACTCATCCAGAATCAGAAATCACTACAGAAAACCAAGATGGTGAGTTTTGCTTCACAGCTATTGAAGGATAAAACAACAAAACAGAACAGAGAATTTATCCTGTTTTTGTTCCTGTCCTAACTTTTATGTTCTTTTAAACTGCTAAGACTTCTAAAAAGATGTATTTGGATATAGAGTATTGTTTTGGCCCTGCTGACAGAAGGAATCCACCCTCCTTTTAATTCCAGAGTTGTACGCATGTCCATTTAGTGTGGCTCATTTCCTTTCTAAGTGAAATGAAATTTGCATTTATATAGCCCCTTACATACCATATAGGCTACTAAAAAGCCCTGCACAGCAGAAACTATTCACAAGCTAAGAAGAAGTTTCTATAGCAGACATACTCATCTTCATAGTCTTAGACCACCTAGTGCTACCTGCTCTGAGAGCAGAATAGGTTAGGAATAGACAGGCAAGGAGGTAAAACAATTTGCACTTTTAAAAGTGAATTGCCATTCCAGCCAGGGGTTTACAGACAGAACTCTGATTTCCCTGGGATGGAGCCCCTGGGGGGAGGGGTGGCCATAGTCTCCATGGATCAATGGACTTAGTCTTTCCCCCTGCTGACTCTGAGAAATCTGGGCAGTCTGAATTAGTGGGATTCCCCCCAGTTCAGTGCACCCACTCCACCAAGGGGCAGACAGAGTGCTTCATTAAGCAGGTCCCTGATCCCATGCCTCCTGACTTGGTGTGACTACCCCCCCATCAGGGGTCACCAGATACCTTATACAGGAGCACTCCTATTGGCATCAGGTTGGTGCCCTTCTTGAATAGAGCTCCCAGAAAAAGGGGCAGGCAGCCATCTTAGCTGTTCTGTGTTCTGCAGCCTCCGCTGGTGACACCTTCAGGTGCCAGAGGAACACAGCTAAATAGGGTTTGGAGTGGACCCCCTAGCAAATCACAGCAGCCCTATGGAAGAGGGGCCTGACTGTTAAAAGAAAAACAAAGAGAAAGCAACAACATCATCAGCAGAAGTGTTCTCAGAAAAACCCCATCCAAAGATCAGCAGCCTCAAAGATCAAAGCCAGATAAATGCATGAAGATGAGAAATAATCAATGAAAAAACACTGAAAACTCCAAGACCAGAGTGCTTCTTCTCCTCCAAATGATTGCAACACCTTCCCAGCAAGGGCACAGAACTGGGCTGAGGCTGAGATGAATGAATTGACAGTAGTAGGCTTTAGAAGGTTGTTAATAACGAACTTCGCTGAGCTAAAGGAGCATGTTCTAACCCAATGCAAAGAAGCTAATAACCATGATAAAACATTACAGGAGCTGTTAACTAGAATAAACAGTTTAGAGAGGAACATAAATAAACTGATGCAGCTGAAAAACACAACACGAGAACTTCACAACGTAACCACAAGTATCAATAGCTGAATAGACCAAATGGAGTAAAGAATTTCAGAGCCCAAACACTATCTTGCTGAAATAAGACAGACAGACAAGATTAGAGAAAAAAGAATGAAAAGGAACCAATGAAACCTCCAAGAACTATGGGATTATGTAAAAAGACTGAACCTATAATTGATTGGGGTACCTGAAAGAGATGGGGAGAATAGAACCAAGTTGGAAAACATACTTCAGGATATCATCCAGGAGAACTTCCCCAACCTGGCAAGACAGGCCAACATTCAACCTCAGGAAATCCAGAAAACCCCAGTAAGATACTCCATGAGATGATCAACCCCAAGACATATAATCATCAGATTTTCCAAGGTTGAAATGAAGGAAAAAATGTTAAGGGCAGCCAGAAAGAAAGGCCCGGTCACCTATTAGGTTGATGCTAAAGAAATGGAAGTTTTTGCCATTAAAAGTAAGGTAAGCCCATCAGACTAACCTCAGACCTCTCAGCAGAAACCCTACAAGCCAGGAAAGATTGGGGGCCAATATTCAACATTCTTAAGGAAAAGAATTTCCAACCCAGAATGTCGTATCTAGCCAAACTAACCTTCATAAGCGAAGGAGAAATAAGACCCTTCTCAGACAAGCTAATGTTGAAGGTGTTCATCACCACCAGGCCTTCCTTGCAAGGGCTCCTGAAGGAAGCACTAAATATGAAAAGCAAAAACCGTTACCAGTCACTACAAAAGGATAATGAAATACAAAGACCAGTGACACTGTGAAGCAACTACATCTACAAGTCTACAAAATAACCAGCTAGCCTCATGTTAACAGGATTAAATTCACACATAACAATATTAAATTTAAATTCAAATGGGCTAAATGCCCCAATTAAAAGATACAGAATGGCAAACTGTATAAAGGGTCAAGACCCATCAATGTGCTGTACTGAAGAGACCCATTGCATGTGTAAAGACACACATAGTCTCAAAATGGAGAGATGGAGGAAAATGTACCAAGCAAATGGAAAGCAGAAAAAAATCAGGGTTGTGATCCTAGTTTCTGACAAAACAGACTTTAAACCAACAAAGATCAAAAAAGATAAAAAAGGGCATTACATAATGATAAAGGGTTCAATTAAACAAGAAGAGCTAACTATCCTAAATATATGTATGCACCCAATACAGGAGCACCCAGATTCATAAAACAAGTTGTTAGAGACCTACAAAGAGACTTAGACTCCCAAATAATAATAGTGGGAGACTAATACCCCACTATCAACATTAGAAAAATCATTGAGACAGAAAATTAACAAAGATATTCAGGACTTTGACTCAGCTCTGGATCAAGTGGATCCGATATATATCTAAAGAACTCTGAACACCAAAACAACAGAATATACATTCTTCTCAGTGCCACATGCCACTTACTCTAAAATCGATCACATAATTGGAAGTAAAACACTCCTCAGCAAATGCAAAAGAACTGAAATTATAACAAACAGTCTCTCAGAAGACAGTATAATCAACTTAGAACTCAAGATTAAGAAATTCACTCAAAACCACACAAGTACATGGAAATTGAACAACCTGTTCCTGAATGACTTCTGGGTAAATAATGAAATTAAGGCAGAAATCAAGAAGTTCTTTGCAACTAACGAGAACAAAGATATAACACACCAGAATCTCTGGGACTCAGCTAAAGCAGTGTTAACCCATTTATGCCAGAGGTTGCCCATTTTTTGTGTGTGAAAAACCAGACCTTGGTGATGACCTTGAGCAGTAGGATATAAATAATGCCCACAAGCTTAACATTCCAATAATGGAACACTAGGCATAAATGGGTTAAGAGGGAAATTTACAACACTAAATGCACACATGAAAAAGCTAGAAAGATCTCAAGTTAACAACCTAACATCACAACTAAAAGAACTAGAGAACTAAGAGCAAACAAACCCCAAAACTAGCAGGAAGACAAGAAATAACCAAGACCAGAGCTGAACTGAAGGCAATAGAAACACAACAAAAACCCTTCAAAAAAACCAATGAGTCCAAGAGCTGGTTTTTAAAAAAATAATAATAATAAAATATATAGACCACTAGCTAGACTAATAAAGAAGAAAAGAGAGAAGAATCAAATAGATACAATAAAAAAGATAAAGGGGATATCACCACTGACCCCACATAAAACAACCAACCATGAGAAAATAATATAAACACCTCTATGCAAATAAACTAGAAAATATAGAAGAAATGGATACATTCCTGGACACACACATCTTCCCAAGACTGAACCAGGAAGAAGTCAAATCCTTGAATAGATCAATAACAAGTTCTGAAATTGAGATAGTAATAAATACCCTACCAACCAAAAAAAGCCCAGAAACAGATGGATTTACAGTTGATTTATACCAGAAATACAAAGAGGAGCTGATACCATCTCTTCTGAAACTATTCTAAACAATTGAAAAGGAGGGACTCCTCCCTAACTCATTTTATGAGGCCAGCATCATCCTGAAACTAAAACCTGGCAGAGATACTACAACAACAACAACAACAAAACCCACTTCAGGCCAATATCCATGACGAACATCGATGCAAAAATCCTCAACAAAATACTGGCAAACCAAATCCAGTAGCACATCAAAATCTTATCCACCATGATCAAGTCATCTTCATCCCTGGGTGCAAGGCTGGTTCAACATATGCAAATCAATAAACATGATTCATCACATAAACAGAACTAAAGACAAAAAGCACATGATTATCTCAATAGACATAGAAAAGGCATTCAATAAAATTCAACATCCCTTCATGTTAAAAACTCTCAATAAACCAGGTATTGATGGAACATACCTCAAAATAATAACAGTCATTTATGACAAACCCACAGCCAATATCATACTGAATGGCCACAAGCTGGAGACATTCCCCTTGAAAATCAGCACCAGACAAGGATGCCCTCTCTCACCATTTCTAGTCAACAAAGTATTGGAAGTTCTGGCCAGAAAAATCAGACAAGGGAAAGAAATAAAGGGTATTCAAATAGGAAGAGAAGAAGTAAACTATCTCTGCATATGACACACTCCTATCTAGAAAACCCCATCGTCTCAGCCCAAAAGCTTCTTAAGCTGATAAACAACTTCATCAAAGTCTTGGGATACAAAAGCAATGTGCAAAAATTGCTAGCATTCCTATACACAAACAATAGAGAAGCAGAGAGCCAAATCCTGAATTAACTTCCATTCACAATTGCTACCAAGATAATAAAATACCTTAGGAATACAGCTAACAAGAAAAGCAAAGGACGTCTTCAAGGAGAGCTACAAACCCCTGCTCAAGGAAGTCAGAGAGAACACAAACAAATGGATAAACATTCCATGCTCATGGATAGGAAGAACCAATATCGTGAAAATGGCCATACTGCCCCAAGTAATTTATAGATTCAATGCTATTCCCATTAAACTACTATTGACATTCTTCACAAAATTAGAAAAAAACTACTTTAAAGTTCATATGGAACCAAAAAAGAGCCCAAGTAGCCAAAGTAATCCTAAGCAAAAAGGACAAAGCTGGAGGCATCATGCTACTTGACTTCAAACTATACTACAAGGCCACAGTAACCAAAACAGCATGGTACTGGTACAAAAACAGATATATAGACCAATGGAACAGAATAGACAAGCCAGAAATAAGACCACACATCTACACATTTGATCTTCAACAAACCTGACAAAAGCAATGGGGAAAGGACTCCCTATTTAATAAATAGTGCTGGGAGAACTGGCTAGCTATATGCAGAAAATTGAAACTGTACCCCTTCCTTACACCTTATACAAAAATTAATTCAAGATGGATTAAAGACTTAAATGTAAAACCTAAAACTATAAAAACCCTAGAAGAAAATCTAGGCAATACCATTCAGGACATAGGCACAGGCAAAGATTTCATGATGAAAATCTCAAAAGCAATTGCAACAAAAGCAAAAGTTGACAAATGGGATCTAATTAAACTAAAGAGCTTCTCCACAGCAAAAGAAGCTATCATCAGAGTGAACAGACAACCTACAGAATGGGAGAAATTTTTTGCAATCTATCCATCTGACAAAGGGCTAATATCCAGAATCTATAAGAAACTTAAATTTACAAGAAAAAAACAACTCCATTAAAAAGTGGGCAAAGGACATGAACAGACACTTCTCAAAAGAAGACATTTACGCAGTCAACAAACATGAAAAAAGATCAACATCACTGATCATTAGAGAAATGCAAATCAAAACCACAATAAGATACCATCTCATATCAGTCAGAGTGGCCATTATTAAATAGTCAAGAAACAACAGATGCTGGCAAGGCTATGGAGAAATAGGAACACTTTTACACTGTTGGTGGGAGTGTAAATTAGTTCAATCACTGTGAAAGACAGTGTGGTGATTCCTCAAAGACCTAGAACCCAAAGTACCATTTGACCCAGCAATCCCATTACTGATTTATATTCAAAGGAATATAAATCATTCTATTATAAAGATATATGCGTGCATATATTCATATATTCATTCAATAGCAAAGACATGGAATCAACCTAAATGCCCATCAGTGATAGACTGGATAAATAAATATTGTACATATACACCATGGAATACTATGCAGCCATAAAAAGGAATGAGATCACTTCCTTTGCAGGGACATGGATGGAGCTAGAAGCCATTATCCTCAGCAAACTAACACAGGAACAGAAAACCAAACACTGCATGTTCTCACTTGTAAGTAGGAGCTGAACAGTGGGACCACACGGACACAGGGAGAGGAACAACACACACTGGGGCCTGTCAGGGGAACATGGGGAGGGAGAACATCAGGATAAATAGCTAATGCATGAGGGGCTTAACACCCAGGTGATGGATTGATAGGTGCAGCAAACCACCATGGCACATGTTTACCTATGTAACAAACCTGCACATTCTGCATACGTATCCTGGAATTTAATAATAAGTGAATTGTCTAGGTGTATCTGTGCCTAGATTTGGCTGCAAAATGGCTTCAGCAGAGGTATAGATGTGCCTAAACATGTTTGTCCTTTTGCATCCATATTTCCCTGTCTTAACAATAATGTGACTGAAGGTAAAATTTCCTTTTTGTGTTTTAGAAGAGAATCACAAAACAAGTGAAAACAGAAAATGTGCTAAAGGTAAAAAGAGATTATATCTAACCTCATACCATACACATTTTAATCTGAGACAGAATGAGGACTTAAATATGAAAGAGAAATCAACAAATCTTTTGGAAGAAAATAGGGCAGAATATCTTCATAACTTTAGGGTAAGCAAAGACTTCTTAAGCAGGACATCAGAAGCATTAACTATAAAAGAAAAGATTGATTAATTAGACTTTTAAAAAGTTAAGAATTTCTGTTCATCAAAAAACCAACATATAGAGTGTGAAAAGGCAAGTCACAGACTGGGAGAAAACACTCACAATACACACATCTGAGAAAGAAGTTATGTCCAAAATTTATAAAGAAATATAAATCCATAAAACAGAGGAAATTATTTTAATGGGCAAAAGATTTGATAAAATCTTTAAATTTGGTAAAAGAAGACAACCAAATAATCAAGAGGTATATGCAACATGCTCATCATCACTAACCATCAGGGGAATTCAAAGTGTAACCTCAATGAGATACCACCTCACAGTTACTATATGTCTACAAGGAACAGCACTGCTACCAACATTACTAAGGATTAAAGAGGTGTAGGACAATTAGAACTATCCTATATGGCTGGCAGGAGTGTATCTTGGTTCAGCTTCTTTGAAAAAAACTGGTAGTATCCACTATGCATATATTTGCTTACAACCCAGCAATTTTATTCCTAGGTATATACATAACAGAAATGAGTGCTTATGTCTATCAAAAGATATATTCAAGAATATTCATGGCAGTGCTAGTCATAACAGCCAAAAATTGAAAGTACCCAAATGTCATGCAATGGAATACTGCACAGAAATGGAAAAGAACAAACTTCTTCTACCCCCAACAACATAAATGAATAATGGTGAGTAATCATACATAAAAATGTATGATTCCATTTGCATCAAGTTCTAGCACAGGCAAACTAGTTTATGGTGATAGAAGTTAAAATAATGGTTACTTGGCAGGGGAAGAGTAGTACTAGGAAGTGGCAGGAAGGAATCTTCTGGGTTGCTGGAAATATTCTATATCTTGATCTGAGGGGTAAGTTCATGGGTATCCATACATGTAAAAATTCACTGAGCTGTCTACTTAAGAATTGTGTATGCCACTGTACATAAGTCATACCTCAATAAAAAAAGAAAAAATCAAAAAATCAATAATAAGAACATATATGCATGTATTATACTTGAATTTCTGATTATTAAATTAAATCCCAGGTCAGGCGCAGTGGCTCACACCTGTAATCCCATCACTTTGGGAGGCCAAGGCAGGCAGATCACTTGAGGCCAGGAGTTTGAGACCAGCCTGACCAACATGGCGAAACTCTGTCTCTACAAAAAGCACAAAAATTAGCTGAGCATCATGGCATTCGCCTGTAATCCCAGCTACTCTGGTGGCTGAGGCACAAGAATCACTTGAAATCTGGAGGTGGAGGTTGCAGTGAGCCACGATCACGCCACTGCACTCCAGCCTGGGCAACAGAGTGAGACTGTGTCTCAATAATAATAATAACCATCACATATTAATAACTTCTTTAATATGTAATATATTTGCATGTCCCTCTCTACTAGCCCCAAGTTCAAGGGAACAGAGAAATTACCTTTCTCATCCTGATACCCCACATAATATCCAGCACAAAACCTTGCACGTAATAGCCACACACAGAAATGCCATGCTTAAGAGGTAGTCATGTATTAGGGAAGTGAGAGGGTCTCCAGACACATCCTTCATGAATATCAAGAGTCTCCTGTACTTTAAATTATTTTACCAAGTAGGAAAACAAAGTCTCAAATTCACAATAGTCTCAAATTTACTGTCATATACTCATAGAGTACACATCCCTTGATCCCAGTAGTTTATCTTTCCCCATTCAGTATTTCCCCAATCAGCCTTGTTTGAGTTGCAGTAAGTGTTTCTGAAAAAGACAACTCATTCCAGATTATGATCATATCTAAAATGATAATTCTTGGTTGTACTTGATTTAATAGTTTTCATTTTATATACTCTCCTCTTCCCCAAAATAAGTGTATAATTAGGAGTAGGAAACGACAAGTTCTCATTAAGATAAGGAAGTTAAACAACAGTCTTTTTTTAACTTTTATTATAAGTTCAGGGGTACATGTGCAGGTCTGTTATACAGGTAAATTTGCATCATGGGGGTTTGTTGTAGAGATTATTTTGTCACCCAGGTATTAAGCCTAGTACCCATTAGTTATTTTTTCTGATCCTCTCCCTCCTCCCAGCTCCTGCCCTCTGTGTGTTGTTCCAGTGTGTGTTGTTCCCCCGCATGTGTCCGTGTGTTTTTATCATTTAGCTCCCACTTATAAGTGAGAACATGAGGTATGTGGTTTTCTGTTCCTGCGTTAATTTGCTAAGGACAATGGCCTCCAACTCCATCCATGTCCCTGCAAAGAACACATCTCATTCCTTTTTATGGCTACATAGTATTCCATGGTGAATATGTACCACATTTTCTTTATCCAGTCTATCATTGATGGGCATTTAGGTTGGTTCCATATCTTTGCTATTGTGAATAGAGCTGCAATGAACATATGCGTGCATGTGTCTTTAGATACATTTCGTAGAATGATTTATATTCCTTTGGGTACATACCCAATAATGGAATTTCTGGGTCAAATGGTATTTCTGCCTCTAGATCTTTGAGGAATTGCCACACTGCCTTCCACAATGGTTCAACTAATTTACACCCCCACCAACAATGTAAAAGCATTCCTTTTTCTCCACAACCTCACCAGCATCTGTTGGGTTTTTTTTTTTTTTTAACTTTTTATTAACAGCCACTCTGACTGGTGTGAGATGGCATCTCATTGTGGTTTTGATTTGCATTGAGCTAGTAATCAGTGATTTTGAGTTTTTTCATGTGATTGTTCACTGTATGTATGTCTTCTTTTGAAAAGTGCGTGGTTCGTGTCCTTCGCCTACTTTTTAAGGGGGTTGTTTTTTTTCTTGTAAATTTGTTTTAATTCCTTATAGATGCTTGATATTAGACCTTTGTCAGATGCATAGTTTGCAAAAATTTTCTCTCATTCTGTAGGTTGTCTGTTTACTCTGTTGATAGTTTCTTTTGCTATGCAGGAGCTCTTTAGTTTAATTAGATGCCATTTGTCAACTTTTGCTTTTGTTTCAGTTGCTTTTGGTGTCATCATGAAATTTTTGCCCATTCCTATGTCCATAATAGTATTGCCTAGGTTGTCTTCCACAATTTTTATAGTATTGACTTTTACATTTAAGTCTTTAATCCATCTTGAGTTAATATTTGTATATGGCATAAGGAAGGAGCCCAGTTTCAATTTTCTGCATATGGCTAACCAGCTACCCCAGCACCATTTATTAAATAGGGAGTCCTTTCCCCATTGCTTGTTTTTGTCTGGTTTGTTGAATATCACATAGTTGTAGGTGTGCAGCCCTATTTCTGAGTTCCCTATTCTGTTCCATTGGTCTACATATCTGTTTTTGTACCAGTACCATGCTGTTTTGGTTACTGTAGCCCTGTAGTATAATTTGAAGTTGGGTAGTATGATGCCTCCAGCTTTGTTCTTTTTGCTTAGGATCGCCTTAGCTATTCAGGCTCTTTTTTGGTTTCATATGAATTTTTAAACAGTTTTTTCTAGTTCTGTGAAGAATGTCATTGGTAGTTTAATAGGAATAGCATTGAATCTATAAATGGCTTTCGGCAGTATGGCCATTTTAATGATATTGATTCTTCCTATAATGGTATTTTAAATAGGCATATAATTCATCCCCACACTCCAGCCTATTGTATATTATTCCAATTTTGCCCTAGAAAATTCAAAATTCCTTGGACAATATGAGTTGCTAGTGAATAGTCAAAATATCAAATGTTATTCAGTGAATATTGCTGTATACATTCATTGTGGATAGTTTTCTTGAAGCATTTCATTTTCATGTTTGTTGACACACTTGACCTTCAATAAGCCACAAAGGTATCATGTAAAATCTAAGTTACATGAATGCAAGGAGTTTTGTATATTTTGTTTACTGTTGAAACTTTCATGACTCCACAGTGCCTGACACAAATAGGCACTCAACAATTATTTGTTAAGCAAATGACTATTAGAAGGCATTTCATATTTTTTATGATTAATCACCATATTAAGTTTAAACAGTTCTTCGCCTTTTTGTCCATCCTTTTTTTGACAACAGAAGAAAATTAAAAATTTTTATCCACTAACAAAATTGTGACACAACCAACTTGGTCAACAGATTAGAAAACCTATCATTCATTTGGTTTCTTTATTAGCATAGTGACCAAAATAATTAGATTGGCTGTATTACAGTCAATGTGGACAGCCATATTTAGATATAAACTTTCACCAGCCTCTCTATATGTTACAGGATACTAATAATGGAACACTTTCTGTCTCCATTTTGGCTTTTGGCTGCTATATGGAAATAATAAATACTGCATTCCGAAGAGAACAAAAATGTCCAAATTCATGCCTGAGAAACACTTAAATGACTGTCTTTATTGGAGATGCAATTTAGAGATTATGTGTGAGAAGAATTTCTTTGGACAGAGCTGGCAATGAGTCCTATCATTCCAAGGAAAGAGTGTGTAGGATGCCTGTCTTTCATCTTTAGCAAAAATAAATAAATAAATAAATAAATAAATAAATAAAATAAAAAGGCTTGATATGTTCCTGAGAGTCAGAGGAACACAATGGCCAAGTCTCTGACTCCCACATGAAAAACTTAAAAGCAGAGATGGGCTCCGGAGGTGGAAGCAAAGAACAGGTGGCTGTGTTGGGACTGGCTTACTGAAGCAGAAAATGGATGAGTGCTTCCCATGGACCAGCTAGTAGACCTGGTGCCATTTTAAATCCTACTGATAAGTCAGACTGAAGGGAAGCTGGGACCTCAACAAAGGGAGTCTGTGTAAAGTGGACCACTGAAGGGCCAGCTGCTGAGAAGGAACAGCCAGTTAGAGACATGCCCACTCCATATTACAAGAAGTACCATCAAATATTCCCAGTGAGGGCCCCAGAAGGACGCAGGCCCAGAGATGTAGTAGGCAGCTTATGACACAGTGCCAGACAAGTAAGAATGTTCCTGTTCTCTTACCTCTCGACTTCCCTCCACTCTTTAGACCAAGGTCTTGTCGGAACTGTGGATAGTGGAGGAGGGAGGGAAGTATGCCATGCTTTCTTTGCTTCCCTCACAAAGAAGGCCCCAGTTAGGGAAAACAAAGGTTTTAGCTTATAAACCCAGTTAGAGCTGCTTAATGTAACAAAGCCCTGACACTCTAAATTCCAAATTGGGAACTTAAAAGGACCATTGGGCTTTTCTTTCTCTAACAGTGAACAGAAACATCATGAGACTGCCTGAGTTTTTGTCCAGGATCATAGCTGGCATTTCCCGCATTGAATAAGTTGTAAAGCAACTGGGAGAAAAAAAAAATAAATGTGTTTTCTGGTTATGTCCCACAAGTTTGGGTTGCTAACATACTGTTTCCATGCAGAAGACATAAGTTCTGTACAGCTTGTTTGCAACTGAAGGGGCCTTAGAGAGCACCCAGTTTTCATTTTAAAGATGAGAATTCCAAAACTCAGAGGTATGGATTCAAGTGTCAAACATTTCCAGGTACTAAATGACCTTGGGCAAGAATCTTAGTTTCTTGAGCTTTGGTATCCTCATAAGCATAGCCAGAATATTTTAGAAAGAAAGAAGTGACGGGTGCGGTGCTCACGCCTGTAATCCCAGCCCTTTGGGAGGCCGAGGCGGGAGGATCACGAGGTCAAGAGTTCAAGACCAGCCTGGCTAACATGGTGAAACCCCGTCTCTACTAAAAATACCAAAAATTAGCTGGGTGTGGTGGCACGCGCCTGTAGTCCCAGCTACTCAGCAGGCTGAGGCAGAGAATTGCTTGAACCTGGGAGGCGGAGGTTGCAGTGAGCCGAGATTGTGTCACTACACTCCAGCCTGGGCAACAGAGCGAGACTCTGTCTCAAAAAAAAAAAAAAAAAAAAAAAGAAGTAACAGTAACAGTAACAATATATGTTTCCCAAGATGTTGATATCAAATGACACAATATGTGTAGAAGTGCTTTTATAATAGTGAAAAGATACACATGTATATTTTTTCATTATTGTTGGTGACTGACTCAGGGTTAGGATCAAGGTCTCCTGACTTTTAATCTGGTGTACTTTTCACTTTACCACACTATGTCTGTTTTGCATGTTTATGATATGTATCAACAAGGAGGTGAAACCATTTAAAAAATGGATACCTCAATGTAGCCATCCCATTTAATTAACAGTGTGTTGGATTGATCTAGTTTATCTGGGAAAATGGTTTTATATATATTTTCTGATATGATCCTGTAGCTTTAAAATAGTGATTTGCCTTCAGTTACCTTAAAATAAAACTAACATTAAAGCTTACCTCAATTACCAGAATGTATAGCTATTATAATTCTCGGGTAATGAACCATAACTGTTCTGACTCCAGAACATAACTTACTACATAAAGTCTGATATTCGAATTTTACTTGTATGGGTAATTTGACCTAGAAGTAGGATGAACATATTTTTTAAATCCATTTATGTGAATTTCCTAACTTTTGATACTGAATTTTATGTTTATATGTATATATATATAATATACATACATATATACATTAAATACCCACAAAATCCATATTCTAGTACCAGCATTCTATCACTGATCAACAACCACTTCTCCTGCTCACTGATCTGCTTTCTAACTATCCCTAGAGAAATTCCTAATTAATCCAAGAAGTAATTTTTTAAAATATGTATCTTTGAAAATTTTTCAAGAAATACCACATAACACATCTTTAAACCTGCCAGTTTCTTGGGATAAAAATGTAGAAACTACTAAAATAGAGCTTCAGTTCACCAGGATTCAAGGACTTTCCAAATCATATGATTATGAATTCCAATTTTTAAAAATAGCAACATATTTGCAGAGCAGAAGGCAAGTGAATTGATAAGAATATTAAAAGAAGGAGAAAACATTTCTCTACAACATTTCATCCCTTGTTAGAATCTGATACAGTAGAATAGTCATTATGGTAAAAAAAAAAAAAAAAATTACCAGTAAATGTCACAAAGACACAGTCTATTTCTAAATTGCCCCTGGCATTGGTTCTACCAAGCTGAGGAAGAAAATAGATATTTTTCATTAGATGTTAAAAAGCCTGAATTAAAATGTGTGCACCTGGTAGACCCACTATAAAGATAATTAAAAAGAGATATGTGTCTTTTGAAGCCCATTTTTGGAAGCAAATTTATATTCTCTTATTGAAAAGATTCAGAGGAACTTCCTTTTAATTGTGCTCTGGAAACCAAAAAGAAGCCACCAGGTTTTCTTCCACACAATATCAGAATGAATCAACAAGATGATTTTGCATAGAGATGACATATGGGACAGTAAAAATTAAACACGTTTCTGAGAGGAAATTTTAATCAGCAAAGAAACAAAGAAAGTGAAACAAAATCTGCCACCAAGTATTCAGGTAGGAAAAAGTAGTAAGTTTTTAAAGAAATAAAACTCCATGGCTTTCCAACCCACAAGACTTCTCTAGGGCTGACATGGCATGTGGTTTGACCACAGAATTACATTTGTGGGCCCTTTTTTCTATATTCAGTGCAGAAAATATTTCTCTGACTTCCAAAGTAAAGGGAAAAACTTGCACCCAGTTATATATGGGTATGTGTGTGGATAGAGATAGAAATAGAGATAGAGATGGATATGAAGATGGAGCTGGAGATAGAGATAGAAATAGAGATAGAGATATATACTTTTTCGTTGCAATGCCAATTTGTTTAAACTCCACGTAGTTCGGGGTTGTGTCTTGGTCATTTTTAGTACTCCTCAAATTTCATTCCCCCTCAGCCAGCACCTAACATGGTTCTTCTCCAATAAGCATTCTATAAGTATTTGCAGGATAAATGTCATATTGGATTATCTTGAACTACTGTGAGACAACTACTTATCAGAAGAGGACTTTGGCACACTGCTCAAGAGAGGCACTTGAAGCAGCAGATATGAAGTGTCAGTTTAAACAAGTGTTTCAGGGGTTCTAGTTTGAGAGCCCCAGTCATGAAGATCCAGCAGATTTAGATAAAGTACAGGTGTCTGGAGGGCTTTGAGTTGGCTTGTCAGGACTCCTCACATAAGACGACACGGTCGCCTGTAAAATAACCATCCCAAGGAAACAAAGCTGAGCTGGGCACTCAAGTTTCACCCAAGTCAAATGGCTCTGTGTGAAAGGAGAGGGCACGGTTTTGAGTATGTGCTAGGATCTGATTGGCAGGGAGTATATAACACAAAGGTTAAAATCCAGGGCTTTAGGCATGAATTTCAATTCTGCAAGAAGTGGCTCTGTGACATTGAGCAGATTCTTTAGCCTTTCTAAGCCTCAGTTTCTTTGGCTATAAAATTGGGTCATTACTATTGTGGAATCCCACAGAGTTGTGAGAAGTACAGAAGGGTGGCTTTTGGTTTCTGACGAGTTGACAAACCACCTCCTACAAAAGTAAGAAGAAACCATAGACTGAAGAAGTAAAATTAGGAAAAACTTAAGATGCCCTAAGGGGCCCAGGACAAGTCTGTCAAAAATAAGTGGGAAGTGAGACGGCAACTTCCTGGGGTGGAAGGCAGCAGCTGAAGCAATGAAAAGTAGGTTGAAGACATTTCTCTTGTCTTAAGCCACCAAGTTTATGGTAATTTGCTATGGTAGCAACAGGAAATTAATACACCTTATTTCTATAGAAATATGATATGGCTTTATGAATCCTCTCTTCTCACTTAATTAAATCATGGATATCCCAAAAACTAAAGCATAAACTTAAATCAAGTATTTCCTAGAATTTGCCAATTTAACGTTTAAAATTTTCTTTAGATAAGTGCATATAAAAACCAGCCTGGGATGATATTGTGCCAGTGTCAGTTTCCTGCTTAGATAATGTACTCTAGTTGTGCAAGTTGTCACCATCGGAGGATGGAAAGTGTACACAGGACTTTTCTTTACTGTTTTCAGAACTTCTTATGAGTCTATACATATTTCAAAATAAGAAGTTAAAATTTAAAAACAAAAAGTTGGTTGAGAGACAGCTTTCACATTCTCCGATTATTTCTTTTCTTCACATTACCTTGAGGCTATCATTGCCTGTCCCCCCACTAAAGAAATCCAGGCTGCTAAGGGTATGGGAGGGCGATATCCAGACAGCAAAGAAGTCCTTTTGCAGTGAACAGCTAATGAAAACCGGTGCAGGATGGAGAAGAGAAAAATAGTAACTCTACATGGAGAAACCTGGCAGACACATTCTTAACCAAGTGTTCAAGGTTAACATCACCAGTAATAAGTCACAATGATATTGGGTATCCCTGACATAACAGACTGAGAAGAGACATTTCTCTTTGTGGTACATATTCCAAAATCCCAAAACCCCATTCCAATTCTGAGAAAACAGAAAAATACAAATTGAGGAGCACACTACTAAATATCTGACCACTACTCTTCAGAACTGTCAAACTCATGAAAAACAAAGAAATCTGATAAACTCTTACAAAGGAGAGTATATGACAAATAAATGCAATGTGGCATCTTGGAATAAATAGCAGAACAGAGAAAAAAGACAATAGTGAATAAACTGGTGAAATAATAATAAACTCTGTGGTTTATTTACTAGTGTTAAACCAATGTTAATTTTTTAGATTTAACAAATGTACCATGGTTATGTAAGACGATAACATTAGGGGAAGCTGGGTGAAAGTGAAGGGTGTATGAGAACCATTTGTACTATCTTTGCAACTTCTCTGTAAATCTGAAATTATTTCAAATTAAAAAGTTTTTAAAAGCTGAAACAGGTACAGGTGACTCCACTACCCTTGACAGTCACTTCTCCACCCCCAGGCCCTAAAAAACTCTTGAATTTCTAGCAAAAGGAGTTGCCTGGTGGAGAAGTAGCATAAGGGGTTAAACAAAAGTGGTTTGTGAAATTCTCTTTCTAGCAATAATAGACTAAGTCATTTGGAGCCCACACTCCCACTGAGGACAACTGGAATACTGGGAAAGTATTTAAATATCTTCCTGAAGTCATCAGACAGCCACCAAGGAAATGAAGAATAAAAAGTCCAAGAGTCAAGAGAGAAGAAAAATTCAGAGAAATGAGCCTGGCAGCATTTGGGGCTTCATTTCTACTCAGGCCAATTTTCAATTCAAACAGTACGGCTGAAAGGCTGAGAAGTTAAGCAGAGATTTTCAAAGACCCTTGGGTGTTAGGAAGACAAAAATTGGAGTTCAAGGGCTGCCAAAAAAGGAGGATTCTGATAAACAGCGGAGTTTTTCAGTTGTGACAACAGAAGGCTATACTCTGAGTAAAGATTAACACCAGAAATAAGTCAACCCTCATAAATATAAAAGCCCAATTTTGAATAATCTCAATCCCAGATCCAACTGCCTGGCAGAAGCAAACATAAATTCCCTCTGGAACAAAATAACATTACCCAGAGCCATAAATTGTCTTATAATTTTTCGAATAAAATGACTAACCATTGATCAAAAATAGCCAGGTTTATGAGAAGACTAAGAATAAAAAACAAGACATAAAACATATTAGAAATAGACCCACAGGAAATGCAGATTATGAAGTTGCCAGACATGAACTTAAAAAACTATAATATGTCAATGTATTGAATGATAATACTGAGAATTTCAGCAGGGAACTTGAAAATATTTTCAGTGTAAATTCTAGTAGTAAAAAATGCAATACAAAAAATTTAAAACTAAATGGATGGACTTAACGGTATATTATAGAGAAGATAAAAAAAGTTACTGGAAGATAAATTAGGAGCAATTATCCAGGCTGAAACAAAGAGAGACTTAAGATTTGACAATATCTTTTAAAAGGTTAAAAACATTTGAGAAATGGTGAAAAGCTCTAAAATATACAAACTGGAATCCCTAAAGAGAAAAAATAGAATTTAAAAAATACCCAAAATTATACTGATTGATAATTTTTCAAAACTTATGAAAGGTATCAAGCATGATAATATTAAGAAATTAAGACCTAGGAACATCATAGTAAAAATTCTGAAGAACTAATGCGAGTAGAAAATTCTAAAATCAGAGGGATGTCAAAAACAAAGACAAAATTCCATGAGCTTTCAGAGAAAAATAATTGTTCATTGTCAAATGAATATAAGCCAGATTTACTTCAAATTGTTCAACAACCTTACTGGGTGCAAAAATATAACAGATTAATAATTTTTTCCATATTAAAGATAAAAACACATGAACCTAAAATTTTATTTAAGAACAAAAAATTAAATCTAGAGAGATGTTGCAAGAGATGTAGAAAGTATAGGTGATCAAATAACATAATTATGTAAAAATAAAGGGAAAAAAGAAATAAAGGAGACAAATTTGTCCACAACCAACAGTTAAAATTCTAAAGAATACCAACCCAGTTTATATGCATGTGGCTAAGAACATAAACAAAAAGACAAAGGTTCTCACATTTAACACACACACACACGCACATGCATATATTGTGTCAACAGGATGATTTCTATAAAAGGTGTATATACCTAAAACAAAAAAAAAGTGAAAAGTGTCAAAAATCAAAGGCTGGAAAAGATATACCAAGTAAATATAAAATGAAGAGAATGCTGAGATGGGAATTTTATTATCTAACAACAACAAAATCTGAAATTGTGGCAATAATCAATAGCTTACCAACCAAAAAGAGTCCAGGACCAGATGGATTCACAGCCGAATTCTACCAGAGGTACGAGGAGGAACTGGTACCATTCCTTCTGAAACTATTCCAATCAATAGAAAAAGAGGGAATCCTCCCTAACTCATTTTATGAGGCCAGCATCATCCTGATACCAAAGCCGGGCAGAAACACAACAAAAAAAGAGAATTTTAGACCAATATCCTTGATGAACATTGATGCAAAAATCCTCAATAAAATGCTGGCAAACCGAATCCAGCAGCACATCAAAAAGCTTATCCACCATGATCAAGTGGGCTTCATCCCTGGGATGCAAGGCTGGTTCAATATATGCAAACCAATAAATGTAACCCAGCATATAAACAGAACCAAAGACAAAAACCACATGATTATCTCAATAGATGCAGAAAAGGCCTTTGATAAAATTCAGCAACCTTCATGCTAAAAACTCTCAATAAATTAGGTATTGATGGGACGTATCTCAAAATAATAAGAGCTATCTAAACAAAAGCAAAGAAAAAAACAAGCAAAACATTTTAGTTGAAAATACCATAAGAAATATCATAGAATATTATCTACTCATAAAAAGAACAACAGAATGGAAACATATTCATCAGAAACATGGATGTTCTTAGTACAGCCTCAAACAACAACACAAGTGCTGGGAGAAACATGCACATCCACTGAATGTACAGCCCCACATGTTGACAGTTAGTGGAACACATCTAAAGCCACACCTAGAAGGATGTTTATGTTTAAATATAATTATCAGATTATCAGAAAGGTTGAAAACTAACAAAAACTTCAACACAAGAAGGTGGATAAACAGTTGCAAAACAAACTCAATAAACAAGAAGGAAGCAAATAGTAAAGGCAGATTTACAAAACAGGATGAAGAAAACCAAAACCTAAGTCTTTGAAAATATTAATAAGATAGATAGTCTTTTGGTAAGACTGATCAAGAAATGAATCTGGAACTTTGTCAGCGCAGCAAGATGGCTGAATAGAAGGCTCCACCTGTCGACCCCTCCACCCCCACAAGGATACTAATTTAATAACTACCTACACACACACACACACACACACACACACACAAAAGCACCTTACGAGAGCCACAAATCAGGTGAGCAATCACAGCACCTGCTTTCAACTTCATATCACTGAAAGTGGCACTGAAGACAGTGGGAAACACAGTCTTGAGTTGCCAACACCATTTATCCCCCATTCCCCAGCAGTGTGCATAGAGAGAATCTGTTGGGAGAGGGAGAGCACAGCAATTATAAGACATTGCACTGAATTCAGTGCTGCCCTGTCAGAGCAGAAAGCAAAACCGGACTGAACTCAGATGATGCCCACCCACAGAGGGAGACTCTAAATCAGACCTAGTCAGAAGGGAATCACCTATCCAAACAGTCAGATCTTGAGTTCTGACAGTCCTCACTACCATGGGCTAAAGTGCTCTGGGTCCGTAAATAAACTTGAAAGTCAGTCTAGGTCACAAGGACTACTACTCCTAGGCAAGTCCTAGTGCTGAACTAGGCTCAGAGCTGGGGGCATGTGACCTACTGTGACAGTCAAGGAGGATAAGGAAATGCTTGCACCACTCCTTCCCCAACCCGAGGCAGCACAGCCCATGGCTCCAAAAGAGACCCCTTCCTTTTGCTTGAGGAGAGGAGAGGGAAGAGTAAAGAGGACTTTGTCTTGCATCTTGGATACCAGCTCAGCCACAGGAGGATAGGGCACCAGTCAGAGTTCGGAGGCCCCCTTTCCAGGCACTAGTTCCTGGACAACACTTCTAGACACACTCTGGGCCGGAAGGGAACCTGCTGCCTTGAAGGGAAGGATCCAGTCCTGGCAGGACCTATCACCTGCTGACTAAAGAGCCCTTGGGACCTGAATAACCAGCAGCAATACCCAGGTAGTATGCCATGGGTCTTGGATGAGCATCTGAGACTTGCTGGTTTCAGATGAGACTCAGCACATTCTCAGCTATGGTGAATATAAGGAGAGACTCTTCCTGCTTGAGAAGTGGAGTGAAAAGAAAAGGGGAGTTTTTATTGCACCTTAGACTCAGCCACAGGGGGGTGGAGCCACAGGGGGGTGGAGTACCAAGCAGGCTCCTGGGGTCCCCGATTCCAGGCCTTGGCTCTTGTATGGCATTTCTGGACCTGCCCTAGGCAAAAGAGGAGGCCACTGCCCTGAAGGGTGAGTCACAGGCCAGGCAGCATTCACCACCAGCTGACTGAAGAGGACTTGGGCCTTAAGGGAACATCACGGGGAGCCTGGCAATACTCCTCATGGGCCTGTGACGGTGCAGCCATGGGGTGAGGCATCTCTGCCTGTGGAAAGGAGAGGGAAGAGTAGGAAGGACTGAATGTCATTATTTGAGTGCCATCTCAGCCACAGCACAATAGAACACCAAGTAGATTTGTAAGGTCTTTTACTCCAGTGCCTGGCTCCCAAAAGTTACCTGGACATGCCTGGGGCCTGGGGGATCTCACCACCCTAAAGGAAAGGTCATAGCCTGGCTGGCTTCACCACCTGCTAATTGTAGAGCCCCAGGGCCTTGAACAAACTTAGGCAGTAGTCAGGCAGTGATTACAGTGGGCCTTGGTGAGATCCAGCGCTGTGCTGGCTTTAGGTCTGACTGAGCATAGTCTCAGTGGTGGTGGTCACAGGGGTGCTTGTATCACTCCAACCCCAGAACCAGGTGGCTCAGAACAGACACAGAGACTCTGTTTATTTGGGAGAAAGTAAGGGAAGAGAATAAGAGTTTCTGCCTGGTAATCCAGAGAATTCTTCCAGATCTTATCCAAGACCATCAAGGTGGTACCTCTATGAGTTTGCAAGAATTACAGCATTACTGGGCTTGGGGTGCACCCTAATGCAGATACAGCTTAGATCACAACACCCAAGTCCTTTCAAATACCTGGATGGGTACAAACAAGCTCAGATTGCAAAGACCACAATAAATACCTAACTCTTCAATGCGGAGACACAGACAAATATCTACAAGCATCAAGACAATCCAGGAAAACAGGACCTCACTAAAGGAGCTAAATAAGGCTCCAGGGACTAATCCTGGAGAAACAGAGATATGTGAGCTTTCAGATAGAGAACGCAAATTAACTGTTTTGAGAACTCAAAGAAATTCAAGGTAATGCATAGATGGAATTCAGAATTCTATCAGATAAACTTAGCAAAGACATTGAAATAATTTAAAAGAATGAAGCACAAATTCTGGAGTTGAAAAATGCAAGTGACACTGACTGAAGAATGCATCTGAGTCTCTCTCTCTCTTTTTTCTTTCTTTTCTTTTTTCTTTTTTTTGAGACAGGGTCTTGCTCTGTCACCTAGGCTGAAATGTAATGGTACAACTATGGCTCACTGTAGTGCTGACCTCCCAGGATCAAGTGATTCTTCCACCTCAGCCTTCCAAGTAGCTGGGATTGCATGTCCACCACACCTGAGTAATTTTTTTTTTTTTTTTTTTTTTTTGTAGAGATGGGTATTTGACATGTTGCCAGGCTGGTCTCGCACTCCTGGGCCCAAGCAATCCACCCACCTTGGCCTCACAAAGTGCTGGGATTACAGGTGTGAGGCACCACACCTGGCCTAGAGGCTCTTAATAAAAGAACTGATCAAGAAAAAAAAAAGAATTGGTGAGGGTGAAGACAGATTATTGGAAAATACACAGTCAGAGGAGACCAAAAAAAAAAAGAAAGAAAAAAATGAAGCAGATAAACAGGATCTAGAAAATACTTCAAAAGGGTAAATCTAAGAGTTATTGGCCTTAAAGAGGAGGTAGAGAAGGAGACAGGGGTAGAAAGTTTATTCAAAGAGATAACAGAGAACTTCTCAAACCTAGAGAAAGATATCACTATTCAAGTACAAGAATGTTATTGAACACCAAGCAGATTTAACTCAAAGAAGATTGTATCAAGGCATTTAATAATCACACTTCCAAAGGTCAAAGATAAAGAAAGGATCCTAAAAGCAGCAAAAATAATAACTACAACAACTTTTTAAGACATAGACAGTACAATAAGATACAAATAGAAACAATAAAAAGTGAAAAAGCAGGGAGACAAAGTTAAGGTGTAGAGTTTGTATTAGTTTCATTTTTGCTTGTTTGTTCATGCAAGCAATGTTAAGTTGTTATCAGTTAAAAATAATGGGTTATAAGGCATTATTTGCAAGCCTCATGGTAACCTCAAATTGAAAAACATACAACAGATATACAAAAATATTAAAGACAAGAAATTAAATCATACCTCTGGAGAAAATTACCTTCACTGAAAGGACAACAGGAAAGAAGAAAAGAAAGAAGAGAAGACTATAAAACAACCAGAAAACAAATAACAAAATGGCAAGAGTCAGTACTTATCAATAATAACATCGAATGTAAATGGACTAAACTCTCCCAATCAAAAGATGTACAGTGACTGAATGGATTAAAAACAAAAAACAATCCCGAATGATCTGTTGACTACAAGAAACACACTTCACCTATAAAGACACACATAGACCGAAATAAAGGGATGGAAAAAGATATTCCATTCGAAAGAAAACCAAAAAGAGAGAAAGAGTAGCTATACTTAGACAAAATAGATTTCAAGACAAAAACTATAAGAAGAGACAAAGAAGGTCACTATATAATGATAAAGGGTCAATTCAGCAAGATGATATAACAATTATAAATATATAGTTGTGCAAAAGTAATTCTGATTTCTGCCATTAAAAGTGATGGGCAGAAATTACTTCTAATGGTCAGAAACCACAATTACTTTAGCACCAACCTAATATATGCACCCAACACTGGAGCACCCAAATATATAAAGCAGATATTATTAGAGCCAAAGAGAGAGCTACGCCACAATACAAAAATAGCTGGAGACTTCAACACTCCACTTTCAGCATTGGACAGATCTTCCAGACAAAAAATCAACAAAGAAACATTGGACTTAATCTGCACTATAGATCAAATGGACCTAATAGATATTTACAGAATATTTCACCCAATGGCTGCAGAAAACGCGTACCTTTCTTCAACATGTGGATCACTCTCAAAGATATACCATTTATTAGGTCACAAAACAAGTCTTAAAACATTCAAACAAATTGAAATAATGTCAAGCATCTTTTCTGCCACATTAGAATAAAACTGCAAATCAATAACAAGGTGAATTTTGGAAACTATACAAATATATGGAAATTAAACAACATGCCCTTGAAAGACCAGTGGTTAAATGAAGAAATTAAAAAGGAAACAAAAATTTCTGGAAACAAATGATGATGGAAACACAAAATACCCAAACCTATGGGATACAGCGAAAGCAGTACTAAGAGGGAAGTTTATATAAATGCCTGCATCAAAAAAGAAAAACTTCAAATAAACAACCTGACAATGCATCTTAAGTAACTACAAAAGCAAGAGCAAACCAAACCCAGAATTAGTAGCAGAAAAGAAATAATAACGATCAAGGCAGAAATAAATGAATTTGAAATAGAACAACAATACAAAATATCAAAAAATAAAGCTGATTTTCTGAAAAGATAAAATTGACAAACCTTTAGCCAGACTAACTAAAAACAGAGAGAAGACCCAAATATATAAAATCAGGATGAAAAATGAGACATTACAACTGATCCTCCAGAAATTAAATGGATCATTAATGGCTTCTATGAGCAACTATATGCCAAAAAATTGGAAAAATCTAGAATAAATGAATAAATTTCTTGACACATACAGCACTAACACTATGTCAAAGCCATAATAGGAGGTCTCCCAGCGAAGAAAAACCTGGGACCTGATGGCTTCACTGCTGAATTCTACCAAACATTTAAAGAAGAATTAATACCAATCCTACTCAAACTATTACAAAAAATAAAAGAGGAAGGAAAACTTCCTAACTTATTCTCCAAGGCCAGTATTACCTGATACCAAAATCTGACAAAGACACATAAAAAAAGAAACTATAAGCCAACATCACTGATTAATATTGATGCAAAAGTCCTCAACAAAATACTAACAAACCAAATTCAACAAAACATTCAAAAGATCATTTATCATAACCAAGTGGGATTTATCCCAGTGATGCAAGGACAGTTCAACACATGCAAATCAATTAATGTCATAGATCATATCAACAGAATGAAGGACAAAAACCATAAGGTCATTTCAACTGATGCTGCAAAAGCATTTGATAAAATTCAACATCCCTTCATAACAAAAACCATCAAAAAACTGAATATAGAAGGAACATATCTCAACATAATAAAAGTCATATGTAACAGACTCATAGCTAGTATCATACAAAATGGGGAAAAACAGAAAGCCTTTCCTCTAAGATCTGGAACAAGGATGCCCACTTTCACCACTGTCATTCAACATAGTACTGGAAGTCCTAGTTAGAACAATCAGACGAAAGAAATATAAGGCATCCAAATTAGAAAAGAGGAAGTCAAATTATTCTTGTTTTCAGAAGATAAGATCTTATGTTTGGAAAAACCTAAAGACTACACCAAAAAAACTATTAGAACTGATAAACAAATTCAGTAAAATTGCAGGATACAAAATCAACATACAAAAACCAGTGATATTTCAATATGCCAACAGTGAACAATCTGAAAAAGAAATCAAGAAAGCAATTTACAATAATAGCTACAAATAAAATTAAATATCTAGGAATTAACCAAAGATCTCTACAATGAAAATTATAAAACATTGATGCAATGAATTGAAGTCACAAAAATATGGAAAGATATTTTATGTTCATGGATTAGAAGAATCAATATTGTTAAAATGTCCATAATACCCAAAGCAATCTACAGATTCAATGCAATCCTTATCAAAGTACCAATGACATTCTTCACAGAAATAGAAAAAACAATTCTAAAACGTTTATGGAGCCAGAAAATACCCAGAATAGCCAAAGAGAACGAAACTGGGATAACCATATTACCGGACTTCAAATTATACTACAAAGCTATAGTGATCAAAACAGCATGGTACTGGCATAAAAACAGACACATGGATCAGTGGAACAGAATAAAGAACACAGAGATAAAGCCATACATCTACAGTGAACTCATTTTTGACAAAATTGCCAAGAACATACTCTGGGGAAAGGACAGTCTCTTCAATAAATGGTACTGGGGAAACTGGATCATTCATATGCAAAAGGATGAAATGAGACCCCCTATCTCTGCCATATACAAAAATCAAATCAAAATGGATTAAAGGCTTATATCTCACATTTGAACTATGAAACTACTACAAGAAAACATTGGGGAAAATCTCCAGAACATTGGTCTGGGCAAAGATTTCTTGAGCAATGCCCCACAAGCACAGGTAACCAAAGCAAAAATGGGCAAATGGGATCACATCAAGTTAAAAAGCTTCTGCACAGCAAAGGAAACAATCAGCAAAGAGACAACCCACAAAATAGGAGAAAATATTTGTAAATAACCCATCTAACTAGGGATTAATAACCAGAATACATAAGAAGCTCAAACAACTCTACAGGAAAAAGTCTGATTATCCCATCAAACATGGGCAAAATATATAAATAGACATTTCTCAAAAGAAGACATACAAATGGCAAGCAGGCATATGAAAGGGCGCTCAACATCACTGATGGTCAGAGAAATGCGAATCAAAACTACAATGAGATATCATTTCACCCCAATTAAAATGGCTTTTATCCAAAAGTCAGCAATAACAAATGCTGGTGAGGATGTGGAGAAAAGGGAACCCTGGTATACTATTAGTGGGAATGGAAATAGTATAACCACTATGGAGGACAGTTTGGTGGCTCTTCAAAAAATTAAAAATAAAGCTACCATATGATCCAACAATCCCACTCCTGGATATATACCCAAAAGAAAGGAAATCAGTACATTGAAGAGATATCTGCACTCTCATATTTGTTGCAGCACTGTTTACAATAGCCATGATTTGGAAGCAACCTAAGTGTCCATCAACAGAAGAATAGATAAAGAGAATATGGTACTTATACACAATGGAGTACTATTCAGCCATAAAAAAAGAATGAGATTCTGTCATTTGCAACAACATGGATGGAACTGGAGATCATAATTAATTGAAATAAGCCAGGCACAGAAAGACAAACCTTACATGTTCTCACTGATTTGTCGGAGCTAAAAATGAAAACAATTGAACTCACTGAGATAGAGTAGAAGCATGGTTACCAGAGACTGGGAAGTGTAGGGGGAATGGGCAGGGCAGGGGAAGTGGGGATGTTTACTGGGTACAAAAACATAGTTAGAATGAATAAGACCTAGCACTTACTAGCACAACATGGTGACTCTAGTCAGAAATAATTTAATTGTACATTTTTAAATAACTAAAAGATTATAATTGGATTGTTTGTAATACAAGGGATAAATGTTTGAGGGGGCAGATACCCCATTTGCCCTAATGTGATTATTACGCACTGTATGCCTGTAACAAAATGTCTCATGTAACCCATCAATATATGGGTTACATGTCCCCACAAAAGTTAAAATTTAAATTTAAAAAATCAATAAATAAATCAATAATAAAGAAATTATTCTGCAAATAAAATACAGACTGAAAATGGTGGCTTTTAAAAACAATAAAAACATGTTATAAACATCTACACATTGAGAAATTTGAAAACCTAAACTAAAAGGATACATTTATGGAAAAAAGTTAAACATTTATAGGTGAAAAGAGCATAAATAAATTGAAATGGCAAGTAAAGGTCTTCCTTGCCATAAAAAGACCCAGTCAAGATTGTTTGGCAAGTGAGTTTCATCAAACTTTCAAGGAACAATTCATCACTTCTACAAGTCATTCCAGAATGTAGAGAAAGAGTGAAAGCTTCTGACGTGTTTTATGAAGCTAAGGTTATCTAGATTTCCAAATTAGTTAAAGACAATGTAACAAAAATACATGTAAGCTGATTTTAATATGTATGAACATAACCCATAAATATTAAATAAATTATTAGCCAACAAAATCCAAAAGTGTATTACAAAATACATTAGATCAAGTTGTCATTCATGACCTCAGTAATAAAAAATGATTCAACATCAGGGCAGAAATTCTATTGATGAAATTTACCACATTAAAGTCTTAAGAAAAAAATATGATTTTCCCCTTCAAATGCAGGAAAAAAATTGAGCAAATTTTCAACATCTATTTATGATTTTTAAGAGATTTAGTAAACTAAAAATAGAATAAAACTTTCTAATTTTGTGAAGATGATAAGCTAAGAATATATACAGTAAATAGTATGCTTAATGGGAAATAGGCACAGACTCTTCAAGAACAGGAAGAAGGTAAGAATGCCCATCGTGAGTGCTAGAGATCTTGGTCAAAGCCCTGAGGCAAGGAAAGAAAATAAAGTGTATAGATTGCAAGGTAAGAGATAAAATGGTGTCATTTGCAGAAAGAATAAATGAACTACATTGAAAAAAATTAACAGAATTAAATGATATATCATTAGATTAACAGTGAAGCCTCGGCAAGTTTGCTGACTCAATATCAACTTAGAAAAATTCATAACATTTTCCTATTACAGCAATAATCAACTAGAAATTATAATAAAAATAATATGCCTTTTATAATAGCAATAAAATGTATACAATAAATACACAAGATCTCAGTGTAGCCATTGTTGAACGATATTAAATAACATAAAAGTTCTGAATATATAGAGAGATATTTTGTGTTCTGAGCTGGATCAATTTAATATTATGAAGAATGCAATTCTTCCAAAATTAATCTATAAATTCAATGCAAATTCTGTAGAAATCGTAGCTGGATTTTTTTAGGAACTTAATAAAATTATTTTGAAATTTATATGGAAGAAAAATATGTACAAATAGCTATTCAACTTTGAAAAAGAAGAGCAAAGAGGGAGGACTTAGCCTAGCTATGGTTTAAAAGATCCATAAATCCCATAGTAATAAATACAGTAAGACATTGGCCAGAAAATTAAGCAAACAGACCAATGAAACCAAATAGAAACCCTATAGACAGACTCATGAATGTATGAAAACTTTATATCTAAAAGAACACCACAAATTAATGGAGGAAAGAAGGACTGCTCTTTGTATGGCCTCAGGGAAAACTGGCTCATTATACAAAGAAATGCAATGCTGGATTTCTACTATGCAACAACGGGAGCTTGAAATGAAATATTTGAGTATGAAAATTAAAACTATAAAATAATAGAAGAGAACATAGGAGAATGTCTTTGTGACATTGTCAAAGGGATGAGATTCTTAAACAAAACAACAGCACAAACCATAAAGCATATTTGATTAACTTGACTGTCAAAATTAAAAATTTCTGTTTAACAAAGAACATCTTGAAGAAAGTTAAGGATATGAAAGATGAGCACAAGCTTTATAAGGTTCCACTTAGAAACACATGAATAGGACTAAATCTTGTCATTCAAATATTTTAAACCTGAATGTATCTCTCTGCAACTGCCCAAACCCCATATATACTCCAAAGCTTACAAATGTGTTGAATACTTTAAAATGGCCCGTGGGCTAAAGCCCTAGTGTGAAATGTGATGACAGTATAATTGTTTCATTTTAGTAGATTTTAGGAAGATCGTCGGCAGTTACAAATGGTAGAGAGGAAACTTTGAAAATATCTAAACCTATCTTATCAATTAATAAAGAAAAATGGGCCTAAAGACATCAAATGGTTTAGCTAATGTCACAGTCAGGTTTTTGGTTTTGTCTTCAGATTTTCACATTTTCAAATGCACTCTGCATGGGGTTTTGTAATTTTGCTCAGCCATTTGGCAACCTTCTAGTAACTGAAGGCTTTTTAATATGCCTTTTAAAATAAACAAGGAATGTAAGGGAAATGAGTTACCTCTTAATACCTCCCTGCATGTTTCCCTCAATAAATGAATAAAGTCATGTCTCATTTAAATTTTAAAAGCGGCAGAGATGAATACAATATGTTAGTGTAATCACACAGACCCAAGGGCAAAAACAGGCAGCAAACTGCACCACACACCCAGGGAAGTCTGAAGAGGCACTTTTTCTGTAAATCCAGTGATAATTCTCCCTGCCAAGAGACAGAATATTCCCTAAGAGACAACCCTGAACACAACTCGGCTAAAAACCCAAAAACTGTTGAAACCCTTTTCCCAGGGCCTCAATAAATTTTTATTCAAATTTTATAGATAGAATCAATTTCATTGAGAATACTCATAATGCTCAAACAGTCACAGTAAGAATACACACCTTCCCCCAATCCTCACAATCACCACCACTTACCCACATAACTGAATCCCTACAGACTCCACTTGAAGGCATCACTTGGGTCTTTTAAATTATGGACCCAATGGGCCTGTAATTGGTATCCAGCCATCATATAAGTCCCACTTACAGCTTGCACTTTTCCGCATTTAGCAGGTTAAAGAGGATGATGAAAATTTAACTTCATATAGTCAGCTCTAGACATAAATAGGGGTCTAAAAGCAAAATTACCTTATTATCTGCTACCAGCACAAAGTTCGCTGGTAGGATTTAAAAAAAAAAAACAGATATAAAGCATTTTCACTCTTTAAAAGAGCACTTTGAAAATTAATGTTCGAAAGAATGGAAAAAGCTGCAAAGATGAGTCACACAGTGACATCATTTCTGAGTCTCTTCAAATTCTCACATAAAAAAGAATCATTAGAGAGCAAAATAGAAACCTCATAGACAATATTTTCAAGCAAACTACCTGATAAGGTATCACTTGGAACACAAAAGTACAAGCAGAGATGAAAAAAATCACCAAAACCCTGAGACCTGAGTGGTAATAGTTTCTGTGTGGGAGAAAGCAGAAAGAGTTATTCATATCTGAAGGACCAGAGAACAGGAAAATGCCAAACTAGCCAAGGTGCTCCCCTGAAAACAGTATGGATCAATTTGAGAACATCAGCTGAAACTGCAGGATGTTGCCCACTCCATTAAGAAATGAGGACAAGGGCCCTTGGTAAGAATGTCTACAGGGGCTAGAGCAGTCAAGGCTCTATGGACTCTCAAAATTGACATACCAGGACTCTTTTCCAGGACAAGGCCCCCAAATTTATACAAATTGCTAGTAGAATCAACACTGATCAGGACAGGGGCAACAGAGATGCAGGAAAGAGAGAGTCTAGATAAAAGGGAGGAGAGGAACAGAATCTAGAAATTGCAAAAAGCAAACTACCATAGTCTTGAACACTACGTAGAACTAATCCACAAAGGAGCTCTATGAAGCTAGAAAAGCTATACTGAATCCCACCTTCTCCTGAAAAGTTCAGGACAATGTATTTCACATAAAGATAAGCAACCAAAAATTATCAAGGCCAAATGCCATTTAAAAAATGAGAAAAAGAATAAGGAACAGAATAACATTCCCACAGAGAATGCAATCATTAGACAGACGTGCCCATAGATCAGGTCAAAACTTTTTCAAAATGGGCTTAAAGGCATTAAGAAAAAGATAAAACACATGAAAATATCAGAGTTAGAAAAACACAGAAGTGTGATTAAACTCAACAAGGAATTAAAAATAAAAAAAAACAACTTTACTTCAAAAATAAAGGCGAAACCAGAGGGAAATCAAGAATGAATAAATACAACATACAATTCCTTAAATGAAATAGAGAGTAAACAGGGAGAAATATTTTTACAATGAATGAAGAGATAACAAGAATTTGAGAGAGTCAGATATTGAAGATATGCAAAGAAAATTCAACATATGAATAATGGAAATTCCTAATGAAGAAAACTAAGCAAAGAAAGAATATTATAAATTATTATTCAAGAAAACTGTACTGTAATAATAATGTTTTTAAAGATTTGAAACTATAGGAGCACACTGCTTACCTGAGAATACTGACCTGGGATTACTAACATTAAGATATATTTTAATAACATAACTAGATTTTAGATATAAAGAAAAAAATCCTTTGTTCATGTAGGCAAAAAAAAAAAAAAGCCTGTGAATTATACTGAACAAATTAGCTTAATTTTCAACATCAATGCTTTAAGCCAGAAGGAAATAGATATATTTAAGATTCTCAAGGAAAGAAGATGTGAGACAAGGATTTTATATCCAGCAAAATTGACTTTCCAGTGTAAAGGGTAAAAATTGTTATCAACATGCAAGAACAGGGAATGTTGTTCTCATGAGCTTGCCTGAAAAATCCACTAGACAATAAACTTCAGACAACCAAAAAAACTAGAAAGACATTGACATAAGGACTGCTGACAAGACTTAAACTTATATATAGTTACTTTTAGAATAAAGACTAAATGAGGGTTAGAAGGGAAAGATTGTTGTGTGTAATATCTACATGCTCAGATAATGTGCATATAGTTCAACCATTTAAAATGGAAGGGGGAAATCATAGGCAAAAACTTTTTAACTGTTTTTGGCAATTATGTTGGTGGTTGAGTATCAGTGTCGTTATTTAGATTTGTATGTGTGAAATGTGGAGTAAAAAAAATAAACAATTATGGAACATTGTATTCTACAATTTCTCATGTCCTTGAGGACCAGGTTTCTCTGTGTGGAAGAAAGGAGCCAAGATGTAATAAGGGACAGGTAAAGCATAAAACAAAACAAAACAAAAAACTGTATTGCTGAATTTGAAATGAAAGTATCAGTAAAACCTGATGAGGCGTTTTATCCTTTTTTTTTTTTTAATTGCATAGATACATGTATTTCTGAGCTCTGTCCACTGAAGAGGCTTAGAAACAATGGCGAACCCAATAGTGATGGTACCCATTTTGGGTCCTTAAATATCATTTCCCATTAAAAGAAACCAGGGCAATTGGGAGAAGTGGATGATTCTAGGTCTGGGATTAGAAATGCATATGATGATCTGGGAATATTTTATTACACCAGATACTGAGGGAGCTATCAAAGACTACAAGGGTCAAGCCAAAAGGTCTCAGGAGCTAACTCGAGGAGGCTTCCACTGGCCAGAGATGGGACAATTTGAGTTTTAAAAGAATAACAGTTGCAATTAATTGAAAGCCATCAAATATGTTGGAATCCATGAGCACAGAATATTTTTTTTTAATCTCATGTCACTTTTGAATGATCAGGATGATAATGAGCCAATTCATTGCTTTGAGATGAATTAACATCCATGCCTTTGTAAATGAAGGGAATCAAGCATTTATCCTACCTTTCCTGTATGAACTGTACCACTGGGTAACCAGAATAGATAAGAAGTAATTATTTGTAAAACTGTTCAAATTAATGAATAAAAAATAAATAAGTTAAAATAACACCATTTTGCAACCCCATTGGGACTAATGGATCTACACTGAGAAACAACAGTTGTTAACATCACAAAATCACAGAAAACCATGTGCCTCCTGAAGAAAGAAGACATCATTCTCTCTGGCTTTGTCAAAGAGAGTCAACCTGAGTCTGATCAAACCTCTGGATTCAACTGTCAATTCGTAGGAAATATAGCAAACAGAGAAACATATTGACCTGTACCAAGAGTATGCCATCAGCAAAATCAGAATATGTGAAATTCTATAGGTCAAAAGAGGTAAACTGTAAGAAAAGAAGGGGATTGACGAGTGACTGTATAATAAAAGAGACGAAAAAGACCTCAACTTTTTAGGAATGCTTTTACACCGTTGGTGGGAGTATAAATTAGTTCAACCATTGTGGAAGACAATGTAGTGATTCCTCAAGGATCTAGAACCGGAAATACCATTTGACGCAGCAATCCCATTACTGAGCATATACCCAAAGGATTATAAATCATTCTACAATAAAGACACATGCACACGTATGTTTATTGCGACACTATTCACAATAGCAAAGACTTGGAACCAACTCAAATGCCCATCAATGATAGACCGGATTAAGAAAATGTGGCACATATACACCATGGAATACTATGCAGCCATAAAAAAGAATGAGTTCGTGTCCTTTGCAGGGACATGGATGAAACTGGAAACCATCATTCTCAGCAAACTATCACAAGATCAGAAAAGCAAACACCGCATGTTCTCGCTCTTAAGTGAGAGTTGAACAATGAGAACACATGGACACAGGGAGAGGAACATCATACACCAGGGCCTGTCGGGGGGTGGGAGGCTAGGGGAGGAATAACATTAGGAGAAATACCTAATGTAGGTGATGGGTTGATGGGTACCGCAAACCACCAGGGCACATGTATACCTATGTAACAAAACTGCACGTTTCTGTAACCCAGAACTGAAAGTATAATTTTTAAAAAGACAGTTTTTTTTATTTACTATTATTTTTACTTTAAGCGGCAAGATCTAATTACGTTGCCCAGGCTGGACTTGAATTCCTATACTCAAAGGATCCCCCTACCTCAGCTTCCCAAGTAGTTGGGCCTACAGGCACACACCACCATGCCCAGCCAATTTTTTTTAAAAAAAATAGGTAGCACTAAGTTATAGTTTTCAGGCATGCCAATTGCATAATGGAAGTGTAAATAAATTTTTTAAAAGCGATTAGTATAAAAAGTCAGGACAGGCCGGGCGCAGCGGATCCTGCCTTATAATCCCAGCACTTTGGGAGGCCAAGGAGGGTGGATCACTTGAGGTCAGGAGTTCAAGACCAGTCTGGCCAACATGACGAAACCTCATGTCTACTAAAAATACAAAAATTAGCCGGGCATGGTGGCACATGCCTGTAATCCCAACTACTCGGGAGGCTGAGGCAGGAGGATCACTTGAACACAAGAGGAGGAGGCTGCAGTGAGCTGAGATCATACCACTGCACTCCAGTCTAGGTAACAGACCAAGACTCCGTCTCAAAAAAAAAAAAAAAAAAAAAAAGTAAAGACAGTAGTTACTTTTAAAGGAAGAGGTGTTAAGGGGTAATTTCAAGGAGTGACTTCTTGACCTGGTTAGTAGTTAAGATCATGTTTACCTTATGATAATGCACTAAGTACACACTTATTTTGTGTGGTTTTCTGTATATGTGTTTTATTTCACAATAAAAATATTTATTTTATTTTAAGTTCCGGGATACAAATGAAAAATATTTAAAAAGTAATGTTTATACTCCTATTACCACCAACATTAGTATATTTTCATTGTATTTCTTCTCACCTACCTCTACTCACCCCCATAGTTACATCATCACTAGGGACACCCACTAGCAGCAGAAAATCCTTCTCAGCTTCTGCATAGAGCAATCAAAACCTCAGGGTTGGATTATAGATTATTATGCATGGAATTTTGACCATTTTTACTTATGGGATCTAAAATTTGTTATAAACCATTTCCATTGCAGAAAGATAGGGGCTTGATTTAATAAAGACTTTGAAATCAACGGCAGAAGGTTTCAGACTAGTGGGAATTTAAAGAGGCATTGTTTTGTGAGCTTTCCTGACAGGCTTTGAATTCATAACAGTGGTACATGTGACATTTTCCCTGGGTTCTTTTGAGATCAGATTGTGGAAACATTTTCCCTTTTGCTTTTGCCTCTACCTGGAGTGAATCTGATTTTTCTGCTTTTGGTAAAAATGACAATAAAATCTGAAAAGCCTGTCTATCTTGAAGACAGGTCTAGACAAGTGATTAAGTTAAATGCCCCAAACACTTCACAATAGTAATATAAGGTGACTTGCTAGAGAGGCATAAAGAATAATTCTATTATATTTACATGCAGATATTGCCCTTGGGGCTGGCCTAATTAGTCCCGTTAATCACCATGGCCCTTTCACTGCTAAGCTGGTGAAAAGCTAAACCTAATTAATACTCTCTATGGCCAAGCAGAGTTCCGGCTGTAGTGGTGCCTGGGCTCACAGCTGTCAGGGAAATATTGCAGTGCTGTATTTCCTTTTCTTCCATAATATTTGCTCAACTTTCCCCTTCGCAGGTTGTAAGTATATAAGCAAGTTGAGGACAAAGCCTGTGTATCATTTGTCTTCATAGTCTACTTATACTTAGCACACAGAACTGCATAAATAAGAGACAAGGTGTTGCTCATTCAATTCCTTTGTTAGAGAAAAAAATATCTGCAGAGGAAGTATGCAATTAACCAACAAATCTACTTAATTTTTTTTCCTTTTTCTAAATTGAGATACAATTTACACACAGTGCAAGGCACAGATTTTAGGACTATATTTTGATGAGTTTTGATAAATGCACACAGTTGTATAACCCAAACACTTATCAGGATATAAAACATTAGCATGACCACAGAATATTCTCTCACGCCCTTTTCAATCAATCAATCAGCATGGGCCCCCAGAAGTAACCTCTGTTGTGATTAACATTGTGATAGATTATGTAGGCCTATTCTGTAATTTCTTGATATAAGTAGAATGATATAGCATGTTCTCTTTTGCATCTGGCCCCTGTCATACAACATAATGGTTTTGATATTCGTCTGCGTTCTCTATATCAGTTATTAATTCCTCTTTATACCTGATTAGTAATCTGTTGTGTGAACATAACACAATTTTTCAGCCATTTTCTTGTTTATGGGCCTTTGATTGTTTCCCAGTTTAAGGCTCTAATAAATAAAGCTGCTATGAACATTATTGAACAAATTATTTTGTGAACCTGTTTTCATTTGAGTAAAAACCTAGGAATTAGATTACTGGGTCATAGGGTAGGTATACATTTTATAAGAAACTGCCAAACAGGTTTATAAAGTCATATCATTTGACAATCTCACAAAAACCATATGCAAGTTCAGCTGCACAATGCCCTCTTCAAATTTTAGTGAGTACGTGGTAGTATTTCAATGTAGATGTAATTTGTATTCTTTTCCTGATAACTGAAGATATTGACCAAGTTTTCAGTGCTTATTAGGCAGTCATATATGTTCTTCCTCTGAATTGTCTGTTTAAATCTTTAACCATTTTAATTTAGTTGCTAGTCATTTAATTTTGAGTTATAAGTGTCCACTATAGATCCTAGATGTTAGTTCTTTATCAGTTATATGTTTGTTAAACATGCTTTCCCAATCTGTGGCTTGCCTATTCATTTACTTAACATTGTCTTTTGATAAGCAGAGCTTTTTGACCTTAAGTTCAATTTATCAACTATTTTTCTTTTATGCTTAGTGCTTTCTGTGTCCTGTGTGAGGAACCTTTGCCTCTCCAAATGTCACAAAGATATTTTTCTGTTGTTTTATTCTAGAATCTCTACAGCTTTAACTTTTTTTTTTTTTTTTTTGCTGAGAATGGTCCATTTTTTATTTTTTATTACACTTTAAGTTTTAGGGTACATGTGCACAACGTGCAGGTTAGTTACATATATATACATGTGCTATGTTGGTGTGCTGCACCCATCAACTCGTCATTTAACATTAGGTATATCTCCTAATGCTATACTTCCCCCCTCCCCCCACCCCACAACAGGCCCCGTGTGTCCCTTCCTGTGTCCATGCGTTCTCATTGTTCAGTTCCCACCTATGAGTGAGAACACGCAGTGTTTGGTTTTTTGTCCTTGTGATAGTTTACTGAGAATGATGTTTTCCAGCTTCATCCATGTCCCTACAAAGGACATGAACTCATCCTTTTTTATGGCTGCATAGTATTCCACGGTGTATATGTGCCATATTTTCTTAATCCAGTCTATCATTGTTAGACATTTGGCTTGGTTCCAAGTCTTTGCTATTGTGAATAGTGCCGCAATAAACATACATGTGCATGTGTCTTTATAGCAGCATGATTTATAATCCTTTGGGTATATACCCAGTAATGGGATGGCTGGGTCAAATGGTATTTCTAGTTCAAGAACCCTGAGGAATCGCCACACTGACTTCCACAAGGGTTGAACTACTTTAGAGTCCCACCAACAGTGTAAAAGTGTTCCTATTTCTCCACATCCTCTGCAGCACCTGTTGTTTCTTGACTTTTTAATGATCACCATTCTAACTGGTATGAGATGGTATCTCATTGTGGTTTTGATTTGCATTTCTCTGATGGCCAGTGATGATGAGCATTTTTTCATGTGTCTTTTGGCTGCATAACTACTTTAAAGTTCATATGGAACCAAAAAAGCCCGCATTGCCAAGACAATCCTAAGCCAAAAGAACAAAGCTGGAGGCATCATGCTACCTGACTTCAAACTATACTACAAGGCTACAGTAACCAAAACAGCATGGTACTGGTACCAAAACAGAGATATAGACCAATGGAACAGAACAGAGCCCTCAGAAATAATACCACACATCTACAACCATCTGATCTTTGACAAACCTGACAAAAACAAGAAATGGGGAAAGGATTCCCTATTTAATAAATGGTGCTGGGAAAACTGGCTAGCCATATGGAGAAAGCTGAAACTGGATCCCTTCCTTACACCTTATACAAAAATTAATTCCAGATGGATTAAAGACTTAAATGTTAGACCTCAAACCATAAAAACCCTAGAAGAAAACCTAGGCAATACCATTCAGGACACAGGCATGGGCAAGGACTTCATGTCTGAAACACCAAAAGCAATGGCAACAAAAGCCAAAATTGACAAATGGGATTTAATCAAACTAAAGAGCTTCTGCACAGCAAAAGAAACTACCATCAGAGTGAACAGGCAACCTACAGAATGGGAGAAAATTTTTGCAATCTACTCATCTGACAAAGGGCTAATATCCAGAATCTACAATGAACTCAAACAAATCTACAAGAAAAAAACAAACGGCCCCATCAAAAAGTGGGCGAAGGATATGAACAGACACTTCTCAAAAGAAGCTTTAACTTTTATGTTTGGGTCTATCTATGATTGATCTGAAATTAACTTTGTGTGTGTAACACAATGTAGTACTCAAATTTCATTTCTTTCCACATGGACAAGCAGTTGCTCATCACCATTTGTTGAAATACCTAGCACTTTTGTCAAAAATAATTGGCCATCATGTGTGTAAGTCTGTTTGTGAACTCTATTCTGATCCATTGATTTGTCTATTTTTATGCCAATATCACACTCTTGATTTCTGTAGCTTTGTAGTAATTTTTATTTTTTTTTCTTTTATTATTATTATTATTATTATTATTATACTTTAGGTTTTATGGTACATGTGCGCAATGTGCAGGTAAGTTACATATGTATACATGTGCCATGCTGGTGCGCTGCACCCACCAACTCGTCATCTAGCATTAGGTATATCTCCCAGTGCTATCCCTCCCCCCTCCCCCCACCCCACAACAGTCCCCGAAGTGTGATGTTCCCCTTCCTGTGTCCATGTGTTCTCATTGTTCAATTCCCACCTATGAGTGAGAATATGCGGTGTTTGGTTTTTTGTTCTTGCGATAGTTTACTGAGAATGATGATTTGTAGTAATTTTTAAAATTGAGAAGTGTAAATCCTCTAAATTTATTCTTCTTTGTAAAGATTATTTTAGCTAATCTAGGTCTTTTGCATTTGTATACATATTTTAGAAAAGGTTTCACAATTCTTACATAGAAATCTGCTAGGATTTTTATTGGGATTGAATTGAACATTGTTTTAGTCTGTTTTATGTTGCTTATAATACCTGAAACTGAGTAATTTATAAAGAAAAGGAATGTATTTCTTACAATTACAGAGGCTGATAAATCCAAGGTAAAGGGGTCACATCTGGTGAAGGCCTTCTTGCTAATGGAAACTCTCTGCAGAGTCTGCAGGTGGCACAGGGCATCAGGCATCATATAGCAAGGGGACTACACATGCTAGCTCAGGTCTTTCTTCCTCTTCTTATAAAGCCACAAGTCCCACTTCCATGATAACCCATTAATCCATTAACTCATTAATCCTCGAATGGATTGATCTGTTCATAAGAGCAGACCCCTCACGACCCAATCACCTATTATAGGCCCCACCACTCAATACTGCCACATTTGGGATTAAGTTTCAACATGAACTGTGGAGCAGACAAACATGCAAACCATAGCAAATATATAGATAAATTTAGAGAATTAAAATCTTAGCAATATTGAGCCTTCCAATCCATGAATTACACATTGCTATCATTTTTGCCTTAAATAGTCATTTCTCTTAAATTAAGAAATTATTTTTAAAAAGTATTTTACAACTACTAACATATTTATCATTTCTGGCTGTCTTCATTACTTTAGGTAGATTTGACTTTTCATCTGTAGCTAGTTCCCTTCAGCTTTGAAAAATTTTAAAGTGCAGCTCTGCTATGATGAATTCTCTTAGCTTTCAATCTGAAAAGTCCTTATTTTTCTTTCTTTTCTGGGGAAAAGTGTCTCTGAATATTGATTTGTTGAAAGTTTTGCTTTTCGACACTTCATATGTCATTTTATTTTCTCTGGCTTGCATTGTTTCTGATAAGGTGTCAGTGATTACTTTTATTGCCATTCCCATGTGTGTAATGTGTCTTTTTTCTCTGGATGACTTTTTAATTTGTTCTTTATCTTTGGTTCTCATAAATTTGATTACAATTTGCCTGGATGTGGTTTTCTTTGGGTTCATCTTCTTGAGGCGTTGGAGTTCCTAAGATCTGTGAGTTAATCTTTTTCAACAAGTTTAATATTGAGGAACAATTATTTCTTCAAATATTTGTTCTTCCCCAAGGATTTTTTTTTTTGGCTAAGACCTCAAAACCACAGGCAACAAAGGCAAACACAGACAAATGGAATTACATCAAACTAAAACACTTCTGTACAGCAAAGAAAACAATCAACAGAACAAAAAGACAACCTACAGAATGGGAGAAAATATTTGCAAACTATACATCTGACAAGGGATTAGTATCCAAAATATATAAGGAACTCAAACAACATAATAGCAAAAAGACAAATATCCTGATTTTTAAACAGGCAAATTACCTGAACAGATATTTCTCAGAAAAAAAAAGACATACATGGCCACAAAGGAATATGGAAAAAATGCTCAACATCACTAATCATTAGGAAAATGCAAATCAAAACTACAATGAGATACCACCTCATCCCAGTTAGAATGACCATTATCAAAAAGAGACAAAAGAAAACAAATGCTGGAAAGGATGTGGAGAAAAGTGAATCCTTGCACACTGTGGGTAGGAATGTAGTACAGCCATTGTGGAAAACAGTATAGGGGTTCCTCGAAAAATTGAAAATAGAAATACCTTATGATTGAGCAATCCCATCACTGGTTATATATCCAAAGAAATTGAAATATGTTGAAAAAATATCTGCACTCCCATGTTTATCACAGCACTATTCATAATAGCTAAGATATGGGATCAACCCAAGTGTTCATCAATGGATGAATGGACAAAGAAAATGTGGCACATATACACAGTGGAATACTAGCAGCCATGAAAAAAGACTTAAATCCTGCCATTTGCAGCAACATGGATGAAGCCAGAGGACATTATGTCATGAAACAAGCCAGGCACAGAAAGACAAATATCACATGATCTCATTCGTATGTGGAAACTTTAAAAGTTGATCACATATAGGCAGAAAGTAGAATGATGGTTATCAGAGGCTGGGTTTGTTAGAAGGAAGAGGCAGATGAGGTGACACTGACCAACGAATACATAATTACAGTTAAACAGAAGGAATAAGTTTCAAGAGATCCATTGTACATCAAGGTGACTATAGTTAATGATGATATATTGTATTCTTGAAAAATGTAGACAGTGAATGCTATTTGCTTTTACCACAAAAATGCTATGTGAGGTAATGCATTTGTTAACTAGGTGGATTTAACTATCCCACAATATAGATGTACTTCAAAACATCATGTTGTACATGACAAAAAACATATATTATCTGCCAACATAAAAAATTTGAAAATAGAAATATTTGTTCTTCCCCAATTATGTTATTTTCTTTTAATTAAAATACATATTGTTATACCTGTTGGTATTGTTGCACAGGTCAACCCCTATGCAGCAGGTATTTTATTTTTTGGTTTTGTTTTTCTCTTGATGCTTCAGTTTTGATAGTTTCTATTAATCTATTTTAAAATGCAATGGTTTTTTTCTTCTGCTGTTAAGCCCATCGAGAAATTTTTTCATTTAAGCTGTTATACATTCTAATTCTAGAATTCCTATTTACTTTTTTCTTATAGTTTGATCTTTTTCTGCTGAGATTCCCCACGTTCTCTCGCTGTGCCCATTTTTTCTTAATATTTATATTTGTACTAATAATGCAAATCAAAGGTTTATTTCATAAACCTTGCCTGCTAATTCCAGAATCTGTGTGATCTCTGGCTTTTTCTCCTGATTATGTTTTATGTTTTTCTGCTTATTCACGCATACTGTTAACTTTTTAAATATGTATTGAGCATCATGAATGCTGTGTTTTTGAAAGTATGAATTCAGTTGTCTTCCCATAAAGTGTGTTGGATTTTATCTGGGCCAGCAAGTACTTTCTTGTGGATCAGCTTTAACCTACTGAGGCTAGATTTTAGACTTGTTTATAGTGAACTTATAGTAGTCCTTCCTCTAGGATTAAAGTAGCCCTAACCCAAGGTATGATCTTTCCAGGATCTCAACTGAATGACCAAGATATTGAGTGATATCTCTTCATTTTGGCTGGCTGGACCCCCTATGTCTCTTCTATCTCCCACATCCCCAGCAGCCATTCTCTGCAAGACCTCACAGTCTTGCCCTGTGAAGCTCAGTATTTGACCAAACACTCAAGGGGTCAACTTATTCAGATTTCTGAAGCTCCTGTTCTGCTCAGGTCCCTCTCTCCAGTAAATTCCAGGCATTTCACCAGTCCAGAAATTTGCTCTCTGTTTCCTGAGCCCAGAAAGACTGTTATTCTCTAGGTTACTTTCTTGTGCTATGGTTTGGAAAGTTCACCCAAGCAGAAAGTAGAGCAAATATGAATCCTACCTCATGTAATTTTTTTCCTCAAAGATCAAAACCCTGCCTTGTCTATTGCCTTAGACCACTTGCGTCATATATTTTACTCAGTTAATAGTTGTTTATGATGAGAAGGTAAGTCTGATAGCTGTAATTCTGCCATAATCAGAACTAAGGTCTTTAATATTAATGTTTTAAAATTGTCAACGATTTCCTTCAGGATGTATCTAAAGGCCTTTGCTAATTAACTCTGGTGTCTTTACTGTGGTTATCCTCTCCTGTGTATTTTGGGTTATAGATACTTTTGAGAATCTAACAAGATTAGGAAGCTTTCTTCAGAAAAATGTGTATGGTCCCATTTATCAGGGAATCCCAGGGATTTCATCAATCCCCTGAAGCTCAGCTGTGAAGCATTGCTGTCTACAGACTGAGGATTAAGAAACCCTGCTCAATATCTTTTCTGTAGCTATAAACATGTGGTTGGTTTGGGTTTGTTTCAAAAATTGAAAGCAAGCTAATAAGAGCCAACATAGAAAGTTTGGCTCATGCCTGTAATCCCAGCACTTTGGGAGGCTGAGGTGGGCAGATCACGAGGTCAAGAGATCGAGAACATCTGGCCAACATGGTGAAACCCCGTCTCTACTAAAAATACAAAAATTATCTGGGCATGGTGGTATGCACCTGTAGTCCCAGCTACTCAAGAGGCTGAGGCAGGAGAATCGCTTGAACCCAGGAGGTGGTGATTGCGGTGAGCTGAGATTGTGCCACTGCACTCCAGCCTGGTGACAGAGAGAGACTCCATCTCAAAAAAAAAAAAAAAAAGAAAGAAAGAAAGAAAATTTAGATAAATTTTCTAGAAGGTAAATGAGTTTGAACACCTGAGAGGAATACATTTTTATGCACACCTCAACAGGTTTATATACTTCACTTTAGGAAAAGATTTCAAATTTTTCAAAGCCTTTTCCTAATTGAACCTAAACTTTATGTCCACCATACTGTGTCTTCATTTCCACTTGAGTGTGTGAAAATTGACCCAATTGGTTGCTGTATAGCAATCTATTGTTTTTATGGTAAAAAAAAAATTGTTGGTCAACCTACAGAATGGGAGAAAATTTTTGCAATCTACCCATCTGACAAAGGTCTAACATCCAGAATCTACAAGGAACTTAAATTTACAAGAAAAAAACAACCCCATCGAAAAGTGGGCAAAGGATATGAACAGACACTTCTCAGAAAAAGGCATTTACATGGCCAACAAACATATGAAAAAAAGCTCAACATCACTGAGCATTAGAGAAATGCAAATCAAAACCACAATGAGATACCATCTCACGCCAGTCAGAATGACAATTATTAAAAAGTGAAGAAACGAGATGCTGGTGAGGCTGTGGAGAAATAGGAAGGCTTTTACACTGTTGCTGGGAATGCAAATTAGTTCAACTACTGTGGAAGACAGTATGGCGATTCCTCGAGGATCTAGAGCCTGGAATACCATTTGACTCAGCCATCCCATTACTGGGCATATACCCAAAGAAATATAAATCATTCTACTATAAAGACACATGCACACATATGTTTATGGCAGCACTATTTGCAATAGCAAAGACATGAAACCAACCGAAATGTCTATCAATGATAGACTGGATAAAGAAAATGTGGCATATATACACCATGGAATACTATGCAGCCATAAAAAGGAATGAGATCATGTCCTCTGCAGGGACATGGATGAAGCTGGAAGCCATCATCCTCAGCAAACTAATACAGAAACAGAAAACCAAACACTGCATGTTCTCACTCATAAGTGGGGGTTGAACGATGAGAACACATGGACACAGGGAGGGGAACAACACACCCAGGGCCTGTTGGGGGTTTGGGGGTGATGAGGGGAGGGAACTTAAAGGACTGGTCAATAGGTGCAGCAAACCACCTTGGTACATGTATACCTATGTAACAAGCCTGCACGTTCTGCAAATGTATCCTGGAACTTAAAGTAAAATAAAAATAGTTGGTCATTATATAGTTAATCTATTCAATCGTGTGCTGTGAGTTCTTCTGTGAATACTAAAGAAAACATATCAATAAAATACAGTTTAAAACTGTACAGCTAGCTATCATCTTGTCTTCATATCAGTTCCCCCAGAAGCTGACTCTGAAATAATGACTTATGTACAAGTAGTGTATTTGGGAAGTAGTCTCAGGAAATATTTGAAGGGGAGAGAGAAGTTATACATGACAGAGAAGAAAACCAAGAAAGTGTGTATAATGAACTGGAACTTAATCCCACTGAGGAGCTCTGAAGGCCAGCGTAGAACACACACCTCAAAATAGCACATCTGAAAAATGAGAGAGCTGGGTTATTATCTGTCCACCGATTTCCGTTAGACATCGGTTGAGAGCTGCTCCCAGGCAATCTTAATTCTCTGGCATGTCTTGCCTACTGTATGTAGGTGGACAGACGGGCCTCAGTGGCCAGAGAGATCCCTAAAAATCACAGGTGCTGGCAGTTGAAAGTCAAACTGTCACACACATATATCAGTGTTGAGGGGATGTGGGCAGGGCACTAACAGCAGCTGCTACAATCCTTCAAATCAAAACAATAATTAGCACTGATGACACTTAAATAGTAATGTTTTCCTTCGTGTTATAGTTTCATTTTTTCCTGCAAGATGATGGATGCCTCTCCTGGAGTCCCAAAGACTTGGGAGCTGTCAAACAACATATGCTTCCTAATGTATCGTGTTCAGAAAATAATGTTCACAATTTGCTGATTTGCTTTGGTTTGTATACGACTTCTGTCTGGCTACGGAAGCTAAAGCATCATGAGAACATGTTTTAATAATAAACAAATTGAGTCCTACCAAACAATTTTTTCTCATAGAAATGTATTTTCTCTTGTGTGATGTCACCATAGGATTCCACATGATAAGGAAAATAAACAGTCTTGGTGGAGATGGCTTTAGCTCATCCTTTAAATTACAATCTAGAATAGCTTCAGGGAAAAAGTATTTTCCTGGTGTGCTTTGGTTCCTTTGAAAAAGCTGCCTACAAAAAGCTAACATTCTTTTAACGCTAGGCTCAATTCTAAGTCTATGCATGTATTAATTCATTTAGGTTTCATACAGACCCCGGTAGGTATGTACTATCATCAGCCATATGTTATAATTAAAGACAAGGAGGAAGACTTTCTGAAATCATCATAATTACCTAAAGCCACAGAAGCGATAAGTAGACAATCCTGGAATTGAACCCCTTCTGACCACTGCAGCACACTGTTTCCCATCTACATCTGAACTGGCATTAGATAACTTTATCATCTAGCAATGCAGGTTCAGAGATAACTATCTCTTTCTTCTTTTCAAATTTTTGCTAGACTTGGATTCCAAATGGATTTTTCATGAACTCTTCCTGAGAAACAGGTGACTTCAGAATCTTGATGTACCTCATGGCAGAGATTGTTCTCACAGGTATTTAGCAGACCAAATCAATGTGCTCTAGATAGGGGTCAACAAACTTGTTTTTTGTAAAGGACCAGGTAATACATATTTGCAGGTTTACCAACCATATATACCCTGAAAACAGCTATAGAAAATATACAAACAACTGGGCATGGCTTTGTGCCAATAAAACTTTATTTATGAACACAGACATCAGGCTGGTTTAGTTTACTAATCCCTGCTTTAGAACTGTAAAGTGCAGTTACATCCCTCATCATTAACTGCCTATGAGTTCCACTTTCAGAAATTCTTGAAGATTTAGTCATTATTACACAATATGTAGTACAAACTCATATGAAGTTAAAGCCAGAAGAAATTTTGAGGTGCCCTAGTTCAATGAGGAAGTTAATCTAGAAGATATTCCCACTTGATTTTATTTAGATGTAAAGGCAAGTCCAGAGATAACTATCTTTCAGTGACTCTGAGCTTTATTTATAAATGTTAGCTAGTGGAAGGAAGGTTGTAAGAACTGGATGGAAAATATTCAGGGAAAAATGAGTGTCTTATCTGTTGAAATTAGGCATATCCTCACGAAGTTCATTAAGGGTCTTCAAATTAATTAAATGGGGACACCAGTGTTAAAGCATTAGAATCAAGTAAGAATGCCAATAAAACAACTTTTATTTTTTCATGCAGGATTAAAAAAACAGAATTCCATTTATAAAAATTTAATTTTATTTTTATCTATCTCTTACAATAAAATCAGGTGAATATATAGTCACTCTTTGACGTGGCATAAGTATGCCTAACTTGGAAGGCATCTTATACTTTGGAAAACAGCTTAGATGTGGAGAAATTTAGGCTCAATGACAATTATGGCATCCTAAACAAAAAGAGACCCTAGATATTAGCTATCGCAGTTCTTTGTTTTACTTGTAGGAAACTGAGGCTCAAAGGATTCAGTGTTGTGTCAAAGGTCATCCAATTAGAAATAAAGCTGGGATGAAACCCACATGCACTGATGAGAAACATCTTCCAATTTTAGGGCTAGAAGGATTCAACAATCCCAGCTCTGCTACTTAGAACTTTTTAACTTTATGTATGCTGTTTAAACTTTCTGAGTGTGCATTGTATTATCTGTAAACTGGGGATAACTACTGACCAATCAAGATTTTGCAATGAGTAAAAGAAATATATAACATCTCAGACACTTAGTAGTTGCTCAGTAATAATAGCTACTATACTCCATTTGATGATTATTAGTTGATCACTTACTAATTGTTAAGCACTACATCAGGGAATGGGGATACAAAGACAAATAAGACAAAATCCTAACCCTAGAAATGCTCATAAAAAACACATAAACAAATAATTTGTAATATAATCTGTTTTCATTGATCTAATTGAGATATGCATAAAGTGCTATGAGAATATAGAGGATGGGACACTTAGAAATTTGCTGTCTAATCTAGTATCTACTAGCTATATGCAGCTATTAAACACTTGAAATATGGATAATCCAAATCGAGATGTGCTAGAAATGTAAAATACACACATTCAAAAATGTAAGGTATCTCATAAATAACTTTTTCTATTGAGTACATGTTGAAATGAAATATCTTTGTAAAGAAGGCAAACTCTTGTTTTTCAAGCATCCCAAGACTGGTAAAGAAGACAGATACCAAATGCTATAATGCAATATAGGAAGTACAATATTAGAGGTACGCACATGGGGAAAAGCTAGGGGTATATTTCATATGTTATATGACATTTGAGCTAGATCAGTTCTCCTTGCTGGTAAAGGAAGGAGGAAAAGCATTCCAGATATCCAAACAGGAAAGGCAGGAGTAAAGACAGGGCAGTGTTCTGGAAAGAACGTGCAGCTGTTTCTTTTGCCAGTTTTCCAGGATGCCCTTGAACTCAATGTGAGGAAGAATGTAGTACTGTTTGCAACTCCCTTCCATCATTTAGTTATTCAAGCAAAATTTTTCTGCAGCTAATAATCTCATAGTAGCTAATATTTACTGGGTGCTTATAATGTGTCAGACACTAAATGCTTCTAATGAATTATCTCATTTAATCCTCAAAGTAACCCAATGAGGTAGGAACATTTATTCTCTCATTTACACATGAAGAAACTGACTACTACAAAAGATTAAGTTACTTCCCCCATTCTAACTGGTGTGAGATGGTATCTCATTGTGGTTTTGATTTGCATTTCTCTGATGGCCAGTGATGGTGAGCATTTTTTCATGTGTTTTTTGGCTGCATAAATGTCTTCTTTTGAGAAGTGTCTGTTCATGTCCTTCGCCCACTTTTTGATGGGGTTGTTTGTTTTTTTCTTGTAAATTTGTTGGAGTTCATTGTAGATTCTGGCAATCATTAAAAAGTCAGGAAACAACAGGTGCTGGAGAGGATGTGGAGAAATAGGAACACTTTTACACTGTTGGTGGGACTGTAAACTAGTTCAACCCTTGTGGAAGTCAGTGTGGCGATTCCTCAGGGATCTAGAACTAGAAATTCCATTCGACCCAGCCATCCCATTACTGGGTATATACCCAAAGGACTATAAATCATGCTGCTATAAAGACACATGCACACGTATGTTTATTGCAGCATTATTTACAATAGCAAAGACTTGGAACCAACCCAAATGTCCAACAATGATAGACTGGATTAAGAAAATGTGGCACATATACACCATGGAATACTATGCAGCCATAAAAAATGATGAGTTCACGTCCTTTGTAGGGACATGGATGAAACTGGAAATCATCATTCTCAGTAAACTATCGCAAGAACAAAAAACCAAACACCGCATATTCTCACTCATAGGTGGGAATTGAACAATGAGAACACATGGACACAGGAAGGGGAACATCACACTTCGGGGACTGTTGTGGGGTGGGGGGAGGGGGGAGGGATAGCATTGGGAGATATACCTAATGCTAGATGACAAGTTGGTGGGTGCAGCGCACCAGCATGGCACATGTATACATATGTAACTTACCTGCACATTGTGCACATGTACCATAAAACCTAAAGTATAATAATGATAATAATAATAATAATAATAAAAATAAATAAATAAATAAATAAATAAAGTGATGCAAAAAAAAAAAAAAAAAAAGTTACTTCCCCCAAGATCATACAATTAGAAAACAGCAGAGCTATCTTGGATAGGTCTGTCTGATATAGAATTCTGTGTCCTCAACTTAATGAGAATGCTGTCTCCCTGCCTCGTCTGTACTCTTTCAGGAGACCTTCACAGTGTTGCCAGAGGGAGCAGCTCCAATTGTGACCACCTGGGATGTTATCGCCAGGTCTCATTCTAAAAGCAGCTCTATGTCAAGCACATTTTGAAAGAGTTGAAGACTCAGCAGGGAACCTTCTGTGGAGATATCTAGAGTTGCCAGAAATGGTCCTGGAGGGTAGAACTCAGGAGAATAGTCAACAGAAGCAACAACTGGGAGCAGCCATTTGAAATGCTATCACCACCAGGAAGAGGAGATGTTCCTGGAAACTGCTGAGACCTGAGATGTAGGGTGCCACCTCATCAGAGAAGGCTGCTGAGGCTGCTGCAAATAGAGGGCTGGTCTGGGAAGACATTGTAATCAAAGGTTTCCTCACCTCTCTGCCATCCTGAGAGGAAACTCTCTTGACACCAAGGCAAAGGACTGACTCCACTGGATCTTTCAGTGGCCTGCTTCCTAAAGATAGGGAATAAAATTTCCTAACATTTCCTAAAATCTGGTGAGGTTGGTCCCCAGAACTTCTGAGTAAGGAGTTCTTAGGCTAAAAATATGGCAAAAGAGAAAAGAAGAGTGTTGTCTCAGAGAGAAAGAGTGAGCTGAACTATGACCTAGCTAGTAAGTTTCTGGTGGTGGTTAAGCCTTTGGAAGAAAAAAAAATAGTTACATATGTTAGGCATGTATAAAAATAATCTATTCTATAGGATTAATCCAAATAAATAAACTTCCATTCTATGTCAGTTTTTACTTTTAAATACAGATAGCTTCTGGAATTTAGGATTTCCATACTACCAAATGGAGATCAAAAAAAATTACAGCATATTAAGCATTAGCTTCTTGAGCAAAGGTTCTGCACATTTGACTACACTCAGGCCTAGGATGTTCAGAGTAGCGGCTGAGAGCCAGAGTCTCAGAGGAGAAGGCCTATCCCAAATCCCAGATTTTTCCGTCTAATAGCTATACAACTATTAATGACCACTCCTCACTTCTCTGAGAGCAGAGATTTTTGTCTGTTAATGTTCTCTACTGAATCTCCAACACCTAAAATATGCCTAGCACACAGTCAGTACTCAATAAAAACCTGCTGAATTGAATTGAATAGCATAATCAGAATCATTCTTGCCAAATATTTATTAGATGCCGTGTATAATGTGGCAAACTTGATGTTAGACAATTCACAATTTATGTGAAAGAATTTCACAGACTTTTATTCAGAATATACAAAGAACTCTTATAACTCAATAATAAGACAACACAATTGAAATATGGGCAAAAGATTTCAATAGACATTTTACCAAAGAATATATGCAAATGAATACTAAGCACATGAAAAGATGTTCAACATCATTAGTCATAAGGGAAGTGCAAATTCAAACCACAGTGAGGTACCACTTTACACCCACTACAATGGCTGTAATCAAAAGACCGATGATTACAAGTGTGAAGAAACAAGAACGCTGTACATGGTCAACAGGAATGTAAAATGATACTGCCATTTTGGAAAATAGCTTGGCAGTATCTTAAAAAGGTAAATATAAATTCTACTCCTAAGTATCTACCCAAGAGAAGTGAATACATACATACACCTAAAGACTTGTATACTGCAAGGGGTGTCATATGAGCCCCAGTTATAGCTGAATTAATTGATGCTTGGCTAAGTTCGGTAATTTTTCTAAGGTCATGGAGTTAGTCAAGGGCAGAGTTAATATTTTAAACCAATATTGTCTGGTTCCAAAGACTGTGTTCTTTCTCTCAATGTGCCACACTGTTCCTCAGGCCTGTACAGATTTTTGAAAGCATTTTTTAATTAAAAATAAAATATTTTCAAAGCTGATGGTGATCTCTTGATAAAATGCTTTATAAGATTGGTCTTTTATTCTATAATGTCCTATAATAAGACAGTTTTGATAGTCTTTCTGTATTTCCATTTCCTCATTTGCAAAATGGAAACATTAATAGCAACTAATTCATAAAATTATCTTTAAAATTAATTAATGAGATAACAGATTAAGTGCGTAGCACACTGTCCCACCCACAGAAGTGCTCAATACTTGTTATCTAGTATTCTAAGTGTTGTTATTAAAATAGTTTTTTAATTATCTCTCCATGGAGGTTGAGGAAAGGAAAACAGGTGTCAGTTAATATATGAGAAATCTTCTCAAGAATACGTTGCATATTTAGCTTTCGGAATTATGGGAAAGTCATAATGGATGCTTTGAGTATCTCATATTGGTTACAGGCAAACTACAAAGATGCTGAATATGCTTGGGCTGGGAATGTACTCTTTTGAATAAATTAATTTGAGATGATGTTGTATTAGTCAGCATGATGTGGCCACAAAAATGATTTACTTCACAGCATTGCTAAAATTTGTCTTCTCAAGCAAGATAAAGCAGTAAGCAACAGTAATTACAGCCCTGGGTTGCTCAAGTGGATTTTACAGAAAATGAACCAATGAGAGATAAGCTCTCAATTCAGATTTAATAGTCATGGCAGAGATCCTCCCCTGCTCTGGAGGATGGGACAAGGGGTCTGTGTTAGAAGAGGGGATAACATTATATGACAGCTCAGTCCCTGGAAGCTGGAGCTGTTCTGAGTGTAACTCATGGGATGTGACCTGTTTGTGTAAACTATGCTTTGCACACCTGAGGCTGGGTCATGCAGATGCCAGCAAAATGGTTATCGCCATCATGCCCATTGCCAGCCACAACCCTCCAGAAGGGAGGAGAAATAGCAGACCAGAATAGTGCCATGCCTTGGAACCAATATTAGGAGAAGAGGAGTGTATTAGTTCACTATGGCTACCATAACAAAATACCACAGACTGGATGGCTTAAACATCAGATATTTCTCACAATTCTGGAGGCTAAATGTCCTAGATTAAGGTGCCAGCATAGTTGGTTTCCTCTGAGGCCTCTCTCCTTGGCTTGCAGATAGCCAGTCTCTTGCCACCTCTTTACATGGTCATCCCTCTGTAAACGTGCATCCCTGACATATCCCTGTGTGTTCTAATCTCTCTTTTTAAGGACACTAGTCTGGATGGATTAGGGCATATCCCAATGGCCTCATTTTCACTTAATCACTGCTTTAAAGGCCCTATCTCCAAATACACTTATATTCTGAGGTACTGGGGATTAGGGCTTCAACATATGTATTTTAGGGATCACAACTCGGCCCATAACAAAATAAGGGAAAGGATGGGGCCACTTCTCATTTTTCTTTTATAGAACCAGTAAGCATGTACCTTTTCTCCCTGTATTAGTCATGGCTGCTAAATGTCTCATTTGACCTGTCTGAGCTTCAAACTGAGGGTATTTAAGTGGGTCACTCCTATTCTGCTAGCTCAGCACTCATTGGTCCGGAACAAAAGTTGAAACTAAAGACAGTGTTAAGGGGCTTCTACCACAGCTGTTTTCAAGGTTGGGGTTGGCAGTCGTAACAGAATTACCTGGGGGGCTTCATCAAACTCCTTCCCCAGGCCTGCCTTTCTCATTGTTTGTATGGTATTTTGCTACATCCCCCAACTGAGAAGGACTACTTCTCATGACATACATCCTTCCTGATCCTCAGAGACTTCTCTCCTTTTAAGAAATCAGCACTGTGCGCCTATGCTCCCGATCTTTTTCACCATGGCAGGTAGGTGAACAATGGGACAGAAGTCCTCAACATTGGCCAAGGGGTGCCAGACTGCTAGGGTTTGGTGGCATGAAACTCACAAGCTTTTCTCATTCTCCTTCTCTGCGGGAGCTTGACACCTGGTGAGAAATTTGAGAAGCCATTGAGAAGTCCCACATCTTTAACATAAATTTGGCTGTAATAAAAAAATTCCATAAAGGCCAGGGAACTGGCCCCTTAGTGCTAGGAGCACACTTTCTCATCATTACCCTGCCACACAAGAAAATAAAGAACCCACTGCTTGATGTGATACATCACGTTAATCATATTAATGATGCATTCAACCACAGGTCCTTGTGTGTATTTTTAACCTATACCTCAAATAATAATGACTTCTGTAATGATTCCTTTTCTAAGAAGTTTAAATGAAATCTGTCAGACAGCTTGGAATTACTTGAGAATAAGGAAAAAGGTAATTTTGAGCCTGAAAAAAAAGATTTTACTAATTGATAACAAAAAAAAGTGTTTATTGTTGCTCACTTTGTGCAAATACTTCGGATTCAATGGCAAGCATTCTAAGTCTGCTAGAAAAAGATAAACAAATAAACACTTGCTATAATGCAATGTAGGAAAGGCAACGTTAGGAGTATACACATGGGGAAAAAGAAAAGGACATATTTCACATTTGATGTGACATTTGAACTGAATCTGAAAGCTGAGTGAGCAAGGCAGAGCATTTCAGATATCCAAATGGGAAAGGCAGGAATAAAAATATGACAACGGTCTGGCAACAGCAAGAAGCCAGGGTGGCTAGAGTCAGAGGGCTATAAAGTGTCAGCAGGTGAGACTGAATACAAAGGCAAATTGAGGCCCAATCTTGAGGAGCCTCAAATTCCATGCTAAGGCCTACAATAGCTATGAGGGTGTGTGGGGGTGCATTGAGGAGCTTTAGGCAGGATCCCATGTGTTAGGTAATGCTGACAGCACTACTGAAGGTGGTTTAGAGACTCTGGAAGTCTATTTAGGAAGCCACTGCAGGGGTCTCAGCAAGTGCTGGTCAGAATCTAGAGCATTCCAGCAACAGTGGAAACAAACAAGAGCCAGAAGAGAGGGTTCATGGGGCTCACCACTAAGTACTCAGGTGAGAGAGCATGTCAGTAGATGAATCTCTGGGTTCCTCACTGCAAACACCTGTCAGTGGCTACAGAATTGCATTTGGATTGAACAAAGTTCTCTGTAAGTAAAAGAGCTGTAAATGAGTTAGGACAGGAACCACTAAGCTTTGTCTGAAAAGGGGCAGAGAGAATGTCTTCATTTTTGCAGGCCATTCGATCTGTCACAACTACTCAACTCTGCCACTGTAGCATAAAAATGGCCCATAGACAATATGTAAGCAAATGAGAATGCCTTGCCTGCATTCCAATAAAACTTTATTTAAAACAACACGTAGGGCTGAGTTTGCCAACCCCTAGGCCAAAATATTAAATGTGTATAATATTTTCTGTTTTCCTCCTTAATTAAATCCGGTTTGTCAATTGGAAATTTGGTACATGTTGAGATTGAACCCAGAAAAAAATTACGATTTCTGTTTGGCATGTAGTTGGTGGCTGTAGTCGATATTAAATAGAACAGGTGGTGGTCAAAGTGTTAATTCTCCTGCAAAGTCATGTAAGAACTTCAGGAAGGCTGTCATGAAATACATTTTCTGTGAATCAATAATCAACATTATTTTTGAAGGAAACAACTTTAACAGGAATATGCACTCTGCTCTCAGGGTTGCCTAAGAAAAACAATTGATAGAGGAAAAAAATACATATAAATCTTTAGACCTGAAATTGCCACCAGCAGGACTGTAGGAAAGCATGGTATTCTGGGCCAAAGGCCCCAAGACAATTGTGCTTAAATGATGCACTTGAGGCTCCCTTTAAAAAGCTGAGTGCCATCATTGGTCATTCTCTACTCAAATGGACAAGGTGCCCCAAGGAATCTTCCTAACACTTTTTCGCTTACATTTTAAAGATAAAAGGCAGCAGTTCTTTCTAACACATTTGATCAAAGATGCTGGACAAACACAGAGAACAGAGGACAATAATAAGGCTGCATTTATCTACTTCTATGCCTGATACTGCCCCAGCCAATATTGATGGCTAAAGATTTCTAGGTGACTGGCATAACTCCACAAGTTCACTACTCCAGTGAAGCTTCCACTTCCCCAAATAATAACAATAACCAAAAAAAGCTAACATGTATTGAGAGTTTACTACACACCGACATTGTCCTAGGTGCCTTATGTATATGAACTTATCATCATAATCCTAAGAAGCCCAGTATTAACATCAGCATGCCATTTTGCTCATAAGAAAAATGAGGACAGACAGGTGAAGTAACTTAAGATAACAGAGCTAGTAAGTGACAAACTTGGGAGCTGGACCCAGCCAGTACAGCTCTGGTGTCCACTTGTGTTTACACTGCCTTGCCAAAGTACCTTGTTACCTTGCAGAACATCACCCCAGCTACAAACTGGAGGTACTTACTACCTCCTCCTACTTCTGCCCTTCTTAGTAGCAAAGAAATGACTCTCTAGGCAGCTTCTTCTAGGTTTTTAAAACATAATTGTATTTGAATGTTAATCAAATTAATTAAAACCAGGAAGTTGGCCACATTTTTCTCTTTGTGATGCTCGTGTAGTTATCCTCTCCTTCTGGACTTAAAACCCTTTTGAGAAGGTGGATCATTCGGCAAAGGGAGCAATCATGTACTGAGAGCCTACTTTGACTGCCTTGACTTCCTGGACTTACACAAGTCCGGCTGCCAGGCACTGCATTCGGCAGTTTGTAGAGAGGGATAATGAAAAAGATAAATAAGCACAGTCTCTGCAAAGAGCTGACATTCTAATCATAGTATTTTTCAATGCTGCCTGCACATTAATATCACTTGGATTCAGATTAAATACCAGTGCCCTTGCCCCACTCTAGATCATCTGAATCAGAATCTCTAGGGTGAGGACAAGACAGAGGTTTTCTTTCTGGAACTCTCCAAGTGATTTGAATGAGCAGACAGAGAAACACACATGTAAATGAGTAATAATAAAATCTTATGGTTAGGGTAAGAGCAGAGTCCTATAAATAGCATGAAGACAGAGCCACTGCTTCTGACCAGGAACACTGCAGAGGCCTTCACAGAGGAGGAGACACTGACCTGGTCTAATCGGGTGAACAAATGTTCACTGGGTAGAAAGGAAGGGGAGATTGGATATCCAGGAATATTGAAAAGCAAGTCCAAAGACACAGAATTAGGGAGAAAAAAAAGATACATTTTGAAAAGAAATATGGTACCCCATGGCGAAACAGCAGGTGAGTGTTTCCAAGGCAGGAGCCAGATCATTAATGGCCTTGGGTGCCATGCTGGGTGCTGCACTGTAATCCTGCAAGCCAGGGTCCTGGCTATTGTAGCCTAGGTATGAACCAATACCCTTCTTCCAATACCCTTTCAGGTCATCTAAAAGAGAGTTCAATGTTTTTCTATACGAATTTTACTATAAAACTGAAGGATGAAAAATAGAATTAAAACCAGAGAAAATCAAAGGTATAGACACTAATTTTTGCTATATAATGAATGTATGGAACACATATTTATCATCCCTAAAGAATTTTCAGGGGCAGGAGTCCTTATCAAGCAAGGACCATCATCCCATCTTTCTCATGGAGTGTCTTTTAGCTCATGTTAACCTCTAGAAGAAAGCAGAAGAAATTTCTTCATTTGATTTAAATTATACTGCCTTCTCCCCCTTCTCCTTCTCCTCCTCCTTCTTCTTTTGAGACAAGGTCTCACTCTCTTACCCAGTGCAGTGGCGTCATCATAGCTCACTGCAGCCTCTACCTCCCGGGCTCAGGTGATCCTCCCACCTCAGCCTCCTGAGTAGCTTGGACTACAGGCACACACCACCATGCTCAGCTAATTTTTTATATGTTTAGTAGAGGCGGGATTCTGCCATGTTGTCTAGGTTGGCCTTGAACTTCTGGGTTCAAGTGATCCTCTGGCCTTGGCCTCCCAAAGTGCTGGGATTACAGGCATGACCAGCCACGCCCAACCTAAATTATCCTGCCTTCTAATGATAATGCCAGGAGTCTCCTATTTGTGGACTATGGACTGCTTCTAAATCTCATTTAATTTCTCAAGGAGGGATGATGGTCAAAGCCTCTCATCTGGGTTGTGGGGGGGATCCTATTGTTTTCAGTGCTCCAAGTACTTTTAGTAAATCTCTCCATGGGAAATGGGGGCCTTGCCAAATTCTAACTCTTAGAGTTTAACAATATGATTATTTTGCACCATCAGTAGCAACAGGAAACTATATTAAGGATGGTCATTCACTAGTTGCATGACTTACTGAAAGTCATTTCACCTCTTTGAGTCACATTTCTCAATAGCATAACGAGAGGTTATGTTCAGTTCCTACCGGCTCTGAGATTTGGTGACCTCTATGGATTCTACATTTTTTCCAGCCTAAAGTTTGGTGACCAAAATCACTTCTGATATTAACTCACTATGATTTCTGACAGCCCATAAAAACTATTTTATACCTTGACACCCCCCCCCCAAGAAAAATCAACTTAAAATGTTTATCTTTGACAAAAACACAGGCTTAGAACTTCAAAATGCCATCAGGTTGCATGCAGTTTGATGGAGCTTCTTAAGAAATCTGTCAACAACATCCTGGGTTAAATTGTTGAGCAAGCGAACTGATCCTGGCCTAATGTAGTTGAATATTTTCTGACAGCCTGCTATAGCTTCTTTAGCTCTTTGTGTTCTGTCAACTACTGGACAAAAAGAGGGTTGAGTCTTCATCCATTAAAGATGTCAAATGTGGTTCAGTCACTTGCATTTCAAGGGCATTCTATGCTATGCAAGGCTACTCTAGGTCTCTGCTGGAAGGCTCACAATAGTTCTTCTACACCTTGTTCAAAAGAAAACTATTCTAATGTTTCTTCTGAGAAGATTAACTCGTCTAAAGATTTGAATTTCACCAAAAAGGTTAAAATCCATAGCTATTGCTCAGTACCTGATTTTGGTGTCCCAGTATCTTACCCTGACAGAGTTTCATACCCTACCTCCTCCATTCCTAGTGCCAAAGTGACATGATTACTACTATTCAAGTGTTTATGATAGGTCCATGTTCATGTAAGTGCTCCAGGGTCCTGTTACTCAGAGAATGGCTTATGGACCACCAGTAGCAGCCTCATGCAAGACCTTATAAGAAATAATAAATCTAAAGCCCCATTCCACACCTGCTGATTCAGAATTTGCATTTTAGCAAGATGCTAGGTGATTTGTAAGCACATGAAAGTTTGAGAAGTGCTTGCATATCGATTTTGGAGACAGACTAGCTGTATGGCTAGGCAATGGACATAAAGCTTGACACTTACTGAGGGCTTAATGGTGCCAGAACTGTGCCCAAGTCACCCTTATAACACCTTTGAGCCCCTGTGTTTTTTTTTCCATAGAATAAAAAAACAAAGATAATGGTATATAACTTGTGTGGCAAATAGCACCACCAAACTGTTCCATCCAAAAACCAGGCGTCACCCTTGATTCCTCCCCTGCCCCCGACCTTCATCCAATCATGACTGCCCTGCCTACAGACTCTTTGAATCCATCTAATTTTCTCCATCATACAGCTAACAACCTTGTCCAAGTCATCGTTATTCTTGCCTGGGCCACCATCTACTTCTCTCCCTCTGTGTGGCTAGCAGCTTAATCTTCATCATCATTCCCCTTGCCTGGACCACTGCAGTAACCTATTGACCAGTCTCCATGAACCGTCCATCTCAACTCAATCCATTCCTCACATAGCATTAAATATTAAAATATACATGAGTTAAAATCTTAAACACAAAATGTCACAGAAGCAACGTAACATAAAAACCGATTTGTAGGATGTAATAATTTCCAAGTGTAAGCAAATTATCCTGGATGTAACTTTGGAAAGGCATATTTAATCAAGTTCGCTAGGATTCTAGGAAAGGAGAGCCCAAATTGGAAGAATCTGCACATGTGACTTCAGCCTCTCCAGGGAAAAGAGGCTCTGACCACTCTTGGATATAGCTGGTCTCGGTCTCGGTCTCTCTCTCTCTCCCCCTCTCTCCCTCCCTCATTTTTAAGATCTACCATACTATTGAGTAGATGTGGATGCAGCAATTTAGCCCTGAGACCAAGCAATCACCACCCTCACGCTGAATTTTTGCTATCTAGGCTGCATTTTGAGTATAATTTGGCTTCCCATGAAAACTCTCCTAAAGAAAAAAATGCACTAACAATCACCCTGTCTATCTCTCAGTCTTGCTACTTAGTATGTTAATAAATGTGTATGGTTTCATTCATCTGTCCTTCATGAGGTCATCCCCCCTAACCCTAGATAATTGAGTATACTGACAAAATCATATTCTTGACATCTGTATTAATTTGCCTGAATAGCAAACCATCACAAACATGCAGTGGTATAAAGCCACACTATATATTGAGCTGATGATTCTGTGGGTCATCAGTTTAGGTTGGGCTAAACTGGCTGGTACTGCTAATTTGAGCCAGCCTGGCTGACCTCTGCTGGGGCTCACACATGTAGCTGTAATTTACTGTTAAGCTGACTAGAGGCTAGCTGATTGTCAGTGGGGCGTCTCAGCTCTCCTCCACATGGTATCTCATCCTCCAGCAGGCTAATCTGGGCCTGGTGGCAAGATTCCAAGGGCACCAAGAGGACAAGCTCCAGTGCATAAGCACTTTCAAATCTCTGCTTGTGTCGTGTATGCTATTGTCCCATTGGTCAAAGCAAGCCACAAGGCTAATCCTAGAGTCAATGTGGGCACTACTAAAGGGAATGAATACTGGAAGCCATGAACAAACTGAGCCATCCTTGCAATCAGTCTACCAAGTACCCAAAGCTGAGAGCCAGGACATAGTGATAACATCAAGGAAACATCAGGAAACATCCTGAAAACCAAGTAGCTTCAGACATTCTCAAATTATTGTCAATATTCAATACACCCAACAATTGCAATATTCTACATCATTTTCTTAAAGCAAGGTGAATTCAAGCAAAACAGCTCTTAAGCCACAGGAAGCACCACCACCTCTGTCTGCCCTGTATGTGGGTGTTGTTACTGTGAACATGAAGTGTTAATGGCATGGCCCACGTTGATGCTTCATCATCAGGAATGGGAACAGGCAATGGAGAGCCAATTCTACTCCTTGGCATATGAGGAACTACAAGTTTCAGCACCCAGAGAAGATGTCAAATTTTTCTGGCCTTTCATGAAATTTGATTCACTGTGTTATGCTACTAGGGCAAAAAGACTAAAAAAAAAAACCATGTATGTGTTTCCAAAATACAATTGGTGAGGAGAACTCTGCACTAGCAAAACTAAATTAAAAGCTGTCTAAAGCAGTTACATCTGAACACCATGGCAGATTTCAAAAAAAATGAATTCAATAAAAGCTACGTTATCTTCTGGAACATTCCATGAGTATTGTGCGCAGGTGGGGGCACCCTGTGAAGTTTCTTCCCAGTGTCCTAAGTAGGAGGTAGGACATGAATCCCCTTTGTTGGGCATCACCCAACAAACTATGTGGATTTTTTTACTAATGCATATCCAGCCATTAGCATGGGAAGAAGCAAGGATACTGGTGACTGATCTTTTCAACAGCTTTCTCTTTCCTTTGATCTCCCAGAACCTAAAGAACTTCCTGTCCCAGTGGAGAGGATGCATCTCTCCCCTATTTTCTCCTTCTTTGTGTATGATCTTTAATTCCTCCCATTTTTTTCCTTGGCCAAAAATCTTATGACTCACAAGAAGGTGGAAAGGGAAATAAATATATATTTTGAGTTATTGTTTTCAAAATGTTATCCCCATCTGTTTACAAAATCTTATTGCTTTAGCAGAAATGAAAACATTTTCCAGGCACAACATAAAAGAATATATGATAGCAAGAATATCCCAAAACTTGATACAAAGTTAAGCCAGGAAAGTATTTTCGTTTACAGCCTCAGTCATACATCTTCTCCTCTTCATTTCTCTTCCTTTTCACTCCCTTCCTAGATATTGATGAATGCAAAAGCTGTATACTGGCAAGAAGATAGCTGGAAAGCTGGCTTTGAATCTCAGAGTCTCAATTTGGTAATCATATGATAAGGAACAAATTTGCTGCATTTCCCTAAGCCTCAGTTCCCCCTTCTATAGTACAGTATAGTATGGAGATTTAAAATGCTTTCCCTTGTGTCATTGTGATGAAAAATGGAATAAGAAAAGGTATATAAGCAGATGCGTAGTTCGGGACCTGTCCTATAGTAGATGCTTAGTAAATGGTATTATTATACCTCCGGTTGATAGATTTCTCTACTCAAACCATAACATCTAACATCTTCATCCATCTCATCCCATGACACGCCATTCCTGTCTGCAGGTGTTATCAGCTTATGTCATCAACTTTACTCTTTTAACAGCTCAGCCTTTCTCTGCAAAGTCTTCCCAGCAGATCTGCACTCAAATTCTTCCCAGCACTTGAGCAGGTAGGAGGGATAGAGAGGAAATTTCTCACCACCTGCCTGCAATGTAGATGCCATTCTGTTTGCGTAATCTATTCCATGCCTCAGGTCCAAATAGCTCATGAAGCACTTTATAAACTTTACTGACTCCACAAAGCATGTGGCAAAGAGAAAATACTGGACTCACCATTGAGATGGCGCCCCTCCAGGGTACAGTGAAGAGGTTGCAAAACCAGGTATGGTAGCTCTTCCCAGCAATTAGGAAAGCAAGTGAGGAGAAATGCTCTAACTTAACCTCACGGCACTAGGGAGCTGGAATCTTAGGAGGAAATGACCCTAGATGGAAGTATAATAAGAAAAGAGAGATGCCTGGCTTTCATAACCATGGGTAGCTGAGAAATTAGTTTTGTGATGCACCTAGAGATTTAATTTGTTTTCTTGAAGCCAGCATAACACTTGGAAAAGAATAGATCAGGGTTTCTCACAGCATTGTTTGGGAGGGCTGTAACAAAATCAGTTGGAGAATGTTTAAATATACAGTTTCCTGGGTTTTTCCCACCTTTCAGCCTTACCAGAGACTTGATCCTGCGAATCTGCATTTTAAGACTGCCTCGGGTGGTCATTATGTCCCAAAAGGTTTTGTCTTTGTTTTGTTTTCATCTCCTTATACCACTCTCAGGAAAGGGTGGGGGGAGCAGCAGAGGAACCAGACAGACCCAGAGAACCCAAGAAGCAATACCAAGGCACTGGGTAAGGACAACAGAAATGAGGAAAATCTCTTCCCCCTCTCCCATCCCACCCTCAAGAGAAAGGGAACATTAAAGAGTACAGCATTCTTCCCTCACACAAATTAGGAGACTTTCATGGGCCCCCTCCATGGACATCCCTATTAGCCTCTTTTTATATTTGTATTTTCAAATTTCTTAATGTTTTTCAAGTCACAGAGTGCTTGAAACTGATGGAAACAATGAATCCTCTTCTCCCAAAAATGTGCATGAACACAATATTTAGCAGATAGCTTAAAGTCTGGTGATTTAATGTATGGTCCCCACACCAGGAGCATTGGCCTCACCTGGGAGCTTGTTAGAAATGTAGGTGCTTGGTCCCCACCCCAGACTGACCAAAATAGGATCTGCATTTTAGCAAGATCACCAGAGGATCCCTTGCTCATTACATTTTGAGAGGGCTTGACTCAAGGTACAACTAAACCTGTGAGATTCAACCTGGGCCAGTGCGCTGTTGAAAAGCTCCCACAGGTGATTCTAGCGCACAATCAGGATGGACAGCCGGAGCTTTAAACCAGTGGTTGTCAAAATTCAGCAAGCTGGAAAAAACAGATTGCAGGGACCCACCCCAAGAATAATTTAGTATGGCTGGGGCAGGGCCTGAGATTCTGCGTTTCCAAGTTCCCAGGTAGTGTTGCTGCAGCTAGTTGGGACTGCACCATGAGAAGCACAATTCTAAGCTCATCGTCCATAGCCCAAAGTCAAACACAGTTTGAAGAAACAGAACGATTCTGGGGATAAGTAGAATTATCTTCCACAATGATTCTCATTCTCTCTGGGTTTCAGCTATGGCCACCAGCTCAGGCAGAGGGCAAAGCACCCTTGACTTGGAATTTGACTGAACTAGAGTAACACTTACATTGCACAGTTAGGACTCCATACGGTACAATGGAAAATAGCTTCATCCCCTCCATACCCACACTGTTACTATCCAGAGAGCTGAGATTTTTCTAGCAGGGTGAAAAAATCCAGTCCAGGGCCAGTGATTTTCTTTATTACTCTTAGATATTTTTAAAAAGCATCTTCTGGCCACTTTAGTCCCCCAAACAGTATAAGTTCAATAACTAGTACTTCCAGTCTAGCTTAATAATTGAAACACCTCACTTCACTTACAGCCTTGCATTTCTAATTCTAGAAATTAGGAATTACTTTCTAATTTCCTTCCCTTCCCTCAGCTCCCAACTTTCCTATAGAGAAGGAGCTCAGTTGGCTCCTCTCAATGCCCCTACCTGTCCCCCCACCTGCCTTTTCCTCTTCTTTCTCCAGCCACCCACTGAAGGCTGCCTCTGGCTCCTCCAGGTTTGAAGGAGTATGGGTAGAGATGAGGGACAGGAAAGGTCTCAACCCATACTATCACCGTCAGGCATTAAAGGGCTCTGTGCTTTAGAAGACAAAATTCCAGGAAGTACCACTGAGGTGGAATACAAAGTAAATACCTGCCCCCACCTCTTAGAGTTGAGAGCCTGTATTTTCCTGATATCGACGGTGTCCTCTCCAGTTGACCTCTTGAGAAACCTCCTCAGCTCCTCCTCAAAAGCATCTTACTGAAGGGGCTCCCTCTACCCGGGAAGCTGCCCTCTTGGCCATTCCTTATGGGAAATGCCAGCCCAGTTCTCCACTTGGATACCAAGAATGTCATGCATTCTTATCACATCATGTAGAATGGCCCTCTGTTCCCACAGATGGCATAGTTCCCACCTCCTCCATAAGCAGCTCAAGCCACCTATTTTTAATCCTGTCAGCATGAGTCAAACACCTATTACTTTGTACCCTCATATTTCAGAGCATTTTATTATTGCCCTCACCCCACCCCCAACGTGGCTGCCTGTAGTGGAGTATGAGGTATGGTTGGCTTCTCTCTTTTCTCTGTCAGTTCTCTATGCACCTCACCAACTGTGGACTTTGATCACCCAAGGACTGGAGAATGGAGAAGCAAGAGCAGGAAAGAAGAGAGGTAAGAGATGGGAAAAAAAACTTTTTCTTTCATGGGGTTCTTTGAGGGAGTCCTTGAAAATTCCCTCATAGGGAATCTACATTTCATTGCTTCTGACCTGGTTAATATATGTCTTCTGGTTGATGGCTTACAGTGCTGATCCCCAGCCCCTGTGCTTCCAAAAGTCCACATTTGGGCAGAGCTTTTTTTAAACGCAGCTCCAGGCTGATGAAGATCTGGTTCCCAAGAAACACTTAATTTTCTCCCCTTTGGTAGAGATACAATTTGCTCAAATGGATCCCTGTTCCTCTGCTGCCAAGGGCCATCTTATGGGTCAAGCTGTGTCCCTCAAAAAGATATGTTGAAGTCCTAACCCCCAGTACTTCAGACCATGACCTTATTTGAAAATAGAGTCATTGCAGATATAATTAGTTAAGATGAGGTCATACTGGAGTGGGAGGAGGGCTTAATTCAATATGATTGGTGTTCTTATAAGACAATATGAGGCAAGAGACAAACAGGGAGAAGACAGAGGCAGAGTTTGGAATGTTGCTGCTACAAGCCAAGGAATACCTGGGGCCACCAGAAGCTGGAAAAGGTAAGGATGGAGTCTTCCCTAGAATCTTCAGACGGAACATGGCCCTGCTGACAACTTGGTTTCTGACTTCTAGCTTCCAGGACTGTAAGAGAATAAATGTCTATTGTTTTAAGCCACCCTGTTTGTGGCACTTGTTACAGCAGCCCTAGGATACTCCTACAGGCTATTTCAGTTATCCCCTTGACTATATTCTTTCTTTCATCATAGGTCTGGCTTCATTCTCTACATGGTCTGATTCCAGAGGACAGGAGGAACACTCTAAGAGGTGCCCATGATGCCCCCTCGCTGACTGAGGTGAGGGTGAAGCATCTGCCTTCCCCTTCACCATATGATAAAGAGGAAATGTCACACAACTGCAGAGTCCAAATAACTTCCCTGCCCCACAACCACTTCTCAAGCATTAATCCTCTTATATATTTGAGTTGATGTTGAACAAAGAGTCCAAAACTCTATGTGTGTTGGTGGGGGATGTGCATGCTAATCTGCACCCCATGTTGACACATTAGAATGTGAGTGTACTTGATGCTTTTTATTTTTTGTTACCAGCCTTTGAGACATAAGCTAAAACTAAAACAGATAGAATCCCATTTTAAACTCCTGATACATTGGAGGGCAAACACCTTGGTTTTCAGTTACCTTGGAAACTACTTTCTAATTTCTAGTCATGAGAAACTTAAGTGAAACTATGATCTGACAAGCAGCTAAGGTCCTCTCGTTAATTGCCTAAGTCAAAGAAAATGAAATGGTATTCTGAAAACATCAAAACTCATGCTCCCATGAGTTCCCATAAAAATCACTACATCCGCATGTTCTGCACATATATCCCAGAACTTAAAGTAAAATCACTACATCCACTGAATTCATAACCATGTACTATTTATGAAGTGAAGTCATTAAGTCCAAAGGATAAAGAAAAAATATATATTTTTAATAAGAACCGTCTATGACAAACCTACAACCAACATCATACTGAACAGACAAAAGCTGGAAGCATTCCTGTTGAGAATACGAACAAGACAAGGATGTCCACTCTCACCACTCCTATTCAACATAGTACTGGAAGTCCTAGCCAGAGCAATCAGGCAAGAGATAGAAATAAAAGGCACCCCAATAGGAAAATAAGAAGTTTAATTATGTCTTTTCACTGACAATATTATTCTATACCTAGAAAACCCTAGAGACTCTGCCAAAAGGCTCCTAGACCTGAGAAATGACTTCAGTAAAGTTTTGGGATACAAGATCAATGTACAAAAATCAGTAGCAGCTCTATACACCAATAACATTCAAACTGAGAGCCAAATCAAGAATGCAATCCCATTTATAACAGCCACAAAAAAAATACCTAGGAATACATCTAACCAATGAAGTAAACCATCTTTACAAGGGAAAATACAAAACACTGCTAAAAGAAATCATAGATGACACAAACAAACGTAAAAATATTCCATGCTCATGGATTGGAAGAATCAGTATCATTTAAATGACCCAAAGCAATCTACAGATTCAATGCTATTCATATTAAACTACCAATGTCATTTTTCACAGTATTAGAAAAAACTATTCTAAAATTCATATGGAACCAAAAAGAACCCAAATAGCCAAATAGCCAAAGTAATTGTAAGCAAAAAGAACAAAGCCCGAGACATCACAGTACCTGAGTTCAAATTATACAAGGCTATAATAACCAAAACAGCATGGTATTGGTACAAAAACAGACACACAGAACAATGGAACAGAACAGAGAACCTAGAAATAAAGACTCACACCTACTAGTATCTGATCTTTGGCAAAGTCAACAAAAACAAACAATAGGGAAAGGACTTCCTGTCCAATGAATGATGCTGTGATAACTGACTAACCATATGCAGAACAATGAAACTGGACTCTTTCTCTACACCATACACAAAAACCAACACAAGATGGATTAAAAACTTAAATGTAAGACCTCAAACTATAAAAATCCTAGAAGAAAACCTAGGAAATACCCTTCTCAACATTGGCCTTAGCAAAAAATTTATGGCTAAGCCCTCAAAAACAATTCCAACAAAAAAAAATTGACGAGTGGAACCAAATTAAACTAAAGAGCTTCTGCACAGCAAAAGAAATTATCAACAGAGTAGACAGACTACCTACAGAATGAGAGAAAATTTTCTCAAACTATACATCTGACAAAGGTCTAATATCTAGAATCTATAAGGAATGTAAACAAATCGAGCAAACAAACAAATAGCCCCATTAAAAAGTAGGCAACAGACATGAACAGACAGTTCTCAAAAGAAGACATACGAGCGGCCAACAAACATGAAAAAATGCAAATCAAAACCACAATGAGATACCATTTCACACCAGTCGGAATGGCTATTAAAAAGACAAAAAATAACAGATGTTCACAGGGCTGTAGAGAAAAGGGAATGCTTATACACTGTTGGTGGGAATGTAAATTAGTTCAGCCACTGTGGGAAGCAGTTTGGAGATTTCTCAAAGGACTAAAAATAGAACTACCATTTGACCCAACAATCCCATTATTGGGTACATACCCAAAGGAAAGTAAATCATTTTACCAAAAAGACATATGCACCCATATGTTTATAGCGGCACTATTCACAATAGCAAAGACATAGAGTCAACCTAGGTGCTCATCAACAGTGGATTGGATAAAGAAAATGTGGTACATATATACCATGGAATACTACATAGGCATAAAAAAAAACAAAATTGTGTCCTGTCCAGCAACATGGATGGAGCTGCAGGTCATTATCTTAAACAAATTAAGGCAGAAATGAGAAATCAAATATTGCATGCTCTCCCTTATAAGTGGGAGATGAACGTTGGGTACACATGGCCATAAATATGATAACAATGGACACTGGGGACTACAAGAAGCGGAGGTAAGGATGGGGGCAAGGGTTGAAAAACTACCTACTGAGGGCTATACTAACTACCTGGGGGATGGGTTCAATTGTGCCCCAAACCCCAGCATCACACAATACCCCCATGTAACAAACCTGCACACTTACCCTCTGAATCTAAAATAAAAGTTCAAAAAAGGCCAGTGTGGTGGCTCACGCCTGTAATCTCAGCACTTTGGGAGGCCAAGGCGGGCAGATCACGACGTCAGGAGATCGAGACCATCCTGGCTAACACAGTGAAACCCTGTCTCTACTAAAAATAGAAAAAATTAACCAGGCGTGGTGGCATGCGCCTGTAGTCCCAGATATTCGGGAGACTGAAGCAGGAGACTCACTTGAACCCAGGAGGCAGAGGTTGCAGTGAGCCGAGATCGCGCCACTGCACTCCAGCCTGGACAACAGAGTGAGACTCTGTCTCAAAAAAAAAAAAAAAAAAAAAAGTTTGTTTCATAAAATGTGCACAAGTGGTTTCTAGTTTTCGTATAGTTTGTGTTCCAAGAGTTTATTTGTAAGGTTTTTGAAATTTAGAACACATTTTCTAACAAAATAATGTCCGTAAAAGTGATTATTTTTTTCAGATTAACCCCCCAAACAGTGCAGTTTGATTTTGTTTGCTTTGGTGCAAGAAATATATCTTGAGCCACAACTTTGTACCAGGTACCAAACTAAGCATCAGATCGTAGCAATGGCTGCTGATGTCCCATCCCATGTAAACTTGGCTCACCTCTGAGTTCTCTACAGCCACTTCCCACGTGAGGCACTTAAATCCCCCAATTCTCTCCCCTGGGACATTTTGCAATATCTGGAGACATTTTGGGCTGTCACAACTGGTGGTGAAGGGGTTACTACGGGCATCTAGTGAGGAGATGCTACAGATGCTACTCAGCTTCCTACAATGTAAAGGACAGCCCCCTACAACAGAGAATCATACAGCCCCAAATATCACTAGAGTCAAAGTTGAGATACTCACAGGCACACAACTTGGTGATATGCCCTCTTTCTTCTGTCTGACTCCAGCCACTCCCTTGCTCCACTCCACTTCCAGCATCTTTAGGATCATGGAATCTTAATCTTGAGACTTAGTTTGATTCCCCCAGAAGAAGATTCCAAAATGAGGTTTGAGTGTTAGTTATCTGGGAGGTGGAGGAAACAACAGGAGCATGGAGACATGAGATGAGTCAGGGAGCAGGAGGAAGCTAATAAAGGATGAAGAGTCAGCTGCCAACGTAGAACCAGAAGCCAGGGTAGGACATGCCTCAGACTTATCTCACCTTGGGACAAGAAAGTATTTATCCACGAAACCACAGAAATCATGAGTTGAGGGCTGCTGTGGGGGTTGTTGATTCCCTGGCACCTTCTGTCTTCCACATGAGTGGTAAAGTAGGATGGGAGCACAGAGAGCCATCAAGCAACAAAATGCAAATGCTAAGAGTTGGAAATTGGGCCCATGTGCCCTGAAGAGATAAGAGTGATGGGTTAAGGGCAGGGCAGCAACAGCCTTTGCTACATAGCTTTGTCTCCATGGCTTTCCTCATGAGCATGGGCTCTGGAGCCTGAATGCTTGGGTGAAAATTCTGAATGCATCGTTGCTTGCTCTGTGACCTTGAACAAGTTACCATTCTAACTTCAGTTTCTTCCATTGTAGAAGAGAAATGACAGTGGTGCTAACCTCGTAGGGCTGCTGTGAGGATTAAACAAGAAAATACAAGTGAATCACACAAAGTGCCTTGCTCAGACAGCCTTAGCTATTATGGTGATAGGTCATAATAATAGCTAACTATGGTGGAAATTTACTTTGCGTCAGGCACTCTTTTAAGCATGTGGCATGCACTAACTCATTTCATCTTTCCAATGACTGAGATAGAAACCATCATTATCCCTGTTTTGCAGGTAAATACAAGGCACTAAGAGGTCAGTCAGGTAAAGTTGTGTTGACTGAGATAAGATCTGAAGGTTGAGAGCCATTCATTATATAAAAGAGAAAAGGACATTCCAGAAGTTGGAAGTATGCTGTGTTCACGTATGCTAAATCAGAGTCCTCTTTAAAGTCTTTCCCGCTTCATGTGGTGACAAAGTCAGACACTGTGAAATACGAGCAAATATTTCCTGATGATCTAAGTGCCAGGTACAATCATTCACTTGAATTGCACAGTGACATTTTCCCCAAGCCCTGTGCTCTCCAAAGCAATCGGTGGGTGGCAGCTCAATCCTAAGGAACGTGGTCTTTTTTCACCATAGCCTGCAATTACAATGAAACCTGACCTTTGCAGTTTCATTTTCAGGCTTTTGAAATGAAGATGTCGGGATTCAAAATTGGGCAACGTTGTCAGTAGGGAGACGCCTGGAAGCAGAAGAATATTTATGGTAATAAAAAACTTGAGCTCTCAAAGGACCAGCTAAATTACAGCTGGCACAAGGCATATTAGAGCTTGTCCAGATTTACTGTCAGCCCTCTGAATTCATGGCCTTAAAAGGCAATAAATTGTTGGAGAAATACACCGCTTAAGCAGATCAGAGGTAAAAATGAATATGGAGAGCTTATAAAATGAAAATTATTAAATTCCAAATTTTTCTCCTAAATGTTGTCAAAATGTAAGGTTTCCTGACATGAACCAAGGTGTTATTTAAAAGCTGAAATGTCCATTGCCATCTTAGTACTTAATCTAATTCTCCCCTACACGGACACTTTATCCCCATATAGATGGAAGGAGATGGGTCTCCAGCTGTTTGAGGAAGAAAAAAGATGGAGCAGGAGCCAGCAAATGAGTTAAGATCAGTTCGCTCATTTCTCCTATTCTACTTTTGCCCTTCAGTGCTATAAAATTGTGAATACTAAATCTAAAAATTGAGAAATATTTTTAAAAGGAAGGTTCAACATAAATATCCTGTTAGACATTATGATATTAAGCATAGATTTTATTCCCTTATGACACACTCGTCTGCAATATAAATATCCTTAATTTGCAAGTAAATGTAACACATTTATCAAGTGAGAGAATACTGTATCAGCCTTACATGCAGTACAATAAGGAGATGATAATTAAACATCTATTCACACCACCCTTAATAAGCAAAATGTTTCCCCTAAGAAAGAAGCTAAGAAGAAGAAAAAAGGTGAACATGAAAGAATGCAGAACAAAGTATAATCAATGGTGAAAATCCGTATCTTAACCCTGCTTAATAGGATGACAGCCTTGTGCTGCCTCAGCTCCATATATCCTCCTATGAAGTATAAACAATCAGCCAACCTGTCTTCACTCTTTCTCTAAATATACACCATCCGAGTTCTCTAGCAACAGTGCAAGCAAAGACAAAAACCACAAGATAAATAAGAAACATGAACAGCCTTAAAGCATATTTCACCTAGAATAACCATGCCCAAGGAGTCAAAAGTGATGAAATTCAGTCCAATTGGAGGAATGTAACGATAAAAGCCCTTTTTTTCCTCATAGCAACTCTTGGGAAATGAGATTTCACATCCTCCCATTACAACTCAATCCAATTTTTAACAAGCAGGACCATGAAAGAAGGTCTTCCTTATGTCTAAATTAAATCCTTAATCTTGCACTTTAAGCCACATTTCCCTTTGATTGTCTACTAGAAACAGAAACTTTCATTTACCTAATGTCTATTCTCTTACTTTCTTTTATCTTCTCTGAACCACTTAAGTTCACTGTTATTCTTATTCTCTTACAATCTAGGCATTTTCTGGGCTGCATGTGAACTCTCCAAATCCTTAAATTTCATCAGTTTTGGAGTTCAGAATTATACAGGTTATTTAAAAGAGATATTAACCAAGATTCTATGTAAGTTCTTTTTATTTCAAATTTATTATAGACACAAAAACATTCATTTTGTCAAAAAATCAAACAGTATAGAAGCATATAGTTTAAAAAATAAAAGTCCCATTTCATCTCAAACTACTTCCCTTCCTGGAAGTAACTACATTTAAAAATTTGATATGTATCTTCTTGGAATGTTGTCTTTCTATGTGCAGACTTGTGTATGTATATAAACATATATGTGTTGGATTTTATATAAATTATTTTATACTTTTTATATCATTTATCTGTATATTTCTTGGCAATTTTATTATATTGGTACATAAGACGTACATGTTTGATGCTAAAATTCATACAACTTCATAGGTTAGGAATTGTGTTCAGCTTCTGGGAACAGAGGCTAGAAATAACAATAGCTTTTAAAAAAATTAAAATATCATTTCTCTACCATGGCAAAAACTGGCTTGTTGTTTTCAAACCATATTCCTTTTCCTCCTGGGCACACAGTTAAACTACACTTCCCAGAGATAGTGGGAGGGTGAGGGGAGAGGTGGGGATGGTTAATGGTACAAAAAAGATAGAATGAATAAGACCTAGTATTTGATAGCACAACAGAGTAACTATAGTCAATAATAATTTAATTCTACATTGTAAAATAATGTAATTGGATTGTTTGTGACACAAAGGATAAATGCTTGAGGGGATGGATACTCCATTTGCCATGATGTGAATATTATGTATTGCATGCCGTATCAAAACATCTCATGTATTCCATAAATATATATACTTGTGTACCCACAAAAGTTAAAATAAACTACCCTTCCCAGACTTCTTTACAGCTGGACACATCATGTGACCAAGGTTCGCCAATGAGCTATGAGTGGAAATGATGTGTGCTGTTTTCCGGACTGGGAGATAAAATCCTCCCAGAGGGATACTCCACTTTCACCTGAATGGAGTGGACTCTAAGACTCAGAGGATAATGGAGTCTTAAAATCGAAAATCAGATGCCTGTGTTGCCATTTTCAAAGAATCTGTCAGCAGAGTCATTCAACCCAAACATCTAATTTGGACATTTGCATGAGTGAAAATAAACTTTCATAGGGTTAAACCACTCAAATAGGGTTGTTGTAGCAGTTAGCCTACCTTGAATAGTACATACACGCACTAAAGAAAACCTAAGTTGAGCAGTCCAGGACTGGTATGATGGCTCAGCAGAGTCATGAGAAATCTGCACTTTTATCATTCTGCTTCACCATCCTTAACAAGTATGGCAGAGCTTTGCACCGTCTGTTCTGCTTAGTCTCTGGACCTTGTGGGGGCCTCCAGGCTATTATCCTTTCCACGATTACAACATGTCTGAAACCTATTTATTATTATGTAACCTGTGAACAATATAGCACATGATGTTCATAGCATAGAAAGAAAATGTAGGTGAGTCACATATAATCTCAAAAAACTGTTTAGAGTCTTAGAGTGACATCACTGGAGAGTATAAGAGACTTGGCAAAAATTTTTTGCTAACGATCCAAGCTTATCTCTCATGAGAAACTGAGGAGACTTGAGAAGGCATGCTCACAAACATCACCTAATTTTATAACATTTGGTGACAATATATCTTATATACTTAGTGCAGTAAAACTTCAATTCCTATAAAATTTATGTCAATACACTCTTTCACCAAGCTACCAAACCTATCCTTGATGAAAGTGCTTTAGCTCAGGCTTCTTCTATAAAGATTGTCTCATGGTCTTAGATGGCAGCTAGAGCTCCAGCTATTAGATCTAAGTTCCAGGAAACTGAAGCAGGTTAGGAGGGAGATAATCTCAAAAGACAGAGTATTGAGTGGCTTACTGAAATACTTGCAAATATTAAGTTCCAGATAGCTCTCAAAGTCACGGTGACACACATATAAACCTGAGCCCTTCCCAAGTGAGTAAAAGGGAGGAAAGTTACATACAGTGAATGCAGAGAGGACTCAACTTCCTCGGTATTCTTAGACTCTTTAAAACTAAAGATGAAAAATTTCAGAAAATCTACAGAACAAAGAAATTTCAAGGTATACTGATCACATCTCTGCAGAAGAAAACTCCCAATAGCGTTAAGGCACACTAGGAGAGAAGTCCTTGCCCAGCACACTTACATTCTTTTCTTTTTAATAGCACACCTTCATCTTCAATATATCCGGGAAACAATGTTGGCCTGCCCACCAGTGGGTCCCCTCATGCTGCCAAGATGTTTCATTGGTCACACTACCTAAATATTTTTATCTTTTAAATCCAAGTGTTTTGCTGAGCTCTAAGGACAAGCCCAAACCCCCTCCATGGGTATACTTGCATTGCTGTCAAAGAAAACAAGTTTTGAATTAAGAAACTGCTCACTTTGTCATGGTCATTTGTCTTACTGTACATTTACTTAATGATATGAAAACATGTAAAAATCCATTCCTAAAATCTCAGCAGGGAAGAATTTCTTTCTTTTCTGAGGCTATGTGAAGGATAAATATGTCACCTATTTATTCTAGTTAGACTCATGCATAAAATAAATCCTCAATTATCATTCATCAAACTTTGTATCATCTGTGTCTTCTCAATTTGAGGAATACCTCATTCATATAACTAAAAGTTCTAGCCATAAATCCTCACCCCTGAAACCCTTGCTTAAATTCAAATCTTGTCTCTATCATTTAATAACTGTAGACTTTGACAAGTCCCTTCACCTTTAAAAACCTCAAATGGTGTTTAAAAAAAAAAAAAAAAACACCTCCATCTGTAAAACAGGCATAATAGTTATCATCAACATCATGGGGTTGTTGTTGCAAGAACTGTGAATGGTCTGAGATTTGATCCTACTTTCAAGTTAAATGGCTAACTTGCCACCATTTCATAGAGGCAGACAGAAGACATGTGACTCCTGAATCACGTGAAGACTTCATTACTCAAGATACAGAATATAGCATGAGCTTCGTTTTTGCATGAAACTTGTCCCGTTAATTCCTAAGGGTGCAATGCAGAAGTGGGTCAAAGTAGACGTTACCTGTACAGTGAGTTTTTGCCACAGATGAGGCAGTCCAAATTGAGAAAACCACAATTCTTTAAAGGTCCTGCAAGTAAATCTATCCAACATTTGTTCCAAACAGAAACATTCTCTGTATTATCCTGGCCAGCAAACAAATATACCCTCTTCTTCAGAAGGAGCTACTATATCTATCTTTTAAAGCTATAAGCTATTTTCAACAAAAATCTTCTTGGAAAGATAGTCTGGAACAAAGAAAGCCAGTGCCTCTGCCTGTAAGACATGCAGAAATGCAAAAGAACTGTGGAGAATCGTCTCCCAACAGTTGTGAAGATTAGAGAATGTGGAGCAGTGTGATGTTTTCTATTAAGTGTCAACTTGATTGGATTGAAGGATGCAAAGTATTGTTTCTGGGTGTATCTAAGTGTTTCTGGGTGTTGCCAGAGAGATTAACATTTGTGTCAGTGGACTGGGAAAGGAAGACCCACTCTCAGGAAACCCCACCCACAATGTGGGTGGGCACCATCCAACTGGCTGCCAACATGGCTAGAAAAAGTCAGAAGTAGGTGGAAGAAGCTGACTTGGTGAGTCTTCTGGCCTTCATCCTTGTCCCATGCTGGATGCTTCCTTCCCTCAAACATCACTGGACTTACACCAGTGATTTGCCAGGGGCTCTCGGGCCTTCAGCCACAGACTGAAAGCTGCACTGTCAAGCTTCCCTACTTTTAAGGTTTTGGGACTTGGACTGATCCACTACAGCTTCCGTGCTCCTCAACTTGCAGACAGCCTACTGTGGTACTTCACCTTGTGATTATGTAAGTCAACTCTCCTTAATAAACTCCCTTTCATATATACATCTATCCTATTAGTTCTGTCCCTCTAGAAAACCCTAATACAACCAGGTAAAGCATTTAGCACAGTTTCTGATGCACAGTAAGCACTAAATAAATGTTAGCTATTATTATTATCCCAGGCATACAAATTATTTCAATGTCTTGAGGTTCCTATTTGTAGTACATTGTCAAGGAATCTTCAAGGGTCCAGGAACTCTTGTACTGCTGAAGATTCTCCCTTAATCTTTTCTGCAGTCACTGCTGATGTCATCAGGAACATCCAAGAAGCTCCAGAACAATTCACCTGTCTACGTCTTCATACTCTAGGAGCCCCTCTTTTGCCATTTCTTTTCAGAAAGCTGCTGGTTAAACACAAGGGAATTGTGGTCCATGCATGTCAAGGGTTTCCTGTGCCCTGCCTTAAGCCATGCCCTACTTGAGGTTGGCCTTCAATATTATGGCTATCCCAGCCCCTGCTGAATAGTCTTGATTCCTAGCTCCTTACCAAGGGCATAAACTCAGCCCTCTACGAAGATGTTAGCTTTCTACTCATATTTAGTTGTGGCAGAGATTGGCAAGGTGTTCACCAAACTCATCTCCTCTTCTTCTTGGGCACATAGCTAGACTACATTTCCCTGCTTTCTCTTGCAGTCAGGTGTGGCCAAATGCTCTAGTTCTGGTCCATAGATTGCGTCGAATGGAGGTGTACCACTTTTAGCCCTGGCCCATAGAAATATCCTACAGGAATCCTCCACACTCTTTCTCTTTTTTCCTTCACGTTCCAGCTGGATGCAGAGGATATGGTAGAGGACTCTGAGACCCTAGGGAACAGTGGAGCCACTAAAAGGTAGAAGCTCGGTTCCCTCATTTATTGAGTGCATTCCCATCAACATTTTATTATGTTAAGCCACTAAGATTTGGGGGTTTATTTAATGTAACATTTAATGTAACAGCTACACTGCCCAGAGTATTATATGTGCCTTACCCTGAGCTTATGGCCCTATGTACCCCAGCTAGGTCCCAGGTGATTAGGCTACCAAGAAACTCTTAGTAGAGAAAGACAGCTCACACCCCAAAGAAATCTATTCTTTCCTAGCATGGAGTGGGGAGGGGGCGCGTTCATAGAGAATTCTCTGAGTTCTATTCCACAATCCAAATATGATACAGCAGAGTATCCTTCTGGCTGTTGCTTCCAATATCTGACCACCTTCTTCCCACCAGGGGCCTGAATCTACATTCTCTGGGACCCCAAAGTCTTGAACAACATCTTATCATTTGAAATAAATGAAATAAATGTTCGTACTCCCTTACAGCATCAGACTACACTCCCCTTTGTCATTAAACCTACTCCTGGAATATCCAATTTAGGAAAAAGGGGCTGCTCTGGGCATGATCTTCATTTGGCTTTCAATATCAAACCCTTCTACTCAGCAAACTTTCCCTTCCTATAGGGCGCCCTACAATCTAATTCATAATTTAGCTATTTCCATATGTAGGATAGGTCCTGGTGTCCATCGAAAAATGTGATACAACCACCACTGTTACTCACTCCCCATCTCTCCTTCCCCCGGGCTTACATTTCCTGTGTCCTTTTCTGAGTGAATATGGCCTCCACCTGAGGATATCCATCAGCTTTCTAGAAAACATGGACAGATTTTTCATGCCTAGATAAGTAAAAAGTTGTGAGTTAAGGGTGAGAGGAACAATTAAGACATTTCAGGAGGGAAATAGGAAATAACAGATGAGAATGACTTTTTTAAAAGAGAGACAGAATAGATGTTTATATATATGCAAAACAAAGACCTGAAAAAAACTCTCTCAGGACCAGATAGCTTGCCTAAATCATATACCAAATCATATCCTATGGCTTAAGATGAATCACTATTCTTATTACATGTTATACCCAACCAACAGGTATAAAGTTTTATGAGAGGGCTAAAGTGTGGCTCAATAACAAACACCTGGATTAGTGGCTTTGGCGGTAGATGAAGGTAGTAGGATCACATCCTGGCTCTGCCATTTTTTCACTGGGTGATTTTAGACTAATTAGCTACTCCAACCCTCACTTTTACACCTTAAAATGAAGATAAAAATACTACTTATCTCATTGGTTAAATGAAATAACTATAAAGTGCTTAGAACAGTGAAATGCACAGTTAGTCCTTATTAAATAAATGAGCTATTTGTGGTAGAGACGTTTACTGCCCTCTGAATATCCATATGTTCTCTGATTTTTCTTAGTCCTTTAAAGTTGGAGAGACTATGTACCTATTTCTGTCCAATGGACCATAAGCATATAATGTATGTCACTTCTGAGCCAAAGCATTTGAGAACAAGTGTGTGACCTTTTGGTTCTCTTTGTCTCTGGAGAATTGATCATAGAGGCTACAAGATAAGCTGGCAGTGGCACAGGATCGAAACAGTCTCGGTTACTTGGTCTCCACATGGAGGATGGCTGCCTTGAGAAGTCACCAGTTCTTATCAGACTTTCTGTGAATGGGAAACATGCCTTTGTTGGGTTAAGTAACTGAGACTTCAGGATTCGTTTGTTACTGCAGCATGACGTAGCTTACCCTAAATAATACTGTTATAATACAGTCATATCTTAGGCACAATTAAACAAATTCAATTATATGAATTTGGCCAAAAAAAAAAATGAGAAAGAAGGAAATAGCATTTTGCCCCCTTTTCACTCAATAAGTGCATGGCCAGGTGTGATTATGAGATAAGAGAGATCAATGTGTGGCTGCATCCTCATTTGGCCCTTATTTTTACTGCTTCTTATAGTGTAAGCATCTCACTGGCTAAATATAAACCTAGTATTTAAAAGATACATATTTTTATATACAATACAGCCCCTAAACAGACAACTCTTTTATCCCATGTTCAACGGAAAAGCAAAAATTAGAATTCAGGTTCAGGGCTGAAGAGAAATATGGCTATGCTGTGCTTAGTAAGAGAAAAGAAACCTCCCCTAGTGTGGCACTTTTCCTAAGTGATTTTCAAGGATAATTTTTACCACAGTCTTCCTAGCTAACTTTAGAGCCAAACCTCAGTGTGAGATATAACTGCACTTCATTCATGTAAACATTAAATTATAATGATGAAATTAGATAGTTATATAGAATTACTGGAATTGAGTAGACACTCGATAAATGTTAACTTCTAACCTTTGCCACTATATTTAATGAATGACATATTTCAGAGACCCCAAATCAGTGGATGCCCTTCTGATTGGGGCTACCAAATCCAAGGTGGGATGGAAGAAAAATGTTTATGTCATTCCTCAGCATCAGTACCCACCCCACCCCGGCCCCCCGCAAAACTGCCTCGCTTTGTGCTAATGTACAAGAAGTGACTTCCAGCCTTTTTGCCTAACGGCCAAGAGTTAGTGAGAACATCTTCAATCTCTCCCTCTCCCCAAAGACTACTTCTAACAAAAGGCATGAAAACCCCAATTAAAGTCTAGGACATTCATAGAGTGATATTTTTCTTAATCAATAGGGTGTTATGTTATCCCAAAGGCCAGAATCCAGTCAAGTACTTTCTGTCTTTGTCCTTTATGAGCTCAGGTGGCATTTCAGAAAAGAGATCCCCATCTTTACATCTCTCACCCATGGGATGGGCCCTCCTAGACAGGACTTCTCTGTGAAGAAGCAACCCTCCATTCCTTCCTTCTCAACCAGCCACTCTGTGAATGGGGCAGGCCTGCATGCTCTGATGTAGCCTGGGTTCGTGGACATAAAGACTGCCCTGTAGACCCTACTCTTTCAATAGGGAAATACAAGGGTCTGGGTTCAAGATGGAAGCATGAGGCTCCACATTGGGCTTCTAATATGTATTCTGCATTCCAGAGAACTCCACATTGTACATTAACAGAATTTTGTCCTGCCATGAGTAATGCTGACACAATTTGCCTTTTGGCACTTTGCCTATATTCTCCATCACCCAGAAACTTGCGAAGAAGAGTGACTGCAAACCTCACGTCAATCTCTGGCATCAAGAAAGGCACACCTAGTCTTGGGACATAACCTGTTAAACGTTTCCCTTATAAACTGCCCTAGCTCCCTTTCTTATCCTTTGCAGAATTACAAGAGCTATGATTAAAGATTCATCTGCAAATAAGTTATGATAGCTACATGTAGTCAAACTCAGTCTCTTTCCTAAAAATTGTTATGGGAAAGGGAGCCTCGTATGTGGTTACATAGTGAAGTCTGTAACTTACAAAAAAAATTATATCATCGTGTTATGATGCATTTCTTTATTGCACAATAGAATAACATATGTAAAATCTGATATATTTGATGTGCACAAACCAAAACTGTTTCTGCTTGGTCTTATTAGGAAGATAAATGCCGCAGAAATGGGTGTTTATATATTTTTATTACATACAATAAAATGTGTAAGTATACTTATACAGAATATGTAAAAAGTATTTTGGTGAGTCAAAGCTTAAAATGCCTAATATAGCAAAATGAGCCAAAACTTTTGTGTTTTTATGAATTACATGGAGCTCATCCTCAGATTAAATCATGATATAGCCATGAGGGTCATGGAGGCAACCAGTGTATTTCAAATGAGTTCATTTTAAATCACTACTACATGCAAAAATCCTGAACTATGAATCTGTAAAGTGTTCATTCCAAGGGTAATGTTGCATATGTATTTTTAGTCTCATGTTGTAAAGGAAAAATAAAACATACAAATGCATATTTTATGAAAGCTACTCCATGAACCTTATTAAGAAATTACAGGCTCTGTAGTACATGCTCCAAACCTGTGGGATTTGCTTTATTATAAGGTAAATTGCTATCTTATACAAGTTTCTATTAAGATTATATATGCCAGCTGATTCCTGGCCCGCCCCAAACGCACCAGTAATTGCAACAGTACACATACATCTGCTGATTTATTTTGGGAGAAAGGTCAGTTTCCATTTGTGATAAACTACCTCATGTTAGTTAATATCATGCCATATTCAGTCAAATTTCTAAAAATACACCGGTGACTATTGATTGTATTTATCACATTATGTTGTGACTAAAGTCCACTCAATTTATTTTCTTTCTTGAAGGGAAATTTTCTTTCTTGTGAGCTCAGAGGAAATTTTCAGACAGAGGAAAGCTAGTAAGAACCAGTATATATGAAACAGGAGGTCTGCAGCCCCACCCTCTGGAATCTCTACCTGAAGCATAAATAATACCCATGTACCCATCAACACATCTGAAGTCCCCAGTGCACCCTTCTCCAATTTCATTTTTCTCTCTCCTCTGCCCCCATAGAGTCACCACTCTACTGAAATTGGTAGTCTACTGAAATTCCCATGCATTCCTTTATGTCTTTACCATATATGCATCTATAAGCAAAATGTTATTGCTTTGCATGTTTCTAAATGCTACATAAATAGTATCATAGTTTGTGTATTTTTCTACATCATGCAAACTCAGCCAGGACAATGTTGCCCCCAAGGGGGTGAAAATTGGTTCTTGTTGGGGGGATCTTACTCTTCTGATGTATAAAGCACAGATATACATAGAGTACATAAACAGGTATACAATATATCTTAGCTATTAAAATTTCACGGGGAGGACTAAGAAAAAGTCTAGAAAGGCTCTTTGAGAGGTGATAATGACAAAAAGGTTGAAAAACATTATTCTACATTTTACTATTTTCTCTCAGTTTCATGTCTGTGAGGGGTGTCCATGTTGATATATGTAACTCCAGGTCATTCCTTTTCCACTATGCAGAGCATTCCAATGCATACATATGCCAGGAATTACTTCTCCATTCTGCTGTGGATGGCACTGTCGGTTGGTTCTGTAACTGAGCATTCTCCAGCATGTCTCCTTGTACACACATAAGTGAGTTCCCCTGGGATGTACACCCAGCAGTGGCATTTCTGGGCCCTGAGTAGCTGCACAATCAGCCTTACTAAATGTTGGTCAGACAGTCACAGAACCTGCCCAGACCCAAGGGAAGAGACACAAACCCCACCTCCTGAAACTAGTTTCAAAAAATTTGCAGGTATCTTTAATTTATTCCTGGAGTGGGGTGGGGTGGGGCATGGGAAAGACTTTCTCTCCACCTCCTCACTGTCGCACAGCACGGAATAAAAGAAAAATCACTCCTTCTCTCAACACTATCTTCGCCCAGTCACCTATTTATGTAGACATTGTATATGTATGTTTGTATGCATGTCCTTAAGAGTGGTTTCTGTGTATAGAGAAGAATATTCTGTGTGTGTGTGTCTGTTTTGAAAATCAACATTCGATTTATTAAAGTTACAAATTCAAAAATCTAATTATTTAAGTTTTTAAAGGCTTAAAATTGTGTTCTATGTATAAGGCTACTAAAACTTAGGAATAACCTTTTAAAAGCCCTTGAATAGTGTTGGTTCCATGTAAAACTTAAATGAATGCTTTTAAGCATTTTAAACTAAATTTATAAATTTATAGATTAAATTTCTTCCTCTTTTTGAAAACTACAATTGTCTGGTTTTGCAAACCTTTCAAGTACTTAAGTCATGCTTACAAATCTAATAAATTCAGCTTATAAACAGAATACTTAAGCACATTAAATATTCTAAATCAGCTTATAAACTTAGTAAGATTTCAATTTAATATCACAAATCTAAATTACTCAATGACATAGGTTAAAATTGGAATTAAAAGGCTGACCCAACACTCTAGAGAGATTAAATTTTTTTAAACATTAAAAATACTTTAAATTATAAATATGTAATAATGCTTTAAGACAAAAATATGATAATATTACTATTCCAATTATCTGAAACACTTCTATCCTTAATCCTAAATTTTCCTGGAGTTAGAGGCTACTAATCCACTAAAGAAGTTTATGTTACTCCACACAATTTGGAGATTCACTTCCCATGTAATTTTTGGGATTGGCCAGGACATTACTGATTTTTTTACTGTGATGCTGATGGGACTAACCAGGCCATATTTATTCTAACAGCAACTCCAAAACTTTCAAATGGACTGGCACATCCTATTCTTCTGATATAAGTCACATTTTCAAGCCAGATTAGATTTTGTCACCCCCACTGAGGTAATTTACCTCATTTGATTTAATTTCGCATATCTTTGGCTCATGAGATAAATGCATACACTTTCCCTCTAACTCAGAAAACCTTCGAACTTGATTCTGTTCATGTAATTCTTATCTCCTAGGACCATACTCCTTTGCAGAAATTGAAAACTCAGCTTGATGAACTCTAGATCTCTCATGAGGTTATCTGACCATTTGGTCACAGGCCCCAAGATCACTCTACAAAGGCAGAGCCAGCTCCTCTGGGCCCATGTATGGGGCCTCCCAGATGGGGCAGAAGAATGACCCCAGTCCTTATGCAGTGGTAATGGTTTCCAGACACACACTGCAGCTCACTGCCCCCACCCTTCCTTCCTCAACAAAGGTATAGGGAAAAGACTATACTAATTGTCCAAAGTATTTCAGAAGTGTACGGTTTTCCCTGAAATCTCCACAACCACTTTCTTTGAAAATCAGTTTTACAAAATGAGTTAACTTTTTTCTGGCTAAGCAACAAACAGAACACTGACATCTAGGGGGCGGGGGGAGTAATTTACTGAATTTATATCATGTACCCAGCCCTGGGCTTTAGACGCATCCTCTCAACTTTACGTTTACACTAGCCCTATTAGGTAGATACTTTCCCACTTTTACAGAAGAATAAAACTGAGGCGTGGAGAGGTATATCATGTGAAAACAGGTCCAGCTAATCTTATAATTGATGACTAAAATCAAACAGATTTTATCTAGGTAAGGCACATTTCATCAAACTGAACAATTTTTAAGGTTTTCAATGTTTTATCTTACCCTTTAAAGCAGGATTCACCCATTCAGATGGGTGAATTTTATGGTATGCAAATTATACTCCAATAAACCTTTTTTTTTAATCAAGTAGTTAACTTCTGGTTTTTAGATGGCATAAGCATGTGCACTGGCCACTAACAATTCTTCTCACCTAGAATAAGCCACCTCTTGTCTTTTTATAAAGCTCCTCTTCAAATATTATTTATGATCTATTTCTCTCAGGATCATCAGAAAAAGCAACAGAAAACCTACTGATGAACTAGACAACTCTGCATGCAAAAGATGTGGCCTGGTAGTTCCTTGTTGATACTTTTTCTCAAATGTACTCCTTTGGCTAAACAGACAGCCAAAGCCGTATGGCGAGATAGAAACAGTTCTGAAGGATTCTTTATCAGCCTACTTATGGAAGGGAAAATTCATGCTTATGACTTGATATCTATGACCTCAGCAGTAAATATCTGTCACCAAACCACATGGGCATATTTGATCTTTTTGAAGCAATTAAATACGAATCTTTGTTTTCATTTATAAATCCCAGTGCATGATAACTAAGAGTCACAGCGTGGAGCTACTCTCACTTTATTTTAACATCTGCTTGACTGTGTAACAAATTTAAAAAATATGTAGTTTAGCATAGGAGGTATTCCTTTTATCCTTATAGAACTCTAAAAGATACATAGAAAGGTTTTAGTCTCCTCAGGGTATAGCTCAATTGGTGACAATTAATGAGCATAGAACATTCAGCTGCTCCCTTCAAGGGTATTACTAGCCGGATCAAGGAAAAGGGGTAGCTTTTTCTGACTTTTCCAAGTTAGAGTTGTATAAAAGTTCCTTGAAGAGTGAGTGTGTCTCATCAGTGGAAAATGCCAGAAAAGAAGCATCAGGCAACCTCAAGAATATTGTCAGTCTCGAGCCTCTCCTACCAACTCACCAGGGTAAGGTAAAGCTTCAAAAGAAAAGGAACAGAGAACCTCAGAAATCATTTCCCCTGGGCAGAAAGCAGTGGTTTTAAAACAGTCTCATCTTTGTAATTAATTTGCTTGTTTCCTTACTTAATCTGCACTGCCCAGGCAGTTAATCTTTGCACGATATCCTTTTGTCTTCTCATGTAATTAAAATCTCCCTTCTATGTTTAAAGGCTCAGGGCGCCACATGCTGACTACGAGAGCAAGCATCAAGGCTTGTGAAAGATGAAAAATGATAGAGGGCAGAAAAGAAGTGGGGAGAGAAAAAAGGAAATGAAGGGATGATGAGGGTGAGGAGGTGACAAGGGAGGGAAAGGAGAAAAGTTGGACTTTAATAAAAGATACAACATCAATATTCTCCCTGATGGACCATGTATTGGAAGCCAACCCAGAAGAGATTTTTTAAGGAAAGCGTTACCCCGGCCTATAGGTGACCCCTGGGTGGGTGTGCCTACCACCGTGCAGAATCAAAATAGGTTTCTTTTCAAGCAAATATTCAAGTTTCACAACAGAAAGTTGACGTTACCCCTGTCTCTGCTTATTTCAAAGCATCTGAATCCAACTACATTGATAACATGGAATCTCTGCATGCTGACTGCTTGCCAAAGAGGATAGCTACACTGCTATGGTTTGAATGTGTTCCCTCCAAAATCCAGGTGTTGCCAGTGTGATGGTATTAAGAGGTGGGGTCTGTAAAGAGGTGATTATGCACTGAGGGCTCCTTCCTCATGAATGGAATTAAAGCCCTTATAAAAGAGGCAATGTTTGGTTGGCTTGCCCTTCTACGTGAGGATCATGGGAGGACACAGCATTTCTCCCCTCCAGAGGATACAGTGACAAGGCGCCATTTTGGAAGCAGAGAGCAGCCCTCACCAGACGAGTGAACCAGTCAGTGCCTTCATCTTGGACTTCCCAGCCTCCAGAACTGTGAGGAAATAAATATCAGTTCTTTGTAAATTAACCCGTCTCAGATATTTTGTTATAGCAGTACAAATGGACTAACACAACCACTCACTTAGCAAAAGTGAAATTTTAAGAAATAGTATTTATAGATCATTGCCAGCATGATCTGTTGTTTATTTTACTGCATGTACCCTAAATTTTGTTCTTGGAGAAACCAGATCAGACTTGTGCTCTTCATCCATTTTATTTTGGCTCTTCCTAGTCCTAGATATACAAAAACTGAACAGAGTTTTGGTATAAGCCATCAAGCAACGTCAAGGGAGTTGATAAAAAGTGGCCCAGATTGCTTTAGTGGTGGCTCAAGTTGTGATATGGACCCAATTCTCTTAGCGTGCTGGATGCTGTAGCATGCATTTGTATACTAAAGTCATCCATAGTTTCATGTCATTTTTTTCTACCAATAATTCCTTTTACCATAATATTTCTATAAATATTAGTGCTTACTTTCTTGAAACAAATGAGGTACATATGCATTGTAGAAAGTATAGAGAATACAGAAGAGAAAGAAGAAAAATTATCACCCTCCTTTTCTCTCCTTTCACTCCTTACCCCTCAATACCTCAGTTAACATTTTGGAGTAAATTGTTTCCTTCTTTCTTCAATGCATATGCATATATAAAGTTCTTTTACAAAATATGATTAGGTCATAATACTGTTTTATAAGCTACTTTTGAATACTTTCCCATGTCGTTATGTATTTTCATATAGCATTATATTTAGTAGTTGCATAGTATTTTATTATTTATTGAATCAATCACCTTTTGCTGGATATTTCAATGGTTCCCAAGTTTTCACAAAAAAGGTACTACAGTGAACACCCTTGTAGCTATTTCTTCATATATATTCAAATTCATTTGCTTCCTCTTTCATAATAAAAATAGAATTGCAGACCCCAAAAGGATGCAAAATTTTAAAGCTTTTGATATTTTTGTCAAATTATTCTCTGAAAGGGTTATATCAATTTATGTATCAATTGACAGTATACAAAAGTATCTGTTTCTTAACCTTTGGCCACACTACATACTTTCTTGTTTGCCAAGCAAAAATCCATTTCAAAGTTATTGGATTTTTCATCTCTGGTAATTGGTAGGAACGAAGTGTTTTTTCATTTTCAATTTTATATTATATATTTTTCCTATTACTTACCTGCTGTTACTATCCTTTGTTCATATTTTTCCATTGAAATGTTCCTCTTTTTCTTTTGATTTACAACAGCTCTTTATATGCTAAGAATTGCAATCTTTGTCTGGCATACACATTACAAACATTTTTCCAGTTTGTCATTGTTAAAGTCAGATTTTGACAGACAGACCTTTAATTTTTTTTACTCAAATCATCAATTGTTTATTATTTCTAGCTTTTGTGTGATGCTTATATAGTTGGAACTTGAATAAGAGTTTTTCTGTGGCCAGAAATCAACACTGGGGCCAAAATGCTAACTACTCCCTATTCTAAAGAGAGCCACAAATACTTAGAACCAGACACCTCCCCACAGAGCTTCCTAAAAGGGAGCTGAACTGCTTTTGCTGCCCTCTCTCTTCAATTCCTCTCCCACTGTCCCTGACAATGGGAGAAGACTGCGGAAGGGTGGGGGATAGGTGGGCAGGTGGTAACTGAGTCAGAGCACACAATAGCTTTTTCCTCACTTCCTCCATGGAGATCCTCACCAATTCTGAATCTAAATGAGGGACAGGCACAAAGAGGACCATTGGTTGCATGTGCCTACAAGAGGAATGCAAGGAGAAGAGACTGGCATCTGAATATTGGTTTGACATGTGCTCAGGCAGATGTGCTTTTCTGTCTTTGGTTTACCCAAGCAGAGGAGAGAAAACAGGAGGCAGATGCCAGGAAGCAGGCAAGGGGCTGGCTAGCCCCCTTGCTGCCCTCCATTTTGGTGGTCAAGTGAATATGGACAACCCCAGAAGGCAAGAGGGGAGCCAGCAGCAAGTTGCTGTATCTAAAGGGAAAAATGCAAGAGAATGTGCTGGGTTCAGATTGCCACATCAGGGAACTGTGCAGTGAAGTGGCCCTCAATGGTGCCCATGAAAGAACACACTGGTGCCCCATGGAGAGAGCCCAACCATTGGGATGTATGTCACACAGATGACCCAGAAGGAGAGTCAGTGTTGGCCAAAAAACAAGCAAAACCATGAGAAACAACAATTGAAAACAGGTAAGCAAAGAGACTTTGTCTCTCCTTTTCCATCTTCATTGATGTAACAGGCCAGAGGGGTTATGGGAAAGGGAGACAAGGCATCCCAAAGAAGAAAATCTTCTCTGATCTTGTTTTCCATGTTTCACATTAGTGCCACTCTAAAATCTCTGATCTTGTTTTCCATGTTTCACATTAGTGCCACTCTAAAGACAAGGCATCTGTTTTTGGGGAGATATGATATTACTAACAGGCTAACTCATTTGAAAGGATAAAAATCCAGTTAATTAATACATCATGAACATTTTCTTGAGGAAGGGGAGGAACCTGAAAAAATGGACACAGGCCAGGTATGTTTTGATGAGGAAAAGAAATCCAACAAAATCTGATCATTTTCCAAGAAAGGGAGGCAGAGGGGAGCCCTAAGACAAATGTGCCCTGCCTCCTAATTCTGGCTACTGCTAACCCTAGTAAAAATGGCTCTCCACAGGACACAAAAGTCAGGTTTGACTTTATGGGTTGTGAGATTGGGCACCTGGTGTTTTTTACTGAACTGTTTATTCAGGGAATTCGCTTTAAAGGTAACCCACAGAGCACCTGCAATTGCCTGGGGTCTCTGTGCTAAGCTGGCTGATGATGCGTAACCCACGCTATGAAGGCAAAAGAGAATGTTCTTCAAACGAAACAGAATTTTATCAGAAAGCAGTAAACAAAGGACAACAAAAGTGTTGGCTCTCATCGCTCCACTTCTCCAAAGGCTGTTGACCCTGAGATATAAGAGTAATGTGGACACTCAAACTCCAAGTACAAAGCAACTTCAGTCTGCTTTTTTCTGCAGCATCGAAGGAACTTTTTCCCTGTGCCCTCCATGTGCATAATGGGCAGCAATACCATCCTTTGAACCCCTAGAAGTTATCATAGTATCTTCCTCATAGGTTTGTTGGAGGGTTACATAAAGCATTTTACATGTTTGGTACAGCACCTGGTATACAATACATGCTCAATAAATATTATTATAGTATCATTAGCTCTGCTCCTGTTCCTTTAAGAATGACCTTCCATCAATACAAACTAGAATAATCAATGACGCTCCAGTGCTTTAAATAATGTCAAAATCATGTCCTTTGCAGCAACATGGATGCTGCTGGAAGCCCTTATCCTAAGTGAATTAACATGGGAACAGAAAACCAAATATATCATGTTCTCACTTATAAGTGGGAGCTAAACATTAAAGACACACAGACACAAAGATAGGAACAATATACTTCACAGCTTACTTGAAGGTGGAGAGTCGGAGGAGGGTAAGGACTGAAAAACTACCTATCAGGTACTATACTCACTACCGGGGTGATGAAATCATTTGGTATACAAACCCCAGGGACACACAATTTACCCATGTAACAAACCTGCACATGTACCCCCCGAGCCTAAAATAAAAGTTGGAAGAAAAAAAATAAAATGAAAATAATGCTGGGCCTTGTTAGGAGGACATGGCCCATGTCCTTGTGATCTATTTCCATCCATGTGTTGAACCTCATCTCTTGTCACTTCTCACCTCAGATTCTAGTTCTATCCAGGTTGAATAATTTGTACCTAATTGAGAGGGCCACGCTTCTGAGCACCAACAGGCCTTTGTATATTCTACTTTCTCTGCATGCCACTACTCCCTATGGAACTCTTCCCTTTTCAAATTCTTGTTCCCTTGCAATTTCCTGCCCTCCATGCCACCATCAACTGCCATCAGCAGACAAGGGTCAGATGCTGTTACAATGTGATCCTCCAGCACCCCGTGACTGACCTGACAATTCTTTACCTGTTGTCCTCAGCTTTTCACTCGCCTGTGTTTTCTAGCCAGCTACTTCCTAAACTTTAATGAACACACAGATCACCTGGGCATCTGGTTGAAATGAAAATCCTGGGCCAGGCACGGGGGCTCATGCCTGTAATTCCAACACTTTGGGAGGCCGAAGGAGGAAGAACACTTAAGCCCAGAAGTTTGAGACCAGCCTGGGAAACATAGCAAAACTCCATCTCTACAAAAAAAAAAATAATAATAATAATTAGCCAGGCATGGTGGCATGCACCCTTAAGTCCCAGATACTCAGGAGGCTGAGGCAGGAGGATTGCTTGAGCCCAGGTTTTTGAGGCTGCAGTGAGCTGTGATCATGCCACTGCACTCAAGACTGGGTGACAGAGTGAGACCCTGTCTCAAAAAAAAAAAAAAAAGGAAACCTGATTCAGTACATCTGGGTGGGGCCTACGAGCCTACAGTTCCAACAACCTCCCAGATGACATTGATGCTGCATTGATGATCACACTTTGAGTACCCAGGTGCTAGACAGTGAGCTCCTTGATGTCAGTGAGCTCCTTGATGACAGGAATCCTGCATCCTGAAGTCTCTATATCCCCAACACCCAGCCCGTTCTCCAACAGGTAAAATCTTCTTGCTGAATGTGAGTTAAATGAGTATATGATTGAATGAACATACCAAGATGCTCTGTCCCAATTACCTCACTTCTGTAACAGCTGAAGGCTTTTGCCTCAGCTTCCTGTACTTGCCCAGGACTATGTTATAAAAAACATTTACTGCTATTGTGCAGTTCACTTCATATCTCATTCTCTTGTTCCAGCATGTGATTCCCCTTCTCCAATTACTATCAGTGAGAAGATGAGAGACTGGGCAAACTGGGATAGACAAGCAAAAGAAAGAGACATGGAGGAGAAAAGGAAGAGCAGGTGGGGGTACTGATAAAAGGAGAGGAATAGAGAACGTTGGAGGAAGGAAAAATGGCCACTTCCTCCCCTCATATAATTTCAGCTCACACACTCATTATCTTTACACACCTGGACTCCCTCTCACATACCTTCCCCATATGCTGATCTTGACTTTCTTCATTTCTTCATTTATCCATTCAACACATCTATCTTGCATCAGCCACTGAGCCAGGAATATATTCATAGGCAAAAACTAATGTAAACTTGGAGTTTACAACCCAGAGAGTAAATAGAGAAAAACACTAATTAAATAAACAGCCAATGTAAAATTACAACAATGTTAAAAGCAAAGGAAGAGTATGGAGGAAGAGTCAGAGAAGGTTTCTCTGGGAAATAGATGGTTGAGCTGAGAGCTGATGGGGAGCAGCAACCAAGCAGGTGAGGAAGGGAATGGAATTTCATGGGCAGAGGGCACCATATGTGTTAAGGCACTGTGGCTAGGGTGAGCATGGCACATTAAAGAAACAAAAAGGCCAGAGAGTGTGGGGTCCTGGAAAAGAGGACTGGCCAGACCAGAAACTGTGTAATAACCAGCCTCCAAGATGGCAACCAATGATCCCTACCTCCTGGTATTCACACCCTTGTGTAGTCCCCTCCCAATTGTACCAGGGTCAGTCTGTGTGACCAACAGCATACAACAGAATTGATGGTGTGGCACTCTCAAGATTAGGTTATAACAACTGTGGCATCTATCTTGGCCACTTTCTCACTTTCCTCTCTTTTACAACACTCACTCAGAAAAGCAAGCTGCCATGTTTTGAACAGGCCTAAGGAGAGGTCCACATAGTCAACAGTCAGCAAGGAACTACATGAGTAAGCATAGAAGCAGATTCTACAGCCCCAGTCAAACCTTGAGAAGAAAGCAGCCCTGGCCAATAGCTTAACTGCAATCTTGTGAGAGACTCTAAGCCAGATCCACCCAGCTAAGCCACAACTGGATTCCTAATATTCAGAACCATGTGAAAGAACAAATGTCTGTTGTTTTCAGCTGCTAAGTTTCAGGATCATTTGTTATGCAGCAATAGATAACTAATGCAATAAACCATGAAGTACCTCGTTAGCATGTTAAAGAGTGCAGGCCAGGCACGGTGGCTCATGCCTATAATCCCTGCACTTTGGGAGACCAAGACAGGTGGATCACAAAGTCAGGAGTTCGAGACCAGTCTTGCCAATACGGCGAAACCCCGTCTCTATTAAAAATACAAAAAAAAAAAAAAAATAGCCAGGCATGGTGGCATGCCCCTGTAGTCCCAGATACTGAAGAGGCTGAGGCAGAAGAATCGCTTGAACCCGGGAGGCAGAGGTTGCAGTGAGCTGAGATCGCGCCACTGCACTCCAGCCTGGGCGACAGGGCAAGACTCTGTCTCAAAAAAAAAAAAAAAAAAAAAAAAGAGTGCGGGCCCTTGTTAACTTTTTTCCATGAGGAAAAAACAGGATATGGCAGTTAGTATCACTTCAGAAAACAGAGTGAAACTCCTGGAAGTTCTGGGGGAAGTGGCAAGCCTATTGTGAATACAGAGTTAACAGTAGGGCCCCTTCATTTGTTCCCTGCAGTTCGTCATCATCCATCAATCTAGGTAGAATCCAGGTACCATGGGCTCAAACAAGTTACAATAAAATATGTCTTTCAAAAGTTTAATATATTTTAGTGGCTTTTAAAACTTACTTTGGTAGTTAATCATAAGACCCTAAGTTATAGTATTGAAATTTAAGCAAACAAAAGGATAGACTGTTGCAGTTGTTCTACACACATGGTGTGTGGGAAAGGACTGCTAGCTAGGGGTAATGCCAGCAGATCCCTCAAGGCAGAGGGAGTACACCTGTAACACCTAAAAGGAAGGGCACCAAGCGACTCAGTAGAATGGCACTCTCTCACCTCACTAAGGGTTGTCACTTGCAAAGCCTGGAGCTGAATGTCTGGATTTTAAGGAAAAACTTTAATAGCTTGGCATCATAACAGCTATGAATCCTTGAGGAATCTTCCACTTACTGAAGAGAAAGACAGACCTTGAGGCGATAGCTCACTTTCAAACTGAACCCTTATTAAGTCTTATTAACTCAGATGTTAGAATATTCTTCAGCACCCCGCACCTTTTCGCAGGACTTTAGGCTCATTTTTCTGCCTTAGCGTTCACTTTGAAAATGAACTATCTCCTCAAAGAAACTATCTCTGTTTCTTTTCAGTAAGTGGGAGATTCCTGGGAGTTGAACAATGAGAACACATGGACACAGGGAGGGGAACATCACACACCAGGGCCTGTCGGTGGGTAGGGGGCTAGGGAAGGGACAGCATTAGGAGAAATACCTAATGTAGATGACGGGTTGACGGGTGCAGCAAACCACCAAGGCACATGCATACCTATGTAACAAACCTGCACGTTCTGCACATGTGTCCTGCCTCCCTCCAAAAAAAAGGAACCAGATTTATATGTGTTAACACGGACACATTTCAAAATATGTATTTTAATATAAAATCAAACTGTGTAACTATTAGAAAAAAACTATACCTATCTGTAAATCAAGTTGAATTCAGCTGTTTTGTGCAGAAAGTAAATTCACTTACCTGTGACTAACGATTAAAAATCCTAATCACCAGTGAACTTTGAAATATGCACTAGAAATTTTAACATAATAGAAGATTTTCATTAAACATTTTTATTAAATGTTTCTATTTTTATTAAATATTTCTACCTAAGAGTAAAATTAGTTTTCACTGGGGAGAAGAGCACCATAGGTATAAAGATACTCAAGACGCATATGTAAATCTTCTGATGCTAACAGTTCCGTTCAAACCCTCACTTTCAGGTCAAAAAGAAAATCACGGCCTCGATAAAGACCCCACTGGAAGACTTTTATAATAAATTAGCTAATGTATGGGGTATACTGCCTTCATTCCCAAATTCTTCTGTTTGGAAAAATAAATTCTACAACACTTCACTCGTATGAGAAAGAAAATGGATGTGACAATTGTAAAATTTTGAGAAATAGAAGCTCTTAAGAGTAGCTTTTTAGATATCCATTGAAATCACACCCAATTTTTAGGTCACTTTTTTTTTCTGGCTCTGTCTCCTTTTCAAGCAAGCGTGATTGGGTTGAAGACGTGGCTTTGCAGAGTTTGACTGAAGCAAACCTGCAGTTTCTTTAGTCATATGCCTATCCCGATCACCACCTTTCCCAGATCCTTATGCCTAAGGTGAGGACTCACATGGCCAGTGAAATTACAAGCTATAGTGGACCACTGGCGTTTCTACAACAGTCTCTGAGCAGAACCCTAGAGTCCTCAGCAAAGCAAGGTATCTCCTTAGCAGTAGTGGCTTTGAGAGGACAGGTAGCACATAGCAGACCAGACAAGGAAAGAGAAACAGGTCAAACTTCTGCTGAAATGCTTGTGTTTATTTTTTCCTTAGAGGCTCAAGATTTTTAGTTTCCCATAATTAACCACGATACCGCTCCTCAAAGACGAAAAATGCCTAGGGAAATTGTACTTAGAAGGAAAAATCTGTAATGAATAAATATTATTTATTTTATACGGTAGATTACCGGGAAGCAAGAAAGTAAAAGGTACCGTTACCTCCGAGTTACAAGGAACGCAAAGATGTAGCACGTGACCTGTCCAGGGACATGCAGTGGTGCCTGTGCATGGTTTTACAACTTGCAAGCCTAATGTGATAGGTACAGTTGCTAAACAGTCTCTCATGTTAACTGCTGACGTTCCAAATGAAGGCGGATGCAGGAAGCAATCAACCATGTTCTGCAGTGATCTCTGGCGGACATCTGCTGTCACTGCACCTCAATTATTCATGCGTACACTGGAGTTTACCAAGGGAAGAAGCATTCTGTGAAGACCAGAACTGGACGACGCCTTAAGATATGATCGAGTGTGAACCCCTCATTTTACAGAAGGAGAAAAATCAACTCTAGAAGAATGGGATGCTTCAGGGATGATTTAAAACCTTAAATAGCTTAGGTCTCTTTACCTCTTCAGGTGGCAAACTATCAAATAACAATAGGTGTACAGCTTCTACCTTAGAGACTTAACTATTTCCTCTAATCCTGCAAGGTGGGTATTATTATTATTTTATTCCCCCAGATAAATTCACCTGGGTATAACAGTGAATAGGAATCTTTCTTCTACCCTGTGTCTCTCTGTCCCTTTTTTCTTTTCCCATTTATCTTTTCTCTGTACTTCTCAGGCATACTAGAGGTATAAATGGCTATGCTGTTCAATCCATGTGCCCAGATATTGGAAGGTGAGATCACTAGGCTCTGCTTCTTTGTAAGTGGTCTTTCCTGACATGGTGGCAAAGATGGCCTCTGGCAGTTTCAGATCTTTCTACCACTTTCATAAGCATAGTGGAAAAGAAAGCATTTTTCCTGAGCAATCCCCCAGAGTCCTGCATAAGACTCTCCTAGTTCAGGCCTGGGCCATGTGACCACACTCAGAATCAAGGAATGGGTCCACCCTGTCTGGACCACACAGCTCCCCAATAGTATGCTGAGCAGGCAAATAAAAAATTACCTACTATATTCTGAGAAGTATACAGGTTACTTCCACTCTGTTCTCCTAGGTGTTTTCAGGTCAAAATCCCTTCACGCTACAATTTAAAATTCCTCGGCCATGGTGCCACCCTTCCAAGGAGGATCAGGTGTGCTCAACCACATCAGATAGCATCAAGGGCTAGAGAAAAAAATGGGCCAGGTATCTAAACCTTAAAGAATAACCAAGCAAAAATATTCATATGAATTAAAGTTTATATTTCTCACTGTACCTCTGAATCCACCAAATGGTCCAGATGTGGAGAAAGCTGGCTGGAGGGTCATAGGAAACAAGTGATAACATCACTAGTAGAAAACCTTTAGGATGGTTCACACAAGAGACTTTTTCTCCTTTTCCACTCTGTGCCAAGTGTACTCTGTGAAAAGCAGTCACTAGCCTTTCAAGCCAAAACTCCAGCCACACACTGGCCTAAACACTGAAGAAATAAGGCAAACTCTGGCGAAGGACACAGACAAGGACACGTATTCTTAACACAGAAGGATGGAGAGTCACAAGAGCCTAGAAGAAGACGGGGTCCTGTCTGTCTAGAGATGAGATCAACAAACATTTTCTATAAAAGGCTGGATAGTAAATATTTTAGCCTTCGAGTGCCATATGGTCTCTGTCACTACTCAACTCTGTTTTAGTGAAAAAGCAGCCATAGACAATATGTAAACAAATGAGCATGGCTGTGTTTCAATAAAAGTTTGTCTGTAAAAACAGGTGATGGATCAGCTTTGGTTGGTGAGCTGTCGTTTGCCAACCTGTAGCCTAAGAGTGAGTTTATTTTACATTTGTGTTGCATAAATGAAGACATTTTTGGATCTTTGACCTATTGTGACTCTTCATTTAAGCTATTCTATAATTATGGGGAGTAGACTTACTGCATGTAAGTTCTATTGTTTCCTGCAATATTTTCAAAAGAATCCCTCCCTCTGGCTGCCACAACTTCATTTATAACATGACTTCGCAATGTTGTGTTTACATGTTCTTGTCTATTGTGTGCCCCTTGAGGGAAGGCTGCATGCCTCACTCACATTGTCTTGCACAGTGTCCGATCACTGCTCAAAAAAATGTTTCATGAATGAATAAATGGACGGATAAATGAATAAATCCTGGTCAAGCCTCATGAGATCATGAGATGAGGTCATCCTGTTATAAACTTACAAAATTTTATTCAATACTAAACTAAAAATCATGGTCACTTTTAGGAAAACGTGCATTGTCCTAAAAAAACAAGCCTGTAAATTGCCAAAACCAAAAGCCTGTAAATTGCCAAAACCAACCCATTTTACTAAGAGAAGGTGAGATATAAGAATGATATTTCTGTCTTTGGAGACAGAAGATATTTCGCTATCACAAAACTCCCAAACAGCTTTAAGCACCAACTGGAAAGTTCATTGGCTTAACTGAACATTGAATTATCTCTTTACCTAGATTACAATGACCCTGCCCTTTATTTCTCCCCACTCCAATTCAACCTTCCTGCTAAAGAATGTCTCTCCTCTGCTTAAAGAGTTCTATGGGCTTTAAGCAGACAGGAGACAGGCAGCATGCCACATGGGGTTATTTGCAATCCTGGCTCCAACCTACTCCTCCATTTTATCTCCTTGCATTCATATCCACAGAACAAGGACGCTCCTCTCCCATAATATTGAGCTTTTCACCATTTCTGTACTACAGCCTGAGGCTCCACATCCTGGTGTATGGAATACTGCAGCAGAATCTGCTGTTCATTGACTCAATATCCCTTTCTTCCTTTTCTATGTTTATGGAACCCCGATTATGTTTTGGGTTAGAATGAGCCTAGCTAAATCTACCTAGAATAAAGAAACTGACAAGGCGTTAAACTCCTTGCTAATGACTAAATTTTGCTAATGAATAAATTTTGAGTAATACATAAAAAGTAAAAGGAACTATCTGTTTCTTACCCCTGACTCAGAAAACTGGTGTATTCCTCCTTTTAAATGCTGTTCAGTTTGGGTGGGGGGTAGGGGGGTGATAGTAATGTTCATGACTTTAGCTGAGAAAAGGAATATTTTCTAGACTTTGTGTTGCCTGGAGGAATCCATGAAATTATTTAGAAGTATTTTTGCCCCATGAATTTCCCCTGCATTCCACTACAAATGGCATCACATTGAAGAGCTTAGATAAAATACTTCCTTTATCAAGAAAAGGTTGCTTGGCCAAGACACTCAGCAGGTAGAATCGCTGCTATCTGATTCTTTCATGTCCCCTACAGTTCGATTACTACATCAAGTTACCCGTAGCTTCTAAAGTTACATTTTTTAAAAAAGATTGACTTTGGCATTTTTATCGAGTGGTTTCATGAACAGTAAGCATGCCATAAGAGCGAGTTCTACATTTCAAAACTCTAAAATGGATGGAGCAAGAATTTGGAAAGCAAAAAATCTAAAAGCACTTTATTCAATGAGGTAAAGGAATCCAGGCAGTTATTTCAAGGAAGCTGTTTTTCCACTTGAAAAGCAGAACTTACCCAAGCTCTCCAAAGCCAGGCTAAGCAATTTATCAGTATCGTCACTTCATTTTAGAATAAGTGATAAATGATATAGTCATCCAAAGGTCTTGGGAAGAGTCAACTTTTTAAGGATGATAAATCTTCTGATGCTAACAGTTCTGTACAAACCCTCACTTCTAGGTCAAAAAAAAAAAAAAAAAACCCACCGGCCTCAATAAAGACCCCACTGGAAGACTTTTATAATAAATTAGCTAATGTATGGGGTATACTGCCTTCATTCCCAAATTCTTCTGTTTGGAAAAATAAGTTCTGTAACACTTCACTCATATGAGAAAGGAAATGGATGTGACAATTATAAAAATTTTGAGAAATAGAAGCTCTTAAGAGTAGCTTTTTAGATATCCATTGAAATCACACCCAATTTTTAGGTCACATTTTTTTTCTGGCTCTGTCTCCTTTTCGAGTAAGCGTGATTGGGTTGAAGATGTAGCTTTGCAGAGTTTGACTGAAGCAAACCTGCAGTTTCTTTAGTCATGTGCCTATCCCGATCAGCACTACCCCAAAGTCTCAGGCATATTAGCTTTGGCTTTAATGCTATGGTACTATGGAGAGTTCCAAGTTCACCAGACATCTTGTTGAAATTTGATGTCTCCATGTTGTGGTTTTTCATCACTGAAGTTTTTCATCACTAAACCACATTGTGGTTTTTCATCGATAAAGAGGTCACTGCATTGTAATTAATTAACTATTCATATCATATCTTTTAGATCATCCTGAATGCAGTTACCAATATCAGCAATTCATATTTTGGGGCACATGGTTGCAGCTTATAAGAATATTAACTACATCTTGAGGGCAAAATGTATTAGACCCATCAGGGGAGCAAAATGCTCTAGAATGAATAATTGTACTCCTAGTGTCTGTGAGATGTGGAACTCTAGATGTCATATATACTCTCTTTATTCAGTAGCAGCTGAACAGGTTAGTAGAAGAACCTAAAAGATAAAGTGATAGAAATAAAATATGCACCTCAAGAAAATCCTACACATTGAGTTTATTGGGTCATTACATTTGTCCCTAAGATAACAGGCTTAAAAAAACTGATTTTATGAGACACATGGGCTATTTCACCATTTCAATTACATTTAGTTTTATGACTGAATAATGAATGTTGTTTATGTTTTGGGAAAGATTATAAATACTACTTGAGTTGATATTTTCAAGAGGTCAACATATTTTAATTGCTATGTATAATTATTCTTATTTTCACAAATGAGACATATGATCCACAAAATAGTAGCCCCAAGTAAAAATGATATGCATAAAGAATCATTTTTCTCTTGAAAATGTGACCATCGTGGTAATATATTCAGAAGTTGGCATCCCATGAGGCATATCTTGGTCTCCACCCAAAGGAATTTATTTCCATACTGATGTTCGAAAATGATCTTGTAAAAGAATATCTCATCTATAAATAAGTCCTACAGAACACATAACATCAATATATGACTGTGAGACTTGAGTAAATTTTTTAAAGCATTGCTAACAATAAAACTTTCAGGGAGAAAGAAAAAATATCAGGGCCTATCATGAAGCCTTTATGTTGGTTTGGAAATTTTTTTCATCCATCTGAATGAACCCCCTCTGTGAACCAAGCACTATCAGATACTTTATCATAACCTTTGCCTAGTAAGCTATCTCCATCTTTTGCCCATTCCCTAAGGATTTTTAAAAATTTTTTTGTAGAGATAGGATCTCGCTATGTCACTGAGGCTAGTCTCAAACTCCTGGCCTCAAGAGATCCTCTCGTCTTGGCCTCTCAAAGTGCTGGAATTATAGGCATGAGCCAATGTGCCAGCTGGCTTCCCTAATATTTATATGCTAATCAACTCTTTCTGCCTTTTAGCTACCATTTCCTAAGCTTACTGAACTACACACGTATTCCTTCTCTCCCCCTATCTTCCACAAAACCACCCCTATCACTCAAAGGCCTATTTCAGAAATTAGCTCCTCTGAAGCTTTCCTGCTTAACCCCACTTAACTGCGAACAATCTTACTTCGGGTTTCCCTGAACACTTTTAAATTTGCAAAATACTATTTTGTGCTGGGTAAAATACTCCCTCCTCACAGAGGCCTTCCCTAACACAAATCTAAGTGATTTTCTCTACTGTTATATTCTGACCATTTCTTTCATTGGATGTATCATAATTCATAATTGTATTTTCATGTTTACTTAGTTATTTTATGTCCAACACTTAGCACAGTGGCTAGTGTATAGTAAACACATGAATAAATAAATAAATGAATCCATGGTCCTAAAATTATTACCTTTGTATTTTATTGGACCCAAATTCAGTGGCTAATGTGTCTTCTTGAATATTCTGTAACCCCCTCCCATTACTAGGCATAAGTAGGCATTCAACAAATGATTAAGAAAACACCTATATTCAAACTATAACAGTATTAATTGATACATGCCTACTAAGTACCAAGCAGAAAACTAGATGCTTTAAAAACATTGAGTCCGAGATTCTCAAACTGATATCTTAGGACCTCCTTGGACACATTATAAAGGATCTGCAAAGTCTGGAAAAATTTAGTTTTGTGTTTTATTTAAAATAATAATGTATAAAATTTTAGTATGCCACATTTTAGATCAGAGTGTCCTCTTTAAACAAGAAACTATCTCTTATTTTCAGATCTTTTGTTTTTTTACAATCACTTTGGCCTCCAAGCAATTTCCCAGAGTAACAGTGTTTAGTTTGCAGTGTGTTGATAAGCACCTCTGACTTCCTCTGGGTTGGCGTGCCCTTAATGTTCCAATGACAGCAATCAGCCCACATCTGCCTTTTGAAGTCATCCTTAATTCTTGTACTAAGGAGAAAGGCAAAACTTTATATTGTGGTAATAATTCGTGCTTGAAGGACATGTTCATAGAATAAGACATTTGTTTCCAGAGTGCTTGTTTTTTAGAAACTAAGACTTTGTTTAACATAATAAAATTTTCATAGTGTAATGGAATAAAGTATGCCATTAATAGTCAAGAGTTAATATGAAAACAGAGAAGAATTCATCGGACTTTCTCAATAAAGGATAAACAGCCTCACAGGGCACTGTAGAAACAAAAAATTTTGAAGCAATTTAAAAGAGAAAAATGGTGGGAGAGTTGAAATATCACACAACAGTAATAGAGTCAAAGCTGTCAGTGTTCACAGATTCATGCTTAGGAATGATATGTTGCTCAAGTTTTCTTTTTGTTCATACCAATTTACAACATTTAGTATTAAATGAAATTTTAAAAAAAAGACTTTTTTGTTAAACCAATTCTTTTTTTTTTTTTTTCTCTTCAAGACAGAGTCTTGGTCTCTTGCCCAGGCTGGAGTGCAATGGTGCAACTGTGGCTCACTGCAACTTCCGCCTCCCGGGTTCAAGCGATTCTCCTGCCTCAGCCTCCCAAGTAGCTGGGACTACAGGCATACGCCAACACACCCAGCTAATTTTTTGTATTTTTAGTAGAGATGAGGTTTCTCCAGGTTGGCCAGGCTGGTCTCCAATTTCCTGGCCTCAAGTGATCTGCCCACCTCGGCTCCCAAAGTGCTGGGATTACAGGCATGAGCCACAGTGCCCAGCCGACACCAATTCTTTTCAATTTTTCGCTATTGTATTTTGAGGTTCAACCCAAATTGATTATCATTTCAAAACAATGAATTAAGTTTATTATTAAATAAGAAAAATAATGACAACAACTATAATGACCTAAGTGATGGTCTGTTATGCTTTAAATGTAAAGAATCAAATCAGGTAAAACCTGTCATTCCAATATGTCTTTCAGCTATTATATACAACACCAGTAAATTGATTACAGCAAAACTTGATCCACCCAGTTTATTTAAAACTATTAATTTAAATTGTATTGGTCTATATCTACTTATGTTGGTCTACATCTACTTTTATTTGTATATGCTTAAGTGTAATCCTGTGAAAGCTGCATCCTATGTGATTCAGCCTCAGAGCATACCAGATTCAAAGTATCCCAGTGCAAATATTCATTCCAGTCTTTGCCCAAGGCTCTTGAAAAACTTAAAAGGTATCTACAAAGAACTTCTCTACACTTCTTTTTAAATTTCTTGGCTTCTCCTATTCACTAATATCTCAAAACTGGTGAAGTTCTCACTTTACCACCTCAGAAGACATTTCTCCCTTCTATTCATGAGTTCATCTCCAAAATCTTTCACAATCACCTCTTCTCCCATTTCCTCTGCACTTAGCCCTTTATCCTAAAGTTTTTCAGCTAGTTTCATCCCTCACCACCACTATTCTAGACTCCTGAAGTGAATGCTGAACACACAGTTTCTCCCACTCTGAGAACATTTTTCTCCATGATTTACTCTGATAAGGGTTGGGAGACAAGGTACGCACATTGGAGAATGAGAATTGTTTTAAAAGGGCAGAGACCAAGTTGACACTTTATTGAGTGGGGGAAGAAAAAGGCTGAGACTTATGAATCCCATCACCTAGATAACATTATAATCTCAAAAAATAGTGTTAGAAAATACCCACGGGAATTTTCTTTTAAAATAAGTCCATATGATCTCCTCCAAGATATATAGTTAACGTTTATAAATTCCAAGGTGCTAAACAATATTAACAGTATGCTAACACTTGTACTTCTAAAAGAAATGTATATCAATATATATTTTCATTTAGATAGCATAGCTTTGCATATATACCAAACAATGGTAACAATGGTGGCCTCTGAGGAGGAGAAATGGACAAATGAGGGTCAGAAAATAGGAAGGAGACTTACTTTTTACCAAGTGCCCTTTAATATTTTCAAATATTTTATGGCTTATATGTATTATCTATCCCAAAATAAAATTGCTTTAATTTTTTAAGGGAGAGTGTTATCCACACATTGTTACTCAAGTTCTAGTAACATTGTGTTCTGTTGGATAATATTCATACCAACTAGACAAGATCAATATGATCATCCCCAATCTACTGACAGAGAAATTAAGGCTTATAGAGTTTAAGTGACTTGGCTAATTTACACGGCTAACAAGTGACAGGACAGGAATTCAAATTGGGAGCCAAAGGTCTCCAAACATTCTAAACTCACCTCAAGAAATGGAGAAAATACATTCTAAAGAAGTATGGTAGATTTACAGTAGCATCAGAAACTTGAAGTACCTATGAATAAATGTAATAAAAGATATAAAGCACCTATAGCATGAAAATGATAAAACATTCTGAGAAAAATTAAGGAACACTTGAATAAATGGAAAGCTACACCACAAGCATTGATTGAAAAACTCAGTATTGTTGTCAGTCCTTTCTGAATTGACATACAGATTCAAAGAAATCATAACTTAAAACCCAGCCCATTTTTTATAGAAATTGCAAGCTAATTTTAAACTTTATACAGAAATACAAAGAACCAAAATTCCTGAAAAAGAAAAACCAAGCTAGAGAACTTATATTCCTGACTCCAAGACTTACTATAAAGTTACAGCAATCAACACAATGTGGTATTGGCATATGATCTACAGATATATCACCAAAATAGCATAGAGAGAAGAAAGAGCCACACACCATGATCAAATAATTTTTGACAAAGTTTCCAGAACAACCGAGTGGAGAAAGTACTTTCAACAAATGGCACTGGAACAAGTGGGTGTCTGTTATGATCTTAATGTTTGTGTCTTCTCAAAATTAATATGCTAAAATCCCAATCCCCAAGATAATGGTATTAAAAGATAGACCTTTTGGAAGGTGATTAGGTCGTGAAGGTGGAATTCTCATAAATGGGATTAGCACCTTCATAAAAGACCCTAGAGAGATACCTCACCCTTTTAGCCATGTAATGTTACAGCAAGAAGGAACCATCCGTGGGGAAGCGGTTCCCTCACCAGACATTTAGTCTGCCGGTGCCTTGATCTTGGACTTCCCTGTCTCTAAAACTATGGGAAATAAATCTCTGTTGTTTATAAGCCACTCAGTCTATGCTATTTTGTTCTAGCAGCCTGAATGGACTGAGACAATAACCATATAAAAAATGATGAACTTTGTGCACCATACAGAAACTATCTCAAGATGGGTTGGAGACCTGAAATTAAAGGCTAAACAATAAAGCTACTAGAAAAAAGGCAAAGATTATTTAAGCTGAATGCAAAAAGCCCTACCCTTAACAGAAAAAAATAATAAACGGAAACTTCACACAAATTTGAAACTTCTACTCATCAAAAGATACCATTAAGAAAATGAAAATTTAAGGCAGTCTTAGAGAAAAAAATAACAATACATATATCTAACTTGTATCCAGAATGTGTAAAGAACTCCTGCAAATCAATTACAAGAAAAACAAACAATTTAATAAAAAATGAACAAAAGATTCAAATAGACATATCAAAAAAGAATTCATATGAACAGCCAATAAATGCATGAAAAGATACTCAAACATTGTTAGTCATCACATAAATGCAAATGAAAACCAGTGAGACACACGACATAGTCACTACATATTCACTAAATTTTAAATTTAATTTTTTAGCATAAAATTTACATTTAAAATTCAAAAACTAACAATACCAAACAAACATTGGCAAGGATTCAGAACAATGGGAACTCTCATGCATTACTGATGGGAATGTAATATGATAGATCCATATGGCAGTTTCTTAATAAAATTGAACATAAAAATGCCTTGTGATCCAGCAATGCCCAGGCACTGAACAAACAAAAACATATGCCCTCAGAAACACTCAATTAAGAGTGTTTATTGCAGCTTTATTCATAATAGCCAAAAACCACAAACACATCAGTTACCCGTCAATAGGAGAATGGAAAACAAATTGTGGTATATCTATATCTACACTATGAAATACTACTCAGCAAAAAAAATGAACTATTAATGCATGCAACAACATGGATGAATCTTATTATACTGAGTGAAAGAAATCAGACACCAAGGAGTATATGCCCAATGATTCCATAAATATGAAGTTCTAGAACAGACAACATTAATCTATGGTGATAGAAATCAGAATAATGTTTGCCTGGCAGAGAGGAGAATTAATTTAGAAGGGTTACAAAGAAACTTTCTGGAGTGATGGAAGATTCTATATCTTGACTGGAGTGTTGGTTATGTGGGTGTACTTATTGTCAAAACTTATCAAATTGTACACATAAGACTAGAACATTTTACTGCATATAATTACAGTTCACTAAAAAGAAAAAAGAAAACAGAGGTGTGGTAGGAACCGCTGGTATAACATTTTTTATGACATTGTTCCTTGTGTTTTTATTTTTGTTCAACTGTGGTAGCCCTGTGAAATGCTACTTTTAGAATGTAAGTCACAGAGGTAGGAGTTACGTCTGTTTAACTTGCTTCCATAAAACCAATTCCATTGCCAATCACTGAAGAGGTTGTATGGTGAGGGGGAGGAAGATAGCTAATGATTAAAGAACAGAAACTTGCCTTTAGTGTAGAAAAAGAAATTAGCAGAAATTGAAATGATAAACATCTTAGAGCATTTCAATTTAAGGTATATCACTTACGAAGCAATCTGCAAAATCCAAATATGCAAAACATCAGTTAAATAGTTTCTAATTGTGCGAGTAAGTTTGCATTCCATTTCTTCTCTACTTCTGTTGAGTTCAAACGGTACCATCTGTTATTTGAGTTTAAAACAGATGTCTTTACCACCACAAGTGTCTTATGTTCTCTATCAGAAAAGGGGGAGGGAATGTGGCAGGTAATACACTGATGATATTTTGATGTTGTTTGAGAAGTAAAACATAAAAGCCTATGGCCACTTCTTCCTAAAAACATGGCATAATTAAATGAAAATGATCAGTTAAAGCTCCTGACCAACTTGTTTGGTAGTTCATGACCAACGAAGCTTAAAAATACAAAATGTTTTGACTGGGTGGGCTACGATTGCTTAAAAAGTGAGAGTGAAAATATCTGTAGTACTATTAGATATCCATGGTAGGAATTCTATCTTGAGATAAGAACAAGGTCAACACTTATTCAATAAGCCCCAAAGGCAATAGAAAACAGCCAAGCAATGCAGATTCATGACCCACGGGTAAAATTAAGTATCCATAACGGACAAAAACATCATGGGGGAAATTGAGTATCTATAACAGACAAAAACATCAGAGTACAGTACCTGAATCCTCAATCCCAGGGGTGTCAATAGAGAAGAGATATGAGGGGAGTCTCAAAACTTACAGGTGTTTGTGGAATCTCCCCCTAAATACCAAAAAGAGCCTACTATAGAGGGATACATCAGAAACATAGCAAATGGGATTAATGAGAATGTCGATGAGAGAAGCTCTAGTTGTTTTCTCAAATTTCCACTGAGAGATAAGCAATTGTAACTCAGGCAAGTGAGACCTGTTCCTTAAATGATGTGTACAGAAAAGGTAGTAGCAAAACAGCATAAGAAAACATGTATCAGTCCATTATACTAAAAAAGAAAATGGAATCATCCTGTTGAGGAAGAGTACCAGATAAACGTAAGTTACTGTTATTATTTTCAATAATTCTGTCAAACTCATCTTAAAAGATCCTTTCCGCTATACAGGCACTTTGGTATATTTAAATTTTCTAGTTGTGATAAACAAGTGGTAACATGTGTCGTTATGATGGGTTATCAGTAAAACGGAGTGAAAGGCAGCACTTTGCAAATTATTTTCGGATCTGCCTTTAGAAAGTTTGCCCTCAGATAGAAAAGGATTACAGTGAATCTCAATTCAAATAGCTGATGCAAAACTTTATAGCTAAGGCAGTGTGTAACAAGACCAATAAACATTCCTATATATTTTGAACAGTAATTATACACTAAGGAGTATATTTTTAAATTAATCAGCAGAAAACAAATAGTAAGCATAAAGGTGTTTATGCAGCAATAATCAAAGTAGAAGAAAACTAAAAATAACGTATGCCTAACAGAAGAATAGTTGAAAAAAATCATAGTATTTCAATTTAAATACCATTCGGCCATTGAAAACTATCATACTAAAGAAATATATAATACAAGAGATTTTGAAATACCATGAAAAATGCACAGTTAAGTCAATAAAGATATATATATATATACATATATGATGCAAATGCATGTGTATATATACAGAGAAAGACATAGGGAACTACTCAAAAATTGACATAATCAGGTTTTTTCTCTTTTTAAAAAATTTAATGCTATTTTATATTATTTTGTAATAAATGTTTATAAATTGGTATTTAAAGCACAATTATGACATTTTATTTAAAATGTTGACTGTAATAGACACAGTGCTAAATTCCTTACACAGGTAATTTACCCTCTAATTTAGTCAAACCTCCGAGGATATCCAATAATAATTTAAGGCATATCCTGCTACATCTCTCACCATGCTGGCATACAAACACATATATGTGGGAAAGAGGGCCTATTTTTTTTCTACAAAACTTATACTCTACATTTTCCCCTGAAGGTAGTTTTCTCCCCTCACTTGGTAATATATCACTGTATCTCTCCAGGTCAATATACATAATTTTTCTAGTAATAATTCACACTAAGAATTTGCACAATGAAAACAGCCATTTTTCTATTGTGAAACATTCAAGTTGTCTCCAAGTTTACAGCTATAAGAAAAAGCTGCCTGGATATACATATACCTTATGTTATGGTATGTTTAATTTAATAGGATACATTCCCAAAGCTGGGTTGCTAGATCAAAGACATATCCATTTTTAAAATTTTGACAAATATTAAAAGATAACTTTCCATAAAGGTTTTTTCATTCACCTTCCCATCAGCAATACAAGTATGTCTGTTTCCGCAAATTGTTACTAATACTGAATGTTACCAATCTTTTAGGTTTTGCAATTGGACAAGTTAAGATTGTTTCTCAAATCCACATTCCCTTGAATGTTAAGGAGATTAAGCCACCTTTCATTTATTAACCATTTGCATTTCATTTTCTATAAATATGAACATTCTTTCTTATTGTGTCATTTTTCCAATGTATTTGTGCAGGATCCTTGTAAATCGAAGGTATTAACATTTTACCTGTCATATGACTGCACATATTTGGCCCATTCATTTGTCTTTTGGTTGTTTTATTATACATTCTTGCATTAAGAAATATTTTTAAGTTTGTACATCTATTGATCGTTTTCTTGATTCCCTCTAAGTTTCCCAATTTGATTCCTAATCTCTACTCACCCACAAGTTTACAAAAACAAATATTTTTCTAAATTTTCTTCTAATATTCATAAAGATTTCATTTTATATTGAGCTGTATTAATTCACCAGGTATATATTTTTATAAATGGTATAAGGTAGGCATTTATATTAGTTTCCTTCCAAGTGGATAGCAAAATTATACCAACATAATTATTTATTTTCCTATTGAATTATAGTGCCAGATTTTCCAAGATTAACTTCTATATTATTGGATATGTGCTGAGGTTCTATGTCCCATTGTCCTGGTTATTATTTCTTATGCCATTGACATTTTGTTTTTATTACCATAGAATTATTATAAGTTTTATCTGATAACACAAGATCCTTACCCCGATTATTCTTCTGAAACATAAATTATCTTGGCAACTATCATTTCTTCTGCCTATAATTTTTCTCATTCTAAAAATGTCTTCATTTGGATTCTGATAGGAATTATTTTGCATTTACATATGTGCTTGGCAAATAATGACATTTATATAATGTCATTATTTAATAATTAATAAATGTCAGTATTCTAAGTCTTCCCAACAGTACATGGTGTGTTTCTTCATTTATTTAAGTATTGTTTCATGTCCTTCAATAAAATGTTAAGTTCCTTACTCTTATTATCTGATATAATATAGATATTTTATAGCTTGAGGTAATATTCTGAATTAAATTTGTTATCCATTTCTTACAAGTTAGAAACTGATGTTTTAGACATGTCTTGTGCCTTGTTCCTACATGCATAGATAAGACCAGTTCAGCAAGAGGGCCAGTCTAGATATGTACCAGTAAGTGCCTCATCCCAGCCAGGATCCCCCTCTTCTATCTTGGAGTCATGTGATTTACATTTGGTTACTGGACAAGGAATAATACAGAACACTCAGGCATGAACACAAACCCCATTCATCATGCCTAGTGTCTGCAGTCTGCCAGATCAGCCTGGTCTAAGTACTGTTCTGGTCATAGTTCTGTGCAACTAGAATGAGGGAAATTTCCCAGAAGTACCTGGGAGCATTGCTAACTAACAAGCCCTAGACTGGCTGTGGCAAGCTTTCATATAATCATTTGTTGAAAACTTCCTTCTCTGTTGGTTTTGAAGTTATTAAGTATGTTATGTGTGTGTGTGCATGTGTGTGTTTACTTCTAATATAAAGCCATTTTGGGGATCTATTATTAGGGGAAAAATCAGCAACCTGGTCAAAAATTCATTTTAAAAAAGACTAAAGACATTTCACCTAAATGCCTAAAAACGTAGTAGTTAAATAAGTTATGGTATATCCTTCCAGAGGAATATGATATATCCATACAAAGAATAATTTCAGTCTATATAAAAGATATTTCAAAGAACATTTCACAGTATTGCAAATGTTCATGTTAGCATATTAAGTTCAAGAGAAATCTTTCAAAATTGCATATATAATTTGATATGCTTTTAGAGATAGAACAGAAAACAAAATAGGAAGTATATACTCATATGCTATATGCAAAGGGATCAAAGTACTTTTCATATGTGTAAAGGGATTATACTGCTTTTTCCCGATTTTTACAATAATCATAATTAGGAAGAAAAAACTTTAAAGGATGCACTGTCTTTTACATTCATACTTATAGGATGATTCAGGCTGTTTGGACTTTCACTTAATCTGTTTTTTTTCCTCATTTACAATATGTATTAGTTTCCTAGGGCTGCCATAACAAAGTACTGCAAACCAGATTGCTTAAAACAACAGAAATGTATTATCTCAGTTCCTGAGGCTGAAGTCTGAAATCAAGACATCAGCAGAGCCACGATCCCTCGGAAGGCTCTAGGAAAGGGTCCCGCCTCACCTCTTCTAGCTTCTGAGGGTTGTCAGCAACCCTTGGTGTTCGTTGGTTTATAGATGTGCCATTCCAATCTCTGCCTGCGTCTTCACATGGCTCTCTCCTGTGTCTGTGTCCAAATTTCCTTCATCTTATAAGGACACCAGTTACTGGAGTAGGGCCCACCCTAATCCAATATGACTTCTTCCTAACTTAATAACACCTGCTAAGACCCTGTTTCCAAATAAGGTCACATTCACAGATTCTGAAGGTTAGACTTCAACATATCTTTAGAGAAGACACAATTCAACTCATAACATCCCACCCTCTTGCCCATCAGAATTCATGCCCTTTCTACATGTAAAATATGTTGAACCCATTCCAACATCCCATCTCGGGGATTTGGGGGTCTCTCTCTCTTTCTCTTTCTCTCTCTCTCTCTCTCTCTCTCTCCTAAATTCTTGTGATTGAATCTGTAAACTAAATGCAAACATGACTATGTCCAACTACTGGACAACCAATGCCAATATAATCAGATCTTTATAAGACTAAAATTAAAGCAGAATGGTCAGCCCAGACCTTTGCTCCCAGAAAAAAAAAAAAAAAAACACTATTTCTGTTAGTGATATAAAGCCAAGGGTGAAGTCTTCACTTGGCTGAAGCCCTCATCTCTCTCAAAGAACTGTGGAAAAAAATTTATCAAGGGCTTCATGGGCCAGCATGAATAATGTGGATTTGCTATCTGGGCCACTAAGCTTTACTTTGACTATTTGACCACCAAGCAGTTCTCCCTGATTTTAAAATCATACTGTTTAGCCAAATGTTTCCATGTCTGCAGAAAAATTAATATCACCCCTTCAGGAAGGGGGTTATAATTCACAGTTCATTCCTGACAGCAGCATGAGCTAATTAGCCAAGCTCAGAAACAAAATACAGTAGTTTTTATTTTATTTTAAATCTATTTAATAAATATGATATCCATAGCTGCTGAGGAAATAACCACAGCTAGGATATTATTATGAACATAAGTTAGCAGAGCAGTTTGTCCAACCCACAGGTAAGCAAGTTTTTAGATTGATTTGTTTTTAAAACAGAAACCAAAGTTGTCACGGCAAAAATTACATGCAAAAATGCTGAGGTATTGGTACAGAGCCAGGAAAGTCAAGTTTTTGAAAATTAAGTCAACAGATTACAAGGTTGGATGCAAGTTACAGGTTTCAAGATTGATGGAAATATGTTCGTTTGTAGCAGAAATTAGAGTAAACTCCAAGTCAGGAAGCACTAAAATCCACCCAACTGCACAAATTCTGTGTAGCCTTGTGTAAGCAAGGCAAATGCTGCAGGCAGAACCAGCTTCATAATTTGTGAGACCCAGTGCAAAATCAAAATGCAGGGCCCCTTGCTCATAAATAATTAAGAATTTCAAAAAAGTAGAAAGAGAACATTAAACCAAACACAGGGCTTTTCTAAGCACAAGACCCTGTGTGACTGCATAGGTTGCACATGTCTCCAGGTTTCAATTTTTTAATCAGTGAAATGGGAAAAATCAAGATTATATGTGCCTTGCCTCCTTCATGGAGTCATTGGGGTGACAGAGATAATATTTGTAAAAATGTTTTGCAAGTTTTAAAGTTCTTTATTCAGGCCAGACATCATGGATAGACAGCATGAAAACATAAGTAGGGGAGTCCCTTGGAAACCCCCTGCCCACTAACAGGAATTTAATAATTTAATAAAGAATAGCCAAATACTTCACCTATATTTGGTGCTTTATAATCCACAAAATTGAGATTGAGTCCACTCTAAGAAGTTTTCACTGAATCAAAAGAAACCAGCTCACTAAATTGTAATGTGATTCCTTGGATTGGAGGCTGGAACAGAAAAGGGATATCAGTGGGGAAACTGGTGGAAACCCATAAAAACTCTATGTTACTGTTAGTTAACCGTAACATAGTGCTGTTAATTTTTTAGTCTTGACAAGGCACTACAGCCATATAAGATTTTAACATTAGAGAAACCTGGGTGAAGGTTGTGCAGGAATTCTCTGCACTATCTTTGCAACTTTTCTGTAAATATAAAATTATTCCAAAATAAAAAGTTTGGCTAAAAAAATAAAACCAGTCCAGTTTCTGTGTAACTGGGAGGAAATGATTATTCTTATTTACTTGATAGCAAAATAATAAGATTAGCTCTTTATTAGAATATAAAAACCTGTCCTAAGTTATCTTAGATAGCTGTTTAAATTACATGTATCTAGATACAGAGATTTGATAGATAGATAGATAGATAGATAGATAGATAGATAGATAGATAGATAGATAGATAAATAGATAGATAGATAGACAGACAGACAGACAGATAGATAGATATGGGGAGGGAGAGAGAGGGGGGGAGAGGAAGGGACAAGGGAGAAAACATAAATGGATGATGGATAAACAGAAAAATAGAAATGGCTTCAAGTTTTACCGTGCAGGTGTATACTATGCATTTGAAATATTTCTAATTTACCCAAAGGTTCTTTAATTCCACAATCTTTTTCCTTTAACAGGCATCACTTTATATTTTCTATTAATGTTTTTCTAATTGCAAGATTAATTCCTGCTTATTCCAAAAAATACAGAAACATACAATCTCCCCAAAATTATCTATAATCCTATCCCTGAGAAGTCGACCCAGTCAACATTTTAACTCATTTTCTATTACACCCTGTGTGCGTGCATGCATGTGTACATCAAGCATCCTATAGAATAATGGAGGCCATTCTGTATAAACTGGCATTTACAAAATTACATTTCGTGGAACATTGGGTTCTGGGGACAAAAAATTTGAGGACATGGTGTACCATATTCTCCCTCTTGGAGATTCTCTCTGCAAAATAGCATAGTAAAAGCCATGCTGCATAACTTTTTAAACTCAGATTTTTGTCAATGTATGAAATTCCATTATCCAACAGAATAATCCTTGGGAAACTCTAGTATATATGGTTCTGTTCCAGATTTTTTCCACTTGACATGATGTTATGATTATTTTCCCGTGTTACCATAAATTAATCGCAAATATCATTCTCATGGCTACAAATATCACATCATATAAGCATACCATTATTTATTATACCAGCAGTTGGCAAAACATTTCTGTGTAGAAAATATATGAGGCATGATGGGCCTTATGATCTCTGTCCCACAAGTCAAGTCTGTTGTTCAAGTGTGAAAGTAGTCATAGACGCCGGGCGCAGTGGCTCATGCCTGTAATCCCAGCACTTTGGGAGGCCGAGGCGGGCGGATCACCAGGTCAGGAGATCGACATCATCCCGGCTAACATGGTGAAAGCCCATCTCTACTAAAAATACTAAAAAATTAGCCGCGCGTGGTGGCGGGTGCCTGTAGTCCCAGCTACTCGGAAGGCTGAGGCAGGAAAATCGCTTGAACCCAGGAAGTGGGGGTTGCAGTGAGCCGAGATCGCGCCACTGCTCTCCAGCCTGGGCGACAGAGCGAGACTCCATCTCAAAAAAAAAAAAAAAAGAAGAAGTAGCCATAGACACTATGTAAACAAATGGATGTGGTTATGTTCCAATCACACTTTCATTTAATTTTCATGTCATAAAATATTTTTTTTTATTTTTTCAACCATTTAAAAGTGTAAAAAACCATTCTTGGCCCACAGACTGCACAAAAACAGGTGGCAGAGCCTATTTGTCCTGCAGGTCATAGTTTGCCAACCTGTGTTCTGTTTTGTTCCCCAATTTTAAAAATTATTATGTTGGGCATTTTGAAAAATAAATCTGTGTCTGAATTTCCAATCAGTTCCTTTAAATAGATTCCTAATAAATTTTTAGAAGAGAACAACTAGGCCAGGGAATGTATGAGGAACTGGATGCATGTGGCTAAACTGATTTATTGAAATGATGTACAATGCTCAACAGCACTGTCCAAAAGTGTCTGTCTCACTGTAATCATGCCAGTTCTATTACCATATTTTAACTTTTGATAATTTGATAGATGAAAATTAATATCATGTTTTACCATTCATTTCTCTGTTTACTAGTGAGGTTGATCAACTTTTCATATTTACTGACCATGTTCACTTCCTCATTTGTGACTTATCTGTCATATTCCATTTTCCCATGTGTTACTAAACTATTGTTTCTTTGTTAAAGTTTACATGAGTTTTTTTTTTTAATATACTGGGTCTATTATTCCTTCTTATCCTTAGCAAATGCCTTTTTTTTTTTTTTTTTTTGAGACAGGGTCTTACTGTGTTGCCCAGGCTGGAGTGCAGTGGCATGATCACGGCTCACTGCAGACTCGACCACACAGGCTTAAGCGGTCTTCCCACCTCAGCCTCCTGAGTAGATGGGGCCACAGGCATGCGCCACCATGCCTGGCTAAGCATTTAAGTATTTGTAGATATGGGGTCTTGCTATGTTGCCTAGGCTGGTCTTGAACTTTTAGGTTCAAGCAATCCTCCTGCCTCGGCCTCCCAAAGTGCTGGAATTACAGGCATGAGCACCCAGCCAGCAAATACTTTCTTAACCTGTCGACCTTTTGGTTTTGATATTTTCTGTTGTAGAGATAATTTTGAACTTCATACATTGATTATAGATTGACTATAGACATGAACTATAGATTGATGTACATTTATAAATCTATCAGTTATTTCCATCTTGGCTTCTTCCTCTGTTTTTATAGATGGAAAATAATTTTTTATCAACGATTATTTGAATAGTTAACCAAATTTTTTCAATTTTATTATACTTCTGTATCTTACATTTAATTCTTCCTATCATCTGGCATTCATTTGATGTATGGTGTGAGGTGAGGTCCTAAACTGTTTTTCTCTGAATTGCTTTTTTTAATTTTTTTTCCAAATTCAGTTTTCCCACCACCATTTATTATATAATCCACCCTTTCCCAAATGACCATTATTTTCTCTTATGTAAATATGGGGGTCTAAATAAAGGCAAAAATGAGATCTAAGATGGGGGTACATACAAGAGGCATATTTGAGCCGTGCCATTTATCTATCTCCCCTTCCTTACCATAGTTCAACACTATTTCAGCTATTGTCACTTAAGTATACATTTGAACATCTGTGTTAAAATATATGCTAAAAGACCACTCCACTAATTACTCCAAGTTCTTACTTCTCAGAAGAAATTAAGGGCATCTTGGGGGTATTTGTGTTAGGGAAGACATTCCCAGCATATTAATGAATAATATGTGACAGAAACCATGCACAGATAATTGGCATCAAGTTTACTAAGAGAAAAGAAACAGACGTGAACTAAAAAAAAAAAAAAAAAAAAAAGTAAACGCTGAGAGTAAGTGTAAAAGACACATCATCTTGGGAAAAACTATTTACCTATAGATAACAGTCAATTTTTAGTTCCTCCAGTTAAATCTGCTACAAAAAAAAAAAAAATGTGGCTAGAACTCCATGAATCATCAGTCCCATGTTAGCTATAACTTTACCCTTGTCCTTGGCCAAATGCATTAGCAGAGTCTTAACAGAAAATGTGCTCTGTGTGAACAGTATCTTTTTCTTCCCTGGTCACTTTCCTTGGGTAGGTTATAAACACAGAAATCCTCAGAAGTGTGTCAGCAGGAAAGGAAACAGCAGCAACCCTATCCTGACCAAACCTCAGATTAACTGTGTAGACCTGGACCGACAACCTATAACCCCCAAGCCAAATATGGCCCACAGCCTATTTTTGCAAATGAAGTTTTATTGGAGCACAGCCATGCTCTTTCGTTTACTTATTGTCTGTAATGGTTTTCAAAATGCAATGGCAGAGTTGAATAATTGCAACAGAGACTTTATGGCCTACAAAGCTGAAAAGATTTACTATCTGACCCTTTACAGAAAGTTTTCTGATTGTGTCATGGAACATCTCCTTCCCTACTTCCCACTAGTGCAGGCCCTCACAAATATGCTTCACTGATTATAAAGACAGATTCTTATTTCTCTTTTACTTTCACCTCAGTAGTTCCTGTCTGCTTTTAATTAGAATCAAATCCAGACCTCAGTCACTCACACAGAAGACCAAAGGGTAATGCTTTTCCCTCCACTATGCCGCAATCAGCTCATAAATTAAAACAGATTGCCAATGCCTGAGAAATGCTCAAGCTGTGGCCCAGAGAAATAAAGGTAAAAGAGCTAAGAAAAGGGCAAGGTGCCCCTTTTGTTGTGCTATTTCTGATGCATAACAGAAGCCTAGACTAAGGTGAGAATAGCAATGTGGAAACGTCCACGTTTCTGGATCTCTAAAATAGATGCATTATTTTTAAGCACATTTCTTCTGCCAGTCTGAAACCTCTCCAGTTTAAGAACCAAGACATGTATAGGCCTTTGATATCAGCAAGGTAATTGCTGGCTCTGGCCCAAGAAGCTCAGTCCCTGAGCCATGAATTGAGTGACACTTTTTACCAGTAATCTTGTTTCCACAGCAGCAAATGAGAATAGCAACAGACCAAATGATAACGATGTTCTCAGTCTTATACTGCATTTCAGACTTCAGTTTCTCAGCATGTAAATTATTTTTTTCAAATCCTTTCCTAACAGGTCTTGTACAACATTTGGTGAACAAAATTATAAGAATGCCTTGCTTATTCTACTTTATGAGAAAATGAGCTGTTTCATATAGTTTCCAAATAAATTTGAAAGTTCAGAACTTTTTAGTCATCATCACCTTGAAAAGAATTTTTTCCAAAATATATTATTTCACTTTGCATTAAACGCAAAACACTAGATTTTTCAGTACCTAAGGGCCATCATTTTGAACATTTAAGGCTCTGCCCTCAGACAACTTATCCCTCTCCTCAAGGAGTTTATAGTTCAGCAAATATTTTCTGTAAAGAACTAGATGGTAAATATTTTACACTTTGCAAGCCACAAACACAGTCTTTGTTGCATGTTCTCTGATTGTGAAGAAATAAAATTCTAGCTGGAAACATCAGGCTTTTTGGAGAACCTGAGTTGAATCTTCAAAGAATAAGACTCTGTTTTCAAAAGTAAATATATACCTAGAATACATAAAGAACTCTTTCAACTCAACAACAAAAAGACAAACGACCCAACTGAAAAATGGGCAAAGGACTTGAACAGACATTTCTTTGAAGAATATATATAAGTGACCAAAAAGCACATGAAAAGAAGTTCAACATCATAGTCATTAGGGAAATGCAAACCCAAACCACAAGATACCACTTCACTTCACATTCACAAAATATGGAAAAGAGTAAGTGTTGGAGAAGATATGGAGAAATTGGAACATGTAAACATTGCTGGTGGAAATGTAAAATGGTTCATCTGCTGTGGAAAACAGTTTCTTGGTTCCTCAAAAAGTTAAACAGAGTTATCATGTGACCCAGCAATTCCTAGGCATACACCCAAAAGAACTGAGAAAAGGCAGTCAAACAAGCACATGTACATGCATGTTCATAGAAGCACCATTCACAATAGCCCAAAGGTGGAAAAAGCCCAAATGTCCATCAACGAGTGGCTACCAAGAGCAGCGGGAAGAAGGGAATAGTGAGCAACTACTTAACAGGTACAGGCTTTTGTTCTGGAGTGATGAAACTATTTTGGAATTAGATACAGGTAGCAGTTGTACAACCTTGCGAATGTATTAAGTGCCACTGAAATGTTCACTTTAAAATGGTTAATTTTATGTTATGTAAATTTCACCTCAGTTGTTGAATAACTAGAAAATAAAGTAAATATACAGGTAGTTATAAAGTCAGGAATCATAGATGTTATTATATTGTGATATAATATCGACAATCCATTATGTATATATATTTGCCTGTATTTTTAGGTTTTGTGGCCACTTTGTACATGCATTTTTTTTACTATTAAGGTAATTCATGTTTGTTGTAAAAATTAAAGGCATATAGAAAAATGTCATAATGATAACTAAAGTGTATTAAGTCTTGGCTATTTGGTAACAGTGTGCTGAAATGTAACAATACATATACACATGAATCCTCACAAAGGCCCTGGGATCTAGACACTGTGTCTATGCCCAATTTGGAATATGAGAAAATAGAGCAGAAAAACTATTATGAAAAAGATCTCAAGCTAGGAAGTTAGTAAACAGCAGAGACAAAATTTGAAACTCCACAGTCTGACTCCAGAAGTTTGTCTCTTAAACACTGCCTTCCATTGCCTTGAAAGAAAAGATAGCATCTTCCTTAATTCTACTCCCCAGAAGGAATCACCGTTGACTAAATATTTTCAGGGTTTTTTTTTTTTAAGAAAATAAGTATCTCATTATAGCCAATATGCCAAAACCCAGTTTTTAAACTTAATATATCAGAAGCATGTTTTCATGTCTATATATTTATTTCATCTGGATGATATGCTATTGAACAGATATATCCCCATTCAGTTATCCAATCCCCTAGTGTTGGGTGCTTAAGTTGTTTCCATTTTTTCCACTCTTACAGTGTTATGATAAAAATTCCAATATCATTATCCATTTGCTTGATAATGTTGTCAGGATAAATTTCTACAAGTGAAATTGCTTGGGTAAAAGGTTATGTCTATTAGTCACAGTGATGAATGTTGCTGAATTGTCCACCCCAAATTTGATATGGTTCTAGGTTCCCACCACTAATGTGTGGGAGGGTGTCTTTTCCTCATACCATCACCAATCCCGGGTATTGTTGATCCTTTTAGTCTTTAATAACTGATAAGTCAAAGTTTGTTAATAACTAAAGAAATGCAAACTTATTTAAGTTCGTGTTAAGTTACTTAAGTTCGCATTTCTTTCATTAACAAACTTGAGCATACACTCATATGTATTTGACATTGAACTGCTTTTAAGAATTGCTTCTTTGGCTGGGCGTGGTGGCTCATGCCTGTAATCCCAACACTTTGGGAGGCCAAGGCGGGCAGATCACGACGTCAGGAGTTCAAGACCAGCCTGGCCAACGTAGTGAAACCCTGTCTCTACTAAAAATACAAAAAAATTAGCCAGGCGTGATGGCGCACACCTGTAGTCCCAGCTACTCAGGAGGCTGTGGCAGGAGAAACGCTTGAACCCAGGAGGTGGAGGTTGCAGTGAGCCAAGACTGCACCATTGCACTCCAGCCTGGGTGACAGAGCAAGACTCCGTCTCAAAAAAAAGAATTGCTTATGTCCATCCTTTGCTTATTTTTGTATTCAGCGTTTGTTTTATTAATTTGTAAGACACTTGCTATATATTATAGATATTAAATCCTCTGGTTTTGTTCTGTTATATAACTTGCAGCTTCTTCTGTGGGCTACTATTTTTCTTTTAACTTATGGTATTTTTAGCCACCTATTAGGTTTATTGTGTTTTTTCAATGAAGTAAAATCTCTCAGTATTTTAATGTTTCTAACCTCAGTGACATGCTTTAAAGGGGGGCAGGGGGCTCCAAGTCAAGATTATGAAAATATTTTTTTCTGTTTTTCAGGAACTGTTTTACTTTTCCTAGTTAAGTCTTAGCACACCTGAAACTGATGTTTATATGTGGTAAAAATCAGGGCTCTAACTTGAGAGATGAGGACAGCAGAAAAGATTATTCTGAATTTTGCTTTGTATTTGATTGGTTGGATGGTTGAGTTTTGAAATTTGGTTTCATTTTTGGAGGAGTGAGTTTTTTTAATTCTAATTTTTTTCAATTCTCTTTGTGCATTTATTTCTATGGAGAGTGATTTTAATTGCAATTCACAACAATTTATTCAAGAATAAAGGTCAGAGCCTAATTTTGCCTATATTGTACCCCATTTTCCTTTCCATGGATGTGTTTTATGATTCCAGATTTGGTTCCTTGGGACTCAAACCAAAGTAGAGAGTGTAGATGTGAATAAAATCAAGATCAAATAAAAGAGGAAAAAGGAAAAATGCCTGAGGGGCGACCCTATGATTACATGATATTGACACTTACCTACAATTCAGGTCTATGCTCACATGACCAAGTCTTGCAAAACTGGGTCTGGGGCCAAGTTGTCTTGGCCACCCTCAGAGCTATTCTGAGCTTGTAGTGCATTCAGTGGAAATAAAATATTGGCTGACCAGTTCATCTTTGCTTGTGATGATTCTTAATTTACAGGTGTCAACAAGGAGCTGGAGAAAGAGCAACACAATAACAGTGGTAGGTTCCCAGAGTCCACAGGGAGCACCTAACTCCTCAGAGATGCCAACTCCCCTGGCTGGAATTCCTGTGCAGGACAAGGAAGATCAATGAAGAAGTGAACCCATAGTCCTTCAGGCACATCTGGCCCAACTGGCAGACAGAATTCGTGAGTCTCTCCTTTACTCCTTTAGTTTATCACTCCCCCTGTGAGATTCAGCACCAGCCTACTTCAGACCTGTCACTGTTAATACCATTGCCTTGCTTTATTTTCAAAGCACTTTCTGAAATTATTGATCTTTTTTTTTTTTACAGGTATACATGTTGCTATGGGTTGAATTGTGTCCCCTAGAAAGATATGTTGAAGTCTTAATCTCTGATTCCTGTGAATGTGATCCTATTTGGAAATAGAATCTTTATAGAGGTAACTAGGTGAGGTTATACTGGAGTAGGATGGCTCCTCAGTCCAATATGACTAGTATGCTTCTAAGAAGAGGGAAATTTGATATGTTGTCATTCCACCCTGAATGTGTCCAATCTGATCTGATCTTTGAAGAACAGGGAAATATGGTCACAGACACAGAGAGGTAATATGGTCACGTGAAAACAGAGGCAGAGATGGAGATCAGAGTTATGCTACCACAAACCCAGGAAGGCCTGGGGCCCAGAAGCTAGAAAGAGACCAGGAGGGATTCTTTTCTAGAGCCTTTAGAGAAAGCATGGCCCCATGGACACCTTGATTTAAGATTCGTAGTCTCTAAAGTTATGAAAGATTGGATTTGCATTGTTTTAAGCCACTAGGTTTATAGCATTTTACTAATATACACACAAGAATCTAATACTCATGTTTACAATCCATCCTCCACCCCTGCCCTCAACACATACACCACAAACAAACCGAGGGCAAGGACCGGTCCTGTATCTCCAACACTTAGCACAGTGCCTAACACATACTTGGTACACAATAAATATTTATTGGAAAGAAATTATTGTAGCATGCTTTGGCTCTGCACCTGAGAAGATGTGGATGTCACTTCCTGCACTATCCACCCCTCCCTCTTGCCTGTCTTCATGTCCCTTGACTCTTCACAAATTCGTCTCAAAACCTTTGCTGGAGAGCTTCCCATGACTGCCTCTCACTGCCTCTTTATAGCTTAGAGCTGTGCTGCCCAGGTCAGTGGTGACTAGCCACACATGGCTGTTGAGCACTTAAAATATGCCTAGAGCATCTGAGGAATTGAATTTTTAATTTTATTCCATTTTAATTTAAATTTAAATATAAAAATAAATGCTCAATTCAGTTACCAGAAAAATTGTAAGTGTGCCTCAAACATGTGACTCTCCTTTTTCAACTGTAATTTTAATGAAATCTAAATATGAGCTAAGTATGTTCAATAAAAATTTAGCATCCAAATCAAGATGTGCATTGAGTATAAAATATACACTGGGTTTTGGGGATTCAGTATGAAAAAAAGGTAAGAGATCTTCTTGAAAATGTTTATATTGATTATATTTTGAAATAATATTTTAAATATATTGGGTTAAGTAAAATATATTATTAAAATTAAGTTCACCTGTTTGTCTTTAGTTTTTAATGTGGCTACTAGAAAATTTAAAATTACAGATGTAGTTCACATCGTATTTCTATTGGACAGCGCTGGCTTAGAAGTTAAGAACTCAGCATGGAGTCAATCAGAGCCTAGTTTCAGTCTCCACTTACCAGGTTTGTGAATTTGAGCAAATGTCACAACTTTCTCTTTCTTTGTATAAATGTAAGGGGTACAAGTGCAATTTTGTTACAAGGATATATTGCCTAATGGTGAAGTCTGGGCTTTTAGTGTAACCATCACCCAAATAATATACATTGTACCTATGAAGTAATTTCTCATCTCTCACCTCCTTCCCACTCTTCTCACAGTTCAGTCTCCCATGTCTATTATTCCACACTCTATGTCTTGTGTACACATTATTTAGCTCCCACTTATAAGACAGAAGATGCAGTATTTGACTATTTCCGAGTTGTTTTACTTAAGATAATGGCCTCTAGTTCCATCCATGTTGCAGCAAAAGACATGATTGCATTCTTTATGGCACAAATGGCACGACTTTCTGAGTGTCAGTTTTGTCATCTATGGCTTGCAGGGTCTTTGCTAAGCTTAAAAGAGATAAATAAGACAATGTGTACAGTGAGTGGCAGGTAAGAGCTTAAAAATGGTAATTCTTTTTAAGATTTTATTATCATTATTACTTTTCCTGATGTGAGCATTCAAATGTTTCCTCATGCTCTGACCTGCTATAGTAATCTATTTAAAATTATCTCATCTTGGCCGAGCGCGGTGGCTCACGGCTGTAATCCCAGCACTTTGGGGGGCTGAGGCGGGCGGATCACTTGAGGTCAGAAGTTCGAGAACAGCCTGGCCAACATGGTGAGACCCCGTCTCTACTAAAAATACAAAAATTAGCCGGCAGTAGTAGCGCATGCCTGTAATCCCAGCTACTCGGGAGGCTGAGGCAGGAGAATAGCTTGAACCCAAGAGGCAGAGGTTGCAGTGAGCGGAGATCGCGCCACTGCACTCCAACCTGGGCAACAGAGCAAGACTCAAAGAAAAAAAATAAAAAATAAAAAAAATATATATATATATCTCATCTTGACCCAGGGCCGGCTGTACAATTTGCAGAGCTCAGTGCAAAATAAAAATGAGGCTCCTCGCTGGGGGGAAGACAGGAAGAAGTGCTCTTAACGTTATTATAATACGAAACTTTTTTTTCCCTTCTTCACAGTTTCTCTCAATCCGTGGTGGTAACTTTTATTTGCTATTTCACGCCAGGTTCAGGCACACGGAAACGAATAAGGTGAGTTACAGCCCCTCTCAGGCTCCAGGGCGGGGGTAGGGATGGGGGGCGTCTAGGTCGGCAGGGTCTCAAGTGTCCTTCTAGCGGGGATCGATCTCCCCTTCCCACCTGACCGTCATAGCAACCCACTGCGGAAGAGCAACCCCCTCAAGGCATGAAAAGCCAGAGGCCAGGACCCCCTCAGGCCCAGGGCTACTGATGGGTGGGCGTCCCACCCCTCCTGCCGGGCCAAGGTCCGTGATGACGGCAGCCGCGCCTCACCCGCAAGACATCGCGGGACCTGCACTCAACCCAGCCCTCTGCACGCCTACGTGCTAGTGCCCCAAGCAGAGGGTGGCCGATGGGCAGGGCAGGTGAGCGCGGGCACCCGGGACTGGGAGGTAGGGCTGCCCCACCCCACGCTCATGCTCTGTCGTCTCCCCCCAACTTCGCTTACAAAACACATTGCAAGAGATAACGCTGCAGGCTTCAAGACGGCAACCGCAGAGGCTTGAATCCAGAGTGCGAGGTTCTTCGAAGGGCAGGGCCCTGTGCTGCTGCGTTGGCTGCAGGCCCCTGAAGTCAGCCCTTCCTTGACCTAGCAGCAGATACTGTCGTCACACGGCCTGCCCCTTTCAGATTCCCTAAGACCTGTGCTTCCATTGCCGGGTCCCAGCACTGTCCCTCGACTTCTGTAGCCACTTCATCCTCTCGTCCAGGGAGCAGAAATGCCTGGGAGCTCACTTCCTCCAAAAGCCAACTGCAGCCAGCAGAGACCGTGGGAATATGGAGGCCTAGCTCCCTGGCCTAGAGGCTCTGAGCCTTCATTGATCCTCCAGAGCTCCCCAAGGATCAGGCTGAGGCAGGGACTTCCCTGGCCTGTTCTCCTGCCCTCACTTCTTGAGAAACTCACTGGCTCTTAAATTCTCCTGTCAGTGTCTGCTGCCGGGGAACCTGACTTCAGACAGACTTTTCTTTCACTGCTTTTAGATAATCGTATCATTTATTCAGCGCTGCCGTGTACCAGGCATGGCGCTGAACGTTTCATCCCATGAGGCAGCCCGTATCTTCCTCCGTGTGCAGCACAGCAATCGATGATTCGCTTGGAATGAATAGCGCAAACGTAAGAGAACAGTCGTAATTTACAGAGCTGAATGTTTGCGTTGAGGGAGTGGTGTGACTCATCTTGGGTTAGCAAGGCGCTTGAGATACGGAATTGCCAGTCATTAAGGTTTTTTTTTCAGTGTTATTCGGGCAGTCAGAGAGTGCTCCCTAGCTAGGATTTAAAGAAGCTGAAGACTTCATTTGCTGCCTTTAAGCCAAAACATTAAGATAAGCATAAAGTCCTCACTTAGACATGACCATATGTGACACCAAGGAGCAGAATCATTTATTTTGCTCTAATGGAGTAAGTGAAAGAAACACCATCAAAAATAATACACTGAATGCAAAGGCACAGTACACTCTGTCATTCTCTTAAAAAGCCACATTTTATTCAGATGGATAATACTAGCTATCCTAGAGAGAACAGAAGAGGGGGGAAAGGCCTCTCTTAAGGAGGCAATTGGATCATCAAAGAATGTCTTTGATTCGCAAGAGTTTGCTTGAATTATGGAATTATGTCTTAACACTCTTTACTCCTGTCATCATCGATAACGTCATTTGTCTCCTTTGATGTCAAAGCCTGACTTTTCCCTTTTCAACACCAAAAGTTAGCAGATGTTCCCACATGAAGGTGAAAATGCTGAACAAAATGCTTTTTAAGTTGAGTCATAGGTATATTTTACCTAAATGATGACTGCTTACAAAAGTTTTAGTTATGTTCATTTAATAAGTCTGTATTTTAGCAAACTTGGAACATATAATCCCATAGAAGTAGGATTCAAGGGCAAGACAATCAAAAGGCCAATTTAATCCATTAGGTACAGAAATTTAATATGATAGTATTATTCTGACTCCAACTAATTCCCATTAATTTCTTTGGGATATTTGTCCACAATGTCTGCATGATATGCCCCAAATCTGGCTTCTTGGCAGTAGCACCTTGAAACAGAAGAGTCATGGGGTATGGTAGACACATAGTTCAAGGCAAAAAAAAAAAAGTTTAACCATTTACATCTGCATAGGTATTATGTAGATACTTTTTAATACATGCTAAATTTTCAAGGTTCAAAATTCAAAGTTACAAAAGGGCATACAGCAAAACATCTTCTCTCAGCATGCCCATACCTACCCAATGTCTTTCTCATGTTTCTTGTTTTTCCTCCAAAGATTTTCTCTTCATGCCCAAGCAAATATGAATCCTTTTTATTTTCTTTTTATATCCATACTGTATACACTGTAATGTTTCTTGCTCTTGTCCACTTAAGGATAATGGCCCATTTTAATCAGAGGCCACATCAAATTTAATGGACTGCCAAAACAGGAGTTACTCAAAGTGACATCCACTGTACAACCAGTATTGAGAATCCCCAAAAGCAGATGCCTGGACCCAGCTTAGACTTAGAGAATCAGAAATATATACACACTAGAATGTGTGATCTGAGGAAGTAGAGAAAAGTACATTGGCTTTCAAGTCAGATCTGAATTGGATTCAAATCCTGTCACTGTGGGTGCCACTTGACACTCTCATCTGAGCAATGGGGATAATGATGTCTACCTTTCCATGCCTCTGGGAGGAAGAGAGGTAAGTTGCATATTTCAATTAGGAACAATCTCAGGAACTGGTTTATGAATTCACAGGCACCCATACCCAAAGTTTGGCTCTGTCTTTCCATTCCACTCTACTAGACTTTCCTTTGCCTCCCAGATAAACTGCTTGAATTCAAATTCTTGTCTCAACAGTCTTCTAGGGAAATCTAAGCTGAGACAACACCTTTCCATAGCAGGAAGGATGAAGAAGGATGCTGTGAAGATTAAAAGAGTGAATGTCTATAAGGTGTTAGAAAGTTGCCAGGTATATAATAATCACTACATGTGTTTGCTTCATTAGTATTATACTATTATTATCACTACATCTTCATTTTTAGTGGTGGCAAGCTTACTCCTAATAATTGTCCCAAATGCATCCTACCTTGTTTCACTAAGGAATAGTTTGTTCACCAAGCAATTGGACATGGCCCATCATTTGCATTCCCCATAGGCTATAGCAGGCATTTACCCTTGGTGATAATTCATAGAATTTCAATAGCATGTATCTGAATTACATTATTTTGTTGTAATCAGTCTCCAAAGCCTTCACGCTCTTCCCTCTCACTCAGATATGGGGCATGCATTATTAATTAAATGACAAAGTTATTACAACCAGTAATTGAATTACTCTATAGCTCCTGCCTGCAGTAATTAACATCTATCAAAATAAAAGAGGAGGAGTTGTGTCACCCTTATTACAAATGGTTTGGTTTCATGGGTTTTTGATCAAATTAAGTAGAATCAAACTAACAAGTGATTGGATTAAGCCAAAAGTCATTGTACTTATATTGCCCTTATTTGTTCCTGGGCACAACTGAACATTGAGAATCCACTTTATAGGCTACATATTTTTCCTTAACAAACTTCCTCCTTCTCAGTGCAGACTCAAGAATGTGACTGGGCTTTCAAACTGATGAACAGTATTCTCATCAGACTATATTCAGTAGCTGTTTTGCACACAAGAAACTATTTAAAAGTAAGTCAAGAACAACCAATTAAATCTAAAAATGATTCTGCAGCCACTGTACCAATTATAGGCATAACCAAGGAGCAGTTTATGTACAAAAATACTCATAAAATCAGAATCATGTCAGAGTCGTTCGATAGCTATCAATTGTTATTAGTGTAAAGCAAAACAGTAATGCTGGCAAGTGCTGAGCAGGCCAAAAAATGAATCAAAAGGATGTTTTCTCATGAACAGGCAAGCAGATTGTCTCATAAACAGACACACAATTACATGCAGGAAAAGGATGGAGAGAAAGGGATAAAGGAAAGGGAAAGGAGAGGGAGCCCTAACTGTTGAGTGATACATGAGAAAGAGAAAATATACCACCCCCCCAAAGAGAGCTGTCCATCAAAGCATATCCCCACCAATATTCAGAGCATCACAAACCACAAAAAAATAAAATAAAATCTGTATTTGTAACAATATTCATGACAGCTGTAGACCTCAACAAAAACGTGGACTACTTTTGCTCTTTACTGAAATCCACAAAGACAAAGCCTGCTTTAATTGGAATCTTCCTCTTTTTAGATGCTGTTCCCTCACCCCATTCTGGTGCATAGGCAAACACACACGCAATCCCTCAACAGTTGGCTAAAAGCAGCTTACATAAACTCGTTCTAGTTTAGGTTGCCTGGGATAGTACTGTTTATGGCTATTGTGTCAGCTACATTACTAATAGTATCATTTTCACTCTCACAAGTGTTCTGGTTCAGAGGCTGAGGATGTGGAATTAGGAGATGTTGGTCAAAGGGTACAGTTTTAGTCAGATGGGAGAAATAAGTTCTGGAGATCTATTGTACAGCAAAGTGACTATAATTAATAATGTACTGTATATTTAAAATTGCTAAAAATAGATTATAAATGTTCTCAACACAAAAAAATCATAAGGATACGAAGTGATGAATCCAATAATTAGCTTGATTTAATCATTTCACTATATATATACGTATATATATATACGTATATATATGTATGTATATACGTATATATATACGTATATATATGTATGTATATACGTATATATATACGTATATATATGTATGTATATATATATATATAGTGCCCTATAAATACATACAATTTTAAAAAGTAGTCTTGGTTTGGAAAATAAGTTATTTGCTCCTATTATGTCAACATTAAAGGCCTCCAATGTACATATTAATTCTCTTCTGATCTGGCATAATAAAGAGTTCTGAATCCCAGTCACCATTCCTGAACATCTCCAAATTTCCTTCGGAATTATCTCTCAGGTTGTATTAGTCTGTTTCCATACTGCTATAAAGAACTGCCCGGAACTGGGTAATTTATAAAGGAAAGCGGTTTAGTTGACTCACAGTTTAGCATGGCACGGGAGGCCTCAGGAATCTTACAATCACGGCAGAAGATGAAGGGAAAGCAAGACACCTTCCTCACGAGGTGACAGGAAGGAGAAGTGGCAAGCAAAGTGGGGGCAAGAGCCCCTTATAAAACCATCAGATCTCGTGAGAACTCACTTACTATCACAAGAACAACGTGGGGAAACCACACCCATGATTCAATTATGCCCACCTGGTCTGGTCTCTTCCTTGACACATGGGGATTACGGGGATTACAATTCAAGATGAGATTTGGGTGGGGAAACAGCCAAACCATATCACAGGTGCTAGAGCATGGGGGGCTTGCAAAATAAATTAGGGGAAAAGAAAGGGCTTGGAGATCAGAAAGTAAATGATAAAGCAATGAGAGAAAGGGATAAAGGAAAGGGAAAAGGTAGGGTGCCCTAATTGTTGACTGACACACGATCCAATGTTGTGATTCTCTATTTGTGAACACCTGTTCCTCATAAGAATTTGAAATAATTCATACAAGTTTCTTGACAAGTTATTTCCTCCCTAGTTAATATGTAAAGGACACTGAACTAAAGGCAAAGCATCATTATGGAGCTGAAGTGCTTCATGCTTACAATTTTTAGAAATAATAACAGGAATTTGACATTAAAGAAAGTAGCGTTTCACACATGCAAACAGCTCTTTAATTTCATTCTAGAAAATAGAACATTTAAACTATAAAAATATTACTGATCTAGCAATAGGATCAAGCGAGTGGAAGAATATTTTAGAAGTCAATAACCTCAATTTGTCCTCAACATAATAGTATTCTATCTGGCTTTTACCTGCCTCAAAGAGATCGTCTAAGTAATCATCCATCACTATGATGAAGTATTGAAAGAAGTTGGCTAAAGAAGTGGTAAAGCCTGGCTCTATCCCTAGATGTATATCAGAAGAAAATAAATAACCACCCCTCCTGAGTGCTACGGACATCAATCTTTTGGGTCAGCTGATTTTTCAAGTTACTTTCCAGCCATACGAAATCTATAATTCATTGGAACTTTGAAATCCTCTGTAGGCAATATGCTAATACAAATGTTAGAGCATTAAGTACATCCAGAGAAAATGTGACCTTGTATGAACATAAATTTGTAAATAGCCAAAATATTAAAGAATAGTAGCTTGCCAGCTCAAACAATAAAACACAATTTATGTCTTAAAAATACATTCTAGTTATCCAAGAAATGCAGATTCACTGGGAAAAACTTGGAAAACACAGATATCTCAAATAAGAAAACAAGATCATTCCATTCCAACATGGTTAACATTTTGGCTTCTTAGTGTACAACTGGATGAATTATGATGTACATATAAGTAAAATCCACCTAAATCAAGAACTACAAGATTCCAACTCCCCCAGAAGGTTCCCTTATGATTCCTTCTAGTCAATCCCTACCCTTCATAGGCAAACACTATTCTGATTTCTATCACTGTGGACTAATTTTGCCTGTTCCTGAACTTCACAAAAGTGGAATTACACAACATAATGTTACTGAGATCCATTCATGTTGTTGCCTGTGTATGCATTTAACTTATTCATATTGCTGAGTCATTTTCCATCATATGAATATAGTAATATTACATTTTATTGCTATGCCACATTTTGTTTACCAGTCTCCTAGGGATAGCGAAGGGTGAATAGACTCTAGAGTGGGTAGTGGAGGAAGGCGCCGATAAGTGTCTGTTGCGGCCTCAAGAACAGCTGCAGAAATAAAGACCATAGTGAAGATTCACTAACCTTCATCTTAAAAGTTTTTGCAGGAAAGGAGACCAACCAGCCTTGTAGAGGAGCTGTTCCCAGAACTTGTTGTAAAATGTCCTTACATCCAAGTGGCACAAAGGGTGGATGAGAGTGAATGCTCTGAAGCACCAGCCAGATCCCCTTTAAGAACTGAAGCACTAATTTCCCCAGCTGCTGGAAGTGCTGGTAGCTGATGGCCCTCAGCTGAAGAATGTTGATTCACACAGGCTTGTAGCCTCTCCCTGATGGAAACCAGCAGCCAACGGGTGGTCGAATTGAGGGTATAAAAGTCAGCACCTGCCCCGCATGCTTGCCTCAAAGAAGGGCAATTATCTCAATTACAGGGTTCCCTGAGCCATGGACTGAAGCATCCACTGCAACTCATTCACCATTCTATTTCTTCCTCTGTGTAATCATGTTTTTTTCAATCCTCACAAGTGTTATTACTGAGAGCAATTTTCAATAAAGTTTCTGTCTACAAACATCATAGTCTCAGAACCTTTTCCTTATGAAATCTGACCCACAACAAGCACGTTTTGAAGTAAGACCTCCAACTTCATTCCTCTGTTTCAAGATGGTTTTCGTAATTCTAGGTCTTTTGCATTAACATGCAAATTTTTGAATCAGCTTGCTCATTACTACCAAAAGCCTTTTGGGATTTGAATTAGAATTGTGTGGAATCTGTAGATCAATTTTAGATTGAGGTTCGTCTTTTTCCATATGGATATCCAGTTGTTCCAGGCCATCTGTTAAAAAGACTATGCTTTCTCCCATCAAATTACCTAGGCACGATCATATCGTCTGCAAATAGAGATCGTATTTATATGTCTTTTGTGTATTTTTCTTGTCTTATTGTGCTCTCTAGGACATCCAGTACAATATTGAATACAAATTGCAAGAGCAGATATCCCTGCCTTCTTTCCAGTCTTTGGGGAAAGCATTGGTCTTTTACCAATGAGCATGTAATTGTAGATCCTCCCACCCCACCACCAACTTGTAATACTGTCTTTATTAAATACCAAATTCCTCTATGTTCACAGGTCTATCTGCATTGATCTGTCTTTTCCTTCACTAGTACCATAATGTTTTAATCACTATAGTTTTATAGGTCATTTTTATGTCAGGAAGAATAAGTTATTCTTTTTAATTTTTTTGGTCATTCTCCATTTATTCTTCTAGATACACTTTAGAATACTATTTGTTTAATTTGTCTCATATGTTTTTGTTGTTGTTTCTTTCTTACTTTCTATTTGATTAATCAAATATTGTTCTATTCCATTTTAATACCTCCATTGACCTTTTATCTATACCTCTTTGTATTACTTTTAGTAATTATGCTAAACATTACAATGCACACCCTGAATTTATCAGAAACTATGTGGATTTAACATTATACCACTTCACATCAAACGTAAGAACCTGTAGCAGTGCAATTGTATTAACCCCCTTCCTTGTTACCATTGTTATGTATAAACATGTATGTTAGAAACCGTAAAATAAAATATTACTTTTGCTTTGAAGAGTCAGTTGTATTTTAAGGGAATTAAGATTAAAAACAAAAACAGAAAGTCTCATATTTATGCAAATACTTCATTTTTAGTTCTTTTTATTCCTTCTCTTATATTTCAGATACTATTTGATGCCATTTCCTTTCAGCCTAAACAACTTCCTTTTTCATTTCTTGTAATTCAGTTGTGCTTGGAACAAATTCTCTCAACTTTTGTTCATCTCAAAATATGTATTCGGATGGACACAGTGGCTCACACCTGTAATCCCAACATTTTGGGAGGCCGAGGAGGGCAGATCACTTGAGATCAGGAGTTCGAGACCAGCCTGGCCAACATGGTGAAACCCCCATCTCTACAAAAAATACAAAAATTAGCTGGCTGTGGTGGTGGGCGCCTGTAATCCCAGCCACTCGGGAGGCCGAGGCACAAGAATCGCTTGACCCCAGGAGGCAGAGGTTGCAGTGAGCCGAGATCATGCCACTGCACTCCAGCCTGGGCGACAGAGTGAGACTCTGTCTCAATAAAATAAAATAAAATAAAGTAAAATAAAATAAAATAAAATAAAGTAGTAATTCCATTGTCTTTAGGTCTTTATTATATCTGATGAGAAATTGGCCAATATCTATATGATTGTTTTCTGATGTGTCCCTCTCTCCACCAGCTGCTTTTAACATTTTCTCTTTATCTTTGATAATCAGCAGTTTTACTATGATGTGCCTAGGTGTGGTTTTATTTGTATCTTTTCTACTTAGTGTTCACTTAATTTCTTGGATCTGTAAATTTATTATCTTCAGCATTGGGAACTTGTCAGCCATCATTCCTTCCATTTTTTTTCTTATCTTCCTTTCTCTCCAATCCTTCTCAGACACAATTACACATATGTAAGATCACTTGATATTGTCCCACCTGCCACTGAGAGATGTTCATTTTTTTCAATGTTCTTTCCTCCCTATTCTTCAATTTGGATAATTTCTACTGATTTTTCTTTAAAACACATTGATCCTTTCTTCTGCCAATTCCAAGCTGCTGTTAAGCCCATCTGGTGAACTTTTTATTTCTGTTATTGTATTTTACACTTTTAGAATTTCGTTTGGTTCTTTTTTATAGTTTTTATGTCTCTGCTTTGGTTCCCCATCTGTTTACTTGTTATGATTTTTTTTTCACTTAAGTTCTTGGATGTGAGCATAATAGCTCCTTCAAAGTTCCTGTATATGAATTTAGTCTGTTTATATTCACTGCTTTCTTTCCTGACCTTAGGTTATATGTTTCTGTTTTCATGCATATCTTGTATTTTTATTGTATGTTAGACATTGTGGATGGTATGTTTTATAGAATCTGGTCTCTCTTACTCTCTATAAAATATTATTGGTTTTTGTTTTACCATGTAGTTAAATTACTGGCTGATAATCTTGAACTTATGGAGAATTCATTTTATACTTTGTCAGGGTGGATCTGTTTTGATTTGTCCTTAGTTTTAGGGTAAATCTTAGTCTTATGACAAAGTTTTAACACCCTAGGTGTGGCCTTTCTGGGGTTTCAAAGGAAATCCAAAGTACATACCAAGCTGACATAACTTGGCAGGACTCAAATTCCAATCTTTATCTCCCTTGTTTGGGCAGAGGCTTAAATCCCTGCTCACATTTTTCAGCCTTCCAGCTTCCTTTCACTGGTACCCTTGGATTCTCCTTAGGGCAAGTTCAATTCAGGGATCAGCCTGGGACTTAAGAAGAAATTGTATGCAGATTTTTATGCATATATGAGATATGTAGATAGGACTTAATGGGAGATTATACGCAGCCACCTCTGTGACTTCCTCCTTTCTAGAATTTTACATTCAAATTCTAGCCACTTTTGCATCTCCTAACTCAATCCTCTGATACCTCTAGCCAATGTGACATCAGCTTTCTGCTTGAGTTTTAACCTAGACTGGAGCATCCCTTCAGGGGAAAAGCTATATAAACTTGGATTTTTACCCAGTGCAGTTGTCTTCTTTCGAAAGTCAAATCCAATTTCTGCCTCCTTTTTGTCATTCTCTTTTGCCTTCAAATAATTATTTTGCTAATATCATGTCAATAATTTAATGTAGTTAGAATTTTCTTCTACAATATAGTTTTTCAGGTTCAAGCATAACTTGAATGGATAAAGAAAACATGGTATATATACATAATGGATTACCACTTGGCTATTTTTAAAAGTATGAAATCCTGTCATTTGTGGCAACATGGATAAACTTGGAGGACATAATGTTAAGTGAAATAAGCCAGACACAGAAAGACAAATACTGCATGGTCTCACTTATACAAGGAATCTAAAAAAATTGAGCAAACAAGAGTAAAGAGTAGAACAGCGGTTACCAGAAGCTGGGGAAGGGAGGGGGGAATGGAAGAGGTTAGTCAACGGGTACAAAGTTTTAGTTAGAAAGGAAGAATAAGTTCTGTTGTTCTACTACATAGCATGGTGATTAGCAGCTAATAACAATATATTATATATTTCAAGATAGCTAGAAAAGAGGATCTTAAAAGTTACCACCACAAAGAAATGATAAAGGTTTGTGGTAATGGGCATGCTAACTGCCCTAATTTAATTATTATACAATATATGCATGTATTGAAATATCACACTTACCCCATAAACATGTACAATTATGCATCGATTATAAACAAAATTTAAAAATTTTTGAAGTATGAAAAACATAACGTTTCAAATAAACTTACCACATTTGTGTTAGAATTGTGGAAACTACTAAAATACCTAACTTTAGTTTTCTTAGAAGATTATGATGATAGTCTGGTTTGCAGCACCATAGAGATGGCAAGAAAATATTAAGTGACCTCTGTGAAAATTCAGAACTTTACAAACGATTCCACTGAGAGAAATAACTTTTGTGTGATTTCTGCCTTCTGAATGTACTTTGGCAGATATACCAACCTTAAGGATATTCAAAAACTATGACTCAGGTTCTAAAGAGAGCCCCTCCCTCAAAAAATTAAAAGCTCTAGGCATCTTTCAGGTATTTTCCCATTACTTAGCATGTCTTCCCTTTACCCACAGGTATTTGCCTTATGGGAGCTCTAGGTAAAAGTGTAGGAAGAAATTGACATTAATAGCAACTCCTAACCACACATCAGAGCTCACCATTACTTGATATTTCAAGCGCGCTCTATGACTTACAAACACAGTAAAACAAGAGAGCTTGACAGAATGTGTTAAGTCTGTGGGGGACCTCTTCATATATAATACTGACAGATAAACACCCTATCTATTCAGAGACAAACTGAGGTGCTTTTCCTAATATACTGTTTGGCAACGCTCACAACTTACAGTAGATAAAGATTTCAAGCATTAGTTATCAGGTCTGACAAGATTTATATTAAGGTTTTTTTTTATATTCAGAGTTTTCTAGGCAATTCCATCTCCTGGAAAAAAATATATTCCTTCACAGTTTGTGCTTGTGTTTATTATTCACCATGGAGAGTAAAGAGCTGAAATGAAATGACTGCAAAATGAGGTTTCTCTTTAGTCATTTGAATGTGGGACACAGATTTTCCTGCATTATCATTCTGCTATTGGGGGTTCAGAAGTGGAGCTGTGATTGCCTTTACTCAGGACACCTGAGCCCCTGTATTAAAAAGCTAAGCATACTGGAAAACACAAGATTTCCCAGGCCTCACATCATTAAATACTCAGTGCCAAATCTGCAAAGATCCCACTGCAGCTCTCCATTGCTTGGATAGAAGTGCTGGCTGGAAATACAAGTAATAAATGTGATAAATTACGTCATGGTGCTTACTCTAAGCTTTTTAATAAGAAACATACATTTTGAGGGTCAGAAGGCATGTTTATCTTTATTTCAATCTGCACACTTTCAATTACCCACATACACGGATGAGTGGCTTGGACCAAACACCACCACCACCACCCAAAGGTAAAGTAGCTAAAATTTAAGGCAAGATAGTATCAGGGATGAATAAAACACTTTTAATATGAATCTTCAAACTTTAAGTTATCATGCTATCCATGAGGAAAATCAGATATCTGTCTTGTGGCCACTAGAGCATCCCGTACACTCTGAATTTTTTTAAGAAGCTATAGTCAAAGCCCTATAATTCTAGGAATTTTTCTATCCTACTCTCAGGAATCGGTTCATTCTTATGTACAAGAATGATCTTCAGGTACTCGCTTGACAAAAAAACATGGGCTAGAATAAATAAGAAACATGCAAAAAAAAAAAGGTGCAAATAACATATTTTTGCCAAAGGTAGAATGTACTGAATAGGCAATTCATGGTAGTTGAAAAGCAGAAGTAATGAAAACAATTGGAAATAAAGGCCACTTACAGAAGAAACAAGGACAACTGATTGGGTAAACAAGACCCCCAAATTGGTTAAAATTTGTAAAAATGGGGCTCATAAGTGTACAGCAATAAGCCCATGTGAGTTATAAGAGAGAGAAAAAAACAGACATGGTTATGGATAAAGGTAAAAGATGAGCCTAGATATTATAAACAGCAGGCTAATATAAGTGCTGTACTGCTGCATGTCAGTTCACTGTTCCTAAAGGTAATACCCATATGCCATTCCGAGAAGGGAAAGAAGGAAAGACCTCATATGTCCCAAGAATTTTCTGAGGCCTGTCTGGGTTTACAGTGTAAAATGATATAGCTCCAATAGGGTCTAGAAGAAGATTCCGTTCCTAAGAAGGAAAAAAATATGGCATTTGGGGAATGCTCACTTTGAATCAGGAGCTTCACATGTTACTTTACTTAATCTTCCAAAAAAAAAAAAAAGGAAGAGTATTACAATAGACCCTTGAACAACATGGATTTGAACTGCAAGAGTCCACTTACTTGTGGATCTTCTTCTGTCTCTGCCACCCCTGAGACAGCAAGACCAACCCCTCCTCTCCCTCTTCCTCCTCAGCTTACTCAATGTGAAGACAAGGGTGAAGACCTTTGTGATGATCCACTTCCACTTAATGAATAGTAAATATATTTTCTCTTCCTTATGATTTTTAATAATGTTTTCTTTTCTCTAGTTTATTGTAAGAATACAGTATATAATACGTATAACATAAAAAATATATGTTAATCAACTGTTCATGTTATCAGTGAGGCTTCCAATCAACAGTAGGCTATTAGTAGTTAAGTTTTGGGGGAGGCAAAAGTTATACATGAAATTTCGACTGCAAGTGGGGGTCGGTGCCCTAACCCTCACGTTGTTCAAGGATCAGCCATATATTCATTTTAAAACCATAAAACTAAAGATTTATTAAGCTCTTACTATATATAAGCACTTCACAAGCATTATCTCATTTTATCTTCACAGTGATCCTTATAGTAGGTATTATTGTCTCCAGTTTACATACAAGTATTAGCTGTACTGACCCTTGCTTTTGAGATTTATATGAGTTTGATGTGAACCTCCATTTTATGAAAAACAAATGTTAGCTACAACTTTCTTAAGAGCTTACTTTGCCATTGTTTCCTCTGCCTCTTAGCTCCTGCTTTACTGAATTTGTTTAGCTTATTTACTGTCTAATCACTCCATGTTTTCCCTTTTCCATTCAATTCTAGTCTAAACATTAGGCTTATTCCCTTTACTTAATACACACACACACACACACACACACACACAACCAAGACACTTATGTTTACAGCAAACTTGACCAAATGTTTGGAAAAACAGCATGGGTTCACAACAGTAATACAAGTAACTGAAAACTAATATTAGCTCTCCCTGTTCCTAAGAGTCCTTTTGCCACCCCCAACATTCCATGTAGCCCCCAAACTTTCTTACTGGCTCTTCTTTCCCTTTCTTCCCTTACTCCTCCTCACTCAGAGCCAACAATAAATGAATAATTTCTCCCATATAATTTCTTATAGAAAATGACTTGGTCCTTCTTGAGTTCTGCATTTCCTCTCCAGACCCTTCTCTGAAGCCTTGGTTTTGATGGCCAAATTACCTACCGAGATATTTTTTCAAACAAGGACAGTTCTGTCTCTAACAGGAATTCTGGTGCCAGCACACAAGAAATACAGATGAGGGAACCAAGGCTTGGCGGTGTCTAGAAACTAACCCTGTAAGGTTTGTTCTTGAGAGCTGCTTGCTCAATACAGAAGCCACCAGCCTCATGTGACCACTCAAATTTAAATTGTACTTAGTTAAAATTGAATAAAAATAAAATTTCAGTTATTCATTCTCGTTACCTCATTTCAAGTGCTCGAGTGCTCATGTGTCTAGTGGCCATTGTACTGGACAGTGCAGATGTAGAGCAGTTCTACCAGCTGGAAAGTTCTATTGGACAGTGACGCTTCCACAGTAGCCGTGTGGTTCCCAGACGCTGCTATCTCTTGTCCATGTGCCACTGCTGGAGATGGCGACATATCCCTCTCCTTCTTTTTATGTTGGGCTGCCATCTGCTGTGCCATTTCTAAATGAGAAGAAATACACTGTCCAATTACAAGTATGGAGTCTATGAACAAGTCAGCCGATATTCTCTACTGTCTGTGTAAAGGCCGCCTCTTACGCTGCACAGTGTCCTGCCTTCAGATGAAAAAGTCCTCAGACCGTACTCTGCCAAGGTTTCTACCTGCCCTGGAGGCCCATTAAGACTGCTTATCCTCCAGAAACAAAGGCCTCATTTCATAATCAAGGCACAGACCAATTTATGAACCTGAAGAAGCAGCAGGTCTTTTAAAGAGTGGTGGTGTTTCCTGTTCACCCACCACACTCCCCAATCCTGGCTAATCTTTCAATGATAAAGTCCAACTGTCTCAAAGAAAAAGTGCTGTTAATGGTGTTACCTTGGTGATGATACCCCAGTCCACTCCCTCTGTAACAGTTCTCACTGAATCCTTTCTTCTGATCTTTGAATTCTACTGAATTCTCTGATTCAGTTATTCAAACTGCCACCATTTCTTCATTTTAAGCTTTGATAGCAAGAGAGATGATTCATCAGGATTGAATGCCTTTAAGCCAGTGGTCTTAGTGTGGCTGTACATTGCTGTCCCCTGGGAAGGTGGGAAAAATCCAGATGCTTAGGCACACTGAAAACCAATGACATGGGAATGTATAGGGATGGGATCCAGGCAACAGCATTTTTAACACTCACCAGATGATTCTGATGTGCAGCAGTAAGACAGGCACCACTGACTTAAGTGGAATGACTGTGCTACAGAGATTCTCAAACCTCTGTAAGCAGTGACTAAGAAAGCTTTGCAAAAATACAGACTCCCAGGCTCCTCACCCACCAACTGAGTCACAGTCTTAGGACTTGGGATCGAGCTATTTACATTTTTCTAAAGACCCACAAGAGATCCTAAAGGGAAGACAGATTTGTAAATATATGCCTAGGTGCAGTTGCAGCCCTGCAGACATCAGGGCAAAACTGCGAGGTGAGAGAATTCTGCCTCTCTCTCTCTCCTGCACCTCCTCTCCAGCACGGTGCAAAAACCCGCAGAGCCCTTTCCCACCTCCAGGTTTGGGTTTCATCTCTGCTTTCTAAAAAGGGAAACAAAAATAAAGCTAGAGTCTAGAAAATCTTCAGTTTGAAAGTTCCTAAGCAACGGATCCTTTTCTGTTTATAACTTTTCTGCTTCAAGATCAGCCTTTCTCTCTAGCACCCTGCCCATTTTGTAATTGAGTTCATCATGCCATAATCTTGCCTTATATGCAGTAGGTGCTCAATAAATGTTTGAATGTGAATTACAAATGTGTAGAAGTAGTCCTGTATTCATAATTTGACATTCAATGATTTTTTTAAAGGGCTGGATTTTTTTCCAGGAAAATAAAATCTCTTTTGTGTCGATCAAATTAGTTTAGGAGAACATCTCTGCATATGAAAGAGATAAAGCAAAATTTAGGGAAATTATTGAAATTAGCAGAAGATGGACCCTACAAGCTATCTAATTAATGCCTTGGGAATTAACATCAATCCTATTTTAAATCAATTTTCTGAAGTAAGTGGAAGAGCCCACTGAAACTTTCTTCCACATATTTGTATGAATTTTGCTCTTAAATACATCTAAACTAACTAGAAGACCAAATGAAATAGAAGATGTTACTTTTCTCCAGGGGGGTTTCCTTGGAGAAACCCCAGCAGTTTCAGAGCTCATGTGGCATTTATTCAAACTGTCCATAGGTGGAAGGTGGGAGGAGGGTGAGGATCAAAAAACTGCCTATCAGGTACTATGCTGATTACCTGGGTGACTAAATAATCTGTACACCAAACCCCTATGACACGTAGCTTACCTACATAACAAACTGCACATATACCCCCGAACCTAAAATAAAAGTTAAAATAAATAAATAATAAAACAAAAAAATAAGAAAATGGCAATGATTTTCTCATTCCCGGGAGGGGATTTTTTCTTTTATTTTTATTTATACATATTTTTTGAAACAGGGTCTCGCTCCCTTTGTTGAGCAGGCTGGTCTCAAACCCAGAAAGAGATTTTTCTTTCCTTCCTTTTGCTTATATTATCTGGCTTTCGTACAATAAAAATCCATGTTTAGGTAATAATAAATGTAAGTGTACCATCTTAATAGTGAATATTGGCATACACCTTAGTTTTATTCAAGTGAAGGCAGGGAGAAGCTATTCATCTCCACTCAAAGATGGGTTAGGTAGCCAAACTAGTGTTCACTGCCTGTTTGAAATTCTCTTTTGGGGAGCTTTCTCCCAGTTTAATCCTTTAATGATTATTATTAATCCATCTTACAAGTTTCTCCATTACACAAAATTTTCCAGTTGCACATTCCTTTATGCATTCTTCATGGACAAAGAAAGACTTCAAAATAGATCTTGAATGTAGCTTAAAAAATAATCCATTTATCTAATTTTTGCTTTTGTTGCCTGTGCTTTCGAGGTCTTAACTAAAAATCCTTGCCCAGCTCATTGTCATCAAATGTTTCCCGATGTTTTCTTCTAGTCGTTTCATAGTTTCTGGTTTTACATGTAAGTCTTTAATCTATTTTGAGTTAATTTTTGTGTATGGTAAAAGAGGTAGGGGTCTAGTCTCATCCTTCTGCATGTGGATATCCAGCTTTTCTAGTACCATCTTTTGAAGAGACTATTCTTTCCCCAGTGTGTGTTCTCAGCACAATTATCAAAAATCAGTTTGGTCATAAGTGCATGGATTTATTTCTGCACTTTCTATTGTGTTTCATTTGTCCATGTGTTTATTTTTATGCCAGTACCATGCTGTTTTGGTTACCACAGCTTTGTAGTATATTTTGAAGTCAAGTAGTGTGATGCCTCCAGCTTTGTTCTTTTTGCTTAAGATTGCTTTGGCTATTTGGGGTCTTTTGTGGTTCCCCATGAATTTTTGGATCATTTTGTTCTATTTCTGTGAAAAAGATCACTGGTATTTTGATAGGGATTATATTAAATCTGTAGATTGCTTTGGGTGGTAAGACCATTTTAACAATATCAATTTTTCCCATCCATAAACATGAGCTATCTTTTCATTTATTTGTGTCATCTTCAATTTCTTTCAGTATTTTATAGTTTTGATGTAGAAATCTTTCACCTCCTCAGTTAAGCTTATTCCTATGTACCTTTTTATAACTATGGTAAATATAATTGTTTTCTTGATTTCTTTTTCAAATCATTTACTATCAGCATATAGAAATGCTACTGATTTTTGTATGTTTGTCAAAATGAGAAGCTTTTCCACAGCAACAGAAACAACAGAATGAAGAGACAACCTATAGAATGGGAGAAAATATTTGCAAAATATACATCTCACAAGGGGCTAATATCCACAATATATAAGGAACTTAAACAACAGCAAACAAAAACATAATCTAATTTTTAAATGGGCAAAAGACCTTAACAGACATTTCTCAAAAGAAAACATACAAATGGCCAACAGGTATATGAAAAAATGCTCAGCATCACTAATCATCAGGGAAATGCAAATGAAAACCACAATGAAATATGACCTCACTCTAATTAGAATGGCTATTTTCAAAAAGATGAAAGAAAACCACTCTTGGCAAGGATATGGAGAAAAGGGAACCCTTACACAGCGCTGGTGGGAATGTAAATTAGTAGAGTCATTATGGAAAACAGTATGGTGGCTCCTCAAAAAGTTAGAAATAGAACTACTGTATAATCCAGCAATCCCACTACTGGATATATATCCAAAGGAAATGAAATCAGTACATCAAAGAGATATCTGCACTCCCATGTTTATTGCAGTGCTATCCACAACAGCCAAGACTTGGAATCAACCTAAATGTCCAAAAACAGATGAATGGATAAAGAAAATGTGATATTATCTACACAATAGAATAGTATTCAGCCATTAAAAAGAATGATATTCTGTCATTTGAGACAAAATGGACAAAACTGGAGGATATCATATTAATACATGAAATGAGCTAGACACAGAATGACAAATACCACATGATCTCACTGTTATGTGGAATCTAAGAAAAAGTGATCTCATAGAAGTAGAGAGAAGAACAGTGTTTATATCAGAGACTGGGGAGGGAATGGGGAAGGGCAGGATGAGGAGAGGTGGGTCAGTGTGTACAAAGTTAAAATTGGGCAAGAGGGATAAGTTCTGGTGTTGTATTACACAGTAGGGTGACTATGGTCAACGGCAAAGTATTGTATATTACAAATTAGAAGAGAGATTTTTTTAATGTTCTCACCATAAAGAAATGATATATGCATGGGGTGATAGATATGCTAGCTACCCTGCTTTGAACATTATATAATCTGTACATGTATCAAAGCATCAAATTGCACATCACAAATATGTACAATTATAATGTATCAAAGAATAAAATGTTTTAAAAATAACATAATCCAAATATTTAAAAATCCACATGCAGAAAAATCTACTTATAGTGGTAAAAAATTAGAAACAACTTAAATATCCCCACATATAAGAAAGACCTAGCAAATTATGATATAGCCATTTGAAGAGACATTTTGAAGCCATACTAACAACTATTGAATTGTGTATTTTAAATCGGTGAACTGTATGGTATGTGAGTTATACCTCAATAAAGTTGTTATAAAAACATGCATAGTTTTGTGCACACTATGAGTACAGGAAAGCATATACATAGAGAAAAATTCAAATTGTGTGATATGATTATATAATTATAATGACAAAAATTAAAAATGAACCTGATTCATGGACAGCAATCTTTGTAGGAATTTTCTGCCTAATTTTGTGAGCATTCCATATTGTCTTCAGTAAGGATTCATTTATTAGTTTCAAGCCAGATTCAGAACACTTTGGGATGAGGACTGTGAATAGGAGGTGACTCTCCCTAAAAGCCAAATATAGTATAATAGATTAGAAAGGTGACCGGCAAGCACGCAGTAGGTTTGCACTAACTATTAGCTGAGCTTTATTTCTCACGTTACATCCTGAGCCCCCTTCTCTCTTCTCCCTACAGTCTCCCTTGAAATCTCATTCTTTCCCATAACTTTGACTCCTTCTGTAGTAATAAGTCCCAAATTTCTATTTCCAACACAGAGCTTTTTTTTTTCCGAATTTCAAACTCCTGTTGCTATCTGCTTCTTGTTAATAATAAATATAAAGTTTACTAATAAACATGTTAATCAGAAAACCAAACACCACATGTTCTCACTTATAAGTGGGAGCTGAACAACGAGGACACATGGACACAGGAAGGAGAACAACACACACTGGGGCCTGTCGGGGGATGGGGCCGAGAGCATTAGGGAAAAGAGCTAATGCACGCTGGGCTTAATATCTAGGTGATGGGTTGATAGGTACAGCAAACCACCATGGCACATGTTTACCTATGTAACAAATCTGCACATCATGCACATGTACCCTAGAGCGTTAAAAAATAATAATAAAATAAGAAATAAATAAACTGTTCTCATTGCTGTTAAGCACTTTCCCTTAGAATCTGTACTTACAAGAATCTCTTTGACTTTTATTTGGCTGAATACAAGCTTTTTATTTGAATACTCCAACCCAATACAATTGTCAAGCTAGTGGTGAGCTGGAGGAGGAAAGTGAAAAGTGGGAGAAGGAATTTAACAGTGTGCTGTGAAACTATCTCCTCTGAATTCCCACTTAAAATTGAAAGCACGTACATGTTCAAAGACAACTCCAGCCTCCAACCCCTTTTTCTCTTCTCCCACTGAATCATGGAATATTAACTCGGAGATTATCAAGAGATATATCAAACAAATTATCTCAGAGATACTGACAAAAGGCCATAAATGCCCCAGAACAGAAAGACACATATTTTGGTAATAATTTGCACTGTATTAATGCTCCAAATGCATTATCCCATTTAAACCTCCCATCAACTCCAAAGTGGGTGCTAATAATATCTGCATTTTCACATGGAATTCAGGCAAGAATACATTGAGTAAATTGCTCAAGATTACACAGTTAGGAAGTAGAGAAATAAGACTTTGAATGCAGTCAGACTCCAGAGCCTCACTCTGTAGATCAGGGTTCCTTTACCTCAGCACTAGTGACATTTGGGGCCAGATAATTCTTTGCTATGGCTCTGTCCTGTGCATTGTGTGCTGGATGTTGAGCAGCATCCCTGGCCTCTGCCCACTGGATGTCAAAAACAACTCCCCAGCAGTAACAATCAAAAACATCTCCAACATTGACAAATGTCTCCTGGTGGGAAAAAATTGCCTCCAGTTGAGAAATACTGCTATAGATGGGGCAGGGGGAAACTTGCTTAGAGATTAAATACATTGCCAATCTATGACAGCTAGTAAATAGCCCAATGTGCACTCAAACTGAGAATGACCTGACTCCATATGCTATTATGCTATATTGATCAATTTGGCAAAAATAAAACAAAACGAAACAAGAGCAAAGAAAAAGAGATAGGAATAAAATAAAACAAATAAACTATTACTTTGGAATGATTTGCTTCTATTTAAACAAAAAGAAGCAGAAACAGTCCCTAAAGACTGTTTAAGAAAAAGACTGTCAATGATTGTTAAAGAAAGAGTCCCTGAAGTACTTAAACTTAACTAAGAGTAAGCAGAGATGTTCTATAAAGCAGTATTTCTCAAAGTTGGCTACATATTAGAATTATCTAGTGAGCTTTAAAAATACTGGTATCTGGGCCTCATCCCCAAGAGATTCTAGTTTAATTGGTCTGGGATGTGGCCTGGGTTTGGGATTTTTAAAAGCTGTTCAAGTGTTTCCAATATGAATTCAAAGCTAAGAACCACTGCTGTAAAGGATTCAACTAGTATTTTATTTCTATGGGTCTTATCAATTATGCATATTAAATTGATTACACACATTTAGTTTAATAGAAAACCAATGGATACCTAATAAATTGAGAGCGTACATTACCCTCAACATTCACTGAGCTACTGATCACCAAATTTGTAGATGTTTATAGGATCCTATAGCCAGAAGAGAAAGTATTCTCTAGTTCCTAACCTTTGGACCATCTTGTCCCCCATCATCATTTCCAACAAAAAATTAGCCAAAATTTGAAAGGGTACTGTTATTTCATGATTATTCACACTGCTTTCAAAGTGTGATGGAAGAATATTTTTTCAGTTATTGGGTAAAATGTGATTTTGGAATGGTTTCAAGGCTCTATACACTTTATTTTGGCTTATTCCAATATGTGTGATTAAGTAATTTTTCTAAACATTAACCTTGTCACTACCACCATGAATAATTCAGAATTCAATAGATACATTCGTTTCTAATATATAATATGTTCAGATAACAATAAGACACTTTAGGTTTTCATTACTATAGCCGTCAAACTATGGAAGCGGTAACATTTGCTTAAGTGGCTTTCTATAACAATGACCAGCAAATCTAGCCTAATGTAGACAACACTGCTATTCACTCCAAATATACTCCCTTTCCTTCCATAGACAGTCTATGCCTGCACATGGCAAGCAATAAAACAGTATGAACATTCAGATAATTTATTCAGTGTTGATGATCATTTCTAATTACACTGTATAATAATTTGTCCAGTGATTAGCATTGATTCTTACACAATGGTCACTTCTCAAACATTAATCTAAGTTGACAGGCTCAGAACACAATACCCCAAAATACAGTAGCTTGGCAATTGAGAAAATGGCAGAAGCAGGAAGGTCTCTCTCATCTTCTCCCACCATTCTCCCCTGAAACAGGCCATAGAATCTAGGAAGGTCAGTCTCTGACCCTCTCCTTCCTTTCTCCCCTGAAGATCCTCATATGACAGGTGTCCTGCCCTATAACTAGAGGAAAGAAATGTTACACAGAGAGGCCAAAAAGAATCTGAGCAAACAGGCCTTGCTAAGTTCCCCCAAATTTACTACCACTATATCATATTATTTTGTCCTCTATTCACACTTCTGCATGACTGTCCACAAAAATACAGTTTTCCCTTAGTCTCTGGGTTTTCATTTCTGAAGCCTCCTGTGTTATGTAAAATTTATATTAAGTAAACTTGCTATACTTTTCTCTTTTTAATCTGTCATTTGTTATTGAGGTGTCAGCCATGAAGGAACCCAAAATATTCCTGTCTAAAACACTGAGGACTATTGAGCTGAAGAAGGTTAAAACACCAGAGGACACTCTGCCCCTCCCTCTGCCTGCCTGATGGCAGGACAGCAATTTACAAAGACAAAGGTCTTCCTGTCCTCCTCCCTGACTTTTCCTGCCTACACTTGCTTATCAGCTGAGAGACAACAGCACCAGAGGACCTAGGAACAAACTTGACTCTTCCCATAAGTTTACCTTCCCACATTTTCCCACCTTTTGGAAGCCTGAAAATGCTCTCTTCTTTGTCTTGTCACTATAGGATTTAAGGCTCTTTGTTGAAATACTATTTAAGCAAGTCCCCTAAGCCACTGCCTTAAGAGAGAAATACTTTTGAACAGAGGCCTCTCCCGAGTGATGGGTACAGCACGTGTCAATAAACTTCTGCTGGTTTTTCTCTTGTTAACGTGACTTTCGTTTTCAGGAGTGTCTCAACTAAGAGAGGGGTAAAAATAAGAAATTATATTTTCTCCCCTATAGTCATGAACCTTATAATGAGTGAGGAAAAACACTCCTTCTCCCCTACAAAGTGTAGATGACTTTTTATACATTGATCCTTGGAATCTGTAAGGTTCTTGAGAATTAAGCAATAGAAACCAAAAATTATGTCCCATTACAAGTTATCTTCCAACCACCATTCTGAAGATTAGGAGGTGGGTTTGCTTATTCGTTTTGTGGTTACTGCAAATTTTGTTGGGTATTTTTTTTTTTTTTTGGAAGAAAGAGAAGGCTTGGAAGTGTAATAAATTTTCCCAAGCCCTGGAAGTGCATAAATACTTTCAAGAGCAGGGTGAAGCTCAGGAAATTATGGTATAAACTCTCTTCAATAAAATACCCACACATCCATTGTGGCTAAGGTTGAACTGGAGTCTTATTTTAGACAGCAGAACTAAAAGAAAATAGCACTCACCCTGGGTAGCAGAAACACCTGAATTTATATAACACGTAATATTCACAGAGTTAATGTACAATTTAGTGAAATTAAATTAATTTTTAATTGCACAGGTGGTCCACTCTACTCCTATTTTTAATTCTTTTGTAGGAAGAAAAAAAAAAGGCTCCAGTGAGTTGTAACTGTGCCACTGCCCTCCAGCCTGGGCAAAAGAATAAGAGCCTATCTCTAAATAAATAAATAGGCCAGGCAGGCATGGTGGCTCATGACTGTAATCCCAACACTTTTAGAGGCCAAGGTGGGCAGATCACTTGAGCCCAGAAGTTCGATACCAGCCTGGGCAACATGGCAAAAACCCATCTCTACCAAAAATGCAAAAATTCGCTGGGCGTAATGGTGTATGCCTGTGGTCCCAGCTACTTCGGAGGCTGAGGTGGGAGGATCACTTGACCCCAGGAGTTCGAGGCTGCAGTGAGCCGTAATTGTGCCACTACACTCCAGCCTGGGTGACACAGCAAGACTTTATCTCGAAAAAAAAATTTTTAATTGAAAGTGAGTGAGGGTAGGGAGCATAAATACATCCTTCTTTTGAGTCTCCACAGCACCTAGCAACCTGCTTTATACATTCAAAATATGTCTTATATATTTGAAATATGGGCTATTTATTGATTGGCTGAAGGAAAAGATCCTTGAATTCCATAAATTATGATTCTCTAATTTATCTTACATCATTTCTTCTTTTCCTCGTTCCATTGCTTCTTTCTCAACTGGAGTTAAATTTGTCCCAGGATGAAGTCTATGAATGGAATGAATGAAGTCTATGAATGGAATGAATGAAGTCTATGAATGGAATGAATGAAGTCTATGAATGGAATGGATGAAGTGTCATGGAAACAGAATGCAGCAAATCCAAGTGTGGGGTTTTGTTTTTTGTTTTTTTTTTCCATAACTATTGATTGCTTGACTCTGCTTTCAGTTTCCATTGATTTGTTGGTGTTAACTGGATTTATGACTACTATGCTTTATTTCTGTGAGTCAGTATTCTATTTTCCCTGAAGCAACATGTCTGTTGTACACAGGCCATCTCCCTGAGACCTCAGCGCATCCAGAAAATAGCCAAGAGCTGAGAAGTAAGCAAAATATCTCTGAACAACCAAAACAGGTATCACCATGTCTCCACTGTCCAGACACTTACATAAGATCCAACACCTTTTGGACCTCTCTGCACATAATTCTAGTCAATTCGTTTGTGTGATTTTCCTAACAAGGCATGTTAGAAGCAGCAAATTTGTTGGCAGGTTAGGAAGGATAGGTTGCCAAAGGCTGGAACACTGACAATCATTAAAATGACACCTGATAGACTAAAAGAGAGAAAAAGAACAAACAACAAAAAAAGAAAACATGTAAAAAGGAACCAAGGAATCAAAACTCAAAAGAGATTTGATCATGCCATGTAGAGGCAAATAACCCTATATTTGTATTGCTCCTTGCATTCTAGTGTGGGAGAGAAATTGACACTCATCATGGTAAGCCTGAGATATAAAGACAAGAATAAAATGTGCTCAGGAAACCGTTGGAGAAGGCAGGAAAGTACACAATAGATTTTAGAAAGATTTCTAGCCAAAATGGTTTTGTTGTTGTTGTTTTTGTGTTTAGAGGAGTAAACAGTTAATGGGGAAAAGAAGATTCATAAGTCATTTAAATAGGCCACTTCTTTCCTAACATACTGGACAAATTGGGCATTACTGTATTTCAAACAAAGCACGAAAAATCTCTTTAGAAGTGTCTCATTCTACAAATATCACTATAACCGCAATACTGTGATTTAGGGGAAAGAGAGAGACACACAAACACTACTACTAATCCCTGGACAGGTTAGAAGTTATTACCATTCCATCTTTCTTGCCATTGTTCACCAACCACGTATATTCTCAACTTTTACATAGCTATTAACATAATATATGATTCATTTTGCTTTGATTTGACTTACCATTCATCACATACTTTCCATGTGCCTATATAATATTCATAATTTTCATTTTGATGGCTGCCTAATAGTCCATGTTCCTAAATTGCTTTCAATTTTACCAATTATCCATAAACAATACTGCAATAAACACCTTCACATATACGGCTATTCTGTCCTTGTGTAGTTTTGGATTACTATCAAACAATAAATTCACCAAAGTGAAATTAGAAATATATCTAAATTAAGAAATATATTTGAACAGTGACTTGCTTTACGAGGTTGTGGTGAAAATGAGGTTGTAATACCAGTCAAAGCCCTCCTCCCCAGATTAGCAGAAATTTAACTCCTCACTTGACTCTCCCCCACTTCCCTGAATTGCCCAAGAACCCAGAGATTCATTCAGTCAAACTCTTCGCAGAGGGAAAACTAGAGAATCTGACCACCGTCCAGTGGACACTTCATGACACCTGCTGTTGCTTCAGTTACTCCTGTACTATGGCACATGCATCTAATGAGTGGATATCCATGGCTCTTAAACCATGAACTCACAACACCCATGTGTGAAGAGGGCCCCGTGGGCATCATTGTTCCTCTACTAACAGATGACGATAGGCAAGCTCTGAGAAGTAGTGACACAACCAGGAAGGGACAAAGACAGACCTTCCATCCCTCAGACAGGGATTCATCCATTTCACCATGCAAACTCATCATGTACAAGATCCATGCCAAGAAAAATCTGACAGTATACAGGGACAGGACCTGATTTTTTTTCTTAATGTAGAAGGGTGATTCTGCAGTGTATTTAGTTGTGCTTCTATGTCAATGACCCATAAAATATCTTGTGAGGACAGAAAACATAACATATGTAAAATTATGCTCTAAAAAAGCCTTACACATTGTTGGCCTCAAATTATTTTAGCCAGTTGAAATGAAAATTATTTAGAGATTAATTTTAACCTAATTCGGATTTTGTTGAAGATGTAGTAACTTTAAAAACAATGTGAAAGAATACAGCTGGAAACGCAGTAGTGAAATATCATCTAAAAACAATACACTATTGAATTTTACATGTATAGAGTCATTTACATGTGACTGACATGTGTCACTACAGCCTATCACTGAGAGATTAATGCACTTCCTTTTAACTTTAAAAGCATTTCTCCAATACTTTGTACAATTGTGCCCTCTGCTGGATGTACACGGGTATTATTTTACAGAGCTATACACAGGAAACAATGCTTTATAATCACATCTTTTTAAAGTAAAACTTTTCAATACCTGAATTCTGTGTATATTTCAGCAATTAGTTGGTTCTATCCCACACAAACTTCCTAATCCTCTTTTTAAATTACTGATAATCTCATTTACAGAAATTCAAAACATTGTTAAAGATTAGCTCAGTACTGTTTAGTGCTATCAGCTGAGTAAATTGTTACTTCTCAAAAAAGAGTTCATAATTAAATATAAATATGGATAAATCTCTTGAAAGTTTCTCATATCTCAATAAAATGCATAATGAAACCATTTATTATTGTATTTAAGTTTACAAATATCCACCCAATTATTGTCTCATTTCGTTTCATTATTTAAAAATATTTATTCCCATGTAGCATACTGGATTTCAATGATACACAACAAAATAATATGTGGTCTCAATTCTCAAGAATTTTATTATTAAATGGAAAATGGTGAGAAGTAAATGAACAACTGCAGAGTAGCACATGCCATGAACACTGGGATGTTCCAGATTCCCCTTCAATGAGGAACTTGTGGCTCCAGTCACAGAGAGCCCCCTTACGCAATCTCACACCCCTTTTCAGGAGCCCACATCCAATGACTGATCCATGCTGGAGAAAAAAGTGCCCACCATATCAGCCCAACTTTCTACAACTCAGAAGGGCCATTCTGGCTCCCTAAATCCCCTGGGGTTTACCACAGTTGTTAGGCACACATCCAAGCTAAGCCCTTCTCTCTACCCCAGTGGTTTTCAACTGAGGGCAATTTGCTATCCCCTCCTTCCCCACCACCGGCATCTTTTGCAATGTCTGAAAACACTTTTGGTCATCACAACTGAAGGGGAGGGAGGTGTGTATGTGTGCTACCGGCATCTAGTGGGTAGAGCCCAGGGATACTGCTATGCATCCCATAGTGCACAGGACAGCCCCACAACAAAGTGTTACACCTAGTCTGAAATGTCGCTATGCCACAGTTGAAAAACCCTGTTCTATCCAATCTCGTGCTTTCCTTTCCCTTTCATAGGTGTTAGTCTGAAGGTCATTCTTTTTTTGGGGGGGGGTGTTTTGGTTTTGTTTTTCAACTTTTGTTTTAGATTTGGGGGTACACATGCAGGTTTGTTACAAAGGTGTATTGCATGATGCTGAGGTTTGCAGTACAATTGAAACCATCACCCAGGAAGTGAGCATAGTACCTAACAGGTAGTATTTCAACCCTTTCTCCCCTCCATGTCTCCCTCCTCTTGTATTCCCTGGTGTCTATTGTTCACATCTTTATGTCCATGTGTGCCCAATGTTTAGCTCTCACTTATAAGTGAGAACATGTGATATTTGGTTTTCCGTTCCTGCATTAGTTCACTTAGGATAATCACCTCCATCTGCATCCATGTTTCTGCAAAGGACATAATTTCATTATTTGTTTTGGCTGTGTAGTATTCCATGGCGCATATGTACCACATTTTCTTTATCCAATCCACCATTGATGGGCACTTGGGCTAATTCCATTTGTTTGCTATTGTGAATAGCACTGCAATGAACATACAGGTGCATGTGTCTTTTTGGTAGAATTTCTTTTCCTTTGAGTATATACCCAGTAATGGGATTGCTGGGTCGAACAGTAGTTCAACTCTCAGTTCTTTGACAAATCTCCAAACTGCTTTCCACAGTGGTTGACCTAATTTACAGTCTCACAAGTAGTGTATAAGCATTCACTTTTTGTGTGTGTGTGTGTGTGTGTGAGACGGAGTCTCGCTCTGTCTCCCAGGCTGGAGTGCAGTGGCGCAATCTCGGCTCACTGCAACCTCCGCCTCCCGGGTTCAAGCGATTCTCCTGCCTCAGCCTCCTGAGTAGCTGGAACTACAGGCGCACACCACCACGCCCGGCTAATTTTTGCATTTTTAGTAGAGACCGGATTTCACCATGTTGGCCAGGCTGGTCTCCAATTCCCAACCTCAGGTGATACGGCCGCCTCAGCCTCCCAAAGCACTTTCGCAGCCCCACCAGTATCTGTTTTTTGCCAAGGTCATTCTTTACTGAACATCCTGCACCCTAAACTCCATCAAAGAGTTGGCTTTCTGGGAAAGAGTTACAATAGTATCCATAAGAAACCATTTGGTTTTATCGTGTGTGTAAGAGAGACAAAATAGTATGTATGTATATAAATTTATTAGTATGAACAAAACTAGGAGGACATACGCTAAATATAAAGAGTGGTTATTTCATTTTTTTAATGTTTTGTTTTTAATTATTGTGGGAATATAGTAGGTGTATGTATTTATGGGATACATGAAATGTTTTGATATAGGCATGCAATGTAATTATCACATAATGAGAGATAGGGTATCCATCCTGTCAAGCATTTATCTTCTGTGTTACAATCCAATTATCCTCTTTTAATTTAAAATGCACAATTAAATTATTATGAATTATAGTCACCCTGTTGTGCTATCAAATACTAGGCCTTATTCATTCACTTTATTTTTTGTGCCCATTAATCACCCCCACCTCCCCATCACCCCCCACTATGCTTCCTAGCCTCTTGTAATCATCCTTCTACTTTCTATCTCCCTGGGTTCAATTATTTTGATGTTTAGGTCCCACAAATAAGTAAAAATATGCAATGTTTGTCTTTCTTTGCCTGGCTTATTTCACTTGACATAATGACTTCCAGTTCCGTCTATGTTGTTGCAATCTCATTTTTTTTTATGGCTGAAGAGAACTTGGTTGTGTATATGTACCACATTTTCTTTATCCATTCATCTGTTGATGGACACTTAGGTTGCTTCCAAATCTTGCCTATTGTGAACAGAGCTGCAACAAACATGGGAGTGCAGATATCTCTTCGATATGTTGATATCCTTTCGTTTGGATATATGCCCAGCAGTGGGATTGCTAGATCTTATGGTAGTTCTATTTTCAGTTTTTTGAAGAACCTCCAAACTGTTCTCCATAGTGGTTATACTAATTTACATTCCCAACAACAGTGTATGAGGGTTCCCTTTTCTCAACATCCTTGCCAGCATTTGTTACTGCCTGTCTTTTGGATATCAGCCATTTTAACTGGGGTGAGATGATATCTCATTGTAGTTTTGATTTGCATTTCTCTCATGATCAATGATGTTGAGCACCTTTTCATATGCCTGTTTGCCATTTGTATGTTTTCTTTTGAGAAATGTCTACTCAAATATTTCGCCCATTTTAAAAATCAGATTATTAGAGTTTTTTTTCTGTAGAGTTGTTTGAGGTCCTTATATATTCTGGTGATTAATCGCTTGTCAGAGGGGAAAATATTTGCAAATATTTCCTCCCATTCTGTGGACTGTTTCTTCACATTGTTGATTGTTTCCTTTGCTGTGCAGAAGCTTTTTAACTTGATATGATCCCACTTGTCCATTTTTACTTTGGTTGCTTGTGTTTGTGGGGTATTACTCAAGAAATATTTGCCCAGAATGTGGTCCTGGAGAGTTTCCCCAATGTTTTCTTGTAGTAGTTTCATAGTGTGAGGTCTTAGACTTCATTATTTAATTCATTTTGATTTGATTTTTGTATATGGTGAGAGAGATAGGGGTCTAGTTTCATTCTTCTGCATATGGACATCCAGTTTTCCCAGCACCATTTATTGAAAAGATTATCTTTTCCCCAGTGTATGTTCTTCCTACCTTTGTCGAAAATGAGTTCGCTGTAGGTATGCAGATTTTTTTCTGGGTTCTCTGTTCATTGGTCTATGTGTCTGTTTTTATGCCAGTACCAAGCTGTTTTGGTTACTATAGCTCTGTAGTATAATTTGAAGTCAGGTAATGTGATTCCTCTAGTTTTTTTTTTTCTTCTTCTTCTTATGATAGCTTTGGATATTCTGGGTGTTTCGTGGTTCCATATAGATTTTAGGATTTTTTTTTTCTATTTCTGTGAAGAATGTCATTGGTATTTTGAAAGAGATTGCATTGAATCTGTAGATCACTTTGGGTAGTATGAACATCTTAATGATATTGGGTCTTCCAGTTCATGAACATGGGTTTCCATTTTTTGGTGTCCTCTTCAATTTCTTTCATCAGTGTTTTATAGTTTTCATTAAAGGGACATTTCACTTTTTTGGTTAATTCCTATATATTTAATTTTATTTGTGGCTATTGTAAATTAGACCACTTTATTTCTTTGTCAGTTTGTTCACTGTTAGCATAAGAAATGCTACTGATTTTCGTATATTGATTTTGTATCCTGCTACTTTACTGAATTTATCAGTTCTAATATTTTGGTAGAGTCTTTTGGGTTTTTTAGCATGAAAGGATGGTGAATTTTATCAAATGTTTCTTCAGCATCAATCTAAATAATCATACGGTTTTTGTCCTTCATTCTGTTGATATGATGTATCACATTGATTGATTTGCCTATGTTGCATCCCAGGGATAAATCCCACTTGATCATGATGAATGATCTTTCTAGTGTTTGATGAATTCAGTTTGCTAATGTTTTGTTGAGGATTTTTGCATCAATATTCATCAGGGATATTGGCCTGTAGCTTTTGTATTCTTTTTGTGTTGTTGTTAGATGTGTCTCTGTCTGGTTTTGGTATCAGGGTAATATTGGCCTTATAGAATGAGTTTGGAAGTACTGCCTCTTCCTCTATTTTCATTTGTTTCAAGACATTTTTCAATGTCCCTCTTAATTTCTTCATTGACTCACTGGTCATTCAGGAGCATATTGTTTAATTTCCATGGATTTGAATAGTTTCCAAAATTCTTCATCGATTTCTAGTTTTATTCCATTATGGTCAGAGAAGATGCTTGATATCATTGTAATTTTTTGAATGCTTTAAGACTTGCTTTATGACCTAACATATGGTCTATCCTTGAGAATAATCCATGTGTTGAGGGAAAAAAATGTGTCTTCTGCAGCTATTGGATAAAATATTCTCTAAATATCTATTAAATATTTGGTCTATAGTGCAGATTAAGTTTGATATTTTCTTGTTGATTTTCTGCCTGGAAGATCTGTCAAATGCTGAAAAGTGGGGTGTTGAAATCTCCAGCTATTATTGTAATGGAGCCTATCTCTTTCTTTAGCTCCAATAATATTTGCTTTATATATCTGAATGCTCCAGTATTGAGTGCATATATATATAATTGTTATATCCTAAAGAGTGGTTATTTTAAAGTAATGGCATTGCAAGCCATTCTTGTTGTTTTCCTTTGTACTTAAGTGCCTCAGTTGTCCAAGATTTGTGTTTTTATTATTGTATTTTTCTTTTTTACATTAAGCACATGTTACCTTTGCAGTCTGGGGAGAGAAAATCTTGTAATTTTAAAGAAAAAGGGCATGGACAATAGTATTAAATACTGCAGAGAGGCCAAAGTATAGTAGATGGAAAAAGTCAGCCGTGATGCCAGTAAGACAGTTGTACCGGAATGGACATGCCTGAAGAGAAACAGCTGTGGGGTGAGTGGAAAGTAGGTGAGGAAATAAAGGTATCTCACTTTTTACAGAAGTATAACCAAAAAGAGAGGTGGAAAAATAGAAAGGTGAGGAGAGGAGAGTGAAAAATCAGCCCAAATGATTTTAAAGATCAGAGAACCTGAGCAAGTTTGATGCTGATGGGGAAGAAGCCAGGAAAGAGAGAGGCAATGATACGAGAGGTGTACAATTGAGGGTGTGAGGTGCCTGTGAGGACCTGGAATTGGATCCAGAGAACAACCCTTGACTGGGTTGGCCTAAGCACAAGCAAAGGCATTCATCATGCCTCTTTAAACCAAGAGGCATGGTGAGTGCAGATGGCAATATATTTCAAGGTGATGAAATCCATGCCTGGTCATCTCAATTGTGTCAATAGGAAGTGGTCATCTGCTGAAACGAAGGGTCTGGGGCTGGTGAGGCAGGGGCTTGAGAAGGTGAAATCAAAGAGAAATTATGGCAGAGGACCTGAGCCAGACCTGAAGCGAGGGCCTGCTAGGGGGTGCTCCTGGGAAACTGCTCTTTCCTTTACCCAACTTCAAAGTAAGAATTCAGGACTACTGTTTGCAGGTGGTTTAGCACCACTTACTTGATCCAGGTAAGGGGACTGGTTCCCAAGCTGTTTCTTCACAACACTTACGTGGCAGACAGGTCCCAGCTGGGGGACAGGGGAGGATCCAAAAAGCCCCATGAGATTAGCTATGGCTTCCCACAGCTGGCAGGATTTCCACACCTGGCACCTGAACTTTGGGGCCCCAGTAACAGAGTTTGAGATTCGTCTGTGCTACTTCCTGTGTTAGGCAATAACCTCTATATATTTCCTTACCATAGGGCCTTTAAAGAAACTACATCCTGTAGCCACGCCTTTTGGCTTCTCTCCCTCAATCTCATCTCCTATGGTTGAGATAAACAGGGGCAAAATTCTCCAAAGTGTAAACCAGAGGACATGTCCTGCAGCATCTGGTGCCGTTTTCTCCCGGCACTGCCTCCCTATCCTTTCCAGACACACCAGGATGCACTGATAGGGGACTACTATGCCTTAACAGGCACTAGATTTTAGATGCCTTGTTTCAAGGAGTGTTTCTCAACCAGGAGCCATTCCCCACACCCTCACCCTAGGGACATTTGGCAATGGCTGGAAACATTTTTGATTGTCACAAATGGGGGCAGGGAGGGACATCCAGTGGGCAGAGGCCAAGAATGCTTCTAAATATCCTACAATGCACAGAATAGTCCCCCACAATGAATTATGCAGCCCCAAATGCCAATAGCACAGAAAGTGAGAGATCATGCTTTAGAGTTCCTCATCTGACAGGATTCTTTAAAGTTTTGCTATAATCCATTTAAAATTTGAAGCATATGCCTGAGAAAAATTAAATACTGAGGAATTGCCATTTGTAAATTTCCACCAGATGGCGCCAAATGACAAGTGAAAATCCAACCTCCTCTAGCCTCCATTTCAAAATTCAGTTTCTCTCCCTGGTCAACCCCGTGGAGTAACAATCCCCATTCTTTTCAAATAGGATTGTCGCTCCTTAGGTGCTTAGTGTTCCCCACCACCAGTATTTTTATGCAAGCGAGTTAAAGTGAGTAATGACTAAAACTCAGACTTAAAGACGAAAAGAACAGGACTACATCCTCAATCAGCTACAGAATTTCCATTCCCTGCAGCAACAAGGGTATGGGAGAATCAGCTAGTTTCTTTTCTTCTTTAGTCAACTTTTAGCTGGGCACTTGGCCATCTGAAAAAGACAATTCCAAGTTCCTGTACCCTTAGGAGGGCTAAGTAATGAAGTTCAGGCCATTAGTAAGAAGTGATCAGAAGTGCTGTGGGCCGCCTCTGGGTAGTACTCTTAAAGCAGTGGTTCTCAACTGGGGGTGACTTTGCCCCCTCCTCCCCTAGCCCAGGAGACATTTGGCAATGTCTGAGGACATTTTTGGCTGTCACAACTGGGAGACAGTACTGGCATCTTGTGAGTAGAGACCAGAGATGCTACTAAAACTCCTACAATGCACAGGACAACCCCCAAAACACAGAATTATCCAACCCCAAATGTGAATAGTGCCAAGGTGGAAAAACCCTTAGAGGGAAAGGGCATGCCTCTGGCTTTCTCTTTCCCACTGGCTGAAAGGTGCAGTGGTGCACCATCTTGGACCATGTGGGCCAAGGCAAGAAACCAGGGAAAGTGGAGCTATGAGACAGGTGGAGCTGCCATACTCTGGACTCCTTACACCCAGACTGCCATGAGATAGAAATACACTTCTCAACAGTTTGAGCCACTCCTCTTCTGGGTCTCTGTGACAGCAGCCAACTAATATTCTATCTCATGCCATAGTATACCATATATATTGTATTTTTTCATTCATAGAACCAGGAATTGCTCTACCTGAACTATGTCCACTCTAGGCCTGCATCCTTCTGCCTTTCCCAGGAATCCCCGAGCTCTTTCTCCTTATCGTACTCCTCTCCATCTTTCTTTCCTGCCTCTCCAGATGCTGGCTTCTTCCTTGAGGTAGAGATTCCACCAGGCCCCATCTGACTTATCTGTCTCAATCCACACCTGACTTTTCCCACAAGACATCACCCTCCTACCATCTCCTGCTTCTATCCATAGATATCTCATTTCCTCCCACATCCATTTTCTGAGGTGGAGGAATAATCTTTTCTAAAATAATCCCCCTCTATATACACATACTTTCCGGCCCTCACCCTGCTATACTGTCTTCATATAACTCAGCACAACATACAATTCTATTTATCTGCTTATTGTCTATGTTCTACACAAAAGATTTAATTTTATGAGCCCCAAAACTGTATTGTTTACTAGTGTGTATCCGGTAAATAGAATACCAGGTACAATAGAATTGCAATGCATGCCACATACATAATTTAAAATGTTCTAGTAGCCACACTAATAAAGTAAAAAGATAAAGATCAAATTTTAGTCTTTAACCTCAATAGTCCTTCTCTAAAATGTTATCACTATAACGAAATTGAGATATTTTGCATTCTTTTTCTCATTCTTCCTCAAAATCTAGAGTGTAATTTACCCTTACAGTATATCTCAGTTCAGACTACTACAATTCAGGTTCTCAGGGCCACATGTAATGGTTACAATGGACAGCGTTAACATAGAATACTTGGCACATAGCAGGCATCCAGTAAATATTTGTTAAAGTTAATATTCTTCTATACCATTTTAATTCTTCTATAGTCCAGGAATAATATAGTAATGTCACGTCATTAATACCACCCAATTGACTTAGCCATTTCCTTGTTGGGCATTTAGGTCGTTTCCAATTTTCACTTTTTAAAATAATTCTGTAATAAACATCTATCTGGTTCGTACCTGTTTTTCCTTGGAATAAATTCCCAGAAAGTATTAAATATGGTAATTGCCCCAGAAATGATATGTCACGTAAGACTTCTAATTGTTTATGCTTGGTTCTTGTTAATGACTCTTGTGATGTTAACAGGGCAGGTATTGCTGTGACGGTTATAATTACAAACGTATTAGTAAGTACTAATGTTTTGCCTGCTGCAATGCATCAGGCACTGTGCATTACGTTATGCATATCTTATAGATGAGACACACACGAGGCCTGGGGAGGTTAGAAACCTAGCACTGGACTCGCACTCAAACTGAGATCTGGGTTCATCTATTTTCAAAAACTGGGTGTTTTCCCCTGGAACAAATTAAAGAAAGAAACTAAAACTGTTTTAGTTAAGAAAGAAAACAGAAAGGAAGAAAGAAAAGGCTAAATAAAGACAAGGGAAGGAAAACGAAGAAAGCTGAGGAAAAGACAAAAAGTTAAAGGCTGGAGACCCGGGCCGTGCAGAAGCGACCCTTATCTCGCCGGCGCAGACAGCACCGTCCGACACCCGGCGCGGGTGCCCGCCGCAGTCCCAGTGCCCCGCCTGGTGCAGCTCCCTCTCCGCCGGCCCCGCCACCCGCAGCCATCCCACGCCTGCCGCCCCGGCGCTCCACTCGGTGTAGCCGATTAGCAGGCAGCTTCCGGCCTCCAGCACTGCACCGCCTGCGGTGCGAACGTGACGTCCGCGACGCAGGGGGGGACTTCCGGCGCGGCGCGCCGCGCCACGCCACGTGTTCCGCACCGGAAGCGCGCTTCCAGTCGCCCCGGCAACAGCCGTCCCCTTTGCGTCCCCCCACTCCCCCTCTGTCTCTCCAAGGAAAACTAGGCCCCTGCGCGGCCAACGCCCAGGATCCGCAAGCTGCGCGCCCACGAGGTGACTTCGGGGACCGCTGGGTTTCCTTTGGGGAGTGAGGGAGGAGCTTAGACGCCCCGGGTCCTGGCTTCTTCTGATGCGCAGAGAGCCGAGGTCTTGGACGTCACATTGCTATCATAATTATCTTAATCCCGCGACAAAAGGTGGGGCCGGAGGCCCATGAGATTTCTAAATCATTGCAGATTAATTGTGAGAGGGGACCAGTCCCAGAGGCTCTCAGCTCTGCAGTGCTTCCGAATCACTGGACGACTCTTTAAGAATTCTGATCCCCGGGCCCCCATCCCGGACCAATTAAATCCGAATCTCTAATAGTGGGGCCCTGGCATCTGTAGTTTTTAAAGCTGCCCAGGTGATTCTGGCGTGCCGAGAACCACCGTGTTAAGGTCTGTAGGTGAATTCGGATTTTGCCCATCCAGCCCAGTGTCTGAATAGAAGATCGCCCAGGACAGCCACGTACTTGGAGGATGTCTAGGATATTGGCCTCTCTGCTCAAAAGTTCGAGGTTTCTTTCTTTTCTCTTGCATTTTAACCTCTGCAGGAGGTCAGCTTTTGGTGGGAGTTATCTTGAGACATCTGGCGCCTACAGTTTATGGGCCTTGTGTCTCTGCCCACTTATCAGTAATGAGCTGTAGTTGAACCAGTGGCCAACGAAGTGCATTTTAGCTCTGAAATCTTGATGTTCCCTTAGTACAGATCAGATGGTTCTGAACAATTTAATTTTTTTCAGGAATGATGTTTTTAAACTCGTTTGACAGGCTAGGCTGTGTATTCAGCTGTTTTTCATCTCAAATCAGAACAATATTACTTAAAAATCTAGACTAAAGATTAGTAACGCAACACTTCTAGGATTACTTATGCTCACAGCCCCCATGAATTGTGAGATGAGAGCTACCCTTTAAAAATACTATTTTTGCTAGCATAATTTATCGGAATAACAGTCTCTTTGTAATTTCAATGTGAACAGAAACCATATATTTTTAAAGACTGCTGGGTAGTAACTTGGAATAAGCATAACTGAAAGCAAGTTCACAGGTGTATAAATCCCCTCTGTGTGTTCATTGCTGTGCTGGGGAAGTATACAAACTAAAGTTCCAGAGAGAAGTGTTCATTCTGAAACTGTTCTGTAGATGGTGATTAATCATTTTGGGTTTTTTTTTTAAAGGATAGGGTGAGATGAGAATGATGGGGGAAAGTTTTGAACAGTTAAGGCTAGAGTGTAAATTGGAGAGTTTGCAAAGTAGGTACAGAACTTTTTTTGAACAACTTCTCTACAAGAGGAAATTCAGCCACGGAACAGCTGGACAAGTGAAAAAAGAATGTAGTTGATCAGATATCAGATGAATTGAAAAGATCCTTGAAAACATAATGTATTTAAATATTTGCTTCCTGAAAAGATTTGGTGCTTTAAGTAAGTTTTTTGAGTTACTAGGTCCTCAGAGATTTTGGGGAGTAGATGTAGGAGGAGAGAACGTTATCAGGAAACAACAGACAAGCTCAACAATTTCAACAGCATCTAAGAGCATGAAATATTAGCTATTATTTTTATGCTGGAAGGAAAATAGGAAACTTAAAAGGAGTAGATTGTAGAATCCATGCCTACAGGTAATTGAGTAAGTGCCCAAGTAAATGAGGCATAGTGAGTGCCTATAAATTCAGAAAAGAGAGATTAACATGGAATTACCATGAATATGTTTATAGAAAAAAGTAAATTTGAAATAAGACTCCTGAAATGTACTAGCGATCTTAACTACTTTAAACTAGCCATAGTTTTTGCTGTTATGCTCTTAATTTGCAGAACCTGCCTATTCAACCCTTATTACCTTATGGTCACACTAGGTTTTGCTTATGAAGGACATGCTTGCTGTTTCCTCTTTTGAACTGTGTTGTCATTGTGTCATTCTCAGTCATCCCATTGCTTGTTGTGTTCCTGAGTCAGAGGATAACTTTGTTCCTGGCCTCATATTTCACTTTTGATTCTGATATTAGTCACATGGGGATTCAGAGAACTTGCAAATAAATCCATTCACAAATTCATCACACTTGCTGACAAATTAAACAATGCCCTTCTGTGGGTGGAATGTCATTTGTATGAAAAAAAGAATTGTTAACTACATCCTTTCAGTCTTACTCCTTCCCCATGCTATGCCTTCTTTGTGACAGTACTTATTACAACATCCAGAAGAGGGTAAATTGGGGTTGGGGATTGAGGGAATGAAAAGAAAATAAAACTCAGTTTTTTGGCTCCCTTGCCCATCAGTTTTAACTGTAGCTATTATAGACGGGGAGGTGCAGGCTTTCTGAACACAGCGGCATGTGCACTTGAATAGGCCTGTGTCCTGACCAAGATGGAGCTTGGATGCCTGCAGGTGGAAGAAGGCCATTTGGACTTGAGCCATCTTTGATGTCCAAATCACTAAGCAGGGACCATGCAAAGACACAGGAGGGAGCCCATGAGGGCATCAAGCCAGATGAGCTTGCCAGCCTCAGCAACCAGCCAGGGATGGGGGCAGGGCTGCCCAAGTAGGTGGGGCAGGAAGCCCGGCCCTCAACAAAACCCTATTATATTCTTTGTCTTAGTGAGGAAGTTCTTACTGTTGTGTGTATTATTGGAAGACATCTTCTGTGATAGGGTTATTATTGCATGTACAGAGAGATTCCTTGGAACCGCATATGACTCAATGTATCTCACTCAGATTTCTCACCATACCTTCACTTATTTTGCTGCAGTGTCCAGCAGATCTCCTTGAAACAGTGTGTACTGAAGACCTAACTGAATCCTCCAAATTACCTGGTTGGTTCAGAGAACCAAATCACTGGAGCTTTGTAGGAAAGGTTTGACTTTCAGGGCTTTAGCCAGAGTAACTTATTTAATGATTGGCTTTTAATGTGTTTCTGTGCAAAGATCAAAGCAGGTGAATTTTCATGTATTTTTAGAATTCTAGTAGAAAAGGAAGATAGGAAAATCTAGTTCAAGTATACATTCTACTTTTTAGGGGAATTTGTGTTTTTATTTTACTTTTTTGGTTGCTACGATTTGTCCTATATTCTATATTTATAAGAACATAAATATGTAATTAAAAGAATATATTTGATGGCACTACCTGTCAACAAAGCCACTTATTTGTGAAATTTTTTGGTAACTTGATGGAAATAGTCACATTTTATCCATTGAAAACTACAAAGTTCTTATGTATTGTTCTTTATGTATATTTATGCATTAAAAATAGATCTTGCAGGGTGAGCAGATATACTGAAGTGTAAATCCATTTTTTAAGAGAGGCTATATGGAAAAATATATCATTCAAGACTCAGTCTCTGCCTTGCCTGTAGGCCTCGTCAGTGTGTAGTGAATGACCTCAACCCTGTTTTTTTCCTTCCTTCTTTGGTGGTTGAGGACAGACAATGAATGGTCTCTGTACTCGCCTGGGCTCAGCTGGGTGGTGGCCATTATGCCATTGTGCTCACTGGAGAGGGCTGCCGGGTTTGTAGAGCTGCGGATCCCGGCCTTCCCTGACATTGCCAATCTCTTTTCTTTCAGCTCCACCAGCCCATTGGAGAAAAGTTACTGTTCGGTCCCTGAAGGCTTGTGCCGTAAAAGAGTGGGAGACATTCCCAGGGAGGTGAAGAATGAAAGATCGAATTAAAGACCATTAAAGACCAAAGGGCATCTAAATCTGCAGCAACTATCAGCTGTCTTTTCTTTGAGAGGTAGTAGTCTCTGAAGGTGTTGCTATAATGTCTATAATTATTTCGATGTTGGCTTTTCAGAAACCCAAGCATTCTTATTAGCTCCTTAAGTTCTCCATGTGTGAGGAAAATAACCAGCTTAAAAAAGCTAATCGGACCCATCTTTACAAGAGGACCTCTTCTTCCCTTGGGAGCTAACTGATATTAACTGACTAACTGATTGTTTAGCAGGAAAGAATATATATTCCTTCCAGGGAACAGAGATTCAGAGCTCTGTCCTGTTTGCTTTCTAAGCCCTGCCGATTGATATGGTTTTACAGAATTTTTATTGTTATTTTTAGTTAAGTCTTTAAATGTTTATATGGATATTTAAGAAAAGATCCAATTTCCTTATTTAGTCATGGAGAGTGTTTTTTTGTCCCACATATTAGCAACTGGTCAACATGATTGCTATTGGTCATAGTCAGTTTTCTTGCCTCCACTAGTCTTTCTCCAAACCTAATCATTTATGAAACGTGTGAGAGTCATGAAGTTCCTCTACTGATTCCCAAGTGGAAACTGAGGAACAATTAGGATGCTCAGTATATTCAGAGAGAATCTATACAACTTCAAAATGTGTTAACGTGAAACAGGGGTGGGCAAAATAAAAGCCCACAGCCTGTTTTTTGTACTTCAGGAAGCTAAGAATTGCTTTTACATTTTTAAAGGGTTGTTTGGTGTGGTTTTTTTTTTTTTTAAAGCAAAGAACATGAAGACTATGCGACAAAGACTGTATGTGGCCCACAAGCCTAAAATATTTATCTCGCCCTTTACTGAAAAAAAAATTGCTGGCATAAAGTAATAATACTGGAAAGACCTAGCTAAAAATAATTATAAAGCTCTATGCAAGTTGCTATGCCTTTAGACATGTTTTTCTATGCCTTATTTGACTTTTGAGAGACAAGTGTGTAATTCTTCAAGTCAATTATTCAAATTGGTTAATTTGAATATAGGATTTTAGGAATCTTAAAAAGACTTAAAATGTAAAAGGCTATTACAAGTACAAGTAGGTTTTGGGATTTAGGGAGAGAAAATAATAAGCCAAGAGTGAGATGAGCACAGTCTACATACAGCCTCAGGACTTTAAACTTGATGGAAAATGGCAGCAAGTTTGATTATAAATGTCCCAGTGGTCAAAACTGTGAGGAAAGCATAATCAAAGCAAGCAAAATTGCCTACAGAGTTTCTTGCACTCCATCATTAACATAAATTCATCCTTTCATAATGTCCTGGGTCTTAAGAGTCTAGCACCTTAGCTGATGAATTAATATATTTAATTAATGTAGATAGTGGGCACTCTGGGCTTATTCTGAACTGCCTCTGGTTCAGAAGCTGGAACTGGCTTTCTTCAGTCATCTCAAATGATTCTCTTGGCTTCTTTCTTGCATAAGCACTCAGGATGTACCTGGGTGATCTCTGAGGCCTTCTGACATAGCAGCCCTTCTACCAGATGATTTGTTGGATCAAAGTTACCTCTCCTCAAACTAGTGCTCCTTCCCTCTTCTTTTTTTTTTTTGTTTTTGTTTTTCTTTTTTTTTGAGACTGAGTCTCACTCTGTCACTCAGGCTGGGGTGCAGTGGCACGATCTCAGCTCACTGCAACCTCTACTTCCTGGGTTCAAGCAATTCTTGTGCCTCAGCTTCCCAAGTAGCTGGGATTACAGATGTGCACCACCAGACCCAGCTAATTTTTGTATTTTTAGTAGACATGGGATTTCACCATGTTGGCCAGGCTGGTCTTGAACTCCTGACCTCGGGTGATCCACCCACCTCGGCCTCCCAAAGTGCTGGGATTATAGGCGTGAGCCACAGTGTCTGGCCCCTCCCTCTAAATCACAGCCGTTGACATTTGAGCAGCCTGGAGAACATCATCAGTTACCCTTGAACTCCTTAAAATGGTAGTCTACTTTATCTCACATGCCTAAACTTCCAGCTTTGCAAAATGGAGCCTCTCTTAGCCATCTGGGGGATTTTCAGAATATTGGTGCTACAACCTTTAATACCACACTGGATTTTCCCAATTATAACTAAAAACAAGATTTTGTCTACACTAGTGTTTGATCTCAATGGTGTTTATTCCATATTTGAGGCTATCACACTTCCCAATTTGGAATAATTGATATCTTAGTTGACCTGGTTCTAAATGCCTTATGATACGTAGAAAGAAGTCTGGATTCAAAACACTTAATTTCCAGAACACATGCAGATGTCTCCTAGACTTTTCTAATTTAATTCCTGTGCTGCTTGTTAATCTATAAAACAAATTTGATTAAGATACACATGCAGTTTGCGTTAATGTCATTATGTGCTGCAGGCTCTCAGAAGATTATTCAGATTTTAGTGATAGAAATATAAAACCTGGGCCGGGCACGGTGGCTCACGCCTGTAATCCCAGCACTTTGGGAGGCCAAGGCGGGCGGATCACGAGGTCAGGAGTTTGGACCAGCCTGGCCAACATAGTGAAACCCCATCTCTACTAAAAATACAAAAATTAGCCAGGCATGGTGCCGCGCACCTGTAGTCCCAGCTACTCAGGAGGCTGAGGCAGGAGAATTGCTTGAACCTGGGAGGCAGAGGTTGCAGTGAGCAGAGATCATGCCACTGCACTCCAGCCTGGGTGACAGTGTGAGACTTCGTCTCAAAAAAAAAAAAAGAAAAGGAAGAAATATAAAACCTGGTTCTAGTGAATTAGCCACTTGAAGGCTGCACCTTACAGTTTTGCTCTTAAGTACATACTAATTTCTACATAATTTCATGTATGTTTTATTTCTTTGAGTGGTAAGCCACCTAAGTATTAACTTTTATATTTCTTCAGTGGCCTGTAAAGCACACAGCAGTTAGCTAGGTTTTCAGGTACTTGTTCATGTTTTAAACCTTTAAAACATTAAAATTATAGATTAATGTGAACTGAATTTACACTGCATTTGTTAACTTTTTCAGTTTATATTCGTTGCATGTATGCATAGTATTGAATTTAAGACAAGGAACAGGAACTATGGGCTATGTTTAAGATAAATTTACAGAAGGTTATGTCAGCCCTCTTAGAAGTACCCTATTTGAAAGTTTATTATATTTAAAAAGAATGTGAATGATTCTCTTTCAGCTAAATCTTAAAATATAGAAGTGGTTGATTTAGCATCTCAGTTCTTAATATAACCATAGCAAAACATCTGATAGAGATTATAAAACAAGTAAAGTTTGTTTCTTAAGGGTTGGGGAATTTTTTAATTCTACCCTATAGTTAAGTGAAAAGGAAAAATAAGACTGCTTCGGTATCTGATTTCCAAAGTTTCAAAACCTAAGTAGTTGTTTGCTCAGCATTACATTGTGTTGTGGTTTTGTCTCACAGAAACTTAAATTATCATGCATTTTTGGATATTTTTGTTTAACTTTTTTAAAAGTACATTCTGGTGTAGCTCTGAACCTCTGAATAGAAAAAAAAAAAGTCTATTTTAAATAGATTGAAAAAGCTACAGCTGCAGATTAGCCATTACTTTTGGGTATTTCATGCATCGAATCAGCAAATCACAACAGGTGGGTAGAGAGAAAAGGAGTAAATCTCAGCAGAGCAATGCTATTTGCCAGAGGCAGTCTATCTGGTGCCTCAATAGAGACTCCATGGAGTGGTTTTTTCTCCTGTGAAGAGACAGGGTGGTTAGGCAAGGAGAGTGTGATGTCACATGCTGGCTGAGAAATGCATATTGCAATCAAAATGAAAACAAAGCCCATTTGGGGAACTTAAAGCCCAGGGCACAACTGAGGCTGGAGAGATGTCTTATTCTCCAAGTCCCAGACCTGAGGCAAGACCCAACAGAGGTTTCTGGTCATTTGGAAAGATGTGTTCCCCTCGAGCCTCAGGAAGACCCAGGGTTAATTTAAGTAAGCATTAGCATGAGTTAAAGATTAGTAAATAAAGTAATAACTGTAAAATTTTTAGTTCATGTTTTGTATATTGTGTGTGTGTGTATATATATACACACATATATACACACATATATATACACATATGTATGTATACATGTGTATACATACATATGTGTATATATACATATGTATATATACATGTGTATACATACATATGTGTATATATACATATGTATATATACATGTGTATACATACATATGTGTATATATACATGTGTATACATACATATGTGTATATATACATGTGTATACATACATATGTGTATATATACATACATATGTGTATATATACACATGTATGTATACACATGCATATATAATGTATATATACACGTGTATACATACATATGTGTATATATACATTATATATACACGTGTATACATACATATGTGTATATATACATTATATATGCATGTGTATACATACATGTGTGTATATATACATTATATATACACGCATGTATATATGTGTATACATACATATACATGTATATGTGTGTATATATACATAACATATAGATACATTATACATATACATTATCTGGGACTTGGAGAATAAGACATCTCTCCAGCCTCAGTATATATATCAGTATATATATGTGTGTATATATATATACACACACTAACTACTAAATAGTTATATGATCATTTTCATAGACTTTACTTCCTATAGGGAAATAAGTAATTGAACCATGCAGGATCTTTTGACCCACTTAATCAAACCTAAGTGGATCCCTCCTTTTCAGACCACAAAGTCATAGCCCAGGAACCAACGTCATATAGATAGGTTGCATGAAATCAGGCATGGTCCTGGGAAGAGGCAGTTCCTTGGGAGCTGCCTCACAAACCACAAAATAGCCACAAATATCACACAGCCATACTGATCAGACATTTGCACTGTGATTCTTCTTTCCTAGTTTTGGCACCCATTTGGACTTTCACAATCAGAGATGGCAGCGGTGAAGGTAAGATTTTTATTTTTTTATTTTTTTTGAGGTCATAAGTAAAAAAGGTAAACTTTAGTCTTTTTTTTTTTTTTATACTTTAAGTTCTAGGGTACATGTGCACAATGTGCAGGTTTGTTACATATGCATACATGTGCCAAGTTGGTGTGCTGCACCCATTAACTCATCATTTACATTAGGTATATCTCCTAATGCTATCCCTCCGCCCTCCCTCCACCCCACAACAGTCTCTGGTGTGTGATGTTTCCCTTCCTGTGTCCATGTGTTCTCATTGTTCAATTCCCATCTGTGAGTGCGAACATGCAGTGTTTGGTTTTTTGTCCTTGCAATAGTTTGCTGGTAAACTTTAATCTTTAAAGTTTGGTATTCTCATTCCACGATGGAGAAGACCTAAGAAATACAAAAGTAAAAGCACTATTGGGTGCATACCTAGACATCTCTTGCCCCAGGCATTTAGGGGTGGCTCAGGCCAGCAAGTTAGTTTAGGGGGCAGAAAGGGAAAAACTGAAGTCTGTCATGCTCGTCAGTCTAGTGTGGTTCTTAGCAGGCCGTTGTTCAGTTGGCACTAGTCATTTAATTACAGTGGGTAGAGACGGCCAAGGTGATAAACATCCAGTCTTCTCTCTCCCTGCATCTCATCTAGAAATGATCACTAGCCTTCATCTCCACATTATAATGCTGCATAGCTTTAATTGGCTGGCTTGTGCATACCTCATGTACATGGACTTAGCAAGTGTGCATACACTTGGTGTCCACTGTGGGCCTGGACCTATCTCACACAATTTTGGGCCCAGTAGCCTCCTCATGTAGAGTAGGTATTTAGCAAATACTAAGTAAATACCTGTTGGGTAGCAGATTAAACATTTGAAGATTTCTCTTGAGGATAATAAACACTTTGGTGTCCACCCTCCACCTCCTTTCATTTTGTAGGCATCAACATCGAAAGCTACCAGGCCTTGGTATTCTCATCCGGTATATGCAAGATACTGGCAACATTATCATCAAGCAATGGCTTGGATGCAAAGCCATCACAATGCCTACAGGAAGGCCGTGGAATCCTGTTTCAGTCTTCCATGGTACTTCCCACCTGCACTACTTCCCCAAAGCTCTTACGATAACAAGGCTGCGTATCCTCAGTCCTTCTATGACCATCGTGTGGCCTGGCAGGACTACCCCTGCAGTTCTTCACATTTCAGAAGATCTGGGCAGCATCCATATTACAGCAGTAGGATCCAGGCATCCACAAGAGAAGACCAAGCTTTGTCCAAAGAGGAAGAGATGGAGACCGAGTCAGAGGCAGAGGTAGAATGTGACCTGAGCAATATGGAAATCACCGAAGAGCTCCGCCAGTACTTTGCAGAGACCGAGAGGCATAGAGAAGAACGACGTAAGTTCAGGCCTCTGTCTCTTCATGCTTCCTTTCCTTGCCCTGCCTTTTACATTTTTTTCTCTAATATATAAAGTAATTTTATAATTCTTCATTGGCTACGGGTAATATTCCAAATCCAGTCCTAAGCCTGGAAAAGCTATGGGGATGCTGTACCTTGCTTATGTTAGTTTTTGGAGTTGTTTTAGTATAAGACATTTTTTTGTTCCAGAACAAAGCTTATCCTAATAGTAGTTCTACTATTTATTAACCATTAGACACTCTACCAAATGGAGCATGTATGTATGCATGCTTGTGTGTGTGCGTGCTCTGATCTACACAGCAGTCCCTCAGAGTATTAAACTCATTTTATATATGAGGAAAGTGAACCTTAAAAAGGTTAATTGACTTGTTCCGTGGTACACAACTAGTAATTTGCCGTTAGGATCCAAACCAAATCTGCCTACCTCTACTTCCTGTACTGCTTTCTGTATACCAGGACTTGTCCCTGAGACTGCTAGGTTCCTAAAATACTTTTGCCATTCCTCTGGGACACATCTTGGAGATGTCCTTGGTGCTAGAGGTCCCAAATCTTAAATAGCACGAACCTAAACAGAATAACGAAATGCCTGGCACTTAGAACTTTCCTGTTGGTTCTGCATTGAGGCCCTGTCCATGGGGTCAGAGAATTATGATAAAGGTCTTATATCTTCAGTCAAAAACAGGAATTTTCTTTTTAAATTTCTTACCACCTTACTAGAAAGAACTAGAACAGCTTTTGTGCTCTCCTATTAAAATTCACCAGACCGTTTCTAAGTACCTCTGAGATACAAATGCTTCTCTCCCTATTATAACCAGTATTAATTCTCAATTTTGTTTTAAGTGAGGCCTAATTGTATGACATTTTACCTACAATTTTCCAATGACACAGAAGCATAGAAACCTGGGAATGGGAGTTTCATTCCTGTCTGTCATTGTCAGCATTTTCCTAATGATGAATTAGCTTTTATTGATCCCCACTGGATGCCAAGAACTGAGCACTGGGCTTTGTATAAAATATTATATCCTTTAGTATCTTCGTCCATGATTCTTCACTAAACTACTTGTTCAGATTTTTTTGACTTCCTTTCTTTTGTTTAAACTGTGTACTTCTTTAAGCATATTAGAAAGTATATCCAGCCAGGTGTGGTGGCTTACACCTGTAGTCCCAGCAACTCAGGAGGATGGCTTAAGCCCAAGAGTTTGAGGCTACAGTGAGCCATGATCACACCACTGTACTCCAGCCTGGGTGACAGAGCGAGATCCTGTCTCAAAAAAAAAGAAAAAAGAAAGAAGTATATCCAAACAAATACTTTTAAGACAGTACTTTCTATTACACATAGAATACTTTTCCTTGATCTCCAGAAATAAATTTTACCCTTTTTAAAAATATAGATATGAAACAACCATTAGTCTAATGTATACAACAAATGAGAGGCATTGGAGCATGTCCATGTCTGGGTTGGAATGCTGTTTGTTACAGCTTTTGACAGAGAAAATGGGATGGAGATCAGGTTTATTACTCTTGTCCTTACCAGAAAGTAGAATAACATGTTTTGCCCACTAGAGGTTGATACTTTTATGATGGAAATTATAATTATGGATGGAAGCAAATCCCAGTCATCTAAAAGGTGACTTTGAATTATCTGCTGATTTAACATAAACTTGAGTTAGTCAATAAAAAGTGGATATGAATAAAATAAAGATAAAACAATGAAATGTGTCCTTGCACCAAAGAAAAAAAAATGTGAACAGTTCAGTTACAGATATGGCTAACAACCATCCCTATTCCTCCCTCTTGCCATTGTTAGGTAGAACTCTAGGTAGGTTAACAAAATCATGAAAATTACCTGCTAAGTCATACTTGCCACTTAATATTATTTTGAATGAACAAATGAAGTCTTTCAGTGTGAATTAGAAGCCTTAAATCAGAGGTTGGCAAATCTTACCCATAGAGTGCTACACTTGCAGTGATTCTGTGGGACATTTTACAGAATGAGCTAGGCCTTGTGTGCATTATAGAGTTGATAAGCTTCATCTCTGTGTTTCATATTATTTCCAAATCTTTCTAGTTACTTTACGGCTCCAAATTGCACTTTCATCTTCTGTGTTGAATTGTATCTCCCCAAGAAAGATACAGTGGAACCCTAACCCCCAGTTCCTCAGAATGTGACCTTATTTGAAGACAGGGTCTTTCCAGAGGTAATTGAGGTTAAATGAGGTCATTACAGGGGTCCTAATCCTATGTGACTCAGGTCCTTATAAAAAGGGCAAAATGTGGACACAGAGACAGACACACATTCAGTGAAAACACCATGTGAAGATTGACATTATGTCGCCACAAGCCAAGGAACATCCAGAAGCTGGGAGAGGCCTGGAACAGATCCTTCCCTAGCACCTTTAGAGGGTTTATGGCCCTGCCAACACCTCGATTGCAGACTTCTGACCTCCAGAGCCATGAGACAATACATTTCTGTTGTTTTAAACTACCCAGTGTATGGTACTTTGTTATGGCAGCCCTAGGAAAAGAGTACAATCACCCTGGGAGAATTTTCTTTGTCCCCAAATGCAATCTGTGACTGCGACATAAAGTAAACCCACAGTTCTTGTCATCTGTCTGAAAAAACTGTATTACTTATTTGTTCTACCGTGATCTAGATAGCAAACCATCGTAAAAGGGAATTTTATGAAAACCCTTGCAACTTCCGTCTTGAACCTCATTTTCCAGTATTCATATTATTGCTGGCAACAGTGTACAGAGGCAGCTGTGGCAGAACTGCTTGAATCACAGAGGTCCAGCCTCACTCTACCACTCGCTGATTAGAGGTTCTCGTCCACCTGTAAGCCCCCTGCCTTCACCATGCTGTGCTTCAGTTGCCTCACCTGTGAAATAGGATCCTAATTAGTGGGTAGTAATTATGAAGAATCCTTAATGAGTAGTAATTATGAAGAATCCATGAGATAATATGAGAAAAGTTATAGAATGGTGCTTGGTACCAGGTTGGTGCCCAATCAATGTTATTGTTACAGTTAGTTGCTAGTAACCCATCCTTTGACATGGATTATTAACCATAAATTGGTTTTGCTCTGATACCGTTTGCCTTGATTAGTGCTTGATTGAGATTCTGTACATATATATATATATGTATATATATACATTTATTTTTTTTTGAGACAGATTCTTACTCTGTCACCCAGGCTAGAGTGCAGTGGTGCCATCTCAGCTCACTGCAACCTATGCCTCCCGGGTTCAAGCGATTCTTCTGCCTCGGCCTCCCAAGTAGCTGGGATTTCAGGGGCCAACCACCACACCCAGCTAATTTTTGTATTATTAGTAGAGATGGGGTTTCACCATGTTGTCCAGGATGGTCTTGAACTCCTGACCTCAGGTGATCCACCTGCCTCGGCCTCCCAAAGTGCTGGAATTATAGGCATGAGCCACCGCACCCAGCCAAGATTCTGCATATTTTTAATAAGATGTTCTGTGACTTCAGAAAGGTCATATTTCTGCTCTGGGTGACACCTTTCAAACTTTTAAATTGATTTAGAATATTAAAGACATGAAAGAATGAAAGTTTTGGTGTCTATCAAATTTAGCAATTAACACAGTTTTTAGTTCTGTTTCAAGGATATTCTTGCTTGATAAAATTTAATACAGTAAAGTACATGGACTGGGAAAATGAACCCACTTCAATATTACTACTAATGTCACTAAACAAGCTTTCAATTCTTTGTACTTTTAAAATGTGTAGTTATAGCATAATTCAAAACTACTTTTCTTAGCGTCTGTGTCATGCTCCTACAGCCTTCCCTGAATGCATTAGCTGGTCCCAGGGAGATGTGAGAATTGTCTGGTGAGGGTGAGAACAGACTGTGGTGTCAGACTGGAATCTAAAGACTTGGTCTATATTAGAAGCAGCTGTCAGGGCCCAATCTTGCACCAGTAAGAAAATAATGGGCAACAGATCACTAGCATTATTTTTTTCAGCAGCACTTTTGGTGGGTACAGGATGAACAAGTGTTCCTTCAAGCAGTAATGAATGATGGAATTCATATGTAAGTAATCTGAGTGCCCATGGCGTTTTCCAATTCATTACCTTCACCAGAAATTTTTGTGGAGGGTTAGTTACATACACTGTTGGAAAAAGCTTTAATAAAGAGATAAGGGACCTGGGTGGTATGAATAATTGGTTCAAGTTTTTTGTTTCATTTTGCTCTCAAAACCACTAGAAGCTACTTGTTCAATAAAGACATTTTCAGCTTTGAACATGAATGCTTTGAAGAACACAGGATTTTAGAAAATGTTACTAGCAGGAGGAAATGTCACTAAATTTGAAAGATTTAACTTTTCAGTATTATTTACTTCCACAGGAAAATACAAATTATGCAATTCATCATCGCCTGAGCCTTGTCTAATATTTTCTTAGGATAAAGGCCTTCAGATTGGACAGTATGTTCTTGTTTGTGATTGCTACTCAGATTCCAGATAGTCTCTACTTTAACATAGTTCAAGGATAAAAAACACCAAAAGCTTGACTAAGATAAGAACTCCTTTTGTACAGTGGGAACATGTATGCTTTTGATTATGTCTGTCATCATTTCCTAACAAGATATTTCCGTTACTTAAAGCTTCAATGGAAAATAACTTATGAGAAAGTTTACAGTTATGAAGTTTTAAAGGTCAGCTGTGTTTTCAATTATTTCTTAGGAAAAATGTTTATTATTAGGTTAAGAAAAATACCATTTTGTAGTCATAAGTGACCACCAGTCGAGACTGCAAGGTTATATTGCTAATACTTAGAGGGAAAATGAGTGGAAGTCACCCTCAAAAGAGAGTAAGGCCCTCTGAAACAAACACCACCACTGTTTTCTCGGGTTTGAGTCAATCAGGTATTTATGACCTATGTTTTGAGGGTGTTGGGTCAAAACAGGGACACATTCTAAAAGCTTAAACCCCATTGGGAAGAGGAGACAAAATGAAATGTAAAGTGACACATAGAAGAGTGTCTATGGTGTGGTTCATGGTTATACATGCGCATGAGGGGTAGAGCCAGTGACCCAGGCAGTCAAAGGAGGAGCACCCCGGGGGCAGCTGTCAAGAAGTAGGGTATACACTAGGCCAATTTGAGGGATAGGGTCAATTTGGAATGAGAGAAAAAAGGACTTAGTTCACTCCCGGCTTAGACACTGAAAGTGCTGTTCTTACCAGAGAGCCCAGATGTGGTTTTCATAGGCCCAGATGTGGTTTGCATACGTTTGAGGGGAGACATCTGCTCCATTACGCTGTGTCCATCTGAGTGGGAAGGCTGAGACTGTAGTTTTCATAGTGAGCCTTTAGTCAGTCAAACCTAGAGAACCCGGTGAAGTTTATGGCCCAGTATTTAGTGAACTTCTTGCTTTAGTCAGTGAGGTTGAAGGATGAAATCGTAGTGATTGAGCACAATCCTGACATGCGTGCGTGTTTCATCTGGTGCAGATATTCACAGGTGCACAAAACCGATCAATGAGATGATACGTGTTAATGGCTGTAGAAAAGTGGAAAGGAACATGAAAATGCACTTCTGTTGTAAAAGTAAAAATGGCGATTGTCCAGTAACTTCAGGATTACATTTGTCATGGGGCAAGGGATGTGCAATGAAGAGAGAAGACCAGTCTGAAATGGCTCCAGTTCTGCTGGCGTGTACCTGTGTTCTGGGTGGTTGCTGACAAGCCAGAAATGAGGCATTCATGGCATACATCAAGTTTGTGCTTTACCTCGGTTGTGCTACAATCATTCATTTTGGCAAAATAGCAGAAAATATAATCAGAAAGATGTACTAGTCCTAGGAAAGTGAGAGAAGAAAACATTCTTTGCCACTTGCTGCCTCCATGCTTTATCCTCTAACATGTTCTGCCTTTGGGCTCTATGTGTGGAATAATCTTGGATGAATGTTTTCGTGCTGTATAAGATTCTCTGAAGTCCTGGTAACTTGCCATGATTTTTTTTTCCTTTATGGACTATTATGTGATGTGACATTGGTCACATCATGTAGACAAATAGATTGATGTGAAAAATACCAGGATTATGTATCCTGAACCCAGATGGAATCCAGTAAAGTTTTTCCTGAATAATACATGACTGTTGTTCTTGTTTTAACCTATATGCATATTAACCCTTGTATTAGCCTCCCAGGGCTGCTGTAACAAATTACACAACCTGGGTGGATTTAAAAAAAACAAAAACAGAAACAGATTTATTCTCTCACAGTTCTCAAATCAAGCTGTCAACAGGACCACACGCCCTCTGAAGGCTGTAGGGCCTCACCTCTTCCAACTTCTGGTGTTTCCTGGTGTTCCTTGGCTTGTGGCAGCATCATTCCATCTCTGCCTCCATCTTCACGTGGCCTTTCCCCTGTGTCTGTGTGTCCTTTTCTGTCTCATACAAGGAGTTTGTCATTGGAGTTAGGGTCCACCCTAATCCAGTATGATTTCATCTTGATCCTTTAATTACATCTACAAAGCCCTATTTCCAAATAAGGTCACCTTCTGTGGTTCCGGGTGTACATGGATTTGAGGTGACACTATTCAACCCACTACAATCCTATTTTGAAGCTGGAATAGAATCAAAAAAGATTTCTGATTCATATTAAAACAAATTATCTTGCCAAAATACTCTATGAAAGTGTATGGTAACATTGAGTCCTACAGCTGTTTCCAATAAAAATGACCAAACCCTCCATGACAAGGCAACTGTTCAGTGGCATCTGAAGTGTGATGTCTGTACTGGTCTGCTTTGGTCAGATGATTTTCCATCTGGCTGGCTGAGCGCTCACCTTGTTTTGACAGCAAGGAAAACTGCCAGTGATTGAGAATCCGTTTTTTCATTGGAAGGAAGGAAGGAAGCAATAAATAGAAAACAGAATGAGTGGATGCCTTCAAACTCTGATACTCCATTCTGAGGTTTACTTGGTCCCCTAAGTCAGTACACGCTAAAGTACTTTCACATGCTGGCTGTGACCATCAGTGCACAGCCTGTCTGCAGTTATTTGGTTTTAAACTGACTGGTTTTCAACTTGTAGCCTAGCCTTAGGACTTTTTAAAAAATTGTGTGAGTAAGTAGAGGCAAAGCAATTCGAATGTAAGAGAACAGGGTCCGACCCCAACTCATTGATGCCCCTCCCCTGTAGCCCCTCTGCCTGGGAGGCTCTGAGGAACCCACAGGGAAGGGAGTTCTGCCCAGCACCTTGTGAGATTTGCGCATCTGTTTCTCAATCCCCGAGTTGTCATTATTGTTCTTTAACAGCATCTGGAAGGAAAAGAGCTGTTTACAAAAAATCATGCATGGCCTTTGAGCATTCATTTGACAGTCACTTCCTGAACATCTGCTTTGTGTCAGGCATTGTGTCCTCCCAGGTCTGGGGGTACAGCTGTGAGTAAAGGTGACAGTGCCCTTCCACCATAAATGACCCCCACAGGGTAGGTCGCAGGTGACAGGCTTCTTGCCCTTTAGTTCAGTGTTTTAGGGCCACTGTTCACTATGCAGGAAACCATTAAACCTCCAAATCTCTTGAGAGGCAAGGAGCGGATAAGGGTTGGGTCTTAAATTTTCGTGAGGGGCCAGGCACGGTAGCTTCACGCCTGTAATTCCAGCACTTTGGTAGGCCAAGGCGGGTGGATCGCTGGAGTTCAGGAGTTCAAGACCAGCCTAGGCAACGTGACAAAACCCCATCTCCAAAAAAAAAATAAAAAAATTATCCAGGCGTGGTGGCACACACCTGTAGTCCCAGCTACTCAGGAAACCAAGGTGGGAGGATCGCTTGAGCCCAGGAGGCAGAGGTTGCAGTGAGCCAAGATTGTACCACTGCACTCCAGCCTGAGTGACAGCGAAAAAAAAAAAAAATTCATGAGGAAGCCTGAATGGGAATGAAAAACAAATCAAGAATCAAAAGCAGAGGGCTGTGTCTTTTATTCTTTTATTCTTACACTGTATGAACTTTATTAAGAACTAAAATCATGTGATGGTAACCCATGGGCACACGCTGAGTACAAACTTGGAAAATTGTACCAGCATCATTAACTGGGGTTGCTTTGTGTTAACATTGTGTATCATTCACAGATGTCAACAATAAGAGAACACATCTCTCTATATATAATTGTTACAAACATTTTAAATTATAAGGAAAAGAAAAGAAAAAGATGCAAAAGTACAAAGACTAAACTCACAACATCCTACCGGCAGAGAATACTTAGGATAGCTAAGATCTCAGTGTTTGTTCAAACTTCTAAACTCAAAGACTCGGATTTATGCAGGAAGTTGAACATGTCTTGTGTCACCAGATCTGTCAGTGAAGCTGATTATAGTCTTGGGACAAATTTGAGAGTAATGTGACAGTGGTCTGGGAACTCTGACTGTGGGCCCTGCCCTCTGGATGCAGAGACTCCAAGGCACTCAGCAACCCCAGATAGACCCTCCAGATAGACCCAAAAAAAAAAAAAGAGCCAAAGGATTGGTAATGGGTACAAGGCTGCTCATAGATGGTAGAGGGACTGTGTTGTGCTAATGTGGAAATGCCAAGCCTTCAGAAAAGTAGCCCTTGAATGAGAGGTTCTTCAGCCAAATTCTACCTTTCCTGGAAAGCCTGGGCAGTGCCATCAGCCCACCCACTGCCTGCTCAAGGTTCCTAGAAAGAGGCAAGTGGGAAAGGCCTGTATGAACTTAGTGACTGAATATATCTCACCAGTCTGTACTGCCCATACCAAGACCCAGTGTCCTAGGTCACCCCCGCTCTTCCTTCTAAAAGCACGAAGCTAAGCTTTCCTTCAAAGTCAGGTTCAATCATCCCAGGACAGAGGCAGGAGAAAAACAGAGATGCCCCCAGGGAGAAGCTAGTCCCCAGTGGGGCTTTCACCCTGACCTGAGTGCCAGGAACACACAGAACTCTTGAGGAAATAAGAAGTTGTCATGGCAGTTGTTGAGTGCTTTCTCTAACCCACTGTTTGGCTCATCCACTCCCATGCCACTCCAACACAACTCAGTTTAGGGGGCATAGAATTTAAACACCTGTGAGAACTGAACAACTTATATGCTGATGTTTCAAACTTGGCAGAAAGACCAAAAATTAGAAGCAAATGCTTGGTGGCCCCCATTCATTTGCATATTAGGCCGATATTTTGGTTTCATTCTGCATTGCCCAATGAGTTAATCATATATTTTTTCCATGGGTGAGGTAGCAGTTACACAGCTTTTATTGTGTTTGATAGTCATTGGGCTTATTCATATAAGCCCTTAGGTAAAAATAAACTGTGGATGTTCCAAGACAGCAGTGGCCACATACATTTTTAATAATGTTTCCAAGTTTATAAAACCCCTTCCCTCCAATGCCATGATGATGCTTATAAAGAGCAGGATTTATGCGAGCGACTATGCATGGCCTTATAAATATATTTCCATTCACACTTGATTAGCTCACTACCATGTTCTGTTCCATGTATTAGTGCAGGGAGGACCAACAATGGGAGAATGATTTATATGATTCTTTTATTTCCCTACAACCATCTTCACTCCTTATCTCGTGGCGTTTCTCTTGATAGCCATAGTAGCCGTGGATATGTGTTCTCTGCTATCAATTTCTCTCTTGACAGAGTCGCTTACAAGTGCTATGGAAATTGGCTAAATTTAACCTTATGCAGCATTGTCTTACTGATACTTTTATGTTGTTGCAGTTTACACAAGAATAAAAATTATGATATTGGGACTTGCCATAGTAAAAAACAGAGGGAAGAGTAAATTGAATAGATACTTCTTGCTTTACAAGAATCCATTTAAATTAGTAGGATTAAAAGTATGTAACGATACCACTTGCAGTTTAACCTAGGCCAACCTGTGAAGTGGAAAGTCAAATCCTGTAGTGAGAAAACCAACCCACTATTGCAGATTTTTTGATATAGCGGGAAGATGAGAAGTCAGAGGCCTTAATTCCATTTGTAGAATTGCCCTTTCTTCACCCTTTTTCCTTCAGCAAGTGTTGACTCATTTAACTTTTCCTTGGTTGGTATGATTTGCGTTTCGAATCTGTGGAAGGATAATCAATCATCCATCATCATTGCATACTGTGGTTGCTATCACTTGTTCTTTTCCAGGTTACCTAAAATCAATACCTCTTCCAAAGGAGTGATTTTTTCCCCCCACATCACCTCATTCATGGTGGTAAGCACTGCTTGCAACACTGGACTTTCCAGGAAGCTTTTTGTTTCCCTGCTGGCCTGGGGCAGTGTTTGAAACCAAGCAAGCTCTATCAGCCATTCCTAGCTGGGCAGGTGGTGAGTGGGCCATGCAGATGAAAAGAGAACTTCAGGTGGGTTCATTTCTTTCCTGTGTTTTCAGGGCTTGTTGCAGAGGTTTGGTAGTTTGGAGTGATGAGTTTCCTTGTGGCTCTTCACCATTTCTTTTTCTTCTTCTTTTTTTTTTTTTTTTTGACACGGGGTCTGGCTTTGTCACCCGGGCTGGGGTATAGTGGTACACTGCAATCTCTGCCCCCTGGGTTCAAGCCATCCTCCCACCTCAGCCTCGCAAGTAGGTGGGACTATAGGCACTCAACTCTTTGCCATTTCTCTCAGTGTATAATAACCCCTTGGTAGGTGAATGATGATAATAATCTGCAGGTCTTGCCTCAAAATCTGATAAGCATCTCATCTGGAACAATTGGGCCTGGTTTCACAGTTGGAAAGGGAAAGATGAGGGACCTTAGGGGGCTGCAGACAGCATGGCCAGCAGCAGCAGCACTCACCGGGCTCCTTCTGCAGTGCACACACGTGTGTTTATGTTCATGTTCACGTTCGTGTTTGTTCTCAGGGCGGCAGCAGCAGCTGGATGCAGAGCGCCTGGACAGCTATGTGAACGCTGACCACGACCTGTACTGCAACACCCGCCGGTCAGTAGAAGCCCCAACTGAGAGGCCTGGTGAGCGGCGCCAGGCCGAGATGAAGCGTTTGTACGGGGACAGTGCTGCCAAGATCCAAGCCATGGAGGCTGCAGTGCAGCTGAGCTTTGACAAGCGCTGTGACCGAAAGCAGCCCAAGTACTGGCCGGTCATCCCCCTGAAGTTCTGAGCTCAGGGCACAGGGTACCCAGGCTCTCCTTCTTCCTTTTGGGTACACACTCTTTATCTCTCCTTCTGTACATTTCTTAGGGAAAGGGGACTTTGTACTGGGGTACAGGCATGTTCACCACAGTCCCAGTGGGCCTGTCACGGGGTGGATGTACTATGCCAGCCACTTGGAGGTCTGCAGGACATGTTCTGTTGCCAACATGATAAATTTTCTCCTGACATAAAATAATTTTGCATATACTATACTGGTTTTTTATGTTGTTGGTAACAGTTCAATTCATTAACGTTCTTGCATAGAGATACTGCCTGGTGTTTTGCTTTTTTATCTTTTCTTGTCTTTAACCTGTCTGAACTACACAAATGCCTTTAAAAAACCAGATATCCTCTCTGACTCTAGCTCCATTAGCCCCCACTAAAAATGAGCCAAGTGTGTAGTGAGACAAATACCACCTCCTCTAGTGGAGAGGGATGCATGTTCTATAAAGGACCAGCGAGTGAATATCTTTGGCATTTCAGGCCACACGGTCAGTGTTGTGACTGCTCAACCCTCCCTTTGTAGTGTGAAAGCAGCTGTAGACAGTAAGTAAACAAATGGGTGTGGCTGTGTTCTAATAAAACTTTATTTATAAAAACAGGCGGCCGGGCGCAGTGGTTCATGCCTGTAATCCCAGCACTTTGGGAGGCCGAGGTGGGCAGATCACGAGGTCAGCAGATCGAGACCATCCTGGCCAACATGGTGAAACCCGTCGCTACTAAAATACAAAAAATTAGCCGGGCATGGTGGTGTGCACCTGTAATCCCAGCTATGTGGGAGACTGAGGCAGGGGAATTGCTTGAACCCAGGAGGCGGAGGTTGCAGTGAGCTGAGATCGCGCCACTGCACTCTAGCCTAGAGACAGTGCAAGACTCCGTCTCAAAACAAAAACAAAAACAGACTGCAGGCCAGATTTGGTCGACAGATGGTAGTTTGCCAACTGCAGCTCTCATGGAATGAAAATCACCTGCCTGACATTTTTATTCTTGTTATCTCATTATGTCTACAGAGCTTAGATGTCATACAGAATTGAGAGCAAAGAACAATAATTCCGGCCCAGTGTGGTGGCTTATGCCTGTAATCCCAGCACTTTGGGAGGCTGAGGCGGGCGGATCACGAGATCAGGGGATCAAGACCATCCTGGCTAACATGGTGAAACCCCATACAAAAAATTAACCGGGTGTGGTGGCGGGCACCTGTAGTCCCAGCTACTTGGGAGGCTGAGGCAGGAGAATAGCGTGAACCCAGGAGGCGGAGCTTGCAGTGAGTCGAGCTCCAGCCTGGGCAACAGAGTGAGACTCCATCTCAACAAAAAAAAAAAAAAAAAAAAAAAAAAAGAACAATAATTCCCAAACCTGGTCACTTCTGCAGTCACCTCTGTTGCAGAAAATGCAGTTGATTTCTTACTATATACAGCAAATATTGATTTGATAAAGGAATACATTTCTGAAAATGAAATCTAAAAGCTGATGGAGCAGGTCATTTATAAAAGCCAGCTGCCTTTTAAATAAGTTATTACAGTACATTGCCAGGGTGAGCCCATGTTGACCTGAGAAGATTAGCACATCCATCAAAGGCTGGTGAAAAGATTTAGTATTGACATGTTTCTCTCTAAGAACAGTTGGCTTCACATTCAGCCCCTGCCCTGAGACAAATGCATTATTTTCATCAGCCCTGGGTGCTTATTTTTCTAAGCTCTCATTTTATTACTAGAGTCACAATTTGTGTGTAGGTGTTGCAGACAAAAATGATAATTAACTTTCCCTTGAGGTGACACATAACTAAAATTTCAAATCTTTAGTATTTCTCCCTTTCATTTTAAATTCATATGCCTAACTATAAAATAACTGTGACTGAGATACAAGTACAAACCAAAGCCTGGAATTGCAGCAGGTGCTGAGGCATTTGAAAGTGAAATGTTTCTCTTCACAAAGGACTCTTATACCCTCCCCTAAAGAAATCACCATGCCAGTCTCACCCCTACTGGCTTTGTTACCTAAGGCTTCACCTCTCAGTGCTTCTGGTTCCTTCGTTATCCTTGAAATGAGTGTTAATAACTCTCTCGTGGGGTCATTGTGAGGACCACATTGAGTAGTGCCCTGTAAAACAGTGCTGGCTACACGGTAAATACTCAATAAATGTTGACACGTTTATTCCCTGTCTTTAAAAATCACGGAAAAGTGCCAGTGGGAGTCTTGAGTATAAAATTTCCAAATACGGAGAAATGTTTCCCTGTCAGCTCTCCGAATGGATGCGCTGGCTTCTGGACACCTCATGCCAGCCCATCCTTCCTCCTGCTTGTCTCAGATAATTTGTGATACAAGGCACACATGACTCATTTGTTCGTTTATCCAACAAATATTTGAGTTTCTTCCATCACAGTTAGTTAAACCATAGTCTCTTCCCTCAGGATTTTTTTTCTCCCTTTTTTTTCTTCTAAATCCTACTTTTGCTTCTGTTTGTTGGTGACAGTCTGATGGCTATTCTCCCTGTGTCCCTGTGTATGTGAGAGTAGATGGGCATGCAGAGCTTATTAGATGTCTCTAGCTCAGGCCGGGAGTGGTGGCTCACACCTGTAATCCCAGCACTTTAGGAGGCCGAGGTGGGCGGATCGCCTGAAGTCAGGAGTTTGAGACCAGCCTAGCCAACATGGTGAAGCCTTGTCTCTACTAAAAATACAAAAATTAGCCAGGCGTGGTGGTGCACGCCTATAGTCCCAGCTACTCGGGAGGAGGCAGGAGAATTGCTTGCACCCAGGCAGGAGAATTGCTTGAACCCAGGAGGCAGAGGTTGCTGTGAGCCAAGATCGCGCCATTGCACTCCAGCCTGGATGACAGAGTGAAAAAAAAGAAAGTGTCTCTAGCTCTTTGGCCAGTCACAGAAGAATCTGTGGATGTCTTCACTGATAGGATCACATGGCCTTTTAACAAGGCCACCTTTGCCACCGAGGGGAACATGTGTTGGAGGCACCAATGTCTGATGGAAAAAACAAACTTCTTTTTCTCTACTCACACTCAATACAACAGAGAGCACTTCTGACACCAGATGTCAGGGGGTTTTTCCCTACACATCAAGCAATTTCTCCAGGGGCCACCAACTGGGTGTCCTATAATTCATTTCTGACACTATCTATCTGGAGGTAGCATCAGATCCCACAAGTTAAAGGCCCAGTCCCACAGGATTGCCCCCAACTTCAGATGCCAATCACAAGTAGTAGGTTGTCACCTATACTTCTGACTGAACAGCTATCAATTAGGGTTCCCACGACCTCCTCTTTGGGTTCAATTAATTTCCTAGGAAGGTTCACAGAACTCAGGCTCACGCTTCTTGAGTTTACCTGCTTACTAAAGGATAGTACAAAAGATACAGATGAACAGTGAAGAGAAGCATTGGGCAAGGTATGTGGAAAGGGGTGCAGAGCTTCTATGTCTCTCTGAGCACACAGCCCTTCAGGAACCTCCACATGTTCAGCAATCCAGAGGCTCTCCAAACCCAGTTCTTCTGGGGTTTTTACGAAGGCTTCATTACATAGTCATGATTGATTAAATCATTGGCCATTAGTGACCAACTCAACCATCAGCCCATCTCCCTTCCCTGGGGTTTAGGGGGTGGGCCTGAAAATTCCAACCTTCTAATCATGTGGTTGGTTCCCCTGGCAGCTGGCCCCATCCCGAAGCTGTCCAAGAGCCCACCAAGAGTCGCCTCATTAGAACAAAAGACTCCCATCACCCAGGAAATTCCAAAGCATTTAGGAGCTCTGTGTCAGGAACCAGGGTCAAAGACCAAATATTACAACAAAAGACTTTCCTAGTGCCTCTATCTACAAGAGTTTCAGGGGGTCTATGTCGGAGACCAAATATATATATTTTTTATTATCTCACAATATCACACAATGGGGGCAGGCAGACCACTTACAAGCCTATTGCAGAAAAGATGTTCAACTTCACTGGTAACCAGAGAACCACTAATTACAATAAGAGTGATATTCCATACTCTTCAAGATAGGCAAATGTCTAAAAAGAATAAAAATGCTGGCCAGTCACGGTGGCTCTTATCTGTAATCCCAGCACTTTGGGAGGCCAAGGCAGGTGGGAGGCCAGGAGTTCGAGACCAGCCTGGCCAATATGGTGAAACCCTATCTCTACTAAAAATACAAGAAAAAATTAGCCAGGCATGGTGCCATGCACCTGTAGTCCCAGCTACTTGGGAGGCTGAAGCAGGAGCATCACTTGAACCCAGGAGGCAGAGGTTGCAGTGAGCTGAGGCCATGCCAGCCTGGGCAACAGAGCAAGACTCTGTCTCAAAAAAAAAAAAGAATAAAAATGCCAAGTGTGGCAAGGACGTAGAGAGATGGGAACTCACATTGCTGTGGGAGTATAGGTTGGTCCACCCTATTGAAGGGCACAGTGGCATTTTTCTTGCAAAGTTAAAACAGGCACATATGACCCAGCAATCCTACTCTCAGGTATATGCCCAAGAGACACTCTTCCATGCAGGCACAAGGAGGTGCACAAGAGAGTGGGCACTGCCACATAATAATAGCAAACAATTGGAAACAAATTAAGTGCCCATCTACAGGATGTGGGTAAGTAAACTGTGGAGTGTTCAATGATGGCATACTACAGGAGCCCTTAAGAGAAATGAGCTAGACTACATGTATGAAAATGCTAGTGTCAAGGTGAAAAAGGAAGTTGTGTAGGTATAGCATGATAACATTTAGCCATAACTTTAAAAAATACACACCATGCATGCATATATGTACGAAAATCTAGAAACATGCATGGAAAAGATTCACACACATACACCCCAACTTCAGAATAGTGGTTAGTTCTGAGTAGGGAGAGGTTGAGACACCACTCAAAAGGGGTTTTTCTGTCTGTCTAATGTTTAATTTCTTTAGAACAGAAAAGCAATGGTAATAACCCAGCTTTGATGGAGGCCCCTAAGTTTATCAAACTCTATTCTAACAAAGTAGTTTATCTTTCACTTCATTTCTAGGGTTAAATGTTACAGGAAATGTTTACTTTATCAAACACTTAAGTAGAGCTTACTATAAACCTCACACTCTTCTAATTGCTTTACAAATACTAATTTCTTTAGCAATCTATCTATGACAAACCTATGAGGTAGCTATTACAGGTACAAAACCCGTTTTCCAAAACCCTTAGATCATGTATGTTTCAGAATGTAGACATTTTTGTACTTTTGAAAAGTAAAACAGCATATTCTAGAACTTGGCCCAGTGGGCTAGGGTAGCCTGCCACCAAGATAGCTGGACTATAAAATGGAAGAATATTCTAAGTATGATAAATACAGACCATAAATATCCTCAATTCCATCCAGGTCAGGTTTTGTCATCAAATCATTAAGGTCAAGTCAGGTTGTGCTGCCAAACAAGTTTTAAAACAAGAAAAACCCTTCCAGTTTTCAGAGCTTTGGGAATTTCAGAAATGTGTTGAAGGAATATTATTCTCATTTTGCAGATGAGGAGACTGAAGCACAGAGAAATTAACCAACATAACCAAATTCACTTCAAGTGATGGATGTGAGCTTCAAACCCAGATATTCTGACTCCTAACTTCCCTGCCGTTAGCTGCTCCAGCATGCTGAAATCTGGTTCTAACAACCACATTCACAGGAAGTGGAAGGTACATGTCTTCAAAGCACAGGAGCTGAGCTGAATCTGGAGCTGAGCATGAGGTTAGGGTCTAGTCCCTGCTGGGCTTGAGAATGTGTGACTCTGGATAATGCATTTGCATTCTTTAAATTAATTTTAGAACTGAGGCTAAGGCAGTGAGAAGAGGGGACACATTCCAAAGACACCGAAGAAATAGACATCCCATGGCTTGGTGACTTGGGCCAGGTGATGAACCAGCCTAGGATGGCTCAGGTGTCTGTCTTGGATGGAAGTTGTAGTCACTGAGGTAAAGCGAACAATGAGAAACAGGTTTGAGAAGGACAATCAGTTCCATTTGGGACACAGTGAATTTGAGGAGTTCAAAAAACATCCAGTGACATGCTGCCACTCACTGGCTATTTGGGTTTGGAACTCAGTAGAGAGGGCCTGCATTAAAAATACAGATGTTGGCCGGGCATGGTGGCTCATGCCTGTAATCCCAGCACTTTGGGAGGTCGAGGTGGGTGGATCACCTGAGGTCAGGAGTTCGAGACCAGCCTGGCCAACATGGTAAAACTCTGTCTCTACTAATAATACAAAAATTAGCTGGGCATGGTGGTGCACACCTGTAATCCCAGCTACTCCCGAAGCTGAGGCAGGAGAATCGCTTGTACCAGAGAGGCGGAGTTTGCAGTGAGCGGAGGTTGCAGTGAGCCGAGATTGCACCATTGCACTCCAGCCTGGGCGACAAGAGCGAAACTCCATCTCAAATAAATAAATAACTAAATAAAATAAAAATACAGATGTTTCAGCCCTTAGCCTTAGGAATGTGGAAAAAGGGACAGTATGTAAACTAAGAGGAATTGACCTGTGACAGTGGGGCCCTGAAGAACTCTATTACCTATCTATCTATCTATCTGTACCCATCTTATCTGTATATCTATCATCTGTATTTGCAACCGAAATCTACTCAAGACTCTATGTCTAATTATCAGTCACAGGAAGTTCAGGGAGAAGACCAATATATTAAAAGACACTGAGGATGTCATCAGCCAAATCCAGAATGTGAGAAATTTCATAGGATGGAAGACCCAGTTTATTTAACAAACTTTTTTTTTTTTTTTTTTTTTTTTGCTGGAGTGCAGTGGTGTGATCTTGGCTCACTCACTGCAACCTTCACCTCCCGGGTTCAAGGGATTCTCCCGCCTCAGCCTCCAGAGTAGCTGGGATTAGAGGTGCCCACCACCACGCCCAGCTAATTTTTGTATGTTTAGTACAGACGGGGTTTCACCATGTTGGCCAGGCTGGTCTCCAACTCCTGACCTCAGGTGATCCGCCCACCTTGGCTTCCCAAAGTGCTGGGATTACAGGCGTGAGCCACCAAGCCAGGCCACAAATGGACTTTTAAGAAGCACATGTTGGGGCCGGGCGTGGTGGCTCACGCCTGTAATCCCAACACTCTGGGAGGCCGAGGCGGGCAGATCACGAGGTCAAGAGATGGAGACTATCCTGGCCAACATGGTGAAACCGCGAAAAATACAAAAATTAGCGGGGTGTGGTGGTGCACGCCTGTAGTCCCATCTGCTTGGGAGGCTGAGGTGAGAGGATCACTTGAACCCAGGAGGTGGAGGTTGCAGTGAGCCCAGATTGTGCCCCTGCACTCTAGCCTGGCGACAGAGTGAGACTCCGTCTCGGGGAAAAGAAAGCACATGTTGGAGAAAGAGTGATGGCGAGGGCGAGGAGGTGTTATGGGATACGGTGTGGAACTTGTATGGGTCCTAACTTGGACAAATTGATTTTAAAAGACTTTTAGATCATTGAAATTTGAGTATGGACCAAGTGTTAGAAGATATTAAAGACTTATTAACTTTGTTAGGTATAATAATTGTTTTATGGTTATGGGTTTTTTGTTTCTTTGTTTGTTTAGTTTTTATCTGTTAAAGACACTGAACTATTTCAAGATGAGCTGATATGATACCTGGGGTTTTCTTTAAAGTGCTCCAGTGACAGGGCATGGGAGAGGCAACAGTTGAAATCAGATCAGCAAAATGTTGAGAATTACTGAAGCCCAGTGATGGACACGTGGAGATGCAGTATGCTATTCTCTCTAGTTTTGTTTTTGTTTGAAAATTTCATAGTAAATTTTTCAAATGAAATAGAATTTGAAGGAAAGAGGTTTACAGTACTAAATGTTATGGAGAGGTCTGATAAACTAAAGAGAGAAAAGTAGACAATCTAGAAACCATTGTCATCTGAAGGACCTTAAAGCAATTTCAGTGGATAGATGGGGAAAAAAACCAAGTTTTACATCAAAGCTAATATAGTCAAAACAAAATAAAAGGATGGCGGCATGTCAAAGGGGCACAGAAGCCACTCCCAGAAGAGCTCCCAGTGGCCAAACTGGACAACCTGAGCAACAAAATAAATAATATGGTGTTGGATTGTAACCCAAAGTATAACATAAAAATACTTGAGTCTATACTGATAAACGATTGACTAATAAATAAATATATGGAGAGAAGACACAAATCTTCCTTACAGAATAATTCCAAATAATATCTATAGATACTACCCCCTCCAAGATGTGGGACTCACCCTCCATCTCCATCTTTTTTAAATTTCTTCTTTTTTTTTTTTTCGAGATGGAGTCTTGCTCTGTCGCCCAGGCTGGAGTGCAGTGGCACGATCTGGGCTCACTGCAAGGTCCACCTCCCGGGTTCACGCCATTCTCCTTCCTCAGCCTCCTGAGCAGCTGGGACTACAGGCGCCTGCCACCACGCCTGGCTAATTTTTTTGTGTTTTTAGTAGAGATGGGGTTTCACTGTGTTAGCCAGGATGGTCTCGATCTCCTAACCTCGTGATCTACTCGCCTCAGCCTCCCAAAGTGCTGGGATTACAAGCGTGAGCCACCGTGCCCGGCCTAAATTTCTTTTTTAGAGACAGGGTCTTGCTCTGTTGCCCAGGCTGGAGTACAGTGGTGTGATCTTGGCTCACTGTAGTCTCAACCTCCTGGGCTCAACCAATTCTCCCACCTCAACACTTCCAAGTAGCTGGGACTATAGGCATGAGCCACCATGCCCAGCTAATTTTTTTTTAAGAGATGGGGCCTCACTGTATTGCCCAGGTTGATCTCAAACTCCTGGGCTCAAGCAATCCTCCTGCCTCAGCCTCTCAAAGTGCTGGGATTACACGTGTGAGCCACCATGCCTCGCTTTCCCTCCCCCATTTGAGTGTGGGCTAGACTAGCGACTCACTTCCAAACAACAAAGTACAGAAAGGGGAAAATAACAACTTTCGGAAGAACCTGGCAGATACCATATTATCCAAGTGATCAAGGTCAACATCACCAGTGGTAAGTTCTGCTGATGTTATGGACAACCTGATATGATATGATGAGAAGGGAGCTTTACCTCTGTGGGATTCTCAAAACCCATAACCCCAATTTAAACATGAGAAAAATATCAGATAAGCCCAAAGTGAGGGGCATTTGACAAAATACCTGACCAGTATGAGTCAAAATCCTCACGGTCACAAAAGGCAAAGAAAGACTGAGAAACTGTCACAGAGAAGACTAAGGGGACATGACAACTAAATGCAATGTGGGATCTTGGAGCAGAAAAAGGATATTAGTGGAAAATCTGGTAAAATCTAGATACAGCCAGCCGGGCGCAGTGGCTCACGCTGTAACCCCAGCACTTTGGGACGCCGAGGCGGGCGGATTACCTGAGGTCAAGAGTTCAAGATCAGCCTGGGCAACACGGTGAAACCCCGTCTCTACTAAAAATACAAAACTAGCCGGGCGTGGTGACACATGCCTATAATCCCAGCTACACGGGAAGCTGAAGCAGGAGAATCGCTTGAACCTGGGAGGCACAGGATGCAGTGAGCCAAGATCGCGCCATTGCACTCCATCCTGGGCAACAAGAGTAAATCTCCGTCTCACCAAAAAAAAAAAAACAAAAAAAAAAAAAACAACAAAAAAAAAACCTAGATACAGCCTGTAGCTTTATTTAATAGGAATGTGCCAATGTAAATTTCTTGGTTTTGACACATGTACCATAGTTATGTATAATGTTAACAATAGGTAACTGAGTAAGGGTGTATAGGAACTCTGCACTGTTTGTATAACTTTTCTATTTGAAAATAATTCCAAAATAAAAAGGCTTCAAAAATAAAAACAAATTTAATATCGATTTTTGCAAGTTGTGTTTATATCAGTTATACTTGTTCCACTTTTCAAAGGGAGGAGATATATTTTTATCTGTCTAAAAACAGGCTTTACAAAGCCTTTTTTCTTCTTTTGAGTGCCATAGAATCTGACAGCGACACCAGAATGACAAGTCTGAAGGGAAAGTGAAGGATTCAGCCTTTACAAGGTGTGTAATGTGTGTTATAGTGCTAGACAACTTACACACATTACCTGCCTTGTATTCTCCTAACCACCTTATAAAGCATAAGCCCCAATTTTCTGATGAACAAGTTGGTTCAAAGTAAGTATAAGAAGCCAAGTGCAGTGGCTCATGCCTGTAATCCTAACACTTTGGGAGGTCGAGGCAAGTGGATCTCTTGAGCCCAGGAGTTTGAGACCAGCCTGGGCAACATAGTGAGGCCCCCTGTATTAGTCTATTTTCACACTGCTATAAAGACATACCTGAGACTGGGTAATTTATTTAAAAAAAAAATGTTTAATTGACTCACAGTTTCGCATGGCTGGGGAGGCCTCAGGAAATTTACAATCATGGTGGAAGGCAAAGGGGAAGCAAGCACGTCTTTACCATCGTGGAGCAGGAGAGAGAGAGAGAGCACGAAGAGGGAAGTGATACTTTTAAACCATCAGATCTCGTGAGAACTCGCTATCACAAGAACAGCAAGGAGGAAACTGCCCCCATGAGCCAATCACCTCCTACCAGGTCCCTCTCTTGACGTGGGGATTGCAATTTGAGATGAAATTCGGGTGGGGACACAAAGCCAAACCGTATCACCCCCTCTCTATAAAAAAAATTTAAAAATTACCCAGATGTGGTTGCATGTACCTGTAGTCCTAGCTTTGTGGGGGACTCAGGTGGGAGAATCACCCGAGCTTGAGAAGTCAAGCTGCAGAGAGCCGTGATTGCACCACTGCACTCCAGCCAGAATGACAGTGCAAGACTCTATCTCAAAAAAAAAAAAAAAAAAAAAAGCAAAAATGGTAAGAATAAGTAACATACCTAGGGTCACATTAGCTGAAGTGTGGATTTTCCTTCATAGAGGTTAAATTTTCTCCTAATTTTAAAAATACGTTGTGACTAATAATTTATTCTTGCCTCCAGGATTTTTGAGATACATCATTTCTATGATTTTTTTTCTTCTTTTTTGAGACAGAGTCTTGCTCTGTCGCCCAGGCTGGAGTGCAGTGGCATGATCTTGGCTCACTGCAACCCCTGCCTCCTGGGTTCAAGCAATTCTTATGCCTCAAGCCTCCCGAGTAGCTTGGATTACATGCATGCATCACCACACCTGGCTAATAATTTTTGTATTTTTAGTAGAGACGGGGTTTTGCCATGTTGGCCAGGCTGGTCTCGAACTCCTGACCTCAGGTGATCCGCCTGCCTCAGCCTCCCAAAGTGCTGGGATTACAGGTGTGAGCCGCTGCACCCGGCCTCTATGATTCTTTTGATCAGAAAAATTGCCCCTTGTGTAAGTTAGCTTTTGTTACATAACAACTCGTCCCCAAACTTAGTGATTTAACCATTTATTATGTGGGTTGGCAACTTAGGCTGGGCTCAGCTAGGTGGGTCTTCTGCCAGTCTCCACTGGGCTCACTCTTGTAGCTGCAGTCAGCTGATGGGTCAGCCAGGGGCCGGTTAGTCTAGGATGGCCTCAATCACATATCTGGGGTTTGGAGCTGGCTGTCTTATGGTTATCTGCTAAAGTAATAGGAGCAACTGGGCCACATGTCTCCAGCAAGCTAGCCTGGGTTTGTTCCCATGGTAGTTATAACAAGGGTCCCAAAAGCAACAAAAGAGGACAAGCCGGCCAGGCACGGTGGCTCATGCCTGTAATCCCAGCACTTTGGGAGGCCAAGGTGGGTGGATCGCGAGTCCAGGAGATTGAGACCATCCTGGCCAACACAGTGAAACCCCATCTCTACTAAAAACGCAAAAATTATCTGGGCATGGTGACCCGCACCTGTAGTCCTAGCTACTCCAGAGGCTGAGGCAGAAGAATCGCTTGAACCCGGGAGGTGGAGGTTGCAGTGAGCCGAGCCGAGATATCGCCACTACACTCCAGCCTGGCAACAGAGAGAGACTGTCTCAAAAAAACAAAACAAAACAAAACAAAAACGGCAAGCCACAGTATGCAAGCATTTTATAAGCCTCTGCTTTCTTCACATTTTCTGATGTCCCATTGCCCAAAGCAGATCACATGGCCAAGCCCAGATTCGAGGGGTGGAAAAATAGGCTCCACCTCTTGATGGGAAGAGCTTTGAGTCACATTGCAAGAGGATGTGCATACAGGGATGGGAGAAATTATTGCAGCCTTTTTTGCAAGTAATCTACTGCACCCCTTTTGTGTTCCTTTTCACATGATAGCTTATAGAATTTTACTGCTTAGAGTATAGGATTAAGATTCTATTTCTTTGCCAAGCTCCTATGTAACTATGGATATTGATATGGTTTGGCTGTACCCTCAACCAACTCTCATCTTGAATTCCCATGTGTTGTGGGAGGGACCCAGTGAGAGGTAATTGAATCCTGGGGGCAGGTCTTTCCCATGCTGTTCTCGTGATAGTGAATAAGTCTCACAAATCTGCTGCCATGTGAGACAGGCCTTTCACCTTCTGCCATGATTGCAAGGCCTCTCCAGCCACGTGGAACTGTAGGTCCATTAAATCTCTTTCTTTTGTAAATTGCTCAGTCTTGGGTATGTCTCTATCAGCATTATGAAAAAATGAACTAATACAGATATACAATTAGTCCTTGTCTTATGACTTTGAGAATCACAGAGTTGGAAGGAGATTTAATGGCTAGTCAATTCAATATTATACTTAATAGAGGACCATCTTGCAGACACAGAAGCACAAGATCGCATCCATGTGGTAGGCCTTCAAATCCTTAAAAATAGTAGGTTCTATGATTTCTCTTTTCCAGTTTAAATATTCCAAATGTCGTAATGTCCCCATTTTATATAATGGACATACAAGACAAGCATTGCAGATTTACCAGATATGCTGATCTTCAGACTGCTCTTCCTCATTGCCAGCTAGATTTGACTGAGCTTCACACTAGCTTCAAACAGAGTGGGAAGTTAGAAAATGACAGGGTAGGCATGGATGGTGACCTACGTGGGTCCTTGAGATGGTGTGAGAGACCCCCAGTGTGTCCACGTTCCACAATGTGGAACCTGTGAGTACGTTCCTTTGCATCGCAAAAGATTTTGCAAATGTGACCAAGTTAAGGAGCTTGCCGTGGAAAGAGCATCCTGTATCCTCCAAGTGGGCCCAATGTCATCACAAGAGTCCTTACAAGAGGGAGGTAGGTGGGTCAGAGTCAAAGAAGGAATGTGAGAAGCAGAGGTTGGAGTAATGAAAGGAAGGGGCTATATATCAAGGAATGCCGGCAGTCTCTAGAAACCAGAAAAATCAAGAAAACGGATTCTCCCCTAGAACTTTCAGAAGACATGCAGCCCTGCCAACACCTTGATTTTAGCCCAGTAAGACCCCTTTCACATTTCTGCCCTCCACAACTATAAAAGGACATATTTGTGTCTTTAAGTCACTAAGTTTGTGGTAATTTGTCACAGCAGCAACAGGAAACCAATAGAGATGGGAAATGTGTGATTGGTTAGTGATGAGTGTAATAATACGAGTTTGCTGTGCACTGAACACTTTACATATGCTACCTTATTTCATCCCAGCTCAACACTGGGAGTCAATTTCTCATTTCCCAGATACAGAAATGAACTTAGATTAAGTAACTTGTCCAAAGCCAGCAAGCTAGAAAGCGTCATTGAGGGGTGAAGATTGAACCCAGGTTTCAAGTCTTTCTGAGTCCTTGCCTCTGTGCTATACTTTACCATCCTGATAGGGAGTTGAGCCCCTGGCTTGGGAGATTGGGGGTAATGTCACCATTGAGTGAGCTGACAAATTCAAGAAGAGAAAAGGAGAAGAGGAGATTTTCCTATAATTGCAGGTGACAGAACCAGCGTGGTCCAGTGGGTACTTAAGTATACAGCTCTGGATCCAGCAGAGAAATTTGGGCCAGGGGCAGACACGGAGCAATTGTGGGTCTAATTGTAGTAGTAGATTCTACAGAAATAGAGTAAACCGTTTAGGGAGGCCACAGAGGTTAAAAGAAAAGAAAGCTAAGGGTAGAACTTTGAGAAAATCCAGTATATGAGGGATAAGTAGGAAAAAAAAAAAGTAGCTGTAAACAGAAACTGAGAAGCCTCAAAAACGTTATGCTCTAAGAAAGAAGCCAGACACAAAAGGCCACATATTACATGATTCCATGTATATAAAATGATGTCCAGGTCTGGCACGGTGGCTCACACCTGTAATCCTAGCACTTTGGGAGGCCGAGTCGGGCAGATCACTTGAGGTCAGCAGTTTGAGACGAGCCTGGCCAACATGGTGAAACACCGTCTCTACTAAAAATACAAAAATTAGCTGGGCATGGTGGCAGGGACCTGTAATACCAGCTACTCAGGAGGCTGAGTCAGGAGAATCGCTTGAACCTGGGAGGCGGAGGTTGTAGTGAGCCAAGATAGCGCCACTATACTCCAGCCTGGGTGATAGAGTGAGACTCCATCTCAAAAAATAAGTAAAATAATGTCCAGAATAGGCAAATCCATAGAGACAGAAAGCAGATTAGTAGTTTCCAGGGGCTGGGAGTTGGGTGGAAATGGGGAATGACTGCTTGTGGGTAGTTTCCTTTTGGGGTGATAAAAATGTTTTGGAACTAGATAGAGGTGGCAGTTACACAACATGGTGAATGTACTAGATGCCACTGAACTGTTGACTTTCAAATGGTTACTTTTATGTTATGTGAGTTTCTGTGGAAAGAAAAGTAATAAGAAGAAAGACTAAGAAGCTCTGTGGTCTGGGGATGGTAGGAAAACCTGAAGAGTGATGTGCAGTGTGATGATTAATATTGAGTGTCAACTTGATTGGATTGAAGGATGCAAAGTATTGTTCCCGGGTGTGTCTGTGAGGGTGTTGCCAAAGGAGACTGACATTTGAGTCAGTGGGCCAGGAGAGGCAGACCCACCCTCAATCTAGGTGGGCACCATCTAATCAGCTGCCAGCACAGCTAGGATAAAAGCAGACAAAGGAACATGGAAGGACTAGACTGGCTGAGTCTTCCTGCCTTCATCTTTCTCCAATGCTGGATGCTTCCGGCCCTCAAACAGTGGACTCCAAGTTCTTCAGCTTTTGGACTCTTGGTCTCACACCAATGGTTTGCCAGGGGCTCTTGAGCCTTTGGCCACAGGCTGAAGGCTGCACTGTCGCCTTCCCTACTTTTGAGGTTTTGGGACTCTGACTGATCCACCACTGGCTTCCTTGTTCCTCAGCTTGCAGACAGCCTGTTGTGGGACTTCACCTTGTGATTGTGTGAGTCAATTTTTCATAATAAACTCCCTTTCATATAGACACCTATCCTATTAGTCCTGTCCCTCTAGAGAACCCTGACTAATACATGCAGAAATCGTGTGGTTTGTAATATTTCTTAATTTTTATTTTCTGGTCAAAGAACAGTTGTTCTATAGAATGGTATTCATATATGCTGACCACAAATACTCCATGGGACACAGTTTGAGGAACAGGTTTTCATGGAATGAGGCGTCATTTTAACAGAGTACAATGTAAGGGTCACATTTGGCCACAAGTGCCGTAGCAGCCACCCATGAGGTTTCAATAAAATGTGAATTCTCTCCAATGGTACTGGAACTGTTCTTTCACCACAAACATATTTTAAGCATCCATCCACCATTTTCTGGGTCACTGCAAAGATATAAAAGAGATCAGAAATGGATATTACACCAAACATTATGTAGTAAGAAATTTTTAAAGTAACAAAACTGAGTAACAAATGTGACAAAGGTAGTAGAGACTTTGGTTAGTGAGGACAGTGCAGCTCAGATGCAGCAGGAACTGAGGGGAGGAGAAGCTCGGGGGCCAATGTGTGCGGGAGTTGAGTCTGGGCTCAGCTTCCCGGAATGAATAGAGTTAGCAACATGGAGATGGCACAAACAAGCACTCCAGGAAGAGAGAACAGTGCAAGGCAGAAAATACGGCTGTGTGTGGGAAACAGAACGGAGATCCGTCTGCCAGCTTGTGAGGTTCTCAGACCTGGCTGCATGTTAGAATCACTTGGATCCCACCCTAGACCAATTAAAGCAGAATCGCTGGTCATGGGGGGCCCAGCCATTGCTGGTTTTGATTTTGTTTTTTAAAGCTCCCCTGGTGATTATTGTACAGCCAGAGTTGCACCCACTAGGCTAAGTTGGCTGTTCTCAACTATGGTGTGGGGACCTACTGATGTTCAATTTGAGGTATGATAGGCACTACTTCTCAAACTTTAGTATGTGTTGGAATATCCTGGGGAGCTCATTAAAACACAGATTCCTGAGCCCTGCTGTCAGAGATTCTCATTCAGTAGGTCTGGGATGGGGTCCAAGAACGTGTATGTCTATCAAGCTCCCAGGTGATACTACTGGTCTATAGATGCCACATTGAGTAGCACAGATGTAAATAATTTGATATAATGATAAAAGAAGAGTAAAGGAAAGTTTACAAATGGTTTGCTTTCTTAAAGGATATACATCCAGGCCAGGCATGGTGGCTCACACCTGTAATCCCAGCAGTTTGAGAGGCCGAAGTGGGAGGATTGCTAGAGGCCAGGAGTTCCAGACCAGCCTGGGCAACATGATGAGACCTCAGCTCTATAAAAAAAATTTTTTTTGTTTAATTAGCCAGGCGTGGTGGTGCATGCCTGTAGTCCCAGCTGCTCAAGAGGCTGATGTGGAAGGATCACTTGAGCCCAGGAGGTCACACCACTTCACTCCAACAGAATGAGATCCTATCTCTTTAAAAAAAAAAAAAAAAGTATACACAACAAAAGTAGATTAAAGCATTTGACTGGGAGACAACGTGGTGGCCTTAAGGTGACTGTGCCAGTGTTTGCAAATATCTCACAGCTCAACACCCCCTATATCCTGTGCATCATGATGGGGAGACAGTCATGAAGCCCTGGGCTAGAACAATTAGTTTATGAAGCAGAGTAATGACATAGAAGCATGGAAAAGAGCCAGTTCATGAAGGGTCCTCCCTGCTAAACCATGGATGCTGTGAGCAACCACAAGGTCTTTACAAAGGTTGGGAATGAACAAAGCCATTTCTCAAGACAAATATGTTTCTAGTATCTGTTCAAAGGCAATGACAGTAGTGCGAATTGATGGGGTCTAACCTGGAGAAGTGGCAGTGGAACTGGAGAGAGAAGATAGATGTGAGAGATGGGGCAGAAATGGCAACTCCACCCTTCAAGGTGCTCAAGCAACTCCTTTTTCATGCCTCCAACCAACCTATCAGAAAGCCTGCTGGCTCTCCCCACTTCTCCCATCCCACCACCTCCTCCTAGTCCAAAGCATCACCATCTCTCACCTGGATTAGTTCCATAGCTTCCTAACTGCCTTTGCCCTCCTACAATCTATTCTAAAACATAAGCCAGATCAAGTCACTTTTCTGCTCCTGTGTCACTTGCAATATGAGCTCAAGCCCTTACAGTGGCCTACAAGCATGGCACGATCTGGCCCCCTATTATCTTTCTGTCATCGGTTCCTTCTACTCACCCATTTCTCTCATTCTGCTCCAGCCCCATTGACTTCCTAACTTTTTCTAGGACCTTGCTTCTCAAAATGTGGCCCCTAGACCAGTAACATCAGCATCAATTGGGAGCTCAATAGAAATGCAGAGTCTCAGGTCCCTCTCCGGCCCCACTGAATGAGAGTCTGCATTTCCTCAAGACCCTCAGGGGATTCCTCTACCCCTCTATGTGAGAAGCACTGATCCAGAACAGCCCAGAACACTCCCACCCCTGGACTTTGCCGTTTCTCTACCTATACAGTTTGCCTGCTGGGTATCCATGTAAATCACTCCCTGCATCTTTTTGTTAAATGTCACTTTCTCAGTGTTCTACTTAAAACTGCAATGCCTCCACAGCAAGGCACTCCTTAACCCCTCTGATGCCTTTATTTCTCCCACAGCATTTGTCACCACCTGAAAATGGTGGCCTCTGAGAGTCAGAATAAGGTGCGGAGAGGTGAGGCACAGGACTACTACTTTTTTAAGTCTTAAGTTTGTGTAGGATTATTTGACATTTACATTGTGTACATGTGTATCTTTCACTTGTTCATTGATAGAGATTAAAAACTGCCAGAGAATAAAGTCTGAGTTCTCATCAGGCTTCATGAGTGAGGATGTTGAGGTCAGCCTCAGCTTCATGGCCAGTGGACGAGTACTGTGGGCAAGAAATAAATCTTTGCTGTTTCAAGCCACTGACATTTTGGAGTCGTTTTCACAGCCAACTTCAAGCTTCTCTTGACTGCCGCAGGAAGGGACAATTGAAATGGAAGAACACGGTTTTTGAAAGAGTCAATAGGGATTAGGCTCAGTAAACAGTCACAACAGAGCCACCTCCTTTCCATGGAGGTTATAACTCAAATTTATAGGATGTCACCTCTTGCTGAAAGGCTGCAAGTAGTCCACAGATGTGGTTTATCTGGTTAGGATAGTATTTGCTTAAATGTTTAAACAGGGGAGATGGGAAATGTGTGTGTGTGCGTGTATGTCATTTATTCTCCTCTTAGCTATAGTCCCCACCACTCCCTATTACTTAGGACAGCCTCAGTTGACTCATTTACTTGCCTGAATAGCCCTGAAGACATTTGGATTTGCAACACTGGCCTGTCCATGCATCAAACCCATTGAGAGGAGGTAGAACAGGCATTAGCATACTCACCTAATAGACAAGAAAACAGAGGCCCTGAAAGTCCAAGAGGCTTCAAAAATGACACAAGTCAATGGCAGATCTGGGGCCCCAACTCAGGACTTCTGATGCCTCTGTTCAGGACAAGCTAAGGATGTCCCCCCTCAGAGACAGCTGCCGTCTGCTACTGCAGTCATTCTAGGAGGTTAATGCATTGATTGTATGCTCTATTGTCTAATCAGCCCACACACTGCTTGAGTTTATCACCAAGCAAATTCTCATTTGTTTTTAACAGGAAAATCACTCCATCCCAAAATGCTTTAAACCAAACTCTGCAATCTCAACAAACAGCTTGCCTTTTAAATCCATAAGCTAAACACAAGGCTCTTTGCATTCTTTCAGCCAAGCCATTGCAGCTCTTTTCTCTTTCAGTCTGAACTTGTTTGTAATAAGTACAGCCAAGAAAAGGAGTTAAAGAAATGACTCCAACAGAGAATCTCCAAGGTATATTTTTAAGTGCAAAAAGCAAAGTGCAGTCCAGGCGCAGTGGCTCACACCTGTAATTTCAGCACTTTGGTGGGCCAAGGCGGAAGGATTACTTGAGCCCAGGAGTTTGAGACCAGCCTGGGCAACATAGTGAGACCCCGTCTCTACAAAAGATAATAAATTAGCTAGCCATGGTGGCACATGCCTGTAGACCTAGCTACTTAGGAAGCTGAGGCAGGAGGATGGCTTAAGGCCAGGAGGTTGAGGCTACAGTGAGCCATGATGACGCCACTGCACTCCAGCTCTGGACTCCAGAGACCCTGTCTCAACAAAAACAAAAAAGCAAAGTGCAGAAGAGTATATATGGAATAAGCCCATTTGGATAAATGGAAAAAATACATCTATTTACATATATGCATTTATACTTATGTATGCAAAAATGTCTCCAAGGATGCACATGATACATTATGGCCATGCCTGGAGAGCAGCCTGGGGGTCAGGAGTGAAGGGGGCAGGCACTGTGGGTGACCCATGCACTCAAGCCCTGCCAACTCCAACCATTGTCTTCTGTGACTCTGCCTGAAGGTAAAAGTGCTGAGAAGCCACACACCCTGGGGCAGCCATCAATCAATGATTGGCAGGAATTCATAGAGAAATGTACCAACTCCTTCACCTCTTGGGTGGGATGATTCTGAGGTACATGCTGTACATCGGTTCCCAGAGTTCCCCAGCATGACTCAGCTCCAGTTGCCCCCAGAGCAGATGCGCTCAACAACACAGCCTTTTCTGGCTGCCTTCGTTTTCTGTCTCCCTTTCCCACTCCCTTACTCTTCCAAATGAATTCCAAGTCCTATCTCAGGACTGGTTTCTGGAGGAATAATGCTGTCCAATAGAAATTTCTTCAATGATGGAAATGTTCAATGTCTGCACTGTCCAATACAGTAACAACTAGCCACATGTGGCATTTAAATTTAACTTAATTAAAATGAATAAAATTTAAAATGCAATTCCCTGGTCACATAGCCACATTTCAGGTGCCCAACAGCCAGATGGACAGCACATAATAGTCCATTTTCATGATCGCACATGGCTCTATTGGACAGTACTGGTTTGCAGTGCATTGAAGCAAATGAGTGTAGACTTGTACCGTATGTGTCAAGAAGCAAGAAGATGTTTTCAAAGGGGAAAAGGATATAATATACTTCTATGAGTGTCTCTGAAATCTGTGTGTGGGGTCTATGTGTGAAGCCTGACTCTCACTCAAGTACTCCTCTAAATCTATTACCTAAACCTTAACCCTTTCTGTTCTCAGCTAAGGCGCAGGCTGTTTCAAACCCCTAAGGAATCTTTGTGCAAATAAGACCAAGGCGCCTCTCTTCCCAGAGGAAGCAATCCCATGTCAGTGCACACTGGATCTGAGCAGTGTCACCAAACAGGGCCCACCTAACAATGCTGCACAAGTCTGGCCTAAGGGCCAGGATTTGAAATTTAAAAGGCAGGAGGAGGTTCTTCATTGCTCTATGTTCTGCATCTCAATGCTTCTTTTAGCAATGAGTGCAGACAGAATGACAGGGCTTGAGTTTGTGTGTTGGCAGGAAGGCCAAAGGATAAAGGAAATACCAAGAACAACAATTTTTTTAAAAACACTCATAATACTACAGTCAAAAATATGGTCTTTGCTGGGCACAGTGGCTCACGCCTGTAATCTCAACACTTTGGAAGACTGAGGCAGGAGGATAGCTTGAGGCCAGGAATTTTAGACCAACCTGGGCAACATGGCAAGACTTCATCTCTACCAAAAAAAAAAAAATTTAATTTAAAAATTAGCCAGGGTTGGTGGCACCCACCTGTAGTCCCAGCTACTCAGGAGGCTGAGGCAGGAGCATCCATTTAGCCCAGGAGTGTGAGGCTGCAGTGAGCCCTGACTGTGCCATTGCATTCCAGCCTGGGCAACAGAGCAAGACCTTCTCTCAAAAAATTAATTAAAAAGAGAAGAGCTTTGCTCCTCATAGGTAAGCTTTAACTCTCAACCTGCTCTTACTCAAACTATAACAATTTGCATTAATTCAAGTTCTATAACCCAGTTCTACCATTTTTCCAAAGTATAACAATTTGCATTAATTCAAGTTCTATAACCCAGTTCTACCATTTTTCTGTTGGGCACCGTAGCACTCACTGCAGAAAATCCCTTCCATCTCGAACATTTTCCAACTTTGACCCTTTCTTTCCATTCCCTTTCTGTGAAACAGGCGTGACTTTTTAATCCTGTATTGACATGGAATGATACTCTAGTCATCTTGGCTTGATCTAGTGTGCCTCCTTGTCCTGATCAGAAAAATCAGAAACTTTGGGGGACCTGAAACATCATCTCTCTGGACTTGTTGCAAAGGTTAGTGTTCAATCTGTTGACTTATTTAATAGCTCCCTTTCCTGCTCCTAGGAGAGATTCTTATCTTTTTAGTTTGTGACAAGTTTGACCACTTGCTAAGTGTCAGGTGTTGGGGATGCAAGGGCAAGCTTCTGCCCTCAAGGAGCTGCAGTCTACCTGGTGGTACAGATGAGTGTGATGAGAAAATATTCTTCCCTGTAACCCCGCCCCTGCTCAGTTGTTTATTAACTGAGAGAAGGGATGAGATCTGGAAACAGTGAAAATATGATTCACCTCTGGGCTTTTGAGTTCCGAAAGCCTCATGCTCAGGAGAGACAGATAGAACTCATATGTGGAAATACTATCAATGTTGAAGAATATAAAACAATGCTTTGCCACCTTCTTCCAGCCACTCCTCCCCACCAGATGACTCCCTGTGGGAGGGAGGTTGTCAGAGGGGCAGTTGTACATGCACAAGTATGCTTTTGGTCCTAGAATTGCTACGCCCGCATCCCACCCCCAGAAGACTCTAGGGTAAGGAGAGGACAGAAAGAATCTGTGGCAGACACTACTGGCTATCCTTAACCCTGATAGTATTCAGACAGTGGGTGACAATGTACTGAGCCCCAGGGAATGAATCATGATTGCTCTAAACCAGCCATTGTAATCCAGTGACCCAGTCCTGCCCAATGACTTGTGAAGGGAAAGGGTATTGTAAAGATTTTTCCTTCTTGAAAGAAAGCAAAATACCATTTCTTGCTGCTTTGGATGTGGTCAGGAGAGAACATGGTGCTTGGCATCACAGCAAGTATGTTATAACTAAGGGGGAAGCCAAGAGAATGGCTGAGAAAGCTTAACAGAGCTGACTACCTGAATTAGCCTGTCTACTTCCAACCTTCTTGCCATATAAAATGATTCAATCCATACTTTTAAGCCATTTGACTTGCAAGCAAAAGCCTTCTACAACATGGGCCTATGGTCTCTGGAAGAGGGGTCTCACATAGCCATGCATGAGTGTGCCAGGGTGTTCCCCATACATTAGAGGTTGGCAGAAGAGGACAGTGTCTTAGGGAGCTCCACAGAAGTTCCTGTGACCCAGCGCAGTGAGAACACATCTGTTTATTCCCATGTCCCCCAGTGGAAACTGGAGAGCTGAGAGAAAGCCTGGCTAGATAGGCCCTTGACAATGGGATGAGGAACAGAAGCCACGGGGAAGGGTGACAAAGAGCCAAGCAAGAAGAGGAACACCTCAGGTGATGCAGAAGTGAACAGAGGACCCAAGGCCCAGATCCCTACCTCCACCACCCCCAACTCTAAACTTAGACCCAATGCCACGGAAAAGGGAAGAGTCATGATTCTAGTAAATTTACATTTCCTCACTCTGCTGAATGATGGGTTGAAATAGAAATTAACATCAAATGCAGAAAAATAAGGTTTTATTTCTGCACATTAAAGCTTGAAGACCAAGATTTGAACCAACTACCCAAGTCAACAGGCCATTACACCATCATGGGAAAAGGGACTTGACAGCACTCAAGTGGGGTGCCTGTCAAAGACTGATGAAGGGGCTCCCTGGAGTGAGTGCAGTAGAACGCCTAGAACACAAGTAGATTAGGAGTAAGGACACAGGGTAGCCAACGACAACCACATATTCCCATCCTGATTTCAAAAAGAAATAACATTTTAACTAACATTTTAACATTAAAAAGTCCATGAGACATAAAGGCAAGATAAAGGCAGAATGAAGGACATTTCCTTAAATAAAACTATTAAAAAATCTGTACTTTGCACAAATTTATTTACATTTCAATAGAGCCTAGTGAATACTTTCTTGTTGGTTGGCAACAGTCCTTAGAACCAGCATTTGGGAACAACATATGGAAGGTACATCCCAGTGAACAATTTCTGGCCCATTGTGGTCATCCCCCAATATCTAAGTCCCTTCTTCCATAGTAGTAGAAACCTTGGTTTTCAGCCAGGGACATGGAAAGACTGCATTTCTCAGCCCCTGTTGCTGCTAGGTGTGGCCATGTGGCTATGTTCTGACCAATGAGGTGTGAGCAAAAGAGCCCTGTGGCTGCTGCCAGGCACCTCCTTTAAAAGACAGCTGGTGCATGCCCATTGCACAGTTTTCTTCTTCATCCTTTCTCCTCCTGCTACCCAGAATTCTGACATAGTGGCTGACCTTCATTCTCCACCATAGATGGAAGGTAACACCCTGGGGACGGTAGAGCATTGAGATGAGAAGAGTGTGGGTCCTTGAAGACTTCATGAAACACAGCAGCCACACACCAGCTCTGGACTGCCCCACCCTGACTTTGACATTAGAGAAGTAAACTTCATTTTCTTGAGCTACTGTGATTTGAAGTCTTTGTTACCTACAGCTGGGGCTAATCCCTTCTGATACACGTGGCCACCAGCCATACTATGAGAAAGCCCCAGGTCAAGAGTGAGGATCTGGGCTATTCAAGATGTAAGACAGGCATGGCAAATCTCATCCATCACTGACTCCCAACTCACATCCTCTGTCCACCTGAACCACATTTATAACATGCTTAGTCCAACTTTTCCATTTCCCTAGTCAATTTTCTTTCTACTTTCTGTTAGGGCCATTTCATAAGATGTTTCAAGTTTGTTGTTGTTGTTTGCTTGTTTGTTTTTTAGCACAGTAGAAATAGCAGTAGTTACTAAATAGAAACAACACAAATAGCAGAGAATCTCATATGTATGAATATCATTATGCATGAAGTAAAAAAGAAACTTGATAAGAATCAAGTTTCGAAAAAGAAACCATAAAAGGCATTACTGTTCGCTCATATATGGCTTCCTTCCACTTTCTCTGGGGGTAAATGGCACTCCCTGTGCAAGTCTCTTTTTATGGTAGACATGCATATCTGTTATTTCTGTTTTAGGATATAGTGTGTCTCTCTAGGTCACAAAAGGCCATTGTTGATCAAGTTATGAAGAGAAGAGTATTAATACATCATGAGCATTTTTCAGTACACAGCACTTTTCTGTCATCTTTCCAGAAAAAGAGTTGTGTGTACTAATTGGAAAAGTGAGTTTCTAATACAACATTCAATACTCTGTACTCAGTCTTGTTTCGTATAAGGAAACAAACTATACTGAGCAAATATAGCCACAATACATCCATTCCACAAATTGGGCACTGGTTGAGTTTTTCACAGTAATTTGTTAGGTTATATTAAGAACCTAAGGAAGTCAGTACATAAAAATAATAATCATCTGTGGAGTTTAAGAGCCTAACAAATTGCAGCCCTCTTTTCTGCCCAAGTTCAGGACCAATTGAGAAGTCCAACCAGTGGAGAAGGAAATAATCAACTTTGTTACTAATAAGATGATTAAGGAGCATGGCTTTAAATCCAGCTCCAAATGGACTTCCTAATGCAGTCCCATTGACTTGAACTTAACTATGGACTCCCCTGTTTCTGGGGTTAGTGCTTACCCCATAAGCTCCTTTCATAGTGGAGAGCAAACCAGAATGGACCCTTTATGTGGGCAGGCAAATTTGGAAGAGAAATAACCCAAAAAACCCTGAGCCAAGCATGTTCATTTCCTTCTACCAAATTCACTAATTAGAGGTGTCACACCTTTTTCTCTGGTGAGAGGTTGTTACAGAGATGAGGCAATGGAGAGAAGTTAGACTTGTCCTCAGGTCCTTTTCCTCCTGTAGCGGACCCTGTCCCTGCCCCACCACTATCCACCAGCTTTAATTTTGCCAATTAAAGCTGCCTGTCACCATCTTTTTGCCCAAAGGCCTTCTTCAAAGCCGTGGAAGCAGTAGTCCTCAACCAATGACTGACCCAAGTTGAAAAATAAATACCCCAACTCCCTTGCCCTAGTGGCTATAGAACTCTGAGGTGCATGTTCTATACTGTTTCCCAGAGCTTTCTGGCAAAACTAAGCCCCAGATACACACAATGATAGCCAGCTCAATAATGCACCCTTCCTTGGCTTCCTTCCTTTACCTGTCTCATCTTCCCACTTCCTTAGTGTGTCCTGGAATCACCACTCAAGTATTTACTGAGAGTAAATCCTTGCTCTCAAATACTTATCTCAAGGTCTTCTTTTAGATCAAGGGTCAGCAAATTTTTTCTAGAAAGGGCCAGATATTAATATTTTAGGCATTGCAACTGCACAACTCTAGCATTGCAATGTGAAAGCAGTCATAGACAATATGTAAAGAAATGGGCATGGGCTGTGTTCCGACAAAACTGTATTTACAAAATCAGGTGGTAGGCTGGATTTGGTATCTGAGCCAGGCCATAGTGTGTTGACTCTTATTCTAGAGGAATTTGAGATAAATCATTCCCTGAATTTGTATTTTTATAGCTGTGTAACAAATTATCACTAACTTGGCAGCTTAAAACAACACAAATTTATTATCTCACAGTTTCCATGGGTCAGGAGTCCAAGCACTATATAACTGGGTTCTATGTTCAGGGTCTCACAAGGCTGAAATAAAGCTTCCAGCTGAGCCACGTTCTCATCTAAGGCTCAGAGTCGTTTTCTAACCTCACACAGTTCTTGGCAGAATTTAGTTCCTTGCAGTTGTAGGACTCGGATCCCAGTCTTCTTGCTAGCTGTCAGCCAGGGACCATTTTCAGCTCCTAAAGGCCACCATTCCCTGACACACGGCTCTCTCTGCAACATTACAATTTGCTTTTTTTTTTTTCTTTTGAAAAAGATTTATAGACAAAAAAGGGAAGCGAGGCACAGAAATCAGAAGTGAGGTACAGAAACAACTGGTTTGGTTACAAGTTGGTGTTTGCCTTATTTGAACACAGTTTGAACACTCAGCAGTGTATGAATGGTTGAAGTATGGCTGCTGGGATTGGCCAAGACTCAGCTATTGTTACAGGCACATACTCCTAAGTTAGGTTTTCAGTCTTGTCTACCTATTAAGTTAGGTTGCAGTTTGTCCACAAGGACTCAACTATAGAATTATGGAGTCCTTCTCAGGCCACATTTAGTTTGCTTTAACAATTCCCCCTTTTTGGTCATTTTCTCAATTTTGAAAGACTGACCAAAAGTTTATTTTATTTATATTTATTTATTTATTTATTTATTTATTTATGTTTTAGACAGAGTCTGGCTCTTGTTGCCCAGGCTGGAGTGCAGTGGTGCAATCTCAGCTCACTGCAACCTCAGCCTCCCGGGCTCAAGTGATTCTCCTGTCTCAGCCTCCCGAGTAGCTGGGATTACAGGCATGGGCCACCACACCCGGCTAATTTTTGTATTTTTAGTAGAGACGGGGTTTCACCATGTTGTCCAGGCTGGTCTCGAACTCCTGACCTCATGATCCACCCGCCTCGGCCTCCCAAAGTGCTGGGATTACAGGCGTAAGCCACCACACCCAGCCTGACCAAAACTTTAGTCACTGATGTCACTGTTACCATCGTAACTGTACTTATTTGGTCTTGAAACCCACTGGGAAACAGTAGAACAGTGAGTTTTGCAAAGGTAGGAACAAGGACTGAGTAGAAGGCACCCCCTCATGCTAGAACATCCTGTTTAGAGGAGAAAAACAAAACCTGGTCTGTTCCAGGATCTATGTGTTTCCTTAAAGTATTAGTTTGGTTGTGTCACATTTAGCATGAGCAGCTCCATTTTGATTTGGTTTTGTGTGTTGGGGTATAGTGGATAAGCTCAGTCCAAAATAGTGGCCTCCCATAATGCTGTTTTTTAAAAAAAAAATTCCCCCTTTTTGGTCAGGTTCTAGCTTAGGTGAGAGTGCGACAAAACTTATGGCCTTAGTGCCACTCTCAGTTACCATCATTTTGGGTTTCTGGTCTCAGCATGACATTCATAGGTTACGGTGACCTCATGATCATACATTTCTTTCAGCTGTTGTCATTCCAGTTGAAGAGAGGCCATTTGGCATTCTAGAGGTGGTTGTATGTAAACATTTAAAAACTTAGAGAGAATTTGGCACACCAGGGAGACTATTATTATTACTATCAGGAGGATAGAGTTTGGAGTATGCTCCCAAAGAATGAGCTAGGTAAAGAGTCTATTCACTTTACTAAGCAATCTCATTAATTCCCTGCAACTGAATCTCTATAATACCTGATGTTTTCTCCATAGGCCATAAGTGCCAGCAGCTGCACAGATACTTCTCTGTTTAGCCAATTCTATTATTTAGCATAACTTTCACAAAAGAATTTAAAGTCTGTTGTGTAACCATAGCCTTTACAGTAGAATCTCCTATAGAGCCTATCACGAGGGATACATTTCTAATCATTGCCTCTTTTATTCCAAACCATGGAAAAAGGACCTAACAAGTGATGCCCTTCTAGAAGAGTGAAGGCTTCCTGGCATTTTTTTTTAACCCATGATGTGGGTTAAGAGGAGTGAATCAGTGTTCTGTATTTGACTGATTATGAGGCAACGTATGTACCATTAAAGTTTCTCACCTACATTGGGCTTTCATCGTTTATCTATCAAAGTATAAGGTTATCAATGTATAAGGCTGGCTGCAAAATCCTTCACAAATAAAAGTATACCCCATAAGTGCACATAACAGACCCCCTTTTCATTTCTGTTGTTCATAGAGGCATAAACAAGGAAAAATATTCAAAGATAAGAGTCTCATGATAGTACAGAAGTCTTGCTCCATGAACTTGGGAAAAGCTGTTCACATCAAGAATGCCATCTTCTTCTGGAGGGAAGCTTCCCTGGTTAGGTTTACCTTAAAGTTCCAATGGGTGTACAGTTCCAAGAGTGTGGAGGGACCGTTCTCACTTTCTTTAAAACCAGCAAGAGAATTCTTTTAAAGAATTCGCTTGATTAGTTCAGGCCCTCCCAGGATTATCTCTCTTTAGACGGACTCAAAGTCAACTGATTAGGAACTGTAATTACATCTTTAAAATATTTTCACCTTTGAGTTATAATGTAACCTAGTCACAGAGCTAGTCTGCAGTGAGGTAAGAGTTAAACCCAGAATCCTGACTCCATAGCTCATGCTGTTAACCACTTTTTCATACTGCCTTGCCTCTGAGATTTTACATACAATTCCCCACATACCCAACACAAGCCATATCAATCAGACACTATTATGCTGCATAGCTTTCTTAATATTTAAAATTTGGCCAAGCAATCCTTCAGCCTTTTTAAAAAAGTCAAACAATATTTGCACAAATTGGGCTTTGGACAAACCTTTCTTTAAACTAGAATTAATCAACTATGCCAGATATAAATGAAAACTCAAGACTCAAGTTGGAAGAAATGATATAATCAATATTGCCTTCATTATTGCTTGCTTTCTCAGATAAGACAATGACTGTGAAAGTCAATTTTAAAAAGGGAAGAGGAAGGAACCAAGTATTAATAGAGCATTGCATTCATTATTTCATTTGAGTCTGACATCACCCCTGGAAAGCCTATTATTGTTGCAGATGAAACTAAGCTTAAAAAGTAGAAAAACGCTTCAAATTGTTGCATAATGTCTAATCTCCCCTTCTTCATGAGTAACAGAAGGCTGGATTTATTCAGGGTAACAATGTCATCAGCTAAAAGACTACATTTCCCAGCCTCCCTTGTGGCTAGGTGAGATTATGTGACAAGTATTTGGCTAATAAGAGCTAAGTAAAAGTGTGTGGGCCCTCTGGGAGGTTGCTTAAAGAAAGCGAAATCAATCAAGAGTTGACTTTTTTGTCCTTTCTTCCTTATACCTTCCTGCTATTTGGAACTCTGGCATTATGGCTAGAGCTCCAGCTGTCACCTTGAATCTTGAGGTAACCTTGAGATGGAAGCAATTTGCTAAGACATGGAGCAGGAAGGTATGAGGAGTTTATATCCCTGATGATCATGGAGCTAGAGCCATCATACCAACCCGGGGGTTCCCAGCTTTGGAATGATTGTTTTGCAAGACAGGAAAAAAAACATTACCACTTTTAATACCCTGTTATTTAGAGTTTGCCTTACACAGAGCTTAATAACTGATGGAGATGACCTAAATAACCTTCCCTAGGTCACCCCTTAGTAAGAAGATGCATAATGCAAACCTTACTCTCTCAGACTACTGTACGCTTGGGGCTAATCATCTATATATTTTGCTTGGAAAGTGGGGATGTTACGTTGGTTGGGAGATGAAGATAACCTTATCTGACCTCATGGACTTCAGTCAAGTTACAATTTCTTTTATTTATTTGTTTGTTTATTTATTTATTTATTGAGACAGAGTTTCACTCTTGTCGCCTAGGCTGGAGTGCAATGACGTGATCTCGGCTCACTGCAACCTCCACCTCCTGGGTTCAAGCAATTGTCCTGTCTCAGCCTCCTAAGTAGCTGGGATTTCAGGCACCTGCCACCATGCCTGGCTAATTTTTGTATTTTTAGTAGAGACAGGGTTTCACCATGTTGGCCAGGCTGGTCTCGAACTCCTGATCTCAGGTGATCTGCCCGCCTCAGCCTCCCAAAGTGCTGGGATTACAGGCGTGAGCCAACATGCCCGGCATTAAGTCTCTATTTCTTAGATTCTCTTTTGAATCCAGCTTCCAGCCTCTGCAAAGTTCCTTGTATTATTGCTGACAAAGATAATATGAGTCCATACAATTTATAACTACCTTCCACAGTTGGACCTTAGTCCTCTACAATTAGAACCATGTTTAGAGTATAATTTAACCTGTTTTTACGTTGTTATAATAAATCTAACACATGCACATTGAAAAAATGAGAACCAGGTCAGGTGTGGTGGCTCACGCCTGTAATCACAGCATTTTGGGAGGCCAAGGTGGGCAGATGACTTGAGCCCAAGAGTTTGAGACCAGCCTGGGCAACATGGCAAAACCCTGTCTCTGCCAAAAAAAAAAAAAAAAAAAAAATCAGCTGGGTGTGGTGGCACATGCCTGTAGTCTCAGATACTCTAAAGGGTGAGGTGGGAGGATCACCTGAGCCCAGGAGGTTAAGCCTGGGTGACAGAGTGAGACCCTGTCAAAAGAAAGAAAGAAAGAAAGAGAGAGAGAGAGAAAGAAAGAAAGAAAGAAAGAAAGAAGGGAGGGAGGGAGGGAGGGAGGGAGGGAGGGAGGGAGAAAGAAAGAAAGAAGGAAAAAAGAAAGAAAAAGAAAGAGAGAGAAAGAAAGAAGAGAAAGGTAAAGTTTTTCCTCCCCAAACCTAGACTCAAGTCCCACTACCCAGGTGTAACATAATGAATCTTTCCAGAAAGTTTTTGTACATATACAATAATATATATTGATATCCATTATATTACAAATGAAAATACACTACATGCATGGTTTGCATTTACTGGGTCTTGTATCATATAATCACATATAAGCCCCCAGGTCATTTATTATATGGCTATAGAGCATTCCATTGTATGGGTGCAAAATAGTTTATTTAACCAGTATTTCCTTATTACTGGACAGTTAGGTTTGTATTTATTTATTTATTTTGAGAAAGGATCTCACTCTGTCACCCAGGCTAAAGTGCAGTGGTGCAATCTCAGCTCACTGCAACCTCTGCCTCCTGGGTTCAAGTGACTCTCCTGCCTCAGTCTCCCGAGTGCCTGGGATTACAGACACATGCCACCACACCCAGCTAATTTTTGTATTTTTTTGTAGAAACAGGGTTTTGCCATGTTGCCCAGGCTAGTCTCAAACTCCCGACCTCAAGTGATCTGCCTGTCTCAGCCTCTCAAAGTGCTGGGATTACAGGTGTGAGCCACCATGCCTGGCCAGTATTTTCTTTTTCTTTTTTTTTTTTCTAGATATACAATCATGTCATCTGCAAACAGGGGCAATTTGACTTCCTGTTTTCCTAATTGAATACCCTTTATTTCCTTCTCCTGCCTGATTGCCCTGGCCAGAACTTCCAACACTATGTTGAATAGGAGTGGTGAGAGAGGGCATCCCTGTCTTGTGCCAGTTTTCAAAGGGAATGCTTCCAGTTTTTGCCCATTCAGTATGATATTGGCTGTGGGTTTGTCATAGATAGATCTTATTATTTTGAGATACATCCCATCAATACCTAATTTATTGAGAGTTTTTAGCATGAAGGGTTGTTGAATTTTGTCAAAGGCCTTTTCTGCATCTTTTGAGATAATCATGTGATTTTTGTCTTTGGTTCTGTTTATATGCTGGATTACGTTTATTGATTTCGGTACGTTGAAGCAGCCTTGCATCCCAGGGATGAAGCCCACTTGATCATGGTGGATAAGCTTTTTGATGTGCTGCTGGATTCGGTTTGCCAGTATTTTATTGAGGATTTTTGCATCGATGTTCATCAGGGATATTGGTCTAAAATTCTCTTTTTTTGTTGTGTCTCTGCCAGGCTTTGGTATCAGGATGATGCTGGCCTCATAAAATGAGTTAGGGGGGATTCCCTCTTTTTCATTGATTGGAATAGTTTCCGAAGGAATGGTACCAGCTCCTCCTTGTACCTCTGGTAGAATTCGGCTGTGAATCCATCCGGTCCTGGACCTTTTTGGTTGGTAAGCTATTAATTATTGCCTCAATTTCAGAGCCTGTTATTGGTCTATTCAGAGATTCAACTTCTTCCTGGTTTAGTCTTGGGAGGGGTGTATGTGTCGAGGAATTTATCCATTTCTTCTAGATTTTCTAGTTTATTTGCATAGAGGTGTTTATAGTATTCTCTGATGGTAGTTTGTATTTCTGTGGGATCGGTGGTGATATCCCCTTTATCATTTTTTATTGCATCTATTTGATTCTTCTCTCTTTGCTTCTTTATTAGTCTTGCTAGCAGTCTATAAATTTTGTTGATCTTTTCAAAAAACCAGCTCCTGGATTCATTGATTTTTTGAAGGGTTTTTTTGTGTCTCTCTTTCCTTCAGTTCTGCTCTGATCTTAGTTATTTCTTGCCTTCTGCTAGCTTTTGAATGTGTTTGCTCTTGCTTCTCTAGTTCTTTTAATTGTGACGTTAGGGCGTCAATTTTAGATCTTTCCTGCTTTCTCTTGTGGGCATTTAGTGCTATAAATTTCCCTCTACACACTGCTTTGAATGTGTCCCAGAGATTCTGGTATGTTATGTCTTTGTTCTCGTTGGTTTCAAAGAACATCTTTATTTCTGCCTTCATTTCGTTATGTACCCAGTAGTCATTCAGGAGCAGGTTGTTCAGTTTCCATGTAGTTGAGCAGTTTTGAGTGAGTTTCTTAATCCTGAGTTCTAGTTTGATTGCACTGTGGTCTGAGAGACAGTTTGTTATAATTTCTGTTCTTTTACATTTGCTGAGGAGTGCTTTACTTCCAACTATGTGGTCAATTTTGGAATAGGTGTGGTGTGGTGCTGAAAAGAATGTATATTCTGTTGATTTGGAGTGGAGAGTTCTGTAGATGTCTATTAGGTCTGCTCGGTGCAGAGCTGAGTTCAGTTCCTGGATATCCTTGTTAACTTTCTGTCTCATTGATCTGTCTAATGTTGACAGTGGGGTGTTAAAAGTCTCCCATTATTATTGTGTGGGAGTCTAAGTCTCTTTGTAGGTCTCTAAGGACTTGCTTTATGAATCTGTGTGCTCCTGTATTGGGTGCATATATATTTAGGACAGTTAGATCTTCTTGTTGAATTGATCCCTTTACCATTATGTAATGGCCTTCTTTGTCTCTTTTGATCTTTGTTGGTTTAAAGTCTGTTTTATGAGAGACTAGGATTGCAACCCCTGCCTTTTTTTGTTTTCCATTTGCTTGGTAGATCTTCTTCCATCCCTTTATTTTGAGCCTATGTGTGTCTCTGCATGTGAGATGGGTCTCCTGAATACAGCACACTGATGGGTCTTGACTCTTTATCCAATTTGCCAGTCTGTGTCTTTTAATTGGAGCATTTAGCCCATTTACATTTAAGGTTAATATTGTTATGGGTGAATTTGATCCTGTCATTATGATGTTAGCTGGTTATTTTGCTTGTTAGTTGATGCAGTTTCTTCCTAGCCTCGATGGTCTTTACAATTTGGCATGTTTTTGCAGTGGCTGGTACTGGTTGTTCCTTTCCATGTTTAGTGCTTCCTTCAGGAGCTCTTTTAGGGCAGGCCTGGTGGTGACAAAATCTCTCAGCATTTGCTTGTCTGTAAAGTATTTTATTTCTCCTTCACTTATGAAGCTTAGTTTGGCTGGATATGAAATTCTGGGTTGAAAATTCTTTTCTTTAAGAATGTTGAATATTGGCCCCCACTCTCTTCTGGCTTGTAGAGTCTGGCCAGTATTTTCTAATGTAAATAATGCTACCATATACATCTCTGAACATGAATCTTTTTTGCACACTTTTGTCTCTGTAGGATAAATTCCTAGAGGTGGAATTGCTATATCAAAGAGCATGTCTAGCTTTGAATTTTGCAGTTATTGCCAAAGTGCTCTGCAGAGATTGCTCAAAATTGCACTGCCCCCGACAAGTGGATGAGTGTGTCTATTTCTCTTCCCTGCCCATATTGGCTATTAACAAATCACTGGATCTTTGTCAATCTGAAATTCTTTTAATGTACTTTCTTGATATCTTAATTTGCATTTTAAAATTATAAATGAAATTGTTACTATTTATTGACCATTGAGATTTCTTGTTCTGAGAACTGCTTACTCATGTCCTACCCCATTTTTCTGTTAGGTTCTTTATCTCTTTCTTATAGATTTATAAAAGATTTTTGTAATTTTAGGAAATTAATCCTAAGTTATATATGTTGCAAAGTCTTCACTAGTATGTGTTGTTTTCTAATTCTGTTTATGATGATTTTCCCTGCAGAAGCTTATTTACTTTTAGTGAAATTTATTAATCTTTTCCAGATTCCTGACCTCAAGATATCTTCTTAGTTTTATGTCATGCCTCAAAAGACTGTTCCCAAGTTAATTTCTTTGAATTTTAGTCCTGGATTTTTTTGTGTTTTATTTTTTATTTTTGTTATTATATTTTTTGAGACAGAATCTCACTCTGTCACCCAGGCTGGAGTGCAGTGGTGCAATCTTGACTCACTGCAACTTCTGCCTCCCAGGTTCAAGCGATTCTCCTGCCTCAGGCTCCCAAGTAACTGTGATTACAGGTGCCTGCCACCACGCCCAGCTAATTTTTGTATTTTTCATATAGACGGGGTTTCACCATGTTGGTGAGGCTAGTCTTGAACTCCTGGCCTCAGGTGATCCGCCCACCTCGGCCTCCCAAAGTGCTGGGATTACAGGTGTGAGCCACTGTGCCCGGCCTATTTTTTTACATGTATATTATTGGTCCTTCTATTTAAGGAGAGATGTAGTGACTTCATTTTGTTTTTCTCCATATAACTAGAGAGGTATTCCAAAGCTATTTATTGGATAACCCATCTGTTTAGATTTGATACGTGACTTGCATTATATTTTAAATTATCATATGGATTTGGGTCTATTTATGAACTCTTTGTTCTATTTTTTTCTACTCAATTTATTCTTGGTCCAGAAACCAAACTATGTTACTTTATAACATATTTTACTAGTTGGCCAAGCTAATAACCACTCTTTACCCATTAATCACTTTCCCCCAGAGCTCCCTAGCCATTCTCACATGTTTATTTAAATCCATAAATGTTGACTGAGCACCTATGAAGTACCAGGCAGCAGGGCTAAGCTCTTAGGATACAGCAGTGAACAGAACAGGGAAGATCCCGGTCCACAGGGTGCTTACATTCCACCTGGGAGAGAAAGACATAAACAAATCAGTCAAATTGATACAGTATCCGAGGGTGGCAACCGATATGGAGAAAGACAAAACAGGGAAGATTCCTATCTAGGAAGTAGGGGAAGTACAGAACCAGGTAGTCAAAGCAGACATCATTGAGAATCTGGCAGTTGAGGTGAAGGAGTAAGCTGCACCAGTATCTAGGGGAAGACTGGCGGGAACAGCACATGCAAAAGCCCTGAGGTGGGAAGTCAGTGTACCTGGAGTAAAGTGAGTGAGAAGAACGTGAGGGCAGAGAAGTAACAGGGAGTGACATCAGGGAGGGCCTCGCAGGCAAATGTAAAAACTTGGGCTGTTTCTCCGAGCAAGGTGAAAAGCCATTGTTGAGCAGAGGTGCATCATGAGCTAACTTAAAGTTCCAGAAATTGATGCTATCGGTATTTTGGTTGTGATCACGTTGAATCTTTCATTCATTTATGGAGGACTGATATCTTTATAATCCCGTGCCCTATCCAAAAAATCAGATATGTGGCAATATTATAAATGTATAAAATGACAAAAAGATCCACTTCTAACAATGTATTCTACAGATAGACTTGCATATGTGCAAAGTAACTTACGGAGAAGCATCATTTATGATGACAAAATACTGGAAATAATGCAGACATCCAGACATCCACCCATAGGGATTAAGTCAATTATGAGGCATGCACATGACAGAATACTATGCCACTACAAAAACAGTAAGAACTTTTATGTACTGATATGGAATCATCTCCTTGATAAACTCAGAATAAAAACAAGGTACAGAATGGTGTGTATAGTACACTATCATTTGGGTAAAAAAGGGAAAAATTATATTACATGTGAGTTTGCTTTTGTATGGATAAAATATCTCCATAAGAATACATGTGAAACTGCTAGCAGGACTGATCAGTAGGGAGGGGAACTGAGTAGCTTGAAGACAGAGATACAAATGAAAGGTTTCATTGTATACACTTTTCTATCTTTGGACTATTGAGCCATGTGAATATACCACCCATTAAAAAACAAATAAGTATACATTTTAATGAAATAAAGTATGCGTTTATCTCAGGGCCATTTTGGAAATGTATCCAACAACAGCTGAAACAGAATTAGCAGAGACCTAAATCATATAGCAAAGATGACCTATATGATGTATCTTTACATGTCAGTTTTAATAAATGGGCAATAAATATACGAATCAATAAATAGACAAATGTAAGGCTGAATACATAAATGTGCTCATTTCTCTGCCAAAATAAAAGTGTTTTGGAAGAGGACAAATGGCACAAAATGAAATTTGCACATTATCATTGTGCAAGTGAGTTAGAAGAGCTCAATCTCTTGGCCAGCCAATTGCAGATTAAGGCCTATGATGAAGAAGGGTGCTGTATAGTCTACCCAAGGTAATTTATAGATTCAATGCCATCCCCATCAAGCTGCCAATGACTTTCTTCACAGAATTGGAAAAAACTACTTTAAAGTTCATATGGAGCCAAAAAAGAGCCCGCATCGCCAAGACAATCCTAAGCCAAAAGAACAAAGCTGGAGGCATCATACTACCTGACTTCAAACTATACTACAAGGTTACAGTAACCAAAACAGCATGGTACTGGTACCAAAACAGAGATATAGACCAATGGAACAGAACAGAGCCCTCCGAAAAAATATCACACATCTACAACCATCTGATCTTTGACAAACCTGACAAAAACAAGCAATGGGGAAAGGATTCCCTATTTAATAAATGGTGCTGGGAAAACTGGCTAGCCATATGGAGAAAGCTGAAACTGGATCCCTTCCTTACACCTTATACAAAAATTAATTCAAGATGGATTAAAGACTTAAATGTTAGACCTAAAACCATAAAAACCCTGGAAGAAAATCTAGGCAATACCATTCAGGACACAGGCATGGGCAAGGACTTCATGTCTGAAACACCAAAAGCAATGGCAACAAAAGCCAAAATTGACAAATGAGATCTAATTAAACTAAAGAGCTTTTGCACAGCAAAAGAAACTACCATCAGAGTGAACAGGCAACCTACAGAATGGGAGAAAAATTTTACAATCTATCCATCTGACAAAGGGCTAATATCCAGAACCTACAAAGAACTTAAACAAATTTACAAGAAAAAATCAAAAAACCCCATCAAAAAGTGGGTGAAGGATATGAACAGACACTTCTCAAAAGAAGACATTTATGCAGCCACCAGACCCATGAAAAAATGCTCATCATCACTGGCCATCAGAGAAATACAAATCAAAACCACAATGAGATACCATCTCACACCAGTTAGGATGGCAATCATTAAAAAGTCAGGAAACAACAGGTGCTAGAGAGGATGTGAAGAAATAGGAACACTTTTACAGTGTTGGTAGGACTGTAAACTAGTTCAACCCTTGTGGAAGTCAGTGTGGCAATTCCTCAAGGATCTAGAACTAGAAATACCATTTGACCTAACCATCCCATTACTGGGTATATACCCACAGGAGTATAAATCATGCTGCTATAAAGACACATGCACATGTGTGTTTATTACGGCACTATTCACAGTAGCAAAGACTTGGAACCAACTCAAATGTCCATCAGTGATAGACTGGATTAAGAAAATGTGGCACATATACACCATGGAATACTATGCAGCCATAAAAAAGGATGAGTTCATATTCTTTGTAGGGACATGGATGAAGCTAGAAACCATCATTCTGAGCCAACTATCGTAAGGACAGAAAAGCAAACACCGCATGTTCTCACTGATAGGTGGGAACTGAACAATGAGAACACTTGGACACAGGGTGGGGAACATCACACACCAGGGCCTGTTGTGGGGTGGGGAGCGGGGGAGGGATAGCATTAGGAGATATACCTAATGTAAAAGACAAGTTAATGGGTGCAGCACACCAACATGGCACATGTATACATATGTAACAAAGCTGCATGTTGTGCATATGTACCCTAGAACTTAAAGTATAATAAAAAAAGTAATAATAATAAAAAGGGTGCTGTATAGTATATTAAAAGATGAAGCGTCCTAAAAATTTAAAGAAATGAGTCCATTAAGAGGGTTACAGATTGTGGGACAGATATTGAGATTGAGAATGGGCTGTACAGATCTGAATTGGTTGGTTAGGGAAGGTTCACTGAGAAGGTGATATTTGGGGAAAAACATGAAGATGGGAAGGGAGCAGCCATGTCTGAGAGAAAAGCATTCTCCGTAGAGGAAACAGACAGTGCAAAGGCCCTGAGGCAGGAGCATGCCTGGCCTATAGAAAGGACAGCAAGGAGGCCAGTGTGACTGGAGCAGATGGAGTGGGAAAGCATAGGTGGTTAGGAGGGGCAGCAGATCCCACAGGGCTTTGTCAGCTGTCCTAAAGGCAGTGCCTTAATGAGTTGGGAACCCCTGGAGAGAAGGGAAATTGACTCTTTTAGATTGTATACATATATGGGTGTTTTTTGTTTTTGTTTTTGTTTTTTTGAGACAGGGTCTCACTCTGTTGCCCAGGCTAGAGTACAGTGGCATGATCATAGCTGACTGCAGCCTCAACCTCCTTGGCTCAAGCAATACTCCCACCTCAGCCTCCTGAGTAGCTGAGATTATAGGCGTGAGCCACCAAACTTGGAGAATTTTCAAAATTGTTTTGTAGAGACAGGGGTCTCACTATGTTGCCCAGTCTGGGCTCAAACTCCTGGGCTCAAGCAATCCACCTGCCTCAGCATCCCAAAGTGTTGGGATTACAGGCGTGAGCCACCGCACCTGGCCAAAAATTCACTCATATTTTAAGAACATCCCTCTGGCTGCTGTGTTGAAAATGGGTCACAGGAAGTCAGAAGTAGAAGCAGGGAGGCCAGTGCCAAGATGATTTCCAGTTACTCCTCACGTGACCGCCTTCTGAAGCACATTCTTAGAACTATTCAAAGTAAATGTGTGTAAAGAACCTACATTTAGGCCGGGCGTGGTGGTTCACACCTGTAATCCCAGCACTTTGGGTGGCCGAGGTGGGCGGATCACCAGGTCAGGAGATCAAGACCATCCTGGCTAACATGGTGAAACCCCGTCTCTACTAAAAATACAAAAAATTAGCTGGGCGTAGTGGTGGGAGCTTGTAGTCCCAGCTACTAGGGAGGCTGATGCAGGAGAATGGCGTGAACCCAGGAGGTGGAGCTTGCAGTGAGCCGAGATTGCGCCACTGCACTCCAGCCTGGACGACAGAGCGAGACTGCGTCTCAAAAAAAAAAAAACAAAAAACCTACATTTAGTACACAAGCAGTCTTTAAAACACAATCCTTCTCCTGATTATAAAAATAATGTATAGCCATGGTAGATAACTTGAGAAAGCCAGAAGCATATTAATAGATAAGAAAAAAATTTACCAATAGAATACCTCCCAGATACAATACCTTTAACATTTTGGTGTATTTCCATCTCAGTTATCTGGTTTTATATAGCTAGATTCATAAAATACATATACTGTGGTATGCCACTTAATCACTCAACCTAATATAATTAGCATTTTATCACTAAAAGAATTACTTATTCTAATGGAAACATAATATTCTATTTTATGACTATATAAAATTTAACTCAACTAGTCCACTAAATTATTAGTCTTCTAAGTTATTTCCACTTTTTCACTACTATGGATAATGCTTTGTTATTTATAAATAATGCTTCAATGAAGATTTTTATGCATAAATTTTGGTCTGCATTTTAGATTTGTTTTCCTTAGAACAGATTCCAGAGGTGGAATTAGCAAGTCAAATAGAGAATATATTTTCGATTTTTGATACTCACTATCAAATTACTCTCCAAAAAGGTCATGCCTATATAAATCCCCATAACTTTACTAAAGTCATAGACAACTTTTAAGGAAAAAAAAATTCCCTAATTAGTATCATCCTCCTTTAAAAAGATTTTTTTTGAGCGAGCCATAATTTCACACATCGTATGCATAGCAGAGAGAGTGAAAAATAAGATTCTGAGTATGAAGGAGTCATTAGAGTTTTAAACCAAAGCTGCAGTTAAATTATGATCCTCCTCGAGGAGTACATATGAAACCCAGTGCACATTGGACATGCTTTATAGGCATCGAAGTAGTCATTACTAAATATATGTGGTTGCTAAGATACAAAACTGAGAACTAAGAATTAAATTTAACATGTTCTCCTCAAATTGAGTTATTTCAGGACTAGCCTTCTCTTCTTTATAAATGGCATAATATGGAGACATTTGTGACAAATTGGTGTTCGGCCAGAAGAAAAGAAATGGGCAGAATTAAGAGGAGATAACAAGTAGGAAGATGTGGGTTCTAGAACAAGGCCTTACTTCCTAATTTCATGTCAGTCATTTGACCCTTTGGGTCAAGTATAGTGGGAATAATATTGCTCGTCTTGTCTTGTCTACCTCACAAAGCTTTTTGAAGATCAAATATGCTAATAAATGGCAAAGTGACATACGACGAGAGGGTGTTATTAACACATTGAAGTCTCAGGCCCACTGCTTTGGAAACTTTCATGTAATGAGGTTCTTTAAATTGCTGTTGCTGGGTTTCTCTTGCATTCAATTAAAGAAGATTCAATGATCTGTTTTTGGTGAAATCCATTCAAAAAGGAAAGAATGGTAATGCAGGCCATAATTCTGAGCCCCCGATTAGACTGAAGCTTCCTAAAGGGCAAGGATTGTATCTCATTCTCCCATGCAAATAAGTGACCAAAACCCTGTTAGGACAAAATAAGATTATACACTCCTTCTTTGTCTTGTTTCTCAATGGTGTATTATAGATGAGGACAAGAAAGAGGCTCATGGACTAATTTCTTTCATACCCCACCCCTACTTGCTTTTCCATATTCACCCTGAGCTGCCAGGCAAGCTACTGCTCATCACTCAAGTCAGCTCTTTCCCTGATCCCATTAATCCAGTCCCAGTCTTCCATTAGTGCCCAGTTCACCTGGTCACAACACCGTCTCATTGGATGCTATGATGCTTTCTTCCCCACTGGCTGACCAGGCTCCACGGACCTGCCCTGCCATGTTATGCTCCTTTGTATCTGCTTCGGTGCCTAGCACAGGCTCAACACGTGTCCTCCCAGTAAAGGAATGGCTGGGTTTTCAAAGGCCTGGGCCACAAACAAAGGCAAATGCTCACCTGATGAAAAGGAAGTCATTATGTATCTTGGTTCCAGAAACATAGCCATGAGCCAACCTCTACATAGATACATTACTATATACTTACATGTGTTTATGTATACATATATCCAGGATTCTCTTGGTAACACAAAATGTTGAGAATAGTAACAAGTTGAGGTTACTGAGGCCTGATACTAATCATGTTGAGATCTTACATGTAAATAGAATTGGAGTATAGTCAGAAGAGCAGAGGATTTTTTAATCTGATTCTTTTCAATTTTCTATCAGAAACCTAATTCAGTGGTTCTCAGTCATCTGATGATTCTATATAGCAGTGGAAACTTTAATAAATAACTGATGTCTGTGATTCAGGTGTGATTGATCTGGGGTAGGACTTGAGTGTCCGTACCTTTCAAAAGCTCCCCAGGGGATTCTAATGTGTAGTCAAGACTGAGAACCATTGCTCTAAAGTGTCTGGGGTGGAGATGACTCATCGAACTAATTAAACCTTCAGGTTGAACACACTAGGCTTCCTGGGCATCTGTATAAAGTTTCTTGATCGCTCCCACACTCTCCCTCTTTCACTCCCTCACTCTCTCACTCTTTCTTCTATTTATCCAGTAAATTGCTTTGGAATGAGTCTCCCGCTTTTCAATTCAATCAGGAAGAGCCCAGATCCTGATGGTTCAAATTGAAGCAACCTGGGATCTTTAAGGCCCAGGACATAATGGTATAAATCATGGACCGTGAGAGGATGAGACAATGCCATTGGCTCCCTCTCCTACTTCAGCTTGTGTTATATGGGTGGCCTTAATGATGAGAGGGCATTGGAGAAGCCCAGAGTAAACACTGATATGCTGGGATTTACCAAACCTCCGAAAAATTTCACTGTTGGAATCAGGCACAGACTACGTGAAATACCATCTGACTCCCATGTGATGAATACTGTGTGGCCAATAAGTATCCTAAGATTCTCTGAAGCAGGCAGTTCCTGCAATTTTCTTTTGAGTCCCATGACTCTTGGGGTAGGGTGGAGGATGGATGGAGATGTGTGTCTCAGTGTCAGTGAAACAAAAGCACCCTTTACGTAACTCATCCTTGCACAGGGGGAGCCAATCGTGGCCAATCTCTGACTGTAAGTTCCCAGAGGGCTTGGTTCTTTTTTCCGATGGTTCTAATCATCACTGCCTCACACAGACAGATGATCACCCAGCAGACGCTCAATGAATGTCTACAAAACAAATGCCCTCTAGCTCCTCGGTATTTCAATAAACCATTGACGCCCCATGATTTGCTTGTTCTCAAGTCAGAAATGGTTAACTTAGAGACACACAGGCCCTGAGGTTTCTTCCATTGGCCTTTTTAAAGGTGTAAGGTATGAACCACAAGGGTACAAGGGGCAGGACTGAAATAACATGGGTGCCTTCCTGGTGCCATGTCTCTCTGAGGAGGGATGGTGCTCTCCTGGAGTGTATTGATGAACCAAGAGGTCACAAAAGACTGGCCTGCAGGCTCGCTGGCAGCCACCTAGCTGGGTCCTGTCCCACGATCCTACATGGATCATCTCCCTGACAACCAGCATCTTAGCATGATTCAGATGAATATTACTTCTAAAACCCTGAGTTTCACAACTCTCCCAAAAAATTGCATTATCCTGGGAGCTGATTCAACTGACTCTCCACTCAAATTTGATTGCTATAGTCACAGTCTCAACCATCATGAGGATTGAAGAAGTAAAAATCCATGCAGATCATGATACTTTTCAGAAAACATCAAATAGCAATTGTGCCATGTCTTTTATCTCGGTGTGTTGGTTCTTTTTTTGTCCCATTATTTCTTTTTTTGTTATTATGTCACATAACCAAGGTTTTGTTTTTGTTTTTGTTTTTGTTTTCTAAAAGAAACGATTACAAAAGATTGCTGTTTCTGCTGCCTATGAAAACAGAGGAAGCTAGTCCTAAGGCTTCTGCTGGAAGGAAGCCCTATTTCTATTTTCATTGGAAGGTTCTCAAAGCAAGTTAATGAGGATTTCTCAGGGCCCGATGTTTGCCTCTTGCCCTCCATAATGTCAGCCAATTATCATGCAGATATATTTCATGAAATTCCATGGACTAGATACATTTCATGGAGCTTTTTCCTACAACATTTTTTTTTTTTTTTCAAATCCTGGAACAGGCCATTCCCCCGACAGATAGCATGACTTTTAATTACACCAGACAGCCTGACTCCAAGCCACGAGTGCCCGGGCTGAGCCGCAAGAATGCCAGCAGAGGCCTCTTGACATTCACGCTCATTTCTGAATAGGATATTGCACCAGTTTTCCAGCTCCCGATTTCTGTTATAGCATCAGATTTTGGTTTTAATTGGCTGCCAGAAATAAGCAAGCATTTTTACAGGGTAGGAGGCTGTGGAGTTTTAGGAAACTCTGCCATGATGAGTTTAGAAAAACTGTCAGACAAAGCAATGTATTGTTTCCTTTCTGTCTGATGTTGAATTTAATTCCTAGATTTATAGGCTATTAAATCGGCCTACCTGAAACTGGTTTGCAGATATTGCTAATTGTGATAATAGTGGCATTTCTCAAGCATTCCTTCCTTATGAACTACGCATTCATATGCCTAAAAATCCTGTGCCTTGGGCAGGGGTGAGCCTGCTGGACAGGGAGCCATGAGACCCAGGCTGTAGCCTTGATCCTGCCACTCCTCGGTTGTGCTATTTTGGGCAGGCACTTTCCTGAACCTCCTTTTCTTTCTTTTCCTTTTTTTTTTTTCTTTAAACTTCTCTAAATCTCTGTTTCTTCTTTATAAACTTATGTGTTGGGCTGCATGGTCTATTTCAGGTCCCTTCCAACATCTACAGTACTAAGTAGATACAAATTCCTAAAACCTCACTCAGCCTAATTTTTAAAAATGAAAGACACAAGAAGAGAAAAAGAAAAAAAATGTAAAAAGAACCAAATAAATAATTCGGGTATTTTTTTGCTCTTGCTAAGCTTTTAGTTCTGTGAGTACCAGTTTTTCCTATTATGTTAGTGGGAAGGATAGAAGGGCTTAAAAAGAAGAAAAGAAAAAGGCAGAAATAGAAAGCAGAGGCGCCGAGAAGGGAAGAGGCAAAGAGAAAGAGCCAAGTAGCGTGGGGACAGAAGCTGCATCCCCCGGGCCTGCTGTTCCCCTCTTCTGCCAGTAGCCCTGAGAACTGCAACAAAGCACAACAGCGCGAGATGCTGGCAGCATTTCCCACTCTTATGGTCATAATATAATGGGTCATAATATAACTTGCTTCAACAAATAATGAGAGATCCCCTCTTCATATTTGAGGAATGGCAGTCTCAGGCCTCTGGAACTTGCAAGGAGATTGGGGAGAAAAGATGTTCACAGAGAAAACAATTTCAGGAGACAGAGAATTCAATCCAAAGTTTTGTGGTAGAGACAGGATGTTGTGGAGCAGTAGGAGAACAAGGGGACCTGTGTGGACTGAGGAGGTCTAAGAATGCAGGGGAGAGGTGGAGCTGGATTGAACTTGAGAGTTGTTTGCAGGCGAGAAAGAACCGGAAGGACCTTCTAGATCCATCCATTCTTTCTCCTGCCGCTGCTCCATCATGCGGCGGGGCCCTTTGGGGCACAGCTTCCCTACTTTTCTTCAGGTATTCAGCTATTGTTTTAAATCAACCTGCATATATCTGTTATTAATGAAAGAATCAGCACTTTTCTTCAGACAGAACCATTTGTCCAACACATTAAACATTTCTATTTCCTACTAATGTGGGTCTAATTTCCTGAAAATTTTTATTATTTATGTTTTTCCATTAAGACCTCATTCTGCAGTGGATTTCACCAGGCTCAATTGACGAACTCATCCTCTCATTTGGGGTTTTACATTGTTATTTGCATGATGATCCTACTAAAGTGTGAACGATTTATTACCTCTTTTTTCCATTCCTCCATCTCTGGAGATCTGTGTTTAGGTAGGGAGGCTAGGGGGCACCAAAGACAGAAAATAAACTCTCCTTTTTACAGGTGGTTCAGTTTCACTCACTGTAAGAATCAGACCCTCAGACTCAGGCAAAAAAAAAAAAAAAAAGGTCCGATTTCTGCTCTAGGGGCCCATTTCTAAAAGATGCCTAATGTCTGGATTTCACACACACAAACACACACACATGCATGCACACATATCAGAAAACTATGGCTTAGAAAAAGACCAAACCTAGATCCAGAATATATAAAGAACTCTTGCAACTCAATAATAATAAGACAAATAACTAAAATAATGGGCAAAGGACTGGAATAGACGTTTCTTCAAAGAAGATATACAAATGACCAATAAACAATGAAAGCTGTTCAATAACATTAGCTATCAGGGAAATGCAAATCAAACTCACAATCAGATACCACTTCACACCCAGTAGGATGGCTATAACAAGAAAGATAGACAAGAACAAGTGTTGGTGAGAATGTGGAAAAGATGGAACCCTCATACACTGCTGGTGTGAATGTAAAATTATACAGCTGCTTTGGAAAATACTTTGGCAGTTTCTCAAAAAGTCAAACACAAAATTATCATGCCACCCAGCAATTCTACTCCTAGGTGTATACCCAAGAGAAATGAAAACATATGTTCACACAAAAACTTGTACACAAATGCCCATAGCAGTCTTATTCATAATAGCCAAAAACTGGAAACAACTCAAATGTCCATGAAACAATGAATGGATAAATACAGTGTGGTCCATCCATAGAAGGGATATATATTGTTCGGAATGGAATATTATTCAGCCATGAAAATAATGAAGTACTGATTCATGCTACGACATGGATGAACCTTGACAACATTATGGTAAGTGGAAGAAGCCAGTCACAAAAGGCCACATAATGTGATTCCCATTTACATGAAATGTACAGAATAGGCAAATCTATAGAGGCCTATAGTGGTTGCCTAGTGTGGGGAGAGAGGGGGTGGCAGCTGGGTTGGTGGATAATTGGAAGTGACTGCTAACTAGCCTAATATTTCTTTTAGAGGTGATGAAAATGGTCTAAAATTGATTATGGTGATAACTGGTACTGAAAACCATTGAAATCTTACACTAAGAAACTGTGTTCCAGAAAAAAGAAATTCCAAATATTTGTCCCACTTTTGCTTGCTGACAGGCATGAAAAACGAAGGGACAGAAATCAAGTGACAATGGTGCAATTGCTGCTACTTTCTAACACAATGAACCAAAACAGTTAAAACTGGTGCCCATATATTTCAATGAACCAGTCCTGTTGGCATAAATGGTTATAGGGCACATCTCATAACCTATGACCAAGGACATCATCCTGGAAGAAAAGAATCCTTGGTTGGGAGCAGGTCATCCCTCCGCAATGTCACTAGGCATCTTCCAGGACTAGCACCATTTTCACAGGCTGAAACCAGGCCGAGTTGTTCAGGAGGCAGAGGTGAGGTATTATCACTCTGTCGTGGAATCTAGATGAAAAAACAGATTTCTGTGCTCAGAAAAACAAGTTCCCGGTTTAGACACACTTCCAAACAATGTAGCACTGATTTCTTAAAATGTTCTTTTTTGAGTGTTAATTACCAGGAACCCAGCAATTCCACTTTTGGAAATCCATTCTAAAGAAAATCTTAAATTAAAAAAAAGCTATGTGCGCTAAGACATTTATCACAATATTGTTTACATTAGTGAACAATTGCCCAAAAATTGGGGAAAGGTGAAATTAACCAATTCCACAATCATAATGCCATTGAAGTAATCGTGGTAAAACTGTTGATTTTAAGACAATGTTCATTGAAAAAGCATTTTAAAGGAATGTACAGCATGATGTGGATGTACAGTATATGTATATGAAAATATACCCATTGTAAAAATACTGGTTACATTACATTAGAGTCTTAGGAAAGAAGGTGATATTTTTCTTTTTTATCTTCTCCATTTTTCTATAATGAGATTTAATTACTTTTAGGATAGAACAATTAATTTTTTAATCATTGGAAGAATTAAAATTGTACTTTTTCCTTTTAGAAAGCAATTATAGGCCTGGCACAGTGGCTCACGCCTATAATCCCAGCACTTTGGGAGGCCACAGTGGGAGGATTGCTTGAGGCCAGAAGTTCGAGACCAGCCCGGGCAACATAGGGAGACCCTGTCTCCACGAAAAAATACAAAAATTAGCTGGGCGTGGTAGTGCATGCCTGTAGTACCAGTTACACGGGAGGCTGAGGTGAGAGGATCACATGAGCCCAGGAGGTTGAGGTTGCAGTGAGCTGTGATCACGCCACTATACTTCAGCCTGGGCAACAGAGCAAGACCCTGTCTCAAAAAATAAATAAATATGTAAAATAATAAAAATAATAAAAATGAAAGCAATTATGGCTATGAAATACTGTCTGTATTTTCTGGTTGTCCAGAACAGGACTTTTTTTTTTGAGACAGAGTCTCACTCCATCACCCAGGCTGGAGTGCAGTGGTGCAATCGCGGCTCACTGGAGCCTCCACCTCCCGGGTTCAAGCAATTCTCCTGTCTCAGCCTCCCGAGTAGCTGGGTCTACAGGCACCCACCACCACACCCTGCTAATTTTTGTATTTTTAGTAGAGACGGGGTTTCTTAAGCTTTAATGTGTGTGCAAATCACCTGGGATCTTGTTCAAATGCGGGTTTTGACTCAGCAGGTCTTGGGACATGAGATTCTGCATTTCTAATAAGCTCCCAGGGCTGCTGCTGCTGCTGCTACCCCATGTTCTTGGTCCGTGCAGCACTCTTGGAGTAACAAAGGGCCTAAGAGTTTCTTCAGAGAAATTGTCCACAAAACAAAAACAGACTAAAATAACACTGAAAATCATTAAATTCAGGAAATGGTTTCTATAAAATTGGTAGCATGGACATCCAGGTAGCCAAACTTGCCCCTGGGTTTTTAAACTGAAAGGCCAGTTTTTGTCCCTATTCAGTGACTTTTGAGTTTAGTTCAGAGATCTTGGAAGCAATCCATGATTCCTTCCCTCTCTACAAATTGACCCCCAGCTGTTCGCTTTCCAAGAATAAAGCAATCAAAAGTCGGGAGACCTTTTCTGTGAAACGTTGTACAATACTCACTTTTCCCCTGGGGCTTTCACTGGGTCACTGGGCAATAACTTGCCTGAACTTTCTCCAATCTGCCTACTATACTAAAAAGTAGAGACGCTTTTCTGCTCTGCATCCCTCAGGTACAAAGGCTTATAGCCTTTACATGCTGCTGCTCGTGGTATTGCCACAGTGTTCAGATAGTGATTGTATTAGTTTCCTGCTTGTGCTGTAACAAATTACCACAAACAGAAATGTATTTTCTTATAGTCCTGGAGTTCAGAAACATAAAATCAAGTTGTTGGCGGGGCCATATTCCTTCTGGGGGCTTCAGGGGAGAATCTTTCCTCCACTGGCAAAATGCATCATTCCAACCTCTGATTTCATTGTCTATTGTCACATCTCCTTTTTCTACTTCTTGTCCTCCTGCCTCTCTCTCTCTCTTTTATTTCTCCTTTTTTTTTTTTTTTTTTTTTTTTTTTTTTTGAGACAGAGCCTCACTCTATTGCTCAGGCTGGAGCGCAGTGGTGTGATCTTGGTTCACTGTAACCTCTGCTCCCAGGTTCAAGCGAGTCTCATGCCTCAACCTTCAGAATAGCTGGGACTACAGGCACGGGCCACCACACCCAGCTAATTTTTGTAATTTTTGGTAAAGATAGGGTTTCGTCATGTTGACCAGGCTGGTCTTGAACTCCTCACCTCAAATGATCTGGCTGCCTCAGCCTCCCATAGTGCTGGGATTACAGGCGTGAGTCACTATGCCTGGCCCCACTTCCCTCTTATAAGGACCCTTGTGATGACACTGGGCCCACCCAGATAATCCAGTATAATCTCCCTCCTCAAGATCCTTAACTTAATCACATCTACAAAATCCCTTTTACAATATAATGTAATATAGTCAAAGGTTCCAGGAATTAGGATATTGATATTTTTGGGGGGTGATGTTGTTCAGCCTATCACAGTGGTCTAAATGCAGCCCATAGCTACTTGCCCTTTCTTGAGTATGTTTCCTTCTTTCTATTAATTGTTTGGTTGACACCCAGTGTTAGCCATAGCTTACCATATGTAAGCTCAAGTAAGCGCACTGTGTTAGTTTTTTATTACTACATAACAAATTACCACAAATTTAGTGGCTTAAAACAATGCAAATTTATTACCTCATAGTTTCCATAGGTCAGGAGTCTAGGCATGGCATGGCTGGATTCTCTGCTCAGGGTCTCTTTAGTCTGAAATAAAAATGTTGGCAGGCCTACATGACTTTTTGGAGGCTCTGGGGAATAATGTTTTTCCAAGTCCACTCAGGTTGTTGGCAGAATTCATTTCCTTATGGTTGTAGGACTGAGGCCCCCAGTCTCAGCTGGCTGTCGGCTGAGAGCCCCTCTCTCAGGTCCTTAAGGTGCCCTGCATTCATTTCATTCCTGTGTAGCCCCCTTCAATCCTCAAGCCAGCAATGGTGAGGTTTCAAATCTCTCTGGCTTCTTTTCTGCATTCCTCTTGTCCGACCAGCCAGAGAAATTTCTCTGCTTTTAAGAGCTCATATTAGATGATATTAGATGAGACTATCCAGGTAATGTCCTTTTTTTTTGAGACGGAGTCTCGCTCTGTCGTCCAGGCTGGAGTATAGTGGCGCGATCTCAGCTCATTGCAAGCTCCACCTCCCAGGTTCACGCCATTCTCCTGCCTCAGCCTTCCAAGTAGCTGGGACTACAGGTGCAGCAATGTCCCTTTCAAAACTCAGCTATACCACATAGCATAACACAATCACAGGAGTAGTAGCTCATCATATTCACAGTTCTGGGGACTAGGGAATATAAAATCTTGGGGGAGTCATTTTTAGAATTCTGTCTATTTTACTTATGCACACATAACTCTGCAACTTCCCATCCATATATTTTGTAGGTGACAAGAGAAAGCCTCAGTGAGGTAGAGTGACTCACTGTAAAAAATACTGTTGGTGCCCAACCTATATCACTGGGGGTCTTACTTCCTCAGTGATACCCACCAGCCAACTTCTAACTGCCAGTGTCCACATCTCTTTGCCTAAAGTCTTTCCCTAAAGCCAATAAAGGTGACTCAGCCTGAATTGCTGAGGAATTATAACCCTCTGGGAGCAGACCTCAACTACGACAGAGTAGCTGGTAGATAAAGACCCCAGGTCCCTTGGCCTTGGGTTAACCCTGAGACATGCATTTTATACCAGAGCAGATTGGTTATGGCACTAGCAGCAACAGCATCAAGGAAGCTTGCCTTAAATGCATATCCATGGGCCTCACTCCAGACCCGCTGAATAGGAAACTGTAGAAGTGCGGCCCAGGAATTTTACAAGCTTTCCCGGTGATCTGATGCTTGCCAAAGTTTGACCAAGTGACTAGAGGAGCATCAGTTCTTTCAAAGTGAGGAGGTTCTTAGAGTTCAGCCTGAACTCTAAGAGGTCCACAGCAGTGCTAGTAAAAGCCTGACTCACAGATTGGCAATATCACCCACATCACTTTGAGACTGTTAGAATGTAGATTCATGGGCCCCATCCCAGACCTGTTGAATCAGAAGCCTATATTTTAACAAGCCCTTCAGATTATTCTGATGCACACTAAAGTTTGAGAAGCACTGCTCTGGTCATAATAGAAACCATCTATAAGGGACTACAGCAAAGCCACCTGCTGTGTGGCTTTAGAGTCAAAATGGCTGCCTCACATTGCTCTCTATCTCATGTTAGCTGTGTGAGTGTGGGCAAGTTACTTGTCTGCCCAGTGTCCTAGTTATCTGACTTTTAATAGGAATGATCTAACCATGCTTACTGCTCAGGAGATTGTTCTGGAGAATCTCTAAGACAATCCCTTAACAACACCTAGAATATTGAGGTGCTCATTCAAAGGGACCTTAGGGATTCCTCTCACTAACCTTTGGAATGGCATGGATTCGTAGGATAATTACACCCAAGACCTTCGATAAATGCTGGTCTGTTGGCTTTGAGGTGACACAATTTACATATTTACAAGGACCTTTTCAGATACTGCCTGTGGAAGACTGAATAAAGCCCCCTTACCAACCAAATATGTCCATGTCCTAATTCCAGAGGCTGAAAATATGTTGCCTTATATGGAAAAGGAAACTTTGCAGATGTGATTAAGGATTTGGGGATGAGGAGATGATCCAGGTGGGCCCAATGTCATCATAAGGGTCCTTATGAGAGGAAGACAGGAAGAGATGGAAGAGAATGCAATGTGATGTCAGAAGAGATTGGAGTGATGTGCTTTGAAGATGGAGGAAGTGGCCACAAGTCAAGGAATACAGGCGATAACAAGAAGCTGAAAAAGGCAAGTAAAAAAATTCTTCCCTGGAGGCTGCAGAAGGAACCAGTGCTGCAGACACTTTGACTTGATCTCAGTGAAATTGATCTCACTCTTCTGACCACTGGAACTTTAAGGGAATACATTTTGGTTGTTTTAAGCTTGTGGTAATTTGTTACAGCAACCTTAGGAAACGAATATACTACCTTAACCTAGACCAACATCAGCATGCATCACAATCACCCAGAGCCTGGGCACAACCTCCAGAGCTTCTGATGCAGGAGGCCCAGGATGAGGCCGTGAATTTGCATTTCTAGCAAGCTCCCAGCTGATACTGTTGCTGCTGGTTCCACTGCTACTCTGAGTAGCAGTGACCCAAAAAACTTGTTAAAATCCAGACCCTGGCAGATAACTTTTGATTCACGTGGTCAAGAGCATCCCTAAGTAGCTGTGAGTCACAGTCAGAGACATGAAACTTAACCTGAGCAGCTCAGAGCATGGGAACACTGAGCTTTGGGCAGGCCAATGGCAGAGAGAGGTGTTGAGGCTCCCTTGAACCAACTAATTCATCACACAGAGGGGTCACTGTATTAGTCTGTTTTCGTGATGCTGATAACAATATACCTGAGACTGGGAAGAAAACGAGGTTTAATTGGACTTACAGTTCCACATGGCTAGGGAGGCCTCAGAATCATGGTGGGAGGTGAAAGGCACTTCTTACATGGCGGCGGCAAGAGAAAATGAGGAAGATGCAAAAGCAAAACGCCTGATAAAACCATCAGATCTTGTGAGACTTATTCACTACCATGAGAACAATATGGGGGAAACCACTTCCATGATTCAAATTATCTCCCACAAGGTCCCTCCCACAACATGTGTGAATTATGGGAGTACAATTCAAGATGAGATGTGGGTGGGGACACAGAGCCAAACCATATCAGTCTCTAACTGTGCTGCTGATTTAGTTTACCCAAAAGACCATCCAACAGGTCACCAGGGCCACCAGTGTGTACACAGAGGAGACATTAACAGAGAGCAGAGACCACTGTCCCGTGGGACCAAGAAGCACACTACATCACTTGGCCTCATCCTACCAAAAAGCAGAGAAGGCTGGGAAGGGTCGACTCAAGGCCACGCTACCCTCTGGCTCTGTACAAAGCAATCTCTGCAATGTTTGGCTGCGCCTGGTTAACACAGAGAACAGCATAAGAAAGGAAAACTGGGGCTGGTGGGAATTGAAGGAGGAAATGGAAGCCAAAAAAAAAAAAAAAAAAAAAATGAGGCGGTGGAAGAATAAGAAAAAGGAAATCAGGAAAAAACAAATTGAGAACAGTCAGTGATTATGAGTAAGATGTGGGAACAGCAAGGGAGACAACTGCTGTGGGTCCAAGCCAAGGACATAGTGGGGGTGGGAGAATGGGGTTTAAGCAGCCGGTGGCTTCTGTCAAAACAACCAGGCTTTGCCATTAACTCGTCCTCCACCTCCCCCACCTTGGAGCCCCCTTTATGCACATGTGGACATCACTGCTACATCGCCTGCAGTGGGGAGCAATGAACTGCTAGATGGTTTGAGCTCATAGGGAGAAAAAGATCTCCAAAGCAAACTTAATTTAATGCTGGGTTTAGAGCTCCATTCCAGGAATTCCTTTTTCCTTCTGATAAAATCTATTTTTTTTTACTTTTTTATTTAAGTTCAGGTGTACATGTACAGGTTTGTTATATAGGTTTGTTGTACAGATTATTTCATCACCCATAATAAGCATAGTGCTCGATAGGTATTTTTCCCGATCCTCTCCCTCCTCCCATCCTCCACCCTCAAGTAGGCCCCAGTGTCTGGAAACAGAGACACAAAAAGCCATGCAAAAGATCAACAAATCCAGGAGTTGGTTTTCTGAAAAAATTAATAAGATAGACCACTAGCTAGACTAATAAAAAGAGAGAAGATCCAAATAAACACAGTTAGAAATGACAATGGGGATATTATCACTGACCCCACAGAAATACAATAAAACTCAGAGACTATTATGAACAGCTTTATGCACACAAACTAGAAAATCTAGATAAAATCTTAATAAAAGGAGACAACCAAGAAAAACATCATTTAATGCTACCAAAAGGGGAGAGGTGTCAATATTTGTATAAGTAAATATACATAAATACTTGCATGTATATCTCCACCTATTTATATATATACATCCAGTGGAAGTCTGGAGGTCACTCACAGTTAAAGGGTGTCCTTGAGACACACACAACCCCACACAAAATAGCATGAATTGACAAGCAAAGCCTTCTGAAGAAGCTAAGGAGTGAAGATGAGCTCGGTTTTGCCCACACAGGGTCCTTCCAGGGCCGCCCCAGCTGCTCAGTAACCATAGTTACTGTTTATCAAGAACTTTCTGAGAGTGAGGCTTGGCACTACACCCTAAAGAGTGCCAAGAGTTCATTTCATAGCAAACCTTTTAAGAGAGGCACAATTCCTCTCCCATTCTAGAGAGGAGGAAGGGCTGCTCAAACAGGTTCAGGTCATTCAAAGTTTCACAGCATGCATGAAGCCAGGGGCAGAATTTGAACCTCTGTTTCTTGGCTGAAATACTGGGCTCAATTTTTTTTTTTTTTTTTTTTTTTGAGACAGAGTCTTGCTCCGTCGCCTAGGTTGGAGTGCAATGGCGCGATCTTGGCTCACTGCAACCTCTGCCTCCCGGGTTCAAGAAATTCTCCTGCCTCAGCCTCTCCAGTAGCTGGGATTACAGGTGCATGTCACCATACCCAGCTAATTTTGTATTTGTAGTAGAGATAAGGTTTCATCATGTTGCCCAGGCTGGTCTCAAACTCCTGGCCCCAAGTGATACGCCCACCTCAGCCTCCCAAAATGCTGGGATTACAAGCATGAGCCATTGTGCCCAGTCGACTACTGGGCTCACTTCTGAGTGGAGTGTAGTTTCTTAGAGCAGACCAAGCACCACCTACCATCATCACTTGCCCTTCTTGCTAGGATTTGATAATTAACTTCTCCAGAGAAGGAGCTGGGCTCAAGTGGGCCAGCAGGCAGCGAGGTGAGACACGACCACACAACAGGCATCAGGAACAGTGGGGAGAACCGTCCCCAAAGGACCTGGCTCTGAAAGCAGAGCCAAGACACCAAGCTGTCCCCAGGGGAGGTGCAGAAGCCCTGTGCACAGCTGCTGCAAAGGGACATCTCTCCCCCAGAGAAGGAGCCTGGTTTTCTAAGACTGCCAATCTGCTCTCACCACCCACACAAACTTCTTAGCAAAGCGAAAGCCAAAAACAGAGAGAGGATTAATCCTACTTCAATAGCCGCACTCCTACATACTTTTTCCTGGCCCTTTGCTGTGGCACAAAGATGTACACACTCAAAAGTCGATTAGCAAATTGGCTTCCTAAATGGCATTTCCAATGGTTAGGTTGACTCACAAAACTGCTGTTTCCCAGTGCACTCAAGGGAGAAAAACACAGTCAACTGTGGGGAATAATGGGCATGCTATTAAGTGGTGAAAAATAATGCAGTGATTTATCATTGCTTCAGAATCAGTCATTTGACAGAACAAAGAAAAAATTAACAGAGTTAAAATCCCTTTTGGGTATGTAATTATGATTATTCTAAAGCAATCATTATTCATTTTACATATTGGGAAATTGCTCCCAAAATGTGACCTGTTTGGAGATAGAAAGCTACTTCAGTGTAATTCCCCAAGAGGATTTTGATTCTTTATCTCAAATTCAATTGCATTGCAAGAAATCAAAAGAAACGTAACAGTTTTTAGAATTAGAATTAGGTCTTTTTGATTGCCTTACTTAAAACAGGACATTATGTAGCTTGGCTGATTGGCTAATATTTTATCCTTGTGTGTGCTATGCTTTTGTTTGTGACCCGCAAAGCACAAAAGATATTTTAAAACTCATGATTAGATGAAGGAGGGACCAAAAAAATGGATGGAAGTGTGGTTTGGAGCAGATCCGATGACAGGGAGAAGGCAACTCTATCTACTTCCTCATTTGCTTCTACCTTTGACAACGAGCAAAATAATGGAAAGGAAGAACAAAATGTAAAGAGGATATCATTATGAAAGGGGGAGAGGGCTGAGGTTAAGTTGAATGTGGGAAAGAGAAAAATACCAAGTAGCTATGATATAAATCCTCCTACCAACCCTGTCAGGAGGCTATTTTCTTCACTTTACAGATGGGCAAACTGAGGCTCAGCTTTTAAGGGCCCAGGGTGAGATTTGATCCCAGGTCTGTCTTCTCTTTATATTTATCTATTCATTCATTCAATAAACATTCTGTGAGGGACTGAGGACACAGAGGACAATAAGGGGAAGAGTTTAGCCAGTCTTGAGAGCATTCCAGGTGAGCTGGGAATGAGCACTCCACTGTGGGCTGAATGATGCACCCCCAAAATTCCTATGTTGAAATCCTAATCCCCAAGATGATGGTATTGGAGGCTTTAGAAAGGTGATATGGTCAAGATGGCAGAACTCTCCTGAATGGGATTAATTCTCTTATAAGAGACCCCAGAGAGACTCCTCGCCCTTCTACCACATGAGGATACGGTGAGAAGGCGCCATTTATGAACCAGTAAGCGAGCCCTCACCAGACTCTGAGTCTGCCGGCATCTTGATCTTGTACTTCCCAGAGTCCCCATCTCAAATAAAAGGAGACATTGATTCAACAGATCATGGCAATACCAACAAAAATAGTAAGCCTGGAGGCAGGGCTTTACCTTAAACCTTGTGTTTTCAAACATCCTCTTGTGAACCTCCTCAAACTTCCACAAAGATAGCATGGGCCAATGGTATCTTTTTTTGGTTTGTTTTTGGGACGGAGTCTCGCTCTGTTGCCAGGCTGGAGTGCAGTGATGCAATGTCAGCTGGCTGCAACCTCCACCTACCGGGTTCAAGTGATTCTCCTGCCTCAGCCTCCTAGGTAGCTGGGACTACAGGTGTGCGCCACCACGCTCAGCTAATTTTTGTATTTTTAGTAGAGACGGGGTTTCACCATGTTGGCCAGGATGGTCTCAATCTCTTGACCTCGTGATCCACCCGCCTCAGCCTCCCAAAGTGCTGGGAGTACAGGCATGAGCCACTGTGCCCGGCTGGGCCAATGGTATTCTTATCTGCCTCTCAAAGATGAGTAAACAGGCTCAAAGGAGTTAGGTAATTTGTCCAAAAGAAAACAGCAGGTCACCTAGTTAGTGCATCACACTTCTAAGTGGATGCTGATATTGGTAGGTGGGAAGGGAAATTCACAAGGAGTCCTTGTGACTGGAGACTTAGAAACATAGCTAAGGCACTCTCACACTGAATCTTAATTTTCTCTTCTGCAAAGTTTTGATAATACTTTTCCTGCCAACCTCTATTTCACGAATACATTGGGGAAATATATGGTGATGTATAGGGTACATCTACAAATGTATGGTAGATTTACCATACAACTAAGGTCTCTGTGCACATTTTAAAAGAAAGAGATGATTATAGGGAACCAGAAAATATCAAATCACAGCAGTTGGCTCCTCACCCCCAACTTCATTGCTTTCCTGGATAAAGTTTCTAGATGGGAGAATAGAGACATGTTCGCCCTCCTGTCTGGACTTTAGAAAGTGCTAAAGCAGACGAATGGTCATTCACAAGAGAGAAGAGTCCTGAAACCACATTTAATGGCCTCATTAGAGCAGCAGAAACTGTTGCACTGCAGGTGTTCCTTGACCTTGCTTAAAATATGGTACAAGAGCTGGTTCCTACTCCATGAGGCAGTTTCTGGGCATTGAAATATGCAGCGGGTTGCATAATTGTTACATCTGTTCTTCTTTCTGGGGTTTAAGTGGGACTTGCTCACGGTGCATTTTGGAAATCACCCTTTTAACAGGTGCCTTTCCCCAGCTGAACAGCTGAATAAACCTAGGACTTCGTGTGTGCTAAACAGACGGTGGCCTTTTTCCACAACAGAAGTTGTTATTGCCTTGTGGACAATATACAGAAATGTGTGCTGAGTGTCAGCACAATCAAGGATTACCAAGCTGGCTGAAAACAATTGTGCTCAAAGAATGCTGATCAATGAATTGAGGTCACCCTGAAGGAAGAAAGATTGTTAAGATCTATATTTTTATCCACAAGGTGGATGAAAATTTAGGAGTGTTTGCCAAGAGTAGATGGGGATAGCTAATACATTAGGTAGAAGAATCATAAATTAATAAATCCAAACGGAGGAGGTACTCATTCATTCATTTAACAAAGACTTGAGCATCTGATACATTCTGCACGTGGAGGATACAGTAGTGATCAAAGCAAACAAGGTTCCTGCCATGTGGAGCATCCAGTCTACTGGATGAAACTGACAATAAAGAAATAAACCTAGTAATGACAAAATCACTTTAGGTAGTAGCAAATAAGACTGAGAAATTGAATCCAGTGAGGTAGAAGGAAAGCCAGGAATGTGTGGGTTTATGAAAGCCAAGATAAGAACATGTTTCTACAAGAATGGACGCAGGCACTGCAAGAGTTCTATCTTGTCACATGGCGACTGGTCATTTGTGTCCTTGACAAAAGCAGTTTCAGCGAAATGATGGGGACACAGGCTTATGAAAGTGGGCTCCAGAGAGTGGGAGGTGAGAAAAGCGCAGACAAGTACGGATGACTCTTCCAAGTAGTTTTGCTAAGAAGGGGAGTGTGAAAATGAGGTAGCATCTAGACATGTGTATGAACCAGTGGGACTGGCAAGTTAAAAAGGAGATATTGATAATGCAGGAGAGATAAGACTATTATGCAGGAGCAGAATCCTGGGAAGGAAGAGATGGGACATGAATTTAGAGAACTTTATGTTCAAAAGACTTTCAGATTTTAGGTAGCCACAAGTTCAAAGTCTCAGAGGTTCCCCAAAATGTTTTTCATTCATTAATTGGCACATTTTAATTGTACTTGCACTATAGTCATGGCCTAATGGAGGGGAAAAACAAATATTATGTATTCACATAATCCAAAGTTAAATTGCAACTGGGGCAGGTCCTAGGAAAGGGAGGTATTTGGTGTAATGAAACTCGACTGGGTCATTTGACCCAGTGGGGAGGTCAGACGAGGCTTCTTTGGAGAAGTGATGCTCAGGCTGAGAGCCAAACGATGATTGGGATCTAGCCAGGCAAAGTGGCAGTGGGAATGGTATGTGCAAGGGTCCTGCATTTGGAGAGAGGGCCTGAAAGGAGGGTGAGTGAGGCTGGAGCAGGAAGAACGGGGGCATGCAGGGGGAGATTAGGGTTGCCCTGGGTGGAGCCTTGGAAGCCATGGCAAGCAGGTCTTAAAAAATAGATCACTTAGGCCAGGCGCGGTGGCTCACGCCTGTAATCCCAGCACTTTGGGAGGCCGAGGTGGGTGGATCACGAGGTCAGGAGATTGAGACCATCCTGGCTAACACAGTGAAACCCTGTCTCTACTAAAAAAAATACAAAAAAGTTAGCTGGGCTTGATGGCGGGCGCCTGTTGTCCCAGCTACTCAGGAGGCTGAGGCAGGAGAATGGCGTGAACCTGGGAGGTGGAGGTTGCAGTGAGCCGAGATTGTGTCACTGCCCTCCAGCCTGGGCGACAGAACGAGACTCCATCTCAAAAAAAAAAAAAAAAAATAGATGACTTAGAATACTACTTCATACCCACTAGGATGGCTGTAATTAAAAAGATGGAAAATAACAGGTGTTGGTGAGGATGCAGAGAAATCAGAACCCTCATACACTACTGGTGGAAATGTAAAATGGCACAGCCACTGTGGAAGACAGTACGGTTGTTCCTCAAAAAGGTGAACATACAATTACTACATGATTACAAGAATTCCACTTCTAGGCATATACACAAAAGAATTGAAAGCAAGGACTCAAACAGGTTATCTGTACACCAATGCTCTTAGCAGCATTATTTACAATAGCCAAAAGGGAGAAGTAATCCAAGTGTCTGAAGGACAAATGGATAAAGAAAATATGGCCCAACCATATAATGGTATATCATTCAGCCATAAAAATGGAATGAAATACTGCTACATGCTACAACCTTATGCTCAGTGAGAGAAGCCAGACACAAAAGGCCACGTGTTGTATGATTCCATATATATGAAAACCCAGAAGAGGCAAATCCATAGGGAGAGAAATCAGATTAGTGTTTGCTAGGGACCAGAAGAGGGGGTGATGGAGAGAGACTACTTAATGGACATGGGATTTCCCTTTGGGCTGATGAAAATGTTCTGGAACTAGACTGTGTTAATGTGCCCAGCCACACTGGGAATGTACTAAGTGCCACTCAATTCTACACTTTAAAACAGCTAATTTTATGTTGTGTGAATTTTACCTCAATAAAAACAAACAAACAAACAAAATATGTATTACCAGCATGTTACCAACTTAAGAGAAGAAAGAGTTTCAACCTAACCAGCTGGAAATGTACATCTTATCTAGAGCCCCCAACTTGAAGAAGAATTTTGGAAAATTAGACCGTGTTCACCGCAGGACAATCAGGAGGCTGATTTTCTAAACTTTCGTTAAAAGTTTTGAAAAATCATAGACACTTTGATTTTTTTATTTGCTTGTTTGGAGACAGAGTCTCTCTCTGTTGCCCAGGCTGAAGTGCAGTGGCATGATCTCGGCTCACTGCAGCCTCCACCTTCTGGGTTCAAGTGATTCTCCCACCTCAGCCTCCTGAGTAGCTGGGGTTACAGGCGTGCACCACCACACCCAGCTAATTTTTGTATTTTTATTAGAGATGGGGTTTCACCATGTTGGCCAGGCTGGTCTCGAACTCCCAGCCTCAAGCAATCCACCTGCCTCAGACTCCCAAAGTGCTGGGATTACAGGCATGAGTCACTGCACCAGCCTCATTTTGCTCTGTATAACAGAGGAGCTTGACTTAGCTTGGAGTAAAAGGAGCCTCCCTCCAGGATAGGCGATGGAGGTTGAAAACACAGTAGCTGAGGATGGAAAACGTTTTAACAATCACAGTTGTTGAGAAATAATAGTATTGAGCTCCCCATCATGAAAAGTACTCAAGTATACCTGAACGACTAATAGGCATGGACAGACACAAGGGATTACTGAATGTGAAGAATGGGACTGGATGAACCAAGTTCCCTTTAACTCAGAGATGCTTTGATACATTTTTAAGAATCACTTGGGGGCCGGGTGCGGTGGCTCACGCCTGCAATCCCAGCACTTTGGGAGGCCGAGGTGGGCAGATCACGAGGTCAGGAGATCGAGACCATCCTGGCTAACACGGTGAAACCCCGTCTCTACTAAAAAATACAAAAAATTAGCCGGGCGTGATGGCAGGCGCCTGTAGTCCCAGCTACTTGGGAGGCTGAGGCAGGAGAATCACTTGAACCTGGGAGGCGGAGGTTTCAGTGAGCCGAGATCGCGCCGCTGCACTCCAGCCTAACAACAGAGCAAGACTCCGTCCGTTTCAAAAAAAAAAAAAAAGAATCCCTTGGGTGGGGAGATAGCAAAATTCTAGCCCAAAGTGACATTCCTTTTTTCCAACAGGGTACCAAATTCATTATTACTAGGCAATTGGGAAGTGTAGGAGAAGTAAGAGAAATCATTGTCAGCTAATACAGATGAAGGGGTATTTCAATACCTGTTGAACTCTTTGCATGATTCAATTTTCAGTATCATCTGTAAACACAAGGACACACTGTCAGATTAGCTATAATCTTTGGCGTTCATTGCGAGTTCCTGATGCACTGCTGTGAACTCTGTTCTAGATTCACATATGTGGGTAACGTAGCCACAGTGCAAAACTATAGAGCATCCCATGAAAGACACAAGCTTTAGAGGTAGACATAGCCCAGACTTCTGGATTGAAATGCTCAGTAAAAACCAAAGGAAAATCATTTGCCAATTGCTCTGACTCACAGGAGACATCATGAAATGACCTGTGTTTTAAAGGCAGGATCTGCTTTTAACCAGCTGTGAACTCCAGAGGCCCTTGGGATGCTGCTATTTTCTTTTTTGCCTGCATCCTCCTCACTTCTGGCCTGCAATTCCATAAGATACATCACAGCATGTAGGCCTTTTCCCTGTTCTCTAAATTGCAGCCAAACTGGACCTAGATTCCGAAAGTGGGCCCTAGAATGTACCCCTGGCTGAGGGCTTGCACCTGTTCCTTGTAGCCCAGACTAGCAATCCTACAATCTGGAAACATCTTCTATAGAGAGTAACATGGTGGAGTAGATGGAGTTTAGATTTGGATAGAGGTGAGCCCAAATCCAAATCTAGGCTGGGTGTGGTGGCTCATGCCTGTAATCCCAGCACTTTGGGAGGCCAGGGCAGGAAGATCACTTGAACCTACCATTTCAAGACCAGCCTGGGCAACATAGCGAGACTCCCATCTCTACAACTTTTTTTTTTTTTTTTTTTTTAGATTTGTTGGGCATGGTGGCTTTGTACCTGCAGTCCCAGCTACTTGGGAGGCTGAGGTGGGAGGATGGCTTGAGCCTAGGAGGTTGAGGCTGCAGTGAGCTATGATCAGGTCACTGGACTTCAGCCTGGGCAACAGAGCAAAACCCTGTCTCTAAATAAATAAAACCTAAATGTGCCATGTACTCAGTGTGTGATCTGGGACACACAATCTAATATCTCCAAGACCCAGTTCCTTCATTAAAGGAGCATGAGGAAAGATTCAGACACCTTAAGATAACCAGAAAAGTGTGAGAGGGACTCTAGGGTCCTCACCTGATGCTCAGGAAGGTCCTCAGGAGAAAGCCAAGGGCACAGAGAGCCAGGACACCTCACTCTGTCACCTGCAGATGACTGGAAGAGCCCCCAGAAGAGTTACAGAGGTCCTGTTTTCTCCCATCCCAGAGGACAATTAGCCCCTTAAACATCTTGCAGTCAGAAATTGCATTTTCTCCTCTTCTGTCCCCAAGTTTAACATAGTAAAATGTAGGAGAAGGAAGTTGATCGGGTGCTTTCTTTATGTCAGCTTCCTCTCCAAGGTCTGGCAGCTCCTCCTTGTAGGTCTTCCTGGCTGTCCCCATGCCGGGCGCGGGCTGCCCAGGCTTCCTAGAGCTCTATAATTTCCCTTGTACTTCCCGTCTTTCCTTCTTCCATTAAAGTTGCCTACTCTCAGGAAGGCTGATCTCAAGTAGGCATTTCCAAAGCCATCTAAATTCACACTCAAGGTGTGAGTGATCTTTAGTGTTTGGGGGCATTTGTGGTCTTAAGAGGTATGTATTTAAACTCAAAGTATTTTTTTTTCTAATTAAATGATGGACAGTCTCACAGCATAAGAAAGTTATCTTTGTTAATTGCCTGTTGCTTCTTGCTACTTTGGGCTACTTTCTACTCACTTACTACTCAAGACCTCCTGACCTCCACTCCTCACCAATAAGTAGACAAAGAAACAAACCACTACACAATGGAAGAATGGAAATCAGCAATTTCTTTCCACCTTCCAGAGCAGATGCAGAGCCAAGGGAGGGCACCCCCTGCCTAAAATAATATGAGACAAAATTTCAAACCAGGAACTTTCATCCCTTTCTTTACTGCAAAAGCTTGGAATGCCTTTGCCCTAAAGCTGCTTTCTGGCTAGCCCAGGCACCCCTCTGTCTCCCCAAGGTAAAAAGAAGGGATAATAATGATAACATTAACAACAACAAGATCCGCATCAATAGCTACCATTTATTGAGTCCCAAATGATAAGTGCTTTACTCATATTATCTCCTTTAATCTCTACAACAATAATATGAGGTAAGGATTGGATTATACCCATTTAACAGATGAGGTATGTCGGGAAATAAGGTCTTAGGGGCCCAGAAGGAATAGAAGTAAACACTCAATAGACTCAGGTGCCTTATTTCTTTTTATTATTCTACTTTAAGTTTTAGGGTACATGTGCACAACGTGCAGGTTTGTTACATATGTATACATGTGCCATGTTGGTGTGCTGCACCCATTAACTTGTCATTTACATTAGGTATATCTCCTAATGCTATCCCTCCCCCCTCCCCCCACCCCACAACAGGCCCCGGTGTGTGATGTTCCCTTTCCTGTGTCCAAGTGTTCTCATTGTTCAATTCCCACCTATGAGTAAGAGCATGCGGTGTTTGTTTTTTTGTCCTTGCGATAGTTTGCTCAGAATGATGGTTTCCAGCTTCATCCATGTCCCTACAAAGAATATGAACTCATCCTTTTTTATGGCTGCATAGTATTCCATGGTGTATATATGCCATGTTTTCTTAATCCAGTCTAACATTGATGGACATTTGAGTTGGTTCCAAGTCTTTGCTATTGTGAATAGTGCCTAGTGCCACAATAAACATACATGTGCATATGTCTTTATAGCAGCATGATTTATAATCCTTTAGGTACATACCCAGTAATGGGATGGCTGGGTCAAATGGTATTTCTAGTTCTAGATCCTTGAGGAATTGCCACACTGTCTTCCACAATGGTTGAACCAGTTTACAGTCCCACCAACACTGTAAAAGTGTTCCTATTTCTCCACATCCTCTCCAGCACCTGTTGCTTCCTGACTTTTTAATGATTGCCATTCTAACTGGTGTGAGATGGTATCTCATTGTGGTTTTGATTTGCATTTCTCTGATGGCCAGTGATAATGAGCATTTTTTCATGTGTCTGTTGGCTGCATAAATGTCTTCTTTTGCGAAGTGTCTGTTCATATCCTTCGCCCACTTTTTGATGGGGTTGTTTGTTTTTCTCTTGTAAATTTGTTTGAGTTCTTTGTAGATTCTGGATATTAGCCCTTTGTCAGATGGGTAGATTGCAAAAATTTTTTCCCATTCTGTAGGTTGCCTGTTCACTCTGATGGTAGTTTCTTTTGCTGTGCAGAAGCTCTTTAGTTTAATTAGATCCCATTTGTCAATTTTGGCTTTTGTTGCCATTGCTTTTGGTGTTTTAGACATGAAGTCCTTGCCCATGCCTATGTCCTGAATGGTATTGCCTAGGTTTTCTTCTAGGGTTTTTATGGTTTTAGGTCTAACGTTTAAGTCTTTAATCCATCTTGAATTAATTTTTGTATAAGGTGTAAGGAAGGGATCCAGTTTCAGCTTTCTACATATGGCTAGCCAGTTTTCCCAAGGTGCCTTATTTTTAAAAAAACGTACATATGTATGTAACGCATATACATGGTAAAAATTAAATAGAACACAAGGACTTATGATAAAAAACAACAGTCTCCCAGCCCTCCTCCCCTAGCCAGTGGCCTCCCTCCCAGAAACAATCTCTTTTAACTATTTCTTGTTTTGGTTCTTCTGGAAGTAACTTCCACAGTCTAGACTCATGGAAGTCAGGAAGCTTGGATTTTGGCATAAGTGTTTTTAGTTGTCATGGTGAGGCGGTGTGGGGGAACTACTGGCATTTAATGGGCCCAGGACAAGGTGACAGGCCTCCTGCAATGCACAACATGGTCTTGAACAATGAAGACATGTTCCCATTTCTCACCCAGCTTACTGTCCTCTGGAGATTCATATAGATGAAAAATCTGCTTCTAATTATCAATATATCTCCATCTCACATATAAACATGAGATATTTGGGGGGTGGTTTTAAGACATGGTGATTTTTTCCAGGGAGGCAATTAACTTGTAAATTGAGGGAAGATTGCACTTTCTTTTGCTGGGAAATTTACCAAGTTGTTCTCTATTTTGGAACATTGTGACTTTGATGGCAAGGCCACTCTTGGTATTTGAATTACGAAACAACCCATCTCCGTAGGTGGCCTTTGTCCCACTCATGGGGATTCTATAAGTAGGTTGCTCATTAGGTGACTTTATTACATCTTCCACTGTCATTGTACCTGAGGACTTACACATCAAGATAGACACTATGCATGCAATTATTTTCAGTTATCCTTCATAGTTAAGGAATTATATTGAGTTTTTTCTTTGATTTGGATTTAAGGAGCGCAGAAATGGCATTACAAATGTTTGTTTATAAGCAACATCAGATCCAGTGGAGTTGAGAACAATGGCCCTAGTCTAAAAAATATGCTTAGTCCTCTCTTTCTTGACTTAGCAACTTTAAACAGTATCTACTAACTCCCTGACATAAAAGATGAAGATTTATGTTACTTACATTAGCCCTCCTCCCAAATCTCTATTTTCAATCAAATTTTGACAGTATCTTTTGACTTCCACTTGAGAAGCTGAGGATATTAGTGATGTTGCTTTTTTTATAATGCACTTCATGTTTTTCAGAGCAGTTTTAGATTCATAGTAAAACTGAGCAGTGTACGGACAGTTCTCAGAGACCCCCTGCTTTGCCATGCATAGCTTCCCCCACGATATCCTGCATCAGAGTGGGACAGTTGTTACAATGAATGGATCTACACTGACACATTACTTCACCCAAAGTCCATAGTTTACATCATGGTTCACTCTTGATGTTGTATATTCTGCGGGTTTTGGCAAATGTATAATGACATGGATCTACCACGGTAGTATCATACAGAGCGGTTACACTGCCCTGAAAATCCTCTGTGCTCTGCCTACTCATCCCTCTCTCCCCACTAACCGCTGGCAACCACTGATCTGTGATGCTGCTTTTTCATTCATATTCTCCTGTGTTCCACTTTGTGTCAGCTACACTTTTACATTGTCAAGGTTTGCTAACATTTTCATTTAGTTGTACAGATGGAACTGTCTTTTTTCATTTTGTCCATAGGTGACCAGTTCATGGACCTCCCATTGGCTTGAGAAAGTAACCGTCTTGCTGAGAGACAGCAGAGAAGTCTATAAAGGATATAAACCGGGCCGGGTGCGGTAGCTCAAGCCTGTAATCCCAGTACTTTGGGAGGCCGAGGCGGGCGGATCACCAGGTCAGGAGATTGAGACCATCCTGGCTAACACGGTGAAACCCCGTCTCTACTAAAAATACAAAAAATTAGCTGGGCATGGTGGCAGGCACCTGTAGTTCCAGCCACTCAGGAGGCTGAGGCAGGAGAATGGCGTGAACCCAGGAGGCAGAGGTTGCAGTGAGCCGAGATTGTGCCACTGCACTCCGGCCTGGGTGACAGAGCAAGACTCCATCAACAACAACAAAAAAAAAAAAAAAAAAAAGGATATAAACCATGCATGATATGCCGAGAAAGGAACTAGAGTAAGCAAGAGGTAAAGAGATTTGTAAGAATCAAACATCAAGCCAGGTTTCTGCCCATACAGGGATTGTGCTGGAGAGACAAGATCCCTGAGTGCTTATTAAACAGGAAAGAGTGAGGCAAACAAGTGAGTAAATGTCCCCCAAAAGACTATAGTTAATATCACTGTATTGTATACTTGAAAATTGCTAAGAGAGTAGGTTGTTGTTTGTTTTTGGACAGGGTCTCACTCTGTCATCCAGGCTGGTGCAATCTCAGCTTACTGCAACCTCCACCTCCCAGGCTAAAGTGATTCTCGTGCCTCAGCCTCCTGAGTTGCTACGATTATAGGTGCGCACCACCATGCTTGGCTAATTTTTTTTTTTTTTTGTGGAGACAGGGCTTTGCCATGTTGCCCAGGCTGGTCTTGAACTCTTGGACTCAGGTGATCCACCCCCCCCCCCTTGGCTTCCCAAAGTGCTGGGATCACAGGCGTGAGCCACTGCGCCTGGCCTAAGAGAGTAGGCCTTAAATGTTTTCACCACACACAAATATACACACACACACACACACACACACAGAAATAACTAGATATGGCGATAGATGTTAACTTGATTGTGATAATCATTTTACAATGTATACACATATCAAAACATCTCGTTATACATGGTAAATACATACAATTTTAATTTATCAATTATACTTCAACAAAGCTGGATAAAAAAGATTGGAACAGCCTGGGCGTAGTGACTCACGCCTGTAATCCCAGCACTTTGGGAGGCTGAGGCAGGCGGATCATGAGGTCAGGAGTTCGAGACCAGTCTGGCAAACGTAGTGAAACCCCGTCTCTACTAAAAATACAAAAAATTAGCCAGGTGTGGTGGTGTGTGCCTGTAATCCCAGCTCCTTGGGAGGCTGAGGCAGGAGAATCACGTGAACCCAGGAGGCGGAGGTTGCGGTGAGCTGAGACTGCGCCATTACACTCCAGCCTGGGCGACAGTGCGAGACTACATTTCAAAAAAAAAAAAAAGATTGGAACAGACAAAATGCATCCTTATTGTTTATAATTATTTTGTACTCCTAGATGAGGTATTGAAGTGCTGCTAAACCTCAATTTTTTGTGTGTGTTTTATTTTTTAGAGACAGGGTCTCACTCTGTCGCCCAGGCTCAAGTACAATGACACCATCATAACTCACTGCAGCCTCTGCCTCCCGGGCTCAAGCGTTCCTCTCACCTCAGCCTCCCAAGTAGCTAGGACTACAGGAGTGCACCACCATGCCTGGCTAAGTTTTTTGTTTTTGCAGAGACAGGGTCTCACCACGTTGCCCAGGCTGTTCTTGAACTCTTGGGCTCAAGTGATCCTCCCGCCTCAGCCTCTCAAAGTGTTGGGATTACAGGCATGAGCCACTGCATCTGGCCCCTCAATCAAATTTTAAAAATTTAGTTGGAAATATGATTTTATTGATAGTTTAAAATCAAATTATTAGAAGACTGTATCTACTGTGAAGTAAGGTATGCCTGTGTTTTCCTCATTATAAAAGTAATTCTTGCTCATTATAGAAGTCCGGGAAAACACAACAAGGTATACAAATAAAACTAACAATTCTATTAATCTCACATCCCAGAGACAAACCCTGTTAATATTTTGGTAGAAATGAATATATGGATATATTAGTTAGGGTTGGGTCGCTGTTATAACAAATAACTCCCAAAATACATAATGGCTTAAACATAATAGCAGTTTATTTCTGGGTCACAAACATGTCCAAGTCAGTTACAAATTGTCAGTGTGTGGAGGAGGACGGAGGCAAAGTCATTCAGTGACCTAGGCTGATAAGACAATTTCAACTTCAACCCGTGGCTTCCAAAAGCACCCTAGGGGTCAACGTCTCATTCTTGCTGGGAGAAGAGGAAAGCACGTAGAAGCGATATGTTTAAGGTTTTAGGGATAAGCCCGGAAGTGGTGGACCTCACTTCTAACCTCTTTGGCTACAACTCAATCAGGTAGCCCCAATTAACTGTTAAGGAGTTAAGGGGAAATGGAGTCTGGCTGTGTGGCCAGATAGAAAAAAATGTCGAAAAAGTAATAGTCCCTACCATAGTGTATTTTCTTTGTGTTTTTCAATACACACACACACACACGTATACACTAACACGACTAGGATTATGTTGTATATTCAGCTTTTTATTTGGCTTTTAAAACATCTCTGAGCATTTTTCTACATAATTCTTTGCAAACAAGGCTACATGATATCCGATCATACAGATCAGGGTTTCTCAACCTTGGTACTATTGACATCTGGGGCCAGATCATTCTTTGTTGGGGGGAGGGGAGCTGTCCTCTGCACTGTAGGACATTGAGCTGCATCCCTGACCTTTACCCACTGGATGCCAGTAAGCCCCCCACCCTATCCCCAGTTGTGACAACCAAAACTCTCTCCAGACACTGCTAAATGTCTCCTGGGGGGCGAAATTGCTCCCAATCAAGAACCCCTGAACTAGGTCGACAATCATTTATATAACTAATTCCCTTCTGTTGAGAAACTGTTGCTTTTTTTGTTTTGTTTTGTTGTTTTTTTTTTTTTTGCTATTACATCTCACTCTACAATAAACCTCCTTTCACATTAATTTTCATCAAAACAGTTGTTATTTACTTAGGAGAGAGTCCCAGAAGAGGGATTATTTGGTCAGAGGCTGTGAATATTTTTAATTCTCTTGGTAGTACAGCCAAATGGCTTTCCGGAAAGGCTTGACCAATTGACTCACCCACCTGCAGGTGTAGTCTTGCTTTAATTTTTAAAGATTTCAGTTACTTGAGAAAAATGGTTTATTATTTTAAGATAGCATTTCTTTGAATGATAGTGAAATGAAATATACTTACTAGCCATCATCTGCATCGTCTATAGCAGCCTTCACTAATTTCCCAAATGCTATTTTTTTTCTTAAGGGTTTTAGGGACAATTGCTTGTTGAAATCAATCCATGATACTTACAAAGTGAGGAAAATTTTCTGTTAAAATGTGGCTTTCCCCTGACATTGTATACACAATTGTTAGAACTCAGTTTTTATCACAGCATCCATTGTGGCTAGCTCCAATATTTAGACAGCTGTTCTTTCTTTTCTTTGGGGGGAAAAAAAAACTAAGACTTCTAGGGAATGACAGAAAGTAGACCAAAGAGTTTACTTTCATCTCAGTACACAAAACCTTAGAGTTCTTCGTTCCAGAGAGGCTCATTAAGGTCATGTCTTGCCAAAGTACTATTTCAGATGGTCATGCCCGAGTTCCCTTCTGTTGTTTTCAGGGTCTCCTAGGAAACCCTCAAGATGTAAGAACCGACCAAACTCACCCTTCCCTCAACTAGGACTTAGCATGAATTCCTCATTGCTCTCACCCAGTCCACCTTTGTCTTTCTCTCCCTTACAGGCAGCCTCTGTTATTGTTGGATTCCTACATACACTTGGACTCAGGAATGGCGCAAATGGATTACTTCCTCTTAACAGGAGGACAACAAGTTATACCTACTGAGCTCCCTGTTGTTTTATTACTGCATGAAGATTGGTTAGAAATGACTATTCCCGTGGGATTGTGAAAATGAGCCACTGATCCGCCTAGCACAAATCTCTGTCCTTTCATGTAAAATATTATTAGGCTTTCTAGAGCTCTGCCTTGATAAAATCTTTCCTAATCCAATAAATTTCAATAGATGAAATGTTTGCCTCCTCCACCCTTTCTCAGTCCTAAAGCCTCTCTTTTGGCTTAAATGTCCCTTAAGTGTACTATCTATTGTCACTGTTTATGTAACCCTCTGTTCAAATAACATGATGTATTTTCAGAACAATAAAAGAGCACAACAAAAAATATCAGGGGGGAATATCAGGCTCAGAAATGTCACAGAGAGCGTTAGTCCTACAAAAACTGCAAGGGTCTCATGACTCTTCTAATACCTTTGGAGACAGGAAAATTCTTCTCTAAGGAGACAGAAGGAATTTAAGCCCTGGACACTGTTAAACCATTTAATTCACTTAAAGGCTCAAGCGCGAGGCCTGAGCAGCGGGAGAAATGGTTGACTGGAGAGAGCCTGCAAAGTCTCCAAGAGCCTTCCAGGGGTGGACTTCCAGGAATCAAGAGGGGTGATAACGGACACCAGCAAATCTGCCACCACTCTAGATTGGAGGGTGCTACCTGTGTCTTTCTAAGTCATTAGCCACCGACAAGTTACTTATGTCAATGTTTCACAACCTTGGATGCACATTGGAATCACCTGGGGAGCTTTTAAAGAACGGATGCCTGGGTCCCACTCGCAGAGGCCATGATGAAATCCGGTTTCCAGAAGCTCCCCAGCTGATTTCTCCTCTGCAGCCAGGGTTGAGACCACTGAATTAAGTAACGACTCGTATCTGAACAAAAGGAACTGAGACTGTGGATTGAGGCAACGCTAAGTACTAAGTGCCCTTGGTCCAGTGTCCCGGGCCTCAGTTTCTTTATCTATCCAACGGGTGTGGCTAAGACCTCAAAGCCCCCCGCTCCCCCCAACCTCCCCAGGCCTTAATAGTTTTCATGTGGGACGCGGATCGCCGCCTCCGCGATCCTAGAAGCCCACTCCCCTCTCCACCCATCCCCCTCGCCGGCTTTTCCGGTTCCCGCGCCCCTTGGCGCTCGCCCGGGGGTCCCAGAGGAAGCCGCGAGCTTTGCCTGCAGACTCCGCGCGCCCGCTGCCCCCAATCGGGCCCTAGCTCCGGGCGCACAAAGCCCCCGGCGCTGACGTCAGGGCCCCTCTCCGCGCGGCCGGCCCCCAGTGCAGGCGGAGCCGCGCCGCGCTCCCACCCCGGCCAGGAGCTAGGAGCCAGCGGCCAGCCCCGCGCAGCGCAGCGCAGCCCGCAGGAGCCCGGTCAGCGCACGTGCCCGCGAGACCTGCAAACTTGTGCCACCGGCTCTGCCCGTCCCCGGGGAGCCCGAACGCCCGCAGCCCGCACCCCTCCCGCCAGTCTCCAGCCATGGGTAAGCGAGCGCGCTGGCTCCGCGCCACGGCCACGGTCTCACGCCCCCGCCCCGGGAGGGCGCGCCCTTCCGAGGGTCCCGCCCCTCCCCCCGCTCAGGTGGGGCCTCCTCGGCCACCTCCGCGACGAAGCCGGGACGCTGGAGGTGGGAGGGGCGCGGCGCAGGTGTCCGGAACGCCCAGGTGCGCCTCCCTGTTGTATCCTGTGGGGGGTGGTCCCCGCTCCGGCTGCGGCCAGGCTGCACCCCCGCACGTGCGGCTCGCGGGAGCCTAAGAGCTGGGTCCCCGGGAGGGGTTGCAGAGAGAACAGACGGCGCGTCCCGGGCTAGTGCTTTATTTTAAGGAGCCAGTAGAGAGTAGCTTCTTGCCCGTTTCCCGGGACGCTCTCCCTGTCGCCCGAGCTCCCAGTCCAGTCCTGCCCTGCCCCGCCCCGCCCTGCCGTGGTTCTGTTCTCCTTAAGCCCGCGCGAAACAAACACCCGGTTCCCCAAGCCTGGGGTCTTCCGGGAGCTCATTTCGAAACCATCACCCTTGAAACCAGGAAAGTGGCAGGAGAGAGGGACAGCATGGGAAGGAGGCTGAGTCTCTCCTCTTTGTCCCTTGTTCCAACTATCAAAATGCGGCCCGGGCTCAGGTGGAGACGGGGTGCTGAGCGGGTTCCAATGCAACGGGGGAACGACTAGCAACGGCAAAAGGCTCAGCTTCGGAGGGTGAAAATCTGAAATCTCCAACCTGGCCTGAGGCTGGTGTAAGGCGGCTGTAGAATTCTTTTGTCACTTCCTAACACCTTGAAATGCTGCCGTCAGCAGCATGTCGTTAAGTGAGGACTCTGTATTGGGAGGAAAACTCATTCCGCAGCACTCCTGAAAACGTGTGACAGCTGTGCTTGGGAAAGGGTTTTTCTCTTCCTGCTCCGTTATCTTTCTCTAGTGACAGACTCCAGCCACAAGCCACAAAGACTATGAAGAGCATTCCTAACGAGGACGTCAGTGGGTTTAACCATTGCGAGTTACTGGTGAGGGCTTGGGAATTGCTTGCTCGCTCCTCCCCTTCCCCTAATCATTTATCCCCCTCTTTCACATTATCTCTGCTATTAATTGTGTGTAGGGGGGGCGATAATTTTGTACTGATTAAAATTTTGGTGAGGAGTAAAGGGGGCACTTTTTTGCATTTCAAAGGAAGCTCAAATAATTTTCTAGTTTACATTTTTAAAAAATTTACTAGGTGATCAAAATATGAAAGGAGGTAAGGCCCACCAAATCCAACAGGAAAATTTCTTTCTAAAAAGTTAGGCAAGAACTAGCATAAGATCCTTCTAGAAAGGGCAGAATCGAGTGGCCTGTAACTCAGGTTCCTACTTCTCTTAATGTCCCCCATGTGAGCAGTCAAACCATTCAACCTCCGTTTTAAATGAGGCTCATACACAAAATGAGGCTCAGAGGATGACTGCTACTCAGCCTGTGATCACTTTGGTGATAATTGCCACCAAAGATGTTACAGTTACGAACAAGTGTGGTATTGAGGAAAGCATCAACTACTTTTTCTGAAATCGTTATTTTAATTTAACGCTAGGCATTTGGATTTGTACGTGGAATTATCACACGGGGACCTTCTTCAGAATAGCTTTCACCATACTTTGGACTGATTTAGGGGTAGGGTGGGCTTCATTTTTAAATAGGTGTGGAGTTGGGTGCATTTCTCATGAAGCAAAGGCCCGAGACAGGGACCTGTTCTTAAGGAAGTACTTTGTGTTTTGGACAATTGTTGGCTCCACATTTCAATTGCCAATTTATGTTAATTTGTGCATACTTCACTGGTTCTGGCAGTATCCTTGGTTTTGGTTTTAGTTTTTACATTAAAAAGAAAGTTCCCTTCGTGTAAAAAAGGAAACATACTGATTTCCTTTGGTAGACTCTTTGTAAATACACCACAGGGCCATGAACTGGTTTTATTTTTCCAGATGTTTTTAATTACCTTACATCCTCTTATGAATGTTTTAATTGAAATGATTTAACGTTGGGAAAATTCTGACCATTGGCCCATTAAATCGGGACTTTGGTTCTTAATACAATCAGTTCCTTAACCAGGATCAGTTAATTTACTGGTAAAATAAATGAGGTTTGTAGAAATAAAAGTGCCTTCAGACTCAAATTTTAAGGTATTTACAATCTTTAACCTAAAAATAAAATAATGAGTAGTGGTGATATGTATAATTTCACTTTTCATTACATCTTGAAAGAAAACATGAGTTTTTAATTGTTAAGCCAGTTTTTTTATAGCCTTAAGATGTAATTCACATATCATACAATTCACACGTTTAAGTATACAAGTCAGTGGTCTTCAGTATATTCAGATTTGTGCAGCCATCACTACTATCTAACGTTAGAACATTGTCATCAACCCCAAAAAGAAATCTTGTACCCATTTAGCAGTCACTCCTCATTCTCTTCTCCCCCCAGCCCCTGGCAACCACTAACCTACTTTCTGTCTCTATGGATTTGCCTCTTCTGGAGGGTTCAGGTAAATGGAATGAGCCAATTGATGTTTGAAGTGTATTTGACTGTTCAGTAACTTTGGTTGTTTTGCTCAATGAGATGTTGCTGTATTGTGTATGCAGTACGCTACCTAAATGAGTGTGTTGAAACTAATTATTTCTCTGGCTGAAGGGTTCCATGTTTGGCTGCACATATTCTGAAGGTGAGTGAGAGTGCACACACACAACACACAGACACACACATCCTTCAGTGTTAACTCTGGTTTTATCTGATAGGAACTTGCATTGCCCAACAGAATTTTGATTCTGTTACCTTGTTCATAGGCCTGAAGGCATAGCAATTAAGTGAATTCCATGTAATAACCTCTTATAAGGCATTTGTGGAATATCCAAGCTGCTTTAATATGGCTTATGTATCCAGAGAGAAATGTGGATTTTGTTTCTTTGCCTATAATTTTTTTATTTTTATTTATCTTTTGGAGACAGGGTCTCACTCTGTCCATGCTGTACTGCAGTGGCCTGATGTAATAACTCACTGTGGCCTGGAACTCCTGGGCTGAAGCAGTCGTCCCACCTCAGCCTCCCAAGTAGCTGGGACTACAGGCGTGTGTCACCATGCCCGATTAAGCTTTACATTTTTTTTTTTTTTTTTGTAGAGATAGGGTATTGCTATGGTGCCCAAACTGGTCTCAAACTCCTGGCCTCAAGTGATCCTCCCTCCTCTGCTTCCCAAAGTGCTGGGATTACAGGCGTGAGCCACTGTGAGTGGCCAATTGCCTATAATTTTAAATGGAAACTGTATACGAAATGATCAGATACAACAAAATATTGAAATAATTGTTTCAACCCATTTTGTGGTAAGGAAGTTTTTATAAGGATTATGTATTTAAATGTCAATAATTTCACTAAATAGCATTTTAAAAATTTTGGTCTAGAGCAGTTCTTTTTAATATGTGTACAGATCATCTAATGATCTTGTTAAAAAAGCAGTGTCTGATTCAGTGGGCCTGGGTGGGGCCTGAGTTTCTGCATTTGTAACAAGCTCCCAGGGGGTGCTCATGCTCCTGGTTCCTGGAGCCAGGAAGCAAAGAAGGCTGTTAAGCAGAGAGGCCCTGGTGCCTGCCCCAGCTTGCCCACTAGTTTGCTGTGTGATCTTGGGTAAATCATTTTCTCTTCTTAATTTTAGTTGACTATAAAATAAAAGAATTTGATGAAATTATTTCTTTGGGTCTTTACAGGTCAACCAATATGTAATTTAGAAAAAAAGAAATGAGAGAGTAATGTTATGCTTGAAAAACACGAGAAAACAGCTCCCTGATGGTCTAAACACTACTTGAATGCATGAAGCCAGTATCAGAAGTGTCATCTGTAGTTGGGTTAAATGCTGGCATCTTTGATGTGCATGCTTCCAGTATGATTGGCCCTTCTCCAAGGGAACTGGTGGAGGAAGCTATAATGTTCTCCCTCTTTAACACTCCCAGCTTTGGCTTCTCCTGACTTCTTCTCCTTAAATCCCTTTCTTCCCCGACATCCAGGCTCAAGCCACCCTCAGAGGCTGCACTCAGAAAGAAGCACGCTGAAGACCCATAATGCAATGCTTGGTTCTGGAAGCTTGCTCAGGAATTCAGATGCAGTGGGAGACAAAAAGGAATGGAATCCTTCTGAATAACTGGGCAGGAAGTGATCCCAGAATATGCTAGCTTCCCTCCCTCTGAGTCTAAAGATCTAGTAAGGAGCCCACCCTTGGATCTTGGAGAGAGCTCCCTTTTAATATCGGGACACAAACCGACATTTTGAGTAAACCTGATAGTCGAATACCAGGGAGTACCGTTTGTGACAAACAAGAAGTCATTAATTCTTTATTATATTTTTGCTTTAACGAAAGCTGTTGACCAAACCACCTGGCTTCTCCAAGGGCTTCTTGGAGAAAACCCTTATCTGCTACATCCAGGACCAAGCAGCTGGATGGTTTATTGAAAATGCCAAAGGGATGAATCATAAAACATGCCACATATGTAGCCTAAACATTTTGTTTAACTTTAAACATTAATTTGCTGATATTTTATTGTAGAGTCAAGGCCTTTGCTTTGAGTGCAAGGACCTGATTGGAGTTCCTAGAAGTCTTTCTTACATTAAATCACAGCCAAAATTCATTGGCTTCTGATTTTCAGCTTCAGATTCTTACATTAAAGTAGAATGAAAACCTAAAGGCATTGGGAACCAATCTCTAGGCAGAATCCCTTTATATCACCTACTCCACTCCCCTTAAACCTTTAAATTTGCCTGTACTTACTTTTGCAACTATTTTCTCAAGTGACTCATTTTTGTTAAGACTCTCCAAAGTAATCAACCTGGTTTTCAAAGAAAGGAAAAAACTCTCTTTTGGCACTCCTATTTTATTAGTTTATGTAATATTGAATTAAGTTTCATAATTCTAGTAACAAGTACAACTGGCGTAAACAGGTTTGGGAACAAACACCACTGACTCTTCTTAAGTACACTACTGGGGGGAGAAGCAGTACATAGATATATTGCAAAAGAGCCTACAACCCAAGTTCTGGACAATGATGAGTATGGTTTAGAAAAAGAATGGAGGATATGGGGTAAATGGGTGGGGTCCTTTAGGTAAACATTGGTAAGAGAGCATCTGGTATATTTTGAGCCATCATCATTCATTTAATAATTTTAACAAGATGACTGGCTTGTTAGTGTTTTTAATATACTTCTTTCTGTTCAAATACCAAATTTGTCAAGAGCAGAAATCGTTTCATTCATTGTTATACCCCGGTGTTCATTGGAATGATTGGCATATTGTAGGTGTTCCACAAATATTTGTTTAAAAATGAGGATTCATATGCATTTTATTAAGGTCTATCAACATTAAAATTATAGATTTCAAGGTATTTAAATTAACATTGATGTACTGCAAACTCTGGTAAACTATGCTAAATTAAATAGGGTAAATTACATAAATTATTGTTCTTTAATAATATTAATACTTTTATCACAGAATAACAATTTCAGAGCTTGAAGTTGCTTTAGAAGTAATTTGATTGCTGCCAGGCACACAGACACAAAAACAATTGAAAGAGCAGTTTGGATGTTCTTTCATTAGGTTTTTTTTTTGCCTTGAGCTTTTTTTCTTCTGCTGCTATAAAATACTTTTCTTTCTCTGGTGAAAAGTACTTCCTTCTCATCAGGTTTTTGAAGTTCTGGAAAGATTGGGGTTGAAGGCTTTGTTTCCGTGAAACTCATTATTGCCCTGAGGATTAAAAGGCAATGGCAGCTTTGTGTTTCCATCCTCACCGTGTGTATTAGGGTTAAACGAGTACCTACCACAATATCATGCAACTAGCATGTGCCAGTCTCTAAGCCTTTGAATTCCTGTCACATGTCCATCACCATGGGGCTCTCGAGAATATTGGACAGCTGCTCACTCAGCAAGCATTCACAGAGTCCTGTTCAGATGAGCCAAGTACTGTGCTAAGTCTTGAAGCAGAAAATAAACAAGACTCTGTTCTCAAATAACCACAGTCATTTCTGAAAGGCAGATAAACAACTGTAATAAAAGTACAAGATCCTGTAGGAAAAAGAATATCTGTCTGAGGAAAAAAGGGGAGAGGTGGTATTTCAAAGAGGGATTCCCTAGGGAGGCAGTTACTTTAAATCTGAGAGTCTTCAAGGATGAGCAGGAAGATGGGGGTCAGGGTGTCCAGGTGTCTGGGAGAGGATGGTCCAGGCCCTGGATACAAATGTATAAAAGCAGGAGCTGTGGCAGAGGCTGCTGTGTGGGTATGTTGAGTTGGGAATGGCCTCAATGTGGGGGAGTGGGGAGAGCTGAGGCCAGATTGTAAAGTACCAGGAGATAACTTGGTCATTAGCCTGTTGGTCACAGAGAATCAGGAAGGGATTTTAAGCAGGTGCATGGCAGCTGGAGGGAAATGACAGTCTCCCCAAGGGGATAAAAGAAACCCACTGAGAGAATCATTTGTGTCTAACTATAAAATTCCAGATAAAAGTTTAGAAGGAGTTCTGATAAAGGTAAAACCTTGTGGCTTATATGAAGTTTCCAGTGGTGACTTAGATTTGAGGAGTGTTGAGAAGGGTGGAAGGGATTGGGATAACCCATGAAACAGAGGTAGGAGTGAGCAAGGTTTGTTGGGGGAATTCTGAAGAAACTGGCCTGGCCATAGCAGAGAGTAGGTATGGGAGAGAGTAGGAAATACGATTTGGTCAGGGAACTGAAAGCCAGATGGGAGTAATGAATTTTAGTTGATTACAAATGGACACATATAAATGAATCTTACAAAAATATTTAAATCTAGTCCATTGTCTCATCCCTCTTGAAAGAGAGAAGGAAGGGAAGTATTAGCTTTCTGGGATGGAAAGATATTGCGGTGATCTTTGGTGTGACTCCAGAGGGGTTGAGGATTGGAACAGAACCAACTTCCATGTCTATTTATTTACTCGATTATTAATTTTATTTACTTTTTTCTCTTTCTTTTTTTTTTTTTTTTTTTTGAGAAGGAGTCTCGCTCTGTAGCCCAGGCTGGAGTGCAGTGGTGTGATCTCGGCTTACTGCGAGCTCTGCCTCCTGAGTTCACGCCATTCTCTCGCCTCAGCCTCCGGAGTAGCTGGGACGACAGGCGCCCGCCACCACGCCCGGCTAATTTTTTGTATTTTTAGTAGAGATGGGGTTTCACCATGTTAGCCTGACCTTGTGATCCGCCCGCCTTGGCCTCCCAAAGTGCTGGGATTACAGGCGTGATGGATTACTAATTTTAAAAGTGGGATTTGTTGTTGTTGTTTTGTTTTTGTTTTTTTGAGACAGTCTAATTCTGTCACCCAGGCTGAAGTGCAATGGTGCGATCTCAGCTCACTGCAACCTCAGCCTCTTGGGTCCAAGCGATTCTCCTGTCTCAGCCTCCAAAGTAACTGGGATTACAGGTATGCACCACCATGCCTGGCTAATTTTTTGTATTTTTAGTAGATACAGATTTCACCATGTTGGCCAGGCTGGTCTTGAGCTACTGACCTCAGGTGATCTGCCCACCTCAGCCTCCCAAAGTGCTGGGATTACAGGTGTGAGCCACTGTGCCCGCCATTTTTTTTTTCTTAAATATTTGCAAGAATTTACCAGTGAAGCCAGTTGGGTCTGGAGTTTTCTTTGTAGAAATGTTTAAGTTATGAAGTGTATTTCTTTAGCAGAGGACTATTCAGACTTTCTCTTTGTTTCAATTTTGGTAAATTGTGGTTTTCAAGGGCTTTGTGCATTTTATCTAAGTTATTTGTTGGCATAAAGTTGTTCATAATATTTTGTATTATCTGTTTAATCCTGTTATCTATAGTATCTGTAGTGATGTTCCCTTGTTCATTTCTTTTTTTTTTTTTTTGAGACGGAGTCTCGCTCTGTTGCCCAGGCTGGAGTGCAGTGGCACGATCTCAGCTCACTGCAAGCTTCACCTCCCGGGTTCATGCCATTCTCCTGCCTCAGTCTCTTGAGTAGCTGGGACTACAGGTGCCCACCACCACGCCTGGCTAATTTTTTGTATTTTTAGTAGAGACGGGGTTTCACCGTGTTAGCCAGGGTGGTCTCGATCTCCTGACCTTGTGATCCGCCCGCCTTGGCCTCCCAAAGTGCTGGTATTATAGGTGTGAGCCACCGTGCCCGGCCTCCCTTGTTCATTTCTAGTGATGTAGGTAATTGGTATTCTCATTATTTTTCTTGATCAATATTTCTAAAATTTATTTTAATAGCTTGATACTTACATGTAATAATTATATCTGATAGGTAAGTTGACCACTTAATGAAAAAGGAGTACATTTTCTAGTAATCAAAAATAGAATTTAAGTGTCTAAAAGTAAGAATTGCTTACTTGGTTAGAAAAAAATAAAATCTGCCAAAAGAAAAAGTATTTAAACCTGATCTTTGGAATTTTACTCTTAATGGCTGTATATAATTCAGTATATTTGAACTTGGTATAACAAGATCTATTATAAACAATCTTGAGTTAGAGTAGATCTTGAGTTGAGCTTAGTATTTGCTCAGGTATTTATTTGTTTAGTTTTTGTAGGACTGTTAAATTCTATTTTCTTCTTTGGACCAACCGGAGATAGATACTAAAATAAAAGAAGTCCTTTTTTCTTCCCTTCTAAGTATACTTTTAGAGCAGGGTTTCTCAACCTCAGCACTATTGACATTTTGGGCTGGATGATTCTTTGTTGGGGGAGTATGAGGGCTGTCCTGCGCATTGTAGAGTGTTTTGCAGCATCTGTGTTCTCTACATACTACATGTTGTAACAGTCCTCTAGTTGTAACAACCAAAAATGTCTCCAGACATTGCCAGATAACCCAGGGAGGGAGGAGGGGAGCACCATATTGATAACCACTACTTAAAGGGTAAGAGGGATTGAAAACCTTTTGTTTCTCACAGTATCATAAAATCTGAGTAGTAGCATTGTTGAGAACTTGGTTGAGCACATCTGCAGAATGGGAGGATTTCTTGTTTAAAAGGTTTTTCCTTCCAAAAGGAATGCTTGTTTTTTTTTAGTTGAAGGAAGTTTTTTGTTTTTTTTTTTTTAATCTTTTTCTTACGTCATCAGAGAATCTGGAGATATAATGTGGAGCTTTGCAGACCACCTAAGTCATTCTTGCTTGGAGTAAAATGGTGCCTAAACCATCTCGATAATGAGGCCAACCTCCTGGGGAAATAGTGTGCCTGGCTTTCCTTGGTAACTTCTTCTAATGATTAGTGCACCTTATCTCTGAAAGGACTGAATCTGTGAAGATCCTTTTGCTTACTAAAATAGTTTTCATTATCTTTTGTTCTCATTAAGTGGAAAGACATGAAGGATCTAGTCACATCCTTAGTTACCTTGATGGCCTTTCCAAATTTAGAATTCATCTTCTTAGCTGTAATCAAATCTACCCAGATTAAGCCCTTAAGGCAACCTTCCTGAACGTTCCATCCTTAGTCATGTCTTCATTACATTTGTTCATGTGTTTGAGAGATGCAGGAGTTGGAAGAGAACGGACAGATTTCACCCTTGTTTAGAGATCCGTTTTCTATAGCCATTGATCTCTGCCATTCCTACATCCCAGCCCCCACAACCTAGACTCCTCCCTGCAAATGGAGACTATAAGTCAGTGTTTTCTGAGACATCTGACCATACTTGCAAAATAGTTCCAGCGTAGAAAGAACAAGAACATTAGAAGCGAGGGTCAGAAGGAGCCTAGAAAACCTGCTATATTGTATGTGCATTGGGTCGCTGTTTTAGATTTAGAAATGTTTCACAATGTCTTCCTGAAAAGAATGTTTAAATGGTGGATTTTAAGATGGGCGCTTAAATTCAGGCATCTGTTCCTTCACACAATGGGCAAAGAATGGAAACGTAATTAGCAATGTAAGTCAAGCTCTTAAGATAACGTGATTTGATGCAGTACTTTATATTTTCCTTTTTGTTTTCTCATTTGGCATATTCTGACAGTTTCCATGGTAATTAAAAAGAATTTGGGACCTTAAAGGGATGAATTTCCATCCTATGAATTATTACCATTTTGCGAAGCCACTGTACCGGTTTACTAAAAACTGTTTTGAGCTCTATTATATGATGTCGCAAATATTTTTAGATGTTTTGTAAGAGGCACAAATATTATAAAATCATTAAAAATTGTTATTGAAGTATAATATGTATACATGAAAAGTGGGTAAATCATAAGTGTACAGCTTAATAAGTTTTTATAAATGTAACCAGCAGTTAGATTAATAAGCAGAACATTACCAGCCCCTTAGAAGCCTCCTCAGGCTGCCTTACAGATATACCCGATCAAGGCTAATCACCCCTAATTTCTGTCAGCAGAGCTTTGCACTTTATATAAATGGAATAATACAGTATGAGCTCTTGTGACTGGTGTGTCTTGCTCAACATTTGATAACATTATTTTGAAACAGGAGGATGTTTTCTGTCTGGAAAAGAGATCTGCTTCTAAATCATTATGGTTAAAAGCATTTATTAAATGCTTTCGTGTGTAGAACCGTACTAGGAAGTACACATATCATTGGTTCCTATCCTTTATTTTAAGTGGAAAGCATTGACACAGCAGCTGTGAGAAGGACTTTGAAAATCCTTGATGTAAGATGAGATAGATACATGAAAACATGTATACAGCTGGAGAGATTACAAAAATAAAGTGTGCCCATTATCCCCTTCAGAAATGGAAAGTACATTTTGAGGAGTTGTGAAGGAAGACAAAGCTGTAAGTGTTGCATACTTATTCAGGATTTGATCAACGTGAATGCTTGCTAACTTCAGGACTTAAGGATGTAATAGATGTTGAGGCCTGCCTCCTCCCAATTAGTTTCCTGCAGAAGGTGAAATTTTAGGAATTGTTTGAATTAACAGTAGTTAGTGAATCTTTGGCTAGTGGATATTCCAAATGGAGTAGAGGTGTGGACAAAGGCCCAAAGGCCTGGGATGATTTCTGATTTTCATTCTGAAAATGGAACTACATAGGAAATTGTGGTTTGCCAGTTGACTTTTCTTCTCGTTTGTTTGGACTTAGACAATAATACTTTGCCTATGTTCCTTCAGTGAGGAACTTTCTCATCTTCTTAACCAGAGTAAATGATGCAGTCAGCAAAATGAATGCTTTGTCACCACACCGAACTAGCTTTAAATCGTATGGTGTTACCACTGCTTCTCAAGTGGTGGTATCAATTTATACTCTCACCAGGAGTGAATGAGCATTCTAGCTTCTCTGTATCTTTACCAGCATTTGCTATTGTCACATTGTTTATTTTTTCAAATAGCTGATAGGTATGAAGTGCTATTTCATTGTTTTTTTTTTATGTTGAATTTCTCTAGAGAGGTTGAAAGTTTTTTGTAGGTTATTGTCCATTTGGGTTTTCTCTTCCATTTAGATCCTTATTTGTATTTGTCTTGATTTGTAGTAGTTCTTTATGCCTTCTATGTACTAATCCTTAGTTAAAATGTGTTTTCAATATCATCTTCCTCTCTATGGCTTATCTTTTAACTTTGTTGAGTACATCTTTTGTTGTACTAAATCTTTTTTATTATAATAAAGTCCTAATTATCAATCTTTTCCTTTAATTTTTTATGACTTGTGCTTTTTATCTTTGCCTTGTTTTAAAATTGTTTCTATCCCCAAAGTCATGAAAATGTTCTTCTAATCCTCAGTATTTTCTAAAAGAAAGTTTTTCTAAAATCACGCTTTTCACTTTTCAGCCTGTATTCCATTGGGATTCTATTTTTTGGTATAGTTTTAGATAGAAAGCTATTTTTAAAAATTGTTTATTTCCTATACAGAAATACCATGTACTTAATAATTCACTCTTTCCCCCCGATAATATCTATATCTGTACTTCCTTACTATATGTGTGAGTACATCTATGGACTTCATTCTGTTCCTTGATCTGTTTTGGTATCTCTGTGCTATTATTACACTGTCTTCATTACTATAGATTTAGAATAAGCCTGGCTATTTCTTAGGAGAAATTTTCCCCTTTTGCTCTTCTTTAAAAGTGACCTATTCTTGATCCTCTGCTTTTTTTTTTTTTTTGAGACGGAGTCTCGCTCTGTGTCACCCAGGCTGGAGTGCAGTGGCGCAATCTGGGCTCACTGCAAGCTCCACCTCCCGGGTTCACGCCATTCTCCTGCCTCAGCCTCCTGAGTAGCTGGGACTACAGGCGCCCGCCACCACGCCTGGCTAATGTTTTTGTATTTTTAGTAGAGATGGGGTTTCACCATGTTAGCCAGGATGGTCTCAATCTCCTGACCTCGTGATCCACCTGCCTCAGTCTCCCAAAGTGCTGGGATTAGAGGTGTGAGCCACGGCGCCTGGCCAGAATAATTTCATGATAGTCAATGTATTTACTATATTAAGTCTTTCATTTGTGTATATGGTATATCTCTTCATACATTTAGATTTTCTTTTGTACCCCAAGATAATGTTTTTGCATACCTTTAAAAATTTTATTTCAAGGTCCCTCATAGTTTTTGTGGCATTTTTTAAAGGTAAAATGTAAGGTAATCCCAGTGCTTTGGGAGGCCAAGGCAGGAGGATCACTTGGTGCCAGGAGTTTGGGCAACATAGCGAGACCCTATCTCTCCAAAAAAAAAAAAAAAAAGCCAGACATGCTGGCACCTGCCTGTAGTTCCAGCTACTTGGGAAACAGAGGTGGGAGGATTGCTTGAGCTGAGGACTTTAAGGTTACAGTGAACTATGAACATGCCATTGCACTCCAGCCTGGGTGACAGAATGACACTCTGTTTCTAAAAAATAAAAAAAGTAAAGCAATTAGGATTAAATCTAATTCCATGCAATGCCATGGTTCCCTTCCATAGACCTGTGACTTCTGAAAGTCCAGCTGGATGGACAAACTTGTTCAGATTAGCATAGAAACTGTGAAGGGAAGCTGATTCTGAGTTATCACATACCAGCCTGGTCATAAGAGCTGTATATGGTAGCTCTGTGACTATGTCCCAGAACCTGCCGAGCAGCAAACGTATGGGATGCATCATGGGCTGCATCCTTTGAATAGAATTTCATCTCTTCCTGGAAGAGAACAGAATCCATCATCACTGAGGGAAAACTCAGTTTCTAAGCTGAGTTTTAGCTGCTTGCTTGTGCTGTATTTTCCAACTAGTAGTATTTTCATGAAAGATATTGATTTCATTGTCATATTGATGCAGAATGAGAAGTCAAATCAGTTGTTCTACTAGTTCAAGAATAAAATCTGTTTGCCAGTGGAAGACAAAGCTAGTGGGTAACATACCAAAATTAATTTTGCTTACCTGATATTTTCTCCAAGAGCAGGGAGCCCATGAGTCCTGGGAGTCACATGTTGAATGTTAAAACTTCCAAACAGTGATAGAGTTCACAATTTAGCTAAGAAGGGACCTCATCAAAGTCCACAGGAGTCCTGAAGATGGGATCCTGTTGTTTAGATATTTATGCAGAATACAAGAAAAGAGGAAACAGAGTTTGAGTTAGATATTAGAATATCCTTCCATCGAAGGTGGTTGTGGCCGGGCATGAAGGCTCACTCCTGATCCCAGCACTTCGAGAGGCCGAGGTGGGAGGATTGCTTGAGCCTAGCAGTTTGAGACCAGCCTAGGAAACATGGTAAGGCCCGTTTCTATTAAACTAAATTTTAAAAATTAGCCTGGCTGGTGATACGAACCTTTAGTCCCAGTTACTCAGGAGGCTGAGGTGAGAGAATTGCTTGAGCCTAGTAGATCAAGGCTGCAGTGAGCCATGATTGTGTCACTGCACTCCAGCCTGGGCGACAGAGTGAGACCTTGTCTCAAAAAAGAATAAAAAATAAAGGATCGATTTTATCCATTCACCAAATACTTGTTAGACTGAGTGCTAAGCTTGTAATAGAAGGATGGTTAAGTCATGATTTTCACACCCGGTGAGTGATTTGGTCCCATGCAGGTGAATTAAGGTTATATGCAGATGAGTCTGCTGTGTAGCAATTGTACTCTGTGTTGGCTAGTGATGACGTGTAACAGTTTCTGCCCTCAAGGCACTCTGCCTTCATTGAGGATAGTCAACAAGGTAACACCTGTCATGATCCCATGTGGAAAACATTACAGATAAAACATAGGTGGAGGACCCACAGTGCCACTCAGTGGAGGTAAAATGCCTGGGAGGAGTCTTGGAGGGTGAACTAAAGTGAAATGAGATATTTTTACTTAAACCAACCTTCACCATATCATAACATAAGAAAATAAAAATCCTTAATATGTTAAAATGCAGATTTCTTCTATAAGAAAAATATGACCCGATGTGCACCATTACAGAGACCAAGTTTACATTCAAGAGGCAAATTCTTGGTTGAAAGAGAAAAAGGGCCAGTTTTTATTATCTTAGAGCAATGCGGCTAAAGTAACCCAGGAAAGATTTAATTGGAGCTCTTCTGTTCAAATGTTACTTCCATGTTTGGAGATGTTATTCATGATAATGAAATTTCCTTGGTCGATTCAAGATTACCTAGTTTCCCTAAGACATTTAATGGAAAACTTCTCCTGGCATATTTTACATAGCTGCTTACGCTGCGAAGAAGAGGCCAGCACTTGGGCTGTAGCAAGAGCTTGATTTATTCCGGAAAGCAGTTTATTCAGCCGTCAAATGAGATTATATGTGTGGCTGTTAGCCATCACTTCACAGAAATATTCTTATTCCTCAACAAGGCCTCAAACTTTTATTTATTTAAGGGCAACAAAAATCACAAATGTAGATTCTCCTAAAACATCTCTTTGGAAATGTGATTTTTCACAGGGTGCTGCCATTCCCTGTCTGCTGATGATGGCTACAACTAAACTGGACTGCCGGACGTTTTCCACATGTCACCTGCTGTCCTTGGGCAGCGGTATCCCCCACTAGCCAGCACACTTAGGTATGCTTAGGTTTTTTTTTTTTTTTTTTCCCTGAGACGGAGTTTCACTCTTGTTGTCCAAGCTGGAGTGCAATGGCGTGATCTGAGCTTATTGCAACCTCTGCCTCCTGGGTTCAAGCTATTCTCCTGCCTCAGCCTCCCAAGTAGCTAAGATTACAGGTGCGTGCCACCACACCAGGCTAATTTCTTGTATTTTTAGTAGAAATGGGGTTTCACCATGTTAGCCGGGCTGGTCTCAAACTCCTGACCTCAGGTGATCTGCCCGCCTCGACCTCCCAAAGTGCTGGGATTACAGGCGTGAGCCACCGCACCCAGCCAGGTACACTTAGGTTTGTGTAATCCTGAAAGGCCTCAGGCATAAAAAATCCCTTTTTAAAATGAACTTCTTTTGTCATATGTTTCTGTCTTGGGGGTGGTCTCTCAATGTAGAAACTCTAGAGTTTAAAATTGAAGTCTAAATTTGGATGTGAAAGTGAAGTTTCTTTTTATTTTTTATCTTATTTTAGCATTTAGGGATTTGAGTAAAAGTGGTGGTATTTCTACTCTGTGATTGAATTGCAGTTTCCTCAGCCCAACATGACAAGCGACATATCATTAAAAAGAAAAACTCATATGTGAAGTAGCTGTGACATAGAGTGGGCTGTTGATTCGAAAGGTCAACCTGGTTGGAAGCTTGAAGGCGTTGGGCTTTCTGCCTGGCAGTCTCTCCCTCGTGTACCTACAGGTAATGTTTGGAAAGTCAAGGACTGGGGAGAAATTGAGACTTCAGATTCCTTAAGAAGCAACAGCGAGGTTCTTTTTGCCTCAAGAAGAGTTTGTCAGTTAGACTCATGGTTCTCAACTAGGGTAGATTCTGTCCCCCTCAAGGGACAGTTGGCAATGTCTGGAGACCTCGTTGGTTGTTACAGATTCGGGGGATGGGGAGGTGCTCCTGGCATCTAGTGGGTGGAGGCCAAGGTTGCTGCTAACCATCCTATAGTGCACAGGACAGCCTCTCCTCAACAAAGAGTTATCAGGCCCCAAATGTGAAGAGTGCTGAGGTTAAGAAACACTAAGGCAGACTGAGCTTTTGAAGTGAAGTAGGAAGCGGGACTCGACTCCAGAGACAGGCTCAGATGCTGGACCAAATTGAGGACTAGGTAAAACAGGGCCAGGGTGGAAGCAGCTTTTTGTAAGACATGCCCACTAGTGTGCCATGGCAACACCTGGGCATTACCTCCCCTTTACATGGCAATGACCTGATGACCTAAAAGGTACTACCCCTTCCCTAGAAATTTCTGCATGTAATACCCCTTAACCTCCATATTATTAAAAGTGGGTATAGGTCGGGCACGGTGGCTCACGCTTGTAGTCCCAGCACTTTGGGAGGCCAAGGCAGGCGGATCACGAAGTCAGGAGTTTGAGACCAGCCTGACCAAGACGGCGAAACCCCGTCTCTACTAAAAATACAAAAATTAGCTGGACATGGTGGCACACGCCTGTAATCCCAGCTACTTAGGAGGCTGAGGCAGGAGAATTGCTGCTTGAACTCGGGAGGCGGAGGTTGCAGTGAGCTGAGATTGCACCACGGCACTCCAGCCTGGGCAACAGAGTAAGACTCTGTCTAAAAAAAAAAAAAGGGGGGGGGTTATAAATGTGATTGCAAAACTGCTCTGAGCTGCTACTCTCTGGCTATGGGGTAGCCTTGCTCTACAGGAGCAGTCACAGAGCTGTAACATCTCCTCGTCAATAAAGCTGTTTTTTCCTCTACCTCTGGCTAGCCCTTGAAATCTTCCCTGGGCAAAGCCAAGAACTCCTGTGGGCTAAGCCCCACTCTTCTACTAAAGTAGTGTAAGACCATCATTGCAAACCTTTAGAACATATAACCTGTAGGAAGGTTTGGGATTTGGGCTGGAATAGGGCAAAAAATTCTAGACAGCAAATAAAGAGACCCAAGTATAGATAGGAGTTGCCCAGTTCAGGAGGTACTTTCTGAAGGGCATCTTTCAGGACAAATCTTTTCCTGATGCAGACAGACATAGTCCTGGTTTTCATTCATTACTATTGCTAATGTGGGCCTACTTGTGTAAGTCAGTTGATATTCATTAAACTCTTACAAGGCATTCTTTATGATAATGAAACATAAATGATGATAGCATATATGATATAAAACTGAATTGTAGTTAGCTTTGGAAAATAGTACTTGAAAGTTTCTATTTAAGCCTCTTTCTAGCAAACTCTCAAATATTCATGTAACAAAAAAAGACAGCATAAAACATTGAAGTGAACTATTTTTTTCATTTACCTATTAATTTCTTTTTTTTTTTTTTTTTTTGAGACGGAGTCTCGCTCTATCGCCCAGGCTGGAGTATAGTGGTGCGATCTCGGCTCACTGCAAGCTCTGCCTCCTGGGTTCACGCAGATCTTGGGAGGCCTCAGCCTCCCGTGTAGCTGGGACTACAGGCGTCTGCCACCACGCCCGGCTAATTTTTTGTATTTTTAGTAGAGACGAAGTTTCACCATGTTAGCCAGGTTGGTCTCTATCTCCTGACCTTGTGATCTGCCCTCCTCGGCCTCCCAAAGTGCTGGGATTACAGGCGTGAGCCACTGCACCCGGCCTTACCCATTAATTTCAAGCAATAGGTTTAATCTTTTTATTTTCTTCTAAGAGCTGCTAATGAATAGTACAATGGCTGGTTTACGTATCATGTTTCCCTGGCTTTCCCAATCCTTGGTGAAGATGTTAGGTTCAGATTATGAAATAGACAATATTTGACCCTTTGTGGTGTACAAATATAGCATTTTCATGTGGTTTTAATAGAAGAAGGCAGTGATCTAAATACAACCCCACCACCCCTGCCAGGGCCGTTTCCAGCCTGATATTGAAGTAGGACAAATAAATTGCCTATTTTTCTTTCTTTTTTTTTCTTTCTTTTTTTTTTGAGACAGAGGCTTACTCTGTTGCCCAGGCTGGAGTGCAGTGGCCCAATCTTGGCTCAGTGCAACCTCCGCCTCCTGAGTTCAAGTGATTCTCCTGCCTCAGCCTCCCGAGTAGCTAGCTGGGATTATAGGTGCGTGCCACCACGCTTGGTTAGTTTTGTATTTTTAGTAGAGATGGGGTTTCACCATGTTGGCCGGGCTGGTCTCGAACTCCTGAACTCAAGTGGTCCACCTGCCTCGGCCTCCCAAAGTGCTGGGATTACAGGCTTGAGCACCTGCGCCTGGCCTCTTTTTCTTCTGAAACTTTGCAGATGTAGCTATAGTCTCATTCTGACCAGTCTTCAAAGGACTCTGGCTTTAGACCTGGGGTTTCTCTCCGAAATACTTAAGAGCCAGAGGATGCTGTCCTTCAACAGCTCCTTTGGAGAAGCAAAGACTCATCCCCCAGTTTCTCTCCTCTGTAAGTATTGATTTCTGTGTGTTCTCTTTTCTGCAGGCGTATGGTATTCCTGTTTGGGTAATTGTTAAGGATGACATGGGAGAAATTCTCGGCTATGTTCAGTCTGTCATTTAATTTATATTTCATAAATGCTTCTCAGTAACTAAATATAGGTGTATAAAATTGATTGTAATAGATATTTGCAGGAAAGTTTTCACCCATATATTTAGTTGAAGTCAGTAAAAATGTCATTTCCAGATAATTATTCAATGTCAGTTGCTTATGTTTATACAGTTTACTTATTCCTAAATATATTTGGATCTCTATCTTACTATAAATTTTCAGTTGGTGCGTCTTTAACATCTTTGTGAGAAAAATTCAATATAATCTCACATACTACAGGTTGTTTGAAAGTCTTATTTTTTCATTGTTTATGTAAAACTGTTAAACATTCATGAACATTATTTAAAATAAAAATGTTGGTCTTTGAGGGTGAAATTAAGAATGTAGAAATGCATACCTTGGTTTCCCAGAATTGAGTTCATCCTAATATGAAACAGCAAGAAATCAGAACCCTGTTTATTATAGTATTATCTTTGTATTTGAAAGCAGGTGTGTGTTCTTGAAAATATTAAACAGAAGTCATAGAGCTACATATTGGCCAGTCAGGAAACTCTCTTCTTCTTACCTTCCATCCCACCTCCAGACTGTTGGCCTAATCCCTCTTTGTGATGTCTGTTGTGCTGGTATAACGATATTTGAAATCTCTGATGAAAACTTTGGCCTCAATTGACCCTTCCCTAAAGTTGAAGAGATTTCTCCAAATAAGGAAATGAAGGGAGTTAAGAGGGTAAGTCATACAGTTTGGATGTGTATCCCTGCCCAAATCTTATATGGAAATGTAATCCCCAGCATTGGCAATGCTGCCTGGTGGAAGGATTGTGGGAGTGGATTTGTCATGAATGGTTTAGCACCATCTGCCTTGGTACTGTCCTCCTGATAGTGAGTTCTCATGAGCTCTGATCTTTTAAAAGTGTTTGGCACCTCCCCACTCTCTCTCTTGCTCTTGCTCTGGCAGTGTGACGTACCTGCTTCCCCTTTGTCTTCTGCCATGATTGTAAGTTTCCCGAGGCCTCCCCAGAAGCCAAGCAGATGCCAGCATCATGCTTTCTGTACAGCCTGCAGAACCATGAGCCAGTTAAACTTCTTTTTTAAATAAATTACCGAATCTCGGGTGTTTCTTTACAGCAGTGTGAGAATGGGCTAATACAATAAGTGAGAAAGAAAGGAAAATTTGCCCAACTATGTATCATCTTTCCCAGGTAATTGGGAGTTTTCTGTGCTTTCATTCCCATGAGGAAATGTCTCTATAAATGCTACAGAAAAGATCTACTCTTTTGTGATTGTCATAGTCAGCTACAGTGATGCCTCGGGAAAAATAAGACTGCCACAGCTGAAACCCAAGCTCTTAATGACCAAGGTAGTTATTTGCTGTGATGTTGCTGCTTTTGTTGATACCATCAAAGGCATTATTTGAGGCATAGCTTGCTTTCCTAGCCAGCTTCCCAACTTTCATTGTGCACGTTCATTGCCCAAGTGCAATTGCAAGTGCAGGGGCTACAGTGAGGAATAAGACAGTCCTTGTCCTTGAGGAAGAGCCCACAGTCTGTTGGGCAGAAAAATTATAAGGGTTATAAGCAAAACAATAGCAATTTTTATTGTGTTCAAAAATGCACTTTCTTCTGGTGACAGGATAGTCCTAATACTGGTCTACATATCTACCACATATGAATATGTAACATGCATTTCTCTTTTACATAGTAGCTGGCTATCTTAATGACTGTATTAACAATTTTCAGATTTTAGTTATATCTAAATGTCGCTACTTTTGCAAGTGAACATCCTGCTGAAACGTATTCAGTTGGGAAGAATCTGGCCTTTTTGAAAGGGCATTTTCTGAATGTAGCAAATTACCACTGATAGTTTAATGCAGTTAGGAAAATGGAAGTGAATGGCAATGAAACTGATTAAAACCATGAGTTGTGTCACAGAATAAACCATAAATGATATGAGTAACTATAATGCCGTAATGAGACACTGTCATTACTTGGTACTTCCTTCTTCAGAAGCCTGATAACAGCATCACAGGAGCCTGAAAATGGATTAAGTCATTGTTTGAATGTGGACATATTCTAGTCTCACATATTTTAGTCTCAGATACGATGCTTCATTTAATTATATCTGTAAATTTATTACCTACAGACATTATCTTTAGGATCAAGGAGACAAGGTATATGTTATTGTTCCCATGGTAACTTTGTACTTAAAATGGCAGGCTGCGCTTACTTGATTTAAAAATATCTACAGTTTGATTGCTGTAAAAACCTGTGTTCATAATTTGCTCCCGTCCAGTGACTCACTCCTCATTTAACTGGCATTTCATCAAATGGCTTGATCACATAAATTGTTTGGAGAACTAACAAGGTTATTGCTCTAGCGCACTAAAGATATTTTAGATTTCTATCATTTAAGATTTTGAATATTTAAAAAATAGTTTACATGTGTTTTTGCCAAGTTAAGAGTGAAACAACCTTAGTGGAATGTTTATTTTCTTTTTGAGACAGGATCTCACCCTGTTGCCCAGGCTGGAGTGCAGTAGCAGTGATTATGGCTCATTGCAACCTCGGCCTCCTGGGCTCAAGTGATTCCCCCACCTCAGCCTCCCAAGTAGCTGGAACCACAGTTGTGCACCACCACGTCTGGCTAATTTTTGTGTTTTTTGTAGAGATGGGGTTTTGCCATGTTGCCCAGGCTGATCTTGAACTCTTGGGCTCAAGCTGTCTGCCTGTCTCAGCCTCCTAAAGTGCTGGGATTACAGGCATGAGCCACTGGACCTGGCCTCATGTTTGTTGATATTTCATGGGCACAGTGATGAATTGTACTTTGGTGTGATATGGGGCATCTTAAGCTAGCAGAAGTTACAAGGCAGATGTGCCTACTGGCTTTTCACTTGAATTTATAACAGTGGACTTGAAAGTTTTGATCTATTTGTATCTCTCCTCTGCTGTCACAGAAGTCCCATTTTAGCCAACCTGCTGCCTTATTTTTTAAGATGGAGCCTCCTTACACACACACACACACACACACATATACATTAATAAACTAATACATGTTCTTTTCAAACAAACTTAAGCAGTGCAGACATGCTGCATTAGTTTCCATCCAATAGCTTGGAGTGGGTGCCTGGGAACAGCTCTACCTCAGGAGGAAGGTGCTGGGCTTTGTGGCTGCCTTTAACCACTGAGAGTCTTTATACACGACTTTTGCAGATGACTGGGGTTTCCAACACACTTCAAATTTGAGATAAGCAGGGAATAACAATTTATGTAGATATATCTGAGCCTGAATTGCATTGTGTATCCCCATTGGTGACTCCAAAGTCTCCTACTTTGGAGACGTGAGCAATGACAATTCTGTGTTGTTTTTTTCTGTTTAGATATCCATTCCAAAAACTTGGGGACAGTGTAGGAAGAGAACTGCTTCCACTGTGAGCTTCTCTTTTATCCATCTCTGCCTTTATGGCAGTCTTTCATTGGCAGAGTGTGTGTGTATTTCTGTGTTGGCATCTTTTTTTGATGGCTCAGACAACCTCCCTTGGTCTCTGAGAAAATAAAATTATAGCTCTAGCCTCATGAGGCAGGCCCAGAGACTGCTGCCTCAGGCGCCCTTCCTGCTGTATACCTCCTGAGGTTGGATAGAGCAGCTGAAAATCCGGCCGAGCCTTTCAGAGCCTCTTAGGGGATGTTTAAGTGGCAGATGCACTTAATTATTAGACATGTTCCAAATGCAGGAGAATGAGCTTTGAGAGAGTTTTGAATTTGAGACAAAAGGACGCTTTTTATGAATGAACTTGATTTTCACAGAAATCAGAATGTGTATATCAGTCAAGAAATGAAGGGATATACACACATATGCGTAATACATATATACATGTACATACATACCTATTATAAAATAGCAGATATAACATGCAGGCAGACATGCATATACAAGTATGTGGTGTGTATATAACAACCATTGTACACATATATACATATTATATGTACATATACATGATACATATATACACGCAAAAAAATTTACTGAGTCCTTACTATGTGTAAGTCCTGTTTCACCTGAATCAACTAATGTAATCCTCATTGTATCACAGATGTGACCGCTGAGGTCACATGGCTAGGGAGTGGTAAGGCCAGTATTTAAGCCCAAGAATTCTGGCTCCAGCTGTGTTTCTCTCTTCCTCCTGATGGAGGGGGTGCAGTCAGTGTCATTTAAAGGCATGATTGATTTGGTTTTTTGGGTGTTGGTGTTCATAACCACAAAGGGACCTGCTGAGAGAGAGAGAGAATGGAGAATGCCATTTTTCCTACCTGTTTTCATCAGCCAGTACAGGAGAGGGAATAGGGGAACTTGTGGCTCATTTTAAAATGGCACCAATGATGGCACAGGCACACCTTTTTTTTTTTTTACACGTTTTTTACAGACAGGGTCTGGCTCTGTTGCCCAGGCTGGAGTACAGTGGTGCAGTCACAGCTCTCTGCAGCCTCAAATCCTGAGCTCAAGCGATCCTCCCACTTCAGCCTCCCAAGTAGCTGGAACTACAGGGCACACCACCACACCCAGCTAATTTTTGTATTTTTGGTAGAGATGGGGTCTCACTGTGTTGCCCAGGCTGGTCTTGAACTCCTGGGCTCAACTGATCCTCCTGTCTTGGCCTTCCAAAGTGCTGGGATTACAGGCATGAGCCACCGTGCCCAGCTGTGGCACACTTTTGTTGGTGGGTTAGATCTGGGGAAAGTAGTGACAATCAATTGGGCCAGATCTGATGAGTAAGGAGGATGACACCCCAGAGGTCTGTCATTTTAGGATTCAGTAAAAATAATATAAATTGTTGATCCTCTCTGGAGGCACTTCCAAAAGAAGAGTGGGAGCATCTTTGGCTGCCAGGTGGCTTGAAAGAACAGTTTGTTGTATGGGTGCTTTTGTAATTATTAATAAAACACACAGATAATTTCATTACTTCATTACACTCTATTAGCTGGGATATACATTTGTTTGCCCTAATAGAATCCCCCAAAATGTTATTCAGCATGCCAGAAGTTTCCATACCTCTGATGTGGAAGTCCAAGCTGGCACAGGGACACTCCTCCCCGAAGGGGTCAGAGACCTAGGCTCTGTCTTATTCTATCATACTCAACACTTGGCTTCCATTTCATGATCTAAGACAGCTGCTGCAGTTCCTGCCATCACCTTCACATCCCTGCTAATAGGAAGAAGAAAAGGGAGGTCAGGTCCTTTTGTTTAAAGGCCATTTTGTGGACGTTGCATCTGTCACTTTTCACATCCCAGTGGCCGGAACTTGGTCATAGAATCACACCTAGCTTCAAAAGACTCTGGAAAATGTAATCTTTAGCTGGGCAGCCAGCTAAAAATATTATTACCATAGAAGATGGGTGAGTAGATATTGGAAAACAGTGAAGAGCATCTGCCATACTTATGTATAAAAAAAGTAAAACTGGTAAAAACATATCACATGAACCTTCAGATTTTTAAAAAATCTCAGATGTTAGAATAATTTGATTTTTCTTTCAGCATAATGATACACTGGCAATTCATGTTCCACATTAACATTGCAAATGTAAAACTTTGAAAGACCCATGTAGCTTATGGTATAACTATTAAGAAATCCATGATGAGGCAGGGTACAGTGGCTCACATCTGTAATTTCAGCACTTTGGGAGGCCAAAGTGGGCAGATCTGTTGAGCCCAGGAGTTCGGGACCAGCCTGGGCAACATGGCGAAACCCCATCTCTATAAAAAATTAGCCAGGCGTGATGGCACACGCCTGTGGTCCCAGCTACTCGGGAGGCTGAGATGGGAGGATTGCTTGAGCCTGGGAGATTGAGGCTGTGGAGAGCCATGTTCATGCCACTGCACTCCAACCTGGGCAACAGAATGAGACCCTGTCTCGAAAAATTCATGATGGAGAAAAGGGAGAGTTTTTCACATAGTTGAGAGTAAGAAAGCATGTTGAGCATAAATTTTGTTATTTTGTGAAATGCTCCCAAATTAAGACCGAACAAGACAGAACAAGAAGATACCCAACTGTTTATGGTTAGCATTTGAGGTTGGTTCACCTTCTGCTTTTGATTCATGTTTTGACCAGTGTAATTTGAGAAAGGATATATTTCATAATATGAAATTATGCTAGTTTGAAGTTACATTGAACACTGAGGCCTAACCCTACCTCAAGGTCAGGTGCAGTGTAGTGATCTAAAAAGAATGGAGGCTGGGCATGGTGGCTTACGCCTGCAGTCCCAGCACTTTGGGAGGCTGAGGTGGGCAGATTGCTTGAGCCCAGGAGTTCGACCAGCCTGGGCAAGATGGTGACATCCCACCTCTACAAAAAAAAATACGAAAATTAGCCAGGCATGGTGGTCCCAGCTGCTCAGGAGGCTAAAGTGGGAGGATCACTTGAGCCCAGGAGGTCGAGGCTGCAGTGAACCAAGGTTGTGACACTGCACTGCAGCCTGGGCAACAAAGTGAGAGATCCTGTCTCAGATAGATAGACAGACAGACAGACAGGGAAGACTGGGATGTGCTATAATTGGGCAACAAAGTGAGAGATCCTGTCTCAGATAGATAGACAGACAGACAGACAGGGAAGACTGGGATGTGCTATAATTGTCTTGAACTTTTTATTCAAGGTAATATCTAATATCTTCCTGTGTTCTAATTATAAGCATATGGCTCTCAGCTACACAAACTTTTGATTACAAATATTTAATACTTTTCATCTAAATAAAAGGTAACTAAAGTATATGCTGTATTTTCCTTACACTGACATAAGATGGATTCAGTGATTCTGCAGATGTCAAGTGGAGTTTTCTTCAGGCCAAGATACGGAAACAAAATAAACAAACTGGAAAGTTGTAATTTTCCTCCTATAGTAACCATATGGGGAATCATTTTTAAATAGCCAAGATTGTATCAAGTGCAGAAGGCGATGATTATCCTAGCGGCACTTGTAAAATGAAGTGACAGTTTCTTACAATGTTCCAACCTTCCACTGAGGAAAAGTAGGAATTCCTGCCCTCCCTAAGCTAAGTGCCCCAACTATTTCTTTCATTGCCTGAGCAGTTCTCTCTTTTGCTTTCACATTATTGGCTCTCTATTTAGATTAACATTTTAATTTTTTTTTCAAATTTGAAAAAATACTGACCTTTTTCCAGTTGTATCTATCAAAAGGATTGCTTCAAAAGCATCTTGTTCCCTAGTCTTTTACCGAATTATTCTAGGCACAAACTTCATATTAACATCAAAATCATAAAGAACAAAAGTAATGGAGGAGGTCAGATGATTTGGGGTGTTAAAGCAAGTTTCTGCAATTGGGTTTTAGATGCTATTAAAGCATTCTGTGTACGAAGTGCTGTAAACAGTAACAACAATTACATCTTTTATTGGTTCAGCATCTCTTGGCTGTCTGAACTATAGAGATTTTGCAGCAGTGGAATATACATCCATAGAGAAACTACACAAAAATTGTACTTTCTTTAGCAGTGTTTTTGGAATTGAGTTTTAGAAATAGAAGTTAATATTTTGGATTTTATTCTTGGATTCACTATAGATTAAGCCTATTCACTATAGATTTGGTAAGTTTGTTCACCTTTGTCTTGGCCTCAGTTTTCTGTTCTATGAAAAGAAAATAGTGGTAGGACAAAGGAAATAACACCCTATTGTGGTTGGAGCCTGGGGAAGGGCGTCTGGTGGTAATAATGTCTTAAATATCACAAATTTGTGGCAGTATTTCAGGTCAGCCAGGAGATTGGTTATTGGTGAGTGGAGTTCACATTTGCCTTACCTTGAAATGTTTTCCAACACTTTGGTAGCAAACTACATCCTCAGTGTGAAGGGAAATGTGTAACAGTTTTTCTTTGGGAAATATTTTTATTGACTTAGCTCCATTTTGTGAGTCACATATTCCAGCTTATAGCAGAGCCTGCTGCAGTTAGTTTGCCAGGCAAATACCCAATAAGATCACAGAGCTCAAGCTTGTATTATGTAAACCTCTTGGTGTGTTATTTTATTTCAGGAGGGCTTGAGACAGACTGATGAGCTGTTACATGATCGTGGAAACAGAGCCTAGTTTTAGAAGTGAATTTAGTTTGAAAAGTAATTGTAAAGGCCAAAATTGATAGACCTTTCATGGTCTCTGTAGCTGCCTTTCCAATATGATAGTCACTAGTCGTTTAAATTGAAATTAGTTACAATTAAGTTAAACTCAGTTCTTTAACCACAGTAACTACATTTAAAATCTTCAGTGGTGGCATGTGGCTTGAGACTACTATGTTGGACGACAAAATACAGTAGATTTCCATCATCACCAAAATTTCCTCGCTGGACAGCATTTGTCTGTAGGCACCTAAGAAAGAATCATGGTATAGCAAGGAGGAGGCTTGAGATGGAAGTTAAGAGATGACTCTATTCTAATTTGTGCCCTTAAAAGTTCTGTGACCATATCTCTGAACCACTCTAGGCCTCAGTGCACACATCAGTACTGCAGTGACTTCTGTATACTTTTGTATATTTATATTGCATTGCTAACATGAAGATCGGATATACTAGTATCATTTTATGGTTTAGAGAGTGGACTTTGGAGTCAGACTGCCAGATTTAAAATACCAGTTACTTCTAAATTAATGTCTCTGGGCCTTGATTTTCTGATCTGAAAAACTGGAGCAATAAAATACCTCCTTTGCATGATTAAGTGTCAAATAGTTTCATACACGTGAAGTGCATAGAACAATTCCTGGCCCATGGAAAATAGTGTTTTAACTATTACGTATATCATCCATTGAAGAGTATAAGGTGCTATCAAAAGCTTTTGTTACAAATGCTGTTTTCAGTTTGCCGTTACTTTCTGGGTCTTTGAACCTCCTTGTAACATGTTATATAGGATGTAAATGTGCCACATGGTAGCTTCTTAATGCTTAGTTGTCCTGCATAAATTAATCCCCTTTAGAAAGTAAATTACTTACAATTTAGAATGGCATACTCATGGTTTGTTCTTTAATCCACCTGTATAATTGGTTCTTCCCCAAAGATATTAACAAGCTTGACGTCGATGCTGAGAAATTCTAGAGCAGAAGAGCAGACTCTTCCTTCACTGTTATTTGTGTTCCTATCTCTCCAATTCCTTAGATTGTAGGACGAAGTAAATCACAAGGGCCAGTGTCTTGTTTGGAAAGGTTTTGTCATACCGCACAGGCGGCCTGCATCCGTTTTCAGTGGGGTGGTTTAACTTGATGAGGCTAATGCCAAGATACAGTACTCAGAGTCCACCCTGTGTTTGACATAGTCATCAACGGTCTTCCTTTTGGACTTCTTTTTGGATGAGGGGAAATGTGCACTAGCCCAGTGGCTCTCACCCTGACTGTACAGTGGAGTCACCTAGAGAGCTTTAAAAATGCCGATGCCTGGTCCCACTCACAGAGGTTCTGATGTAATTATGCAGGGTGCTGCCTGGGCTTGGGGATTTTTAAAAGCTTCCCAAATGATTCTGATGTGCAGCCACGGTTGAGAAGTGCTAGGATGGCCTGCACTGAGTGATATGGAAAGGATACTTTTTGAAGTATGGCCCAAACATGGCTGGTTAAGGGCGAGCCACACCACCCTCCAGGGTGGAGGTAGCTGGTGGCTTTTCTCCGGGTCTTGTCCAGTTCCATAGTTTAATCAGTAATAGGAATCAGCGCAAAGTATACTGATCAGATCCATGGATAACGCGGTTCACCTGAAAGGGGAGACTAGTTGTTAGGTTACAGGTGCCAAAGGCCTTATTGACGGGTAGGAGGGAAAGATGAGTGAATCTAAGGGGAAGGCAAACCTTTTAGTTACTTTAAATAAAGTCAACTGAGCAGGTATAGGATACAGGAAGCTTAGGTCAACAGCTGCATGGAAGTTTTGGTTGACTGACAGCTACAGTAGTTAAGAGTGTATACTTAGAAACCAGTCCTGTGTTTGAATCTGGCTTTACTGTTTCCTCCTGGGGGATCTGGAGCATGTTCCTTAACCTTTCTGAGCTTCGGCCTCCTCTTCTATTTAGTGAGAATAAGAAAAGGCATCCACTTAATTTCATTATTGTGATAATTAAATGAGATGATTTATGAAAACTGTGACTATAATGCCTGGCCCATAGTCAGTACCATGATTATAAATAATAAGGGCATGATTAGCATCATGTTGATCTTCGTCATCATCCTTGTAATAAGCCTGTCTGAAGAGCCTGTGGCATCAGCCACGGCATAAATTGAAATATCTGGCATGGGGCATCTTCATTGTTCAAATATACCATACTATGTAAGATATTAACAATAGGGCTGAGCACGGTGGCTCACACCTGTAATCCCAGCACTTTGGGAGGCCTAGGCGGGCAGGCGGATTACTTGAGGACAGGAGTTTGAGACCAGCCTTGCCAACATGGTGAAGCCCTCTCTCTACTAAAAATACAAAAATTAGCTGGGTGTGGTGGTGCACACCCGTAATCCCAGCTACTCAGGAGGCAGAGAATCACTTGAACCTGAGAGGTGGAGGTTGTAGTGAGTTAAGATCACGCCACTGCACTCCAGCCTGGGCAACAGAGTGAGACTCTGTCTCAAAAAATAAGGATATGAACAATAGGGCAGATTAGATGTGAGGTATGTTATGAACAATAGGGCAGACTGGGTGTGAGGTATGTGGGAACCCTCTGTACCATCTTTGCAATAATTCTGTAAATCTAAAAATACTTCAAAGGTTAAAAATGTTATTGCCAATGTAGTACTTGCCTTAAGTGGGAATATAATATTTTTTTGTTCATTTTCCAACAAATATTTGTGTGCCAGCTTTGTGTTCAGTAAATCTGAAGTTTACCCCTCTCATGAAGAACAAAAATGTTTTTGTGTTAAATATTTCTGAGGCAGACGTTTCTAAGATATGTATCTCCATATGTATGCTGAACCAAATTTGATCCATTTAAAATTTCTTTATTTTGAAATAATTTTGGATAGAGAAAAGTTATAAAAATAGTACAAAGTTTCTGTTAAACCATTCACCAAGCTTCCCCTAACCTTAACAACTTACATAATCATAGTACAACTGTCAAAACTGGGAAATTGACACTGATAAAATGCCAGTAACTATAGATAGCATTTACTTGGATTTCCCCAGTTTTTCTCTTTGCTGTGGCAGGATCTAATTCAGGATCTCACATGGCATTGAGTTGTCCCGTCTCCTTAGTTTCCTCCATCTTGTAATAGTTCCTAAGTTTTTCCTTGTCTTTCGACTTTGATTCTTGAAGAGTACCAGTCAGGTATTTTGTAGCATGTCCCTCAATTTGGATTTGTCTGACATTTTCTCATGACTACATTAAGGTTGTACATTTGAGGCAAAAATGCCACAGATGGGATGTTGCACCCTTTGCAGTGTGTCATATCAGGGGGCACATGATGCCAATATATCTCACTGCTGGTGATATTAATCCTGATCATTTGGTTAAGGGGGGCATCTGCAGGTTTTGATCAATTTTTTTAAGACTTAATGTTTTCAGAATAGTTTCAGGTTCACAGCAAAATTAAAAGCAAGGTACAGAGATTTCCTATATACTCACTGCCCTCACACATGCATTGCCTCCCCCAAGTTTTAATGTATTTTTATAAGTGTATTTGATAATAGATACCACTCATGTGCCATATCACAATATGAGATGGGAGGAATTATGCCCACACATTAAGTGGTTTCAAATAGCTGTGCTTTTGACTTTTTACATGTAATTTCCATAATTTTCTCTCTTTAATCTCATTTGTGCTCTCAGTGATGACTTCTCCCTATTTTCAGAGTTGTGCCACCAATAGCAATTGATAAAGCGGAGAAGCTGTTATAATTGTGTGTAAAGTAAAAGTGAATAGGCTATAAATCAAGACTTGAGAGAGTCCTCTGGAAATAAAGTACATTAATAGGTGTTATTTGAAGCATTTTTTTCTGCCAATTTTAAAAACGAAGTGCAATCTTTAATGGTCCATTTTAACATTAAACAAACCTGGATTTGAATCTATAAGTTTGTTTTTGTTTTTTTAGAGATGAAGTTTCGCTCTTGTTGCCCAGGCTGGAGTACAATGGTGTGATCTCGGCTCACTGCAATCTCCGCCTCCTGGGTTCAAGTGATTCTCCTGCCTCACTGGGATTACAGGCGTGCACCACTACACTTGGCTAATTTTGTATTTTTAGTAGAGATGGGGTTTCACCATGTTGGTCAGGCTGGTCTTGAACTCCTAACCTCAAGTGATCCACCCACCTCGGCCTCCCAAAGTGCTCGGATTACAGGCGTGAGCTACTGTGCCCAGCCGAATTTAACTATAACTTTAAATGGTTAAGAGTAATTTGTAAAGTCAGACGAACCTGGGTTTAAATCCTGGTATTACCCCTCACTAGCAAATTATTTAGCTTTTCCAAGCCACAGCCTTTACAACCAAAAAACCATCTCTTGGGTTGTCATAAAGAGTAAATGAAAAGATGTAGGGAATGTGCTAGGCACTGTGTCAGTACATGGAAAGTACCCAATCAATGTCCGTTGCTGTCTTTGATATTATCCCTCATAGGGCTTTTGTGGTCGCTTAAGAGTTGACAGAGCACAAAAGGATAAATAATTAGCTTTACACCCTAATTAATCTGTAATTGTGCTGTAGGACTACCAGGAGACACAGAAGCAGAAAAAGCATAGAGACTATTTTGTATATTTATTCCATCATATTTATGTGTAGTTGAGATCATTCTCAAGTTAGCAGTCTTGCTTTTATGACCATCGTTCCTGAATCAATCTGGAGATGACCGGGGAACACGAGCATTTTGCCCCATAACTACCACATAATTTACTAGTAAAAGAGGGATCTGTTGAGATTAGCTTATGAAAATTGTCCTTTGGAGTCAAGTTTGGGAATATCTGATCATTAAAAAGAGTTTATGAACTTGGGTGATTTTTCTTTCCCAATAATTCTTTGAAGTACTAGATATTTCTAATGAATTTGAGCCTAAAATATGAAGATCATATAGGCTAGACATTTCTTTTAAAACTCATAAAAATCCTATATTTGCTCTATGTCTAGAAAGGTAAGGTCTAGTTAGGTTGTGGTTTGAAAGATATGAGTTACAACATGAGTGATATAGAGTACATCCATTGAGTTTAAAATTTCATCTAATCACAAATTATTTCAAACTGATAATCTTTTAACAGCCTAGCTCTATGGGTAGCGGTTTAAAAAAAAAATGTATCAAATCTCCAATGCTTAGTGACCAATAGAGTCAAATTCAGCTACCCTCTCCACCCCCTTCCCCCAATAGGGACATGGTGTCCTAGAAACAGCCAGACCTATACTGGATTCCATTTTAGTGCTGAGCCTCCAAAATGGGTCTTTAGAATTAAATTTGGCTATTAGCCCAGACTTACTCAAATTTGTAACAAGCACTGCTTTGTATTTCAGCATGCTCCCTAGCCCCCAACTTTGTAACTGGTTAGGGGAGGGGAAGTGGGAGGAGGTGCATGAACAAAAAACAAAAGCAGCTGCTGGAGAGAAAACCCAGTGAAAGGGGGTAAAGAAAAACAATTCGGCCACAGCAGCTGTTCAGATTCTCAAAAGAAGAAGCCTTCACTTTACATTTGATCTCTCTAAAGTTTTTGAAGGTTTCGAGATGTTCTTTATTTGGGGAGAAATGAAGTCTATGAAGCTGGTGGATTAATGCATAAATGAAATTGATTTAAGAGACCAGTGACTCTTGAATTAACACAGCCCTTGCCTCTTTTTACAATTCTGAACTATTGTTTAATATTCAGCATCAAGATGGATTCGGAGGGTTTTTTTTTTTTTAATCCCATTGTTTCATGAATGGCGGATATAACTGGCTCAGACCAAATCTTCTCACATCCAAGATCAAATAGGGGTTTTTAAGCTTATGGCAGTAGAATAACAAGTACATGTGGTACAAGGCTAGGAAACTGGGAAGGCAGGCAGCAGTAGAACCTTGATCTATCTTGTGGGAAGCTCTTATGATAGCTAATTACATATATTGCTGGTCTAAAAAATCAGAATTACCCAGGCAACATGGAAGAGGCAGAATGGTTGGCCGGACTAGAAAACAACTTCTTGGAGGCGGTCATCTTCATGTTGTACAAATGGCCTACGTATGTGCAATATTTACATCGTTGCGTTTCTTAGCACCATGGGTGAGTTTGGCATTTTACAAGGTAGCTCACTCTGAAAGGTAATTTTATCATAGTATTTAGGAAATATTCCATGTCAGCCACTGAGTTTAAGAAACTGTGTGAAGAACTAAAATTCTTCATAGAGCCACATTTGAGTATGGAATGATTTGGTATGCTAGAGGCCATAGCACATCTTTGAGCATCAAATAATTGGATTTTTCAAGCATCAAATAATTGAATTTTTCTTTTCTTTTTTTTTTTTTGAAACAGGATCTCACTCTGCTGCCCAGTCTGAAGTGCAGTAGCATGATCACAGCTCACGGCAGTCTTGACCTCCTGGGCTCAAACGATCCTCTTACTTTAGTCTGTCGAGTAGCTGGGACTACAGGCGTGCACCACCATGCCTGGCTAATTTTTTAATTGTAGAGATGAGGTCTCGCCATGTTGCACAGGCTGGTCTCAAACTCCTGGGCTCAAGCAATCCTCCTGCCTTGGCCTCTCAAAGTACTGAGATTATAGGTGCGAGCCACCACATCTGGCCTGATTTTTCTTGAAGGCATATGTGGGCCTGAACTGGAGGAAGCCTGCTCTGAGCCTCACTCTATCTTGATCCCAGAAATAAATTTATTGTATAGCCTTAAGTTTTAGAGAGTTCAGGAGACCTAGAGGATGGTTGTGGTGTAAACTGCTTGCCTGGTCAAACCTTAAGGATCTGCTTGGACTCTTCAGGACGCATACCCCAAGAGTGTCAGGCCTGAGCCCCAGCTGGTCCCAGAGGTTTAATTCCTAGCACACCTAGTTTGTCTAACGTAGGGGTCTGCAAACTGTGTCTGCAAAGAGCCAGATAGTGAATATCTGTTGCAACTAAACGGTGTTGTCGTAGTACAAAAGCAGCACTAGATGATACGGAAGTGAATGGGTGTGGCTCTGTGCCAATACAATTTGATTTGTGCTATAGTTTGCTAACCCCTGATCTGGAGAGAGGGCTCCCAAACAAGTGAGTCCACGTGCTTCCAACAGGACTGGGGGGGATAGAACTCAGGAGGGATTGGGATAGGAAAAAAAATCTATCTGTATTGTCACTAACCTCTAACTGAAACAGCATTTGTTCTCTTACGAATACAGGCAGCAAACCAGTCATTTAGCAATACTGGTGACTTTGGTCATTAATAGCAATCGCAGGTAATTTTATATCCCATTACAGTTATTGCAGATATCTCAAAATATCATTAAACTCATCACTACTTTGGAAGTGTATGTTATACCGCCACTAACATTAACAGAACATATGTATTCTACATTTATATAAAATTAAATGATTACATGTATTTATTATATATTTCAAACTTGTTTTTTATTTTGATGTACTTCAATTTAGTTTTCTTTCTAATGCTATGTATATTTTTTCATGCATTTAAGAACATTGTTCTGTAAAGGAGATCTGGAGGGTTCAGCTGACTGCCCAGGGAGTCGAAGAAGCCCTGTCTAACTGGTGTCTTCATACTGGGGAGAACCTCCCCTTCCTCAAATGATCCTATCCCTCTCCTCCCAGCCACTGAGGGGCAGTCATCTCTAGCTCTGTGGAGATGCCCCCACCCTATTTTCCCATATCATATTTCACCCAGCCTTCAAAGCCCTGCATGAGTCCACCTGGTCCTTTGTTCCTCTGGCTCCACCACCCTGGATGCCAGACTCAGGCATTCACCCCCGGCCCGTCTCATGGGGTGTCCTATTTGTTTAGTTATGTTTCAGCCCTAGTGAGAGTCAGTTCTGGAATCCAATGGATCTGTGATTCCTTGTTGGAAGGAACCACTTCTCTTGCGCTGAGTAACGCATTGGTGTTGGATGACGGTGTTCATGATGACGAACTTATGCTGCCCTGACCATGCCTGGAGACTGGCCCTGCATTGGAGAAGATCCAAGAGTCTGCGTGGTAAAATGATAATGAACGTGAGCTTAGGGGCAGAATGCTGATGTGTTTATTCTGCTAACTATGTGCTTTGGGCAAGTGCCTATACTTATTCTCCCTGAGCTTCAATTTCCTCATTGGTAAATTGGGGATTGTACTTACCTTTCAGGATGACATCAAGAGTAAATAATATACTGACTCTAAGAAAAGTGCCTGGAGTGGTGCCTGGTGCATGGCAAATGTTCAGTGCCTGTGAGGTAGTATTTGCCTGGGCTGGTTGATGGTTGGGCGCTGGGGGTTAGCCTGGTATAAATCGAGATTTTGAGGTGGCCCTGTGAACCCAGAGATGCCTTGAGACCCTGTGTGGAAGACAGATGGAAGGAGATGTCTAGGCCTGGTGTCAAAGTGCTCTCACCTTGCAGATTCACAGTGGGCAGTGGTGGACCAGGAGAAGATCCCTTGACAAAGTATGGGAGTGAGTCTGTCCAAGTCAGCAAGCCCTTAATGAGGTCCTCCTCGAGTGAAGCTCTGATTCTGACACCCATCTTAGGTTGTGGTCATTTCTAGGACCCAGGGTCCAGCCCCAGAGATTCCTAGATAGTTCTAGGACCACCTGGTGGAATCAAACTATGGATAGACCCATTAATATCCAACTGGGTCCTCTTTCCTTGAGTCTTCCGCCCTCTTGATGGAGACTGATCTTCAGTAAGTTCTTTATGAGACTGGGTCAGGTGGGCCTCCTGTTGTTGGCTGTGGTGCTGCAGGTCATGTGCTTTGGTGGGCACCAGTAACTGTCATTGGAATTGCCAAGGTGGTGAGAATAAAGAGAGATGGGCTTCTCTGTGATTGGATTGAAGTTTGGTTGTGAGTGTGGGTCATGAGCCCTGACCAGGTAGGAGACAGAAGCCTGTGGTTCTTCTCCTGGTTTCCTTAGGGATTGTCGACTGGCTCTTGGGCAGCTCCTTCAGTTGGTAGCTGTTGTGGCAGAATAGAACAGTGCTGGACTGAGGAGCAGAAACCTGGGTCTCATGAGATCATGAGATCAAACCACTTAGACTCTGTGGGCTTAAGTGACTTCGTTGACAATAGAGTAATACCCTCTCCCTGAAGAATAAATGAGGCGATGTTGAGAAAGCATTTTATGAGCAAGCCATTTTCATTAATGCAATGGGGGAAACATGCTATGTCTAGCTTAGAGGGCTGAAACGGTCAAATGAAATAATCAATGTAAATGCTAAAAAAAAAAAAAAAAAAATCCAATCCACGTTTATGGAATTGCCTTTAATGACAAATTGAGCAAGGGTAAACATTCATGTATTTAAGGCCTGGAGCGTTTCCCAGTTGCTTTTGAAGGTACCCATTGTCACAAAGGAGTAAAGACCTTATTAAATGGGATCTTATTTGTATTTCTATAGCAAATAATTTTTGTTAAAGAAGATTCAAACTCAGAGATGGTAGACTGAGTCTGCCAGGAAAACCACACACTTACACTCCTGTTCCATAGTCAGCTAATATTCTGCTTCCGCTACAAACTTAATGATCATATAGGAATTATGAATTTAGACCAACAAATGCCAAAACTTGAACTATACAAGTGTATAGTTTTAGTGTAACTTTGTGTTGTCACTTTTTGCTTCTATGTGACACTTAGCAATTCTTTTTTTAAAATAAAACAACATTAGAGGTCATTTAATTGTAATGACAAATAAAATCAGCAGGTAGACTTAGGATTTCAAAGCATCTCTTCCTTGGTTGGGAAAGCTCCCTGGAGGTCCCACTTGTAGTCCTAGGTTGAGTAGGGATCAATAGGAGAATTTACTGAACGGGCCCTATGCTCAGTTTCACCAAGTTCACAGCCAGGTTCTTATGATCTGCATCCTTCAGGTACAAGTGCGTGTTCTCTACTCCAGTAGCAGACTTGAACCCAGAGTCCCCAGTACAAGGAAGCACATAGTTTTGGATTTTGCCGTGTGACCTTGTCTGGCTGGCTGGACTTTAGGAACAACTGGTCCTCATCCCTGGCAGGTTTAGGGGGAGAGTGAAACCAAGTCAGATGACTCTGAAGCTCCTTCAAACACCACGACAGAAGGAATGGATTGAGCAAGAATAATTTTTGTAGACTTGGAAGTTTGAGTCCTTTTTTTTAAAAAAAAAAAAACAAAAAAAAAAACCAAAAAAAAAAACAACAAGGAAGTGGGGCATTCCAGATGGTAACACGAGAAACCAGGGAGATGAGAGCAGATGAAACTTTGAGGGAGAAAATGAAATTCTCTCTGAGTTAGGAGAAGCGGCTGCTTTCCCTCACATCTTCCTGTGTCTGTAACTACCTTAGTGTTTGGGATGCTTATTTTCTATTTTCTCTGCATTTTTTTTAGCTGCCTCAGTGACCACTTGACCATTTATGCTGAGGCAGTAGTGGATGTTTCCAATTCAGTGCTCCTTACCTCTTAGAAAGAGAAGGATTATGCTTTCTTCATGATTATGAGTCAGTCTATGTTCAGATTTACATCCAACTAATTGGATATAAGTCTAGAACCATCTCTGCAGCTTCCTCCTGTGTTCACCATGTTGTGTGACTTTTGTAAATACTTGAACTCTATGGACACTCAGGAATGGTGTGAAGTGTTATTAGTTGGAAGCATTGTCAGAGAAAAATGGGCTAGAGAGTTCCGTTTGCAGGCTTGAGACTATAGTTGATAGGTCTGATTCTGAATTAAAACATCCTTTAGAAAATAGATCCCCCTTTTTTTAGAGACTATCCAAGATTTAAAAGTTAAGCAGCTTTGGAATATAGCAGGCAGATAGTTCTCCTGTAATGCTTGCTTTGAAACCATGAACAATATGTGCATAATCAGAATCTTGGATTTGCTTAATACCATTTTTTCTTGCTGAAACATTAGGTGAATGCAGAAAACTGCGCCCACCTGAACTACATGACGTCAGAATACACAAAACACGCACATGGCACAACCTCATATGTCTACAGCTACCTCAGTTTACCCCGTGTGTTAAGAGCCACACCTGTCCACACCTGGTGTTATGACCTTCCCTCCAATTTCGGGTAACCCTCCCTCCAGCCCTTCCCAGTAACTCACCAACCGCAGCCCTTCCGACACCCACCCCACAGCCAACTTCAGGCCTTTTTCTAGGCGAAGCGACACATTTATTGTTGTGTTTATGTATTTCTTAACTATTTAATGTGTGTAAAATGGTGCTACTATTTTTATTAGGTTGCAATCTTTTTGTAAATGCCACTGATTAAATTTTTGAGTGTTGTTTTCCTAACCCCATTTTTACCATAAGCCCTGTGTTTTTTATTGTGCATTTTGCAAAGAGTGATGATTTTTAGGACCACCTATGAGGCATTACAGAACAAGTGACTGTGAAGATTTTGGACTAAACCTTCCATCTAACTTCACTCTATTAAATGAGTTATTTTCAGGATAAGAGAGTCTCATCTATTTACAAATACTTTATCATATAATAAAGTTCTACTTATGATTTATTCAGAATCCACACAAGAAGGCATAGATTTGCTCAAGGAACAAAATTAATGACATTTAAAAATCTTACAACTGGAGAGGATGATTAATGGGAAAAGAGCTAACATTTCACGAAAACCAGCTTTATGCCAGGTCGTGTTGGATGTCTTCCAATAATGACTGCATTTCATTCTCATGTCAACCTGCTCGGGTGGTAGGGAATTTGGGCATGGAGAGAGTGAAAGTTGCTCAATGTCCGTACAGCTCCTAAGTGACTAGGCTGGGAGTCACCACTGAGGAGCAGCCCATCTGGAGGTATGATCACAGCAACATGGGCTCCAGACTGTTCTTGGTCCTCGTCGTTCATCGTCTTTCCCATTCCATACTTGCGTGTTTCTGTCTTCTGACACAAATAGACTACTAGTGGGTTCCTGTGGGTTGTTGCTGACAATCCATCCATTTACCCAGGCTACATTTTTGTATCCATTTTTTTCAACCTTTTAATTTATTATCACCCCACAACCTGGGAGACTTTTTAAGCATTTTTTTTCCTAATTGCCTCCCTATGCAATCTTTTTTTTTTTTTTTTTTTTTGAGACAGAGTCTTGCTGTGTCATCCAGGCTGGAGTGGCACCATCTCGGCTCACTGCAACCTCTACCTCTTGGGTTCAAGTGATTCTCCTGTCTCAGCCTCCTGAGTAGCTGGGATTACAGGCGCCCACCACCACGCATGGCTAATTTTTGTATTTTTAGTAGAGATGGGGTTTCACCATATTGGTCAGGCTGGTCTTGAACTCCTGAGCTCAAGTGATCTGCCCACCTCAGCCTCCCAAAGAGCTGGGATTACAGGCATGAACCACCATGCCCAGCCCCTATGCAGTCTTAACACCCCAGATACACTGCATATCTGTCTATGTGCTGTGTGTATATTTGTGCTTTATATGCATTAAAGAGTAAAATTGTTTTTGCCCCTCAAGAAGCCATTTTCATCCTATTGGGGTGATCTTGCCTGTGTTGAAAAGGCATATTCTGTATCTTCAGTTATTTTTAATATGTAGATCTGCTTTTAAAATTAGTATCATGCTACCTTAGAAGCATATACCTGAGTTTGTAGAAGACAAGCCCCCTTGTCTGGGCTGTGATTCCTAGTATCTTATGATGAGCCTGACAGGATGACACAGCCAGGTGACTCACATAGAGCTAAGCTCTGTGAGAAAGCGAGGCCTCAGAGGTAGCACATGATTTGCCTTCTTCCAGTTTCTCTATATAAAGAAATAAAGAGCACACATCAAGTCAAACATAAATGGAAAGAAATCAATGGTTGAATGACACATGATTCTGGCTTGTCAGCCCATAGTTGGCACCTTTCGCTCCTAATCATCATCTTTCTAAGATACTAAATTATAGATTCCAACCAAGGTGATTAGTGCTGCTCACACTTTAAAGTGCATTGGCATCACCCATGAATCTTGTTAAAATGCAGATTCTGATTCAAGTAGGCCTGGGATTCTGCATTTCTGACAAACTCCCAGGTAATACAGCTACTGTTTGGTCGCAGAACCATACTTTGAGCAGCAGTAGCCTAAGAATACACAGAGGCAATTAAAACTAGCCCTCAAACTATTTTAAGAATTTCAGAAAGCCGAAAGCAGTGGTTCTCACTCAGAAGCGATTTGTTCCCCAGGGGCCATTTGGCAATGTCTTGCAGACATTTTTGGTCGTTATAACTAGAGGATGCTACTGGCATCTAGTGGGTGGAGGCCGGGGATGCTGCTAAATAGTCTACAATTCACAGGACAGCCCCCATCAGAAAGAATTATCTGGCCCAGAATATCCACTGTGCTGAGGTTGGAAACCCTTGCCTAAAGGAAATCACACACTTACTCCCAGTAAAGCAGCATGGACGAATACAGATACCCTCTCTCCTTGGCAAGAGTGATATTCAATTCAATGCGATAGCCCCAAATAGTTTGTAGTGGTCAAGCTCTGCAATTGACATTAATAGATTACTCTAACTGATTTAAAATGGGGAAGTAAGTTAATTGTAATATAAAGAAATGCAGTTAAGCGATTAAAAGGAAAACACTTTTGGATTCATGAGCTGTCAGAGGAGATTTACATGTAGCAAAGGAGACCCTGCTGGTTGAAGGATGGGAATGCCTGTCCCTTATTGGGCAGTAATTGGGTGGGCTGACCAGGCTGTGAACGCCTGGCTGGCGCTGTTTATTGGAGTGGTGTTCGAGCGAGCCCATCTGGACATTTTTGGAACAAACTTGGGACATTCCTTTGGACTTCTGAATATGACTTGCAGCTGGGTAGGGAAGTAGTGCAATATTATCCACAGATTGAAGATTCTTTCAAACAGCAGAAATAATCAAGAATTCACTGTGGAGGATTTTCCCCTCCAGAGAGTAACAGATAGATTGATGCATACATCTAGGTATGCTTATTAACAAACCATTCCTGTTTCATGGGATGTACATGTGGCAGCATCTGGATTATTTAATGTGTTAATATAGTCAGTTTGTATATGAATAATTTAAAACAGTAGCAAGAGATAAAAGTAGCTCATCTGAAGAAGGGTTGTTTGAGAGCTTTTTTTTTCTGTCAAGTATAATTTTACGCTCAGGTTAAATGAAATTTATTAAGATGCAATTTGCTCCTGGGAGGTATTTGTGAGTTTAACCACAGTCTGTCTTGGAAGATATATGACAGTAAGTAAATGTCACCTGGATAATACTGATCCATTCATAGAAGGGAAAAAAGATGTGTTGGGTCAATTAAGGTGGTTTAAAAATGTGTTGACTCTGAAGAAGAAAAGCATCTAAAGTACACAACTCTTAACAAATCTCAAGGCCAGTGGGACTTTATAGACTGAGCCCAATTGTGTTGCGTCTGTGTATTGTATATACTTAAGACAAGCAAATACAGACTTTTCCTACAAATGAAAACATGTCTGCTGAGCAATTGACTCAATCATCTGGAATAAATGTTCTTTATTTGTGTTTCCATGGGTAAAATCAAGTTAATGAACTGAACCATCACAATTTCTCTTATTTAATTTTTAAAACTCTAGATTACCCTGTCTTCTATCTCTATGTAATTCCTGTGTTAGAGCGAACATAGGAAATTGTCAATATGGCAGAGTGCGGTGGCTCATGCCTGTAATCCCAGCACTTTGGGAGGCCGAGGCGGGTGGATCACCTGAGGTCAGGAGTTCGAGACCAGCCTGGCTAACATGGTGAAACCCCGTCTCTACTAAAAATACAAAAATTAGCCGGGTGTGGTGGCACACGCCTGTAGTCTCAGCTACTCGGGAGACTGAGGCAGGAAAATCACTTGAACCTGGGAGGCAGAGGATGCAGTGAGCCGAGATCACGCCACTGTGCACTCCAGCCTGGGCGACAGAGCAAGACTCTGTCTCAATTTAAAAAGAAGAGAGAAATTGTCAATATGGGGCCATGTTTTACCTACAAAACTAGCAATTTCATGTAGTCCTGTCTAATATTATTTAGGAACATTTTAACTCTTGCATTAAAAAGTAGCTTTTATAAGCATGAGGGTTAATATCTAGGCATAATGTGTTTTCTGAACAGTTGTCTCTGTTTTTCGTCTCTGTGCAGGATATGATTTCACACCAGTAACCCTTCAACTTGGGGTGACACCTTTCATAGGAGTCATGGTAGTTCTTTCTGTTATTTTTCTAGCCATACGGAGGTCTCATTTCTCTTAATTCTTAAAATGATGGACTACCTGTCTTCTAGCTGTATATTATTTACTTTTTTGTTCATAAGTACCATACTTAAGATTTTTTTTCTTTTATTTTTAAGGAGAAAAAAAGGCTGCAGTGAGCTATGATTATGACACTATGCTCACCCAGGATGGAGTGCAATGTCATGATCATAGCTCACTGCAGCCTTGACCTCCTGGGCTCAAGAGATCCTCCTGCCTCAGCCTCCCGAATAGCTGGGACTACAAGTGTATGCCACCACACATGGTTAATTAAAAAAAAAAAAAAAAAAAAAGTTTTTCTAGCAACAGTGTCTCACTATGTTGCCCAGGCTGGTTTTGAACTCCTGGGCTCAAGTGGTCCTCCCATCTGGGCCTCCCAAAATGCTGGCATTACAGGAGTGAGCTACCATGCCCAGTCCCATATTTAAGATTTTTCTAAAACCCTAATGTTAAGATTTTCAAAAATGCTAATTGTATCCTAGTGTTTCTGCCCCAAGAACCAGACACCTAGATCTCAAGATATGGACAGGTATTTCTTGGGAAGAAATGAGGATTTTGAGGTCATAGAAGTGTCTAAAACATCAAGATTTTTAAAATGGTTGCTTTACAGCTGATGTTCTAACATTCATTGTTGTTTTCTATGATAGAGATACAAATTGAGTGACTTTTCAAACATACTTTACTGTTGAATACCTATAAAAATCTCATGGAACTAGCAGTCCTTAGTATACAGTCAGGAAAATTCTGTTTTGCACTAGTCACTTTCCAGAAAGGTTTATTAATAACTGGCTATATAATTCTTTCCCCAGAATGTGTTGTTCTTTGTGGGTTTTTTCACCCCCCACCCCCAGCTTTTGGTCTATTCCAAAATACACACGGGCTTGACCTAAGAATTTTGCTAAAGGAATTATTCTCCTCTAGGGAAATGAAGCAACATGTTTCAACACAAGCTTAGAAATCTTAAAACAACTAAAAATGAAAAAAAAGTACCAGGTCATTATTATGTTCTGCAAAAATTAGATTTACGGGTTTTACTGTAGCCATTGTCAATGCCTTACTGAGGGATAGGATCATAGCAGAAAGATGCTAAGGAGCTTATGGTCCCCCTGGGCTGTTGTGATTATGTGGATATATTTAGAAGCTACAAAGAAAGCAGAGCATCAGCTGAGATGCCCCAGTAGACACTCTCAAATTCAGATCTCTCCCATTATGAGAAAAACCCTCAAAAGAAAATATTCACTTGGCAAGGAATGAAGAGCTTTTTTTCCCCACCAAAATGATGTTGTAATGTTTCAGGGAGAACAGTGACTGCGACTTACTTATTATTGTCATTTATATCTCCTAGGGCTGAGCAGTTGTCAGAGAGGATAAGAGATAGGGGGATTGTATGGGAGGCCCGCTTTGGTTCTCTGCTTATATAAACCTCCACATTTTAGCAGATTTATGTTTCATCCTTAAAATGAGTTAAAAACAGCAGAACCTTTTGTTGCAGATGCGAGATATAACATGTAAAGTGGTTCCATAGCAAATTGCTATTTAGAAAAGAACCCAACGTTATTTTTAACCAACTGTCTGATCTCCTGTATTCTTTCTTATGTGGTTTTATGAATTTTTGTTTCACTTGTAAATAATCGGTAGCAAATGAGTTACAAATTTAATTTGTAACAAGGTACAATAAAATACCTCAGCCTGTGACTCAACTATTTTAAGAGGACAAATATGCTAGATAGGAATATTCGTTTCTAACCCTATAATAAATGAAATGTACTTAAGATCCATGGCTGAAAAAACCTGCCTTATACAAATTCACGTAAGAGAGATCAAATGTGGTGAAGGTTGCTTGATAAACTTCTATTGTCTAGCTTGTCTGATTAGCTAGATTTCACAGTATTATATCCAGATTTACCACAATAATACTGCATAGTTTTTTTCAAGTCTTCGATCTAAGAGTGAGGTTCTAGTTTGAAGAGGAGGGGTTCTGTGTCATTTATACAGTGGCTGTGACGCATATCCATTAATCTGTGGGCTCATTTAAAGGCTTAGTGGACTGAAATGTTTTGGGGTCACCTGGAGGGGATCAGTGTGTCCGGGCTTTGCTTCCCTGTCTTCCTTATGTATGTGGAAACAGTGAGTGTTGTTCCCTGAGATGTCCTAGAGAGACAACCTTTTCCCAAGTGACAGTGAGTTTCCGTCTTGGAATCAGCTTTGCTTATCCCGAGGAGGATCCAGGCCTGGCGCCAGCAAGTTCTCCCTATGAGGTCTCTGAGGATGTGGAGAAAAGGAATGCCCTGCAGAGTTTCAGCCTGTTACTCTAAACCTCCAGGCGTGTTTAAGACCCCTTGGGAGAAGAGGAGGGAGACCTCCATCCGTTTACAACATCTCTGCACAGAAGGCAAATTCTCTTCTCTTGCATAGTACCCTAATGGCAAGGGCATACATGCACCAGGCTCAATTACTTTCAGTGAATAAAACCAGATCTGTGGAAGGCTTCCCTTCAGTGACTTGGGGACCTCTAGTTTATGAGTGAAAGTAAAGATACCAGCTAGTAGGTGACTTTTGGTGTATGAGCCCTTATTTGTGGGGTATTAAAAACCATGGGCTATCCAGTAACTCAGTAACTCAGGACACACACAGCATTTTGTGGTCCCTGATGTCTTTCTTCGTTTTGGCTGCTGCTTTGGCCATTCAGTCAAATTTCAAATTTGACCATTGGTTTTCATTAAGATTGGCCCTCAGATACAGAGCAGGGAAAAGAAATGAAATTTAAGCTTGTATATGATATAAATTGTCATCAACTCCATTAATGTGTTGGTCAGAGAGAAGGCGGAAGCCAATATTTGACAGGAAGAATTTTTTTTTTTGTAGATTCAGTGTGACCACCACACCGTCTCGTGCTTGTAGGTAATTTAATTTAACCTAGGAGGAAAATCTAGTCATTTGAGAAACTAAGATAATTAATTATATGCTTGTAAGATGGAGTTCTTAGATGTGAGATCTTGGAGATCCCTGAGACCATGTTTAAGAAATGCTACATTTGTACTGAAAATCTTTGACTTGATATTAAATTATGATAAACACAACTGCCAATTCAGGTATGTAATTTAGGGATCAAATCTGATTATAAAATGGCCTTCTAGATCAGAGTTTGGCAAACCATGACCCATGGACCAAATCTGGCCCGCTGTTTTTGAACAGCTCACAAGCTAAGAATGATTTTTAAATGTTTGTTATGTATTTGTTTTTGAGTCATGGTCTTGCTCAAGTCACCCAGGATGGGGTACAATGGTGCAATCATAGCTCACTGTAACCTTGAACTTCTGGGCTCAAGCAATCCCAAGTAGCTGGGACTACAGGTATGCACCACCACACCTGGTAAAAGTATTTTATTTTTGTAGAGACACGGGTTCTTGCCCAGGCTGGTCTTGAATTCCTGACCTCAATACTCCTGCCTCGGCCTCCCAAAGTGCTGAGATTACAGGTAAAGATTTTGTTATTTGCAAAGAGCTTTTCAGAGGAGGGACTAAAATGATAATTCACCCTGTATTTACTGGGTAAACAGTATTAATAAGACCCCAGATTTTGCCAGTAGCAGTGGCATGTGCCTGTAGTCCCAGCTACTTTGGGAGGCCAAGACAGGAGAATCACTTGAGCCCAGGAGTTTGAATCTAGCCTGGGTGACAGAGTGAGACCCCATCTATTAAAACAAAACAAAAAACAGATTTTGTCTGAAAAAGTGAGTATTCTTGGACTTCTCAACATGTCAGTTTGGAGACAGTTTTGGTAGGCCACTTGGTATATAAGCATGGACAGAAATTGATTGTGTGTGTTGTATTAGGTTGGTGCAAAAGTAGTTGTGGCTTTTACCATTAAAAGTAATGGCAAAACCTGCAAATATTATGATCTATGTTAGTCCATGTGAGAGCATATTTATGGAGAATACTGACATGATTTGTCAAGTTAGTAGGCAAATAATGACTGAACACTCAAAGGCAACATGATTATCCTCCAGCTGTGCCTATGTGATGATTTAGTTGGCAAGGAGATTCTTGATACCATTTTACTATGTCAATATTCAGCTACGTGGACAACCGCTATTGTTTTGAACGCTCGCTTTTCCTTGAGAAAGTGATTTCCAGAAAAAGAAATTCTGTCATAGCACCAAGAGCTATGCTGGACAGGAGGTTCAAATGTTCATTTTCCTGGCCCTGAAATGAAATGCTTCTTAGGTACACAATTTGCTGTCCAGGTCTAGAGCCGAGCCCAGCAAGAAACATGCCCAGTGCATGGTAGGCAGAATTTTCTGCTTGTGGACTTTCACAAGGCTGCATTGTGGGAACAGAAGCTGCTCAGATTGTTCATTGTTCTGCGGCTCCTATTTGGCAGCCAGTGGAGAATTCATTATGCAGTGACTGGCATACTTTTCTTCTGTTTTTTCCCTGCCCTGAGTACAGCAGTGCATTCGTGCTCTCTGTAACCCCTTGCTTCACCCCTTACTGTTCTAATCTTTCCCTCCTTGCCTTCTTCCAGCCTCACTGCTTTGCAAAACCTAGAGACAGGCAGACTTAAATCATATGAACTGATTAGGGGATCAGTTTCCCCCAATGCTGAGGAAACACACTTTGTTCTCACATTTGGGTGGGTGAGCCTGCCACCAAATATTAAACACCCACGGAGCACATAGCAGTGCATCGGTCCCCCTTTTGGGGACTGCAAGCTCAGACAAATGTCCACAATGGTGAACATGCCACATTTCTCCCTCTGTGTTTCCGCCCCCAAAAGTGTGGCCTCCTGGGCTGAGAGGAAGAAAATTGAGAAGCAGCTCTTTCAAAATTACCATTTGCAGGGTTTGTTGTTGTTGTTGTTGTTGTTTGGTTTTTTTGGTTTCTGTCTGACTTGCTTTGTAAAGCTGGATTAGCATGACTCCGAAAGCCCTATTTTTTATGAATTCCAGAGCAGCAGTTCTCAACCTTTAAAATGTATTTGAATCACCTGGGGGTCTGGTTAATATGCAGATTCTGATTTATTGGGTCTGGGGTGGGGCCAGATTTCTAATGACCTTCCAGGTAATGCTGAGACTACTGGGTCATGGACCACCACACTTGAATAGCAAGTATTAGGTTGGTGCAAAAGTAATTGTGGTTTTTCCCTTTTTTTTTTGAAATAATGGCAAAAACTGAAATTACTTTTGCACCAATCTAAACACTAGTTCAGTGGCTCTCAACCCTGGCTGCATGTTGGGATCACCTGGGGAGCTTTAAAAAATACTGATGCCAGAGCCCCACCCTCAGAGATTCTGGTTTAACTGGTCTGGAGTGTGATCTGAGCATAGGGTGTTTTTAAAACTCCCCAGATGTTCTCGATACGCACCATTGTGGATATATTGCAGCTTTACAGGTGTAAACATCGGATTTGTTCTCTTAAAAGGGAGGATAAGTCTTCTTTTTGGTCCTAGGTCAGTCTGAGCTGAGTTCTTCAGCCCTTGAAGAAAGAGCATCCTTTTAACTCACCAGTTCTCAACCAGGGCCAATTGTGCCCCCCAGGGGACATCTGGCAGATGCGTTTGGTTGTCACAACTGGAGTTGGGGGTGCTACTGGAATTAAGTGGATAGAGGCCAGGGGTGCTACTAAACATCCTACAGTGCAACAGCTCCCCACAGCAAAGAATGAAAGGGCCCCAAGTATCGATGGTGCTGAGACAGAAACCCTGGTATAGCTTACCTCATTCCTACCCTCAATAGGCTGGGAAGTTCAACACTTCCTTCTTCAATGACTATTGAGAGTAATTAACTAATAGTGTTACAAGAAAGGGGTCCCAATCCAGACCCCAAGAGAGGGTTCTTGGATCTCACGCAAGAAAGAATTCAGGGCGAGTCCATAAAGTGAAAGCAAGTTTCTTAAGAAAGTGAAGGAATAAAAGAATGGCTACTCCCTAGAGCAGCCCCGAGGGCTGCTGGTTGCCCATTTTATGGTTATTTCTTGATTACATGCTAAACGAGGGGTGGATTATTCATGCCTCCCCTTTCTAGGCCATATAGGGTAACGTTCTGACGTTGCCATGGTATTTGTAAACTGTCATGGCGCTGGTGGGAGTGTAGCAGTGAGGACAACCAGAGGTCACTCTCATCACCATCTTGGTTTTGGTGGGTTTTAGCCAGCTTCTTTACTGCAACCTGTTTTATCAGCAAGGTCTTTATGACCTGTATCTTGTGCCGACCTCGTATCTCATCCCGTGACATAGAATGCCTTAACCATCTGAGAATGCAGCCCAGTAGGTCTCAGCCTCATTTTACCCAGCTCCTATTTAAGATGGAGTTGCTCTGGTTCACATGCCTCTGACAATAGCACGTAGCTAATAGCATTTCTTTCATGTCTAATTCTGTTTTACAACACACTACTGTCGCAAGTATTCTGAACTGGAAAGTCAGTCTTCCTGCCCTGTAAAATTAAGCTGTTGAAATACAAGCTTCCAAAGTCCTTTTCAGTTAAAAAAAAAAAAAAATTATGTGATTGGCAGGGGGGAGTGGGGAGTAGTTATTTCATGGTTACAGATTTTCTGCTTCTGGTGATAAAAAAAAAAAGTTCTGGAAATGGGTGGTGAGAGTTACATAACTTTGTGAATGTCGTTAATGCCACTGAACTGTAAAGTTCATGTTATATATAGTTTACCACAATTTAAAAAACAAACCATGATTCTGAGATCATTGGTTGAACCATAAACCATATGCTTGCCTGCATCTAATGTGAAACCATCTCTGCTCCATGTTCTCAGCATCCTAGGTTCGTTTCCTTCTTGGCACTCACCGTGGCTTGAAATCACATAGATTTATGTGATTATTTGAGTAATGCCTTTCCCCACTAAACTGTCAGCTTCATGAAGGTAAGAACCAAGTCTGTTTTATTCTTCATGGTACTCCCAATGCCCAGCACAGTTTTCCTGGGATTTAGTAGGCATTCCACAGTTATTTGTTGGGTAGGTGGTTTTACTACTAGTACATATGTTAACCTCCCTAGGAACAGGAATGAGCCATTATCCACACATTTGTATTTAATATCATCTGTCTCCTAGCCCTTTGCTACTGGAAGAATTGTGGAATGGAGAGATTATGGCTAAGTACTATTCTATGATGTTATTCTCTGGGAATTGGCTTCGATTAGAATCACCTGGAGTAGTTTTATAATTATTAATGGCCACATCACATGGATTCAGGTTCTTCAGGTTCTATTGATCTGTGGTGGGGTTGGGCATCAGTAGTTTATAAAGGTCTCCAGTTAATTCCAACGTGCATCAAGACTGAAAATCACCGTGTAACTCCTTCCTTCTCAAAATGTCCCAGGACAAAGGCCCCAGGTAAATTGTTTGTATATTCAAGCCTGAGAAACCTACAGGTTCCTTTCTAGTTAAAAGCCCATTGTTCTAGTTGGCCTAGAGAGCTGTTGACTCCGCAATGAAGGAAAGTGTTGTATATTTCTGGAGGCAGAGAGAGGTCTGCAATGCAAAAATAGTTTACAGAGAAAGCGGTATTGTTACCATCAGAATCAGTTGTGATTCTATTTTAGATCATTGACTTCAGAGAAAAAAGGCAAAAAAACATTTTTTTCTACTTCATTTCTAGTCTTGGTTTTTCACCACCAAACAAAACAGGAAAAAAAGGGAGTGGGGGGGTTGGTGGTGGCGAGGGACTGCAGGAACCAAATGGATAGAATAAAATAGTCTTGTCTCATGCAGAAGAAAAATAAAAGACAAGTTACATCTTTTTCTGCTAGAGAAAAGAATGTGTTTCCTGTTTGCCCTTGCCTAGAGCCTGGGCATAATGCGGCAGTGTGCACAGAGCTGCTGAACAAAGAATACAGAAATGGCTGAGAGGACAGAGTTTTAACCGCCAAATACTGGCTCAGTTAGAAACCATGTGACAGATGCAGCTTCTGATTTCATTTACCAGGGCGAAACAGAAATGTGTATGTGTTTCTCTATATCCTCAGAGGCTTTGAGTGAAAGAAAATGGAAGGTAGTTAATTTTCCCTTCCAGAGTTTTGCATGTACATTGGAAGATATGTTATGATTGAAAGCCTTTTAAATACCAGGCTTGTTAACCAAATAGCTTCTGAAAGAAAGTGGGCTTTATAATAAGCCCTGGCTGCATAAAGAAATGTTCCCAAACCATGACGTTTTCCGTTGGTGTTTATAACATTTCATAGATTATGTGAGATGCTGTTCGAATCACAGAAAAATAGTTGGGTACTGAAAGTGTCTTTAGGGATCATCTAATTCAGTGGTTCTCAATCTATTTTTCTGTCCTCAACACACCCATAGAATATAAAATTCTGCAATTAGGAGGGCCAGCTGTATGTCTTTTTAAGCTGGGTGGGGCATAGCCGAATCAGGAGGGGTGGAGAAGAGGCCATTTTATAACAAAAAAATCCTCAGTAGTTCTGAGATGCCCGTATCCCACTGGTTCTCAAACTTCACTGTACATTGGAATCAGCTGGGGAGCTTTGCAAGCGACTGCTCTCTGGGTTCCATTTGCAGAAATTCTGATTTAATTTTTCCAGGGTGCAGCCTAGTGAGAGACTGTGAAACTCTACCCAGGTGATTCTAAGTGCAGCCAACTTTAAGTCTAATTTCCTTCAAAACCACCACTCTTTTCTCCCTCCGTTGCAAATGGCTGTATTTTGAATACTTACAGAGGGGAGAGGTTGTATGTTTCCTCCTGTCCCATTTATTTGCATCTTTGTCTCTTTGATCTGGAGTCCTTGGTCAGGAATCCAGGCTCAGTTATCTAATGTCTGTGGGAAAACGCAGCCCACTTAATTATAACTTCAAGGAGGAAAGTAAGCCCAGGGGGCTCAAATCTGTGACTGGTCTGTGGTAGAAACAGACTGGTGGGCTTCTGAGACTTTCCTGTGGACGCTGTTGCCTCTGCAGCCACTGGGAGAGACGTGGTGTCCTCTTGTCACCAGTGTGTCTTGTGTAATCAAGATGGTATGCCATGCTATTCACTCCAACATGCTTTTCTGTATCTTCCCCCCAAGACGTCCCTACAGGCCCTCCTGAAGGAGAAACCCAAAGCGATGAACTTAACTCTTCCCTCTTTGGTCCTCATCATTTGAGGTTATCTTTTGTCATTGTTACCAGCAGGGAAAACACAAAGCATTTATCAGTGGACAGATTGGCATGGATAGGATGGCAGTTAATGTCGTTCAAAGATGAAGGCTCAGGCCAGGCACAGTGACTCACGCCTGTAATCCCAGCACTTTGGGAGGCCGAGGTGGGCAGATCACTTGAGGTCAGGAGTTCGAGACTAGCCTGGCCAACATGGCAAAACCCTATCTCTACTAAAAATACAAAAAAAATTAGCTGGCTATGGTGGCATGCACTTGTAGTCCCAGCTACTCGGGAGGCTGAGGGAGGAGAATCACTTGAACCCTGGAGACAGAGGTTGCAATGAGCCATGAGCGTGCTACTGCACTCCAGCCTGGGTGATAGAGTGAGACTCCATCTCCAAAACAAAAAGATGAAGGCTGTGTTAGAGGGGGCATTTGTAGACTGGTACCCAACATCCCACATCAAACATTGAGAACAAGAGTTTCTAGATTTTTTTTTTTTTTAGTAGTGACTTAAGGTAGAGAGAGGTGGCACTTAGGAGTTGTCATTCTCTTTGGTTTGATGTTGATGGTCAGTCCTGTCCAGGGCTGGGGAAGTGACCATGTCAGCAGAAGAACGACTGCTTAGGGTTTTGTGGCCTCTTTTCATGTAGGCTAAGCGAGGAAATGTCTTGAAATTCGGGTATAGAGGTGTGGAATGACTGGGATTATATAGGGACTCTATCCCTTCCATGCCCTGTAATGACCATAGTGCTGGGAACTTATAAATACTGCCTTTGTGTGGAAGCATTTTTCAGGTACTCAAGTAAAGTAACTCTATCCTGATACTCACAGTGCTATAAACATAAAGATGAAAAAATGCAGGATTTAGGGGAAATGTTTTCAGATTTCACTGGAGAAAAATGTAGTAGCCTACAAAGATAGCAATTGAGTTCCTAAAGGCATTTGGGTTAAATTAATCATTGATTAAACGTGAAACTTCAGAGTGAGATTTTGCTTTCTGATTCATTAGCTTAAATTTGAATAAATTTGCATCCCTGCATATGTAGAAAGCTAATTCAGTGACGTCTTTTTGCAGCACATAACGAAAAAAATGAATGTGTTTTATGCTTAGGAGTTGTAGAATCAGGAGAAAGTGGTAGATAGTGAGGTCAAAATTTTATTTCTGTTGCTAACTTAACATATTACAAGTATATCACAAAAGCATACATATACATTTTGTGCTTCTTAGGCATTCGTTCTTTGTTTTAGCTTCACAAAAAGATATGTCAGTTTTTCATTTGGAGCCATTATAACATTGGAAAGCAGTAGGAGTGAAAAACTAAAACCACCCGAAACTCAAACATAATATACTAACAGACTTTCCTCTGTAAGGCAGCCTTGTTTCTCTGCCATGCACCCTTTACTTCTCCGCTCATTCTTGCGGTCACTGACTGACTTGACTGTACTTCATAGGCACCATCCATCACGCTTGTCTGCAGCAGTGACTTAAGATGGAGGGGGGTGGGACCACAAGATGCCTGGCCCTCGGTGGGGCGGGGGCGGGGGCGGGGGGGTTGTTGTTTATACAAAGGACCTTTGCATCCCTCCGAAGCGGGTGGCACCACCTCCCTGCCATCACTTGTGCATCCTCCACCAGCCTCTGAAGATTTTGCTGAGGAGGAGGGGCCAGAAGTAGCAGGGTATAGGATGGAGGGCAGGGCCACCTCTAGGAGCCCTGGCCCGCTCACTTCCCAATCAGACTTCACATGCCTTCTTTCACTATTGAGAAACTGTAAGGGTTAATTTTGGGGATGTCATTTTTGACTGCTTCTATTTGCCAGGGGGAAACTGATTAAAAGAAAAAAAAAAGAGAGATTGAGCTTAAACTTCCTGGACATCGGTTTGAACAGCTAAGAATTCCTTTTTCTAAGGTGGCAAGTAAGATAATTAATGGAATATTTGGTGCTTATGTGATCTAATATGTTAGTTTGGGATGAAATAAAGTCACAATGAAATTTTATTTTTTATATGATACCTATATACTTAATAGTAAACCAATCCTCTGTGTATACTTGATAATTTTACTTATGCACAGTTTAGGGCTTTGTAAGAAAAGTGGTACAGATAGTTGTTTTCAAATGTCCTGTTCCGGGAATGCAGAGTTGGGGAACAAGATGCCTTCCTGTACTAAGAAATTACTGGATGTCTCCCTCGATGAGGTGACATACGAAGAATATATAGAGATGCCCAACAAATGTTATTTTCTACCCCTTTTTCTGGGTTTTTCGTTTTCTGTCATATAAATTTTGGGCAGGCCGTGTGCTCTGTTGGGTCATGTCATTTGAGCCCATCACTACATAGAACCTTCTCTCAATATTTCGAATACTTACGCAAGCTAGAGGTTGTATGTTTCCTTCTGTCACATTTATTTGCATCTTTGTCTCTTTGATCTGGAGTCCTTGGTCAGGAACCCAGGTTTAATTATCTGATGTCTATGGGAAAACTCAACCCACTTAATGACATGCTGCATTATTTTGTAGCTCTCGGGGGAAAATGTGGCAAGAAAATGGAGACTGCTTATTATTTCTTCTTACGCCATGGTTCCAGAATCTTTTCATGAGAGTAAATAAAAGTGAGGTAAAATCTGCAGAATCCTTAGGTTAGAGAGTTTGCATTATCAATTGATAGGTCCTTAAAGACATTTTCTCTTTATTTCAGAACAATGGTTTATGACAACCCCATTCACTACTCTTGAAACTGATGAAGAACATCAGATTATGTAACCTTGTGCATTTGGCTAAGTCAAAGGAGGCCTGGTGAATTCATTTGTCATTCAGAGTCTAGAGGAATCTAATATTTGTTTCCAGGTAAAAACCTGACTGAGAAAGTATATATTTCTGACATGGAGAACTATGCTAGATATTTTATATAATATGAACTATTCTAGAGTATTCTAGACCAGCACTGTCTGATAGAAATGTGAGTCACATATGTAACTTTTTTAAAGTTAGCTATTTGAAATTATTTGAAAGGTTATTGAAAATTATTTGAAAGGTTAAAATCAGGTGAAATTAACTTTTTAAAATTTATTTATTTTTTGAAACGGAGTCTCACTCTGTTGCCCAGGCTGGAGTGCAGTGGTGCGATCTCGGCTCACCGCAACCTCTGCCTCCCGGGTTCAAGCCATTCTCCTGTCTCAGTCCCCCTGAGTAGCTGGGATTACAGGCGTGTGCCACCACGCCCGGCTAATTTTTGTACTTTTTAGTAGAGACAGAGTTTTACCATGTTGGCCATGCTGGTCTTGAACTCCTGACCTTGTGATCTGTCTGCCTTGGCCTCCCAAAGTGCTGGGATTACAGGCATGAGCTACCACGCCCGGCCGTGAAATTAATTTAACAATATATTTAAAAATTTTTTTGGTTTAGAGACAGGGTGTCACGGTATCGCCCAGGCTGGAATGCAGTGGTGCAGTCATAGCTCACTGCAGCCTCAAACTCCTGAGTTCAAGCGATCCTCCTTAGTAGCTAGAACTACAGGTGTGTACCACCATGCCTGACTAATTTTTTTTTTTTTTTTTTTTTTAAGAGACGAAGTCTCGTTATGTTCCCCAGGCTGGTGTCAAACTCCTGGGCTCAAGTGATTCTCCCATCTTGACCTCTCCAAAGTGCTGAGATATAGGCTTGTATGCCACTGTGCCTGGCCCTAACAATATATGTCATTGAACCCAGTATTTCCAAAATGTTATTTCAACCTGTGACCAATATAAAAAATTACTGAGTTGTTTTACATTATTTTTGAAGTCCAATGTGAATTTTACACTTAGAGCACTTCTCATTTGGGATTAGCCCCAATCATATGCCCACTGGTGACATGTGGCCAGTGGCTACCATGTTGCACAACACAGCTTTGGACCTTTATTCCTAAACCCAGGCACTGAGAGATTGATAACCAATCAAGACTCTTGCTCCGATTTAGAAAGAGGACTTAAACATTGAGAAAAGGCGCTCTCTGAAAAAAAAAATATGAAAGACTCCTTCAAATAGTTGATATTAGAAACTAAACCACTTTCCACATAAAATCTGTGTTTTTGTCTGAAGAGTGCAGTGGGGAACTAGCAATTTGTAAAATGTTTCTATGTGAATTGGAAATGTTCATTCTGCCTTCAGATTGTGCTTCTGAAAAACCAGGATGACATTGAGAGGCAGATGATTGTATTGTAGCTTTTAAGAGAATAAGCTCTGTAGCTTCAATGCCTGGATTCACAGCCAAGCTCTGCTATTTAGGTTGGTGCAAAAGCATTTGCAGTTTTGGCCATTGCTTTTGATGGCTAAAGCCGCAGTTGCTTTTGCGCCAACCTAATACTTGATCGCTTTGTGATCTTTGGCAGATTCCTCTTCATGTGTACTTTTCCTCACCTGAAGACTCAGGACAGTAATAGTAACTATCTCCTAGGGTCATGAGGATTAAATAAACTAAAACACAAAGGCCTCAGATTGGTACTTAGCAGTGAGCTATTCTATTACAGCATTAGCTATTAAATGATCATCATTATCACTGAAAATTGTGCTCTTATATCTCATTCTTTTTTTTTTTGGTGACAGGGTCTTGCTCTGTCACCCAGGCTGGGGTGCAGTGATGCAATCATGGCTCACTGCAGCCTCAATTTCCTGGGCCCAAGCAATTCTCCCACCTCAGCCTCCCAAGTAGCTGGGACTAGAGACATGCGCCACCATGCCATGCTATTTTTTAAAAATCTTTTGTAGAGATGAGGTCTCGCTGTGTTGCCCAGGCTGGTCTCGAGCTCCTGGGCTAAAGCAGTCCTCCCACCTTGGCCTTCCAAAATGCTGGGATTACAGGCGTGAGCCACGTGTCCAGTTCTATATTTCACTTTCGCACTCTCTATGCTCCACTTAGTGTTTCAGTTGCCTGTTTCAGTTGCTGGGCCTATAGTGGTGGGCAAGGTAGACAAGATTCCTGTTCTCACATCTTACATTTTAGGGATGGGAAATAGGCAATAAACAAGACAAGAGAACAGGCAAATGAACAAGGTATTTCCAGAGTGTGAGCAGAGTGTTCAGAGAGTCTCTAGAACAGGTTAACATGACCATGAGAAGCTGGAGGTGGTGTTTGAGCCAAGACATGCATGACTTGGTGCAAATTTGGGGCAGAGCATCAAGCCCAGGGAACGGCAGGTTGCAAAGGCCCCATGGAGAAACCAGCGTAACGTATTTGAACACCTGAAAGCTGGCTCCTGTGTTTGGAGTGTAAGACAGAAGTGGGTAAAGATTGGAGATGAGGTCAATAAGCAGGCAGGGGCTGGAACCTCAAAGGCCTTGCAGAGCTTGGTAAAAGAGTTTGAAATTTTATTCTAAGAGCCTTGAAAGGTTTAAGGCAGGGAAGTAATGGAACCTGATTTGCTTTTTTTTTTTTTTTTTTGAGATGGAGCCTTGCTCTGTCGCCCAGGCTGGAGTGCAGTGGCACAATCTTGGCTCACTGCAAGCTCTGCCTCCCGGGTTCACACCATTCTCCTGTCTCAGCCTCCCGAGTAGCTGGGACTACAGGCACCCGCCCCCATGCCCGGCTAAGTTTTTGTATTTTTAGTAGAGACGGGGTTTCACCGTGTTAGCTGGGATGGTCTCGATCTCCTGACCTGGTGATCCGCCTGCCTCGGCCTCCCAAAGTGCTGGGATTACAGGCGTGAGCCACCGCGCCCAGCCTGATTTGCCTTTTTAAATGGTCACTCTGGCTTCAGGAGATTTAATGGGAGCAGGAGAGAGTGGACCACCACTATCTGCTTTCAAGAATGTAAGATTGGACATAGCTCTCTGTCCCCTGCTTTGAGCATAGCTGATTCTTCTACAACAACCCCATCACTGGCCTTGTGTTGTGAAAGAGATCATTTTCTGCTTGCATAGGAGAATAGAGAGACCTTTACACTAACGTGGCCTGCCATTTCAGACTATGACATAACCATGCACATGCTCACACATTCCTAGAAGAATCCGTGTGTTAGCAAAAGGATTGTTGTGTTCTTTGCGAAGCAAGAGCAAAGAATCCCTCACAGAAGCTGAAATTTGGCACTGATGAGTCAAATGGCCATGCTCTGGTCTTCATAAACAAAAGGCAGGCTCTGATTCCTCCAAGTGCAGCTAATTTTCAGGTAGTACTAATGGGTTTATACTAGCGGTTCTCAAAGTGTGCCTCCTGGACAAGCAACATCAGCATCACCTGGGAACTTGCTAGAAATGCAAATCCTCAGGTCCCACCCCAGGAGACATACTGAATCAGAAACTCTGAAGTGGGCCCAGCAATGTGTTTTAACAAGCCCTCCAGCTGATGCACCTCAAAATATAGGGAATCCCTGTTTTTGCTGATAGAGATGATTGCTCAGAGTAAAAAGCACTACTAAACATGGCTGAGGAGCAGAGTGATATTCCTTTCATTGTAATCTTTTTAATGTAAATGCTGAGTAGCTTTTGGAATCAAGTGTTTGAACCAAGCCTTTTGTGTTTGAAGCTATTCATCTTTTATTTAGGTTCTTTTGTTGGATGCTGCTGTATGGTATAATATTTACAAGGTTTCTGGGCTGGCTTCTCCTTACTGGAATTTTCAGAATTGATGTAATTACATCCTCCCTGAGTCGAATTTAACAGTCTAAATTGGAAGAAGCCTCTGGTTGTCCTGATAGAAAGTTCCCACTGAAAACAACCAGCAGCATTGTATTTGAATCTAAAAACCATTGGTAACAAAGCGAATTCTCTGTTGTCCACAGGTAGACTGTCTATACTACAGCTTCCCTTCAGTGAGTTTTTAATCCCTGGGTGGCTCATGCTGCCAGCCAATCTGTTCTTATGTGGATCTTCATCGTAAGTTATGATCTGCTTAAGGAAAGCAGACAGATTTTTAGTTTAGATACATCATAAAAGGTATATCTACTTGCTGGGGGAGGGAGGGAAATAAACATTCCAAATACAGTACTGTTGTCAAAGCCAAGGATGTTCTACTGTGGGGCTGTTCTTATATCCCTGCTGTATCTGTTTCCTGTGGCCGCTCTAAGACACTACCACAAATTTAGTGGCTTAAAACAATGCAAATTTGTTACAGTCCTGGAGGTCAGAAGTCTGACGCAGGTCTCACTGGGCTAAAATCCAGGTGTAGATGAACTGTGTTTCTTTCTAGAAGCCCTAGGGGAGAATCCATTTCCTTGCCCTTTCCACCTTCTAGAGGCTACATGCATTTTTTGGCTTGTGGCCATTTTCCTACATCTTCAAAGCCAGGAACTATGGGTTAAGTTTTTCTCACATCGCATCACTTGGACCTCTTCTGCCTCTCATACACTTAAGTACCCTGTGATAACGTTGGGTCTACCTGGATGATTTAGGATAATCTTTGGTCATCTGATTAGCAACCTTAATTCTATCTGCAACCTTAATCCCCCCTTTGCCATGTCATGTAATTCACAGGTTCCAAGGATTAGGATGTGGACATCTTGGCGTGGGGGGTATGATGCTGCCTACCACAGCAGGCCACTAAACTTCCTTACAGCCTCAGCTTCATTATCTGCATAATGACATTAGTAAAAAATTATCGAAGGCTGTCCTTGAGCATTACAGGAGATACATGTGAAATTATTTGGCACAGAGCTGCCCTTCAGTAGATGCTGGTGGCCTAACACTATTTTATGTTCACAAAGTGTCTACATAGATTCTTTTAAAAATTATTTAAATGCTTCCTTCTCACTCCCAGACCCCTCTGCTCTGTTCTTTGGTACCCCTTCCCCCCACCTTCCCATTGGGTGGTCTCCCTGACCCATGCTGATAGGAATAATTAGAGCATCTGCAAGTGGAAAGGGTAGGGGAGAGGAAAAAAAAAAACCTTCTTGTCTCTGATCAGTTACTATTTTCCCCCATACTTTAAACTCTGAATAGAATATTCGTAAGAGTTTGGGAGATTCCTTTTGATTTTTTTTTTAACAGCTTTATTAAGGTATAATTTTCCATTTGTCATTCTCTACCTTACTAGATTTACTTCTGACCTTGTCAAATCCTGGTTCAATCAAACCAACTGTCATTAACTATTTGGGGGGATAATTGTTGAAATTTGAATATAGGCAGATCTTAGATGATATTAAGAAACATTAACTGTTGTATGAGTGATAATAGTATTGTGCTTATGTAAGAAAATGCTTATTTTTTCAAGATACTTACTGAGATATTTAGTTGTGAAATGTCAGAAGGACTTAGACTAGGGGGAAAAAAAGGTGGAGCAAATATGGTGAAATTTTTTTTTTTTTTTTTGGCAGAGTCCAGCTCTAATGCCCAGGCTGGGGTGTAGTGGCATGATCACGGCTCACTGCAGCCTCAACTTCCCTAGGCTCAGGTGATCCTCCCACCTCAGCCTCCCAAGTAGCTTTGACTACAGAAATGTACCACCATGCCTGGCTAATTTTCAGGGGTTTTTTTTGTAAAGATGGGATTTTGCCATGTTGCTCAGGCTGGTCTTGAACTCCTTGGCTCAAGCGATCTGCCTGTCTTGGCCTCCCAAAGTGCTGGGATTACAGATGTATGCCACTATGCCTGGTTCATTCTTTTAAAATATTAGATACAATCAAGTGATGCAAAGGACCCAGGTGGCCGATGTATAGTTTCTGGAACAACTTTTTTTTCTTAATACTGCACTTAAATGACTTGGTTCTCTGTGAACTTTACCAATTCTAGTCCACCCACTCCCAAACTCTGCTCTGTTGACATAGCTCATGCTTTATCAGATGTCCTAAGGAAACTCTCTACTTCACTATCCTTGTCAAGTTTACGTGCTCCCACACCTTTTGGTGGAACATAATTTACATTTTAGAGAACATTGGGATCTTCTTAGGTTTGTTTTGTCCCATATCACAATCCACTCTTCAACTGCTAGATGATGCATCCCACTTCTAGAAAGAGAGCCTTACTTAGTGGGACAGAGAGCTGCTCTAATCATCTGTAGTTCTAGCTGGTATGCATTTCCCAGTGGATCTTGAGCTGCCTTGGGGTGGTGAGGGGCTGTTTTGTGGGAGTGTAAGGTCAGGGAAGTGTCCTCTCCTGCCCTGTGACCCAGGCCTTGCAATGATACTGAAATACACAGCTGGAAATTGTGTGATCCAAAAAATGGTCTTGTCTGTGCACTTGCATGAACTACAGCCCTGCCCCCAAATTTGGGAGTTGAGATGGTGTTCCCAAATTACTCCAGTGAGTTGTCTATTATTCCAGGAGGTGACACAGCATCATGGTATGTGCATGATGTCACCTCAGACGTTGCCAGACAACAAGCCCACTCAAGTCGGACATACAGCACTTTATAATGGAGGCTGGGTTCCACCGAGAACAGCCATTCTCTTGTCCACTGTCCCCAGTGATTATAGGCAGATGTGCTGTGACTTGAGCTTGCACAGGCTTAAAGTTCCTTCTGCCTTCAGAGTCAGCAGTCAGCCATCTTCACAAATGGAAGATTGTTCCAGACCACCATTGACCATCTGGCTGGATCCATCCCACCATCTGCCCTGCACAGTGGCCTCTCATTCCCTAATGTTTCTCATAAACAGCTTAAAGTTCCCTGTGACATTATCTACTGCAGCAGGGCTTTTGGTACCACTCCTGGGCATGCCAGGAACATAGGGCCTATGGGTATTCATCAGAGAACATTTGTATGTCAAAAATTTTAACAAATGAGACTTCCATTTTGAAGATAATGATGCAGACATGTTGTACGTTCACTTATGTGTCTTCCTTGATAAATAACCAGTCAACAATTTATCAGTGATCCTCTGTGGACATATTAATACACTTATGGGTGATCTGGAAGTAGTGTAGGACCTAATCTGTAATCTTAAGCTGTGCAGAGCCTTGAGGATGGCCATTGTTTGTTGGTTATGGTGTCCTCCTTGATCTTTGATGAAAGAAGGATTGCCTTAGGTGCTTATATCAAGTTAATCTCATCTCTGTGACAATTGAAATTACCATTGGTTCTCTTCTTTCCACATAACACATTGTTCTAACTCAGCATGTCTTTTTTGTCGTTGTTCTTGTGGAATTCTTTTGATTTAATTTATTGTGGTAAAGTATGTGTAACATAAAATTGATCATTGTAACCATTTTAAAGTGTACAATTCAGTAGCATTTAGTACATTCACAATGTTGTACAAACATCACTGTCTAGTTATAGGACTTTTTTGTCATCCAAAGAAAACCCTATACCATTAAGCAGTCACTCCCCATCTCCTTCCCCCACCTCTGGCAACCACTAATCTACTTTCTGTCTCTATGGATTTGCTTATCCTGGACATTTCATATAAATACAATCACACAACATGTGGCCTTCCGTGTCTGGCTTCTTTCACTGAGCATAATGTTGTCAACATTCATCCATGTCGTAGCATGTGCCAGGAGTTCATTCCTTTGTATCGTTGACTGCTATTCCATTGTACAGATAGATCACATTTCATGTATCCATTCCTCAGTTGATGGGCATTTGGGCTGTTTTTACCTTGTGGCTATTGTGAAGAGTGCTCCTATAACCATGTGTGTACAAGTGTTTGAGCACCTGTTTTCAATTCGTTTGGGTATGTAGCTAGAAGTGGAATTGTTGGGTCATACAGTAATTGGATGTTTAACTTCTTGGGGAGCTACCCGTGGCCTTTTGCTCGTGCCAGTCCTCCTCTGCCATATGATGTCTGTTCTCTTTCAAACCTATGTTAGGACTCGCCTCCACCTTGATTCCTTTTCCTGATAGTCCCCTGCAGCTTCCCATAATTCATGCATCCTTGCTAGTCCCTATGAGCACCCCTCATTCAGCTCTGCCTGGAGAAACTTCACTTTTGCCTCCTCATATATTCATTTGGGTTTACCCTACTTCTTTTGGATTTGAGGATGTTTGTCCCACTAACTGCATCCAACTGTCACCATCTCAAGGATGGAGATGGATGCTCGTTCTCTGTGCTCAAAGGCACTTGTCACTATTTTTGCCTTTCTATTGTTGGGCTATTCTAGTAACAGCTGGAAATTACAGAAATAGGTTTTGATTTTATTGCTCATCAAGGTCAGGTTTCCACTGAAATACAGGCATCATAGGGCCTATCCTGTTTGAAATATTAAAATGTCAGAAGATTCAAACAGGCCAAACAGGGAGAGTTTGAAGCGGGGTTGGGGGGTGGGGGAGGAATTGGTATGTGTATGGAGTATAAATAAAGAGGTTCAAAATAACAATAATAGCATTAATGCAACCTTCTTGAGTTTGACCTCGTTTAATCTTCACAACGACCATGTGAGATGGAGATTTAGTGTGCGTGGCTCAAAGCCACACAGCCCTTATGTGGCAAAATCAGTATGTTTGACTCCAGAGTCTGTGTTTTTTTGTTTTTGTTTTTGTCTTTTGTTTGTTTTTGGAGATGGAGTCTTACTCTGTCACCCAGGCTGGAGTGCAGTGGCACGATCTCAGCTCACTGCAACCTCCGCCTCCCAGGTTCAAGCAGTTCTCCTGCCCTGGCTTCCCAAGTACCTGGGATTACAGGGATGTGCCACCATGCCCAGCTAATTTTTTTTTTTTTTAATTTTTAGTAGAGATGGGGTTTCACCATGTTGGCCAGGCTGGTCTTGAACTCCTGACCTCAAGTGATCCACCCATCTCAGCCTCCCAAAGTGCTGAGATTATAGGCATGGGCCACCGCCCACTTTAATAAGTGGGCCACTTTCCACTTTTATAAGTGGACTCCCACTTTAAAAGTTGCTCACCAGTTCTTGTATCCCTAGCACCTTCCAGAATGTGTTGAGTATAGTCAGTGCTCAGTGAATATTTATTGAATCTAATTGTCAAGGAATATGCCATTTGCTGTGTTAATTTTCCCCAATATAGTTTTTGTTGTTACATTTTTCTCCTTAAGCCCTAGAAAAGTGTAGGCTTTTTAAAAAATGAAAATGTTTCATTTTATTTCAAGAAAGGAGCCTTAATCTTTATTTGTATCTATTTACAAACTGTTAAAGATTTTGACTGCCTCCTAATGTCTTCCTTAATCTCACACTTTCTGAATAAAAAGTGTTAATATATCCATTGTAAATTGCTGGCAGCTCAATTTGAAATATCTTTTTGCACAATATGTACTATTAAGTATTCTCGTGTTATTGCTCAGGGTAAGAAAAGATGACTGTTTTTTTTGCCATTTAAAGCAGCCGTCTCCTTTTTTTAATGCTGTATTTAATTTTTAAAAGACAAAGTACAGCTTAATGAAACAGGAACTTGCTATTTCAGTGTGAAGGACATGATACTCCAGATACATTCTAAAAGGAAATACATTTTTAAATATAAATGTTTGGTGTTTAATCATTCATTAGGCAAAAATGGAGACATTTGAGTTGTCTGGATCCCTTGAGCACATTTTCATGGCACTTAACATGTAATGAAGCAGCTGGCCCAGGATATAATCATAATCAGTGTCACTGGAGGGCTTACCATATGCCAGGCTTGGTTCTAATTGCTTAATGTGGATTGACCCATTTAATCCCAAAATAACCCTACAAAGTTGATGCAGTCATCCCTCTTTTAAAATTGAGATTAAATTTGCATAGCATAAAATGAACCATTTTAAGGTCAACAATTTAGTGACATTTAGTCCATTCACCACATTGGGCAACCACCAGCTCTATTTCCAAAACATTTTCAGCACCCTCAAAGGAACCCCGTAATCCCTCGTTTAAGAATCGGGAAACAGAGACATGGAGATAAGCCCCTTTCCTTAAGTTACCCAACTGGGAAGTGATGGAGCCATGTTTGAGCCCGGACACTGGGACTCAAGGCCACTCTCCATCGCTCTCTGAAGATCTATACTTTAGTCCCACTGCCACCTTACCCACCTCCTACCAACCTCCAGCGTAGTGGGGGCAAAGCACTTCACTTCTAACTTCAGGTTCTTCAAGTGAAAAGCAGTAAGATAATGTGCTGGTTGCCAAGACCTCAGGGCTACAAAAAAAAAAAAAAAAAAAAATTCCTTACGCTATTCTCCATGGGAATCAGGCCAAAGCTTTTCTTCGTCAAATTTCCCTACCCCATTTCTGCAGAACAAACAGCACACCAGGCAGGGACTCCCCTCTGTTTCTTGATATCCCACTTCCACATTTATCTATTATCATCACTCTCTCACTCATGTTTCAGAAGATTCCCACCTCTTCACTAGGGTCGAGACTAGCGCAAAACAAAAGAGATGACCAGGGTGCAAAATGGAAGGGGGCACTCCCTCTCAGGGTCCTGTAAGCCGAGTAAGTACTCTCTGGCCTCACCTAGTCCTGGCCCTGCCCCGCACCTCCTCCAAGATCATGTTCAGTTGCTACTCCCTCTCATTCATTGCCTCCCTCTAAAGGGTTCTAGGATCCTTTTCACTTCTGACTCCTAGTCCTGTCTCTGACCATTTATGTCCCTCCTCTTTGGGGATCCTCCTGCTCTGTTTGCCCTCTAAATTGTCTTTTTTTTTTTTTTTCTTACTCTATATCCAACTGGGTCATCTCGTCTGCTCTGTGTGCTACTGTCTTTGTGTTAACTCTCATACCTGCAGTTCTCTTTCACCCTCAGCCTAGGTGACCATATGTCCTGGTTGGCCTGGAAAGTCCCAGTGTATGCTTGTTGTCTTGGAATCATTATTGGCGGTGCCTCTTGTCACTCTCAAAATTGATACATAGGCTTGGCATGGTGGCTCACGCCTGTAATCCCAGCACTTTGGGAGGCCAAGGCAGGAGGATTGTTTGAGCCCAGGAGTTTGAGACCAGCCCGGGCAACATAGTGAAACCCCATGTCTACAAAAAATAAAAAAATAGCCCAGTGTGGTGGCACATGCCTGTAGTCCTAGCTACCTGGAAGGCTGAAGGTGGGAGGATCATGAGCCTGGTAGGTTGAGGCTGCAGTGAGCTAAAATCACGCCACTGCATTCCAGCCTGAGTGATAGAGTGAGACCCTGTCTTAAAAAAAAAAAAAGTGATGTCACATATTGCAGACTTCTCCCCAGCACTCCTATTCTGCTAGCACGTTTCTCAGGCATACAAAATGCAACAGATCAGAAATAAAACTTCTCAGAGTCTTGCCTAAAGGCTGCACCACCTCAATTTACTCTATCTTGACTGATTATATCCACAAGGAAAGCTGCTGGCTCTTCATAAACTCAATTTCAGTTCTCCAAGGCTGAAGGAAGACCACCACACCTGGAAGAACAGCTGGACCCAGCAGTCTGCACCTCTGTTCCCTGACACCCTTCCTTGGAATCAAGGGCTACTGCTCATTTAATTCTCTAACCCAGCACTTCCCAGCAGCTCGTTCCACCATGACAGAAATGCTCTATATTTGTGTCGTCCGACTTGGCAGCCACTAGCACATGCGGCTATTGAGCACATGAAATAGGGCTTGTGCAACTGAGGAACTGACTTAACAAAGTGCAAGTAGCTAGTGGCTACTATATGTTATAGAGCAGCTCTATGTCAGTACTTCTCAAACTTTAACGTGCATACAAAACACCTGGATCTCACTGAAAGGTGCAATCTGCTTCAGTACATCTGCAACAAGACCTGAGCGTCCTCATTGTAGTAGGCTTCCAGGTGAAACTGACGCTGCTGGTCTAAGGACCACACTTTGAGGAGAAAGGCACTAATCTAACTCGATTCTCAACCATGGCTCACATGAGCCACACCGGGGAAGGTTTAAAAATGTGTCAGATGCCCAGGGCCTTTCCCAAGCCAATTAAATCAGGACCTCAGAGAGTAACCTGGTCATTGACATGTTTTGAAAGCTCCTCAGGTGATTCTAATGTAAGATGAGCCCAGACTGAGCTGCTCAAATAAGACTTTACTAAAGATTTAGGGTTAAGAAGATGGAATTAACCAGTGAATACAAGTCAGTTAGCCACTGGGATTTCTGTGTGGCACCTACTCATCTTCAGCCTGAAGTCCTTAATAGAGTCTCTGTATCTGCCTTCTCCCCCACATCTCATGAAACTGGCAGAGAATGAAACAGCTGTAACTTTGTTTTTTGTTTTTGTTTTTGTTTTAGAGATAGGGTCTCTCTCTGTCACCCAGGCTGGAGTGCAGTGGTGCGATCTTGGCTCACTGCAGCTTCAACCTCCTGGGCCCAAGTGATCCACTTCAACCGCCCAAGTAGCTGAGACTATAGGTGTACACCACTGCACCTACCTAGTTTTTAATTTTTTTGTAGAGACAGGGTCTTGCTATGTTACCCAGCCTGGTCTAACTTCTTTAAATAGATCTGGAAGGTGCCAGACTTAGCCTCACAGTTGTAAAAGATTTCTGTTTTTGCAAAGGGCTATTCTAGACAATGTGGCTTTTCTGACATATTGCATACGTACTCTTTGAATTACTTCATACTTTTCTTCACACACATGTTCATTGTATACTTTTTAAAAAGCAAATACAGAGATCAGAGCTGTTTAATAGTTGGGGACCTCCCTGGACTCAGATTCTCCCTGAAGCAGGGTTAGGGGTTCTGTTTTCTGTGTTCATACAGCCCTCAGTCCATACCTTGTTGGAATGGTTATTATTGCTTTATGATTTCTCTATTTGTACTTGTTTCTAGACTGAGAGCTCCTTCAAAGTAGGGCCGCTGCCCTAGTTCTCTCTGCCTGTCTATCCCGGCCACTGTCAGAACCTCCTGGGGAATTCCTCCCTCAGACCTACTGGTTCAGAATCTTAAGGGGATGAGCCCTAGAATGTGTATGTTTAAAAGGCTTCACAGATGATCTTTATTTTCAGACAGGAATGAACATCATTGCCTTGGAGACTGACATTATATCTGGCACATGGTAAACATTAAATAACTATCTGTTGAGTGCATGAAAATCAGTCTTAAATTCGACTTGTGGCATCTCGAGGCAGATGCCACCTTAGCCAAGTGATCAAGGTTAATGTCATGAGTAACCTGCATCAATACCATTTGCCCCCCATGCAATGCATTGCAAAGGATACAGTATTACTACTCTGGTTTCCTTCCAAGTGATGCATAACCCCAGCTGAATCATGAGGAAACAGCAGACAAACCCAAATTGAGGGATATTCTACAAAATTTGTGACCAGTACTCTTCAAAAGAGTCAGGGTCATGAAAAACAAGTAAAGACTGGAGAATTTGCACAGATTGAAGGAGACTAAGGAGACAGGACAACCAAATGCCACACAAGATTCTGAATTGTATCCTGGAATGGAAAAGGGACATTAGTGGGAAAACTGGTGAAATCCAAATAAGTTCTGTGCTTTAGTTAACAGCATTGTGCCAAGGCTAATTTCTTAATTTTGATAAATGTTCTGTAGTTATGTAAGATGTTAACATAAGGAGAAGCTCAGTGAAGGATGTATTGGAACTCTTTGTAATATTTTTGCAACACTGCTGAAAGTCTGAATTTATCTCAAAACCAACAAAAGGTGAAATTTAAAAAATGAAAGAAAGATAATTGAAATGTCACTGAACAAGGGCATTCTGGAAGGGGAGAGTAAAGAAGTCCAAGGGGAGACCATTGGTTCGACAATCAGAACCAAACTGGACCATCATAGATTACAAGTTGATGCCTCTATGGTTTTGTCAAAACTCCCTCAAGTTTTTTAGCTATTTTGAGATATAATTTACATACCATACGGTTCACCCATTTAAAGTGTATAATTCACTGTGTTTTAGAATATTTACAGGATTGCACCACCATCATCACAATTTAATTTTGGAACGTTTTTGTCCCCTTTAAAAAAAAAAAAAAGCCTATATCCATTTGCTGTCACTCAATATCCCACCCCACCAACTGCTGCCAAGCAACCATTTTTTTCCTTTCTGTCTCTATAGGTTTTCCTATTCTGGACATTTATTTTAAATTGAATCATATGTGATATTTTGTGTCTGGCTTCTTTCACTTAGCATGATGTTTCTGAGGTTTATCCATGTGGTAGCATGTGTCAGTACTTCATTCCTATTTGTGGCCCAATAACATTCTGTTGTATGAATACGGACCACATTTATTTATTCATTCATCAGTCAATGAACACCTAATACCTTTTGGACTATTATTCTGATGGGCTTGGTTGAATACTAGGGTAGACTACCCTTCCAGCCTCCCATGCTCTATGCATCCATTACTCCAGAAGATAGACTCTTAGGATAAAGAGTTGACACCATCTCCAAGCATCCCAAACAGCATTGTGTACTTATATACATGATTAGCCACTTTGGAATGTCTTTAGTGTTAAGGCAAGAGATGTTCTCAGAGTCCCAGAGAGGGAAAAAATTGGGTTATGTTTTGTCCAAATCAATAACCACCACTTCAGGGAGTTGTGCAGTGAATTGCTTTATTGAATAGGTGTGAAAAAGGAAAGATATTAGTTGTCCAAGAATGCTATTGCCAAACTTTGTGGAAGCAGGATATTTTCTGTGGAAACAGCATACATTTTATTCTGTGCCATGGAATTTCCCCTCATTTGACCCAAGGGGTAAAGAAAAACTCTTATGCAACTATCCCATTTTAAAAGTTATTCTTTTATATGTAGGCTGGTTAATAACCAACAACAGACAATTTTATCTAAGATGACTAAGATCTTGCATTTCGCTTTTAGTGAGAGCTGATTTACATATCTAATTCATGTTCTATTAGCAGAGTTATGGGAATATAAGGAAATGCAAGAAAAACCCAGGACTTGGATCAGATTTAAATGTCCTACAGTTATATACCGTTGTGAAGATGTCCTTCAAAATCCAGAAACCAAACAGACTCTGTCATCTTACTTTTTGCTGAGGTGTTGGCCTTTTATTTTTGAAATCTAGCAATTTTCAGTTCTTGTTATCTAAAAGTTATTAATACAAAGCATTTCCTCCTGTCATTTACATAACTGTTTTCCAGCAGTATGCGTGCGCGCACACACACACACACACAATTTAAATGTCTATGAGCAACTTTTGACCTTCTGGAAAATTCTTTCCCCAGCTTGAAACTTCCTCCATATTCTGGTGTTTCACCTGAATGTGAAATGAAGACATTTCACAGGATCTAAGAGTTCAGAAAGAGACTCTGTGCTAGATACTCATGTGCATAGTTTCTGGTCTTCTCACTGGCCCTTCCGGTAACTAACTTGTGGTTATTCTAGAAGTCCATGTCCAGAACAGAACACTGAGCAACAGATATCATCTGGGATCCATGTTTTTGTACTAATTGGCCTTTTGGGTGAACACATCATTTGGACTCAAGTTGATGATTATATCAAGTAAGCCTTTTCAGTCTCTTCTGTGCTGCCACTGAGCCTGTTCCACCACCACTTTCCCTCACCCCCATCTTGAAATCATGCATTTGGTTGCTGAGACCCAAGTGTAGGATACAACCGTTTGTTCCCATGACCTTTTCAGGTCCTCCTCATCTTTCTGGTTTGTCTTCCTTTCAGCATCTGGTAATTTTGTTGTTGAATGGGTTGGCCTCACTTCCTAGCTTCATGTTACCTGCAGACTTGGTCACGAAGATGTGTATAACTTCATCTGAGCCATTGATAAGCAGGGCAAAATAGGGAAAGTGCCACCCCCACACCAATGCCCATCACTGGAGACTGCTCGGCAGTTTCATACTTTATTACCCCTGAGATCTGTTGTGAATCAGCCTCACTAAAGGTCCTCCCCTCTACATTCCCTTGTGAACAAGAATAGCCGGAAAGCCCTTACAAATGCCTTGCCTGCCAGGCACAGCGGCTCACGCTTGTAGTCCCAGCACTTTGGGAGGCTGAGGTGGGTGGATCGCTTGAGCCCAGGAGTTTGAGACCAGCCGGGGCAACGTGGCAAAACACCATCTCTACAAAAGATACAAAAATTAGCCAGGCTTAGTGGCACACACTTGTAGCCCCAGCTGCTTGGGAGGCTGAGGTGGGAGGATTTCTTGAGCCCAGGAGATTGAGGCTACAGTGAGCTGTGATTGCTCCACTGAACTCCAGCCTGGGTGGCAGAGTGAGACCCTTTCTCAAAAACAAAAATAAATGCCTCATCATGATTCCCATAGTTTGTGTCTAGAGATTTCCCTCAGCCTAAGAATCTAACCGTACCAAGTGAAAGCAAGAGAGGCTGATCTTGCATTTAATAGTCACTGAATGTTCTAAGTGCTTGCAGAATATTCTTCAATTGTCTCTTCTAGACTCTTGACTAGAATGTATATCAGATTCACCAATCTGTGGTTTTTGAAGCATGTTTTTTCCTTTTCCCTTTTGAAAACTGCAAATGCATTTATCTGACTCCATTCGTATTACAGGGGAGGATTTAGTTATTTTATCTTCAAGTTCTCCAAGTATCTGGGTATAATTTGTCTTCACTGTAATGCTAAAATTCATTTAGAATATCTTCTAATCAATTTGGGACCTCAGTACTCTCTTCCTAGATTTTTTTCGTCTACTCTTTCCTGGCTGAAGCTCATTGTTTTTGTAAAAATAGATATATATTTTTAATTTTTAAATATTTAATTGACATGTAATAATTGTACATATTTATGGGGTACAATGTGATATTTCTGTACATTAATGCATTGTGTAATGATCAAATCAGGGTAATTAGTATATCCATCACCTCAAACATTTATCACTTCTTTGTGGTGAGAATATTCAAATTCCTGTCTTCTAGCTTTTTTGAAATATATGTTGTTAACTATAGTCATTCCAGTGTGCATTAGAGCACCAGAACTTATTCCTCCTAACTGGTGATGTTGTACCTATTGAGTGACCTCTCCCTACTTTTTTGAGACGGAGTTTTCACTCTTGTTGCCCAGGCTGGAGTGCAATGGCGTGATCTCAGCTCACCGCAACCTCCGCCTCCCAGGTTCAAGCGATTCTCCTGCCTCCGCCTCCCAGGTTCAAGCGATTCTCCTGCCTCCGCCTCCCAGGTTCAAGCGATTCTCCTGCCTCAGCCTCCCTAGTAGCTGGGATTACAGGCATGTGCCACCACGCCCAGCTAATTTTGTATTTTTAGTAGAGACAGGGTTTCTCCATGTTGGTCAGGCTGGTCTCAAACTCCCGACGTCAGGTGATCCGCCCGCCTCAGCCTCTCAAAGTGCTGGGATTACAGGCGTGAGCCACTGCACCCGGCTTGACCTCTTCCTGCTTCTAACTCCCCTCACCATAACCCTCCATAGCCCCTAGTAACTCTATCCAATTCTCTACTTTTATGAGCTCAACTTTTAAAAATTCCACATACAAGCAAGATCATGAAGTATTTGTCTTTCTGGGCCTGTCTTATTTATTTCACTTAACTTGATGTCCTCCAAGTGTATCCATGTTGTCAAAAATGACAGGATTTATTGTTTTTTTATGGCTGAATAGTAGTCTGTGTTTTTATCCAAGCAGTCAGAAGGAAAGTGAAGTTGAGAAGAGAATGGGGTTTTTTTCTTTCATTTTTTATTTTTATTTTTTCTTTTTGAGACAGGGTCTTGCTCTGTCACCCAGGCTGGAGAGCAGTAGTGCAATCTCAGCTCACTGCAGCCTTGACCTCTTGGACTCAAGTGATCCTCTTGCCTCAGCCTCCCTGGTAGCTGGGACTATAGGTGTGCACCACCATGCCCAGCTAATATTTTTCTTTGTTTTTTTTTTTTTTTTTTTTTTGTAGAGATGGATTTTTACCGTGTGGTCCAGTTTGGTCTTGAATTCCTCGGCTCCAGTGATCTGCCGGCCTCAGGCTCCCAAAGTGCTGGGACTACAGGCGTGAACCACCGTGCCTGGCTGAGAGTGGGGTTTCTTTTGCCTATTGTAATGGAAACATAAATCCATGAATTTGGCCCATGACCTCTTTGCTGTTTTTTATCACAATGTCATGAACTGCTTTGCAGTTTACAAAGTGCCCGCATGTGCATGTGATCTTTACAACCACCTTGTGAGCTAGTGAGTTTACTACCTGTATTTTAGAAACAAAGAAGCAGAGTTGAACTTGCGTTTAACAACATGGAGGGTTGGGTGACTTTTCCAAGTTGTGGAGCCTGTTCATGACCAAGCTGGACGCCTCCCAGCTTTTTCACTACGCAATCTTTGCCACATTCATCACATACAGTAGTACCCCTTTATTCACGGTTTCACTCTCCATCGTGTCAGTTACCTGTGGTCAGCAGTGGTCCAAAATAGGTAAGTACAGAACAATAAGATAGGAAAGAGAGACTACATTCACATGAATTTTATTACAGTATATTGTTATAGTTGATCTATTATTAGTTATTGTTGCTAATTTCTCACTGTGCCTAATTTATAAATGAAACTTTATTGTATGTATATATACAGGGAAAAACACTGTATATAGGGTTTGTTACTATCTGCAGTTTTAGGCATCCACTGGGGGTCTTGGAATGTATACCTCATGGATAAGTGGGGACCTGTACTTTACTATACTTTGGAAGCACACCTTTCTGACTTTCTCCCCTGAAATCCTTGTTTACCCTTTAATTCATGCCATTCTCTGTCTTTCATACACAGTATGTGGGAAGGGTGATTCCCATAAGCCGCTCTAACTTCCTGCACTCCCTTTCATTTCTCTGTGGGGCTCACCGATGAATATATTTCCAGAACATCATTTCTGACATCATCCAAATCCTCTAAAGCAGCCTTCCTTTAAAAACTCCAACCCTGGAATCTAATCTGCATTTTTGGAACGTTTGGAATATGCTGAAGTCAGAGCTACTCCCTTTGCTGTGCCCCACGTGCCTGGGCACCAGCCCCTCGGCTCCACCACCTGATGTGCAAGTCATGTCAGTGTCCTCCCAAGATTCCTTTCACTTCCCCAACTTGGTGCCCAAGAGGGGTCTGCACTGGGTCTAGTGTAGCATCCCCCCTAACGTGCTTTCTACAAGAGGGAATTGGCAGCAATGCTAGGCAAGGCGATTCAGAATCAGTGACTCTACTTTTTCGCTGAATAAGACACTGCAGATCTGCTTCGCTGATTTATTTACATTACTCTGCATGTCCTTGGAGAGATGGCACAAGGTTAAGGGACAGCATCGATTCTTTCAGATTCCTCAAGGCTCTTGCAGATTTCCCATGGTCCTTTGTACTACAGAGTGGGAGAATCAAGCATCAGATGACCTTTTCAATGTTACTCTGTTGGTTCAATCTGTAACAACTTTTTCTCTTGTCTTCACTACCCTCTCACTGCTTTCCACAAAAAATGAACTACGGCCTGCTGTTATTTGTTTTCAATTCTGAATATAATAAGATATCATAAATTGCTTTCACGAAAGTACTGATTTGATTATCACTTATGATACAAATTATGAAACTGCAACATGAGTGTTTTCTCTCTGATTCCTTTCACCATTTCACTGCAGACTTGAAAAGGGACCAGAATGGACCAAAAAGAAATTATTTCTTTGTTGTTTTGCCAAAGACCTTTCCTTTCAAAATGCACACATCCTGGAGTTTTGAAAACTGCTATAATTATCACAAGGCAGTCTTTCTCTGGGAAGAAAGTGAGTGAATTTCGCATTAGGAGATCATGGTTAAAATAATCTCTCGGCGCTGGGACCAAATGGAACTAGAAAGTGTTCAAAAGCTGCATTCATTTCAGAAGGGAGAAAGAACAACCTTTCTCATAATGAGCCCTGGGAAGCAGCCAGCATGGAAAAAGGTCACACAATTGCTACTTTGATATCTGAATAACTACTCCTAGCTTACTTTTGCTTGTGGTGTGATAGCTTTTGTGGTTTTCTCTGGGGCTGAATCCCTGCTGTCTTCAAGCATAGTTTTCACTGAGTCTGTCTTGGAAACCACTGTGCGTGTGGCATTGTCATCTACCATTTTTATAGGAGACAGAAACAGTTACTCTGGCCCAAGTGACTAAAATGCAGCTCAGTAATTTTTTTTTCCCAATAGTCTTAGCATGTGGATAGGACATTTGTTCTTATCTAGAAATGAAATGTATTAAGATTGTGTGAAATTATCTGTATCTTTTGCTGCTCATTTTTCAAAGATTGCCCCTGGAGGGTGTTTTGGCGAAATTATTTATGGAATATGTAAAAATGTTCAAGACCCCTTATCAGAACAGAACTGAGGAGGATGCTGTTCCTGAAGATTCTGCCTACTGCCTATCCAAGATGCAAAATATTAGTGGTATTGAAGATAGATGAGAGGGGAGATTATTTTAAGGTTATGTGTCTTTCTACAATTATACCAGTTTTTAAAGTGTATTTCCAGCTGGGCATGGTGGCTCACACCTGTAACCCCAGCACTTTAGGAGACCAAGGTGGGAGGATTGCCTAAACCTTGGAATTTGAGACCAGCCTGGGCAATGTAGCGAAACCCCATCTCTACAAAAAAAAAAAAAAAAATCACAAAAGTTAGCCGGGCATGGTGGCATGCACCTGTAGTCCCAGCTGCTGGGGAGGCTGGGGTGGGAGGGTCACTTGAGCCCAGGAAGTCAAGGCTGTAGTGAGCTATGATTGTGCCACTGCACTCCAGCCTGGGTGGTAGAGAGAGACCCTGTATCAAAAAAAAAAAAAAAAAAAAAAAAAGAATATTTCTACAAATCAGAAGTGAAAGAGACAGCTCTTGGAGAAGGGTTCATATTCATAATACTTTTCTCATTGCTTATTTTCCAAAAGCTCTAAAATGGAATCTTATGTATTACCACTGCTTCATATTGCCCACCTACCCACCTTGTTGCTCCTGTCATCTAATGTTATGAAAATAGTGTTTGGGATTTAAAGCAGAAGCCATGGGTTGATTTTTAAGAAGTCACAGAAGCCAAGACTGCTGAGTGCTTTGATGTCATCAGAATGAACATTCCCTCACTCCAGTGAGTATCCTGACATGTGTAGTTAACTCTCACAAACTCAGGCACGTGAATGATCTCAGCAGAAGAGAGAGAAGGGCCAGTGGTTTACCCCATTGTCTCTCCCCTCTTTCAACATGGGTCTTGACTACCTTGCCTCCAGGAAGCAAGGGTGACAGTTGAAAACCAGCCGGAAGCGTTGTTTTTTTGTTTCTTTGTTTTTTGCTGGTGGTTGTTGTTGCTTTTGAGCCTCCAAAGACCAAGATCCACTTAATAGACTGTGGCATTTTTGCCTTATCTACTGACTTAAGAACTTAATCCATGACCCTGTCACTACGCCACCCACACCCCCACCCACACACATTTACATGCTTACTCGTACACACATTCACACTCACCTCTACCTTTAGATTTAACCCACTGAGCTGTACTGAGCCAGATGAACTAGACTGTTGATTCTCGCCATTTCTGGATCGTGGGTTCCTGAAGAATCTGGTGAGAAGTTGTAAACCCTCTTCCCTGAAAAGTGTCTATACAAATGTGTGCAGATTTGGCTTATGATTCTGGAGGGATTCATGGCCAGGAAATCCATGTTAGGAGATTTACTTTCCACTATATACCCTTTGTTTCTGTTGTGAGGTTGTTACTGTCTGTGTATATTACTTCTGTTAACTGAATCTGTCTAGGTTACTTTTTCAATTAACAAATTAATTAATTAGAAGACTAAGAGCCTAAAAGAGATTTTTCTTATTTGATTAAGTTCAATATTGAATCCTGAGAGTCCATTTGAAAGCATAGTATTCGTTGGCTTTTTCAATTGCAAAATATTTATTGTGATTGCCAAGAAATATTGCTGAGAGCCAAAATAATAATAGAGGAAATGATCTACAGTTGAATTTTTATCTGAATTATTTTGAACACAGAAAATGAATTTTTGTAAATAAAAAAAAATAATACATGTTGGTGTGGATGCAGTGAAAGGGAACACTTCTACACTGCTGGTGGGAATGTAAACTAGTACAACCACTATAGAAATAGTGTGGAGATTGCTTAAAGAATTAAAACTAGATCTACCATTTGATCCAGCCATTCCACTACTACCCAGGGGGAAAAAAATCATATGAAAAAGGTACTTGCACGTGCATGTTTATAGCAGCACAATTTGCAGTTGCAAAAATATGGAACCAGCCCAAGTGCCCATCAATCAACGAGTGGATAAAGAAAATGAGGTGTGTATGTGTGTGTATGTATGTATGTGTGTGTATGTATGTATGTGTGTGTGTATATATATGTATGTGTGTATATGTGTATGTATGTGTATATATATGTGTGTATATGTGTATATATGTATGTGTATATATATGTGTGTATGTATATGTATGCGTATATGTGTGTGTGTGTGTATATATATGCACATTCATTCTGTGGAATACTCAGCCATATAAAGGAACTAAACAATGGTATTCGTGGCAACCTGGATGGAATTGGAGGCAATTATTCTAAATGAAGTAACTCAGGAATGGAAAACCAAACATCGCATGTTCTCACTTGTATGTGGGAGCTAAGTTATGAGGATGCAAAGGCATAAGAATGATACACTGGGATTTGGGGACTCGGGGAGAAAGGTTGGGGGTGGCAAGGGATAAAAGACTACACATTGGGTACAGCGTACACTGCTTGGGTGATGGGTGCACCAAAATCTCAGAAATTACCACTAAAGAAGTTATTCATGTAACCAAACACTACGTGTTCCCCAAAAACCTATTGAAATAAACAATAAAATATTAAAATGAATTTTTGTGTTAATGGTCTCATATTCAGGTGGGAAAAATCTCCTTACAGTTGCCAAAAATGGTTACCTGGTAGTATGAAAAGGGTAAGAGTTGATAATCCTCGAGAATAAGGATACCTTCCTACAGTGTTTTCGGCATAGCTTATTTTGTGTGATTCTTTGAGAGCAAAAAACAAACCCCACATGTTTTGGGATTGTAGTGACTGCTTTGCCTTGATTGGGCTCTTCATGGGAGCCATTTCTTATACTGAATCTTTTACCATACCAAAGAGTGTTATAACCTTCATGTACATTTTAAATGACAGTCATATTTTACTCTTCCCAACAAGGTTTATGTAACATCTTTGTGCACTATGCTTAAAATCCACAAAACTAAAATAACTCAAAGGAGAAAAGAGAGGTTAGTGATGAATAAAAATTGTAGTGAAGATTGTCTTGTTTTTTCCCTCTAAAATTCCTTCCTGTGTAAAAGCCGCCTGGCCAACTGATAGTTTTTCTTTCAACTCACTGTGAAATATTTTTCTTAGCTTGCATGTTAGCACCAAGTGATGTATCCATTGTCACTACTGTGTGATATCGGTTGCTGAGGTGATAAAACATGGATTTCTTTTTTAACCTGGTACTGGAATGGAGGATGAGGAAGAAAAGAGAGTCAAGAAAAGGAATGATGCAACTGACAGGCATACATTAGTGAGGTGCCCTATTCATTTATTTCAGTAGCTGTACATCCTTACTTTCCAGCACTATTGAATACTCTGTGGGTGGTAGGATCGTGTGGGGGAAAGAGCATAGTTATAATAGCTGACATTTATTGAACATTTGCTATTCTAAGCACATTATTTATATTAACTCATCTAATCCCCATGACAACTATATGGATTAGCTGGGTTCAAATTCGGACTCCTCCACTTCCTAGCTGTATAAACTTGTGCAACTTTTTTTTTTTTAGATGAACAAAAACTATCCATCTCTTAGGGTAGATGTTAGCATTAATTGAGATGGTAGTTCTATTGCATATATAATCATGTCTGGTATATAAAAGAACTCAAATCATGTAAAAAAAAAATCTCTGTACACAAAGACTTCATGGCAGCATGATTCATAATAGCTCCAAACTGAAGACAGCCCAAATGTCCTTCAACTGGTAAATAGATTTTAAAAAGAATTGTGGTATATTCATAGTATGGAATACTACTCAGCAATGAAAAAAGGACATGGATACACACAAAAACATGGAAAAATCTCAAACATTATGTTAAGTGAAGAAATAGAAACACAAACATACTGTGTGATTTCGTTTATGTAACATTCTAGAATAGCCTAACTGTGGCAACAAAAAGTAGATCAGTGGTTGCCAGAGGTTGGGGAAGGAGATCAGCTGCAGAAAGGTACTAGGAAACTTTGTAAAGTGGGGGAACTGTTCTGTATGTTGATTGTGGTGATTACACAACTGCATATGATTACTGAATGTCATAAAATTGTACACTTAAAAATGGGTGAAGTTTAATGTATGTAAATTATACCCCAAAGCTAGAAAAACACTTGCTGCAAATTGTAAGGTTGTATAACATTAGACTTTCTCGTATTTTAGAACGGTTGAATGAGTTTTATGCAGCTCGGGTTTTCAGAGCTACTTAGATTATCTCAAAGGAAACTTAATGCAGGTGCTATTGAGCACGCTTCATACACATGCCTATGAAAGGTACAATGGATGATGCCAAAGGGACCTGTGGTAGTCTGAATTAGATAAATTGTAGAGAAATTGCAGACAGTTTATATACACTAAACCATCAAGAAATCCCATGAAAATTGAGGATATGTGTCGCAGGTGAGTATTGGGGCAGGTCAGAAAGAAGGGAGATAATTTAGTGGGGATGGGGTGGTCAGGGAAGGCCTCTGACAGAAATAAGACTTGAAAGTGTTGGATAAGTTTTCTGGAAATAATTTGAGCAGAGATGTGGCAGTTACAATACATACTTAAAAATGGCTGGACTGGAGTATGTTGGAAAGACTCGAGGACTTTGAGGTCTGTCAGCTTCACAAATAAGGTTGCAGAGTGTTCCCAATTCTCCAGCCTGGAGCTTGTGTATACTGGTTCTTGCCCTGATTATGTCTTCTTCCAATTCTGAGTTTAGTGACGTTTCATTTGTTGCCTGAGATTGGCCACACTGGGAATATTTACAACGTGCAAATTGACAATCATTTTGGAAATCTGTCTCCCCCAGCTTCCTACCCACCCCACCAGCCAGTTGTCAACCATTTACCAGCACACTACTGATTGTAATCCTGAGAATTATGAATTTCAGAGAGGGGAACGAACAGAAGATCCAGAGGTGGCTGGAGAGGTGTAGAGAGAGCCAAAGGGGAAAAAGATACTCTTAAGGGAGATGACAAGGCACAAATATTCAATGCTGAAAGAGAAGTAGGATTTTTGTTGTTGTTTCCAAGAGAACTTAAGCAGTAGGATGCCTTATCACAAGCACAGATGTAAAAAGCACCTCTCATACAAGTCTTTTCAGACCTTCAGTAAACAGTGCTCCTCCTTGCCTCAACTTGTCTGATATATACACAGCACTTTGATGGTCAATGCAGTGCAGAATTAGGTCCTCCCTTCTCTGTGCTTCCTGGTATTCTTTCAGTTTCTGGCACATGGAAGGCAGTCGTAGTGGCTGAATGAATGAAATCATGAACTAATCCTTATTACAGTATTGCTCATACTGTATGCTTGCAATACAAAACCTTGCTTACTTGTTTATCTACCTCATTGAAGTGCAAACTTCAGAAGAACCAGGAATTTTGTATCTTGGTGTACCCTAGCACCTGCCACTGCACAGTTGGTGCTCAAGAAATGCTTATTGAAATAATGAAATCAGGCAATTTCAGTTTTAGATAACATGCAATTACCAAAAGATCAAATAGCATTCTGTTCCATGAAACAAACCCATGTCCTTTCTTAAAACATTCAAAAGAGGTGCTATTGAGTTATGTAAAACATGCTAGTCTCTATTGTGGGAGGGCATTAGTCTGCCAACATCTCAGTTTCTTTTTAACAGTACAGAAATTGAAGCAACTTACTATCAAAGTTTCTTCCAGATCTAAGATGCTATGATTCTAAGAGGAAGGAAAATTCAGACCTTGTGGGCTTAAAACCAGGGGTCCTTTATTGCTTTCTGTTAAGGTGGAAAGTTACATATGACATAGACATTTTCTATACTTTTGGCTTCTTTATATGGATTCTATCTATATAAGTGATAAGTGATTAAGTGAGGTTGGCTAATAATTATTGCCTCACTCTATTCAATTTCTCTTCTGTCTTATCTGTGGTAGGCTGAACAATGTCCCCCCTAGATGTCCAGGTCATAAGCCATGAAACCTGTGAATATGTTCCCTTATGTGGCAAAAGAGACTTTGCAGATGTGATTAAGTTAAGGATCTCAAAATGGGGAGATTACTCTGGATTATCTCAGCGGGCCCAATGTCATCACAGCATCCTTATAAGAAGGAGGCAGGAGAGTCAGAAGGAGATGTGAGGATGGAAGCAGAGATTAGAAAGACAAAGGTTAGAAAGATGTTATGTTGCTGACTTTGAAGATGGAGAAACGGGCCACAAGCCACAGATTATAACAGGCGAGTAGAAGCTGAAAAAAGCAAGGAAATGGATTCTCCTTTAGAGCTTCCGTAAGAACTCAGTCCCCCAGTCTGGGCAATATGGCAAAATCCTGTCTCTACAAAAAATACAAAAAGTAGCTGGGCATGGTGGCGCATGCCTGTAATCCCAGCTACTTGGGAGGCTGAGGCAGGAGGATTGCATGAGCCCAGGAGGTCAAGGCTGTAGTGAGCTGTGATCGCACCTCTGCACCCCAGCCTGGGTGACGGTGAGAACCTGTCAAAAAAAAAAAAAAAAAAAAAAAAGGCCCTGCAGACACCTTGACTTCAGCCTAGCAGAACTGATTTTGAATTTCTGGCCTCAAGAACTTTCAGAGAATAAATTTGCATTGTTTTAAGCGGTGAAATCCGTGGTCATTTGTTACAACAGCCATAGGAAACTAATAAAACATCTCTTCTGAAGATTTAAAAATAGCATTCTTTGCTTTCCAAATTTCACTGTGCATAGGACCACCTGGGGATCTTGTTAAAATGCAGATTCTGATTCTGGGGGTTCTGAGGAGGGGCATGAAGATTTACAATTGTCTTGAGATCCCAGGTGATGCTGCTGCTGCTGGTTGTAACCCACACTTTGAATGGGAAGGCTCTGGAGGAGGTATTCATTGTCTGGGCTTCTCTTTCCTTTATTGCCTTTGGTCATCATTACTAAAATATTATATCCTGTTGGGACTCTTTGGTTTCTGTGAGCATGTAGAGAATTAGAAAACCACAAAGACTTGGAGTAGAGCCAACATGGGGAGGATTTTAAAAAGCTGCAATTGTTCAACCTGAAGAAAAGACAGAAGGATGATTTAATAATGATATGTAAGAAACCAGAGAGTTAATATGTGGGAAATGGTGATTAACTGCCCCTCATCTTTACTTTACAGGATAAAATAGCAAGAAGAATTTGGGCTTAAGAACTCCGTACTGGCAGGGAGGTGGTGGTTCTCTTTGACTGTTAGAATTGTACAGCTACAAGGGCCCTGGGATCCATCTAGTTGTACCCGCTCATTTTGTAGATGAAACTGAAGCTGAGAGTGACCTTCGGAAGGTCACAAGCAAATGACAGAATCTGTACTAGAACTGGTGGCTTGGCCATGTTCACTGTACCACCCCAATGGAGACTGTGCCGTGGGGTTTAGATAAGTGGTACTTGCTCATCACTTTGAAGTGATTTAAAATTGGGGCTGTCCCAGGGAGCCTTCTAGGGTGACAGAAGTGTTCTGTATCTTGCTCTTGGGTTCAGTTATACAGGTGTATGCATGTGTGTGTGTAAAACTCATCAAGTTATAAACTTCACCTTTGCATACTTGACCGTACACTGATTATTCAGCAATTTTGAAATTTTTTGCTAGCGTTTAGAAAATGAAAATGCTGAACTCTTCGTTGTAGCCAAACACTGGAAATGATCCAAATGTCCTTCAAATTAGACTAGATACATAAACTGTGGCAAATTTATAGAATGGATTTCTATATAGCAGTGAGAGTAAATGAACTGTACCATACAGCAACATAGATGAGTCTCACAAGCATGTTGGTGAATGAAAGAAGCCAGACACAAAAGAGAACATTCCATAGGATTCTATCTATATAAAAGTCGAAACTGAGCAAACTTAAGCGGCCTTAAAAGTCAGGAGAGCCGAGTGCGGTGGCTCACGCCTATAATCGCAACACTTTGAGAGACCAAGGTGGGCAGATCACTTGAAGCCAGGAGTTTCAGACCAGCCTGGCCAGGATTGCGAAACCTCATCTCTACTAAAAATACAAAAATTAGCCAGTTGTGGTGGCACGTGCCTGTAATGCCAGCTGCTTGGGAGGCTGAGGCAGGAGAATCGCTTGAACCTGGGAGGTGGAGGTTGCAGTGAGCCGAGATTGCACCACTGCACTCCAGCCTGGGTGACAGAGCGAGACTCTGTGTCAAAAAAAAGGGGAGTGGCTAACTATGAGGGAGGTATTAGGGACACAAGGGGTGCTCTACCTGGCTACATGGGTATATCCACTTTGTGAAAATGAAGCAAGATGTATTCATTTGCACATTTTCTTTATGTGTGTTTCAATTAAAAGTTAACTTTAAAATTGGTTGAGAGAGGTTGGGAGAATAACTTCTCACAAACCTGTATACTATTAAGCTTTGAAGAATTTAGGTTTTTTAAAGCTTTTTAAATTGACAATGATTGTACATATCCATAGAGTACATAGTGATGTTTCAGTGCATATAATGTTTAGCAGTCAGATCAGGGTAATTAGCATATCCTTCATCTCAAACATTTATTTCCTTTTAGGAATGTTCAATATCTTCTTAGCTATTTGAAATGATATATTGTTAACTCTAGCCATCCCACAGTGGTATAGAAGACTAGAACTTATTCTTCCTGTCTAGCTATAATTTTGGTTTTATTACTTATTTTTTAAAAGCACAGGTGGAGGTAATTGCATTAGAAAACATGTACTTTCATAGAATCCCGGGAAGATAACTTGCTGCAGAGAGAAACCTTCAGTTAAGGAGTCTGTATATTTAAATCTCAGTTCTAAGCCAAAAGCCATCTGTTCTCTTGTCAGCTTTCTCTCTGAGCTAGTACAGTCTTTCTTTCATGAAAATCTATGAAGCCAGCACCATCCTCAGATCCTTTTTGGCCCTTTGTGGTTCTACAGAATGGGGGCATTTTTTAAAAGAAGCGGCTTGAAATAAATAGTAATTTTGTTAGGAGACAATGTTGTCATGCCAGGCACACTTCCCTGCAGCGGTGCCTGGAGCGCCACAGTTGGTTTCAAATGGTGTGAAGCGGTTCCAGACAAGCAGCCGACCAAACAGAACTTGTCACCCCAAGCCAGAGTTCCCCCAAAGCCACATCTACTTCCTGCCACTGGTGGTACAGTTTCAAACCAGCTGGCTAGCCTACCTGAGATAATTTCATCATGTGAGGTTGTACAGAAAAGGGTTGACTTGGCCAATCTGAGACTATCTTGGACAAGACCTGCTTGCAAGGTTGGCCCTTGGCTGGCATCGGGAACTTGGTGGTAAGCAGTTCCCTGCAGTGATAAGAACTTTCCCTGAGTGATAAGGCTGGTTCAGGATTGCTAGACTGTGCTAACACTATGGTTTATGCTGAACACCTTCTTTCCTTCCTGGAGCCTGGAATTTCAATATGTTTAGGCAGAGGGTGCCTCCATGACCAGCCTGCCTTTCTAACCAGCTTTTCTGGGCAGAACTGTCACACATGTTGTGACTTCATTGGTAGGGGCAGAGTGTGCCCATGCGATATCTCCTGGAAAGAGAGAGCATAAGGAAGTCTGCATGTGGATTCTTCCAGACTCCACGTGTGTCTTTTTCCCTTTTTTTTTTTTTTTTTTTTGAGATGGTGTCTCACCCTGTCGCCCAGGGAGTAACCTCAGCTCACTGCAACCTCTGCCTCCCACAAGCGATTCTCCTGCCTCAACCTCCCGAGTAGCTGGGATTACAGGCATGCACCACTACGTCTGGCTAATTTTTGTATTTTTAGTAGAGACGGGGTTTCACCATGTTGGCCAGGTAGGTCCCGAACTCCTGACCTCAAGTGATTCACCCACCTCAGCCTTCCAAAGTGTTGGGATTACAGGCATGAGCCACTGTGCCTGGCTTGTGTCTTTTTCCTTTATGATCCGTGTATCCTTGTTAAGTTGCTGTAATGAATATTGGCTCTAAGTACAACTATATACTAGGTCCCATGGATCCTTCTGTCGAATCTCAGAACATGGGGTGGTCTTTGGGACGCAGGTACCTAAGTGAATATTTAAAGTAGTTGTCAGCTTTTTTCCTGATGAAAATAAGGTGAGAAGATACTCCTGGGTGCTTCTGGTGGGACTACGAACATGGAACAACCCTTGTCGAGGACATGTTGTCAGTTTCTAGCAGATCATACATTCATTGACCCTTTGATCCAGGATTCCCACTTCTGGAAATTTATCCTGTAGCTGTAACAATACCTGTACAAAATGATACACATAAAAGATTTTTGGCTGGGCATGGTGGCGTGCACCTGTAGTCTTAGCTACTTGGGAGGCTGAGGCAGGAGGATCACTTGAGCCCAGGAGTTTGAAGGTCAAGGCTGCAGTGAGCCATGGTCATGCCACTGCACTCCAACCTGGGTGACAGAGTGAAACTCAGTCTTTAAAAAAAAAAAAAAAATGTTTTTGTTGTACTCTTCCCCCAGCCTTTATTTGTAATAGCAAAAGACCAGAAACTAGTATTGTCCTGTATGGGGCTGCTGAGTCTCTGAGGGTACATTCACACTAGGAATGACTGCAGCTGGAATAGAACGAGGAAGTTGTATGTGATTAATAGAAAGTTTTCTCATGTGAATTAAATCAAAAGCAGGGTGCAGAACAGTTAAGTCTAGTACTGTTTGCTCCTTTTCTGGGCGAAGGGTGTGTGATGCTCTGAATAACTATTAAAAGTGGTGACCTGTATGGGACAAGTTAGACAGTGAATGAAGGCAGAAATGAGAACTCTGTGTATACTTCCTTATATTGTTTTCATTTTTGTGTCCATTACCTATTAAGTTTTTTTAATTGAAAATGAAAAGAGCTGAGAGGAGGCAGTCTACTTGAGGTGAATAAAAATCAAGGTATTATAAGTGAAATAAAAATTTTGCATACTTAATTTTCTCTTTGCTTACATCAGGTATGGCCCATGAGTCAGCCACCTGTTTTTGTAAATAAAAAAATCTTGGAACACAGTCATGTTCATTCTTTTACATATGCTCCTTGGCTGCTTTTATGCTACAGTGGCCGAGTTGAGTCATTGCAAAAGAGACCAGATGGCCCACAAAACCTAAAATATTGACTATTCTGGCCCTTTACAGAAAAGTTTGATGACCCTACACCTGTAGTGTTTAGTTATGGCTTATATCAGTGTTGATGCCCTGCCTAAGGATATCAGGATGGATTGGAATTTGATTCATCTGTAGTAGGTAAGGCCAATGGTAGTCATTTGAAAGATGCCATTTTTTATAAACTCTGAGCAAATCTCCATGGAATTTGGTATGTGTTACATGATTGCTGGGGGGTCAGGGGAGGGGGATTCTACTCTACAAAGACACATTAGTCTATTTCTAAAACCTGCCAGGAGAAATTTTAAGAAGCAATGAATGATCTCTTTTCTAAAGTGTGGTGCCTCTGAGACAATCTACCTTCCTGGCAGTGATACCCTAGCTAAATGTTGTCTTTGAAGATTTATATCATCAGAATTGTGGAAACTGGACCTCTCCAGGAGAAACTGAGGTCTGCACTGTGCAAGATGGGATCATTGTCCCTCTATTTCAGCTGTTTTTTTTTTTTCATTGCATGCCTGAGGTGACTTTACCCATCCTTCCAGAACAAAATGGATTATTCTTTGATTATCATAAACCATTATCATATGGTTCTATGATATAGAACCATAAGCAAGGCATTTGAATAATCATGATTTTATATGAGTAATGATGATAGCTACTGTTCACTGAGGGCCTACTGTGTTTCAGGCAGCGTGTAAGGTGTTTTATGTGTATTACATCTATTTAATCCTCCCCTCAACCTTCAGGGATTGATGTGATCATTTTCACTCTAAAGGTAAGGAAACCAAGGCTTAGAGTTACTGAAGAGGTGATCTTGCTGGTAAGTGGCAGAGGTGAAATTAGAACCCAGCTCTGGCTCAGAATCTATATTCTGTTCCATACTTTAGTGACTTGGAATGGGAATTAGTTACGAGGTAGAACCCCATTCAGATTAACTAACTTTTATTTATTATTTATTTTTTTTTGGAGATGGAGTCTCACTCTGTTGCCCAGGCTGGACTGCAGTGGCACAATCTCGGCTCACTGCAGCCTCTGCCTCCTGGGTTCAAGCGATTCTCCTGCCTCAGCCTCCCGAGTAGCTTGGACTACAGGCATGCACCACCACGCCCAGCTAATTTTTGTATTTTTAGTAGAGATGGGGTTTCACCATGTTGGCCAGGCTGGTCTCGAACTCCTGACCTCAAGTGATTTGCCCACCTCGGCCTCCCAAAGTGCTGGGATTGCAGGCACGAGCCTCCATGCCTGGCCTAGATTAACTTTTTTTTTCAAAGAAGTGAGTTCAATATAGTTTTAATTTATTGGTAAAATGAATCATTACAAATATTTTAAATAACGATAGCAATAAAAACAATGCTTTTATTCATTGCATGTCCTAAAGGCTACATGTAGTTTCATTGACGTCTTCCGTTGACTTTGTGAAAGATATTTAGTATTCTCATTTTTTCAAAGAAGCTGGATATTAAAGAGCTTAAGTATATTGCCCATACTCACATGTATGGTTCAACCAAGGTCCAGACTCCCATCCCCTGGAACCTGTTCTGTCTACTGTGCTACATGGATTTAAGGCTTGAATTAGTAATTTGGCAGACTGACTGAGAGACAAACGTGCTGTTCAAAGTATTTGTCCTAGTCCATTTGTATTGCTATAAAGGAATGCCTGAGGCTGGGTAATTTATAAGAAAAGAGATTTATTTGACTTACAGTTCTGGAGGCTGTACAAGAAGCATGGCACCAGCATCTGCATCCAGTAAAGGCCTCAGGAAGCTTCCACTCATGGCGGAAGGGAAAGGAGCTATCACATAGAGTGTGAGAGAGGAAGCAAGAGAAAGAGGGGAAGGAGGTGCCAGGCTCGTTTTAACAACCAGCTCTCTCAGGAGCTAACAGTAAGAACCCACTCACTCCCTTCCACTCAGAGAGGACATTAATGTATTCATGAGGGATTCACCTCCATGACTCAAACAGCTCTCATTGGGCCCCATCTCCAATATTGGCATCAGATTTCAAAATGAGATTTGGAGGGGACAAACATCCAAACCATAGTAGTGTTCCTATATTTTATTTATTATTTTTTGATAATAATAAATAAAATGCAGCTACTTGCTCTGTCACCCAGGCTGGAGCGCGGTGGTGTCATCTCGGCTCACTGCAGCCTCTCCTTTGCAGGTTCAAGCGATTCTCCTGCCTCAGCCTCCTGAGTAGATGGGACTACAGGTGCGTGCCACCATGCCTGGCTAATTTTTGTATTTTTAGTAGAGATGAGGTTTCACCATGTTGGCCAGGCTGGTATCGAACTCCTGACCTCAGGTGACCCGCCCCCTCAGCCTCCCAAAGTGCTGAGATTACAGGGATGAGCCACCACACCCGGCCTATATTTTATTACTCTCCCCCCCACCCCCAAAATAACATATATTAAAAATGTTGCTTTTGGCCAACTCCTTGATTCTGTTTCTATTCCCTTTTTGCCATCAATTATGGTAGTTACGTTCTAACAAATTGATTTTTACTTTCTTGTGCTGATGACTTTAGCAACTCCTATGTGAAGGTAATTGCTAGTTTTATTGTCTTAACATTATGCTAACTGTTAGTGTAATCCAGAGTAATCAATGATATCCAGCCTGGAGCTGATTATGTTCAATTGTTTCACCAATCATTTGTCTGTATTTATGATACACCCATGTACACATCCGGCCTCCAGGCAATGGCAATGACAGTGCGTATGAAAGAATCAACTGAATGTAATGTAAGGCAGTGTGTGATTATGTCAAAATGGATGGGACAGGGTGTTGGTGCCGTAAGAGTTCACAGAAAGCTAAAGTGGTAAGAAAATGCCTTGTGGAAACCCTGATGGATTCTATCTTCTTGGCGTCAGCCTACTTTTGAATTCAGCTTACCTTTCTCAAATTCTGTTTCTACGTGGTCCAAGTCACCATCGTCTCTGATGTGGATTACTATGCTTACTCCCTATTTCTTCCACATTTATTTTTTTAAACAATTGTATTTGGGTATAATTTACATATTATAAAATTTACCAGAATATTTCCATCACTCAGTAAAATTCGATGAGCTTATTTACAGTTAATCCCTATTCCCGTCTCCAGTCCCAGGTTCCTTGAGGAACCATGCATCAAGTTTTCATCTCTACTGTGTGCCTTTTTTGGACATTTTATGTAAATGGACTTATATATGTTCTTTTGTGTCTGGCTTTTTTTTCTCTGAGCATGGTATTTTTCAGGTTCATCCATATTGTACCATGTATTAGTACTTTGTTTTTATTGCCAGAAAATGTTCCACAGTGTGGATTGACCATATTTTGTTTATCCACATACCAGTTGATGGATGCTTAGATTCTGTGAACATTCATGTACAAGTTTTTGTGTGGACATAAGTTTTTATTTCTCTTGCGTGTATACCTAGGAGCAGAATTATCATATGATAACTCTTTAACTTTTTGAGAAACTTCCGTATTGTTTCCCAAAGTAGCTGCATCATTTTATATTCAGTGTGTGAGGGTTCTTGGTTTTCCACATCCTCACTAACACTTGTTATTGTCTTTTTTCCTATAGCCATTCTAGTTTGTGTAAAGTTGTATTTCATTCCCTCTTTCAGTCTCTAAACAACCAGCAGAATAATTTTTTATTGTTTTTTTACAAATGCATATCTACTGTCTTACACCCTGACTGAATCTCTTTAATGGCTTCCATCACATGTAAAATAAAGTCTAAATAAATTCTTTGACCTGTTGTCACAGGTCGGGTTCCCTAGGAAGTAGACTCTGAGATGGAGAGGTTTGTTGAGGATTGCTTTCAGGGTGAACACCTGTAGGGGCATGAAAGAAGCAGGACTGAGCAGAGGGAGAATTTGGGCTGCAGCATCATCGCAACCAAGGTCTCAGCTTATCCTGTTGGAACCTTCGGAGGTGGGAAGGCTTTGCAAGGTTGACTGGACAAGGGATCTGGGTCTTTATGCACCCATATTGACCAGTCACTGAGTGCCAGATGCCCCTGAGCCAGGGTCATGACCGTGGGCAAGACGGCTTTCTTCAGTAGAGTACAATCACTAGGAGGAAGTCCTCAGCCACAAGCTGTCATCTGTTAACTTTGCCAGCAGCTGGGGGTATCAGTATATCAGTCCGGAAGGAGGGGAATCTGGGTGATATATTACAGCATCCACTATACCTGACCTGAGAGCCATCACATTCTGGTCTTCTCTGCTTATCTCTTAATACTTCCTTTCTTGCTGTCTGGGCTCTAGCCACACTGCTTTAAGTTTCTTTATGTTCTCAAGTTTCTTCCAACCTTAGGATCTTTGCACATACTATTCCTATTGGTTTATGGCCATACCAATTTAAACACCTCCAATCTCATCTAGAAAGTGAGAGCATTTTAAAAAATCAGTGTTTAAATCATCGTATTTGTAAAGTTGCTTGAAAAAGGACTAGGCTATTAGGCTAGTGTTAAAGCTGTAATTTGGAGGGCCTTTTTAGCTTTATTATAAATTCCAATATTGGGAATTGCTCATTTGAGATGATGTATAGGAGCCATTTTCTAATGGACCAGAATTAATCCACTTTTAGCTGAGTGGCCAACAGATTAGCAAGCACTTCCATTTTCTATAAAGAAATGGATATTGTGAAGGCCTGGGTGATGCTGAGGAGGAGGCTCAATAGGATCATATTTCTTGTATTCAAACTGCAAAAATGTAAGTAGGATTAATGTTATGTTAGAATTAGATGGAGGTATTAATACATTGCATTTAGAAATAATACACTGAAATCTATAAAGAACAAGAGTATTTGTTTAAAGTAGACTTTGGAGAGAAACTCATTGGTAAATCTTGAAATTTGGTCTCTAAATAATTACATTAAAAGTTGTTTGGATTTTTTAAAAAATTGCCATGTTTCCCTCTTAACTGATTTTCTGCCAGATTTTCCTGTTCAGCACTCAGAACTTGGGCAGCAGTTGGTGTGTAAGGGATGTTTGCAGACATATAAGATGGTGTTTTTTCCTTCACCTCTAATGATTTCATAAGGTCTCGGTTCTATATGACATTTGGATTTCGAATTTATAATATCATGTTTATATATTTAACATGGACACATGGCAAGTGCTGGGAATTAAAGCTAAATATAGACTTGTTGACTGAACGATCAAATTATCTGCTTGTCTTAGTCCATTAGTAGTAGTTTCACTGGTATGGTTGATAGAAAGCACTCACCCTCCTCATACGTGCATGAGACGAAGCCAAGAAGTGATTCCTGTGTAAATTGGCAGCCATGACAGTAATGATGTTTGCCTAAAACATGTGTCAGTGATAGGAAAGATGATTAGGCAAAGAAGAAAAAGTTAAAAAAAAAAAAAAAAAAAGGCCGGCGCGGTGGCTCACGCCTGTAATCCCAGCACTTTGGGAGGCTGAGGTGGGTGGATCATAAGGTCAGGAGATCGAGTCCATCCTGGCTAACATGGTGAAACCCCGTCTCTACTAAAAAAAAATACAAAAATTTAGCCTGGCATTGTGGCGGGCGCCTGTAATCCCAGCTACTTGGGAGGCTGAGGCAGGGGAATGGCGTGAACCCGGGAGGCGGAGCTTGCAGTGAGCCGAGATCATGCCACTGCACTCCGGCCTGGGCGACAGAGCAAGACTCTGTCTCAAAAAAATAAAATATAAAAAATAAAAAGATGGTCGAGGGAGAGATGCGTATTTGTTCTGAGTGTTCAGAGATTTCCTTACACTTCTCTATATAGATAAGAAAACAAATATGAGCCCACATTGGGTATAAAGCAACCTTTTTCTAAGAAGTGGACTGGAAATAAGTCTGGTTTTTGGTTCAAGGAGGGCCTGGGAAGTATCCAGCATGATGTCCAGGAACACAGATCAGAATTAAACAACTGAGCCTAGAAATGCTGGGGTTGAGTGGGAGATGGGATGGATGCATGAGTAGTTGGGTGCGTGGGTGGGAATTCAGAATTTCATAGAGGAAATGGAAGTAGGGAAAAGGGACAGCACTCAGGTGGGAAACTGAGAGGTTTAGCTGTCACTGGGAGATAGCCAAATGGGAGAGGAAGGGAAAGGTGGAAAATGAGAAAGAGAGAAAGGAATGCAGGATGGAGAACGGGGTTTTGGCATTGTTTTCTGTCCTTACTTGTTCTACCTGTGATAAAGAACCCATCAGTTTGGACACAGTGTCCCTTCATGGCCTGGCAAGAATCCTCAGTAGGACACAACCTCCTACGTGGGAGTGGTGATTCAGAGAAAACACATGATGAGGATAATGAATTTGGAGGTTGACCATGTTCTGTGTGGGTGTTTACCTCTTTCAGAACATGTAGCTGAAAGTTCAGCATGTACTATTGAAAAGCTTTCTTGCAAAGTTGCTGGCTGTCCTTGGTCTTGAGACTAAAGCATCCCATAGAAGTGGTGGAATGCTAAAGATTGAAACAAACCACTGAAAATTGATTTATAAATATATAACTAGTTGTAAGCTGAAATCTAAATAACTTTTTAAGTTAAATATAAATATAAAAATATTAGAAGAAAGAGAATTTTCACTCTCAACTCATTCTTGCATAGAAAAATAAAATCTATCATCTCTGTATATTAGAAGCATTTTGTTTTTGGAAGAGGTTGTTGGAATAGGTTATATGGAAGGCCATTTCATTCAAATGAACAAAAATTATATGAGATGGAAATTGGCAAATTTATCCCAAGTAAATACTGAAAAACCTGGAAGCCTTTCAGGTGCTCAGATTTCCACTGTAGAAAAGAAAACATTCTGGCCAGGTGCGGTGGCTCATGCCTGTAATCCCAGCACTTTGGGAGGCCCAGGTGGGTGGATCACCTGAGGTCAGGAGTTTGAGACCAGCGTGGCCAACCTGGTGAAACCTTGTCTCTACTAAAAATACAAAAATTAGCAGGGCATGGTGACATATGCCTGTAGTCCCAGCTACTCGGGAGGCTGAGGCATGGGAATCGCTTGAACCTGGGAGATGGAGGTTGCCGTGAGCCAAGATCACACCACTGCACTCCAGCCTGGGCAACAGAGCGAGACTCCGTCTCAAAAAAAAAAAAAAAAAAAGAAAAGAAAACGTTCCGAAAATAAATAAAAAGAAACATTCTGGCACATATTAGAAGGTACCAGAGTAAGAGAGGCAAGATAAATCCCAGCTTTGTTAGTCATACTGCATATCAAAAACAATGAATTGTCTTTTCTGTTTTCTTATTTTTGTTTAGAGCATAGTCAGTGGTTCAAGAACTCTAAGCCATAGATAGCTCAGATACTAGGAAAGATGTTGGCTGACTTTGAGGGGGAACCACTTGTAGCTATAGACAACCAGAAAATGCTATGGTCCATACCATGATATATTTTGTCTTACTGAAGTTTGAAGATCCTTCTAGATCCCAGCATTGACCTGGAGAATGATATTCTCCACATACTTGGGCTCCAAGTCTCTTTGTGTCCGGGGCTTGGCAATTACCTTATTGTATCCAGTGGAATAATAATTTTGATGCTATTTGTTCAAATAATTCTGAATTTACTAAATGGATGACATTGTTAAATGGGACATTTGGCTGTTACAGGATGTGTGTGTGATTGATTAAAGCAAATTTTAACTATCAGAAGATGAAGGCACTAAAAGTTTTTGCCATCTAACAAGCATCAGTCAGATAGGAAAATAGGTGTTTCCAGTCACTTTTATTAATAACATAATCAACATTTGTGCTAAACTAGAGTTCTTTCAAAATGGAATTTGGCAATGCCAAAATAGCCAAAACTACAAAGCTACCATGTGGTACTGGCCTAAGAATGGACATATAGATCAATAGGATATCATTGAGAGTCCAGAAATAACCCTTATGTTTACAGTCAATTGATTTTCATCAAGGATACTAAGACAATTCAGTGGGGAAAGAATACTCTTTTTCAATAATTGGTGCTGGGACAATTGGATATCCACATGTAAAAGAATGAAGTTGGACCCCTACCTCATATACACAAAAATTAACTCACAATGGATCATAGACCTAGATGTAAAAACTAAAATTATAAAACTGTTAGAAGAAAACACAGGAGTAAATCTTCATGACCTTGGGTTAGACAGTGGTTTCTTAGATGCAACAATAGCAACAAAGGAAAAGAATAGATACATTGGACGTTATCAGAATTAAAAACTATTGAGCTGCAATGGACACCATCAAGAAAGTAAAAAGACAACTCACAGAATGGGAGGAAATATTTAAAATCATATATCTAAGAGACTTGCATCCAGAATATATTAAAAATAATAATAAGACAACCCAAAATAAAAATAAAGGATGTGATAGGCATTTCTCTAAAAAATTTACAAATATCCAATAAGCTTATGAAAGATGTTCAACATCATTAGTTGGGAAATGCAAATTGAAACCACAATGAGATATCACTTCACACCCACTATCATGGCTGAAATCAAAAGACAGTAAATACATGTTGGTGAGGATGTGGAGAAACTGAAACCCTCACATGCTACTAGTGGGAACGTAAAATGGTACAGCTGCTTTGGAAAACATAATGGCAGTTTCTCTAATGGTTAAATATAGGATTACCATATGACCCAACAATTCTACTTTCAGGTATATACCCAAAAGAAATGAAAACTTATGTTCACACAAAAGCTTGTACATGAGTGTTCATAGTAGTAGTGTTCATAATAGCCAACAGGTGGAAACAACTGAAATGTCCATCAACTGATGAGTGGATCAACAAAATGTGGTATGTCCTGCAATGCAGTATGATTCAGCAATAAAAAGAAAGGAAATACTAACACATGCTATAGCATCAATGACCCTTGGAAAACATTAAGTAAAAGATTCCAGTCACAAAGGACTACATATCCATGTGTCCAGAAAAGGCAAGTTTATGGAGAAAGTAGAAAGTCTATGGAGAAAGCTCCTAATGATTGCTTTGGACCAGAGTTGAGGGGTGAGGGTAGGGTAGGGAGGAATACAGATTGACTGCTAATGGGATCTTTTAGTAGGGACTGAAGTGTTCAAAATTAGATCGTGTTAACAGTTGCGATCATATATTTTGAACAAGTGGAAAGGGGAATATATTAAAAATTTTACACTTAAAATGGTGAATTGTGTGGTATGTCAATGATAATAAAGGTGTTTGTTAAAAAAATGAGTTTTGGCTTCATCATTGTAATCAGTGAAAGAAATATGTTGAGTAAATATTAATACATTTTATGCTGTGTCCATTGACTCATATTTTAATCTGGGAAATATGCACCTTTAATTACTGCCATTGTGTGCTTAAGGCTGATGTGTTTGGGTAGCTTTTAAAAAATTTTTTGTAGACATGGGGGTCTCACTGTGTTGCCCAGGCTGCTCCTGAACTCCTGGCCTCAAGCAATCCTCCCACCTCAGCCTCCCAGAGCACTAAGTTATAGGCATGAGCCACCATGTCTGGCCATAGATCTTTTTGACAATGGAAATGGTTGTTCTTTAATCAGGTCAATAAAATAATTACTGCTGGCAGAGGGATGTGCCTCCTGTTCAACGTGGAGGTCATTAGGGGCCCCTGGGCTTCATAAACCACAGGGGGAAATTTAGAACTACTTAGTGTTTCTATGCACTGAGCTCCTACCAACGTAATGTGTTAGGTGTCTAAATTTGCACTTTATGATATACTTCGCCAAATTTTCTCTCCCTGGCAATGAAGTGATGTTTACTTAACAATTTCTTAAAAGAGATGGTACTCTGTTATCCATTTTTATTTATGATAGGAAAATTATACTTTTATTTTAAAAGCCAAAGGTCATAGCCATTGCAGATGTTCTAGTAATTATTATTTGAGAAATCAGTTCTCACTGAATGCAATGACAGTTTTCTAAACCTAGAGTAGGTGCTATGGCGTGGTACCAGAGGAGTAACATATGTGGCCCTTGTTCCATCAGAGATCAAAGTCTTTTTGGAATGTAAAATTTAAACGCATGAATATTTTGGAGAAAAAGAATGTCATATTGTAGTAAATTAGGGGGACGTAGACTATGACATGGTGAGAATCGATTCGTTGAGGTTTCCCACAAGCTGTAGCCCCTGAGTTGCATCTTGAAGATGAATAGAATAGAATTAGAACAAATAGAAAGGGAGGAAGAGTGAGAAGGAAACTGGTCCAAGAAGCAGAGGCGAGAAGGTACATGGGGTAGCCAAGAGAAACATGGTGGGCGAGCGTGGCAGAGAGCCCAGCAATCCATGAGGGTCTGTGATAGCCAGCCCATCTATTAAGCAGGGGTTCCATTGTAGATTGATTGAACAACTCCATGAAAGTGTTAGTTCTGGACAGATAAGCCTTGGCCTGAGATTTGAAGTGGGAGAACATAGAAGTAGAAAACCAGCTAGATTGCCATTACCTCCACTCAAGTCTGAGGCTGGGAGGAGAGGCTGAAGAAAGGGGCGAGGGTGGATTTAAACTACTGACAAACACTTCCCACCACCGCCCCCACACATGTATATTTGGTGACTAATCAAATGTGGGGAAACCATAGCTAACTCATGTATTTTAGAGAGAACATGCCTACGATATGTAAAGGCATTCTGTAGATCTTGAATGACTGCTCCAGACTCTAAGGTGATGTGAAAATATATTGTGACAACCATCACACAGACGTCCAGAGGGATGGAAGTCAGATAACTTCCCAAGTGACCTAGCTGGCAAATGGCAGAGCTGAGGTTCTGAAGTCTTGAAATGAAGATGTTGGAAGGGTAGTGATGCCTTTGATGGGAAGGAGAGCCTTGGGAAGGATGACGGAGGCATCTGCCGGGGAGTGGGAAGATGAACTCACTTATCATACTGAGTTTAGGAGCATGTGAAATATTTAAGTGAAAGTATGTGTACGTATAAATGTGTATATGTGCATGGATACATATGTATATGTGTTATGTATATATAAATGTGTATGTGGGCACATGTGCGTTCATGCATGTATATATGTTTATTCATATTATGAATGTCTAAAGTATGCAGGTATGCCTTATGCATGTATATATGAGACATGCACATACACCCATGCATGCATATATGCAATCACATACTTAAATATTTTACATCCTCCTAAATTCAAAATATTCTAAGCTGAATTCATTTTCTCTGTCCCTATCCGACAACCTCCTTTGTGCTTCCCTTCATATGTGTGTATATGTGCATATATGTAAATGTGTATATACCTACATACACACACAGACACATTTGTGTGTATGTGTGGTAAATGAGCCACTAGAGCTTAGAAAAGAAATCATGGCCTAAAACTTAGAATTGAGAGTTTGGGGCCGGGAGGAATCATGTGAATCTGTTATAAAGAGTAATGTCGGGGGAGAGGAGAGAGAGGAGCCTTTTGAACATTCACAGATAGATCACAGGGAGAATTGGAGATGTAGCCAAAACAAAGGAAGATTCGCTGGGGGTGGAGGAATTCCTTCTTACTTGGGCAACTGCTCTAGGGAGTGCTAGCTTCCAAATAGGAGCCCAAGAAGTATCATCTGATGTTTGTCAGTGTTTATTTTAAAAAATATATTTGTTGTGCTCCTACTATACACCAGTCAACAAGTGAGGAGATGAGGACACCAGGAAATGTCAGGCGCGTGGTGTCAGCCTTCCCGGAGCCCGCAGGCGGGGAGGTCATGCTAAAATTGCTAGCATAGCACACTGAGGTGAGCTGTGGCTTCCCGGTACAGAGCAGCTTAGATTGCTGTAGGTGGGTGGCTGGAGGCAGGGGTTGCAGAAGAGAGCATCAGGGCTGAGCCTGGAGGGTTGGTGGCATGCTGCTTAGTCAGGTACTCCTCTTGGAGGACAGGAATGAGGTATTGCATGTAAATTCCTTAGCTAAATGAAATATATCTTTAAAACTTTTCATCCAAATATTACATGCCTTCTCAAGCCATCATTTTAATAAGGTCCACGTTGCCAATTGTTTTCATTTGTGGATTGTACTTTTGGTGTTGTATCTAAACACCTTTGTCAAAAGCCAGTTGACTACATTTCTGTGGGTCTATTTCAGGGCGTTCTATTCTGTTCTACTAATCCATGTATGTCCATTTATCACTACCACACTGCCTTGATCTGCATAGCTTTATAGTTGTCTTGAAATCCAGTAGTCTGAGTCCTCTTTGTTCTTTTTCAGAATAACCTTGGCTATCCTAGATCCTTTTCCTTTCCAATAAGAACTTTAGAATCAGCTTGTCAGTATCTACAATAAGGCTTGCCAGGATTTTGACCTGACTGCGTTAAATCTATAAATGAAATTGAAAATGAAACCCTCATTTTGAACATCAGTTTTGCAGTTGGGCTTTAATTCCTAGAAGACCTGGAATTAGGAGAGGCCCAAATTGAGAGATGATCCAGGCCAATGAAACATCACTTAACAGGGAAAGAGGGGTGTGTGTGCTGTACATGAGAAAGCAAGATGGAAATCAGAACCAGAAAGAGGCTGAGCCAGGATCAATGACTGGAGACTTGGTCCCACAGGCATGGGTGTTGGTCCCAGTGTGGTGTATCCCTGAAAAGAGTCAAACTCTGTAAAAATATTTAAAGAAGTTTATTCTGAGCCAAATATGAGTGACCATGGCCCAAGGCACATTCTCAAGAGGTCCTGAGAACATATGCCTAAGGTGGTTGGGTAATAGCTTGATTTTAAACATTTTAGATAGACAGAAGTTATAGGGAGACATCAATCAATACATGTAAGATTGGTTCAGTCCAGAAAGGTGGGACATCTTGAAGTTGGTGGGGCAGAGTCCAGACCATAGGTGCATTTAAAGATTTCCTGATTGGCAGTTGGTTGAAAGGGTTAAGCTCTGCCTTGAAGGGTTGAAATCAGCAGAAAGAAATGATAGTAGTTAAGATAAGGGGGGTTGTGGAAGCCAAAGTTCTTCTTATATAGATGAAGCTTCCAGGTAGCAGGCTTCAGAGAGATTAGATAGTAAATGTCTCTTACCAGACCCTAAAAGGTGCCAGGGTCTCAGTTAAATCTCTCCGGGATCAGGAAAAGACCTGGAAAGGGAAGGGGATTCTCTATAGAATGTAGATTTTCCCCACAAGAGACAGCTTTGTAGGGGCATTTCAAAATATGTCAAAGAAATATATTTTGGGGTAAAATACTTTGATTTCTTTCAGGACCTGCCACCTGTCAGGTGATGCTCTACTAGAGTCAGGTTGGAATTTGGTATATTATTGCTACAAATATTCTGTTTGGTCGGTTCTAAGATCTCTGTTTTAATGTGAATGCTGGTCAGTTGTGCCTTATTTCCAAATTGGGAGGAGGGTATCATGAGGCATCTTGGTCTGAGCTAGTTTTTCAGATTTACTTTGGAATCCCCTTGGCAGGAGGGGTCCATTCAATAGGTTGGGGGCTTAGAATTTTATTTTTGGTTTACAGGAAGATGGGCAGAGCTGAGCACCTAGGTCTGAGGGAGAGGGACAATGTCTAGGCCTCTAATAAAGGCAATAGGCTACAGAGGTTCTGCAGGGACCATGTGTAGGATGCCAAGCACATGGTCGCTTGCCATCAGGTTCAGCTGCCTCCTCTTCCTCCCTTTGAGCAGGGGAAGGCAGGAATGCATGGGCCTTCCAGAGCCAAGCTCAGCCCCCAGCTGGTGCCTGGTTCCACCTTGGCCCTTAGGAGAGCTCTGACCCTCTGAATGTCACTGGCCTTTTCTTAGGGGCCTTAGAAACCAATGAGTGATAATTAAGGAACTGGAGCTTGTATGAAGAAGGTGCCACTTTAAGTGTCCCTGATGATTTTGAGTTGCCACTAAAGAGCTCAGCCTTTTCAAAGAATTCAGTCTGAGCCAGATGAATCTTAATTTCTCACCCTCAAATTGAGATGCAATCCTTTGGAGAATTAATATTTAGTGGCATGGAACACAAATCATTTCTTTTGCTGGACTCTTAAAGATGTACTAGATTGATTTTGTTTTTATGACCTTTCAAAAACATCGCAGTCTGTTTTGCTAGCTCCAGCCTATTGAAGTTTTAGAACTCGTCTTTAGCAACATCAAAGGTGACAGGGACAGCCTTTGAGAAAGGTACGCATGAAGTGATTGCTGGCATCCCATAGTCAAGTCTCAGGATAAAGCATCCGTATTGCCTTTCTTTTTTTCTTCTTCTTTTTTTTCCTTTTTACTAGCAGAGATAGGAAACCTATAAATAAGCATGGCAGAGGTGTCCCCTCTGAAGATTGCACCTTCGTAAGTATTTACAATAACTGGATTTCTTTATTTTGTCAGTTTCTCCAGGAGGAAGGGCGATGTCATGCTCCATAGCAAGGCGAGAGAAGGGGTTTAGGGTTTGTAATTATTTTTTTAATCAAAGAATTTAATTGCAATTTAATGACGAGAGAGAGGATGTTTATTACACGGTGGTCCAATAAATACTTTCTAATAAGTTTTTAAGCCATTTGAGGGAAGGCTTGCTTCAAGAAAATTGACAAACAGGCAAGCCGCTTTGAAGGAAGCAAATCCATGAATTTCAGACACTGTTGCTAAGCGCAGCCTTGCTTTCCCCTCTGCCCCCTGCCCCCACCAACTTGCTTTGAAAAAGCAAAGCTTAAAAGCCTCTATTGTGTGGAGGGGGGAAATATGCTAATTTGCAGCACATTTCCCATCAGACTCTTTTTTTGGCCTGTCATAGCTGAGATATGAATGATGATAGAGGAGAAGGTGGCATTATGAGGGTTCGGGTTTTGTTATTGTGCAGACAGAAAGGGGATGAATAGGGTGGCACCTCCAGTCACCCGTGAAGCCCCCCCTGGGTCTGTGGGCTGCCTGGAGTTGAGTGGGTTCTCATGGGTCTGTTCTGCCCTTCCCCCAGGCACTGCCACAATCTACTGGTGACTCAGTGGCCCCCTCGGGGGAAGGCTGTGTGTGTAAAATGAATAAACACGCCAGGGTGGGGAACTTCTACGAGGGTCTGCAGGGGACTAGGAAAGAGGACTTCTACCTCCTAAATAAGTCGTAACCAAGAAAAAGAGAAATCAGTGTTCTGACATGGCAGTAACAACTTTATGATGTCAAGGTTGTGATTGAAGGGATATCTAGATACATATCCCTTCAAAGCTGTCATGTCGTGGTTTCATACAATTTGGGTTGCGTTTATTTTTGTCGAGTCTTCAGCTTATTCAGTTGGCTCTCTTGCCGGATAACTAGATATGTAGTTAAATTTTTATGCATTAAACATTGATTTTTATGGGGGCAAAGTTAGCTAGCATTTCTGAACAATGAGACAACAGTATTGGATGCTTACTCCTGTGTTCAACAATAGGAAAAACATGTTTTCCTTCTTGCTCTGAGTGGATGATTTTTTTTGCAGGAAAGCGCATTGATTTTGTTCCTCGTGAGCACTCCTTAGCTCAGTTTTTTAAATGTATGAATTTTATAACTGAAGAATAATGCATGCATTAGCAAACAGCTATTAAGACCTGCAAAAGTGCTTCCAAATTGAAATTTCGCATGACTCATTGGAGGCAATTTGTATATGTCAGGTACACACGTAGTGTGTTCTGTATAGTTTATGAAAGTGAATCATTTGAAGCTAGGAAAGGAATGTTAATTGCATTCTAGGTTTGTGTTGAGTACTTAGTAGATACTGATGGTAGTATGCTTTAGGTGTGAAACAAAAATATGGGATGTCTTTACTGCAATAGTAATGTGCTTTTAAAAATAAATAAATAAATAAACATAGCATCTTTGCTTCTCGACTCTAAATTCTGAACAGCTAAAGCATGACAAATCTTTGCACTGTAAAAATGGGACGTTATTTATATCCACAGAACTTCATTGGATGGAAACTAGGGTTAGAGCTCATTCATTTACCTCTACAAACAGGTAGCTCACTTATCCAGATGCATGCAGGTATTAAATGATTAAGCCTCTGTAGATTTTTTTCTTCCTTAAATTAAGGTCTGGAGTCTTCTGTTTGGTGAGTCTTTCACTGGTACGGTAAGCATGCTTTAGCATTAGAATCACACAACCCATTAAGTTACCATTAATTTTTTTCTGATTGAAGTTGTAGCAGATCAAGGATATCATCGTGAAGGAGCAGATCAGCCACCTGTATTAGTGATTTAAAGTGCAAACTGCTACTGGTTGTAAGCCCAAGACTTGTCTCATTCAAACTCTGGCAGATCACAAAACGTTTAACACATCTTGCTTATTAACCTCAACAGGTGGTGTAAGATTAGCATTTGAGAGCCACGTGTTCTGAAGACCATCCTGCATTTGTTTGAGTCAGCTTTGGCATGTGGCTAAGCTGTCACTCCGTTCATATCTCCAGAAACTAGAAGCTAATACATTGTCTTGCCAAGCATTTTTCACATCTCGCACTGATGGTGTACCTCTGTGTTTTGCTATAAAGTGTAAAAGTTGAATGAAGTTGGGAGTTAAGCAGACTCTGAAAGTGAGACTTCTTGTCACTGATTTGAAACTCAGGGATGCACTAGCCCCTCTTAGTTCTTGATGTTTCAGGCAAAACCCTGATGATGGTGCTATGACTGGAAAAAAATCCTGTATAGACAGCTTTTTAAAAGGTACACGTAAGACTAGCTTTTATCTACATGTTGTATTTAATACTTAATCTAGCCAGGAACTCTTCTCACCTGTTTACTACATCCTCATTTAATCTTCCCCGTCACTTGAAGGTGGATATGACTAAATATTACACTGTACAGGTGAGACTCTGAGGCACCAAGGAGTTAAGAAACTTGCTCCCATTGTAGAGTTGAAGAAAAACTCCTAGCTTTTTCACTGGGGTCTAGGTCTCCCCCCCAAAAAACTGTGAAATTCCTAAAAGTATCAGATAGAGAACTTCTGATTATTTCTCAAGTACCCATTCAGATAATATTTCTTCTAGGAAGCCTTGCTTGCCACACATCCTCTGCCCGTTCCAGCTTTTATTGGCCATTCTTGCTGGCAGAGTTAAGCTTGGCTACATACTTGCCCCCATGGTTCCACTCATCCTTCCATGGGTTGTGTGAGTTTGGGGAGGCTGAGGACCAGATGGCTCTTGTTGGCCATTCAGCAACACCAATAATAGTTGTCCCGGGCTAGATGCTGGGCCTATACTGGTGAATGAATGAGACATGGACCCAACATTCATGTACTCATGCACGGTTTAGTCTGCTGAGATGCTCTGTGGTTCTAGCTGCTATGACAGTGGCCCCACCCCCACACAGGGAAACAGGTGAATATTTGCTGAATAAAAAAATTAATGTTTGTGTCCCTCTGTTCACATGAGCCCATTAGCTCCTCCAGTGAGAAGCAGTCTCTACTCTTTTTATATCCACAGTACCTGACGCAATCCTTGGCACGTGGCTGGTACTTGATAAATATCCATTAAGTAAACAGATGAGTTATTAACTGATAGCTAAGATGTTTCGAACTGGTATGTCTTAATATGATGACAAGTATCCATTTATTCTTATATACCACTGTTACTGCGTTCCACTGAGAAGCTTTCCTGAGAATGAGTGGGATCTCAGGTTGAGAGCTGGAAATTGCTTATAATCCAAGGTTCTCCCCTGTGAGTGGGTGGAGCAGGTGACCATTATCCATCTACTATACTCTGACAGAGACAGGTTGACAAGCTCCATCCCAGAGTTTTATTGCCTTCATGAAAAAAAACTTTTAAACCCTACTCTGGCCTCGCCTATCAATCATCACAACTACTTTTTATTGACTGTTCCTTGGTCTTGAGCAAAGCCCATGGCATGCATTCACTTAATTGTATGGCATGGTTTATCAGTGGCTTTTCATTAAAAAGATAAATTGACATTAACAAGCATTGATTTCCAAAGATTTATGTTGTCTTCCTCTCTATTGTGCTCTCTCTTGGCCCAGTAAGATTTTACTTTTAAAAGGCATTTTGTAAAAATACAGGAATGTGGCTTGGCAAAGATGTAATGTATATCTTTAGGAAGAATTATCTCTGCCTAGTGAATATATTGTAGATTTGGCATTTGAGCCTTATCCTAACAGAATATTTGCTTTGCTAACTATACATCAGGTGAAAAAAGAGCATGTTTGGGTGGGAATCAAGAGACTTGAATTATTTAGTCCTATCCATCCTGATTACAGACTGGAAAAGGAAATATGAGCTGGATGGTTTTAAAATTTCCCTCCTGTTCTAGAATTCTGGGCACATAATGTTTATTTCAAATAAGACCAGATAATCAGAAGAATTGAACAAAATTCTTCTCGTTGTAGTTTCTGGGAAGAAATCCTAGGTTGTTTGACTCCAGTGCCTTCATCTTAAATGCCTTTGTGGTAAAATGAAGGTACATAGCCTGCCCTTTCAGGGCCCTGGGTGACATTGTCACTTTCATGGCATGAACCAAAGACAAGGCCCAAACCTTCCTCTCTGAATTGAAAGCCATCACTTAGTTACCACTTAGAAAGCACGTTAGCCCGTTCTGATTCCACTTGAGTGTATGACTAACTGACCTCAAATTGTTTGTACGTTGAAAGCACAGATGAACACAGTTTTGTTTTTGTTTTTTAATAGAGTCTCTCTCTATCACCCAGGCTGGAGTGCAATAGTGTGATCATGGCTAACTGCAGCCTTAAACTCCTGGGTTCAAGAGATCCTCACCCCTCAGCCTCCTGAGTAGGACTACAGATGCATGCCACCAAGCCTAGCTAAATTTTTTTCTAGTTTTTTTTTTTTTTTTTTTTTTTTTTTTTAAGAGATAGAGTCTTGCTCTGTTGCCCAGGCTGGGCTCGAACTTCTGGGCTCAAGAGATCCTCCCACCTCAGCCTCCCAAAGTGCTGGGATTACAGGAGTGAGCCACAGTGCCTGGCTGACACAATTTTTAAAGGTACCAGTATGTTGCTAACATTGTACTATCTTATTCTCAAATATGTGGAAAGAGGTTTTATCAAATAGCTTGTGAGGTCAGCATAGACAATAGCATTTACTTGATCTAGTAATCCTATCTAAAAATAGAAAATACATTTGTTTCGGCAATACAGTATGTCATTGATGTAGAAATTATGAATGTACAATTACAGGATAAATTAAAACTGCCCATCCCTTAAGTTATTATGGGTTAATGTGAGTGGATATTTGTCATCTGCTGTATGAATGTCAGCGTCATACACAGATTTTTAGGGAATGCTGAATGTCAGACAGCTCACAAAGAAGCAAAGATCATAACTCACTATAACCTCAAACTCCTGGGCTCAAGTGATCCTCTTGGCTCAGCTCTTGAGTA